>NC_139543.1:26917290-29459052 GCF_965153285.1 Podarcis tiliguerta | reverse complement strand
CTGCTTCCAGCTGGAATTTGGCCGTGTGCCTTTTCAGAGCTCTGCTGCAAGCACGGCGTTTTATTTGATTGGCTTTTTTTTTTTTTCCCTTCCCTCCTCCAGCCAGCTTCTCCCAAGTCCAAAACAAGTAGACAGGCTAGCAGAGAGATCTGTAAAGAAAGCAACCCGTATCCCCACGCTCCTAGGATCGCAGCCTAAAAGACAGATGCAAAAGAAGGAGCGGGGGCGTGGAAGCCAACTCAGGCACTAGCTACATTAACCTTTCCATTTGCATTTCTTCAGCATCTACTATGAGGCATAAGCTGGGTAGGTCAGACTTTTTTAAAATACGAGGGCTCTTCATAGAGCTATTTAGAAAAAGACCAGAACATGATAAAAGTGTAATACAGATAAGCATCCCAACCATACCCAGGATGGAAAGAAGTCATCAGAACTCTTGCCTTGTTATGTCCAAGTAAGTAATTGGAGGGGGGGCGGTTTTGTTTTTGTTTTTTTAAAAAAAGCAAGCTTGAAGCCTACAAAATCCATGGCAGAGCTGCATAGTGGTGCAGCAAAAAGATCAGAATTCAGTAGTTCTCAAACTTGGATCACTAGCCGTTAAGACTACAACTCCCATCATCCATAGCCAGGGCGACCCATGGCCAGGCATGATGGGACTTGCAGTCCAACAGCTGAGGACCCAAGTCTAAGGTTAGTTGGTATTTACTATTGGTCGGTATTTTCTACACTGACTGGTAGTACTTCTCCAGGGTTTTAGACATGGGTCTCTGCCAGCACTACCTGGAGATGTTGGGGATTGAATGCGGGACCTTTTGCACACCTTAGAGCTACAGCCCCACCCACTTTGAGGGATAATTCCTAAGGAGGTTTCAAGAAGGCACAATAAAAAGATTTTTAAGGGCAGAACTGGATTAGTCTGCAGCTTATTAAAATAGGAACTTCCAGCTTCCTTCAGGGACATGAGCTTCTAGAGTCTACTCCCTCAGATGCTGAAATGACTTAAAAGCATCAACATAAACAAATGCATTGTTTCCCCTCTCATAAAACCTGGTGAAAGAAATAAAGAAGTACTACTTTAAAAGATTTCACAAAGGCACATAAATCAAAGGGCTCACTGCTGTTCAGCTTTGGCACATTTGGCAGACTGAATCATAAGGCTAGAAAAAGCTCACATTAAAAACACTGCTTTTAAAAGAAAAGACCACCGCCAAGAGACACTGGGAGCATGAACGCCCAGCAGCAGTACACCAAGGTCTCTGAATGGCAGTAGGTATGTACTATGTTTTCCAGGTACACCCAACAGTTTTCATAAAGACAACTGATAAAAGCAGGAAGTTTGGGGTCTTTATAGAGTATTGAAGAATCTTTAAAATAACGAATGCCTTTTGTGGTGTTCCTATACTTTCTCCATTTTGTTTCTTGTAAACAGGGAGTTGAGCATCTTCTAAAGTTGTCTTTTCCACTCACTATACAAAGAAGGTTTAAATGAATGGCTGAAACCAAACAGGTTCTCTTGCAATTACATTTTTGTATATATTAGTTATCTCACCACCTTCTATAAGCACACATATTTATGGAATTCTGATGGCAAGCCACATAATGTACCAATGGTATCTAACTTGGAGTTGGTGTCAAACTAAGGCTCTCAATTTTTCAGTACTTTTAGCAGAAACTGACAGCATGAAAAACACTGTTTATGTGGAATGTGGTATAGTATGGCTCTTTGTGCTGCAGTCTACATTGAACCCTCTTCCTTGCCTTCTTCCACCCCCAAAAAAGAAGTATACAAGAGCTGTCATAAGACCCAGAATGTCACAAAAACTGACACGTGTGTAAAAAGCCCTAATAAATCTTTAATTAGTTTAGTTTTGCTTTTGTGTTTTTACAGGACAAATTACAAATTACAAACATCTGATTTTTCTCAAATGTCCAAGGTATTATACACATTCCCATCTGTCTTGCAGGGAGGAATATTGGTCAACATTTTAAAGGTAAAATAAGCTGCATAATAGTACAGATTACTATAATAAATGTACAGTGTGTTTACAAATAGTTTAGAAGCAAGAACGATGCGACTGCATCAAAAGGCAACCTTTTAAACTGCCACAACTAAATTTTACATTCACACTTGCAACAGGTCACAAGATGGTTACTCAGCTCAATAAATCACTATGATGCACAAATACAGCAAAATCTGATTATATACATATAATACATATACATATATATTGTACATATTTGTATATGTATATAGTAAATCTCATGAAAAATTTACCAGACTTGACAAAAATCTACTCGCTGGTCAAAAATATGTACTTGTTCTTGGTGAGTAGAATTTTGCATGGCTGATTATATTACATATACTTGTTCATTAGCATCCAGGACATAGACCAAGTTTTTTTCAAAGATAAGAAACCGTCCATCATTATTAAACATGTTGCCCACAAAAAAGCACAAAGGTAAGGCACAATAGGATTTTCTGTTACAGAAGTGTGCATCATGTTCACTTAACCATAAGAAAACGTGCATTTGTGCAAGTTCATGCTGCAGATCCATATCTACAATAGAAACTGGGCTTTAATAAATGTATTTTAAACTGGCTGGTTTCCCATCTCTTCACTTATGCAATATCCAGGTGGATTGACAAATTATGCTGCTTCAACAGGAATTACTGAATCCAATTATTTGATATTTTCAACTAAAGGTCAGCATTTTTGTAGTTTTAGGTGTAAACAATGCACACATTTAATATTGAACATAAATTCTTGCTGTAAGTGTTCTGCACTTCTAAGCTCTAACAATCAAGATTCT
Source organism: Podarcis tiliguerta (assembly GCF_965153285.1). NCBI lineage: Eukaryota > Metazoa > Chordata > Lepidosauria > Squamata > Lacertidae > Podarcis > Podarcis tiliguerta. The sequence continues at coordinate 29,456,241 of NC_139543.1, read as the reverse complement.
TGTTTCCAAAAATATGTGCATCTGTTTAAGTTCACACATGCCTAGGTAGCAAAACCATATAGGAAAGTATATTCCCCAGTGGTCAATTTTGTCAGAGCTTCTCCTTGTAATAAATAACAGCTTTTCACAAAGTGTTTGAGTACCTGCCAATTGCGTCTTTATTGCTCACATAATTTTGAATCCATTATCACAGTTACAATATCAGACCATTCACACAAAAATCATAACCATATATTTTAATATAAAACCTATAAAAGATATTTAACTTGTATCTAATACTTCAAGGTGTTTGGCCTTTATGTAATGGTACAGCCAAAACATAGAAAACATTAGGTTATGAATAAAATAGGAAGCTTATTCACTGCTTTAATGCAGACATCCTCACAAAACAAGATTACTTTTGCTGCCTCCACCACCAGCATCTACATTTATATACAAAACCAGTAAACCTGTATTCAGTTTGTTTTCTCTCAGCAATTACCAAGACGTAATTCCTTTCTCATCCTTAGGCTGACACAGATGAAGCTTTTACAGCAACAGAAGCCAAAAACCAGACAGAAACTAACACTTCTACTTACTTGCCATCAGAAACTGTAGGTGGTTGTGTTACAAAATACCCACAAGATTATTTCACAGGAACTATGGAAATACAGTACATCTCCATGCTTTTAGACTGTTATCAAACACTTGTTGGTGCAAAAATACAGCCACATCTGAGAATGTTTAATAAATTCAACATCTGTCATGCAAAACTTAATGTGTTTGTTTGCTTGAGCTCCAAAACACTTCATAGAGCAATTGTTCAGTATTACTGCCTCATTGCTCAGAAATCCTGAAAAATGAGACCTCTGGAACATTGATTAATGAAAATGTTACATACAAAAAGTACTAAAAGTGGAAGACGGGACCAGACAGGAATTTTTCCTGCTGCAAGTCAACAGTTCTGGTAGCAGTAAGATGTCTCAGGAGTTTCCCTGAGAGTTAGTTGTGCCTGTTCGGAGACGAAGATGTGACATTGAGTTCATGCGTTTATTTGATGGCTTCAATGGAACATTGCAAGTAATAGCCTGGGGAAAACGATGATGATATCGATCTAGCCGTAAATATTTTACAGTTACCAGTTTCCCTATAGTAAAGAAAGTTCAGAATGTTAAGATTTTGAATTTTTATATGATTTGCGCATATAACTGAGATGAATACTTTGACATGCAATACTTTTATCTAGAAGCTAGTCACTCTTGCTGTTGAGACTGATGTATAGCCAACTACAACCTGCTAAATTAATTGTAAATCAGAACAACTTACCATCAAACCAAGATCCATGTAATGCTTTAAAAGCCTTTCCAGCATATTCTGGAGATAAACATTTGACATATACACAACCCTGAGGAGAGAAATAAAGCTTTGATTTGTATCAAATAGAGAAACTGAGTATACTAACTATCGATTTTAAATCATTTTTTTTACCTCACGTGAATTTTTGTCTACTGCTATGTGGACAATTCCCTCATTATCACTGCATTTTTCCAAGATCGCTTCTTGAATTGCCAAATGCCAGTGGTCACCTATTTCCCTAAAATACACACAAATAAAACAAAACTTGCACATCATTATTAATATTTTGATTTTTGTTTTAAAAAATAACGGTACAAACTTATTAGGAAACACAGAAATAAACATTTTCTCTAGATCGAGATGGTTAACCTGTGGACATTTAAAGGTTGTTGGAGTCCCATTCCCATGAACGCTAGCAAGCATCACATAAGTGGTTAGGGATTATGGGAATTATTGTCCAACAAGGATCAAAATATTCCCCACCCCTGGTTTAGCAATGCATGCAAATATGGCCTATAGGTCTACAAGTACTGGCTTCCTTGGAACAGAACTTCTCTGAAATGAATATGCATTAAGAATATAAGGTTATGAATAGTGGAAGAGTCAGAGTAAAAGGCTGATTCTCAACAAAGAGAAAGCCCTAGTTGCTTGGGTCATCACATGAAGTTAAAAATGAAAACAGTATTCAGGCAATTTGTTCTTATGTCTCCCTCTCCAGCTGCCCAGTGTCATTATACCAGCTAAGACAGTAATAATGAATTTGTATTCCTTCTGCATCTGTACTGTCAAGACAAAACATAAACTCAATGTTTTCTATTCGCAGTGAATTAAAAAAAGTACTTACATGACAGGATCAAACATATTGCGGATTTTTAGGCATGGTGTCAAACTATTTGGTGGTGAATTTCTTCTATCTAAATGGAACGCTGCCAAGGGGAAAAAAGTTCAATCAGCAAATAGGATTTGATTCTAGTCCACTTATTTCAAATATTAATCAGTTTCCTGTAGATTACACAAGTTATAAAAGCATACATGTGTGTGCATTATGTGTGGGGTCAACTACTAGCTTTCCTGGTAGGAATCTGATAAACTAACTTTTAGAGCACACTGAGACAAGAAGATTTCAAAAGCCAAGGAGCAGCCCTGAGGGATAAGAGTTCATTTTTTATAACTGTACAAGACGCTTGTATTAGAAAGAACGTACATAGCTATAGATGTTGCAAGAAGCAATGATAAAGAAATTCTGTTTAAAGCACAATTTTCTGACAACAATTAAGTTGTATTAAACTTAGTTTAATATGGTAACAGACCTCAGCTAGAGTAAATGCAGACTGAAGGGATGTATAAATAAACAGTTACATACCTTGCCCTTGCCATACTTTAGATGGTATAACTAATATTTTATCACATGGTGCAGATGGCTGTATCCATCTCCAAACCAGGGAGTCAGCACCACCTATTCTTCGTGTTTCTGTGCGAACTCTAGATTCATTAGCAGCAAGGAAATCAACAGATCTGTTCCATACTTTTTTCATTTTTTTCCTATATTTAAAAACAAACCCAAAAAAAGTTTTCAAAAGTTACGAAAGCAAAGTCACTTATCAGCGTGCTAAGTACTGTACTTCTCCCACTGAAGGCAAAACAGAACATGCATCAGTATAAACTGACTATAATGTAACTTGCACATGCCTGTTTTGAGGTGGAATCAAGGAATCTCGTACATGTGGAATCGGCATATATGGCTGCAAGTCTTTGTTTTCCTGGCATGCTTCATTGTGGCTTCTTAAAACATCTGAAATAATTGCACCAAGTTAACAATACTGTAAAATCTGAACTGGAATCCATCACATTTACAAATTATAGTATTTAAAGAAAAAATGTTTCAAGATACTGCCCCTCTTACATTTAAGATATATATCAGAAGACAGCATAATAAGCTATTCAAAGATCTTCCAGCATGAAATATTCTCCATTTTCCATCCTTGAATATCATTTAATTTCTCAATACAGTACACAAAACTGAAAATGACACAGATTCACTTGAAAGGGTCATCTGGCGAGACACTGACTTCATTCACATGTAATGCTAGACTATGGATTAGCATTATGAACACAAGCCTACACTTCATCAGCTCCTTGCTTCCCTCTACTCCATCTCAAAGAGAAAATCAGAAGCTTTCACTTCTATTTTTAACTAACAGCATTTTACCAGGATTTCTGAACCCAGGCAAATGGTAGGTAGTCTTAACTATGGTATATTGAAAAAGCTAACTTCAACCCTGCTTTTTAATGGAGTTGGCCTGCTTCAGGGAACTGGGGGTTGAGATTCCTGCATTACAGGGGGTTAGACTAGATGACTTTCACGGTCCCTTCCAACTCTACAAATTTGATGATTCTATTATTCTATTCCCCACACCATAGTTAAGCTAACCACTGCTTAGGGTTCAGAAGTAAAATTTAACTGCAGTTTACCGAAAATGAAAGCAAGAGTTTCTCGTCTGCTTGCAGCTGAACTGGAGAAAGGAGAATGAGAGGGAGTCTGCAGCTCACATTCATTCACACACCCACACCCAAAGTTTAGTATTGTGTTTGAGTCCAGCCACTGCGAAATTTAGCTAAAACTTACCTATAATTTTTACAACCATATCATACATCTGTCTGGTCTCTTCCTCTTCCTTAGACCATCGGTATTTCATATACCTTAAGACTCCCCAAGCCATTCCTATACCTGTGCCAAACAGAAAGATTTTCTTAGCTAAATAATCCAAATTTTATTTAAAAAATCACTAGCTGTCATTATGCAGTCGACATATTTTACACAAAACTAACATTTTAAAGGTATTTAAAGAGGAACATCATTCATCTACTACTTCCATCTACTCCTTAGTATCTTTTATGAAGAATATTTTTACCCGGGGCAGGTAACCTACAACTAATCCAGAATGCGGCAGCTAGACTGGTGACTGGGGGCGGCCGCTGAGACCACATAACACCGGTCTTGAAAGACCTACATTGGCTCCCAGTACGTTTCCGAGCACAATTCAAAGTGCTGGTGTTGACCTTTAAAGCCCTAAACGGCCTCGGCCCAGTATACCTGAAGGAGCATCTCCACCCCCATCGTTCTGCCAGACGCCAAGGTCCAGCTCCGAGGGCCTTCTGGCAGTTCCCTCACTGCAAGAGGCCGTTACAGGGAACCAGGCAGAGAGCCTTCTCGGTAGTGGCGCCCGCCCTGTGGAACGCCCTCCCACCAGATGTCAAAGCGATAAAAACTACCCGACATTCAGAAGACATTCAGGGAAGTTTTTAATATGTGACATTTTAGTGTATTTTTCATCTTTGTTGGAAGCTGCCCAGATGGGCGGGGTACAAATAAATTATTATTATTATTGACTAATCTACCATGAAGTAGATTACAAAATCTTAAGCACTTGTCTGGTAACATCATTCTCGCAGTTTCCCTAGAGAAATGCAAGTATTAAAATAAACTGACAGGAGGGAAAACTCACCCAAAAGCAGAATTAACGATTTACATGTTACAGTAATAAATGCACGGCGAAAACGACACGTAAAAGACATCTGTGGCCTAGTTGATACCAGGTATTTTACATTAGTTGTATTGGTTATGGAATCCTCATCAGAGCTGTTGTCAACAAACCTATTTAAAAAGAGATATTATGACAGCCATGGCTTAGACATGAATGAGTCACAAATGCACACATGCCTCCTTTCTTCTGTGGTTTCCCCTCCATTTCTTGTTTTATACTAAGTATACATTGTTGTAACAACCAAATCAGCAACCTGTGCTTATCATTCATCCCCACCCTCAACCAATCAGAAACCTCATATTATTCTGCTTTGGAGGGCAAGTGCACCAATTTTTGAGGGGAGGCAGGGAGCAATATGGATCCTGTGTTTCTTCATAATAAAGGTAAAGGGACCCCTGACCATTAGGTCCAGTCGTGCCCGACTCTGGGGATGCGCACTCATCTCACTCTATAGGCCGCAGGAGCCGGTGTTTGTCCGCAGACAGCTTCCGGGTCATGTGGCCAGCATGACTAAGCCGCTTCTGGCAAACCAGAGCAGTGCACAGAAAAGCCGTTTACCTTCCCGCCAGAGTGGTACCTATTTATCTACTTGCACTTTGATGTGCTTTCGAACTGCTTGATTGGCAGGAGCAGGGACCGAGCAACAGGAGCTCATCCCGTCGCGGGTCTTCGAACCGCCGACCTTCTGATGGGCAAGTCCTAGGCTCTGTGGTTTAACCCACACCGCCACCCGCATCCCTTGTTCATAATACCGAACCATTATTTAGAAGGTTGCCTGAACTGAGCTTCCGTGTGAAAGCAGACTACAAAATAAAATGACTTACTTTATGCCAACATCTTCTCCACTATTTAGAATCCATTGCAGGGATTCATTAGATACACCTTCGTATTCTGGACCTAAACTCTAAAGAGAAACGAAAAAAACAAAGCAAAAGGTTCAATGGCAGGAGTTGTTGCAAGAGAAATTCCAAAAATAAATGCTACAAAAATGTGACAATATCACCCAAAGCATTTTTATGTAATAAAAAGGAACACCACCACCACCACATTTTTATATATAAATTCTTCCTCAACCATCAATTCCTTCCTCAACATCTGGAACATGCAAAGCCAACCACATTTTATTCAGCTTGGTTTATCAAGATTAAATTCTGTGGTTTATAGTCGGAACTTGTCTATCAAGTGCAGGAAAATTAAATGAAGTATTTGCTTGCACCACCCTTTCAAACCCCAGCAATAGCATCTAATACACTATGACAATTTTACCAGGCCGCTGTCTGATGCAGCTGGAGATGCAGCCATGCCCTCACTTTTGAACAAATTTTTGACATTTGTCAAGCAACCAGACTTTGACTCTAAATGTGCTTTCTCCCTGCCCCTTCCATTCCCTTGCCTTACTGATAGGATCAAAAGCCATTCTGCCTATTTTGATTCTGTGTTTAGCATTGAGTAATATTTAAATGCTAATAATAGCTGTGCAATAAAATGCAACCATATTTCCTGGCTTTTTTACCAAATCAACTACATCAATGAATCAACACGGTAGTCACAAATGGCAGCAGCCATGTGTATTTCACAAAGAGGAACAGAAAAACTAATAGCAGAATAAAATGTAGTAAACAGATGATTTTACATTGTAGTACAAGGATACAAAGCTATAAAATGTCTAGACTGGTAACAGTTTAGCATCTAGATATCTTTTACAAATATATGCATTTTAAAAGTAATACTAGTGCTCTGCTAATTTCTGTGAAGTTTGATTTTTTTGCTATAATTTTTTTCCAGTGGATGCAAAATACCGTTTAAAAAACCATTCCTTTGCACCTTTGAACACATATTTGTGCCTGGTTGCAACCAATGCTCTTCCAATCTGCTACTACTTGGGGAGAGAAACAGGAAAATTGCCCCAGTTCTCAACACAATCAGGTCATTTGCACTGGGATGTGCTGCTTGCAAGTCTACATGTACAAACTACTGAAAGTATTACAGTGCATTAGAATGACAATGCATTTACCCATTTTTAATCTTCGAAGTATTAAATCCATTTTCAAGCATGTTAGAACACACAAATGCCATACTCTGTGTTTGAATTGTTCAATGGAAATTAGTTCTATTACTTTTGTAAAAAAAAAAAAATGTACCCTGCTCTATACTTTAATTGCTAGTTTAATTGCTTACTTCCCATTCCGGGAATGCAAATCAATATTGCCCCTTTCCTATGAAAAATGAGACTATACATATAATGTAAGGCTTTTTAAAGTCACATATTTATTGTTTAATTAACTGCATTTATGCTGTTTTTCTGCCCAAGAACCCATTGCAGTTTACAACTTTAAAACACTAAAACACATTAACGGTATAAAATATAGAGCAACAGAGACCTCCCAGGCCAACTGACAGTATCTTCAGAGTTGGTGGCACAAGCTCCCTGGCCTTAGCTTCCTTATTCTGAATTTCCTCAAAACACACAGGTCTTAAAATAGCCCCAGACTGCATATTATACAGTGATACAGTGCATATTTCAATGGAAAAATGTATTGTATCAACACTGTAGGGCCAAAGAGAATTTAGCTTAGAACTATTCTTGTTGCTAGTAAATGTCTAATAAGGCAACACAGGACTGAGATGTTGCTATGCTATTGAAATAAGCTGATAATCAACAATGCAAATCCCTGTACTCAGAGTAGAAGAATTTAGTTAATAAGTAGCTATGCAGGAATTTGGACAAAAAAATCTGGCAGAACCAGTTTTTATGAAGTTAATTAACTGGGGGGGGGGGAGTATCTATGGTTGTCAGTCTCTCTCTACCACATCAACATTCCTCCCGGGCTATTGAATACAACAGCTAAATATTTATATAAAAACTGCAGAAAATGACATTCACATACTTATGTATGAGCAACAAAATTCAACACTTATGTTTCTACTAGCAATATTGCCATGTTCATGCGGATCAGATTAGGCCCAAAGCCTTCATATTGTCCAGAGCTAGAGAAAGTCAAACTATCATGCTTCTCAACTGAAAAAAACTCTCCTTTGTAGAAGATTGGCAACTCCTAAAGGACTTCCTTCATGACACAGGTACACACAGATGAGCAAAAGAAACAAGCAGTATATGAAGAAATATGACAGAAGAATCTTCCCCACAACATACCTACTCCAAATTTAAAATCTGTGAGCTCAATGCTACTCTTTGCTCATGACTACTCTCCGGTAGCCTGTAAAACCTTGTATTCAAGTGTCGTACCTTCAATATTCTCTCCCCAGAACAGCAGGGTATGGTACTTAAGTTTTTTGCCTAATCAGAGGCAACTGAGTAGAGTGCACTTCCTTCCTTGGTGCCATACAATATTAAGTAAAAATTTAGAGGTGTCAGCTGAACCACAGTAATTCACCCCAAAGCAGAGAAACAACAGTCTGCTGAAAAATGTATGTAAACCCTCATCAGGTAATGAAGAGAAACCATTGTGCTTGGGGCTTGAACCCTCTATTCTAAAGACCAAAACACTCAAGGTTCGGCTACATGGCTCTCAACTGAAAACACACATAGCATGTAAACATTTCAATTTGATGCTTATGATCTCCTACAATACTCCAAGTGAGGATTTCTCCTATTCTTAGAGAGCTTTCTGATCAATAGTGGAGCAGTTAAGGACCGTTAAATGTATTTTAAATATATAGGTTATAATGAGTAATTTGACCAACAAGAACAGAATCCTGCTTTTTTTTAAAAACAAACACACACAAAACCCCCACTTTTTCCCACTCAATATTTTTTGCTATTAAATCACACATGCTAAGAAACCTACCACTGCTTCTTTCAAAATTATGTGTGCCTTAATAGACTATGAAGCTTCTGTTTTGCTGACAAAAATAAGTTTTAAGAGGAATAACTGAACACAAAGCTAAGTCAATGTAACATTCATACCAAGTTAATTGCAATATTTAAAATAATGAGCATTTACTTACTTTTAAATATGTATCTGCCTCCTCGAGAGAAAGACCTTTCTTGATAGAGTTGCCACATTCATGATCTCCTAGTACAATGAAAAGTATTTTTATGTATTTCTCACAGTTATGTGACTAAATAAACTTTGGATATATTAATACTAACTTCAGATACATGAGGGAAAATGTTGTAAGTTATTTTTGATACTGCTTTGATAGAAAAGTATCCTATAAGATAAATAGTATATAAATCTCTAGATGACTCTACTAACAGTTGACAGTACAATCTTATACATGTATACACAGAAGTAGAGTCCTTTTTCTTCACTAGAGCTTATTCTCAAGATTAACTTAAGTGTCAAATTCTATTCAGGTATGGAATAAAGTCTAATAATCTTTAAGTTCAATGATATTGTGTACTTCAACGATTACAGTATATACACTTCTAAAATTTCTCAGACTTAAAATAGGTTTTCTGTACAGTTCCTATTGATACACATATTGCAAAGGTACTCTTAAATATTTTCAATCTTGTATTTTTAAGTTGTTGTAAAGGCTCTCCCTGGACCTCATGGTGAAAGACAGGTAAGAAACTGAATACCACTACGCTGACTTTTATTTATTAACTTTATTTCTGACGAAAATCAAAACCAAATGCAAGATGGATTTAAGTGAAGTAGTCTCTCATAGATAATCTTCTACCATTTGAAGACCTTGGGAGACTGACGCAAATAATCCAAAATTTTGCTAATCTAAAGACTCCTCCTTTCTGTTCTTTGCCTCCTACGTCACTTATGTGTTCCAGTTAGAGACCGACACAAAACTGGGAAACTGCTCATTTTTATATTTCCAAAAACAAGGGTAACATCCATTCCTGCTTTTTAGCCCCAACAGTAATGAATGCAACCTGCAATCTGTCTTGAACCTTGGGGAACTCAGGATTGCTATAAACTGCAGACTTCAGAAAATACACCACTCCCTGCTTTTTCTTGCCTCCCCCAAACCTCACTTACTCCACCCTGCCCTGTCAAATTTTGTTTTAATGTCTGCCTGGTGAAGAGTTCTGGACAGCTTGAAAGTTGGCTCACTATTTCATATTGTTTTAGCTGGTCCCAATAAACGTACTTACCTTTTACATTTTCCCCTAATGGGCCAACACAGCTTTTTCTATGTTTTTTTCTGAGGGAATTAGTTACCCTGCTGATTAATGCAATATTTAAGTTCTTGTTTTAAAATCTCTCTTGTTTTATAAGCCTATTTCAACAGTCAAGACAAGGTATTTTACCATAATATCTGTGATATTAGCACTGATTCAATACAAGAATTATTGTATCCATACGAATGAAATAATTATTCTTATTCCTGCAATCACAAAGCACCTTCACAATTTGCTTATTGCTATAAATCTTTACACATGCATTCTTTTGAAATCCAACAGTTTAATATTGGTTTTAAATGCTCACCTGCTATTTGTGCCAGCTTATCATGTAGTTTATATAAGCTGTTCATAAGAATTGTTTCATTTACCTAGAAATTTAATAAGCCAGTTAAGAAGTGTTATAATAAAGTCTGAAAATATGGAAATAGCATATATACTAGATAGGATTACACAGAGATGTACAATTTCCCAAAACATTTTTGAAGCGGTGGGGGCAAAATTGTTTCCCCCCCATTTTGGGAAAAATGAAAATATATCGAATAGATACATTCTTATCAAACAAAACTTACTTTGCTGCTTTAATATAATATGTGTTATGTTGCTATGTTGCTATTTATATGCCGCCTTTCAGCCAAAAAGGCTTCCAAGGTGTCTCAAGAATAAGCAGATAAATACAAATACAATAACACAAATACAAAATTATAGAAATACAAACAATATAAATGATACATTTTTGTATGTAACACGTTTCTATATGACATATGGCTTCATTTTCTACAAGCAAAGCGGTAAGTATGCTAAATATGACATACTTATGAAATTCACAGAGCAATCCTATAGAAGTTTACAAAATGGTAAGCATGCTAAATACTACAGAGTTGCAAATGGTTGCATCCTGTGCTATCTAAGCACATTATCTTATTTTTTCCTACTTCTGAGATGCACAAACTAAGAAAGCTGCAGGAAACAAAAGCAATGTATGTTCTTCATGAAGATGGCAGCATGCCCTAGGAGCAGAAATGCATCTTTGATCCAAGCATTGTATATTTCTGCATTGTTATAGATAGAAATTATCAGTTTCTAAAGCTTCAGAATGCCTTTAATAGAAATTTTCACACTAAACATTCCAAATTTCACTCATTCCAAAAGAGAAACTGTTTCATAGGAGTGTGTGTTCTCTTCAAAATTGGGAGAAAAATATGTTTTTGCCCCCTGGGCTTTTACATCTTTAGTGCCACAGACTTAAAAGTATACCATCCTAAATTCTGAGAAACATCACTCAACAGCAAGGAAACCCAGGGGCTGGGAGAGGCACAATGCTCTAATTAAAAGGAACGAACAATTTACTTTCCCATGAGTCTCTCTCTCTCTCTCTCTCTCTCTCTCTCTCTCTCTCTCTCAGCTGCCACTATTCCAATACTGGCTCAAAGAAGAGTGTAGTTATATGAAATGCTGTGTTACGTTTGGATGGTAGTTTGTCATATAGGGACTGATCTACCTTGCCAAAAATTGTGAGGCTACTGCATACTGAAAGCAAAGCAATACAAGGAACTGAGTGCCCTCACTTCTAGGTGAGTGGTTGGAAATGATAAGGCCATCAGAGTAAATGGTTTCAGAACCTAATGTGCTTAAGCTAGCAAAACAGGATTTCCCCTAATTCAACTATTTTTTTCTGCAGTGTAGGGTTTGTGTACAAGTCATTCAAACACAGCCTTATAATCAAGAGGCCTACAAACTGGACTTCTCAGAGTCGGCAACAATTCTTAGGACACAAATTCTTAGTAAAATGGAGATCTAGCTTGCAGACACAAAACTCTTGCATTAAGATTATCCAAGATTTAAGGTTGTCAATAACCTATTTAATCAAAATTATCAGGACATGATACAGCTCAAAGACAAGCCCTCAACATAGATACTAAGAACATACTCACGTTTCTATTAACCATCCCAGTGAGAAGATTTTTATCTATTAAAAGGGGGAAAAAAGAAATTTACTTAATACCATTTCAATACAATATCTTAAATGTTGCAAAAATTAAAACCACTAGGTTAAATGCAGCTTACATTATTATACATATTACAAAGGAATCCATAATTACAATGTGACAACTAGCACAATATCATGCCAGTCACAATATTTTGTGTATTATAGTGTTACTACACCTAGAAGCAAGTGGAGAAGTTTTCACCTGACTTGCTTGGCTAGCACAGCATGTCACTGCTGAAAGCATGAACTTGCTCCTAAGCAGCTAAAATGCAGAATTTGAGCAGGCTATCAACAACTTAGTAGATTTTAGTTGGATACAGAGTGGCTGTTCCACAAATGGAAACAGTTATTCTGCTTATGGAAGGCACAGAGATTCAGCAGAGACTTCCTGTTCTAGGAAGAGGGCAAGAAGACAATATTCACAGATGCCCACTTCCTCAATGCTACCCATCATGCTACCTTCAAAGGGTTCCCCAACCTGTCAGAGGAGAGTTTTAGGAGGAGCAGGGGGCTGTAGGAAGAGGGGGAATTGGCAAAAAAAAAAGTCTCACCACCACCCCTTCTACAGCAGAGCTCTACTAAGCACAATTCAGCAGCCAGCCCAATTTGTTTGGTATCCTCAAACAGTAATTGAAGACTTAAGTATTGTCAAAAGAAACAGAACAGTTCTTGCTGACTACACTGATAGTGCTCATAAAGTCAAGCATTTACATTTGAGAAGAAGCAGAAAAACTTATCTAACGTTATGTTTAGGTGTACACATAAGATATTTTAAGCATGTCATGGAATGGTTTCAGTGTCAGACCAGGACCAATGAGACCCAGGTTAGAATTCCCAATGAGCCATGAAATTCACTGAGATGGTTGTTCTTCTCAGCATAACCTACTGCATAAGGATGTTGTGAGGATAATATAGCAGGTGAAGAAATTGTGTATATGAGATTCAGCTGCTGCAAAATGCTGCAACCATCATTAGAAATTCGCCACTCCCTATGCACTTTTTGCACCTGCCTATTGGCCACATGAAAGCAAGTGAAGATGTCCGGACACCAGGATGGCGCCTGATGTCTCCACTATCTGGAGGTGCATTCCTGGAAATCCTTAAATCCTGCCTGTTTTCACACACTAACAACACATCCTTTAAAATTTTATCTGCACAATTAGAATGAATTTCAGGAACCAAAAAGTCATATTGCAAAATACGACTTATCTGGCCCCAAAATGGCAATGAGACATTCCAGTTTGGTGACTGTAACCCTGGCTTAAGGAGCCATTTGGTGCCTATCTTATATATCTGAGTTTCTAACACTGGCTACAACCAGGTTACGGTATGAAACCAGTTTGAGAGAGCATTTGACGCACACACCCCTGCACTAAGTTCACCAGCTATTGGTTCATTTCAGGCACAATTCCAACTATTGGTATGGCCAACTGTTCTCTGACCAGGTTGTGGAAAAGCCTGCCCAGCTTTTAAGTAGAGCTGGACAGAAATCCCTACCACCACCACTGTTGCTGATTTTTTCTTCCCAGCCTGGGACTAGGGGAGCTTTCAGGGATATGCCTTCCTTTTATTAGAGTGGAAGCCTGCAGGTAGGGAATGGCTTGTTTTGATTTCTTGTCAGCCACTCTGGGACCCTTTTTGACTGAAGAGTAGGTTACAAATGCTATACAGTGGTACCTCGGGTTAAGTACTTAATTCATTCTGGAGGTCCGTTCTTAACCTGAAACTGTTCTTAACCTGAGGTACCACTTTAGCTAATGGGGCCTCCTGCTGCCGCCGGAGCACGATTTCTGTTCTCATCCTGAAGCAAAGTTCTTAACCCGAGGTACTATTTATGGGTTAGCGGAGTCTGTAACCTGAAGCGTCTGTAATCTGAAGCGTATGTAATTCGAGTTACCACCGTAAGTAAATAAATATACACCCACTCAACCACTTCAAACAGCGGAACCAGCACTGTTACAGGCGCACATAATACCCGTTCTGCATTTGTAAGAACTTGATCTTGTCAGCACCTACACTTTGAAACTCCCTGCCTATGGATATCTGGCAGATGCCATGTGAATTTACTGTACTCTTTTCAGTGCCCGCTGGAAACATTTGCTTGCCCAGATACTTAGAAAGCTGGTGCAAGTTTTATTATGCTTTATTATCTTAACTTTTGAAAGTCTTAAATTGTTGTAAATTCCTCTTATTGATAATCCTACTGGTTTAACTTTTTCGTGAACCAGTTTGAGGGTGTGTGTGTTTTTTTACAATCAAGCAGTGCATAAATTTTATGAAATAAAATAACAAATATAATTGGGGGGAAACAAAGCTTATTTGACTTTGAGGTAAGTGAGGGAAGCAGTTAGTCAACTTGCAGTTACAAGGTAGTTGGCTTTTAAAAAGAAAAAGTTTATGCCTGGGGCAGCCATTTTTTTTCCCTGTACCAAGTCCCTGAAAACAAGATTACATCACATAGCTTCCTGCTCAAGAACATTCCAGCCCTATTTTGAAAGCCTGCAGTGGCAGTCAGGTTTCTAACCACTTACAGAAACTTTTACCTTTAACAAACCTTTTAAATCAAGCAACAGAAAGTTGCTTGGAGGATTATATATGTTGTACCTCAATGTAGCTATTGTTAAGAATCACAGGGCTGCTGCCAAGATCACCAGTCCCATGTCACAGAGGAGCATGTTGCTATATGCAGCGTAAGTCCACTTTACGTACCAACAACATTTCCACACTCTGTAGGCAAATGCAGCAGAGTAGGTAGGGGTGGCCTACCTGTGACCCTCCAAACGTTGTTGGATTCCCATTCCTATTAGTGCAAGTCATCTGCCTTGACTGGGTCTCACTACTATTCTATCCAGCTTAGCACTGTCCCTGGTTACTAACATTAGCTCTCCAGGATTTCAGATATGGCCTTTCTCAGTCACACCTGGAGATACCAAGGATTGAACTTGGGAAATTCTGTGTACGAAAGCATGTGCAGCACCCAGGAGCTACAGCTCCTCCACAACTGAGGTCCAGTTGGGTGGACCTCAGTTTCAGAAACACAATAAACATTCTTGCCCACCTGAAAATGTATGCAGTTTTGATAAAAATTTCAGTTTTCAAGATCCACTTGTTCAGAAGCTGCTGCACAAAACCTCTAACTATTCAATTTCACACACCCCAAAAAACCCCTAAGCTTACAGTTATTACACATATTTAGAAATAGGCGACAAGACACATTTGTCTGTTCTCCTCACCTGAGCCTTGCTAGAATTATACACATTCCAACTCTTTAAAGGACATTTTGCTTCATCAGACATGCTTAGAAACATGTCTAAACTTCCTCTCCCTGGTTTGGAGTGTCATGGGACTGGGGCAGCTTTGAATACTTCAGCTCCAAGCTGCTTCACGGGAGGCTCCAGGCATGTCCCTCTTTTGGCCCTACAGATGCTGGAGCTCTGACATTAGTTCAAGCAGGGCACTGAAGCCAGCAGCAAAGATAGAGGCTCATATGAGATGCCCCTGTCCAGATCTCTGCCTTCAATATCAATGCTATCTATTGTATGGCCCTTGATACACTCTCTCAGAGACAGTAAGATTACATCCACAGAGAATTTTAGAAGCAAATATAAATATAAATTGTAATTAGCAGATATATAGCATATTAATAAGGAAAGGGCCAAGATGACTCAATATGCAGTACCCACTTTGGATTCAAAAGCCAAGCATATCACCAAACCACTAGGAATATAGCTTGAGGCACAAGAACTCTGGGGAAATATTATGATTTGGCACCAATTTCTCTCTCTTTATATGCCTGCTGTTTCCAAGCATTTCAAGTCTTGGGTGCTACTTCACATGTTATCTATATGGTATATGAAGCAACACAAAAACCAGGCCGATAAAAACAGTAGCATGTACTTTTTGACTTTTGAACCTCATCATACAGCAGCACAATTTCAGAATTCTGATAACATATTACTTATCTACCTAGTTTTTAGAATTCATCAAGTTTGTTTTGTACAAACAGTACTTCAGGCAGGCAATTATGGATTAATAAAAATGAACACATCCACCTGAGCTAGAAGGATTCAAATGTATGCAAGAAGCACTTTGCCTGATTAAATAAACCAAGGAAGACTGCAGCTTCCAGGTATGAAATAAGTCTTTTATCCATGTTTTCCTAGTAAGAAGGTTTTCATAAATCACAAAACTACCATTGGGGGAACCATCATATTCTGTTTTTCCATCTTTACCAGCAGGATAACACTGGCCTGGATCATACATCACACTACACTACACTACACTACACCAAACCAAACCATGGTTCAGTCCAAATGTGAGTGTGCAAGTTTCCAGAGAACAGCATGGCCTCCCCAGTGGTTCTGGCTGCTGTGTTACACTAAGCCATAGCTTGATTTAGCATGTTGTCTGAACCCAGGCTCACAGTTTAGCTCTTCCAAACAAACAATGAGCCACAAGCCATGGGACAAATTTGGGTTACATCTAATGGTTAGTATGGAGACAGTTAAACCACAAACCCAGGACCACATGCTAAGTCAAGCGCTGACTTAGCATAAGCAGCAGAGTGACTAGGGAGGAGTAAAGTAGGCACAAATCTGTGTCCTGGGACCTGTGTGTTTATGCTAAGCTATGGTTTGACTTAGGGTGACATGAGAACCAGGTCACCATGAAAATGCCAAGAGTAAACCAACAAAAACACAGCATTAAGATGGAATGATCTTCTAAAACTAGCCTTGGGGCTGTGTCAATGAACCGCAAGTTACAGGAAATCATTTAAAGGTGCTGATTTGGTTAGCAAAAAGTGTATGTATGCCAGATTTTCAGGGGGCCTTTAAGCTCCCCTTTTTTCTGCACAGCTTATTAAATCCAAGGTGTTTATGCCTTAAACAAGACAATCATCTTGTTAAAACCACTTTAATTATTTTTTCCTGCTCAAGATCTCCCACTACCCTATCCCCCCTCAGCTGAACTCAAACACCTGCTTTTTCCTCCCACTGTTCCTTCCAACTGTCAGAACCCACTGTAACGAAGCCAACTTTGAGTCACTGTCAATTAGTATTTTTTTCCAGAATCCTAAGAGTAAATCCTAAATTTAAATTTAGACTTTAAATTAAATTTAAACACAGGTGTCACTCACATGTTATAAACACCTATATAATAAGATTTTCATGCAGGAATTAAATATACAACATGTGCATCAGAATGAATTTACCCTATGCAACTCATTCATTTTTAAACAGAAGCATCTCCTGTGTCTGAATTTTGTCATGTGTGGGGTGCTTTCCTACAGAATAAAAAATAGATGTATGAGTATCTGAGTTTTAAACATCATTTAAAATCTGATTCACCCCACGAGCACTACAGCTGCAAATCACAAGCTTAGAATAAGATTCCCATTTTTAAATCTAAGAGGCACAGCAGTAATTATTCTGTTCTGAGAAGAAAAGATAGTCAAGTGCACCAACTCCTGGCCAATGACCCCAATCCATCTTTAAGGACATATCCTTAAAAGTTTGAGACGTTCTAACAAAATTAATGG
Source organism: Podarcis tiliguerta (assembly GCF_965153285.1). NCBI lineage: Eukaryota > Metazoa > Chordata > Lepidosauria > Squamata > Lacertidae > Podarcis > Podarcis tiliguerta. The sequence continues at coordinate 29,438,728 of NC_139543.1, read as the reverse complement.
CAAGAAGTTAAGAGGAAACAAAATCTACATAAAGGCTATTGAATTAAGGAACAGAGAGGTCTCTGTGGTTTGCCCAAAAGTTGTTTCTCGTTCCACTCTGTAAGCAAAAACATCCCCAAGTCTACAGAAGCAGTTGTTAGGGTTGACAGAAAACAAAGCAGCAAATCAAGGTTCTGGATCCCTTATGTGACATACTTCACACATTTATTTACGTCATTAAGTGGAGCAAAGGGCTTCTGCCCCGTTTCCCAATACTTACTGTCAATTCCCACATCCTCAGTTATTCCCGAACCTCTCATTCTTAGGTAGGTGAGCCCCAATATCAGAAAGAACAAGCATGCAGCAGTTAAGAGGAACATAGACAGGTAATGGGCACTGAAGCCTCCTGTGGTGGATACTTCTTCTCTCTTGAACTGCTGCAGAAGATCCTCCTCGGGCTCCGAAACCTTCTGCTTGTAGGTGTTTTTCGGATAAGTATGATTTGAACCTGTGTGGTTGGAGTGATTGATTCTAGTGGACGAGGAAGTGGTAGCACCTGGAGAGAGGCTGGTGGTAGCGGTATATATCCTAGGTTCCAACTTGTAGCCACCAGCGAGGATATGATTGTTGGCTGGTTTCCTGTCCCCGCCCAAGGAATCAGTCATTTTGCTACTACTGTCCAAGCCGCTGAGCAGCGGCGGAAGAAACAGCTGCTGGTGGGCTTTCCTCGCAGAGCCACCACCGCCGCGGTACCTGGGGAGGAGAGGCGGACTGGAGTCCAGATACCCGCCCCTTTTCGCCAGGTCGACCTCCTCCTCTTCTTCCTCCTCCTCTTCCTCTCGACTTCTCCCCCTGTCACTGCTCCTGCCAGCAGCAGCCACCCTAACATTCAATGCACGGCCACTACCAACACCCTGGCCAGTCTCCATCAAGCCCCCTGCTGCACCTGCCCGGCCCGAGAACGGCGAGGCAGGTCTGTTAAGGCTCCTTCGGGCCAGGTAGTGGCGGGCAAGCGCCTCCTCTCTCAGCACCTGCTGCTTGGCCCCCGTCGCAACCGCCGCCTCTTCTTCCTCCGAGTCCGAGTACTTGTCCCTCCTGCTGGAGAGGAACCGGCTCCCGTTCACGGCGCGGTTCTTGCAGCGCTCCTGCTGCGGCTGCTCCTCCTGGGGCTCGTCCTCGGCTGCTGCTTCCTCGTCGTCGTCCTCCTCCCCGTCGTCGTCGTCGTCCTCTCCACCGCCCGGAATCTGCTCCCGAGCTCCAGCCGCCCGCCTGGCCGTCGCCCCCCACCAGGCATGGGGCTTCCTCCGAAGAGGAGGCGCCGCCGCGCTGCTGGGGAGGCAGCCAGTGCCCACGGCCGCCGCCGCAGGCCTTGCGTCCCTCCGGGAGGCTGAGCCCCGCTCCCGCCGGCTGCCCGCGGCGCCAGCCGGGCCCCGGGGACCGGCCTCCGCATCCGACTCGTCAGAGCTGAAGCCCAGCAGCACTTTGCCGCCGCCGCGGGCCCGGACGCCGCCGCCGCCGGCCGCCCCAGACAGGGAGGAGGAGGAGAGGTCGGCGCTGGCCAGCCGAGACGCCAAACCGCCGCCGCCGCCGCCTGCCCCGGGGTTATTGTTGTTACTGTTCCGGGTCTTGCTGGCGGCGGCGGCGGCGGTGGCGGCTCGGGCCCCGCCAGCTCGCTCTTCCTCGCGGAGCTTCTTGAGCTTCTTCAGGTAGACGGGCCGCGTGCTCTCGGTGACGGGCCCCGGCGAGAAGCCGAGTCGCCTCAGCTCGGAGAAAAGCTCCTCGTCGGTAAGCTGCGCGGCGGCGGCGGCAGCCGCCATTTTCCTCCCTCAACAGCCGCCGCGGCCGCTTCCTACCCACGCGCCGAAGCTCCGGTCCCCGCCCAAGGGGCTGCGGTCTTATAGGTTCCTCTGACGAGAGTTCCGGTTCGCCGATGGAAGCCCTTCCATGTGCGGGGTAAAAGGGAGAGTTAAGCGCTGCACACGCGCGCTCTGCCCATAGCTTCGAAAAAAGGGGAAAGCTGACCCAATCTCCAAGGGCGACGTTTTTATTCCTGACAGGATTCACACCTTGGCTTGGACGGAAATTCAAACACCTGCTGAGTTTCTGTGCCGCACCTGGTTTTTTAGAGAACTTTTCAGGTGTGTGACATTTTCTGCACACACACCCACCCCAAGTAGGAAACGGTCTTTATCTGATGGAATCAGATTCTGCGTTTACTTTCTGTGGCACAGCCAGAAGTTTAACAGTTTACAGCGCACCTCCGTTTATTTTCCACACCTGTTGAATTTCTGCCTGCTGCCAACTTTGAAAGGCACGAGACTTCCCAGTGGAAGCCCTGCGGACTTCAGCCAGTTTCACCCTCGTATATAACCATTGCTTCAAGTATCAAACATGGATCCTCCTGGCGCTGCGATCCTGTACATGCCCACCCGAAAGTGCGCTTGCTGGGCTCCTTTGGCAGGAAGGGCGAGATACAGATTTAAATATTGCTCCGTGTTTGGATACAGCCGTCAGTATATTTGCACACACAGTGTGCAACTGTGCTGGGAATCCTATGAAAGCTTCCATCGCCCAGGTAGCAATCCGCATTTGCTTGGCTTGAGGAAGTCTAATCAGAACAAGGAAGCGATAGGTTTTTGAAGCTTCGGTGTTTTTGTTTTACCCCTTTGGTCCCCGCCGGCCGGAACTGACGCGTGCGCACTAGACTGTGGCCTAGACCCGCCCGTCACCCTGGAAGCGCCGCTCTGCCCGCCAGGGAGGGAGGCGGGTTGTGTGGGCTTCCTAAATTCAAGATCTCTCTCTCTCTCTCTGGGACAGAGAGACTGCAAACTCCCATCACGACCCCAAAGTACAAGCATTAGGCGTGTCATGTAAAAGCACACAATGTTACGCGCACACACACACAAACACACGTGTGTCTTCCTTATTAGGGACATTTTTGTTCCATGTGGCTGGAATAGCAACTTAATAAGCAAACACTCCCTTCCTGTACAAAGGGCACGAAGTCCAAACGGAGAGAGGCTGTAATTCAGTTTTGGGGCCACCCTACACGTGTAGGGGGAACCCTAACGTCCTGAACTGAAGAGCTCTCTCTGTGTTCTTTAAAGGAACAGCTGTAAAAGACTTTTAGCAGCTTCATATCCTGCATCCATCCTGTAAGAGCTTTTGCAGTGGGATGCCCGGCTCAAAACGTTATTTACGTGACCATAATGCAGCCAGATCCAAAAAAAACCCTCCAAAAATGTGTTTGCTTCAAGATGCTATTTGTTCTCACCACAGTGGCTGATGCTACCAGCTCCTTTACCATGACCACATAGCAAGTGTGCATTTAACTACTCGGTCATCTCCTAAAAGTGCAATAAAATACTCCTTAGGGCTTGACATGATAATACAAAATTGAGTTCCTCCAGTTCACCTGAGATAATTTCCAGTCATTTTGTATGGGTTCCATGTCCTACTTCCAAGTGGTGAACTTTGCCACATTCCTTTTAATAATGAACATTATTCCTAGCGAATGCCGATAGGATGTTGGAACCAAATTCAGAAATGGAGGTATCCACGTGCTCAGAGACTGTGACCGTTTTTTAAAAAAGAGAGGGCGGGGAATAAGACATTTGGATAAAGCAGGTTAAAAATAAGAAGGACTGCTGTGTCTCTGTCCAACCCTATGTTATTACTTACAAGGAGGCTTTTTAGTTTACTCATGAGTAACACTGTAGATGGAAAATGATGGATGGAATGGATCCTGATGGGAGGGACAAAGACTGCATTCCATAGCCCATTTTTAAGGCCTCTCTCCCATGCCAGTTGGAGGAGGAGGATGGGAAGCAAGCTTTGGTTAGCAAGAGAAAATATAAATTATGCACCACATTTATTTTACATAACATGCAGCAGCCACCAAAGTTAGCTTCTTACCCCACTCAGCCCAGATATTTAATCTAATTTATTTGTTTGTTTCCTTGTTTAGGTTATGCACAGCACCCAAGAATCAACACTCTTGTCAAGAAGCAAGTCATTCAGTTCCATGATGCTGTTGTGAATAGTCCTCTTTTATGCAGTGATCGGAGATTACTCCATGTCTGCAAAGCTTTCTGTTTTCCTGATCTGAGAAAGAGCAGCCACAAGAAGGAATAAGAATAGGATGCATTGTTTATAAATCTATATTAGCTACTAGGTCTCAGAATATCTCCTGAAGGTATATGAGGCTTCCACCTTGCTAGAGCTAAGCAGGTCTGGGTTTGGGCATTTGTGTGCTGCTTTGAAAATGCTAATAACAGATATTGGGCTGTCACTGTTTGCAGAAATCTTAGCTCAGCATAGGAGCTTTCATTCAGGAACTGATCCATCCATCAGTTAAATCCACAGATTTGCATATGAATAAAATACATTTGAGAGAAATGTTTGCTTTTTTCTAAGAGGGTGTCTGTCACAGTTCTGGGAAGTTCTTGAATTGTATGTATATATACTAACCATGATCTCCAATGAGTTTGGCTAATGTCACCCAAATGGGAGGTGTTAAGAGGGAGGTGCTAGCAGCCTTAAGGAGACTTCAAGATCTGCAGAAAGTTGGGTGTGGAAATCTCAAGTAAAAAACCCTAAGGGAGCAAAGATTCTCCAGAACAGCAGACTCAGCACGCATGGAATGATGCTGACTCACTCTGCGTGTGTGCGTGTGTAATGGAGTAGCCTAAACAAAAGCACTGCACACAGCAGTGTTTTGCTGTAAGTCCCATTTCTAAAATAATTTACCTTTTTTATATATAAAACAAATTATGTGAAAATGCAGCTGGTGACATTTATTTGTTTGCTTGCTTGCTTTTATATCCTACCTTTCTCTCCAATTAGCTTGAGGTGGCATACATGGTTCTCCCCCCCCCCCCAATTTAATCCCTACAAAAACTTGGTGGGGTAGGTTAGACTAAGAGGCAGTGCCTGGCCCAAGGTCACCCAGTGAGCTTTGTGGTCAAGTGGGGATTATGAACCCTGGTCTCCCAGGTCCTAGTCAGACACTGTAACCACTAAACCACACTGGCTCTCAACAGGCATTAAGTTCAGAATAAACTTTGGCTTTGCAGCTAGCCCAGACACATGCATTTCATCCTTTCCTGGTGGGTGGGTGGTCAACATTCCTTGTCATACCACATCAATGGCTTAAGCAACAGTGTTTAGCCTTTTCATACCCCATGACCCACATGCATTTGGAGACCGACTCCTTAATTTGTTTACCATATACTTCTGTGGCTGTCATGCTGCTGTTCTAACCCACCTTAGGTCAAAGGGCAAGCCACCAAGCAGAGCATAGAGCAGCCTTCTCCAAGCCTTGATCCCCAGATGCCTTTGGACTTCAACTTCCATCATCCTGACCATTAGCCATGCTGCCAGTGTTGTCAGGAGCATAGTTCACCTACATTTGGGCTCAAGGTTGGGTAAGGCTAGCCTAGAGAACCTCTGTCATTAGCAGGGCTACCACATGGGAGCCCAGCCTCTGGCAGCAGCCGCAACATCCCTGTAAAGCAGTGGCACTGCAACCATAGCATAGGCAATCTGAGATTCAATGCCTACAGTGCCCCTCTTCATCACTTACATTCCTCCCAGCAGCTTGCAGACCACTTATAAAGGCCATCTCCAACTCCTCAAAAGATCCATCAACGGTGTCTCCGAAAAATTTTACACATCACTTGGGAAGACAGAAGAACCAACGCCAGTGTAGTGGAAGAAGCAAAGATAATCAGTGTCAAAAGAAATGATTCTTCAACATCAACTTTGTTGGACTGGTCATGTTGTTTGGATTCCTGATTATCGTCTTCCAATGCAACTACTCTATTCCAAACTTAAAAATGGAAAGCGTAATGCCGGTGGTCAACAAAGAGGTTGGAAGACTCTCTCAAGGCAAATCTAAAAAAATATAGTATTAACACCAACAACTGGGAAACACTGGCCTGCGAGCGCTCCAACTGAAGAACAACCAAAGGTGTCACGGGCTTTGAAGACGCTCAAACTCAGGACGAAAGGGAGAAACGTCCTGAGAGGAAGAAGGCACGCTTGGCAAACCCTCACCGTGAACAACTCCTGCCCGGAAAGCTATGTCCCCACTGTGGAAGGAATTGTGGATCCAGAACTGGCCTCCACAGTCACTTATGGACTCACTGTTAAAACTTTGTTCATGGAAGATAATCTTACTCAACTACGAGTGGTCGCCAAAGAAGAAGAAGACTCTCCTGCACTGGCACATAGCTGATGGAGGTGAGCGGGATGAGCAAGTGAAGGGGAAGATCACTTTTGGGAGGCAGTGAGGATTCCACAAGAGAGCCTATTGCAGAGGCTAAGAATATAAGAGAAGTCCTAATGGATCAGAGCAGACATCCATCTCAGCTCCACAGCAGCCAGTCACTTGTGGAGATCCTTCTTAATTGTTGGCAACCAGATACTCTGTGGCAGATATACTGCCCTGGGCAGAGCAATCTAAGCTGCAGGAAGCCAGTGTAACTCACGCCAGGGCAATTTATGCCCGTTTAACTTACCCCTGTTGCAAACTCCTTTCAGGAGTGTGGCTGCTGCCAGCTAATTCAGCCCCACCCAGCCTTTTGGAGGGAAAGCAAGCCTTTAAAATGGAGTTTGACTTACATCTGCCTTTTTGTAACTTCTACTGGGTTGCTAGGTCACATGACGCAACGGAGCAGAGTTTGCAACAGGTGGATGTCTCCCTCTGCCCGACTGAGCTTAGACTCAGCCAGCAATCCAGTCTATTCCAAACTCAGTTCATCCTGGCAGATCTGGGGCTTGGCTGGCTCCCTACATGTGGAAACCCCATTCCATTTAGCCACCATCATGGCATTTGATAACCCTGTCTAGAATACGGCTCTAACTTGAAGTTCCCCATAGCACGTTTTTCAGAAACAGCTACAAACCCTCCCTCAGCCCAGGGTGACTTGCATTCTTTGCTTGTAGCCCTACACCGTAAACCCCAACACCCTGAAAAGAAGAGAAATGTTGAGCAGAGAGAGCGGTTGCAAAATACAAGCCAGAAATCCGCCCCCCACCCCAGCTTGTTGAGAGAGAACAGAAGCCTCCTATGTCCACAGCAGCCGGCTCTCCTCCTGGCTTGGAAGCCAGCCAGGTGGTTCCCCAGAGATCTGAAGACAGTTTGGGACTTGGGCTGAATGAAATCCCATCCCAAACCTTGCTTCAGAAACAGAAGGTTTTCCGTTCCGCTGCTGGAAATGGCTGTGCTTGACCGAAATATCTTCAAAGAGAAACTCCAGGGTGAAAAATGTGAAATTACAACTCAGTCATCAGATTCAGTTCTAGCAGCTATGATAATTGTTTCTTAACGGTAATTAACTTAGTGTTAAGGTATTGCATTACCACCAATGATTACAATTGTGGATGGTCATTGGGCATAGATGTAAATTTTAATGTGTCACTTGACTGCATTGTTAGCATGAAAGCTGTCAACTGAGGATAACACTTTCTGTTCCTGAGGAGTGGTTTCTTGCAACATGGTAAATTATTATTTAAGATGCCATGAGATCCTTGGTTGTTTTTGCTGCAACAGACTAACAGAGCTGGTGCAACAACCAACTTTCCTATACACTTACCATGCTTAGCCATTTCCTCACAAGGGGGCGCCAATGTACCACCTTATGGTATAGTAGAGCAGGGTTTCCCAAATTTGGGTCTCCAGCTGTATTTGGACTACAATTCCCATCATTCCTGATGCTGGTCCTGCTAGCTAGAGATGGTGGAAGTTGTGGTCCAAAAACAGTTGGAGACCCTGCAGAGGACAAACACACAAAGGACTCAGCTATACAGCTGCATATACTGTATAATGTTATAAGTGTGTTTTAAGTGCATTATACAAATGTCACACTAGATGGCGATGGTGAGCTGATGGCAAATTAGATATATTTTTCAAAACTTTTTTTTTTTTTTTTAAAGCATTTTCACAAGTCAACCGATGCTGTTAGTTTGTCCCTGAATCTTAGGAACCTTATGCTGTTTGCGCGGACCCATTAAAAATCAACATGGTGAGTGAATTGAACTATCAGGCCCAGTCAAGGAAATGATCGCAGCAGTGTCTCTCATTTCTCTATCCACTTCTAACTGGTCACGATGCCTAGCAAGCAAAGTCTTGAAGTTTTGAAGGACAGCAGACATTGGTGAACCAAGAAACTAAATTCAGTCTCCCTTCCCACCTTTTTCGTTTTCATTTTTTCCCTCAGAGGCGGCATATTTTCTCAAGGCCTTTTTAGTTGCTCCAGGGAAAGCAGAGGGCCTCTGTTTGGCCTATCGGTCGGATTAAGCCCAGAAGGCAAACCAGGGTTAGGACAACCCAGGGGGAAGGAAGGAGTCAATTCAGAAACAGCTTGGTGGGGTTTAGGGAGAACATTTTATTTGTTAGATTTTCAGACTGCTCTTCCACAAAAAGAGTTCAAAGTGAAATATGTAGGCTTCTCTCATTTTTATCCTAACAATGACCCTGTGAGATAGGTTAGGCTCAGAGGATAGGGCTGATCCAAGGCCACCCAAAGTGAGCTACATAGCTAAGCAAGGGATTGAAACCCAAGTCACAAGTCCAGTGCACTAGAGGCACTTCACTGTGAGGGAAAACACTCACTGACACCCACATCTGGATTGCAGCTGCGATCCCTATAGGCAGCTGCTTGTAGAAATCATATGTCGGCTACATGGGAAGCTCAAGTGCAGTAGCAACCTTTTTCTTTTTTTAACAGCTGAAACGGAGAAGACCTTTTTTATTTTACTACTTTATAATGTATGTCCCACTTCTCAGTCTCTGTTTCCAAGTGGCTGACATCATAATTGGAGCAACTCACAATTGCACTGTTTTCTCCTGCTTCTGGTGTTTGGTCTTCAGAAGCAAACGTAGAGACTAGGACACGTTTTACAACATCGTTAAGAAACAACGGCAGCAGGCGAGAAATACAACCAATCGGAACTAAGCTCCGATCAAAGCTTGGGCAAGTTGCTGTGTCTTAGCAACAAAAAGTCTTCGAAGAAGGAACGTGATGTGTGGATAGAGGTTGGGTTGCCAGCGTGGCGCAGTAACACCTTTGAGGACTTCCTCTGGTGTCTACTAGCCCTCTGAACTCACCCACCCAAATAACTGCCCTATTTATCATAAAATGGTTGTCTCCCCACCTACCATACTTTCAGATGTACATGTTGTTGGAGGAGGAAACCAGATTTGTGGTGATACGTTTTGATTGGGCAACGGTGACAGCAACAATAGCAGGCGGAAAACTCTCCAAGCATGTGACGCTTTGAAACCTAGGTGACTCTCAGTCTAACCTACCTCACAGGGCTGTTGTTAAGATAGAACTTCATAGGACGTAAGATTTCTGAAAACAACGAAGAGTGCTTTGCCACTTCAAAGGCTTACAGATTTGTTAGCCTATATCAGGAATCATCAAACTTTTTCAGCAGGGGGCCAGTCCACTGTCCCTCAGGCCTTGAGGGGGGCCGGACTATATTGGGGGGAGAATGTACGAATTCCTATGCCCCACAAATAACCCAGAGGTGTATTTTAAATAAAAGCACACATTCTACTCATGTAAAAACATGTTGATTCCTGGGCAGTCCGCAGGCTGGATTTAGAAGGCGACTGAGCCGGATCCTGCCCCCGAGCCTTAATTTGCCTACCCATGGCCTATATGAACCTTCTTAGACCATTAGATCTTAATGAAGGTCTTCTCTGGATTCCTGCTTGGAAGGATGCTTGGAGGATAATGACAAAGGATCCACTCATAGAATCACAGAGTTAGGAAGGACCACACAGGCATCTAGTCCAACCCCCTGCAATGCAGAAATATTTTGCCCAACATGATGCTCGAGCCCATGACTCTGAGATTAAGAGTTTCGGGCTCTGGTGACTGAACTGTTCCAGGATGTGGCCTTTGCAATTGTGGCTCCCCATTTGTGGAGTGAGAGAGCTACACCTGGGGCCTTTGCAGACGTATTTTGAGTGGCAGGTAAAAAAATACATGTTTTCCCCCCCTCCCCGCTCCAAGCTTTTGATTGACTACAACAATGATGTTGTACTGGGAGCAGGGAGTGGGTGGCACTGTGGTCTAAACCACTGAGCCTCTTAGCAGGGGCGGAGCTTCAGTGGCGGAGAGCAGGTTGGGGCGAGGCTGGCGTGCTTCCCGGGGGTGTGGCGTGCCACCCGCTGTGGATATTTCACCCCTCCCATTGCAAGAATCTACTGACAATGTTTCCAGAAAGGAGGGGGTGGAATCTGCTCATGGCTTCTTCCGCTCCAGCCTGACTCAAAAAGAGTCTGAGTGTTATCTGCGTAGAGATAAGATGACTGCTTAAACAACTGTAACACTCATGCAGTCCGGTAGCCTCTGATAGTTTTTAGTTAGTTTATTTTAGTTTTGCAGTAGTTGTAAAAGAATAAAGAAGTTATGCTTCAGAGTCGTCGTTCGTGTAGTTCATACTCTGCTGTGCTCCGCTGACTTTGGAACTGAGTTTGGTGCTCAGAGCTCTACGTTGCGCCTCCATCGCACTTACACCTGCTTCCCTGCAGTGGAAGGTCTCTGGAAGTGCTTTCCCAGCTTGCCTGGCCCAGTCGGGGCTGAAGAGGTTGAACCCAGTCGTTGGCACCGGCTCAAAGGCGAAGCTGACACCCGCAGGGGCGTGGCATGCGTCCTGGGGGCAGGGCACGCGTCCTGAGGGTGGGGCATGCCACCTGTAGGGGCATGGCGCCCAGCACGGGCAGGGGGGCAGCTGCGATGGCACCACACCAGGATCATGCTGCCAGGGGCAGTGTGCTTCCCCCCCCCACTCCTCTTCCTCCGCCAGTGCTTCTTGGGCTTGCTGATCAGAAGGTCAGCAGTTCGAATCCCTGCAACGGGGTGAGCTCCCGTTGCTCTGTCCCAGCTCCTACCAACCTAACAGTTTGAAAGCACACCAGTGCAAGTAGATAAATAGGTACCACTGTGGCGGGAAGGTCAATGGTGTTTCCGTGCGCTCTGGTTTCCGTCACAGTGTCCCGTTGTGCCAGAAGTGGTTTAGTCATGCTGGCCACATGACCCAGAAAGCTGTCTGTGGACAAACACTGGCTCCCTCGGCCTGAAAGCAAGATGAGTGCTGCACTCCATAGTCGCCTTTGACTGGACTTAACCGTCTAGGAGTCCTTTACCTTTACCTTTTTTATGCTGGGATCGGGGGCTGCTTCGTGTGTGTGTGCGTAATGAATTGCATGTGTTTTGGTGTACATATGTTTTATATCAATATGCTTTTATTATAATATATTTTTACTCATGCTTATTCTCTTACATATGGTGAAGGTAATTCAGAAAACCTTTTGTGCAGCAAGCAGCTAACAAGTTCATTCATGGATAAAGAAATTAAACCCAACAAATAATAGGCTTTAAGATGCCAGAAGACTCTAGCTGCATCTAGACACATCAACGAAGCGTTTCAGTTCAAAGCATTGTACATTTAAACAGGGAAAACAGGTAGAGAAAAATGAGACTCTACATCTCCATCTGGTGGCATAATGTTGTATCTCACATACAATGCATATAAATTGCTTTCTCTTTACCAGTCTTGCTGGTCTCTCTGTTGTTTTTCTTGCAAAGCACCAGCGTGACTACCCAGTAGCACTTCATTGCGGGCGCATGCGCAAAATAAATTTTGGGGCAGCACTCCCCGTTTAGTTTGACTGCCCACAAGTATCTAATTACATGCCTTTTCACTTATGATGGATTTTTTAGCAGCTGTGTTATATGCCTGGGCATTAGGAGATGTTAAGTATGTTGCGGTGCGTGACTGTAAAAAGATATTCTACACATGCAGTTGACATGCAGCTACAGTAATAGATTTATTATTACTTTAAACTTTGTTACATGAAATGTTGCATCGCTTCTCCTAGGAAAAGGTAACAGGTGCTCTCTAGACGGAAAATACTTAAAAGCTGATGTGGCATTATTGCAAGAGAGACATATTTTAGTGGATGATTAAGACAGAATATGTAGACACTGAGCAAGGGAAATATATTATAGTAGTCCTTCTAATAATTCTAGAGGAGTGGCTGTACTTGTTCATAAAAATGCTCCCCTTTCAATGCAACTGTAGCTGGCTCAGACCAGACTTTCCTTATAAACAAGAGTGATTTTCAATCTAGACCAGCATCATATGCTGAAAAGAAAACCCCATGGTTACATGTTTAAAAGTCTGCAGCATTCTTAAGCGGGGGAAATGCAAGATATCTACTGATGAGTAACATAGTCGTGAAGCAGCTTTATTTTATTGTGGCTGAGCCTCGATAGGTGCGTAATATTGTAATAATTGTCTTCAGAATGTGTTATTAGGGATACAAACCACTAGAGGGCCACGTTACACCAACAGCAGTTAAGCACGCATAAACGCCTGTTAAATAATGGCATGTACCACAGAGCATCCATTTGTCAACTTCTTAATGTATGTGGGAAATCAAGGTCGGTATCCAGCTAAGGATTTTCCTTAGTGCAAATCCTTAGGGCTGTGCAATGGGATTCGTCTGTCTGCTTCCTGCGCCTCCTTAAAATCTGTTCTGGGGGTTCCAGCCCTCCCGGGCAGACTTAGGAGAGTTGATGGAGGCGAAGCCCAAACTGCTTGCGCTCGCAGACCACCTGAAAATCTGGACGATGCAGTGACAAACTCTCCTCCAAGCCCAGGGACAATTCGCAGCCCCAGTGACTGCGCGGAATGGCCCTGATGATAGACACCTGTCACGAGCGGCTTTAAACTTCATCCTGGATGCTCCAGCTTCCTGTTGCGTCCGCGAGGTGTCCCCCTCCCCATCCAAACTGCCGGGTGGTGGAGAAGATGTGATACTCCGGACCCGAGCCATTGAAATAAAAGGATTTCACCGAAGGGCATGGATTTTAACGGGTCTGCATCTCCGAGTACGACTTACTTAAAGAAGCATGCAAACACATGTTGCGGGAGGAGGTGTGGAAGCACGGTGTCTTCATAATAATAATAATAATAATAATAATAATAATTTATTATTTATACTGGGTGTAAATAGTAAAAATGATGATGATGATGGAATTGTTGTTTAGTCGTCTTAGTCATGTTCGACTCTCCGTGACCTCATGAACCAGAGCATGCCTTGGAAACTCAAAGCTTCTCCTTTTTTATGTCATGGCAAAATACTGCAGTGGTTTGCCAGTTCCTTCTCCAGGTGGATCACATTGAGTCTAAACTCTCGGCTATGACCTGTCCATCTTGGGTGGCCCTGCACCCCATAGCTCATAGCTTCTCGGAGTTATTCAAGCCCCTTCGCCACGACAAGGCACGAAGGGGGATGATGGAATAGGATGTCCCTATAGGTCCGTATAGTTAAAGCTATGGTTTTCCCAGTAGTGATGTATGGAAGTGAGAGCTGGACCATAAAGAAGGCTGATCGCTGAAGAATTGATGCTTTTAAATTATGGTGCTGGAGGAGACTCTTGAGAGTCCCATGGACTGCAAGAAAATCAAACGTATCCATTCTTAAGGAAATCAGCCCTGAGTGCTCACTGGAAGGACAGATCCTGAAGCTGAGACTCCAATACTTTGGCCACCTCATGAGAAGAGAAGACTCCCTGGAAAAGACCCTGATGTTGGGAAAGATGGAGGGCACAAGGAGAAGGGGACAACAGAGGACGAGATGGTTGGACAGTGTTCTCGAAGCTAGCAGCATGAGTTTGACCAAACTGCGGGAGGCAGTGGAAGACAGGAGTGCCTGGCGTGCTCTGGTCCATGGGGTCACGAAGAGTCGGACACCACTAAACGACTAAACAACATTTCCCTGTTGAAGGGGCTCGTTCTGTGATTCTACACCTCGCCCTGGCCAGAGCCGCTTCTCCGTCCTCGGTGCCACGGCGCCCCCTGGCGGAGCTGAGCGGCACCGCTCCCGTCCGCCCCCCCCCCCCCGCACTTCTCTCTCCCCCACAAGGGCACGTCCCCCTCTCGAAGGAGTCCCGCTCACAACTGCGGCGCCTGCCAAGAGGCAAACCCACCTCGGGCAGCAGCAGCAGCAGCAGCAGGCGAAAGCAAGCAAGCAAGCAGCCCGCCTCGGCGCTGGGAGAAGCGTGTGCTGGAAGAAGTACGGAGCGAGCAGCGCGCCAGCAGCAGCTCTCCGAAGCAGGACTTTGCCCGTCCGCATGGCCGGGGGAAGGAGGGGAAGCGGCGGCGGCGGCGGCGGCGCCTTGTGCTGGGCGCTCTGGCTGTGGCTGTGCCTGGGGAGCCCGCCGCCTGCGCGCGCCGCCCCGCGCCAGGAGGACACGCTCTACCTGTGGATCGACGCGCACCAAGCCCGCGTGCTCATAGGTAAGGCGCCCGGCGGGGGGAGCCCCGCGCCCACGCGGATGGGGGGGGGGACAGCCACGGGGACACCCCCCCCACGCAACAGTTTTGTGGCAACTGAAAAGACGTCAGGTTGTTGCTGCGGCTGGGGAAACCCAGCCAGACGGGCGGGATATAAATAATAAATTATTATTATTATTATTATTATTATTATTATTATTATTATTATTATTATTATTATTATTATTATCGCTGCTGCCGCTGCTGTTTGGCAATCGGGTTCATTAGCAGCACCAATAAAGTCATGGGGGTTTTCAATGTGGGGGGGGGAGTAAATGAGAGCCTGTGTGGGGGGGGTGGCAATAGGGTGCCAGGACGTGGTATGCGAGGAGGAGAGAAGGTGGTGGGTTTCAAGCCCCCTTGCGCAAAAAAAGTTTTTCCTGCGTTGCAGCGGGGTCAGGCTAGATGACCCAGTGGGGTCTCTTCCTACTCTCTCGTTCTGTGATCTCGCCATAAATACCCCCCAGTATGGAAGCTGCAAAAGTCTGCTTGATCGGATGCCGGTTTCATCCATTCACATGGACGCCAAACGCAGGAATGGACGTAGCCGGGATTTATGTTGGGGGGTGGGGGTGGGACGGACGGACACCCACCTGCCACCATCCTCTGCGTGGCTCCGTCTAGCAGATTCAGAATGAATGGCCTCCACAACAGTTGTTCTGAATTACTTTCTTTTGACTGCAAGGGCTCAGGGAAAAAATTGCCCATCTCTTTCTGCAATTTCTGCTTTAAGCATTATTTTTATTTATTTCCTTGGTTTAGGGGAGTGCAGCCGCCGCCCCTGCCTGCCCCCTCCCCGCCACACCCCTGGTGCGGAGGCTGCAAGGAGGAGCGTTGGTCTTGCAGTTCCATCAGTGGAGCGTGAGACTCTTAATCCCAGGATTGTGGGTTCAAATCCAGCACTGGGCAAAAGATTCCTGCATTGCAGGGGGCTGGATTAGATGACCCTGGAGGTGGTTCCTTCCATCTCCACTATTCTGTGATCTCCCCATAAACACTCTCATATGGAAGCGTCGTAAGTCTGCCTAATTGGATGGCAGCTTCATCCGTTCACATTAAAGGTGGACATAGGTCTGTCCAGTGCCACTTGCCGTCCAAGTCTGTTTGCAGAGCGATCCTATGCTCAGTTTACTTGGAAGCAAGGCAGTGCTGGAATGATGAAGGAGAAAGTGAGTGGGGGAGCTTAATGAAACCTGTCAGTCCCCTCCTGATTAACCCGCCCCAGTGGCGTAGCGTGGGTTGTCAGCACCCGGGGCAAGGCAAGTAATTTGCGCTCCCTAACCCGGGGCAAGGGAAGTAATTTGCGCCCCCTAACCCGGGGCAAGGCAAGTAATTTGCGCCCCCTAACCCGGGGCAAGGCAAGTAATTTGCGCCCCCCCCCGCTGCACTGTCCCTCCCCCAGATAGTCGTTCGCTCTCTCTCCGCACCGCACCGCACCACACGCCTGGCACCCTCCCCTCCACAGTGGGTGGCGACCCGGCGGCTCGGATCGGATTCGCACAGCCAGCACTGCAGTGAGAGAGTGAGTGAGCCAGGTAGGGGCAGAGAGCTGCGAGTGGGAGCGCCCCCCCCAGATGTTGCGCCTGGTGCGGCCGGCCCCCCCTGCACCCCCACGCTACGCCACTGACCCGCCCACCTCCAAAATTTAGCCCAATCTGTCTCTCCTAAACAAAGTTCTGGAAACAAATAATAATACAATAATAATTTATTATTTATACCACACCCATCTGACTGAGTTTCCCCAGTGACTCTGGGCGGCTTCCAATCAAGTGTTAAAAACAATGCAGCGTTAGGTATTAAAAACTTCCCTGAACAGGGCTGCCTTCAGATGTCTTTTAAAGAGAAGATAGCTGCTTATTTTCTTCACATCTGAAGGGAGGGCGTTCCACAGGGCGGGCGCCACTACCGAGAAGGCCCTCTGTCTGGTTCTAAGGGGGCTAAATTGCCCTCTGCCCGTCTGGTAAAGGTACCCCTGCCCGTACGGGCCAGTCGTGTCCGACTCTAGGGTTGTGCGCCCATCTCACTTAAGAGGCCGGGGTCCAGCGCTGTCCGGAGACACTTCCGGGTCACGTGGCCAGCGTGACATCGCTGCTCTGGCGAGCCAGCGCAGCACACGGAAACGCTGTTTACCTTCCCGTTAGTAAGCGGTCCCTATTTATCTACTTGCCCCTGGGGGTGCTTTCGAACTGCTAGGTTGGCAGGCGCTGGGACCGAGCAACGGGAGCGCACCCCACCGCGGGGATTCGAACCGCCGACCATGCGATCGGCAAGTCCTAGGCGCTGAGGTGTTTTACCCACAGTGCCAGCCGCATCCCTTTCCACTGTATTAAGTGGGATTTACTCCCCCATAAATGTGCATAGGATGTTGACCTTCAATTTGAATGGATTAGCATTAAGGACTTGGCGGGGGGGGGGGGAGGAGAAGCAGCCCATGAGCTTGTGCCGAATTCTTTAAATGTTCCAGTTCTTATATGTGCCCTGGAAGGGAAAGGGCGGAAGAGGGATAAATCTCAGGGCCTCTTCATCTGTGCCACATTTTCTGCACGGTAAAGCACTTCTGTGCAGCTCCAGGAGAAACGGGGAGGGGGAGAGCAACTAGATCATGTGCGATGATTGCACGAGTGCATCTCCCCCCCCCCCACCGAAAGCAGCCCCATGCTTTCACAATCAAAGCCACATGTACGCATTGTCACGGTGCTCCCACTCACATGGACCTGTTGCAGAGTGTCAGTGTGCTGTGGCCAGTTGCGGCTTCCTTGCCTGTGTACACGAAGGTATGTGTGCATCTGTTGTTACGCATGGCGATCTGCATAAGGTTTGCCCCCTTTTCCCTCCAAAGAAGTGCTTTCCGTGCAGGAAATTTCAGAAGTGCCCCCCCCCCTCCCCACAGGAGTCTTGCCTGCCTGCCTGCGAAAGCTTCAGCGGAAAAAAAACATTTTGCTTTTCATCCTCCATTACGATTAATCTCCCACCTGTTTTGAGTTAATTGGTTTTGTTTTACAGGCTTTGAAGAGGATATTCTTATTGTTTCTGAGGGGAAGATGGCCCCCTTCACCCACGATTTCAGGAAAGCCCAACAAAGGATGCCTGCCATCCCGGTCAATATCCACTCTATGAATTTCACCTGGCAAGCAACTGGAAGGGTAGGTAGAATCTGGGATTGGGAAAAGTTGGCAAAGAGGAGCGCAACTTCTGACCGGTGAGGGGAGAAGAGCTGCATGTTTAACCGGAGCAAATATTTAGTTTATGAAAATATTCGCGGAAAATATTTCGGTGATGTGCCAAAAAGTCACTACAAAGTGGTTCCTTGAATCACCTGTCATAAGAAATATTAATAAATCACATCTATGACACGCACAAGTATACAGTGTTCTCTCTCTCTCTCTTCCTCTCCATTTTCTATGAAACTTTGTTCCTAAAGTGGAAAATAGCTCACAATCTCATTCAGAAATTATCAGGTGTATATGGAAAGGTGCTGAAAACATGACACACATGCACACAACTAGAATGTTTAGCAGGCAAAATACTCAGTGGCCCAGAGATTTGTAAGATAGATGATCTTATGCTTTATATAACACTCCATTCTTGACAGCATTTAACAATTACATTTGCCACTCATAAGGTGCTTTCCCAGCGCACAAGGCCCTTAATGTAAGTAATATTAATCATCTTTGCAAGTCGCCTGTAATAAATCAGGATGGGGGGCAGACCGCACAGCTTCAGGTAGAGGTGGCCAGTTAGGATAAACGCAACTGAAGTAGATGAGCTAATTATTTGACTTGTGAAGCCTATTGCTACCCACCATTACAGAGCTGAGCTTGGAGCTGAGAAAAAGTGCCTTGCTTAAAGCTATCTAGCCAGTGGCGTAGCGTGGGGGGTGCAGGGGGGCCTGGCCGCACCAGGCGCAACATCGGGGGGGGCGCGCTCGCACTCGCAGCTCTCTGCCCCTACCTGGCTCACTCACTCTCTCTCACTGCAGTGCTGGCTGTGCAAATCCGATCCGAGCCGCCGGGTCGCCGCCCACTGTGGAGGTGAGGGTGTCAGGCGTGCGGTACGGTGCGGAGAGAGAGTGAGGGACTATCTGGGGGGGGGGGACAGTGCAGCGGGGGGGGGCGCAAATTACTTGCCTTGCCCTGGGTTAGGGGGCGCAAATTACTTGCCTTGCCCCGGGTGCTGACAACCCACGCTACGCCACTGTATCTAGCGAGTGGCAGAAGCAAGCTTTGAAGCCCTTGCTGCTTCAGTCTCATACTGCACCAACCTACCCATGCATGTTTAATCATACAATCTTAGACCCGCATGGGTCATCTGGTCCAACCCCTTGCAATGCAGGAATCTCAGCTAAAGCATCCATAACAGATGGCCACCCAACCTCTGCTTAAAAGTCTTCAAGGCAAGAGGATCTATCACCACTAGTGGGAGTCTGTTCCACGAATCAAAAGCAAGCCCCACTGTCTTCAGTGGGGATTACCTGCAGGAAAAAGCACACATAGAATTGTGACCTTACTTGCTACGTTGCGCTAGCTCTTAGATTTCAGTGCTGTTACCTGTCCGCATGTGGCTTCAATATGGCACCCCTAGATAAAATGAAGACCTTCAACCTTTACTATGGGCTCAATATGTTTGTACCGAGGGAGGTACTATGAGACAACTACTCTGCCCAGGCAAATTTGCAAAGCACCGTTTGCAAATGATTGGGGCACTGGCATCTGTACACCCGGCAAACCTCATACCAGGAATGCCTGGTATGAACACGCACATGTGCAGTTTGACATCATGACAACATATGGTGAATCTGCATACAAGCCTTAAGGGCATTGGGGAAAATTCTGGGAACAGACACGTATTTTTCAGGTGGAATAAAAAAAGAAGAAATTGTCCAAACAATTAATAAGCACATTGTTTGTTTGTTGTTGTTGTTTAAATACTTTTTATTAAAGTAAGCACATTGTTTGCAATGGTTGGATCCATGTTAAGTTAAGTAACACTTCTGATCTATTGATATCAATGGGGGAAGCTAGTTGTGCTTAATGGAGGTCTCATTGTTTTAAAGTGCATCTAAAGCATGGCTAACATGCAGTATAATCTTATGCACATTTACTCAGAGGTAAGCCTCACTGTGTTCAGTGAGACCTTCTCTTTACTAAATGTGTTTAGGGTTGCAGCTTGGATCTGGAGGTAATTGAGAATCGGCTCAAGAAGCAGGATGTTATTTAAATGGGGTGCACATAAGATTGGCTGATCCTTTTTCTTTTCCCTTAATGAAGAAAGGCATTTATCTCCTTCCCTTTCAAGCACTCTCATGCTTTTATGATTCCTCTAAAGCAAATGAGCAACCATCTCAGTGAGCTTTCATGCATTCTGATATCACCATCCATTTCAACAGGGTGTGACATAATTCTCATAGTTCTTCTATAACGTTCTGCTCTAAGCTCCCTTTTTCATGTGGATCCCTTGCCAAATGTCCATCAAGTTAATTCGATGGATTCACATGTCAGTGGGCTTGGACACACAAGAGCATGAGATGAAGACTAGCTAGGTTGAGAAACAGCACGTTTATTTTGGGACTGCCTCGATCCATGTTCATTTATACGATATACGATATCTTTATTGTCATTTTCCCATGCAGAACAATGAAATTGAAAAACTACATAAAACATTCAAAAACCCCTAAAAACTCTGAAACCCCATTTTAAAATTCACTATACTATAGAGATTCCTTATGCTGCGTTTAGAACCAGAATTTTTTGTGAGCGTAGAAAAGCATGAGCCATTTCTGGCAATTTCAGATATTCGTTGCAGACGTAATTGCTCTCCCCGTCACCATCTTCCTTCTCCTTTGCCCTCTAGCGTTTTGTGCAACATGGAAGCCATGCCATGTTGAGCTGCTACCCCCTCCCCCCGCCATGCACACTGGGAAGCCATGTCCCTGCCATCTGTGCACATAGCATAAATGTCTGCAGGGAAGATATTTGCATGCACAGCTATCCATGCAAATGCCAGGAGAGGGTCTCTTAGCACACAGAGTGCCAGGAGTGAGGCCAAATGGCCTGCACATCCTACATTGAGGTAGCTCAGTTGGGTAGGGCATGGTGCTAATAACACCAAGGTTGCAGGTTCGAATCCCGTACGGAACAGCTACATTTTCCTGCATTGCAAGATGTTGGAGCTGATGATCCTCTGGCCCCTTCCGACGCTACAATTCTATAACTGGCAGCAGCTCTCCAGGGTGGCAGGCAGGAGTTCTTTCCAGCCTATCTCAAGATGCTGGGAACTGAATTCTACATGCCAAGCAGCTGTTCTCACCACTGCACTAAAGATGCTCCCCTCATCTTTGAATGAGACTGCTGTCTAGGATCATTGCTATCACACTTCAAAGTTTCCAACGGATGAGTATTTTTCTGCTTCATTTCCACAATCTGGTAAGGACCCTTAGAGGTCTGTTGAGAAGGAGCCCTACTTTGTGCTCTTTCTTTCTTTCACAACATTTAGTAAAGGTAAAGGGACCCCTGACCATTAGGTCCAGTCGTGGCCGACTCTGGGGTTGCGGCGCTCATCTCGCTTTATTGGCCAAGGGAGCCGGCGTACAGCTTCCAAGTCATGTGGCCAGCATGACTAAGCCGCTTCTGGCGAACCAGAGCAGCATACGGAAACGCCGTTTACCTTCCCGCCGGAGCGGTACCTATTTATCTACTTGCACTTTGACAAACTTTCAAACTGCTAGGTTGGCAGGAGCTTGGACTGAGCAACGGGAGCTCACCCCGTTGCGGGGATTCGAACTGCCAACCTTCTGATCGGCAAGTCCTAGGCTCTGTGGTTTAACCCACAGCGCCACCTGCATCCCATTTACATACCACTTAATTGCAATAAAACCTCCAAGCAGTCTGCAAAAATGTTTATGGGTTATCACTTGGGTCTCCCATGCCAACCCGATGCTCTCATGATTATAATTTCGGGACCAGTCCAAAATATTTTCTCTTTTCCCAAGCTCTTAAATGAGAGCAGTTAAATCTCCCTGCCTGTTTGAACGTTGCTATAATTTGTTGTGTTAGTTTGTAGGTTTTATTTTCTATTTTTATAAATAATTTTAAGTATATTTATATTATTTCAAAAATGCAGAAAATGTACAGGATCTCAGAGTGTAAACAGTAGAAACAGAAAAATGTACTCACATACATGAATACAGTAACTCTTTAAAAGTGAGAGTTTGGTAATGAAAAATAGAAAAAAATGTTGGGCACAGAGATCATGTGAGTTTGATCAGATTGATGCTAGCATAGAGAAATATGAAAAATAGTTGTGTAAAAGGCACAGGAAAGAAAAGACAAACGGTTGTAAATTGTCCTGAAATTTGTTGCTCCAGTAATTTACAATAAAGACTATTTCTTCAGTCAAATTGTTGTCTTGTGAATTTTATATGTTTCACCTGGCCATGAAGAAGAATGGGGGTTTTGTTAACGAAGCAGTTTCCCAAACTTTCTTTAACTATTCTCTGATACTTTGTAATATTGTCCATAGCTACTAATAGTTAAACATAACACAAAAGGTGCACCGGCTTGTGAAATTTTGGTTTTTAAATAACACAGAAGAGCCACTTTGAGATTGGGTATAAAATGGTAACTTGTAACCTCTTGTATAATAGTTGAAAAATTTTGCCCAAAAAATATGCGTGCAATCTGCCTTTGATGCTTGCCATCACCAGCATAAATCTGAGGCTGAGTGATACATTTTGCTTCGTTTACACAGAATGAGGTGCCACTGGTAGATATTTTAAAACAGTTTTCCTCTGGTTTGTCATTATTAATGCTGATGGGACATTATTGAGCAATCAATTCCGTTCTTGTTTTCACATAAAGCTTAGACTCTTTGAGTCTTTCCCCCATTTTTTCGGCAAAGATGTTTGCTTGTGATCCAATTCTTTTTGTCAGATAGAAAACCAAACATTTTATGGACCAGTCTTTTAGTATTAGGATTGATAATACAGTTCTTTAACACTGGCTTTTCATGAAGGTGGCTGCATTTAGTTATCAAATGTATAACAATGTGCCAAAATTGAAAGAGTACCGCTAACCTTCCAGCAGAATAACAAGATCATTGTGATTACATGACCATTGATAATCCACCTGTAGATTGATAAAATCATTTTTTGATGTGAAACTGAAAAAACATCTCATACATTGTGATGAGGTTTTTTTTATTCACGTCTTAAATATTACCAAGATAAGCAGTGATAATTCAGGACTTTAGTGCTGTTGACTATAGGCTTATGTATTGAACACTGTGGCTTAAACTATATTAGCTCTGAGAAGTTTTTCCTAAAATGCCACTGTCCTATTTTCCATTTTTATTAAGTTCAAAGGCAAATAACATTAAGAGACTGAGTAAGATTACAACGTTATTACAATGGAGACTGAATAAAAAGGCGTTGTTCGATTAATCATTTTCTGATACTATCAGACAAGCACTATAAAATACTTTCAATATAATATACTTGATACATTGACGTAATTAGGGTGCTTGAGAAATGAACTTGGGAGGGATAATTTAAAAACAGAGTTACTGTGTCCAGTTCTGGGCGCCACTGTTTAAAATAAGGATATGGACAAACTGGAACATGTGCAGAGCAGAGTGACTAAGATTCTAAAGGATCTGGAAAAGAAGGCCTTATGAGGAATGGTTGAGGGAGTTGGGTATGCTTAGCCTGAAGAAGAGAAGAATAAGATGTGATACCTCAGATGGGCAGGGTATAAATAAATTATTATTATTATTATTATTATTATTATTATTATTATTATTCGAGCCATTTTCAAATATCTGAAGGGTATCACATGGAGGATGGAGCAAATTTGTTTGGTAGGACCCAAACCAAAGGATTCAAATTTCAAGAAAGGAGATTCTGCCTTAACATGATGAAGAACTTTCTGGCCGTGAGAGCTGTTTGGCAATGGAACAGGCTACATCAGTGGGTTTGTGGACTGTCCTTCATTGCAGGCTTTTAAGCAAAGGTTGGACGGCTATCTCTTAGGGATTCCTTAGCTGTGAATCCTGCATTGCAGGCGGTTGGATTAGACAAACCTTGGGGTCCTTTTCAACTCTACAATTCTACGATTAAATTATTCCTAGGTTCTGTATCGAAAACCGCATTCCACTCAATCCAAGGTGTGTTTTTTTGTCGCCCGAAATTTCTCATGATGCAAATGGGGTTATTGCAATACAATTTATAAGTCTTTCTGTTTTTAATAAAGCATGCTTGATCTTAGTCCATATGGTATATTATTCTTTAAGTTTTCCAGTGATAATTGTCCATATTTTAAAGTCCTGGTTGATGAGTGATAATAGGTGATAGGCGCAGGGTAATGTGAATTGTTTCTACTATCTACGCGTCTGTCTTTTATTTTTAGGTTAAGTAATTCATTTATTCTACTTGTTTTTAACTACTCTTTAAACTTACTGTAAAATTCTGTGGTGAAGCTATCAGGTCCTCATGTTTTGAGGTTCTAATTACATCATCTTCTGTAAATGGAGCTTCTAGAATTGTTAATCTGGTACGGTTATATTTTGGTAGCTAGACTGCAGTGAAAAACCTATTAATTACTGCTTTGGAAGGATTGTGTGATGAGTAAAGATCATGGTAGAATCACCGAAATTGTTGTGCTATTTCTTGTTGTGCTGTTTTTGATATTGTGTATGCGATTCAGGGAACTAGTTTCTACTTTTGCGTCTCCTTTAAAATCCCACATGAAAATTTAGAAGTCTGTTACGTGCTCCATCTTTGAGAAGATACTTTTAGTTTTCTAGTTTCCAACTTTGCTAGTGTTCACATTGGCTCCTTAGTAGCTTGTGCAGAGAGGGGCAACCAAAATGCTAAAAAGTCTGGAAACCAAGCCTAATGAGGGAGTTGGGTATGTTTAGTCTGAATAAAGGAGACTGAGAGGAGATATGACAGCCATCCTCAAATATCGAAAGGGCTGTCACATGGTAGGTGGAGCAAGCTTGTTTTCTCCTGCTCCAGAGGGTAGGACCCGAACCAATAGGTTCAAGTTACAAGAAAGGAGATTCTGGCTGAACATCAGGAAGAAATGTCTGATAGTAAAAGCTGTTTAACCTCAGAAGGTGGTGGACTCTGTTTTTAAGCAGAGACTGGATGTCTTTACAGTAGTTGAGATTCCTGCATTGAACTAGAATCTCAGGCTACCTTCCAAATCTACAGTTCTATTATTCTATGACTCTATATACTGTTTGATCCTACTTATGAAGGTACACAAGTTCAATCATCTATTTTACCGGCTGCAATTCTTGCTTATTCTTAGAATTCTGAAGCTTTTTGAATGATAGTTTTTCTCATGTGTGATTTTGCTTATTGCAGATAATTGGCCAAGTTACTTCAGGGATGGTGTTTATTTCTAAGAGTTCCATTAAACGTGGTTAGAAATATGATCTGAAGTACTCCTTGTAGAGACAGCTAATGATACCTCCTTCAAGTGTGACCTACTGCCGCTAGCTTCTCTCTCAGTCACTGGGTCCTTGTGATGTTCTTGTTGGGTGGGTTTAAGAGAATGCAGAGCTGGACAGGTGAGTCCCCAAAGGAAATATCCCGGCCTAGGGGATGCTGTTGTGTTCAGGTAGTGAGGCCTGTAGGACTATATTTGGCCTCCAGGCCTGAGGTTCCCCATTTCTTAATCAAATGAACATCTGGGATAGATATGTATGCGGGATGAATGGAACACCTCTCTCTTCTTGACTACAGTGGTACCTCGGGTTACATACGCTTCAGGTTACAGACTCCGCTAACCCAGAAATATTATCTCGGGTTAAGAACTTTGCTTCAGGATGAGAACAGAAATCGTGCTCCGGCAGTGCGGCAGCAGCGGGAGGCCCCATTAGCTAAAGTGGTGCTTCAGGTAAAGAACAGTTTCAGGTTAAGTACGGACCTCCGGAACAAATTAAGTACTTAACCTGAGGTACCACTGTATATATTTGAGGTACCGGTCTGACTGCCCAACCGCAAACATCACTCAGGTGCCCCGACTCAAGCTTGAACTGTCTTGTGCTTAGCCATACTGGGAGGAAAAGAACGGACCCTGTCTCCTGCAGGCATCTGTTCCTACCAGCCTGGGGAGCTCCCTGTCCCTGGGTCAAGACCATGAGGCTCTCTTTGCTGCAAAGCCTCTCTCACTTTTTCATCCAAGGAAGATAATCAGTAGCATGCGGTGAAATCTCTCGTAGGGAAACAATTAGGGCCAGAGGCTCCAGTTAGAGAGAGCCAGTGTGGTGTAGTGGTTAAGAGCGGTAGTCTCGTAATCTGGGGAACTGGGTTCGCATCTCCGCTCCTCCACACGCAGCTGCTGGGTGACCTTGGGCCAGTCACACTTCTTTGAAGTCTCTCAGCCCCACTCACCTCGCAGAGTGTTTGTTGTGGGGGAGGAAGGGAAAGGAGAATGTGAGCCGCTTTGAGACTCCTTAAAGGGAGTGAAAGGCGGGATATCAAATCCAAACTCTTCTTCTTCTTCTTAGGGCCAGAGGCAAATGTGGGGGGCCAACGGCACGTACATGGGCATAGTGCTGCCCTCCCTAAACTAGGTTTTGGGGAGGAGGCACCAGGAGCCCTCCTGCCAGCTTCCCAAAGCAGGGCGGGCTTTGGGAAGATGATGAGAGAGCTCTTGGGCTCAGTCAGAGCATTGTGCCTCCCTCCCTAAGCTGGGCAGAAGCTTCCTGGGTTTTGGGAAGGAGGAGCCAGACCATTTATATTAATTTTTCTGTATTAAAATTTAAAGCACTCATTTTTACATCCTTAAGAGATCAATGCCTTCCCTTCTTCTCTTTCCATGGTTCATTTTACATAACATAAATCCCTGCATATTTTGCAAAAACTATACCATTCAGTAATCCATTGTTACATCCATCAAAACTTAGTTACACTGTTGGAATTTATCTTAACGCTGCCAGCCTTTTCAGCTGTACACAGTTATTTCCCATATATTCAATAGACGTTTTCCAAATGTGTGTTCTTCTTGTTCTCTCCTTCTATATGTTAAGTCTGCAAGCCGCGCATATTCTGTCAACTTAAGTTGCCATTATTCTTTGGTTGGGGCTTTGCCCGTTTTCCATTTTGGGGGCTAACAAAACACAGGCCGCAGTAGTGGCATACATAAATAAAAAAAAGGAGGTGCCAGACTTTAATACTTTAATACTCTAATTTACCAGGAATATTTAGGGGACTGACCTAGTCTCCCTAGCCCACTAACAGCAAACCACTGAGACATTTGTCAGTTTAGGCATATTTAAAATTATAGGAGAGATCCAGAATGGACAGATCCTTCTGCCCTAAATGAGGACTTTCTATTAATATTTGCTTCTCTGCTGTTTCCATCTATTGGTTCCAGTTCTGCCCTCTGGGGCAACAGAGAATTCATCTGTTACATCTTCTTCTTGACAGTCCATCAGATACTTGAAGGCAGCTATCATGCCTGCCTCCAAACTTTTCTTACCTAGTGTGATGGGATGAAGAGCTGCTTGTGTGTAAATTGCAATCCCTCAGAGTTTGAACCGCTTCTCAAACCTCTGCCTGTGACGGAGCCCCTCCAGCATGGCTGCGTCAGTCGCTAGCAGAATCCGAAAGTGGCTGCTTTCGGAAACGTTTCCAACATAAAAGCTCCTTAACGGAAACACGTCTTCTGGACTCTCTGCGTGACAGTTTCCGCCGAGGAACGGGTGTTCCTATAGGGGGCCCTGAGACTTCCCCACTGTTTTCACTGGAAGCATCTCTGAGCCATTCCTCCGACTCCCCTTCCCTTGACGTTCCTGTTCGCCCCCTACTGGTTCCCTCTTCAGGTGTCAAGTCTCTCTCTACCTCAGAGAGCCTTGGCACCTCCTGTCCTGCCGATGGCAGTTCCCTGACATCCACCTCCCCTCCAGGGCCCCCTTCACCCCCTCCCGTCTCCTCCCCTACGGGTTGTGAGGAGGTAAAACCCCGGAAGGAACCTTCCTCATCGTCTGAAGTTTCGAACACCTTTCTCCACTCGTTGTGGTTCCTAGTCTCTCGGTACTCCTCGTCATCTGAGTCCGTTCCTTCTTCCAACTCCGACTCCGCGAATCCTTCCAGTTCCTCTTCCTCGTCTGTGGTGCCGAAATACTCCCTTCTAAACCTTGCTACCGGCTGTGGTTTCCGCGGGAATCTTTGGTGGAACGTTTCTGTTAAAACCTCGTCATTGACCTCCTCTGCAGTCACCCAGGTGTTTTCTGACTCCGGTTCCCCTTCCCACGCCACTAAATACTCCACCTGATTGCCCTTCCACCTG
The DNA here is from genome assembly GCF_965153285.1 of Podarcis tiliguerta. Lineage (NCBI taxonomy): Eukaryota > Metazoa > Chordata > Lepidosauria > Squamata > Lacertidae > Podarcis > Podarcis tiliguerta. The sequence continues at coordinate 29,411,090 of NC_139543.1, read as the reverse complement.
GAATCGAGGATTTCCGCTACATGGTTACTGCTTTCCCTCTCCTCCAAGACCGGTCCCCTGGTGTGCTCCTCTTCACCTCCCCCCTTGTACGGTGACAGTAATGACCTGTGGAACACTGGATGCAATTTCATGTGGTTGGGTAACCGGAGTTTGAAAGCCACTGGGTTGACCTGCTGAATGACCTCAAAGGGTCCCAATCTCTTGGGTCTTAATTTCTTACAACCCCCTTTGAACGGCAACCCTTGGGTGGACAACCACACCTGATCCCCCACCCTTATGGTTTCACCTTCCCTCCTGCTCTTGTCTGCCTGCTTCTTATATTGAGCCTTGGCCCTTTCTAAGTTGAGCTGAAGCTGACGATGGATCGCTTCCATCTCTTCTACAAACTGTTCGGCCGCTGGGACGCTCCATCTCTCGCCCCCCTCCCCCGGGAATGCCCTGGGGTGACACCCGTAATTGGCCAAAAAGGGGCTCATCCCTGTGGACACATGCTCCGCATTGTTGTAGGCAAATTCTGCCAGCGCCAGCTTTTCGACCCAATCATTCCCTCTGTCATTGACATAGCACCTCAGATATTGTTGGAGGATGCCATTTGCTCTTTCCGCCTGCCCATTGGTTTCAGGATGCCGGGCCGTCGAAAAATTGACTTCCACGTGCAGCAAGCTCATGAGCTTCCTCCAGAACCTGGAAGTAAATTGTTTCCCGCGGTCCGAGACAACCCTCAAGGGGGCGCCATGCAGCCGGAAGACGTGTTCTACAAACAACTTCGCTGTTTCTTCCGCTGTGACTGCATGTGAACATGCTACAAAGTGGCACATCTTAGTTAACAGGTCCACTACTACCATGATGGCCGTCTTCCCTTTGGATTTGGGCAGATCCGTCATAAAATCTATTGATACCGCCTCCCAAGGCCGTTCTGGCGTGGGTAGTGGTTCCAATAACCCTGCCGGCGCCCTTCTTTCCCCCTTGGCCCTCTGGCATTGGTCACACCCTCTTACATACTCCTTTACATCTTCCCTCACCTTGGGCCACCAAAACTCCCTGGTGACCATCCACATGGTCTTGTGTTGTCCAAAATGTCCCGCCGTGGGACTATCATGCAACTGCTTGAGTACCCTCCCTCTCAATTCACCTTCTGGTATATACAGTGCCCCTTTGTAATACAATGCCCCATTTCTTTCTTCAAAACCCTCCGGGCTCTCACCCTCTCCCCTGAGGCCTCTGAGCTTATTTTGGGCATATTCGTCAGTTTCCGTTTCTTCTACCAGCTCTCGTCTCCCCACCAGCGCCGCCCCACACACCCAGCGGTCCTCAGGAATGACATGTCTTTCTTCGCTTGCCCCCTCCCCTTCCAAGTACTCTGGTTTGCGTGAGAGAGCGTCCGCCCTGACGTTCTCTGGGCCTGGTACATAACAAATCTCAAAGTGGAATTTGGAAAATTCCTGTGCCCATCTCACTTGCCGTTGGTTGAGTACTCGAGCTGTTCTCCAATACTCCAAATTCTTGTGGTCGGTGCACACTTGCACCTTGTGTTGTGCCCCAATCAATAAATGTCTCCACCTCCGGAACGCTTCGTGAATGGCAAGTAGTTCCCTGTCATACACCGTGTAGTTCCGCTCGGACTTATTCAGCTTCCTCGAGAAAAAGGCACACGGTCTCCACCCTGACGTATTTCTTCCCGGCTGAAGGAGCACCGCCCCCACCGCTCTGTCTGACGCGTCTGTCTCCACCCTCATGGGCTTCTGTAGGTCCACATGCAGAAGTTGTTCTTCCGAAGCGAAAGCCCTTTTCAGTTCTTCAAAAGCTCTCTCCGCCTCCGCCGTCCAAACAAATTTCTTCTTGCTACTGAGGCAGTCGGTGATGGGCGCCGTCAAGTGTGCAAAATTCTTGATGAACTTCCGATAAAAGTTCCCAAACCCCAGGAATCTTTGCACATCCTTCTTGGTTTTCGGTGTCTTCCATTCCAGCACCGCCTGGACCTTGCCTGGATCCATGGCCAATCCTTGGTCTGACAGGCGGTACCCCAGGAACTCCACCTCCTTGGCATGAAACTGGCACTTCTCCAGTTTCACCCACAGCTGATTGGCTTGCAGCCGTCCCAACACTTCTCTCACGTCCCTCACATGCTGCTCTTCATTTTCCGAATACACCAACACGTCATCCAAAAAGGCCACACAATTCTTGTAGAGCAACGGCCCCAGGACGTGGTTGATAAAACTTTGAAAACATGCGGAGCCGGCTTGGAGACCGAAGGGCATTACGAGGTATTCAAATGCTCCCAAAGGGGTGAACATGGTGGTCTTCCATTCATCCCCCTTCCTTATTCGTATCAGATTATACGCCCCCCGCAGGTCCAGTTTTGTAAAAATCTTCCCCTTCCTCACCCTGGTCAGAATGTCATCAATTCGGGGCATAGGAAAGGCCAGGGGTTCCGACACGGCGTTCAGGGCCCTGAAATCCACTACAAGTCTCGGCTTATCTGTGTTTTTTTTGTCCACAAAAAACACTGGGCTGCCCCCCACCGCTCGGGACTCTCTGATGAAACCCCTCTTCAGGTTTTTGTCAATGAACTCCCTCAGCTCCTGCATCTCCCTGTCTGACATGGCGTACAGCTTACCCACTGGGAGTTGAGCCCCCGGGAGTAGGTTGATTTGACAGTCAAAGGGTCTATGCGGCGGCAGTTTGTCCGCTTCTCTTTCGCTGAATACGTTGCTCAGATCTGCATATTGCGGAGGCACCTCCCCTTGCTTCATTACCTCCATCCCAGCTAAGGTGATCTTGGCTCCCCCTGGATCCTTCCCCTGCTTGCAGTGTTCCAGGCAATGCGCCGACCCAAAGGAGACCACCCTCTGGTGCCATCCCACTAGAGGATCGTGAAGTGCCAGCCAGCTCATCCCCAAAATAATGGGAGCTCCTCCCCATGTGGCCACATTGAACGCTATCCTCTCGGTGTGTCTTGCCACCCTCATTATCATGGGAACAGTCTGTTGGTTCACTTCTCCTCCCAACAGCTCTCTGCCGTCAATCGTGGTTACCTGCAGGGGTTTACTTAAGGGGAGGGTTTGTATCTGGTGCTCAGCTGCGAACTCCTTACTCATGAAATTACAGGAGCTCCCTGAATCCAGCAGGGCTTTGATCTGTAGGGGGTGTCCATTTGGCAGCTCTAGCAACACCTCTATCACTAGAGCAGGCCTGGGAGGTTCTGGTGCGGGCACTCTCACTGCTTTTGAGCCTGGCTGCTGTGCCCCGACGGCAGCCAGGCGTTGGCTTTTACCTGCTCTGTGCTTTCCTCCTCCTCTCCCCCAACAGCTCCTGCCATGCCTTGCCATTCCTTTCTCCGTGGACAGACTCTGGCAAAGTGTCCTGGCTGTTGGCAGAGATAGCATTTTTTCCCGCCCTTTCCCTCTTTCTTCCGCCCTTCACCGATGTTTGAAACTGTGCGCGCACGCGCTGTTCCCACTTCCATCGGCTCTGCCGGCGGGAAAGGCTGCTCTGGAATGTCTGGAATGCGGAGCTCCCTCCAACGTTCTCCTTTCCCCTCCCGCTTCTCCAAAGCCCTCGCCTCCTGGCGCGCTCCAATGGCTAGCGCGGCTTTAGTCAGCTGGTCCATAGACTCTGCTCTGGGGTTCCGGGAAAGTTCATCTTTCAAGGACGAAGACAGACCCTCTTCAAAAAGCATTTGAATGGGCTCAGAAGCCAAGTCCCACCCCAATCGATGAATCAACATAGTGAACTCAGTCCAGTACTCACGGACAGTCCGGTTTCCCTGTTTGCAAGCCATTAACTGCCTTCGCACTCCTCCCTGCTCAATGTCACTGGAAAACATCAGGTCCATGGCACGAAAAAACTTCATCGCGTCCTTTAGGATCTCATTATTTGCTGCCATCAAGGGTCTAACCCAGTCCTTCGCCCCTGATTCGAGGTGGCTAATTACAAAAGCCACTCGCGATTCCTCATCAGGGAAGTCATCAAATTGCAGATTGAGAGCATATTGCATCTCTGTCCTAAAGGCATGGTAGTTCCTGGGGTCCCCCCCAAATTTCTGCACCAATCCTGGCATCTTTCTGTTGAGTGGGGTGGCTTTCTCCCTCCCCCTCTCTGCATCCTGAGCCCTCCTTTCTTCCAGCCTCGCCGTCTGCAAGGCAAGCTGGATTTCCAACGTCCTATACCTTTCCTCCAGGCTTGGACCTCCAGCTGCCCCTCCGGTTCCTGCTGGTTCGCTCATGATGCCTCTCCCTGGCACAAGCTAGCTGTCGATGACTTTCGGATTGCTGTGATGGGATGAAGAGCTGCTTGTGTGTAAATTGCAATCCCTCAGAGTTTGAACCGCTTCTCAAACCTCTGCCTGTGACGGAGCCCCTCCAGCATGGCTGCGTCAGTCGCTAGCAGAATCCGAAAGTGGCTGCTTTCGGAAACGTTTCCAACATAAAAGCTCCTTAACGGAAACACGTCTTCTGGACTCTCTGCGTGACAGTTTCCGCCGAGGAACGGGTGTTCCTATAGGGGGCCCTGAGACTTCCCCACTGTTTTCACTGGAAGCATCTCTGAGCCATTCCTCCGACTCCCCTTCCCTTGACGTTCCTGTTCGCCCCCTACTGGTTCCCTCTTCAGGTGTCAAGTCTCTCTCTACCTCAGAGAGCCTTGGCACCTCCTGTCCTGCCGATGGCAGTTCCCTGACACCTAGGCTAAACAAACCCAACTCTTTCAACAAGTGCGTAACAAATGTTGCCCGACTTGAGTTTCTATGGATGTGTGCATTATTTAGACCAGAAATCAGCTTGAGGAAAAGAAAGGAATTTTGACTGCCACAGTTGACCCCTTTTATCCTAGCCTCTCTCACAAAGGTAAAGGGATTCTTTATTATAATGCACTGTTGGCACAAGAGGCCATTGTTCCCCCTCTCCATTTTTAAAAATTTCATCCAAAGGTGCTGTTAACATTTAAACAAAAGTGTGGCAGTGGGCTTTGGTTCAAGTATTTGTTCCAAAGAAAGTGTGAACGAACATAAGCCACCCTCTTCTTTGAGTGGATTGGGCATAGGAGTCCCTCCTTTCTGAAGCCACCCTTTCGTTCATAACATTTCCCTCAATGTTTCATTTTTATTCCTTGCATTTTTCTGCCACCGTTTATCCAACAGCCAACTCGGGCAGCTACACACAGACAGTTATAGCGGGGCCAGTCGTGCCTGAATGGTATGTTCACCGCTTTCCTGTCACCAGACAGGGAGAAAAAAAATAAAATCTTTTCTGACTTCCATACTTGAGCGGCAACGTGGAATGTGGACATGCTTATGGACACAATTAAAAAGGGAAGAAAGAAACAAGGGCCTTTGTATCAAAAGCGAAGCTCTGAACCTCTAATATTTAGATTCTGCTTCTGCTGTGGTATTTTGCATCTCGGTGTTGTGGACCTGCCACCGGAGATCAAAGCATCGTGCTGTAGAGATCCCACTTCATTTAGCAAGGCAGGCATGTGCCCGCCATCTGTTGTAGCTGCTGACAGAAAACAGCAGTAAATTTCTCAAACTTTTGCCAGAAAAGCTTTATTGCTCAGCAGAGATGAGTTACTAGGTACCTTGTAAGCTACATCTGGTTCGCACAGTCATTTACATGGCATATCTGTAAACTGCAGAATTACCCTCCTCTTCTTCCCCCCACCCCTCTTCTTCACGGTAACATAAACTTTTGGCAAATATCGGCTTCAGTGAGATTTAGGCTTTTTTTGGCGGGTGCATTTCCCAAACCAATGGGGGAAAGTGCTGTAAACTGGGCGGTGGGGAGGGTGAAGTTGCTTTTCTTGTTTTGGCAACATTTAGATTTCAAGGCTAGCAGCCACAGGAGCGAATGGTATGAGGGGTAGCCACACCGGCGCAAGTGAGAGGTGGTGTGGCTGCCACATTGAACACAGCCTCCTGTGTTTTGCATATGCTACAAACGCAATTCCCTCTTTAATACCATTGGCAGACCAAGGCACATCATTGCATTAGCACATCGTTCTGCCCGGACACTGAGGTCCAGCGCCGAGGGCCTTCTGGCGGTTCCATTACGAGAAGCCAAGTTACAGGGAACCAGGCAGAGGGCCTTCTCGGTAGTGGCACCCGCCCTGTGGAACACCCTCCCACCAGATGTCAAAGAGAAAAATAACTACTAAACTTTTAGAAGACATCTGAAGGCAGCCCTGTTTAGGGAAGCTTTTATTGTATTTTAGTGTTTTGTTGGAAGCTGGCCAGAGTAGCTGAGGAAACCCAGCCAGATGGGTGGAGTATAAATATTATTATTATTATTATTATTATTATTATTATTATTATAGCACATGCAACTTTCCAAAGTACCAAGAGGCCGTTAGGATACCCTACTGAGGTGACTTCTTGTGGTACTCATTGTGGCACATAGGAGGTCACCTGCTTGCAGCTGCCATGACAACCATAAGTGACTTCTGTAGGGATGGAGGATTTGGAATGTGTTGATTTGGAATGTGTTGATTCACAAACCCATTCCAGCTCATTTCTATATTAATCTGTGATGAATTTCAGGCACGAGGAAAATATTTTCTTATTCCAGCAGGCATTTCACGATAGTGTTTTGGTTTATGTTCAGTTTTAGTGCCTCATTTTCCATATGATTTATTTTTTATGTACCTCACTTAGAAATACTAAATGCAAAATGATTGCTTTTTTTTGTTTTTTGCAGTTTTTCTCTGTGTGATTGTAGGTTCTTTTCCCTTCATTTGTCCCTTCAGTTTTTTGAGAGAAAAAAATCCATTTAGTTTTCAAATGATTGTCCCCCCCCCAGCATATACTCATTTTAAAAATAGTTTGTAATAGCATTTTGTAAAATTGTACTCTGCTGTTGCAGTACTTCCTCTGATAACAGGTGTGCGAATGTTACAAATCACACAATGGAAAACGAATAGTAGTTGAAGCTTATACTGTAGTTAATATCACGCAGTTAGTGCAAAAACTAAGCAGAAGCAATATAGTGTGAGCCACATAAGATGGATATTATAATTTGGATACCAGCAATTAATCCTAAACATATTTACATAAGCCCCTCCTGAATTTGCATCCCAAAATTTGCTAACGACTACTATCTTATTGTCAAAAGAGTTCTGAAGACTAGGTACTGAGAGAGAAAAGGCAGCGCCAGTCTAGTTGTCATTTCAAAATCCCCCCCCCCCCTCTGCTATGGGTTTAGTGGGGTAATTTATGGTTTACTACCCAGTAATCCTAACAATCATCCCCCTGCCTTCTCATAGTCGTGGGCTGTGATAATGGAGTTTGATCTCCCACACATTTCATCTGCAGAATGTATACCACATGGATTAAAATATATACATCAAAAACTCCAAGCTTGAGTCAGACAAGAACCACTGTTTCATCATCTTAAATGAACAGAGAATAAATATAGTTCTATTTAAAAAACAAAACCCATCCGTGTAGATTTGTCAAATGGTAGCTTGATACAAGTTTTTAGTTATTTGAATGTTTACGAGAACCCTAAACTGACTTTTTGTGTTCAAATATCGATAAGAATGATAATAAAGTAGCTTTTACGATGAATGTATCGAAGACAAATGGATAGAACTTCTGCTGTTTTCCCAAGCGCATAGTTTATTTAGTGCTTAAAAAAATATCCCAAACACCTCTTCATAATAATGTCCTGCTTAAATCTTTATAGCTTCCCTCCCTGGCAATTCTATGCAAAGCACAAATGTAATTTCCCTCTGTGTGTAAATGTGCATATATAAAAAAAAACCCCATACTATATATAGTTAGGGGTGTGTGCAAATTGAGTGTATAATGAGCACCACAACTATCCATTGTACACATTCACCAGGCCTCATAGAGAATGTGCAAAAAACCCTTCCACAAAGAAGGAATTGTGCACATTTCCTGGTGAAAATGCATAACCTCTGGCAGGCCTTGGGGAATGTGCCTATTAGATCTGCTGAATTCTCCAGGCAATCTGCAGATTCTCCAGTCATTGTGCATAGTCACTAAGAAACCTGCCCTGCATGGGTAGCCCATTTGGTTAGAGTGTAGTGCTGATAACGTCAAGGTTACAGGTTCAATCCCTGCATGTTCCTTCCTCGAACTCCATGATTTCAATGCCTTTTCTCTATTTCCTGCTCAGAAGGTATGGTCTTTGTTCCCTGGGCTTTTTCTGGCCCACTTTCATGGCCCACAGACCTGCCCTTTCCCAGATCAGTCAAGCAGTGGGGGTGGGGAAATGGGGCAGGGGGTTTCAGATAAACATCAACTTATTTCTGCAGTCTGACTCCATTTTCAACACTCACAGCTGTTCTCCAATCAAGTGAGCTTGTGGCTGATGGGAGTTGCAATCCCACAACATTCAGAGAGCACCATGTTGGCTGCTACAGAATATGAGAATCATTCTTATGCAGCCAAAAAGGCAACATCCATGCACAAGGGAATGGAAACGCCAGCAGGCTTGGAAAAACACCAAAGTAAGGCATTTTCAGGGACGCGGGTGACGCTGTGGGTTAAACCACAAAGCCTAGGGCTTGCCGATCAGGTCAGCGGTTCGAATCCCCACGACGGGGTGAGCTCCCGTTGCTTGGTCCCTGCTCCTGCCCACCTAGCAGTTCGAAAGCACACCAGTGCAAGTAGATAAATAGGTACTGCTCCGGCGGGAAGGTAAATGGCATTTCCGTGCGCTGCTCTGGTTCGCCAGAAGCGGCTTAGTCATGCTGGCCACATGACCCGAAAGCTGTATGCCAGCTCCCTCGGCCAATAAAGCGAGATGAGTGTCGCAACCCCAGAGTCGGTCACGACTGGACCTAATGGTCAGGGGTCCCTTTACCTTTAAGGCATCTTCAGAACTGCCCCTCTTTGGTGGAAACCTCAACATAGTTCAGTGAGGATGCTCAGGGGGCATGGAATGCTGGCTGAATGTTGGGGGAGACCAGAAAACTGGCAAGGTTGGAGGGAGGGAGGGGAATGGGATGGAATGTAGTATCCTAGAATAGGGCAGGTTTTCATCTAGCCATTCATGAAAAGGATTACACTTCAGTGCCTATTTACTCACAGGTCCTTTCAGTCTTCTAGTGCTATCAGAAGCTCTTTAAAGTCTCACGAAAGGCTGAGGAGCTTGCAAGGATTTTGAGTCACCGTATCCTCTCCTCAATTTTCTTCCGACTCGCAAGCAGACAGAAACATGCAGTATCCAGACTAGTTGGCATATTTCAAAAGTTCGTTTTTTGGCACGAAATAAATGGTCTTCCTTTTCAAACGCACATTCATTCCTCCATGTCTGGAGTTTTCACCTTGAGAAACAGGCTTTTTCCATCTTTGAGATCATTTGCTGAAACGCAGCTTGTTTCTGGATTTGACTATTATATGTAGCCTGGGGTGGGGAGGCTGGCTTCTGGGATTGCTGCCTCGAAGGCAAGGATGGGGAACATGTGCTTCTCCAGATGTTACTCTGCTATAACTGCTCAAATTCCTGACCACTGGCAATACTGGCTGGCACTGGTGAGATGTGTAGATCAACAACAATTGGTTGCCTATCTCTGCTCTAAGAGCCGCTTCACACAATCATGTTTTTTGAGTGCTGACTACAAGCTGTCATAAACAACAAAGAGCCTTGTGACACCTTAAAGCCTTAACACATTTGCTATGACACAAGCTTTTGTGGATTACTGTCCTCTTTATCAGATGTATGAAACATTTGCAGGTGCTGTATAGGCATGCATGGTTAGGGTGTGTCAGAGGAAAATGAAATAATCAGTAGTACAAACAGTGATAATTAGATACTTAAAGGTAAAGGGACCCCTGACCGTTAGGTCCAGTTGTGGACAACTCTGGGGTTACGGCGCTCATCTCGCTTTATTGGCCGAGGGAGCCGGCGTACAGCTTCTGGGTCATGTGGCCAGCATGGCGAACCAGAGCAGCGCACAGAAACGCTGTTTACCTCCTGCTGGAGTGGTACCTATTTATCTACTTGCACTTTAATGTGCTTTCGAACTGCTAGGTTGGCAGGAGCAGGGACTGAGCAACGGGAGCTCACCCCGTCGCGGGGATTCAAACCACCGACCTTCTGATCAGCAAGCCCTAGGCTCTGTGGTTTAACCCACAGCGCCACCCGTTATTGATGCCATAGACCAGGGACATCCAACTCCCAATAGACTGCGATCTACTCACAGTATAAAAAACTGGCAGTGATCTACCCATTGTCGTTGGATGGACCGAGGTTGTTGAGCATTTTGGGGAAAGGCAAAATTGTTGAGCTTTTTAAAGGAAGCCACAGTTGTCCGTCCCCCCTTTTTGGGAGGGGAGATCACTGAGGGGCTAGCGATCTACCAGTATATCATGATCTACCTGTTGGACATGCCTGCCATAGACAGTCTGGCATTGGTAAGACAATTAACACATACAATATGCTGAAAATCCTTTGCCTCAGTTCTGTCTACAAGTGATAGCACTGAACCTCTGTGTGCATTGTAATTCAGTGGTTTCATCTTGCAGTTCCCTTTTGCAGTTTCTTTGTTCCAGGATGGCCACTTAAATGTCACTTGCAGAATCTTTGGGAAGGTTGAAATGTTCCCCCACTGGAGAATGAATGTTGTCATTTCTGATGTCAGATTTGTCCTGTGTAGAATGTAGAAGCACATTGTGGAGTTCCCTCAGTTACTCTTGGGGACAGGGCCCTGTAAAATGTGGTGGAGAGCTTCTCCTCATCCTCCTTTATGTAGTCGGATGTGTTCCCAGTGATGACAGAGCCTCCTTTGCTGGTCTTTTAAACTATGACAAAAGTATTCTTTTGGAGGCTGTGTGTGGCCATCATACTTTGCACAACTGAGACTATGTGGTAAATGATGCTGATTGATGATTGCCTCAGTTTCAGTGTGGTGGCTGAAACACTGTCTGTAAAAACTGAACAACAACAACAACTTATTATTTATACCCCACCCATCTGGCTGGGTTTCCCCAGCCACTCTGGGCGGCTTCCAACAAAAGATTAAAAATACATTAGAACATCAGTCAATACATTAAATACATTAGAACATTAGAAAAAAATACATTAGAACAACTTCCCTAAACAGGGCTGCCTTCAGATGTCTTCTAAAAGTGAGATAGTTGTTTATTTCCTTGACATCTGGTGGGAGGGCGTTCCACAGGGCGGGTGCCACAACCGAGAAGGCCCCCTGCTTGATTCCCTGTAACTTTGCTTCTCGCAGTGAGGGAACCACCAGAAGGCCCTCAGAGCTGGACCTCAGTGTCCAGGCTGAACGATGGGGGTGGAGACACTCCTTAAGGTATACTGGGCCAAAGCTGTTTAGGGCTCTAAAGGTCAGCACCAACACTTTGAATTGTGCTCAGAAACGTACTGGGAGGCAATGTAGGTCTTTCAAGACTGGTGTCATATGGTCTCGGCGGCCACTCCCAGCCACCAGTCTAACTGCCGCATTCTGGATTAGTTGTAGTTTCCGGGGCACCTTCAAAGGTAACCCCACGTAGAGCGCATTGCAGTAGTCCAAGCGGGAGATGACTAGAGCATGCACCACTCTGGCAAGACAGTCTGCGGGCAGATAGGGTCTCAGCCTGCATACCAGATGGAGCTGGTGGACAGCTGCCCTGGACACAGAATTGATCTGTGCCTCCATGGACAGCTGTGAGTCCAAAATGACTCCCAGGCTGCGCTCCTGGTCCTTCAGGACCAGGGAGTCCTCCACACCTGCCCATCTCCTGTCCCCCCAAAACAGTACTTCTGTCTTGTCAGGATTCAACCTCAATCTGTTAGCTGCCATCCATCCTCCAACCGCCTCCAGATACTCACACAGGACCTTCACCGCCTTCAGTGGTTCTTATTTGAAAGAGAGGTAGAGCTGGGTATCATCCGCATACTGATGAACACCTATCTGGAAGACATCCATTCAGAATTCACGTTTGTTGTGTAGTCAGTGCAGTCTATGGCAGTGTGCAGGGAAGATTGTGGCTGTGAGCTGATGCACTGGTCAGTATCATGAAAGAAATACTCATTGAGTCCTAGACAATGGAGAAAACCCTCTTAAGTCACCACAGAATTGCACCATAGGTGTAGATTAAGTAAGGCAGAAGGGCAGGTCCCCATGAAAAAAAGGCTCTTCTGCCTGTGTGGCTGGACAGATTCACAATATTGCTAGCTGAGTTCAGGGTGTTGTTTGGGTGTGTGAAATGGTTATTGCTCATTAGCTTTCAGAGTAATGGAGGCAAGCTGATCAAGCGAGACGCTTATCATTCCTATTACTTGGGGAAGGATTAAAATTACAGCAAGAGCAGCTACCACCTCAACTGGCAGTGTGGATTGAATCAGTGCTGTCTAAGACCATGTCGGCAACTGTAAACAAGAAAAACGAAACAGGGCACAGTCAAGAAAAGGTGTCGAAAGAGAAGGAAGAGATGAACAACTTCTCAAAAATAGCTCTTAACCTCTCCGCTAGTCTAACATATGCAGCCTCCTTTGATTTTGGTGCAGGCTTGAAACTCAGTTGCAAAATAGCAGGCAGCTCTCTGGATCTCAAGATCTTCTACCTTTCTTCAGCCTCCCTCACCTTGTCCCCCTGGTCCATCGTCCTTCATCTCCCTGTTTTCTCTGCTCTTTTCCATCCTAACAAGACTACTTTACCTCTGGTTCATGTTTTTGACTCCATTTCCCATGGTGCACTGCTCCATCCGCCACTTCCTCCTCCCGCTGAGCTACCTGCCATTGCTTCCTTATTAGATGGATGACCCTCCCCCCCAAAATGCTGTCTGTCTACCTGTAGGTAGAGGAGAGGGAAGAGGGAGACTCTGTTGAGGCAACAGGATCCTCCATGCCTGGGTGCTGTGCTCATGGTGGACTGGATCATGCCCATAATATCTATCGAAATGTCTGTTCAGGAAACAAGAGACCTCTTCAGTGACATAATACATGGCCAATGTTTGGGAGAAAATACGCACATTTTGCTTTTTATTTATCTATTCTAGGTTAGATTTTGACAAGGGTATTTCACATCTTTAAAAAACCGCCTTGCACTTATGGCCTGGATATGTTCAAGGCTGACAGTAGCTGCTGAAGTTTCATCATTTTAAAGAGGGTTTTTTAAAAATGCAGGGGCTGGGAGGGAGATATTTATTATAAAGCAGTGCAAGGCCGTAAGCTGCAGGGCAGCACGTGGAACCAATAAAGGTCCAATTACAAAACCTTTGCTTCTAGCCACACTTTTCACTTATGTAAGTTATTGATTATACTTTCATGAGATCATAATCAAAAGGTTGTTCTTTGGTAATGGTGTGCTAGAGGAGTTTTATCCCAAACTTCAAAGCTGTCTTCTGAGCCTTAAGAACAAAGGCCTCCCTAGTTTGAAGCACGGCCAAAATGACCTTACATGTTCAATTCATTCTTCCTACCATTCAAAGGGGTTGGGGCTCCTCTCCATCGGCTGTGAACTCTTCTCTCATCACATCAGGTAAACTTCTGCCTCTGACAGATGAAAATCTTTAAGTATACATTTTTAATTTACAGCGATGCCACTCGTAAACCTGTATATTTACACACGGTTCTAAAGGCGTGTTTATTTATTTTGCCCCAAAGGCTCGTTCCCTTTAATCTTGCAAATGAAAAGAAAATTGCAGCAGGCTTGACATGATTTGTTTTTCTCCACAGCAGAGAAAAAAGTATAAATAAATAGGTGAGAATCCATCTTTTGGGTTTTGCACACCATCTTCTTCAAGTAACATTGCTGGCTCAAGGCTACAATCCTTAAGGCTATATTTGCCTGGGAGTAAGCCCTGTGGTAATAAATGGGATGCACATCTGAGTAGACAGGCATGTGCTTGTTTAGTAATAAACTACTTCCCAGCTGCAATCCCCCAGTATGATCTCCCCTGCCTTTCAGAATAAAATCTCTATTTGTATTTTTGTTCTTCAAAATAAAACTGAAATTTGGTACGCTCCCAGGAAAAAAATGTTCTGTGTGCCTATGAGTCTTTTCTTTCCCTCTTTTACTGTTTTATTGGTGCACCTAGTCGGAAGAAAATCTGGAATGTGCAAAAGAAGTGATAGTTTAATTGTGTGTGAGAAACCTGCAAACTTTGACGGGGGAGGCAACTTCTTACAATCTCCTTTATTTTTCAAGGGCCATAGCTCAGGGACTGACAATCTGCTTTACAAGCAGAAGATCCCAGGTTCAAGTCCTGGCAACTCCAGGTAGGACTGGGGGAAATCCCTGTCGGGAAACCCTCCAGAGATGCCACCAGTCAGTGCAGACGCTGCTTAGCTAATGGTCTAACTCATTGTAAGGCAGCTTCCAACGTTCCTCTATCTTAAGAATTGTGTAGAATGAAAACTCTGCGAGGCAGCCTGAGTAGGATGCCTTCAATACTACAGTGATACCTTGGGTTACATACGCTTCAGGTTACAGACTCCGCTAACCCAGAAATAGTGCTTCAGGTTAAGAACTTTGCTTCAGGATAAGAACAGAAATCGGGTTCCGGCAGCGTGGCAGCAGCAGGAGGCCCCATTAGCTAAAGTGGTACCTCAGGTTAAGAACACTTTCAGGTTAAGAACGGACCTGCAGAACGAATTAAGTACTTAACCCGAGGTACCACTGTACTGTGATATCAGCAGGCATAGCACTAATTCCCAACAACATCTCAAACCTGCTTGTAGACATCTGAAGTGCATACACTCCCAATTGGCCGGAAAGGAACAACAAGTGGCTGTGGGTATATCCAGAAAACAGCATCTCCTGGTTTGCAGTACGGGCCTCTCAGGTGGAAAGAATTTACTGCCCATAGTCTGGAGCAGGAAGATCCTTGCACCATTTCTCTTACAGCTAGGAAGCAATAGCCACAAGCGTGGAATAAAGCAATTGCTGAGATCACCCCCTAGCCCAAGCTACAGAGGTGAGCAAACTTTTTTTCTGTTGAGAACTGCATTCCCTGGAGAGCCAGTGTGGTGTAGTGGTTAAGAGCGGTAGACTTGTAATCTGGGGAACTGGGTTTGTGTCTCCACTCCTCCACATGCACCTGCTGGGTGACCTTGGGCCAGTCACACTTCTCTGAAGTCTCTCAGCCTCACTCACCTCACAGAGTGTTTGTTGTGGGGGAGGAAGGGAAAGGAGAATGTTAGCCGCTTTGAGACTCCTTCAGGTAGTGATAAAGCGGGATATCAAATCCAAACTCTTCTTCTTAAAAAAAAAAAAAGAACTGCATTCCCTTAGGACTACCAGGACTACAGAGACATGGGTTCGAATCCCCACTCAGCCTTGAAACTCATCATCCTGTTACACTAGCTCTCAGTGTAACCTACCTCACAGGGTTGTTGTACAGATAAGCTTGGCAACTTCGTATGAGTCCCATGGCTCTCCCTTAAGAATGACTCAGCCTGGATCTTTGCCTATTCTATGTCGGGATTCCCAGCTACCTTCCACAATGCTACGGCAGAATTACACAGTGGAAAGCAGCACTAAGATGGAGAGGCAAGCAGAGAGCTGCTGGTTTGACTCACCAATTGTTGTTTCCAAACTATGAAGAACACATTGTTTTAATCACAAAGCCCATTATAACCTGGGTTTTGATATAATTAAAACATCAAAGCTGAAACAATGAGAAACAGACAGTACGGCCATAGCTCTGATGCCATGGCTTCGTAGGGATCGGCAGGAAACAAAACAATTATTTTTCTTCTGAGCAGACTATTTTGTTTTTAAAACAAGTGTTCATAAACAAAGACCATTTGGATAGTTTGCTTATTCCACATTGCGTGGAAAAACTGCATGCCTTTTATTAAAACCTACCCTGAAATTTAGTTGTAGTTTTCACCTCTTATCTCCTGTTTTGCTACCTTCCTATTCTGCACTGTATTTCTCTCGAATGTCCTTTATTGAGTGGAGCATTCTGCCTCCATTAGGCCAATTTTCACTTCCTTACCAAGTACCAAAAAGTTTAAGGGCTCCAGTGCAACGCATAGGGGCAAAAGAGTAGATCTTTTGAGTGAGGGACAGTTGACAGATTTTATTTTTCTATTTCCCTTTTCCATTTCAATATGTGCCAATTTTTCTGTATAGTTTTTTTAATCCCTCTGCAGCTTGCTTGCCAACTATTCACCATATATTGAATATCTGGTATTTCAATAACTGATTATTATACTTAGAGCAAACCTATTGAAATCAGTGGACTTCAGCCATTCTGAGCATGACTTAGTGGAACATCACCCAGTATTTAATATCTGATGGTTGAAATTCAGCAGTACTCAATAGGTTGCATGTAGCGCTGTGGGTTAAACTACAGAGCCTAGGACTTGCCGATCCGAAGGTCAGCGGTTCGAATCCCCGTGACGGGGTGAGCTCCTGTTGCTCTGTCCCTGCTCCTGCCAACCTAGCAGTTCGAAAGCACGTCAAAGTGCAAGTAGATAAATAGGTACCCCTCCGGCGGGAAGGTAAACGGCATTTCCGTGCGCTGCTCTGGTTCACCAGAAGTGGCTTAGTCATGCTGGCCACATGACCTGGAAGCTGTACGCCAGCTCCCTCAGCCAATAAAGCGAGATGAGCACCGCAACCCCAGAGTCGCGCCATGAGTGGACCTAATGGTCAGGGGTCCCTTTATCTTTACCTAGTGACATTTTCACTGCAATCCACACACCAGCCAGGAAGCAGAGGGGCTTAAGAGACTGAGGGGTCCACCATTGCGTCTGTAGACTCATGCCACCTAGGGCAGAAGGCAGGGACAGGTAAATCAGTCAGGAGCTATGCAGCAGGGCCAAAATTGGTTCCGAAGCTATCCAATGATGACAGTGGGGCCAGCTCAGAATCCAGCATATCCCAAGCAGACTCAACCTTCCCCATCCCCACCCCCAGAATGTCCTGTTTAGATGTGCACTGCCAGCAGCAGGGACCCCATTAGCAGTATTTCTTCCCACCCAACATTTGGTGGAATAGGAGCTATGGGGCAGCATAGCTTCATGGGTAGAAGCCTGCAGGGCTGCACAGAGGGACTAAACCACTGAGCCTCTTGGGCTTTCCGATCAGAAGGTCAGCGGTTTGAATCCCCATGACGGGGTGAGCTCCCGTTGCTCTGTCCCAGCTCCTGCCAACCTAGCAGTTTGAAAGCATACCAGTACGAGTAGAGAAATAGATACCACTGTGGTGGGAAGTTAAACAGCGTTTCCGTGTGCTCTGGTTTACATCACGGTGATCTGTTGCGCCAGAAATGGTTTAGTCATGTTGGCTGTCTGTGGACAAACGCCGGCTCCCTTGGCCTGAAAGCGAGATGAGCGCCTCAACCCCATAGTCGCCTTTGACTGGAGTTAACCATCCAGGAGTTCTCTACTTTTACCTTTACCTTAGAAATATACTTTGCCTCTTCTGTGCCCACCGCATTTTATTCTAGTGCTGCTACTGCCCAGCACAAGTGATTTGGATTGCAGCCTCTGACAGTTGTCAGCTTATCAGATTTCTTATTTGATCCATACCAAAATAACAACAATGAAGGGTGAATGAGGGAAAAAATATTTTTGAGGAAGGAAATGTCTCGTTAAAATTTCGAAGTACTTTATTCAACATATGAATGGCAAAATGACATTTTGGGGTGGGGATAGGGAGGGTTGAGTCTGCCTGGGATCTGCTGGATTCTGAGCTTGCCCCACTGGCATCATTGGATGGCTCGGGACCGGATTTGGGCTATGGTTTTCCCAGTAGTGATGTATGGAAGTGAGAGCTGGACCATAAAGAAGGCTGATCGCCAAAGAATTGATGCTTTTGAATTCTGGTGCTGGAGGAGACTGTTGAGAGTCAAATTGACTGCAAGAAGATCAAACGCATCCATTCTTAAGGAAATCAGCCCTGAGTGCTCACTGGAAGGACAGATCCTGAAGCTGAGACTCCAATACTTTGGCCACCTCATGAGAAGAGAAGACTCTCTGGAAAAGACCCTGATGTTGGGAAAGATTGAGGGCACAAGGAGAAGGGGACGACAGAGGATGAGATGGTTGGATAGCATTCCCGAAGCTACCAACATGAGTTTGACGAAACTGCGGGAGGCAGTGGAAGACAGGAGTGCCTGGCATGCTCTGGTCCATGGGGTCACGAAGAGTCGGACACCACTAAACAACTAAACAACAACAAAGCATAGCTCCCGGCTGATTTACCTGTCCCTGCCTTCTGCCCCGGCTGGCATGAGGCTACAGTTGCAGTGGTGGACCCCTCAGTCTCTTAAGACCCTTCAAGTATCTGTTTCAAATCTACCGAAAACAACAACAACTGGGGATTGATATCTCCACTGACATTACAAGTTCACTTAACAAAACATTCATGACCAACATGACTAACTTAGGTTTGTTGATTTCAAAGGGTCTAGTCTAAGAAGGACTTGGCTGAATATAATCTGTGATGAACAGAGTAGTTTCCTTCGCGTAAGTGTTTTTCTGTTCCTTTGTACTCTTACTTTAAATGGTGTGATTTTTAAAAAAACAAACCAAAACAGTAGAAATGCAAAAAATAAATAAATTACAATATCTGTGCATAGCCAAAAATCCAATCCAATGTTCAATCTCCAATTCTATTACAGTGGTACCTCAGGTTAAGTACTTAATTTGTTCCGGAGGTCCGTACTTAACCTGAAACTGTTCTTAACCTGAATCACCACTTTAGCTAATGGGGCCTCCTGCTGCCGCCGCACCGCCGGAGCACAATTTCTGTTCTTATCCTGAAGCAAAGTTCTTAACCTGAAGCACTATTTCTGGGTTAGTGGAGTCTGCAACCTGAAGCATATGTAACCTGAGGTAGCAATGTACTCATGTTCAATCTCCAATTCTATTACTCAGAAGTAAGTCTTCCTATGTTCATTGGAGCTTACTCATTAGATGAACATGAAGAACAAATAGCCCGATGCGATAAAAACTAACCTCTCTTATACATTCATTTTCTTGCAGGCTGAATACTTTTATGAATTCCTGTCCTTGCGCTCATTGGATAAAGGCATAATGGCTGACCCAACTGTGAACATCCCTCTGCTTGGAACAATACCTCACCAGGCATCAGGTTTGTGGATCTGTATGCATTTATGAGTTCAAAGATTGTTGGGGGGGGGGAGGTTTTGCAAGGAAATACCATAGTTACTTAAATCTAAAGAGCCATCAAATCTAATGTGCACCCTAATTTTCATGACGTAATTTGGTCAAAAAACGTCACATTACATTCGAGTAAATATGGTAATTTTACAGTTCATAATGAATAAAAAATAATATTATAGGACAAACTGATCTGTATGGGGAAAGGTTTGCCATAATGCTGAATATTTATTCTGTATAAATAATATGTGATCAAGAGAATGTAACTTCTCCTCTGAAATAGCTAATGAATAGCATCTTTTATGTATTTTCTCCGTACAAGCTAACCTTGTTAGTATTGCTAATGGGTGCAGTCTAGCAAAAGCCAGTCCAAAGTGCAAAGCATAAAATATATGTATGTTAAATGTGACTCCTACTCTCAATGCTTACAAAGGCGTTACTATTATAAGCTTTCGGCATCTCCGTAGCAGTAGCCAAATAACAGTTGGTGGTTCCAGTCAGCGGACATGAACGATGACGGGAGCAAAATGGTTTTCAAGGTGGTTTCTATCCACTTTACTGATGTACCAGACTGAAAAGGATGTGTGTGTGTGTGTGTGTGTGTGTGTTTGTGTGTTTCAAAATTAGAGATTAAGTATTTAATTGCCAGGTGGCAAAGACCTCAAACTTTAAAAAGGCAGTAACGAGTAAACTTTGGCAACCAATAAGGTTCTTCATGGGGGGGAGGGGAGAGAGGTGCTCAAGGGAAAAGTTTAGTTTTCTTACTGTATAGTATTTTTGTAAGAAAAACAAATGATCACACTGACAACAGCAGGCAAAGCAAGTGAATGAAGGGAAATAAACACAAACAGACATAATTTTATTTGCATGCCATCTTTCCCCAGTTCAAACCAGTGCCAGATTTACACAAACAAGCTATAGCTTAGGGCCCCACTCTCTTGGGGCCCCCCAAAAAAATTAAAGGGGGAAAAACTGGATGTACATTTCCAAAATATAAGAT
Source organism: Podarcis tiliguerta (assembly GCF_965153285.1). Taxonomy (NCBI): domain Eukaryota; kingdom Metazoa; phylum Chordata; class Lepidosauria; order Squamata; family Lacertidae; genus Podarcis; species Podarcis tiliguerta. The sequence goes on along the minus strand of NC_139543.1, from coordinate 29,391,041 downwards.
AAAAAACCTACATACAGCAACAGTATTTTGTGTTGTGTAGGCTCCTATTTGTTATGTGCAAATGGCTTTAGATACCTATTAGGTCCATCAATTACCATATAGCACATATTCAACACAAAAAACAGTGACAATTTGTTGTTGACAAAGGACAGCTGGACATATAAAGGGCCCCATTACCTTCAGTAGCTTAGGGCCTCATCAAACCTAAATCCGGCCCTGGTTCAAACCATGCTCAAGGTGGCTTAGAACATAAAATACGTAACTACAACAAAACAAAAGGAGTCATAAACAATGAATAAAACATTTTTAAAAATTACACAACCAAATTGAACAATTTCCACATAAATCACAAGAAGATCTAAAATAAAGATACAAAAATACAGCAGCAGTACCCTTGCACATAACCTGCAGACTGCATTAGGGCAATACTGGCTATGCTTCTGTGAAGTTGCCATGCGCAGAGGCCACAATGCGTCTTGCACTGAGGCCAAAAGTGTATCTGCAATGGAGACAACTCGTATCTCGAATCTCATACGTTGCAGCTGCTACATAGAATTGTTGCCCCTCAGGAGGAATCTGGCAGATTCCCACTTGGTGGCTGTCCCACAAGGGCTGATTCACACATACATGTTTATCGCTTAAAACTGCATCGCTTCATGATTTATATCACTTAATGGCTCTCAGCTGAATGTGGGAACTGCCTCCAGTTGCGAATCTTTGTGTCTGGGATTCTGGGAAAGGTCTGTGTCTGATGTCGGATCTGCCAGAGCCCTTTTCCCACGTGCAAGCCATTAACTTGGCGTTGTGACCATTGCATGCATCCATACAGTGCTGGTTTGTTTCTGTAGACTGCACGCTTTCCCCCCAATTGCAAGTTAATCGAGAGAGATACATATGGGAAAGGTCGTTTGCCGTTGCTGCATCTGCCCCCACAAGCTTGTTTGTGTCAGATGATCTGATAGCTTGGTAACCGCAAAAAGCTCTTGAACTTTTGCTGTCAAAGTTATCTCATGTTCCACATCTGAAAGGGATGAAAGAAGGAGCGAGGGAGCTTCAGGCCTGCAGAGCAGCAAAATCACGGGGCTGTAAACACGATTTCCCATGCAAATCGGGCAAGGCTTGTGGAAGGATCAGGTTTTGTGCGTTCTGAAGTTGCTTCAGCAACTGACCATTTTGGAATGCTGAAGCCCAGTGCTCAGTCTCAGCGCTCTTCTTCATCCAGTCTTGGAAAGGGGCTCCTTGTTTCTCTCCTTTTGGGAGGTCTGAATGGAATGAAAGTAGGCTCGCTATAATTGTAGTTCTGGTGACTTGAGTTCCAAGACTGCTTTGGAGATGTAGACTTTGTTTCCATATGGCGAGCATGTGCAGACATACAAATATACTTACAGGCTGCTCTGAATAATAAGCGCCCGCTAAGTTAATACATATGGTTTGCAGTAGTATTATTCAGTAAGCTGAGTCTGAAATGTATGTGTGTGCATCAACATGACACATTAGTAATTCAGGTCTCAGCGGAGCCGGTTATTCTGAAACAATGCAGCTCAGCAAATAACGTTTTCTGTTGCCTATGAGGGGGAAAGAAACACCCAAGAATTTGACAGCTATGACCACTTTACCTCATGGCTCCTTTGAGCCAAATAAAAGTATGACATGGAACTGATGCAAAATGGCATCTATAATGAAGAACGGTTTATGTTTCGTATGATGATGCTATTGTGTCTGTTTGCGATTAGTATTTGTTTGCAGAAACAGTGAGCTGATCACCCCCCAAAATAGATTGGTGTTTACTAGCAGAATATCTTTATTAGCAGAGTATTTTGCAGTAAAATCCTCAAAATGTGCTGTAAGGAGGGAGAGGAACCTAATAGGTGCAGTTCCAAAAAGCATCAATGAGAAGCCGGTCATAAAGAAAGCAGATAAATGTCACTATTAATCTCAAGCAGCGTTCAAATGAAACAACCACAAAACAGCATTCCAAGGCTTTGGGGTTACCAGGCTTTTCTCCTCATTAAAATACTCCAGATTTACTGCCTTCCATTGGCTCTTTGTAGTTAAAAGAAAGTTTGCATTAAAGGCAGCCATCCCCATCTATTTGTTGCATTTAGAACACTTAACACCTTTGGTTTAAACCGGTATCTTTTATAGTTTTTCTCTCCAATTCCTTGGGGAAATGACAGAACTATCGCTTAACGTAGCCATTTTTTTGCTAAAAGATATGAGTACAAATAGAAACATTTAGACTTCACTGGTGCTTCTTCTCTGTTAACATTGTGGAAGTTCCCTCACTGCGAGAAGTGAGGTTGCAGGGAACCAGGCAGAGGGCCTTCTTGGTAGTGGCACCCGCCATGTGGAATTCTCTCCCATCAGATGTCGAGGAAATAAACAACTATCTGACTTTTAGTAGACATCTGAAGGCAGCCCTGTTTAGAGAAGTTTTTAATGTTTGAAGTTTTATTCTGTTTTTAGTGTTCTGTTGGGAGCTGCCCAGAGTGGGTGGGGTATAAATAATAAAATTGTTGTTGTTGTTACATTGAGATTTTTCCATGATGCAACCCAGGGCATCATGCAAAGGATTTCTAGGCTGTGTACCATCCTGGTGTCAGACCTGCTTAGTTTCAGCGCTTAGTTAGACTGGCACGCATCCCAGGGGTATGGCACGCTGCCTGTGGGGGCGTGGCGCCCAGCACGGGTGGGGGGGCAGCCACAATGGCACCCCACCAGGATCGCACTGCCAGGGGTGGTGTGCTCCCCCTGCACTCCTCTTCTACTGCCAGTGGCTGCATCCTGCATCTTCAAACCATTGCCCTGCAACCATGGTTGCACTGAAGAAACTAAAGTTGCAAACTTCAATGGGAATATATTCCATTGAACTCAATGGAACTTTCTTCTGATACGTATAGGACTGTACTTTAGAAAATATCTATATCCACGTGTGACAAATATCTATATCCACGTGTGTTGCAGCCCTGACCAATTCTCTTTAAGCATCACTCAGAGCAAAAGAAAATGATCTGTCAGCCACAGCCAAAGACAAGTCCCAGCTGCAAACAAGATTGGAAATGTCCCGACATGGAAAGCTAAGATCATTCACTCAATGAGTGCAGCGTGTGAAGAATTTTGTCAGTGTTGTTGAAAATGTTATTTTAAAAAGGAGACTTGACTGGTCCATTTCTTTATTTTAAGAATGGGAATATGAACTCAGAATAATTTAACGGTGGGCAGCAAGAATCCAGTTATCCAGTTATAGGGTTACCCTATTGATTGTAGCTTCCAAGGTTTGCTCACACTGGTGCACAAGGCAGTCATAAGAACACAAGGAAAGCTCTCCTTGATCAGACCGATACCTGTTTCTGACACTGGTTAGGTGTGCATAAGCAGCACGTAAGTGTCACAAAAACAGTGCTTAAAAGCAGTGCCACTACCCTCACATGCCTTGTTGATAACCGACATCCCTTGGCACAATTAGATGGAGGACGGACGATGACAAAAGTTCCATGAACTGTGTAGATGTAGCTTGTTTGACTCAAAAATCACCATGGTACCACAGTGCGTTGGACAAGATAATTGAATCATTAGCACCTATTGTAGCACTTTTGCAATATGATCAGCTGTTTATTCATAGTACTTGTTTTGCTTATTTATCGGTAGATTATCATTGGTGTGGAATGTCTTTTTCAAAAATTTCCAGATTTCACAGATAATCAGTAAGACCATCTTTTCTTTTCTTTGCACTTTGTCCCCTTCCCTTTTTTTCAGTTGTCCAGGTTGGATTTCCCTGCCTTGGGAAACAAGATGGCGTGGCGGCATTTGAGGTGACGGTCATTATCATGAATTCGGAAGGCAATACCATACTCCAAACGCCACAGAACGCCATCTTCTTTAAAACATGTCAGCAAGGTAACCAGAACCTGCCCTTGGAAGGGAAGTTTGTCTGTCTTGTCATTGTCCTCACACATCTGGGGAATAGCGGGTCACATTTGTCAGACCAGAAACAACCTGAGACGCAATTTCTACTATGAATACAGCTGAGGATGAGAGGTTTTTGGGAGAGGGTTACAGGGATGAGGGAGGGAATGGGGAAAGTTCCTCATTTCTACAATTCTATGGTCTTTAGGAGGGCATCTCAGGAGGTCATGGGCTTCATAGGAAGGTGCCTCCACTCCACCTCTCCCCCAAAGGCAGCAGTGGGTTCAAGCAGCATCTCGTGAGATTTTGATGAAATCTCGCCAGAAGCTGCCACTGCTTCTACCACCACTTCTCCTCACCACAGGAGATGGTGGAGAAGCTGTGGTACCTTCAGGGGCACTGCATCTCAGTGTTACCTCATTTGAGGTGGCTGCCTCAGCTCACCTCATGGGCAGGTGGGCCCCGCCGGAGCAATAGGAAAGATCAGACCTCCCTCTTTGAGAGTAATCTGACTTTGTAGATCCCATTCCATGGAAACATCTCTGGCTCTAGCAGAGGCAAATTTAGGGAAGTGCAACCAGTTCACCCACACTGGGCACCAAGCTGAGAGGATTGCCACAGGAGGCGCCACAGCAATGACTTAAAGGTGAGAGGCAGGGGGCACCCGAATTTTGGTGTCACACAGTTTGAAATCCCACCACTGGCCCTAGCCTCATCAATATCTGAACTCCTAAACTGGTGGGGCAAAAAGGGAATGGATCAGGGCATTCCAATGTGAGGAGAATCATTAAAGGGAAAATAAAAGCCCAGGAAAGGGATTGGGGTTTTTTGATAACACTACTCTCCTTTCATTTCTACCCTGTCAAAGAGCCCAGCAGGGTGTTGGATGTGGCAGCTCATTTGCCTTCAGTTGTCCTCCTTTAGGATTGCTGCCTCAGGATCCGAGCCTGTGAATATCTAGTTTTCTTGCACATTTTATTTGAGCATCTCAGTCAATGTATATACTACCAAAATGTCCATCATTCGGACACTGGGATTAACTTCCTGGGCATCTCCCACTGCTCCATCTCCACAAACTATGATGCTTTTACCTCAGACTGTAATCAGACTGTTCACACAACACATATTCAATTCATCCAGTAATTATTACCATCTTCTTTGAAGCTGAATGTCCTGGAGGATGCAGGAACGGCGGGTTTTGCAATGAAAGGCATGTATGCGAATGTCCAGATGGATTTTATGGTCCTCACTGCGAAAAAGGTAATCGAAAGGCTTCAATTATTTCATGCGCTTTTATTTACACTGCGAGAACAGCCAAGCAGTCGCTGCCTTTCAAAATATTGTTTTGTAGAGATTTTCAGATGTGGCTTAGGCCGCTTCCAAAAATTAAATCTAAACGCATAAGAAAAATATTTTACGAGCTGTGGCTTCTCAGAAAACATAGATTGTTTATACAAAAAGATAAAGAAGTCTCCGCTGAATGGTTTAAAGGACGGAACAGGACTGACCAACAACTGAATGAGCGTCCATCTGGCAAAACATTAAGTAAAAGGCTGTTGCTAATGAACACTAGCTGTAAAAGTACCACAGTTATTTTACTCAGCTATTGTTACTGAAGAGAATGTCCCAATTTGATCATGAAAGCGTCTCCATCTGTGTGGAGGCACAGCCTGCCTGGGAGAGAGAGCGCAATAGCCTTTTCTCCTTTCCAGCGGGCCCTGCTTGCCAGAATCAGTTCGGATTTCCTCAGATCTGTGCCTTGTAAATCCCTGCCTGTAATTTGTCCCTGTTTTGCTTTTGGCAGGCAATTCTTGGTATCTCGATATTTATTTATTTTAGGTGAAGCACTCATGCACCTAGAGTTATTCTTCCATCGTTATTAGAGGTTGAACTGGTTTGAGACAGTAAGCAGGGTGTAAATATGTAAATGAAATGAAAATGAAAAGATTAACCATGCCCAGGGCCATGTCACTATAGACTCAGGGCAACCTGGCTGGACCCACATCCTCCCTCACACATCATTTACATGCCAGAAGGGGGAAGTAGAATCACACCTACTACACTTGCCCCAAACCTCCCCACACTCACTGACCACGATTCCCAGCAACTATAGGGAATAATCGAATTGTAGAGTTGTAAGGGGCCCAGGAATCATAGCTAAAAATCCCAGATAGGTGGTCTTTGTGATGATAATGAGAAAGGTCTCCTCTTCACAGCCCATTGGTATCCATGCATTGGGGACCGGTAGTCTCTTCTCCCATTTGGGTGTGGTTGTGTTTAGGCACAAGGATTAGCAAATTTACACAACCCGCAAGTGTCCGGGGGGGGGGGAGGAATGGGACGTCCTGTTTTTTCTCTCACAAGGGAACAGCAGCCATTTGGGGAGCTGTGATCTTGCTCAATTTCATGATGCAATTTCCGCCATGAAAAAGTGCTTTTGGGTGGGCTGCGATCTCATGCGGCATCCCAAAATGCCTGTTTTGCGGCTCCATGCCCCCCCCCCAAAAAAAAACAAATCGTGGTGCAAAATCATGGCTCCCTAAATGTCCGGTGAGGAAAATGAGAAGGTGGTATCCAGGAAGATGATGTACCAGTTTTTGCTGTCGTGGTGTTGGAGATTATGAATTTACCACTTTATATCCAATGCAGTGCTAAGTTAAAGTCAATTAGTGGTATACTTGTTCCTCTGGTGAAAGGTTTTGTGCCTGCAAGACATAGTCACACAATAAAATGCACAAGCAGGTTGGGAGTAACTTGGTTGCACGGTAAACGGTGCCATCTGTTGAGCAATGAGTTTCCGCTGGCAAACTTGCTGCATTGGATTCCCCTGTGGAGCAACATTAAAACTCACCTGTTAGCCTTCACGTTAGTGAGCAGCTAACATTGGATATAACCCATAGTTTTCTTCCGTGGCAGCATGATGCCTAAAATGCTATTTGCATGACAGCATACGAATCAATATGGCTACCTCTTCACACACATAAACAAATCTCACTACAGCCAACCAAAGACAACCAACCACACCCTAGGTGTTATGTACTGAAGTTCTCATCCTGGGCCAGCAGGGGGATACTGTAGATAGTTTTCACTCAGGTCCACATATGCAAATAAGGGATTGAAAGTGACATTCAGTGATTGGATAGTTACAGAAAGTTGTTACAGTTGCGTTGTACTGGAGCTCCATATAAGCAGGCTGGCTGAACCTTCAGTTCCATTCTGTTCTGGCCTGTGAATAAACAAGAGCAGTTTGAAGAATCGCTGTGTCGTCTGATATGTTCTCCCACAACTTAACACTAGGCTACCCCTAACCTCTCTCACCACCAAAGGAAATATAACAAGCAAATAGAAAGAGAACCCACACAAGTGACGCTGACCCCACACATACACTACGTAGACAAATAAAAGCATTGCCACCCCACCCCAATCACCATTCCCCTCTTTCCTTCCCAACCTAATACTGCATGCAACACTAATGTCTCACAACAAACGTAACTGATCTGTAGAAAACGCAACGTGAAAAAAGCGACAATGCGTGTATTTTTGTAAACTAAGAAATCTTCAATACAAATATATATATATATATATATATATATATATATATATATATATAAAAATATAGATATAGAATTTTCAGAGATAGGTGTCTGAAAATCAAAGCTCAAGGGTTTTATTACACCCGATTTCAGGCACCTTCTACTACTGCTGAATTAATTTTTCCTGCAGAAGAGACAGTTCATCTTAAGGAGTCGTATGAGTTGCAAGATAAAATGTGCTTTATGCTTTGAAGGTTTTTCCTCTCTGCATCAGTGCCAACATCTCACTATAGTGTTGATTCCCTCCATTCAGCTCTGTGTACTCCTCACTGCATGAATGGTGGACTCTGCGTCATGCCTGGATTGTGTATTTGCCCACCTGGTTTCTATGGCATCAACTGCGACAAAGGTATGCTTTAAAAAAAGGATTACAATGAGACCTGTGAGCTTTAACCAGTCACTCAGTAGGCTAAGCCACCAAAGCTTTCACAGCAGATTAAAAAAAAACAACCATCACCTCCAGTTAATTGGGAGAACTGCAAACAAGAAAATTTGAGCAGGAGAAGTGAAGAACAGACAGCACAGCCTAGCTGACAGTCTAGGGACGGGGAGGAATTTGATTCAGTTAGCATTTAAAGGCAGCTCTGCCCAACCCACACTTTCTGAAACAATATTTGAGCTGGAAACACAGCCATTTTTTGAAATCTGCGCTTCTCTGATTTTCGTGATACTGTTCTCTAACCTGAAAAAAAAAATGCATATACTCAGAAAAAATGTGCATTAAAATGCATATGTTCATGACAATAACATACAAAAAATTCAGTATATCAGGGAAACAATATTGCATAAAATGTGTATATTAGGAGAAATTCGCATTAAAATCCTGCTGAATTTTCATAAGGACTTAAAAAAATAATAATCTCAAATTGATGGAGAAACATGGAGAATTGAAATTAAGGTTGGAAAAATGAAAAACTGAGAGAAACCAGAATTGATTAGCACATCCTACCTGAGTCTCAGCAAAGCATAACCTTAGAATGTGCCCCAATGATTTTGGGACAGTTTCATTTTTCTTGTCATTTGCCCTTTAGGATGCCAGCCTCAGCGAAGGCTGAGCACCACTCCTAGCACCAAAAATTATATTTTCCTGCCATCACAGCTGTGGCTCTGATGAACATGCAAAGTTCATTCAAGGCTGTCCTTTTATTGAACATGGCAGTTTCTTGCATGCAAAAAAGAGATGCTGTACCTCTGAATTTGAGTGCATTAAATCAGAGTATTACCCTTTCCTTAGGGCTTTGGTTTAATTGGCTTTTGAAAAGACCCCAAACTTTGTTGCGCCTTGCCAAAGCTCTCCATTTCTGGCGGTGAAAGCCTACATATCCTGCCTCATACTTTTGCTTTGTCTTCCCCAGCAAACTGCACAACGACCTGCTTCAATGGAGGAACATGTTTTTATCCAGGAAAATGTATTTGTCCTGCAGGACTTGAGGGGGATCAGTGTGAAATCAGTGAGTCCCGATTTTATGCCATTTTCAGCAGACTGAAAAGATTCTTCCTGAGGTTCCTAACTCCCAAAAGATGGTACAGGCAGCCGAAATGAGCTTTAGGTTTCACAACACCGGGCTGCCTGGCGGTTTATGGATTGGTGTTTACTAAGGATATAGAAGTCATGGGGTAGGGGCAAAGTGATGCTGAATGACCTGGGGAAGAGCAAAGCAGCCATGATCTCTTTTCCTGGAGCCCTCACACTCCTGCTAAGCTGTGGTATAAATATAATGTGCAAGCCAGGCCTCTATTCTGGGTAGGAAGTCTATTGAGTGTGGGTTGTCAGTATTTGTTGATCACGGTGGTGGTCCCATTTGCATCCCATAGGTAATAACTGCTGTTAAATCTGTAATCAACTCTAATGGGGCTGGGCCAGATTTCACTTAAGGCAATAAAGGCAGTGCTATCATCCTTTTTTTTTTATCATTTCTAGGCAAATGCCATCAGCTGTGTAGAAATGGAGGCAAATGTACTGGTAAAAATAAATGCAAGTGTTCCAAAGGCTATCAAGGAGATCTCTGTTCAAAGCGTAAGTGCTCAATCAACTCAACCTTTTCCTAAAAAAGCTTTTGCAGCAGATTGGGGATTTTGTAATGTTCGTGCTAAACAGTGGGTATGTGTTAGTGTGCCGCTGTGGAAGATCCTAAAACAAAAGGAAATACTTGGTTTAGATATTAACTGTAGGTGTCTTATTGCAGCCGTATGTGAACCTGGTTGTGGATCATATGGGATCTGTATTGAACCTAACACATGCCAGTGTCGAGAAGGCTGGCATGGAAGGCACTGCAATAAAAGTAAGTGGCATTGACAAAATATGACTCTTCGCCTCCATAAAATATGCAATCTCTGTGGTATGGGTTTATTGACACCCTTTCCCCACCAATCCCATCGCATAGGGTTGCTACTAGGCACTGTGTACTCAGATCCAAGATGATTTAGCAGACTCTGGCTGCATTTAGACAGCACTTAATCCACCCATTTCCTTACCTGATAATTTCTGCTTTTTATGTGAGCTTGCAGTGGACCTCTCTCTCTCTCTCTCTCTCTCTCTCTCTGGCTAACTAACCTCACAGGTTGTGAGGATAGAGTGGGAGAAGATAAAAATATAATAAATAAACTATGGTTTAAACGTTAGTCTCCTGAGATCATCTGTTAAGAGCAATTCATTATCTCTTTGTTTTTCCCTCTGCCATGCTAAACAGCCATAGGGAGGTACCCCTCCACCATTCAAAGCCCAACTTTAAGATTACGTCTTCCTTTACTTTACCAGAATCTACTCAGGGAATCAGCTGGTGTTGGTGTCACCATATAGATCAGGAATATCCTGCATGGTACCTTCCAGACATTGTTGGACTCCGACGCCCATAAGCCCCTGCCAAAGCTCAGGGGCGATGGGAGTTAATCCCAATAACAAAGATGGCTACCACTGTTATAGGGAGTGATAGGAGCCAACTGAGGGGGCTGGGGCCTCCCAAAGTTGATGGACTTTGCCATTCAAATGGGTGGGGGTAACACATCATAATAATATAATAATAATATTAATTTATTATTTATACCCCGCCTATCTGGCTGGACTTCCCCAGGCACTCTGGGCGGCTTCCAACAAAGTATCAAAATGCAGTAATGCATCAAACATTAAAAGCTTCCCTAAACATGGTTGCCTTCAGATGTCTTCTAAAAGTCTGGTAGTTGTTGTTCTCTTTGACATCTGGTGGGAGGGCGTTCCACAGGGCGGGGGCCACTACCGAGATGGCCCTCTGCCTGGTTCCCTGTAACTTGGCTTCTCGCAGTGAGGGAACCGCAAGAAGGCCCTCGGAGCTGGACCTCAGTGTCCGGGTAGAATGATGGGGGTGGAGACGCTCCTTCAGGACTGAGGTCATTTAGGGCTTTAAAGGTCAGCACCAACACTTTGAATTGTGCTTGGAAACGTACTGGGAGCCAGTGTAGGTCTTTCAAGACCGGTGTTATGTAGTCTCGGTGGCTGCTCCCAGTCACCAGTCTGGCTGCCGCATTCTGGATTAGTTGTAGTTTCCGGGTCACCTTCAAAGGTGCATTTGAGCGCATTGCAGTGATAATCAATCATGTGATTGATTATGCAGGGAGGGGCTGACCTGGGGTCCCCCAATATTTTATTCTAGTTGCCGCCCCTGTAGAACACTGTATTGTCCCAAATATAAGCCGCACCCGAATATAAGCCGCACCTTTAAAATTGGAGGGGGGGGGGAGAAAAAAGAAAAATACCCAAATATCAGCCACTTCATTGCTCTCTGCTCTGCTCCTCTCTGGAGGGGGGGACTGCGCTGTGTTGCCGACGCGTTTCCCTTCTTCGCTGTCTCCCTTCCCAGCCTTGGGGGAGAGGATGGGGGCCTACGCATGGGGCAGGTGCTGCTTTTCCACACTCCTGGCGCTGTTTGCCCCACGCTCCAGACTCCATACTGTAAGGTCATGAATATAAGTCTCACTTTAACTTTTCACAGTCAGATTTTGGGGGGAAAGTGAGGCTTATATTCCAGCCAATACGGTAATCAAGCAAATTGCCTCTTGATTACTTGTCTGTAGATTTGTGACCAAGTACTGCAGGGTACGGGACGCGGGTGGCGCTGTGGGTTAAAGCCTCAGCACCTAGGGCTTGCCGATCGAAAGGTCAGCGGTTCGAATCCCCGCAGCGGGGTGCGCTCCCGTTGTTCGGTCCCAGCGTCTGCCAACCTAGCAGTTCGAAAGCACTCTCGGGTGCAAGTAGATAAATAGGGACCGCTTACTAGCGGGAAGGTAAACGGCGTTTCCGTGTGCGGCTCTGGCTCGCCAGAGCAGTGTTGTCACGCTGGCCACGTGACCCAGAAGTGTCTGCGGACAGCGCTGGCCCCCGGCCTCTTGAGTGAGATGGGCGCACAACCCTAGAGTCTGTCAAGACTGGCCCGTACGGGCAGGGGTACCTTTACCTTTACCTTACTGCAGGGTACAGAAGGGACGCGGGTGGCGCTGTGGGTTAAACCACAGAGCTTAGGACTTGCCAATCAGAAGGTCGGCGGTTCGAATCTCCGCAAGGGGGTGAGCTCCCGTTGCTCGGTCCCAGCTCCTGCCAGCCTAGCAGTTCAAAAGCACATCAAGGTGCAAGTAGATAAATAGGTACCGCTCCGGCGGGAAGGTAAACGGCGTTCCCATGCGCTGCTCTGTTTCACCAGAAGCGGCTTAGTCACGCTGGCCACATGACCGGGAAGCTGTATGCCAGCTCCCTCGGCCAATAAAGCGAGATGAGCGCCGTAACCCCAGTGTCGGTCATGACTGGACCTAATGGTCAGGGGTCCCTTTACCTTTACCTTACTGCAGGGTACACATGTCAAGGCAGATCCATAAATATAACGAGAAAAATCGCCTTTCGGAAATAAATGTTTGTCTTATGGTAGTATTGTGTGATGTCCGGCGCGAAGTCCATATTGAAATTTCCATGTGAAACATTCACAGTGAAAAGGGGGGGGGGCTGCATTTGTAGTTTCCTTACTCTTGAACTGGGTCTTTTTTCAGGGTACGGAGCCAACCTGACGAATGGCCTGAGGCCCACAGGCACCAAGCACAGGCAGTACACGCCTTCACCGAAAAGGGCCGAGGAGAAGCAAGCGCCCCCTGAATCCAATTATATCTGGTGAACTCCAACATCTGAAACGTTTTATGTTACACAAAGTTCATAGCCTTCATTAACCTTTCATGTGTTGAATGTTAAAACGCTGTTCATTACATTTTAAGATTACTGGCCTGAATTTTACTAGCTTCGTTATAAACCACTGAGCTGATATTTACTATTCCTTTTAAGTTTTACTTCTCTAGCACAGCTATATAGGCTTCTTGTTTTCAGTGCTTTTTGGACCGGTTTCTTTTTTGTACTATATTTCAATTCTTTATTGACTTGGAGTTTCCCCCCCTCCCCTTTCCTTGTAAGAAATTCCTCAGAACAAATTGATTATCCAAAATTGGGGAGAGATTTTGAAAACGCTGGCCTGGAACCCACAGTTTTTCCTGGATTTGTGTCTACATACCTTAAAAACAACTTTTTGTTTTTTATTTTGGCACGATGCAGTCTTACATGTTCCGTTTAATAACGGCAAAAGCTTTTTTTAATTTAAAGCCAATTCCCATTTCTGCAGCATGCTCTATTGAATACGGTGTAGTTGTGGCATTGAAACAATATAATATATTGGAAACAAAGTGGAACTATGAAGTATGAGCGCAGTCTTTGCATTGGCTTATAGCAATATAATATATTGTGTACACAAAACAGCTCTTATGTAATAAACATTTTTATACTGATTGTTATGTATGAAATAAAGATGCTGCTTTAGTTTTGTGTGTGTTGAGATGCTTGAGATGTCATCTGAAGGAGATGCATGGATCTTATAAGTGTCGGAGGGTGCTGTAGCTCAGGAACTTCTGCATCAAGAAAGGAGTTGGGTGGGATGGCTTACAAGGCCCTTCTCACTCTGTGGTTCTAAGATACTAGGCTTCACAGTGCTCAGATTGTGGCATGGGGCAAGGGGAGAGCTTGCCCACCACAAGGATCCAACGCCACCTCTTATGCTGGGACAATGATGATGATGATTTTGTTATATTCCCTACCCATCTGGCTGGGTTTCCCCAGCCACTCTGGGCAGCTTACAGCACATAAAAAATTGTAAAGTGTGTGTGTGTGTGTGTGTGTGTGTGTACAGGGCTCATCCACACTTCCACATATGCTGTGCCTAGAAAGCACAAGTCCTAGCACTTACCTGCTTGACCCACGCTTTCTAAGCATGGGTCCTGTTAAGTTGTGGGTGAACATATCAGACGACACATATCAGATTCTTCAGGCAGCTCTTGTTTATTCACAGGCCAGAACAGAACTGAACTGAAGGGCTCAGCCAGCCTGCTTATATAGAGCTCAACCGCAAAGCAACAGTAACAACTTTCTGAAACTATCCAATCACTGAACGTCACTTTCAATTTCTTATTTGCATATGTGGACCTGAGTGAAAACTATCTACAGTATCCCCCTACAGGCCCAGGGTGAGAACTTCAGTACATAACAGGTCCAATGAGTTTTCCCCTTGCCCCACTCCCTTCCAATGGAAAACCCACTCTTTAGTGACATATCAGAACAAATGGCAATCCGGGGGAAACCCAGATTCCTGTTAGCTCCGATTGAGCACTAAAGAGCAGGTTTTCCCCTGGGATGGTCAGTGCCAAACTTCAAGAGACCCACAGCCCTGCACCATGGATGGGTCACCCACCCGACCAAGGCAGATCCCTTGTCTGCCATCACACATATCCCCTCCGCCTGGCTGCTCCGCTCCCAACACCCCCTCCAACCAGTGCAGGACATCTGTCCTGCTCACCACTGTCTGCAGGGGCAGCAACACTATCACTTCCCTTCTCTCAGGTGCCACTCATGATGGTCACCCACCATGTTTAATTGCCCTGCCTTATAGATGAAAAAAACCAACCCTATAGATTTATAGTCTCAGTAGCACCATAGACCTATGAAATGGCTAGATAGTTCTGTGGATTTTATAGATCTGACTAGTCCAGGGCTACAAATTTTTGTAGAGTCGCCAAGACATTTTATTAACGTGGAAGATTGCAGCATCAAAATGACTATTTCTATAAAGTTCCAGTTTTAAGAAAGAAAGGAAAAGAATTAGGGAAACCTCAGAAATCTAATATATTAGAGGTTTCCATATATAATATACCTATAATCCACACCAGCTAACATCGAGCAGTATCTTGCTGCTGCTGCTGTTTTTAAAAAAATTGATTATGATGTGTTTTTCTTCAAGGTGGGGGGTTATTTTACTATATGTTACATGGAGAGCAGGATCTTGCCTTCAGTTGCAGCTATAAAAAAATTAAATAAGTAGATAAATCTAACAATTAAAATTACTCCAGAAGCTCTGTTTATTGATCTATTTGGTTTAGCTGCTTGGGAAGTAAATAGCAGCAAATATCAACAGAGAAGCAACCCACCCACACCCCTTTAACGGAACACATGGAAGTTGTCCAACTTTTTTGGCTATGCAACTATGCGGTGCAACAGACAGAGCAAATCTGGAAGCAAATTTGTTTATTTGGATGGAGAAAGATCATAAAGGTCTTTGGATACATTTAGACACATCAGTGTTACTACTGGGTAAATACAAGGGGTTGGATCCAAAGCAAGTAAGTCATATGCTCATGAAATTACTGAAATCAATATGCAATACTAGCCAGAACTAAAAACCCCATTAAGTGCAACTAACTTGCAGTGGCTGGTCGAACCCGAAAAGAATGATAACAGCCTTTGTATGGTTTTTTAGTGCAACAGAGCAATTAAATGGGCCTTTTTCTCCATTGTGCTGCTTCGTCAAAACAATTTGATATAAACAGCTATCTCACTGTATTTCCTGATGGGCATCATCCAATGATTGTAATAGGCTGGCTATATATAAAAGAGAGAGTGGCTTAAAACAAAAACAAAAAAAATTCTCATGTACATTCCCAAAAATGTGTTTTCTTGTACATTATGGTACCATAGTGCCAATTTGCCCAGAGACATTTTAGAAACAAAAAATATAAGATTCTCATGCCATATTATCAAAGTCTACCCCTGCTCCAGCTAGTTCAAGAAAACTTTCAAAACAAGACAAAAGTTCTTGAGGAGAGAGCAGAGTATGGCTGTTGAGGATCATGGTATAGGAAGCCTCCTGAGGACTAGGCTGAGCAACCTGGAGGGCTGCATTTGAGCCACGGGGTAGAGGTTCCCTAATCCTGTCATAAGTGATAACCGCCACTTGTTCTGGGTTCTTGGGGGACTCCTTTCCCCCTCACAGAGCTGCATTTCCCAGAGTTCCCAGGGAAAGGGGAATCGATTGGTAAACCTCTCTGAGAATTGTAATTCTGCGAAGGGACTAGGGGTCTCCACCAACTCTCAGCAGCCTTAACAAACTACAGTTCCCAGGATTATTTGGGGGGAAACCATGACGGTTAAGGTGCTTTTAAAATGTGTGGTGAAGATGTGGCCAAAGACTTTGCATAAGAACATTCAAATAGCATCCTGTAAAACAGGTCAACATTTTTATTCCTAAATAGCAGTCAGTATTGGAAGAGAGGGCAGAGACTTCTCTAAGACCACTTTGTGAACTCGTGGCTTTGGTGAGAGGTTGAGTGGATTTAAATGAAATTGGGGCTTGGACTGTGAATATGGATGTAGGCCTGACATCGGCATCATACCTGAACAAAAGTCCTTGTGTCTTGGTAGGACTTATCACTGATGCCTGTTTGGGCTTCCATCAAACTTTTGTTGTTTTGTTTTTCTGCATTGGGTCCCTGGATGATCCACCATTTTTATTTCCCACATTGCCCTGGAATGATGCTATGTGGTGAGAAATGTAAAGGATAGCTCCACTGAAGTGCTTATGACCTCCGCCACTACCACCAGTTAGACTCATTGGGTTGCCAATTGAAACAATTTAGGGCTGAACACAGGACACTTTGCTGAGGAATCCACAAACCTGGGCCTCAATCTGCCTGCACATATTTGAACTGAGCCTCACTGGATGAGCATCACTTTTGCCACAGAATTCGCTGCTCTGCATCTGGCATTCTGCATTCTAACATGGTGGTTCTTAACATGGCTACTTAACACTTGGCACTGGTGGAACTGAGGCTTGGCATTCCTTTCCCTTCCCAGAGAGTTGGCTGCCACATTTTATGGAGCAATCTTGGCTACTGTATGAGTGATTTGTGCTCTGGTTTGTTCTGAGTCATGATTATCCAGCAGCTCTTTTTCTGTTTATTTTAATGTCTTGTTCTCTTTTATAACTGATGAGCTGCCAGACTGAGCTTCTAACAGATACCATAAGGCAATTCCCCCCCCCCCTTGTTAAGGCCTATGTTTTTGAAGTTATGTGGAAAGCATTTACACCTGTGCAATAAAGGCATCCATGTGTCCTGTTTCTGTATTTTGAGATGGTGGTTCCTGCTCCCAGTTAGCCTTGAGTAAGGCTGAGATTCTATGCACAGGTTTCCAGCCTTACAAGGAAATAAGACCAATTGAATACCGTATTTTTCGCTCTATAAGACGCACCAGACCACAAGACGCACCTAGTTTTTGGAGGGGGAAAACAAGAAAAAAAATATTCTGAATCTCAGAAGCCAGAACAGCAAGAGGGATCGCTATGCAGTGAAAGCAGCAATCCCTCTTGCTGTTCTGGCTTCTGGGATAGCTGTGCAGCCTGCATTCGCTTCATAAGACGCACACACATTTCCCCTTACTTTTTAGGAGAGAAAAAGTGAGTCTTATAGAGCAAAAAATACGGTAATTGGGGAATATTTCCAAGAGTACCTATATAGTATAGAGTCATATGTGGTCCACTGAAACCAATGGAACAAGTTAGTCATAATTAATGGGGGCCAGAGTAGTTCATTATTACAATAGACCCTCTATTTTTCAAATCTTCTTAGGTGTATTCAGGCACAGGGATGATTGCCCTGGGCAAACATTTGTTAGGTGTGCAAAATTTCAACACCTGGTGCTGCCTCAATACAGCCGTGGTTTTTTTCCACTGGAGCTCAGTTCCAGCATCTCTCAGGTGGGCGCCATTGCCATTCTGAGAGAGCAAGGGAGGTGCACATGGTGAGTTCCATCACTCTTTTTCTAGAAAAATAGCACTGAATACAGCTACGTGCTTCCGTTGCTGTGCTCCATTGAAAACGGCTTCTCCATGCAAACCAGGAAGTGAGCTCTCCAGACATTGGAATGACTCTTTCCTTATCCCTGCAGCTGTGACATCCTGGGGAATGTGGAGTTGAATGTGTATGCATACTCTTATCAATTTCCTTCCCCTCTGTATGGTCACGGGCACTGGCAACCCACGCTACACCACTGTACCGTACCACTTCCTATTTTGCCTATTTCATTTATAGGCAAGGTAAATACAGTGGCACAGCTCTGCAACATGAGTAGGAGGTGACCTGAGAAAGCAAGTGAACAGCAGGTACTTGAGAAGTGCATTCTTGGTACAAAATGTATTATATCCCCACCCCACCCCCCGAATGAACTTCAGTTAACAATGTGGACAGGGGCAACACTGGGGATGACACTGTGCGCACGGCACCCCCAAAAGGTGCCAGCATCCAACACTGAATGCACATTATCGCACAGTGTGTACGTACCCTGTGGTTTTCATAGATAGGACTATGTGTTGGTAGTTACAGGAAGTGGCATGCAAGTGACAATGGATACCTATACACCAAAAACTAACTATCTGTCATAGAAGAGGGGAGGCGAAAATGCCTCATGGTCCATGGCTGAAAAGCCATGAGGTTTATGACCTCACACTAAAACACATTATTGAGCCCCATGCTTCCGCTTCCACTAAGAGAATTAAACCATTAACGTAAATTCTGCAGCCAACCACCATCTGTTCTTGACAACACTTCCTCAGAGTACTCTGGAACAAACATTGTTGGTGGACTGCGTCAATGGTTTCCAAACTGCTATACTATGAACTCTCAAATTGTTAGGTTTGTTTGAGGCCGGTGAGTCAGTCCTGTGTTTTTGCCTAAAAGCTTCCTCATTTCTAGGCTTCCTAACGCTGGCAGTTGAGTAATCTCGCCACAAAGCTCCCATGAGCCACTGCTGGGATCTTAGCCACTAGTGGGGAATCATTGCTCAGCTAGGCTTAGACATCAAACTATTCCAAAAATCTGTGTCCACAGTAGCAGGATTCCAGCAGATTGTGGGGAGGTTTTATGGAACAGCACATATTTAATCTCCTGCATTACAATTTGTAAGTTTACCGAGATCTATCGAATTATATGAAACGAATAACAAACACGGCAGTGGTCTAACACAGATTTTGTGCTATAGTTAATTCTATGTGGGTATTGTTGTAAATGGGTCAATAGGTGGAGTGCATTATGGGGTGATATCTGTTCTAGCAGAGACGTCATGTAACATAAGAGAAGGAGAGGCCATTTTGACCAGTTCTCCTTCCCCGCTGCAGCCTCTTGCGCCCCATCCATGCTACTATGGCAGGCCCCTGGAACAGACGGAGTGCAGGAGGATCAGGGAACTGGCAAAAACCATCTTCCCCTTCTGCTTGATTAGTGGACACTTCTGCTAGTTCAGAAGCCATTGCACAGGTAGCATGGACACACCCACCACACTTGCAGGCAGTCTCTCTCTCTCTCTCTCTCTCTCTCTCTCACACACACACAGAGAGAGAGAGAGAGAGAGAGAGAGAGAGAGAGAGAGAGACTGTTCCTTTACTTCAGAGACAGCAGGCTTTTGAAGTTACATTTGTTTGCTTTTTAAAGTACTGTATATGTATTATATATTGCATAATCTATTGTTAACACATAGAGGGATGCCTAGGACTTGCCGATCAGACTTGCCGATCAGAAGGTCGGCGGTTCGAATACCCGCAACGGGGTGAGCTCCCGTTGTTCGGTCCCTGCTCCTGCCAACCTAGCAGTTCGAAAGCACGTCAAGTACAAGTAGATAAATAGGTACCGCTCCAGCGGGAAGGTAAACAGCATTTCCATGCACTGCTCTGGTTTGCCAGAAGCGACTTAGTCATGCTGGCCACATGACCCGGAAGCTGTACGCCGGCTCCCTCGACCAATAAAGCGAGATGAGCGCCTCAACCCCAGAGTCGGTCACGACTGGATCTAATGGTCAGGGGTCTCTTTACCTTTACCTTATTAACACAAGTGTGTGTGGGGGGGGGGACTTCAGTAAATGACTAGATAGTGGCATGATAGGTGCATGAACAGACTCTATAAAAACACGGGAAAGGCTTTTTTCTGTTTACGGAGGGGGAACTCAGTCCAAGACTTTGCAGCTCATTAAGGGAACACATTCAGTACTGGAGCCGCAAATTCTTTTGCTCTGTCTTTCTCTGAGTGATGTCTTTCCTTTCCACCAAAACTTGTTGGAGTATCTCTTGAGACCACCCACAGACCAAGAGAGATGAGTTATGCTAAGCCTGCACAGTATCTTGAGGATTTGAGAAACAATACGAAAACAGTTTATTTCTTTGTATTTAGACTGAAACTCCTTTTGATCACTCAGACAGTTCTGTTTTGCTTGAGAAGGACCAATCAATTTTCTCTGGCAGCAAACGAAAAAACAAACATCTAAATCAAAGGGAGACACGCATTAAGCAGAGAAAAGACAAGGACAGAGCACATGGCTTATTAAATATTTGGACAAATGCTCACTCGCTAAGTGGCTAGGAAATATCCTCATTTAACACGAGGAAGAGACTGAAATTTTAGCTCTGAACTCTGCCTACTCATTTCAAGAGGTTTTGGCTTTTTAAAAAGGAATCTTCAAAAACAGAAAAGCAAATGGGAGGCACACTATCCTAATGGAAACTTTAATCAGAGCTCATTGTGCCATTTGTTTTTGATTGCCCTTGCTTTTGTAACAAAACATTATTTGTTCCTTATGCGGCCCCTCTGGGGTTCTTTTTAATTAGCAAAAGCAGAGGTAAATAATTAAAGTCAAAGACGTGGATGTAACTAAAAAGAGATGCTGTCAGCATCTTGTTGCCGAATTCTAGGCAACAGCAAAAGGCAATATGGGAACGAATCAGGGCATGAGGTAAGGAGAAATCTCCTTAATTCTCTGAAACCGACCGCACTGTCAGCTCATGATTCTTCTCACTAAATGTAATGTACTATTTGAATCACCTGAGCTATCATCTGTTGTTGTTGTTGTTGTTTAGTCGTTTAGTGGTGTCCGACTCTTCGTGACCCCATGGACCAGAGCACACCAGGCACTCCTGTCTTCCACTGCCTCCCGCAGTTTGGTCAAACTCATTTTAGAAGTTTCGAGAACACTGTCCAACCATCTCGTCCTCTGTCGTCGCCTTCTCCTTGTGCCCTCCATCTTTCCCAACACCAGGGTCTTTTCCAGGGAGTCTTCTCTTCTCATGAGGTGGCCAAAGTATTGGAGTCTCAGCTTCAGGATCTGTTCTTCCAGTGAGCACTCAGGGCTGATTTCCTTCAGAATGGATAGGTTTGATCTTCTTGCAATCCATGGGACTCTCAAGAGTCTCCTCCAGCACCATAATTCAGAAGCATCAATTCTTCGGCGATCAGCCTTCTTTATGGTCCAGCTCTCACTTCCATACATCACTACTGGGAAAACCATAGCTTTAACTATACAGACCTTTGTTGGCAAGGTGATGTCTCTGCTTTTTAAGATGCTGTCTAGGCTATCATCTGTGCCAGAGTATACCAAACTGTTTTTGGACTACAGTTCTCATCAGCCCTGACCACTGGTCCTGCTAGCTAGGGATGATGGGAGTTGTAGTCCAACAACAGCTGGAGACCCAAGTTTGGGAAACCCTGACTAGGCCTTACATTCTCAGGTGTGCAGTAACTCAATGTCAAGTGTGTAAATGCTGTATAAAAGGAGGGCTTGTACCTGCCAGGAAGAACGATGCTGTCAGTGAGCATGTCAGGAAAAAGCATTCAAGACTGGAGTGTGGAATGAAATGTCACTGAGCGAACTCAGTAGATGGTACCCCTAAGTAGCCTGGGGCCCTCCAGACACTGCTTGACTACAACTCCCATCATCCCTCATGATTGACCAAGCTGGCTGGGACTGGTGGGATTCCAGATATATTTGGAGGTCCTAGGGCTGAAACATTTGAAGAGAATTGGAACAAGTGGGAAAGTGAGAATGATGATGAGAAGAAGAAGAAGAAGAAGAAGAAGAAGAAGAAGAAGAAGAAGAAGAAGAAGAAGAAGAAGAATTTATTATTTATATCCCACCCATCTGGCTGAGTTTCCCCAGCCACTCTGGGCGGCTCCCAATCAAGTGTTAAAACAGAACAGTGTTAAATATTAATAACTTCCCTGAACAGGGCTGCCTTAAGATGTGTTCTGAATGTCAGGTAGAGAGCACAGGAGGAAAAAGCAGAGAGAAGACCACAAACGGACCCCCCCAAAAAAAAAACTGAAGTGAGGGATGCCAACAGAGAAACATGGACTTTGTTAGAGAAACAGTCTTGGAAAAGATATAGCTGGATACATTTATCTCTGCTTAATTTTTTGTTTGCTTTTGTGGGTATTTGCTGAAGACGCACAACATGCCAGAGACCTTGGGAAAGAAGCACTGTCTGTAGGTGTTTATATGCTAATGGCAGAAACCTCAGAGCCAGGAAGTGCTTGGTTTCAAAGTAAAGCATGGATATAGCAAGCGTAATGGAAACTGGTTGGAATGGAGAGGACCAGTGGGGCAGTTTTCTCTGGATACGTACTATAGGATACATACTATAGGATACGTTCTCTGGATACGTACTATAGGAAGACAGAGAAGGACTTGCTGGAGAAGGACTTGCTGGACTGTCTCCCTGGCAGTATCCCAACAGATGTCACTCTGTGCAACAAAGAGCACAAAGCTCTGGGAGCCACACAAGCTTGTCCTGCACCTCCTAAGGTAGCCTGCTGCCCACAGGTGTGCTGGAGGATGCTGTCCCGCTGCCAGTGCTGAAGTCAGATTCAGCTGCCAGTCTCTTCGGTTTCTGTATTTGAAATGCGAGGAGGTGCTATCCTGGCCTCCACCTATTGGTCTGGGCTTGAGTGTTGGATGCAGAATGAGCGCAAACACCAGTTCCTTGCTTTCAGTTAAGACTAGGGTGGGGTAAAAGGATGGACAGATCTGTCAGTTTCCATCTTTCTTTGTTTCTAATTATCCCAAGCTTAAGTTTAGCTGTCCATATTTCCACATCAATTTGCTATCTTTTAGAAAAATCATAGCGAAAGTTCAACTGCTTTGAGTGCAAATTTGTCCCGATATTCGCATGTTGGTGTGCAAAGCATTTTATTATTATTATTATTATTTGCAGAGCAATTGCCCCTAAAATAATGCATCTTTATATGTTGTTTCATAGGGAACAGAGAACTCGGGAAGCTGTTTTCTATCAAGTCATACAATTCTGACTTTAGCTTAGTAATGTCTACACTGACTGGCAGGAGCCCTCCAGGGTTTCAGGCAAGGGGCATCTCCTGGCCCTATGTGGAGATGCTGGCGATTGCGACTGCATGCCAAGCCGATGAGATGCCCTACCACCGGCTACAGCATTTCCACCAATATATGCATTTTAGGGGCATTTTAACCCCATATGTGCACGTTGTACACATTATTTGATTGGAGAACTGCACACTTCAATGGATACCTGAGTTTTGGTTCAGAAATCGTGAGCTAAATAGGTCTTTAAATGCAAGCTGAATCCCATTTCTCTCCCATGCCTAGGTGGGGAGGAAGCAGGTCTGAGAAGAACAGGCAGGCCTTTCTTTTTTTGGTCCTGTCTGCTATGTGTGGCGTGAAGAGCATAATGTGATCCTTCTTATGTCTTCTGCCAAACTGGGTTTTCCACTGTTCTCCTAAGTCTGCGCTTGGAAAAATATTAGCTTTTTTTCCTGCATTGGCAGCTTGCTCCAGGGGATCTCTTTTATCTGACTGACAGCTGAAAGGCATTAAGCTGTATAGTAAATCACTTAACTAGACCCTGGAAAGTGTGATGGCTAAACCACAAACAAAAACAGAGAGTATTGCAATATATTCACTACGCCGTACCATTTTTTTGACATTATTGGACCAGTGCAACCACATGTAATAAGTACAACCTATTCAGTTTTCAACGAGGTCTTAAACTGGATATTTTCTAACTCTGATGGTGCTGAGAAGTTTATCTGAGATTTGTCATCTTTCCTCTTTCTCCAATTCTCGCTGTTCCTTTTTTTGGGGGGGGGGGCAATAAGCATTTGTGCTGATTTGCTTGCACATAGCTTACACAGAGGTTAGATTATGATTAGGAATTCAAGCGTGGGGTTTATTGCGTTAGTTTTCCTGGTTATAATGCTAGCACATCTGTTCTGATTTCTAACGTTCCTTTCACACAGCAGTGCCTGTTGCATGATGAAACTGTATCTATTCGATCCCTACCATGGCATGCTAAAAGTGGCAGAAAAGAGCCATGTGCCACCCCAAATGTCCTCACATGAGTGGCAGTGATGTGTTTGTGTACACCTTGGGGAAATTTCAATTCAAAGTTCCTGCGATTGAGATAACAGAGCTGCCAATGATGATTTTTTCCCCTGGAAACAATTAAGATAGCAATAAGCACTAAGTTTCAGCTAGATTCCACTAGATTTCCAGAAGTGGCTTTTGCACTGTATGAAAGATCACATAAAATATGAAGTTTTAAAATGTGAAGATTATACGCCTCCTTCCAGCAACTTCTCTAGCCAAGCTGGTACCAAATACATGTGCTTTTCTTTGAACCACATCAGAGAGGCCAAGAGGTGGATGTTGTTGCCTAGGCAGCCCAATACCTCCATCCATACTGCCCATACTTACGCCCTGGGGAGGTCACTTTGGTGCAGTTTGACTTCATCCCCAAAGGCACCCGCCATTGTCTCTCGAGACTGATGGATGCCAACAACTGCTGTACTGAAGTAATGTGAAGATCTTGGTACACTTGAAAAAACACTACGTATTTTCCATTGTCGATTATGATAATGCCAAGGATGCAACTTAAGCCATAATCTCCAGCTCCAGCAGTTATTCACAGCTGTAGGAGAAATAATTGGCAGCAGGGTTATGCCACACACAAGCCTTTTGTTTGTCCTCCATTTCTTCAGTGATTTGCCTGCTGGGTAGCACACCTGTCAGTGTGGAAAAATGCTCAAGAATTTAGCAAGGAGGTACATTCACGGGTGCAGAGGACCACAAAGCCCAGAGTGGCCGGAGCTGGTGTTCTGTGCCCGGTGGTTTCTCTCTCTGGTTGTGGAAGTTGGTTGAGAGAGGAAAGTCATGTAGAGATGAATGATCCTTGTCTTGTTTTCAGGAGAATGTTGCTTTTATGACGGGATCTGCCTCTAAACTGCCTGAGCAGCATACCCCAAAAGTGGGAGGGGGGGAAACCATGACAACCCATTTTCTCATGCGGAATTTCGCACCAAGTTCTCGTCCCAAAAAGTGCTCTCCCCCAAAAAAAGTTTTTCCCCCAGTGCTGCAATCTCATGTGACACCCCAAAATGCACGTTTTTGGGTGCCGTGTGAGCATGGCCCAGAAAAAAACCCAAGTCTTTGGGGCTCTGTGATCTCACGTGGGTCATGTGACTCACGGTGGGAAGATGCACGTCCCAGTTTGGGGACTCAGAATGCTGGAGGGCAGTTGGCCTTTAGGTTTACTTCAGGAACTAGCTAGGCCTCCAGGCATATGGAAGTCGTGAGGCAGTTCCAGCGCTGAAAACGAGGGCTGTGAAATCCTTCGGTACAGCCAAACCCCCTCCACAAAACCGTGCTGTTGTTTTCAGCCTCTCATTCAGACCCTCCTTGAAGTTTACTTGTGGGTCTTGCACTGAGCTCCTGTTCCCATTACGTTGCTTTTCACACAGCGGTAAAGCTATTCAGGGTGTCTCCCCTCCCCCTTTGCCCCACCGCCCTGTGCCCTTCTTTCTCTCTTGTTTAGTTGGTAACAGATTTACAAAAGATGCCTCAAGGCCCGCTGAAAAGCAGAAGGGCCAGGGAGGGAGCCTCTATAGCTAGTTTGTGCGGGATGCATTTCCCTTCCAACTTTACTCATGACAGTCAGGCAGGCTGCATTGTCGCAATTGCCGGTTCCCTTGACAGTGGAATCTCAGCCATTTTGACTTTAAGCAGTCTGGATGGTTCTTGTGTTTGAAGTTGTTGGAACTACATCAAACAACCATGGATAAAGAATGCTGCTGAAGGATTTATTCTGCCTGGATAGGAATGTTATGGCTGTGTGTGTGTGTGTGTGTGTGTGTGTGTGCAAGAACGAGAACAGAACAAAGTTTTCCCCAGCCCTCTTTGTGATCTATCCATTAAGAATATTTTGGGTGGAGAATTTTGCTGGGGGGGGGGGACACAATTGTGTTCTGAATCTCCTGTATGGTACTTAGCAGCACATATGCTCAGAAAAATCCCTTGCTAATCAAGAGGGGGGAAATGTTCAGATGTTGGAGGGTATGGTAGAACGTCCCTATTTTCATCAGAGGGTATGTTGGAAGGTATACCTTTGTAGTTTCGCGAACTTTTATCAGATGGCAAAAAAATCGTACGGTTATCTCAGTCCAACTTCCATTCTTCTCTGCTGTTGTTTAGTTGAACCTCCTTGGGTTTGACAAGGCAAATAGTGAAACAAAGAAGACTAGGAGTCTGTCACGGTGTCGTATACAAAATGTCAAAACATGTTTTGGTGGTAAGAGCTTTTTTTATTTTAGTACAAAAATAGATATCTACTACAATATATGCTGCAAAGCTTTGAGTGTGGCCTTGGATGGTAAACAAAATTTTGTCCCATTTTTTTTAATGACAGTGTTGGTTGGCGGAGTCCGTGGGGGGAATGTAATTGCTCTCTTCCACTCAGATCAACCGAACCCTTCCCAGAATAAGAACCCAAAACATGTCTGGAATGTTTAAGATGATAGCCTTTTTGGCAGACTCGAATTAAAGTTATCGTTTTGGAGCCATCAAGATTTCCTTTAATGAAATAGCATCGCCTGCTCTCCCCATTCTTCTCAAAGGATTTGGCATCTCTTGGGGGGTAAAAAAAAAAAAGCTATACTGTAGAGAGAACAGTCTCAGTGCTACTAGGGTGAATAGATGCAACAGACAGGACTCCTATGCCTTTAAGAACTGCATAGAAGAGGTGTTATTCTATTATCATTTCTCTTAATATTGTTTCTTGCTGTATTTGGGTAAGAATTACATGCAGGTGAAGGTGATGTACGGTCTGAAGGACCCTGTGTGAGAGACAGAGAAGGGGACATCTCTTAGGGTGAGAGGCTGGGGGAAAACCAGGGTGCCCCCAGGTAAAAGCTGGGAGGAGGACACATATTTTTCTGTATAAGACAAAAGTTAAGATGTATTTGTGAGAGAGGATCTTGTATTCTTCCATCTCTTCTGTCTCTTTTCTTTTTATATTTTCCTTCTTTTCATTATTCTTTGTGTAGATCAGCTTGTCCTTTTACTGTACTGTGAAAAGTGTTAATAAAACTTCATACATATATATTTTAAAAGAATTGTGTAGAAGAGGCAATGTAGGCAGGGCTATGTCAGGGACAAAAGGACCAGGATCTAGTGGTAGGTATCTCAGTGATTTGCATAGTAGTCCTAATAAATTATATACTACTTACATGTCAAAATGAATAAATGAGACTGTCAGGCTTCCGGGAAGCGGCTTCTTCCCTCTCTTTGGCCGTGGATAGGCAGAGCCAAGCAAAAATAGTCTCTTACCATTTAAAGAAATTTAATGATCACAGCGACAGAACAAAGAGTCGTTTCTCAGAGTAAAGGTGCTCCCAATTAAGGTTTACACCCACTTTCCCCCGAGTCCCCCTTGTCACTTCCTCGTCTTGCAACCTGATCTCGCAACCACTGTGCCTTCTGTGCAGCTACTTTATCTAATCTCCATGACCTTGGAGCAGGCATAGGCAAACTCGGCCCTCCAGATGTTTTTGGGACTACAACTCCCATCATCCCTAGCTAAGAGGACCAGTGGTCAGGGATGATGGGAGTTGTAGTCCCAAAACATTTGGAGGGCCGAGTTTGCCTATGCCTGCCTTTGACTGATTGGGTGGACACTTTCCAGTGAACTGGAGTCTGTTAACTTCTCTCTCCCGGTTCTTCTTCTCCTTGCTGTTCACCACACAATTCTTCCCAACTTTTGTCTTCTGAACTATGTCCCTCTGCTCCACATCTATACTGTTCCAAATCTATACTGTCCCACTGCTTCTGAGAAGATTCAGGATCCTGATCAGGAGCAGGGGGGAGGGGAGGAGGCTCCCACCATTCCTGATCTGTGCAGCCCTCATCTATGCAGGCCTCCTCAGCACAGTCCCTGAGAGAGACATGGGAAACGTCAACATCCCTGCCAAGTCCCCAGCTAGATCAGGAAACTGTTGGGCAGAGGGGGTACATTCTGTCCTGAGCATCTGCTTTCAAGAACAGATGCACAAAAGCAGGAGACTGCTGGGTGGGACACACAGTCAGGGAGATGGAATCACGACAGGCAGCTGCAGCTCCACACCACCAGCTTTCTTGTGCCGATGCGGCAAAGAGAATCCAGGAAGGCAAAGCCAGATGAAGCACACACTCTCTCTCTCTCTCCTAAGCCACCTTGGTGCAATCAGGTCTCTTTAATGCAAGCCAGATCAGAATTCTCATTCAGGATCATGACTCTTGTTGCTTCCCTAAAGAACCCTGGAAACTGTGGTTTGCGAAAGCTGCCAGGAGCTGCCTCCCAGCACGCTGAAGAAACTACGGCTCACAGGATTAGGAGAGGAGGAGCCATGGCTGTGAAAGTGGCATGCAAAGGCTTTAAATCAGTGGTTCCCAACCTTTTTTTGGTCATGCCCCACCTAAGCATCTCTAATATCCTGATGCCCCCCCCCCCCGTGACTTATAATTCTTATTATTCAAAAAGTGAACTCGTATTCACATGGAGGAAGCCTGAAAGGCCATTAACTTGGTCTAAACGTGCTTGGCCCCCTTAAAAATAAACTTGCCCCCCTGTGGGGCGTGTGCCCCCACGTTGGGAACCACAGCTTTAAATGAAGGGTGGGAGCAGGGCCAGATTTAGGTTGGATGAGGCCCTAAGCTACTGAAGGTCATGGGGCCCTTTATATGTTCAGCTGTCCTTTGTCAACAACAAATTGTCGCTGTTTTTCAGTGTTGAATATATGCTATATGGTAATTTATGGACCTAATAGGTATCTAACCAGTGATATTTTAGGGAGCAGGCTAGCAGGTGGGGCTGATTGCTTACATCATAGATGCCTACACCTACACAACACAAAACACTGTTGCTGTATGAAGGTTTTATTTTATTTGTCTTTTATATTATATTTTGGAAATGTACATACAGGGTTTTTCCCCCTTTAAATTGGGGGAGGCCAATAGAGTGGGGCCCTAAGCTATAGCTTGTTTAGCTTATACGTAAATCTGGCACTGGGTGGGTGTAACCTCAGAAAGAGAGCTCCCAGAAATTGGATATTATTTTAATAGCTTTTAAGCTACCGGAATGGGACACATTTCCTGTGTGATGGCCAGGGACTCGGGCTCGGACTTGGAGCTGGAGGAGTCTCAGTCCGCACCGGATCCTTTGCCTCAGGCAGTGTCTGAACCAAGTCTGGGGCCTGATTCTGAAGAGCCCCAGTCTGCACAGGTTCCCCTGCAACAAGCACCAGCTGGGCCAAGTCAGGGGCCTGAGCCTGCCCTGGCTCCAGATGTGGGGATTACCTCGTTGCCTTCAGCTGGGCCATGTAGCAGGAAACCCCCCCCCCCCATCATTCAGTTTGTACAGACTTCACACACGCTCACACACTACATACGCTATACTTCTGTTATAAATTCATAGAAAATCAACCATACATCAGATTTGCACTGTTCCACTTTTAGTTTACTCCATGAAGGAAGGACTACAAAATGGGGAAGGTTTGATACAGGCCACCATAATTCCTTGAGCATAGCAGCACATCCACAGGAGCCCTGCCCAGTTGCTATGCCAACCCTGATGGTCTCAGACAGAAGACCATCAACCCTGCATACACGAGTGGATTCAACATGGACTATAACAAAAGAACAGTGATTGGATTCCCCCTCAGGGGGCAGGAAACTGCAACTACCTTTTGTCTTCAGAAAATGACTCTCATGGAGGGGGGGGGAGGAGGAACCAGCCAGGTGACAGGACACTCAGGTTACCACCACAACTCCTCCCTCAACCCCTCCTTTCTGTAATGTATGCATGATGTTTCTGGGGGTGGGCTTGACCTAGAGGAGGGGAATTTCAAAAGTTTTTATAAGGTCTTGCACACCATTTTTCTGGGTCTTTCCTCTCTCCTGCGAGTGAGGGGAACACCCTGCTGCAACAGTACAATAAAGGCCAAGCCTACAGGCTGCTGATTTCCTCCAATTTACTCTAGTTGGTGTCTTTACTTTTTGTCCAAGGGAGCCCTCAGATTTTTCCGGTAACAGCCATCACTTACAGCTGCTCCACTACCAGTTGGGTCAGGAGAGGCTGAGGTGACCTCTGGGTCTAGTAACCCACCAACATCTCCTGAGCTGCAGAGACTAAGGTCTGAGAGAAGGAGAGACCTGAGTACTTGCAGGAGGAGTGCCCGCCTTCAGGCGAGACAGGGAGGTGAGTCATCGGGAAATCAGGACCAGCTGTTACTCTGTCCGAGATAAAAAGCTAATGGACCCCGCCCCAGGTTGTGGGAGCAACATTGCTGCTTGCTGGAACCTGCCTGTCACCCTGTGCCTGACCTAGCCTGGTTTCCTGCCTTGGCCCTGTTGGACTGACTCCTCGTGGAATCACTGGATTCAGGACCGGACCTGGACCACGTTGCTTGGGTTAACCCAAGCATCCTGAGACTGAGGGCTGCTTTCTCTTTGTGGCAACATTCCAGAGGCCATATGCTAAGGTGGGCAGGATGGGGCAGAAGTAAAAGTGTACACTAAACTAACTACCACACACACACACACACACACACACACACACACCCTCCATCCAGATGAGAGGAGTTACCAGAGTTCAAGGGAGAAACACTTGGGATACAAATTAAGGTCAATGTGAGGAGTGGCTTGGGGGCGTTCTGAGTGCCAGAGGTCTGGTGGGCCATATTTATATTGCCAACTGCCCTGTAATCTTCAGCTGAAGGGTGTTATACAGATTTAATAAAGAAATAAAATAAATATCGAGCTGTTGGGCCCAAGGTATCACACCCCACACTCAGAAAGCTATGCTCAGGGTCTTTGGAGAGGAAGGGCGGGATATAAATTCAGTAACTAAATAATATCAATACCCTCAAGCTCTTTCAATGGCCTTTCTCCCCAACGCCACAAGCTGTTGGGGGGGGGGGCGGAGAGCACGAAGGAAAGAAGCCCGCCCAAAGCAGTTGGGAAATAAGCTTCCCCAATATACACAGTTGTAGCTTGGGCCAGGACAGAAAAGATAAAGGCCGTGGAAGGAGTGGAGCGAGCAACTCAGCCCCTGCCTGGAAGCCGCAAGCGCCAACAATGGGATTAACTCAGAACTTCCATCTCTAAATATTTGTGTGCCTCGTTAGCTGTTCTCAGGAACATCTGCCCCTCTTCAAAGTGGGACACCTTGAACTGTGCAAACACCCTTTCCAGCGCTGTTTATACTTATCCCCAGATGTCTCCAAGGCAGGCACTGCAGCAGGTCGGCTGCAATCTAACTTCAGCCCAGGGCAGACCAAGCACAGGCCAGCGATAAACTCAGGACAAAAGTCGGTATTCTATCTTGACATCGAAATAAGTGCAGGAGATTTTATTCAGGGAGTGGGGCGAGCAAAGGCAGTTCTGCTGAGAAAATAGAAGATGCTGGCTTCCCTGCCAAGACTAAAATTATGTTGCTAATTAAAATGAGCACAGAGAAAAGCCCGAATTACTACGATTTTGACAGGACGCTGAGGCAATTCGTTTGGCAAACCATTCCTTTGGCATGGAAACTGCAGTTTCACAAGTGCTCGAATGCAGCTTGAAAGCAAGAAGGGAAGGAATAGTTTGCTCCGGGTACTTTCTCTTTAGCTAAGTTTTATCCTGCAAATTTGCAAACCAAAAAAACAGTCCAAGGATGACCACATGATTATATTACATTGCGTGTGAAGACCCCCAAAACCACCACCAAATGAAGACACAATAGACACAGATTTTAGTTTAAGGTTTTTGGCATTGAATTTTGGGCACAGCTTTATTGATTACAGCATGTGAGTGGTTGCCTAGGCATTGGTTCCAGACTACCTGAACCTGCACAGTGGCAGGAACAGGACTGACACTGGGCACCACCATATGTCAGTAAGGGAAAGCATCCTGGGGGAGCGATAACTCCTTCGATCTCACAGCTCACCCCAGATGCTCCCAGGGGCTCTGGCGTGGCCCTAGCCCCTTGACAGGGTTCGGACAAAAGCAAGGTGAGCCCTGGATTCCTTTAAGAATTCCCTAGCAGCAGCAATGGAGGGGCAGGCACAGCCAACCACGTCCCATCCCCAAAACATTGAACCAAATACCTAACCACCATCCTTACAAAGTTGTGATGATTTGCTACACGGTAGGCAAAAACCAAGTGGCACCAGCCAATCAGCCAAATGGCAAAATTCCTACCCCGCCCCTGCTCCAAAACAGACGGCCCCTAGACAGGCATAGCAAGGCCATAAGAACCACCCAAAATATAGGGAGAGGAGGGCGGGTGATCCGCTGCACGTCGCAAGAAAGTGAAACTCTCCGGCAACGTGCAGCAACTTAAGTAGCCCCTCAGCAGCCAAAAGCCAATAGCCAACCCAACTGACCAAATTTCTGCCCCAGCAACAGAGGGGCAACCAATGGGGTGTTGTGGCCATCCGAACGGTCCCGCCCCACAACAAGGAGGCAGTTTCTGGTGATCTCACCACAACACGTGCCCTCCATGATGGCCATAGCTGTCAACGTTTCCCTTTTTTAAAGGGAAATTCCCTTATTCCAAATAGGATTCCTCGCAAGAAAAGGAAAAAGTTGACAGCTATGATGATGGAGGACCCGACTTACTAAAACAAAGCGACTTTTTAACAGGCTGCATGGGAGTTGCCTGCTCTGCCTTCCACAAAGGAAGAGTGGAATCAGTGAATAAATACATTTCTACCAAGGTCTGAGACATTCTCCTTTTAAGATGTTTGGATGGTGCCTTATATGCCTCCTTCCAGCAACTCCTGCAGCCAAGCTGGTGCCAAACGTATTGCTCCGCTTTCCTTTGGAAGGCCAGGAAATGAGTGCTGTCGATGGGGCAGCACAGGACACTCCCTAAATACTGCCCTAGGCTTGCGCCCTGGGGAGGTTGCTTCAGTGCTGCTAACAGCCGCAGTTTGACTTCACCCCCCGGAGGCACACTCCATTGTCTCTCGAGGTGCCAACAATACACAGGCTGCCTTTAAAGCACATTCAAAGCACAGTTCTTCCCTCAGAGAATTCTAGGCAGAGTAAATCTGTTAAGGGTTGCTATGACTTTTAACTCTGTGAGGGGTTAACTACAGTGCCCAGAATTCTTTGAGGGAAGAATGTGCATTTTAGAGGTGTGCTGTGTACACAGCCATGATCAAACCTCTCCATGTGAACTTTGTACAAGCCAATCAGGATGAATGTTCAATAAATAAGCTGTCTGGGGTTGCTGTTAGAGCCTGAAAACACTACAATGTTTTAGGGACACCTTCACAAGTAACTGATGCTAACAGTACTTTCTAGTCAGAAATTCTATAGCTACTTTGTCAGCCCACCAACTTGGCATCTAAGGCCAGGAGCAGGCAAATTTTCCTCCAGCTGCAGTGGATAAGGAATCTGAAGAACACCTAAAGGTTTGTGCGAAAGCAGATGGGAGGAATCATCACCCTGCCAAAAATGGAAGGGAATGGGCTTTGAATTGGGGACTATGGAAAATACTGGTTTCATTCAATAAATATGTTTATATTTATTTTGTTAAAGAGGGTTTGTAAAACTGCGTTTCAGGGCACAATGACCTCACAAAGCAGTGTATGATAGAATACAAGAGAGTTATAACAGCCTCTCTTTCAATAATATATAAAACCGCAGATTAAAACCATGCTATGGCTCTTTTAAAACGAACAGTAGCAATTAATCAAAATGTGGCAATTAATTAAAAGCAGGTCAAACAAAAAAACATTTTAAGAGCTCTCTTAAAGGGCAACAGGGACATTTCTTTTCCCTTGGGGCTGGCGGGGCCAGCCCTAGGATGGGCCAGAGTGAATCAGCTGCCTCAGGTGGTAGTTGCTGAGGGGAGGGGAGAGGACAGAGCTGTGAGTTCCATGTAGCCTGCCCGGTACCCCCAACAGTAGCTGGCTTCCCTCAAGTGCAGTGAAATATACTTTCATTGGTACTGGAGTAAGATTCAACTGCCAATCCAACCGGCTTATGTATGTGCCTTGGGTGAGGGCACCAACTCCTAGGTGTTGAGGTCAATGGGACTTGATTGGATTGAGCCCTAAAATAAAATTACAACCCCTATACTACTTCCTTGGCCCATAAAAGTCAATGGGACTTTACTTCTAAGCAGATGTGCATAAGGTTGCTCTGTAAATAACTCGTGGACTAAACAGTCCACAAAGTGAATTTAGACAGATGAGGGCAGGATAATGAAAGTCTACATTTACGTAAAGCTGCAGCAGACAGTTCTACATGCTCATCTCCCAGTTTGGCAAAGAGTAATTGACACAACAAAATGCAGCCGTGTGGTTTGCTTATATTTCAAGATCCCTTATTATTGTTATTTTCCTAGGGTTAAGTAATGCTGACATTTCAGACAATTTACTTTAGCAGTCTCAGTAGGGGGACACATCTCCAATATATGTTCAATTATGCTTTAGAGAGAGACGGAGAAATTGTAGTAAAAGGGTAAAGCCCATACCACAATTGTAAGCTAGTTCAGAACAAGCATTGCTGAAATGAATGGGTGCTGCCCAGCAGTTTTGCTCTTGATGAACTTCCTTGCATTGCAGTGGAGTCCCAAAGGACTGCTGTCTTAAGACCCTTCTGGTTAGCTCCAACTGAGTAAATCAAAACTGCTGTTTACTTTACTGCCTATTTTGTGACTTTAAATCTCTGCTGGGCAGCTCTCGCCAATGAATATAAAGGTAAAGGTACCCTTGACCATTAAGTCCAGTCGCAAATGACTCTGGGGTTGCACGCTCATCTTGCTCTATAGGCCAAGGGAGCCGGCATTTGTCTGCAGACAGCTTCCGGGTCATGTCGCCAGCATGACTAAGCTGCTTCTGGCGAACCAGAATAATAAAGTTATTTAGGATAATAGGATAATAAAGTTTTAAGTGCACTTCCGTGGTTTTATGCTATTGTTAGAATCATAGAATCATAGAGTTGGAAGAGACCACAAGGGCCATCAAGTCCAACCCCCCTGCCAAGCAGGAAACACTGTTTCTTCAGTATGATTTGATGCAACTTTTTAAAACAAATTTCCAGGTGATCAAGTGCTTATTTTTCTCAGAGCTTACAGAGAACAACCAAAAGACAGATTTCATAAAACTTTGACAAGGAAAAGAAAGCAGTATTAATGAGAAATAGGTGTGGGTGGAATCTAATACGTTGCACTGACTCTTCTGTCTTTGTAAGAATTACAAGGTAGGTTTTTTAGATCAAAGGACGTGGCCATGTAAAACTCCATAGTTTATGAAATATTTAATACATATACATTGCAGATAAATAAGGTTGTTTGGGGGTTGATAATTTCATTACAAACCGCCATGAGTGGGTTTTTTGTTTTTTGTTTTGCATTGTAATTCGCGTAATTAAACTCCGTATCACTTCACTCGCTCATAAATCCTGAATCATTCCATTTATAGTTATTCCAGCTGTGTATACCAATTTCCTGTAAGCTATTTTAACCCGATGGCAAGAAGCTTGATATGCCCACCTGCCCGGTCTCCATTCAATAAACATGGAACAGGTGAACCAAGGAGGAAATTCAAATGAGATCAAACGATCTGTTCAAAAGCGTGGACGGGGCCATCTGGAATTCCTCAGAGTTGTCAATCACAGAGGCAAGTCGGGCTGGAATTTTAAGTGGAATTTCTAGTTCCCCTTCCCTGCAGGAAGTCCGAGTGAGCCCAAGGCAGACAGTTGGCATGGCCTCCTGAGGTGAAGCAGATTCTTGAGAGTGGCTGGCAGTGGGCAGAGTGAGGCAACTGCCTTAGATGTCAGTTACTGGGGAGGAAAAAGCTTTTGGCTGCTCCTCTTGAGCCCCAGAACCCTTCGCCTCTGCTGCTAAATGGACTGTCCTTGACCCCCTAATCTGCCCTTACTGCAGAAAAGGTTTTGGTACTAAACGTTTCTGGAAGGGGTCAACATCTGAATCTGTCACCATGCAGCTTCTTCAAAGAAGCGGCCATGAGAGTTGCCTCATCATCATCACCATTCAGCGAATTATGTTGCAGACCCATTCTGACAAAATATTTCCCCTTGTAGGATATATGCAATTGTGGGAATTATTCCAAAAGACATTCTGCAGATGGAAACGTTATATGGAACATGAAGAAATGAGAATTTAAGTAGGAGCATGTACAAAACACAGGTAATGTGGAACATTTTCTGTGTCCCACTCTGCTTCTAATAAACAAATGGATTTTTCACATAGCACTTGCTGCCACTGAATGTTACTTCAGCCATATACATCAGTTCAATGTGGTCAAGTTAGTGCAGTTTTCAGAGTATTAGCTAAGGAGGTTGGGACTGTTGAAACTGCAGAAGTGGAAAGCATAACTTAAAGAGTTAATTCTGTTTTCAGTCAACTATCCAAGTGGGGGTCATGGCAGTGGAGGTGTTGCTTAGCAACCAGGCAGAGTGACATGATCTTGGCTGAAGTTGCATGTGCTCTGATTGGCTGTGTAAATTTGGGGGAGTTTTTCCTCTGTATGTTTGGTTGAATACTTGCTATGCACACGACCTAAAGTATGAAAAACAAAACCTCTATTTTCCTTTCCACTCAATTATACACTTTTTTGTTCAGATTCCTCAGTAAAGTATTATCAGGATTTCTTTTGTCTCTGGGCTCTGTCTGCATTCTTTAAGTGACTTCGCTAACAGGAGCAACAGTGGAAGATTTCTATATAGTTCTATAGTTCTATAGTTAGTGGGGGTTTTTGTCTGTTGGATTATATTTTGGTATATCTGACTGGTCAACTAGGCTTCAGATGCTTAACAAAATTATGCTTGGCTTCTGCATTAAAGGATATATATATATATATATAGATCTGGCTGGCACAGGCCACAAAACCACAGCTCGCCCCTATACACGAAGCCAAGCCAGAGCACAACCAAGTGCAGTACAGCCATCTTCTCAGAAAAACTCTTCACAAAGTTCAAGAGTTCAAGACACGAAGGCTTTAGCAACTAATCCACACCTAATGACCCACCTAAGTGGGATTCAGGAAATCACTCAAGAAATCACTCAAGATATCCCTCAAGTAATTAAGGAACAAAAGAAGAAAAGGCACACTAGCCTGGGAACCTCCTCTCTGCCCAGAACATTGGAGGCTATACACCACACCTCCTCAACAGTATTTATAGGAACTCAAACACTGAGATCCTGCTCTGTTCCAGTAACAAGAAGCCGAAAGCACCAGCCTGAAGATGACGAGTGAGACCTCGTCGAAACGTCGCCTAGACACCCCAACTTTTACACGGGAAGACACCCGAGGACACCAAAACCTGCATTCCTGTACCCGTGAAAATCTACGAAAGCAAATATCTCACCTCTACGGGGAGGAAACCTTCCAGCTGACAAGAACCTACGAGAAACTAGAAATCCGAAGAGCCACCATCTTATGTGATCTCTTGTTCCTACGCAACTGCCGAGACAACAACTTAATTCCCACATGCTTCCAACTTAAATTCCACTCTAAAACCCCAGCTACCGAAAGGATCCTGAAACGAACTGAACTATCTCTAATCAGAAACGAACTACACAAGAAAAGATACCTACTAAACCAAACCAACAAAGATCTACTCACTCTTCACCTCAAACTCTGTAACAAAATCCACCCTGCACTCTGGGACAAATGCAAACAACTAGCCGTCTGGAGAGCTGAAACGGAGACCTCACACAAGACAGACACACACACCAACAAACTCCACAAACTAGAGAAACGCCAGAAGCCCAGCCACCCTCCACAACAACCCATGAAACAAACAGTACATAACATATCAGACAGGATCCTCACCTCAACTGAAACCAAAGTACTCTCCAAAGGTTTCAACTTTGCAGTCGCCCCGAGACGCATCCCCACGGAAAACATCATATGTGGAGTCGAAGCTAGCCTAACCAAAATCAATCCAGATGAAGCCAATAAAATCAGACTTGAAGTCACCAACATCCTCTGCTCCAGCAAACCACCCAGAAGCAATTTACACAAAGAAGAACAGAAAGCACTCACCAACCTGAGGAAAGACAACAACATAATCATTCTCCCAGCAGACAAAGGTAATGCCACTGTTGTGATGAACACATCGGACTACCAAGCAAAACTATCAAATCTACTCCAAGACCCTACCTACCAACCTATAAAAACAGATCCCACCACCTATCTGGAAAAAACCACCAAATCCAAAATAAAAGCCTCTCCTATCAGTGAAGAAATCCAGCTAAGAATCATCCCCAGAGAAAAATCATCCAGATGCCCCAAACTCTACGGCCTCCCCAAGATACACAAAGAAGGAACACCACTCAGACCAATAGTCAGCTCCATAGGCTCACCTCTACAAAATCTCGCTAAATTTCTCGCCAAGCAACTTCAGCCCTATGCAGAATCCATCTCTTCACACGTTCCAAACTCCTTCCAGTTCATAGAAACAATAAAGAAGCAAAACCTACAACCCAATGACCTACTTGTGAGCTTCGATGTTGTATCTCTCTTCACACAAGTGCCCATTAATGAAGCCTTGACAGCCATTCAAAACAAATACAATCCCCCCGAATACATCTTGGACCTGACCAACCACTGCCTAACCAACACGTACTTCATCCACAATGGACAAAGATACAAACAGATAGAAGGAGCACCTATGGGATCACCCCTCTCACCGGTCATCGCTAACCTGTACATGGAACACTTTGAAACCAATGCTTTAGACAAGTCAGAACACAAACCCAAACTTTGGCTCAGATATGTTGACGACACCTTTGTAATTTGGCCACACGGGAAGGAAAAACTGGATAGCTTCCTCACACATCTCAACAGCCTACACCCCAAAATACAATTCACTATGGAAATAGAAGCCAACAACCAACTTCCCTTCCTTGACGTCCTAATCTACAAAAAACCTGATGGCTCCCTAGGACACACTATCTACCGGAAAAAAACACACACCAACCGCTACTTACATGCACAATCACACCACCACCCTGCACAAATAAACTCCGTAGCCAAGACTCTCATCTCCAGAACCAAACGCCTGGCTGACGAAGACCACTTGACAACTGAGTTACAGAATCTCTCAAATGTGTTAATTGCCAATGGATACCAGCAAAACAGGGTTACGAAGCTAATCCAAAAAGAAACACCCCCCAAAAACCAAGACACAGAAGAAAACAATGGCATAGCCCTCCTTCCTTATATCAAGGGCACTACAGATAAAATTAGCAAAATCCTCCATAAACACAATATCAAAACAGCCTTTTGCACCAACCAAAAAATAGCCAATATCCTCAGAAACCCCAAGGATAAAATTCAGTTGGAAAACCAAGGGGTCTATGAAATACCCTGCAAAGTCTGCCCAGCCACGTACATTGGACAAACAAACAGACGAATAAATGCACGGATCGCAGAACACAAGAATGCCGTCAAAAAAGAAGAAAAAACTTCCTCTCTTTTCCAACACATGAAAGAAACAGGACACGAAATTAATTTTGCAGATTCCAAATTGCTCTTTAACATGGAACATCACCACAAGAGAATAATCATGGAAGCCATCGAGATAGAGAAACACCCTCACAACATGAACAAGCGTGACGACACATCCCGCTTGCCAGACATCTGGAAATTAGCCCTCCCCACAAAATCTGACACCAGATCCAGAGGCACACAGAACGCCATCACCAATCAACCACACCAGACCCAAACCCAGACCCTCTCCACAGATAAATTACAGACACCATCCAGTAGCCAAACCAGGGTGGCACCTCCGGATGCTGCACCCCCCTGCAATCCCTACACAGATCTGGCTGGCACAGGCCACAAAACCACAGCTCGCCCCTATACACGAAGCCAAGCCAGAGCACAACCAAGTGCAGTACAGCCATCTTCTCAGAAAAACTCTTCACAAAGTTCAAGAGTTCAAGACACGAAGGCTTTAGCAACTAATCCACACCTAATGACCCACCTAAGTGGGATTCAGGAAATCACTCAAGAAATCACTCAAGATATCCCTCAAGTAATTAAGGAACAAAAGAAGAAAAGGCACACTAGCCTGGGAACCTCCTCTCTGCCCAGAACATTGGAGGCTATACACCACACCTCCTCAACAGTATTTATAGGAACTCAAACACTGAGATCCTGCTCTGTTCCAGTAACAAGAAGCCGAAAGCACCAGCCTGAAGATGACGAGTGAGACCTCGTCGAAACGTCGCCTAGACACCCCAACTTTTACACGGGAAGACACCCGAGGACACCAAAACCTGCATTCCTGTACCCGTGAAAATCTACGAAAGCATATATATATATATATATATATATGAATGAGACACCCTGACTCAGACCTTGAGGTGAAATTATATCACCAGTGCACTTTCCACTGCACAATTTACATAGAATCATATTCGACAAAGAATAGTCGATGCTACAATTCAATCCTAAACTGAAGACCCATATTGTTAGATCAGCACTTCTGAAGCCCACCCCATATAGCTGTGTTAACCAATCTTTTAATTTTTCTTATACATTTTTACTCACCCATTATCTATGCTTAATTAAGTATTCTATGTATATGTTTAAATCTAAGATTGGTTTTTGCTCCTATTTATTTAATAATTATTCGCTTAGATTCATACTCTTACGCTATTTATTTAGATGTTTTGCTTCTGCTGGTCTATGACCGTAATAAAATAAAGTAAGTACATAGAATCATAGACCTACGGTGTAATTCTTCTAGCACATTTAGCAGAAATTTTCTTTTTGTACTTGCTGTTCAAGTTTAAAATGTTTTAACCTATATTGTAAACTACTGGGTGTGTTGTTTAAATATAAGCAGTATATGAAATGTCCAAATAAATAGATAAAGCAGGGAGATTGGGTTTCAAATCCCTATTCAGCCATGAAGCTCACTGGATGACTTTGGGCCAGTCTTCCACCACTCATTCTAACATCATAGGGATGTTATGAGGAGAAAATGTTCAAGAGAATAACCATGCATCCCACTTCGAGCTCCTTAAAGGAAGGAGGGGATATAAATGTAATTAATACGTAAACAACAATGTCCCCCAATTTCAACCACTAGCTGAAAAAATGTACAGAAAGTGCCTGGGATTAAAAAAGTTACCTCAAGAAGTGTATTGCCTTTGTCATTGATATACTCTTTTGTCATAGCCCATCTTAATATACCGGGGGGGGGGGGGGAGCCCATGAAAAACCATTCCAGTGATTCAAATTTAAGCACATATATAGAGTGTTGTTTTTGTGAACCCACAAGAGCCTGGGACAATAAATAAATACATTTTAAATAAATTTTAAATAAATAAATAAATAAATTTGTGCATGTGTGTGCTGGCCAGTCTTAATGTATTAGTAGAAAAATGCCCCATGTTGATTTTCAAACAAAAACTGATCCAGGAAAGCAGACTTCTTTTGACTCTACACTTTGGTTTGGTTTTGGAACATTTTATTTCCCCCCAAATACATTGGAATGTCGCTTGGCACTAAAAACAAAACAAAACCCGAGAGCACTAGAACCGTTTTTGTTAAGTTTTGTTGTAAGTCTGATGAAGTGTTTCATGATAAACAGGATTAATAAAATTTATTTCTTCTATCTGACCAGTTTATTGACTCTGTAGAGAAAACTTTCCATGCCTGAGTATTGAAATTCATGACTTGTTTTTTATACATGTTCGTACCTTTCTATAGGCTGTATGGAAGTTTATCTCTGTTTGTCAGAGGAACCTCTTATATTTTTCTAACTCCATGAAAGCTCAATGGAAAGTACTTCTTTCATAAGATGCCCATTGGCACCAACAGGAAATTTGCTGCACACCCAAGAAATGGAGTGTTAAAAATATCACATCTGCTATATGAATCGGAGCAAAGAAGTTTGTTCTTAGATCATAAAAATGTTCAGACCTTTTTACTTTTAAGGGTGGTGAGGAGTCTCATAAATTCAACTGGGATTAAAATCTGGCCACATTCTGCAGGAAAGAAATGCGATAAACATTTGCAGCTATGCGGAACGGAACTAGCAACAAAAAGGCACAAGCGGAAATATTTTCCGCTTTAATGGTGGTGAGAAGAATCGTCTTGGTGCTGCTTGAACTACAAAGGGCTGAGATAGATTATAGCAAGAGATTTATGGTGGAGATGCATGCAGGGGGGGGGGGGAATGAGTATTGACATGTGATACGGGATTGCCCAAATATTATTAAAGAGTGGGAAATGTTAAGTGAAGTAGCAGATGCTACTTCTCATAAAGCTCTCACTTCCTTTCCCAATACTGTGGCAAAATTGTGGCATGCTAATTCTGCCAAGGGGGAAATTCTATCCCAGGGTGATCCAGGATCAACATCAAGGTTTAAAACCTACTTTGAATTAACTTAAGGAAGTTTATGGAAAGAAAATTTCCCACCAGGATGGGAGGGGCTGCTGGGGAGAGGAGAAATGTGCCTTTGGTGAAGTGCCTTAAACGCTCTTAGGAGCCAAGTCTGATTCTGGATTTATCCTTCCTGCCTTGTGTTCTGTCTCATATTTTTCAGGACGGACCCTCCAGAGAGGGCAGGAGCGCAGGTGACTGCAAGACAGATAAGACTGCAAGACAGATAAGGCTGCAAGAAACTTTCACTCTGCAAACATTTGTAGGTTAACTTATTTTCCTGGCTCCCACTATTAGACTCAGAATCCGAATTCTTGGTGTTGAAAGCTTTATTCCAGAACTCTCTGTTGTGCCATAAAAGGTACCGTATTTTTCGCCCCATAGGACGCACTTTTTCCCCTCCAAAAATGAAGGGGAAATGTGTGTGCATCCTATGGGGTGAATGCAGGCTTTCGCTGAAGCCTGGAGAGCGAGAGGCATCGGTGCGCACCGACCCCTCTCGCTCTCCAGGCTTCAGGAAGCTATCCACAAGCCTTGCAAGCCCTGCGGGAGTTCCCACGGGCTCACAAGGCTTGCGGGCAGCAGTCTGCCGCCCGAAGCACGGGGAGCCCTCCGGAGGACTCCCCATGCTTCGGGCTAGTGTCTGTAAGCCTTGGGGCGGCAGCCGCGGCTGGGGGGGGGGGAAATAATTTTTTTTTATTCATTTCCCTCCCAAAAAACGAGGTGCGTCCTATGGGCCAGTGCGCCCTATAGGACGAAAAATACGGTATGTTGGTCTGCAGGGTATGCAAACCAACAGTCACAGCAAGGTTCTCAGAAACATGGCTAGGCATAAGATAAGACACTGTCCTAATGCCTTACATACCTCCGAAGTACAGGCACAGTAATTCACGCAGTTGATATCCTGAGCCACAGGACTAGGCAAGCAAACAAGCAGGCTGGATTTGGCGAGACTGTGCTGGCACAGTGGTTTCTGCACTCTTGGTGATGGAGGCATAGTTATCAGGGCAGTTTACGGTCTGAGCTCTCTTAATCCTAAATGGCCTCAGCCCAGTATACCCCATTGTTCAGCCCAGACACTGATGTCCAGCTCCGAGGGCCTTTTGGCAGTTCCCTCACTGCGAGAAGTGAAGTTGCAGGGAACAGGCAGAGGGCCTTTTCGATAGTGGTGCCCACTCTGTGGAACTCCCTCACATCAGATGTCAAGGAAATAAACAACTATCTGACTTTTAGAAGACGTCTGAAGGCTGTCCTGTTTAGGGAAGTTTTTAATGTTTGATGTTTTGTCACATTATTATTATTATTATTATTATTATTATTATTATTATTATTATTATTCTGTTGGGAGCTACTCAGAGTGGCTGGGGAAATCCAGCCAGATGGGCAGGGAATAAATAATAAATTATTATTATTATAATTCAACGATTCAGTTATCTGGCCATGTCATCACTCAATGTTTTTCTTAAAATGAATGATATACACAGGCTCCTGGTTTTGTTGGAATTTATTTTACTATGAAATTAACAAGATGTTTTTTGTTTGTTTTTTAAGGCCCAGGATCCTGGTCCTCTTTTGCCCCTAGCCACCCTATGGTGGTGACAGTGAATATTTTGCTGCTTGCTTCATGCCTCAGGAAGAAATTGTGTATGTGAACAGTATGCTTACAGTAGCTACCAAGGCAAGGGTTAAAAGAACTCAAAAAACTCACATACAATTTGGCAAATGCCATTGGGCTTAATCATTCCAACGGAGATTCCCTCAAGTCACTGCACCTGTCATCACTGCAGTGCCCAAGAGTGGCACTTGAACAATGTGAAACTTACTAGGAATTCATTTTCACTATCTTGGGGGGGGGGGGAGAGAGAAATCCCATTAGATCTATCATTCCATATCAGGTTCGTCTCCATAATATGAAACAGGATCTCTTTTGATGTGGGAAAGAAGGAGCCCTGGCTGCCCTTAGAGCTTAATGTAACTGAAAACATGTGACAACTACATGTACTGGCTAATAAGCTGATCTTCTTCCTTTCAAGGTTGTGGAAATACTCTCAGTTTTCAGAAAGTCCAATGCAGTGTTTTTGGATTTCAGCTGAGTAAAAACATGTCTATCAAAATCTGGTTAGAAAACCATCCCTTTCTCAGTCAGTAGAACACGAGACTCTTAATCTCAGGGTTGTGGGTTTGAGCCCCACATTGGGTGAAAGACTCTTGCATTGTAGGGGGTTGGACTTTGAAGACCTTGTGGTCCCTTCCAACTCTACAGTTCTATGGTTCTATTATTCCCCTTAATATCTCCCCCATTTTATTTTTTTATACATATATTGTTCTCAATGTGGAATGGGAGTTTCAGAGTTACCATACATCTCCTCCAACCACTGATGACACTATACTATTGGCTGTCAATAGGTTCTTCATTTTGGGCTTCAATCGATTCTTATACTTAGTATACAACCCAAAATTCACCTGCA
The DNA here is from genome assembly GCF_965153285.1 of Podarcis tiliguerta. Taxonomy (NCBI): domain Eukaryota; kingdom Metazoa; phylum Chordata; class Lepidosauria; order Squamata; family Lacertidae; genus Podarcis; species Podarcis tiliguerta. The sequence goes on along the minus strand of NC_139543.1, from coordinate 29,346,225 downwards.
GCTTTGCTAATATATAGCGTGCCATGTTTCTTTTTATTCCTCTACCTAACCAGGAACCTGTGTGTGTTGCTGTTATGTATGGGATACATATGAGCAACAACTGGGCTGTGGTTTTTCCAAGAATGGGGAGCAGTAAAAAAATAAGACACCAAAGATTCTTTTGGCACTTTGAAGATTAGGACATTCATTATGGTATAAGCTTTGGTGGACTTGTTTCTGCTTCAGGGAAAAGGCAATGGATCCGGAGTATCTTTTGAAGGCAGTAGATCCCAGATTCAGTTCTGTGTATCTCCAGGTACCGCTGACTACTCAGAAGTAAGTCCCAAGTGTACATAGGATCACCATTTCAGTCACCTACAATATAGTGGAGGGGTTCTCCTCACAGCATTTACCCATATTAATAAGGGGGGGGGGTCCTCTCTCTCTTTGAATGAAAACAACAACAACAGCCAACATTGACAATAAGAATACTTCATCAGTCCTGATATAAACATATACAGTGGTACCTCGGGTTAAGTACTTAATTTGTTCTGGAGGTCCGTTCTTAACCTGAAATAGTTCTTAACCTGAAGCACCACTGTAGCTAATGGGGCCTCCTGCTGCCGCCAGAGCACGATTTCTGTTCTCATCCTGAAGCAAAGTTCTTAACCCGAGGTACTGTTTCTGGGTTAGCGGAGTCTGTAACCTGAAGCGTATGTAACCTGAAGCATATGTAACCCAAGGTACCACTGTATATTAAAATAAGCAGCCCACATGCCCAAACAGAAATCCAATCAAAATTGATGATAATAAGCTGAAATGTAGAAAGAAGCAGCAAGATATTCAGCAAGATGTTCCACTGATTAATTTTTTTTGGGGGGGGGTACGAGTATTTACCTTGAGGTGTAAGAGGAAGGAATTTTAAAACAGAAGGATTGAAGCTGAAGAACACACTTATATGGGGAGCATTTCGGCTCTCGTATATAACAAGGAATTTTTAAATTTTTCATTAATGACAGCCTTTACTTTTAACAATCAGTGGTGGCCTTTGTTTATAATTCATTCCCCTTTTCCTGCCCTGGGCCTTTGAATCAGGCTACCTCCTCTGTCTTAAGCCTATCTGATCTTTGCCGTCTGTTCGGTGCCCATTATTTGCAGTAGCCTTTTAGGGCCATTCCCATCTCCCTATTAATTGGGAGGAATCATTAACTGGGGAATTTTCCTTTGATGCCATTGTGAAATATTGAATCACATCAGGAATTTGCACTAAACTGCACAAATACTTGGATTCTAGTCAGAAGCATAATCCACTGAATACCAGAGGCATGTGTACATAAAAGAAAATGAGATTGTTTTGTGTTGAAGTCATGGCAAGTGGTTGGCATAAGACGATTTCCTTTCACAATGGTTTGTGGTGGAAAAGATGGGGCCAAATAGAAGCAGTTCCTTTTAGACATTAAAAAATAGAGCACCATCTCCTAATTTCATGCTCTCACAGGCAGCCTTGTTGTTTTTCATCTGAGTCTGATATTCTGCAACTCAAAAGTGTCCTTTTTATATGGTAACGCCATATGAAGTTTAATATAGCAAGATCAACACTGTATACAGTTTTTTTAATCTCTCTTTGAATTGTGCTAGGAAACAAGAACATGAAAGGGCTTCCCCACAGACACACACACCTCCTTTTTTTGTGTATTTAACTTTGTACATTGGCAATTTTCATCAACTTTAAATTACTCACAAGAGCATGCCATTTTAATGATTGCTATTTTTCCAAGGGGAAGTTTTGGATCTGAGAATTACACACCTGGCTGGCAAAACCCCTGTTTGTATTTCACAGCCAATTCCCTATTCATCTCATTAAATCTTTACTTCCTCCGAGTTCATGGCACTTCGGTATGCAGCAAGAACTTCTCTCCTCGTAGCTTTATGGAAATGGAAGTACAGTTGGTTCTGCCACAATGTGAACTGGCTCAGAAAAAAACTGTTCTGTAATCTAAACCAGAGGCGGCTAACGTCAGAAGCTTGGGAGGCCTAGATGACATGCCACCATGTTACGTTCCTGAGCTCATTCATTTTGGGCATCCAAAATGTGTGCCCCTAGAACCACATTTGCTGAGCACTTTCCCCACACTGCATTGCAACAACGGCAGGCCCTCCACAGTTCCTCAGGACATTTCTCATTCCCCATCCAAAGACTCAGCTCGACCCTCCCCACATTTTTGTGTGCCCCCCCCCCAAACAGAACATTTTCTATCAAAAGAAGGATGAGTGCCGCCACCACATCATCAATGGGACACAGCGCACATACCCTCCAACGTCCTGAGAAAACCCCTTAATCCTGGTTTTATTTTTTTAATTCTTTGGTAGATTTACAAAAGGGATGTGGGTGGCACTGTGGGTTAAACCACAGAGCCTAGGACTTGCCGATCAGAAGGTTGGCGGTTCGAATCCCCGCAACGGGGTGAGCTCCCGTTGCTCGGTCCCTGCTCCTGCCAACCTAGCAGTTTGAAAGCATGTCAAAGTGCAAGTAGATAAATAGTTACCACTCCAGCGGGAAGGTAAACGGCGTTTCCATTCGCTGCTCTGGTTCGCCAGAAGCGGCTTAGTCATGCTGGTCACATGACCTGGAAGCTGTACGCCGGCTCCCTCGGCCAATAAAGCGAGATGAGCACCGAACCCCAGAGTCGGTCACGACTGGAGCTAATGGTCAGGGGTCCCTTTACCTTTACCTAGATTTACAAAACACACACACTCCCCATAGAAAGAGGCAAAATTAGACGCGGGTGCACAAAGCATTTTTCTTTTTAATAATCAAGATGGTCTGCGCTCTGCTCCTTTTTTCACGCCCAAGGCTCCCCTGCCCTCTGCCTGCCCCTCAGAGCCAGTGTGTTGCTTGGGGCTGGGCCTCAGGGGTGTGGCAGGCTCTCATTCTCCTCACCCAGTCTCCAAGGGCAGCTATGAGTGGCCCAAGGGAGGAGGCTGGTAGCGGTGGCCAGGGAGAGGCAACAGGATGCTGCCCCACAGCCGCTGCAGCAACCATCGTCGTCGATTGGGACAATGCCAGCTCATCCTCCTCCCCAAGTCCAGTGGCGGCAGCACAGATGGAGGAAATAGGGCCATTCCAGGATCAAATCAGAAGCCAGGGTGGCTTTCCTAATTCCGGGACTGTCCCTGGAAAATCGGGACACTTGGAGCTTAGGCAACTACCATAATGCTATTTTCTAGCTTGAAGCTCTCACAACTAAAACTTTAAAACTGAAGCACTAACTGAAGAACGAGTTACCCTTCCGGTGGGTTTGTTTATCCGTGGGTTCTATAGCTTCGCAGGAAGTTCCTTTATGCCAAGTCAGACCACCTAGGACTATACATTTAAAGCACGTTTGAGGCATGTTTCCCCCCTCAAGGAATTCTGGGCACTGTTGTTTGTTAACGGATGCTAGGAATTCTGTGAGGGATAAATTGCAATGCCCAGGATACTTTGAGGGGAGAAAGTGTGCTTATAATGTGCTTTAAAGGTATAGTGCGTGTGCAATCTAGACACAATATTTCATTGACTGGCTGGCAGTGGTGTTCTCAGCTTTCAGGACAAAGTATTTCACAGCCCTGCCTGAATATACAAGGAGGTAAAAAGCATGTGCTCTATGCTTAGCTACGGCTCCTCCCCCGTGGATGTGGGCATGATGTTTCTGCTCGTCTCACATGCCCCTGGATCCATAGACCTGCCTACCATCTGTGAAAAAGGAGACAGGATCAAAAACATTAAGTCCAAGTAGCATAATAGCAATTTAGTGGTAACAATAGCTATCTCAGTCTTTCCAATGTTGAGAATACTGTTATGGGGGCATGAATAAGGGCTTGTTTATACACTGCCTACTTTAAATGGCCCCTGAAATTAAATTTTGAGGGGATACATATACAAAGGAACATATTTTAAATGGCACACTTTGTTTTGTTTGGCATGTGGTGATGTAGGCATAAACAACAAGGACAGACTAAGACATTTCGCCACCTGAGGCAGAAACTACGAAGAACCTGATGGATCAGGCCTCGGTCCAGTATACCTGAAGGAGCGTCTCCACCTCCATCGTTCTGCCTGGACACTGAGGTCCAGCTCCGAGGGCCTTCTGGTGGTTCCCTCACTGCGAGAAGCCAAGTTACAGGGAACCAGGCAGAGGGCCTTCTCGGTAGTGGCGCCTTCCCTGTGGAACGCCCTCCCACCAGATGTCAAAGAGAAAAATAACTACCAAACTTTTAGAAGGCATATAATGGCAGCCCTGTTTAGGGAAGCTTTTAATGTTTAATAGGTTATTGTATTTTAGTGTTTTGTTGGAAGCCGCCCAGAGTGGCTGGGGGAACCCAGCCAGATGGGCGGGGTATAAATAATATATTATTATTATTATTATTATTATTATTATTATTATTACAGTGACCCATCTAGTCCAGCATCCTGGTCTCACAGTGGACAACCAGATGCCTATGGGAAGTCTGCAAGAAGGACCCAAGCACAAGAGCACTCTCTCCTTAAGTCCCAGAAATTGGTATTCAAAAGCATATTGCCCCGACAGTGGAGGGAGAATAACCGTCATGGCTAGAAGCCATTGATATGCTCCATGGCTTTCTCCAATTCTCTTTTAAAGCATCCATGTTGGTGGGCATCACTGCCTCTTCTGGGAGTGAATTCTGTAGTTTATTTAAGTGAAGTACTTTCTTTTGTCTGTCCAACATTCAGCTTCATTAGATGTTCGCAAGTTCTAGTGTTGTCAGAGAAGAGAACAAAGTCCCTCTATCCATCTTCTCTGCGCCATGCCTACTTTTATCATGTCACCTCTCTATCCCACAAGCACAACTGTCTCTCCCCTGCAATGCTACAATGCAAAATACAATGATAGCACATTAACTAACAACGCACTGCCCTTTCATGATACCCCAAACCTGCCGCCTGAGGCGGCTGCCTCAACTCTGCCTAACGGTAGGGCTGTTCGCAGGCGCAGAGCAAGACAAAAGGAGGAATGAGGCACAAATACATATGTCCCCGTGTCTCTAGATATAGCAACCGGCCACATGTTAATTTCTTTTCCACGCTCCCACCAACCCACTGACATAAGAGAGTGCATATTATTGCTCTCAGCCTGAATCACAGATGGCAATAACAGGCAGCAGCGAAAGATACAGGCACACATACATATGGTAAAAATATACTAGAATAATAGGTCGGACATTTTTGTATTGGGTGGAGTAGGCGAGAAGTCACTTCTCATCTTGGTGTGGTTTCTGCAAGTGTGTCAGCTCGACATTTCATTTATTATAGAACAGATCACATCCGTGGCTGAGCCATTCTGGTTTGGCGGGGGAGGCCCCCCGATTTGGATTGGGAACTTAGATAAACACTGTGTTTCACCGAGGCACTCGGGAACGTTAAAAGAGATACTGACTCATCTGGGGTGGGGGGTTTGGGATGCGGGGAGACCAAGAGAGAGAGAATCTGAGAATGATTACACATGGAAGTAAATTCCATTTCCTTGAATTCACTATCTGGTGCTTTCTCAAATATCTTCACTTACACAGACCACATGCAGGAGAGCAGGGCCTTTGTTTTGCTACTTTCATGCTTTTTCTACAGTAGGAATCCACTGCCTCTGCGCTACGGAAAAAATGTGTGCGGTTTTCCAGTTCTCATCCATTTCTATAAGGGGTCCTTGCAAGGTTGTGTAGGTCGAAACCTGCACTCAATTTCTTGCATCCTCTACCACCATGGTCTAGTGCTGGTCCTGTTCAGGCTACTGGTCTTAACCTCTAGGCTATAAAAAGGTAAAGGGATCCCTGACCATTAGGTCCAGTCGTGGCCGACTCTGGGGTTGCGGCGCTCATCTAGCTTTATTGGCCGGTGTACAGCTTCCAGGTCATGTAGCCAGCATGACTAAGCCGCTTCTGGCGAACCAGAGCAGCACACGGAAATGCCGTTTACCTTCCCGCCAGAGCGGTACCTATTTATCTACTTGCAATTTGATGTGCTTTCAAACTGCTAGGTTGGCAGGAGCTGGGACCGAGCAACGGGAGCTCACCCCGTGATTCAAACCGCTGACCTTCTGATCGGCAAGTCCTAGGCTCTGTGGTTTAACCCACAGCGCAAAACTCTTTAAAAACAACAACTTTGGCTGCTTACCACCCCCACCCCCCGCAAAAAAAAACCTCAACAGCTATTGTGTCCGGATTTTCACTTTTTGAAATATGGCAACCCTATGCTCCTTAATGTCAGAACAGCTGTCCCAAAAAGGATTTCACCATCTGTCAGGGTGGGTAAGTGAATAAGGCATCTACCTGGCCCTTGGCAGTAGCTTTGCAGCTGTGGAACACCTACCTAAGAAAGCCATAGGGGGCCAAGCCCAGAAACATTTCTAGGCAGAACTGTAAGGGTTTTTTATTTGGTGGCTTCTTACAGAGCTATGGTGATGCTTTTAATTGGGTTATGCCCAGCCAAATGTTGTGCAGAGTAGACTCACCGAAATCAATGGATCAGTTTTGTTCCAATGCTAGGTTCTTATGTGTCAAAATAGTTCAATGTTCTTAAATACTGCAGGTGTCATTGCAGATAAGACAGAATATATAATAAAATGATGAATTATTATATGTATTATTACTCCTTGTGGCTTAGATTATAGCTGCAATTCTATAATTTAGTTTGCAATCCTATGCATATAAGCCCCATTGAAATGCAGGGGGTTGGACTAGATGACCCATAGTCCCTTCCAACTCTGCAATTCTATGATTCCAAGTCTTGAAAAAGTGCAGAAGCGTTCCATTAGTCAGGTCTGTCTGTGTTTCCCGCTCTCAGAAATCAGTGGCATTTACTTCAGAGGAAGCATGTGTTAGTATAACATTGTTAAAATCTTGTTGATCTCAGTGCTTACAGCTGAGTAAACGTGTTTAGGATTACGCTACAAGGTTTTAAAGGAAAATACCGTAGACTGACAGTACAATCCTATGTGTATTTACTTTGACATGCCCTATTATGGCAGTGGGGCTTACTCACCACTAAATGTGTTTAGGGTATCTACTTTAGCCCATCAGAGTACGGTCAACTGGCAGAAAGTCTGCAGTGTCTAACGCAGAAGGATGTAGTGGAAGAGAAAGTTAAGCTTTTTCCATTGCTACAATTATTATTAGAAGCAGCTTGAGCTGCTTAATACTGCTCGTCACCCAGCCTAAGCAGGTTTCTCAAAGTGAAAATGATATTTTAGGAGCTAATAATCTAGTGTGGAAGGCACTTTAATTGCATGTTTGGCGTTTGGGTAAACAATAACAGTTTCTTCTTTCTTGTTTAAGGAACTACATTGCTGGAGCTACAACAGCTTTTTTTTTTTTTTTTTTTTTTGAAAATTGTAGCACACACACTCCACAAGTGTTTAGCATGCAACACAACAACCTGCAGCCTCAATGGAATGATATTCCCCCCAATATTTTGTGAGTTCCTTTAAAAAGTTTGCATGAACAGTTCAGTGAAGCCAGCACCTTCACTCCGACACATTTGAATCCAATACAAAGGAATGTCTCGCCGTACTGTTTCCATTAAAGACGAAAGAATGAACACTGTATGGTAATTTTCAAGATAGCTAGCTCTTTTCATAGCAGCACATGAATACACCTGAGATAGATTAAACTCATATAGAAAATGTTCTTGGAGCTTCCATTATATCTCTGCAAACAAACACCAGCATTCTGCAACTGCAAAGTAGTTTGTGTGTAGACCAATAGTGGCATCTAGTGATCAAGTGGGAAATTATTTTTCCCCCACTAACAATTGCTTCTGCCCCCTAAACAATAGAATTCTGCTTCTGTATCTTTGGAAACCTTCTTGAGGGGAAGGTCTATAAACATGCAGGCTACATAGATAGTTTGATTTAGAAATAGCAGAAGAGCACGCTTCCCATATTGAATGCATGCACAATAAAGCTCTGAATGATTTCTCATACAGCTCTGACTGTCATGAATTGAGCCGAGAAAATATGGTAGTTGACGTTAACTGCTTGATAATACTAGAGGTAACGGGACAGGGGTGGCAATATTTTGAATGAACTCCATTTAACTGGGACAATTAAAAACTGGAGCTCATTCAAAATATAGAAGCAACATTATTAACTAGGAGCAAGAGAATAGAACACACAACACCAGTTTTAAAACTACAGTTGTACCTTGGTTTTTGAACAGCTTAGTTCTCGAATGTTTTGGCTCCCGAACGCCACAAACCCAGAAGTGACTGTTCCAGTTTGCAAACTATTTTTGGAAGCCGAACGTCTGACGGGGCTTCCAATTTGCTGCAGGAGCTTCCTGCAGCCGATCAGAAGCTGCGTTTTGGTTTCCGAACATTTTGGAAGTTGAACGGACTTCCAGAATGGATTCCATTCGATTTCCAAGGTACAACTATACTACATTGGCTCCTGGTCCATCTTCATCTGAAGCCTAAAATATAATGGACCTGAACCCAGGCAAACCATCCTGGGGAGGGTATTCAGAGTTGGGGTGTCATAGCAGAAAAAGTTATGGAACACTTTCCTGATGAAAGCCTTCTCGTTCTGTTGCTACCATTAGCAAGGTGAGTTAAGATAGGACTTTCTCTGTCATGACACTCCAGCTCTGAACAGCTTCTCCATGATGGTTTGCCAGGTACCAAGTCCATATGGAAAACTATTTTTTCCCACTGCTTTTTTCAGAAGCTAGCTTTATAACTCTACTTTTATTATTTTTGCAGGCTTTGATTTTACTGACAATGGTCATAGTGCTCTTGGCAGCTTCAGTTGAAAAAGCAATAAATTCCAGAATACACGCATGCCAAGGCATCGCTTCCAGATGTCCCACAACACAACTTCTGAAGAGGCAAGATGTAGTCAAGAGGGTCCATTTGCAGCAGTGGATCAGGAATGAAGAAAGGAGTGTAATATGCAGAATGCATTCAGATGCACTAAACCCTTGACAGGCCCTTGCACTATCAAAGCCCTCCACCCAGACTGCTCACACCATGCAGCTAATTTTGGATACGAGGCAATTGATTAGTATATACATAAACTGTTTTACTGTGTATCAGGCTTTGATCTATTATCAACTATCTGCACTAAACACTCAAGAGTTCGTGTACACATATCACCATTAATATAATTGAGTGAACAAATGTACTAATTCAAAGTTGAGACAGTTTCCCCTTCAAAACAAAGAATCACATTGAAGTCCACACTCTAAATTCCCCAAATTGAACATTTTATCAACCGACTGGTGTATTTGTGTATCATTTGCTGCATTCCTGTACCACACAAATAGTATAACAATTAAAACAAACCCCGAAGGATGACATACAAGACGCAAGCAAACCTGCAACACGTATAAGCACAGAAACAGAAACAAAACACAGAAATGGGGGGAAGGGGATCCTGAAGTGTTGGCTGCAATGTGATAACTGTGCGGAACTATGCTCTGTATAGCTTCACTTATGGCAGCTAGAGCCACAAGTTGCATGTAAACATACAACATCCATTTGGATTAATTTGAAGTACCGTACTTCTAATTAACACTGTGCGTGTGTATGAATTTTATCATATTGTTGTACACAACATTACTTTCTTTGACACAATGGAAGGAACAGTACACAACCATTTGCTTTGACCAAGTGATCCTTTTTTTTAGCAGCTTATCAGCTCACAAGGATTGCCTCTGAACAAGTTGCACAGATGATTCCTTTCAATGCATTCTTATAATGTGCTCATGAGACTCTAATGTTGTTGAGAGCATTGCAAAGGAACTGGTTTCTATTTTATCACAGGCACAGTAATTAGGTGTTGTTGTTGTTTTTACAATATCATATCATCTAATGTATTCTGTATACTAGAAAGGCATCCCGATTCAATTATTTATCTACAAGAGATCATTTGCAAATCATGCACACAGCATGGATAATCATGGGCTGTGCATTTTTGTTTTGTTAAAAATATTTGAGATTTGGAAACCCTGTCTTACTGCAAGAAATTGGAAGCAACTCATTATTATTAATATTTAAAATGCATTATTGGTAAGTCCTATTTAATCTGCAAGACAGAAAATGGTATCAACTATACCCATTAGACTCAGACACAAACACAGATAAAACTTCTCCAACAAAGACATCATTTCATACATCCTGTATATATTATCCTGTATATATTTATAATGTTACAATATCTATAGTACATTGTATACATCAAAGATACAAAGTTTAACACCAAAGTATCTTAAATCACAGCGCACAAAAGGCAGACAGACCCAGTAAGTTATTTCAGTTTCTTACCGGCATCACTCAGGTGGCAACAGTGATGGGTCCGGAACTACCTATCATAATAATGTAAAGGTAGATACACCATGCCAAAACTAGCGGCTCTTATTGATGTGCAGGGACAGGGGAGGGCTCTAGTACCCATGCAGAATTCCACATAAGACACTGACCTCAGCGTCAGACAGCTCTGAAATGTCTTGTGTGCATGCACAGGGTAGATCCCAAATAAGACTCCCTCTAGTGCTTTCCACTGGAGTAAATGGGGTGTCAAGCAATTTCAGAATGCTTTATGGGTTTGCAAATTGCTAACCTTGGGTATAATTTCAGCTTAGTTTTTAGCCGCCTTCATTACTCCTTTAGGAATGAGGGGAAATCATTTTTACAGAAATATTTAATGTGGACAAAATATTAGCTCTGAAAAATTCACACGGCAAAGGACATAATTGTCTTTCAGGGGAGGAAACTACAGAGATTTCTAAAATAAAGTTGGAATCCAAATTGGTTTTGGGTCAATGTTTTGAGGACCAAATCCTATGCCTTTTATATGATACTGGAGAATCAGCAGCTGAGGCACAAAGAAATACATTGGACAAGCCAACACAGTAGGATTTTTGATTTTTCTTTTTAAAAGTACGCCCACCTGGCCATATCACAAACTGTTTTTGAGCCTTCCTCGGGTTCATAATTGGCTTGCTGTGAAGCATGTAGACTGCTGCTCAGAAATCATGGGAAAACCAAAACTTGTCAGCAATCTAGGTGCACAATACTTTAGATTCTGCACTGCTCCTTCATTCATCTGTGCTGGTTTATCTGTTCGCTGAAAACATGAGAGTTACACATTCAGCACAATCGCACGCATGTCTATTCAGAAGTTAAGTTCTACTGCGTTCAACTGGACCTACTTTCCAGGTAAGTCTGTTCAGGACTGCAACCTAAGAGCTATTACTTAGAGAAGCCTGGAGGATTCTTGTTGTGCTATGTGGGTATACATTTCCTGAACCAACTGTGGACTGCAGGATGAGATGCAACCCATTCAGAGAACTTCAACTAAAGGATAATGGAAGACTGTGTAGACTTGGGAGCTCTTCTGTAACAGAGAACTCCACAAATTGTAAGTAGGATTGATTCATCATCCGTGTACTCTTCCTTCAAGCAACTGGGCTTAATGCTCACAGCTATTGTGAACAGGACAGATATAGACAGCAACTTTTGTAGATAATGGACTTCTTATGGACTTATTAATGGACTTCTGTTTATTACCCTAGAATGACTCTTGTTGGTATGGGAGCACGTGCTATTTTTTATTGCACTTAACTTTGCACGGCACTTATAGTCCTTACATTTGTCCTGTGAGGTAGGCTCCTACTCTTCATTTTACAAATCTAAAACTGTTTCAGAGTTTGTAATTTCCCCAAGCCTACACAGTTAGTTTGTTCACGAATTCCCACTGAACGCTGAAACTATTACACAGCAGTATTCTATGTTTTAGAAGGGGGGGGGGATTGCAGTGTTTTGGAGACTGAGAAACAGGAGACCCCTTTCTCCATGCTGACTGTCAAGTTTTGGAATTTTAACAATTGTTTACATGTTAATACACCATAGTGATAACCACCTCTAATCCCTTGAAACTTGTTAGGCAATAGATTATTTCACTTCAAATGTAGAAGCAAGGGACAAGATCTGGAGGAAACTGCTAAAACCTTCAATGGCCGAAAAAAGTTAAGTAGTACACGAAAGACGATCTTACATCATCAGGATACAGCCATAAATTTTCCTCAGCCGGGAAGCTGACACATTAGGGAATTAACATACACTGTGGAACAACACTGCCCAGCAGTTAACATGAAAAGTGACTTAACCTTATCAAAAAGGCTAAGGAAGATTTGTCTTTAATACCAGATACTTCTAGGAATTTTAGTGACAAATTAACTAACAGATTTAAATACCGTATTTTTCACTCTATAAGACGCACCAGACCACAAGACGCACCTAGTTTTTGGAAGAGGAAAACAAGAAAAAAAAAATCTGAATCTCAGAAGCCAGAACAGCAAGAGGGATTGCTACACAGTGAAAGCAGCAATCCCTCTTGCTGTTCTGGCTTCTGGGATAGCTGCACAGCCTGCATTCACTCCATAAGACGCACACACATTTCTCCTTACTTTTTAGGAGGGGAAAAGTGAGTCTTATAGAGCAAAAAATACGGTATATATTCTGACAGTTCCATGACTCACTGAAGGTCATCATTTAGGGAGCCACAATCAAGTCATAGAAAGCATTTCAACTTCCCTTTTTATCTGACCTAAGGTGATAATTATTATATCAAAAATAATTAAAGGAAGTAACACCAGTGGCATTCGAGTGGAAAATGCTAAAAAATGCTAATGTGTCAGCTGCTCTAATATATTCCGTATATATTATACAGAAGCAGTTTTTTTAAAAAATATTTTAATCTGCCTGAAATTTTGAAGTTCAGTGCACTTCATTGAGGCAGCTACAAGGGTCTGCTAATTAGCCACTGACCCATAAAAGGTGGTAGTCTTCTTGATGAACTGACAGGGGCAAAACTGTCCTACCACTGCATTACCGAATGCCGTATTACAGCTTCTCATTGCTGAAAGTCAATGTTCATTATTTGAACATGAAAACTGTATGTGGCACTGTGTACTTTCACTACTCCACGTTATATATATAAAAAAGACAGATCTTTGATCATACAGTTTATGTTCCAGTTGCGACTTATCTTCCTTATTTCAATTAAGAAATGAAATTATTCAGAAACTCCTTCAGAACAACGAACACACACGTAATAAAAACTGAGATGATGATGATGCACCAGCGATATATATATCATCGTTTTTTTGACCCGCTGTTACCGCTTGCAGGCTTGTTAAAGCTTCTGCTCATTTGTGGGAAGTGTACAGTTGGGGTTCTCTCGGTTGGACCATACAATCCTAGGTTTCTGGCCGCGGCTGATTTTCTGAGAGGTTTGACACTGGGAAAAGGACTGAAGACTTGTGGTTTCGTAGTGGCAGCTTGGGGAGATTTTGCCACTGTCCCACTGTCACTGGGCGAATTCGGGAACTCGGATAGAGGTGTTTGACAGAACGAAGTTGATACTGATTCAACATCATCTTTGTCATTTTGGGTAAGTTCCAGGGCTTCGAGCTTCAGCTGAACAGCTGATACGTTGACGTTGGCATTGGCATCTTTGTAACTTGGTTCAGGAGACTGTCCTTCAGCAGTCCGGGCATCTGAATCATTGCCTTCGATTTCCATGGATTCAGATTTGCTTGGAGCCTCTTCTTTCCCATTGGGGCTACTGGTTTTCACACCTTCATTCTGCTCTTCTATTAACCCTATTGTATCTCCATAGCCTAGCTGGCCTTTGGCTCTTGCTATATTCTTTCGATGCACCCTAATGTGAGTGCGCCAAGGAGAGTTGAGCTTTGTTTTAAGATCTTCGTGGGGACTGGGTGACATCTTGCCTCCTGCGTGATTTGGAACATGAATAATAGCATTTTTGGAAGACCTGTTAGTTGGCTTTATCTTCTTTCCTAGCAGAAGGTGGTTGATCACTGGAGAATGGTTCACTTGAGAGGGCAGGAGACTAGTAACTGGTCCTTTATCTGAAGAAAACAAACATTTAAGAAGCACGCTATTGAATGAGGCAAGGCAAATGATCAAACATTAAAGCAAACCTGACCAGTCTGATACACAAACACACACACATACGGGTGGGGGAGAAATTAAATTAAGTTTGCAATTAAATGCAGATCTATCAAATTAGCACTTTCAGGAAAATTATATGAGAACAGAAACAAAGCTATCCCTCAAAATTAGCACTTATCTGAATTTTGTGGTGGTGTTCTCCAATCAACCTTTATTTTAAAAATGCATTACATTAGGGGAAAGTACACATGAACATTAATATGCATCAGTGAAAATGACATAAAATGCATTATAAGAGGGGAAATGTCTTGCAAAAATGTGTGCATTGGTCAAAACTGATTATCAAAATGTGTTCATTAGGAGAAATTTGCATTAAAATGTTGATCAGTTTTCATGAATCAGATTGCTACAGAAATGTAGAGGACGTGATTTAAGAATAGAAAAATGAGTAACCGAGAGAACATAAGTTGAAAGATCCTTCTATCCATGCTATACACTGCATTTTCCAATCCAAAACTGACCCAGATATTTGACCATGTGCTTCTCATGTCTCTCTCTTTCTTAATAGCAGGCTCCATAGTTTCTGTTGACTGGGGGGGGGGGGAATGCAACAAGAAACCGAGCATCTAGCAGCCTGAAGAAAGCAAGGGAAATGTATTTTATGTTGATTCAGAACTAAGAAAAGCATTCGGTAAGTAGGACTTATTTACTTTTAAAGGTAAGACTTATTTACTTTTAATCTGGTACATAGGAAGTTACATATACCAAATCAGGCTACTGATTCATCTAGTTCAGCACTTACACTAACTGGCAGTGTCTCTCCAGAGTTTCAGTCAGGATTATGTGACTCTACTACTGAAGTTACAGTTCAGGTATGTTTAACTGAGCAGCAGTGATCCTCTTTACAAATTCCTCTGACACCTATCCCAAGCAAATAAAAACGACGATCCTAACCCAAGCCTTCTTTTCAAGGCAATAAAAACCAAAGAAAGTAAGAATGTGAAATTAAATATATTACAAAGCTATACATATACAAAACAGATGAATAAATTGATGGATTAGATACTATGGGTTGATTTAGTTTAACTGCTAAATGATGTGAATAGCATGCTAGACTCTGCCTTCTGCCTCTGCCTCGTCCTGACGACCACACAAAGGTGTCTATAACCAAGCAGCTGGGTAAATACTCCATTTCATAGAAAGAACATTCAGCAATTTAATATGGTGACAAAGACAGACCATTTCCCAGCAGAATATCCAGTCACAGAGAGACGAGAGAGAGAGTGCTAAAGGATATATACAAGACGATTGATTAAGGTTAGTGAAAAGGGGCTTTGGCAATCCTGGGAAATGAAAACCTTCATCAATTTGGTTTTGCCACACGGTTGTTCTGTGCATACTATATTTCTTAGATTTTCAAAATTGCATTTCATGGGGTATTTCCTATGAAAGATGGAGCTGAAAATCCAGCCTGGGACAGGAAGGCCATACTGTCAGATGTGGGATAAGATTCCTCACCACTGTTAGGAGGTACGACCCATCTCTAGCAGTAAAGTGAAAGTTCAGTTTTCAAATGGTTCACCACATAGATAATACTGTCACAAAGGGTATTTACTGATCAGCAGCGACAGTATGTGCACTTTATGCTAAATCAGCGTTGAAACATATTTGGTCTAAGTCCAG
The DNA here is from genome assembly GCF_965153285.1 of Podarcis tiliguerta. NCBI lineage: Eukaryota > Metazoa > Chordata > Lepidosauria > Squamata > Lacertidae > Podarcis > Podarcis tiliguerta. The sequence continues at coordinate 29,330,597 of NC_139543.1, read as the reverse complement.
CCAATTCATATATAATCTTGTAATTTGTTGATAGTTCTGATGCCAAATCACTGTCCATCCAATTGGGAATTCAGAACATTTGACCCCAAGTCCAAGGATGCCAGAGCTGTTAGTAAAATCAGAGAAATCAATATTGTATCCAAGATTAGCATAGATATCTTTAAATACCATTATTCGGCTGGTCCCTGGGATCTAACATAATCCCAGGGTCATCATCTTCAGACCCTAACAAAAGAAAAACAAATATCAACATCGTCTTTATAAGTGACAAGCTCTTTAGTCAGATGAGATCCTTCCAACTACTTCATTCTTTTCGTCTTCTATAGATGAATGAATACACAAAAACATGATTTGCTTTCTCATGCACATGAAGCTAACTTGCGCTTCCAAACACTAGCAATTTACCTGCTCTGATGTACACCTGATGGACCTGTTGCTGCTGTTTCTTCTTTATCCGTGAATACTGCCTTTTCAGCGCATTAATGTCTGTGGTCATACGTTCCATCATCATGCTGTTAAAAGCGGCGTGGTATTCACTCCGACAGGCATCTATTGCTCCAGGGCTTAGCTCTGCAATATTGCTGGAACCTAGACTCTGCTCTTCATTATGATCTATGCATAGTAGGAAGAGAGCATGAGAAATACATCAGAATGTATTACATAATGGCAACCCCACCGTCCTTAAATCAGGGGAGGAAAAACTGTAACCTGCCATTGTCTGTACTTGCATTTAAAAGGCTGACAAGTTTTAAATCGCAAAAGATCAGCAGTAGTCAACATGAAACTGTTACCGGCCTGTACTTAAACCCTCAGGAACTATCAACAAAAAAATTACCATATATTCATCTTGATGTGACTTTGAATATTACTTAGAAATGCTGTTCTCAAAAGTACACAGCAAGCCATCATGGGGATGGGGAACAGAACGTAGTTAAGGAAGGGATACACTGCTCCTCTCTAAGGGCTCAGTTGTGGGCCCAATCACATTATATCTGAGATAAAACACCATTCTATCGCACAGTCAAACCTCAGTTGTCGAACATAATCTGTTCCGGAAGCCCATTTGGCTTCCAAAACTTTCGACAATTGAATTGCGGCTTCTGGTTGGTTGCAAGAGCTTTCTGTACTCAGCGGCTTCTGAAAAATGTTTGAAAACCGGAGCATTTACTTCCGGATTTCGGTGTTCGGGGGCTCAACTGTTCGGAAATGGAGCTGTTTGGGAGCCGAGGTTTGATTGTACAGTGGTACCTCGGGTTAAGTACTTAATTCGTTCCGGAGGTCCGTACTTAACCTGAAACTGTTCTTAACCTGAAGCACCACTTTAGCTAATGGGGCCTCCTGCTGCTGCCGTGCCGCCGGAGCACGATTTCTATTCTCATCCTGAAGCAAAGTTCTTAACCTGAAGCACTATTTCTGGGTTAGCGGAGTCTGTAACCTGAAACGTATGTAACCCGAGGTACCACTGTACTGCCATCAGCACCAAAGAAGCAGCCATATTTCACCTATGAAGCACTTCCTATGAAACAACCTAATGTGACTCAACGATTTAAAAAATCAGTAATAAAAACATATGTAAAAACCATTTTAAATCCAATACAGATAAAGATGGAATGAGCCATATTAATCAAATGCTCCTATACCCACCTCTCATACGCCACAGAATGGCATGGTTTGTCCTTCGGGCATTTGATTAAGGGCTGATGCCCAGGGATGGTAATCTGCAGGCCTCTAAACTATATAGCAGAACTGCAAGATAAACCCATGGGGGAAAGAGGCTCCTATGGTAATGCTGTAATGTTTACATTCTTTACCTTTGAATTGCTTTTGATACTTCTGTAGTTCTGGGGCTAGAAACCCACTGAATGGCCCAAGGCAACCAATGACATTAGCTATGGAATCTTCATCATCAAGGTCGTTCTCCTCGTCACTGTCTCTAATTTTTCCCAGCCATCTGCAAAAGGAAAGCACACAGACACATTGCTGACCTGGACGTGCAAATGCATCTATAATAAACTGAACAGTTCACCAGGCTCAAGATACATAACCCTCTACATTTGTCCCTTTTATATACAGATCTTGCCTGGATTACAATATATGGTACTGGCAAGAGGTGAGGACAGACTTACCCTGAAGCTGATTTCACTGAGGCAGGAAAAGGAGTAATGTTGTATGTATATTTCTCCCGTAATTCTGCTAGTTGTGGGAAAGGGAACTGAGCCATAGAATAAACAGTCTAGGGGGCAAAAGGAAAGAGACAAGCTTTTAAAATTGGTGCCTTTTCTTTTACACTTTCAAAGCAACTGTCCATAACTCAAAGAAAGGATGGCTGCAGGATTAGGCAATATAGTTCCTCATGTACTGAAACGAAAGGTGAAAGGTTTGCTTTTTGTGATGGAACATACATTTCCTGCAGGAAAGAAGACGACTGTCTCGCTGGAAATGTTAAGAGAACTGTTTGAATCAGGTAGAAAAGATAACAAGGACATGCATGAGAAACTCACACAAACGCAAGCATTTGCTGCATTCTAAGGCATTTGTTTTCAAGGCAGTGTGTGCAAATTTAAACCATCTCTGCTGCAAGTGTGGTTGATCTATGGTCCTGCGGATGTTGCCAAACTGCAACTTCTGTCCTCTCTGCACCCACTCTAAACAGAAATTATGAACTAACATATGTTGGAGCATTCTTTATTGCTACCATGACACAAAAGCAAGAAAGTGAACAAAGGGTGGAAATAATCACAAAAGTTTGCTTTGCCAAAAAAGAAGTGCTGCCATATGCACTCCCTGCAAGCGTTAGCACAGAGCAAAAGTCTCTCAATTAAGGCGCGTTTCTGAATGAATAAAGAATGAGTGAGTCTGCTTGGCCTGTACTTAATACACAAAAGCTACCATAGAATCTGATGCTATACTTCTTCCCTGAAGGTGGGGGGGGGGGGGGACAGGACACCACATTGCCCTGATGTAGTGCAAGCAATGAAACGTTAAGCCCTTCTGGAGATGAGATTCCTTTTGCCTCAGTCAGGAGTGTGCAGAGAAACTCCAACAACATAAAACACCTCTTCCGTTTTGTGAGTCCGCACAACACCTGGCAAGCGTGGGAACAGACAAAACTGCACCTAGCTCCCCACATCTCTTCCCACCCCCCTTATTGGAGTTTGATCACTTTCACCTGCTTTGTTACTATATTCCTACAATCCTATCCTTTGGGAGAAGAATTGTAGCAGAACCTGAAAATCATTTATACCCTTTATGTCAACAGAAATCTGTTCCATATGAAACCTCTGGATGAAATTGTACCATTATTATTTTTCTGCATGTTGCTAATTTCCAGAGGTTTAGGTTATAAACAGAACTACACGTTCCTGTCCCCTTCTCTTTTAGCTGCAACAGACTGATATGGCTACTTCTGGGTGGGTGGGGGAACCAATATTCATAGCCCACCAAGCTAAACATAACACTACAGCCATATACAGTGGTGCCCCGCAAGACAAATGCCTTGCAAGACGGAAAACCCGCTAGACGAAAGGGTTTTCCATTTTTCAATGTGCTTCGCAGGACGAATTTCCCTATGGGCTTGCGTCGCAAGACGAAAATGTCTTGCATTTTTTTTCACTCCCCATCCCCTTTTTCTAAGCCGCTAAACCGCTAATAGCCTTTTAGCAGCTAATCCACTAATCCTTTAAGCCGCTAATAGCCGCTAATAGCCGCTAAACCGCTAATAGCGCTAATCCGCTAATAGGGTTGCTTCGCAAGACGAAAAAACCGCTAGACGAAGAGACTTGCGGAATGAATTAATTTTGTCTTGCGAGGCACCACTGTATTGTACCTTCCTTTTTTTTAAAAAAACCCTCCCCAAAACAGCAAAAAAGGGGGTTGAGGGAGGGAAGGTGGGTGGGGGTGGGGTCGGGTGGCGATGTTTCTGTTATGCTTATGTAGGGTTTGGTGTCAGCGTTGCTTGTGCTGTTTACTTGTGTTCCTTTGGTGGTGAGAGAGGTTGGGGTTGGCCTAGGGTGTGGTTGTTTGTTTGTGACTGGCTCTGGTGATCTTTGTTGTCGTGTGTGAGTGGGGTGGGTGGGTGTTTTGGATCAGGTTAGCCATATTGATTTGTATGCTGTTGGTGGATTATTGTCCTTGTCTTGTTGGGCTGTGTATGTGATAAAGGGGAGCCATACCAGGGTAAAGGCATCTTCTTCTGTTTGTCCCCGTGTCAGTTTCAGTTTATTGGTTAATTCTTCTAGTAGGGCTGTTTCCCATACTATTTGGTACCATTGGTCCATGCTTACTCCTTACTGTTACATTTCCATCCCATCTTTCTTCCATCTTTCTTCCAAGGAGGTCAAGGTAGTATCTATGGATCTCCTTCTCTCCATCTTTATCCTCAGAACAACCTTGTGAGGTAGGCTGAGAGAGTGAGACTGGCCCAAGGTCACCCACTGGAACTTTATGGCTGAGTGGGGATTGAAAGCATGGTCTCTTGGTTCAAGTCCAGCACTCTGACCACTATACCACAATGACTCATACCTTTGTAAACCCTGAACCTCTCTGAACTGGAACAGCTTTATTATGACAAACGCAGTTCAACTAAGTTTTTCACGGAGCAGAGCCCTTGAAATCAGTGAACATGGCTGACATAAGCTCAATAATTTCAACGAGTCTGCCATGAGTAAAACTTAGTTGAATATTGCCCCATATCTTGAATTCACACGTCAAACCAATCACTGAAATGCAATTTATAAGAGAGTAGGAAGCAGTCTGATACTGACATTCATTGCACTCTTCTCAGTATTGTACAAACCTATTTCGAGAGCTATGTGGGCAGCCACCGCTTTGTGTTTTAAAAGTACAGCACATTTGCATTATTCATAAGGTTCCTTCCCTGTCTTTAAAGTTCTTGCCAAAGTTGGATGAAAGCAAACTGTACAAGGTTGACTTGTTATTAACAGTAATAGAACACTCTGCTTCAATTAGATTTCGGAGAACACTTTATAATTTTTGAACTGTTTTTTTTCTTCCTTTTCTGAACACAGGAACCCAGTAAGCTGCCTTATACAGGGTCAGACCTTCTAGCTCAATACTATATTTGCTTACTGGCAGCAGCTATATAAAGGAGTCTTTCTCATTCCTAACAGGAGATGCCAGGGGCTGAATAGGAAAACCTTTGCACGCAGAGAAGATATTCTACCATTGAGCTGCAGCGTCCCTTTAGGATATTTTTAATACCTTGAAAAAAACGTGAGCTTTGTCCAACCAGAGCAAGATTTTTCCACCCTAGTTTCACCTTAATGTAGTTCATACTTACTAACCTGCATGAGTTCATTGCTATCAACCAGGTCGCCTTCCAGCATCTCTTGGGTTAACTTTCCCATGGTGCCATAGAATTCATCCGCAGTTTCACAACAATCTATCTGCCTGCATCACAAAACAAACATTTCCATTATCTACACAACATGTTATATTTCTGAGTAAATATAGAGTGCATAATCAGTTCTTTGGAGAGAGGGACACACACAAACAGCTTAAAACTAGTGATATTAGTAGACAGATATCCACAAATAGCTCTAATTAGAGAACAGGCTATTAATCTGTGTTTCAGCATCATGCAAACATAAAAAGTGAAAATACAACACTATTTCTTTGTCACACTTGAAAGTATCCCAGCGTTCAGGGGAATGAGTCGTCCAACGAAGCAGCCTATTTGTCTGATTTACTCTGTGGCGATTATTTATTTACATTATTTCTTAGGCCACTTTTCTCAAAGCAGCTCAAAATCATAAAAAACAGAACACTTATAAAATTTGAACTAACACGGTAAGAAGAAAAAAAGCGGATTCTAATTCAGTAATCCAACTGAAAGTGAGTCAAACCATTTTGTAGTTTAGAAAGAGGGCCATCGCTCTTTAAAAGCCAGCCATCTACGATGAACTATGATCACACTGACTAACTATGCTGGGAGTAGGAAGCAATTTCAGCACACAGAGCAAAGGGAAAGGAGAGGGAAGTGTTACCAAATGTTTGATAGGACTTCACCCTTAAGTGTAGGAAGGAAAAGACTAGTCCTGTTTCCGTTCAGTTATTTCCTTATTGCAGTGTCTATGCAACTTGTCAGTGTTTTGTGAAATTTTGTTTAATCTCTACATCAGCAAGGGAACCATCTGTTATTAAGTGGCAGGCCGGTAAATGGGTCCCAAAAACATTCCTGGGAAATTTCCAAAGGAAAGGGTAGTAACCATTCCATTTAAAGGAGAGGCTAGACTGTTGTCTCTACACATGTACATCCTAGATAAAACTTAGATAGAACGCTTTAGAGACATAGTTGTTTAATATTTCCGCAGTTCCAGTTTGATGAGAGCTGCTTTTGAAGCTTTCCTGCCCTTCTTTCGACTTCCACAGAAGAATGATTATTTCCCCCCTTCGATGTGGTGTTTTCTTAGTGAGCATGTGATTGATCTGTAGACAGTTGAACTCTTTAGGGTGCTCTTGAGAGGTCAAAGAAAGGACAACAAGATAGTGATTCAAGACAACAGTACATGTGCCTCAAAGGAATGAAAATGATCATGACTTAGAATTCATGCAGCATCTTCTATTTCAGATTGCCAGTTTAACTCTGAAAACCACAATCTCGCCATGAGCTTCTGAGGATAAGCAACAGCAATAGAGACTCTGACAAAGACCTACCTGAAATAAATATCAGGTTGGCTTTGATCATCATAATTTATCTTTGTGTCCTTGTTTTAGAGGAGGACCCAAGGTGGATGTAACCTTTCCACCTGAGCACTCAGATCTAAACCTGAGTATTTTCTAGAAGCAATGCAAAACTATTTCATCTGACTTTCAGTAGCCAAAGATATTCAAGTATAAAAACATATAGTACCATTCAATAGTCTGGTCCTATGTTTTCAATATACTGTTACCTCCCTGGGAGGGTTACAAACTAAATAATATCTATATAAACGGAAACAAGAGACTCTGCACTGCAGGACGCTGCAAACGAAACTGTGGCACCATCAGATCAACATCATATTTTGTATACCCTTAAGAAGTAAATGGTGGTGGTGCACCTGTTGTGATTCACCTGGAATCAAGCTGTGACCTACTTTTGTTGTTGTTTAGTCATTTAGTCGTGTCCGACTCTTCGTGACCCCATGGACCAGAGCACTCCATGCACTCCTGTCTTCCACTGCCTCCTACTTGCAGTTTGTGCTTTTGAACTGCTAAGTTGGCAGGAGCAGGGACCGAGCAATGGGAGCTCACCCAGTCATGGGGATTTGAACCGCTGACCTTTTGATCGGCAAGCCCTAGGCTCAGTGGTTTAACCCACAGTGCCACCCGCGTCCCCTTCCTTCTACAGCCCTCCATAAACCTAACTGGGTCCTCCATAAACCTCCCACACCATTCTTGATCCTTTCAGAGCAGACTTTCAGTGGTGCACCGGGAAATCACCAAGAATTGCCTACCCTACCCTAGCAACAGGAACATCTCATGAGCAAATTCTGCTCATGAGACATAAAATAAAATCTAATTGTTCTTCGAAAGACGAAGTCAAAATGAAAACTGTCTGCCTACTATGGAAATATTTTAAATCGTGATTAGTGTTAATTGCATTTAGAAAGTAGCACTTAATTAGTTTTTTGTCTTGTTTCAGGGACAACTTTTGCATCTAAACTGGCTCTTCAGGAAAGCAAAATATGTGGGCATCAGAAGAGGAGATCAGAAGCAATAATGCAATCCAGCAAAACATTTTCCAGCTGAACTAGCAGGCTTCTGTTTGCAATTACCCTTGAAGTCAATGACAAAAACTTGTTCACAAAAGGACTGGGTCTTTTTGCTTTGAATGTAACTAACTGGGAAAAGAAATAAGTTCTTCCAAGTATTATTATTATTATTATTTAAAGCATAAATCTGAATTTATGTGTCTTAGTACTTTATTTCAGAAAGCTTTTTCAAGTTCTTCACAAGAGATGGAAATGATTCCTAAAGCCCTTGCTATTAGCTTTTTTAATCAACTGTTCTTGACAGCCACTAGAATATTTGTTAGAACTTGTCCCAAAATAAACACACTTCTTTTAAAAAAATAATCCTTTGAATATAATTAGTTTATTCAATTACCAGGGTGTTTCTTAGACTTTCATTAAGGGCTGCAAACACTCTGGGTGGAATTCAATTAACTCCCTTGTACTCAACAAAAGGGCTTTGGATCCAGCAGACACCTCTGCTAATGGAAGAGGAGGAGAAGGAACTGTTGCCGATTCCCCCTTGCCTCTTCTGCAGAGTCCCTCAAATCTCTGGAGCTGATTTTGGGGAGGAGTTGCATTTGAGGGAGGGGAACCTGGCAAATAGTGAGCACCCCATCTCTTCTGTTAGAGGGCGCCTCTCCTGGACAGAAAGGCTGTGTAAATTTTGCAGGTTGGATCCAGGCTGCCTTTTGTGGACAGGAATCCTCCCTCCATGCAAGGCTTCTGATTCAACAGAAGGCTCCCTCCCACCCCGCCAAACAGTGTCGGAAGTAGTGCTGGTTGCAACTAGCAAAGATACCTCTCCACTGGCTGCAGCAAAGTCTGGATCCAACCCCATAATATTCCCAGTAAAGGTAAAGGTACCCCTGACCATTAGGTCCAGTCACGGAAGACTCTGGGGTTGCACACTCATCTCACTTTACTGGCTGAGGGAGCCGGCGTTTGTCCGCAGACAGTTTTCCGGGGCATGTGGCCGGCATGATTAAGCCACTTCTGGCGAACCAGAGAAGCGTACGGAACCGCCGTTTACCTTCCCACCGGAGCGGTACCTATTTATCTACTTGCACTTGACAAGGGGGGAGCCGTGCCATGTAAGGTTGCGAATATAAGCCACACTTATATTCTGCATAGGCGGAATTTGGGGGAAAAGTGCTGCTTATATTTGGGCCAATGTGGTAAATGTAATGTTGTACATGATCCAGTTACAGCTGTACCTCGGCTCCCGGACAAATTGGCTCCCAAACGATCGAAACCCGGAAGTCAGCATTCTGGTTTTCAAACAATTTTCGGAAGCCTATCATCCGGCGCTGCTTCTGCAGCTTCCGATTGGCTGCAGGGTGCTCTTACAGCCAATCGGAAGCAGCGCCTTGATTTTCTAACGGTTCCAGGAGTCGAACATACTCCCAGAATGCATTCTGTTCGAGAACCAAGGTATGACTGTATATGAATCACTAAGGAGGGCGATTCAACTTGTGGGATATGTTTTAGGAGCAATGTCAGCTGCTGCCTCACCACCACCCACCCACAAAACAACTGAACTGTATGTAACATAGCTGCATCGCAAAGCACGCTATATGGGTCAACTGGGATGGAGAAGGAAAAAAGAATGGGCATCATTGTCAGAACTTCAGTACCATTTCATATAGTACTTCCAACCCTGCAAACAACTACAGTGGTGCCTCGCAAAACGAAAAGAATCCGTTCCACGAGTCTCTTCGTCTAGCGGTTTTTTCGTCTTGCGAAGCAACCCTATTAGCGGATTAGCGGATTAGTGCTATTAGCGGCTATTAGCGGCTATTAGCGGCTTAAGGGATTAGCGGATTAGCTGCTAAAAGGCTATTAGCAGCTTAGTGCCTTAGAAAAAGGGGGTGGGGAGCGGAAAAAAAATCGCAAGAATCACAAGACATTTTCATCTTGCGAAGCAAGCCCATAGAGAAATTCGTCCTGCGAAGCGCATTGAAAAACGGAAAACCCTTTCGTCTAGCGGGTTTTTCGTCTTGCGAGGCATTCGTCTTGCGGGGCACCACTGTATTCAGTATCATTTCCTTTAGGCATAAGCTGAAAGTATACTTACTCTCCCAGCTTTGCCCAAATAGCCAGCGCTACTCTCAGTATAATTTCCGACCCTTCAAAGAACACAGAATCCCAGATTTTTAGAACTGTATGGTTAGGAAGGCATGTAGCAAACAGCGTCAGGAACCACTGCATAGTGAAGACATTCGTGAGTGGGGGTTCGTAACCGCCTGAAACAGAAGAAAATAGAACAGATCCACAGTTATTCCCTGAAAGTGTTTCTCTTAACACAACCCATCAGGAAGAAAAATACAGAATTGCAGTAACAACAAATGATTCCACTCCATTCCATTCATTTTTAGATCCAAGGAAGCCAAACACAATTGATAATATGCTAGCAACATTCCTCTATGGAATAGCATTGCTCAGCTTTTACTAATGTTGGAATCTGGTAGGATTTTTACCCCCAAGCCTTCTGAATTGGTATCATAAACTGAACAGCAGTGTGGGAGGTGATTGGATCAGTAGAAGGAGAAGAAGAAGAGTTTGGATTTGATATCCCGCCTTTCACTCCCTTTTAAGGAGTCTCAAAGCAGCTAACATTCTCCTTTCCCTTCCTCCCCCACTCAAACACTCTGTGAGGTGAGTGGGGCTGAGAGACTTCAGAGAAGTGTGACTGGCCCAAGGTCACCCAGCAGCTGAATGTGGAGGAGCGGAGACGCGAACCCGGTTCCCCAGATTACGAGTCTATCGCTCTTAACCACTACACCACACTGGCTGTAACAATAAACTCTGTTACACTTGCATTTCTACTTCCATCAACCCATCTCTTCCTCTCCTTTACATAAAAAGAACCCTGCTGCATCGGGCCAAAGTCCAGCATCCTGTTCTCACAGTGGCCAACTGGATGCTTATGGGAAGCCTGCAAGCAACGCCCAAATACAACAAGTAAGTGGGATTAGGTATCAGTATTTGCATGTCAAACTCCGTAGTATCCCAATTTTCAATGGAATGGTTCGTTCAATTGTCCAGCACTCTCTTAGGGACTTTTAACTCTGCAGCAATGATCAATTATTTATTGAACTTTCTTATGCTGCTTTTCAAGACAAGAAGTCTTCCCAAAGCAGTTCACGGGCATAATTTAGCATTTAAGAAAAAATACAGGAGATACCTTAAAAATGTAAATTAACACAGCAGCAAAGAACAGATTCTCTCTCAAACCAGTAACCCCAACTGGAACAGTTATCAATATTTTCACTATGATCATGTTTGCTATTTTTTAAAAAGTCTGATTCAAAAAAATATATGAGGGCCCTGTGATAACCATCTGCGGCCCTTCGTCCATGAGAGACCCAGAGCATGGCAGCATAAGAAAGGGCCTTTTCTGTGGTGGCTCCCCACATGTAAAATGCTCTCTTCGGGGAGGCTCCCCTGGCACCTTCATTACATATCACTGTGCCAGGCAAAAACTTCTCTCTTTAACCAGACTTTTGGCTGATTAACATTCTACATCATTTTAAATGTGTTTGTCAGGGGAACGTTATCGGTTTTGTTTTGTTCTTGCTTTCATTATGTATTTTGTGTTCTCGTTATGTATTTTTATGTTGTGGACCACCTTCAGATGAAGGACGGGTATACAAATTTAATAAATAATAATAATTATTAGTTTCACCTCAAACATTTGTTAAGTTTTAAACAGGCTAATATATTTTTTAGCCTCGTGATCAGATGCGTTCTAAAGGCTCCCAGGACAAAGAAATGTTACAGGAGCGAAGAAACAGAAAACTAACAAAGAAAACAATTGGAAGGCATCTACCTCCACTTTCTCTGTTGGCAGCTCTTTGAAGAGTATCCAAATGCTGAGACAGCTCAGGAAGTTTCATTCTCAGGAGGTCTCGGAACACGGCCATGTCGACAGATAGCGCTCGGAGGTTATTGACAAAATAGCTGTCAGGCAGGACTTTATCAATTAAGTAAATCATAATCTGAAAACAAAGCAGAAAAGGCTGGCAGCTAGTAAGGGTCCCACGGAATCACTGTGGTTGAATACAAATTATTTCCATGCAATTCTCTATCTACTTGTAAAGGTAAAGGTAAAGGGAAGCAGGTGGTACTGTGGTCTAAATCACTGAGCCTCTTGGGCTTGCCGATCAGAAGGTCGGTGGTTCGAATCCCCGTGACGGGGTAAGCTCCTGTTGCTCTGTCCCAGCTCCTGCCAACCTAGCAGTTCGAAAGCACGCCAAAAAGTGCAAGTAGATAAATAGGTACCACTGCAGCGGGAAGGTAAACAGCGTTTCTGTGCACTCTGGTTTTCCATCACGGTATTCCATTGCGCCAGAAGCGGTTTAGTCATGCTGGCCACATGACCTGGAAAACTGTCTGTGGACAAATGCCAGCTACCTCGGCCTGAAAGCGAGATGTGCGCTGCAACTCCATAGTCGCCTTTGACTGGACTTAATTCAAAATCCCCTGCATTCCTGTGTAAAACACACACACACCCTGCTTCGGGGGACTTCATCCCCAATTCCAAACTATTTTGATAAAAAAATTCAAAATACGGGTAAAAACAACAACACCTTGCTCAGTAGCGTCACTCACTTTTAAAGCATCTCCCTCGTTGCCTTCCATTACTTCAAGAATGAGGGCGGCCAGAATGTTAAAGCCTTGACAATATCCTACAGATTTGTTCCACCTGGCGTAAGCCAGTAAAACACGTTTTAATACCACTCTGTCTTGCTCTGCCTCCTGGCCACAGTAAGAACTGCATCCAGTTCGATGAAGATCCTAAAGAAAGTGGAGGGGGGAAACAGGGAATAAGGTCTTAGCAGAAGCTCCCTTTATGGCTTTTACATTGTTAAATTCAAGCGCACACTCTGACGTCAGCCCTGTTTTTATTTCCTGAATTAAATTGACTTTGCACGATGGAACGGAATCTGCAAATGTCCAATTCCAATATGAAGTCATTTAGTAGATTATATATGCACAGCCTTTATCTACTGACACGCTCAAGGAGGCTAACTGGATAAGCAATTACCACCGGTCAATATAAAATAGCAACAAAATAATCATTGTGCAGAAAGTGGATTATTTCTTAAATGGAAAATTAGAAACACCTTTTCTGCTGTCAGCAGTTAATATCGTACTGGGCAGAAGCAACAGCAATATAAAGCCTGCTACTTAATCTTTTGTCTCCTAGTTCCAAACTTAACATGCTGGTATATTGGAATAAATACCACCCTGGGGGTGAAGGCAACAGGCAGCAGCATTCTGAAGCTAACATTCGTAACAAAATTTTAAGAAATTAAGACATCCCTGGGACAGAAGGCAATGCGCTTTCTAGCCATATTGAAACAAACACGGAACAGGTGCATTTTATCAGGCAAGCTGTAAATTTTAACATTCAAAGGGAGGTTTCAGGTAGCTTGCAAAGTCCCATCTGTCTCTTTAAAAGCATGCCTTTAAATCAAACAAAGGCTTATAAAAGAGCATAATGAAAATCCGAGTAACGTGGATGATGTTAAGCGGCAATTCAAAACGTTAAACTACTGCAATTTTAAAAGTTCACTATTTGAATGAAATGCAGAAAATTCTAATTACAGAATTTGTTTTTTTTTCTGGAGCCAGCAGAGACGTTCCAGTGAGCATGTACAGTGCGCTAGTCTCCATGCGCATGAGCGCACACGTTATGCGCTGCATTGAACTAAGTTCTTCTCAGTGCAAACCCACCAAAATTAAGTGAGCCGCGGCCAATAAATTCAGTGGGTTTACTCGGAGTATGACAAACATTAGATACAACAACCCCACATCTTGAGTAGATACTGCAGCTCTTTCAAAAGCAACATGTCAAATTCTAGAAAAAATTGCAGGCTTGTACTATATAATTGCATGACGGGAATGACTTCTGCTTGAATAACAGGACTTCCCTGCCATTCTTCTGGTCCTGTGCTCTCTGTGGGAGAACCTCTACAAAAGACATAGGAGTGAACAGAGGGGGAAAGGAGGAAATATTCTATTGTGCCTTAGTGTGAATTCCACCCTATACACTCATTTTTGTCATTGTCGTTTTCCCTTTGTTACACTGTACAGTGGTACCTCGGGTTACATATGCTTCAGGTTAACTAATTGTAAAATGACTGACCAATGGGAACCCAAGGGGAGGAGTTAGAGTTAGAGTTAGAGTTAGGGTGGTTGGGAAGTCAGTCTGGAGTTAGAAGAGGGTAAGACTGTGGGTTGGGCTACTCTGATGTGAGAGAGTTTGTTAAGAGGAGTCAGTCAAACAGTTGAGATAATCAGTCAGAAGGTACAGTGGTACTTCGGGTTACATACGCTTCAGGTTACAGACTCCGCTAACCCAGAAATAGTACCTCGGGTTAAGAACTTTGCTTCAGGATGAGAACAGAAATCGTGCTCCGGCGGCGCGGCAGCAGCAGGAGGCCCCATTAGCTAAAGTGGTGCTTCAGGTTAAGAACAGTTTCAGGTTAAGAACGGACCTCCGGAACAAATTAAGTACTTAACCCGAGGTACCACTGTACATAGGAATTGACCGTTGGGTCACTCAACTGCCCCCCTCCCCACTGTTATTTTACACTGCAGGGGTGTGCTAGCTGTTGTTTGGAACCCAAATTTTGGTTTGTGTGCCAAACATACAGGCAAACTTCGGTTTACACTTTGTGCTCCCCCCTCCCACCTCTTCCCCAAGAGCCTCCAGATACTATTCCAAACTGCTTATTGCTGCTGCAGAAACACCTTCTCACCACTGATTGGCAACCACAAGGCGGTGGTATAAGCAAGGACTTCACTGCTTAGAATCCTTTAGGTTACTCAATGCATAATCAACTCACACAGCACATTCTTCCATTTTATTTCATTCTGCCCAGGAGCCCTTCCCTTTCTTAATTTATATTGGTGCGCCCTATTGCTAGGACCTTGAATGTGCATAAAGCATATATCGCTTCCCTTCTTTTTAATTAGCAATGATTTTCCCTCACCTCCAACTGCACATTTCCTCATGCCATCTTGTATTCATGCTGTTCACGAGAATTGCACCCCTTATAATACTTAATACATAATCTATTTATTGCTAATTAGTGCTTTGGTATCTTTGTCTTCTTTTGCTGTTACGCTGGAACCAGTGGGCTTGATTCAGAACCTGTCAGTCATAAGACACCTGAAGAGAGATCTTTAGAGAGCACTGTCACCAGCCTTATCTGCTGCCCTTACACTAAGGAAATCTGCAGAGTGAACATGATTCTCTCCCCACTCCCATTTTTAGCTTCACAATAACCTTGCATGGTAAGAAAGGCTGAGACATAGTGACTGGCACAAGGTTAGCCAATGAACTTCATGGATGAGTGGAAATTTGAGCCTCAAACCTGGTCCAATACTCTAGCCAAGGGTGGACAATCTGTGGCCCTCAAATGTTGCTGGACTTCAACTCCCATCAGCGCCAGACAGCCATGGATGATGGGAGCTGTAGTCCAACAAGATCTGTAGAGTTGCGGGTTACTTTTGTCACTACACCAACTCTTTCTTCATATTTGTTAAGACAGGATCCGATGCTGGCACGATCAGATGTTGATGTTTTTATTCATTGCAATACCTTGTTTTCAATGTCAGTTATACTCAGACTTGTTGAAATTAATGGACAAGACTAAATTAGTTCCATTAATTTCATGGGTCTATTTTGAATAAAACTTAGTTGGATGCAACCCTGTTCCGTTTTATATAAGCAGATTAATAAGAAATACAATTATCAGAACACAGAAATTGGGCAGGGGGGAGAGAGACACAAACACACTTCTTTGTTTCCCCAGAGTTACATTGTATTGGCGGTTATAGACTATTAGTAAACAAGAGACAAAACAGATATGTTGTTAATTTTTAATGTGGCCCTGTACCATTAAGCTCTATAATTTATACCTACCAATTAGGATCAGTATTTTCATACAGAACTTTCAGAAATATGTATAACCTTACTAAGACCCACTGGGATAGCTTAATCAGTACAGTATGAGACTCTTAAACTCAAGGCTGTGGGTTCGAGCCCCACACTGGGCAAAAAGATTCCTGCATTGCAGGGGGTTGGACTAGATGATCCCTGTGGTCCCCTTCCAACTCTATGATTCTATGATTATTCCTATTACAAAGCTTGGCTTTAGTTCTCATCAAGGTGGTTTATTTCTACCTGTTCTCACTCTGAAATGTGGAACTGACAAGACTAAGACAAGTATATTTCTAGAAATACACGGGGGGGGCATAATTTGCCAATTCAAAAAGTAATGCTAATAAAGGAGTATTTTAGGACCAATCTTTATTCTAAGCTCCCTTTTGCCATTTTGGAAGCTTCTATGGTAAACAGAACCTGTTTTTGGAAGTGGTGAAGAGCTCAGCCTTATTATTAAAAGTTTAACAGTTCATTAATCTTCCTAGCTGTTACCAGTTCCCATTAAGCTATTTGAACAATGGGCAAAGAAATAATTTCCTTGCACGTTGATAATATAAACGTAACTTTCAGGAAAACCAGCAGGGACATATACAGCCATGAACAATAAGCTAATTAAAATTGCTTAAAGTACCTTTACAATCTGAACACCCATGGAATCATCGTCAGGATTGCTTCTGTCATTGAAAGTGAAGCGCATTGTTTTATCCCAGTCAATTGCTATGCTCCTTAAGTAATGATCTGCCAAGGTGAGCCAGACCTTAAATAATAAAAAATAATAATTTTATTATTTATACCCCACACCCAATAGAGATTTCCTCCCCTCCCCACAAAATAATTGTGAGTAATCCCTCCTTTAAATAGTTTATAAATAAGTAAAGCTAATCAACAAGTTATAAGGGACGCGGGTGGCACTGTGGGTAAAAGCCTCAGTGCCTAGGGCTTGCCGATCGAAAGGTCAGCGGTTTGAATCCCCGCGGCGGGGTGCGCTCCCGTTGTTCGGTCCCAGCGCCTGCCAACCTAGCAGTTTGAAAGCACCCCTGGGTGCAAGTAGATAAATAGGGACCGCTTACTAGCGGGAAGGTAAACGGCGTTTCCGTGTGCGGCTCTGGCTCGCCAGAGCAGCGATGTCACGCTGGCCACGTGACCCGGAAGTGTCTCCGGACAGCGCTGGCCCCCGGCCTCTTGAGTGAGATGGGCGCACAACCCTAGAGTCTGTCAAGACTGGCCCATACGGGCAGGGGTACCTTTACCTTTACCTTAATCAACAAGTTCCTATCAGTCTGAAACACTATGCAAACAAGCTTTCAAACAATAGCATAGCAAGACAGGAGAAGGCTGCCCTGGGCACTGCAGGCAACTGCAAGGCATCACTGGGGGTGGGCATTGGAGGGCGGCATTGGAGCTTCAGGGCGGCACGGGAGTTGGTTGGCAGTACTGGCGATGCAGTTCAGCAACTTTGGGCGTTCTTATAAAAAAAGCCCCACCCCAGGCGCCAGTGGGGGTTGCTAAGGCGCTGCTTTCAAAATTATTGGACCAACACCTGAACAGTGAGTGCAATCCTTTTAGTTATACAAAATAACTGCATCTCTGCAGACTGCGTATTATTTCATGGTAGCAAGTCAAAGGCACAGCTCACCTATATATTGCATAACACACCATGCTCATACGAGCAATTCTCTCCCACAAAGCAGATGTAGGAAGAAGATTGGGCAATTGTGTGTCTTTACGTAGCGCATGCAGCAGAATATACAAAGGTATAGGGTTGGATCCACACTTACTCGTGCTAAGAACAGACTCGCGTAAATCAACAGGGCTTAACTTAGTCCTAACTTAAACTACATTGATTTCAATGGGTATAATCAAAGCGTTACTAAGTCTGGCCCTATTCCATAGGATGTAAAGTTGGGCCAGGAATTGGTTTTACTTGCTGAGCAGCAGCCTGAAGGAGAAGAAGGCAGAGTGACTCCACTCTTTTTACATGCAGTATCTCTTCACAAAGCAACTGGCCTAATTCACAGCTATCAGTCACCAGAAACTGAGATAACTTCACCAGTGCCAAGCTTGAGGCATTAAATCATCTGTCAAAGTTATGAGCACTGGCACAAAGATTGGGTTTCTTTTTTGAATTTACACTAGAAACTTCAGATGAATCTGGTCACTAAAGAATACCTCTATGTTCATTCTTAAATCTAGAAGGAACATGTAGATGTTTATCCAGTAATGAAAGTTATGCTCATTGAAATCCACAGGACACAGAAGGTTATAGCTTTCCTCACCTTTCTCCTCCACTCCTTTGGTATTCCTGTTGGCAGCCTAGCCACTGCTTTGAGAGCATCGTGCCACTAAAAAATAACCACTGAGACAGATTATTCCAGTTCAGAAACATAACTGGGCATGCAACACATTAGCAATTTAATATATTTACCATGAACTTAAGTACCAAGTACTTAAATACCCGGTTACCCAATTAGACATGATCAACATGGAAAGGAAGAACTAATCTGCTGCTTAATTATTCATTCATATTCTAGAAATTACAAAAATAATAATAATGCAATGGACTTTAATCCTTTTAGCTTCTTAGCCATATAGAATGACCTGCTGTCACAGAAAAGGAAACTGTTCAGGTATCAAAACACCACAAGTAACAAGCACATTTGCAACGGAAGTGATTACTGTATAGGCTCATTTGGATAACACTCCCACTTCACAGGCCAGTGCAGATTTTAAATAAATATTTGTCCATGCATTCAGAAGACCTTTAGCCACTTATAGATGAATAAAAATAATAAATTACCTGCTGAAAGCCATTCTGACCTAAAGATGGCTCAAGTGTAAATTTCAACTTGGTGTCAACTCCTATGCAGTAAAATAATAAAAAAAACAAAGAAACAAATTACTAAAATATTGGTTTAGGGATTAAAGAAGAAAATTATCAGATAACCTTAAGCACGTGAATGTCCCCAAATATCTAAATCAACGTATGGTAATGATACAATTTTTGACATACAAAACTGCGTATTTACTCTGGGTCAGAGACAACTCTAGAGAACAGGTAAAACACATTAGGCAAAAATGGGTGGGTACAGCCCCTACACATGGAGGGAAACACCTTGGGTTCAACAGAGCTTTCCTCCCCACCCTCACCCCCGGCCCCACTTTGCCATTAACAATGAGTACCCTAGGACAGTTCGGCAATCAAGATATCTATGTTTAGCTCCCTTATTCACAGGAGCTAATGAAACTTGACAGAGCAGAAGGGATGAAGGTGAGAAGACGAAGAGCCACAGCTCTGAAGTATAGCATCTGGTTTGCATGCAGAAGGTATCAGGTTCAATCTGCAGCCTTCTCCAAGTAGTGCCATTAAAAAATATATCCAAATTTCATAAAATGAAGTAGATATTTAGATACTCATTTTCATCCAGATCAGCCATGTACAGTGCAATTCCATACACGTTACTCAAAAGAAACTTTCATCAAGTTCAACGGAGCTTACTCCATTAAGTGGATTTGGAACTGCACCCGTAGCTTTTTAAAAATGGGGAGACATATAATTAGGATAATTAAACTTTGAAAAATCTCACAAATACCTTTAGTAATCTACATTTACAATACTGACATCCAAAGAAATTTCTGACCTTTCACAATTAGCTTTCCTTTTGTATCCAGTTGTAGCCAATTAACAAATTAGCTACATATTTAATCAATATTTACTTCCAAGGAATCATACGGATTATAGTGAATTGTTTCATGCCCTTTCTTCATTGAAGTCTGATTTGTCAAACTCGCCTTAAGCACAATAGACCATCTGCTTTTATGAAGCCCTTGTGCAAGAAGAAACTAGCTTCGTGCACAAGCTGTGGATTTCTTTTCTTTTTTTAAGAAAAGCTGCACAATATGTACCTACATTATAAAGGGCTCTTGCCCCATATGGTAGAGTGCTGCTGTCCAAAGCTAAGGTGCTGAACTGTCATCTGATGTTCTAACAACAAACTCGTGACGCCTTAGACATTGGGAAATATAAAAAGACTGCAACTTTTGGAAATACTGGATTTGCTTCTGTTACAAGACAATTACTAAGAAATGAAAGGGTGGCCAGACACGACAACTTCTCAAATCAATTACACAACCATTCCTTCTAAATTTCAAACAACTATATTAAACTAGGAAAGATATAGTGTTACACACACCAGCTACTTCAATATAATATAACCAAAGGAGCCCCGAAGCTTTAACAGTCTTTCCAATACAGGCCCTACAAGTGAGGTCATCACTACTAAGGAATTTATTTGCATTTGATGCAAGGTTGTTGACGCATCTGCATCAAGCTTCTTGTACCCTCCACAAATGTGTCTTCGCTTCAGCCAGGCAACAAAGTTGGGTTTGTCTGAATACTGAGATTTAAATTTCCAACAAGAATTGAATCGCTGCTTTCAGCAGCCCTGTCCTGCCTGCAACGCTTCCAAGCACCTGGATAGCTCAATTGGTTAGAGCAGAGTGCTGATAATGCCAAGGTTGCACGTTCAATCCCAGTATCCCTGCATTTCAGGGGGTTTGATTAGAAAATCCTCAGGGCCTCTTCCAAAGCTACAATTCTGTGATTCTATATAAATATACACACCAGAGAGAGGATTAGTCTTCTTCTACCTGTCGTTATTGGATACCTCTCGGATACCTCCCGAGGTTGTCTATACTCCCCATTCTAGTTATTTCTCCATACCCTAAAGAACCACAGATGGTCAGGCATCAGGGCACTTCACCCTCAGCCATTCTTCTGCATCGCCATAGGCCAGGTCTTCAGAGAGCAGGATAGGTACTCTAGGCATAAACCTCAGAATTGCCTCCAGAACAAAGACACTGTGCTCAAGAGTCACGTGTGCTGGAGGAGTCAGGTGGAAAAACAGATGGAGCGAAGGGACGCTCTACCCTTCAACCAACCCGACGTCCTGGCTCCCAGGACATTCACAGGGGACCTCTCTGGGCTGGACGGCTCTACACCATCCTTCCGAGATGCCCCGACGAGATCCCCTGCTGGGGGCTCGGAATGGGTAGGCTGCCTCGCAGCTCCAGAGGCGCAGTTTCCTTCTGGCCCTGTCTGCCATTGCCAGGCCCGGAGGAGCTCTCCTCAAGCCGCAGCCATCCGCGCTCCCCGCCCAAGGCGGCGCCAGAGCCTCGCCCTCCGGGCCGAGGAGACGGCGGCGCTCCGGGGCCTCCCCAGCCAGCCCGAAAGCCCGTTGCCCCCGACGGAGGGCGCGCTTCCTACCCGAGGGCTCCATCCGCGCCCCTCCGGCGTCGCTGGGGAGTGTCTGGAAGGAGCAGCGCCGGGCATCTCCTCGCACGCAGCTCCCTGTCGCCAGTGGCCGCCCCCACCTTCCCCCAGCAGCTTAAGCGATTAAAGCCTGCCCGGGTTAAGCCCGGCTAAGAGGCCTCGCCACATGCCCTCCTCCCCGCGGCGGCCGCTTTTTCAAACAAAGGCGGGAAAAGCGAGGGCCTCCAGGGCGCGCCAAACCAGCAGGCAGCCCTTACCCGGCTCCAAGGTGCAGAGGAGACGAGGCGCGGTGCGCGAGATGCAGCTGCGCTTCTTCAAGACGTTGCTGAGGATGGTGCCCACCCCGCCGCCGCCGCCGCCGCCCCCGCCGGTGCTCTGGCGCTTGAGGCAGCGTCCCCCCCGGCGCAGCGAGCTCGCCAGCCTGTCCTGCCTCATGGCTGACCCCGGGCCGCAGCGCGACCATCCGCCGCGCTCGCCTCAGCTCAGCAGCCGGCGGGGCGCGCGCGGCTGGGCTGCAGGTGCAGCGCGCGGTGACGCAATGCCCGGGCCTGCCGGGCTCGCCGTCGTCGGGGCGCCCGAGGGGAGAGCCTTAAACGCGCCAGGCGGCGAGCAGGGCCAGGCATGGGGGAGGCATAATGGCGGGGCCGGAGGAGGGCGCCGCGGGGGCGAGAAGAGGCCGGCGCGCTTCCCTCCCGGCTGGAGGGGGCATCTGCAGTGCAGAGAAGAAGGCAAAGGCGAGGCGAGGGAGAAGGGAGAGAAAGGGCTGCTCCCGCCCACAAGCGCAGCAGCAGCATCACGGGCGGGGGGGGGGGCGAGCCGGGCGGCGGTTCCTCCTCCGGCACCGCCTGCTAGCAAGCAGCTCGGGTTAAAAATAAACGCGAGTCGGCATGGATGCCAGCAGCATCTATAGAGCGTCTTAAAAATATATATAAAAAGCTGAGGACGACGACCAGGCTGCAATCCGTCAGGTTTGCACAGCCTGTCCTGAGGGAGCTGCAGAAGAGTGGTGGGCATCTGCTTAGGCACCTACAACAACAAGGAGTGCCAACTTAAATAAATATGGGCAGGGGGGCAGGGGAGCCCTGACCCACATAATCACTTGAGGCAGCAAATGCACACCATAATAATAAAATATTTCAGGAGGCCACCCCCCAAATGATGCACATTGCCATTCAAATGGTGTGCATTAGCTCCTATGACAACGTGTCTCTCCCATTGTTGATTAAGATGAGCTGTGCTTTTCTTTGCAGCATCCTTAAAAACACTGAAATGGGGGGAGGCGCTTCCAGTTTAGGTTTCAGTCTAATTGCTGAACATAAGGCGGCTTGTGTTACCCCCCTTTGCACAGAAGGCACCATATGTGCCACAATCGGATGGAATATGTTATAGCAGAAGACGCTTTGCACGTATTATATGCCAACGAAATCTATAGAAGAGAGAAATTCAAAGTTCCCAGGGCCTTTCCATCTGCACCTCCCCCTCTTTTCCCTCTTTCAAGATTCCATCCTCTGTGCTAGTGAACCATATCGGCATCTATTTTCAATATTAAATTATATCTGTGGCAGTAACGTGTAATAACCGAAGGAATGACGGACACATTCAAGAGTCACTTTAAGGTCAAGACTTCTGCCAGAGCTGAAGCAGGAACCCTTGGGCAGCACTGCATACCCACCTCACTGTTTGATATGCATATGTACATTATTTTCCTTTCAGAAACAATACAAAGCTCAGCGCAGTTGGATTTACCAAGGACCAGAAAGATTTGCACCATAAAGAACTTGCAACATTCCTGCTTCGCAGAAGCCTGACAACTCATTGCACAGAACTGGAAAAGTGGGCCATCTACACCTCACAGTGGAGAAAAAAGGTATGGACAATAGCCCTGATATGTTGATTAAACATATAAATGCATTAGATAACACCCAGGACTCAGGCAATTTTACTGAAATATGGCATCCATTTATTTCATTTTCTATTGATAACACAGAAACCTGGCATACATATGTCTATGCCTGGAGAAATGTTTTTCCTTAACAAGGATTTTGATTGGAAAAGGAGGGGGAGAAGAGGAAGGGAGGAAATAACCCCCCACACCATTTATTCTTGCTTTGTACCAAACTGAATAAAAATATAAAGCTTCGTGAAAGTTTAATTTTTTCAATCTGGTATGGCTCGCTGGAGCAAAGTCACAAAGCTTACATAGAGTTTTTCCTGTAATATGTGCCCTTGGTATTGTATGCACTCCTTAACGTGGATTCAGAAAACCACATGAGATGGTGGTTGACATGGTGTATCAACAACTCCAAGGTGAACTTCTGGGGTGGCCATCACACCACATGCTTACTTAATAAAAGTGTGTTCCAGATCTGAAAAAGTTTGAAGATAATGTTCTATTGCTTGGTAAGTCATTATCTGTCATGGGAGCAGGGGGACAAGAGCATTCAAATGAATCACCACCACATCCTACGGTGCCTGTAGCTACCTATCTGAATCCATCATAGCCTCTCTTCTGTGCAGTGTGTACTGACACTGAACAATTTGCACACCCTGGTTCAAAACATTTTTTTTCCATTATAACCATCATAAGCTGCAGAATGCCAGACCATATCTGTCAGTCATATCAAGGTGATACTCCTAACCTGAAAAGAGCAACACAATTCATTTCAACCTTTCAACAACAACAAAAGAGACTGGCTAATTGCTACGTTTTCTAACATGGTTTAGCTAGGCTCTTTCAAACTGAAATGCAGCGGGTGGTTTTTGTTGTATTAATACAACTGCTCCCTATTCCTCAGCGACAGCAAGTATTTGTTTTTCTTGTTCAGGAGAGTCAATTCATTCACCGTGGTAAAAAGCAGGTGTAGTAATTAAGTACAGCAAACGGTTGCCCTTTTTTGTCCTACATAAACAGAGAGCACATATGCATCAAAGAGCACCATGGCAGCTTTATTCTCTGGCACAACACTTTCTGCAAGCCTGTAAAATAAATGAGTAACTATGCTTCCCAGTGCAAGATGTTTATGATGCTATCATATTGTATGAGATAAATAAAAGGTCCTATCACACCAAGTTGAACCATAAATCAACTGTACACATAATAAAATGTACATAGAATATAGTTAATTGTGGCTTTTGTTTTGACTGGGATTATTCCTTGAAAAGCCACCCACTGCTATTCATATGTAAGCGCGTTGTTAATTTTGATTACAAAGGCTATATATTCTTTTGATAAGAGGATGACCAAAACTCAAGTATAAATGATTGCTTTCTTTTACATGTTTTTATACAGAAGTCTTTGAACCAGCCCCAAAACTGTACAAAAGAAAAAAGAAATTGCTATCATAGCCACCCATTAAAAGTACTGGAAATGGCTTTCAGGAAAATATGTCATTGATCAAAAGTAGCCTCAAAACATACACTGAAGATATTCAGATAATAAATATAGCCAGCAGGTCTCCCCCACCTTTCCAGATTTATATATAAATTTCCATCAAGCCTAAAGATATGTTTGGTTTACTGGGGGCAGCACCAGGTGAGGTATCAGAGCCCTAAATAAAATTAAATGTTCTGGAGTCCATATTGGCCTATTTATGAGATTTTTATTGTGCTCTTCCAAAGCAGCCCAGGGCAGCAAACAAGAACAAAGACTATGAACAGAAGCTAGTTAGGGCAAGGAAAGGGATAGAATAATTCTAAGTTTCGTTAGAAGTGCTGGTATGGTCTCAGAGTATGGTCTGAAGGTGCACAAAGCCACCATCTTGCTGAAGCTAAGCCGCCATTTGGATCTAGTCAGTGGCTGGGATGGGTGGCCTCCAGTGAACCACACCTTTGCCACCTCAGTTTCGATGTCAAAGGAAAGGCAGGATATAAAATGAGAGGGGGGAAATATCATTTTTAAGCCCCCTTTCTGCTTGCAGGTGTGACGATTTCTAAGCACAGCACAACATTAGTCCCTGCAGAAGTTGGCTATTAGTCACACACCTCCCAAATGCTTCTCTCACTTCTGCTCTCCACAAACGAAATGCCTATCTACATAAGATGGCCGCCATGTAGACACCACTTAAATTGCTCCTTACAACAGTGTAAAGAGTCAAAACCTTGTGTAAGCTACGGTGCATGAACAGCTCACCGTGCGTACAGCAGTGAAAAGCACTTTCTACACAACAGCAATCATAACACTTAAATCAGGCCTAAGAATTACTTGTTGACCAGCAGTCGTTTGGACAGTTTACTTCTCAAGCTGTATGCACCACTCTTGGGTGCGTACCCTGAATAGTGCTCTGTTACCCTGAAACCCAGGAGCTAGCTTAGGTTAGTTAAAGGAAATGTATTTTGGCTTGCTTTCAAAAGCTATTCTAAGCAATTAGATCCAGGTTGTTTTCAGGAAAAACTACCCAACAGAGGCAGGGAAGGAGCATGGTATGCGGAAGGGCAGGGAGAAATCATCTCTGTTTCTACATATCCTATTTGCAAATTGTTTTAGCAGATTATCTGCAGAGTATGCAATGCATTATTAATCCCACCTTTGAAAGATTCCCTCCCCCCTCTTCCCTAAATATAATTATTTGCTTAACAGCTCATATAAAACTGCACTTTAGCATGCTATTGACTAGCGTAATCAGTCCAGACAGCTACGTCAGATGCAATAAAGGTTTACTATCCAAGTCTAATAAACGAAACAGAGTTATGTGCTCTCCATGAAAAAGATATAATTAGATCTAATATAAGAACTGTGCAAGTTGCTTTCCATCTCTGCAAAGTACATTTCATGTCCTTAGTGCTGAAAATCAAAGTTTCAGGAATTGTAGCAACTTATGGGCCAGCAATGGCATGCCGGTCAGAGGTTCCCCACATCTGGAGTATGGCGTACAGGACTGTAACAGCTGGGGAGGATGACAGAAAATGAGGTTGGTTGCCTTGCACAAATGGAAGTGCTTTCTGCTATGACAGCGTGCAGTTCATGGATCCATTTGTGTGGCTGATCATGCCTACTTTGGTCACCATCGCTGACAGATTCTTGCCCCTGGAGAATTTGTCAAGAGGGAATGCAGCTCTATGGTTGAAACAGCTATTGGGCTTGATGGGAGGGAACAAGTTGTTCCCCAAGCCTCATTGTGAGAGGTGGGCATTTTCCTGACATGGCGTAGAGGATTAGCCCTTCCCTCTCCAATTATGACCTCTCTGCCCAGAAATTCCCCTGCGAACCACAAATAGGTTTGAAAATAGCCTTTTATCAGAGCTTAAGAGATTTTTATGATTAAGTGGCATGTTCATATTGTTAAATAAAATAAATAAAAATATATTTTGTCTCCAAAGCCCTGCCTTGTATCAAGGAAACACAGCAATGCTGCAACTTTATCGCAGGAGGCAAAAACTATCACAGCAAAATTGTTCCAGTTCAAACTGAACAGATTGTCTAATTCCTAGCAGTCTTGGTGCCGTCATGTCTAAAAATACACACTTCGTGCTGCATTTTTTAATTAATGCATTTGATCCACCAGTCTTTCAAATATTTTTCTTCCCATTTAGGTCACCTCATAGTTCTCATGCTGTGAACGATGGAGAATGTGACATGAACTGAGTGCGAGTTACAGAATTTGTGTAGGAGGGATAGGAATCTTCGTTTCGCCCACACACAAAGACTGCATAACCAAATTTGTGAAAAGAAAGCTACTGTCTCCAATTTAATGTTCAAGCTGTTGGGTGGCAAGTCATAAAAGCCAACTACTGTAAGTAATATGCAAGCAACAGGAGATGTTTGAACCACTGGATCTACTTCAAAGGGGAGGGAAGGAGCCAAAGAAAGCACAATTAGTTTTTCATACAAACTGCTTGCGAATTTTAAATGATGGAATGGGTCAGGAAAGGGAGAGCTAGCGTTCAAAACAAAACACCCAAGCCCTCTTGCAAATCCAGCCAAGAATACTATACTAGCTCTCTGGGTTCTAGCCAGACTTTATAACTCCAGTTTCAAGGTTAAGGTCACATTGTCCAAGGTACTGCTTTGTCAACCTCTTCGGCACCGGCACAGAAATCCCTTGAACAAGGGGCTAGCAGACCTGTTCAGCACAGTGACAATAAGGCCTGCCAAAAGGTCATGACCGACTTGCATATAATGTCCATAACTGACTCGCTCCACAAATCATTAACAAATACACCAGAGACCAAGTATACCAGGTGGCTGTTTTGTACCTATTGCACAATGTCACACTATCAGGGTCTCTTCTGCTCAAATAGAGAAAGGCTTCCCTCCTCCTTGGAAAACACTTTGTTACCCATATTAAGAGCTGGGAAACATTTCATCCGTCTTGTTAATACTGCTGACCAGCTCATCTTCACTGTCACTCCTTTAGTCTTCTAGTATAGGGATGGAAACCGCAGGCTCAGGGGCCAAATGCAGCCCTCGAGACTAGAAATGGATGAATCTCCCAATTCTGGTTTCTCTCAAGCTGTAGAAACCTCTGACTTTTGCATGGGTGGAAGGTAGCCCACTGTACAAAAGTAAGATTTGCATCTGCCACTCCACCCTTTCATCCGGTCCACTACCACCACCACTGGTTGACCTTGATGGAATCTAGCTCTCAGACTGAAAACACCTGCCCATCAAGCTGTCGCCTGCCCGTTAAATGGACCCTGTGGTTGCCAGTCCTAAGAGGTCTCAGAACCCAATAGTAGCACAATAGCAGAAGCAGGTGGACTTAGGGGTCAGGCTATGCAGTGGTAGTTGTTACTGATGCCATGAGGCTACTTGCTTCTGTGAGATCCTGGGATAAAGCAGCCTCAGTGGCTTCTGGCTTATGGACAAACAAGAGAAGACACAGAAGTCCCACTGATATTTCTGCAGATCCCTGGATATAGCAGCCTAGCAGAAGCAGTTTCTCCTCATCCTTCCTGCCATAGGAATACAGAAGGATAGAGTGAACACAGCTGCCACAAGCTTCAACGCCCCAGAAGCATTTCACAGTGTCTTTATTATATGGAGAAAAGGCAGACCTATGGAACGTGGGCTTGCTTCCCTTGACCCAACAGTGCATGTGTGCATTGTGCAACAGTGCATGGTGTGTTAACTTAGCTACCAGAACCACCCTTCCCATAAAACATTTCCTGAGTGGGAGAGAATGTTGCACGTGATTCTAAGCAGCTACTTTACTCGGATGTAGAAAACTTCATCTGCCTCTCCACTCAGTCAGAGAGAGAAACAGAACATGAAGATGCATACATCAAAACAAGACAAGTCCCTTGTAGCACTATATATATATATATATATATATATATATATATATATATATATAATTTTAATGCATGCACATAAAAGCTCATTTTAGTGCAGTGTTCATGCCATTTCATTTACTGTACCTGAATATAACAAACTGCCATGCTGCATGTTAATAAAAAAAATACAAGACAAAAAAAGTTAGCTTTAGAAAAATTCTGAAGAACAACCTGTGATACATTTTATACACAAAAGCGCTGAATTAAAACATGTAAAAAGGCTAATTAAGTGTGCATACTAGCTGTGGCTCCCAGTGGTGATCCCTCCTTCCCCAAACTGCCACTACAGGAGTTTCTGAAGAACCATTTTGCTCTGAGGGAAACTGAGAAGCAAAAGAACGTCCTCCTTTTGTCTTTTCTGCCTTACTGTAACACGTCTGAGGATTACTGTCTTTCTGATCTTCTGTAAACTGCTTTGTGTGGCCCACCAAATGGTACATGAATTCATAAAGCAAATGCACAAGAGGTTTTGCATTTTTAGTTTTTATACGGGAATTGCGTAATTGAGGTCAGATGGTTGTACTTCAGGCCTTTTAAAGTTTGGTGCCGTATGTCTGAAACTCTCAGAACTATGTGTGGGCACAATCTACATAGCCACAATTAAATCATTTCTGTCCTGCTGATTTTGAAGCACAGCCTGAACTCTTTGCCAGCATGCCACTGGGACAAAGAAAGGTTCACCATTACTGAATTTCACCTTATACGTGAAATCCACTTTATGCCTGGACTGTGTCTCCTTTAAATGCATACCTCCCCCTTTTTTTCTTTTTGGACACCAGAACTAATATTTTTCTTTCCTAGGCTATTAATGTTAAAAACTTTAAAAGGCCCTTGAAAATATTGGTATTGCTGAAATTGTTGTTTTATATAGTTGGTTTACATTCTTTTATCATTCATGGTTTTTCTATTATGGCACAAGCTGTCTTGAGAATTATATCTTGAAAGGCAGAGCCAAAATGTATTTTTAAAAAATAAAACTTATAATCTACTCTATGGGTAGGCAAACTAAGGCCCGGGGGCCGGATCCGGCCCAATCGCCTTCTAAATCCAGCTCATGGACAGTCCGGGAATCAAAGTGTTTTTACATGAGTAGAATGTGTGCTTTTATTTAAAATGAATCTCTGGGTTATTTGTGGGGCCTGCCTGGTGTTTCTACATGAGTAGAATGTGTGCTTTTATTTAAAATGAATCTCTGGGTTATTTGTGGGGCATAGGAAGTCATTTGTTTCCTCCCCCCAAAAAAAATATAGTCCAGCCCACCACATGGTCTGAGGGACGGTGGACCAGCCCCCTGCTGAAAAAGTTTGCTGACCTCTGTACTCCTATGCATATTAACTTGGAAGCATGTCTCATTAAGTTCAGTGGATTTACTTCCTAGGAAGTATGGTTTGAATGCAGACCTAAGAAATCCTCAGGTATAAGAATCTGACCTAAATTTTAAAATTCCTTTTTAAAAACTGAAAATGAAAAAAACTCCTGTTCAAGTATCGGTTCCTTTATAAACAATACACTACAGAGCCTGCAAAAACAAATAGAAGAAAACCTTCATCTCAGAACAGCACTTGCCAGTCTCCTTCCCTTACATATATGTTTATAGAAACCAAAAATATTTTTTTCCTGTGCTAAACAGCCTTTTCAAAATACTAGAACAGTAAAGTGGCATTTCAAAATAAGCTTACAGAGCGCCTAGATGACAACACACAAACACACAAGGGTACTTACGCCGTTTCTGGGAAACTGCTTGCAAACAGGCTGTTACAATATCACAGTTCTTCTGCACTTTGTGCAAAAGCCTGTCCTTTTGTTTCAGAAGGCGAAGCAATTTTGCTGACTGAACACAAATTCTGTAATTCAGCTCGCGTATTATAGTTGTCAACTCATTGGTATCTGTCAACAAACAGAGAATAAAATTAGCCTGGTGAAACCTGTAACTTGAGAACACATTTTTCCCTATGGAAAGCACCAGGGGTTACGCCCCTAAACTTGGGGTGGAAAGTCGGTGGCCCTTTTTTGGAGTCAAATTCCCATCAGCCTTAGCCTGTGTGCCCAATTATCAAGGAAGATAGCTGCTGGAGTCCAGCAATATCAGGAGGCTCGAAAATCCCCCCCCCCCCACCACTGCTTTGTTGTTTAGTTGTGTCCGACTCTTTGTGACCCCATGGACCAGAGCACGCCAGGCACTCCTGTCTTCCACTCCCCCAATTTGGTCAAGCTCATGTTGGTAGCTTCGAGAACACTGTCCAACCATCTCGTCCTCTGTCGTCCCCTTCTCCCTGTACCCTCCATCTTTCCCAACATCAGGGTCTTTTCCAGGGAGTCTTCTCTTCTCATGAGGTGGCCAGAGTATTGGAGCCTCAGCTTCAGGATCTGTCCTTCCAGTGAGCGCTCAGGGCTGATTTCCTTCAGAATGGATAGGTTTGATCTTCTTGCAGTCCATGGGACTCTCAAGAGTCTCCTCCAGCACCATAATTCAAAAGCATCGATTCTTCGGCGATCAGCCTTCTTTATGGTCCAGCTCTCACTTCCATACATCACTACTGGGAAAACCATATCTTTAACTATATGGACCTTTGTCGGCAAGGTGATGTCTCTGCTTTTTAAGATGCTGTCTAGGTTTGCCATTGCTTTTCTCCCACCACTGCTATAAATGCATATTCTTGTGGAAATTCCCTGCCACACTCAAAGAGTTCATGTTTTGTTACACCTTAAGAAGTTTACAGTAAATGATGGATAACAAGTTATTTATTATTAGGTCAATACTTTGCTCAAGACTACCCCCAAGGTAATATATATAGCAGTAAATCCACAAATTAAAGCAATAGAAATCAGTAAAATAATGGAATTATTAAGAGACAATAATCACACCTGCATGAGAATTTTGTCTGCAGTTTTATATACCCATGAACCTGAGGAGATAGTACAAGAATACTTGGCTAGTTGAGATGTATTCAAGTCTCCAGGGCCAGATGAACTGCATCCAAGAGTATTAAAAGAACTGGCAGATGTGATCTCAGAACCACTTTGAGAATTCCTGGAGAACAGGCGAAGTCCCGGCAGACTGGAGGAGGGCAAATGTTGTCCCTATTTTCAAAAAGGGGAAAAGAGAGGACCCAAATAATTACCACCCAATCAGTCTGACATCAATACCAGGGAAGATTCTGGAGCAGATCATTAAGCAAACAGTCTGTGAGCACCTAGAAAGGAATGCTGTGATCACCAATAGTCAGCATGGATTTCTGAAAAATAAGTCATGTCAGACTAACCTGATCTCGTTTTTTGACAGAATTACAAGCCTGGTAGATGAAGGGAATGCAGTGGATGTAGCCTACCTTGATTTCAGCAAGGCATTTGACAAGGTGCCCCATGATATTCTTGTAAAGAAGCTGGTAAAATGTGGTCTTGACTATGCTACCACTCAGTGGATTTGTAACTGGCTGACTGACCGGACCCAAAGGGTGCTCATCAATGGTTCCTCTTCATCCTGGAGAAGAGTGACTAGTGGGGTGCCACAGGGTTCTGTCTTGGGCCCGGTCTTATTCAACATCTTTATCAACGACTTGGATGATGGACTCAAGGGCATCCTGATCAAATTTGCAGATGACACCAAACTGGGAGGGGTGGCTAACACCCCAGAGGACAGGATCACACTTCAAAACGACCTTGACAGATTAGAGAACTGGGCAAAAACAAACAAGATGAATATTAACAGGGAGAAATGTAAAGTATTGCACTTGGGCAAAAAAAATGAGAGGCACAAATACAAGATGGGTGACACCTGGGTTGAGAGCAGTACATTTGAAAAGGATCTAGGAGTCTTGGTTGACCACAAACTTGACATGAGCCAACAGTGTGATGCGGCAGCTAAAAAAGCCAATGCAATTCTGGGCTGCATCAATAGCAGTATAGCATCTAGATCAAGGGAAGTAATAGTGCCACTGTATTCTGCTCTGGTCAGACCTCACCTGGAGTACTGTGTCCAGTTCTGGGCACCACAGTTCAAGAAGGACACTGACAAACTGGAACGTGTCCAGAGGAGGGCAACCAAAATGGTCAAAGGCCTGGAAACAATGCCTTATGAGGAACGGCTAAGAGAGCTGGGCATGTTTAGCCTGGAGAAGAGGAGGTTAAGGGGTGATATGATAGCCATGTTCAAATATATAAAAGGATGTCACATAGAGGAGGGAGAAAGGTTGTTTTCTGCTGCTCCAGAGAAGCGGACACGGAGCAATGGATCCAAACTACAAGAAAGAAGATTCCACCTAAACATTAGGAAGAACTTCCTGACAGTAAGAGCTGTTCAACAATGGAATTTGCTGCCAAGGAGTGTGGTGGAGTCTCCTTCTTTGGAGGTCTTTAAGAAGAGGCTTGACAACCATATGTCAGGAGTGCTCTGATGGTGTTTCCTGCTTGGCAGGGGGTTGGACTCGATGGCCCTTGTGGTCTCTTCCAACTCTATGATTCTATGAGAACATGTTTTCCAAATTATTACCATTATTTTACTAAATTTTTCAGGCTCCTTAGTATATTATAAGTATCTCCTTCAGAAGCATTTAGCTATTGGCAACATTTGACTCAAGTAAGCCAGTTTGGTGTAGCATTTACAGTGTTAGATTAAGACCTGGGAGACCAAAATTCAAATCCTCACTCAGCCATGAAGGTCACCTTGAGCCAGTCATTCACTCTCAGTCTAACCTATCTCACAGGGTTGTTGTGTGTATAAAATTAGGAGGAAGAAGAACCATGTAAATCACACTGAGCTCCTTAGGGGAAAGATGGGATATAAATGTAATACATACATGCATATTTCATTTCCTATTCTTTCCCCATGGCAAATTCATTTGGCATCATAAGGACTTTGTAAAAAGCCCATACTGTGTTTTTCATTAGCTGCAAATATTTAATATATATGGTTTGCTAGTAACTTGGCTTCTTAGATTGTTTAGAGATCTTTGAACATAAACTCACCTGCAAAGAAAAGTGTAATCTTTAAAAGAGCAGTTTTATTTACATAGCATGCACCCTCTAGTGGGCAAAAGCAGGTAAAAGAAATCAGCATTTAAGTTAACAGCTGCTTGCCATTCATGAAATTAGCTAAAACAAATAAAGAAGGTTATATCTGTAATCAGTAACAGTGGGCAACCCTTAACCCTTTGAGAAAGAACGCAGCAGAGAACAGGGGGAATGGCATTCAACGGGGGTGTTATCTGCATGCAGAACGTAGGAACTGTATTGTGATGTTAACAGACATTGTAGTATGGACCTCACTGAAATGGCCCTTTAAAAATTCAGTACTAGGATATCTTTCAATGTAAAGACTTATTAAAAAGAGTACTTATCCTACACAACTGGTGCTGATGACCAGAGAAGGAAAACCAGAGGTAGAATTTCAGGTGCTATGGGAAAACTTGATTGAACACACCCACTGAGAGAATGATCATAATATTTATATAATGCTTTTTCAGTGTTCAAAGTGTTTCACACAGGCTGTCTCGGTTGAGTTGAGCCTATAAGGTTGAGCCTATAAGGTAGGTCAGTTGAGCCTATAAGGTAGGTCACCATTATGCTGCCCATATTGTTAAATACAGCAGGCTGAGAACACAAAGCCATCGAATATTAGAATCCCACTCTTTCCGGCTGAAAAGGCTCCATGAGCAGGTTATGAAAGGTTGATAGATAGACTTACAAATCTAAAAATACAGTATATAAAATGAAGGCAAGGCGGGGAGGGAAGAGATGAAAGTTTTAAGCAAGTGGAAAGGTAGATCGCTAGCTACTTCTTATGTGGAGAGAAGGGGAAAGCAGGCAAGATGAGAATCTGTGGATCAGAGTTTGGCATGTTGCAGAAAGATGTTACTTTGACCAATAAAATTTTTATTTTTAAAATAAAATTAATTCAGCAGATCAACATTTAGTTGTCACAGTAGCTGGTAGATCACATTAGTTATTAACTCTTATCATGGCAGTATTTTCTAAGGGGCCTACAAATGAACCAGGAGTGCCACACATCACCAGTAATCAGGACAAAACATCTGTAAGGTAATGACCAACTGCAATCTATTAATTCCTGTTATAGGTATGAACATGCAGGACAATATGCTTTTAGGAAGCTACTGTCCATAATAAAGCTATTAACAGTAGCAATACTAGGCTAGAGTGACATATGATCTTACTCAGAGGCAGCGTCATATCAGCATATGAGGCAGACTGTGTCTCTACCCAACCCAGTATTGTCCACTCTGACTGGTAGCATCTCTCCAAGGCAATCCTCGTCTCCTGGCCTTGCTGCACAGTATTTTTTAAAAGGCCACATTTTCAACTTGGACCACTACTATTGAACTATTACCCTTCTTTAAAAATTGTATGGCTCTCACAGCAATTGAATTCGTAACCTTGGCATTATTAACACCACACAGTATAACTATCTGAGCCAATGAGCAAAAGAGCCAGGTTCAGATGGCCCATGGAGACTGTTGGGGGCTCCCAAGCCTTAAATTAGGAATCCTAGCGCAAAGGCCCAAGACAGGCTTGAGCCCTTCTCTCAATCCCTCCCCTCAGAGTGATGGGACAGCACAACAGAAGCTATGGCTAACTGTCCACAAACAGTGCTTCAGGACCAAAGCAAAAGAGATGGTACATCATAACATCTTACTCAGAATCTAGCCAAATTAGGAAACAATTATGAAAACCATATTGGCCTGTTTAATTGCTGTTGCAGAGGAAACAGATGTTACCCCCTCCTAGAACTATCTCCTTTAGAGTCTTAAAGTAAAGGGATCCCTGACCATTAGGTCCAGTCGTGGCTGACTCTGGGGTTGCGGCACTCATCTCGCTTTATTGGCCAAGGGAGCCGGCGTACAGCTTCCAGGTCATGTAGCCAGCATGACTAAGCCGCTTCTGGCGAACCAGAGCAGCACGCGGAAACGCCGTTTACCTTCCCGCCGGAGCGGTACCTATTTATCTACTTGCACTTTGACGTGCTTTTGAACTGCTAGGTTGGCAGGAGCAGGGACCGAGCAACGGGAGCTCATCCCATCGCGGGGATTCGAACCACTGACCTTCTGATTGGCAAGTCCTAGGCTCTGTGGTTTAACCCACAGCGCCACCCGCGTCCCTTTAGAGTCTTAGGTCAGCATAAATTTGTATTAGCAATCTCTGTAAACTGTGTTAGCGTATTAGCTTCTCTAGCTTAACAAAAGCGCCAAGTCTGTTGCTGATTAAGTATAGATCTACTTTGCCCTGCTGAAAAACAGAAGCTGGGAATTTACCTTAGGGAGCTTATGTGGGACTGTAAGAGGTATAAACATAGAAGGTGAGTGTATGAGATGACAGTGAAGCAGAGACGTATGTAACCTGCTGAGGTAAGAAAAAATGTGATGATATACACCCAGTATTAACATCTAAACACCTAAAGATGAACACAAAGAGCTATAAAAGTTTCAGTTCAACAACCCATGACAATATGCCAAAATTGCAAGCGATGGTGTCATAGCAATTTACAGTCAAGGCTTAAGATCATCCCTGCTGGTAAATATTTACTTACTTAACATCAGTATTCAGGACATTAAGAAAAGCAATTGATAAGTTGATTCCTCCCTGTTCTTTTTTGACTAAGACTTCCCTTATTTTGCTTTCTTCATCATCCATGGCTATTCTGTGGTCATCCTTGATTGAATGTACAGTAGCTAAAGTGGCTGCAGCGCAAATTTAGATCCCAGTTTTAGCATACAACAACAGCATAACTTCAGCAAGACTTGACAACGGAAAAGGCAGCAGGAAACATGAGCTGGCAGTATCCTTTTCCGCTAACAATCTGTCATAAACCTGCATGGAAGGTAAGTTTGTGAAATGCGCACCCACTAGTGTTGTTTTTAGGGGAAAGCAAACATGAAAAAGGGCTCCAAAAGAATGATGAGTAAAGAAAAGAAGAAAGAAGATTGTTTGCTTAGCTGAAAGTAAACAGGATTTTAAAAATTGGGCCATGGAAGCAGATCTGAGGCACAGTCTGAAAAATCCTAAGGACAAATAGGAAGAGAGGAAAGTCTTGAGCAGCAAAGTCCTAATTCAGTCGAAGAAGAGGGATGGGGATGAATGCAACAGGTGCACACTCAGAGCCCAGTATATCTTAATCAATGCTTTTTTTCAGCT
The DNA here is from genome assembly GCF_965153285.1 of Podarcis tiliguerta. Lineage (NCBI taxonomy): Eukaryota > Metazoa > Chordata > Lepidosauria > Squamata > Lacertidae > Podarcis > Podarcis tiliguerta. The sequence continues at coordinate 29,294,221 of NC_139543.1, read as the reverse complement.
GGAGTTGACAGGTGCTCCGGCACCTTTTAGGTGGGCGCCATTGCCATTCCAAGAGAACAAGGGAGAAGATCACGCTGAGCACCGGCACCTCTTTTTCTAGAAAAATGGCACTGCTTGGAATATATGAGTAAGAAAGTCATCCTGCAAGGACAAGTTTGCCAACTCTCTTCACTTTCCTGGCAGTGCTCTCGTACAAATAAACAGAAAGCCGACCGGTGTAGTGCAGCATTCCCCGCCCGCACCACGGAGATGCAGAGCAGGACATCTTCACCTGTTGACTTTCTGCCTGCCAGGAGGAAGAAGCAGGAAACTCCTTCTCCGGCGGTAGGAAACCCTTTTACCTTTCTGCGCCAGGTACGTCCTCTGGTGCCGCTGGCCGGGCCTTCGCCGCAGCTCCTGCAGGAAGCGGGACTCGGCGCTGCTGCCCCTGCCGCCGGGGAAGGCGTCGGAGCCGGCGGACGCCTCGGTGGAGCTGTCCACGCTGTCGCGGTGGCGGGCGCGCCCCACGCTGTACAGCTCGGTCAGGAGGCCGTTCACCAGCGAGGAGGCGCGGCTGCGCGACAACGCCTCCTCGCTTTCCTCCCCTTCTTCTTCTTCTTCCTCCTCCTCCGCCGGGCTGTCCGCGCTGCTGCACATCCCGGGCCGGGCCGGTTGCTCCCCGGGGTCGCCCAGGTCCACCTCGGCGAGCTCCATTCCCTCGCCCGGGTAGGAGCAGCCTCGCTGCGCTCGCTCGCGCCTCTGCCAGGCGACTGAGGGTGGCGCGCGCCCTGTGGCAAATCCCAGGGCCAGAGTTCCGGGTCTGGCCCATTGTCCTCGAGGCGAGGGGGGTGGAGGGAAGAGGAGGGGAAAAAGAAACTCTCTTTTGCAAAGGAGGCTTTGCGCAGGTCACATTCGTCGGTGTCCCCTGGAGAATGGAACGCGCCGTCGGCGCGTCTGTGGCTTCCAAGCTCCTCCGTGCGGTGAACCTGCCGCCGCCGCCAGCCAATGGGGTCTCCCCAAATCACCGCTCTGGCGCGAACTTCCCAGGGAAAGAAATGGCTTACGGAGGAAGTGATCGTCGAGTTTGGTGGTTTTGTCACAGTTTAGGGTTCCAGTCCGGTTTTGTGGTTGTGTTTCTTGTTGGGCCGCCAGTGTTGGCATCCCAGCATTCAGGTTCAAAATCCTACCAAGGTGGCTGGAAGTCACGTTCAAGCAAGTGTTTTGAAAGCGCAATCAAGGTTATTTATATATGCCACTACTGTACACTGCGGCCCCTGTTTTGTTAGCCCAAAAATGGAAATCGAGCAAAGAATGGCAACTTAAGCGGATGGAATATGCACAGCTTGCAGACTTAACACAGAATAAGAGGGAAAGGACATACGTTTAGAGAAAATGAGGTAAAGGGTAAAGGGACCCCTGACCATTGGGTCCAGTCACGGACGACTCTGGGGTTGTGGCACTCATCTTGCTTTATTGGCTGAGGGAGCTGGTGTACAGCTTCCGGGTCATGTGGCCAGCATAACTAAGCCGCTTCTGGCGAACCAGAGCAGTGCACAGAAACACCGTTTACCTTCCCGCTGGAGCGGTGCCTATTTATCTACTTGCACGGGCATGCTTTTGAACTGCTAGGTTGGCAGGAGCAGGGACCGAGCAACAGGAGCTCACCCCGTTGTGGGGATTCGAACCACCGACCTTCTGTTCAGCAAGCCCTAGGCTCTGTGGTTTTAACCCACAGCACCACCCGCGTCCCTTAAAGAAGATAGGAAAACGTTTATTGAATATATGGGGGAAATTGTGTACATCTGAAAACATTGGCAACATAAAGATAAATTCAACAGTGTAAATAAGTTTTGGTGGGTGTAATAATGGAATACTGAATGGTTTAGTTTATGTAAAATATGCAGGGATTTATGTTATGCAAAATGAACCATGGAAAGAGAAGAAGGGGAGTCGTTGATATTTTAAGGTTGTTTAAATGAATATTCTAAAATGTAAAACAGAAAATTTAATAAAAATTATAGGAAATAAAGTGCAATAAAGAGTTTGGACTGACTAGGAAAGTGTCCATCCAGATCCTTCCCACAAGATACAGGTGATGGCAGGTGATCACAGGGAGGTGAGGGGTCCAACTGCAACACACCTGGAGGTCGTTGTTGTCTGCCTCCGTCTTTCTTCTGGAATTTAGAGCAACGCATAGGAGCCAAATCCAAGGAGCCAAGGTCCCAACCAATAAAATATTTGAGAGAGCTGGGCTTCCCCCTCCAAGTTTTTCGGCATTGCCATTCAAAGTCTGTGTGTGTGCCTTGTGATCAATTATTTGGGGTGGGGCTTACCTGCCCGCCCCCATATTTTGTTCAAGCTGACATCCCTGGAAATATTAGTAAATTAGTACAGCAAAACCCAAGATGATCATGTTACTGCTCCTTCCTGCTGGTACGAATACTCATGGTGTTTGTCTCATAGAACTGTCTCAGTTAAAAGCTGTCCAATCAAAACAGGATCAGAAAACAGCAGTGGCAAAATTGCCAAAAGTGAGTGTGTGAGAGGCTGCAAGCCTAACTTCACTTCCTTGGGAACCCCGTTGAATTGAATAGGACTTATTTCTGAGTAAATATGGTTAGGCTTCTGCTATCGCTGTTTATTATTAGTATGCCAGCTGACAATAATATTTCATGTATCTGATGTGTAAGGCTGTCGTTCTCAAAAGTTAACAGTGGTGCTGAAGTTTCACAAGCACAGCTCCTCCATCACAATGCTGTAGTGATTTATTTATTTTTTAAGCTATGCCTGGTGAATATTGTCCTGCATGACCAATCCCAAAGAATCTTAACTCTGCTTCTTTTGGGAGTATGGGCCAGTTATTAAGGCAGGTTTCTGCTAAAATGTCCTGCCATCCTTAATTCACATGTGACACCAAAGGTATCTCTTTTGACCTCAGTTCCGTCAGCATAGGAGTATTAATAGCCTTCTTTGTCAAGCTAGATGACATACTAATCACTAATAAACATAGGGAGAGCCCTGCTGGATTAGACAAATGTTTCACCTTCTCCAGGCTAACCAGTTCCTCTAGGATTCCACAAAAAGGACCTGAAGGCAACAGCTCTGTTGCACAATGCTATCTCAGAACCTGAAGATTCAGTCATGAGTAAAAGCTATTGATTACCTATATGCTGATCTATGACCGTAATAAAGATTTGTATTGTGTTGATTGCCTTATTCTCCGTGGATTTGGTGAATACCCTTTTAAAGCTAAAGTGGTGGCTATTGGCTTGCCTTGTAGCAACAAATTCCATAAATTATGTACTGTGTTAAAAAGTCTTTTTTTTTAACCTGAATCCTCTGATACTGTTTTATTGGGTGACCCCAAGTTCTGGCATAATAGCAGTGGAGGTGAGCCTTTGACCCAAATTAGACCCATCAAGCCGGTACACTTGGCCTGCGGCATGATTTGGTTCAAACTATGTGCATATGACCATCATGTGACTGCAGATGCTGGACAGCTTAAACTGCAGCATCAAGTTGAAAAGGAAGAACTAGGATCATGTTCTAGGTGTCTTCCTTTGCAGCCTCTGGCAGAATCCAGTGCTTTTTGAATCGGCACCTTTCCTGTTGCCTCTGTGATGACAGAAAAATATACCACATTCAGAAAGTGCTGAGTTGCAACTGGAAAGGGAGTATCAGGAGCACACTGATGTAATGATGAAGTGTCAAAGTGCCCCATGGAGAACAGGCCAGTTCTCTATTCAGCCTTTTGGCTGGATCTACCATAGTTCCCCACCCTTGTATTAAAGGGAGAGAAAAATTAGTTCCACCCACTTTCTCCATCCAGGGCATAATTTGATAATCCTCTCCTGTGTCACCCCTTCCAGTATGTGTGGCACAATTATTTTGAAGCAAGTCCTACCGTATCCAAAGTAAGCAATGTCTAGAGCTCCCTCCCTAGAAAATGTGTTTAGTATAACAGCCTGTCTCACCTTGGCAGCCTCCCAAGTATTATTTTGGTGCTGACTCTTCAGCCAGCAGAGGGCGCCTCAACATCTTCACACAACTTCAATTCAACCACAGCCAGCACTGCACATTTTAAGGATTGCTTGGGCAATGTCAACATCAGTTCAGAAGCTGGGGCTTCCAGCCAAGTCTGAGCACAATAAATTAAGTGTTGGCTAAGCTTTCTGACTGTCAGAGATAATTGTGCTGTTTATGTGTGACAAAATGGCTGCCCTAAATGCACCAAATGAGCAGGAGCACTGCAGACAGCTATTTGCAGTGTTTACCTTTTTGAACCATTCCTGTCTTTTTCATTTAGCCTTATTCTAGTAAGTCGTGCACAGTGCCGCTTTCAAAGTGTTGTTTCGGGCCTGTCTCTCAATGCTAGCAGTATCAATTAATGACCAACAGCCAACCCTGTCTACTCAGAAGCAACCTCCAAAGCCCCACTGAAGTAAGTAGAGCTTATTTCTGTGTAGTCATCCATAGGATTGCACTGTTGGAAATCAGCAATGGTGCTTTTGTAGTCACAGGGGTGGGGGAACATACTTTTTAATCTTCACATAGGTAAAGGGACCCCTGACCATTAGGTCTAGTCGTGACCGACACTGGGGTTGTGGCTCTCATCTCGCTTTATTGGCTGAGGGAGCCGGTGTTTGTCCGCAGACAGCTTCCAGGTCATGTGGCCAGCATGACCAAGCTGCTTCTGGCGAACCAGAGCAGCGCACGGATACACCGTTTACCTTCCCGCCGGAGCGGTACCTATTTATCTACTTGCACTTTGATGTGCTTTCGAACTGCTAGGTTGGCAGGAGCAGGGACCGAGCAACAGGAGCTCACCCCGTTGTGGGGATTCGAACCACGACCTTCTGATCGGCAAGTCCTAGGCTCTGTGGTTTAACCCACAGCACCACCCGCGTCCCAATCTTCACATAGCTGCCATTTATCTAGCTCTGTATACTGTATATATAAAAAGAAGGTATCTGAAGAAGTGTGCAGGCACACGAAAGCTCATACCAATAACTAACTTAGTTGGTCTCTAAGGCGCTACTGGAAGGAATTTTTTTATTTTATTGTATATAAAAAGAGAGACTCCTGCTTCCAGCGTTGCAAGGGGTCCCTTAACAGCTCTGCCATTCTGCGACTCAAGCTCGGCGGCCCAGAGGCCGGAGTAGCAAATGGCCAGTGGGCGGGGCTTGCGCCCTGTCGTCACCGCCGCCGCCGCGGAAGCGCCGCAGGAGGCCTCTGGGTCACGTGGCCAGGGCTCCTTTCGCTTCCCCGGCCTCTTCTCGGCGTACTTAAAAAAGGGGGCGGGGAGAATGGAACGGGGAAGCGCGCGCGCCTCTCTCTCTCGTGACAGTCCAGCCCGGCTCGCCTCTCCCCCTCCGCGCTCCAGCTCAGCTGCAAGGATGGCGCGCGCCGCCGCTGCTGCTCCTGCTTGGACTCTCCGTTTCCTGCTTTTGTCGTCGGCCCTTGCTTTGGCCTCCGCCGCCTCCGCCCGGGCACGGAAGCCCAATGTGGTGCTGATCCTGACCGACGACCAGGACACCTATCTGGGCGGAATGGTAACGCCGCGCCTCCCTTGGGAAGTGGTGGGTTTGTGGATTTGGGGCCTGCGCACGCGGAAAAGAGAGAGGGGTATCTGCAATGGGAGAGAAGAGGCCGAAGAGCCGAGACCCGGGAGGGAAATGGCCACGGCAGCCTTTGGAGAAGAAGTAGGCTTGCCCTTCTCCCAACCCTCGACGTAGCTACGTGCCTGGAGGGGAGCCTGCTTATTTCCCAGGTGCCAGAGGAGCCAACTCCTAGGGAGCTGAGGCCCCTTCGCCCCCCCCAATAAAATATAACCGGGGGCCGGGCCCCTCCAAAGTTGATGGGCATTGCCATTCAAGTGGCGTGCATACACTGCATCATGTGATCGGTTGTGTAGGGCGGGGCTTACCTGGGGTCTTACCCCACCCCCCCAAAAATAATTTTTCAACCTCTTGGTGCCACCCAGTGCCTGATTTACGTATAAACTAAACAAGCTATAGCTTAGGACCTCACTCTCTTGGGGAGAGTGGACCTATTAGGTCCATAAATTACCATATAGCATATATTCAACACAAAAAAACAGCAACAATTCTTTGTTGACAAAGGACAGCTGGACATATAGAGGGCCACATTACCTTCAGTAGCTTAGGGCCTCATCAAACCTAAATCCGGCCTTGGTGCCATCCGATTAGAAGCCAGGCTAAGGCTGCGATCCTGTGCACACTTCGGCAAGCGTGAACTCCAGGGAACAAATTGAGTCATAGGATTGCATTGGCAAGGCTGGAATGCCCAAGGAGCGGTTTGAATCCACTGGGGTGGAGGGTTAAGCGAGGCGTGAAGGCCAATATAGCTTGGCTTTCTCATGCTCGTAAAGAGAAGAAGCCCCACTATTCTGTAATGGGGAAGTGTGCTAGAAAGGCCCTTGGGTGTGAAGTAGTTCAGGAAAGGGCTGTTGCGTCTTTTGGCTCCAGAACTGGGGAGAATTGGTTGTGTGCATCTGATACGTGGTGCAGGGTGGTCAACCTTTGGTTTCCCCTCCCACAAATGCCGAGAAAGAGGGGGCATGTGGTGGTTTACTAGAAGTTAATGTTGGGTGTGGCAGTGGAAGTACACAACTGGATCATCTCCATCGGAGAATCAACATGTTCAAGTTTTGCCTGCACATTCCTTATGGCCAGGTTGTGTAAACTGACCTTTGCCTATGCCAATTAAGCTAATGCATTTATCATAGGTTGCATAAGAACACATTGCGAGCCTATTCAGTGAAACAGAATTTTGTACATTTGAGAAATGATCTGGGGTTTGTTTGTTTGTTTGTTTGCAATTATAGAAATGTGTTGAACAGGTTACAACAGCGTATCACTTCCATTCGTGAAATAGCACTGGGTGTAGGAATGTTCTTCCTTGTTAGAAGGATTCAGCAAGAATCTGAAGCAACACACTCCTTGGCCTTTTCTACATGGGCAAAGCTAACTTTTTGTTAGACTAGGCCACAAAAATGGCCATGGCTGTTTTCTTCTTCTGATCCTTCTTCCATCAGACCAGTGGGCACATTTTGGCTTTTAAGACAGTGCTGTGGGTGCCAGTCACAAAAGGGCTGCCATGTGGCTGTGGCACAGCAAAATTTCTGCTGTTGGTCAGGGGGCGGGCAAAGCATAACTCAAAATAGAGGTGGGGCCATTTCTGCTTCTCCTCCCCTCAGACAACCTCATACTTGCTTCAGGAAGTCACCTGTGTCCTGCTGGTTGTGATTGATTTCTCTCTCGCAACACTCACAATAATGCTCTTTCTATCTAATAACATGGACCAATCCCCAGGCTCAGGAAAAATACACAAGATGGCCGCACCACTGTCTCTACTGCATACTCACTGCACACATACAGCCCGCAAACACTTACATCTCTCACACAGACTCATGTACTTCACAACCACAAACTTCTAAATTTTTGCCCACATGAATTGCTCTCTTAGAGAGACACAGAGCATACATGAGCACACCCACATTCGGAAAAGGCCCTTCACAGGTGGGCCATTTACAATTAAAAACAAACGAAGCTGCACACACACACGAGGGCCACAAACCTGACACCCACAGGCAATCCCTTCAGAATAAGAGGGAGAGTATCTATGAGCTATGGAACCATGTGCTAGTAGAAGTAATTGCTGGATTCTAGAATGAAGGGGCGGGGGCTTTTTAAAGAACAGATAAGACATTTAAGTTCCTACTCACTTTCCAGCACCCACAAACTTGCTCATCACCTGCTCTCGGAAGGTTGTGGCCTCTCCTTCCTTGGAGGCTTTTAAGCAGAGGTTGGCTGGCCATCTGTCATGGATGCTTTAGCTGAGATTCCTGCATTGCTGGGGGTTGGACTAGATGACCCTTGGGTCCCTTCTAACTCAACAGTTCTGTGATTCTATGGCCATCTGTGGTGCTTTGTTTTGCTTCGTTTGGGGAAAGAATACTGTTGAGGTTATTTAATTTGTTTGTTTTTATATTATTTATGCATTGTTGTAAGTAGCCTTGGCTATTTGGGCAGAGAAGTGTTTAGTAAATAAGGTACAGTACTGCTTATACTGTATTTAGCAATAAGTCCTGGCTTCCCTTTTAAGTTGCAAGCCTGAAAGTTTCCTTTTAGTATAATAATAAATGAAACACTAACAGCTAGAATTTGTTTTGGTACTCTTAAAGTTGGTATTGGGTGTTAGCAATCATTGAAATTGGTTACTTAAGTAGCAAGTCCAGCATTGAAATTATTTACTTAAGTAACAAGCCCCGTTAAGTATAAGTTCAGTCCTCTGTGTATTTAGTCAAAGTAAGGCCTACTGTGTTCAATGGGGCTTGTTCCCTTCTTGTGTGTTCAGGTTTGCAAGCATAAACACCTCAATCTTCCTGTGGAGTCATAGTTGTAGGTCTTTATACGTGTTTCCTTTCTTTCAGACACCGCTGAAAAAGACCAATGCTCTTATTGCAGAGATGGGGATAACCTTCTCAAATGCAGTAAGTACCGAATCAGGCTGTGCTGTTGAAAATACTGCCATTTTTACCGCTGAGTTTATTGTATCATTCTCACAAGAAAACCTAAAAAGGGAAGAAGAAATGGACCCAAGGGATGAATCGACACATTGTTTATTAAAGGCATAGAGAGACCTGGCAGAACTGTTACCTTGGTGCTCCACTGTTTCTCCATTCAGGTGGTGACTTTTGCTGTTTCCTAGATAGCAATTTTAAGTCAACTGGGAGTTGGAGCATCTTCCTTATGAAGAAGAGTCATTCTCAAACGGGGTTACCACCTGAGTGCTACAAAGTACAGAAAATGGCTGGTGATGCCACCTTAATCTTCTCTGGTATTGCTCTATGTTTTCCATCTTTTGTTTTCAACCAGAGGGACAGCATAATGTTTCCCAGAATCCCGGTTTGTTTTCTAGCTGGAAATGCAACAGAGTGCTCTGTCAGCTCCTAGTTGGGATTCAGCATTGCCATGTTAGCATCTCTGACATTTCAAAGTCTACTTGATAATCTTTACATTAACGATGGACAACCTGTGTCTGTATGCTAGAGCCCCCTTCCTGCTGTCAGGAGTGGCTGTGGTGATACTTTGGCTATAAACAAAGGTTGATTTGAGTCTTGGTTAGCTTTAGATTACTTTCAGTTTCTGCAGCCTGAAGCTGTGCACAGGAGTCCTGAAGAGGTTGGGTCATTTACTTGCATTGTGATCCACTGCATGGCTGGTTTAAGGTGGCCAGCCCTGGGGTGGACTGGTTAGAAGAGTCTGAATATCTCCCTAGGAGAGGTGTAATGACACTGAGTTTAAAGAAAGAGGTTGTTTTGAAAAAGCCCTACCATTCTAGTCAACTACATTTTGAAGCATCACATTTTGAGGCAGGATATTTCAGCGTGCATGGTGGCAACCCAATTTGAAGCTTTTCTGGGGCCATTTCAGTCTAACTCATAACGTGGTTTCTGGACTAAAACAGCTTTGATCACCGTGGTAGAAAATTTGCCCAGGAGCTCATTGAAAAGTATCTTCCTTTTGATTTTGCCGGATTCCTCAGTGCCCATCAACCATGGTATCCTTTTCAACTGTTAAGCAGGTATGAGATTTGGAAGCAGATTTCTGATGGTTCCGGCCCTTTCGAGTGCAAAGGGGTGTGTGGATTGCTACTTGACATCTTGATGTTTGGCTTATGCTATATAACATCTACAAGAAACTGCCATCTTGAATATATCAATGATACGGTAGTCTAACACCCACTACATGGGGCTGTCTTTGAAAAGCCTTCTCAGTAAGTTGAGGCCAAAGGGCTGATGAAACAATCAACTATTCAAATGATTGCTTTTTATGACGCTGCTGTATGCTACCTTGGGCAATTTAGAAATTAAGTTGAAGAGGCAGGAAATTTATTGCTCTTACAGCTAGGCAAGTAACCATTTATTTGCTCCCTGCCAATAAGATACAGATCTTTCTAATTTGCTTGCAGGTTAGTTTCAGGTGAATAGTGTAAAGATTTTAAGGGATTTGCATACTAAGCATTTCATAGACAGAAATCTCGAGTGTTATTAATTATATTGTAGATATTTCTGACAATATGCAACTTGATTTTCTCCCCATGTTCTTTTAACTTCTTCAGTATGTGCCCAGTGCATTGTGCTGTCCCAGTAGAGCAAGCATCTTGACAGGAAAATATCCACACAACCACCATGTGGTCAATAACACACTGGAGGGAAACTGCAGTAGCAAATCCTGGCAGAAGATTCAGGAACCATTTACCTTTCCTGCCATCCTCAAGTCCATGTGCGGCTACCAGACGTTCTTTGCTGGGAAATACTTGAACGAGGTACAGTTTTGTGTGTGCTGTGCATATATATCTTGCATGAATGATCAGTCTTAAAATGCTTCTGCGTGTATCGAGACTTTACTAAATAACCCCTCAAAAGTAGCAGTTTGTGTGAAAGGGAGGTTAGGATATCCAGTGAGCAGGAGTAGTGTGTTAAGCATAATAAAGCTGACTTTTATTGCATACAGATGTCTGCTCTGAAACACTTGCAGCTCTCACATGTAAGCACTCTTAGGTGGCTGTTTCACCAGAACTGCCTTTTTCCAAGCAAATGGATCTGCTTTTAGGGGTAAAGCTCTGTGATAGAGCTGGTGCCATCTAGCATGGTGTGATCAGGCACAGTTGGTGTATCATGTACAAAATCTGCAAGAGACAGTGTAATAAATTGAAGACACTCCTGCAACTAAACAAAGGCTAGGTTGCTGCATTAGCCACCTGTGGTGCCACAAGACTTCTTCCCCCCTCTTCACTCCTTGTGTGCCCCCACCAAACTTTCTAGAGCAGTTTTGTCCCGGGATGGAGGAAGTCGCATAGGCTGAAGTCCTTATACTAATGGGACACAACCCATTTTCTGTATGAGTGAACCTGAAACTGTAAGCAAGCACTTTCCATACCCTTGTTTAAAACTCAGCATGGTTCCCAGGATAAGATGAATTTGGAAGCCTACTCAAGTCCTCAGGCAATAGCCATCCATTGGTTCGGCCAGCCTTTCTCAACCTTGAGTCCACAGATGTTGTTGGACTACAGCTCCCATCTTTTCTGCCCCCTCATCCTGACAGCTAGGGATGATGGGTGTTGTAGTTCAACAACTTATGGGGAGCCAAGGTTGAGCAAGGCTGGGTCAGACGAAGGCTTTCTAGTTGGGATAATTATAATACTAATGACTTGCTTAATATTGGATTCCCTTCATTTTTAGTATGGAGCAGAAGATGCAGGAGGAATCGGTCATGTTCCTCCTGGATGGAGTTTTTGGTACGCGTTGGTAAGTGTCCATTAAATATCCACAGGTCGCTTTATATGTTTTACCATCGTATAATATGTCAAGTTCTTAATTCTTGAAACTGAAACGATGGGGGCCTTCAGAAATAAAAACAATTAACATGGAACCTTGCAGCCTTTAACATTGGCCCTTTATTCCTGCCATCATTCTAGCAGACCATCTGCAGACCTGTACTTCATAATATTAAGGAGTTTAGAAGAAGAAGGAGGAGAAACACTAACACTGAATTCCCAGTAGAATTCCCAGAAGAGGAGTCGTAGCATGGTGGCCACTAGTGGGAGTTTAACAGAGAAAGTTCTCAAAACTCAAATGCCATGTTAGCCACAAACTCACCATTGTAGCCTTAGGCATTCCATGATTTTCCCTCTCGGCCCCTCCATGTGCAATATAGGCCTGGTTCTGTTGTATAGCGTTGCAAAGATTACTGAGAAGGTATGTGAAGCATTTTAAGCCCTGCACCATATGATTCTTTATTTATTTATTACCAGTGCGTTAGTTTGGTAAGTCTTACTGGGATTTAAATTTATCTCATTGTGACTGGGGACAAGTAACATTCTAACAACAAACCCCTTGGATGTCTCCTTTTGAATATATAAAGTGGCTTTTGTTTTCTTCCGCAGGAAAAAAATTCCAAGTATTATAATTACACACTTTCAGTAAATGGAAAGGCGCGGAGGCATGGTGAGAACTACAGCGTTGATTACCTGACAGATGTACTGGTAAGGATTTCTCAGCAATTGGGTGTTTAGCAAGATGAATTCTTGCTTCTTTCCAAGACTGTATCGGGTCGAACTCCTAGTATAATTCTGAAGCAAAGGTAAAATCCTGAGTGTAAATGAACACTGGGTGTCCTACAGCGCAAAGCATTTAAATGTACCTTAAATGTACTTTCTAGAAAGGCACCAAAACTGCCCAGCTATAACACAGATTGTTGTTTTTTTTTAACTGATAACCGTGAGGTAATAGAAAATTTTATATTTATTTTTAAAAAATAAAAAATTGTAAGCCTTGTTAGGATTAGTTGTCATTCAGTTATTTTGGTCAACCATTTTGAACCCAGGACAAGTCCTCAAACTAGTTATGCCTCAGTAACCAGTTTGTTAATAGCTATCAGGATGACAGTTGGAAAAAGCAAGAGAAGGTTAAAATGCAGAGCTGTGATAATAAGATTAAATTATAATGAGATTAAAGGTCACAGTTAAACGGGATGACCAACCTGTGTTACAAAGATGATTTTATTTTTAGCAATGCTCAAAAACATGTACACTAAATGTTTTTACAATACCAAACCCTTCGTGTTTCATGCTACGGTCTTTGGGATTGGGGTGTGGCTCAGATGCAGAGCACATTTTCCACAGGAAAGATCCCATATTTAATCTTCAGCATCTCCATGTAGTTGCTGGGAGAGATCCCCGTCTGAAGTCCCAGAGGGCTGCTGCCAGTGATTTGTTGTTGTTTAGTCGTTTAGTCGTGTTCGACTCTTCGTGACCCAATGGACCAGAGCACGCCAGGCACTCCTGTCTTCCACTGCCTCCCACAGTTTGGTCAAACTCATGCTGGTAGCTTCAAGAACACTGTCCAGCCATCTCGTCCTCTATTGTCCCCTTCTCCTTGTGCCCTCAATCTTTCCCAACATCAGGGTCTTTTCCAGGGAGTCTTCTCTTCTCATGAGGTGGCCAAAGTATTGGAGCCTCAGCTTCAGGATCTGTCCTTCTAGTGAGCACTCAGGGCTGATTTCCTTCAGAATGGATAGGTTTGTTCTTCTTGCAGTCTATGGGACTCTCAAGAGTCTCCTCCAGCACCATAATTCAAAGGCATCAATTCTTCGGCGATCAGCCTTCTTTATGGTCCAGCTTTCACTTCCATACATCACTACTGCCAGTGATAGAATCATAGAATTGTAGAGTTGAAAGGGATTCAAAGGCTCATTTAGTCTAGTCCCCTGCAATGCAGGACTGCAGACTGGGCAATACAGTCCAACATGGACCAGTGGTCTGACCATTGGTATAAGGCAACTTCCTAAAATAATAGCAATGCATTGTTGGACAAGAATGGCTGCCCATAGTGGGATAGCATAAGTTTGAAGCAATGGTTTTATCAGATTTTCCTCCTTTTTGTGTCTGGACACTAGCATGGCATCACATGTTAGACCTAAAGAACTCTGGTACTTACTTTGATAAAATAAGAAATAAATATTCCCTGCCTCTCACATAGAATTTAACTTCTGCTCAAAGGAAAATACAAAAGAAAGGAACAGTTGGAATACATGTAACTCTTCCAGTGCAACAGGGATTTGTAATTTTGGAGTCTCTTGAGAGAATCTGTATCTGATTACTTGGACAGCATTAAAATAGAATTAGCTTTAAGTTCATAATTTATTTTTTCTTTCCAGGCCAACATGTCCTTGGATTTTCTGGAATATAAATCCAACTTTGAGCCATTCTTCATGATGATAGCAACTCCTGCACCTCACTCACCTTGGATAGCTGCTCCTCAGTACAAGAAAAGCTTTCAGAATGTCAGCGCTCCGAGAAACAGTAATTTCAATATCCATGGAAAGGTATGGATTATCTATTACAAACGTGTTAATTGGCGATTGCTAGATATAGTGAATTAATCTTCATTTGAGCTTTTAAAACAGCTGATCACCATGGGAATCTGTCATGAGAACCTGCCATGTGATCAAGGCATCAAAGTATGCAGGTGGAAGTTGCGGGGGGTGAACTTGATTTCTCTACAAAATGCAGAAATTTCTGGCGAGTGTGATGAGAGTGTTTAGGCTAAGTCAGCTCCTCTGCCGTTCATAATTTTGTTTAGTTTCCTGTTTGTATCCTTCAATATGTGCAGCCCTTATATTGCCTCTCAATGTGTGAATTGTACTCTTGTGATTACCGTATTTTTTGCTCTATAAGACTCACTTTTTCCCTCCTAAAAAGTGAGGGGAAATGTGTGTGCGCAGCTATCCCTGAAGCCAGAACAGCAAGAGGGATTGCTGCTTTCACTGCGCAGCGATCCCTCTTGCTGTTCAGGCTTCTGAAATTCAGAATATATTTTTTTCTTGTTTTCCTCCTCCAAAAACTAGGTGCGTCTTGTGGTCTGGTGCATCTTATAGAGCGAAAAATACAGTCGTTGTCTGTTCTTTGGAAATGAGCTTAGTTGTTGTTGTTTCAACAAGTGTATATAGGGTTGGCACTATTTAAAATCAATGGGTCCTTTTCAGTCTTCTGACTCAAGATGAAAGTATTCAAGCATCCCCTATTTGCCTTTCTAACTTATAATGAAACTCTGCCAGAATAGTTGTCATTTCTAAGGAGCTTCAGAGAGTGCTTTAGTGACCAATTAGCCTACACACACGGGGGGGGGGGTGGAATTTGGGCATCTAGATCTTCAGAATCTGACGTTGTTTCATCTGTGGATCGAAGATTGCTAAGTAGTGGTCTCAGGAATTTATATTAATAAAATGGTGCTTAGGAGTACTGTGTTCACAGTGGTGAATGTATAGTCAGCACCGATCTATTGCAGCTAAGATTCTAACTCCCACTTATGTTACATTACTCATCAAAGTGCCTTAAAACTATTTGTCCTTCAGTTGCTGTTGCTGCATAGGCTCCTATCTTGGGCAGGCTGTGTTCTACTGTACAGTAAAATGCATTGGAACGTGGTTAGGCAAGCAATGACGCACAGTTCTTTTCAAAAAATAGTCATTCACGTTGTCAACCCAGATTAGACTGGAGCTATTTGTGCTGTTTCTGAATAAAGGTGAAGGCCATGCAGCTCTCAGCCTCATCGGATGAGAATTATGAAGGAGATTTCGTCAGCGCTTACTGTTGTCTGTTTTTCTACCTCTCCAGTTCAAGGTCCTGTTTGTTTTTTAAAGTCTGAGCAATCTCTCAAACGTTCTTGTTCCTCCTTGTGGCCCCAGAGCATCTTGTGTTCTGGCAGTATGTTTTCATTAAAGCAAAACCTTGTTAGATTCCATTTTAGGAGAAGCTTGCGTACATAGCAATAGGAAACTGAGTGCAGAGTCCATGAATAGAGTTATCTGTTAATGGAAGAGGATAAGAGGCTATGTTTGGCAACTTCCCCCTCTCCCTGCTGCCCCAGCGCACCTTGAAAATTTGCTCCAGAAAGTTGGGGAACCCTCCAGAACAGGGTGAAAGGTGGTATCTGGCTGCACAGGGAAGGATGAATTGACAAAAATCACTTTCCTTTCTCTTCTGTTAGCAGACCTATCCAATCGATCAAAAATCTTTCCATGAGCACAAAGGCACCAATTGGATTATATCCCGTATCATTTTGGAAAATTGTGCTGCTAACGTCATATTGGTTTCTAACGAAATTATTACGAAATAATTAACCAGTGAGCCAGATCAAATGCCAACTATTACAGCATCTTTCTATATAAGACAAAAGTTCCTGAAATTAATTTATGACACCAAGAAAGCTAAAGGGAAATAGTTCCAACTTATAAGACTACAATTCTATATCCACTTATCGATGAGTAAGTGCCATTGAACTCAATGGGATTTACTTCAGAGTAGACATGGATAGGATTGCACATGTTATCTGAACTGGAAGTTTGGGTTTTTTGTGTCTGTCATTCCAAATCCCAGTGGCTTGAGGTGGGTAAAATGTTGATCACAAACTGAAAATTATGTTGGTTAAACCCAACCTTAGTCCAAAAGGCAATCCAGATAAAATAATATCATTGTTGGCTTTTAAACTGAATCCTAGTTTGTTCCCTTTTTTATGTGCTTTAAATTGTTCTTAACCCTAAGTCTTTGGCATGAGGCGATGGGTAAATCTAAAGTAACAAATGTTGATAATATGTTTTATAGGACAAACATTGGCTCATCAGGCAAGCAAAGACACCAATGACTAATTCATCAATACAATTTCTAGATGACGCTTTTAGGAAAAGGTAGGAACCTATACTAATTTTTTTTAATGGGATTTCTTGCAAAACTGAAACGGAGCACACTATATATATATATAAAATATAGTTAGCTTTGAAAATCTACACGATATATTCTTGCTTTGGGTTATGAAATAAACTGCAGATGGTCGAAGAAAGTTTGGTTACACGAATGTCACATCTGTCTCCACCTTTTCCTCACCAAAGATTCCTTTAAACAGCTGGTGTCTTTACATACCTTCCTTACCAGAGAACAGCTGTTGCTTTTAAGTAGCTGCTGAAAGGGATAAGTAGAAGTGACTGGCGACCATTGAAGGTGGCGAAGCAGAGAGAGAGAGATAGCTTAAAGACATGGAACACAGGCACATGCAAACCTGGCTAATCTCACCTGCTGCTGAAATATGCTCTCATGTTACACTGGCATGCACTCAGCCCTTCTCTCTTGTTGCTGGCATGCACTCACGTACACTCAGCTCTTACCCTCTTCTCTCTCTCTTGTATATTTCTCACACACATGTGATCAAAGGGAGGTAGGGAGAAAGACAGCCTGGGAAGGAAGAAATTGTTTCTAATGTTTGATGTTTTATTATGGTTTTTATATGTGCTGGAAGCTGCCCTGAGTGGCTGGGGAAACCCAGCCAGTTGGGTGGAGTATTATTATTATTATTATTATTATTATTATTTATTATGCTTTGCAATAAATGAAACCCCTATCTCATTGCTTATCACAGTAATCAGAGGGTCTGTTGATGAAGGCAGAGCGGGGAGAAAGTTTCCTTTCCCCATGAGCAGATAGGAATGTTTCTCTGCTGTGTGTTGAGAGATGAAGTTCCTATGACATAGCACAGTTAAGAAGGCATAGCCACCTCTTAACCATTAGTGAGCGAGCAGCTGGGATCAGGAATATGTAATAGTCCTTTGTGCCACAGATCCACAGTTAACACCTTCCCTTGTTGGGGGTGGAAGCTGTGCTTGTGTGCATTGCTCCTCTAAGTGGCTGCAACGCATGTGAGTCAAGAGAGCCTTAAGTAAAAGCCCCCAGCAGAGAAAGGATTTCTCCCTTGCTAAGGCCTCTCTCAGCGGCTCCCTGTGGTCACTTCTGATCTTCTTCACATGCTTGCCTGAGAGTGGGTCTTGTGGGTCCACCTGTGCAGCCAGGCAATGGCTCAATGGTCAAAGAATGTTAAGACGCTGCTAAAAGTGAGTTGGTTGTGAATGATGGTTATGGATACTTAACTTTCATGCAAATTACTGTTTTGGAGGGCTGTGATTGGCTAGGTATTGAAAGTCATCTAAAAAGGAGGCTAAGAGAGGAATCATTGGTTCATATTAGCCTTACTGAAGGTTATCTTTTCAATGGGTAGTGCTTTTAATATATTTTTTTCTGGAGAGGGTGGGGTCGTGCCACCTGGGGCAAAATGCATGCGCAGCACATCAGGTTTCACTTTCTGTTGACCAGAATAGATTTCAGAGAACAGGGGGCAGAAAAAGAGGTAGTGAATTAGTTATGTGTGCAGATGGAGAGACAAAAAACCCCGCTTTCTCTCTCTGGCTCTTAAGGGGTTGCTTCCTTTTCTGCCCATTGCAACCAGCTGCCTCTGGAATAAGCCAAACTTGCAGTGAGCTGTTAAATAGTACCTAAGTACCCGGCTGATGCTTTTACACCCCTCCCAAAGTTGTGAGTCTTGCAGAATTTTCGAACACTTGCTTGAATTTGCATCCCATGAAAATGGTGGTTCACATTAGCAAACAAACTAGATCAAGGTATTGATAGATACAGGACCTTTTAGAATAGAAAACAGCAGGGCTCAAAAATGTAAAAATATAAAATAAAATCTGCTTTGAGTTATGAAACATACTCCATTTCACATTTGCATGCACATACCCTCATACATTTAACACACTTAAACTTTCCTGTTTGCTTGCAGATGGCAGACACTTCTGTCAGTGGATGACCTGATTGAAAAACTGGTGAAGAGGCTGGAATCTCATGAAGAGTTGGATAATACATACATTTTTTACACTTCAGACAATGGCTTTCATACAGGTGAATGTATTTTAGTTATATATATATATATATTTTGAAAGGCTGTAAACTTTTATGCATGCATTTGAAACTGCTTCAGATAAGTGGGAGAAGTGATGCAAATTTGTGGTTTTGGAAACTATTGGCATCCAAATATCTTAGTCCTATATTCTCTTTGCAGTCACTTCCTGGAATTTAGCTCTAAGCTAAAAACAATATAGGGGTGACCGAAAATAAAGCGTTTCCCTAATGAATAAATGCAGACCAGCTGGGGAGTGAACAAACACCAAGAGGGATAAAGCAGAAGTGGCTAAACTGTGACCCACCAAATATTATTAGACTCAAACTCTTAGCAGCCTCAGCCAGCATGGTCAATAGTCAGAGAAAGTGGGAGTTGTACTCTACAAACATCTAGAAGGCCAAAGGTTAGCCTCTCCCTGGGATAAAATAACAAAAGCTGTCAATGCAATATATAGAATTTCTGTCCTGTATGTTTCTTAGGTCAGTTTTCATTGCCTATTGACAAACGACAGCTCTACGAGTTTGACATTAAAGTTCCACTGTTGGTGCGAGGACCGGGAATCAAACCCAACCAAACAAACAAGGTAAAGTTACACTTAATAAGTGCAAATACCTGCGACAACATTCGTTGTTTGAACTGGGAAAAGAATTAAGTATGAGTGACATTGGAAAGAGAAAATGTTGAAAAGCGGAAACAGAATATGCAAAGAGAATTGAGTGGTAAAGCCTTCAGTTGTGTAGAATGGAATAGTCAAAAACCTACGAAGAAGTTACTGCTTCTGAATCGGCCTTGCAAAGAAGCAACAGCAGCTACAAGCCTGTGTGATTTAATATTGTGTGTGTGTTGAATTGTTACAAAGCTTCTTGCCTAGGCATTGGCAGTTCTTAGTCACACGAGGGACTGGATAAATTTGGTTGTTTAGTGGCCTTCTCTAAATATTATGTTGCAACTCAATCAATCAATCTTTATCATGGTCCAGAGACCCAACAAATTGTTACAAAGCAATGCACAATTCAGACAGCCTACCTCCTGGTTAAACAAGCATTTTGTTCAGACTTAAAGATAGGGATCATTGACAGGGAGGTCGTGGCTAGAGTAAAGAAGTTGCATGATTACCTCTATGCCACCACTTCACAATAATGGCGTCATTAGTGGTAGCATCAACTATGTTGCAACTACATAAAGGGTGTGAAAAGTATTCTAATGACATCTAGAAAACCGGAAGATGGACCAGGACTCACACTAGGGATGGCGTTTCATTGCTTCTGCAGACACCCTTTTAAATGTGTGCTCACATTAAATAAATAACTGGTCCCAAATCATAGATTAGCACAGTTGGCCATAAGGTAACACATTAATAAAAATAAGTGTCAAGGTGTGTATATTAGAATGTGGACACCTTTCATGTTTTCCCCTCTGTCTTCCTTTTTGCTCTTTTGTCTTGCTTATGGAATGCACTGGGATGGAAGTTCTTAGAAGTTCTCGCGCAAGTTTAGAGGGGAGAATGCGAGGGATGGCTCGGATAAGAATTTAGTTATTGCACAGCAATGACCATTGTATTTTCTTGCACCCTTTTTATTGTAAAGCAAATGTTAATAACAAGTAATTGCCATTTACCGTATTTTTCGCCCTATAGGACGCACCGTCCCATAAGACGCACCTAGTTTTTTTTGGGGGGGGGGGAATAAAGGAAAAAAAATTATTTCCCCCCCAGGCACGGGGCTGGGGCGGGGGAAGCCCGAGCTTCCCCCAACCCCAGCCCCCAAACAGGCAGCTCTCTGCAAGCTGTGGGAGCCCAGCGGTGGCTCCCGCTGCTTGCTGAGAGGTCCGCGAAGCCTGCATTCGCCCCATAGGATGCACACACATTTCCCCTTCATTTTTGGAGGGGGAAAAGTGCGTCGTATAGGGCGAAAAATACGGTAATAGCAGAAGGCAGGTATCAACTATAGTCCTAGCTTTAAATGGAAGATGGGTTGAGTTGGCAGCTCAGTCAGTGCATGCAGAAAGCTGGCAGGAGGAAACGGCAAGTGCTGTTTAAACTGCTTCCCCAGAGCTTTAGCAATATGTTCCCCCAGCTTTTCAGAGCACAGTGGAAGTCTGCTTATGTGACAGAAGGAAGTGTAGACTAACACGCTTGGAACACTTTGCAGTAGAAAACGTGCGTGTTTCCACTTGGACCATAATAGGAAAATCCATAATATTTTTTTATGTTTCCTGTCTTCTAGATGCTTGTGGCAAACGTAGATTTGGGTCCTACTATTTTAGATATTGCAGGCTATGATCTAAATAAAACACAGATGGATGGGATGTCACTACTACCACTACTGGTAAGTACATTGGTGGGGTTATTATTATTAGGTATTCTGGTAACCGCTCTAAACATTGTTCTTCGGTGATTGTTCTTCCACTCTAGATTATGATGTTCAGCAGTCGTAATGTCCTCTACCTTGTATATATTTTCACACAGCCCTTGCTGTTGGTATTGGTAGGAGTGATAGCTTCAGTGGTAGAGCACAGAATTTGAACCCAGGATCTTCTGTATGCAGACACCCACTAAAACGGAAGGATCAGGCAGCATGTGATGTGAAAGAACAGCGTCTGAGAGGCATAGAATGGCTGATATCGAGCTAGAAGGACAAAAAAATAATACAACCTGGTGTAAAGCAAATCAGAGTGTATATTTATTGAACACAACCCAATTTACTGATTAAATAATATTGTGAAATAATTTGAGTACTGATGCAGCTTACCTGTATCTTTTTTAAAAACAATTGTCTTTATTTTCTTGGGTTACACATTGCACACATCTCTACTTTCATATCATAAAGTCCTTTCTGCAGATCAGTTGCATTCGATGCGAGACATTGTTGTATATATTATAAGGGGAAAAGGAGAAAGAAACAAAACGCTTTATGATAAGTTCCAGAGGGGCTAAAAGAAGGGAATGGTGCATGCTTATAACATATAAACTTAGCATAGTCCAGGCATAGGCAAACTCGGCCCTCCAGATATTTTTGGGACTACAGTTCCCATCATCCTTGACCACTGGTCCTATTAGCTAGGGATGATGGGAGTTGTAGGCCAAAAACATCTGAAGGGCTGAGTTTACCTATGCCTGGCATAACATCTCTAAGCTCTGTAGTTGTCATAGAATCATAGAGTTGGAAGAGACCACAAGGGCCATCAAGTCCAACCCCCTGCCATTTGCGCCATTTTTATTGTGAATCTGGTGGAGAGCACCTAGTGCATTTATGGGACACTTTAGCAGTGTGAAAATTCATATAAATTCTTTCTCAGCAGTTCTTCTATCTCTAACATCAGATACTGAAGATGACATCCGCTTTCAGTCATGAAACTATAGACTGGGGCTTTCTTCGTGTTTATACTTAAGTCTCTGCTGCTGCTACCACAAGTTTCAGGCTTAGTCTCCACAGTTCTGAAGGCTAAAAGCTCTTTTTGTTTTATGAAGCTTCCATTCTACTCGGTCTGACCCACACAGTTGTTGACATTTGCTTTATTTTAGAGAGGAGATGCAAATGTGACCTGGAGATCAGATGTTTTGGTTGAGTACCAAGGAGAAGGACACAACAGTAGTGATCCTACCTGCCCTGCCCTTGGACCTGGTGTCACCGTACGTAGTTCTGTTTCCTTCCATTTGCTTTTAGAATCCTTATCTGAAGAATGTTGAGAAGCATGGGGTCGCTGAGGGTTTGTGCGGAAAGATTAGGAGTGGCATCTTGTACATGGGCCCCAAAAAAGGAAGCGTTTAAAAGCAAATTTGCAGTTGCGTCTAGGACAGTCTGTGGGCTGGGTCTTAACCTACGTCGCTGTCCACTGTCGGTGCTCTGTATTGTTCATGTTTAGCAATGGATGTGTGCTGCATTGTAACAGAACTTTTGTTTTTATAGCATTGCTTTCCAGATTGTGTCTGTGAAGATGCATACAACAATACATATGCATGTGTAAGAACACTCTCTTCTTCATGGGATCTGCAGTACTGTGAATTTGATGATCGTGAGGTAATTGTTCTGTTTTATGGGTTGTTGTTGGTTTTTTTACAGGACCATGTTAACTTCAACTCCTGGTGTATTTATTCTGTACAGATGGGAACAACAGTTCTAGGAGTTATTTATGCAAATCCCAGAACCCGGTTAACCAAGTAGGCTAAATTTAGTGTGATCAGCTATTTCCCATTTGACCTGAAAGCTCCCTCACCAGACAGCTGGTTCAGATATCTATATTTAATCATCCTGTTTGTTTGGGGTTTGTAACTTTCGTTTCAGTTATGCAGTTAGCAAGACTCCTGGGGCTGCTTCTGACCCCAAACGACAATTCTAACTCGTTAAATACTTAGGTGAACTTTGACAAGGGGAACCACGACCCACTCCTGTAAGAATTTATCCCTGTGTCAGTAAAATGCAATGCAGGAAGCAACCTTTAGTAGGGGTATATAATTTTGCAGTTCGAATCCCTGTGACGGGGTGAGCTCCCGTTGCTTTGTTCTGGCTCCTGCCAACCCAGCAGTTTGAAAGCACACCAGCGCAAGTAGATAAATAGGTACTGCTGCGGTGGGAAGGTAAACGGCGTTTCCATGCGCTCTGGTTTCCGTCAGTGTTCCGTTGTGCCAGAAGCAATTTAGTTATGCTGGCCACATGACCCGGAATGTGGACAAATGCCGGCTCCCTTGCCCTGAAAGCAAGATGAGCATCACAACTCCAGTTGCCTTTGACTGGATTTAACAGTCCAGGGGTCCTTTACCTTTTTTACCTTTACCTATAATCTTGCTAGTCCAGCACTTACCTTCTGTCTTCTGAAGTAAACTCAGTGTCAGCTCAAGAACTCTGAAAGTTTTCTTTTACAAGCAGAATCTTGCAACGAAAAGATACGTAGAGAAAGCTGTGTGAGTTTGGCCAAATGAAGCAGGTAGAGAGAGGTGTAAAGAATATGACAGCACTGTGTGACAGAGAATTGCCATCTTGACAACAGGTCACAGCTTAAGAGACTATCAGTTTTAATAGAATACTGTTATTCTGTGTTGTCGTTGTGAAAGAAGTTCTCTACAGCAATCAATCCCTCATTCCCTCTTCTGACTGTCACTCTGTTTCTAGTTAGATTCTTCAGAGGGAAGATTCTCTATTCTTATTTCTCAACCCATGATATATATATACCCTGCATCCTAGTGGACGTGGTTATATTTTCAGTTGCTTTTAGTATAAGTAGTTCCAATAACATTGGTGCAGAAATTTAGTACCGTATTTTTCGCCCTATAGGATGCACTTTTCCCCCTCCAAAAATTAAGGGGAAATGTGTGTGTGTGTCCTATGAGGCGAATGCAGGCTTTCGCTGAAGCCTGGAGAGTGAGAGGGGTCGGTGCGCACCAACCCCTCTCGCTCTCCAGGCTTCAGGAAGCTATCCGCAAGCCTTGGGAGCCCGGCGGGAGTTCCTGCCGGGCTCCCAAGGCTTGCAGATAGCAGCCTGTTCTGGGGGCTGGGGTCGGGGGAAGCTCGGGCTTCCCCCGCCCCAGCCCCACGCCTGGGGGGGGGGATTTCTTTCCTTTATTTCCCACCCACCCACAAAACTAGGTGTGCCCTATGGGCCAGTGCGCCCTATGGGCCGGTGCACCCTATAGGGCGAAAAATACGGTATTTTCTTTTGTGCAGAGCAATCACACACCAGGTAATGGCTAGAAATGGGTTTTTGGCATGTTACTCCTTACCTGCATTGGCAGTGAATACTGCTCTGTTTAGCTTTAAAGAGCCACTAATTTTAATACTAGGAGAAAGAATCATAGAATCATAGAGTTGGAAGAGACCACAAGGGCCATCGAGTCCACCCCCCTGCTCTGGATTGTACACTCAGCTGTCTTTCACTGCTGGAGTGAGCAAACACTGGGTAAGGTGCTGTTTGCTACATGCCGCAAGGGATGTACGAAAAACAAGGCTGGGGCCGAACAGTATGGTTCTTGTTCCAGCAGGTGCGGCTCTAGCAGTAGTTGTTAATGACGAATGTAAAACTTCAGGTTTGATGAACCGGTAGCATCGTAAATTGAAACGAGGCAGGCAGCTTGAACACTGAAGAGGGAACACAGGTCTGTAAAAAGATCCGGGACAATTGGCTTTGAGAGGATTTTAGTGACCTACCTCTCCCTTTAGAAGCGAAATTTAAATCCCATTAGTAAGATGTTGGCTGCATGAACACTTGCTCATGAAGCGACATCTGTCACTCCATAGATCATCAGGGTTGATTCAGCTGACCTGGCAGGCTAGGCAGGTGTCCCCCTCCCTCCCAAAGCTTGCGCGCTCAGTGGAAGAGGGCGGTCATCCCACTTGACTGCGCCTCCCGTTTATCACGAGGGTGATCCACTATGAGTGGCGAAACTAGAAGACGATGAGAAAGGGATCTGGTTTCTGCTTACTGTCGCACAAACCAAGCTGAAGTTCAGATGTATTGCTCCCACAAAAGGAGCTACATGATGGGATCGACAAATGGATTTATCCATATGGCATCTACAGTGGTACCTCGGGTTAAGAACTTAATTCATTCTGGAGGTCCGTTCTTAACCGGAAACTGTTCTTAACCTGAGGTACCACTTTAGCTAATGGGGCCTCCCGCTGCCACGCGATTTCTGTTCTCATCCTGAAGCAAAGTTCTTAACGCAAGGTACTATTTCTGGGTTAGCGGAGTCTGTAACCTGAAGTGTCTGTAACCTGAGGTACCACTGTAATAGACCATGTTAAGATGTAATAGCAATCTTCATCGTAGTATCTCTGGCTATAAATCCTCCGTTCCATATTTAGCCTGTCGTTTGTGTTTTGTTTTTTTTAAAATCCAGGTGTTTGTTGAAGTTTACAACTTGACTGCAGACCCGCACCAGATTACCAACATCGCAAAAACAATAGATCAAGAAATTTTAGAAAAGATGAACTATCGGCTGATGATGTTGCAGTCCTGTTCTGGAGCAACTTGCCGCACACCAGGGGTATTTGATCCGGGGTAAGCCTGCACTTATTGACCTATTTCAATCATTATATGGCTTTGAACAGTTCAGGCATATAGACCTTCCCTCTTGGTCTTTGAGTTACTGTAAGTAAAATTCAGTTACAAGGTTTTAAATCGGAATTCGTGCAAGTGAGGCAAGTCCTTTTAATAGTGAAGGATATCCAACAAAGGAACATCACCCTGCAGTGAGGCGTGAAGGCTGCTCCCCGAAAGGCCCTTTCCAGCTGGGCTAGGGGGCATGGCCCATACTCACCAGTTCCACTAAAGAGGCTCCTCATGAGGCTGGAGGAACATCGCCCGGCTAATGCTTTATTGAATTAATATGCTGTAAACCACTTTGCCTGTGGGTTAAACCACAGAGCCTAGGACTTGCTGATCAGAAGGCTGGTGGTTCAAATCCCCGTGATGGGGTGAGCTCCCATTGCTCGGTCCCTGCTCCTGCCAACCTAGCAGTTTGAAAGCACGTCAAAGTGCAAGTAGATAAATAGGTACCGCTCCAGCGGGAAGGTAAACAGCGTTTTCCGTGCGCTGCTCTGGTTCGCCAGAAGCGGCTTAGTTACGCTGGCCACATGACTCGGAAGCTGTACGCCGGCTCCCTCGGCCAATAAAGCGAGATGAGCGCCGCAACCCCAGAGTCGGCCACGACTGGACCTAATGGTCAGGGGTCCCTTTACCTTTACCTTAAACCACTTTGAGATTTTTATTAAAAATATAAAGCGGTAAAGAAATATATATATATACACAGCGGTAAAGAAATACACACACACACACACACACACACACACACACATATATATATATATACACACACACACACACACACACACACACACATCCCTGAGACCTGAATACTAAGATCATTTATCTTGCATAAAAGGTTTCTCATTTATCCTCCCCTTACTTGCACCCAACCTGATTCTCTAGGGGGGGGTTTGCGGGGGAAGGAGGTTTTCCTTGGTCCAAGCCACAGGCTTTAAAAGAAACCGCTTATCTGGGCCTAACCATGAAGTCTTTAAAGCTTACATATAACAAACCCCTTGCTGCAGCTTGCTTGTTAGCAGCTGCTTCAAACACTTTTGAGCTTGAAACTAAACGGAAACAGTTGCTTCTTTGAAAATACTGTGTTCAGTTAAATGCAGCATCTATACAGCCACCATTCATTTTAATGGAGCACGGGGTTCTTGCATGAATGTGATGTAACTAATACGGCAGAAGTTTCTCTCGAGGAAAAGATCAGCGAGAGATTCTGTAACACACATAGAATGCTGATATTTTTAAAAACTGTAAATCCCAGACTTGACTTGAAAGCACTTGTTTTTCCCTCCTCTTCTCCCAAACTCACCCCTTTCCCTGTAGATACAAGTTCAACCCTCACCTGATGTTCAGCAATCATGGGACTCAGGCTCGCAGACTTTTTACACGGTCCCTGTAGCTGCAGTGACTAGCCTGTTTTGTTAACATTTCTTCAAAGTGACTGCAGAATATCTGCTGAATCCACTATGAGTACATCTGAAAGGCATGATTGGCGGACTCTGTTTGGAGAAGATAACCTCCCCAGCTGGTTGTTTTGTGCAATACGTGCTAACAGACATGATCGGTCTAGTTCCCTCAAAATCTGATTACCACATCAATCTGAAAATGGCATCCTGAAGTACAATGTTGACTTGTGGCCAGGAATCCCTATTTGTTTGGTGTTATGTGAAAGACCTCAGGTGGAAACTGTGTTAACTGCTTACCTTTGAGAGCTGGTCCTGACGTAAGTTTTTTTGGGGGGAGCAGGGTCATCCTGGGCCTACCCTGTAGGCAGAGGCCAAAGATCGCCTCCCTACAGCACTACCGGCTAAGCTTTTTAAGAAGATGCATCATGCTTCTGGGCTGTGTTTAGAAGTCTAGTCAAGTTTTAACCAGGGAGGTTGCCATTGCTTTTCTTCTCAGCCTTTCAGGACTTGTCTGGAATTGCTGATTAGAATGTATGTGCCTGTTAGATTGTCTCAGTATGTATTAATCAACTCTCTTTTCACATCAGAACCAAGTAAACCACTAAATGGAGACACCCCCCCCCCAAAAAGATAGAAAATGCGCTGAATGTGCCATTTATTTTGTATGGGAGCCACTAATTTAAGAGTGATATTTTAATTGGAAAATGTGCATTCTCAAAAGTACAATAGAATCTGATGTCCCAATGTAGCAATATATACAGAGGAGAGTATTTCCAGTGCCTCATCTGAGAAAGTTGCTTTAGGATATAATGCTTACTGTATTAGCCCTTTATGCCAGAAAACTGCAAGTCGTATTTATTTGATGCCCAGAATTGACGCTTCTTATTCTCGATTGTCCTATGCCTGTGAAATATATTGTTAGCACTTGTTGAACATTTGGTCCTATTTTTATTTAATATCCAGAGAAGCCGATCAGACTGTTGCTAGCTGTTATCGACATTTGCTTGAATACCAGACCAGTTTTCTTCAATTAGCTGACTTATCACCCAAAGGGCATATCTCCTTAAACACTTGAGAAACAAAATGGCCCCAAACAGTTTTGTCCCAAACGTATCCACTTAACAATAGATAGGAGCAACAAATATAAATGGACCTCTTTTATAGGAATGGCCTATTTGGACATATGCTGTGTCAGATGATAAAGGCTGAGGTCACATAAAGAGGAGCAGGGCAAGGAGGAATAAGGTGAGAAGGTGGCTTGAGTCATCCTGGAAGTGGGGAGAGAGCATGAAAGGAAATTTCTTCAGAGATTTAGGCTCCAGCCAATTTAAACACCTCTGAAAACCAGCAGGGGGGCATTGCTCGTCAACTTCAGTGATTTAACTCAGAGCTAGAAACATGTCAGTTCTGCTGCAGTTAAATATATTACGTGTTTTTATTGTCTTTTTGTCATACATAACCTTGAGAAAGATTACTCTTGTCTCCCCGTCTGCATTTAATACCTCTAGCTAGAGTGGATCAGAATGAGTTCCAACTTATTTTAGTAGCAAGCTCCTGTACCATATTAAGGTTAACTTCTAATATATTCATTTGTAATATTCCGTTTGTGTGGACTTGAGAGCAGGGGGGTGGGAGCCTGTAATCACCTGGAGGTTGTTGGACTCCCAATTGCCATCAGTCCCAGCCATCACATTCATCAGTCGGGAGTGATGAAAGTTCAGTGGTATCTGGCAGGCCACTGGTTTGCCACCCCTGACTTTAATAAACATTTAAGAGTTAAGGTGTTTTACTTGGTCTGAGCAGAAGATTCTTTGCTGCATGTCTTAAGCAATGTTCATGCTACCGAAACTAACCATACAGAATGAGTGGAACAACTTAGTAGTAGTTTGGTATATTTAATACTATGAAATTCACCAGTTGATTCCTCACAAGGCACTTATGAACCAGGTAATATACAATAGCAATTCAGGAAGAAACTTGGGATCTTGTATAAAACAGAATGGAAAGATTGTACTTGTTTTGTTATTTCTTTAGGTTCTTACTATTATTTAATTTCAGAACAGTGAGCTTGCATCTCAAAATGTCTTAAATGTGATAACTTCTAACTATCCTATCCAAAGCTGCATATCTTCTGTTAAAAAACAAACCACAGCTTACCGGCATGCAATTTATTTTAGTTCACGCAAACTGGACTTTCCCTTTTCCTCCACCTGCAGATCCCTATACAACCGCAAAATTTGCTCTGGGTGGGAATTGGGGGAGCTTTGGGGGTGTCAAAGAGAGGAAGTCTGATCATGTCTCAATGCACAATGTTGGCATGGGAAAAACAGGCTGCTTTGAACTTGATGTCAAGTGGAATTGTAAGAATGAAAGGACCACTAGAACCCTACTTTTAACCAGTCTTTGCGCCTAAGCATTTACCTAAAAGTAACACACAGCCCCCCACACAGATCTAATCACTTCTTTCTGTAAGATTCTAGCTATTGTTGTCCGTTTGCACTTTACGATGAAGACACTGTCCTCCAACTGTTGGATACCAACAGAGGCCTTACACAGTATTAGTTTTAAAGAAAACGAGACCGTAACATTCACATTGCTAAACTGAGAGCTGCTTGGCAGTGATGTGGGAGCAAACTATGCAGTAGAAAATGAATCTGCCTGGCAAGCCAATTTGCACACAGTTACTCATGACATTGCATAGCTGCTATATATTGTCAGCAGCAGCCCAGAGTTGACTGGTGGAGTTTTAATTAGATTTTTTTTTCACAGCTCACCTCTCTTGTGCAGAGAAAAACAACTTCTAGCTCAATTAACAGAACCTATCAATTTTTTTCAGGGCTCGTTAACGTTTCACAGCACTGCCCTATCATCTCAGAAGTTTCTGCTAAAAAAACAACTCTTGGCCAAAATGCAAGTTCTTTTAAAAGGCAAGTTATTCTGGAAGGCTGTCTGTTCATATGTAACTCACCAAATAGACAGTCACTGCATGTAACTGCTAGGGTTTTACAAGTGCTTGTACTAGGTAGGTCTTTTTTTTGTACTTAGGCCCCACACCACCAAATCCATCCTGATCAGTACAAAACAAAAACAAAAAACCCCCAGTAAAATGTTTGTAATGCTGCTCAAAACCATGGCATTTTCTGTTCAGTTTTCCTTTAAGTGTTGCTGTATGACAACTATGTATGCTAGTTTTCTTACTCATGAATCATAGCAATTTTTTTAGAAAGTGCCCTTTGAAGGACCCTGTATTATTGCTGCACTTTTCAGTAATTAAATTTATGTACAACAAAAATAATTGTTTGTGATGAACTGAAATTAAAGGCACACACATCTGAATTGTTGAGTAACGTATCTGTTTGGTGATCATGACACATTGATTTACCTTTGTGAGGAACAGCTTAAAATTTTGTAAAACCAACACATCCTGCATCCACATAATGTTCTGAAGTGTACACACCTGCGTGTTGAAATTACACAAGTGCTGCGCTCTGTGGCCATTAGCACAGTTCTGACTCCTTTTGAAGTGCTTTTAAGAACCTTCCATAAGCACAGGCACAATTAACACTTCATCTGTTCTATGGGGCCTTATGTTCTACAGTGGTACCTCGGGTTAAGTACTTAATCCGTTCCGGAGGTCCGTTCTTAACCTGAAACTGTTCTTAACCTGAAGCACCACTTTAGCTAATGGGGCCACCTCCTCCTAATAACCTGGTCTTAAACTATTTAAGGCTTTAAAGGGAACAATCAACACTTTCATTGGCTTTTTGAAAGCAGAAGAGGTGGTGCAGAATATGTCCTGTATGTTCCTCTGAAAAGGAACATTGTTTAGCCTGCACATGTAACTCACCAGCTGTTTTCTACGAGTTAAAGCATGGGTAGGCAAACTAAGGCCCAGGGGCCAGATCAGGCCCAATCGTCTTATAAATCCGGCCAGCGGATGGTCCGGGAATCGGCGTGTTTTTACATGAGTAGAATGTGTACTTTTATTTAAAATGCATCTCTGGGTTATTTGTGGGGCATAGGAATTCGTTCTTTTTCAAAATATAGTCTGGCCCCCCACAAGGTCTGAGGGACAGTGGACTGGCCCCCTGCTGAAAAAGTTCGCTGACCCCTGAGTTAAAGCTTCCAGATCATCCTTAAAAGACAACATTTAGTGCACATGACAGTAGACTAATATGGTTGTAGCCAAGGCATGAATAGCTATGCATAGTAAATAGCATAAACACTTCAATAAATAAATTAAAATGTCTTTGTTAAATAGGGGAGGGGGGAACCCCAAAACCCATCACCACCCTTGGTGGAAGTGGGTAGTTTTACCTATAAAGTAACCTCAGGAAAAACCCAAATTAGCACTACAAATTATCTTATGTTTGTAACATTTAGTGCAGAGAGAGATCCCAAGCTACTGAAAATTCTGGGCCTGCTCAGTGGTTTCTGAAGTGAGATTTGAATAAAGAAACTATACAGAATGCCATGTGTTCTCTTTCGTGATGAAAGAAATCACTTTACAGCACGGTTTAATTTTGTTTATCATTCATTTGCTTCACTTTCGAAACAGAACTCCAGCTTCAGTTGGGTTGCTCTCACTTAATAAAGCTCTAAAGACTCCAGCAGCAATGATGAATCTTTTAAGACCAATGAAGGAGGTCTGTGGTTAGTTTTTGTTAGATGTTACAGCATCATGTTAGAGCCCTGAAAAACAATTTTGGATAAATGCAGGCCCTGCAGTTTCTCAAAGTATAAACGGTTGTGATAATATGCAATGTCTACAATATGACAACTGTCTCAGATTCTAATGGGCCATAGCTGCTTAATGTGTTAATCACCTGCCATCCCCAAGCTGAAGAATACTTGCTGCAGGCTTGGTTATGCCTTTACTAGGATGCGTGGTTTGAATTTGTAAGGAATTTTCCTGATTGCTGGAACATGAGCAAATGGTTTGCTTTTTCTTATCCTTGAACATAGCAGAATTTTGTGTCCTGAGAAAGTCACTATCCATCTCTGGCATGTAGATGTATAACTATAAGAACAACAAAAATAATGTAAATATTGTACCCCTCACCCTTGGGAGATATTGAGGGAAATTTAGCTGGTGTCAGATGCCTGGTGCCGATTCACGATACTGCTGTTGCGAAGTCCTATCAAGTCAGCAAAGATTGTTGCCATTAACTTGTAGTTGGATGTACTATAAATTTAAACCAATAATGAAACAATGAAAGCATCCATATCGGTGTCAACTTTAGCTTTAATGATGGAATTACAACTTGCTATAACAACTTCAAAGGGAATCATTAAGGCTTCCCTATTAAAAAAAAATTCAAAATAAATAGTACAAGTTTGTTTTTTAAAAAAAGAAAACCTTTTTTCAGTGTTTTCCACATCACCCTCCAGTCAGCTACTACCAAAGTCAAAACATAGAACAGTTTGCAATGCATCTTTGACAGATTAAGAACCTGACAAGAAAACAAAATTAAAGCCTACCAAAAAAAACCCTATCTTTGGATCAATGTTGACCTATTCTTTGAAGCTTTGGGTTTTATAAAAAAAACAAAAACAAAACACCTGTAGTAACCAGTGTGCTTTCAGCTTGAGACTGCTTGGAATATAAATTTTGTTATTCCTGCAGTTCATAAAACACACCAAGAGAAGATGCAGGGGTAAGGAAAACACAAAGTTCAAGTAAAAATAACAATTAAGATTCACATACTTATAGATTGTCATTTCTAGACTGAAATACAGTATTTAAATTTTGAGCAACCTGATTAATATTAAAATTCCAAACATCAACTTTTTATGAGTTTCAATAGAATTAAGTGACTCCAAAGGCCAGTTTAGAATTCAGCTGCTCCCAGACGCAAGGCATGAGCAAAGAGCTAAGCCAAAATGCACTCCTCTTCCCCAGTTTACCACATCCAAGTTGGGCAGCCATTTTGGAACTGTGCACATGAGAATACAAACACAAACAAGGGTGGGGTTTTCTCCTGACTTGCCAGCAGCATGTTCACTCTCCTTGCCGATGGCGTTTCTTCCACTGCATACAGGATATACTGCTTCCTAGCTCTGATGGTGTCCGTTCTGAGGCCAAAATGGGGGTGGGAAATGGAGCTTTCTTCCCTTACTCCACTGACTTCTTAACCCAGGAAGACAACCAGAGTGGAAGCAGGAAGCAGGGCCCTCCTGCCGTCACTCCGATCTGGCTTCAAGACAGGTGAAGCCTTTCCCAACCTGTGGGTCCCCAGATGTTGAACTACAACTCCCACCACTCCTGGCTAGCAAGGCCAGAGCTCAGGGATGATGGGAGTTGTAGTCCAACAACATCTGGGGACCCACAGGTTGAGAACCGCTGTAAAAAAAAGCTGCCGTTTTGAAACAAAGCAACAGCACTCAGAAATGGGAAAAATAAATGAAAATGCAGTGGAAGGAGCAAAAAAAGTGAGCGGGGGGGTCACCACCGTTGTTGTTTTTTGCGGGGTGGCGCTAGCCTCTGCACCCCTAATTTTAGCAGAAAGGGCTCAGTGATTAACTTTTGGCTTTAGTGAAAAATCTCTTTCTGTGACAATGCTTTATGCAGAAGCCATGTTTGATGCATCTTGCTAAGAGGATTGCGCCACTGTGCGCAAAGTATACACTCTCTTCCAGTTAGCAGTGTGTCCCTGGCAGGGTGTATACCCTTGCACACGACTGGCCAACATGTGTGCTATAAGAAGCATTTAAATGTTAACACTTCCCTCAACAAAGGGCAAAGGCTTCTGGGTGGCTGGCACATAGAAGCAGTTAACACCTAAACCTTTCCGATAATGTGACACATTTGTAGAAAAATAATTCCAAAACTGATGTTCAACGCATAACCTTCCCCCACTACCCTATGTGACTCTTGATTAGGTCTTTGATAAAAAACAGTAAGACACACACAAAGCACTACAGTATTACACATGAAATAATAATAAAAACTCCAGCAAGATATGCCTTTGATTGATACCTAATTCTACTTTTAAGTTATTGCTAACCATTTAATATATCAAGATTGTCTTGGCAAGTCTGAGATTAGAACCTCTCCCTCAAACCTCAATATTTTGAGGGGAATAAGCAGCCAAAGTTTTAAAAACAATAAAAGGCACACTTTCCCAAGAGAACATATGTCTTGGAGTTGCATATAATCCCCACCAGGTGTCAGCAACTGGCAGATATTACTCAGAAATTTCAAAATTAATGCCCAAATAATTCAAAGGGAGGGGGGATGGTTGCTGCTCACGATTCCTTAAATTATATAAATTATTACTCCAAACCAATATCTTTTTTCCCTCTGGGTGGCCGCAAATATAAACTTGAAAGTCTTTTGATACATTTATATAAAGGTTTGAATTGCACACCCATTTCTTTGATTTCATTTACACCTTACATACTTTAGATAAAAATAGTTCTGGAGGAAAATGCAGTTACAGTCAAAACACAAAATTCTTCCTCTTCCAATTATTTACCATGGTTCAGCAGCTTACAGAATCCTAGCCAGTTTTTCAAAACTTGTATAGTTTAAACACAGAAACCAAACCAGATATAGCTCAGGTTTCTCACAGCGCAAAGCTACTTGTCCTTCTAGCCTACTTAATTCAGAAGGATTTTCTTTCTTCCTCGAGTTTTTAAATAAAACCAGGAGAATGGCACTATTTTGCCTCTTTCTACGCAAAGGTACGAAGTTTTGTGGTGAGATCAAGGCAACTGCACCTTTCAGCATTGCAACAGTTGTGGATTAATTCCTTAAAAGCTGTTTTTACTAATGAAAACCTCAACCAAGAATCTGAGTGTATTTTAACAGCACATGCAAGACTGTGACTAAAGTGTGTTGCTGGTCGCACACAGCCTCTATGCAATTCCGCTTTTACTATATTTAGTAAATTCTCTCTCAATAATAGCATCTGAATATATTAATTTCAGTAATACTAATCAGCATAAACACTCAACCGTCTTTACAACACGCTGACCAACTTTTCTCCTGTTCCAACATTCTCACTTCTCTCCTCTCTCACCTTCTTTTCTACTTCCCCTCTACCTTCTCCAACTCAGACTACTTCAACATCTTCTGCATAACATTTGGGACACAATTGTTCATCCCTTCTACAAATAAAAATAATACGTATTTCAAAAATATCAGAAGAAAGGTAGTGCAAAAATCAATTTTGGTATCAAATAGTGTGCTAATCCTTATTCTAAACCGAGCTGAGATTTATAATAAAATCTAACTTGCACACCCCTTTAAGTTTTAAAAGCTACAAATTATAATTAAAGCACATAATGTCTTGTGTTTCACAGGGTCTTTGAAAACAGATTCATCATACAATCACAGTTAGCATGATGCAATCTTGAAAAGACTCGTGAAGTATGCACACAACACAGGTCTGCAAATATTGCAAATTCCCTTTGCTGCTACCTGCAAGATGTAAAAGTATGTCAAATTTACAGAACCACCTCTATGATAACAAAAAAGGGTCATATGTTTTAATGACACAGGTACTCTTGCTCTTGCTCTGGGGGTTGGCATGCTATGCAATATTTGGTAATTTGCAGTTTTTCCTGAGTGTTCTTTGGCCCCATTTTAACCTGGTTTCCAGACTCCACCAAGGGCTTCTTCAAGTTTGTCTCTGTATGCTGCGTAGCGTCTTTGTAAGATTTGCAGCTGCTCATCTTCTTCCTTGTCCAGTATACGCAAGAAGTTCTGTAGTTCAGGAACACTAAAAGCTTCCCACTGTGGAGGGGAAAGGGGATTACAAAAGTATGTAGATTATTAAAAAATCTTAAAATTACAGACTGGATTTTAACTGATATCAAAACAGGTCCTTCTCTGGTCTACAAAAGAGCCTGAGAGTAGTACACTTGACAAACATCAATTGGGAAATAGCCCAAAATCCTGGCAATGGAAAAAAGTAGGACTTGGAAACCCTCAAGAACCCCTCCAAGCTGTTTGATGCTATAAACAGAGCTGCCAACTTACCAAAAACTCTCCAGTTTCATGCTCACGGAGAACAAAACTCAGCATGTCTGTCCTTGGGCCTGCCACCAACCGCAAATAAAGGGGGTGTTCAATTTCTGAGAGCTTGCACATATACACTGAAAAAAGTGTGAGATTAAAAGGGGTGGGGAGTAAATATGCATACAGAATTTCTGCTGAACTAGGACTAGAACTAGATCAACATACACACAAAAGACCGCCCCCCCCACCTCAAATGTTGCTGCACAAACTGAGAATTATGAGCAAAGTTCATTACGTGAGGCACAGCAACAATGACAACTGCTAAAGCAAAAAAGGAAACACTAAGCAAAACACCCAAACTTAAACATATTCAGAATATACAAAACTGACAAGTGTATATGCAATCAGTTTCCTGCAAATTGTGGTAAAAAAAACCCAACCACTTTATTTTACAGCCAAGACTCAAGTATATCTAAGGGACCACTTTTGCCAGATGAACATTCCTAAGCACTGGAATGAAATCTTGCTTCTGTTTGGCATGTGAAGCAATTTTGCATTCAGAGAAGATAGCCTTCTCAGTGGTGGCCCAACAGCAAGGGTAGCAAGAACCATTTCCAAAGCCTTTTTCAAAAGCAAGAACATTTATGCACTTTCAGAAGGAAGATAAGAAAGGCTGACTTAAACCAGCACTCAGTTCTTTATATCTTTTATGGTTCTGGTTTATGGCTCCCTTGCTTGCTCGTTTAAGAGTCTTGTAGCAAATGTATGCGATTTTATTAGACAATATTATTTATGTGCCTTTTCAATTCGTACACCACCTAAACAGAAAGATGGTACTGTATTTTCAAAACATGATACAAGTGCATGTTGTGTTTAGTAGGCCTAGTATTTAGATGTAAACAGGTCGGCCTATACAGTAGTGCAATGTGGCTGGATCTAAACAGTGTTTGGAGTGAATCTATGGGTTGTGTATCTAATGACAATTCTGCCTTAGTAGAAACCTTTTTGCTGTGACTTCTTACGTACTACAGCCCTCTGCAGTAAAATCCATCAAGCTCAATAAATCTAAGTATTTTCCAACAAACTCTAGTGTCCTCAATAGGGCCAGGTGATACTTGGTTTTCAACATTGTGATATATCACCAGCTAAACTTTGTGATAAACTGATATATCACGATGTCTGAAATAAGGATGGAGTTTGTAGAGGCATCAGGCATGGGCTGGCTTCATAGTTTTCCCCATATTGTGATTTTTGCATAGCGCGCGAAACCGCTATCACTAGATGGCAGTGGTTTTCAACCAGTGTGCCATGGCCCCATGGGGTGCCTTGAATGATGGTCAGGGGTGCCACTGGCAACTCTGTCCCTCCTTCCTTCTTCTGATGCCTCTTTCATCTCTGCCTCCCCAAGGCTTGAACAGCTTTTTGTTGCAGCAGCCCTGGCTGCAAGTTCCACAGGTGAATGGTGCTTCTAGGGCTGGCCAGGGGGTGCTTCCCAGGCCCCTGTGGGGCAGTGGGAGGAGGCACCTCTCTTTGGGGCAGAGGAGGGGCAGCTCAGAGACCAGGGCTGGCAGCTGCAGCTGCCCAGACAACTCCTAAGGAGAGAGGAGAGGAGACGAGGCTGAGGGAACACTCCACAAGGGAGTGTGTTCGAAAAGGGCTGAGGGGCTGGCGGCTCTGCAGGCGAGGGGTGACAAAACTGGGCCCCTGAGCCCCACAGGGGTGCCGCAGAAAGAACGTAGTTGGTCAAGGGAACCGTAGACCCAAAATGGTTGAAAACCTCTGCTAGATGGGACTTCAAACCGGGGAGCCCTCTTCCCCAAGTCTTAAGAGTACAGAGTGACTATATGATCATTCAGAAGATTTAGAAGCATACCTTGATCTTCCTTGTGACAACGTTTATAAAGCGCAAACTTGGCAGGGTTATCAGCCACCATGAACTTCTTGAGCAAAGCTTCAATAACTTCACGAACAGTGTTAGTGCTGCTGATGTGAAGGGTGTTTGTGTAGCCGTTTGGCAAGCAAAAAGCTGTCTCCGAGTTGTTGTTGACATGCTTCCCAGGACTCACAGGAGCCCGTACCGTGATGGGCCTGCACAGTTCCATCTGAACTTTGATGAAGCCGGTGTATACTCCGCTGGAGTGCTAGAATACACACAAAAACTATAGGATTAGTTCTTTCAAAATAAGCAGAAGCTCAAGGATCAGATACAGTTCCGTACATCCATTTTTGCTCCCCCCCCCCCTTTTCTAATGCATCCACATCACAATGTCTCAACAAAAACATAAAAACCCCAACACAACACAAACGGATGCAGACATAGCTCAGTTGGCTAGAGCACGGTGCTGAATTTGAGTTGCAAGTTTGATCCCCATGTGGGACAGCTGTATATTCCTGTACTGCAGGGAGTTGGGCTGGAAAATCCTCAGGGTCCTTTTCCAATTCTATGATTCTATGATAACATGAAAACCAACTCAGAGGGGCTGAGGGAAACTTATCTGCCATCCTGCCACGTATGGCAAAAGTCTGGCATATAATTTCTTTCAAAGTCTTTACTAGCCAGCAAGAAAGGGAGCCACCCAGGTTTTGTGGGGCAAGCGGATATACAGTGGTACCTCGGGTTAAGTACTTAATTCGTTCCGGAGGTCCATTCTTAACCTGAACCTGTTCTTAACCTGAAGCACCACTTTAGCTAATGGGGCCTCCTGCTGCCGCTGCGCTGCCGGAGCCCGATTTCTGTTTATATCCTGAAGCAAAGTTCTTAACCTGAAGAACTATTTCTGGGTCAGCGGAGTGTGTAACCTGAAGCGTATGTAACCCGAGATACCACTGTAAAATGGAATGCGGCCATTGAAAGTCACACTCAACTCTGCTTCCATCATAGATGAAAAGTAGAGAAAGGCCCCTCCACCAGATGTTAAGGCCGTGTGTTCTTTAGGTAACCTGGGCCCAAGCCTTTTAGGGCAAAGGTGGGAACTGCCAGGCCGCAGATCAAATTAGGTCCGCCAGGTCTTGGAGGGAGGCAAAGCACAAACATCTTTCCTATGCTTGATAGCATCTATGATGTCAAGCACATGGGAATTTCAAGCCACAGCTAAAATGAAGACAAATTAGAAGCACACCCCAGATTCCTCCTTTGAATTCAAGCTGGCAATACAAAAGATCTTCCTCTGCGAGTGAGCTTGCCATGAATGCCAATCAGTTGACTGAGGCCTACAGCAAGGCCTGCTGAGATCTGCTGCACTACCAATCCTTACACAAAGCAGAGTTTGCTCTCAAAGTATGGCTTGTTGGGTCACCTTGATTGTTAAAGGTAAAGGGACCCCTAACCATTAGGTCCAGTTGTGGCCGACTCTGGGGTTGCGGCGCTCATCTCGCTTTACTGGCCGAGGGAGCTGGCATACAGCTTCCAGGTCATGTGGCCAGCATGACTAAGCTGCTTCTGGTGAACCAGAGCAGTGCACGGAAACGCCATTTACCTTCCCGCTGGAGTGGTACCTATTTATCTACTTGCACTTTGACGTGCTTTCGAACTGCTACGTGGGCAGGAGCAGGGACTGAGCAACGGGAGCTCACCCCGTCACGGGGATTCGAACTGCCGACCTTCTGATCGGGAAGTCCTAGGCTCTGTGATTTAACCCACAGCGCCACCCGTGTCCCTACCTTGATTGTTAGGGCCTGTCAAAATGGCCCTGAGAAGGGTAGGGGAGCTCAGGATTTGGCCTGCCAGCCAGATCCCATTCTCTGCCCCTGTTGTAGGACTTTAGAGGGTTAATTTTCAAAACATTGCCTTGTGCCCAGAAACAAACAGGTGACACATGATCCCACTAGCATCCTTGCTCCTGCATACTAAATCAACTGGAACTTTTGAAGATCCTTCAAAGGTAGTTCCATGAGATGCTGGATTTAACT
This sequence comes from Podarcis tiliguerta, assembly GCF_965153285.1. Classification (NCBI taxonomy): domain Eukaryota; kingdom Metazoa; phylum Chordata; class Lepidosauria; order Squamata; family Lacertidae; genus Podarcis; species Podarcis tiliguerta. Next base: position 29,254,614 of record NC_139543.1, on the reverse strand, counting down.
AAGGCATATGCTGAATTTGCCTGTTTTTATTTTCCTCTCTTTGACTGCAAACCAATAAGGTAGCACCATTCTGCTGTATAGTGTTTAGGAATATACAAATACAAATACAGAGAATGTCAAAAAATGAAGTAAGTAATATGATAATAAATATACTTTGTCCAAGTCCATATACTCAAAGCATATAGTGGTGATTTGATGTTGCCGCCATGCACCCCTTTAAACTACCAAAACTTTAAAAAAAACAAACCTTTACACAAAGTCTTACCAATGTCATCTTTAGCTTGTCAGTGACATCTGAATTGTACGTCTGGACTTTTTCCTTGATTGCTTCTTTGGTAAGATACGTGTGAGCTTCTCGCTCTTTCTGAACATCCTAAAGCAAAAGAGATTTGACAGTTTTAAAGATACCAAAAATATATACTGTATACTACTACTTAATATTTATTGAACATTTCTAGCTACTGAACTAGAGGTTTTAAAAACGAGAGCTGATGTACAAAAGTTTTAATGTAAATGTATGTGTTCCATATTAGGTCACATATCCACCATGCATTTAAAGCACTATTGTGTCACTGTAAGAGTCATAGAGAATTGTTGGAAGTGGTAGTTTCTGATGGGCGCTGGGATTTGTAGCTCTATGAGATCCGTAGATTACAGTTCCCAAAATTGTCCATGGCTCTTAAAGTGGTATAGTAGCGCTTTGAAGGTCTGGTGTGGATGCGACTGTCACATTCCATACACTACCAATGTACATAGTGGAATCAACCTTTAGCTTTCAATGAATGGCTTAGGAGCAGGCAGCAAGTGGAATCGAATTGATGCCCTTATGCTCACAAAAGGACCATGTAGCGGGCGTTCCGCAGATTCCTTCACTCCCCTGAATTCCCTAGCATCCCTGAAAATCAGCTCCTGAGATTTCCTGCAGAGAGAAATCAGCAAAATATGCCTCCTTTGCTAGTTGGTTAAAAGGAAGCATCCAAATGAACCTCAAGCCTAGGGACACCAAGTGGATTCGTACCCAGAAAGTGGAATAACAAGTCACTCACATATCTAATCATCATGTTCCCATGTTGTCTGACTCCCTACCAGACTAGAAAATGAATTTATGGGCTTTGGACAAGATGCAGAAATGGTATGGGGAGACTCTTCTGTCTCATCCAAAGAAATCTGAAATCAATGTACTGCAATATTCACATTGCACAATACAAAGCACCAGCAAAAGTAGCGCACTTAAGAGAACCACTTTGAAACAAAGCATGCCCAAATCCAATTGTGTTCACTTGTCCACTATTTGCATGCAAAAAAATTTTTTATTGCTGGTGTATCTTATTTCATGATACGTCTCTCTGAAGCCATGCAGAGTTTGAGCATGTAGCGACTGATTTACTTTGAATCATTTAATGTTGGGTGACAGCTGTTAGGCAGAGAGCTAATGTGGTGCAGAAGTATCTGGAAATTGGGGGGGGCAGGGAGAAGAAGAGACAGAATTCCTAATGCCCAGTTCTAATCCCCATTTAGCTACAAAGCTCACAGGGTGAGCAAATGCCCCTAAGTTTCTTGGGCACAAACTGAAGACGTTATAAAAATGATTCTCAAGGAATTGACAGGGGGGGGGGGAAACCTTTAACAGACAAGCACCCCAACTGAACCATTCTTGAAATGAAGATTAATCCTTAAACGAGGAAGGGTATATTTTCCTCACCCCAATTTGACCATGGCCAACACATAACCCAAAAGCAATGTGAAGAGCTACTATTTAATGGGGAGAGAAGCTTAGGCCTTACTAGATTTCCATTGGTTAGTTTTAACCTTGTTGTAAAAAAATTAAGTTATTATCCCAAAACAGCTTTCTCCAAGTGGCATATTGATTTTTACAGTCCAATACAAATATGTTCCTTAAGCGCAGGATATCTTTCAAAGGACATTTGCTCTCAACCCATATGGAAAACTGGTGCTATTAATACACTTCCATTATTTGCACGAACACACCATATATAGCCTGAAATTATTGCAGCTCTCAACTTTAGTGAACTGAAACGTCTATTTAATTGCCTTCACTTGAAAGTCGTCTCGTCAGGCGTATCTAACACAGGATCAAAATACTCAGAAGATACCCAGGAATGGTTACTAGGCCTTTACTCCCCCAAACAGAAAGCTTCCACTTAAGCTGCTGGGTGTGTATCAAGACCCTATCAAAGAATCATAGAATTGTGGAGGATCATCTAGTCCGAACCCCAGCAATGCAGGAACATGCAGCTGTCCTATAGAGGGATCAAAGCTGCAACCTTGGCATGCTCTAACCAACTGAGCAGGTTGATCTAAAAAGCATTAAAATGTAAAGGGACCCTTGACCATTAGGTCCAGTCGTGACAGACTCTTGGGATTGCGGCGCTTGTTTCGCTTTATTGGCCGAGGGAGCTGGAGTACAGCTTCCGGGTCATGTGGCCAGCATGAGTAAGCATGACTAAGCTGCTTCTGGCGAACCAGAGCAGCGCACGGAAACGTTGTTTACCTTCCCGCCGGAGTGGTACCTATTTATCTACTTGCACTTTGACGTGCTTTCGAACTGCTAGGTTGGCAGGAGCAGGGACCGAGCAACGGGAGCTCACCCCGTCACGGGGATTCAAACCACCGACCTTCTGATCGGCACGTCCTAGGCTCTGTGGTTTAACCCACAGCGCCACCTGTGCCCCCCCCAAAAGCATTAGGAACATGAAATACTGAGAATACCAAAAGCTCTGCTTATCTAGCAATTGACGAATAAGGGCGTAACATACAGTGGTACCTCAGGTTACATACGCTTCGGGTTACATATGCTTCAGGTTACAGACTCTGCTAACCCAGAAATAGTGCTTCAGGTTAAGAACTTTGCTTCAGGATAAGAACAGAAATTGTGCTCCGGCGGCACACAGGCACACGCACACCAGTTATCAAAACCTGTTTATGTGCAAGTTACTTTTGTGACCCTGTGGGAAGGCCAGGCGGCTGCTATTGCACCTTCTTTTGTGCAAACTAGCTTGCAAGTTTCTGCTACTGCAGAAAACCGAACCATAAAAAGAGCCAAAAATATAACACAATTTATTTGTGTGTGCCTGTGTATGTGAGAGAGTATGAATACGAGAGACTTATATGTACTTGCGATACTAAAGTAACTGATCACGTTTATCATGCTCTCGCTCCAAAACCACAAGTTCTGCCATACCCTATATGGTTGTGCTTTAACTGCTGGCACACAACCCAGTTCTAAACAGAGTAGGTTGTTTAAAGTTTGAAGCTGCAAGAATAGCATTTAGATTCCTGGCACTTGATTTACAGCAAAAGGCACAGCAGGTTACCCATCCATTTACAATGGAATAAAGGATTTGTTTTGATGAAATATACTTTTCATACAGGCCCATGTGACCTTGTGTCATTTTGTAAAAAGAATGAGAAAACTTGGAACTTGGTATGTAAAGAAATAATTTGCCAGTTGGTATTTTGTTACTGGGAGAGAGAGAGAGAGAGAGAGAATGAACCTGGACTAGAACTCTGAAACTGTTTTCATCACATTTTACTAAGATTCAGGGTAGCAGACATTTTAAGATAGCGGTGTCTGAGAGAGACCTGCCCCCCGCAAACGAAGCAATGAATCCCCCATCCACTAAACCACGTTGGCTGAGGTGCAGCACAACACTTGAGACTTTCACAAGGATGTTTACTGACTTAGTACATTCACATCCTGCTTTTTTACCAGAGTCCTCAAAGCAGCTAACATTTATGAAGTACAGAAGATACACCAGGAGCCAAATGCTCGCAAAACAGAATAGCCAACATCTTTCCTTCCCACCACAGGAGGAGAGGGGATCCGGTCTGGCTGCAGCAGGGCCAGATGTTCTTCTATGTTATTCAATGAGACACCCTACTAACACTTCCATAGCACACTAATAGGGCTGGGTGATATATCAATACAGTATATTGCTTGAAGTCCATATCGTGATATCGGTTTCATAGTTTTTGACCTGGCCATATATTGCAAATCATGGGTGGGTGTGCATGCGCTATGAAAAAAATCACAATGCAGGGAAAACCGTGAAGCCGGCCAATGCCTCCGCATAGCTCCACCCTTATTTCAGACATCGTGATATATCGGCATATCAAGATGTTTAAGCTGGAGATATATCGCAACACTGAAAACCAGGTATCGCCCAGCCCTGCACACTCACCTGTTGCTTACAAAACCATACATGGCGCATCTCTAAGCAAGATCATCAACTTCCCCTCTTGAGAGTCCCATGTTTCCTCAGACTACCACCCTGAAAACAACAGTGCTCATCTGAAACAATCCCCGTGATTATGCACAGATTCTGATACAAGCTTTTCTTCTCTGCATACCGTTGTTATGCAACTATGACTATGTCAACGTGCTCTAAATTGTCTTCTACAGTGGTACCTCTGGTTACGTACTTAATTCGTTCCGGAGGTCCGTTCTTAACCTGAAACTGTTCTTAATATGAAGCACCACTTTAGCTAATGGGGCCTCCGGTTGCAGCCGCGCGATTTCTGTTCTCATCCTGAAGCAAAGTTCTTCACCAGAGGTACTATTTCTGGGTTAGCAGAGTCTGTAACCTGAAGCGTATGGAACCTGAAGAATATGGAACCAGAAGTACCACTGTACAAGCTAAAACAGAAAATACAGTGGTACCTGTATTACATACGCTTCAGGTTACATATGCTTCAGGTTACAGACTCTGCTAACCCAGAAATAGTACCTCTGGTTAATAACTTTGCTTCAGGATGAGAACAGAAAACATGCTCCAGCGGCGCAGCAGCAGCAGGAAGTCCCATTAGCTAAAGTGGTGCTTCAGGTTAAGAACAGTTTCAGGTTAAGAACTGACCTCTGGAACGAATTAAGTACTTAACCTGAGGTACCACTGTATTTTGGAAAATCCAAAAGGGGCTGAAAAACGCTACCTCTGCTCAAGTCATTGTGCACAGTGAGGACAATGCACCAATCCTGAGCTGAAATCGCTGTGTGTGATTCCTGCCTCATTTACCTGGGATTCTGATTCCCAGTAATCTTCTCCGTGTATCTGCTCTGGTACCAACCATGTGGTGTCTGGGTCACCCCCCACCCAAGGGCTGCATTACTTAGCCCCCACCTTGCTGCCAACCTTGGGGTTCCTCTGCAATGCAGGGAGGATTAGAAATACTTTTAAATAAATTGGGGGGGGGGTTAAATATCAGCTTTAAATAGTATTTACAGGCACCAGCAGGAATGAAACCTGCATTGCCAAATAAGCAGCAATTGGATGCATTTAACTCACCTTGAACGAAAAAGGATGCTCTTTGAACTGCACTGGAAGAAAAACAAAACCACACATGCGCATGCACACACATTGCTTTTTGGACACAAGCCACTGGATCAGATTGTAAATAAACAAGTTATTCTACTAGCTCCGGAAAGAGGCCATTAGGAAGCACAGCGAGAGTGGCTTTGTTCTTAAGAGTGCAGGGAATAATGTGCGTTGACTTTGTAATTCAAGGTTCAAACACTTTCTTCCTTTTTCAACAGCAGCTTCCCTGTTTGTAAGCTCAGGAAATCACAGTCACAGGGACATTTGCTGCTCCACCCATCCTTTAAGACAATTTTTAAGATTTCAAGGTAAAAATGCCATAAAGCTCACAATAGCACAACACTATTCTGCCTTGAGTGGAATAATAAAAGAAGTCTTTAAAAAAAAAACCACCCATTTATCAAGATTTGATAAAACAAGAATATTCTTTCCACCAATCAAAATAATCAGTTCTCAACAATATATCCAGAAATACTGGTTTAAAGAACAGTGGAGTTTTAAATATTAGTTTTTAATTTCTTTCCGTCATTATCTTTGCTTTGTGTCTTCTCACTATTTTTTTTCTAAATCATAGGTGCTACTGCTCTTTTAGAAAGAATTTCAAATTAGATGTCAGCAACTTAGGTAGCAATCCTATGCACGAAAAGCCAAAGTTTCACTAGATCCTAACCTGCTGCTCTGCCTAATCCTGGACGGGAGAAAATTAGCTTTTAAAATACAGTGGTACCTGGTTACATATGCTTCGGAATACACACGCAACAAACCCGGAAGTATTTTTCCAGGTTTCGCCATGCGCGCATGCGCAGAATTGCTCTACTGTGCCGCGCACCGAACAAGCACCTCCGGTTACGAACACCTCAGGATCCGACTGGAGCTCCGGTACGGATCCCATCTGCAACTGGAGGTACCACTGTAGTGTTATATGCCAGGTCATCAGGTCACATGACTTAGGCTAAGCATCCAGCCTAAGTCCCTCCCTCTCTGGTCCCTCCTTGGGGACTTATCCTTGTCGTAGCTCAGCTGGCTGAGCCCCAGGTGAGATAGTTATGTTCCATCTGATCTAGCATTCCATTGCATACATTGCCACTAGTGAAACCTTTTGCACTAGGAAGTTCATGGATCTTGACTCTGTACCTTGAGAGTGTTCCATTTTTAGCAAACAATTCCGAGCATGTCAGGAAGTGAGTGACCATTCTTGGCTCATCAGCTGAGAATTCCATTCATCCAGCCTTGTGTGCTCACTTCGTATTATTCAACAGCACCTCAAAATCATAATGTGATTTCAAAAATACTGTATAATCTACTGAGAAATCAGAATAAAAAGTATGCTGTTGGAATTTTAAGGTCTTGGGACAGAAGCACCCAGAAAACATTACACACAACTCTTTTATACCACCAAGGACTATCGATTAATTTCCATGTTTATCCATCTCAAGGGAGGGGAACCCATGTAGAAGTTCACGTTCACTCCTTCAATGGTAACACAAGAAGGTTGTTCTATACCAGGCTTCCTCAACCTCGGCCCTCCAGATGTTTTGGGACTACAACTCCCATCATCCCTGACCACTGGTCCTGTTAGATAGGAATGATGGGAGTTGTAATCCCAAAACATCTGGAGGGCAGAGTTTGCCTATGCCTGTTTTATACTATTACCAAATACAATGTCATCCTTCTGTCTCATCACCAACACCCCCTAAACTAGCCTTCCACAACCAGGTACTCTCCAGATGTGCCAATTCAAGCATCTTGGACCAATGACCATGCCAGTGTTTGAAATTAGTCAAGTGCCAAGCACATTTTGCAACTGGCTATCAATCACTTACGACCAAGTAAGGATGCCTATGCACCAGGATCGACCCTGACATCTTCCACTCTGCAGTTTTAAACTGAAATCTTAGGCACAGTACTACGCCCAGAGCTCAGAAACCGCTAGCACTAATGAAATTCCCTGTCGCAAAATGCGCCTAGATTAGAACAATGGGCGTTCTGAACCCTGCACTTGCCTATTGATAATGGAGCAATCCCATTGATAACATTATTTCTGAGCAGTAAAACATCTTCAGATTTAGTTGTACTATTAGGTTCTAATACACACCAGGGATCACAACATTAAAAGAGCAGATATAAAAGAGCACAATCAGAAATGGGATTGTGTATAGAGAAAAAATGCATTTTTAATCAAAACATAGAAAAAGTGCTGCAAGAGCAAATGGAATGTAAACAGTATTCTGCCAAGCTTAAAACAATTACGGTACAGTGGTGCCCCGCAAGACGAATGCCTCGCAAGACGGAAAACCCGCAAGACAAAAGGGTTTTCCGTCTGCAGAGGCGCTTCGCAAGACAAATTTCCCTATGGGCTTGCTTCGCAAGACGAAAACTGACGAAAAATTTTGAGTTGGTTTTTTTTTGCTCCAAAACCCCTTATTTTGAATCGCTAAGCTGCTAAAAGCATTTTAGCGGCAAAACCGCTAATCCCCCAAGGCTTAAAAGCCATTTTTAGCCCTTAAAGTGCCAATAGCGCTAATAGCGCTAATCCGTCAATGGGCTTGCTTCGCAAGACGAAAAAACCGCAAGATGAAAAGACTCGCGGAACAGATTCTTTTCGTCTTGCGAGGCACCACTGTACTGTGGATATCTCAGAGTTGAAATATGTAGAAGCGCTAGTGATAGTAATTTTAGCACTTATGCCAACATCAAACATACAAAGTTCTTCTCCTGAAAACTTTCCCAGCAGTCTAGAGTCCATTCTATATTTTAGCAAAAAAATACTTTTAAAAAAACCTTGCTAATGAATAATAATAATCATGTTGATCAACAGCAACTTGACAAAATCCCAGTCCAAATCCTGATGAGAGCCTGTCCCTACAATTTACTTAGCTTCTTCTACTAAAAAGGTACCACTTTGCTAACTATGACTATTGTAGTCTTTTTTTTTTTAAAAAAAAGCAACCTCTTTCAATGCAACTTTAATCTAATGTGAGTCACTCATTTCTTATTTAAAAAATGAACTTGCCTTCTCTGTTTAGCTTCAAGTAAGAGTATTTTCCATAATCCTTAATTACAAATAATGGCAAGTGCCATCCTATTTTTAGATCCTGTTCTTCCAATACACGAATTAGAGACATTACTTTGAAAAATGAAACAGGAGTTTGAAGCAGAAATTTCCACAGAGCAATAGATGGATTTTTTTTTAATTTTAATATGGTTTGCTTTATCCATCCCGAAATGATACTGCAGTGTCTTTCTGTAGACAAAAATTGTGAACTGCAAAACTCAGGGTGCGCGAACACACACACACACACACACACCCTTTTAGAAACAGAACCACCCCTCCTGCACTATAAGTATAACCATTTAAAACTGATTGATAACATACAGGAGCTCTAAAATGTATTATTTGTATAATTCCACTTAAAAAAGGAAATTATTACTACTACTCCTACAGGCCAAGTCAAGATCCACAACTGTCACAGAACTAGTTCTGCATGTATACAGAGTGTTGGAGCTTTTGTTTCTCAATACAAAAAGAACCCCAGGCAGCGTTGCAAACCAAGACATTCTCAACAGCAATTTCGTTATATGGTGCAGCGATCTGCCATTCCAAGTCAACAACTGCATGTGGAACAGAAACCTTAAATTAGTTCTTCAGATGCCTGAATTCCAAAATCTCTGATTAGCAGCTTTTTAAAGACACCAGCATTGCATTTTAATTGTCTGAACAAATCAAGGTGTTAAGAACATAAGATCTCTGCTGGATCTTATAGGCCAAAGGCCTATTCTAGTCCAGGAACCTGTTCTCACCATAGCCAACCAGATGCCCACAAACAGAACACATGATTCCAAGCAACTTGGTATTTAGAGGCATGCTGCCTTGCCAGTGCCTGGTATAACTACCTACTCATATGCAATGCAATGAGCTCCACTGGGATACCAAAACTTTCATGATCTAATCTGAAACCCAGATTCAAATGGAGCTAAGAAAGATGAAAAAGCATGCAGTGCAATCAATTGTCATAGTGAAAAATCAACAACAGAAATGAGGTATTCAAGCTAAGATATGGTTACGTAACAGCAGGGGGATGCTCCGGGGCCAAATTTGGGCCCTTGAAGAGAAATTATCAGTTAAAAACCCCATAGGGGAAGAGAGTCCAACCTCTTGTTTTCCCACAGCCTAAGAGAATAACGGCTGCTGTCATCTGAGAGAGCAGCCTGTTAAAACTGGTATCTTAGCGGAGCCAAGATCAGGGGTCGGCAAGGTTCACCTCGCCTGGGCCAGCTCACTCCAGCAGAGATCCCTCCTTGGGCTGGAGCGCGCATGACTGCGATTTCTGGCGTCTGCACAGACACTTTTTTTGCATCTGAGCATGCGCAGACACTATTTCTGGCACCACGGAAGTCCCCGTGCCGCCCTATGCTGGTTTAGCGCAGCGACTCACCGAGTGGGCAGGTCAGTTCGGGGGCGGCTCGGGGGCCGGTTAAACAACCCCCGTGGGCCACTTGTAGCCCATGGGCCTTAGATGGTCTACCCCTGGCCAAGATGCTATGCTTAAATATTTAGCTTTTGCACTGCAACTGTGCTGGGCCCGGGAATTAACCCGAGCAACGTGGTCCACGTCCAGTCCCAAATCCAAGGATTCCATGAGGAGTCAGTCCAACAGGGCCAAGGCAGGAAACCAGGCTAGGTCAGGCACAGGGTAACAGGCAGGTTCCAGCAAGAAGCAATGTTGCTCCCACAACCTGGGGCGGGGTCCGGCAGCCTTTTATCTCTCTGACAGGGTAACGGCCAGTCCTGATCCCCTGGTGACTCACCTCCCTGTCTCACCCGAAGGCGGGTACTCCTCCTGCAAGAACTCAGGTCTCTCCTTCTCTCAGACCTGAGTCTCTCTCTCTGCAGCTCGGGAGATGTCGGTTGGTTACTGGGTGATGTCGGTTGGTTACTAGACCCAGAGGCCGCCTCAGCCTCTCCTGACCCAACTGGTAGTGGAGCAGCTGCACGTGATTGCCCAGTAGAGGGAAACGAGGTAATCCCCACATCTGGAGCCAGGGCAGGCTCAGGCCCCTGACTAGGCCCAGCTGGTGCTTGTTGCAGGGGAACCTGTGCAGACTGGGGGTCTTCAGAACCAGGCCCCAGACTCGGTTCAGATGCTGCCTGAGGCAGAGGATCCGATGCGGATTGAGACTCCTCTGGTTCCGAGTCCAAGGCCATCAAAGCAACCAGCTCCCCAAGGGGCTACACACAATGCAATACCGCACTAAATGTCCATACCAGGAAATCTGACACAATTATTGGACAAAGATACAATTTCAATTAGTAAAAACACCCATATCTTGGACAAGCACGCTGGGTTACTTCAACTGTGGGATACCATATTATTAAATGTGAACCCACGCAGTATATAAGGATAGCATGTTGAAATGCTGAAAGCATGAAGCCCAAACGCATGTGAAATGGGAGCAGAGCCATTATGACAGCATTCCTACACTGAAGGCACAGACAGCGCCTCTTTTTTTTTGTCAAATCTGAAAAATATACCAGTCTCAAACTGCCTTAAATTGAGAATTATCTTTGTTTTAACTTCAGAAGACCAAGAGAAAGAGGGAGATGCCTCAGGAAATAAAACAGAAGGAAACATGCCAACCATACGCAGTGCCAACTCTGCAAGTACAACTAAAGTGCTAGCAGATGGGTGGAGAGACTTTTATTTGCTGCTTCCTTTGACCTCATTGCCCATGTGCCCCTCCCCTTCTTCAAAGGGTAAATGCAGACACGCAAACTGCAGGAGCGAGGCATGTTTGCTTATTTACTAAGAACATTTGAGCCCCTACAACTCCCTGCCTTCTGTGTACCTTAAGCAATACAAAAACAATTCATTGTATGTACTCAAAACAAGGCGATTCCCCCCCCCCCCCAATGAAACTAACAATCCACAAACTAAGTTTGCTGCTGCTGCTCTCCTGGGTAGGCGAGGAGCTCAGAGCCTATTTTGACTCAAAGGTCTTTTCACTTGGCAACATGCTCAGAATGATTCAATGTGCGCTGCTGCCACTGTTCACCCTAGATGCCCCCTGCCAATCCCCCTTCAACAGATTTTGCACTGGTGTGTTGAACATGACCTATTATGTGACTGGCTCACTAGGTATGGGTCAAGTAGCCATACACCTGATCGGGTGAGAACAAACCAAGTCTTTAATTATAAACGCTAGTTACCAAACAAACGCAAAGGCGTGTGCTTTTGTAAGCGGCTTTCAAATCTAATGAGGGCATAGATGACATACTTTGGGTTGCTTCACAAATACACAAGTGCCAATCCAGAGTTTAGCACTGGATCAATAGACTTCTACACTGTACATACGTCTGCTTTCTTTCTCCCCTTGCACAAAAATCCCATGGAAAGCCCTTTGCCATTACACCCAAACCCACAAGTTGTGGTTTCCACAATCCCCTCCAAACTGAAATCGAACTGTGGTTTCGAGGGGATCCACAATTCACAGCTTGAGACGACCTATGATTTCTATGAAAGCAAAAGTAGCTAACTGAAACAGAGCCTATAACAGGAAGGAGAGGCAATACACAAGCAATTCCAACCATAGTCTTGACCCTTACCAGGAAACTAATCAGCTTTCTAAATGAGGAAATCAATAGAAAAAAACTTTTTAAAAAAAAGTCAACAAAAAACTCCACTCCAGATTTTCAGAAACTGAACCTCAAATATTTGTTGTAGAATCAGTGTTAGGAAATAGTGTGGTTTAGAGGTTAAAATGTTGGGCCAAGACCTGGAAAGCCAGGTTTCAAAACCCCACCCAGCCATGAAGCAACTGGGTGAACTTGGTGACCATTACCTTACCTTACCTACCTTACAGGGTAGTTGTGAGGATAAAATGGGGAAGAGGAGAACGGAAACCATGTATGCTCCCTTAAGCTCCACAGAGGAATAATAGTAGTAGTAATAACAACAACAACAACAACAACAACAACAATTTATTTATACCCTGCCCATCTGGCTGGGTTTCCCCAGCCACTCTGGGCGGCTCCCAACTGAATATTAAAAACACAATACAGTATTAAACATTTAAAAACTTCCCTAAACAAAAAAGAGCGGTTATAAAAGTAATGAGGAAGCAGACGGTTCCACCGGTCTCAACATATTTAAGGAGAAGTATTATGCTCACAAGGGATGCGGGTGGCGCTGTGGTCTAAACCACAGAGCCTAGGGCTTGCCGATCAGAAGGTAGGCGGTTCGAATCCCCGCGACGGGGTGAGCTCCCGTTGCTCAGTCCCAGCTCCTGCCAACCTAGCAGTTCGAAAGCACGTTAAAGTGCAAGTAGATAAATAGGTACCCCTCCAGCGGGAAGGTAAACGGCGTTTTCGTGCACTGCTTTGGTTCACAAAAAGCGGCTTAGTCATGCTGGCCACATGACCCGGAAGCTGTCTGCAGACAAACACCGGCTCCCTCGGCCTATAGGGCGAGATGAGCACCACAACCCCAGAGTCGTCCATGACTGGACCTAACGGTCAAGGGTCCCTTTACCTTTATTATGCTCACAGATTCTAAGTTACTCAGTTTATTAGACCCCAGTTCCTGACCACATGAACAATCTGTGCCAAATACTAATTGTAGGGCTTAATAGATATTTATAAAGCAGTTTTGCAAGAGCTCAGAGCACTTCCAATATGGTACCACACTAAAGATAGGACACTAATCTCCTTATCACTCAGGTCAGGCACCAAAGAAAGTATAGAATATCAGCATAGCTCACTCTGAAAAGCTCACTCTGTCATTTTGGAGGCCTAGGTCTTTTAGATTCTAAATGCTACATATGGGTTTAATCTGTTTTATAGTACCGTATTTTCTGTTCCTAGTATTTCACATTGTTTTATGTGGTCATCATGTTTATTCTTGTTATTGTTTTTACTTTTTCCGCCACATTAGACACTCAAGAGAGGCTTCTAACCTGAGAAGTATAATATACAGAAACCAAAATCCTCAGCTTTGAAGATTTTATAAGAAACCACACAATACTAAAGGCCACTGTACTTTCTCTGCATGACTAGTGGAGTATCAACATGTTTTAGTCAAAGTGGGAGTTCCAGCGATTGACACACAACTCTCTCCCACAGATGCATCAAATGCCAAGTTTAAAGGAATAGGAAAAGATCAGCTTAGTCCACAATGCTTAAAAAGAGAAATAATCTTTGGTAAAATCCACTTTGTCCCTCTCATATTTCTATTTGTTTCACCAGAATTCTGTATTGCTAGTTCACAAAGCTTCCACACCCATAAACTCCTTGTTCTTCCACTGTGTCTCTGCCCCTGATCTTTCTTTCCTCCAACTTGGGCACCCTCAACGACACCTGTTGTCCTCTTCGGTGATTCTACCCATTGTAGCCCAAAGTTTGTCTTATGCCTGGAGCTTCCTCCAAGCAAATCTGCTTGGTGTTACTTTTCTCTTCCAAATCACAGCCTGCTCTCGTCTTCAAAACCTTAGCCTTAATTCTTTAGTCCTCGTCCCCAGCAGAAATGAACCCCATAATTGCGATTGCTAGCATTCATCCTCAGCTATTCTTCCTCTTTGCTTTTTCTACACTGCATTGCTTTGTTACCCTTGCTTCTTCCTATCAACCTCCTAACTTTCTTTCCGTCCTCTACAGTAAATTCAGAATGTGAGCTACTTCGGAGGATGGACCACTCTTGCTTATGTTACTCTATAGAACACTATGTACACTCAGGGCACATGCAACTTAAATGCAGTGTGTTGCTCATACTCCTTATCTGCCTATTCCTGCCCACTTTTTAATCACTGACTGTGTTTCTGAATCAATGCCAAGGAGTGGAGGCTGAACACTGCCCTGTTGACATCATTAAGGACTGCTGCAACATGTTGCCTGCAGCCATCTCCTAGCAACTATTAAGAGTCCCTAAATATTGAAAACCACTTGGGAATAGCCAAAGCCAATCTACATATTGAAATGACAAGGTTATCCTTACCTTAGGATGTATAAAGCCCAGGAATTAATACTAGCTGAATTCTTAACCGCTGCTGTCACCCTGATCCTCTCTGAAACTGCTGTTTCAAAACTTTAACACAAAGTTTGGAAGAACTTTATTCCATTATCATTCCACTATGCAAAAGCTCTGGCACCCTGAGAGTCAGATGGAAACCCTGCAATTCTAACAAGGTCACAGCCAACTCAGCTTAGTTTAACAGCTTTAAGAAATTAATAGCAAAATATTAATGTCTACAGTATTAACAGAGTATCAAAGCATCTAGAATACCACATTGTCACCACTGCATTTTAAATCATGACATGCATTCTTGAAATTATTTTGAGAAGGAGAAAAAAATAACCTGCACATGATGACACTAAAAAGAACCCTGAAGTTTATGATGTCCAAATTTAAATGCAACACTGCCGTATGAGAAGCACTTGCTCATGCAGGTGATCCACACAACTGACATGTTTAAAAAAATGTACTATTTTTCCAACACGTTTAGAATAGTGTGCTAGCATCATATTAGTAAAAAAACTCCATGCATGGAGTTTGGGGTAAAAATATTTTAAATGCTTTGGTTAGTTGAAGGCCTTTTACACATAAATTCCCATTTAAATACAACTACCTGTGTCAGGTGCATATGATGTTACAGAAATAAAGTGCAGCAATTTAAAAAACTATTTGTACAGTACTTTCTAACTATTAAAAATCCCTGGATATTGAAAACCACTTAGGAGCAGACACAGACAACCTCCACATCATTATGAAGGGAAGATCATATCCCAATTAAGGCTTCGCTGGTGTGTTAAAAACAGTTCTAATGATTATGATTGACAGGGTGGGGCTGAGAAGACGAGGCAAAAAATCCGTTACCTCCCAGGGAGTTATAACTTTTTTCTATTTATGCGCTTTCCCAGAAATCCTACAACGGTTTGCACGAGAGTGGCGGCTGCAAGACCATGCGGTTTCAGGAATAACGCATGAGCAATCAGACTTCTTTTTTCCCCGGTCGCATCATGGGAGATCTTTTTTTTTTCCGCCGGGAGAAGTTCTGGCTCACGAGGAAGTTGATCTACTGAAAAAGCACGCTTTTCATCATCAAAGGTCGCAGCAACGCTGCTCGAGCTAGCCCAACGGCTGGATTCCACACGTGCAGTTTCACCGAAAGCCTGGCGCGGGGGTGCGGAGAGAAACCTTGGGGCTCGAGCCCCCCCAACCCCGCACCCCAATGCTTCTGCTGCCTGGATTCTGCGATCATCCGGAAGCGGCACCCGGCACCCTCCAGATCCCGCTGGAACTTGGGGAAGGAACCGGGAAAGCGCCACGAGGGGCTCCCCAGAAACTTAGGACTTGGTTTAGCGTGGGGTGCGGGGACAGAGAGAGAGAGCCTGGGAAGAGCACGTGGGGTCGCAGCGGAAGGCGCGGCCTGCTGCGGGTCAGGCCAGGGCAAAGGCGCTCTCGCCAGGGACGGGGAGGATTCCCGCCCGGCGAAAAGGGGGGGGGGTCGCTTACTTGCAGACTCGGCTTGGCTTTGGCGGGGCAGCTCCTGAAGAAGGAGGTGCGGGCGGTGAAGAAGAACTCCTCCGACTCGGACTCTTCCCAGCTGCTGTAGCCGCTGCTCATGCTGCTAGTTCCCGTGGCGCGCCGTCCGTGCAGCAGCAGCAGGGGGGCCCGGGCGTCCCTGCCGCCGCATGGAGACCCACCCGGCCGTAGCTCGGCGGCGGACAAGTCCCGTGGTCGCTGCGCGCCGCAGCCTCGCCGGCGGCGCACTGAGGCCGGCTCTCCTCTCGGACGCGCTTCCGCGGAGGCAGCGCCGCCTCCCGCCCAGCCAGCCAGCCAGCTAGCCGGGCCTTCCTCCCTCCTCCCTTCCCCCGAGTGGCCGCGACTGGGCAGCTTCCCTGACCCGCCACCTGCCTTGAAGCCGGGCGGGAGCTTTTGGCTCGCCTCCCTTTCCCCTCAGGAACTTGGCTCACTCGCGCGCGGTTACTGCGCCCTCTCGCCTTGCAACAGGTGAGCCGGGAAAGAGGAGGCCGCGCTTCTTCCTGAGGAGATAAGTTAGTGCTCCTCCCCAAGCGCCGTTTGGCTCCTGGGCACCTCGCCGCCAAAGTTTCGGCCCAGGCCGGCTGGAATGAGCTAATATCCGTCGGAGATAGCGAATGTTGATAGGCGCGCATTCTTGCAAAAGCGCTTCAAGGGTTGGCAAATGGCCCTCATTGTCAAGGCACCTCCTTAGTTCCAGAAGAGCTCATCTCTTTTAAGAAACAAAATAAAAAAAATTCCTTCCAGTTGCACCTTAGAGACCAACGTAAGTTTGTTACTGGTGTGAGCTTTCGTGTGCATGCACACTTCTTTAGATACTCTTTTTAAAAGAACACGACGGGTGTCACTTAATCTGGTCCGACGAACCTCTGGTTTTCTGAATGGCACCAATCCTTGACAAGTATCAAAAGCACACAGAAGAATACTGGTGTCAGAACCTCAAAGGACCACACAGGTGTCAGCAAAGTGGGTGACACCTTTGCATTTTAAAAGGTGATATATCATGGAGCTGGAACAATCAAGACTGCAATCCCAGGCTCATTTTGAAGTAAGCCCCATGCAGTCTTCCAAGTAAACATGCAAAAAAAAAAGGAAAAAAAAGACCAGGCTGCACACTAGGTGAGATTTTAGTACACTGGTACCTCTGGATGCGAACAGGATCTGTTCCAGAGCCCTGTTCGCATCCAGAAGCGAACACAACCCACGTCCATGCTCGGGTCGCGATTTGCCACTTCTGCGCATGCTCATTACGTCATTTTGACCACATGCGCAAGTGGCGAAACCCGGAAGTAATGCACTCCCTTACTTCCAGGTCGCTGCAGCACGCAACCCGAAAATACTTATCCCGAAGCTACTTCAACCCGAGGTATGACTACACAAACTGGGAGCAGATGGTGAAAGGCAGGTTAGAAATCCCAAAAAATCAATTATAAGTACCCATATCCTAATGTAAAAGACACTATAGTCAACAAAACTAAACAGTGGAGCAGAACAGGTTCAGTCCATGGTGTGTGCGCGCACAAGCAGTTTTTAAAACCAGGTTATCCCACAAGACGGACAATTAGTAAAGTTGTGGACATGGGAGTGCCTTATGGGGTGGCGGGAAGCAAATCTCTCTTCAGATAAAAGACAATACTTCTGTAGATATTTGTTGCCAAGTGGCCGAATCATAATTCTGAACTGTTAGAAGATTTCCACAGAATACCCTGAT
The DNA here is from genome assembly GCF_965153285.1 of Podarcis tiliguerta. Taxonomy (NCBI): domain Eukaryota; kingdom Metazoa; phylum Chordata; class Lepidosauria; order Squamata; family Lacertidae; genus Podarcis; species Podarcis tiliguerta. The sequence goes on along the minus strand of NC_139543.1, from coordinate 29,237,038 downwards.
CGTAAGCATGGTTATCCTGAAGTGAAGCTGACTCTTTATTGGGTCTTTTAGTCTAAGTTTCCTGCAGCCTTAGATGAGGAGTTTGCCACCTGTACATTCGCTGGCACATTTTGAACATGGTTAAAAACACAATGCTGAAATAATACAGCAAAGTAATATAATCTCGAGTCTTTAAAAAAAGACAGCACAAACATGGTAGGGATTTTAAAAATCCCCAGTTATTAATTCCACAAAGCCAAAGCAAGTATGAATATGTTCTAAAGTTGAGTTGCAAATAAAGTTCCATAGTCAGTGTTTCCATAACTTTGAATATCTAATTGCATGTTGTCAGGATGAAAAGGAAGGAGAAAGAACAAAAACAGTTGTTATATGAACAACTGTACTGTCTGGTTTGTAACAACTAATACCATGCTAAGATGCCTGAAGTTATATTGCTTCAGTGTCTGTATTTGCATTTTTTAAAGCTACTGGCAAAACACTTAACTGCATCAACAAAGGAATGAGCATATACGAATCAATGCTTTGTGTTAGCTTTCTGCCAAATTTCACGGTAAAGCAGAGAATATCATCCTCTGTGTCCTCATAGTACAAGTTATGCGTAAGTACTTTTCAGGTGGACAGCATAGCACTTTTTTCTATCCACCACTGAGTTCCAAAGCATGCTCTTTATGAATTATAGGCCAGGCATGCAAATGGAGTTTGGCCTGCTGGCTGTAAAATTATAATTGGACTTTGAATTATAGTGTGTGAGACAGACAATATACTTCACAGGGGCCTTATGCTTTGCTTATGGACAAAGACCATAACAGAATTGCTACTCGTTATTCCTTGAGCCTATTGCTCTATAAGACAATGGCAAAATCACATAACAAAAGAAGAAAAGTAGCTTTCTTACACCTAAAACTGATGGGTCCTTTAGCAAAGTATCAGGAATGTAAATAGCCGTTCATTTGTGCTGTGAATTCCTTTTGTGAGGAGAGGCTCCTTTTTGTAAGGAGGTTTTTAGGAAATGCAAGTCATTTTATTTCAGGCCCAGGTTAACTTTCCACAACTGCAACTCAGACATACAGTAAAGCAGCATTTGAACTAACGGCTACTGCAAAGTTATTTGAAAGGGTAACATGTATTGAATTTTCGACTTCCTCTTGCCTATTTATTTCCAAAGCCTCAAGTTAAATCTGGGAACTTCCCTTTCTCCCTGTGCACTTACTGGATCATTCCTACCAATTTCTTTGATGCAACTTTTTAAATTTTGTCCAAGGTAGTAATCCTAACCCACCCCCCACCCCCCAAGTTGTTGGCTAGGGAGAGGTAAGATGTAGCGCTGTCTCTCTGCCAATGATGAGAAGCAGACACCCAAACTACTCCCTTGCAGGTGGGAAAACATCACTGGTGGGTCTCCTCTATTGTTTCAGTGGCTTGAGGGTTTGGACCTGTAGGATCCAAAACATGGCTCCTCAGACCCCTCAGCTATGCCAAATATGGCTAAAAACTTCCTCTCCGCTTTCCTTTCTGATCAAACTTCATATGTGTCGTGGTGACTCAGATGCTCCTGTCTTTCCTTGTCCCAGTTAGGATTGTTCTGCCCATCTACTTATAAGTGAACCTGATCAGAACCTTTAGAATCACATTTCATCTTTAGAATAAAGATTCCTGTATGTTTTTACAGATAGCCAATCAAAAGCCAGTTTTTTCAATGCACAAAATTAATGAAATGTTGTATCAGAAGACAAATAACATAGCAAAAATAGGAATTTAAAACACACCCTTAGAAATCTGTAGTGCTCTGTATTTAGTCCCGGTGAATCACTTTGAACTGTAAATGTTTCAAGAAGTTTTAGTTAATACTGTGAATGTTTGAAGGAAGGAAGCAGAAGGATAATTATCTGTCTAGGAAAAATGACTAACCATAGCATCTGGTGTTTTAAGATACAAATCAGCTGGCTTGGCAAGAGTGCAAAATGAGCCAGTGGCTTCCAGAGGTATATGGATTATGTGTGACAATTCTAACTGATAACTAAGCAATTATAACCATTTAAATTTGTATTTACTATCACCAGCAAGTCAGCATGTAAGCACATGATTTTCTACATCTACTTCTAACATCTCCAGGAACCACATGAAACTGAATACCTTTCTCTTCCTCCCTCTCTTAAACATATACTGTTTAGCATGGACATCACAGGCTTTACTTGCAGTAAAATATAAGTTTATTCAAGATGGAATAAACCTTGATGTTGGCAGGTTTCAAACACCATGAAGGGTAGCAGAATATATGTAACAGGATCTATAGCTTAATTGTCAGGTTGAAGAGTTGCAAAGATGGTGAACAGGGTTGACTTTGAAGTGTTCACTTTCAAACCAACAGCTATTGTTTAGGTAAATAAATGGGAAACAATTTTGAGAAAAGGGCAGCAGAGTGGATTCAATCTGACAAAAGCAAACTTGCTTAATTTTTCATACAAAGAGCACTAAGGCATCCTGGAGGTGCAAAAGTTATGAATTTTGGAATAATCTCCTTGGAAGAACTGTGGAAGCAATAACTTCTTTAGGAATACCAGGGATCTCCTCTCACCTGAGAAGTCAAGACTAATCACTGCAACTTCCAGAAAGGATTGAGGAATTGCAGTGAATGGAGAAATGGGTGGTTTCCTCCCATCCACACTATGCATGAGGCTATCCTTGAAGAAGACCCAGAACCCTCAACTGTCCCAAAATATGGCAGCCAGAATACTGGCTGGGTTTCCATTTAGAACTCACAGAACCCAAATTTTAAAATAGCATTAATTGTCAGTTCACTCCAAGCCCAATTCAAGATGCTCAGATTAGGAGGTGGGAGGCTGGTTTGATATATTTTGGGTCCTCTCTAAGCCTCTGGTTTTATATCTGTAAGCTGGGAGTGTGTGATAGAAGGAAGGGCTAAAGTGGTCAAACCAGTCTCTGTTAAGTTAATGGCCCAAGCCAAGCCTGTTAAGCATCTTTTTTACATGTGTAAAGGTGAAATAAAGGTGTGTTGTCATAAAAGCAACTACCTAGCAATTCTTCCAGGAGGAAGCAGAAGGTCTCTTCCCTCCCCCTCACCTGGCTGGAAGCCAAGCCATTCTAGAAACAGGGAAACAATAGGCCAAAGCAATGCTTTTGAGGATTCTCCTAAAAACAGGAAAGCAAAATCTGTTGGAGTGTTAATGCTGTAAGAAGTCTTTGTATATATTTGTAATTAAGACAATATTTCAAAAAGACACCACAGTACCCAGAGACCTTCACCCCAGAGAAACCAAACCTGAGGTAAGCGTTGGGCCAGCTGAAGTCTTTCGCCACTCAGAGAATGGAGTGTGTGTAGCAGTGGGTGGAATTCAACATTGTACTACAGTGGCACCTTGGTTTTTGAATGCAAACCGTTCCAGAAGTCCATTCAACTTCTGAAACGTTCAAAAACCAAGGCGCAACTTCCAATTGGCTGCAGCAGCTTCCTGCACTCAAGCGGAAGCCACTTCGGACGTTCGGCTTCCGAAAAACGTTCAAAAACCAGAACACTTACTTCCGGGTTTTCGGCGTTCAGGAGCCGATTTGTTGGTCAACTAAGCCGTTCGAGAACCAAGGTTCCACTGTATTATAAGCACAAGATTATCAGCTTCCCAGCTTCAATGACCCCCTTCCAGTCCTCCTATGCCTCCTGAACTGTTTTTGGGGTTCTCCTTAATCTCCCAGAGTTAATTTCATGAGTCACGGGGAAGCACAGAGGGAGAGAAAAGTTGTTGTTGTTGTTGTTGTTGTTGTTGTTGGCAACCTTAGCACCCAAGAAGATGATGCTTGCCCGCATCAGAGGATACAGTGATATCCTCTTCCCTGCACCACTGGGAAGCCTTGAGAGACACATTCTTTCTAAGCTTCAAGACTTCCTCTTGTTCCCAGTCAGTTCCCAGGCCTTGTGCTTCTCTCACTCAAATTGGATTTTGGCACTCCTAGGTAACAGTTTCCGATTACTGTGTTGATCTTGTTTGCCGCAACTCCTTTTTCCTGTCTTGCAGGCGGAGATCTCTGGCAGCTTACAGCAAATCAACCTAGGTTATGCTTTACTTGGCCTCTCCCTCCTTGTTTTCTGGTTCCCATGGTTACTGCAGCCATATTCCCAGTGTCCAGAGCTTACTGGGTATGCTCATTAGAAACCATTTGCTGGCATCACAATGCTGGCAAGTCTGAGTTTTAGATTCCCTGCCTCCCTGAACGAGATTTTCTTATAGAAGTCTTTTAATTGTTTTGTTGCACTGTTTTGGTTTTAATTGTAAGCTTGATTACAATGTATTCACTGAATATTTTAAATTCCTGTAAGCCACTCTTAGTACTTTCTGGCAGAAGATTTGGGTAAGACAAACACGTTTTAAAAATGTATCAATAGTAAACTTCTGGCTGCAGACCTCTGTATTAAGTCCTAAATCATTTTCCATTACCCAAAGGAAGTATTTATTCCAATAACTGTATCAGTTAGTGGAAGATTGCAAAGAAAACAAAGCTGTTTACTTTTTTTAGAATGCTGATTACTCAGCCTTTGCATCCTTTTAGTCTCATATTTAAGGATTAAACTGCATTTCCTTGTGATTACTTATCAGTAGATAGTCATTTTGACTCCTCAATGGGAGTCAAAAAGCTACAAAGCTGGTAGAAGGATTTCCAAGACACAAGCAATTTTGTGACACTTGACAACACCCTCAGGCTCCTGTGTCAAATCCTGACACCCACTTGCTCTAAAATCCCTGATCCTAATTATTTGGATCATCCTCCATCCAACAGAGGCATGCTTAAGCCAATTGATTTCAATGTACAGTACTTAAGCATGCCTACCTCTGTGTTCAATTCTCCCACCTGCAACATTCACATTATTTGTAACATGGATCAGCAATATTATTTTTAAAAAATATTTGTGATAGCCCTGGAAAATCTAATGTATCTCTGACAAGGTTGTAACCAAAGTTTTCAGTTTTACAGATAACAGATAAGGTTGCAATGATGTTTAAACTGAACTTCACATTACCGCATCTAACCATCAAACTGATATAAAAACAATGTTTCTGTTTTTGAAATTGCAGTAATCTCTGCTTAATCCCTTCCTGAATCAGTAGATATCAGTAAATGCATATCTAGTATTACACGTTAGCAATGGAGTTTGAATTCAGCAGTAGTGTGCTGAACAAGGTCATCCGAGTCATAAAAACGCATGAAAACAAACAGAAACAGGTTTGACAACTTCTCTCTATTAAACGGAGTCTACTTCCTTGTGTAAGATCTGTGAGGATAACAAACACCTTTGAAATAACATCTCCCCCTGCCATTTATTTTGACTTTTATACCAGCCTTTCTATGATAAATCATACTCAAGGTGGCTTAGAAATATATGCCACAACAAATTAAAACCATCCTAAATATAAAACAATAGTAATATAAAAGAGCATGAGAAAAGCATATTAGCAAATCACAACCTTGAAAGTATAAACATAGACACTGAATAAAAATGCTTGATAAAATAAAGAATGAAGAGATGATGAACACTCCCTCAAAACTGAATGCAAATTTCAAGGAGATTCATATGCCAAAGGAAGATGCTTCCTCAGAAACCGTGGCCCAGGCTTTGAAGGCCTAAGCCAAGAAACCTGAATTGAGCCTTGAAAGAAATTGGAAGTTGCAACAAAATTGACTTACTCTAGGCCTGTTGTAATTGTCTTGCTTCTTACACTTGGGGTTAGAAAGTAGCCACTATATAGGCTGTGCATTGATATGCAATCTTCCTTTCCTTGCGTATTTATGTTTAACTCTTCCCTTCACGGGTAGCACTGTGGGTTAAACCACAGAACCTAGGACTTGCCGATCAGAAGGTTGGTGGTTCAAATCCCCATAACCGAGTGAGCTCCCGTTGCTCGGTCCCTGCTCCTGCCAACCTAGCAGTTCGAAAGCACGTCAACGTGCAAGTAGATAAATAGGTACCGCTCCGGCGGGAAGGTAAACGGCATTTCCATGCGCTGCTCTGGTTCGCCAGAAGCGGCTTAGTCATGCTGGCCACATGACCTGGAAGCTGTACGCCAGCTCCCTCGGCCAATAAAGCGAGATGAGCGCCACAATCCCAGAGTCGGTCACGACTGGACCTAATGGTCAGGGATCCCTTTACCTTTACCTTCCCTTCACACTGCCAAATTAGGAAAGCAGATTAGAGCAATGAATCTGAAGAAATCAATCATATGATTCAAGATGTTTCATACTGTGAGAGTTCCTGTGAAATGCAAACATTACGTAGCGAGATGGATGTAAAAATACATAATTATGTAACGTTTGTTTGTTTGTTTGTTGCATGATACACAGCATCTCTAGGAGATTTACTTACATGGTTAAAAACAGCCCTCAAGTTTCACAATAATTAATTTTGTTTGTAAAAAGATCATGGCTCTATCTTAGAAATATACACATATGACGGTTAAAGGAAACCTGCTCACTGACTCAAGGTACACTCATAGATGGCTTAGCTCCTAGTCATAGCAGCTGGCTACCTCAGATAAGCAATGCCCTTCCTCTGTCAGGGGAATCTATCCTAGCAACTGCTGACTCGACCCTGTCTGTTGGTTTGTCCTTGCCTAGAGATAATTCTTTCAATCATCTACGAACTGGGACCACTTTTGATTGACCTGGGAGACAATCATCAAGTCTTCCCATAGCCTCTGACATCTGTTAGATGAAAATAGGTAGCCTAATTTTATATTCAGCAATCTCTTTGCGTTAAGACAGATAGCAACAGGCCTGAAAAAAGTCTTCCTCTGTGATTGGCACACACATAAAAGAATGCATGCAGCCAGAACCTCCCTTCCTATAAAATACTGGTCTGTTCTGCTGGAACCAATCTGATTTAAACATGTCACACGTATTTATGTTTAGCTACATACCCTCCAACAATCCTCAGGTGAAAATAGGGACATTCTATTCTACATCAGTATCACTGCTGCCTCCCCCCTCTTTAAAAAATAATTTTTATTAAAGATTTTCTTGGTTTACAAAAGTACGCTCATTGTCTCTTTTTTCAGGTTGTAAAGTCTTTTCTACAGATCAGTTGCATTTGCTATGAGACTTTGGTGCTGAGCACAATACAAGGATAGGGGAAAAAAGGGAGGGGTGCTGCCCCCCTCTTCAAATGTATGGGATTCCTGGTGCCCAAGAATACCTAGTGCTTTGCTCTTACTCATTGGGTCATGGCGAGGGGCTTTTGCATAAAATGGCAGGGCATACATATTTTAATAAATAATAAATTCAATAAAAACAGGCATGTTCGAATGTAAAATCTTCTACATCTTCCAAAAGAGCTTGTGTTGGCAGAGCACCTTGAGAATGTGCCAAGAGTTTTTCCTCAATTGTTAGTTCTATTCCATGGCAGGAAGAATGGGATTATTTAGTGGTAAAAAATGCATCCTTCCTTAGCTTCCTTCTTTCCATAGTACAAATCCATAAACCTCTCTGTAATAAATTCTATTCTAGTGAACTTTATTTGGTAGTGGGGTGAACTTAAAGGGGACTTTCCATCTCCCGCCCCACTCACTAATGGCATGTAAAATAAAATAAAAAGACTTGCAGCAATAAAAACACAACTATAATACTTTGTGGTTTAAATATAGCACCCCAAACGTGGAATCTCAGCACGCCTGCAAGCAGCAAGAGAATTCCAGCCTGTTATTGCACTGCAATTGCAATTTGATTCCCAGCATCTGTCTTGAAACAAGCGACTCGACATGAAGAGGGAGCCATCAGAAAATCAGACCAGTAAGGTTTCCATGAAAGAGGGAAGCTCCATTCTTTTTCCTGTTCAAGCTTGCCTGAATGTCAAAAAATGTCAGCAAGATTGGCTATTACTGCCCCTGCCCCCCAATTTATAATATTGGAATGTAAAATATGTAATTACAAAAGACTGAGATGTAATGTTAGAAAAAAATATCCACACCAATCCAATGGTGTGGCCATCACCACAGATACCTAAATTGGACCCTCCTCACCCAACTTTCACCTCAGAGGCAACTGAAGGACCATATTTTCCCAAAGAGAGTGGAGAAGAAGCAGTAACAGAGTTTTTTAAATAAATTGTGTTTTTCATTCTGTGGTGACTTAAAAAATAATAATTGATGTTTATTGTTCTAATAATCTTAAGTAAACAACTTTTAAAACCCACCTGAAAGTGGTATATAAATACTGTGAATAAGTCAATAAACTGAACAGATAATGAATACGCTAACTGTTGGCTGGTTGGAACACATGGCTCAGATTCCTACTTTACTCCCATAAAAGGATGAGGGGCAGAGAACAAAAAGGCTGAAAAGATAGCCATCAAATGGAAAATCAATACAAGCAAAGAGCATCTTCAAAAGAGAAAGCTTCAAGAGCCAAGTGCGGAAAAAGAATCAGATTGTAATCCTCCTTTCAAGTGCAAGGATGCATGTGTTGGCGTGAGAACCTCAGCAGTCAAAACAAAATACAGTGGTACCTCGGGTTAAGTACTTAATTCATTCCAGAGGTCCGTAGTTAACCTGAAACTGTTCCTAACCTGAAGCACCACTTTAGCTAATGGGGGCCTCCTGCTGCAGCTGTGCTGCCGGAGCACGATTTCTGTTCTCATCCTGAAGCAAAGTTCTTAACCTGAAGCACTATTTCTGGGTTAGCGGAGTCTGTAACCTGAAGCGTATATGTAACCCGAGATACCACTGTACTCTGAAGGTGTTTTTCAGCTCACATTTGTCAACATTAAAAACTTGTCCAGTAGCACCTTGGAGACCAACTAAGTTTGTTCTGGGTATAAGCTTTTGTGTGCATGCACACTTCTTCAGATACCTTTGCCAACATTGTTATCCAGTATTTTTCCCAAATTTGGTCACGGATGTACTCCATTTGAACTGCACATTTGAAATGTGTTGAACAGCTAAGAAGAAAATGGAAATGTACTGTAAATACAGGGCAGATATGCTATACTGGAAAGTGAAGCAGCTGGCTAAATATGCCTACAAGTCTTACAACGAATTTACCTTTTCTGATAAAATCAAACATGTCAGTTTCATGCTGCAAGGGGTAACTACTTGGCAAGTGATGAAAAGAAAAAGCAGGCATTTATTAAGGAGCTTGGAGCTGGCACAGCAAAAAAAAAAGTGGATTTACAGTACTGCCTCTCCACCTTCTGCCGTGTCAGGTGCAAGTGTCAGGGCTGTGGATGTGATGGCTGGAACAAAACTGCTCAATGCTCCTCAGGCTGTTCTCTTAGGTGGTACTTCTGTGCATTCCTCTGGGAGGAAATACAACTGGTCACACTAGGAAATGTCACAGATCTACTATTATCTTTATAATTTTATATAGCCTCACTGTTTACATTTCGCCGTGTGTGTGTGTGCACATATAACACTTGTCAAATGGATAAATTGAGTTCTAGGCCACAAATACGTCCACCACAATAATCCATTCACCCTGAAGGTGCCACAAAACCCATTGCTACCATTACTGCTACAGACTGACACAACTACTGTACCATTCTGGAATATATTAACTAATAGCCATTCTCTGTGTTTAAACATGCAGCACATGTTCTAAAAAGAGGAAGGAAACTCTTAGATGTGGAGGCTTTTAATTGTTTTGAGTGCAGATGGTTTGGATCAGACCAAATCAACAAAGCTCAAGGTCAATGCCTGTAGCTTGAGAAGCATGTAAGTTAAGCTTGTTTACACTCTCTTCAGGGCTATCCTTTTCACCCATATTTTACTCCATTAACTTTGCAGAGGCTTGTCACAATCACAGCAGGTAGAACGCAAACCCAAAGCTACTTTGTTTTGAACTTCTGCTTCAGGATCTCTTCTGCTCATTACCATAGAGTTGAAATAACCAAATTTAATCTCCGTGGGCCACATTCATTTACCCTGGGACACGGGTGGCGCTGTGGTCTAAACCACTGAGCCTTTTGGGCTTGCCAATCAGAAGGTTGCCGGTTCAAATCCCTGCGACGGAGTGACCTCCCATTGCTCTGTCCCAGCTTCTGCCAACCTAGCAGTTCAAAAGCACGCCAGTACAAATAGATAAATAGGTACCACTGTGGTGGGAAGGTAAACTGCGTTTCCGTGCGCTCTGGTTTCCATCACGGTGTTCCGTTGCGCCAGAAGTGGTTTAGTCATGCTGGCCACATGACCCGGAAAGCTGTCTGTGGACAAACGCTGGCTCCCTTGGCCTGTAAACAAGATGAGCGTTGCACCCCATAGTCGCCATTGACTGGACTTAACCGTCCAGGGGTCCTTTACCTTACCCGGGTGCACTAGTGGAAGCCAGAACAAAAACTCACACTAGTGTAATGGGGCTTCCCCCCTCTTTCCACCCCAATGCCTCCCCCAAATCAGCTTTGGAGAACCACCAGAACAGCAGGGAAGGAGAGGGGAGATGGTTCTATCTGTCAAGTGGAAATACTTTCACTGACAGAACAATCTGAGTGTTGGACCAGGTCTTGCGAGAGCAGAGTTCCAATCCCCACTCAGCCATGAAGCTGACTGGGTGACGTTGGGCCAGTCACCATCTCTTAGACTAACCTACCTCACAGGGGTGTTGTGAGGATGAAACAGAAAGAACCGTGTACACCACCTTGAGATCCTTGGAAGATAAAGGTGGGATATAAATGTAATAAATAATAAAATTAAAATGATGTTGGATTCCACCCTATCTCCTGGTATTCCACCCAATATCCAAAGGGAGCTTGGCTAGGCTAACAATATGTTTAGAACTAGGTGTAGCTAGTCAGCTAGATGTTGTTGGTTTAGTCTAGGATTGCCACCTGACAGCCCGATACATAATACTGAAATGTCCTCTTAACTTCCAGGGGCAGTGAAAAGTCCTAGGTCGATACTGAATTTCCCTTGAAGTGGGGAGAGGAATTTTTACCCTCTCTAAAACTTAGGAGTCTGGATGGAGAACGACCTGGGAGACTTGCGCTACCTTAAGTTCCAACACAGAAGAAAGTCAAGGAGGGAAGCATTTGACATTATACCTATATTTTTGATGAATAACCCCCTGAAAGGCATGTGAAAAGTGACACATCTAGTTGTCTGGAAATTCCCTTAAGCAGCTGCGTCAAATGTTTGACACGCAATATTAAGCCAAGTAAGGGTTCAACTGCCTGAAGCCCTTAGCTTTGATTAAAGATCTTGCTTATAGTGGTTTCTGTTGGTTAACAGGGAAGTTGTTGCTACAAGCAGGTTTGTGTATTCACCTCCAGAGTTAATTCTACCTCTTATTTAGCTCAGTGTAATTATGACACGGGATGCTGATCCTAAAACTATTTCAGCAGCTGCCTTACTCGAGAGCTTCTCATAATTATGTCACAAACCAAAGTGCAAGGAGAAGTCACATAGAGAATAACCACGGTGATAACGGCATAAATAACAAGGAAAGCATTGTCAATGTTGTGTATTTGCTGCCTTCGACTATAGGCTTAGAGTAAGACATGCCACACCTTTTGATTTTTTAAAATCTGGAGTCTGGACATTGGTGTTCTGCGAAACTAAGTGCTGAATCACACTGCATAACAGACAATCACAGCACCTGTGGCTCTCTGGCACACGTCCACTGTGTTTCCTCACACATATAGAGAGTTGCCTCACACATTCACACTTTATGGCACAGGAAGGGAACCTGTGTCTCGTCATATGTTGTTGTGCTACAATTCTGATCATCACCTGACTACTGCCTGTGCTGGGCTGGGGCTGATAGCACAGTTGGTTAGAGCATGGTGCTGATAACACCAAGGTTCCAGGTTTGCATATTCCTGCATTTGCCACTTCCGCGCATGCGCGTGACGTCATTTTGACCGTCTGCGCATGCGCGAGCTGCAAAACCAGGAAGAAACACGTTCTGAAAGCGCTCAACCTGAAGCAACTTCAACCCAAGGTATGACTGTACTATACATTTAGAGCAGTACCATACCACTTTAAATATCTGCGTTTCCCCCCAAAGAATCCTGGGAACGGTGGTTTGTTAAGGAGCTGCGGATCTCCTAAAAATTCTCAGCACACAATCTACAGCTTCCAGGATGCTCTGGGAGAAGTCCCAGCTGTGATATGACACTGCTTTAAATATATAATGCAGATGGGGCCAATGTCAAGAGGACCACAGCTTCCCCAGCTCTACTCAACGCACGTTGCTCACACAGCAAACACATCTATCATACAAACTATGAATAATCTCCAACATGGAACAGCCATACAAAGGTCCGAGGAGATTCTGTCATCGCAGCATATTTAAGTTTAGTGATGCAAAGCAGTCTGCAAAAGAATAAATTTCCAAAACAAAATATGAGTAGGGCATTTTCACAAAAAGGGCAATTGGAGAAAGAGTGCCACAGGGAGATAATTGCTGGAAGTAGCAGCCGTAATGAACATGCCAGATCTAACTATAAAGAGCTGTTGCTAAAAACAGTTCCTTTCTTTTGCCAACCTTTGGGATTTGATAAACCCCAAAACGACAGCCATCTTGTGGTGGGAAACAATCACTGCCTGCAGAACAGATTTCAGGGACAATGAATCCGTGTATCTGATAGCAACTGGACTGGCCCATAGTCAGACATCTTGTGGTGGTAAGGGCTAATCTTCTGGTGGGAGCGAGAGGGCTAATAACAAACGTGTAAATCAAATGCTGAAAAACCGGAACCTAAATACAAGTAGCAATAATAATTAGACCACATTACTATATGAAGTACATTACACATTTTAAAGTAAATGCCTACTCCTTGAAAAACATTTCAGTGCTATTTGCACTCGCCACCCAGAAGTAAGTAGAGTTATCAATTACTGAGAAATTAAACATAATACTGCAGCATGCTTTTGCCGTATTCCCCCCGCCAGCACCTGCTAAAATCTTTTTTCTTTAGGCAAGGATACTCAGACATGTTATTTTATATGTACATTTGTTTTAAAACAGGTGCAGGGGTTAGGAAATATTTAAATATTAAAGCAGAATACTCAGGAAACAGACCTAGATTATGAGGATAATTAAAAAGCATTTCTTTTCAATATCCCAGAAGGGATCAGGGGCCCCTTCACCCATTTCTCCATAGATAATCCTTGATTTAGAATTATTATTATTTGTTTGATTTAAATACAAGAATGCAAGTTGAACGGAATCCATTCCGGAAGTCCATTCGACTTCCAAAATGTTTGGAAACCAAGGCGCGGCTTCCGATTGGCTGCAGGAAGTTCCTGCAGCCAATAGGAAGCCGCAGAAGCCACGTCGGATGTTTGGGTTCCAAAGAACGTTCGCAAACCGGAACACTCACTTCTGGGTTTGTGGCGATCGGGAGCCAAAATGTTCAACTCGCAAGGTTTTCAACTTCTGAGGTACGACTGTAGTATTTACTCAGCAGCAATATTCAGTGGGGCTTACTCTCAGGTAAGTGGACATAGGATTGCAGATTTATCTGCATACTGGACGGGACACACGTGGCTGTAGCTGGAGAGATTTTCTATTTACTGTATTTTTTGCTCTATAAGACTCACTTTCTCCATCCTAAAAAGTAAGGGGAAATGTGTGCGCGTCTTATGGAGTGAATGCAGGCTGTGCAGCTATCCCAGAAGTCAGAACAGCAAGAGGGATCGCTGCTTTCACTGTGCAGCGATCCCTCTTGCTGTTCTGGCTTCTGAGAATCAGAATATATTTTTCCTGGTTTTCCTCCTCCAAAAACTATGTACGTCTTGTGGTCTGGTGCGTCTTATAGAGCGAAAAATATGGTATTTTTGAAATGCAGTACAGTAGTTAAGATTATAGCAAGAACTGCAGACGTGTTAAGGGAAATGCAAGTGCAACACAGAGTGGGGAATTATCAGGAAACGTTCCTTTTGCACAAGCTGCTGTAACCTAACCTATTAGACTCTTTCCATAAAATGCTGACAATGGGATGGGCAGATGCCAACAATTCTTAAGGCTTCAATGGGGCATGGAGAGCCAAGCTCAACTTTCTCCAAATCGTCCAGGCCAGCTGTCAGCAAACCCATCCTTCTGGGTATGGAGAGGAAAGCAAGATCTGCTTTCAGAATGCTGGCTGTCAGTATGAGAGGAAAGCATCCATCTCCAAATTCTGGCTACAATAGATGTTTCGCTTAAGAGATGACATTTTTATTACCTATTAAAGCATTTATATCCTGCTTTTCAGTCCAGGGACCCTCATAGCAACTTAAAGATAAAGGTAAAGGGACCCCTGACCATTAGGTCCAGTCGTGGCCGACTCTGGAGTTGCAGCACTCATCTCACTTTATTGGCCAAGGGAGCCGGCGTACAGCTTCCGGGTCATGTAGCCAGCATGACTAAGACGCTTCTGGCGAACTAGAGCAGCGCATGGAAACGCCGTTTACCTTCCTGCCAGAGCGGTACCTATTTATCTACTTGCACTTTGAGGTGCTTTCGAGCTGCTAGGTTGGCAGGAGCAGGGACCGAGCAAAGGGAACTCACCCCATCATGGGGATTCGAACTGCCAACCTTCTGATTGGCAAGTCCTAGGCTCTGTGGTTTAACCCACAGTGCCACCCGCGTCCCTTACAGACTTACTTATAGCGACTTACTTATTTCTAAATCATCCTAAGCAGTGGGGAAAAGTAGAACTGTATGTCCTTTTAGTTTCAAGAAAGAAGGAATTAACCTGGGGGGGGGGGGAGAAAAAGAGGTTTTCAAAGAGCAACCAAATTTGAGATTGTAAAGCAAAGAAACAAAGTTGTATGAGGAGTATGTTTTGGGGTATGTAAGAGGAATATCCACACCTACTTCAGCACTATCTGTGATAGCTCACATATACAGAGTTTTTTCTCCAAGCAAGTCAGCCCTAATACCTTTGGCTCCAAAAATGCATTGTGAAAGAAAAAGGCATCTTCCATATTCCCACTCCCTTTGCTTGTATCTAGTGTGGAATGAATGATCAGCACCTGTTACAGTGGGTCAAAAAAAAACACATTAGCAAACTTTCCCTAACGGGTTCCCAACAGCTGCTAAGCTGACAAGCGCAGTATCCAAACAATGACCTCAGCACAGAGCAAAATGTTAATTTCCCACAAATCATACTTTTCAACAAGCAATATCTATCTATCTATCTATCTATCTATCTATCTATCTATCTAATCTATCTATCATCTATCTACCATCTATATCTATCATCTATATATCTATCATCTATCTATCTATCATCTATATCTATCTATCTATCTATCTATCTATCTGTCTATCTATCTATCTATCTATCTATCTATCTATCTATCTATCTATCTATCATCTATCTATCTATCATCTATATCTATCTATCTATCATCTATATCTATCTATCTATCATCTATCTATCTATCTATCTATCTATCATCTATCTATCTATATCTATCTATCTATATCTATCTATCTATCTATCTATCTATCTATCTATCATCTATCTATCTATCTATCTATCTATCTATCTACCTACCTATCTATATCATCTATCTATCTATCTATCTATCATCTATCTATCTATCATCTATCTATCTATCTATCTATCTATCTATCTATCATCTATCATCTATCTATTTTAAGGTCTCCTGCTCATTCCGTGGGTGCAAATAATCTCCCCTATTTATAATACTTTAAGGTGGATAATGCAAAAACACATGAACATTTCAAATGAGTCAAAATGTGGGTCACTCGGCACATGTTCAGACTCTGGTCTTACTCTAAAATAGTTCATAAACACCAAAACCTTCTCAAGAAAACACTTCTTTAGCATAGCTTCAACACATAAATCCTTAGAGATTATAAAGGCCCTCCAGACCGGTGGTTTTCTGCAGGCGTATTCTCCAACATGTCCTTGACACAATAATAGTGCATCAGTTGTGGATTTATACTGGACTGGCCATACATATGTCATTCCATTCTATTAGTTGTTCCATCATGTTTCCCCAACGTTACCTGCATTATTGTGGAACGAAACCTCACGAACATTTTTGGGGTATGAAAGGATTTGGGTTTCAGCAAGAAGCTAGGGGACATACACCAATTAGAGAAATTAAGCAATATTCCTACCCCATAACGGCACAAACAGCACAGAAAACTGGATTGTGATACCATCATGAGCACAAATAATCAAGAATGCAAAACGAAAAGGCTGTCTGGAGGTGTCCAGAATGGTGTCATCTTGCCTTTCATTGACAGCTGTTTGCTAATGAAATGCCCATATTGTGTCCATTCTGAGTGTCCTAGGAAATGCATTTTGTACAATGATGCTTCAGGTCTATCCATGATGGATGATCAGGAAGACACACCATTGTTCTTATGCTATGGTAATACTATACTGTCATGCCATCATTGCAGACAGTGTACAGTCACCTGAGTCCATTCTACAGAGGAACGAAAATTGCACCTGCCATGTCAAAACTTCTAACTGACTCTTCTAGGAAACCTGAGCCTTTTTTCAGCAGGGGATGAGAGTGGGTGCCTTTGAAATGTATATTCATGTGAAAGGAGGACTTTAGAAGGGTGGGTTTTGCAAAGGAAGAAGCAGCTGAAGGGGAGAACTATGCAATAAGCTATTTTAAGATGCACCAGGAAAGCTTATAATAGCAAGATACATTGTCTACACATACATAGACCATGATAGAATATTAACATTATACATCTAAAGCAAAAAAAAAAAAAAAAAAAAAAAGATATCTTCATGGAACATATCATTGGTATTCTTCAGTTTCAATTACTCAGTGACACTACATATTTTAGCTGCAGTTTCATGCTAAATGATGCATAATAAGAATGCATGACAAAAGAGTAGGAAGCTTTTCTTTAAAAAAAATGCATTAGTAATTCCTTAGTGGCCAGTGTGGCAGGTTTTAAGAAGACATTATTATTTGGTAAGTTAATAAGAAAGGCCTTCCATTCAAATGGCACAATTCACCCTAATTATTTGACAGCATTCCAGCTCTGCCCAAAGCCATGCCCATAAGTTTATCCCCAGCTGTTAATGGCTCTATTGAGTGCATACAAGCGAGATCAGGGACAGAAGAGAGAGACGGCTTTCACCCGCCACAGAACAAGGCCAAACCACATGAAATGTAGCATTTGTGCATTGTGCACAGCTCACACCCTTTAGCATTTTCATGCGGGGGAAACCCCACACGTATTATAAATAAAACCTTTGAATGATGGTAGTGGGAAATTTGGAATGTAAATACAAGCTGAATTTATAATGAATTTAGCCAGCATAGCTCTAGGACTGTGCCATGCTTGTCTGGGCACCAATCATAGTTCATGCAATATTAGAAATTCATCTGAACATTTTAGCACATTGGTTTGCTTGGGTCTGCGTGACAAGAAATAAAAACAATACACACCCCAGCATAAAACTCAGGAGATTTTGGGGCACCTAAAGCTGCTCTAGTGACTGAAGGGAAGCAACTATGGCTTTTATGAGTAGCCTGGTTGGGAGATCATTAGAAGATCTGCAATATTATATTTTTAATATATTAGAAAGTTGGCCCAGATTGGATACAAAATGAAAAAACTGCACAAAAATGAATGGCTCTTGAGTTGAGATGATGTTGCAGTTGAGACAAGATCCGTTTAAAAGTTTTTTTAAAGGATAACATACCTCTTGATTTGGGGAAATACAACTAATCAGGGTTACATAGTGGTTAAATATTTTGAATTTGGTATTTGAAAGGGTCTTGTGATTGTTGCAAAAAAACAAACCAAACAACACTAACGATTTGTCCTTTGTAGTTAGGTACAACTAGCAGAGTTTGAAAAATCACAAATGTACCTCTACCCTTCTGCGCAGGAAAATCAAACATGACTGGTAAGTTTCTAGCTTTCTCTTTATCAGCTGGGTCAAATTTTCTCTGTTCTATGGGAAACAGATTGACTTCTTTCTGTGTTATATGTACCTTAAATGTTTTCTTTAAGGTATTAATGCCCAATTTGTTGACACATGATCATCTGTATTCACCTAAGAACACAACCTCTAAACCGTGGGTCCCTATGACTCCCTTATAGAAGCCCTGTTTGAAGGCAGGTGCCCTTTATGATATGAGAATAAAATTCATTACCTGCCCATCATCAGTGTCATATACGGAGCCGCATTCCATCAGTTTTCCATTCTGCGTATAGTCCAGATGTACCAAGTCTTGACAGTGAGAACGGCATGTGTATTTGCAATCTGAAACATAAAAGGCATGGCACAATTTAGATAACATGTCAGTGCTGTTCATGTTGCTTTGAATTCATATAATTGTCAACATTCCTATCCTGAACAGCAGCCTGGGCTCTGATTCTGAAGACTGAGGGGCAGCCAATTATGTTGGACCAGTAACACTGGACACAGAAAAGCCTTAACCAGCCTAGGCCCCAGCATCATAATTAAGCCAGTGCCAAATCCTATTAGATTGGGGACCCTTGACCCAGAAACCCTAGAATTGGGTTTGCATCCTTAGAGTCCTCATCCCTTGAAGAACCAGCTCTCTTCATGCTATGGACCCACAGCCTCATGTTGGCTGGTCAGCATAGGTGATAAGTTTGGAGGGAGTAGTCTAAGACGAGGAGGAATGTTAGGCTCCAAGCCAGAGACTTGCCCCTTGAAGGCCTTCTGCTCCTCAAGGAAGAGGCATAGAACTGTTCTGGAGGCATAAAAGTATTTAGTCCAGTCCTAGACTGTGTGGGAGCACTTAGCTCACTTGGAGCTTTCTATGGTGCTGAAAGGACCAGTCTACCTTATGCCCCATGGTCCTCTTGTTAAGGTCAGGATAGGACAATAATGCAACCTTATGATTACAGTTATTGTAGTTTGACAAAAAATTGGGGTCTTGCCAGAGGCTTGTGCCTGTAAATAAATTGTTGTGGTGGACCCAGACGCCATTCTTGCAGGCAATGTGTCAGTTATCAATATAAGTTTTCTTGTGATCTGAAGTTGCTGGGAGGGAATAGGAACAATAAAGGTGAGCTAGAGGCAGCCTTGAAAGTTTCAAGGCATTTTGTAAGGAAAATACTGAGAGGTTTGAGGCATGGACATTTGGCTCAACGGAACTGGGTTGTTTTAAATATTATGGCAAGAAGGATATAGACTAGGCCACAACCAAACTGAAACTCCCAGTCATGTGGAAACTGAAAATCATGCTGAGGCTGCCCAACCTGAGGAAAAGAAAAGCCCTTTAGGACAGTGACTTTTTGAAGCAGTAGAAATACACCAGCCTATACATGTGGCCTTCATTGTTGCCTGGGGCAGAGCAAGATCACAAACACTGTAAGGATAGCTGGAGATTGTGAATAACCATTGTAAGGCATCCCATTTATTTTGTATTCATTTATTTTTATCATTTGAGCTGACATGTTTTGGGAAGTCAAATTAGAAAGCTGTGATTTGGTTAAACAATATGCAAAGATAGGGTGGCTAATCACGTTAGGAAACTAGTGTTGCTATGGCTGTTTTTATTATCACCATCAATCTCAATCTGAGTATCTTTGAAGTTGTTCACATAAGAGGCTAATAATTTATTCCTATTAAAGAGCACTGTGCCTTTTTTGGGGGGGGGGAAATGAGGTGCTGATAATCATGTATTGATAAAAGGTCTGTGGGCGCCAGTACAAAATGGCTGCCATGGGCGGCAAAAATAGCAAAGCCAGCACTCCTTATGACTGCTGTCATAAAAAACACCCTAGAAACACAACTTTTTAAAAAACCCAACTTGTATAAATCCAATTTATGCTTTGTGTTCGAAGTTTCAGTAGTTGTTTTCCACTGTGTTTACTGGCAACAGTGGACAAAATTTCCTCTGTCAAACAAATTCACACCAGTGATGGAAATCTTAGATACAGGTGGGCCACAAAAATGGCTACAACAGACTGGAAAAGTTCTACCATATGCCTCTGAATCAAATAAGGGCCAAACCATTAAATTCATTGTGTGGTATTGTTTGCTACTATTTATTTCCATTTTAAATAGCAAGTGGGGAGCAATCAGGGTTGAACTGGGAGCTACATTAAGAGTGGTTGCAGTCCCAATAACCCCCACCCCACCCTCAGCTGCTGCTTGGCCTGGCAGTTGCAGCTGGGCCCTGAGAGTGGGAACAATGCACAGTTAGTGTTGCAGGTATTCTTCTACCCCCATTCCCATTTGTTAGGAGCTTGAGCAAGTCTACAGTGTTTTTGCCAGGATGAGGAAAGGCAGCAAAGTGTATTTGATGAAGCTATAAGAAGGCAGAGAGTAAACAAAATAGACATTGCAGGACCTACGCTGTATAGGCCTGTACTAGAACCACAGAGACCACTAAGCTGAGAAAAAGATAGCTGTGTGTGAAAGCCTTTAAAGCATTATTCTGCCCACTCCTAGAGTACTTATCAATCTAATACAAAAATTATTTGCTTCTGAAATCAAGCTTTGTCCAGTCTTAATTTCTCATTGTTCTTTTCCTGATAACTTCTGAAAGATGCTGATCTGGAAGATAGCACAGGCTCATGCTGCTGTCACTAAAATTTTACCAAATATTTATAAAGGCATTCTGATCAGATTGAAGTTTTCCCTCAGCAATTCAGCTGGTGCTGCACATAACAAATCAGTTTGCTATTTATTTACAGTATTGGCTTGTTTCTAAAAACACATCTGAAAAATACATGAGAAACAATATTTTAAGCTTTCCATTTTCAAACGATGAAGGGCTGCATGACAAAACATTACTTTCGATTCTGCCCTAGGGCAAATTAAATTTGTCTTATTTATATATAAAAAAAATAGAATCCAAGGAGAACGAGCATAACGCTTACAGCTGAAAAACATACAAATTACTTGCAGTCGTGGTGCTTCCTTATATTCTGCCTGCAGGAATAGTGTGATCCTTTCATGGTGTTAAGTTGCCACCTACCTGCTCTCTGCTTTTTCTTCACCTCAAGCTTGATTTTGCTGGATAGTTTGTATATGGCTGTTCCCATCACAGAGCATCTACAAGGCTGCGTAGGCAAGCAGATTAACAGATGCTCTACAAGCAGAGGCAGGTAATTGAGCTGTGCTGGATCTCATAAAACAACCAGACTGCTGCTGCTCAAGAGAAGTTTCCATATTCTGCCAGACTTATTTTTCAGCCTTTGTAGCCCTACACGCCGTAACCTTGATTTGAATTAGCTGATTTGACTTCCAAATAAACATTTGTAAATGGAGGCTAAAGTCTGAACAGAAGCAAAACAGGGATAAGCACATTGGATTTGGTATGTGCAGTGCCCCTTTCTTATATCTCTCTTGAATAAATTTTCATTTGAAGCCATGTTATATCTGCTTCTCAGCTAGACAACTCTGTGCCCCAACAATCATGGAAGGCTTTACCACCTTCATGAAACGTGACTGGTGCTGTAATTTCTGGCTAGGCTTGTCACTGGTTGGAGCAGACAAAAAGGGGTGCCTAGATTCAGTCACATATTTCACAATGGGGAGGTGACAGCATCAATCATATTCAGTAATGCAGGCATTTTGGTAGTGTGAGTATGGTGCCAATGACCCCCCCCTGACCCTTTGTGAGTGACCCTCAAACCTTCATCTTGTATGCCCAGGATCCAGTCTAGAAGGATGATCAAGGCACCTGTATTTGAAATGTGCAGTCTCAACCTCTGCACATTTACTCAGAAGCAATTCACACTGATGTCAGTAAGATTTACTTACACACACACACACACACACTGGTTGCAGCCTTACAATGCAACCCTATATATGCTTAGTCAGAAGTAAGGCCCACTGTGTCAATGGGGCAAATTCTCAGGCAAGTGAAGATAGCACTGCAGCCTTGAATGGAATTTGTCTCTCAAGAAAACTCAGAGATAACGAAATTGAGAATCGCAACAGAACTCTATTATGCCAGCTTTCAGTTTCTACAGTATAGGAATGCCTTCAGATTAAGATGCGAACATTTTTTTCTGGTTAGAAAAAGTAAAGTGAGATTATAATAATCCATTGGGGAAAACGTATTTGCATATGAATGTATACAGTTTTGTATTTGGGGGGGATTTTTAAATATCTATTTAGAATACAGAATGTCTCTTTAGGATCTGGATTCTAGAATATCTCATCTTTTTAATGATTTGAAATTTACCTGTGATAAACTGGCAGGACAACAGGGAGGAGGAGGAGGAAGAGTATCCCAGTGTGCGGTGTAGCTGGGACTGGGAGACACAGGGACACAAGCTGAGAATGGGGAAGGAGAGGTTGGTGTAGGAAGTACTCACGGGTGATGGAGGATGACAAGGAGATGGGGGTTCAGTGCACAGGAACCAGAGCAGCAGGACCTATCACCAGAGGGGCCCCTGTCTCCAAAAACATGCTCTGAGGCGTAGGGAGCAATGGGACAGAAGCTTTAGGAGGCTAGGGCAGGCAAGGGCCCACAACCCAGCTCCCCAGCGGGCCACTAGCTCTGGGAGGAGGTGTGTGATTCCTCAGCTGGAGTAGACTCAGGACAGGTGAGGGACACCTGCCTCATCAAGCCCAGATGCTGCAATCTGCATGCAAAGTACCAAAAGGAAGCAGAGATGAGGTGCTGTGTCTGCTAAAGCGCCCATGTGGATGGACCTCAGCTTGGATGCTCCTGGACTGGTATGGACTGTGCTTTGGACTTTGGATATGTGGATTGACCCTGGACTGGGGACCTGACAAACTGACTTGCCGCCAGGTAGGCCAGGGCTTGACAACATTACCTTATAATACTATCTGATACTGTTTTTGCCTACATAATATTTACCACCCCTGTTCTTCACATCTCTTACTCCATGCTGGGCTCTTTTACAAGCCACAGCATATAAATTCAATAAATGACTAATGATGATGATGGTAACAACAGCAACAATAACATGCTATGTTACCAGTAGGATATTCCAGTAGCAAGGGGGAAAACCTTTCAAAGACTTAAGGCAGAATTCTCATTGCTCCATATTTCTCTGTATGTGCTTGAATCAGACTGGTGGTGAAGTTATGGTCAAATATGTTTTGAAAGCTTGGCACATTTTGGATTGTCTCAGATATCACTGCTCTGAGTTTCAGTATGTTTACTTCAGTGATTATTTACTGACCCCTAGTGCTGAGTGTACAGCATCACAACAACAAATGAGCATCCCTTGCTTAATTCTATTTATTAAAATGGGTCTGAAGCACGTCTTAGACTGACAATTGTATTCAACAGGTTTGCTAAAATAATCTTTCCCATGTGACTCTTAGGAGATATAAAGCCCCAATGGTCTCTGTGAAACCGGCAGCATTCCTGTAAACAAAATAAGTTGCAAGGGTAAACACAGACACACAATTGTGATTAAAACGTCCAGGTTCAGAACTGTCAGCCAGCCCCAAACCTGAGTCCTCTGGCACTATATCTCTAGGTAGCAAAACAGGGAGAGGGCTCACAGCTGGGAAAGAAAAAGAGGGTGCACTTTCCCCCCTCTCCTCAATATCTCCCTGCCCTCCATAGACCTGAACAGCACTTCAAGGCTTGCAGCTATCTAGAGACCCGGAACAAGAATATCCACTGCATGGGGGAGACACTGTAACATTGCAGGTCCCACCTGTGCTGACTGTGTTCAGAGCAACAAACAGAAAAGCTAGATAGAAAAATACTGCATCGGCGCAGTCTTGGAAAAATGTTCATGTCTGCTTAGGGAGAGAATCACACACTGAAGGTAGCCTCTCACTTTGACACTTCAGATTTTCTCTCTGAAAGGTGGCAATTAACCCATTTCTAGTTGGGTTTCTTAGTGGAAAAGAGCTCTGGGACTGCACCACAGTGGCGTGTTTTGCAGAAGCCCTGTCAGAAATGGATGTTGTCTCATTGGCCACTGTGAGAACAGGACGCTGGACTGGGTGAGCCGTGGACCTGAGCCATGAGGCTCCACCTCCATCATCCTGCCTGAATACTGATGCCCAGCTCTGAGGGCCTCCCCTCACTGTGAGATGTGAAGCTATAGGGAATTGGGCAGAGAGCCTTCTCGATAGTGACCCCTGCCCTGTGGAACGCCCTCCCAGCAGATGTCAAAGAGATAACTATTTGACTTTTAGAAGACATCTGAGGTCAGCCCTGTTCAGGGAATTTTTTAATGCTTTACTGCAATTTTTATTTATTTATTTTTATTCAAAATTATAACAAGATGTATTATCCAAAAACATATCATCCTTATCCCCCCCCCCCCATTTTTCCTCCCTCCCCTCCCCCCTCCCACACAGAACCCCCACCCCCTGACTTCCCTCAGTTCCAGTCTTTGGTTTCTCTTAATAATGCTGTTTTCTGCATGTTACAAAGTTGTATAGATCCTCAAACTGTTTAGCTGATTATTATCAGTAAAAAAATTGTGAATGTTTATT
Source organism: Podarcis tiliguerta (assembly GCF_965153285.1). NCBI lineage: Eukaryota > Metazoa > Chordata > Lepidosauria > Squamata > Lacertidae > Podarcis > Podarcis tiliguerta. The sequence goes on along the minus strand of NC_139543.1, from coordinate 29,212,683 downwards.
CAAAACCTGCCAAGGAGTCCAGTTCGCTTTGTTGCGTCTTCAGATACTTTGTAAAAGGTTCCCATTCATCCTTAAAGTCACAGTTATCCTTGTCCCGTAGCTTTTACTGCGATTTTAATATTTTGTTGGGAGCCACCTAGAGTGGTTCGGGTAGCCCAGGAATAACAACAACAACTACTACTACTTAGGGTGTGGCATACGGTAATACTTCATACATGCAGTGCCATTTCATAGTGGGAGAAATTGCTTGACACTGTGGGCAGCAGGGGAGAAGATATGAATCCAGTAAATTCTTAAACTCTGGTGACAAACAACTTGGTTTTTCCATTCCATCAGAATCAGGAGAGGCTGCGAAAGTGTTGGGCCACTGTCCGGAAGAAGTGATGGGCTGGACAGGGGCCAAGACACTGAGGCTGAATCCTGATAAAATGGAGGTGCTGTGAATGGGCTGTTCCCATGTCCAGGAATTAGGTGGACCTGTTCTAGGAGAGGTTGCTGAAGGAATAGGTTTGTAGTTTGGGAGTAGTCCTGGATTCCAACTTGTCACCACAGTCTTAAGTGGCTTCTGTGACTAGGAATATTTTGCCATTCCTGGACTAGGATAGCCTGGCCTCACTTGTCTGTGCTCTGGTGACCTCCTGCCTGGATTGCTGCAGTGTGATCTCCCTGGGGCTGCCCTTTAAGATGGTCCAGAGGCTGGAGCTAGCTCACAATGCAGCTGCTAGACTGATAAGTGGATCAGCCTGATAGAAGCATGTATCACTGGTCCTGAAAGCACTGCAGTGGCTGCCAGGGAGCTACCACAAATCAAAGTGTTATTACTAGCATGCAAAGCCCTAAATGGCTTGAGACCCTAAAAGAGTGCCTTCCCCAATATCAACCATCTCAGGCTCTATGATTGCCATGGGAGGCCCTGTTGGTGCTACTGCCGGTGGTGTCCCTTCGTTGGCATTGACCCAAGACAGGGCCTTCTTGGTGGCTGCTCCCCATTTTTGGAATCCTGCCCCACTCGGTGAAGGGCATCTGTACTTTTCTTTATGAACTGTCAGAAAGAATTTGAAAACATTCCTGTTTACCCAGGCATTTGATGACTGAGCGTTTCTGCTCCTGCATCCTTGAAATTACTAGCTGTGAAAGTACGTCGTCGTTGGTGAATGTTTTGAATGCATCACTGTGCTGTTTTTAATTGTTCTTGCTTTAATGCTGATGTGTTTCCCACTCTGGGCTCCTTTGGGAGGAAAGGCTTGATATACGTTTAATACATAAATAAATGGGTTTTCTAAAATTATTAACAATGTGTAAAACGTGGTGAGGAAGGCATTTCTCTCCTTCTCTCATGATAGCACCTGGGGTCACCTGACGGTAGGTTCAGGACAGGCTATGTTGACCAAATGCATAATGAATGATATTGACTCGCAAAAGATGTGGTGGTAGCCACAAGCTTAGATGGATCAAGTAAAGGATTAGGTAAACTCGGGAATGTCCATTGCTAGGAGAAGCAATGTATCCCTAGTTCCAAGATGCTGGAAAATGCCTTCCTTCCTTCCTTCCTTCCTTCCTTCCTTCCTTCCTTCCTTCCTTCTTAGCTTCCAAAGGAATCTTGCTGGCTGCCATGTGAAGCTGAATACTAGAGCAGATGGCCTTAATCCACCAAAGCAATTTTTAAAGAATATATCTCAAAATAATGCATATGAGCAGAATTCAGACATAAGCACGACGAGCCCATGTACCCACTGCTGCTTGGCACAAGTGTTCCCTAAAGAACAGCTTTCAAGTCTCCATTCAAACTCAGTGAGGAGTTCTTCTCTTTCTCTCTCTCTGCCATGTGTGAAGCGGCAACTTCAGACATCTTGTAAATAAGTATATCTTTTTGCACAGGCTTTCCCTAATCCATAAGATCAGTCCATTTTTCTCTGTATAAATTTGCTGAACCCGGTTTTTTAATATGCTTTCATGCTATAGCTTTACTGCTGTATTTTTGTTTTAATGAAATTGTTACAGTGTTCATGTAGTACACTGCTTAGATTTTTTAAAAAATATTAAGCTGTTTATTATCTATCTACCAATGGAGATGTGCTGGTTCGAAGAGAAGAGTAAAAATCTTAGTAGGCCTGCTCAGACCCTTAGATGTGCTTCAAGCAACTTGACACAGACTAATTTCTTTCTGCTACAACACTTATCACAAAACTGCGGGAGAAAGGGTTTTAGTTTTGTTAAGAGAACATGACTTCTCAATTTAAGTTCATTGCAGAGAAGAGGAAAAGATAAACTTACCAGAAGATGTGCAAAGAAGCTTGATTTTTCTCCTCCTTGGGCTACCCAGTGATTTGGGGAACCAATAAAAAAACTGTGCTATCCTTCTAATTGTTTTGTTGAAGTCGTTTCTTATTGCCATAACTAAAGTCAGCCGACTGCTCTTGAGGTAACTGCACAGAAGTGCAGGAAGGAAGGAAAAAGCCTCAAATACCCACAACCCAAGATCGCCGTGAATAGAACCTCAGCCAGCATGTCTCAAGGCCACCTGTTGGTCCTAAATCCTCTCATCTACATTTAGTAAACTAGAGATCTCTATCTTTATATACAGTCACATTACTATAACCAAACTGTATGGTAGTACAGTGAGAGGAATTCATCAGTATCTTTACAAAAATGCTGTTTAAAAAACCATTTCCTGTAGTATTTTTCTCAGGTTATATATGATCCCAACATTAAACAGGTGTTTTCCTTACAGAAATTCGTTAATCAAATCAATAGAGCATTCTTTCCACAATCTTATGAAGTGGGTGATGAATTATAAAGATACCTTGATATTGTTACTATTTAGAATGAGGTGCTCTGTTACTAACATGTTTATTTGAAAATAAATCCTTTTCTGATTCTAAACTGTACTACCGGTATCTATGCTAAAGTTCCCAATATGCAGCCTTAGGCTCAGTCTCTAACAAATCACTTTTGCTGACACTGAAATCCAACAAATGAATAAAATATATAGTGGCTTACTTTTGGCACCTCAAAATGAAAGTCTATAAATAAATGAAATGCTTTTATATATAGATAAGAATGATGAATCTGTGCAACAGTGATGCTTATATTTTCATTGTGCTTTTAGATAATTACACTATTCTCATTAAACAAAACAGTGTCCAATCGAAAAGGATGCCCATATTTTTTACATTTGCCTCCAGCTATCTTCATTTAAGTTGACATTTTCTTGGTTAAATCCAGACATAACAGCACACAAAATATTATAGGAACAAAGATGTTGCATCCAAATTGTAAAATGACTAAAAAACATTTGTGTAACACAGTGCATAGTACTGATGTTTCAGGAGATATTTATGTTTCACTCCTCCATACTAAAACATGTAAGATATTTAGACCCCCACTTTCAGATATTTTTAACTTACTGCCCTTTTCCAGTCTGAATCTTGATAGATTGTATTTCCTGCGTCAATGTGTCCTACAAGACAAAGCGAACATTTCCACAGATATTCTTTTGTCCGTGTCTGTTTAAATATAAGAGTTTCCTAGTTTTCACTATATTGCATGGAAGCCAGAAGGCATGTCGGAGCAAAGTATTTTAATGCAACTGGGAAGCCAAGGACCACTGAAAACATAATAAAAGTTAGGGAAATTTTATATCTCAACAGCTAGATTGTTTATTAAACACATAAATTTCTTATAATCCCATCATGATTTAAGATGCTGAGTATGACCCATAATACCCTGAGTGATATATCTTCATGTGTTGTTTATTCAATTAAGATCTTAATTCTTGGCTAGATCCATATTCTACACACTGTGAAAGCAGGATAATAGACTTGATGGGTCTTTAGTCTTATCTAGAAAAGGTGTCTTCTTATATTTTTAAATTCGTCATATTGTAGCTGCGAGACTAAGATAAAGAATGAATATTAGAAAATGGAATGCAAGTTGGTTGTTTTCTTTTCTAGGTCACTTCTGTGTTTTCTTCACTCCTCACTTTTCTCTGCGGCCCCCTAGTCTTGTGCCATGCCCCCCCCCCCATTTAAGTGATTTTCACCTGTGGAATATCCTGGGCCACCCAGGGAGCCATGTGGCCCTCCGTTGAGAAAGCTGCCCTACCAGATGCATGGTTTTATTATTTGTGGTGACCTAAGTGAGTGGCGCTGTGGATTAAACCACAGAGCCTAGGGCTTGCTGATCGGAAGGTCGGCAGTTCGAATCCCTGTGACGGGGTGAGCTCCCGTTGCTCGGTCCCTGCTCCTGCCAGCCTAGCAGTTCGAAAGCATGTGAAAGTGCAAGTAGATAAATGGGTACCGCTCCGACAGGAAGGTAAACAGCATTTCCGTGGACTGCTCTGGTTTGCCAGAAGCGGCTTAGTCATGCTGGCCACATGACCTGGAAGCTGTACACCGGCTCCCTCGACCAATAAAGCGAGATGAGGGCCGCAACCCCAGAGTCGGCCATGACTGGACCTAATGGTCAGGGTCCCTTTACCTTTACACCATATTTTGGTGTGGGGCCCTGGTTACATTGAAATTTCCCCCTTCATATTTGACCATTGTTGGTATACACAGGAATGCCTGACTGGGCCTTGCACCCAAAGAAAGCCCTAGACTGTATGGGATCTCATGCAATCCTAGAGGACACTCTGCTGAACGCGGGTGCATGATATGTGGTGGCACAAAGCAATATTGGAGTGGGCAACCCCAGTTCCTTCCACCCCCCGTATTTTGGCTATTGCTGATCTGCATAAATGTGTTTCATAGTGCCATGTGCCAGCTCTAGGCCAGGTGAGATTTCAATGGCATCTTGTAGAGAACATTTTCATGTTTTGTGGTGGAAATAGCCATATTTTGCAGTGGCCACCTCCAGCTACCTACTGTTTTTTTTTTAAAAAAATGGTTGCATGATGTAATCACACATTTATGAGCATTTCACAAGCATGATGTTGACTGAAAAAAATTACTGTTGGGCTCAAAGGAGAGTCCTCTGATCACGGAGATATATATCATGTAAAAGGTAAAGGTAAAGGGACTCCTGACCGTTAGGTCCAGTTGCGGACGACTCTGGGGTTGCGGCGCTCATCTCGCTTTATTAGCTGAGGGAGCCAGCGTACAGCTTCCAGGTCATGTGGCCAGCATGACTAAGCCACTTCCGGCAAACCAGAGCAGCGTACAGAAATGCCGTTTACCTTCCTGCTGGAGCAGTACCTATTTATCTACTTGCGCTTTGATGTGCTTTCGAACTGCTAGGTTGGCAGGAGCAGGGACCGAGCAACGGGAGCTCACCCCGCCGCGGGGATTCGAACCGCCGACCTTCTGATCAGCAAGCCCTAGGCTCTGTGGTTTAGACCACAGCGCCACCTGCGTCCCTATATATCATGTAGGGTATCCCAAATATTATTTTGCAATTCAGAAACATACTTACTCGGAGTTCAGAACATTTAAACTTTTCTTCTTTTTTCTTCCACACACTCTTAACAATGTTCTATAACACTGTGAGTATCCAGTCTTGAAGTCCAATGATGTACATTGCTTACGTACCAAGATCAGCAATTCATCATATCAAGGACAATGAATTAGAAGTGTGAAAAGAGATTTATTTCTCATGCTGCTGCCTAACTTGTGGTACATTGATTTGAAGAGAATTTTCGCAAGACCCACAGCCGCTGCCGATAGAATTACTATACAGACTAAGAATGGTAGAGTTCCCTCTACAAATTAATATGAAAACACAATGCAAAATATTGAACACTACAAAAAAGCAAGCTGGTATATGTCATATTGTTTACAACTTATCTTAATAATTTACATGGAGGAAGGGGGAACAGGACCTTTTTTCTCTTGAGTGCTGCGTACCCTGTAATGTAATCTGTTGGGGGCTGTAAGCAGGGGCAGATACAAAAGCAATGTAGATTAATCCAGAATAGACTGTACTGCTTCAATTTTCACCATGGCTACCACAGATTAGAATTCTCAGTCCTATAAAGGTGTTTCTTATTTTAGTGTGCCATATGCACATAAACATATATGATAGAAAGCTATCAATTTGTTCTTGGGCAGCTGGGAGAACCCCCCCCCCAAAAAAAAAAAGCCCAGAAGAAAAGCTTTAAAAAAAGTATTTTAATCAAATAAAACACTGCCCCTCCCCGTTATTCTGAAACTTCACAGAAAGATAGCAAATTCCTTAAAAATAAAATAAAATGAAACTAATTGAAAGGAACTCTGAAGGGATAGGAGAATGTGGGAGAAGTGCCTTCAGCAACATAAAAGGCTGTCATCCATGATTTACACTATTCGTTTAAAACTGGTTTCAGTATATGGAAGAAAAATCGACCCTTCTCCATTTCCTTCCTTCAAAAATTATGTTATAAACATGATTATGCAAAATGATGATTCTGTAAAACAGAAAACGATAGCATAAAGTAAACACATTACAGAAATATAATCTCAACATTTCAGAATAGAAATTTACATACAATAAGGCAGCAAAATTTCACATAGATTTACTACCTATGATTTCAGTAGTCCTTCCAACTAGGTTATTGGAAACTTGGTAATGAAAATAAGAGCTGCAACAGTGAAATAACATTTCTTTATCCATTTGAGACTATGTAGAGACGGATGATTTTTATTTCTATTTTCGGCATGTCAGAATGGAGGAGACAGAAGGTAGAGTTGATTAGAAATTTGATTAAAAGAAATGAAGTATCCTACGAAGGCCTCAATCCACAGAAATCTAGAATAGTCTCAGATCAATCGGGTCTCTCCTAGAACTTATCCAGAATACTCTGGCTGAGAACAACAGCCTTACTTTCTAGACACATTGGAAAATAAGTTCCACTAAAGTCAGTAAGACTGAATTAGATTGTTTTTGTATGTGTGCATGTATGTTGAATTAAAAATGTTTAAAACACATGTGCAGAAGCTCACTTCTCTACTACCTCCTCCCCATGATAGCTTATCAAATGCTGAACTAAATTTTGGGCCTCTGTGCTGAATGAGGTTGATGAGCTGTAAGGAAGATTCCCCAAAACTGGGCCAAGGCACTTTCAGTGAGTGAGGAAAGTGCCAACTCTTCAGGGATCCCCTTTTCCAAGGCAACTGCATAAACACCTGTGCCAATGTTTTACCTCAGTGTCAAACGCTTCAGAATAGCTTTAATAAAAAAAGGAAAGAATTTTCCTACTTTAGTAGAACTGACGAAGATTAGAAAGCAGTATATGGTCCACACCAGACTCAATGTTTAGCATGTAAGAAAGTAAATGCTACTTTTGAAATTGTATGTTGTTTGTTTTTTTTAAAAAAATGCCAGTAAGAATTAATTAACAAGGTTCACTGATTTTGAGACACACTCTATGCTAGCAAACATGTTACAGCTTTTCCGTCACCTGCTGATTTAGCAAAGAGAAGATTCAATTTATATGTGCTTTTAAATCTGGCAGATTATATATACTCAAACTGAACATGATTACAAACTCAAAAATATTTCCTTGACCATTAGTTAAGAGAGATACTTTTTCGAGAGGTAATCACACTTTTCCCTGTCTCTTTTTTTGTACTTTGTAAGAGACATCTGCTCACAATGAAAGACAGCAGGAAAGAATTTCAGAGGATCATAAACGAGGGACTGTGCATTCATGTGACTTAAGGGGAAGCCCAATCTCCTTGACAAAAATGAAGTAGGGTTTTTCCAAGACCAGTTTCTCTAGCAACATTCACAAGTAAACAGGCAAGGACAGCATTTCAAGCAAATGCATTGCGTCGATGTGCTCACCACAATATGCAGCCGTCATTATTTCACACGGGGGAAAGTTCTGATGTTACTCCAAATGTTAAGACCACTTGTAACATTACCAAAAGAAATATACTTTCTATTATATACATTATGTACATATTTACATGCTTTTATTAAATACTGAGGGGGAATGCCAAGTTCAGAAAACTCTTTCAATGGATAAACGCTCTTTCTGTGCAAATTCAGATTGTGTCGTGGTCCAGCTAAATACAATCCACATTCCTTGGGCCACCATCCATCGTCAAAGCACCAAACCTAAACAAAAAAACACAATCATAGCATTTAATGCTGTCTCTGGTACACAGTATTGAGTGATTGTGCTGCAGTGCAGTGGAATGAACTCATTCTGTTGATTTCTATGGGATCAGAGTTCAACTGACTTGGCTGTATCGAGCCCACTGGCTTGAATCGAATGAGTCTTTAAGATGCACCACAAGGAGTGCATCTGGAAGAACACAAGGAGTAAAAAAAAAAAAGGTAAAGGGCCCCTGGACGGTTAAGTCCAGTCAAAGGCAACTATGGGGTTGCGGCGCTCATCTCGCTTTCAGGCCAAGGGAGCCGGTGTTTGTCCACAGACAGCTTTCTGGGTCATCTGGCCAGCATGACTAAACCGCTTCTGGTGCAATGGAACACTGTGACAGAAACCAGAGTGTCACGGAAACGCCGTTTACCTTCCTGCCACAGCAGTACCTATTTATCTACTTGCACTGGCGTGCTTTCGAACTGCTACGTTGGCAGGAGCTAGGACCAAGCAACAGGAGCTCACCCTGTCGTGGGGATTCGAACCACCGACCTTCCGATTGGCAAGCCCAAGAGGCTCAGTGGTTTAGACCACAGCACCACCCACGTTGCCTTTCACCGCAAGGAGCGCATTTGTGTGAATACAGTGGAAGGGTCCACTGTGTTGGTCATTCCTAACTCTCTCCTTCCTGGTGGGATGCCAATTACATGGGAAACACTCAAGTGACCAGCGTCTCTGCACAGAATTCACACGTGCGTCTCTGCAGGGTGGGAAAGCATCATGCAGAAGTGGCTCTTTTGCTTCTGGTTGCACACAAGACGCCATTTCGAAGCATGGATCTCCTGCAAGCCGTAGGCCAACCCTCTTCACGTGCACAAGAAATTCTCAAAAGAGATGCACAGCTACGTGTTCACCGTATATGCTTGCTGCCAAACTAAGTTCCTTAAAACACCCACTTACCTTTCCAAAAGGTGATTATTCTCGGCTAATTCTTTAACGACACCTTCCATTTCTTCTTTCAGTTTCTTCATGCTGAAAGTTTAAAAGAAAGAAAGAAAAGGAATGCACCGTAACATGCTTAATTCTCAGTTAAAAATCATTATAAAACTACTGGCTATTTCTTTAATGTAAGGAAACTGGAAGTGAAACAGATTTTTCAAAAAGACACCTAAACTGTGTATAATGACTATTTAAAGAGGACAACTATTTAAAGAGAAACTTTCAGCTTGGCTCACTGAATACTAGGCTCTTCCAGGGTTCTAAATCACATGAGGAGCCTACATGCAGAGAGGATAAAAATAAATGATTTTTAAAGTTGTTGTTTTTTTTAAAAATGGATTTTTAAAAAATTTAAATTGGATTTTTAAAATAAAATGCTTTTGGAGGGAAAATCTTTCTAAAGATAGTTTTCTGTTTAAGTTACATTATAGTCCAAAGGCTATTCATCAGGAAATAAGGAATTGTTTTAAGTTTTTAATGTGTGCTAAAACTCAGTCTAAGTTTTTTTTTTATTGTTTAACCACATTAGTTAACAAACATGGATATATATGCTATAATGTTATTGTTATTAAGGAAATGATTATTTTTCTCCTTCCAATAAAGTACAGCAGAAAATTTTTCCAAATATAAACAGTTAACTTATTAAACTTCACAATAATTCCATAATTATCTGTCTATATGTATTTCTAATAGTATAACCAAATCAGTAATTTTTGATATAACTGTAAAAACTACTCTGGGAATGTATTATTACAAAAATAAAACCTTCATCTGGTTGTAAATATTAAAATCATACCAGCAAGAATGAGTCTTTCTGTTAAAAAAATGATTTAAATCAAATCTACCCTGCCTGTTAGTATTTCATGCAGCCGATGCTGCAGATGTGATTGGTGTGAATCACACGCCTGTCTGAGAAGACTGTGGGAACGGAAGACAGCCTTATCTCTCTTCCGCTGTATGTACTCTGTAATGTACTTTCATTTTTGTCGTTCTCTCGGAACTGGAGAGAACAGATACCATTATGCTGTAGTCTGTATATAGTACAGTGGTACCTCGGGTTAAGTACTTAATTCGTTCCGGAGGTCCGTTCTTAACCTGAAACTGTTCTTAACCTGAAGCACCACTTTAGCTAATGGAGCCTCCTGCTGCTGCTGCGCCGCCGGAACACAATTTCTGTTCTCATCCTGAAGCAAAGTTCTTAACCTGAAGCACTATTTCTGGGTTAGCGGAGTCTGTAACCTGAAGCGTATGAAACCTGAGGTACCACTATATGTGAATAAATAGTAGATTAGATCTACGATGTCTCACTCTTCTCACTGTGTTATGCCAGAAGATTAGTGTGCATATATCAAGCATATATATGTTGCGGGAGCGCCCTGGAGAAAAAGGGAGATGCCTTTTCCGGTGCTGCACACATCAGAGGATGCTCGGAGTTCTGGGGGCTTGCAGGCGGCCCCAGGGCATTTTCCAACACTGCCTACATGAGTAGGAAAGGCTCTCCGTGGCAGATGTTTGGAGAAGAGGGAGAGGAAGGAAACAACTGCCCTTGTCCCTACTCTATGTGATTCTTACTCCATGAAGGTTTTTTTTAAAAAACACACCAAATAGGGCTAGTGATGGCAGCCCCATAAGAACAGCTGATACAAGAATAAGAAACACAAATGTTGCATGGCAATACTGTTTCTAGAATATTAGAAGAAGAATAACAACTGTTTCTAATAAAGCTTGATGTCAACATTCAAATGTGACTATGCCCAGAGTGGCTGGGACAATTCAGTCATATGGGTGGGGTTCAAATAATAAAAAAATAACAATCTTAACAAAAGCTTGGCATTTTAAAGTAGTTCTGTGAAAAGCAAGTTAAAAAGCATTGCGTTCATCCAGGTGAGAAATTCTTACCCAAGAGTCATTTCTACCAAAGTGTTTGAACTTGGATAAACTGGGTTAATTGTATGTTTGATCCCACCGGAAGCCGCAAACATCTTATGGGGCAAATTTTCTTGTAACTGTAATAAAATACACAAAGCCCATCTTAATAAGAAAAAACAGGAGACATCTTTCTAATAAATACTCACTGGATTCGAGGGATGATATTTGGTACCCAAGAGTTGAGAAGAGCATGTGCTCTTGCTCCAAGAGACTTAAGAAGACCAACTGCGCCTCCCCCTTCACCCCACCTTGACTAACAGTGCGACCCTGACAGCACTGCGGGACCCTCATCAGTCAATTCCTGAAGTCTGTAGTTACATAACTCTATTTAGTAAGTTTTGCAGATGTACAGTAAGTCCAATGTTAACAAAACAGAATTTATGGAACTGTGAAGACTGCACTAAAAAGGAGTTCTATTAGCTGGCTATCTAAACTGGGAAAGTATTTAGGCACAAATATAACATCTAATAAGGATTACCTATATAATGTTAATTTTCCTCTCGTTCTCGAAGCTTTTTAAGAGATCTAAAGAACTGGCAAGTTTTGGGCATTCTTGTTATCAAAGAGAGTGAATTGTTCTGGATTCTGTGGCAAATAAATCCTGTCTAGCTTTTCAATGCTCCACTGGTGGACTTAATAAAAAAAGGGGGGGGGGACACAATGTTTTTTTGGAAAGAGATCTTATATGTTAGGGATGGGAGATGCCTGTGGCCCTAGAGCAGCCTTTCTCAACCTGTGGGTCCTCAGATGTTGTTGAACTACAACTCCCATCACCCCTAGCTAGCAAGGCCAGAGCTCAGGGATGATGGGAGTTGTAGTCCAACAGCATCTGGGGACCCACAGATTGAGAACCACTGCCCTAGAGCCTAATTTCAATGAACTCCAAGCAATCTTCCCCCTGTCCACAGATGATCAAAGCTGGCAGCAGAAATTGCTTGGTACATCTGGAATGGAGTCAATCTTTTCTAAATTGAAATGTTTATGATAATTGTTCTCTTCCTTAATACATTTCTCACAGTAAGACAACCACTGAGCTCTAGTAATTTTATATTGCAATCCTAAGCGCATTTACCTGTGAGCAAGCTCCACTGTACTCCATAGGGCTTATTTCTGAATAAGCATGCATAGGATTACAGTGTTAACAGAGCAATGAAATAAAATTGAAGGGGAAAATCTGTGCAGTTTATTATGAATTTCTGCAAAGCACTTATTCCTCTTTTGGCTATCCCTCTTTAAAATACTGATACCGTCTTATCTTGGAAGTCAAACAGAATCCATTCTGGAAGTCCATTCAACTTCCAAAACATTTGGAAACCAAAGTGTAGTTTCTGATTGGCTGCAGGAAGCTCCTGCAGCCAATCGGAAGCCCCTTCGGACGTTTGGCTTCCAAAAATAGTTTGCAAACAGGAAGTCACTTCCGGGTTTGCGGCGTTTGGGAGCCAAAACGTTCGAGAACTAAACTGTTTGAAAACCAAGGTATGACTGTAATTAAGGAGAACACTTACATCATTTACATAGTCCTGATATTTCGACACCTCTTCCTCAATATCGAAGCAGAGTTTTCTGAGATTCATTAACTGTTTTCTTAAAAGAAGCATCTTCCTGAAAAGGAAAAACAGTTTTAAAATCATGTTTTTGTGTCACTATGACCTGCTCTTGTAGAGAGAGTCCAATGATACACAAAATGAAGAATCTTGCCTCATCCAGTCTTCTGCCTTGTCAAAGAAAACTTCGTACTTGGTGACGCATTCTTCCTTGAACAAGGTCATGGCTTTTGTAGCGTGTAGAAAAAGCTTCTGCCTGCAGCACAGAAATAAGAACCATACTGTCATATTGCTCCCAAATATTCCATTCCTCTAACAATCCTGGACCTTAAAAACAATATCTCTGCACTCCAAAGAGGGACAACGTGGTAGAAAGAGTACACAGTAGAGCACACAATTCAAAGTGTTGGTGCTGACCTTTAAAGCCCTAAATGGCCTTGTTCCAGTGTACCTGAAGGAGTGTCTCCACCCCCATCGTTCAGCCCAGACACTGAAGTCCAGCTCCAAGGGCCTTCTGGTGGTTCCCTCACTGCGAGAAGTGAGGTTACAGGGAACCAGGCAGAGGGCCTTCTTGGTAGTGGCGCCCACCCTGTGGAACGCTCTCCCATCAGACGTCAAGGAAATAAACAACTATCTGACTTTTAGAAGACATTTGAAGGCAGCCCTGTTTAGGGAAGTTTTTAATGTTTGATGTTTTATCGTGTTTTTAATATTCTGTTGGGAGCCGCCCAGAGTGGCTGGGAAAACCCAGCCAGATGGGCGGGGTATGAATAAATAAATAATAATTATTATTATTTATTATAGTAGAGGAATCCCACATATAGAAAATCACACATTGGTTTTTTATTTTGTCATTTTGTGTCCACTGGTGTGATGCTGGACCTCACCCAAAATATTTATAGAATTTTTAAAAGAGACTTACTTGTCGAATTTGTGGATTTGTTCCTCGTTATATGGAAGTCCTAAAGAAAATAAATGAATAAAATTAAATTGGATAGCAAAAGTAATGCTCAGGGGGTCGTGAAGCTTTTTGGGTCCTAGGGCACATGGGCAAACTGGAGAAGCTGTCTGTGTGTGGACACAAGGACCCCAATGAATCCTACTGCCTACAGAAGAATGATTACTTCAAGCCAAACGTCAGTGGGGGGGGGGAGGGAAGGAGACCCAGTGAGAAACAGGGAGGACCTGCATGGGACCAAATGAACCTCTGGGCAGCACAATGGCAGATCAGAATTGCTTTCTCTACTCGCCATTTGAAACACAAACTGATTTTATAATCGATGACCCCCCATCAAGTAAAATACAGTCGTACCTTGGATCCCAAATGCCACAAACCCAGAAGTGAGTGTTCCGGTTTGCGAACATTCTTTGGAATCCAAATGTCTGACGGGGCTTCCGATTGGTTGCAGGAGCTTCCTGCAGCCAATGAGAAGCAGCGCTTTTGTTCCTGAACATTTTGGAAGTCGAACAGACTTCCGGGACAGATTCTGTTCGACTTCCAAGGTACGGCTGTACACATATACTTAGCCATGATCATTTTAACTTTGAACATTATTATTACCAGGGATTTTTTTCTAAAAAAGAATAATGTTTAAGGGTACTCTCATTTTCCTACTCATATTGAAATACTGCCCTTCAATGAGGCCAAACCTAGATTCACGAAATGTATAGGGGTATGTGTACCCATGTGGCCCTCCAGGAAAAAAGCACTGGTTATTACTATTACTTATTATTACTATCATTTTAATGTATTACCCACCCTTCACCCTAAGCCTAAAGTATGACAATTTAAAATAAACGCAACATTAAAAACAGTTTACAATCACAACTTACAGTCACAAAAAATAGGATGGGTCTTAAAAAATATACACCTCAGGTAGTAAAGAGGCAAATCTGCAGTACCTCATAACTTAACTCAGCTAAATATAAACTAAAATTACTTACGGCGTTCTGCTTTGTCTTTTTTGAACTGATAATAAATTTCTGTAATGGAACTCAGTAGGACTTGCAACCTTTCTGGGCTAGGAGAGAAAAAGTAAGGATATAAATCATTTAACACATGCTAGTATGCATGAACTTGAAAACGAAGCACAGTAAGAACTTTACGTGGAAATGCCACTCACTTTCTGTCTTTCGGGTGCGTGCCTTCCTGGTAGGTCCAGCCATCAGACAGCAGGCCATTTGGACAGAGTTTGCTTTTGATATCCTGAAGACTGCTCTCTATTGTTCCCCGTGAACTTGAAAGCTGAACGAATGCAAGAAATTCAGCTTTACCCAGCAAAAATTTGATGAAAGCTAAGTTTTGGAACATATATAGAAAGAAACCTTTTTATCTTTTATAAATATAAGATAAAAGATTGTTTACGTATGCAACAACTGCGGCAAGAATTCTTTTAGCCCAAAAATGGAAACAACAAGAAGTACCAATCAAAGAAGAATAGCAGATGAAGATGATGGACTCTGCAGAACTGGCAAAGCTGACAGGAAAAATCCAAAACCAGCTTGATCAAGTATTCCAAAAGGACTGGAGTAAATTTATACGATATTTGAAAGATTATTGCAAGCAATTAACATTACTAGCAGGGTTGTCTGAAGACTTGTAATGAGAAATTTTCTACCTTTATTTATTTAAATTTTGAGTCATTTTGTAATGAGTGCAATTAGAATTGGAAAACATACAAAATGCAATGATAGAAAGGTTAATTTTGAAAGCCATGAGGCAGGAGGGAAGTCAATAGGCTCTAAAGAGCCAGGGCAGTAAAGTGGATAATGATGATCTGAATGTATATAATTAAATGGAAAATAAATATAAATTATAGTGGAACCTTGGGTTGCAAACGTGATCCATGTGGGAGGCACATTCGCAACCCGCAGCGCTGCTTCTGCGCATGCGCAAAGAGCTATTTGGTCTTCTGCGAATGCGCAAGCACTGAAACCCGGAAGTAACCCGTTCCAGTACTTCTGAGTTCGGCGCATCCGTAACCCGAAAACACACAACCCAGAACGATCGCAACCTGAGGTATGACTGTATATATAGAAAGAAAGAAACCCTGGTTACTTTAGAATAGCTGAAAATGTCTCAATGACTGAAAACTGGCCAGAAACCTGCCACACCTCATAATAGCAGCAAGCCAAGCCACATTTCCTAGAATTTACAGACGTCCACCTTAACACACTTTAACCATCCTTGCATTGGAGGAAAGAGAGACTTTCTACTGGCTGCCAAGGATCTGTGCTTACAGGCAACATCCCTACATTGCTGTCACTGTAAATATACACAAAACACCACTGACACAAAAATAGAAAGTCATCTACATTGAAAGAGATCTTTTTATTTTTGCTTTTAGATGCGCGATAAAATTTTCTGGAATATTTAACCAGCACATTAATGCTCAGCACCTGTATTAGTTTGATCTCCCTGTAGTGCTGTTGTGAAACTGCTTCAGCATCACATTTGGGGGGCGTGTTTCTTCATGCGAACATCCATGCACATGAAAAAAGCATGGCTCGCTATTTTCCCCACAAGAATTCTGCCGTATGCCACTTCTACACACATAGACACAGACACACACATGCATAAATATCAAGCCAGAAATTTGAACGATTTGCCCATGACTGTTCACATCTCTCCACATCCAAATTGGAAAGAAATAAAACATACACTAAATAGATTCATATGAAGAAAATACCATAAGCTAATGAACATGCTCAACAAACATGCTAAAAAAAAAAAGTGGCTTTCCTTTACAGGAAAACACTAAACATACCAGGAATTTGCAAGAAACACCCTTATTTCAAGTACTGTAATGCTGCAATGTTAATATGCTTACCCGTAACAGCTTGGAGTGTATGTCTGAAATTTCATCCACTTCTGACGGTGCCAGGTTGTTTTGATACATATTTTGATATCTGTTCGCCAGAAGACAAGACACACAAAGTCAACTTACGTACAATGGCCCACAGATCTGTTTAGAATGATCAAATAATCATTAAAAATAAAAATAAAAAAACCCTGTTTGGTGATATGCCAAAATAAAAGCAATTATTCTGGATCCAACAGAACAGTACATCCACAAATACCTGAAATAGGAAGACCTGGGTATACAATTGAGCACTAAATGTGCGTGGAGATATTTCTGTAGACCTTGAAAGCAGTTTTGCTAAAGGCTAGTTAAAAGTAGTTTATGTGGTTAACCTACATTTTAGGCTAACAAAAATTATTTTATTTATGTTTCATATTTATACCCCACCCTTCTTCCAAGGAGCTCAAGCTGGCATACATGCTTTGCCCACCCCCCGTATCTCTACAACAATCTTGCGAGGTAGGTTAGATTAAGTGACTGTCCAAAATCAGCCAGTTAGCAGGGTGGGGGTATCCTGTAGCAAAGGCCCATCAACAAGACTAAGACTGGATATTCTCCAATGACATGAGAAATGCAGACCTTCCCAGCATGCAGCATTCGTTCTAAAAAAGAGCATTTATATACTCACATTTCCCCAGCTTTTTCTATGTTTCTGTTGCAAAATTCCAGCTTGATAACCACCTCTGTCTTTTTGTGTAACGTTTCATTGTAATCCTCTTTGATTATTTCGCTAGAATGAAGACCAACTGTGTCAGCACAGATATGAAAAATACCAGATATGCTAGCCGCGTGCTACAATAGGAAAAGTCTGCTCTGTATAAAAATTGACACACTCCCACCAACCCATGGAAAATAAATATGCATCCTTCAACTTCTTGTTGGTTGTCTTAACTGTTTTTATATGTTATTACAGTGGCACGTTTCGAATACCGAAAACCCGGAAGTAAATGCTTCCGTTTTCAAACGTGCCTCGAAAGTCAAACGGCTTCCGCTGAGGTTTTTTTCAATTTTCTCTACTGAATTTGCAGGCTGCCCTTTGTGCCTCAGTTTTTGAACGTTTCCAAAGTCGAACGGTCTTCTGGAATGGATTACGTTTGAAAACCGAGGTACCATAGTATATTGTAAATCGCTTCAGTATGCCTCATGGGAAATGATTCATAAATGAAATAAGTGATAAGTAATGAACATCAACTTCTTCCTGAAAAGGTGCTATATTCTAAGAACAGGTGGTGACCATTTTTGGCACGGATGCCGACCTGCAGGTCCTTTTGGACCCAGGAGAGGGCAGAACGGAGACAGAATGGGGCATAATGGGGCAGGGCGTGGTCTGCTGGTACGCAGGGGAGCCGGGAACGGAACCTCCATGCAAAATGGCAGCCGCCTATAAACAAAGGCCACAATTCTAAGTACTTTTAATCGGGCGATAGTCCTCTTCTGAGTAAACAAGCTTAGAAAACCATCATCCTGCAAACAAGAATTGCGTTTGTAGATGGAATTTGATAATTAACAGAAACTTAAGTTAATAGTTTACTGCAAGGAACAGGAAAGCCTGTCACACTGTAACTACCTCCTATGCAGCACCAAAGGATACACCGTATTTTTTGCTCCATAAGACGCACTTTTTTCCTCCTAAAAAATAAGAGGAAATGGCTGTGCATCTTATGGAGCGAATGTGTGGTCGATCGCTGGCTCCCTTTCCGGCCCTGCCCCCTTGCCCAGGACTCCATTGTTGAATGTTTTGCAGGCTGTTTGTTTCCCCAGCGACATGTGACTGGCTGATTAGATTATCTGTCTGGAAACTGTAGAAACGGCTCCCTTTCCTTTCCTAAAGAAGCTGCAGAACTGTGAGTTGAACCCCATAAAAACAGGATTTTTTCCCATTGCAAAGTAAGCTCAACCACTTTGAGATGATCCTCAAAAAAGGGGCTTTCCCCCTTTCCTCCTCTAAAAACAAGGTGCGTCTTATGGTCAGGTGCATCTTATAGAGCGGTAATTCTATTCCAGCTTAGGTTTGCCTATAGCTGGATGTGCATGGCAGTTGTTGGGCAGAGATCTCTCTGGGGCTTTCCACCTTTGTAACTGGTACTTGGAATACCCAGGGTCAGTAAGTGCCAGAGAAATGATTCACTCTGGCAAATCACAGCGCCACTCACATTAACCATCTGATTCCCTTCCGCATCAGTTCCTGGTACAGCAGTAAAGCATGGGCAACTCTGCAGGCGTAACAAACAACACCTGTAACCGCCTGGAAGACCAAAGAAAGGTGTGAGCAGCATACACTACAGTTTGTCACAAGCAAACAGACTGCGATAAAAACTGGAGGAGTAAAAGAAGCACATTTTTAGGAAGCTAAATCATGAAAAGGCTGTACGCCACGGCAGGTGGGAATACTGAACAACACACTTATCACCAAGACAGAATTAAAGTTTGAGGTTTCTAAACTTTAGTTTTACAGTTTGGACTTCCTAGACATCTGTGAGGTGCAAAAGGAGCACATACTCTTTAGAGATTTTGGGATATTGGGCTGGGACAAAGGGTAACAAAGGCAGCAAGGAACTCAAGATACTACCTGGTAGGCAGGATAAAAAAGGTAAAGGTACCCCTGCCCGTACGGGCCAGTCTTGACAGACTCTAGGGTTGTGCGCCCATCTCACTCAAAGAGGCCAAGGGCCAGCGCTGTCCGAAGACACTTCCAGGTCACGTAGCCAGCGTGACATCGCTGCTCTGGCGAGCCAGAGCCGCACACGGAAACGCAGTTTACCTTCCCGCTAATAAGCAGTCCCTATTTATCTACTTGCACCCAGGGGTGCTTTCGAACTGCTAGGTTGGCAGGCGCTGGGACCGAACAGCGAGAGCGCACCCCGCCGCGGGGATTCGAACCGCCGACCTTTCGATTGGCAAGCCCTAGGCACTGAGGCTTTAACCCACAGCGCCACCCGCGTCCCTGGTAGGCAGGATACTGTATATTAAAGTTGGGGTAGAATATTTGGGCTGAAGGGGAGACTCCATCTAGAACAGGGGCTTATCGGGTGTTCTGCCATATCCAAGTTCAGTACCAATACATGTATTTCCCTTCTAGGAAATGGTCCCATGACACAATTAGGAAGAGATACTCACTTTTGCCATGCTTGCATCAGTATCTAAGTCATAACGTTGATGGACCTTTGGAAGCAGAACTAGAACAGAAGTATTTTTTTAAAAAAATAAGCAAATAGTACTCAAACATATTCAGAATATAAAAGAAAAATTATGATTAGGATTCCTTTATTTCTTACAATTTCCATTCCGCCCTTCCTCACATGATTTTCCAGGATAGCAAACCAATTACTTGCTCACAGTTTTTAAAAAAGTAACTTATTTGGTCACATAGAGGGCTGATGTTCAAAACAGCTCCCACATGAAGATCCAACAAAGTAATGTGTTTAAAATAATAATACTAAAATCAAGTAATAACAATTCAGTTCAAATAAGTTAGCCATTAAAAAATAAAAGAAAAAAACAAGAGACTCCATCATACTTTCGTCATAGAGTAATCCTGTGATTTTCACAGGCTCCCTGCTCACGACGATTATGGGATTTTCTTCAGTGGTTCTGGGGAAAGATTGTGCCAATCTGCTGGGCTCTAGGACTAAACGCCGGCCTTCATATATCAGTTCTTGATTAACTGAAGCTATTTTTGTCTGTTTGTAGACCAAATCATGAAACATGGCAGCACTGTTTAAAAAGAAGAAGAAGAAATACATTTTTAAAATGGCTCCTAATGCAGTAATAAAGACAGAGTGAAGGTGAAAGAAATCAGATTTAATAAGCAAAACTGTTCTATTCAGAGGTATCCTGATCCTATCAGTTTGAAATGTCATGTAAGAATAAAGATATGAAAATGCTGAAATACTTACTTATTATGGATGTGAATATAAATTTTGTGTGCAGTCATTTGTTGCAGAGAGAAAACATGAATAATTATTCGGTGGAGTATATCGCTCGTCTCTGCAAAAAACTGATCAAATCCCCAACACTTCTCTTGATCTGCTTCAAGAATATTTGCAAGAACGGGTGTGAGTAGTACTTGCAGGCCCCTAAAATAGAAAAATAAACACATTTGTTTTTAATTCCGAGTAAGTACGACATTCCTTCTTTTCCTTCTGCCCACTCTTGAATCTGCTGGTTTTTGTGTATGTATAGCAGCACTGCCAACAGCATAAAACTCTCTAGGCTGCCTTGCCTAGGATCCGACTGGTCAATGATTACTCATATCCTCTATGAAGCAGGGAAGACATTACCCACTGAGATATTTCCTCAACGCTTGCTAGGTAAAGATCATCTAATTAATCAGTATTTTGTACAGTGCAAAGGGTGTCAACTATTTTCTGTTAGTGGTGGGACAGTTGGTGGCAGCAACAAGAGAGACGTTTGCTGAACACATGCCCATCACACTATATTATACTGCAGGATTCATGCATGAAATGCATTTGCACCTATACTGCAACAGAATATTCTTCACTTGGGTACATCATTTCGGGAATTTCTCATAGTAATTTAATAAGGTAAAGGTAAAGGTACCCCTGCCCATACGGGCCAGTCTTGCCAGACTCTAGGGTTGTGCGCTCATCTCACTCTAAAGGCCGGGAGCCAGCGCTGTCCACAGACACTTCCAGGTCACGTGGCCAGCGTGACAAGCTGCATCTGGCGAGCCAGCGCAGCACACGGAACGCCGTTCACCTTCCCGCTGGTAAGCGGTCCCTATCTACTTGCACCCGAGGGTGCTTTCGAACTGCTAGGTGGGCAGGAGCTTGGACCGAGCAATGGGAGCTCACCCCGCCGCGGGGATTCGAACCGCCGACCTTTCAATCGGCAAGTCCTAGGCGCTGAGGCTTTAACCCACAGCGCCACCCACGTCCCAGTAATTTAATAGGGGGGAGCAATGTATTGCAGAATATGCAGCGGCAACCCAAAGGCAGAAAAGAAAAGGAAATCCACCAGCAGATTCAAATGTGAAAACAAACTATAATTCTAAGGCAGCAAACCTTAGGGCACTTATTTGAAAGCAAGTTCTATCTATTGAAATTCATGGGTTTAGCTTCCAAATAAAACTCTACGTGGACCATACATTTTGCTTTCCTGGTTAAGTGTTGCAACTAAATAGCTGAACCACGGATGAGGATGGGCCACAAGCCAGGATGTGAAACTATGGTTTGCAAGCCACAGTTTGTGCTGATTTAAGCATTTCATCTGTACCTTACAAGGCACCGATGGTTACAGCTGTTTCCCCAGCTCCTAAGCTAGAAAAAAGAGACTTCAGCTGTACAAACAGAACCTTGGCTTCACTAGTTAGGATCTTAACTAGGATTAAAGCAATGAACCATGGTTACTGCCAGACATATTGAGTCTAACCATGCTCCAAGTTGGGGCAGTGATATATCATCAACAACTGAAGCATACTGAACAAAAAGCCCCAAAACCTTGGGTTTCCAAGAAGAAGTTGTTTCTTAGCATCCTTAGCAGCAACATGAAAGAGAGATATGGTATCAGGATCATGAAGTTGAAAGAGTTATTGGAGGTGACCTAGTCCAAACCCCTTGCTCAGTGTTAGCATCTTCTTTGAAACCCCTTAGGGTAGTGATAAAGCTGGGTATCAAATCCAAACTCCTCTTCTTCTTTACATCTATGTTTCACCTACACCAATTTGTCTGAGCTCTAATGTTGTTGTTGTTTAGTCGTGTCCGACTCTTCGTGACCCCATAGACCAGAGCATGCCAGGCACTCCTGTCTTCCACTGCCTCCCACAGTTTGGTCAAGCTCATGCTGGTAGCTTCGAGAACACTATCCAACCATCTCGTCCTCTGTCATCCCCTTCTCCTTGTGCCCTCCATCTTTCCCAACATCAGGGTCTTTTCCAGGGAGTCTTCTCTTCTCATGAGGTGGCCAAAGTATTGGAGCCTCAGCTTCAGGATCTGTCCTTCCAGTGAGCACTCAGGGCTGATTTCCTTCAGAATGGAGAGGTTTGATCTTCTTGCAGTCCATGGGACTCTCAAGAGGCTCCTCCAGCACCATAATTCAAAAGCATCAATTCTTTGGCGATCAGCCTTCTTTATGGTCCAGCTCTCACTTCCATACATCACTACTGGGAAAACCATAGCTTTTACTGTACAGACTTTTGTTGGCAAGGTGATGTCTCTGCTTTTTAAGATGCTGTCTAGGTTTGTCACTGCTTTTCTCCATCTGCAGTGATCATGGTACCTTTCTAAATAACAACCTTGGGCAATAAAACTGTGGCAATAAAAGAGCATGTGTGGGAAAGCAAACGTTCTATATGCACAAAAATGGTTTCCAATACCAACACAAATGAAGTGAAATACGTCTGATATCCGCTAAGGAAAGCAGAGGGAGAAAATACACTCAGCATCCAATTACTTAAGTGAGTCAGCAATTTGATGAACTTACTTTGAAAGACTGCAGGAAACAGGCATGTCACGACTCCATTCAATGGGGCCATTTTCTGCTTTTTGTACTCCAGATATTGCACCGGAAAGCTTTCCAGTTATAATTTTATACCTTTGGGATATTAAAAGGTAAAGTGCAGTCATTTGAAAACATAAGAATTTCTTTAAAAGCTTAATCATAATCTTAATAGGAATTATCAGTTTGTGACCTTGGACCAGATTACTGCTCCGTTAACACTGTGTTAACAGGCAAATTTCCAACGCACAAGAGTTTTCCAGAATCTTTGCTCAGGAATGTGAAGTAACTTATGTTGTAT
Organism: Podarcis tiliguerta; assembly: GCF_965153285.1. Lineage (NCBI taxonomy): Eukaryota > Metazoa > Chordata > Lepidosauria > Squamata > Lacertidae > Podarcis > Podarcis tiliguerta. The sequence continues at coordinate 29,189,568 of NC_139543.1, read as the reverse complement.
AAAGATCTGAGACAAATTCATATTTGGGGGGGGGGGGGGAGGAGGAATAGAACATGCCTCCAGAACCAGAACTATTAGTTATTAGTTATTAGAAACAGCAATCAATCATTAGCATTTAAATAATAATGATGGTACATGATTATTGGACTAGAGGTATAGTATCTGTGTAAAACAAACAGAAGTATTTCATTAAAAATTGTGGATGAAGAAAGCTTGTGTCTTTCCTGATAAATTTTTGCAAGGTCCTTCTTCCCCAGGCAGTCCCTAATGACACCTCCCTCACTTTTCCAGAGAGCCCTCTAACCCTTTGGAGCAGCTTATTGGGTGGTACATAAGGAAGGAAGACTCAGCAAGAAAAGCATACTCCAACAGGAACATCCCTTAAGCCGAGTTCCCCTAAGCAGAACTCTGGCTCCAATCCATTGGCTTGCTTTCTCTAACTTGCTAAAGCGAGTTGGAACTCAAAGCAGTTCAATTTGCAGATATGGCTAATGATTTACCATATTCTCTCTCATACTAAAAGACACGATAATGCGCACTGTATTTTTCGCTCTATAAGACGCACCAGACCATAAGACACACCTAGTTTTTGGAGGAGGAAAACAAGAAGAAAAATATTCTGAATCCCAGAAGCCAGAACAGCAAGAGGGATCGCTGCGCAGCGATCCCTCTTGCTGTTCTGGCTTCTGTGATAGCTGCGCAGCCTGCATTTGCTCCATAAGACGCCACACATTTTCCCTTACTTTTTAGGAGGGAAAAAGTGAGTCCTATAGAGCAAAAAATACGGTAATTCAGTGGCATGACTACTGCATAAATGTCACTCCCAGATTCTGAATGACAGGCACTGCTGATGTGAAAATCCTGCAGGGCTTTAAATTATATTAAGGTTGCCATGTGAGCTGCTGCCATGAGTGACACTTTTTGGAAGTTTTCATCTGGAAGCTGAATGTATGGGTTGGATCTACGGGTGAGGGGAAGGCCCAACCCACAAGTTGGTGGAAGATTATTACGGGACAAAAGAGAACTGAAATCCTTGGTGCGCTTACGTTTGCAACAAGGTCTAATATAGCATCTCAGGAGACACACTTGTGCTATGTCCATGTTTTACAAAGTCTCCTGCTATCTCTTCTGCAACCAAGCCAGGAATTACTACCACTTGGGATGCTACTAAGTGGCTCTGCCCTAAGTTGTCTTCTTTTAATTGATGGCCACAACTTTGGAAACAAGGTAAGAATATAAGGAGAGCTTGCCTGCTGGATCAGGCCAATGGCCTATTCAGTCCAGCATCCTGTTCTCACAGTGGCCAACCAAATGCCTGTGGAAAACCGACAAGCAGGGCTGAAGCATAAGAGCACTCTCTACGTTGCCCTTGTGGCTTCTAGCAAGTTATTTCCTACAGGGTATTAACACATATATTCCAAACACAGTTCTCATGCTTTGAGGAAGATGCCAAATCAAATTTGCTCTCAACACAACTAGAATAAAAAACCCCAGTTCTACATGCTTGTAAAAAAGCAAAGTAATTTGACGATAATTTAACAAATTCGCTACAGCTGGTAAAGAATGAGGAAGCGGCAGTACATGTAAACCCAGTGTTAGGTATTCAAGAGTTTACCCAAATCACACGAGATTTTTATTCCCTCAATTCTTACGTATTCGTTTTCTATTTTTTATTTGATAGCATAATTTGTGGATAAAGCATTTCCTCTAAATTACCTACATCACTTCCTTGTTTCTGCGAGGCCCTTCGAAAGGTCGAAAGGGTAAACTTCCAGTTGCAGCATGGTAAAATGTCACCCCTATGCTCCACAAATCAACCGTTGCCCCGTATTTTTTCTGATGTTCTTTTCTCAATACTGCTCGTTCGTACATATCGGGATGCTAAAGGAGTAAGGGAGAAAGAGAAGCAATATTAGAATAAATTGATTCATCAGCAAGCGGCACAACGTACTATGTGTCTGTCAGGGACATCGACTCAGGGCTGAGAGGGGGAAAGCCGGATGAATTACAGAGAGCCCCAAAGATTGTGGGAAGCAGCACCTCCTCAGCACAGGAGAGTAACCACGCCTCCAGTGGAGAGGAGCTGGAGGGCTCGGAGGAGGCAAGGCGGTGCTAGGACACCTTGCCTGAGCAAAGAGGGGAGGAGAGACGTCCTCCATTACCCACGCCCTTGTAGAGAATGTATTTCTAGAGATGCTGCACGTCTACTGCTGCACGTGAAGCAGTGGGAGTGGAGAAAGAACAAAGAAACCTGCAACTGACTGAGTTAGTTACAGGTTTTTTTGTTCTTTCTCCACTCCCACTGCTTCACGCCCTCCTTGCGCAGTAGGCTTCCGCGCAGAGAGCGGAAGCGCAGACTGGGCGTAAAGAAATTACTCTGCTGGGGAAGGTTTAAGGACAGCCCACTCTCAGATTCTGCAAGTGAATGAGCGAGCCACGGAATAGTGGCTCTCTGCATGGTGAAGGTTCTTTGGCACCAATAACAAGGCTTTACAACAGACCAGGGAGGCATTTGCCTGATTGCTCTTGAGCAACCCCTTGATACCCTTACAGTGTCCAAACTTTCCAATTGTTACATTCAATAAAGGTTGACATTACCCTTGAATGTGCCTTTGAATGTGTGCCATGGACAAAACTGGCCTCTGTCCCTCTTTTGTTCCCTCCCTCCTCCAACGCCCACTCGCATCTCCATCACAATATGTTGCCGATCAATGAATTCACAACTCAGATTCCGCTAGCAGCCATGCAGGCTGTTGCTAAGATGTTTGCCCCAAGTATCAACAGATTACACAAATAAGGCTAAGCAAAAAATAAAATGTGTCTAGGTTTACCAAGTATTCTTCTGTACCGTAGAGGGAGACAAATTGTTCATCATCATCCAGCTCCCTAGCAGCCCCGAAATCTGTCAGTTTATAAACAGATTGACCATCTTCACCTATAACTCGCATGATATTGCCTGGCTTGATGTCACGGTGCACTATTCCATTCTCACGAAGGTGGTTCATGCCAGCCACTTAAATGCACGGGAAAATGAAGAGAAATATATGTAAATTTTAAAAGACAGTTATATTTTTATTGGATTTCTTCCTCTAAATATGTATTTATAAGCACTGAAAGAAAGCATGCAAATATCCCGGCTGAAATTCTAAATGAGTTTCCACTGAAAGGAGCGTTCCACTGAGCAGAGTTCCACTTTCGGCATTCGCTTCCCAGAAGCAGCAAGGGAGGAGAGAGTGATTTCTACTGATTCCCTTCCCACCTTTGCCCTGCAGACCATTGGAAATCTGCCCCGTAAGGTCGGGGAAAGCTCGGGAACAGCATGCGGTGTGGCACATGGGCAAAGAGAAATTAGCAAAAAATACCACCCTACTCCTTCTCTCCAGTGAGAGCTTCTGCTGCATCACAGCATGAATGGAAGGAGTCCTGCTTAGGGCTTCCATGGTGATAACCAGCAACTTTGAATAGGGCATAGAATCAGACCAAAAGTCAATGAAACAATTGCGCCAATTGAATAGCAGGATCCTGATAGATAGTTCTATAGTCAATGTTCCAACTGCCCCATTTGGACCAGCTTTAGATTCCAAACATGGATCAAAAGTACGTTTCCGAGCACAATTCAAAGTGTTGGTGCTGACCTTTAAAGCCCTAAACGGCCTCGGTCCAGTATAGCTGAAGGAGCGTCTCCACCCCCATCATTCTGCCCAGACACTGAGGTCCAGCGCTGAGGGCCTTCTGGCAGTTCCCTCGCTGCGAGAAGCCAAGTTACAGGGAACCAGACAGAGGGCCTTCTCGGTAGTGGCACCCGCTCTGTGGAACGCCCTCCCACCAGATGTCAAAGAGAAAAACTACCAAACTTTTAGAAGACATCTTAAGGCAGCCCTGTTTAGGGAATCTTTTAATGTTTAATAGACCATTGTATTTCAATATTCTGTTGGAAGCCACCCAGAGTGGCTGGGGAAACCCAGCCAGATGGGCAGGGTATAAATAATAAAGTATTATTATTATTGTTATTATTATTATTGGAGCACCATGCAGAGTGCACTGCAGTAGCCCAGTCGTGACGTAACTAAGATACGTGTCACTGTGGTCCTGTCTGTTTTCTCCAAGAAGGATGTGACTGGCACACCAGCCTTCCTTAAGGGAAGGAATCATGAGCACTCTTGGAGGACCACTTCCCGTTAGCTTATCCACTCCACAGTCTAATAGATGGGAGTGGTATGTGTACATTTAACAGCAAAAGATACCCCTGTGTAGCTTAGTACACCTGCATGCGTCAAAACCAAACTTAAATGAGACTGAATCTATCCTATGGTTCCATATCTGCATGCAAACACGTTCTAACTAAGCTAAGCATTCGAAGAAAGTGCCATAAACAAAGCACTGCATTTTCCGCTCTATAAGACGCACCAGACCATAAGACGCGCCTAGTTTTTGGAGGAAGAAAACAAGAGAGAAAAAATTCTGAATCCCAGAAGCCAGAACAGCAAGAGGGATCTGGCTTCTGGGATAGCCGCGTGCAGTCTCTTCTGGGCAACGTGAGGAAGGCTCCCCCAAGAGCTGCGCTCCCTTTAAAGAGAGCCGCACACACGCTCCATGCGGCTCTTTAAATGGAGTGTTGAGCAGAGCCTCCCGCCTGCATTCGCTCCATAAGATGCACACACATCTCCCCTTACTTTTTAGGAGGGGAAAAGTGCGTCTTATAGAGCAAAAAATACAGTAAGCCCAATATGTGACATTAAAGTACATAAGGAATCAACTTCCACCTACCAACATCTCTCAATACAATTAAGAATTCTGCTTCTGGCAACCCGTAGGCATTAGCTGGCTCTTCTAAAACTGTATATAAGCTGCCACATGGGCAAAATTCCATAACAAGGACTTTATGTCTAGAGGTTGTCTAGAAAAGAAAAACATGAAAAGTTTGCAAGTTAACATGCAACAAGTCCCAGTGCCAGAAAGAAAGCAAAAAAGCTTCACTGCCAAAAAGTTTTGCCAGACCCACAGTTAGTCTAGAAGAAAGATCTAAGTTCCTTTCCTATGGGTTAAGAAAGAAAAGCAAATAAAATTATCTTGAGCAGAGATAAAATCAATGTAATTTACAACTTATGGTCTTTAAAAATCAAAGAGAGAAGAAGTGGAAAACTGCTAACAAGGATTTTTGTCCATTATTTTCTCTACCACTCAAAAGTTCAGTCTTTTCAGCTGCCCAGAATATACTTGATACTTGATACCTATGCACATTTATTGGAAGTTTTTCTGAAATTGATGTTAGTTATTGCCATCAGATATTAGGAATGACGAGCAATTCTAAGAAGGAAAGCTTGAAGAATGAATTCCTTTATGTGTGTTTGCCACACCATTATTTGGAATGAAAGCAATTCTTTATTGAATGCAGTCATTAAGGGAAGACTCTTAAAAAAAAGAAGGGCCATTATTAAAAATCAAACAGGTGTTTCATAATTATATACATCATATGCAATAATGCAATGCAACCTTTTCTAAGGCACATTCATAAATGTTCAAAAACATATCAGAAATCATACACTGTCCCCGTGAACCTCAAATAAAAGAAAAGGCATTCTGATCACTGGAACCCGAAATAAAATAATAAAACAATGCTCAGTAGGCTACCAGAGCAATAGAGTTTTTAAAAAATACCTCTTCTTCTATGGCAAATAGTTTGACAATGTTCTTGTGATTCAATTTCTTCAACACTTCAAATTCTCTCATCTGAACATCCACGGGACGAAGGAAGCTAAAGTTATTGAACACTTTTACAGCATACAAGTCTCCTGTTTTCTGTAAAACAAATAGAGAGTATTTTTTTATAAAAGAAAAAGCATTTCACACAATTGACTAGGGAATAAAAACCTTGTTCCTGCATTCATTAAAAAACTATAAAAATATACTATGCATATGAATAAAATAAAATAAAAACCCTCAACACAGTGGGATTTACTTCTGAATAAACATGTATGTGAGTTTGCTTTAAGAATAATGGGGGGGGGGGGTTTACACTTTGAGTTGTATCCAACAAACTCAATGCACACATGGAATAATTTCTGTGGCCACAATGGAACTTCTGCTCTCTTTCCTCAGGTAAAGGTAAAGGGACCCCTGACCATTAGGTCCAGTCGTGGCTGACTCTGGGGTTGTGGCGCTCCTCTCGCTTTATTGGCCAAGGGAGCCGGCGTACAGCTTCCAGGTCATGTGGCCAGCATGACCAAGCCGCTTCTGGCGAACCAGAGCAGCGCACGGAAACACTGTTTACCTTCCTGCTGGAGTGGTACCTATTTATCTACTTGCACTTTGACATGCTTTCAAACTGCTAGGTTGGCAGGAGCAGGGACCGAGCAATGGGAGCTCACCCCGTCACGGGGATTCGAACCGCTGACCTTCTGATTGGCAAGTCCTAGGCTCTGTGGTTTAACCCACAGCGCCACCCACATCCCCTTTCCTCAGGAGGATTCGGCAAAAACCCAGAGAAGATTTTGGGGGGGTGATGTGGGAAGGGGAAAAGAGAGAGAAGTGGGGAGAGGAAGTTTGGTTGTGCTTGTTTTTAAATACTTGGTAACTATGAAAGATGACAGACAACTTCAAAATGCACGTGTTGAATCCAAGGGTGTCCATACATGAGTGAATAAAAGTTCCACTTGCGGAATGGGATTTCCCTTCCCTATCCCCCAAAATCTGAAGGATTTGGGGCCCTTCCAGAGCAGACTTGGTAGTGCAGGGGTTTACAGTGGGAAGAAAGAAAATCCATTCATGCCATGTTGGATTAAACACTGTTACGTCAATACCCAAACAAAAAAAGGAATAAATGTCATTTTCTAAAGGTTCCAGTGTGAATAACTTGCTAATTACTAACTAGCACTTTACCTTCAGATTAAGGAGGGATATGATTTCAGTTATCTCCAGTAAGATTTTCTTGTACTCTACGGTATGATAAATCTTTTATATTTCATGAGCCAAGATGTTACATGTGAAAAGGGTATTATAACTAGACCCTCTTAGTCATGCCTCCTGTATTTCCAATAATTTGCACTTCATTTCGTATAAAAGCATTTCCAGCAGACAGCTAGAACTTCTGTCTCTATACAAACCTTGTGTCGACCACGAAAAACATTTGCAGTAGCTCCTTGTCCCAGAATGTCCGAGAGAAGCCAGAGATAATTCGAAGTGCTTTGCATTTTTGCTCCTGATTGGGCAATTCTTGTTTGATCTGAATAGGGAAATAGATACTCCGGAGTTAATCGCCACAGTGCATGTGACAGTAGACAGAAGTTTCATGTTTTATTCAAAACCTAAGGGAAGTACCCTAGGAAGATTAGCCTGAATAGTTTCAGAAATTCCTTTTCACTGAAATCCTGGAAACCACAGGATGAAGTAATTCTAGTTCAAACCTATTATTGGAAATGGAGTTTGAAAGGTTTATTTCTGACTTCTGAATATGGATGCAGAATAAAATGGAGGCCAATAACAGAACTCTATGTTTTGTTTTCAGTCCCCATAGGATTTTTATCATTTTCTACATTTGTTTTCAAATTTAGTCATCTTTATCATTTTCTACACTTGTTTTCAAAATTAGTCAAGTTGTTCACATTTAAGTGTAAAATCTGCAAAAAGATGATACAACTGTACAAGTGACCATGGAAATTATGTTACCTATGAGATCCACAATCCAAAACATTATCACAATATTGCTTCACAATATCAGTATTGATATTGTAACTGCCCATGTAAAATCCAAAGCAAGACTACATTCATATTAACTCCATTCTGATCCTTTCTTACCAGCTTAATTCATTTTCTATGATATATTCACAACTAGCCTTCCATGCTAGGGCTCCTTTTATTTCTATCTCTTTTGATTTTCTTTTCCAGCTTTCTGCCCATTTTGTCTTCTATGCGCCAAGAGCGGCACACCTATAATTATTTGCAAGGTGTCAAGTAGCAGACTGGGATGCTTATAGAGATTTAACACTTGTAAAAACCTCTCAAAAGTGAGAATGGGGACAAGGCAATTCCAACATGGATCCTTCTCCCTGAATTAAGAAACACACGAGAGAATTGGCAATGGTTCTCCTTGCTTGCTGAAGCTAGCTAATCGAACAGTCACAGCCCATCCTGCCTCTGAAAGTCTTAAGAATGGTTACCACTGAATCAGCAATTGAGAGAAGTCAGGGGTAGGCAACCTAAGGCCCAGGGGCCAGATGCGGCCCAATTGCTTTCTCAATCCGGCCCGTGGATGGTCCGGGAATCAGCGTGTTTTACATGAGTAGAATGTGTGCTTTTATTTAAAATGCATCTCTGGGTTATTTGTGGGGCATAGGAATTCATTCATCCCCCCCCCCCCAAAAAAATATAGTCCGGCCCACCACATGGTCTGAGGGATGGTGGACTGGCCCCCGGCTGATAAAAGGTTGCTGACCCCTGAGATAAGACGTAGGAGAAGAACAGCAAAGCAGAACTACCCCAGTTTGGGTAGATTGGCTTGCTTCTCCCCACCTGTCCTGTTTAGGTAGCTTAATGGTTCTCCTCCAAGTTTATTTACGTAATTCAAGTCAGTTGAAGTGTGAGCTAACATTTACCCTGAGTAATAAACCTTATGTTTTCTTTATCGCTTCAACCAAAGGTTTTACAAGAAGATTTCTTTCTGCAAGCATGCCGCAATATATTTACTAAACTCCAACAGGGAAAAGAGGTGCAACAGGTAGAACTTTGATTGACTGCTCTTTCTATTCTCCTGTAAAAGCGGCCACAGACTTTCCAGCCCTTTCTTGATCTATAGCTTTGCATGCAATCTCCTGCTGGAGACAGGCAGGCCTTGTCCTTGCAACCATCTGTCTCTAGCAATGCAGCTTGCAGGTTTCTTTTTAAAAAAGCATTTACAGAGATTTATAAATCCAAAAAGGTTTCCCCCCCCTTCTTATATGGCTTCAATTCGAAATAGCTTAGCAGCAATTGCGGTTCATTTTGATGCACATCTTTCTCCTCCTCCTTTTAAAAATGTATTTTATTGATTTTCAAGATGCACTTCCTTCTTCATCAAAGTTGACATAATAGAAGGGTTAGCGCATTGTTACTATAAATAATCACCACTATACTACTGCCCACTTGCAGAGAACTTTACAATCTATATGGTGAAATTCTATGCAGATGTGCTCAGAAGCATGCCCTTTGACATCATAGATCCAGCTTGGTATAGAAGTTAAGAGTATCAGACCATTGCTGAATACACACTGTACCTTCAAAGCACACTTTCTCCTTCAAAGAATTTCCAGCTGACAAGTTGCAATCTACCAACCTAGCCTACATCACAAGTGCTGGACAAATCTGTCCCAGGGATCTTTCCCAGAGGGATTCAAATTACTCTCTGAAAGAAGGAGTCTACACCATGATCAAACATAAGCAGATTTATTGTGGGTCGACAGTACTGTGGGCAAAGAACTCCCCCCCCCCCGCAGCTCCTGCTGGAAAAAGGGGATTGCACATTCCAGTTCACATCACAGATAATTTATACCCTAAGACCGCTCAATATCCCTACTACAATTCCTATTAGTTAAGAAATTGCAGTTTACAGGCTTCCCGATCCGCCTACATCATGTCTGCTTCTAAACTGAACATGTAAAACAGGTACCCCCAACAATAACATATATCCCATGTCCATTCAAATTAGCAGGTTTTTACACTAGGGGTGTGTTTTATAATATTCATGAAGCATTTGAGCATGCGTACTAGTGCTTAAACTATCACCTGCTATTTCTCCTTGTTATCTCGGCTCACCTCTGAACTATAAATCTGTATGATATTTACAACTCAGGTTGTAAAACACGCTGATAAACAGTTCTGCAAAAGGGCCCCCCTTGAATCTCTTTGTTCAGGGAATTGGTCTTAAGGCAGGCATGGTCATCCTCACCATACCTTCCCTAAGAATAAAACTCATTTTCATTTATTTATCCCACAACAAGGAAGATAAAATGGGGCTTGGTGAGCACACAATGTACATTACCTTGAGCTCCTTGAAGGAAAGATGAGAAAGAAATTTCACATAAACATGCATGCATGTATACATATGTACGTTATTGCAGCCTTATTCTTCCTTCCCCATTCTGTAGCCAGCTGATGAAGCAAAGTCATCATATTTACCTTTTCATGGAACATTAGCTAATTCTCATGACTACCCAATGAGCCTATCAGCACAATCATATGCATATTTATTTTGAACCCCAGGTGAATTCACATGGGGCTTACTCTCAAGTAAGGAGAAACAGGATTTAAGTCTTTGATCCAGCCACCTGACCGGGGGGGGGGGGGGACCGGGGACCTGCATCACTCCAGCTGTTTTGTGATTTTATATTGCGAATTTACATTGTGAACCACCCTGAGACCTGCAAGTATAGGCCGGTATACAAGCTGAATAAACAACAACTCTCATCAGTGTCAGGCAATGATCTGGAACAATGGGAGTCCTGCAGCAACACCCGGTTCTAGATTATTTCATTAAGATATACAAAAGAAAAGTTAACATTGAGTGGCCTAAGTCTATTTGTGGAGAGGGTGAAAGCTGAATCTAAGGCAACAAACCCGTCATGGAACTATGGAACGCTGGCCACAGATCTGCAAATCACTGCTCCACAGCTGAGCCCATAAATGATCTTTACTGCCAAAATGTTATGACTGCACTGGGGCAACAGGAAACTTCCGCTTCCATGCGCAATCAGAGAAAGCCGCTTCTCTGTACACAAGCTCTCCAATTAGAAATATGCAAATCACCCAACACCTCACAGTTGAGCCCATAGGGGGGTCTCCACTGTCAAATATTATGTTTGCATTCCAGGAAACAGAAAACCTTTCTGGTGATTGATCCACGGCGAATGCTGCTGCACACAAGCGATCCTGTTATAAATGTGTATCTGTGTGAATACACCCTAGTAAGTGCTAGGTCATGAGGGGCAGGAGGACAATATCTGGGGTGCTCGGTTAAGAGGTGGAGGAAGGAATCATGGAATTGTGGAGTTGGAAGGGGTCCCAAGGGTCATCTAGCCCAACCCGCTGTGATGCAGGAATAATTCTTGCTTAACGTGGGACTCGAACCCACCGCCCTAAGATGAAGAGTCTGATGCTCTACTGACTGACATACAATGTGACACCTGCCATCTAAGGAAAATGTCATTTGGGTGGCAGGTGTAGAACAAGAGGAAGGTTGCAGCAGCGCCACCAAGTCCCCGAAGAGTTAAGGAGGGCCGGCTGGATGCCCAACAGAGGCTCCTGGATCTTTATTTTTATTTATTTTTTAATATTTTTTATTAAATTTTCCATTTTAACAATCCAATCGAATCACATTAAATATTCCAAATTATACAAATACATATCATATAGTCCGAATATTCTGCCAAATTATAAATTTTAGCTCCTGGATCTTTTAGATATGCACACACGTCGGGCCTGGCTCCTCGCTGGGCACGTCGAGAAGACTGCGCAGCTCAATGTTTAGAAGGCAAAGGAGCAAAGACGCCGGGCAGCTCAGGATTCGAACCCGACTCCCGGGTCGCTCTGCGGTGCACGGGAGTCGCCTCTGTTTGGAAGCGCCCCTCTCCGGAGGGTTGCACCAGAGCAGGGCAGTGCCGGGAAATCCCCGCTGCCGTCGGGCCTGCAGAAAGGCTGGCCGAAGCCTCGTCATTCGCTCGCCTGGGCGAAAACGAAAGCCAGGCAGCCACGTTCCCCGCCGGCTTCGCCTCTTCCCTGCGCGCGCCCCTCCCCTCCACCCGCGCCGGGGCCCGCGTCGCCTCACCTGGGTCCCCTCCGCAGGCCCCTTCCGACGGCGAGCGCGGGAAGCAGCCCTCGGCCGAAGAAGCCCCGCTCCTCGCAATCGGCGCGGCCCGCCGAGCAGCCTCCCTCGTCCGGCTCCCGCTCGCCTGCTTCCGGCTTCCTGACGCTTCGGAGGCGGGGCAGCTCCGTGAGAAAGGACCCGGGCGAGGCGGGAAGGTCGCGGGGCTCACGCGCCTGCCTGCCTGCCTGCTTGCTTGGTGCCGGGCGAGGCAGCTTTACTCGGGAGTAAGGCGCGCCCAGCCCCTGCTGCAGCCTTCGTGGAAATAGGACAGGCCCAAAGGCATCAATGGGAGGCGGAGACATTTTCACAACTATTGTGCTGCTGAAGTCTCTCGGCGGTGCATCCTGGGGTCTGTAGAGTATTGCTTTCCTATTGCTTTCCTTGAGATACTGGGTAGGTTGTATTTCTGTACATTCCTTTCTAAGCTACCCTGGCACTGCTAGGTCGGAATGTCTAAGTGATGTCATGACCTTCCTATCTAACTATATACACCCTCTCCTTATCACCACAGACTGGAAGAATGTTAAGTGCACTCTGTACAATCTCTGAGTACCACCCTATCAATCATAGATTACTATGTTCCTTTGTTCCCTCTATCTAATGATGCTTAATGCCTTATACGCAACCCCCTGTATGTATATGCAACACTTGTAACGCTTGTACGCACACCACGTGTAACCAATCAGCACCAAGCACATATGAGGCAATTGGTGTAATATACAATAAAAGGGACTCTCAGACACTTGGTCGGGAGATGCCTCCCACATGACACCATCTACTTGTCTGTCGCTTATTTCAACCCAACAGGGTCAGCCAACTTCAATTCAAAAAATGGGGTGGGGGCAGCCCTGCACAATCTTTTTTTTAAAATTTTTATTTATACTTTTCAGATTTATACATTTCACTGATCATTTTGACATTTCCAAACTTGACTTCCTTCCCCCTCTTTCTGTGGTTCCTTACATTTATTTTTTAATATATTCTGCATATCCAAAGTAACTCAATTTTCCTCATTTATTCATCTTCTTTAAATATGTACTCTAGGAAGCTGCAGGTTATTACAATGTTCCTGCCAATGTTTTTATCTTGTTTACAATTTATCTGTAAATGTTCAAGAAACCGTTTCCGTTCTTTTACAGAACGTTTTGTTATCTTGATTTCTTATTCTTCCGGTAAGTTTCGCCATTTCTGCATGTTCCTTAAGTTTTTGTATCCATTCTTCCTTTGCACAACCGATCACAAGACATGGTGCACACAAACCATTTGAATGGCAATGCCCATCCAGTTGGTGCCCCCCCCAGCCCCCTCAAATTTTTTTTTGGGGGGGAGGAGTGAAGGAACCTTGGCCCCTACGAGTTGGCTCCCATGCTCTCAGCCTAACCTACCTCATAGGGTTGTTGTGAGAATAAAGGAGGCCTCATGGACGTCTTGCTGAGTTCCTTCGAGGCTTAAGGGCAGGAGATAACAACTCAAGCAGACAATGAGGCGCAGGGTTCTTGCCAAAACAATGTCTCATAAGGATAAGCCTGCAAGTTAGGCCTGCAGTTGCCATAGCTTGAAAACTGCAGGGCACAGTTCAAAACGGAATTATGCCTAAAGGAGAAATGGAAGGGGCTGGCTAAGGTGGAAGGACATAAAATGCAGGTGTTGTGAGCAAGTTTTGCAAAGACCAGATATATAGTTGGATGCACAAGACAGGCATTCCCAAACAACATTTCCGATTGTTTTAACATGAAAGAAACTGCCAGTAAATGAGCAGGAACAGAACTATTTACCCTTCTCGAAGAAGGCAATTGTAGATTTCAACAAATTCACCTGCTTGACAAAAACTTAGCAGGCAGCATTTGTGTGCATGTGGAATGAGCTCGCGGACTTGTTTTGTGGAAAGGCAAGCGACACGTAGAATCAATACAATTGGAAGGGACCACGAAGATCATCTTGTCCAACTCTCTGGAATGCAGGAATCTTTTGCCCAACGTTTTAAATAGTGCTGAAATTAAACCTAGCGCTGGAGTGTATTAATGCACTTCTACCTGCTGTTTCAGAGTTCTGAAACACAGACAGTTACAACACAAAACATTGGAATCTCAATTCAGTGCTAACTACTGATTGGGTCTCAAAAGGGCAGCTCAGTGATGAGGATACAAAAAGTGGGGACTTGTATTTTAGAAAGTGTGATGACCACAACAACTTTATTTTGTAATCACTTCCGACAGGGGTCAGCAAACTTTTTCAGCAGAGGGCCGGTCCACTGTCCCTCAGACCTTGTGAGGGGCAGGACTGTATTTTGAAGGGGGGGAAATGAACGAATTCCTATGCCCCACAAATAACCCAGAGATGCATTTTAACTATAAGGACACATTCTACTCATGTAAAACACAGTGATTCATCCGCGAGCCGGATCCGGCCTCCGGGCCTTAGTTTGCCTACCCATGACCTACTACGACATCATGAAGTGGCTTTTAGGCATGGTGACCATTATGGTACATCCGTTATCAGAGATGGTGTGCCTCTGAAGATCTTGATGGCAACTCAAGGGGGAGAGGACTATTACACTCATATCCTGTGGTTTGTCCTCTAAGAATTACAAGACGGGATTTTACAGATATAAGCATGTGGCACGCTGCAGTTCACCAGCCGTAGCTTGACATTCTCATATACCTATCTCAGCAAGACCACTTGGCCCTAGAAGTTACTGCAGTGCCTATACTTGTGTGGTCATGGGATTGTCAGGGATAATGGAAGAAAACTCCATTGAGCCCTATGCTGAGACTTCCCCAGGGGTACAAGAAACTTGTAAACAACACCAAAGATCTGCCCAATACCATTCTATATAGTATGTATAGCACAGACACAGACTTCCATTATTTAACCACAGTTGCCAAGAAAACAACCAATGATTCATGAGAACTTGTGGATTTCATTGAATAAAATTTATTTTTCTGTATAAAAATGTAGAACCAGATCTTGTAAATCTGATCCATTAATAACTGTTTTGTAGCATACACTTCAGCATTAAGACCGCTCCAATGAAACATCTATCTACAAAACCAAGTTTGATTGCTTTATTTTATATCACCGTGCATGAACAAATGAATTTCATTTCTAATATGCAAATATCTTACTCAGTATTTAAAAATGTACACAATTTATAACCATTCCTATGGGCTTGGAAGGAATTTATACATTTTTTTTTAAATTTCAAAATAAAAAAGGATTTTTCTTTTTGCTGTACTAATTACAGCACACAATTATCAGAGTGTTTTTGAGTAGGCAGGCAGGCAAGACGTGTTGCCCACGTGCCGCATGTGCATCAACCAACACAATGTAGGGCATTTCATTTGCACTTTTACACCAAAAGGCTAATACACATACTGATTGAAGCACAGAGCAATGTATTCCAAAAGAAAAAGTAAGCCTGAATGGCACAGGAGTTTGCATTCATACAAATTAATATCTGGAGATCCTGATTAGGGGAAACAGTCAAAGGTTTCAGTAGATCTCTTTAGGGCTTTGCTCTTTGAAAGAATACCTGTTTTTAAAAGAAAGTGAATATCATTTTAGAGAATAAGAAAGCATAGAACAGTACCACTAAGCTACGAATAAAAGAAGTACGTTGCCAGTGGCAGAAATCAGGTTTAAATGGCAGCTACCAAATTTGCAGCTACCAAAGAGACTATCAAATCTCTGGGAGGAATTCAGCGTAGCACTACAGAAATGTGAAAGTACTGCAGCTTGCCAGACAAGGCCATCTCCCCCCTCCTTCCCACATGAACTGGGAGATACCCCCAACCTCCCAGAACCATTTTGGGGGTATGTGGGGGGAGGAAAGCCCCATTGTGCTAGTGGAAGTCCTTGAGCAGGCTTCCGCTTATGGGACTCATTTCTTAGACACCATGAAGAGCAGTAAGTAAGTTGGCAATGGAGTCTCCCACCTGGACAGGAAATAGATACGATGCTTATGTTGTCTGCTATTTGCCTTAAGGGTGGTTTCAACCCTCCAAGATAAGTTGATAAAATGCTTCAGCAACTTTTCACGTGCTATTTTTAAGGCAAGTCACCAACATAGCTATCTTGGCCATAGTTCAATTGGAAAGTCATATAAAATACTGTAAGCTGCATATGAAATTGGTAATTCAACCAACGCCACCTAAAATGTTGTTTAATGAAACTTACACACTGCTTGACTAAGAAAACCTCCGAGCGAAAAGAAACATTAAAACTATCAATTGAAAACACGTACCTAAAATATTCAAATGATGAGTAAAATGGAAAGGGGTGAAATGCTACAACCTCAGCCCAGATCTGTTCAAGGATGTGGCTCATTTTCCCTTACTCACGTGGATTCCCTTCACATTATTAATGCATGAAGGTGGTTTCTATGTTGGTATAATAATAGTTTCCTGTAGCAAGCAGTATTGCTCAGAGTTAACACTGGGTTGGAGAATCTCTAGCCTCCCAGATGTTGGGACTCCCACCAGCCCCAGCCAGTAAGGTCAGGGAAGATGGGAGCTGAAGAACATCTGGAGGACTGCAGGGGCCCCCACCCTTAATTCAGAGTTTATGGTAAATGCAAGCAAATACATGCAAGACCTATTTAATCCATGAAAAAATGCCTTCACCCGTGAAAGATGGAATACAGATGCAAATTTAACCTACCTTTAAGTAATTTTTAAAAACTTTAGCATCAGGCTGCTGAAGTGCTTGACAAAATTCCTACAAGAAAAGCACCAGAATAATGAGCAAATAGTTTGCACTGTTGTGTTGAAGTAACATGGTTATTTTTTTCAGCAACTACGGATGTGTTCCTTTCAAAATAATAATAATAATAATGAAAGATTCAACAATAAAAATGCTGTATGTGGAAACTGTTTCCATTGTACCTGGAAATTGTTTCCAATCCTAATGAAAATGTAACCATTTAGAAATGGGATCTATCTATAGATCTGTGTGTGACTATGTGTGTTCCGGCTCCTGCATGCAATGATCTCTCTGTGCCTCAGTTAAAACCTGCTTGCAGCAAATAGCATCGGTCACCTGTTGGGAGGGACCTGTATTCAGCCATGGTAATTAGGACAATGCCACTGATCATTTGCTAGGGAATCACCACAAGGATAACTGTGTTATCTCTGTGAAACCTTAAATTCTGGTGGTGGCTTTGTTTCTCCCCGCATAAAACCTTCTACGAGCACAGTTCTCATATAGCAAGACAATCTGTGTGCAGATGTATCTTCTCTAGTGCATATAAAATCCACCTTGCAGATACAAGTTAGTTCTCAGTCATCTTTTCGAAAGTAAATGACACTTACTGCTTAGGATAAACAGACTAATGACAAGAACAGTCATGCGCCTTTATCCCAACTATTAGATGCGCTGTGCGCCTTGAGCACCAGATTAATAATCTGCTCCAGCAAAATCATCAAACACTCTTGCTATAACTTGTAATCATACTACAGTATGTTTTGCTTGAAAACAACAAATGTCGTTATACACTAGAAAACCCAAACTGGATTAGCTCCAAGGGTTTTTGGGATCCCTCAGCTTAGCATGCAACCCCATTCAACAGGATCCCACCACCCTCAGGGGAACTGTGGAGCTGCCAGGAAGATGGGATATAATCTTCAGTAGTCCTGTTAGATCCAATCTCATGCATCAGCCAAATAATAAGTTTTACCTGTATTATTTCGGGAGCTACCTGCAGCGAAGGTAGATATTCTTGTTGGAGATACTGAATACATTCAAGGCCCTACGAAAAGGAACATCCAAGCAGTGTTTTTGCATTTAGGTATTTTATCATTTGAACTTGTTCCACATTACTGGTTTTTATCCAGTTAATAAGATCATAGATTGGCTTTGGCCAGTGTAGCCAAAAGCTGGAAGAGGAGAATCTTAAACCAAGTTTATTTAAGATCCTGACTTGTTACAAAGCTGGGAATCATAGTTTTCTATTTCAGAAAAGAAGAGACAATGGCTAATTAGAAACTTCCTAGTTTAAACATGGCTTGAGCAAAGGGGCTGCATGTGAGGGCAAAAAGCTTGTTCATATCTCAGCTTATTAAATTAAAATATGATTGTCTGAAGTGGGCCAGTATCACTTCTACATTCAAAAAGGCACCACAAAGGCTAAAGAAAAGCAAACATGAAAAAAAAATATGTAACTCTGTGTAAGTTCCTATGTTAGCTAACACCACACCCCTCCTATCACTTTGCATATACAGACTGTCGTAACTCTGACTTATGACCATTTTGGGGGGGAAACAGGCTGCAAGAATGGCAAAACATTTTTAACTAATCAGGAGGCTCAGTATTTTTGCAGCCAGAAGGAATGCAAACTCAGCTGAAATGTGCAAGTGCCCTGTTCCTGTGACTTATTTTTAAAAAGCAACATTCAGGAAGTTTACTTGCAGAATTTTCTTCCTGGATTTCGTACAGGAGTATGACCAAGCCAATACAGACTAGGGGGAAAACTCGACCAAAACAGGAAATCCACCCTCCACAGAGCCTCCTTTCTGCAGCCTGCAAATTGTGAACTGAAACAGTGTTTTTGACAAGGTAAAAAAAGGCTATTAATAAAATAGTCACTATTTCCAAAAGCCTTACCCTTTTGAGATGAATTGTTTTTAGTGTCACTGCACACTCGGATAAAGCCTTATAAAAATGAAACAAAAATACTTCAGCACAAACATTTGAGTATTGGAATTTCAGTAGTTTGAATTACATGCTACATTTACACTTTCTGGGGCTAATAGTTCATTGTAAAAGTAACCTTTGTTAGCAGCAGAAAGCCTTCAAAATAAAGCCAGAGCTTTGCACATTCTTCAAGAGAGCTTTAAGCTTACTACTAGAGTGGCTAACTATTTCTACCGATGCCAGAACTCTGAGCCAGATGGAATCTGCTGCCAGATTTCAGGATTGCTGAATTTTCTTGTGGAGTTTATCAGGAGCTCTGAACAATCTACATTTGGCAGACTGAACCCAGCGGAGGCCCTGAATTCTACTACGTGTGTATGTTGGCATTCAGGGTATCAGCCATGGAGACATGATTTACCAAGAAGCTACATGGCTCCAACTGCCTCTTATGTATAGGAGTTCTTTTAAAAAGCCCCGAAGGTTTCCATATTCTGTGAATAGGCTTTCCAGATTCCTCTGAGCTCCTGCATCTTAGAAGACCTCAGGAGAGCCACCCACCGCCCAATTTGGTGTGCCTACAGGACATTTAGCCATTCATTTCCCAATGTTGTCAGGCTTCAGAATACATACCAATACTGTCTGTGCATCTGCTAAGTCAAAGGTTTGCTTTAAAGGTGCTAAGAAACATGCAGGAACAATGTGTTTGTAGACAAAGTCAGCAAAACCCACAGGTCCATCTTTGCCTCCTGAAAAAGCCAAACAAGAACATTCAGACTTTTCTCAGGTTCTCATCACCAAGGGTAAGCACCACACAGTATGAAGAAAAAGACACATTTGCAACGTTTGAAGGCGGAACACAAAAACTGAAAGTCATTTTTCTTGCGGGTATCAAACTTAAGCCATTATGGTATGAAGGCAACCTTACCCCAGAGTTCCACTAATTTTGAAAGAATAATAAAGCATGTCTTCTGAGAAATAGGATCTGGGTAATCAACCGCTCCTTGGATGATTGTGATCAACACATGTTCTACATTCTCTGCACCTAGAGGAAGGAAATCTCAATTAAATCTTACTCAAACCAATGAAGTGGCAATAAATAACAAATGGTTCTGGTCTGTCAAGAACAAAGTGCGAAGCTGGCCAATTTGTTTTCCATGTATAAATCATGTGTTACAAAGCATTTCCCCTCCAAGGAATACACACATAATAATTGTACAGGGTTATAGCTGACCTAAGGCGTACTCAGAAAAGATCTACTGAAATAAATGAACTTGGTTAGATACAACCCATATGCATTTTATCTAAGCAACTCACTTTAAGAACTTTCTAGAACTGAACTACACAGTTCTTTCACTGCTGAAGAACCACACTTCCATACTAGAAGAATTATATGGCTACGGAACCAGTCTCCCATCATGGGCCATGCCTTACCCTGATTGGCTATGACTTCACTCATTCCACTACCAGTGACGGTTTGCAAAAAGGCAAAGTAACTCCTTCGTAACATCTGCTTTTCTAATGAAGCGGATTGGTCATTTTCTTCAGCTGGGCGGTGCAGGACTTCAAAAATAGCACGCAGCAGAGGCATAAACATTTGTTGGAGAAATGGGGAGACCTGGTTCTATTGGGACAGGGAATATATAAGTTGACAAAATTAAATTTATGGATGAGCAAGAGCAAAACATACCATAAACAAAAAGGCAAGCAACTTGTCTTTAGTTTATAATACTTCCATATTAAAGATACAAAGTTCTAACGGTAAATCTATATATCTAAATGTACAATAGTTAACATTGTTTACTTCTCTCAACTCTAACTTATTAGGTCAATGCAAACTTCCCAAGATAAATCCAAATTTTGTGATAACAGAGAGCATCCACATTAAGAACTTCCTCTGCCTTTTTAGCAGGGATTCCTGGAGTTGAAATACAAAAACTGCACTTTCACACAAAAGACATTTGGGGCTTGAATGGATTTCTGCTGTTCACAGAGTGCTATTTTGGATGACACCATGATGATGGCCAAACGATTCTCAAGTCTTAGCTTCAAGTTAGTTATAATTACCCATGTGGAATGGCACTTTCAGCCAAACAAGCCACACAAGATAATTTATTGCTTTATGTTCTTTCACTGCTGAAGAACCACACTTCCATACTAGAAGAATTATATGGCTACGAAACCAGTCTCCCATCATGAGCCATGCCTTACCCTGATTATATTAAATATAGTGTTGAAAAGCCCATTATGGAAACTGCTTTACATTCCTTCCCTTTCAACCATGCAACTAATTGGATGATGCAGATCTATTCCTCTTTTACAGAGAATTAACTGCAGCCAAGCCATTGGGCTGGTCCGTTGAGAACCCCATCTCTTTCCTTCCCTTGGTTTGACTAAATTCATAGCTTGCTGTTGAAACCAAACTGGGTAATGTATGGTTTGCCCACAACCTGGGGACTAAAATATGATCTGAAATGGGCTTCAGTCCCCTATTTTGGAGCAAATTACAGTTTGCACAAGCAAGGGAGAGAATCTCATTATAAGGAGGAAGCAAGGTTTTTTTTTTAAATGTTGAAGGCTCAACTGCACAGCATCACTGACTGTAGCTATTATATTAGAATTCTGCATCTACCACTAACACTTGAATGCCCTCAATTGAATACAGTCTCTTTTTCAAATTCCTTTTCCAAAAAATCCACTTTCTAACAGAGGGATTAAAAAGAAAAGAAAATCAGGCTTTCCTGCAATTAGACATCCTGCTTCGGAAGGTATATTTTCAAACGTCTTGTTTCTAAAAGGTAACTGCTGCCCTTCAATACAAAATATTTCCAGGGCAGCTTGGAAATACAACCGACAGGTAAAAAACAAATGACACTAAATGAATGATAAATTCAGGCACTAGACTGATAAAATTTGTTAAGGGCCTGGAAAAACAAAAAAAGGGTATTTGGCACTGCAAACGCACTGAAGGAGGTGCCAGGCATTCCACAATTGGGGCACCACCACCAAGAAGGCCCTTCTGACTGCCACCATCCACCTAACTTCAAATGGTGAGAACACTCAGAGCAATGTCTCCGGTGATGATCTCACTTCGTAGGCCGGCTCAAGAGACACTTAAGTTTAGTTCCTCACCTTTTACATCGAGGGAGATGCCTACCTTGAACTTAGCTGTGATCTGGTTTATGAGAGGGATGAACTCTTGAAGGTCTTTTGCCTCACAATCCTTGAGCATATGTTCAGAGGCTGAAGGGATAAACGGAAGAACTTCCTCCTCTAAGCAAATAATCATTCGGTGAAGGAAGGTGCGGACACCGCTTCGGAGAACTTCCTTCTGCAAGGGGCAGCTGAGAGCCGGTAAAAAGGTTTGCAGGCAGTCCAGATACACTTCAGAGCAGCCACATTGCTTCACTGTCTGCTTGTTGCTGAAAGCTTTGCTAGTACGGCTGTGCAAAAGAAGAAGTCAAGGTTTTTGCCATACACAAGCAGGCAGATCCTTAGGTTGAGCCATTTAAAAATATTTCAGCTATGCTATTCTCAAATCAGACCAGTACTAAAAGCAAATCAGATGCAACAGCTAAAACATTTTTATCATCGTTGCCATGTTTTAGTTAAGGTCACACTTAATTGCACTTTGAATTTACAGGGACTTTTCTGAAGAAATTTTGTAAATCTATGCCCAATAGGCTCTTTGGGCTACATCCTACACTATTCGAAGGCACTGATAGATAAATATTTATTAACAACACATTTAGTCATAAGTATTTTTTTCCAGATTTGGGAGCAACAGAATTCAGTTTCCACAAGGCCTTTTTATTTTTGTAGCTCTCAGTATTTCTAGTCACAGAGGGATGTACTTTTAAGAGACTTCCTTCCACCACCAAATCAGATTCCCAAGCTTTATTCCCATAACAGGGTAGGAAATTAAGCAATATCAGGAGGGGGAACCCATCCCACAAGCTTAAGACTTTAGCAAACATGTGAACCTCTGCTAACATTGGAGTTTGCGAACAGCCATCCGCAAACCTCTTCTTTAAACTTATACCTCTGTATGCATGTTGAATAAACTATATATTGTTCCCACCTTGCAAAGCCAACAGCATGATTCAGACAATCAGCTAATGCCATTTGTCTATCCTCATCTTGTGCCATCATAAGTTTTTCTAACAGCACTTTAAACTTCTCCATTAGAGGAGTCAAAAGATTTCTCATTAAAGCCTGCTTCCGTTCTGCAGAGTAGTCACTGTTCACTATTAGTACTCCAGCAGTCTCATAAATGAACAGTTGGTCATCACTGCTTAAAAAAGCCTGGTAGCCATTTTCCTGGAACCAGAAAACAAAGGAGAGCTTTATGTTCAGATATTTCCTGTTAAATTCTACTTACAGAAATCTAGAATAGCTTTTTAAAAAAACAAACAAACACAAAACAACCTATTTGTACAACAACACTCCACGCTACCTTACCCCAAACTGCTCAAATCTTTCATGAGGCTGAGTTACCACTATGGATGCTACTTATCTGGAAATAATCACTTCCGATAGTATATTCCACCTACTTTGCATGCCACAACAATGTGAAGTTGATCTCAAAAGTCTCAAACGCCTATGGGGCTGTCTATGGGTCTGCAATGCAACATTCACTCTGGTCTGCTTTGGAAGTTCCCAATGTAAGAGATACTAAATGGGTCCAGGAACCAATGAATGATTTACGTTCTGAAGGACTTCTTGTTAAATGAAGAAACCATTGTTTAGCTGGTCAAGTTCCATGGATTGCATATAAAATAGTGCTGAGTAGCGATTCCCATCAGTGCAAGAATTTCCACTTGCACAACTGGACTCCCCCCCCCCAAAAAAAATCTGTTCTAGGGGTTCCCCCAATTTTCTGGAGCCGATATGGGGAAGGCGTGGGGTATGCCTAACGGGAGGGAAGGGGAGAAGTCCCACTGCACAAGTGGAAATTTCTGCATGTTAGTTGAATAATGCACATTGTATCCTATTTAGGGAATCTGTCTCAAAACAATAAGCCGTTAGAGATGTGAAGGCTTGGGGGATGTGGAACCTGGGAAAATGGAGGTGGGGAAATAGTCTCCATAGGTAGTACTATGCTATATGATAAGAAGGGTATTGGTAAACAAAGGACGGCTCAGATGGTTTAAGCAGCTCCAGGGTTCTAGAAACCCTGGTCATGAACAGCCATAACACCCAGTCTATAATCTGACATTGTATCTATAGAGTGCCCCAGGAAGCTTCCGACTTAGGTTTTTATCCTGCCATTTCTCCTCTAAAAAGCTTAGGGCAGTAAACATCATCAATACCACTCTTCCTTTATGTTTACAACCTCTGAAGGCTGGGAAATAATGACAAGCCCCAGGTTACCTAGTAAGCCTTGTGGTCAAATGGGAATTTGAAGAATGCATCTGGCCAGTCCAAGACCACTAGCCCACGCTTAAGATGAGATACGGCACTTGCCCAAACAGAACAACCCAAACGAGGCATATATTGGTAAGTTGCAGACTATATGCAACATGACTACCTGACAATCATGCAAGCAACATGTGTACATTTGCATCATCTCCTATATTTCGACAGCAATTCAGAATGTGTAACGTTGTCCTGCCTTCCTCCCCGCTGTTATGAGCCCAGCCTCTTTACCCTTTTCTTTCAAGACAAAAGGAAATACTTACAGGTGGAGAAAGTTCTAGCAGATCTTGTATTCTGTTCAGCACATCTTCAATAAAAGGGTTCATTTGTTTGCTGAAACACAGGAGTGGAATATGCTTACAACCATTTACAGTAATGGATGTGTTGAATTGTGACAGTCAAACAGTATTTTTTAAAGTATCAGTTTAGAAGTTATAACATCTTGTACTGCAAGAGTACAAAGGGGAAAAAGTAAGTACCCTAATCTTCTCTATTTATTGGAATGAGTTGTTCATCAGTAAATGCAATCTTAAACCAAAAACGCTTAATTTGTTTATTTAGAATTAAATTTGTAACCTAATAGAAACACATTTATGGAAAACCCATTACCAGAATTTTGATGTCCTGGAGTAACACTGAACTGATTTAGAAGAGGTGGGTTAACTACTGAACTTTTCCATAAGTCTCCAGACCAGTGGTGTAGCGTGGGTTATCAGCACCCGGGGCAAGGCAAGTAATTTGCACCCCCTAACCCGGGGCAAGGCAAGTAATTTGCGCCCCCCCCCCGGCTGCACTGTCCCTCCCCCAGATAGTCCTTCGCTCTCTCTCCGCACCGCACCGCACGCCTGGCACCCTCCCCTCCACAGTGGGCGGCGACCTGGCGGCTCGGATCGGATTCGCACAGCCAGCACTGCAGTGAGAGAGAGTGAGTGAGCCAGGTAAGGGCAGAGAGCTGCGAGTGCGAGCGCCCCCCCCGATGTTGCGCCCGGTGCAGCCGGCCCCCCCTGCACCCTCCACGCTACGCCACTGCTCCAGACTCAAATTTTCAGCCATGTACAGTATTTCTAACAACACATCAAGAAAACAAGAACCTGAATTCATGGCTTTAGTATTTGAAGATAAAAATCAAAGCTGAAGATCAGTAACCCTCACTTCTATTTTTGTTTAGAAAAGATCCTTCTGTAGTGTCCTCCAGACTCTGCACAAAGTGCCAAGCTTATTATGACTATTTATATTTTGTTGTGCCTTGGCATTGCTAGTGAATTAACTTAGGTAAACTTTTTGATACTGTGATCTGCCTTGAGCATGGCATGCTTTTTCTAATGAGGCCTCCAGCCACCGGTGCCCTTCCACCGTTTGGATTCCATTCTTAGACCAAGGTAAAGTTCTCAAACCAAGACACTATTTCTGGTTTTGCAGAGTTTGTAAACCAAATTGTTCTCAAACCAGACTGTTCTTAAACCGAGGTACCACTGTAAAGAATGGTGATGCTTATGCAGCTTCATTTTCCTGGGGGGGTGGGAAATAGCTCTTTTATTTCTGAAAATATTCTCGTTAAGTCTCTAGGTTTTAAGCAACTTACTTGAGGGATTTGACAAATCTGGAGAAAAGATAAGCTGCTCTGCTCCGCACTTTTGGATTACTATGGCGAAGACCTCTGTGATCCAAGAAGGCCATCTGCAATTAAAGACAGAAAGAGTTTGATCGATTTAAGACACATTGCATGATGGAAAAGGGTAATAAATTGGGAAAAGAGGTAAAACCGTTTCCCAAACTCCTTTTACAAAAAACTGTCTGGAGGGGGAGGGGGTGTAGAAGCGATACTGATAACCAACGCACATTAAAAAAAATAAAAGGAAGCAATTACTATGGACTTACTAAAACATTTGGAATGTGCTGAGGTTCAATGGAGAAAAACTTTTCATATCTGACCACAGTCTCAAAGAATTCCAGGGTTACTGATGTATGCTGATAGGTGCTAATACCCGATGTAACCAGCTGCAAGAGGGAGAAAAGGATGAGTCACCTTGACTGAAGAAAGACTTGCTGAAAAGGAAAACTGTCTTGAGTTTGTTTTGTACTTACAGTCCGCATCATGTCCTGCAGAGCCCCGGCTTTTGTATCACCTGAAAAGTGAGCCCCGTGAGATACTGGAAGAGCTTCAGCCAGCATATACAGCAGCCTGATTGCGACTTCCACTTCCATAAACGGCTTCGTTTGCCAATTCCTATAAAACAGAATAGGCCGAAGTAAAGCATATGCATACACACACACACACACACACACACACACACACATTTAAAAAGAACCCAAAATAGCCACAATCAATCTTACAGTGAGTGACTTGTTCGTCCCACGCAGATTGGAACAGACTGATAAGAAACACACAATGGCCAAATTAAGCACCAACGAATGAATCCTGACTTACCAGGTGTTAATAAGATTATATTGGATAGCCGAGACTATAAACTTCAAAGGAGCATACAAAGATTCAAGTATTTTCTCTGTATCATTTAATGTGGATGAGACAAGTCATCTCTGGTATTCTTAAATGTCAACATAACTTTTTGATGCTTGAAAAAAAGAAGAAGCAACAAATGACCAGGATGGACTAGAGAAAAACTTAACAAAGCTAACACAAAACTTACTGCAATGTAGTGTTAAAAACCCTCCGGACGGAAACCAGGAGTAATTCAGGCGAAACCTGCGCAAGTCTGTCCAACAATAGTTTAAGTTGCTTCCGATATTCTACAAACATCGCTTCATCTTCACCCTGTCAACGTGTGTATTGGCATGAACAGGACCAAAGGTGTTACTTTTTATTCTTTGAAATAAGAACAAATAAAATACAAACATACGTCTGATCATTTTGACTGCAGGGACGTAAAATTTCTTTGCATAGCAATGAAGTGTTTAGCTAACTAACTTGTGATAATATTCTCTCACACTGGCAAGAGTCATTCATTCCTAATCATGGAGGCTTGCAAGAGATGAGTTAGTACTTTTGTCGAGCTGCACACACCACCGTCAAGTGGTCACATGGAGAATAACCAGAAGTTAAGTCTTTGAACCATCGCCCCATTGCAAAATTCAAAGAGCCCTTATTTGATTTCACGCTGCTTTTGGTCTTTATGAAGACCACCAAACTGGATGGGCCTTCTCAACATAAAGAAAGGAAATGGGCAGTAGCAGTTTAGCCTCAAGTTTCTTCAGGGCGTTAGCATAGTATTAGGGAAAAGCATGGTTCCATAAAGGTAGAAGTTTCACTTCAACTGAATCTACTCAAGAAGGCATTTGTACAAAGAAAAGAGGTATGTCTTGGAATTGACAAAGGGCCTTCCTCGCTGCTTTGGCTTCTTATGCCTGCCTGACACAAGGAGAAGAACAAAAAGCTCACCCACTCCTCATTTCTACCAGGGTTTGATAAAAATGCTTCACATGCAGATGAGGACGCATTCAGAGAGCTTCAAACACATGCATTTAAGAACACACGTCCATGTTTGCTGCTTGGCGCTGTGGTCTCTAGAAACTAAAGTGCCCCCTTCTTCCTGACCTATACAGAATGTTTATATTGGCACATATTTGAATACTAAAACAATTCCTTAAGAGTTACCAAGACATTATTGAACCACTTCTTGAAAAGCTAAACCATGAAAAGCTAAAACCTGCCAAATGTGACAGCTAACCTCATTTTCAAAGTTGTATTCTTCATCATAGGTTAGTTTCTTCATAACAGCCAACATAATTGCCTGTAGTAATGGAAAACAGTTGATCAGCTAGCATCAAACTCTCAACTTAAAAAAGAAGAAGTATGCATTGCATCGTCTCTTTTAAAAAGAAAAGAAGTCAGTTCAAAGGGTTGTGTCCAACGAAGCAATCCCATTAACAAGGACTTCCTTCCACCTCTGCAACAAAACTTCCTCTCCCTGTCCACTCTCTCCAAAATTTGCTTCACAGGGCATGGGGAACATCCAGAACAGAAATATAGAGGGATACAAGGAGCATGGTGGGGCAAGGAGGTGCTGTTGTGAAGGCAGAAGTCCTTAAAGCAACAGGATGACGTCACTGGATAGAGCCCAATACATTTTAGTCATAATGAGGTTTGGGGGGATAAAGGACAGAGGAGATCTTTCTTTTCAGTTACAAGCTCTGGGAAAAAAATTTTTTAATCACTCTTACCTCTACATTAGCTTTCTGCTGTTCTGAAAGCATAGGAAGCTGCAAAAAGGAAGAACAAACTTTACTTTTGAAGTGTCTCAAGTAATTTATTTTTACTATTATTATTATTATTATTATTATTATTATTATTATTATTATTTTATTATTTATACCCCACCCATCTGGCTGGGTTTCCCCAACCACGCTGGGCGGCTTCCAACAAAGTATTAAAATACAATAGTCCTTCAGATATTAAAAGCTTCCCTAAACAAGGCTGCCTTCAGATGTCTTCTAAAAGTCTGGTAGTTATTTCCTTGACATCTGATGGGAGGGTGTTCCATAGGGCGGACACCACTACCGAGAAGACCCTCTGCCTGGTTCCCTGTAACTTCGCTTCTTGCAGTCAGGGAACCGCCACAAGGCCCTTGGCACTGGACCTCAGTTTCCGGGGCTGAACAATGGGGGTGGAGACGCTCCTTCAGGTATACTGGACTGAGGCCGTTTCTGCATATTAACACTGGTCATTGGTTTCAGAAACAAAGCATAGAGATCTGTTTGGTTTTTTAAAAATCAGATATTTCAGAGAACAAGATTTCACCAGGCTGCATCTCCTTCAAAATGAAGCTCTACTGTTAAGCCTTCATGCAAGAAGAGCAATTTACCTGCTTCAGTATATGCAGATAGTCGTAACAAAACCCAATAATATTAGAAGAAATATCATCATCCTCATGAACCAGAAGCTGCAACATTAGGGCCACTTTTGCTTCAATAGCTTGAAGAGTATCCTGGGCATTCTTCATATCTCCAATTTTCACAAGTTTAGTCCAACTGGCTATCAGTGCTTGTCCCATCCCATTCACCAGTTTGGAGAACCTGGCTAGAAAGTCCACATCTTCTTCCTGTCAGGTTGGTTAATCAAATTATTATTACAATTTTAGTTTACGTCACCAAAGCAACTAATCTACCTGAACGTCTAATTGCAGCAACCAAAATGGCATATACATGGATATGGTTATGATAGACTTATAACAGCATTTATTATATTTACTTATGCTGCAATCCTAAACACACTTCTAGAGAGCAAGCTCCATTGAGCTTAGTGGGATTTCTGAGCAATTATGTGCAGGGAAGTTATCAGAAAATGCCAAAAATGTTTCCTGAGGATCAGAGGTAGAATATCCCTACATATCACTTGCCGGGGAACGATGGCAGGAGACTATTGTCCTCACTTCCTGCTTGTGGACCTACCATAGACATCTTGGTGGCTGCTGTGGGAAACAGGATGCTAGGGAGGCCTTTGGTCTTGTCTAGCAGGGCTTTCTTTATGTTCCCTCCAGATGGAAGCATCCTATTCAGCCCTACAGCAGCTGGAGGTCGGCTAATGATGCAAGCAACTTAACACAGTTTGCACGGAAGCCCTGAAACTACCATCCCAGTAGGACTTTCTCTCTCACCCTCTATGCACATTTGCTAGCATATTTATACGACTGGCATCAGATATACCATATTTTTCGCTCCATAAGACACACCTGACCATAAGACGCACCTAGTTTTTAGAGGGGGATTCAAGGAAAAAAATATTCTTTAAAGGGAGCACTGAGCAGAGCCGGGCTGCCCTTCTCCCCCCTCGGGGAAAAGCCCCCAAGAGCTGAACATATGCTCCGCGTGGCTCTTTAAAGGGAGCTTTTCTGGGAGGTGGGGGAAGGGACAGAGGGGCTAAGCCAGAAGCTAGAACAGCAAGAGGTAGCATTGCACAGCACTCCCTCTCGCTGTTCTGGCTTCTGGGATAGCTGCACAGCCTGCTTTCGCTCCATAAGACGCACACACATTTCCCCTTACTTTTTAGGAGGGAAAAAGTGCGTCTTATAGAGCGAAAAATATGGTAATTGCCAATCTCTACATGAGTAGGACTAGGTGCGATTGGGGTGGTGAGAATCAGTTTGGAAACAAGATAGTATTAAGACAGAAATAAGAGTTTGGGATGGGAGGGAAGAGTAGCAAATTATACTGGCATGAGGGGAAGAACCAGCAGCATTGGCAAATTGCATAGAGGCTCTGATGGCATTGGCAAAGAAATATATGTTACCTATTTCTTACGCACACAGCAGCTGCCGACGCTATCACAACACAGGCCTATCAGCACAAGCTTTTTCTCTCTCTTTGCGGAAGGCAACTCACCTGGTCAACACTGAAGAGGCCAGCCGACTGTAACACTTGACACAACGTCTCCACCAGTTTCGTTTTATCAATTGGGTCCATTCCTTTATTTACAATTTCAAACAAACAGTCACAGGCTTCTTCCCGTAGAACCTCTACAGACATGTGACCTAGCAGCATGTTTATAAATCTAAAAGAGATACACACAAGTTTTACTCGGTAGATGCAAACTGAAGTACCCTGAGTTACATTTACCAATTTGCTATTGCTTGTTTTGGACAGGAAATAATATACCTCAAGACTATTGCTTCTGGAATTGTGTTTGTTTTTTTAAAACCAAATTTTATTTAAGAAATTGAGTTTAGTCTGTGCGTTCCTAATTCAAAACAAACCTTACCTTTCATTGGCGATTAGGCTCAATTCTATCCAAGAGACGTATGCTCCAACTACTTCAAGGCACTGACACGTCAACTCTGAATTTGTGTACTGATACGTCTGTAAAATTTGGTACCATGATTCCACCAAACTTGGAATGCATTGCTCCCTCATAGCATCTTTTAATAAGGTATTTCGGCGGGCTTCCTGTAAATGTAAGACGTTTGTCAGTCTTGGAAGGGAAAATGCTGGTGCCAGTCTAGACACTAACATTTAAGCTTTTAAAAAGGAGTATCAAATGCCAACTTTGGGGGTAACACCCTGAAGATTTCCCTCACTGCTTTCTTATACACAAAAAAATGGAGGTAGTGACTGCAAGAATTCCAAAAGGTTGTTTTAAAAAACTGTTAAGTGTAAAAGCTGGCTGGCAAAGAATCTCTGCTTTGAAATGTCTGTCTAAATAACACAGTTTTTAGAAGGTGTCTAAAAACAAGCAGCCATGACTTCTGCTTGAAAACTCTATTGGCGAGGCATTCCACAAGACCTGCCACACTGAAGGCTTGGCCCCTGGTAAAGGCCAGCTGGCCCTCAGGGGCGTGTGGGACCACCAAAAGAGTCTCATCAGAAGGCCTCTGTGTTTGAAGAGGAGCAACAGAAACTTCAGAACAGAAAACACCATGAGAGCAGAAATCATTTTTTTAGAAATGCTTTTCACAGGCAAGGCAAGTTAGGCAAACAGGACTTATAAAACAGTGCACATTTGAATTGTAAGAAAGGAACTTACCTCTGATGTATGAACAACATCCCTATCTACCAGTTCGGCATCGACTGCCATAAGGATTCTAAGGTACAAGTCCACACCTCGAGGATTGAGACCCACCACAGACAGGATATCAAAGAAAAACTTGGGCCATTTTGTGAGATATTCAGTGACAAACAGCAACGCGAAGACTTGTGCGGCTTTGTTCCGTATAAATGTTTTCTCCGATTGAGAATTCACCATCTGAAAGGAACCAGCATTTTATAGCAACATTTCAAGATGCAGTAGGTTCAAAATATGCAAGAATATATTGGAAAATTTTGGGGAACAGCTGCAAGCAGATATTTGCATACAATATTAATAACCAAATTGTGAAGAAACCTACCTGGGCCTGTAGCCATGCTATGAGTGTTTCCCTAATTAGCTGATGTTGTACCTCAGTCAACTGGGAATACCTGAAACACAGGACAAAACAACATTCAACTTGCGTATGTATATTTTAAACCCTGGAACCTGCAGCCCCACAGCATCATCTGTGGCGTAACTGTTGTGTGCTGGCTCATGTTCAGTTAGTGAGATGTACCATGTGCTAAGAAACCACACAAGGGTTAATTTACACCCTCCAGGAAAATATGCAGGCATCAGGAACCACCCCAATTGTCAGGGAGCCCCAAAGGTTTTTCATCAAACCGTCCAGCACAAAACCTCAGTAGCGCTTTGGGTGGCACAGAGTGAACCTTTGGCTGTTTCAGTGCAGCTAAATTAGACAACTGAGAGTGAAATAAATGCATTAAATCGGGGGTTTCAATATTCAAGGAAGAAAATAAATGACACACATGAACTATTAGAAACGCAAGCAGTTATAATTTCTCTACATTTACTTTCTATAAATGTAAAGATGCCACCTCACTTGTATTTAATTTGATGTTCCAGGACTTGAAAGCAGAAGAACTTGATGTGATCGTCGCTGAAACAAAGAAGAACGGTACAATCAATGCACAATCAAACAATGTACGTAATAGTCACTCGGCGTGAAAGGTGCATTCTGAAAACTGGATACAAGCACCAAGGTTTTGTGGGTAGATTCCATTTGGTATCGTGGCAGAAAACTAAACCCTTGGGGTGGGGACACAGTGATTCCAGTTTCAGTCGGCTGTGTATTCTAGGGCTACACTGAACAAACCTAAAATTCAGCATTTAGCATCCTGAGCACCTGCGCTTTCACTTACAAAATCATTCCTTTTTAGAGAGCTGCAAGTTGAAGAAGAAGAAGAAGAAGAAGAAGAAGAAGAAGAAGAGTTTGGATTTGATATCCCGCCTTTCACTCCCTTTAAGGAGTCTCAAAGCGGCTAACATTCTCCTTGCCCTTCCTCCCCCACAACAAACACTCTGTGAGGTGAGTGGGGCTGAGAGACTTCAGAGAAGTGTGACTGGCCCAAGGTCACCCAGCAGCTGCATGTGGAGGAGCGGAGACGCGAACCCGGTTCCCCAGATTACGAGACAACCGCTCTTAACCACTACACCACACTGGCTATGAAGTCTAGGGGAGCTGGGCATGTGGAAACTGGAAGCTGCTACCTGATAGTTCTGCTCTTCTGCTGGCAGCTACCGGCTTATTTTGTGGTGGGTCTAGTTCCAGTCGTTAAGCTGGAGCAACAAGCCACCCATCGAATTCATCTGGTCTAGTGACCTCCCTGAAATGGCTTGGTTCTTTAAACAGAGACATGTGCATCACCAATAAAATAAAATAAATCTTATGTCAAGGTGATATAACTTCAGAACATTCTCAGATTAAATGTAAAAAAAACAAAACTATTTATTATCTACCTGTAGATTCTTTGGGCTAAAGCTTCAGCACACACTTGCCAAGCATCTGGAGAGATCTTCAGCTGTTCAAAATAGGCCAGTGCCTAAAATGAATGAATGAATGAATGAATTCCTTTATACTGTAAAGTTTCCAGAAACTGTAAAGAAAGTTGCTAGAGTAGCCACTTGAGGAATCTTCTCCAAAATAATGTAAACATATGGGGTTGCACTCAATGAAGTCTTCCCATTAGTGCATGGACTATAAGACACTCACTCTCTCTCTCTCTCTCTCTCTCTGCATCTTACCCCAATCTGGGATGGGAGAGTCCTCTGGAGCAGATGAAGTGGAATGCGGGGGGCATGTGAGGAGAGGAGAGGGAGAGAAGTCTTGTTGCACAGGTAATTCTGTGCACTAGGCACGGGGCAACTTTCCTGGACACAACCCTGAATACAAAGCTCTCTGTAACTTTAAATCAAGCAAGGTGGGGTGCGGGGGAGGAGAAAAATGATGTCGACATTATGCCAGTTTTGCAAGTACAGGGTTGCCGATGGAAAGGGAAACAAAGGGGACAACTACTAAGAAAAAGGAATTGGAGGGAAGGATGAGAGGAGGAAGCCACTGAGAAAAATGAATGGGGGGGGGGCAAGGCACAGGAGGTAGAGCAGGCATAGGCAAACTCGGCCCTCCAGATGTTTTGAGACTACAATTCCCATCATCCCCGACCACTGGTCCTGTTAGCTAGGGATGATGGGAGTTGTAGTCCCAAAACATCTGAACAGAAAGTAAGACTGGGGTCTACTAGCTGATCACTGGATGAACTGCATAGATTGGCAAGGGATTCTGAGTCCCAACAGCTTAATAACAGCAGCAACAAAAAGGTTACACACACACACACACAATTCGTCTGTTAGGATCCCTGGTTGGCTGTTAATGTGGATATGTATTTGTTCTTATATATGCAGGTTTTCCCAGTGTATGGCTCATGAGGTGCAGCAGGTAGCTGATTCCATCTTCTGAACACCAATCTACATCTGGCTATATATCCCAAGTCACTATTTTGCACCCAAGCCCAGTTGGTGAACCTCAGAGTAGATCCTAGACACCTGGAATCTGCCCACACCTGTGATAACATGGACAATGCTTCTCAAAAAAACTAGGTATCAACAGAGGGTGGAAGCCTCAAAAAACACCTCATACACTTTCAAACCAGTGGAATCTTCGACTGCTGGTCTGGACTATTTACTCTAAGATGAAATCAACATCATGCTCATGTCCAGTGAGCTACCTGTTGTCACATAGATTACGAGAAAACAAGTATAATTAAACTTACTCGTTGCCTGAAGTCTAAGTCAGCATTCGGGTTTAATCCGAGAAGAGCTTGTTCATCCATTTCTGCTATGCTCCAGCTTCCCTATTTTTAACAGGATTATCCCATTCACCCACAGCAGAAGCTGCATACATCTGCAGAGAAAACAAATCAAGAAAACAAGGAGTGTGAATCACTGGTGCCGATCAATACAATTACTTATTTTCTCGTATCAGGTGCTGAAGCCTAACCATGTGAAATGCAACTGCCCTGTTTATTAGAACAGGGGAGAGGGACCTGTGGCTCTCCCAATGCTGTTGAACACCAACTCTGATTAGTCCTCGCCAGCATGGCCAATGATCCAGAGTGATGGGAATTGAAATCCAGCAACATCCACAGGATCCCCACTCCTGTTGTAGAACTTCTTGTATATAAACTCAACAACCAAATGAAAGCTTGAACTACAATGGGAGAGATGAAGGCTCTGAGGCAAGGAGGGCGGTTAGAGGTCCTAAACACAGCAACTGTGTCCGATATTAAATAATACAGTCGTACCTTGGAAGTCGAATGGAATCCGTTCCGGAAGTCCGTTCGACTTCCAAACGTTTGAAAACCAAAGCGTGGTTTCGGATTGGCTGTCGGGAGTTCGGCTTCCAAAAATAGTTCGCAAGCCAGAACAGTCACTTTCAGGAGTCAAAAGATTTGGGAACTAAGCTGTTTGACTTCCAAGGTACGACTGTATGCAGTTTAGTCCAGAAAGAATAAAGAATGAAGACTCGCTGCCTTATCGTTGCCACAGAAATCTTTAAAGGGTTACCAAACCTCCTTGTACAATTCTCTTCCTGAATAAAATAAAATAAAAATGAAGGTATGGCCTGGCTGCCAGGTTCAGATTTTTACTCAGGCAACAATGGGCTGCGTGGTTTGTCTGTGCAGTACATATAAACTGAAAGGTGCAGAGATGAATAAAAGGTTTGTGTTATCTGGGGAGCAGTTCATTGTTCCACTGCTGCAGGATCTTCAACCAACTCATCAGGTTTCCTAAAGGACACTCTGGTCCCAAGGCAGCAAGCCTAAGAACAATTGCTAGTCACACCCTTGCTTGGTGCTGGTTTACGGGCTTTGGAAAAGTTATATTTAGAGTGGGATAGCCTTTAATGTGCATTTGAAGTGTCACAGAGATGATCATTTAAAACGAGTCCTGCCACTTGCTAGGTCTGTGGTGTCCTGGGGCCAGATTCTTTGAGGCTCAAATGGGGAAGTATGGGAAGTCACCAGAGCTCAGAAGCTCAACTACAAGTATGTGCCTGGAACTGCAACCTGGTCTACATCAAGCACTGCATATCAAAATTTGGGGTTGGGAATGTTTCCAAAAAGCGAAATCATTATATCAACCCATTTCAGCTTACAAAAACATATACTTCAATGTGCCAAAATCTAGATACCCACGTGAGCAAGACATTTTTGCGCAGTTTTATTTGGAATGTAACAAAGCAATCTAGTTCTTCACAATTTCATTAGATGTTTATACCACTGCGTTAGAAACTACTTGTTGCTCCCCAATATAAAACACACTTGACCTACATCTTTTGGATTTTGTGAAGTTGACATCTGTTTTAAATCCTTACATTGTGTGGGCCCCTGCCCATCAAGTACCAGTCAGTATGACCAGTGGTCAGGAATAATTGGACCTGTAGTCCAACAGCATCAAAGAATTCTACAGGTTAGCCATCCGGAGATAAAGATTTATCACAATAAAGCTTTCTGCCCTTCATAGAGATTCCACGAAATGAGCAGTGTACAGTGGTGCCTCGCAAGACGAAAAGAATCTGTTCCGCGGGTCTTTTCGTCTTGCGTTTTTTTCGTCTTGCGAAGCAAGCCCATTGACGGAGTAGCGCTATTGGCGATTTAAGGGCTAAAAACGGCTTTTTAAGGGGTGGGGGATTAGCGGTTTTGCTGCTAAAATGCTTTTAGCAGCTTAGCGATTCAAAATAAGGGGTTTTGGAGCAAAAAAAAAAATTCAAATCTTTTCGTCATTTTTCATCTTGCGAAGCAAGCCCATAGGGAAATTCGTCCTGCGAAGCGCCTCTGCAAACGGAAAACCCTTTCGTCTTGCGGGTTTTCCGTCTTGCGAGGCATTCGTCTTGCGGGGCACCACTGTATTCCTCTACATGTTTATCCAGAAGTTTGATTCAGTTCAGCAAGTAAATGGGTATGGAGTTGCATTCCAAGTTGTTTTCATTTTCCTTCCATTTTTGTAGAAGATATAGTGACCCAGTATCCTGTACTGGAGTTAGTATTTGATCTGATGGATTTCCACCCTCTAGAGCGGAGCTGGGGGAACCTTTAGTCCTTCAGCTGCTAGCTACAATTCCTATCATCCCTATCCATTGGCTGTGCTATCTGGGACCGAAAGGAACCAGCAGTCTGACATGACTAGTGAAAGAAGACACATTTTCATTTTAGTGCTAGAATGTTCCTTGAGTAAGTACACTGAAGTTGAATGGTGCAAGAACTAGGCCTCGCCATGTTATTGTAGGAAAGAAGGAACACTGGTCTCCTCTGCCTCCTGGGGCATCTAATGTTTGCAAAAGACAGTATGACACTGTGCTGAAATTCTTGCAGCACACAGGATTTTATGCAATATGTAATTTTACTCCCTCTACAGACTTAAGGGGAGGAAAGAGCCCTACTCCATACAAAGCTCTGGTAAAGACTATAAGACCTTAAAGGATTGAATAATTTGAACATGCACCTCAGTAGAAGTGTGAATTATCCACCTTATTTATACAAAAAAGTTCAAATATTTCTAGTGAAAAACAAGAAACTTTTAACCCCTGGACTCATAAGTGACACCCCTTTTTAAAAACACAGTACAAAAAACATCTATTTTAGACAGACTCAAGACACAGTCATTTTGTTTCAGGAGCGAATCTGTGCAAACAACATCGAATTTATCTGTTCCCACACAGATAAATAAAGCGGGACACAAGACCTTAAAAAGCGAGGATTGCCAACATGTGCCCACTGAGATCTTCCCAGTCACTTACATGGTCCCCTTCTCTCATTGGAATAAGGCTTGAAAGAAGAATTATACCCTAGCCAATAGAATAGGTTGCACTGTGTGCTTGGTTGGGGTGAGTGTGTGGTGTCTGTGTGGGTTTCTCCTAATTGCAGATGTACTCAAGGGCCCCAAACAGCTGTCACCCCCTGCACTGAAGCAACTTTAACCGTCATACAGAAAGAGTCCCAAGCAACAAATTTTAATTTCCCCTTTATTTAAACTGACCTAGGGAAAAAGAAAAGAAACAGTGAACCAAAAGCCTAAAGGATTGTTCACAATCAGACTGACAGCACAATCCTGTACTTGTTTCCTTAGAAGTAATTCCAGATGGACAGGGCATAAATAATAAATTGTTATTATATTCCTCCTGTAGTCAATGGAGCTTACACAGTAGCAACTGTATTTGGGATTGGAGGGTGGGGAAAAGTGTCAGCCTACATCTGGTTGCTGCTTCCTGCTACATTATTAGTGTCTTTTGGGTCCTGTTTGCTGTTATTATCCAAACAACCAAACTCACAGCCTTTCCCTCTGCATTATTTATTTACAACATCATGGATTAGACTAGAAATAAATGAATCATTTAAAAAGTAAAAATGCTGTCATTCATTACTACAGTATTCAGCTTTCCCAAGGTAGCTATTTTAAGGGATGATGAATTAATGTCACACATACTCCTATGTAATGTGACATCACTTTCAACACTTGATCAGGGGGGGGGGGTGTAGGTGTGAACTGTCACCACTATAAACTACTGTAGTCAAGGAGATATGGAGCTTCTATCTATGGTGATTCTTACACATGCAAATATTACTAATTTAGGGCTATCAGTGAGCAAAGAGGCGTTTTAAGGGTGTGTTCTGAACACTAACAGGCTTATCTTAGGTGTACTGTTCAGCGTACTGCAGTTTTTTTAATTTCAATCCATTGCAGCCCACTTGACTGACTCCCATCCCTACAAGCACATTCACAGCTCAACTGCACCATCACGCAATGACTCGCACGTTATGATGCACAACAAAGGGGAGGAAAGTTTGGCGTCAGCTGAAGTATTGCTTTTGGATGGCTGTAAAGTGATGAAACATCAAGCGACGGATGGGCATGTGTGAACCGATTCTTAATGGAAATTAATTACCCCCTTAAAAAAAAAAAAACAAAAAACGATTCCTGCCCTTGATGCTTCTCACTAGCTACCAACCAGTCGATCGGGCTAAGAAACCGGCCCGAGCCCCACTCCGTACCAACCCAGCAGCTGCTGCGCAACGGGTGCAACGGGTTCATGTGCAAGAGGCCTTCGGGTGCAGAACTGCTTTTATTTCTTATTTAAACCATCCTCTCCCCTCCATGCTAAAAAGAGATTAGCCCCCCCCCCCCCCGCAACACGTTCCCTAGTAGGCACGATCATTGGCCAAGTGGGGATTTGCGAGAGCTGGATCCCCCACCCCGAGATCGAGGAGTGGGACCCGTAGGGATCCCTCAAGCGGGGTCCCAGCTACTTTCGCCCCCGAGGGAAGAGCAGCGCAGCCCCCGAACCTACCCGACGGGTCGACCCCGCTACCGCCCACCGAGGGGCCTGCCGGGGCCAAGCGCACCCCTTTGCTGCCCCTCCCCCAGTAGGGCGCCCCCCCCCCAGCCCCGCGGGGGCCACCAGGTGGGCCACGCGGGAACGAGCACGCGCCCCGCGCCCCCTTTCGTTACCTTCCCAGCTATTCCATCAGGGAGGGGTGGCGTCGTCGTCCCGCACTCCCGAGAGGCCGCCACAACCGCAGGGGAGCCGGGCAGAGGAAGAGCAGCCCGCTGCAGAGTGTGCGAGGTCCGCCGCCGCGGGGCCACTTGTGCGCCTTGGCTGGGTTGCGGGGAGACGCCGCGTAGCCCACCTCCCCCTTTCCGCCCGGGAAACTGCCACAAGCCCAGCGAGACTACAGCTCCCAGCCTGCCCCGCGGCAAACCCTTTGAACAGGCACGCGGTGCGCCCTGTAATAACCCAGAGCAAGGAAAAGCCCTGAACCCAGGAACAGGTTTTTCCCGACGCTTGCTTTGGCTCCTACCAATCAGGGCGGTAGGCCGGGGTGGGGCGGGGAATGCTTTCTCCGGGGCGCAGTGCATGCTGGGACTTGTAGTCATCGCTCAGAGATCGAGAGCGTCGCATGTCCGGTAGGTTTTCGGCTGGTTTTTTTGTACGTAAAAGACAGTCATCGCCACAAATAACCTGAAGCTCCGACTGGGATCTGTGGCTATTTTGGTTTCATGTGTGAGATCCACAAGTCATTTAAACAGACTACCACCCCCTTAAGCCTGTCCGGTTGCATTACTTCCTCTCGACCGCATGCGAGCTGACAACCGGGGACGCTCTCCGGGTATGCCAGCGCTGCACACATTTCTGTTTAGCTATCATGGCTTCCCCCAAAGGGACGCTGGGAACTGTAGTTCTGTAAATGAGATTCATTTACTGTAATACATTCTGAAGATCCTCAGCTAAACACTGTGGAAGGAAAAACACAACAGTGCAGCCTATGTTTACGTAAAGAAGACCCATTGATTTCAACGGGGCTTTATTTCCAAACAAGAAGCTACACTGTTTTAATCTTAAAACTAGTACAAAAGCTGATTCTTCTCTGGACTGTGGTTGGAAAGCAAGTGAATTAAAAGTTGGGGCAAATATTAATGGGAGAGTTCACTGCAGGGTAATCCAGAGGGTTTACTGTTGTTGTTGTTACTGTTTCTGAGTAACTGGGCTTCTGAAAGACATGCTGTCACATTGCTAATTCCTTGTTGATCAGTTACTGCTAATCCAAACAATGGATTTACTTAACTTTTACCTACCGCTTTTGGACTCTTTATGACTTGCAAGTATCACCATGAATATGCTTCTCTATATTTTAAGGCTTAATCTGCCAAAGAATTAACAGCCTTAAAATGTAGAGAAGTGTATTCATGGTAACACTTGCAAGCCATGCAGTTGCATTTTCGATAGCAGTGATTACCCCATGCTACCATCTTCCCAGTCAGTAGTGAAAATTCAGGAAAAGCACCACAGATTTCAAGTCAAATCCAACTGAGCATATACATTTCAAATGAGGGCAGGTGGGAGGTGCAAAGTGCCTTGTAATTTGGACTGTGTAGCGATTATAATATCTCTAATCCAGGAAAAGGGGAATTTATGTTTCAATGAGTCAAGCAGAAGCATATCACTCTGAATTTTGTTGATGGAGGATTGAGAATGCATTTTCACTAGGCCAATCTCTAATGAGGTGGTTGTTGATTCCTGCTGGGTGCAGGATAATAATTTTCTGCTCCATCATGTGACGTTCATCAAAAGATCTCTAGGAATAAAAGACCTATGGCATCTTCCTCTCCGAAACGTGTGAGAATAACTGTTGCTGGCTGGAGTGGAGGGGAAAGATGATTTAGAATCAGAATTGATGCTTTTCTCATGCCATCACTTACAGATTATGGCAGGAGTGGCAGCTGCCCTGCCTTGAACACAGGCAACTGGGGGACTGTAAATTTGCTAAGCATAGCCACGCCATCATTTTATCCTTTCAGAATGACAGAAGCACCCGAATTTAAACTTTCAGCTGCCTTATTTGCAGTGACGTGCCTATGAGAGACCTACGCCATTCACGTAGATTTTGTCGCGCCGCGAACCACAAGCTATACCCCCACCCTTGAGGCCGTTCACGTCAATTCCGTTGGAAAACTGACTAATAAGCGACGTGTTCCGTCTCGAGACGGACGTTTCTCGCGCCCATTCAGAAGGCCTTCCGCGTGAAACCAATAGCGGGAGGCAGCTCCCCCGGAAAGGCGGGGCGTCGCGTCGGGTTGGTGACGTGCGGGCGTCGCGCATGCGGGCCTTCCTTTTCTGGGTGGCAGCGAGAGAGGCAGCACCATGAAGGCGTCGGGCACCGTAAGCGAAGCGCCGGTCTCGCGGGCTTGCGGGCGCCTCGGGCAGACGCTTCTAATAAGGCAAAGCGGGCGGGGGTAGGGGGGAAGCGGCTGAGGGTGGCGGCGG
The DNA here is from genome assembly GCF_965153285.1 of Podarcis tiliguerta. Classification (NCBI taxonomy): domain Eukaryota; kingdom Metazoa; phylum Chordata; class Lepidosauria; order Squamata; family Lacertidae; genus Podarcis; species Podarcis tiliguerta. The sequence goes on along the minus strand of NC_139543.1, from coordinate 29,148,054 downwards.
CGGCCCAGGGAGGAGGCGGCTTTCCGTGGGTCTTTCCTCGGCCTTGTCTGGCTCAGGCCACGAGCGAGCGCCCAATATGGCGGCCCTGGCGCCGTCAGCTCCTCGCAGCGTGGAGCCTCCGGGAGACGCGCTTGGCTGAGAAGCCCCGCCTAAGGCGGATGGTTCCCCCCCCCCCCCACTCCAAGGCCGTGGAATGGGGAGGCTTCCCCTTTATATCAGGCCTACTCCTCTCGCCTCCATTCCACCCTCATGGGAACATGCAGTTTCCATGAGGGGCTGGTCTTCCTGCATCTTTTGAACTGGGCAAACTACTGATCGTTGAAATATACCTTCCCTGTATGTCAGGGATGGGCCGATGTGTGTGCGCACAATGTACAGAGCTCAGTATGATTAACGTCAAGATACCGTTGCACAGGTGGCGCTGTGAGTTAAACCACAGAGCCTAGGACTTGCTGATCAGAAGGTTGGCGGTTCGAATCTCCGCAATGGGGTGAGCTCTGGGGTGAGCTCCTGTTGCTCGGTCCCTGCTCCTGCCAGCCTAGCAGTTATAAAGCACGTCAAAGTGCAAGTAGATAAATAGGTACCACTCCAGCGGGAAGGTAAACGGTGTTTCCGTGCTGGCCACATGACCCGGAAGCTGTACGCCGGCTCCCTCGGCCAATAAAGCGAGATGAGCGCTGCAACCCCAGAGTCAGTCACGACTGGAACTAATGGTCAGGGATCTATTTACCTTTACCGTTGCACAAGTAATTCATTTTTTTACAATCATCTTGCAGGTAAAAACACCCTGGCTCTAAAAGCAGTATGGATTTTTCATGTTTGTTTTCTCTCTCCCTTTCATTCAGCTGAGGGAGTACAAAGTTGTTGGGAGATGCCTCCCCACTCCTAAGTGCCCAACACCACCTCTCTATCGTATGCGCATCTTTGCTCCTAATCATGTTGTTGCAAAGTCCCGTTTCTGGTACTTTGTCTCTCAGCTGAAGAAGATGAAGAAATCTTCTGGGGAAATTGTGTACTGTGGACAGGTAAGACCACAAACAAACTTAAATCTTAAAAACCTGTTTAATTTTGTGGTTGGAATGCTTGCTTATTTGCTAAACTCAACATTCCCAGGTACCTAGCTTGTATATATCACCTGTGGGAAATTTCTGTCCCTCCAGATGTTGCTGCATTACAACTCCTACCATCTTTGTCAATTGGCCATGCTAGTTCAGCAGCATTTGGAGGGCCAAAGGTTCCGCATACATATATTTTACCAATGCTTTATTAATAATTTTCAGAATGTCTGGTCTAGCTTTTTTGGCTTTGTCTAAAGTATTTAAGTGCTGTAGGTTGGCTCAAAAATTTTGCTGAGTATTTTGCTGCACATTGTCAGTGCAATCCTAATCATGCTTACTCAGAAGTAACTCATATTGAATGCAGTAGGGCTTCCAGGTAGGTGGGAGTTAGGATTGCAGCTTGAAATGCTTTCCCTCCACTTTGAAAACACTTAAAATTAATGTTACTGTGTTTCTCTGTAACATGCTACTACTTCTTTGAAGAATCTAATTGGTGTAGCGTGTGGATTTGGCAGGATATTCTGTATTACTGTAATGTTTTGGGCATTTTACTGTTTTAAAAAGGGGTAGACATAGGACAAGGACGTAGAAAAATATTCCTTATAAACCTCCAAAGTAATCTCTTGATTTCAGCAGAATTTACATAGGGTAGTCAAATCCCAGGTGGTATGGGATGATGGGAGTTGTTGTCCAACATCATCTGGGAACCCAAGGTTGAGAAAGCTTGGTCTAGAGATTGTTTCTCATTTAAAAGAATCCAAATTGGCCTGGAAGGGTTGAGATTGAAAATTGGTTATAAAATTCTAATTCACATGGAGAGATTTCTTTCTTAAAATACTATAATTTGAGTTCACCCAGTAGAGCTTATTGGCAATAAGATGGAGTCAAATGAAAGAAAGTGAAACTTAACACTTAATCTGCAGCTAATTTACCACCACAAGATGTGTTGATGGCCGCTAGCATAGTTGCATTAAGTGGTTGATTACTAAATGAATCTTTCATGCTACGAGACAGTATCCTTCTGAAAATCAGATACTAAGCTTCATATTTATATACTATTTTGAGCTTCTGAAAGCATCTTCTGGCATTCTGTCCACAGTTGTTTTTAGATTAATTCTGCAATCATAAGCACACTTACGATATAAGCCCTTTTGAATACAGTGGGGCTTCTGAAAAAACATGCATAGGATTACACCAGGATCTCTGAAACTGGTGTCATCTGGATTTCAGAACTGCATCTCTCATCAGCATTTGACAATGCTTGATAGGACTGATGAGAGATTGAGTCCATAGCAGTTGACGGGCCACAGATTAGTCTATCCTGCTGCAGATGGACATTGGTTTGCTGTACCAAGGAAATTTTGCATTCTTACTAGGTTGTTTTGTGATGCCTGCATATTCGTTCCAGGCATGATCCACATAAAGTACTTAAAGCAGTACTTTGTACTCAGCAGCATTTTGTAGTAATGAAAGCCATATATACCATATAACAGAGATGAGGAATCTGTAGCCCTCCAGATGTTGCTGAAATAAAACTCCCATCATCCCGGTGTTAGAAACACAGATATGAAAGCTAGGAGCTAAATGGCACCTGAAACCTCGGTTATGAATACATCAACGGAATGTCTAGGCATGCTTCTTTAATAACAGTACGGTGCTGAAAATTAATGAACAGCTAAAATATTATGTTCATTTTTCACATGGTCCTTCCTCTCCCACCACCTAATATTCTTAAGAGGGTCTCTTCTCCAATCTTCAGAGAGTAGCTGGAAAATGGAAGTCAGAAAAGTGTCCTCCTTTGCTTCCACTCTGCAGTTTTAATCTGAAATCTTAGGCGCCGTACTGCTCCCAGAGCTCAGAAACTGCTTGCACTAATGAAATTTCCTCCCACAAAATGTGCCTAGAACAATGGGAGTTTTGAACAGTTTATCATCCTGGAACATTGGCCATGATGGCTGATGGGAGTTGTAGTCTAAAACATCTGGAAGTTAATAGGTTCCCTATTCCTGCCATATAAATTTAATCGCAATGAAATCTCTCCATTCTGATCCATTTGTTGATGCTTTCACTTGTTATATAAAGCACTGGTAGTCTGTGATGTGATTTTTCTGACAATGTTATTAATGCAATCATAGGTTTTTGAGAAGTCTCCGTTGAAGGTGAAAAATTTCGGTATCTGGCTGCGCTATGATTCTCGCAGTGGAACTCATAACATGTACAGGGAGTACAGGGATTTGACAACTGCTGGAGCTGTTACACAGTGCTGTAAGTAGAGACCCTTTGGAATGTTTGGTTTCCTTTCGATACCACTATTGAAAGATAATGAAAAAGAGGAAATAATTCAAAATTTTTAATCGTGTCATCCATTGCATTTATTTTGATTAGTTATGCAACCTAAATTGACTAAGCATTTTATATGAAGCCAGGTTATAGTTGGCTGCAACCTGTATTTCTGTGACTTAAGAGTTGTGGTGGTAGTTTTGCTCCACCCATGCAGATTCTTTAACGTTAAAGGTTGTTTCCAACAAATGCCCTACCACAGACTTATATGTGTGCAACAGAACGTTATCTCCTGACCCTCCCAGCACCTCCTGTTCCCTCAAAATTATCTCCTGGTGGTTGGGGGACCCCCGCTCAGAGCTGATTTTTTTGGGGGGTGTGCACTGGGGGGAGAATAAACAAGTCCCGCACAAGTGGAATTTTGTTCATGCAGTGTTGGATACAACTCTTTAGGTTTTTTGAAAAATAAGTTGCAGCTTTGTGTGCTCTAGTCATAAACAAGTTTGGGACTGATGCACATTCCATTGTTCTTGATGGGTCTTAGTTATGGATAATGTGTCTGGCATTCTTTTCATTGACCCAAGCCAGGTCAAGATAAGTTTCATCCTTTTAATCTGTTCATAGCCAGACTTCTCTTGACCTAGTTTGGGTCAGCGAAAAGGCTAGCATGACTCAAAACCAACCTGCTGTTGTTGGACTACAACTCCCATCACCCCTAGCTCCTGGACCAGTGATTGGAGTTGATGGGAGTTGTAGTCCAACAACAGCCGGGGACCAAAGTTTGAGAAACACTGTATAAACTGTACTCTGCCACCTAATTCATGTGTTTTGTGGTGTGAAAATTACTTTTAACTTTTTTTTTGTCAACTGGGAACTTTGGTTGTCCTTTAGATCATGTACAGATTACATGATGGAAGAGCCACAAATTGTTACTGGTGTTGAAATTTAAAACTGCATACAAACCCAAAGAGCATTGTTTATAATAAAATGTTCTTGCCGTGTGTGCAGATATTAAATGTACCTTGTCGCCTTTCAAGAGCTGCTGTGCCTTTGAAAGTGAAATTGAAGGTCCTACAAATAAATACAAAAAGATTGTGTATTTGTGTATGTATAGATAGTTACAGGGCTCAACCTTGTTTATGTTCTTAGAATAGTTCATAATTGTCTGGCATATTACAGATCGCGATATGGGAGCCCGTCATAGAGCTCGTGCTCACTCAATTCAGATCATGAAAGTTGAAGAGATCGCTGCTAACAAGTGCCGCAGACCAGCTGTCAAGCAGTTCCATGTAAGTAGATTAAATGCGTACTTTTGAGATCTCTACAAAGTTGAGAATGGAACAGTCTTCATCAAAGTGATGTCAATAAAAAACTACAGTACTAAACCAAATCAAATTTCAATCATGTAAAATTGCCTATACTGGGTCTGCATGAGCAGATCTTCACCCCATGCTTCTAGAGCAATTTCTGGGACGAGGGGGTGCAGATTGTAGATGAGGGAGGGAAAATGCATTATACTCATGCATGGACCCATTTTCTTTTACTGTAAAAATACTTTTGTGTTATATAACATGAAACAACATGCTTTTATTTAATAAGAGAAACCTATTTCTCCTCTTGCTGCTTAGTTTCAAATTTATAGTATTATGTATACACACCTTGTTTTGTTTTTTAAAATGTTCATTTGCAAATTGTCCTCTAAGGATTCAGTCTTTGTTTCTTCTTTGCTGATTAAAACATACAGATGTTTGTTTGGTTTTGGCTTATTATAAACAAATCATATACTTTTAGTGCAGTGCAGTGTGTCCCCCAGCTGTTTTTTTTTTACCACAATGCAGATTCTGGTGCAGATATGTAAGTGGTACCATGATATTACTGGGGAAAATGGATTTATATATTTTTGTAGTCCCATCAGAAAGCGTCTGGAGCCTGAAACGTATCTGATATTGAAGGACACCTAAAAGACATTTTGCACTAGTGACTTTTTAGCAGCTTTGGGATGCTGCCTTTATTACATGTGCGTGGGGATTAGAAAGGTGCATCCCTGTTGCTATTAACATCCAAGATGTTAATTTAGTTTTACTAACTCTATTTTTCTTGTGTAGTAATGTCAATTATTAAAACATAGTAGCCATGAATTAATTTTACTAGTTAGTGTCTAATGAACATTTACTAATGCTTTTGTTTTCCTACAGGATTCCAAAATCAAGTTCCCTCTGCCACATAGAGTTCTGCGTCGTCAACATAAGCCGCGCTTCACCACCAAGAGACCAAACACGTTCTTCTAAATGCAGACTTGGTTCATATGCTCTGAGTTTCAATAAAGTTCTTTTTGAACTTCTGATTATTTTTGTTAGGTCTGGAACATAATTGTCCCAACCTTGCAAATACAATGTTGAGGGAAATTGCACATCTGCCTGTCATCCTCTTCCCACCTCTCTGCTGTGCATCTGTGGAAGGACAAGGGAGCTGATGGATCTAGAGTATCATTCACAGAACAGGATGCTCTCTGATAGACCCATACACAGACTGGCTTCGTCTTGCTTTTAAGTTTAGAAAAGAGAAGAGCAAAGTTTCTCAGGTTGCTGAGGAACAGGTAATTGTTATTGCCACAAGTAGTCATTTGCTACCTTAAATTGCTAGGCACACAACTGTGGCAGATACAGAAACTACATATAGAAAGTTATATTTTGTACTTTTTATTATACCTGTCACTTTCCTTAACATGTAAACAGACTCCAACTCAACAAAACTAGCAAAGAAGAACACACAATACTTCCATTATGAACACAGGAAAATGCTAGGTTGGTGTAGCCTACACATATTTATTGCTCCAATGTGTAAACTGTGTACGAAGAAAAGCAGTCTTGCCTTGTTCTTAGGAACAGCAGATGAGGTACAGAGGCTGGAGGTACCAGTTGGCTGCAAGTACATGGGTGGAATGCCAGGCTTAGTGGATCCTGCCAGGACATAGAGGCCTCCCCAAATTGTCCACTATGCCAGGTGCTAAAAGTGTCCCTGCATATTTGCACCAGAGTTTGTGTGGCCTATGACTGAGTTGAATACAGTGGTACCTCGGGTTACATATGCTTCAGGTTACAGGCTCCGCTAACCCAGAAATACTACCTCAGGTTAAGAATTTTGCTTCAGGATGAGAACAGAAATTGTGCAGTGATGGCACAGCGGGAGGCCTCATTAGCTAAAGTGGTGCTTCAGGTTAAGAACAGTTTCAAGTTAAGAACAGACCTCCAGAACGAATTAAGTTCTTAACCCGAGGTACCACTGTATTTTGACTTGACAGGCTCACTATAAAAATAGTTGAAAACACTGGGAAGGGTAATGTGAGGCGCAAAAGTTGTGGCTATAGCGGGTGTGGAGAACTTTTGGCTGATGCTACACAAAATGCCAGATACGGGGCAGGTGGCGTTACAGCTGACTGACTTAAAGGCAACTGGACACGCAATGCTGATACCATGATAGTCATCTTTCGCCTGATTCTACTTTTAAGTTCGGAAAATTTCTCCAGAGTTTAAAAAACAAAACCTGGAGTCGGGGGCTCTATGTCTTTCCTCTTAGCTCTTTCTCAGAATCCAAACACGGGAAGCAAGGACAAATTGACCAATAATCTTGATATTAACAGAAAAATATAGGACGACTAAGAAAGATGCAAAACAGACTGGTAGCATGTCTTTTGGTAAAGAATTGGGTGCTGAGTTGCGTAAGTGTGCAGCATGGAAAAAGGAAGCCTGATACAGTCTTGGGCATCGGTGGCCAATCCCCAGCCTGACGGCCCCAAACCTGGCCATTATCAGTGGATGAGTAGAGAAGGAACGAGGTTCAACCCCATCGTCGATGTGCCTGAACATGCAGCTGTACAAAGTTGGCGAGTGCAGCCTTCGGGCCGCCGCTCTAGGACTTGAGCCCTTCTGTCCTCGCTGCGCTCCTATGGAAATAAATTAGTTCCCGCCCCGCCGATTGTTGGATTCAATAACCAATAGGATCCGTTCCCCTGATTCCTCGTCCCCGCCCCTCACCAGCCTCGCTCGGGTTCCCCGCCCTTTGTCGTCCCTGATAGATCACGTGGCGCTGCGCCTTCCCTACAGCCCGATTGGCTCTTGAATAGGGATGGGGCGGGCGCGCGAGGGGGGTTATGATGGCCGCCCTCCGGCTCACGTGACTTGCCCTTTAGGTGTATATGTCTGGCGCGCGCGCGCGCGTGTGTTTGTGGATGTCTCCGCGTTGGGGCGCGGGAAAGGTGGCTGCCGTGCGCGTGGCGGCGGCGGCGGGCGAATGGGGGAGTCTACCCCTCTGGGCGCGCCGGTGCCGGTGGAGCAGGCGGTGCTGGAGACCTTCTTCTCGCACCTGGGCATCTTCTCCTACGACAAGGCCAAGGACAATGTGGAGAAGGAGCGCGAGGCCAACAAGAGCGCGGGCGCCAGCTGGCTCTCGCTGCTGGCCGGCTTGGCCCACCTGGCCGCGGCCGAGAAGGCCTATCACAGCATGACCTTCCTGGGCCAGAAACTAGGTACCGACCGGGCCGCTGATGCTGCTTTGGGGCCTCTTTTCTTCTCTCCTCCCCCCACCCCCGTCGCCCCATCCCACTGAGGCGCAGGCCTCCCCTTGACAGAGAAGGGCAGCGTTTCCTTGACGTGCGGAATTTCTCCTCAGGCCCGCCAGCAGTTGGTCGCCAGGTGTAGATGTTGAGTGAGGGGCAGGGGTGCCAACTTGAATAAAATATCGGGGGGGGGGGGCAGGTATTATGAGAACTGCCCTGAAACCCCCAGGTAAAGGTAAAGGGACCCCTGACCATTAGGTCCAGTTGTGGCCGACTCTGGGGTTGTGACACTCATCTCGCTTTATTGGCCGAGGGAGCCGGCGTACAGCTTCCGGGTCATGTGGCCAGCATGACTAAGCCGCTTCTGGCGAACCAGAGCAGCGCACAGAAACGCCGTTTACCTTCCCGCCGGAGCGGTACCTATTTATCTACTTGCACTTTGATGCACTTTCGAACTGCTAGGTTGGCAGGAGCAGGGACCGAGCAACGGGAGCTCACCCCGTCGTGGGGATGCGAACCGCCAACCTTTTGATCGGCAAGTCCTGGGCTCTGTGGTTTAGCCCATAAGAATAATAAGCCGCATCCCCGCCATAGCTGTCAGCTGTCAGCTTTCAGCTTTTAGATTTGAGAATAAGGGATCAGCAGCCTTGAAAATAAGGGATCAGCAGCCTCACCAGTCCTGGGGACAGTACCGAATATTTAACAATCTGGGATAGCAGCGGGAAGCAGTGGGAAACGGTGCTGGAATAAGGGAATTTCCCATAAAAAAAGGGAAGGTTGACAGCTATGATCCCCGCATAAACAAGGCGTGGTGCACGCACCTCATTTAAATGGCAACGCCCATCAACTTTGGCTGCCCCCCCCCCCGGTCCCTCAGGTATTTTATTGGGGGGGGGGGCAAAGGGACCTCGGCCGCTAGGAGTTGGCTCCTATGCTGAGGGGTTGGGCCCATGTCATCCCCCTTCTGCATTTCACTCTTCCCCACCCCTTTCCAGACATCCATATCCATGACAGCCTTGGGATGTTCAGCAGAACAAACAAAGCCTAGGGACAGCTCAAAGGTATATTTGCTGGCAAAGGTGTACGTGTTTCATGGAAGAGTTGCTTCAGACTCCCAATGTTCATCACAAGCAATACATCCTGTCATCCTGCCTTTATAGTTCCTGTTTCATACCCGGCAGAAACTGAATTCAATAATAAAAATATTGAGGGCCCTGTTTTTTAACACAATACATCGGCTTTTTGTTCTGATACAGCCTGATAGTGAAAGCAAGTGCTGGAGCAACTGCTTTGCATGCAGTTAGATCTGAGGTTCAGTTGGAAACACTGGTGGAGAGATGTTGCCAGTTAATGTAGGCCAGTGGTGTCCAAACTTTTTTCAAAGAGGGCCAGATTTGATGAAGCGAAGGGCCGTGAGAGCTGGCCAAAGGACCAACCAAAGTTGTTGAGCTTTTTTCAAGTTGGTGAGCTTTTTTTAGGCAATACTACTGAGCTAGCTAGAACAGAAATCTGATTCATGCAAGGCAGTCTGTTGTCGAATGGAAAGTAATGGGCAGGAATCATTTTGGGTGCTGGAATGGCCATTTAAATGTGATAGAAAGAGTCCCAGTTAATAGACTTGGGAAGGAGAGGGTGGTGAATGGGTCCTTCATCTTACAGGCTGCAGATTAACTTTCAAATCATTGAGCAACTTGTTCAAATTTGTAAAGTTACTCTAAAACAGCATTCTTTGACAAGGCACTGGCAGTCCAGGTAATGTGCTGATATCAGTAACCTTTTAGGGTTTTCTGGTTCTTCTAATGCTCATGTTTGCAGAACTAGGTTGTCACATGGAACTGTCAGCAACACCAGTTTAATAAAATCAGCCAATAGGCAGTGTCCAAAAACAGAAAAGCATAAGTCCTTCCTGAAGTCTCATATTCTGAAAAAAGCCGTGAGACAAAAGGAGAGAAGAGTTGCAGAGGAACTTTGCACTTGCTGGAGTGGGAAAAATAAAAGCATGAAAAGAGTTAAAGAATCTTGGAGGGATTTTAAGTCCTTGCTTTCAAAATCACAGCTGGTTACAAATAAGAATTATATTACTCTCTTGCACTATGTTCTTTGCATTTGATTACTTAACTCTGCTTCCTTCCCTTAATGGGTCTTGTGACTCCCTTGAGGTGTGATGTGGCTCTTGGGAAAATACATGCTTAAGCTTTCTTAATCTTAAATAATTTAAAATGTACTTGCTTGTGTGCTTTTAAGGACTAATGAGCAGGTCTTTGAGTTCATCTGTTCTCTTTGAGTTCTGATTTGCAGTTAGAATGTTGGTATATTCATGACTGTACGTCTCACGTTTCAGGGTTTAAAAAACTTAAAAGTGTTTCGTGTTGTTTGGTCAAAAACACATTCAAAAGTCTAGCTAGTAATAGCAACATGAGTTATTAACATTTAATGATGGCAATGCTGTGTAAAATCCTTAGAGAAGAGGTTACTTCAAGGTTGAGTATATTCTTCCCAGCTAACTTAGAAGTAATATTTAGACCTTTCTGAAAACAAGGCATGAACAGTGAAGCAATGTGGCAGAAGGCCCCTGATGAAAAATTAATTTGGAACAAGTAGAGGTTAAACTGGGACACAGGTGGCGCTGTGGGTTAAACCACAGAGCCTAGGGCCTGCCGATCAAAAGGTTGGCGGTTGGTTGGAATCCCCGCGATGGGGTGAGCTCCCGTTGCTCAGTCCCTGCTCCTGCCAACCTAGCAGTTCGAAAGCACGTCAAAGTGCAAGTAGATAAATAGGTACCGCTCCGGCAGGAAGGTAAACGGTGTTTTTGTGCGCTGCTCTGGTTCGCCAGAAGCGGCTTAGTCATGCTGGCAACATGACCCGGAAGCTGTACGCCGGCTCCCTCGGCCAATAAAGCGAGATGAGCGCCGCAACCCCAGAGTCAGTCACAACTGGACCTAATGGTCAGGGGTCCCTTTACCTTTAGAGGTTAAACTTGCTAAAATGCAAACTTCTATTACGTAATAATGAAATCTCTTACAAGTCATTGTTGCTGCTGAACATGCAATTGCTAATTAACTACGGAGGCATATTGTTTCGTCTTGTGCGTTTTTCCTCCATAGGGTGGGTAATATATACTTCTTTTTTAAAAAAAATACAGGTGGACAGTCATTCTTCAGCCGAAAAGACTCTATACGAACCATATATACATCTCTGCACAATGAACTGAAGAAGGTGGTGGCAACGGGTCGGAATGCATTGGGGGGAACAGCCCCTCACCTAGAAGAACTGCTTTCTCACCTGTCTGAGCAGCTTTGTTATTTTGTTCAGGCTCGAATGGAAATTGCTGATTTCTATGAAAAAATGTATAGCCTTAGCACCCAAAAGTTTATCAACTCCGAGGAACTGGTAAACATCTTGGAATCCATCCTTAAAAAATACAGCTCAAGGTCAGTGTGTCCTTTTAATGTCATTGATGTCTTTATTTTAAGCAGAAGGATTGAAAATTTGCATTATAGCTTTGTCAATGTAAAAGCAGTCCGGAATCCAAATGGTTTAGTCTTTATACTGTTTTACATATTAGCAAAAAATGAGTTTAACATATATGAACAATGCTAACAAGGTGTTTTATATGACCAGCTGTTGGAACAGGGATCTGGCACAGTTTCTATCATGTTTGCTATCCAACAATTTCATTAACTTATGTCTTCCCCTACCCCTTAATTTTTTTTTGATGGGCTCAGGAAGCGTGCAAATTTATACATAGTGCCTAAATTTAAGAACATAATCACAGATTTAGGGTTGGTACAAAATTGAGAAGCATGAGATCCTTCCTTAAGCATATGAAACATAAGCACATCCTCTCAGCCTTATCATCATGATTTTTCTAAACTGCAACATCCACAAATTAATTTTCAATAGTTCCCCATAATTTAATTTTTTAAAAAATATGGTTTCATATCTGTATTTCTTAATTGCCAGCATCAGGAGTAGACATTTTTGTGTGTGTAGAAAGCAGGTGTGGAAATGACTTTGTAATGGTGTCTGTGGTAAGGCTTTTAATTAGTACACATTTCTGAGACAGTGTAAGTTTTGTCATTCAGGCTTCTTCATCATCATTCAGTTGGCAGTTTTCTGAAATTACAGTTTTTCATTAGATGTCCCCGACAAGGCTTGCATTCAGTTTAAATTCTGCTTCATTTAAACTTGGTTAGCTGAGAGTCTTATATGGTGGACTGAAGGCACATTGTCTCCAAGTAGGCAACATTTTTCCAGACACAATATCAGGAATGTTCCTCTCATTAGGAAACAATTTGAGCACTGGTCTGTGCTTTTCCTTCTTTATCTAGTTTGCAGTAACAATAAAATGGCTGTTGACCTGGTCGTTGGAACCAATTGGAGCTGAAATTTTGTAGAGATGAGTAGCGGGTCACTTTCAAGTGGATGTTTATATAATTTAATTAGTATAACTTATTCTGACCAAAGTTTTCTGCTGCATCCAAATGTGAAGTAAGAATACTTCACATTTGGATGCAGCAGAAAACTTTGGTCAGAATAAGTGGTGAGTTGGAGGGTTGTTGTTTTTTGCAGAATTTGGGAGTAAATCATACATTATCCAACACTTGGAAGTACTGGCCCACTTCACATGTATGCTGTAATTAATGGTTTACCTTGAACATACATTTCTGGTCTGTTTATGTCCTCTCCACTACTGTGTGGAGGAAACAAACCATGATCTCTGGCTTAATGTTCTGACTCTGCTTTGTTTTGCTCCCAACAACCATAATCAGTAAGCCAAGAATAAACCTTGGCTAAGATTATGGTTTGTTAGGAGCGAAACATACCATGGTTCCTTGTTCAAATACAACACCTAGCTGGGGATTGTGGTTTGCTTTCTGCCAATGTGATCCAAGAGGATTGAAGCGGGCATGATTTACCATGGTTTATGGCTTCTTGTGATGTGTGAATGTGGCTGTTGTGCCCCTTGGAGACAAGCATAGAAAATTCTCAACTTTGATACATTGGTGAGTGGAACACAGGCAAACTGCTTATTCAGCGCACCTGGTACATGATTGTAACATGCAGAGTTGCCAAGATCTTAAAATCCTATTAGAAGTAGTGACAAAGCTCTTCGATTCTGTTTTGTACCATGGTGTTGTTTCCGGGAAGGACAGCATTTGGCAAGCATGCTCTAGAACTGTGCACTCTCTCTGGATTCCTGGCTGATTGAGAGAATAGCTTTTCTGTGCAATGCGTCTCACGCATCTCGAAATGTCTTCCCTTCTCTAGATTTCATCATCCAATCCTTAGTCCTCTGGAAAGTAGCTTCCAGTTAGAAGCGGATGTGCTTACCCATCTTTTGAAGGCTCAGGCACAGATCTCTGAGTGGAAATTCCTCCCTTCCTTGGTCCATTTGCACAATGCTCACACAAAGCTGCAGACCTGGGGACAGATTTTCGAGAAGCAACGAGAAACCAAGAAACACCTGTTTGGCGGCCAGTCTCAGAAGGCTGTGCAACCGCCACACCTTTTCCTGTGGCTCATGAAACTCAGGAATATCCTCCTTGCCAAATTTAGCTTTTACTTTCACGAGGCACTTAGTCGGCAAACGACGCCATCTGAAATGAAGACATTGACTGCAAAAGCCAATCCTGATTATTTTGGGAAAATTTCCAGCTTTATCAGGAAATACGATGCTGTTAACGTTTCCTTAATCTTTGACAACCGTGGATCAGAGAGCTTTCAGGGACATGGTTACCATCATCCCCATTCCTACAGAGAAGCCCCCAAAGGTGTTGATCAGTATCCTGCAGTAGTATCTCTGCCCAGTGACAGGCCTGTTATGCACTGGCCCAATGTCATCATGATTATGTCTGACAGGGCTTCTGACCTCAACAGTTTGGAAAAGGTGGTCCATTTCTATGATGACAAAGTTCAAAGCACATACTTTTTGACTCGCCCCGAACCTCATTTTACCATTGTAGTTATTTTTGAATCCAAGAAGTCTGAGAGAGACTCTCATTTTATCTCTTTTCTCAATGAAACTTCCTATTCCCTTAAGAACTCAAAAGCATTCGCAAGTCTGAAGCCTGGATCCAAAGGATAAAAGGATTTGCTATTAAAATTGTTTATTGGACTGCAAGGAAACTGACTTTTAAGGCTTCTAGAAATGCCTGTTTGTGTATGTTGGTCATTTTTTAAAAAATAGAAGCTATTTTAATATTAAGTATTTAACGTTTAATATTAATATTCAGCATTTTTGGAATGAATAGCTTGAATGATATAAAATTGAATTGGAAGGTGGCAGACTCCTCAAATGTAGTGCACTAAAACTATCAGGATGGTGTTTTGCTCAACTGCTGTATTTTTTTTTTAAGTCTATGTGACACTTGTTTGCCTTTACCTAAATGCACTTTATCTGTTGCTGGTCTGTCACTTAGCATTTGCTGGAAACAGATTTGAATAGGAATACGGAGTGTGAATCCCACCACCAAAAGCAATTGCCTATATTAAAAGTATTCTTTGGTCATATTCACTGGAAAACATTGGAACTTGAAGCAAATAATTGCAATAAATTAAATGCATAATGGAAAAATACCTTTCTTTCTCAGCTCTGTAAAACCTTGGTCTGGAATTCCATAACCCACATATAAGGCCACATTTCATCATCTTGTGGTAGTGTCTTTACAGATCCCTTTCTCTCTAACTCTGTTATGGTATAGGAAGCTGTATATACTTGTTATTATTTATTTTAAAAAAATTATATCCCATATCTTTGATGGAAAGAGCTCAAGGTGGCTAATAGTAAAAATAGCTCATGGTTTGTATCCAGTAGTGCCACCTACATCAGCTCTGGAAGGTTTGGGGGCTCCAGAGCAGGTTCAGGGAGAGTGCTAGGGCAGAGGAATACATTTCAAGGGGGGGAAAGAGGAAGAAGTCTTATTGTACTTGCAGAACTCAGCTTTTACAAGCTTCGATCCAAACTCAAATATAGCAATTTAAACCATCATGCTAATACAGATACATGAAAGCATTAAAACGTCACCAGGAAGCAACAGCTCTGCAGTGAAATAAAAATTAATCAGCCTTGGGGCATTTAAGGATATGCAAATTTCTTAAACTTACTTTCTAAGTCAGCTTATGTATCTAACCAAGGACCTTAGCTTTTATAGAGGTATTGTTAACTGGTTTTTCTTTTCTGGCATGCTGCCACATGCTGCCATTCTTCAGCTACTATTCCACAACAATGTACTCAAAATGTTGTTTTTTCCCTTCTAGAAATGAAAAGATCCCAACATTTGCAAAAGATTCAGAATGGATCCTCAGTATTGTCATTTGTGTGGCACCACCCCACTTTCTGGGCGGGGGCTTGTGTGGTGTGGTTTTGGAGATAGCTGTTCCATGCCACTCCCTCTGACCAGTGCAAGCTGTCAGTTTGCGAACTATTCACGTGATGGCAGCTAGTGAAGGGAGTTCAGGGATCAGCTGTAGCTCAGGCAGACACAGAGAGTTCCTCCTTTTATAATTTGTTAGAATTCCAGAATACAAGGTATTACAGTGGTACCTTTGGTTAAGTACTTAATTCATTCCGGAGGTCCGTTCTTAACCTGAAACTGTTCTTAACCTGAAGCACCACTTTAGCCAATGGGGCCTCCCGCTGCTGCCGCGCCGCCGGAGCACGATTTCTGTTCTCATCCTGAAGCAAAGTTATTAACCTGAAGCACTATTTCTGGGTTAGCGGAGTCTGTAACCTGAAGGGTATGTAACCCGAGGTACCACTGTATATACCAAAAAATCCAAAGAAAACTTGCAAGTGCTATCTCCATGCACATGCTTAGAAATCCTACGTTTACTGGCTGGCAGGACACAAGGGAAGGGAAGGTGAGGGGTGTGACTACAACCACAGACCTTTTCTCAGTTTGGGTGCAACCTGCCATTAGTGTGGGAGGAGGAAAAAGACACTAACTTTGTAATAACAGCAACCATGTGATGAAAGGTGTAGAATATCAGCTCCAAATGCACTTAAAAATGGACCCAGCCACGGCTATATCACCATAAATGGCAAGTGTGGAAAAGCCCTGACTAATGCATGGCTTTTTTATTTTCTTCTCTTTGGAGAGGTTAGTCATACTTCTCTCTCGTGAAGAGATAATAACACTGTGGAAACCACCGGCATGGCTGTTGGCCACTTTGGAATATTTGGGTATGGAGGGAGATTTTAGGAACAAGTTACTTTTCTTTTTTTCTTAGAAGATGAGCCATTTTGTATGGTTGGATGCTATCCAGACCCAGTGTTTTGCCAGTTTTAATGTCAGTAAGGCCTAGGAAGTTGTCTCTTGTCACCACCATTTGCCTGAGTTCCTCAAAACTCATTTTCTGTGAAAGGGATCTGACTTACACCCTCTGCTGTGAAGACAAAAGCAATGCATTCAACTTCTCTGCAATCTCCTTTGGTTGAGATGGAAGTACATTCATTCATTTTTTGCAACGCAACAGTGCCAGGAAAAGATAAATGTTCCAGTATGGGAAGAAAGAGCATATATCTTTCAGAGAAAATTAACAATAAAATAAAGACACGGTATGACTAGAGGGGGAATTTTGTTATTGATACCATGGGATCTATCAGTAGGTTTCTATGACACTCCTGCAACCACTGTTCACGCACCACCTCGAATTGCAAAAGCCTCACTGGCTGTGGATTTAATTGCATTTTCCCAATGGTGATATATTGCAGCTGAGTGCTGCAATAATTCAATATCCTGAACAGAAGCCCTTTCTTGAAGGAAAGACAGTTGCGTCCTGCAGAACAAATGAACAGCTGTGCTACATTTGTTCTTTGAAAAACTGGTTGTCTGGGAAGATCCTTGGGGACAGGAGAATATAGTGTGCCGGTATTGTCAGGTGTGCGTGCAGGAGACAAGCCTGTGACCAATAGGACTTTGCAGGACTGGGGCCTTCCTAAGTTTGTTCTGAAGAGGCAAGGCAGGGCCTCACAGGTGAGGCCGATTGGTAACTCACAGCACCTGGTGGCAAGAGCTGGGAAGGGATAGAAGGTCAGCATTTCCCTTCAGCTCTTTGCTACAACAACACGCTTCCTGCCTTGCTGCATTTGACTTCTTGCTTCCTGATCCTTGAACCTCAGCTTCTTGATTCCCTGCTTCTTGATCCTTGGACCCCTGACTTCATGACTCCTTGCTTCCTGACCCTCAGACCCTTGGCTTCTTGACTCCTGGCTCTCTGACCCTCGGACTCTTGGCTCGCGACTCCTGGCTTCTGGACCCCTGTCCCTGCTCCCACCCTGCCATCTTGCCCCCGGTCCTGACGTCCCCTGCCGGGACTTCGATCACCCGTGAACAGGTATGGTTTAAGTGTTGTGGTCTCCAACTCTCTTGACTCGCTGTTATAGCTACACATATTACACTGATGGCATTAGCAATAGCCTTTAGAACAATATAAATGGAAGGTTAAAGTAATTGTCAGACTTTGCACTGGCATTTAAAATCACTGTCCGTTTTCAAAAGAGCAGTTGAAAGTACACCTGTGTACAGTTTGGGTATGGTATAAAAATAAAATGGGTTTTAAAATAATTTTGGTTTGAGTGACCTGGGAGCTTCATTAGAAAGCATCACATACTTTTATTTACAACTTTACAACGGCAAAAGAACTGTGGTAACGTTTATTACCGAAAGAACTACGTTTGGTTGTGTCACTAGGTGCAATTCAGCTGCATTAATTGTAAGCACTTTGATGTTGCTTTTGAGACGATTGCACTGACTGTCTCCAGTGCAGTTAAATGCACATCAGGTATGCTCAGGGCTTTTTGTCAGCTGGAACTCTTCTGCACTTCTTGGCTGGCTCCAGAAGTGGGGGGTGGGTGGGTGACACCTGACCACCCTCAGCAAAGCCCTGCTACACATCCGGCTCATGACGGACTCTCCCCAAAGCCCAAAGGACACCCTCTACGGTCTCTTCACAAGCTGGTTGCACAGTGGGGCTTTGCTGAGGCTGATCAGCCTCCCAGCTAATAGCTGACACAGAGGAAGGCTGCACCTCAACTGAGCAAGCTCCCAGCTGAGAGGTATGCAGGTGTCAAGGCTCAGGGACTACTATCCCTCGCCCGGTGGCAGCCAAGAAAAAGCAGATAAGACAAAGAATCCTTATCACGTAATTTATTCAGTATTTACAGAGTACAGTGGTACCTCGGATTAAGTACTTAATTCGTTCCGGAGGTCTGGACTTAATCTGAAACTGTTCTTAACCTGAAGCACCACTTTAGCTGTGCCGCCGGAGCATGATTTCTGTTCTCAACCTGAAGCAAAGTTCTTAACCTGAGGTACTATTTCTGGGTTAGCGTAGTCTGTAACCTGAAGCGTATGTAACCTGAAGTACCACTGTAAAGGGATGTAATCTCTGCAATGATGGCGTCATTCCAAGTAATGTCTCTCCCCCCTGCTTCATCTCCCCTAATCTGTGCCGGCTAATCTGAGCCTTCTGCCGCTGAGCTGTCTGTTCTACTACTCTCAACGCCCGTCTGGTCCTGGGAGAAGCAGGGTCAGGAATGCTTTCCAAGGACACTGAGTCTGTCAGCTGTCTCTCCCCTGGTGCTTTCTGCTGTTCCACTTCCAATATTTCCCAGCTTCTCCCCTCTGCAGCCTCTGAACTATGCCCTTCTGCAAACCACTGATCCAAATCTATAGTGTCCTCCTGTTCTCAGGAAGGGTCAGTCCAGCCCCTGACAGCAGGGTGTGCATTTCTACTTGTTAAGCTGCTCAGCTGAGGTTTGGAAGGCTCCCCTTTTGTGCCTCAACTGAGCAGCCTCAACAAGCCTCTGGCTAGTGAGGAGACACCCCACACAACCCCGAAATAGATCCTCTTTCGGCTCTGGGATGGGTCTTCTGAGGGAGGTGCATTCCAGCACCTTTTTGTCTAGAAAAAAAAGCACTGGGTATGCTATATTTTCAAAGCATTTAGATCCAATGTCTGTAAAACTGGATAGTGAAGCAATAAAACCTTTGTCTCTTAGCAACACGCTCAGGTCCTGCCTCCTAGATATGTTTTCATCAATACACACTTTTCTGTTTTATATCTTATAAATAAGCCACTGAACCTCACAGAAAACTAAAAACAAATACTACATTCCAACTGGGAATAAACCTGTATATTAACTACAATTCCTCTTCAGAAGTCTACAGAATGCATATGTAGTCCCACTCCTTCAAATTATCGCGAGAAAGCAAAAGTACTTAGCTGCAATGGAAGCCAGAAGAGTCCAGCTATTGAAATAGAAGTTACCACTTGTTTGGTTTTGGAAAAGATCTTAAGGCTTGACCCTAACATACGCTGATCCAAGGCGGTTTTGGTCAGTGCCTTGATTTTGATATCAGGAAAATAATAAAGGAAGGGTTTCAGGCAACAAAAATGCGTTTGTGCTGCCTCAAAGTGACAGCCGTTCTTGATGTAGTGCAGTGACCAGCAGTGAAAGGCAGTGATGAGGATGCTATCGATCTTCAAAGTTTGTGCATCTGATGACATTTTGAGCGCAGCAGCTTAGAAAGGATAATGCAGCAAAAAGGCAGGATTATCAGGCAAGGCAGAACAAGGTCTACTAAAACACATTACAATCTGGAAGAAATCTGCCAGTTGTCATGAGAGTATAAAAAGTCCAAAACCTAGCACAACACCCTTTTCTCCCTGTGGCCAAGTAGATGCCTGTGGGAAGCTGGCAAGCAACACCTGAGTACAACTGGCCTTGTTGCTCATCTAATACTCTTTAAAATTTGGTGATCATCGCTACATCTTGTAGGAGTGAATTCCATAATTTATCATTTTGTTTGTCCTGAATCGTCCAACATTCAGCTTCAGTTCTACTATTAAGAGAGCAGCGTGGGCGGGTGGACTTTCCCCCCATCCACTTTCTCCACCTAGGATGGCCAGGCCATACCTACCAATAATAATAATAAATTTTATTTATACCCCGCCCTCCCCAGCCAAGACCGGGCTCAGGGCGGCTAACAACCAATAATAAAAACAAATTGATTAAAATACAATTTAAAAAACAAGATTAAAATACAACATTAAAACATTAGGATGCAGCCTCTTCACTGGAGGAGAAAGGAAAAAGAAAGAGGGGGAGGGAATCAAACTGATTCTAAGCCAAAGGCCAGGCGGAACAACTCTGTCTTACAGGCCCTGCGGAAAGAAATCAGATCCCGCAGGGCCCTGGTCTCATGGGACAGAGCATTCCACTAGGCCGGAGCCAGTGTTGAAAAGGCCCTGGCTCTGGTTGAGGCTAATCTAACTTGCTTAGGGCCCGGCACCTCTAGGGTGTTGCTATTTATGGACCTTAAGATCCTCCGTGGGGCATACCAGAAGTGGCGGTCCCGTAGGTATGAGGGTCCTAGGCCTTGAAGGACTTTAAAGGTCAAAACCAGCACCTTAAATCTGACCCTGTACTCCACCGTATCTATGTATCTATCTAAACCTACCTATGTATCTACCCGGGTGTTGGTTTAATAAGGGAATTAGTCAATACATAGTGGGGCGGGGGGAGAGAATTGGCTTAGTCTGGAAAAAGTTCAGCCTTTGCAGTTTTTACATTCAAGAACCATTGCCCTCTGTATCACAGTCCCAGACTTTGGTGCCTCTCGTTAAAAATACCTGGGAGACAAGCTAGAGAAGCCCTCTAAAACTGATGATTCATTGATAGGATGGATCATTGGGCTGACAGGTCCAAGCCAGCTCCCTATATCTATATATAAAGCTCCGACCTGCTCTATAATCACTTCAGTTGCTCAGAATAGCAACCTAAAAGCTTTTCACATTTCAAATTCCATAATCTTGTCACTTTAGTTAAAGGCCTGCCTTCAAGATGGAGTAGATTTTTCTACCAGAAGTACACTTGCAACTCTTACATTTTTAATACTCTTCTCACTTTCAGTGTTTTCCCCTTAAAACACACACACATCACTGCCCCAACTTTGAAAACATAAAGTTCTGAAAGTTGAGCAGCAAATATATGATACACAGTGTGCTTTAGGAACATTTGTTAAGCATGCCGTGTTATAGGGTCACAGTCATGGCCCTCTGTTGAGATGAGTCTGAACCACATGCCACCACTATAATGAGATACCTGGTGGAGGAAGAACTGGCTTATAGTTAGACAATGGTTCAGTTGGCTGATTTGAAACTTTGCAGTTTGGGGAAGGTAGGTTGGAGGATGGCCCATGTTGAATTTGGGGTAGAAAGGATAAGAAATGGCTAATTTTACAAACGTCAAATGGATGCTTCAGCAAGGGGTGGGCACCAGGGCAACATCTAGTATGGCCTTGGGGGCCAAATGGGGCCTTTCAGGACTCTCTCTGTGACAGGCGATGAGTTGAAGATTTATTTCCAGCAAGCCTTCAAATAGGAGTTTCCTCCATATTTTATTTTAGCACTCTTGTTGATACAAACTACTTCTTGTTCCTGGGGCAAGACACACTCCTATCATCTGTCAGTGGGTGGCTGCCTTGCTGCAGCAAAGCAACGATTGGGAGCTCACTTTAAGCTCCTGGTTGTTCCTTTGAACTCATGTCAGTACCTCCCCACACCTACTGTCAGGTGTGGAGCAGGTGGGCTTGGTTTTCTAGGCCAAACTGGTGCTTCAGCTGGGCCATATTTGACCCACTGGCCAGAAGTTCCTCACCCCTGACTTACAGATTTCTATACAATGCAATAAGCAAAACTACAGTCAGAGTGGATATCAAGTTGAACATGTGCGCTTTAATTTGAGAGCTGAGAACCTAATTTTAAGTGAATTGCTAATGAATCCTACATATATTTTGAAGGCCATGAAGCTTGAGCTAAGACTTACCTACAGTCCCCAACTGTAACCACTTTAAAATGGACTCAAGATTTTAGAAACAATTTTATTCAAACCTTAGCTAGGAAATCCTTGGTCCAACAACTAATTTTTTTCTGGCATTTTTGGGATCAGTTCTATTCTCTATCATTTAGGCTGAAACGATTTTGTCCCAAATTAGCATTTTGAAAGTGCAGCCTATCTGCACTTCTTCTGTGGCTCAGGGCTGCAGAGATAAAATATTTAATGGTGCTAAATTTTTGACACTATGCTGAGTGCACCATTTGCTCATGAAGTACTGAGGATTTTCTATGCAGCATGAAAAATAACTGCACTGTTTACTGAAAAAAAGTCTATTAAATATTTGAGCTGTTTATGAGAAGTAGCAGATAAAAGTGACACAGAATCATCTGACTTCATTACATAACCTGCTAGCTAAATGTCAAACGTGATAGGCAGGTGATGAAGAGCTCCAGTTCTTACTGCTTCCCTGTCAGCCTTCATGGGCTTCACGGGTTAATTCGAAAATGGATAGCCTTCTTTTAAGGTATATAGTTTTCAAAGTGTTTTATTATATTGAATCCTATGGCCCTCCAGATGTTGTTGGACTGAAAACCTTTGTTATCTATAATCACTGTGTGGGATAACCAGCCTCATATAACCAACATGCTTAAGTTTAATTAATGCATGAAGGGGTTAAGATCAGGCATACCCAAACTTGACCCTCCAGATGTTTTTGGGACTACAATTCCCATCATCCCTGCCCGCTGTTCCTGTTAGCTAGGGATGATGGGAGTTGTAGTCCCAAAACATCAGGAGGGCAGAGTTTGGGGATGCCTGTCATAGAGTAAGCAGTCCTGCCAGGTTTAACTCGTCTTGGGAAGGACTAGGTAATCAAGTCTTTGTTTTCCTGAAGTCTGCCTAAGTTCAGTGTATGAAGAGGCTAAGCTTGTTGCTCCAGCATAACCCCATGGCTTTCACAAGCCACTTGAGTTCCTGTACTAATAATTTAGGAACTTTCAACACTGTAACTTAGCCAAGTTTTATTTCTTGTGCAGCTTTTTCTGAAGACTGCATGGAAAAGGACATGAATCTAACTTAGCTGGAGAGTTTGTAAGTAAACCATTTAAAACTTATGAAACGTGGATTCTCCAATGCTGGGGGAAGAAGGGCTACTTTGGAACTTCCTTGAACATTTTTAATGTCTTAATCTATATTTCTATTCTTTCCTTCGCTGCATATTTTGCGATTTTAAACCTCTCCTGGGGTTCTCTCACCAAAGAGTATCTGTATTAAGTCTGAATCTTGGCAGCCAGAGACTTCTCCTTTTATACCTATTTTTTCCTTGTGATCAGCACATTGGCCATGCTGGCTAGAGCCAATGAAGCTCCACAACATTTGCAGCACCACAGGTTCCCTATCCTGGCAGAGAGACTAAAATTCATGCCCTTTGATTGTCAATGGACTGTATTTTACTGGCAGCCGTTTCTGTGCTGCTACCCACAGGAAAGAGATTGATAAAGCAGATTGGAGTCCTCTTGTTGCTTGCTTTGCCTTACCAGTGTGGCACCCATGGGCACCAGTGTGCCTGCCAGTACCTCCTTTGCCACTCATGAAAGGTGGCATTAAACATCCGCTTAAAAAATCCACAATGCATGAAAAGCTGATTGTTCTTCCTGCTCAGTTCTTTCAAGTGGCTCAGCCTCGCCTACTTTGAAGCCATTATGCCTCACCCTGTGGCAGCCATTTTGTGATAGGCCACACCCCCACTGCCCTATATCAGAATTCCACATGTGCTCACTGGCCCCCTGCTTTACAGGCTCTCTTCTAGAGCTGAATTCCTTATATCAGATCAGATTATTTATCCACCTACCCTGGTATTGTCTACTCTGTCCGTCAGTCGCTCTAGGGTCTCTGTTATGTACTGAGTTGTGGATCCTATTCAACTCAGTACATAACAGTCTCAGATGGGTTTTTCTCATTGCCTGCTACCTGGTCCTTTTTTAAAGCTGGAGAGACCAAGTATCAAGGCTTTCTACAGGCAAAGAATATGCTCTATCACATGGGTAGGCAAACTAAGGCCCGGCGGTTGGATCCGGCCCAATCGTCTTCGAAATCCGGCCCGCATGGATTTTACATGAGTAGAATGTGTGCTTTTATTTAAAACGCATCTCTGGGTTATTTGTGGGGCATAAGAATTCGTTCATTTTTTATTCTCCCCCCCCCAAAAAATATAGTCTGCCCCCCCAAGGTCTGAGGGACAGTGGACCGGCCCCCTGCTGAAAAAGTTTGCTGACCCCTGCCTATCATATTCTCTCCGATGGCAAATTTCTTCACACCATGAGTCCCTCCAGACATCATTTTAAAGGGCTTTTTAGGGCTGATTATTTGTGCTTAGGATGGTATCAGGGTGGTTATACATGATCCCAATTTCAATGTCATTTGTGTCTGCATAAGTTTTGCCCATTCACTTTCTTGATGGTAATGAGATTAGGGTGGTGTACATTGTTTTCTGCCTCCCAATGTTATTGTTACAACACTTATGTTAGGCTGGGAGGCAATGACTTGCCAAAGTCACCCAGTGAACTAGGATCTGAACTCAGGTCTTAAGTCCAACATTTTAACCACTGCATTCCTTGGCTGAAAAACCTAACCTCCACCCATGCAGGTATCAGCATGCTTGCAGAAGTACCTTGGGGGGGGCAGCCTCAGGGCAATGTCCCCCTAAAAACAGAGTCCAGTAAGGACCAAGAATGGTGGGTGAGGGATGGCGTGGGGAATGGGAAGCCAGCAGAGGGCAGAATGGAATGGAGAGACTGGAATCCTGGAGAACAACACTCTATGCTGCAACATTTTATTGCAGGTATCTCTCATTCCTCTCCTAATTCCAGTGTAGCTTTACTACTCCCAGGCTGCAGCTGTATGACTTTGTGTAAGGATTCCTGCATGTTCACCTGTGGAGCAGATTATTGGATCTGTGTTGGGGAGCCCCAGAGAATATAGTTTAGGGCTGGATGGGACGAATCCCAGTGTTTATGTGTTTTAAAGAAAGCACAGCACTAGGCTGACTGTGTGAATGAAAGCAAGCCACTAGGGGGAGATTCTGGATTAGAAACCTTAAAAAAATCACAATGCATCCAGTTGTGAGGCACACCACACTGTCTAGCTCTCGCTATAAAAGCCCATAATGCAGTATGAGGCTCTTCACATGAATAGGGTTGATCCATGTGATGACACACATTATTGTCACTGCATGCAAGGATGCCTGGACTGATGGGAAAACTCTATAAATAGCTTTGGGGATGTACACAATATAGTATTCCCCTGTCTCCATTTTTGAATTAAGTAAAAGATTTAAAGGTGGGTGTGTGCACACACAGAGTGGATCTCTATTCCCTCTCTTATAAAGCAACCTGGTGGGATGGAAAGTTAGATTCTGGTGCTGATCAGAGTAGAGTTGCTGGGAGAGGAGTCCTTAAGCCTCCTGTCTGTACTCCCTTCCTGATTGTCATTTCCGCACTCTGCTTTTAGCTCTGATGGGAGTAAAAAAAAAGGGGCAAGTTGCTGAACCAAGGTGTTTTTCCTCATGTGGATGGAATTTAATAGTTACTTATGATAGGGGAGGGAATTGATTTACATCAGGGAAATTACATTGGAGCGTTAACCCGCCAGACTGCTTCAAGAGAGCAAATCAGAAGCCTCCCAGGGCTGTTTTAGCCCATCGTCATTTGTGTAAGCCCGGGTTGGGGAATTGGTGACAGGGTAAAGG
Source organism: Podarcis tiliguerta (assembly GCF_965153285.1). NCBI lineage: Eukaryota > Metazoa > Chordata > Lepidosauria > Squamata > Lacertidae > Podarcis > Podarcis tiliguerta. The sequence continues at coordinate 29,122,570 of NC_139543.1, read as the reverse complement.
TAAAGGGACCCCTGACCATTAGGTCCAGTCGTGGCCAACTCTGGGGTTGCGGTGCTCATCTCGCTTTATTGGCCAAGGGAGCCGGTGTACAGCTTATGGGTCACGTGGCCAGCATGACTAAGCCGCTTCTGGCGAACCAGAGCAGCGCACGGAAACACCGTTTACCTTCCCGCTGGAGTGGTACCTATTTATCTACTTGCACTCTGATGTGCTTTCGAACTGCTAGGTTGGCAGGAGCAGGGACCGAGCAACGGGAGCTCACCCCGTTGCAGGGATTTGAACCGCCGACCTTCTGATTGGCAAGTTCTAGGCTCTGTGGTTTAACCCACAGCGCCACCCGCGTCCCTTGGTGACAGGGTGGTAGTTGCTAAATACTATTAGGTCCAAGGTGGCTTTTCCCCCCAGGTGTGGCCACACTGTCACATCTTCCAAGGTGGTTAGAGCCACCCACTCATGCGAAGACTCATTCATCACACCCTGAACCCACCCAGTCTTGCTAAAGGTAGCTATTGCTACCTTTAATCCGCCATGAAGGTTGAGCACCCAAGCGCCATGTTATTGGGTGCAAGTTCACAAATACTCTTGTCAATGCCACCAGGCTGCAAAGCTGAAATTGGTCCTACAAAGCATGGCTTGATGGGGCATTAGAAAGCTCACTCAAGACGGCATCAATCGTGGCATCTTGCTTGCAGTGGAGATGACTGATTTTTGTCCTCAAAGCACCCAACTCTTCGAGGTTTCTGAGGTGTCCTGGTCTCCCTCCCTCAATGTAAGGCTCAACAGCTTATGGATCACGCTTAATAATTCCATGGGCCAATTTATCAAGGACAGAATGCAAACCGTGAAGTAGGTCCTCTTCTGCCAGCCTGGTCTTGACACAGGGATAGATCAAGAAAGCAATCTTCCTACTGAAGTGTTACTGTTGTTAATCAGAAATATTGGACCGTCGTAGTAAATGGGGAAATTATGAATGCTCACTTTCAGAGAGCTGGTCTGTTCAGGATTTTTTTCTTATGGTATCACTCAACCAGTACTTGCTGTAGAAGGTAATGATATTCAATTGGTTACTATGGTAATGATGCACTAGTTGCCATGGTGCACAAGTACTGTATATATATCTATTTATCAATTTATTTGAAGGCAGCAAACGGCGGGCAATTTTTCAATGTAATCAAATATGCCATGGGTAGTCTAGGGATAAAATGTAGATATGTACCAATTGCACAAAGAAATGGAGGGACCCCAGAGATAAATTCAACACATCTTGGCACTCCACATTTACATAGTTGCTAAATATGGGTGTTCCCCGTCTCGCCGCACAACTTTGTGAAAATTCAACCCCTCCTCCCTGTCCCTTTGTCTAAAATATTCATTCATCTTCACTAGTGCCTGTTGGGACTGGGGTGGGTCAGCAGTAGATGGAGCCCACTAATTCTATTTTTTGAAATCAAAATTTTTAAATTTGTTTTGTAAAAGAGCATGACATTACGTTTCCCCTTCCCGTCCCACTCCCCGGAGCAGAGACTCCTATGAGAAAGCGTTGTTCCAAAGTTTCAAATGTATCTAATGCTCCTGCTGCCTTGCAAGAGATCTTTGTGAGGAGTGAAGGCTGGATGGTGCCTTGTATGCCTCCTTCCAGTAACTCTTGCAGCCAAGCTCTAGTGCCAGATATATTGCTCTGCTTTCCTTTGGACCACATCAGCAAGCAGAGAGGGAGGTCTTGTCGCCTGGGTAGCCTAGGACCTCCATACGCACTGCAGAGGCTTGCATCCCTGAGAGGTCACTAGTGCAACCTCCTGCAATGTAGGAATCTCAGTTAAAGCATCCATGACAGATGGCCATCCAAGCTCTGCTTAAAAACCGCCAAGGAACTGTCAGACAGTTTCCCCCCCGAAAGTTTATTTGGGATCTCCTTTCTTGTAACTTGAAGCCATTGCTTCAAGTCCTACCATCCAGAGCAGGAGAAAACAAGTGTGCTACCTCTTCCACGTGACAGCCCTTAAGAACTGTGACAATTCTATGATTTTATGATCACCATGGAGAAATGCTTCTTTTTTTGTGTGGCCCAGCTTCTTGGCCAACAGGATCGTGGTGCCCCAAGAAGGGAGAAGTCAGATCAAAGCATCACTCCTCTCTCCCTTAACCAGGATTTGACCCCAGGTCATGGCAGTTATATGCTGAATCCTCACTACCTTAAACAACTGAACAAGCTTCTCAGGCCTCTGCTTATCATCTCCATAGAATGAGTCTGTTGGCGTGTGCCGTGTTATTTGTGATGGCAAGATATCCCAAGCGGACTTTCCAAAGTTTGCTCCAAGTTAAGTAGGTGTAAATCAGCTGAGCAAGGATATATTTTCCTTTAACAAAACCACTTCAGAGGGATTCCTTATTCATACCCTACCTAACATTTTCCTGACGCTGTTGCATCCATAATAAGGAACATTTGTATTAGTTAAATATTGAAGCAGGTTTCTTGTTAAGGTACAAAAAGGGATGTGATGGAGATAAAACAAGACAGGCAGGAGATAAAAGGGTTGTGTCTTTGCGACATCAAGATTTACCACTGGTAAAATAGGGTGGATATGCAGCTACCTCCCTTTGTAACTCTGTCGTGCTGAAGAGGCTAATTCTGGAGACACATCTCCATGCAAAATGCATGATTTGGCATCAATGTTATATAAGAAAAAAATGCAAGGAATGCAATGCAGTGCATGAAGTTTTCTCCCTTAGCATTCCGTATCTGCTTCATGCATATAGTTTTCCTGCATTATTTCCTTCCAGAAGATGCAAATAATTCAAACTTGGTATATCCCTGTTCAGTCTTACTGGTGTTTTATTGCAGCTGCATTCTGCGACTTGTTCTTGACACAATAATAGTGCTTTAGTTAGTGGTGGATTTATTCTGCTGAGTTTGTACTGTTTTTCTTCTCCAATGATACCATATTATTGCTGTCCTGAGGGGATATGGCCCAACCAAAGCGGGACAAAATAAACCAGTACATTTGGGCTTATAAAAAAAAGTTACGGGATTTCAGCATGAAGTTACAGGATATGCTGCGATTGACACAGCGGAACCACTCCAAAACTTGCTGTCACAAGCAGTATTGAAAATGGGATTGTGTGTAACCACCCAATAGCATCATGAGCACAAATCATAATGAACGCAGAATAAAAAGGATGTTTGCAGGGCCCCTAGAAGGTATGATTTCCCCCTTAATATTCCAGTGAAAGTCAGAAAATTATTGGCTCATAAGCTGTTTTGACGGGAAAAATAACCTTCAGGTTGGGATTTTTTGTGGAGTGCCTTTTATGCTTGGTTGACATACCTCGAAGGCACTCCTTGCAGCTCTACCCCTCCTTGGGTGAGGGTCTTGGATGGCAGATAGCTTGGGTGAGAGCCAGATGTCCTAGTGTTATAGACAGTAATCTGTGTGATCTATGGGTAGGAATTTGTTTATATATTTTTATGGTTCTGCCAGTGAATATTTGGTCTCCCACTGTTTCTGCAGCTCGTTTTTTGTACAGCAAAAATGGCGCTAGAGTTGGAGTGAATGTGTACAAATAGAATAGGGCAAGTAATATTGGTTGACTACTGTGTATTGTACGGTTTGTGTAGATGTGAAAGAATGTGCCTTGGACAAGAGGTGAGAAGGGAAGGGGTTCTTTATTTTTTAAATGTGCTGCTATCTTAATGTTTTGGGCTTGTTATTGTTTTATATTGGAGTTTTTCAGTTTCATCCTTTATTATAGTTCTTTGTTATTTTTGTGAACCGATTAGAAGTTGTGTTATTAAGCAGTATGTAAGTAAATGAATCTACCATACATTTTGGAAAATGGCTTGTCCATTTGTTCCCTATAGTTTTGGCTGCCTCTTCAGAGAGTGTTGCCAAGCTTGGCACAAGAGTTTCCATAGTGGAGGCAGCCATCTTTGGGAATTTTGGGGCCCTAGCTGCCCTTTTGAATCAAGATGGTGGACCAAAGCATGACTTTGGTGTAACTTCACCCTTTTTTTTTTTTTTGGCATAGGTTTACCACCTATCAAAAATTGTCATCAAACAGGGGTTCCTGAGGTGGAGCAAATTTGATCACTGTTAGGATTCCAGGTGAAATTTTGAATCAAGATGTCAGACATCACTTTGGTGTGACTTCACATGACTTTACATGATATTTGGCATGACAAGCCCTAACTCACAAATCACACTATCTAGAAGCCACAGTATATTTTGCTTTCTAAAAAATACCTGGGCAGTGCAAGACACTCCTCACTTAGATAAATATAAATGGAGTCATCTGTGTTCTTTGTCTACCATTTCCACTATGCATCTTTTAATGCGTTACAGTTGCTTTCATGAGCTGGAATTGAAAGAGGAGAGTTTGTTTGGTTTGAATCTGGACAAGGAAAGAAACGAGTTCTGAGCCTTTTTTTAAATGGCTGGTAGAAGTGGTCTTTGTACTTTGTGGCTGTCTGGGTTTGCTGTTGGCTTTGGGAACAGCACTACCTTCATATGAATGACTGCTTGCTTACCTGCTCGGCTTGTACACTTGTAAATAAATGAGATATTTCCAAGCACCATAAGACTCCCAGGCTGCCTTCACTAAAGGTAAATATGACCCTATAAATGTATTGGAACTTGGGGAATTGGGCCTCATTAACACTAAGCCTAGAAAAGGCATATGCAAGGATACACACGCGTAGAAATATGTTGATAATTAGACATCATTAAAACAAAACAAACACAGACAAAACTACCCTTATTTATTATATAAAGTTACACTATGAGAAACAAATCTGAATGTATATTGAAGCCTGTAATGGTACATGCCAAAATGTACAGTACTATACATAAAAGTGCATTGTCACAACAGCTTAACAGTACGTTTTCTTCTTTTAAAACTGTGCAATTGTAACTCTCCTGTTGTCTGAGAATGGAAGGAATGCAATGGGAATGCAGCAGAACATGAAATGGAACTGCAACAATACAAGAGCAAAGTTAAAGCTCCTCTAAAATTGTAAAGGCACTTTCACATGTACATACTACAGATGTACATTGACACAATTAGGTAACAGTCAACAAGCAGGAAGCTACCAGCACTGCAATCTATCAAACTGACAGTCAAGGACAATACTGATTCGATTAGGTACACAGGCGGTTACCCTTTTACTATACAGCCTGTAGCTGTATCAGTCTTTCCTCTTAAATATCCATTCACTATACTTCAAGTAGCTATAACAAACCATCAAACTACACACATTTAACTTGCGTGAATGTTCTAAGCAGAAGCAATCACTGGATGCACTGTTTCTAATATTTTTTCCCTTCTCCACTAAACAATCTCTAATATAAGCAGTATGGAGGCCGGTACAGTTATTCAGACATACAGAGTTTCCCTATGCAATTTCATGATACAGGCACCCACCTTAAGTTTTGCCACACAACCTATTAATAATAATACAAAGTCACTAGGCTATAATGCACTTAAAGGAACGGCAACACTTCCGTTTGTCCCATAGGTCCTAGATTTGGGCTCGTTACAAAAATAATTCCTTGCAGGGGCCACGGCAACACTTCACTATGATTAGCATTAGCTAAAAGCTCACTACAGAGTCCAGGAGCTTAGTTAAGCCTCCAGGGTGCAGTCTAGGGATATGGGATCGAGTTCCTTTCTAGATGGTGGCAGCTTTGGTGAATGTAACATTTCCTATGGTCTACTGTGGCAAACAAAATCATTATATATACTGTAGCGCCAAGTGAATTCTTTGTCACCTTGTTTTTCAGATTTATGAATTCCACCCAGATCTGGTTTCCAATTTAGGTTTGTAAATAGCCCCCAGCTTCATCAACTGAGATGAAAATGTTTGTCTCTCCCCCATTTTTGGGCACAAATAGCTAACAGAGATGTGTGAGCAGGGCTGGCTCACAGATGTTCATGTGGGCAACTTCTTTGCAAAGCTACTTAGGTCTTTGCCACGTCCATGCTACGTGTGATTTGGCAATCCCATTCAGCTAAATATAATTAGTAAACAAACTGCAATGGGAGCAACTCAGTCCCAAACAACAATGGTAGCTACGATGTCCTTAGGCAATTCTTTCTGCCTAACAACTAGTCTGCTCCTGTTTGATTCCGCATAGTGCGAAGGACCCAAATGAAAACATTCATTTTGAAGAATGACAAGTTCCTAATGTGACAAGTTCTATGCCAAAAGAAACCCCTTATTTTGATCAAGCTTTTCATATGTAGACAAGTATCAGCTGAATCAATTCCTCCCCCCAACTCCAGTCTAGTACTTATAGTTTTTAGTTAAGTGTTTGCCTGATTAGTAACATACGATAAATTCTCCTGTGGAGTGAGGTGGTGACCTTGTAAAAACATTCATGGAAATGATATAGCTTACTGTTAAGTTTGTGCAAAACACTTGTTAGTTCATATGTAACAATAACAACAAAGATGAAGCACTATGCAGGTTGATAGCTTCACTCACACATAAACACACATGAAAAAAGTAATGACATGTTAATTTGGGGGGAGGGGAGGGAGTGGTTCTGATACATTTTGTTCAGATTCTAGAGTAGAAAATGAGATTTTTGCCCTGTGAACAACCTCTCGCCTCAAAAGGAGTTATTCCAGTTTAGAAATCAAAATTCACCTGAATAAATACACTTGAGAAACAGAACACTCTTTTGTACACAGTAGCCCCTTTCGCATGCCACAAGGAGCAATAAAACCATGACTTACTATGAACAAGCCTTATACCAGTGCATGCTGTTCAATCTGTCCTACTCTTCTCGGAGCCAGGAGTAACAAACCGCAAAACGTGGCTTTGTCTTACTTATTAACCCGCACTGGTTTGTTTCTTGCAAACAAACAGCTAGTGGCAAGCTACAAACAAATGGCAAGAACTAGCTACCACTTGTTCCTGGCTTACCGCTCACGGTTTGTTTGTTGCTCGAATCAAGCCTTGTGGTTTGTTTCTTCTAGGAGCTAGCACACTGCTTGTTCGCACAAAGCCATGTCTTACTGTGACGTGCAGGCCAATGTGTTTCATAATCATAAGGATACAGCAGCTTTAAAGTGTAGGTTTTCTAGGAATGTTTTGTTACAAATCATTGATTAGCTAAGACTATCTGCAGAGACATCTAAACCATCGGCTCATAGGAATGTAAACATATTTTTTGTAGTGATTTGTTTGTGTGAACAGTTATCTGAAAGAACTGGTGGCTAAAAATCTACCTTTATTGCAGTGCAGCAAGCCTGAGTGCAACCATTGGAAACTATTCTATATAGCATTTCTGACAACAGGCTTTTACTTTGATTTAGAGAGCTGCCATCTACGTGGTGTGAGATGCAAATACATTCTCCATATGCTGTACTAACCCTACCAACACGCATACAAAGTATTTTGAAGGAAATGTCTTTCCTGATTCACTTCTTAGCAATTCTCAAGATACAAACTTTGTTAGCCGATATAAAAAATCTGATCTATACTGGAGCCAATTACAATATAGAAGTAAACAAATCCATTAACTAATCCCTTTCAAATGACCACTCATAAGTCTAAAAACTAGAGTAAGTGTAACTCATTGAACCTCACGGGATGCTGGCTGTGACCTGTGATGCTTTTATTAGAAAAGGTGCAGTGTGGAGTTTTCAAGTAAAAGCACGTATTCCTGTTGTTTTAAAACGACACACAATTAACTGTCCAGTTTAAAAATTGGACCCATGTTAACGTAGGTAGCTTGGAGACATTACACTAAAAAGACAACTTTTTTTAAAAAAAAACGAAACCTCTCCCGTTATAAATTAGAAACGAATGGTGTGATGGAACACAAGACATTGATATCAGCGCTCCATCCTTTTGGTAGTTCACTCCACGCTTGTCACACAAACTGCTTGGTTTTCACATTGTGCAAGACTTGTCTGCTGGACCTTGGGAAGGAGAGGAAGGGCCCACGGTTGGGTTTGTTTTTGGAAGAACGATGGGCTTTGGCCTAAGGGCAGGCGGTTTCAGTTGCACCCCCATCCTGGGTGCCACCATGGGCTTGAAGGTACTCATAGTATCACTGGAAGAGCTGGTGCTACGCCGAATCTGAGGCTCGGTGCTTCTTAAGAGGACGCTGTGGAGAGGGCTCAGGGATTCCGTGGAGGCGGTGCTGGAGGGGGAGTTTTTCATTTGTTCCAAGGTATCCAGCACTACATCTGGGGCATGTTTTGCAGAGCTTTGACGTTCCAGTTCCCGGAGTTCATTCAGAGCTGTGTTCATTGTTTCTTCAATATCCTGTTCCAAAGGAAGAAGCAAGTTTGTTCAAGGTTAATGAAATACCGAACACCAAAGATGGCACGGGGGGTTGCGTTGCGCCTCCTCCCTACACCATAGTGGAAACCAAATCTCTTTCTGTCTCGTGTGAGAGTAAACATATTAACCAAGCACCAGTATTATTGAGGCGTAGGAATGCCTCAATAGATAACTACATGTTTAGAAAATACCAAGAACACCATGTGTAGAACTATTCAGTCACAGCAAGGTGCAAGCAAGAACAATACCAGGTGTTTCCTGCTTATCTGAAGCACAATACCTATTTTTCAGATAATAATAAAACATACTCATGTTTTTATCCTTAGCACTATACTTGGGGCTAGATGAACGAGTGCTACAGTGCTTCTCCTGGGCAACAGAGAAGTGGACACACTGCAAGAAATATGTGTCATTTGGGATTTGCTGTGCAGACTTGCTACTTTTCAAACTTTAAAAAATAGTTTAAGAAATACTGATATTATATAAATGCTTTTCGCCATGAAGGCAAACCGGTTGGAATTCAATGCTGGGCCTATTCATGAGTACACCCACTGAAGTTAATAAACATGAAAAACTTAGGTTCATTGGATCTATTCCAAATAGGACTTAGCTGAATAGAATCCCCAAGGTTCAAAAAGGGATGAGAAAACATGTATGTTTTGTAGTTGATTTTTAAGGAGTGGAAGAGACTGGACCACGTGAGTATCTCTGATTTCCAAATGTAAGGTGCAAACAGCTTGAATTTAACATTAATATGACAATAAAAGGAAAGGTAGTGCAAAGATCATATTATGGACAAGGAAGATTAGATGAAATGCAGAGTGAAGAACAAATATCAGTAGTTTAACATGAAATTTAGGAATACCAACAAAAAAGGCACTGAAGTAATCAAGTATGGATAAAATAAGAGAATTAGTAAGAGTCTCAGTGCTAACTTCTAACTTGCTCACCTTTATCATTAAATATATCCAGCCATCATGTAAAGCACAGAATTAACTCAGAGGTGAGGCATCCCTTTTTGTGTACCTGCACACATTACCAAGCTGATATGAACACAACACAATCAAGGAACTAGAAATAAACACTAATAGCACAGCCACCAGGTTGAGGTTATTGGCTTATTTATCTCAAAAGTTCACACTAACATTCCCTGTAGTAGAGAAAGCAACAACTCCTATGTTAACTCACAAGACGCACCTGAGCAATTGCTTCTGGGTCAAGTGGTTTGTGATCATTGAAAACTGGGTATTGGCCAGATGATGTTGATCTTCTAATGGGTGGGCTGTCAATTTTCTTCAGGGATTCGTGCCTACTAATATTGGTGAGGCTGCCATGACCAGGCCTTCGTCTCCTTTCTGGGCTATCCGTATTGAGGCTGCGGTTTTGAAGGGCAGCACGAGAAGCACTGTGGCTTGTCATACTGGGGGAACCCAACTCCAGCGATGAATTGGCAAGGCTGTGTGGTTGATGAACTGGACAGTGTCCGTCGCTGGTTCTGCCAGGGCGTCTGCCGGAAAGCAAGAGTTCAGCTCTCTTGCGCTGCCTGCACAGAGAGGCAAAGTGAAGACACAGGAAATGAAACGAAGAACTTACAAATCATACCTGTCAATACATGTTGCCCAACAAAATGTGTTGGTGTGATGAGTGTGAGTCCACCAGTTCAAATATCTCACCTATGAAGGTCTAGATCAGTGTTTCCCAGAGTGGGCGCTACTGCCCCCTGGAGGGTGCTGGATCAATGGGGGGGGGCGGTAGTAACCTCAGGTGCAATTGGGGTGGAGCGTTGAATAATAATAAAGGGTCAGTGGAAGCATAAAGAAAGAAGCTAATAAAATTTTGAAAAACCATTTGTATAGGTTTCATCTGTTGTGTTATGACACTGGCCACTAGGTCGGGCACTGTTGTGAGATGGAGGTAATGCCTCCCCCTGGATCTGGCGGTCGTGTTGGAGTTGGGGGGCTTTCCCGGGTTTGGGTGAACACTTTTCAGCTGCACCCAGTCCCAGGAAGTGGATCACAGCTTGCCTACCTATTTGGCCAATGGCAGGCGGGCTGTGGCACCGCCCCTGCCCCTGGGGCAGATTGGATTGAGCCAGCAGGGGGGCGCTGAGTAATTTTTTTTCTGAAAAGGGGCCGGTAGGTCAAATAAGTCTGGGAAGCTGTGGTCTAGATGATCTTTGTCAAGACGCTATATTTTATGCCTCAAACCCCCATGAACGAAAAAGTTGTTTCACGGATTGCCAAAATAATACACGTGGTGTGCTTTTAACATTCTCTAGTGCAATATAAACGCCACGTATTTAGTTAATGCTGAGTGCTCTGTTCAATTTACCTTCCGGAATATATTTCGGGTTGACGATCTGTGGGTGAGTTCATATCCTTAGAGGAAGATTTGTCCTCTGTTACAGGTCCACTGCTGGCTTCACTATCTGCTTTCTGGCTCAGTGTGTCTGAAAATGTATCATCCCTGAGCAGAAAAGACAGGTGACAATTCTTGAGAAACCAATATTATTGGGTGGAAAGAGTAAGAGTGGTTCATGATCTCCCCCCCCCCCTCCATTTTCAGTCATCTCATTCTCGTTAACCACCACTATAACCATTATATTCAAAGGCATTAGGTAGATATATAATCAAACGTCGGCCAATAGCAGGAATGCAATTGAAAAATTAGGAAGCTCTGCGGGGCAAGAAGAATATCCCCAGCTGAACTTCTCTTTATAATTTGCCTTCTGGCTTCAGCTTTGTAGATGCTCCTAAGTGACATTTTGCCTCCCAAATGGCAACTGAGAAGGTATCATAATAAGGAAGCAAGCAATGTATCTTACAATTAGCCTAACAACAGTGTTGATACTTTTAGGAGACGGGAAGCATGATTTTTCAAAGAGGGAGCTGTATTTTTATTCAAACAGAATTCTGAGAAAGGCAGAGAAACAGGAAAAGTGCAATCATATACACATTTTACAAAATCTGTGGGCTGCAAATGACATAGAATTTGATCTTGAGAAGTGAGGATGGTTTCAGTTTAAGACTAAGAATTCTCACCATGCAGGATTTGGCAGCCCTCTTCCATTATTACAGCTGCTGAAAGCAGTGTTTCTGCTTATTTGAGTTATTTCTATACTGCTCTTCATATAAATATACTTCGCGATATTTAGTGCTTTTTGTGTGTGGTGATATTCACCAGTAAGAGGAACAGTCGTTCCTCTTTTTTTGCTGCCTATGGCGGCCATTTTATGCAGCCAGCTACAGCACTTTAAGTTATGAGTACCAGCAACAACAAAAAAGCACTGTCAGGACGGTTCACAATAAGAAATTACAGTAAGGGATATCCCTATATGCTACCAGAGGAGAGAGGGAGAGAATGAAGAGATAAAGGAGGAAATGATGCTCAAACATTGATTGGCTCTTGGCAGCATGAAATTGCCCTAGGGCCCCAGCTTCCACATGCACTCCTGCCCCCTATCTGGAACCCCACTCCAGGGGCTCTGCCCCACAGCTTTGGTTTATAGGGCCTGCATAATGTCTACGAATCAACCATCGGTACTTGACTAGACTGGTCTGATTGGGCACATGACAACTTCTAGGATACTTTGCACCACTTAGCTGTTCCTTACATATCTTGAACCACTATGTATTGGTGAGGTACAAGGCCGTCAATTCCATTGTGTCTTCCTTCCCACCAGTCATCAGAAGCTCGATGATATAAGAGCAGGGAGGCCCCTTTTTTAAAAGACAGCTCTCGTGCAGATCTTCCAACATAGTCAAACTTGGCAATCGCTTCTATTGGTTCACATTCTGTGGAGGGAAGATGAAGAAACATGTATTAGACCGGGCTGGGGGTGGGGACAGGACTCAGGAGGAAGAATTCCTCATAAAGAACACATAATGGATGCAAGCAAAGGTGAAGAGAGAAAGACTTTTATCCAGAAATGACATTCTGTTGATCAAGAAAATAAGCCCCCATAGAATTTGTGGAGCTCTTTTTCTTGCCTTTACAATATTTCAAGTGACAGGGACAAAGAGAAGACTTGGGATCTGTAAGAAACTTAAGATTTTCGGAATGGTCAGTCGCACAATGAACAAGTGCTGTTTTCTACCAGCTGTTTACAATGATGCCAACAATCCTGCATGAGACTTTTCTGGGCTGCCTTCAGAGTTTTGATTCCCTGAAAGAAGCCGTTTTAGAAACTAACTTCAGATCCAGATAATACTGTCATCAAGTTGTGGGATAATGATTCTATGATGAATCAGCCTCATGTAGCCAATACCCTTAACTCTAATTAAAGCATGAAGGGGTTAAGACCATAGAGTAAGCTGTGTTCACAAAAAACACAAACACAAGTTACAAAACCCTTTTACAGAGATTTGATAAAATAGGTCTTGTGAGCTTCAGTCAGTGTGAATACAGTTATACCAAGGAACAAAATAGTTCCACCTTTGCAGCTCCTTTGAAATTACAATGACAGAACTACTTCCTTGACCCGTTTTTTATTTCCTTCACCTATCTATAAATACAGAGGAGATAGCATGGTATTCCAACAAAAACATTGCATTTCTTTTGTGTGAATTCTACATCAGCCATGATCCATCTGTTTCGGGCTTCCTCAGGAAATTCACTCAGATTTCCTCTGGAAACGGATACTGTAAACTATTCTATTCGATGCGAATTAGAGCAAAATAAATTCTACAATGCCTCAGATATTGCTGGTAATATATATATATTTATATCTAGTTCGGAGGCTGCCAGTATGGTGACTGTTAAGTACTGATGTGTTTGCAGAGGACTTCCCTGGTATTCACAGGGTCCTCTCTCCCAACCCTTCCCCCTGCTGAAATTAGACTTGAAAAAAGCACTCTTTTGCAGCCAATAGAATAAGCTAAATCTTGTGATGTGTGAGTGGTGCTCACAACAGATTCTTAGTTTGGGGGGGGGGGTTGAGGGGTCCAGCTGCACAAATGGCACCTTCCTTCCCAGGACTAATACTACCTCCCAAGGGGGAGTTTCAACAGCAACACACACGCCGCCACCCCCCCCCCCGAATCTGAAGCCAGGCTTTCAATTGATGGCTCAAAAAGAGGTGAGTCCCTGACCAGAAAGACGACTTTGGGTAAACCCCACAGTAAAGCCAGTAAGGAAACTTAGGTGAAAAGAACCCTGACCAGAGAGAGGACTTCAAGTGAAGTTCTCTGTATGGCCTGTGAATTAACGAAGATGAATGGTCTTTCTACTGGGATGCGGGTGGCGCTGTGGTCTAAACCACTGAGCCTCTTGGGCTTGCCAATCAGAAGGTTGGCGGTTTGAATCCCTCGCGATGGGGTGAGCTCCCCGCGATGGGGTGAGCTCCTACTTGCACGCTAGTGCAAGTAGATAAATAGGTACCACCGTGATGGGAAGGTAAACAGCGTTTCCGTGCGCTGCTCTGGTTCGCCAGAAGCGGCTTCGTCATGCTGGCCACAAGACCCAGAAAAACTGTCTGTGGACAAACGTCGGCTCCCTCGGCCACTAAAGCGAGATGAGTGCCGCAACCCCAGAGTCGTCTGCAACTGGACTTAACTGTCAGGGGTCCTTTACCTTTACCTTTTTTAATGGTCTTTCTGTAAATAGTGGAGGGGCAGAAAGATGAGTGCGAAGGTCTGGGTCCATGGCACAATGGAACAAGCCAAGGCCTGAGTGCTCATGCACACCTGGAGCCAGGTGCGCTAATGCCGGAGGAAACGGGCCTCTAGAGACCCTGCTGACTTCCTCCCCCCCCGCCTGCATTTACTTAAAAGCAAACCACAACACTGTGCACAAAAGAGTTTAAAATGGCACTTAGAACATGACAGCGAGCCAGAAATTTGTGCTGAAATGCAGAATTCTTTCACTTGACCTTCCTTCTAACTGTGTTACGCAGGAAAGAAGCAAGGAAACAGCTGGCCAATGACAGGCAGATCAGTGTTAACAACAAAAACAAGAAATACACACAAAAAAAGAAAGAAAAAAAGAAATGAGACACTGTGCCAGAGATTCTTCATTTAAAAGGAGAGGTGATGAGGAAAACAGCATTTCCTTCATCAATGACTTATACATGGAAGGGGGAGGGGGGAAAGGCAAACAACACAAAGGGCTTACCATCTTCACTGGTGTGCGGTCCTGTCCCAGCATCTAAGTCCACTTCTTCTAAGGTACCATGTTCACTATAAGGACTATCACTGTTGAGACAGTGCCATATGGATTAATACCTTATGAATGGACACATTTATCATTAAAAAATCAATTAAGCTGCCGTATTATTAGCCTCCTGCTCCTGCAAACACTACTTAACATATTCAGTTAAGACAAAGCACTCCTAGAATCTTAAAACACTTTTATTACCTCTTTTCTTTTTTAATCTAGATGTCAGATAATCTCCTTAGTATTATTTCTCTCTCTCTCTCAACATCATCTTCTTCTTTTTAAATTGGATAGTGTTATGTAACCTGGACAGTGTTTTACCCATATGAAGGGTCAAAAGGTTGCCTTAATGGAATGCTGCCTAAAGAGACAAACTAGAAGTCCTTCTAGTTACAGGCAAACCTGTGTGATATTACTCTGGGTTTAAAATCCAAAAGCAGTCTCCAAAGAAGGCAACTGGGAGCAGAAAAGAGGTTGTAGGGAAAGGAGGAAGCAAAGCGATCTTAAATCCGTTCCCTGATGGTCATTTTCCTAGTCCAAAACAGCTGTTTCTGTACTCTCCTTCCTCAAGATACTATAGATTTTTTTTAAAAAAGAAAAAAGACTGTCAAGATAATGTTACAAGCATCTGTGTGTAACATCTAGTTTGACCCTGAATACTGGCGCCTGGTGTCCTGATCTCAACACTCTTCAGTGACAGAAAATCACAATGGAAAAAGAATCAATTTTGCTCTGTGGCATCAATTTCATGTTCAAAGCCACAAGGGATGAACTGATGACACTTTAAAAACGTGTAAGGCCAACTGCACCAGAAAAAGCTCCAATATGGAAATGGTATGGGTCACAAAGTATTACTCTTATTTGATGTATTTTCAGCTATTCTCATTTTAAAGCCCACCACCTTCTTTTAAGTGACAGGTCTTTAAGCGACAGGGATAGGGTTAGCTGTCTGAATTTATCAGGAAAAGAATGAATTGATGATGTTTTGCCGTTTCACAGATTGCATCTTGAAAACGAAGTACCCTAAAAACTTACTAATTGTTTTCAGATAGATGGGAGAAATTTTATTTTAACTATCACTAGACAGGCCAACTGGGAGTAGCTGGTGTTCAATAAAACCAGCCAAAAGATCTTATTTATTTTTAATGCAAATAACAATCATGCTAAATCTGTTCAGTCCTAAAGGACACTTTGTAGGCATCTTTCCCACAAATTGGTCCTCAATGCAGCTTGCAATAAAATAATTAAAGACAGAATAACAGCAGCATAAGCACAAATTTTTTAAAAAATAATGAAATGGTGCTAAAACTAAGGAAGAGATAACAAGGCAGTTTGCTTCAAAATGACTTCCTGGAACGCACAAAACCAGACCAAACTGGCATGCTTTTACTAAAGGCACAAACATCTGCTTTTATGTAACAAGGCCATTTATGCTGAACCATTTCCCTGTCAAGTAGACCTTAATCAACTGGCTTTTAAAACCACTATAATGATATTAGGCATAATTTCACGTAGCTGACAGACTGGAAAACACGTGGGCCACAAACAGACATGCTCAACCTGACAAGTTTTATTTTAGAGAAAAATCAGCTGTGGGTCATCAAGTCAGAATATGTTTTAGGTCTGGGCCCCAATGCCAGTTTTCTGCTGAAAAATACGGTTTATTTTTATTTTAACCATTTTTTAAAAAAATATTTTATTTATTTCATAAAATTTATATACTCCCTGGTTGTCAAAAGCCTCCACACAGTTCACAAAAACCGCTTACTTTTAAGACAGCTTACTATCAATAGATCTTGAAGTAGTTTCCACGTAAAAAAGTAAATAATATACAGGCATGCAAATATCTGATAACTGTGTTGTATATTTATGTACTTGGATTTCCTTTTTACTTAAGAATACCATAAATATACAACGCAGCACAATATCCATTTGAGCAACAAAAATCCTATCCAGATAAAATTCTTAAAAAGTAAAAGAAAAGCACATTATCACTTGTTTCCTCCTGACTGCTTGTTGCCCCTGGAAGTACAGTGGTACCTCGGGTTACATACGCTTCAGGTTACACACTCCACTAAGCCAGAAATAGTGCTTCAGGTTAAGAACTTTGCTTCAGGATGAGAACAGAAATCGTGCTCCGGCGGCGTGGCGACAGCAGGAGGCCTCATTAGCTAAAGTGGTGCTTCAGGTTAAGAACAGTTTCAGGTTAAGTACGGACCTCCAGAACGAATTAAGTACTTAACCCGAGGTACCACTGTACTGTTTACTGCAAAAAGGAGGAATCTGGAGCCAGGCAGGGGGCAAATTTCAGTAAAAGACTGGTGTGGGCCCTGACCTGGTTAAACAAGTGACAAATGTCACACGTAGTTTGGCCCAGAGTTACAGGCATCTATAGCTTTTTTTAAAAAAATGGTAAACAGGGGTGAAACTTTTCACAAACTAAAAGTCATTCATACCAAACTGAAGCAATCCGACCTGGGCAAAATAATGAAGAGCTTACCAGTATTCATCACCAGCCATACATTTCTCATAAACGGGGCCATCCAGCTCCTTAGAATCTGGAAAAATGGTTTCGTGGTGAATGATGATAGTTTTGATTATTTCGTTCACGTGAGCCTGGCACGACACTTGCTCTTGAATGTCTGGAACAGGCATCAACGTTGGGCCAAAACAAATGGCCAGGTTATACGGATCCATCATATTTTCATCGCTGTACTGCGAAAGGCTGTTTTAAAAAAGGGGAAAGAAGAAGAAGAGGGTCCCGGGATCGTTATGTGACCTTCCGAAACAAAAACGCATGCTTAAGCTGCATACACAATATTACTCAACCCACCCGCCACAAGCGGGTTGCTTCATAGCTGTCAACTTACAAATTTGAAAATAACGGACCAGCAGCTTCAAAAATAAGCGATCAGCAGCCGAAATAAGGGATTTTCCAAGCACAGGTATGTTCAACTTCTGAGCCCCTCCAAGCCAAAGGCAGAAAGCCCAGCCAGCAGCCAAACGAAGCCTCAAGCGGTGGTTCCCACAGCGCAGCAACCCAGCAAAGGGGATGCAGCAAGGAAAACCACCGTCACCTCTCCGCTGTGAAGCGCTGAGCAAAGGCGAGTCCTCAGGCAACGTGGCCGATTTGATCGGCACAGGGCATGCAAGCTCCACACGCCCCCGTGGAGTAGACTCCTTATTGGGTGAGCAACGCAGTCAAGCAACACAGTTGGAGCCTCCCTCTTCCCTGGCCGGCAGGGAGGGAGGGAGGGAGAGGAGCTGCTTCCTTTGAAACCCAGGAAATTTAAGGTACATAATCAATAAGGGACAGCAGAGGGACGCAGCACTGGGATAAGGGACTTTCCTGCCAAATAAGGGACGGTTGACAGCTATGGGTTGCTTAATCTTGCACTGGAACGCCGTAAGAGCAATTTAATTAAAAGATCTTTTTGTGTCAGGCTGACATGAAGATATATGTGGGTTACTTGAATTCCTGGGGCAGCAGATCTAAAGCTGAGATCATCAGATGGGATGCCCAATGTTGAGAGGTGATAGGAGCTGCAGCTCAACAGTATCTGAACAGAACAGTTACAGCTCGAAGATAAAACTTGCAGAAATCTAACAGGCGCAACAGGTTTTGTAGCCCTGAAAACCTTGCACCTGGTGCTGCCAAGGACACAGGAGTTGAACCAAAACTGCATTGAAACCAAACTACATTTTGTTCATGTCAATATAGCCCGACACTCTCAAGGGCTATTTCAAACTTTCAGTTTTCAATCTCCTTTCTATAAGTGATGGAAATGAGAATTCATATATTGCTATATCATCCTAAAGCAGCTGTTGAGGATAACTTGAGTGTTTATTACAACTGAAGCTTCAAATAATTATTATTATTATTCTCGTCAATTATGCAAATATTTTGGGCAGTTCATTTTACATTTGCACAACTGCTGCATTCAAGTCATTGCTATTACAGTGAGATCTCTCAGTTCAGGGTAAAAATTATTCCAGTTTGTTTGGAAATCATGGCTTTGCTGCCAACTGAAATATTCTCCTCTGTTAAAATGAAGGAGAATTAAAGATCAATAGAGTGCTTCTGATCGGAAGTTAATGTACTTACTGATTGAGGAAAGCAAAAAGATATCTTAGCACTATAAGGACTGATCTGGGCAAAGTCAGGAGGAGTTTTCGTATGTGAAGAGCTCTCTCATAGAGATTTTCTATTCCTGCAACATACAAGTAGACAACATACAAGTAAAATCATTGGCTATGTGACGGTACAGTATACAGCACTATGAAGAAGAAGAAGAAGAGTTTGGATTTGATATCCCGCTTTATCACTACCCTAAGGAGTCTCAAAGCGGCTAACATTCTCCTTTCCCTTCCTCCCCCACAACAAACACTCTGTGAGGTGAGACTTCAAAGAAGTGTGACTAGCCCAAGGTCACCCAGCAGCTGCATGTGGAGGAGCGGAGACGAGAACCCGGTTCACCAGATTACGAATCTACCGCTCTTAACCACTACACCACACTGGCTCATTTCTAGGGCATCAATTCTAACATTTCCTACTACAGTGGTACCTCTGGTTACGTACTTAACTCGTTCCGGAGGTCCGTTCTTAATCTGAAACTGTTCTTAACCTGAAGCACCACTTTAGCTAATGGGGCCTCCCGCTGCCGCCGGAGCCCGATTTCTGTTCTCATCCTGAAGCAAAGTTCTTAAACCGAGGTAATATTTCTGGGTTAGTGGAGTCTGTAACCTGAAGCATATGTAACCTGAAGCGTATATAACCCGAGGTACCACTGTAATATTGCAGATCTCATCAAGCTGATAGCAAATGGCCAATTAAACTCTTTAGCGTATTTTGCCCATATCCGGAATAAGTCTAAACTGGGGGAGTAAACTCTGCTTTCCTTCTGACCTGAACATCTTGTCACTCAAAGGAACCGCCATTCCCTTTTTCTGCAGGTACATAGGATTCTCAAACACCTTGGCTATGGTCACTTACAAGCCTGTTAAGATGATTTATTCACCTTAAATCTGGTCCAGTTTCTCCCCTCACATGCCCTCCATTGGCTTGTGGGGGAGTCAGGATGCATGCAGGGGGAGAGGAGGGGAAATTTTTCCATTGGGCAAGCGGAAAAAGTTGCACGGACAAAACGTTTGTAGCAGGGCAGCACTGAATTTCACCATACCTCCTGTGTTCTGAAAAGGCGGCGTGCCTGCCACAATGAGGTCAAGGGTACATTGAGAGCAGATTCAGAAATATGTATGAATGCACATATATTAACTGCAGAGGATAGCAAACTGTCTTGCAGAAATTGGTTGGCGGGACATCTGAGGTGCTAGTGCATTTATTAGTAAGTAACTTTACAAGCTGTTAAAACAAATTTAACTTACTGACACAAGAAATAAGATCATTAAATCTTTCCTTAGGAAAGACAGGGTTCTCCAGCCCTCGGAAATAGAGCTTCAGTACTCCAGCAACTGAGTTAATGTCATGATTACTTTGGTCATCTGCCAAAGGATTTTCACCTGCAAAAATAAATCAAGTTAAATACTTAATATAGGCATTCTAGCTGAACAGCATTTTACTACCTAGTCGGATCATGAGCTGTATTAAATAAATAATAACTGGTTTAGTTAAGTCCAGTCTTCGATTAAAGTAAATGTAAGAGAGTAAAATAAACATTCCTCTTAATTGCATAGGCTAGGCATCCCTTGAGTCATCAGCTGAGAATAAAAGTTTATTGGGTCAGACATGCAATACTCAATCCATATGGTCTATTTATGGACTAATGCACCTACTCAAAACTAGTCCCACTGAAATAAAGATCTAATAAACTTGAGAAAAATGGTCTGAGGATTGCAGAATGCATCAAGTAAGTCTTTGCAACCATTTGTTCAGTTAAGTCACATACCAAGCAAATATAGATGTCTTCAAGGTGCACATCTTTCTTAGCGCCGAAAAAAGTAATTAAAGAGATTTCAAGAACATGCGGACTGCTGTGTATTGTGATGAGAAAAATGGATTCTAAATGCCATCCCCCAGTGGAAAAGATCGAGATTTCAGACCGTAAAATGTGTTTAAAAGGGGGATGCTAGTAGTTGAAAGGTTGTTGGTTGGGTAACTGTTTTCAGTTTAGTTAGCTTTAAAAACTAAAGCAAGATGCTTAGGACTTCATTGCAGCTGATATTTGAGAAAGTCAACAATTTATATTGATTTAATACCTAGATTTTTTTTTTTAAAGCGACAAACACTGTAATATTTCCTCATAGGTACTTAGGTAGGTGCCTTATGTGTATTCTTTATATGTAAATAAAGTTGACAAGTACCGTATTTTTCGCTCTATAACACGGACCCAACCATAACATGCACGTAGTTTTTAGAGGAGGAAGATCCGTAGGCATGCCACTCATAGGCATTCCCTCCATAACATGCACAGACATTTCCCCTTACTTTCTAGGAGGAAAAAAGTGAGTGCTATGGTGCAAAAAATATGGTATTTTAACCTGTAATTTCAGTCTATTATGTATATTTTTAAACCGCTGTTTCTTCGTATTTTAATTTTGTTTTTTATTGACAATTTAGAGTCAACGTATATTTTGTATTACCTGCAAACCACATAGCGGTTTTATTTCATGGTAAAAGCGGCATATGCGTTTCATTAGAGTAAACATCTAAAGTTTTGTTCGATTAAATAAATAAAAACATGTAAGCTCCTCCACTCCCTCGATCTTTTTTATTGCTCCTTTTCTGTATCTTTTTGAGCTCTACAATATTTTTGAGGCGAGGCAACAGGAATTGCGCATCTCTTTCCTAAGGTAAAGGGACCCCTGACCATTAGGTTCAGTCGTGACAGGCTCTGAGGTTGCAGCGCTCATCTCGCTTTATTGGGCGAGGGAGCTTCCGGGTCATGTAGCTAGCATGACTAAGCCGCTTCTGGCGAACCAGAGGAGCACACGGAAATGCTGTTTACCTTCCCGCTGGAGTGGTATTTATTTATCTACTTGCACTTTGGCGTGCTTTCAAACTGCTAGGTTGGCAGGAGCAGGGACCGAGCAATGGGAGCTCACCCTGTTGCGGAGATTCGAACCACCGACCTTCTGATCAGCAAGTGCTAGGCTCTGTGGTTTAACCCACAGCGCCACCCACGTCCCTGATCTCTTTCCTAATGATCCTTTTAACACGGAATGTTTCAGTGGGAACTGTTCAAATGAGAAACGAAGGCGGTCACTTGCTTTGGCCGGGGGGGGGGGGAGTAGCTGCCTTAAGTGAGCAGATGAGTGCATGACCTGAAGCTTCAGCAGTGAAAAAGAGGCATACGTGCATGAAAGGAGAGAGTAGCTAGAAGTGAAAAGAATAAAGTGGTATTAATATTAATGTGCAAAAGAAGAACTGCGTAGGAAAGAAGTGGCATGGAAGCTACAACACAAGTAAGGTTTAGTGGGTGACAATTTTACAGAGATTTACCCATGCCACTTAACATGTAAGGTACTGGAAGCAATTATTACTAAAGTCTTTGGCTGCTCACATGACATAGTAATAATTTAAAATGTACAGTTTGTACAAGGACTTCCACTTGCACGATGGAAGCCCCCCCTCCTTCTTGCTGCATATTTCCTGAATCTATTTGGGGAATCTGGAGAAAGATTTGGGGAGTGGAGAGAGGAAGGAGAGGCAGTTTAAGTTCCACTGAAAAAGTGGAAAGTCCTTGTTCAAGTGGGACAACTCCATTTCATATAACCCTTAATAATAAGGAGGGCTTAGCCAAATTCATTAATTTAAAAAAATGGTTGCGCAAAAACAATCCACAAATAAAGTGTTTCAGCGTGATTTAATTCTTGTGTACTCCTGATTTGGAGACCTGAACTGATCCCTCCACCCCGCTCATTTTATTTAAAGGACTGACTTTTCTCCATGGATCTACTTGAATGAAAAAACAATCTGTAAGTGTCTGGCTGTAAATTAAAATGTGGGCAGCCATATCCCCAAAGAGGGCACAAGTTATTATACTTTTAAGTAACTTTCACAGTTCTATCAGTATCTAAGATAATTGCTGGAGCCCAAAGGTTCAAATCCTGGCGTGGTCACACACTTAAATTTCCATGTTGACTTTCACAGTCGATATTATCATTTCAGTATGCATACATATGGGAGATAAAATTCCTGAAGCCCTTCTCGCTATTGTTGAAAGCTGCTTGGTTCCTGAAAAGCTGGAAAGGTTCTAGCTAAGTCCTAGGAAGAGTGTACCATATGCTGAATTTATGAATGGGATCATTTTTTATTCTAGTAAAAGTCATGTCTGGAAAGCCCCTTTGTGGGACTTAACCCTAGTCCTAAGCAAGAGTGTGAAAGACATTAAGAGAAAGCCCATACCTTGCCCATGGCTGGCTTTGGATCAGCTGAACCAGTACACTAAACTGCTGCCACCTGAATGTGTTGCACCCATGAATTGCTTACACTCCTTCTGCAGTAATCTGCACGTTACCCTAAGGTATTACAGCATCCGTATTGCTGAAACAGCCCCACACAAGGACAGAGATGCAGAATCTGTCAAACGGGCCGCTGTCCGACATATTTGCTTATCAGGACAGACCACTGTGTGCATTAACGATTAAGTTTCAAGGAACGGAAGCATTTCTGTGTGGTTAAAAGGTTTAGAACGCTGGCTCTCACGTTACCGAAATGGAACAAAATACAATTATGTATGCATGGCAGAAAATATAATTACCTCTCTCAAATGAATTTTTAATATCATTGACTTCCACCTGGGAGCCAGATACTCTGAAAATGCCCTGGTGCTGGAGACCTGAAAAACAAGAGCAAGAAAGAAATATGCGTCATTAAATTGGGTACCAAGTTATTTCAAATCGGAAGGAAATACTGACTTGTTACTGATTTATTAGACATATAACCTGTTTTGTTTCTTGTTTTTTTTAAAAAAGCAGTTTACACCATTTTGAAACACAATTCTGACTTCTAGTGCCACAATTCTCACCATGTCTACTGAGAAGTAAGTCCTATTGAATTCAGTAAGTGGAGTTAGGACTGCAGCCGTACCCTCCTCCTCTCTCTCAACTTCCTCTTAGCTTGCTCCTGACCGCTTTCCCCTGCCCATTCTTTGCTTCTGCCATTATATTGTGTACGTTCCATTCACAATTCCATTCTTTTTGCTGCCTTTCCACAGCCTCACTGTCCCTGTTGTTTTATGAATGTGCTGTTCCACACTAGGCTTTATTCTAGAGCTCCTCACACTGCCATTCTGTGAGCCTCCTTAATGCTGGATTAAAGCTTTACGACCTTCCCTAGCTGTAATTAGAAAGTGACTTAAACATCAGAAAAAAGCATAATTATTAATAAGCACAATATTCTGAAGAAACCACAACTAGGATTAAGTAAAATTGAATTTTGGAACTCACCATACAAGTTGATAAACCGGATGCAGCTTTCCACAATGAGGGGGATTACTTGCCCGGAGTCCTATGAAAGAAGAAAAATCACCCCAAATATACCACAAATAATATAAGAGAGATTATCTCAGCAAATAGGAATTATCACTATTAGGAATCAGCCTCAAACTCATAATGATCTGTAAACACAAACCTCACTAGAACCATACTCGTTCCAGTAATGCATTTGAGAATCAAAGCCTTTATCTTAAAAAAATCTTTCCAAACTGAATTATCTTCCTCAGTTTGTCAGGAGCAGAAAGTAATGCACAGCCTTTATAAGTATGCATCCTGTATGTTTTTCTTGAAGGCAGCTGACCAAATGTGATAGCAAGTACCTTAAAAAAACTGGACTCTTTGCTAACACTGACAAGGAAACCAAATTGAAAATAGAGAATCCTGACTTGGGAGCATGAAGAGTTGTCAGCGTCTTTTTCAGAACTCCAGTTCAGATGTAACAACCTTGATCTAATAAATCTTACCAAGAATTAATGTGCTTCTGTGTTCCCCCCCTTTTCTTTCTTCTTTTGCTTGTGTATTTCTAGGGTTTCTTAAACCACAGTTTAAGAACCACAGTTTCCTGTTACACCTGAGCTGGGAAACTGTGGCTTGATCTCTGTTTATTAATCAGAATATAAAACCAGGAGCAAGAAAGATGTACGGAATCTTCAAAGATGAAGAGTATGCAGACACTACACTCAGCCTAATACAGTCGTACCTTGGAAGTCGAACGAAATCTGTTCCGGAAGTCTGTTTGACTTCCAAAACGTTTGGAAACCAAAGAGTGGCTTCTGATTGGCTGCAGGAAGCTCCTGCAGCCAATCAGAAGCCGCAGAAGCCCCATCGGACGATCAGGTTCCAAAGAACGTTCACCAGCCGGAACACTCACTTCCGGGTTTGCGGCGTTTGGGAGCCAAAACATCCGAATACCAAGGCATTTGGAATCCAAGGTACGACTGTAAACCATGGTTTATTAGGTTATTACGCTTGAACTCGTCCTATGTATTAGATTACAAATGTAGTGCCTTATGCCTTGTATTAGTTTTATGCCTTAATATAATTGATGATGATGCTATACTGCTATGACATATGGCCCAAATAAATAATAACAGAAAAATTTACTCGTAATTAGTTAAGCAACTGCTTTGGCCACTGGGCCCCTGTAGCCTAGGGCTGCCCTCGCTTCAACATCTTTGCAGTCCTAAGAGCATCTTCATTAAGCTATTAAAGGGAAATAAACAGCAATGCTATAGTTTTACAAAATTAATAAATGCATATATATAGAGAGAGAGAGAGGGAGGAAATTTATATAAACCACATTCACCTTTGCAAAGTTGAAATATGCAAGGAATGTACAGCAACCCCAAGGGTACTGTTTGCAGTAAGAAATTTCAAGATTAAAATGAATGTATCATTAAATGCATTTCCATGGCATTATGAAATGGTTTGCTAAAATTTCACATTTACCCAATTCAATGCAATCACAAAAGCTGTCATAGATTTTTTCAGTCCCTTTACAGGAAATAACTACAAGAAGGAATCCATTACTCAAGGTTACTATGGGATGACATGAACTGAAATAATGCATTTTGTTACCATTTTGTTAATGAGAAAAATGTTCTGGGGTTTTCCCACCACCCCTGGAAAGCCCGGTGTGCTTTTTAATGGGCAAATGCCAGGAAGTACTAAGCACCACCCCCTGCCCCAATCACTATGAGTTCACCCCAAATTTCAGCCTCCCACAGCCGATTTTGTTATCCAAGCAAAGAAGCAAACAAGATGCAGGAGGGTCTGCCTAGACATAATTTGGCCTCAATTTGTCAGAGTATTACTACAGCTGTTCTCCTGCCGCTGCTATGAAAACTACATAGTTAGTATTCTGAAGGCATATCTGTGTTCTGTCACTAGCTCTATGGGGGAAAGCAATTATCCTCTCTCTTTTTCTGATTAATAGTTTTCACATCCATTGTCTCCTAATGTTTTTTTACAATGTTTGGATTTTGACTTTAGTACAAGAAGGCCAGGATAATTTTACCTCCTGGGTATTAGAGACTAGTCATATGCCTGCTATTATGCTTCCGTCTATGCTTTAGTTGAAATTCCTGCATTGCAGGGGGTTTGACTAGATGACCCTCAGGATCTCTTCCAATTCTATGATTAGGATGGCTAGCATGTTGATAGAGTGCCTGTACCTTGTATGGACCCCAAAGGGAGTAGACAATGAATCTCTGTGTGAAAAGAAACCCTGCACATTAATCCTAGGGTCTTTGTAAACAGAGGCCAAATCACTCAAAGTATTTAATGAACACACGCTCATTTCCTTTACTACAGACACTTTCAGGTGCTACAACTAGCAGATAAATAGAACCAAACTGGAAATGAGAGAAGTGACACTAGGAAGGAGCAAACTACTTTGGAGTTGCCATCACAAGTTTTTGCATGATGCCTTCTGATCCTGCCAGCTTGTTTGGGCTAGCATTAGTCGGTTAAGAAATCAGTACAGTCCCTGTGTGAATGACAGGTGTATGTGGCATGCTGATGAGCCACAAAACTGATTGGAAGAACTGCTACGGTCAAGTTCAGTACCTTAAAATCCTACTAAGGGCAATGGATCTTAAGAGTTCAACAGGATACGCATTTATTTCAAAAGGATCCCATATTATTTGGAAAGATGACCTCCCATTTGTCTATCATGCTGCCAGGACAAAGGGATAAAAAGAACACATGGGCCAGAAAGCACATAGTAAATCCATGTGAATGACGTATGGTTGAAAAGATATAGCTTATTTTATAAATTGCGAGAAGATCCATATACAATATCTTGCATATAAATTGCGAGAAGATCAATTTTCCAAACATGGCCTTTGTTTGCTTATTCTAAGTAGCAGTGCTTTATGTGATACTACAAGCTGTTTGTAAGTCTTTACTGGGTTTAAAAAGCAAGTTACCGTGCTGTGCTGGGGGGACAGGTAGGCAGATCTGGCATTTAGGAAATGGTAACAGAAGCCAGCCTGCATCTGTCAACTTCCTGCACACCTGCGAAAGAGGTACTATGGATCTGGGAGGTTTCACCTTTTATTGCATAAAGTGGATTCCGTCAAGACATTAGGGATAGCTAATTTCTCTAATTTAGAGATCCACTAGAAAAACACCAGGAAAGCGTGACATGCCCCTCTCATTTCTTAATGCAGACAGTCCCCAATAATCAAGAGATGGTAAATGTTCAATTTAATAGCCTTATACCTGATGCCTTGTGTGGGAGTTCCTTCGCCCTCGGCTATAAGCGTTATCAGAACAGGGGGGGAAACACAGGATGAAGATGTAAATACAGCAGTCAAAAAATAAACAGAACAGTACTAAGTAGCATAAGGAATTCCTGAAAACAATACAAGCATTGGGTTTTCAGAACCAGCATGTTGTAACATAGTCTTTTGAGTTAATCTGAGCAACATGTTAATCAGAAAATGTTGCATACTGACAAAAAAAATTTACCTTCTTTTAATAGGCTGAAAATGCTAATCATCCTCAAAATTCTGGTATTCCTTCATCACTGTGTATATATTGTGGGTATATTTGTCCTGACTCCAAGAAGCATTGTACTGAGCGTCTAGGAAATAAAACCCCCAGGACATGTCTGCCTCAGCATAGTATAACAGACCTTGGCCATTATGGCAAGGTGTTGAAATGAGTTGCTCTGGGAGCAAGGTGAACGATCCCAAATCACCATTAAACAAATTGTATTTCTGAGATTTAGAAGGAAGACTTTGTGGTCTGAGAGAAGGGCATATATTTATTAAGCAAAAGATAAATAGTAACAAAGCACAAAATCTGAGAGGATGTTAAGGAATTCAGTAAGATTTGCGTATTAATATTCATGGTGAGTGTAACAAGAATGCAACAAAGCTGCTAATATCAATAGTGCATATTTACTTTTTGAAAACGTATGGAACGACATTGCACTCATCATCTACAACATTTATTTCCTCTGCTTGTGAACGTTATTATCATTATAGCTTTTTGTAATACAAACCACATAAAAAAGTTTCACTGTCTTACCTTGTAGTCATATATTCTGCTCTATGACCTAAAAGATAAGGGAACAATAATCTGAAAACGAATGGAACTAAAAGTGGATTTTCTATGAAACTATACATATACCATCTAGTTCCTCTTCAATCTTCAATTATTTTTAACTGTGCAAGAGTTATACTTGCATGCCAAGGGAACTGTTTTCCCACTTCCAGCGTTAAAATGTTCGAAAAGCAAAGCCAGTATGTGAAGCTGCTATACTAAAGCTTCTGTCTTATGGGAGTAAAGAGTATGTTTGCTTGCTTGCTTCAAGCAATCTTGAAGGCTTGCATATTTTAATGAGCTAGTCAAAGTTTACATAAAGAGAAAGGGCTGGCAAGGCTGGAAGGCATATTGCCAAAGGCCGTAGAGTTTAAAAATGCATCGTCCTTAGATGTAGATGTAGTTATGAGAGTAAATATTTAAATGTGTGCTGCATAAGAATGCTTAACTGCATATTATGTAATATAAACACCTGGTGCACATCTGCCCAACACGGCTACTATGCTCCTTCATGCATTTCAGGGGCCGCAGCACAGCAGTTCCGCAGCACTACCACTCATGAAACAAATGGAGGATGCACAGCAGAAAAAAATGTTGGCTTGCACCCTAGGACAGGAAGTTCAATCACACATGCATAAAACAGATCTGTAGTTCAATGCGTTCTCCTTTACCAAACAGATGCTAGTTCTATATTATTCTCAACAAGCACAATCAAGGCACGTGGGTGGCAGAACATTTAAAGTATCAATTTTCACTCTTGCATTTGCTGCAGTTTCTGCCAGAAAAAGTTCAGCACATGTGTTATGAAACGGTGATTTGAAAACAGAAATCTATCTGCGCTTTTGAGGGATGGGATGGTTCTAGTTGCACTAAAACTCCGCTCGACCCACTTTTGAAATAAAGGCTTCCATTAGTGTGCAAAGTTGCTAATTGGGCTCAGAAACAACTATCCAGCCTGTTTCATAACATTTATGATTTCACATAAAGGGAAATGTCACCACTTTCTCATAAGCGCGGTATTATCTGCAAGGTTGGCGGGAGAGGAAAATAAAGCACAGAACCAAGCAAAGGGGTTGGCCTTAAAAGCTGCTAATATATATTTGTAATTCTTACAGCCTGATCCTGAGCTCTGCTACGGAGAAAGCCAGAGGATATGACTATGCAGAGGGCAGAAAATATAGGCAGGCACGTATTACATTCTGTGGGTAGCAGGTATTTATAAACTTGTTTTTGCAAGCCTGCAACAGCCTGATTATTAATCCCACTGAAAAGTATGAAAGAGAGATTTTCTGTGATTCATGATAATACAGGAAATCCCACTGTTACAAGAATTACTCTACAAGGAGCACATTTTAAAATGCAAGGCACATTTCCTCAATAATATAATGAACAAACTGATAATACCATGCTGGTGCATAGAAAGTTTATAATGCATTCTGTTCATAATGAGGCACTATTTCAGCCTACAGGGAAGTAGTTAATAAATTCGGCAGCAGAAGATGCAAGGTAATGCTATTAAGAGACAGAGATACCCAGACTCTTAGGAGTTATAATTTAGAATGTTTCGCACACAAAATAGGTCACATATGACCTTGCACAGTGGGCTGTCTAATTCTGCCAAAGAAAGATTTCTCCATTTTCTGTTCTATGCACCCTGCCTGGATTTTTTTGTTTCGGTTTTTTGTTTTTTTAAACAATGCCATGTACCCCCCCAACCCACCAAAAATACAAGCCAAATTGAGACAATCCAGTACATAAAATAAACTGGCTTTCAGGTCTCTGTCTGGGGTTTTATATTTTGCTTTGCTTTTGTTTACTGGAAAAGGAACCAGAATATTTCCTAACAGAAGTATAGATTCTGTGATTAATCTACTATGGCTTTAGGACAAGCCAGGTTCTGAAACCATCGTTTGATTCTGGCTTGTTTATACTAACCATAGTTTAAACAAGTCATAGTTTCCTGAGTTTAGATATCATGGGGACCTGTCGTTAGTTTAAAAAAAGGAAGCGGGTGCATTCAATCTCTTTCCCATATTTGCTAAAGAGGAAGAGGGGCAGGGAGTACGTGAGCCTCATGATCATTCACATAGCTTAAAATCATGGCTTCTGGCTACATCTGAACCATGGGTTTAAATATACGCATTGTAAATATTTTAGCAGATTTATTCTGAGGTTTATTCCGATTCATTTACCTTCTCCAAGTGTTCGCTGCAGTAAATCATGCTTTGCTTGGAGCTTTGTGATGAGATTACTTCCCTCCAGATACTCTCTGAATTTCTGCAAAGACACAGATCAATGCATTTCGCATCTGAAGAAGTGCTATCTACATTTCAAGAAGGTTGGGGGTGGGGGTGGGGAGAGCGTATCACACGGAAAGCAGGCAACACACCATGAAATAGAACTGTTCCGTCTCCTGCTGGTTTGCTCTTCTCTTCGCAATGCTAGGCTTGCTCAAGTAGGTCTCAGAAACTGTTGACTTCACAGACTCTGTTGAACGACTGTGTTGGAAACATTCAGAAACGTCATAGTCCTCAATGGTGACCATATCTTGTATTGTCTGTAAAGTAGCTTCAGTCGTCTTCTTAACCTGGAGTTAAAAAGGTGCAATTCATAATATCAAGCAGAAAAACAGACCAAGTATGTTCCACCATCAGTAGGAAAAAGGGAGCTGCTGAGTGTACTTGTTACAGGTGCTACATAATACTGGTTTGCATTAGTAAGAAATTCATATTTTACTATGGCAGTGCCAAAACATGGAATGCCTATTGACACCAGGCAGCCCCCTTCACTTCACTGTTCAGGCAAGCCTGAATTTAGATTGCCGACATGTGTTTTATTCTCCTTTTTAGCTTATCGTCGATTTTAATTATTTTTATTGAGTGTTTTGAACAGCTGCTTTCAACTATTTTTATTGATAATGTTATTGTGTTGGGATTTTTTTCGTGAGGCTTTCCCCCCTTGCATTTTATGAGATAAGTGCAAAAACTAAACAAACTAGTTCCTGACAGCCCATATATGCCTGTGCTCAGTGGGCCTGGGCAATTTCCCCTTTGAGACTGCCCAAACCACCCGGGCAGCACCTCCTCCATGTGTCTCCCTGGTGGTCTGCCCCTTGTGAGCTTTCTGGGAAGGCTGCTGAAGGAAGAAGCAGAAGGAGAGGCCTACTACGGAGCTGCCAAGCACTTCTCCTTTTCGCTCTGGGTCCTATGAAAAGGGGGAACAGCGCTGGTCCACCCCCCCTTTTTAAAAAACTGGCCCTGAAAGGGAAGTGCAGGGCCAGATGTCTCTGAAGGGCCCAACTGGGCCTGCCAGGCAATCTGGCCTCCCTCAGGGCTACAGCAGCCTCCCTCTGAGTGTTCTGGGTGGCAGGGCAAGCAGCAATCTGCTGAAACAAAAGCTGATTCAGAGCCACCTGATCCATCGCATCCCCTTTCAGGGCTGTTTCCTTGAAAGAAAAAGGTCATGTCAGCCTGGGCAGTACCCTTGCCTAAGTGAGTGTTACTTTATTCCCCCTGTGGTGAAGCGGACCTGCCAGCCTGCATCTTCTTTCCTCCAATGGCATCTGGCCCCTCAACAAAGCATGTTTTGAGCACAACACTAAGGTCGCTTCAACCTTCCATGCCGCTGTTTTGTTTTGTTTCCCCCCGGGAATCACTGTGGCTCAATGGACAAACATCTACTTAGCACGCGGAAGATCTCAGGTTCGATCCTGGCAGCTCCAGGTAAGGCTGGGAAGGTCCCTTGCCTGAAACCCTGGAGAGCCACTGCCAGTCAGAGCAGGGAGTACTGAGCTATATGGAACAACGGTCTGCCTCTCATTTTCGGTGCCAAATATAATATTTTCAAAAATCTTGGAGTCATTGTTAGTAGGCCCTGATATTTGTCAGACACTACGTGGAGTGCCAATGCTACGCCTGACGAACTGCAGTCCATCTTACCTCCTCATTTTCAATTTTCAATGTGGCCAGTCGTGACTGAAGCTGCTGATACCTAAGCATGAGTTCCCCTTGGACTGGCTGCTGGACACTGACCTGAGAAACCTGAATATGAAATATCAAACAAAGAGATTAGGTAAAAATTTGGGGGCGGGGCAGGGGGGTTTCACGTCAATCAAATCACCAAACACCTGGTTAAAAAGGAACAATTTGCCTGGCATCTAAAGGTGTATAATGAAGGCGCCAGGTGAACTTCCCTTGGGAGAACATTCTATAGACGGGGAGCCATTACAGAGAAGCCCTGTTCCTTGATTGCCTCTGGATCTCTTGAGGAGGAGGCACATGAATAAGGGCCTCAGAAGATGATCTCAGAGTCTGAGTAGGTTCATATGGAAAGAGGCAGTCCTTGAGGTATTGCAGTCCTGAGCCGCTTAAGGCTTAATAGGGTCAAAACCAGCACTTTGAATTGGGCCCTGACATGAATTGTTAGCCAGTGTTGTCGGACCAGGATAGGTGTAATATGCTCAAACCATCTTGCTCCGGTGAGCAACCTGGCCCCTGAATTCTTCACTAGCTGAAGTTTCTGAACCATCTCCAGAGGCAGCCCTACATATAACACATTGCAGTAATCTAACCTTGAGGTTACCAGAGCATAGAAAACAGTAGTCAGGCTATCCATGTCCAGATAGGGGTGTAGCTAGGCCACCAGCCAAAGCTGATGGAAGGAACTCTGGGCCACTGAGGCCATCAGAGCCTTGAGCGACAGCAAAGGATCCAGGAGTACCCCCAAGTTATGAACCTGCTCCTTCAGAGCAGGCGATCTCCCACCCATCCAGTCTAGGGAACCATCCACTAACAGTGCCTCAGCCTTATCTGGATTGAGTTTCAGTTTGTTGGCTCTCATTCAGTCCATTACTGAGGCAAGACACTGGTCCAGCACTTCCACTGTCTCACCTGCTGATGTCAAGGTGAAATAGAGCTATGTGTCATCAGCATACTGTAGACAATGTGCTCCAAACCTCCAGATAACCCCACCCAGCGATTTCATGTAGATGTTAAACAACATAGGGTATAGGACTGAGCCCTGCGGAACCCTACATTGAAGGTTCCATGGGGCTGAAAAGTATTCCCCAAGCAACACCCTCTGGGAACAACCATCCAAGTAGGAATGGAACCACTGCAAAGCGGTGCCACCCACTGCTAGTTCAGACAGTCGCTCCAGAAGGATACCATCATTGATGGTATCAAAATTCGCTGAGAGGTTGCGAAGAATTAACAGGGACATGTTTCCCTTGTCTCTCGACAGAGGTCATCATACAGGGCGACCAAAGCAGTTTCTGTGCCAAAACTGGGCCTAAACCCCAACTGAAATGGATCTAGAAAATCAGATTCTTCCAAAAGTATCTGGATCTGGTCTGTGACCTCCAGAACCTTGCTCAGGAAAGGGAGATTGGCAACTGATTAGTAAGTAGTTAGGTTTTCCAAATCCAGGGAAGGTTTCTTAAGGAGTGGTTTTACCACTGCCTCCTTCAAGCAGACAGGAACCACCCCCTCTTGTAAAGAGGCATTGATCATCTCCCAGGCCCAGCCAGCTGTTCCCTCCATGCTAGTTTTTATCAGCTAAGAGTGGCAAGGATCTAGAGCACAAGCAGTCGCCCTGACGGATTCGAGCACCTTGTCCACATCCTTGAGCCTTACCAACTGAAACTCATCCAACACAACAGGACCAGACTGTGCTCTGGACACCCCATAAGATTCATCTGCTATTACAGCAGAGTCAAGTCAAGGTTTGGTGGATGCAAGCAATTTTATCCTCAAAATGCTTTGCAAACAAGTCACAGCGAGCTACCGTTGGTTCTACCACCTCCTTTGGGCCAGCATGTAAAAGGCCCCGTACAACCTGGAAAAGCTCTGCAGATGTCATAATGAGGATGCAATGGAGGCAGCAAAGTATGCCCTCAGACTCTCAGCAGAGTGGCTCCCGCTGGGATGTATGGTTGTTACTGTGTGCTTATGTGTTAGTTTGTACATATGTTTATGAGAAATCCATATAAGAAAAATAGCGGGAATGACGGCAATCATATGGATGTGTAAAATGGAACTATTTTAGGCATTTGTATTTGAGGCACAGATGGGGAGTTTACAGAAATAATCACCATGGACACATAGGCAACACCCAACAGAGCCACATATTCACACATCTATAACAGAAATCGGGATAAAGCTCTGGATATTGGTTTCATCTTTTTCCCAGCATCGCTTGACGTGGCATGGAAATTTGCAGGTATAGAGTCTGACTAAAGGCCATGGGAAGAAACAAAAAATGAACATGTGTACTGTAGGAAGATGGTTCTAATACCGTCTCCAAGTTTCTGAAAAGTTATATGTTAATAGCCAGTGTCTCACCATACTTTTGAAGATGCTCAGGGACGCTCTGGAGAAACATGAGCAGCATAAGAATGCTATAAAAACAACTTTCCTCTTGCTCTGTTTGTATGCCGAAAGCTACTTGGCCAAGCTGCAGAGAGTTTACCCATGTTGTGGCAGATTTCAATGCGCAGTAATGAAGGGTTCATTTGGCATGGGATTTGTTTAGAGCAGCTGGCAAATTAAGTTCTACACAAAACATTCTCTTGGTGTAGTTTGTTTGCTGATCTTCTTGCGTCTGTATGAATAATGTTGGCTCTCGTTTTACCCTAGCTAGACCCTTTGTTTGAGTGGATAAAAGCTAGACATGAACAAAAAGGAAATCAAAGTTCACAACAGAGGGAAGTGCTCATCCAAGCACAAACAAAAATTTTGTTTGGATTTTTATCCTTTTCTGTCTATGAAAAGTCAACAGCTACTGACCTCATCACCCATATGGGGCTGGAACTCAAATCTCATTGGAGGGCAAAAGGCTGTCGGATACATTTCCATGAATCTCTGCTTGTCACTTCGTGGTTCCAAATTGTCAACAGCATTTTCAATGATGTCCAGGCCCTCGTGTCGAGAGGTTTCAAGGTTATACTCTGCAGAGAGATATGTTCTTAAGGCTCTGTTCAGGCTTGCATGATATCCAAGATCGCAACACTAACAGAATATGAAGGAGAAGAAGTTGTGTTTTTTAAAAAAGCAGGAAGCAAATTTCAGCAGTACTATCTAATGAACAGACAAGCACTTAATAAGAGAAACCATCCATAGTAAAAAATTGTATCTTTCAATGGGCATGACAAATGTTTTTTAATCTTTATCACAGTACAATTTATTCTACCATTTTGAAGACAGAAAAATTGGATCACATGGAACTGTGCACTACAATTGTTTGTTTATTTGAACATTACATTATTCCAACTTTATCTTTTTTATTTAAAAAAAAAACATAATTCTTGTATAAGGAATGATAATATTTAATGAAAATGGGCTACCCATCATATATTGCATGCCTATTATCACAAGAAAAACTTTAGGAGATATGGTCAACCTATTCATAACTGTGAGTTAGCATATAGACCTGCAGTGCCTGTGCATAACGGAAATGTTTACAAAACACTGTGTGTTTCCCACACAAATGGTAATATTCATTGAATATAATAATAACAAGAATTTATTATTTATACCCCACCCATCTGGCTGGGTCCCCCCAGCCATTTTGGGTGGTTCCCAATAGAATATTAAAAACACGATAAAAGATCAAATATTAAAAACTTCCCTAAACGGGGTTGCCTTCAGATGTCTTCTAAAAGTCAGATAGTTGTTTATATCTTTGACATCTGGTGGGAGGGTGTTCTACAGGGCGGGTGCCACTACCGAGAAGGCCCTCTGCCTGGTTCCCTGTAACTTGGCTTCTCGTAGTGAGGGAACTGCCAAAAGGCCCTCGGCGCTGAACGATGGGGGTGGAGACACTCCTTCAGGTATATTGGACCGAGGCCGTTTAGGGCTTTAAAGGCTGGCACAAACACTCTGACTTGTGCTCGGAAATGTACTGGGAGCCAATGTAGGTCTCGATAATAATCTAATGGAACTTTAGTTAGTTTGTACAGATGTTAAGGGATGCCCTTCAGCAACAAACAACTGCTTCTCAAAAAAAAAATTGGCTTGCTTCCCAACACAGCATGAAGAAGCACCTGCAATTTCAGCAGTGTGCACCCGCATGCTGTATGTTCACATTTAAACTGTAATTTAGTGTAACTCTGCTTTAAAGTGATGTGTGAATCCGGCCACTGTCTTATGTCCTTCCAAACCCCTGGCTCTAACCAGAGCAGGATACTTTAGCGTCAAACATTTTTTTAGGCCCATGGGCACCTCTGGATTTTTGAACAGTAGGTGCCTCCACTGGTCACTTCACTCTCTCCTAGATTAGCCTTGCCCCAGAGGGACAGAAAAAGAGAAAGTACATGCACACAAACATACACAACTGTTTTCAAGGGATCTGTGTTCAAGTTAGATCCAGCAGAATTAATGTGAGCTTTACCCTAATGTGACCCACCCTAACCATGTCAAGGCCAAGGGGGCAGTGAGTAGGGGGCTCAGAGGCCTTGTGACCCCTTCATGTAAGAATTGCATGAATACCAGCTACTTACATCAATCAGATCTGAAAGGTCATGAATGTAATACTTGAACACAGTGCCGTTTGTTGCTTCAAGGGTTAGCAGATACTCATTTCTGGCTTTAATGGATTTCAGCTTGTTTTCAGAATATTTTGCTTGACGCTGAGGGGGAAAGAATAGCATTAAAATATGGTAAAAATGCACCAGTTCTCTCACTTAGCAAATTCTAAATGAATGAGTGTTGTTCAAAAAGTAACAGCAAATTGACCACATGGTCAGTATGTATTAAATTGCTGCTGCTTTCCAAAATATGCCTGTATGTTGCTATTTTCAAGTCTCCACTGTGTACGCTTAGCTTCATTCTGCCTTAGATTTAAGATTTAATCATAATATAAAACAACAAAAGCACTAATGGGAGTTCCAATCCCCTTTCAAGTCCACCTCCTGTTGACTGGCCATCCTTACAACAGATCTATGCCCCCATCTCAGAAGAATATTGGAACTACAATTCATTAACTTCAAATGATTAAGTGGTATTAATGGATAAATATACTTTTTCCTTCATCTTTTCAATTTTCTTCACAGAGCTGCGTCTCTGGTGTCTGTCCTCCATCCGAATGTGAAAAACAGGATCTCCCGACCTCCCAATTTGCTTCTCTTCCTGTTTTTCAGCTTCCTTTAGTTTGCTTTCTGCACTGATGCTTTCTGTATGATACATATGGTAAGTTTTCATGACCTATGACAGAAGAAGTTAAAGGTGAGCTTAGAGACAATGAATTATTACCTGTTTTAGTCTTTGGACTCTGGGCAGGCTATAGAATCCAAGTGATAAATAAAACCTCTAAATGTACACCAGCTCAAACACCTGATCAGCTTATGAGGAAATAATCTAATAATGGTGGGGCTCAGAGAATAATTCCCTAGGTATCTTCACTATCTACCTTGATCAGCAAAGCACACATGGTTGGTCACAAGAACTGCATAGCTATGACCAGATTAACAGAGATGAGTTACATGCCATTCACGCCTGTTACTCTGAAGCTAGTATTTTTCTAAGTTTACAGAGGTGAGTAGTTTTCCCTCCCCTCCTGAACATTATGTTGTTCCCTTCTAGTAGAGAATCATTACCCCAGACTGCTTAAATAAGAAGGACACTTTGCCCCTTAATTCAAAATGCCCAAGCAAGTATAATAACCCTTACAAAATTACACTTATGAAAATTGCCTCTGGGAGCTTTTTGGCTGAAGAGAGAGATAAAACTGTGTAAATAAGTAAAATAAGGCAGCTGGTAGAGACATCATTTAAAAAAAAAAACACCTGACAGATAAGGAGCATAGTGAAAGGAAATGAAAGTACCTGCTATATTTAATTTGTTAATTATACAATAAAACTCAATATTTTATCCTTTTCAGAAAATGTTTTGAAATCTTAAAAGTAGGAACGGCTACATCAAACGCGTGGAAATGCAAGGCCTCACTTTAAAAGATAAAAAGAAAGTCCATAAAATACACTCCAGTACATTTATGGGCATGATTTATTCAGGAAAAACAGTCCCATCGTTTCCAGACCTTGGGTGATAAATACTATTTCAACAAATGAGACTTCCAAGAAAATCCTGCAGGGGCTCCATACCTCCTAGCAGGAGTGTTCTTGTTCAGGGTTTCTGCAACCACACATGCCCACCTGCAAGTATTGTAAGCAAAAGGAGCTCAACTACAAAATTCCAACATCTCTTTCCATTGTCCTCCAGTTATCTGTTTTTCTTTTCCAACTAACGGTCAACCATTCTGTAGCTACTCAGCATGTTCAATCCACATTGGTCAGGGTTTTTTTTGTGCATGTTCTGCCACATTAATAGTAGTAGTAGTTCTGCATATCTTGGAAGTCTCCTAAGTATGTCGATATATCCCTATTATTTTTGCAGTGGTCCCATCCTGGCTCCATTTTCTGTCTGCTCCCAACACATGAGTTTCCTCCTAGAGGAAGCCATGGCTGCTTTCTGGATTGTTTTCCCCATCCCCAAAAACCACACGGCCTTTTGTGTAACTGCTACAGGCCAGGCTTATTCGCTACTGTTTGTTCACTGTCTCAAGCCTGATCACAGGTCTAAGCAGTGAAACTAAATGCATTTAAATGAAAATAAAATCCACTGAAATACATCTTGCCTAGTTACTATGCACTGTGTACTATGTTGTAGCTCTGCTTTCACAAGTTCAAATAAAGCCCCCAAACGGAAGTGTTTTCCTATTGAATGAATAAGCAAGACGACAGTGAGAGGATGGACTTGAAGAACATGCATATCAGAGTGGATGCTTGAACACAGATATAAACAGAGTAGCCTTTCAAATCAATTGTGTCAAGGGACACAGTTCACTTTTTAGAATACTAAAATACTGCAAAAGGCCTGTGGGCCTTTTGCAGTTTTTTAAAATATTCTTAGGAAGAGGTGGATTTTGGAGATACTTTTCATTCCATTTGCATGCTTCACATGCTATTTAGCTTTTTACTTTTGTACTGAACATGCTGCAAGATCACTTTGTAGTCCATCTCAAAGGATGGGATTTTTGAGCTTCAGAGATGCAAGACTTTCAACTGCGTAAAGAACCCTTCAGCAAAAGGAGATATTTTTCAAAATCAAAAAGGCTTTTCATGCTCCAAGACCATGTTGGCAGGAGGTGGGAAGCACACCAGACTCCAGCGACCTCTTCTCCTTTAACCTGTTCTTTTTTTCTTAAACATATGACATCCATTATTTACTGATTGCAAGTGTGTGACTAAATTCTCATGTCAGTGATATGGCAATTCATTATCTACCGTATTTTTCGCACCATAGGACGCACCGGACAATAGGACGCACCTTGTTTTAGAGGGGGGAGAACAAGAAAAAAAAAATCTCCCCCTCTCTGCCCAGCGCCCCTTCAGCAAAGCGGCAGGAGGCGCTGCGCAGAGAGAGAGAGAATTTCCCCCCTCTTGTTTCCCCCTCTTGTTTTCCCGCTCTAAAACAAGGTGCCGTTTAAGGTGCATTCAGGCACACCGACCCCTCTTGCTCTCCAGGCTTCAGGTTCCTTTCGACCTGCTCTTTGGGGCTGGCGGGGGGAAGCCCACCACCAGCCCCAAAGACCAGGTCAGGGAGCAACGGAAAGGCGCAGCGGAGAGACTCCTGCCATAGTCGCACGTCACTTCTCCAGCTGCTTTAGCCCCGCGCGCGCTCTCCCGGCTGGAGAGGTGATGTGCGGCTATAGAGGCTCCTGCCATAGCGGCGCGTCACCTCTCCAGCCGGGAGAGGGTCGTGGGGCTATGCCGTCTTCGCTCCATAGGACGCACACACATTTCCCCTTCATTTTTGAAGGGGGAAAAGTGCGTCCTATAGAGCGAAAAATATGGTAATAATGAGGTGGCTAAAAATGAGCTGCTGGCATGGGGAAGTAGTCAACGCATGACCCATTAAAATGGCTTTTCTTCAACTTTCAGTCTGTACTGATGCAAGGAGAACTATTAGGCAACTATCAGGATCACCACTGTGAGAGAGCATGGATCTCACTGTCACATGTGCAGTTGTGCCAATGTCTTGGAAACAAGTAATTACAGAAATCAGTATACTTACAGGTAAAAATGTGATCCTGGACACTACACTATTTTGTCTATTACTGATAAAGGCACTGCAGTTAATCATATATATTCTGGAAGTTACCGTATTTTTTGCCCCATAGGACACACCGGCCCATAGGACGCACCTAGTTTTTTTTTGGGGGGGGGAATAAAGAAAAAAAAATTATTTCCCCCCCAGGTGCGGGGCTGGGGCAGGGGAAGCCCGAGCTTCCCCCGACCCCAGCCCCCAGAACAGGCTGCTATCCGCGGAGAGCTGCGCGAAGCCCGAAGCCTGGGGTGTGCTGAGCTCAGCGCGTCCCAAGCTTCTGGGTGCAGGCAAGCTCTCCGCTAGCCATGGGAGAGCTGCATGAAGTTGCACAGCTCTCCCACGGCTTGCGGACAGCTTCCTGAAGCCTGCATTTGCCCCATAGGACGCACACACATTTCCCCTTCATGGGGGAAAAGTGCGTCCTATAGGGCGAAAAATACGGTACTTGATTAGCAATCACTCAGGGCTGAAAAGAATCTTCATACTATACCTTACATCAGAGTTTCCCAATCTTTTTCTGACTGTGATTCCCTTCCGACCTTGTTTCCTTCCTGTGCCCCCCCCCCCATGGGTGTAGTCAAGGGGGGCAACTGCCCCCCAGTAAGTAAAAATCAATACAAATATGAGGTTCTGAACCCCCCCCCCAACAAAAGCCTGCTGCCCTAACAAAAATCCTGGCTATGTCCATACACCCCTTCCTACCAGTAGAATGGTAGCTATTTAAATGTTTTGTTTTTAAATGGAACATGTTTTATCTATAACTTATACAATTTATACAATATATAAATACATAAAATAATAGGAGCATAATGAAATATTGTTGAATCAGAAGAACACAGAATCACAGAGCTATAATGGACCCAGAGGGTCATCTTTCTAGTGCAACCCCCTGCAATGTAGGAAACTCAGCTAAAGCATAGATGACAGATGGTCATTCAGCCTCTGCTTAAAAACCTCCAAGGAAGGAGAGTCCAGAACCTCCCAAGGGAGATCCATCTTCCATGTGTTATAAAAAGTAAACAACACTTATTTGACCCCAGTTATCTGATGCAGAGGGGGAAAGCTACAGAAACAGTCCAAAAGGTGCACAGGGAGTTCGGTATATATATATATATATATATATATATATATATATATATATATATATATATGAGAATTTTAAAAAGCAAGCGGTCCTTACTGACCTGGTGCAAAAAGACCTTGTCATCCAGAGGATTCCTGGCTGCCTAGATAAAACACTATAGCCCCACACATCCTTACCTGGGAGTAAGGCCCACTGAACTCAGTGCGGCTTTCTTCTGAGTAGACACTTAGTTATTTGCTAGATGCAAGTCAGCAGCACCAGATGACCCCACTCGGGTAGGCCTGGGGTGGATTTCACCCCATGTCTTGCAGAGCTGGGCCAACGCTGCCAATGGGCTCTGCGCCCCTCAGCAATATCCGAAGGCCCTGATCCACTAGGCTCTGGGGTGGATTGCACCCTGAGCCTTGCAAAGTCAGGCCCAGGCTGCCCCTGGGCCCAGCACTGGTGGCAGCAACAGCCAGCTACGGCTCGTCCAGCCCTACCCATTGCCATCCCACCACTGCACTTTCCTGACCTGGGGGGGTCGCAGGCTCAACTGGTCAAAATGTGAGCCTCAGCGATCGCCCTCTCCCATCAGAAACTGTTCCAAGAAAACGCACGTGGCAAAAAGGAGTGTTAGGCCCTGGTGGACTGCCCCCTTATCCGCTTGTGATTGGTCAAGCCAGCAGCCAGCCAATCAGGATTTATTTTAAAAAATATTTCCCCCCCTTCACTTCTCACTTCCCTCTGTGGTCCCCCACCTCGTGCTGTGGCTCCCCATTTACGTGATTTTCACCCGTGGCCTCCCTGGAATATACTGGGAGCACCTAAGGGGCCACATGGCCCCCGGTTGGGAAACTCTGCCTTAGATAACTGGTTCAAGAAAGTTATGTTCATTGCTTTCGCAGAGAAATTGACACGTAATCTTTGTGTGGTAATGAGTAAGGCTGAGCCTTCCAATTTCATTCCTGTTTGGGAGTTACTTATTAAATATACGACAATTTGGCGGTATCTGAAAACAGGCAAGACAGTTTTCTTTCCCTCTATTTCCTTCATTGTATAATGTAAGCTGTGATTTTATACTCCTTTTATAATATCATAATTTTATAGTTAATTTACTCCTGATTTTTTAAAATCTTTTTTATTATTTTGTTGTTAACGACTGCTTTTCTTTTTGCTTTTGTTTTGAAATTTTTAGAAAGCCTTATACACATTTTAAAAATCATGGTTTAACACCATTTACCAAATGGTAAAAGTCTTACCAATTTAATAATATTGCCTATTGGCTTTTTTTTGGTGGGGTGGGTAGAAGCTTTTGCTTGATTTATAAATTCTGAAGTCATATTGTTAGCAATGTTCTCATATTCCACAGATCGACAAATGAACTGGTTCACACATGTCACTAAGCCATGGTTTGTTCATTAAGCTACTATGAGTTGTTGTCCCACAGACAAACTAATAAACTATGGCTTGATTCTCAAAAGTTTGATTTGTTTTCCAGCTGCCTCTTGTGTCTTTGAAAATGGGGGGGGGGGGGGAGAACCTGGCACAAAGGGAAATGCACACAGTCTAAAGAACATAGTGCATTTTTTAAAGCAGTGAGTTGTTAATAGTCCAAATAGCAACAACAACAAGTGGAGCAAGAAGCAATTAGTACCACTTGCAATATAACACTGTGCCACAAATTAACAGGATTCGAATGAGCTGCACTAAATACTAAAAGGTAGATCTCTATAGGTAGTAGTGAAATTCACCAAAACTAGTAAATATTAGACTGAAATATGGACACTGGTTGTGTTTAAACTGAAATCCACACAATATGCATCTATCTGAGAGAATCCATTTTGCTAATTTGGTCCCCATTAAATAATTCAACCAAGACTCTTACAAGCTATTTTATCTGCACGCTGGCCTGACTTCTCTTCAGATTTTAAGTCCCCTTGTAATTTACTTTCCAAATGGTGGTACATAATGGTGTCTGCTGCCCCTGGGCAGAAGAAATTTGCTGCTTCCATTTGTCCACTCCTTCCTCCAGATCCCAGCTCTTCAAAATGTGCAGGGT
This sequence comes from Podarcis tiliguerta, assembly GCF_965153285.1. Classification (NCBI taxonomy): domain Eukaryota; kingdom Metazoa; phylum Chordata; class Lepidosauria; order Squamata; family Lacertidae; genus Podarcis; species Podarcis tiliguerta. Next base: position 29,079,389 of record NC_139543.1, on the reverse strand, counting down.
CTCTTGACTTAACCCCAACCACACACACTGTTAGTTCACAGTGGACTCCACAGGGCTGCCTGGAAAGAAAGGAGGGTGGGCATGACTTGTGCCCAAGCAACCACCAAGCAGGAAGTGGAGGAAGTGACAGCACACCCAGGATGCCAATCATGCCAGCAGGCTTGTGGCCACAAGAGGTCAGTCAGTGCTGATTTTTGATGCTCTGCCACCTGCTCCCCAGGCTCCCTCCTCTCTCTCTTGGTAAGGCTACTGCATAGGTAACAAACAGACCTCAAGGTGATGGCATGGCCGCCCATCGTTGTCCTGTTCTGAAGCTCCAGAAGAGTCCATGCAGCTCTGATGCTTTGGCATGGTTGAGCCTGGAGAACAATAATGGCCGAGGTGCAATTCTGGGTTGAGTGATGCTAAAGCTTGGAAGCCTTTATCCTGTGCTCCTGGTTATATGAAGAGGGAACCCCCAGCCACAGATGTACCATATTTAGGCAAATCTAATGTGCCATCAAATCTAATGTGCACCCTAATTTTTGCAATGCAATTTGGCCAAAAATGGTGCGCATTACATTTGAGAAAATATGGTATTTATGTGACGGCAAATCAGCTTGTTCCCTCCTCAAATTTGCCATTCTGGGCAATTGCCCCAGTTTGCCCTCCCATAAATATATTCCTATTTCCAACTGGTGTATTCTTCTATCTACTTTCAAGTGGAGCAACTTTTTAATGTCATAGAAATGCTTACTTTTACAGATACCTTTGAACAAAATAATCCACTATACTGTGGCAGCACTGAGATTAAAAATCTCTCCTCCTCACTCTGTTGCAGTAGATTTAAAACTTTAATCCTTTTTTTCCACCAAGTGACTCCACAGTTCTATGGCACACCTGAATGCTAATCAGGAACCAGTCATTTAAATTTTAAAATAGGTCCTTTTGGGAACTGTTCATTTCATCAAACAAGTACAAGAAACTGGGCAAACCACTGGGGCCACGTACTGCAGAAACAGATATTCACCTTTCATTTACTTGAAACAAATTTCTATTTTTACAAAGGCACGGTGCCAACAGAGCTCTGAGTGTTTTCTGGCTTTTGTTACCAATATTAATGGGCTGTAGCCAATGCTAGGCATACTCAAGAGTAGACCCACTGGAATTAATGGATGGACTTAGGTTCATTCACTTCAATGTGTCTAGTCCAAGTAGAACTTAGTTGGATACAACCCTTTATCAACAACAGACACTGCTTGGTAGATATATGCCTACACTGAATGCCTCAAAACACACAAATTAATAGCTGCTGGAGTTTTATTTTACTATTCATTTTAGCTTTACATCAATTTGCCTCCAAATGTTCAGACAAGGTAAAACAAATTTATGTATTTAAAGTATAGTAAAACCAGTTAAAAATAAAATGTGTTGTCAAAAGGATCCCATCTCTGGGCTCCAACACTTAAATTTCTAGGCGAAGGAAGAGTGGTGTTTTAGGCATGAGTGTTCTAGAAGCACCCACTTGTTGCTTTGCTGTTTCAGACCACTGATGGAATAGCAAACTCTGCTGCCCTACCTGGTAGACAGGTGGGCAGTCTCCTTCACCTGCCCAAATGGTGGTGGTGGCAAAACTTGAAAGAACATCAGACCTACCTACTTAGAAGTTTATGTTAGGGCAAATATAGAATTTTAGTATGCAAATAGTTAATCCTTTTCTCTGTTCTAAAAGGTAAATGTAAAGGGACGCCTGAGCATTAGGTCCAGTCGTGATCGACTCTGGGGTTGTGGCGCTCATCTCGCTTTATTGGCTGAGGGAGCCGGCGTACAGCTTCCGGGTCATGTGGCTAGCATGACTAGGCCACTTCTGGCAAACCAGAGCAGCGCACGGAAACGCCGTTTACCTTCCCGCCGAAGCGGTACCTATTTACCTACTTGCACTTTTGATGTGCTTTCGAACTACTCAGCTGCAAATAATGGCAGGCTTTTATTTCGACTTGTATTTCATTACACCTGTAACCCACAAACCACAGAAGCCACTCCAAATTACACAGCTAACCTTGATTTTGCACTGTTTACAAACATCCTTATTTAAATTATAAAAACAATAAAAAGGGGAGTCAATACTAAATTATCAAAAGGAACGATGCTGCAGCATCTAATTTCTCTGAACTCTACTAAAGGGCTAATATAATATGCTTTATGGAACAAAACATTAAATTATCTTTTCCTGTCGAAATAGCACAATTTTATTTATAAACTGTTTACAACTTTTCTTTTCAACTATTTAAGGAGGGGGGATTGTTATGAGACGTGGGATGGCCCATAGCTCAGAGGTAGAGCTCCTGCCTTGCATGCAGATGGCCTCAGGTTCAAATCTCAGCATCTCCAGAGAACCTGGAGAGCCATGGCCAGGCAGGGTAGACAATCCTGAGCTAGATTGGCCCCCAAAAGGTCTGACTCTGTATAAGGCAGCTTCCTAAGTCTGGAGTGAGCAAGGCTTAGGACAGCGAGCATCTATGAGACCACAAGTGAAGCAGCACCCCCAACAATGGCATGCGTTTTATTTTTTTCATTTGTTGAACATGGGTTTTGCTCAGAATTTTCATACAGATTCATGTACTACGTTTACCGTAAAATGCTCTGTTTTTTCCATGAGATTAGGACATACAACAATTAGAAGTCAGTGAGAATGAGTACACCAACCTCAGAGGCTTAAGCTTAGCTCTTCATATCAAAAGTCCCCTCTCAAGAGTAGTAACTGGGGTGAGGGCAATAAAGGAATTTGCTCGCATGCAAGGAGGATAGAGGCAACCATAATAATGAATCCATGCATGTCAGTGAAAAGCTCCGACCGACATAGCAATGTTTCAGGTGAGAGGAGACGCGAGGTTAAGTCCAGGAACACTTAGAAACCATGGTTCATGACATTGATGGAAAGGTGAAATTACAATGAACCGCCTAAGTGTACTAAGCATACCTAGGGAACTCAAGACACCATCCAAAGTCCAGTTAAGCATATGGCAGATTTCAAAGGAACAGCGAGTCTTGAAGATGATTAGACTCCCATAAGAATGTCTCTTTTGAGACCACCTCAACAGCCTTATTTGTCAAGATGTCACCAAATGAAACACACCGTATTCTTCTATGACGTGTCAGCTCAATTAAAAACATTCAAACATGTTACAATGGATTTTCGATGAACAATTCTTTCAAGCAAAGCCAAATCAATATGCTTACCGTATAAAGCTCATTAAGAACCCTCATTAAATCCTCATGAAGCTGGAATGCAATCTCTTTGCTCTGTAATTAAAAATAAATTATTAGGAAGAATCACTTAAAACTAGAACCAAATCAAGAGGGTTGGGGAGGTACTTTTTTTACTGAAGTTTTGCAGGCAACAAAATTTGAGTATACACACACACACAAGCTTTTTATGCCTCCTTGAGAATGGGAGCGAAGTTGTTCTTCAGGCAGGTGTAAGGGAAGAGAATACATACATACATACATACATACATACATACATAGAAAGACAACTGAGCCAACAGTCTTCATTTTGCTACTCTGTGGCAAATAAATCTACTGCATACAGCCCTGCAAAACAGCCCAGTGTTGGCAGCACTGGCTCAACAATGGGCTGCCATTTCTTTTTGCTGAAGCTGATTCAGGGTGAAGGCATTGAGGTTTTGTTTGGGCCCTGGTGACATCACCCTGTAGGCTAAACCTGATTGCCTATGTGCCACTGTGATACCATTACATCGCTAAGCAATCTCTAAAAAGGCTGCAATCGCTCAGGGGAGCCAGGAACACTAGAGAAAAAAACCTAAGCAGCAACCCAGAGAGGAATCAGTAGCTGAGAAGAGCTGTCAACAGTCGTAGCAAGGGAGAAGATGCTGCCCCCCCCAAAAAAATTTTTTTGGAAATGTTTCAGGATGAAAATGTGGTGCAGGCAGTGCTTTTTTCCCAGGTGTGGCACTGACTTTGTTGTGAGTACCAACACCTTTCTATTAAAAAAAAGCACTGGGTGCCACCATACTTCAAACCCAATCAAAATTTGCTCTTGTGCCTTTTTATACCATTCACTCATATTATCTGAAGGGCTGTGCAGTGGAGAGCTTGGCATTTTCTCTTGACAGCATTTCAGTATTCCAAATATTAATGATTCAGTGATGCATTGGCAGACAACAGCTGGAGAAAAAATGCTCTCACACAGCTGAACAGCATAATTAGAAGACAGGGGCCAAACTGAAGGGCTAAAGTTCAGGATGTAATAAGCCTTTTGAAAATTAAAAATATGCTGTATTAGACAGAATGATTGTGCATCTAACAGATTCACAGGTGATGCCATTTTATATTCAAACCTGCTTTTATCTATGAGTAGTACTAAATGTTAGCCAATGGAACTCACACACTATCTACTAAGACGGTAGTGGGCTCACTGCAGTTTTGTGTGAGCTACTTAAAATAAGGGCAAAACCTAGACTGCTTGTGTTCCATCAGCCTCAGGATCTCTTATCAGTCAGAATTAACCATTCTGTGTTATGTGATCCTGAGAAGTCACTCTTGCCTAAGAACACAGAGATACCTTGATGGACCAGACCAGGGGTCTGCAACCTTTAAGACAAAAAGAGCCACTTGGACCCATTTCCGAAGGAAAAAAAAACATGGGAGCCGCAAAACTCGTCATTATAAAAATAACTTTTGTGTCACTTTTTTATTATTTCTTTGTTTGACCCCTCAGAATTACTCCTCCTCATAGAAACGTTAAATTAACAAGTTACCTTTTTTTGTGTGTGTGTTCTTCACTCCCCTTCAAAACAGTGACCAGCGTACATGCCCCCTTTCAATGCAGTGACCAGCGTACATGCCCCTTACAATGTAGCGGGCGGGCGGGAAGGTGACATCGGGACGGTGCGTGACTAACGCACGCACCACCCCCATGCGACATCACAGCTAGTACAGTGCCTGCCACAGTGGGGAGTGTCGGGGCGCACAATGCGCCTCCTCCCCTCGCAAGTATCCGCCCCGGAGCCGCGGCAAAGGTGTAAAAGAGCCACATGCGGCTCCGGAGCCGCGGGTTGCAGACCCCTGGACCAGACCAAGGCCTACCAAGCCTGGCATCTTTAACAAGACTCTCAGAGTTGTGTAGTCAACTATAAACTGGCCAGTGCTCCACTAGTGGACCATGGTCTACTTTCTAACCATCTCCATATTAAGGTAAAGGACCCCTGGATGGTTAAGTCCAGTCAAAGGTGACTATGGGGTTGCAGCGCTCATCTCGCTTTCAGGCTGAGGGAACTGGCATTTGTCCACAGACAGCTTTCCAGGTCATATGGCCAGCATGACTAAACCGCTTCTGGCGCAACGGAACACCGTGACTGAAACAAGAGCACACAGAAATGCCATTTACCTTCCCGCCGCAGCGGTACCTGTTGATCTACTTGCACTGGCGTGCTTTCAAACTGCTAGGTTGGCAGAAGCTGGGACAGAGCAATGGGAGCTCACCCTGTCGCGGGGATTTGAACCGCCGACCTTCTCATTGGGAAGCCCAAGAAGCTCAGTGGTTTAGACCACAGTGCCACCCGCGTCCCATTTTCATATTAAGGCCTAAAGCAATACATGTAATGCTTTCAAGAACGTAATGTTATTTATGATAAACATGTGCAGCCTTGCATACTTGAGGTTTTTGACATGTGGATGGCAGCAGGGGCACATATGCACGCACTGCCCCCAACAACCCTGTGCACAGCATACTCCCCATAGTCTCTGTGTTGCTCCAGGAAGACCTACAGGCAGCTGCTATTTGCATCTGCTGGAAAACACAAATAAAGCCAGGTCCCTGAGCACACAGGGGAGTCTACCTGCATTCAGGTGAAGGCAAATGGAAGTCCCCTGCAGATTTTCACTGAGCTACGTAGCATGACATTCACAAGGATGTTGGGGGTGAGGCTTACATGTGCAATCCTGCCCCTGTCCACACACAAAGCATTTATGTGTTCAGGCAAACGCCTGAAAATTTAAACAAACTTGCTGATGACTTCTAGTTTAGCAAGTTGCACAAAGTGCTTAAGTTCTTTCGCTGAAGAATGCTGACTTTCAGGTCAGCAGCAGAGTGTTCTGAGAGTGTCCTGGAATCAGTGGAAGGGCATTTAAATCTCCTAGGACACTCTGCTGCTGCCTGAAAATACACCATTCTTCAACATTGTTCCTAAACCTGGCTCTCCATGATCTTAGAAATTAGCTGCTTTACAATCCTCTCACACTCTCCGCTCTCTAGTCTTGTTGCTGTGCCCCTCCACCACACTGCATAGAACTGCTTTTCCATCCGTACAGGCAGTTTCAAGTCAATTCAACATGGAGGGACTAGCTTATAAACACTACATTTTTTGTGCTATTAATTGGAGACCCAGATGTCACCTTATAAAGAATTAAACAATTTCTCTCATTATCTCCACTTAATCTTTTGGAAACAAGCAATTCTCATTTGCATGTGCAATCAAATTAATGATTACATCTTTGATTGTGTGGGTTTCTCTATTTGCAGACTTGCAGCATGTACAAAGGTTAGAAAGGTTGCAGAGAAGCCTGGCTTGAAACCAGTGCCAAAGCATACAAAGAGGGGGCCAAAAGAAGCCTTCTGCATTATCCTGACTTTCAGTGTAATTCTCTCCTTTTTTTAGCTTTCATTACTTTTTGCCCTAACTTTGCGTTTTTGTACCTGTACCCCTGAAACCCGAACCTATACCATTTAGTACTTCCCACAGGAAGGCCAATTGATTTTACATTAAACTTGGTCCTGGTTTTTTTAAACAGAAGTGGGCAGTATCCAATTATTAAATGGTTCCATTGTGCATATGTGGAGAACACCCAGCCCTCTGACATTTTTGTTCAAGGCCACTAAAAGTCTGCTGATCAAAATAGTTCAAACACAAGAAAAAAGTGCTTAGTAGACGAATACTAAGTTCCTTGTAGGAACTATGATGACGTACATATGTGCTGATATTGTAGGATTTGGTGTTATATTTTATTGGTGTGCCATAGTCCATAGGGCTGTTGGCTACAGCTCCCTGCAGGATGTGTGCATGTAAGGAAATGACTGTTTTCCTTTGGCAAATATGTGACAAGACTCTATGAGGTACTCAGTGTGTTTTTAGAAAGAAAGAAAAACCTTGCCGATATAGAATGCCTACTTATATTGATAATTTCACTAATGAATACATTTAAGGATTTAACAGAGATGACTCGTATTAAAACTTCATTGAAGCAGATTAAACCAATCTTCTTGTATTAAATTAAGGCCACTATATTCTTCCTAATTAATTTTCCCAGAGTTTACACTATTTTATTAATCTGTTTTAATAATGTATTTCTTTAAAAAAAAATCTAGTAATAAAAAAATACACATTTCCTGTCAAAAAAAGTAACTGGCTTCGTTTATTAATGCACTGAGGAGTTTGAGTGAAAACTGATACTTGGTAAATTAAGTAGAATGGCATTGCTTCTTAATAATGTCTACTCAGAAGTAAGTCCTATTAAAATTCAGCAGGTAAGTGGGGTTAAGACTGAAGTCTAAGATCTTCTGTCATTATAATACGAGAATGACCAGCTGGCACATTTCAGGGATGGGTGGAGCCTGATGGAGCTGGTCTTTCAGCAAATCAGATGGAGGGAGCCCTGCTTCCCATCTCTCCTACGGAAGTAGTCTGATGAAATTGCTGTCCCCAGCTTGCATGTGAGAAGAGAGGAAGCCCGAGATGCAATGTAATGTTTATGTGTACCTTTCTGACGCTCTGGCTCCCTGCCTCTTTCGAACGAGGGCACCAGGCAGCAGCCATGCCACCTGCACAGTGACCCACTCCCAGTGTCTTCCAACACCCTGGTCACCCTCAGTGAGCAAAGCAAGTGGTAGCAGCTAAGACCATATTGTGCCCCCCAATTCACTAGCTGTTGCTGAATATATCAAAAACCTGGAGAGTCACTTCAATTCAAAGGCACTAGTACAGCAAAATGGGAAATCTGGGAATCCAGGCGCCTAATATTGGAAGCCTTTCTCTTGTCCGTGACAGTGGAAAAAAGACTACACATAGTGGATTTCTAGGCCACTATGACCTAAACCAGGCATAGGGCAAACTTGGCCCTCCAGATGTTTTGAGACTACAATTCCCATCGTCCCTGACCACTGGTCCTGTTAGCTAGGGATGATGGGAGTTGTAGTCCCAAAACATCTGGAGGGCTGAGTTTGCCTATGACCTAAACAGTAAAAGCTATTCTTGGGTGTTTTTTACAGCATCTTCAATACAGATACAAGTTCTCTGAATACGACTCTGAACAGCACCTATCTTTAAGCTTGGCATATCAAAAGATGCACCACTGATCCTGTGCCCTGCTGACAAGACAGTTTTAACTCTGAGCATCATCTACCTTTTTCCTTCTCTGCTTTTCTTTTTGCAGGTGTATTTCAATGAAAGCAAGTTCCTGGGCCCAGTAATCTCAGACACTACCCACAGCATAGATTCAAAAGATCACATGCACTGTACTGTAACACTGCCTTTGAGTTAAGATCTCCTTGAGCTTGTACATGACCTAAAAGCTGATGGAGAAATTGAGTTTAAAAAAAAGTTTCATTGACTTTTAGATGGCCTAAAAAGCTTTCACAAATACCTACTTGGCATTCATGATGAAAAACAAAGGCCAGTGTTTCCAGCTAACTGGACCCAATAGCCACTGTACACCTCACATCATTCCTGGCAAGACAGCAAATGGAGTGAACGTCTCTTCCCCCTGATCCTAATCAGAGAGTAGAGACAGATTTAATCTAATTAATCCTTTAAAAAAGAGAGAGAGAGAGAAATGTTTATCACTGACATAGAATTAATAGTGCAACTGTGGTAAACATCTTAATTGAAAGGAGAGCTTATTCTAATTAAATTAAATGTGACGTGATTATATAGCTGTTTTATCTTCCATGCCAAGGATCACTATTAGATGCCTTAACAGGCAAATAAGCAGCATTAAGTGTGAACTAAAAGCTATTCTGCAGTGTAACTTTTTGTCTGATTTATACCACAATCCTATGCATGCTTACTCAGAAGTAAATCCCACCGAGTGCCCTGATGTTTAATGCATAGTACTGCAGCCCTTGACATGTAAATATTATTTTGCATTGGATTACATACTCCAAATGCTGTTAGGAAACCGTAATCAGGAAGGCAAGAAACGTGGAGGACAGACAGATGGCGCATGCAATGTAAGTCTGACTTTCAGCTATGGAGTAATTTACATGTAGCTGAAGGGAGAAGCAGGGTGGATTTTAAAAAAGGCTGATCTTCTGACAGCTGGAAAGCCCACTGGAAATGCCCAATCAGTGCTTGCTCTGCCATCTCTTCTGTATAAAAATGGAAAGCCAAAAATATCTTCAAAAACTAGGCTATAGTTGTATGGCTGATGGACATGCCATCATCTAAAAATACTTCTTTAGTTTGCAGAGAAAACAGAGTAATATAAAAGGCAACATGCTGGAAGGCATCTAAGCTTGTGATATGGCAAACAGAGGTTCCTCTGACCTTGCTGCAAGTTTTGCAATAAACACAATTAATAGCTAACTACCGTATCTCCAAATTATAACACAGAAATAAAATAAAATGCCCCAATTCAGAGAGGCTGGGCACATATGTTTCTTCTTCTTCTTTCTTTGGAATACAAAGAAGAGTGTTGTACTTCACTATGTTGTGTAGCTGCAATGGAGCACAGAACTGAAGATCCCCATTTTAGAGCAATTCATTCTCTTTGCCTCAGGTATTTCACTCCGCCACATAATTTTATTATATTTTTATCCCTCTTTTCAGACTAGTACTGTCTCCCAATGTGGCTCTCGGCAATGAGGGAGGGGGTACATCTTCAAGCAGCAGGATTATGTTGATTTAAGAGAGACTTCACACCCATCCACCACATGGTCCATTTAGTGAAAAATGGGCACACACACCCTCAACACATTTTATAATCAAATCAGAAAATGTGTATTTACCATCTGGTCTGGTCTGGCCCTGAGGACAACATATACAGACTGTAGAAAACCCATAATGGTTTAATATATTGTGATCTGGACAAGAAAGAGCAGCTGAAGCTTGTAGTAGTAGTAGTAGTAAGGTAAAGGGACCCCTGACCATTAGTTCCAGTCGTGGCCGACTCTGGGGTTGCGGCGCTCATCTCATTTTATTGGCCGAGGGAGCCGGCGTACAGCTTCCGGGTCATGTGGCCAGCATGACTAAGCGGCTTCTGGCGAACCAGAGCAGCGCACGAAAACGCCGTTTACCTTCCCGCCGGAGCGGTACCTATTTATCTACTTGCACTTTGACATGCTTTCGAACTGCTCGGTTGGCAGGAGCAGGGACCGAGCAACGGGAGCTCACCGCGTCGCGGGGATTCAAACTGCCAACCTTCTGATCGGCAAGTCCTAGGCTCTGTGGTTTAACCCACAATGCCACCCGCATCCCTAGTAGTAGTAGTAGTAGTAGTAATAATAATAATAATAATAATAATAATAATAATAATTTGCACCTCACCCATCTGACTGGGTTGCCCCAGCCAGTAAGCTTATAGCACAGCATGGAGGTTTCTTGCTTCAACCAGTTATTTCTCAATTCTCTACAAATGGAATCTCTTTCAAGTAGTTTAAGAAGAATAGAGTATTATTCTACTTTGGTAGGTTCAATCTATGAACTTCCCTCCCTATTGTGAAGATGACAAATACGTCTCTTAATAACAAAGTGTAGGGCTTATTTTTAACCCTTCCTGTATTTAAGAAAAACCTTCATCACGAAAAGCACTTTATGGTCTACATTTACAGTAAGAAATGCTGTCAGCGAGACAGTAATACCCTAATGGAGGATATTACATCCTCCTGCACAGTATTCATTGAAAAATTATGTATTTTAGGCTGCAATCCCACACACGTTTACCTAGGATTAAGTCTCACTCAACTCAGAAGGGCTTACTTCTGAGGAAACATGTATAGAATTGCTTTATGGCACAGCACTCTTAAACTGGGGGGAGAGTGAAGTAGTGGATGGTTTCTTAAGCCTGTCAGCTAACACCAGCCACACATTTCTATTTTAGACGGTAGGTTTTGCATATATTTTTCACAGTGGGTTTTTAAAAAATTATGGTAGATTCAGGTTGGGCTTTGCAGGGAACAAAGGAGGTTTGGATAAACTACGGTAATAGCAGTAGATAGCTTGTAAGACAGAGTTGTTCCGCCTGGCCTTTGGCTTGGAATCAACTTGATCCCCTCACCCTCTTTCCTTTTTCCTTTCTCCTTCTGTGATGCAACTCCTATTTGGGGACTTCCCTGGCTTTTTTCTGGCCCATGTAGGACCAGTCTGGATAGTTGGCCTTGGTGAAGATTTGACGTTTTCATCCCCAAATAGTTTTTGATTTGAGTTTCTACTGAAATGAGGCTGCATTTTAATGTCTTGTTTTTAAGTTGTATTTTAATCAATTGTTTTTACCTGGTGTTAGCCGCCCTGAGCCCGGTCTTAGCTGGGGAGGGCGGGGTATGAATAAATTTATTATTATTATTATTATTATTATTATTATTATTATTATTATTAATCTGTGCCTGTGGAGCTTTCTTTCCATGGGTATAAATGTGGCCTCTAGAATAGAAGCACCCAGCTACTCACAGGTTCCACCCCATGCGGATTCCCTCCAGCTGGGATCTAGGGGCCAGGATTGCTCTCATAAACTACCTGGATAGCTCAGTTGGTTACAGCGTAGTGCTGACAACACCAAGGTTACAGACTCGATGGGACAGCTGCATATTCCTACATTGCAGGGGGTTGGACTGGGTGATCCTCGGGTCCCCTTCCAACTTTACAATTCTATGATTTCAAGATAAAACCCGAGTGATCAAAATACAATACCTTCTTGAACATCCTTGTGGAATCTTCACTTATCTGCATAAATCGCATGATGACGTTGTTCAGGTAGATATCACTCAAGGTTGCATGATCTTTGCTTTCCCGTCTCACTTGGTTGAGGAGTAAATACCAGCAATTTACTGGAGACAGCAGATTCTGGTCTTTCCTGTTGAGTACAGATATTTTACATCATTTGTATTTGCTACCAGTATCAATAAGAACATGACCACCCACAACAAATTATCTGTATAGGTACATTAAGGAATGGGTAACTTAAGCAAACATATCCAGAATTGTATTACTATATGCAGTAATAATTTCTTAACACTCCTTAAGCAACCACTGACAGTGAACATCAGGGTGACTGCAGGATTGCAAACGGGATTATTATAATGCATATTTAAGGGTGGTGGAGATTCTAATCTTTCATGGTTGTCCCCAACCAGGATATGTTAAGAATCTCAGATTTACTTGATAGGGGTTGTCTATTACATTAGTAATAAAACAAAAGTATGCATTTTTAAAGATATAACCATTTAAATGACACTCTCCATTTGCCAGCATCATTCATATTCATGCAGGAAGTCACCAAAGAACAAAGCAAGATGCTTCCAGTTGAACGTTGTAGCGTGCAACTGGAAACAAGGACATATCTCGGGGACAGGATGTCACCACACTCCACATCAGGTGGAAAGACTAATATATACTTTGGATGGTATGAATGAGAAGGAGCACAAAAAGACACACTATTGTTTCACGCTTCTGCTTTCTACACTCAGATTTCATGGAGGGAAACGGTGGTCCCACCCACTACACTACTTCCCAGCAACCTGGTTATAGAATTACTGCAGAAATAGTGCTTTAGTTAATGGAAATGTTGTAAATTTATGTACTACCTAAATTACAGCCAGCAGATACAGCTAGCACAGTCAATTAGATGGTGTTTAGGATGCAATCTAAACTTAAACCCATGACCCCCACCAGGGCTTTATGAGAGTGACAGGGCCACTGCCACATTTGCCGAAGTAGAAGCAGTAACATAGCTGCCCCGGCCTTGAGCTGCTGCCGTGATCAGGCCCAGATTGGCCATCATGCCAATGAATAATGGCAGCGTGACTGACTTGAGAGCCAACCATCTCAGACCAGATCAGTTCCACCTGTGAAACACCCTATTTCGGCACCTTCCACTGACTATTGCCGTCAGGCATCCTGCTGGTGGCACTCCTGCCCTGCCCACATGTTTGATGGTGGAAAGATGTGTGTGATGAAGTGGATGTTTGCATTACTGTATTGGTGGTAGTCAGCTGTCTTACTCAGCTGAGCTGCCCATCCCTTGCCCAGCTTAGTGCAAGAGATGGTTGGGTGGATTTGGCCGACAGGAACCTTGGGGATTCGGTATTTGCATCATTGTTTAGTGATCATAAACTCACAGAACGGCATCAGTCACTATCTTTCTACCTCATATCTCCTTCTCTCAAATGACAATCACAGATACCTCCCAGAGTTATCAGGAGGACCAACCAATTCTATGGTAATCACACACGTTAAAAATCAGAATACAAATGAATGCATACTGCTGTTTTAATACTATATAAAACTGACTCCTCCCCCCAGCAAAAAACAACAACTGATCCCCAAGTAATTTCATTTTAAGAAAAAAGCACTTAAACTACATTGAAATATCATGGTCTTGATCCATTTGGACTAGGCATAAGTCACATGCCTGCACACTTCCTCCTTGCCTGCCTGGTTTTACCCAATAGATTTCGGTTTCTTTAACCAGTTTCCTGTGACACAGGTTTAAAGTCTCCCTCCAAACTAGGATATATAACCAGAATACAGTCTTCGTTTCACATTTGAAGGAGCCCTTAAAACAGTTTCCTCATTTGGAGATTCCAACTAAACATTAGGAAGAACTTTTTGACAGCAAGAGCTGTTTGGTAATAGAACAAACAACTGCCTCTCCTTCACTTAAGGTTTTTAAACAGAGGTTAGATGGCCATCTGTCAGAGGTTATTTAGTTATGATTCCTGCATTGCAAGGGGCTGGACTAGAGAATCCTCTGGGTCCCTTCCAACTCTACAATTCTATGATTCTATGACATCATGGGCAACTTATTTTTTTAAGGAAACCAGGATATATTTGCCAAAGCCAGGTGGGCAGGCACATAGCTCGTTCCTACTCCAATGAACCACGGCTTATCGGACTAAGATTACAATAGCTGAACTCGACTACTGAGTGTATATGGTTTCTTGGCTCACTTGTATTGTTGATGGTCCTTAGTACTTCTTGTTTTCGCCATAAACCTTTCTGCTAATTTTTCTAAATTGCGAGAATATTCAGTCTCTATTTCCGCTTTTTTGCGAAAGAAATCTTGCAGGTCTTGAAGAAGTTGCACCCTCATCTCCGTCTGCTGCTCCAGACATTTCTGTTGCTCTATTAGCTGAGCTCGAATCTCTGGAAAGAAAGACACAGAAAGGTGACAAATTAAGTATAAATGCAACAACCTTCCCTGCAAATAATATTTTATAAAATCATGAAGACACTGCATTTTACCATACTGTACATTACACCATTGAGCAAGAATCACATTATAATATGCTAGCACACTCAGAATATGGCTTAGGGGGAAAAAGTTAACTGGGGCTGGTCATAGGAAACATGCTGCATTTGTGTTAGAAAGACCCCACTGGTTCCCAGTTAGTTCCCAGGCATGATTAAAAGTGCTGGTTTTAAACTTTAAGGAACATCTTTTAAATGAACATAAACTCCCTTGTGTGTTCTGGTCATCCCCCAAAGTCCTGTTTTGAGTACCATAGCCAATGAAGTTTGTTTGGTGGCTATGAGGAGTAGAATTTGTTCCCCCAATTTGTGGAGAGCCGTCCCAGAGGATTTTTTTGAGCTTACTCTTATTTTTATCCCACAGGAGACAGGTCTGGTTTCATTCTAGAATGGTTTCAAGTGAGTTCACTTCTCAAGCTTTATTCATGTTTTAATAGGTCTGGAAATATCTTACTTTTGATTGGGGGGGGGATTATGGTTGTTATTTTTATTTTTTCTTTGTCAGCTTTCAAAGGAAATTTCAGATTCTGTTTTTATGTAGTTTTTAGTGCTTTTGAGCTGTACCTTTTGAGTCCTATCATGGAAAAAAGGCCGGGTTAAAATGAAAATAAACAAACGGTGAGTGGCTTATGGTCTTAAGAAAAATGGGTTGGTACGGAAGAAGTGCAAGCAAGTGCCAACTAGATGTTTTAAGAGACACAGATCTAATAATGCTGCTCTACATCTCTTCTCCCTCACTTCCTTATAACATCTAACACAAACAACATGTGGCATGTCACTGCACTGCATGTTTCCTTTCCTCATATCATTTGCAGAGGAGGGCAGAGGAATGCATAGTGCAATGAATGTCACATGCTGTTTCTAATTACATACAAGGAAGCAAGAGACACGAAGCGGGTGGCAGCTCCAATCTAGTTTGGCCTGGAAGTGCATGAAATACATATACAGTGGTACCTCGGGTTACATACGCTTCAGGTTACATACGCTTCAGGTTACAGACTCCGCTAACCCAGAAATAGTGCTTCAGGTTAAGAACTTTGCTTCAGGATGAGAACAGAAATCGTGCTCCGGCAGTGCAGCGGCAGCAGGAGGCCCCATTAGCTAAAGTGGTGCTTCAGGTTAAGAACAGTTTCAGGCTAAGAACGGACCTCCGGAACGAATTAAGTACTTAAACCGAGGTACCACTGCAGTAGGAGAACTTGGTGGATTTATCCCCTTTATACAGACTGGTAAGGGGGAAAAACAAACATGTGCTTTGCATTTCGCACTACAGTTTCATCCTGCAATCTGGCACACAAACACACATTAGCATCTGGGAACCTTTATTTAGCACTCATATTTCTGTAGCAACCGAGTGCTAAGTATGTCTTTGATTACACGAGACCACCTAAAATTAAACCATTTGGAATGCTGTTGCCATAAAACATATTTTATTTTTCATTTCTTTTCAAACACAATTGAAACACCCAACAGGGTAGAGGAAAAATTATAAAACTAAAGACTCAAATAATTTTCCTCCATCTCTCCCCCCCCCCCTCTACTGTTGTCAAGCTCTGTGGATACTGGCCTCATTGATCCAAACTTAATTATATGTGTATAATATATATACACAAATACATACCCCGCCCATCTGGCTGGGTTTCCCCAGCCACTCTGGGCGGCTCCCAACAGAATATTAAAAACACGATAAAACATCGAACATTAAAAACTTCCCTAAACAGGACTGCCTTCAGATGTCTTATAAAAGTCAGATAGTTATTTTATTTCCTTGACATCTGAAGGGACGGTGTTCCACAGGGCGGGCACCACTACCAAGAAGGCCCTCTGCCTGGTTCCCTGTAACCTTACTTCTTGCAGTGAGGGAACCGCCAGAAGACCCTCAGTGAATTGAGTGAACTGGGATTAGAGTGGATTGAGATGTGCATGTTGCAATGACTGAAGCACAAAGACACCAAGCAGTCACACTTCCAGGAGCAAAGCAGCTCGTAGTTCCGAAGTCTAGAGAACTTTCCCATATCACCTGCCATCACCTGAAGCACAATATTTCTCTGTGGAGGCAGCTGACACAATTCAGCTGTAAGTCACTTAGTGATGAAACACAGAGTAACACTCATTAATGTATTAATCAATAGTGTGCCAAGAAACAGATCCTGCTCCTCCCCTGCTTATCCCTAGCTTGGCACCTGCCCTTGATACTTCTGCCTACTCTCAGCTTTCAACACTGCATGCCTGTCTTGCGTGTATCCTTATTGTTCTGATTTATCTTTGGCTTTCTGAATCTTAAGTCAGAATTTTCCGCAGGCAGCTCCTTCAGCACTCTCGTTTTAGGTTATTTGAGCAGACTGGTTGCTCAGCAGGTGCTGAAAGCGTTGTTTATAACCTGCAGTGCACCTGGAGAAAGACATTCCTATGGGAGTATTACAGTAATCCCTTGGTTTCTCTTCTGTTATATCCCCTATTCCGCTAGGAACTGGGAGACCAGTGTCCAAAAATCCCCATTCTGCCATTAAGTTCACCGGGTGGCAGTCAACTAAGTTTTACTTAGACCTACTGAATTTAACAGAGCCAACTTAACCATGCACATTAATTTCAAGGGTTGTACTTGAGTAAAATTAGTTGGAGACCACTCATTGTCTCTCTGCCTAACCTACCTCACAGGGTTGTTGTAAGGATAAAATGAGGAAGGAAATAACCATGTACTGCATGCCACCTTCAGGTCCTTCCAGGGAAGATGGAGTATAAATGTAATCAAATACAGTGGTGCCCCGCAAGACGAATGCCTCGCAAGACGGAAAACCAGCAAGACGAAAGGGTTTTCCGTCTGCAGAGGCGCTTCGCAAGACGAAAAAACCGCAAGACGAAAAGACTCGCGGAACGGATTCTTTTCGTCTTGCGAGGCACCACTGTAAAAAGAAAAAGAAATGGTTGCAGAATGTTAAACTAGCTTACAAAAACATATACCAGCTGAAATAGCGCGACTTTTTGGGGGGTGGGGTGGGGTCTGACAACCTGTTTTTCTTTAAATGCTGACACAACAAAAAGCAAACTACAGAGCCCTGTCATTACTAACGGTAAACACCAAATTACTGCTAATTACTATGGGGATTTTATGGACCCAGAATTATGTTTAACTCCACCAAGACGACTGTATTCCCATCAACCATTCCACTTACCAGCAAAACAAAATCCTATGAGTATTCCTACCCTCTAAGAGCCTGAAAGCAACAGCAGCTTGCTGAGAGTGGTTGTTTACATAGTAATTATCATCTATGACTAGGTGCTCTCCAAGAGCTGTGTGATGCACCTGAATCTCCTTTTATTGTGCTACCCCAATGGATCTGTCAAAAGATTTTGTAATAGCAGAGTCATTTGGCATCTGGTAAGCAGCAGTAAAGTGTGCTTGCTCATTCATCGTACACACAAGCTCAGTCCAGTCTAGCCTGACACACATTCTGCCTCTAGGACCTTAATATTTATGCTGCAACCCTATACACACTTATAGACACTTAATCTGGGAGTGACACTGAACACAATGGGCATCACTCCTGAGTAAACATGAACAGAAATGCATAGTTAGTTTGTGTGTGTGTGTAGATTAAATTCTGTTACATTCATTTGCCAGATTGTCTCATGTGGTGGCAAAAACTAAAACTTATTAGCTGAATATTAGCTTACACATCTATTTAAATACAAGTGGCTTCAGTCCTGCAATGAATTACACATATGGAATAGGGACTGCTGGAAGTCAATCAGACTTGATAATTCTGAGGCAAAGATGGTTATCATGTTCGATGGTCTGAAAGCAGTCAGCACACAAACTAAGCATGGAGTATTCTAGGCATGGAGATTCCCAACCTGGTGCCCCTCCAGATGTTATAGCACCAGATTGCTAGCTCATAAACATCTAGAAGACACCAGTTTCGGGAAGGCTGAACCACTTTCCTGCTGGTCTTGGTTGTTTGAAGACTTACTTTGTCTCTAGGACTGTTGTGGCCTACATCTTCAGGCCGCAGCTAGTAGTGGTAGTGGTATTCACCAACTTCACCTGGTGGCAAAGATTCAAATTCTTGTCCTGGATTTGGATCCAGCAACCATCAAACTTGCCTTTATAATAAATGGTCCAGGAAACCTCAGGGCCTGTAAGCACTAACAAGTCTGACACCATTTCTGAGGGGCCGCATAAGGATTATTGGTGGCTTTCTCGCTTCAAAAAGTTTCTCAGCTGAATGTGGTACACCTACTGTGCTTAGTACGCCTGAAACAGAATGCTACATTATCTTTATTTCTAATTTTGATAACTTGGTTTTCAACCCATACATTGGCCTAAGAAGGCCACAAAAGTTACTAGCCTGCAAAAAAGAAAAGAAGGCAGGGAAGGAGGAGGAAGTATTGTCCTGCTGGAGGCTGCAAAAGAAGGAATAGACAACTTCAATACAGCAGCTCCTTGCATTTCTATTCTGGGCAAGGGGAGGGCTTCCCTCCTCTGGTAGCCCACTTGGTTTCCATACTGTGCCCAGAGGCGAACAGAGTGATTCATCCCTCTTCTGCCAGCTCACTCACTCACCTGAATGCAGTTTCTTGTCGCCTTGGGCTACCAGGTGTGTGCTGAAATATGAGGTTGAGTTATATATACTGTACCACCATATACATACTTATCTTCTCAACTCATTTCATGCGTCTATTACGTAGAGTTGGCCATGGCCTATGAAAGGACTTGCCCAAGTAAACCAGTCAGTCGCTGGAGGTCCACAGAACTACTTTTCTTTTTGTGGCTGCAGACAAATGCAGCTACTCTTCTGAATTAAATATGCATCTTCTATCCCACAAAACCAAATGGATCCTGGCACGCAAAATCCAAAATGGTTGCCTAGACTATATTAAGATGCTACTCACTAAGGTATATTAGGAGTGCCAAAATGCTCCATGTAGCTGCAGGAACCTTTGGGGTGTTTTTTATTGTTGTTGTTCTTGGCTATTCATAATTACAGCTGATAGTCATTTGGCTGCCTACACCCAGAGGCATCTGAATTGATGGCACTCTGCCTGCCCACAAGTTGGTAGGCCTGAAACAACACAGCGGCAATGCTGAGTTACAATTTGGGAACCATCCCCCCTGCAGAAACTGGCCATCTGTGCCAGCAATTAAGTGCTGGCATTACATCTGTCCTTCGTGTTGATCACGCAGAAAAGTCTGTATTCTGCTCTCTGGCTGGTGGGGTCTGGGAACTTGAGGTCAAATCAAGGGAAGGAACAGAGTCTTCCCTTGCACTGTCTTGATTTCAAAGTGTCACTGCCCAAACAAAGCAGAGATGCATTCTAATATCCTTTCATATTTATCTTCAAATTCTCAGCTTGAGGTAAGAGCTTGGGTATCAATAAAGAGCAACGTTTTTGCTCTCTCGCATTCACACTGGAAATGAAACTGGAGTAGGTGAGATGATGCTTTGAGAAGGAATAGTGCTGCATGGAAGGACCCTTTCACAGTCACTGCTTCCATGCCGGTTAACAAACTCTGTTCCCTCCTTAATCACACAATGGTTGCACTGCAGTCAGGTAGGTACGATATAATGCACTATCAGCAATGTTCAGAGACATAGTGGACTAGAATGTAGCCTCCTGTTTTGTCTAGTGAAGATATACTTTTGGATATGACGAACACATAAGAGCACAATCCTCCGGAGATATCTTAGGCTCCCGTCAAGGTCAGAACTATCAGAACCCTTGACAACTGTTGGAAGGAAAGCTGAAAAAGCAGAGCTACTACAGTATTATAATCAAGTCCCTGTAGAAACCTCTGCCTACAGCTAACTTGGCTGAATAGCAATAGATGCCTAGCAAACACAGGAGAGCAGTCAAAATGTACTTGACAATCTGCTTTCAGTTGTGAGGTGCTTTAGAATTAATATCTATCTATCTATCACCCCTCTTATGCTCTGAGAGTTCTAAAAGCAGGAGAGAAAATTACTTCAATAACTCTCCTTCAAATGACTCTTCCCCCCTCCTCCTTTTTTTGTAGCACTGTTACAAATACCAAGCACTTGGAAATCTTTTGACAAGAGCATTTTGGAGGACAATCTTCCACTCCTCTGCAGTGGTGTGCCGTAAGATTGATTTACATTTATTAAAATATTTAACATATTTTGCTGCTGGTTCTATTCTCTCCAAAGGATAGATACTAAATCCTCTGCATTTGAGGCACACTGCCAAAGACAATTAAAATAAAAAGGGTAAATAATGGCAAAGAGATGAGACAAACCATACTGCATAAAGCAGTCTTAATGACAGAGCAATGACACTAGCTATAAAATAAATTAACAGGGAAGCTAAGAAATTATTAAAGTCACTATAAAGCACCAGTGAGGCCAAATTTGCAAAACTCCCCATAGCACTTCAGTCAGGGTTGTTTTAATCAGTGCTTGAGGTGGCAAGTCTATGCAGCCTTAAAGCCCAATTAAACACAGTGGGACTTGCACCTCATGTTGGATTATCAGACTGCAACCTTTAACAACAACCTGTGGGACCAGCTTCCAAGTAAAATGTGTTTAGGGTCATGATCTTTTTTTTAATCAGGAGCCTAAGGCTGCAATACTAAGCATGCTTACCTGGGATGAATGCCAATCAATTCTATGAGCGAGCTGCTCTGAGGCTTTACAATATGGGGGGGGGGGGGCATTGTCTCCAATTGCCTCCCCCTACCTGCATGCAGTGCCTCCACCACATCCCATAGTATTCTAGAGGGTCTCCAAGAGTGGCTTTGGAGGGAGCATAGGGCCAGTGTTAGACATGAGCTATAAGGCCTGCCTAACTGGTATCTGAAACATGGTGCTGTTATCATCAGATTTCTTTAAGTTCAGCATGGAATGTCAACCCATTTGCTAGAAAAGCTACTCTTTGTGGACCATAAGGCAGAATAATGTACCGGGTTTTGTTCACACTAGTAGCTTGAAACTCTGCAAGGTGGTGAGTTTCCAAGTTGCTTTTTCTCCTGCCACATCATAACAGGAGCAGTGATGCCTTCACCCAGTGATTTCTTCTGAGTAAAGCTTTCATCTGCACATGCGCTGTTCACACCACAAGAGAATCACGGCTTCCATTTTCAAATCAGATGGAAGCTGGTTTGAGGGGAAGTGCGTCAAAGAGGAGTATTTCTTGAGAAGCCACAAGATACAGAGTGACATTCTCCCTTGAGGGAAAAGCCTTCTCTGGCAAGAAACAATATCTAAGGTGCAGAAGAAGGAGGATCCATCAACAGTCCTAGGTATTTTTGAGGTTTCATGAATCCTTTGATATGAAAGAAGCAAGACAGCTCTTGAACATGATGCAGGATTGCTTCATTGGCAGGACTTGGGACAGGGATGAAGGCAGACATCTGATGTATCATATGGGAACGATTGTATTAATTTGTTTGTTTCTGTTGCTACAGCCTAAGGTCCCAGTGTGGGGTGCAGCATTAAAACACAACAGTAAAACAAATAAAACAAAACAATTTAATGCACCATCTCTATCTCATTAATCCAAAAGTATAGCTTTTGCATTGGGTTGGACTTGTGCATCTTATCTCCCTCCCCGATTCCTTCTTGTTCAAATTATGTTTTTCTCAGGACATGGGATCTGGACTAAACCTTCAAATATGCAGAAATGCATACTGAACTCCATGCACACATGGATGGGTATGTTGGATTAAAGGTTTCTTTTATCATGGGATGACAATCTCCTAGCCTAAAGCCCTGCAAGTGGTTCTGCCAGGAACACTGTTACAGACTTCCCCCTATGATTATCTTACAGACACAAATCCAACATCAGAAGCAGCAATATTCAAAAAATAGTAGGGCAGCATTTCAACCACCCAGGATGCTCTGCTGGTGACCGTAAGATGGACATCCCAGAACAAAGGAACTTCAAAGGGAGACTGCATTGTGAAACTGCTGATTTACAATTTATCATGAAGTTTAATTCTACTGACTGTGGTTTGAATCAGGAGAACAGGTTTACTCGCTACATGTGATAATTAGTTTACCAATGTTTGTGCATGGTCACTGTCAAGCTCTAATGTAATTGTCTCTGTACTTTATTCACTGACTCTACTGCTTACAGTTCCCCCACATGCCCACCCATGCGCAAACATACCTGCCACTTAGGGTAACACTCCATGCATCTGATGAAGTAGACTTCAGGCCATAAACGTTTGTGCCCCAAGAAATTTGTTGGGTCTTCGATGTGCCACAAAACTCTCTTGTTGTTTTCAAACACACAGTTAACTTTTATTGATGTAAGAAATTAGAACTGGGGGACTCAGTCATTGAGCTGACCTCATTATAGTTGTGCATACCACCAGCTTTGCATTTAAAAAGCCTGCGGCAGGAGCAGTGGCGGAGCAAGCCAATCGGGCACCTGGGGCGGTGTGCGTGCCCTGCGACATGGGGTGGGGCCAGCTGCCAATGGGGCGGGGCCAGCCGGGACAGGACGCTCCGTGGGGCCTCCAAGGAGTCTGCCTGGCTCCTCCTACTCAGCCACCCTAAAGCTGAGGGAGAGGTGGCGGGCAGACTCTTTGGGGCAGTGTGAAGCCTGCGGGCGCCCAAGGCACCGCATCACTCCCAGGAGAGACGCATGGCTCAGGCACACTGCAGGCCCTGCGGTGAGTGCCACCTGGCCATTTTGTCACCCCCCTCAGTGGTGACACCCGGGGAGACCCGCCCCCACTTCCTCCACCCCTGGGCAGGAGAACAATTAAGTTCGCCTCATGGAAGAAATCAGAATCTTTTAGAAATGTTTTGGGGACTGGAGATATGTAACCAAGTTAAAATAAAACAAACCACCACAAGGTAACTGCTTCCTTGGAAACTAATAATAAGTTCTGCCCCAACAAAGAGGAAAGCTGTAGACAATATGGATAATACAGTACAAGTATAGGAGCCACGTTACAACAAAACTAGTGGCTTCTAGATGCTCATTGCTGTTTATGAGAAGTGTAGTGTTGTTTTTACAGAATAAAAAACCCCTGTAATGTGTTTGAAAGCACAACTGAACTGCAGCACACATTTAGAAGGCAATAACAAACCTAACTGCAATTGAGACCCATTTTATTTTAAACTTCCTCACAAATCCCTTCCTCAGAAATCCCAGTAACTGTAGTGAGATTTACTTAGGAAGAAATAAGCATAAAACCATGCCCTTCTCTAATTATTTTAAATATTTAGGGCTGACAAATCTGCCATGCTTTCAGAATTATAAAATACTGTACTTTTATTAACTTAATAAAGATGTTGCAAGACTTGAGTGGTTTCTGAGTCAGAAAGTCAGGTTCTGAACTCATTTAGAGTCTAAAATGAAACATGAAGGGTAGGTTTGGACAGTCCAAAAATGGCTGCTGAGAGGATAAAGGAGCTGGTGAGAGGATGAAACACTTTTGATTATTGTTGGGAAGGTGCTTAATTCTAGCTTCCCACTGCTAGGGAGCTTAAATTGGATTGAGGAGCCTATTTAATTAAATGTAGCTTTCATTGTTATAAAGGAAGGAGAGGATGTCCCCCTTGGGTGCTGGAGTTAATGGCATAGACAGGAAAAGAAATATTTTGTATCCAGAGCTTAAGTTTTTATGACACTGGACGCCCAAAGTAGAGGTCAACAGGCTGCCCCCTTTTTCTCTCATACCAGTGACCTAAATAAGGTATTGTTCATGTGTAGTTTGCAAGAATATTTTTTTAAAGAATCAACTAAAAGATGTTAAACGTCAATGCAAAACTAATGGGATATTAAGAGGAGTAAACTGAACCTCAATCATCTCACACACATCACATCCTTTTCTTCAAAGAGGCATACTGCACTAACCGTCCAACTTTCTTTCCTAGGTAAGTAATTGCCAACCTGAATTCTTTTCTTGAAATGGCAGCCCTGTTCAGCCTCCATACAAAAGGACACAGCACAGAATATATGAAAGCACCGAGTCCAAGTTGGAACAATATAAATCACTCCTGTCCCTGTTAACATATGACACTGTGGTGAATTTTTTTAAACGTAAGGTGCTACATAGTGACACTCTTCATTTTGCTTTATTAAAACATTTTAAATTTATTTTATACCTAGAGAGAGATACAAAAGTCACCATTTGCAACCTAAGGAACAATAAAACAGTGTAGAAATGAATAGAAAAGCAGTAGCACGCTTGGTTTTATTTGCATGTGCAGCTAGTTGGAGTGCCATTCCTCCCACATATGCAAGAACTGGATTATTCAAGCAAGAGACATTATATTCGGCAAAGAATTGGACATGAGAAAGGTTAACACACTCTCACCCTGCATTAGAAGCCAGATTGATAAAGGACAACATACTTCCCTGTCTGTCAGGTGCTGAATGAAAGCAAGCCTTGTCATATGCAATACTCCTTAATCAAAGGCAAGTTTTATCATAAAATTGTATCACCTCAGATGCTTGTATGAATGGGCCCTTAGCCACACCATGCACTCTTTATTCTTTATTAAATGACTGTTAAATTTCCAAGTCACCTTCCTCAAGACTGATGCAATCGATGTGAATTCTGATTTGCAGGCACCCTGCATTTATAATTAAAGTGCACCTACGAGCATGTATGAACTGAAACAGGCATCTTTATTGAAGGTGTCCTTGGTATTCTGACTACTCCCGGAGAGATCACCTAGCCAGAAGGATCGTTCTGCTCCCTGTCATTTCCAACCTTGCATAGCACAGACATATTTTGTGATGCAGACTCTGTTTCAGGTTACGTGCAACTCATATCCTCATAAATTATTGGAAACCCGCACAGCTAAAATTCTTCTACTGAATGTTAAAAATAAAACGTGCCTTTGAAGGAGATTTAGATTATCCAAGCGTAAAATGCAATGAACATTGACTGCATACACTTTTCTTTAAGCCAGGGATAGGAGATGGACAATGAGATGAGAAAAGAAGAATATATTTGTGTCCTGCTAATATCTGCCAGCTTCTCCACTGACAAGAGAGAAAGCGTCAAAGGTTCAAAGGAGAGCTAAGCGCGTGCACACACACACGCACAAATAAAAATGTGTGGGAAAGCAGCAAGAAGCTATATGACCCCATCTCCAATGCCTATGTATTTAGCATTAGACTGAAAGGGTCCTACACAAGTAGTTGTGTGTTGGGCTCCTCCAATTGCACATGTATGCATGTATGTAGTAGGCCCCTTTTACACAGACACTAAAATGTGGAGATGTAATATGTGAGGCCCGCTTCCCCCTCCATACATTCAGTGAGCATGTGGGCGTTCAGAAATGTGTATGAGGTTCTAAAGTTTACCCTTGTATATGAGGAAGGGGAGGTTGCCCACTCCAAGCAGCCGGTTTCAGAGAACAATTAAAAGTGGGGGGTTGTGAATCAGATTGCTTATTGCCATGTCTTTACCCTTACGCGGTCACCATTTAGACATCTTCAGCATCATGTTCCAAAAAACACATTGAATCATCTATGGGATAAAAACATACATTCACCAGTGTGATTGGTTCACCAATGAAAAGTCATGATTTCACACATTTTTAAAACCATGGATTTTATTGAATCTGTTGCAAATAATTTTCCAAACCACTAACAGTCTTTACTATCTAGCTGCCCGGGGAGGGGGGGGGCGGACCGACCAGTACCCTCATAAAATATCTTCACAATATCACCCGTTTTGAAATACTTTATTTTTAACAGACTAAAATAATCAGCAATTACTTAGAAAAGCACTTAGACTGGCTGATTGCCCAATATAGACCTCGTTGAATTTTCATTATCTAAAATTCAATGCTACAAACAGAAAGCCAAAGACATGTAACTATTAAGCCGAGTGAGGAGACCTGCTTAAAGAGGCAGTCATTTTAGTGCTCGGTGCAGAGAGTGCTTATAAACCTGTCACTGCTCCTAGGCATTTCTTGATCTTTTCCATCTGCATTTTTTTTTAAGTCGAATGATTTGTTTCACAGAACGAAGGAAACCACCCCCTTGTTTTTCGAACTGTCATTCACCCTGTGTTTAATCATTCCAAAGTGCTCTGCCATATCTCAGGCACTAAAGCCTGAGTATTTGCACTTGTTCTTCCTTTTAAGTGTGTGAGAGAGAACACAGCTTGGCAGCTGCTTAGTTAGAATGCCAAATTTCTGTTCACTTGCTGGTTGTAATTCACCCACGGTCACGTTTCATCTGGATTACCGTAAGAGCCATTTGCTTAGGTAATGTACTTATTTAAAATGCCACAAAGCGATAAGGGGCATGTATTACATTATTCAGGCTGAAAGCCAAGGCCTGCAGTGCATGAGGGCCCAAAGATTCTTGGAGGGGGGGCACCAAACCCAGAAAGCATTTTAAAACAATCATATACAATACTTTACTTGTATGCAACAGTTATGTGACAATTCCAGTTTGCTTTTATTTATTTTTCTGTCACAGAAATGTACCAGAGAGGCCTGCAGTGGGAATTTGTAATACAGTGGTACCTCAGATTAAGTACTTAATTCGTTCCGAAGGTCCGTACTTAACCTGAAACTGTTCTTAACCTGAAGTACAACTTTAGCTAATGGGGCCTCCTGCTGCTGCTGCTGCGCCACTGGAGCCCGATTTCTGTTCTCATCCTGAAGCAAAGTTCTTAACCTGAAGCACTATTTCTGGGTTAGCGGAGTCTGTAACCTGAAGTGTATGTAACCTGAGGTACCATTGTATTTGAATTTAACTTTGTCATTTCAATTAATATTATGTATAAAGATGCATGTTTCTTCTTCTCATAATCATCTTTCATATCCAATCAGAAAATATGTAACTGGTTACTTGGTGTATAATCAAAATAAACTGGGACATATCCCCCCCCCCCACAAAAAACAGGTGGAAGGGAAGAAAAGGAGGACAGCAGCCAGTATTGCCTGTGGCACCCTTGACTATCCTTCAAGACACTGCAGGGTGCCACAGCACACTGGTTGAAAACCACTGCTCTAGAGCATTGTAAAACAAGCTTGCTGCATTATACATGTGATATTTGAAGATGGCTGGGGCTTGGTCACTGGGGGAACAGAAAAGTCAAGCCACAGTGGTCACCTGAATTGCTGCTGATCTCAATGTTTCTTCACTTGAACAATCTTCCCGTTTCCCCTTCCAGTTCTCTTTCCTACCGAACTTTCAAAAGGGCTCCATAGTTCAGTGGCAGAGCATCTGCTTGGCATGATGAAGGTCCCATGTTTAATCTGCAGGTGGGACTGGGAATGTCCCCTGACCGAAAGCCTGGAGAGCTGGGGCCAGTCTGGTGCCATGGACAATATTAAGCTAGATGGACCAACTGTCTGACTCAGCACAAGGCAATTTCCTATGTTCCTATGAGCTACCAGGTGCCTCCTAATATGATTTCCCTGCATGTTTCTGGGATCCCTTTAACCGCCCAACCAGATTTCCCTGAGAGGCAGATCCTACCACACTCCTTGCCAACTTCCATAACTCCCTGCAGAGACAACATCTTCATGTAGCTGTCTTAGAAAGAGAACAGAACCCTTGGAACTGTCCAAGGTTCTGCTCTTGTCTGCCCTCTGACTGTGACCTGCCCTGGCTTCACTGGATACGAAGCCTTAAGCCCTCATGGAACTGGATAGCTTATGCAGCTAGGCTTCCTCCTTCCTAAAAAACACACCCAAAAAAACACACTCATAAAAACGCTGTATCTTTTAATATCCATGCAACAGTATTGGTTTTCCAAAAAAAAAAAAACTCATAAAAAAGCTGTATCTTTTAATATCCATGCAACAGTATTGGTTTTCCTAACCAAACTTGAACTCTTGTAAGTTCTCCATGCAGCCTGCCTCTCGATAGTGTAGGGCTACAGGAACAACCGTTCTTCCTACCCTTTGTGTTTGCCAGTCATATGCTTTCTTCTGGTCATGCTCCCCGGAAAATTAAACTCCTGTCTGTTAGGGACTGGGAGTTGTCAGCTGTGGACTCTTGTGGACTCTGCCACTGTCATACGTACTTGTGATACCTTTGTGCCTACTAGGTTGTGCTTTGTTTGCGTACGGCGTTGGATCACATCACAGGGCTATTTTGTTTTTCGTTAAGTCTCTCCATGCACAACATTGTAATTGAGCATTTGTCAGTGTCTGTGTTAATATGTCATTTCTTCTTTAAAAAGGTTTCATTTTGCCACCTACTTTGTGGCTGGGGGTATGCAGGATGTAGCCAATGAGACACATGACAGATGTGCCAGTTGTTAAAAGCTACAGCTTCCGTGCCCAGTGTCCATGCTGGCCAAGGTCAAGGGGAATTGTAGCCCACAATGTATGGAGGGTACCGCTTTGAATACTGTCCTGATCCAGTCCATATTCAGCAGAGCTTAGCAGCTGTTTCATATCATGGGACCCTAATACTGCCTTGCCCAAGTGTGGTATTTTTATCTGTAACTTCAAAATGAATTGCTATGGATGTTGTTTCAATATGGGGCATTTCTTTACTCATTTTGCAAAAACAAACTACTGTATAGTAACAGGAACAAGACAGATGCAACGCTGGCTTTGTAATGTCTGGAATGTTGGTAGTTTGTTTTACTGGGGGAAACGGGTTATTATTTATGAAAGGAGATACGACACTTGGAAATGAATGAGAGGTTAAATCTATTTCTTGCCTGAAGAGACTGCAAGAAAAAAAAGGGTTAGGTGTGAATTAGGCAGAAGAAAAGAAACTACAAATCAGAAGTTTCAGAGCTGATTTTTCACCATAGCTATACACAGTTAATCTACACATACTGTATGTACATTAGCGAATCAGAAACAAGGATGCAAGCTGAATACAGTGGTACCTTGGGTTACAGACGCTTCAGGTTACAGACTCCGCTAACCCAGAAATAGTACCTCGGGTTAAGAACATTGGTTCAGGATGAGAACAGAAATAGTACGGCAGAAGGGGGAGACCCCATTAGCTAAAGTGGTACCTCAGGTTAAGAACAGACCTCCAGAACGAATTATTTCTGTTTGAATAATTCTCATAATTCACCATTCACCTATTTGCCTTGGTGAGGAAGAATTGCACCAGGCCATGTAAGTGAGGCATGGATATCCAGTGGATCTGGGAACTGCTATTTGTGCAGCTCTCACTTCTGCCATAAAAGGCTATCGGTCTAATTTGGTATATGGCGGCGTCAAATATTCATAATTTCAATAACCGGAAAAAGAAATTAAATGCGTCACTGGTGGGGTAGACTGGGACCTACTGGGTGTTGGGCTGTCGATTCGCAAGAGTTTCTGATTACCAAATTCCTAGGCTGCAGATGTGCATCCTGTTCTTTAAGTGTCCCCACCCCCACCCCCATAAGCCACGATTCCGCATTTGAGTCTGGTTGGTGAACCAAAGGGGTCTTTCAAAACCCCCAAATTCTAGCCAGCCCTTAAGGACTGCTGCAATTCACTGTCCCGTTTTCTTTGAAATCGGTGCAACATTTCTTGGGGATAAGCATCAGAAAGCAGAAGCTGAGACTTGGACAATAAATGGTTAAGACAGATCTACCTGCTGCTCTTGGAGGCTAATAGGATGGCTGGTTGGGATAGGAAACAGAGGAAGAATAATAGAATTGTAGAGTTGGAAGGGACCACAAGGATCATCTAGTCCAGGCACCCCCAACCTTTGGCCCTCCAGATATTTTGGACTACAATTCCCATCATCCCTGACTACTGGTCCTGTTAGCTAGGGATCATGGGAGTTGTAGGCCAAACATCTGGAGGGTTGCAGGTTGGGGATGCCTGATCTAGTCCAATCCCCTGCAATGCAGGAATCTTTTGCCCAATGTGGGGCTTGAACCCATAGCCTTGAGATTATGAGCCTCATGCTCTACTGACTGAAGACGGCACTAAGCAGGTTCTGTAGAGCTGAAATTAGAGTTCCAATGCCCTGAATCTCACTAAAATTGGAGTTAAAGTGAATGCTGCATGAAACAATTCATTGTCACAATAGGTATCAGATCCTGATTGTGCAGAGTCTCTTTGTGTTGCTCAATTTTCTACAGAACAAACTTCCCCACTTTTATTTTCAGTGCTATGTGGCTGAGCAAGCTGTCACAAAGTGTATGTGCCTCCTATATCGATTTTTTTTTTAAGGTGCAAAGAAATAAGCGTCTCTGTAAAAAATGTTTTGTCTTGTGCTGCTAGAAAACAACCCGCAGAGAGGCCCAGCAGCTGTCATTGGGATTAAGTACTGAGGAAAAGCACAATCATATGAAAAAAAAAGCTAAAAAAAGCAAAAGCAAAAAAACCCAGCACCACTGTAAGGAAGGAAGAGGCATGGTCACATTTGATTTCTCTCTTCTTGTGTTAGGAAGAGGAGTATATAATAGTAATCCGCTGAATTATGAGTCATTGAGGAAAAGGGTTTTCTTTTTTTTTAAAAAAAGTGTCTAATAATTTACAACAAAATATAATAGGGAAAGCAAAAGCAATAGGGAATCAAACTAGGCATCCTAAGCAGAAATAAATGAAGTGTGAAATATGTATTAATATGTTTGGGCAAAACCCAACCACAGTTATGCACTTTGAAGACCTATTTGTTTCAATGAGTATTAAGCACAAGTTAATTTTGGCTCTATTCATATATAATGCCAAACCACTGTTTGCACTTCTGCATTGCTTTCTGCCTAGCTTCCTGTTTAGCAGAAACCACTGTCTTTACTCTTGAACAGGCAAATTATAGTCTCCAACCCAGAACTGGAAAACACATTTTGATTTGTGGTTTCCAGTTGTGGCTAAAAGGGCAAACCACTTTTTCCTAATTCAGATGCAACAGAAAACTATGGCTTGCACTCCATAGTAAGTCAGGGAAGGACTCAAAGCACATATAAGGGATAAGGGAATGAGAGGAAAAGTGAGTGTTCAGACTGTCTCACTCAAGTAAAAGGTAAAGGTACCCCTGACCATTAGGTCCAGTTGCGGACGACTCTGGGGTTGCGTGCTCATCTTGTTCTATAGGCCGGGTGAGCCGGCGTTTGTCCGCAGACAGCTTCCAGGTCATGTGGCCAGCATGACTTCTGGCGAACTAGAGAAGCGCACGGAAACACCGTATACATTCCCCCCGGAGCGGTACCTATTTATCTACTTGGACTTTGACATGTTTTCGAGCTGCTACGCTGGCGGAAGCAGGGACCGAGCAACAGGAGATCACCCCATTGCCGGGATTCAAACTGCCAACCTTCTGATTGGCAAGCCCTAGGCTCTGTGGTTTAGACCACAGCACCACCCACGTCCCGTCTCACTCAAGTACTCAGATTAAATGTCATGGCTAAAAATTGGCCACTTTTTCTTTAGCGCTAAAAGAACTAAGTCAGCATGAGTCAGCGGCCTACAATGACTCATGAAACCTTTCACCTAGTTGTACCTGTATATATAGAGTGGTCTGAGGGACGTGGGTGGTGCTGTGGGCTAAACCACAGAGCCTAGGATTTGCCGATCAGGAGGTCGGCGGTTCGAATCTCCGCGAGGGGATGAGCTCCCGTTGCTCGGTCCCTGCTCCTGCCAAGCTAGCAGTTCGAAAACACGTCAAAGTGCAAGTAGATAAATAGGTACCACTCCGGCGGAAAGATAAACGGCGTTTCCGTGCACTTAGTCATGCTGGCCACATGACCCGGAAGCTGTACGCCGGCTCCCTCGGCCAATAAAGCGAGATGAGCGCCGCAACCCCAGAGTTGGCCACGACTCGACCTAATGGTCAGGGGTCCCTTTACCTTTATATAGAGTGGTCAATGTTGGTGTGGTGGTGGGTTGATTAGTTAGTGAAAAGCTGGTAGTGTTGATGTGTGTGCAGTTGGTTGGTCACTTTGCAGATAAAGACTTTTAAGAATAAAAGCAGAAAGTACTCTGCAAGGACACTCTTCTCGTGGACTCTTTTATGCTGACAAGGGTCCGAGGACCAGGCTGAGGAGACAAAGGAAGTCAGAACCTTTTCTTTTTCAAACACTGACATTAAATGTGAACAGAGTCTCTGCCACTGAAATCTAGGATACAAGAGGTGCTTAACTTTAGTTAGGTCATGGCCTGTCTTCTTTCTAAAAATGGTATCTGTGAGAAGAACCAACTACACAGGCATCCATGCCATGCCCTTGTTTTGGAGAAGTATTGATTTGAATGTCCTTTTAGATACCACCCAGGGTTGAAGATTGAGTAGATACCCATTTACTGGATACCTCCTCAAAAGCAACATGCCCTCTTACATATTTTTTAACACATACATTCCAAAATACAGCACAGTCACAAGAAATAGTACTACTGAGTGAGCCATAGTTCAATACTTAGAAAACAAAAGATAGCGTAAATGATCTGCAAAACACATTTTCAAGTGCTTCTACTGTTCTACAAACACATTTTCAAGATCTAGCGTTACCTGTTTAC
Source organism: Podarcis tiliguerta (assembly GCF_965153285.1). NCBI lineage: Eukaryota > Metazoa > Chordata > Lepidosauria > Squamata > Lacertidae > Podarcis > Podarcis tiliguerta. The sequence goes on along the minus strand of NC_139543.1, from coordinate 29,046,562 downwards.
ATTGTTCTTCTCTTTCAAGAGTGAACACGGGAAGCCTTTCCGCTTATGCACTCAAACTGACTGTCACAGGGACAGATGAAAACTGTCCTCGATGCTTCCTTTAGTTTAACAAACAACAAACATCTCCTGGCTCTTGAGAGCTGCGTTGTCTAAACTTTAAAAGGCAGGAGTTTCTGGCAGCTGCCTACACCTGCACACTCAGAAACTGCACTCTCAACAACTGAGATGATGTGGTGGAACTAAGGTTATTACACAGAACAAGAGTGTCTGTTGTGAACAGAAATAAAGAAAGGCTGCTTTAAATATCAAAAGAGTCATTCTGGACACATGTATAGGGTTGCATCCAATCATGTCCTTCTTGAGAGCAGACCCACTGAAATTAATGTACCTAAGTTAGTAAGGTTAATTCACTGCAATGGGTCTACTCTGAGTACAACTAATGTTGGTTAGTCTGTAAAATGATTTTGTTGCTTGTTTGAAAATAAAACAACTCAATAAAATATTTATCCGCCCGTTTTAAGAACTGTCTACAGCTGTTTTTTATTTGTAAACATTTGTTCCCCAAATTGTCACCCAGAGATCTCAATTTTAAAAATCTATTTGTCATTATTATATCAAGATGCTGATAACTTTGATATCAAAGTTTTTTTATATCAAGATGCTGATAACAAGATCCACATAACTTTGCATTTTCAATGTTACTGACTCCAAGCCAGAAACAGTGATTTCTAACCTGATAAAGAGTTGATGTTTATCCTGTAACACAAGACGGAAGTGAATGCAGTGCTAACAAGGCTTGAATTGGGTGCTTTATGACCCTCCATATGTTGCTGGACTCTAATTCTCATCCGCCCATTCCAGCATGACCAATGGTCAGATATGGTGACAGCTGTTGTCTAGGAACATCTGAAAGGCCACATGTTACTTTCCCTCCTTTGTAGCCAGATGTGCATCTCAATGCAAACACATGTTTAACCTAGCTGAAGATGTTCTCCACAAATTTGGTCAAAATGTCTGGAGCTTTCAAAGGCTGATAGGTATTCAAAATGCTATGGAATTACGTCTGGCTGGACTTGCCACCAACTTCTAAACACACATTAGGACAAAGGTGAGAAAAGGCTGTGCGACTGTAAACTCTATATTTATGACAGGAAATCCTGTGGAGGAAGAAGTCGGGGACAGCCATGATCTTGCTGCCCTTCCACATGATGACTAAATACTTGGAAAAGAATGACAGCATAGAGCTTCTGATCCCCACCTGCATCTGATATGCATATGTGCGTTCGCATCCTGAAAAACAGACTGCATAGGGGTCTGTTTCCCCTTATTTATTCGCCTTGCACAGGAAAGCTTCTTGATAGATTGTGCATAGGCTTTTAAATCCTATGGAATATTCAAGTTAACTACCTTTTTATCACATTCCAGCGCATTTTCACAAATCCTCATCTGCTTCATCAGATGGCTGTGTTTGCCTCATATCTCAGGTCAACACTAATTCCCATAATGATTACGGCTCCCCTCCCCCCCCCAAAAAAAAACCTCCAGTCAACAGAAATACCCAACACTATTTGCCTTTGTAAATGTGCGTGACTTCATTCCAAAAATCATACTAATCTGAGCTACTACGAATCTGCACCAAATTTAATTTGTGCTGACACAGATGCTACCCAATTCGGGTTGTTCTTGTTGGAACATTTTGAACGGTTTGCAGGAAACTTTTCCTTTTTCCCCAGTCGCCCTTTATTTCCAAGTGCCATATTCAACATGTGAAGAGTGTGATGCTATAAAAGAATTTGCTTTGTGGATCTGCACAAGGAAGTTCTTAGGCAGCAAAGGGGAAAGCAGAGGGCTCTGGAAGTGAAAACCTCAATGCTGAACGCAGAGCAGAATTGCTAAAAGTCAGGTACCTAGTATGACAATCACACATTTGACGGCCTGTCCAACTCACCCCACATTAGAAACTTGTATATCTCAAACTGCAGCAGAGGAAACAGCACTCATTCCTTCAAGTCACCGCTGCCCTTGCATACGTTTACTGTTTAAAACGTAACCACCGTGGCAAATAGAAGTACAGTGGTACCTTTGGTTAAGTACTTAATTCGTTCCAGAGGTCTGTACTTAACCTGAAAATGTTCTTAACCTGAAGCACCACTTTAGCTAACGGGGCCTCCTGCTGCCACCAGAGCACGATTTCTGTTCTTATCCTGAAGCAAAGTTCTTAACCTGAAGCACTATTTCTGGGTTAGCGGAGTCTGTAACCTGAAGCGTATGTAACCCGAGGTACCACCGTAGCTGCAATGACCTATGCTTTGAACATGGACAAGCTGAACTGACTACTCAACTAATCATTGTTTGGTAACTGGACCTATATTCATACGAATGAATGCAATGGTGTTTGGGCTCAAAACATTTTTGGGATTAATAATTATTCATATACTTTCCATATATTCTATCTTTCCTCATTCCTTATTTGCTTCCAGTTCCTCAGAGTTCAGCAATAAGAATAGCCATATTAAAAGAAAGAGAAAACCCTCTAAACTGGAATACATTTGGGAATGTTAGTATTAATTCAGCGCTGAAAATATTCTTATCTTCTTCCAGTGTCACATTAGGAAAACCCACCATCTTCCAACACACTCTCAGGACTATAGAGGTATTTCAGAAGCTCAGCTGCACTAGAATTTCAGAACTAATTTTAAAACAATACATAAAACAAAAACAATTAAACTGGGTAAATGAGTTGTTGCATTTAATAACAAACACAATAACGCACACATTACAAATATGTAATCACCCATTATGAAATGAACAATGTAAACTATTATTCTCCAGGGCTATAAAACCTACTCCATAAACAAACTTATTCAAATATTTCAGGATTACAGATAAACAAACATTTTATTAAAAAGTGAAAACTTGATTTAAGAACATTCAGTTCTTCATTTAAAAAGGCCATTCCTAACAATAATCAGCAAATGAAAACTTGCATGATTAAAAGCTCCCCATCTGGATTGCAGTTTTAGTTAGATTATAACTATAGGCTTTAACACAGATTGAAAATACCCCCCCCCCCAAATCAGGAAAACAATACAACCAAAAATTTTTTTAACGCTGCAACTTTGAAAAAATGCAACGTTTAATCTTCAAAAACGTATCCCAACCTTTCCATGAACTGTGCTCAAAGCTAAAGGATATTAAAAAAACACTACCTAATCTTTCAGACATTAAATATTCATATGAAATATTAGCTATGCATTTGGAGGCTACCATCAGTCTTGATCTATGGCGAAGCTTCTTTATCTAGACATGTAAAAGCAATATATAACTACTGCTATGATAACAGGTCTAATCATTCCCTCCATACTCTTGCTATTCACCATATGCCGAATGTGCATAATTCATAGGTTACACCAGATGCTGTCTTAAGGAAGCACCCTTTAAAAACATTCGCTGTGCTACTAAAGACACGCCACTGTTAATTACACGCCACAAAAATACGATTCCACAAAACTACAGCCTCCTAAATACTACACAGATGTACTGATCCTCAAGTTATACTATCAAGTCACCTATGTAGGCCATTAAGCTAATACACCAGCAGTCCAATTTGCCTATTGGATGCATTCGACTTTATTTTATTTATTTTTAAGAAGGTAAATCAAGTCATCTCTAAAGTTAAGGAAGCCAGTTTGAAAGCACAGTCAATGGAGGCTTGAGGAGACTTTGAACAAAGTATGAGCTAATGAGAAAGTAGCCACACAGAAATTAAGGTTTGGTCTGGAGGATCTGTTTGATGCTAGAAGTAGACAAGAATACTGAGCTACAGATGGGCCAATGGTCTGACTCACTAGAAGTCAGATTACTATGTTGTATTATCGCTCTCTGCTCACTAGACTGTATTCTACCAAACAATTATGTCCATTACTCTGTTCTGCATAAACAAATGGATGGGGGGGGGTGTGGAGTTAAGTGCCTACATTTCAATGTGCTTAAGCAAGCATAACTTAAGTGTTAAAGATTTAGGCCAGGGTATTTTGCAACTGAAAACAAAATGGTCCATGAGTCAAAAGGAAACAGCATTGTCCTTAACAAAAAAAACACACACAAAAAAAACAAGCTTGTGTACCATCAGGAAGGATAATGAAAGGGGGTGGGGGTAAGACAGGGGGTAGCAAAATAAGAATATAACATATTGCAAACTTCATTTTTATTCTCTTTATGTGTTCATTATGAAGTATTAGACAAGAATCGACAATCAGACATCATGATAAACCATTATGGGGATGGGAATGAGACTGTGGGAGTCTTGGGCTTGCACGCTTCCCCTTCCTTTCCCTCCTTCATTGCAAACATGAAGATTGGAAGCTTTCATTTCCATTTTTTTATTAACCATATTTAGCATTACACACACGCACCAAACGGTGGCTTGTTGAAACACTGCAGCTTCATAACAGCCCAGTTCACACATCACAGTATAATAAAAAAATTAAGGTCTTATATATATATTATAATGTTCATAAATGTACCAACCAAGCACGTACATAGATATGTGGACCACATGTCTGGAGCAGCACAGGAAGACCGTTCTGAAACTATTTTGACTCCCAAACTGACCAAATGTTTTCTCTGCAAGGAGGGAGCAAGTGAGGGAACCTTCCCAGTGTCTCAGGAATTGGGTAATCACCATCTCAAAGGAATGGCCAGACTACCAGGAAAGGCAATCAGATAAGGCATTATCAGATAACCTGGCAGACAGGAAAAACAACATTCAAATGTCTGTTGTAGACCGCCTTTTCTGTGATGTAGGTATGATGTTTGTGGGGGGTGGTCTTGGATTACACCCCTTCTGTGATGTATGTATGATGTATGAAGGGGTGGTCTTGAGCTCCAGGGCAGGGAATTTAAAATGTCTATATAAGGGCAGGCACACCTTTGTTCTGGGTCCTCCTCCTGCGTGTGAGGGGAGCAGCCTGTTGCAACAGCTTTAATAAAGATCAGGCTTACTAGCTGCTTTGCTTCTCAATATTCTTTGGTTGGCCTCTGTTATTTTCTCCTATTGATAGGGAACCCACTTAAGGACTCTATACGGGCTCTTGGATACCCCATAAGGGAAGAAGGTCAGATATTGTTTACAACAACAGCAAATCAGAATTCCATAGTGTTTTATACATTAAACAAGCCAATCTGGGTTCTCTTGCTGTTGAGTCTGCTAAAGCATGAAAGAAAGAAATCATGATCCCTGGTAGTGTGTTATGGCCAAACGAGGGCATGTGATTTCTTTTGTCTAACAAATCATAACCAGTAATCCAGGAACAAACCTTGGCTACAGACTGTGGTGTTGAGAGTGAAGCAATTCACCACCCCCAGTTCGGACACAATCCTAAAGCAAGTGATTGTACTTTGTTTCCTTTTCATGCTAACAGGGAGGAGCAAAATGGCCAAGACTGGTGCACTCATGGTAAACCTCTCAAACTTAAGGTTAACTGCAGTTTATCATGATGGGCCAACAATATCAATCCATGGTTTTATGTTTCATTATGTGAAACAAATCATAGTTAAGATTGACGACAGTTTAGAAGGTTCTGATCACACAACAAGCCACAGATGATAAAAAAAATAACTGCTTTTCACAGCAACATCAGTAAAGACAGAGGTGGGCATTCATCCTCAAATATTGCCTTGAGGTCAATGAATAATATATTCATTTTATTCTTCCAATTTAGTGCCTGAAAAACTGGGAATATTAGAAGTAAAACTGCATAACTGCGAATAAATCCATTATCACCTGGAACTCTTCTCACCAAGCTTTGCAACTCACAGCTGGTAAGTTTCTGATTTTGGGAATCTCTGCCCTCAAGAGCACTGCAGTGGAACCCCCCCCCCCCCAAGATTATACAAATTGTTTCAGGTTAACAAACAAAAAGCAAAAAAAAGAGAGCTTTCACCTTTCTGAGCATAGCCCGCTTGCAAGTCTTAGCTTTTCACACACACAGTTTGCTACTTTACAGAGATAAGCTTATAAGAAATGGCAGACCGTATCTATCTGTAACCAACACACATTTTACAGTACCCATAGACAGCAGCTGTGGGGCTACTTTTAGCTAGTGAAAGCTTCATGCAAAGAAAAGAGCAAAATTAATGGCAAAGCCACCGTGAGTTGCAATAACTTCCATGCTCTAGGCAAAGTATAGCCCCAGATAACCTTAATTCTATTCCTCCGTTAATCAGAGGAATAATTTACACTTCTGTAACCTAACTTCCTGTTTGGATTTTCCTCTCACTCTTTAAACTGCTATGCCAATATCATTTCAATGTTATTATCAACTCATTACTTGATGCCTTGGTGACTCACCAGCGGTACAATCCAAGTTGTATGATTGCCTCATTAAATTCCTGTCTCACTTCCATTAGCATTTTATAAGTTCCATGGGATTTTGGTCCGTTGTAGTCCAGCTCCATGTGGTTAAAGTTTTCTTTTCCTTGAATGGCTTATTTTAATGATTACTTATGTCCTTTTATTGGAAATGATAGAAACAGTTTGCTCTAAGAGGTATGTCATTAACGAAGCTAAAAGAAGATTGCTTCTTGCCTTTGGACATAAATTTGTAATACAAGCTTGATCCTTTTAGCCATAAAACACACACTATGTGTTTTCATATTGCTGAAGCTCATAATGTGTTATGAGTCCCAGTGTGATGTTGCGTCAGGCCTCTGGAGGAACATAGCTGAATAGATATATATTAGTTCCAGAAGATATATGTAACCGTCTCAGAAGACAAAACACATATGAGCACAATTCTTCACTTATGAAGGCTTCTCTGTTCACATCAATTGACAAGGCAGCATGTTTATGACCTCTGGTAAAATAGACCTCTACAGATGTTACTGGTGCTCCTTCATCTACTAAATACAGTACTCTGGGCAGGCAGAGGCTTCATCCCATATGCGTGTTCTTTTACATGTCTGCAACATGTGCAGATGCTCTGCAGATGTGTTTAGGAATCAACACACAGTAGGGTTCAGAACCTGCTGCTATGATAGCAGAATCTGTTCTACGTGTATTGTTTGCATACATTATGCAGAACGGGGTGTGGCAGACTTGAAGTAAAATTCAGATGCATACCACCACATGCTGCAGGTAAGATGTCATACATGCAATGCCCCCATTAATCCTTTTTACATAAAAATGCACCCCTGACCTGAAGACTAAAATAGTGCACACAAGAATTCTACCCACCTGCTTCTGCATGGAAACAAAGGTCAACTGGATGCTTAAAAGACAAGAATATGGTCTCCTGTATATACAAAGGAAGCAAAACTATTGGGTAACAAGAATTAATTTTCATGTATGCATTATTCAAAGCACAACCACAGAATAAGCCACATTGTGGATGTGGTTTATAATACACTTTACCCACGAGATTATAACAAAAATAGGTATGTTTCCTGCTGCATTGTGGGTAACTGGCAAAAACTGTAATTGTCTTAAAATGGTTGCGCAATGTGTTAAGTGTTTGGGGACTAGGTATGGAATGAAATATGGGACTTGGTTAAGCTTAAACTTTAATGTAAGTTAAAGCTAAACTGCCACATTCTCTGAAATAGTATGATGGGAAGTAATAGAAGTCATTCGAATGTTCAAACATGAGTTTGACCAAACTGCAGGAGGCAGTGGAAGACAGGAGTGCCTGGCGTGCTCTGGTCCATGGGGTCACGAAGAGTCGGACACGACTAAATGACTAAACAACAACAATAGAAGTCATTATAGAATCACAGAATTCTAGAGTTGGACCCTGAGGATCATCTAGTCCAACTCCCTCCAATGCAGGAATATGCATCCCTCCCATTTGGGGACCGAACCTGCGAAATTGGCATTATCAGCACCATGTTCTAACCCACTGAGCCATCCATCATTGTTATCAAGTTATTATGTTCAACAGACCAGAATAAAGACCAAAACTGTATCATGATTATAAGAAGTAGAGGGCAAAGTAAAAAAGCAAGGTATCAACAGAAATGCCTTTGGCTTAAGTCGACATAGATGCAAGATAGCAAATGCCCCTAAGGAGCTCCCAAAAATATTCCTTCCAGTTCGAGGTGCCTCCTTGTTCTCACTTCCACTGATAAAATTTGGCTGCTACTAATGACACCCATGGGATTTTATCTCCCAGCAAATATTTAACATAGAACGAAGAGGACCTTTGTGGTAGCTTGGCTAAGGGGCAATCATTTGCTGACAAGCTGTAGTGTAAAGAATTACAAAACAAATGAACACATCCCACAGATTCCATTTCCTGGAGTTACAAGGACAGACCCTCAAGGAGACAGGAACACCAACATTATCCATGCCAAAGCAATGGAGAGAAGGCAACACATTAAATCTGGACTGAGTAAAAGCCCTGTGATACATGCAAATTTGTAAAATAAGCAGCTAACTTAAAAGGATTATCATAAGAACAAGGTGAGGTAATGGAAGCCTTTCCACATAACATTTCCTGGCAAATAAAAATTGATAAATGACATGATACGAAGTCTTTAAACATGCCACAAATCCTATAAATTTAGGAGAAGAACAATAATCCAATGAGTCATAATGCTATAGAACTCAACTCTAGAATACCAAACGAGTATCAGCCTTCACAAGGACACTGGGTTGGCAAAGGCTGACTTAGTTGGAGCAAAAGCGCTTGCAAATTAAGCTCCAATATTTTATTCTAAAGAAACAGCTCAATAGTAGCATGTTTTATAAAAAAATATAATGGGACAACTATGACCATCCTCTTAATACACTGATGCAGAAATCCAAATCAGGTCATATAATGGTGCAGGTATATCTAAATGGGTATGGCTACGCCAGCTGTGGCAGATGTGCACATTTCTAAAAGACAGGTACCTACCCATGTTGAGATTCAGGAAAGCACCCGTGATAATGAGGGTAAGGAAAACGAGAGGAAGTCAACGTGGCTTAACAGAGTGTTGACACGTAAGATATAGAATCATACAATTGTAGAGTTGGCAGGGACCCCGATGGGTGATCTAGTCTAAGCCCCTGCAATGCAGGAATCTCAACTAAAGCATCCATGACAGATGGCCATCCAACTTCTGCATGTGAAGCTCACCAAATGACCTTGAGCCAGTCACTAAGCTCAACCTACCATGCTTTGGTTCTTTTGAGGATAAGGGTGGTAGGTATAAGAAGCTCAGTGGCGAAAGAATGGCATAATGGTTGGTGCGTTGGTCTAGGACCTGAGAAAACAGAGTTCAAGTCCTCACTCAGCTGTCAAGCTCACTGGACGATCTTGGGCCAGTGACCATCTCTTAGCCTAACCTGCCTCTCCAGGTTGTTGTGAGGATGAAATGGGGGGAAAGAACCATATACAGCACCTTGAGATCTTTGGAAGATAAAAGTGGTATATAAATGTAATAACTAAATAAATATAAAGTATATGTTACACAATTTATACCAGGCATAGGCAAACTCGGCCCTCCAGATGTTTTGAGACTACAACTCCCATCAGCCCTGACCACTGGTCCTGTTAGCTAGGGATGATGGGAGTTGTAGTCCCAGAACATCTGGAGGGCCAAGTTTGCCTATGCCTGATTTATACCATGCTGTTTCCTTCTAGGACTTTTCTCATGACACACATATATGCCACCCATCCCTAATCAGGAGCTGCTCTCCCTGGCCCCAAATAACTTCACTACCTCTAAGGCAAGGATGAATGGTAGCTCTGCAGACATGTGGCTGGACTTCATCAGGCCCAGTCCACATGACCATTCATCAGAGATGATGTCACAAGTTCCCCATCTCTGTCTTAAAAGGAAGTAAGTGTGCCCATGGACCTGAAACTCTCTCTGGCTCACTCTTATTTCAAAGTCCAGAAACTAGCCAAACACCTACAGCAGCAGCATTCAAAGCTAACCTGAGCACCGTGACTGACACACTTTTCATTTCCCCCCCTTAAAAAAGCAACATCCCTAACACATCACGCTATTATTCCAATGTGAGCTAAAGATGACTGAAGAGGAGATCAGGCGCTGTGCACAAATTCTGTTGGAATGACATCGGGGTGACAGAGAGGCCAGAGATATTGTGCTTTTTGCAGACTCGGTGGAGAAATGAGAGAAGAGGGCTGGGCTATTTCTGCCAGGGCCAAGGCAATAGGGCTATGGGTGGGCAGTCAAAGGAGATTATCAAAAGCGCAAGAATGGAAAGATTTGTTAGACATGCCAGTCGCAGCATGAGAACCGTGGGAGGATTTGATAGCCTGCAATCAGCTAAACATTAAGATTTAAGAATTCACAAGCATTTATTTTTATAGCATCTGCCACATAACCAAGGTCAAATGAAAGAGCTGTGAACATTCATCTGTTTGTATTGTTTATTTTGATTTATTTGTATTGTTTATTATTATTTATTTTGACTGACTAATTAGCATGCTAACTCAGCATTACTATGCAAAGTCCTCATCTTGTCTGGTATGTAAAATAATAATCTCCAACATAATTCTATACATGCATTATATAAGTATGCAGATTAGTATGAATGCTGCACTTGATTGTTCAATTTAGTAAAGATAAAGGGACCCTGACCTATTATAATAAATGGCACGTAACTTTATTAAGGGGCTTAAATATTCAGGAAAAGCATATGCACTGATCAACTTTTGTCTACAAAGAAACAAAACTGTATAAAACATTTTCCAATTGTTGAAATTATGTTTGTATACACTGGTACCTTGGTTTACAACCATAATCTGTTCTGGAGGTTTGTTTGTAAACCAAAACAGGTTGTAACCCAAGGTGTGCTTTCACCAATGGGGCCTCCCCCCAAAAACTGTTCGTAATCCAAAAAAAAATAAAAATGGGTTGTAATCCAAAAAAAAGTTGCAAACCGGGACACGCACTTCCGGGGTTTATGAGTTCGTAATCCAAAACGTAAGCAAACCAAGACGTATGCAAACCAAGGTACCACTGTATTTAAATCTAACTTAATTTCCTGCTTTGAAGGCAGACACCCGGTTTTCAATTTTTGTAGGAATTATTCTGAGGATGCACAACCCTATACTTGCATTGTGCCATATCTGAAGAAGCCCCACTGCTATCTTAGTGGGAGGGCAACCGAATTCAATGTGTGCTCAGCCCAGGAAAATGCACTCACCAAAGGGCAGAGAAATGAGGGGCACACTCAAAACACCCCTGCAAACACTTCCACATCACACCAATCAGAGTCTGCACTAGTGATGCCACCCCCAAATACCACCCCCACGCGGAGGCAACCAATCAACTCATGACACAGCAGGCCCTTGCATTACGACACACACAACAATGCCAGAGAACCACAACCCTGTCAGCTGCCCTGGCTAAGCCAGGTGTCAGGAATTCCTCCAAAGGGTTCAAGTGCCATGATACCACACCTCAAGGGATGGAATGGGAAGACACACAACACAACACCCACATTGTTTCCTGGGCACAGTGTTCACACACAGCCCTATGGAGGGGGGAGATGGACGACAAGGTTCAAGACTGACCCTGGAAGAAAAAGGTCTTTTTGCCAAACAGCCAAGGGAGGGGGCAACCAGGACAAGAAACAAGGGTGGCCAGAGACAGAGAGAGAGAGAGAGAGAGTAGCAGCAGCAGCAGCAGCAGCAGACTCCATTGGCTCAAGCAGCTGTGGACTATAGTCTTTCAAATCTCAGTGGTGCACACATCATAGTTCCAATGCCCCGCTGCAACCCACTCGGCTTGCCACCCAGTGTGGGGGAACCAGTTGTGCTGCCTAACTCTGCGTCTATTCAAGCCACACAGCACATGGTTGCGAAGTAGGGAATGGATGTTCACACCTCACAAGGGCAAAGGGTAGAGAGAAATTTAGCCACACAAACCTTTTCCAAAAGAGAGGGAGCTCCTGGGACGCAAACCCCACATTGCAAGGTCCCTGGCCAGCCAACCACCGCAGCAGACAGCTATCGGACACATCATGGGCCTTTCCCCATCCCAGAGGAACTCATAAATGCCAGCAGCACCAGAAGGAGCCCCAGCCAAGTAAACAGGCCATGTTTCACATGCAGGGGGACCCTGATCAGAATACAGGGTAGAAACTCCCACCAGAGAGAAGGCCCCGGTTACGCAGATATATCTGGGCCAATAAAGAGTACTGCGAGGACAAATTGCTTGGTTCCTGCATGGACCAGCCAGTGCTTTGGGCTCACAGCTTCCTTTGGCAAACCTCCCAATAGGCCAGTGCTGCCAAGAAGCACCCCAACAGACCTAAATGCCTGTCCTATGCCTCTTTGTCCCTCCTTCTCCCCTCTCACATCAACCAACCAACCAACTCATTCTCTATGACAGCAGCACCCATGCCTCTCGCATACCCAGAGAGGCCTGCACCCTTCAACATCCTGGGAACCTAAGCAAGGAGAGAGGAGAGGCCACTGCCCCAGAGCCCATCAAATCTCTCCATTCGGTCTACCAACTACATTCACTGGCAGGAATGGGTCCACCAGTGGAGTCTTGCAGAATATGCTGTGGGACTTCCACGACTACATCTAGCTCGGTTGGTAAGAGCATGGTGCTGATAACGCCAAGGTTGCAGGTTCAATCCCGGTATGGGACAGCTGCATATTCCCGCATTTCAGGGGGTTGGACTAGATGATCCTCAGGGCCCCTTCCAACCCTACAATTCTATGATCTGTCATGCCAGATGCATATCTCAAGTTCCATTGGCATTACCAGAACTAAGACTCTCGGTCAGCAATTCTTTTCTACGAGGATTGTGCCCTATTTCAGCAATCCTGTCCTGAAAAGACTGATAGATCTTGAGGCAATACAAAGAAGATGGAATCTCTCTCATTGTTCTTGCCAGGCCTTTGCATTTTTGCAGTCTCATTTGTTTCCCTGGCAATAGTTGCTAAGATCACTTTCAGTGCTCAGACCGTAGCTGTCCTGCAGGACAACCTCAAGCCTCACCCCCTACAATGCTGCTGTCTGGAAAATAAATCACATAATTCTTGTGTTTTTCATTAGATTTAGCACCAGGAAGGAAGCTGAATTTGTGCCAATATTTCAACATGGCTGTTAAAACTCTTATTTGTTTCCAATGCATTCTGTAAAAACATTCTGATTTACTGTCTGGTTTATAGGTCTGATTCATCATATACAGCCACCTTGCACTGCTGAAACTGAAGGCGTTTACACAAGCTCAGGATTAGTTTGTGTGCTTGTCAAGACTACCCATCAAAATTCCTGATCTTAATCCCATAGAACCCGATGGGATTATTTATTTCAGTTAACTTGTTGAAACTAGTTCCATACCAATATCAGCCTCTTGAGCCTTCATTGTTCTCAGGGCAGATTCTCAAACATGTGGGACAGGAGTTGTTCAAGTGAAAAGTGATCATCACTTAGATAAAATAGTTTCTCCATTGATAGTCACATTAGGATACTTATTCGAGATAGGTATCTGTGATAGCTATTTCACACAATCAAGCTTTTGTGTGAAAGTTGCAGTTATCCCTTGATAAATATCACCCCTCAGAAACTGAAGCACTGATATGTAGAATTTGTTTGACTTTAGTTCTTATAACTATTAACCATTAACTGTTAGGAGGGTTGAAATATACTAAATAAAAGAATATACCTACTGGTAAACAGAAGCAACAGCTGCTAATGCCTGAGAGTTTGGAACCCGAAACACCTAAAAAAGGGGAAGGGACTGTACTTTCAAACGGGGGACACTATTATTATTTTTAAATGCAGGAAGGCTCAGCAAGGAAACAAGCATTTTGTCCAAAATAAATAGTACAGCCCAATCCTAAAATTTGGGTGCAAGTCCTGTTTATTTTAATGGGACTGACCCCCAAACAAGCGTTCATAAAACCACACTCAAAATTTAAACTGAATTTCAGATGGACATGCAGGTAGCAAAAAACAAACTCAATTTTGTCAAAGTTAGCCAGTTTTGTCTCTCAAATGACATCTGAAATGAAAGCATTCATTCGGAACACAAACATAGCTTGGGTTTTCACAGATTTTTCACGGAACTGCAATAAAGAGTCTAAACAGACAACCATTTGTGTGTCAAGCTGTCGATGCTCATATGTTTGTATCTGGATTAAGGAATTTCCCTTGATTGAAAGAGACTAAGTGCTAGGGAAAGTTGAATTACTCTGTGGTTATTTGAATAGGATCAGCAAGCCAAAGGCTGCACAGGGCAAAAGAGGTAAAGGAATACTAAGCTCTAATGTCATTCCACACTGGTAACCTTCTTTTTTTAACCTCCTGAAAAACAGGGCTTGACAGGATGCCAGGTGATACTGAATTTATGAGAAACAAAAATGTGGCTTTAATTTAAATGTTGCTTTACTATCATGTAAAACCCCCAAATTTGGGGAGGGGGGGATTAAGATTATAGCCTAGGCAGTACACAAACCTCTTACTACAGACCATGCAAGGGAGTCAGAGAGGGAAATGAATTTCCCATTTCACTAGAATAAAGGATTCCAACTTCCACCCAAGCCCTCCCTGTTTATGCCAAGATCTGTTTCCCTAAGAACACGAAGAAGAGGCATGGGGAAAATACCCAGAGACTTAATTAAACTATAGCAGGGCTTGTAATAAATACAGTTGTGTCAAAGAAGAACCAAACCATGTCATTTTCCCATTTTTGACAAGGTAGATGAGTCATAAAGTTTGTTCAAGGGTATCATTATTGTACCTTGATAGAAAACAGCCTTCGCCCTCTTGCCTGTCTTTCATTTGAGCTGCCAAACAGAGAAAGAAATGCTTGTTTCCTTTAAGGAATCTTTTGTGCTTCCTCTACCACTAGTTTCAAAGTGTTTCTTTCACTATTTGCTGCACAGAAAGCATCTCCATAACTAATGCGATTTCCCTATTTTTAAAGAAGCCTATAAAGGGGAATAAACAAAGGCTGCTAGGTCTATTTCCCCCTTTGGTGCTAGCAAATCATTTCTTTCTATTGTTTTCAAAACAAGTAAACACTAGGCAGTCCGCCCCCCCCCCCCCAGAATTAATAATTAAGGAAAAGGTCAGGGAGAAAACAGTGAATGAATAATTGCTTTGTTTAAAAGCACATCTTTAAGAAGTGCCACACAAGTATCCCCAAACCATCTAGGAAACATCACCCAACAAAGCATCACTGGGGTCGGGGAGGAATACACTTTCACAGCTACTAAAAGGTAAAAGATAAAGGACCCCTGGACAGTTAAGCCCAGTCAAAGGCGACTATGGGGTTGCGACTCATCTCGCTTTCAGGCCGAGGGAGCCGGCGTTTGTTCACAGACAGCTTTCCACTACTGGCACAACGAAACACCGTGACGCAAACCAGAGCACACGGAAACGCAGTTAACCGTCCTGCCACAGTGGTACCTATATATCTACTTGCACTGCTGTGCTTTCAAACGGCTAGGCTGGCAGGAGCTGGGACAGAGCAATGGGAGCTCACCACGTCGCAGAGGTTTGAACCACCGAACTTCAGATCGGCAAGCCCAAGAGGCTCAGTGGTTTAGAGCCAGCATGGTGTAGTGGTTAAGAGTGGTGGACTTGTAATCTGGTGAACCAGGTTTGCTTCCCCGCTCCTCCACATGCAGCTGCTGGATGACCTTGGGCCAGTCATACTTCTCTGAAGTCTCTCAACCTCACTCACCTCACAGAGTGTTTGTTGTGGGGGGAGGAAGGGAAAGGAGATTGATTGTTAGCTGCTTTGAGACTCCATAAGGGGAGTGAAAGGCGAGATATCAAGTCCAAACTCTTCTTCTTCTTGTGACCACAGCGCCACAGCTACTATACCCAGCCAGTGACTGTGTCTTATGGAGCTGCAGTGGGAAACCCCTGACGTTAGACAGAGAGATCTTGCACCACCAGAGTGTAATATCCCTCCCTACAAGTGTCAAGTAATCCCCGCTCCCACAGCAGCCCCATAGGACACAGCCCACAACGTTTTCTGGCCCAAAGGCATGGGAAGCTACAGATGAGGAGGAGAGCACAGAAAATACTTTTTGTGCAAGCTGCCTTCCACTTGAGAGCTGGGGGATGTGTTGTATCTCAGTGGAAGAACATCTCCAGCATCTCTAAGTTGGACTGGCAATGTCCCTTCTAAAACCCAAGAAAGCCACTGAGTTGGATGGACCAATGGACTCAGTAGAAAGCAGATTCCCATGTAATATGTGGACAGCTGTACAAGTTCTTGTTAAATCTCTAAGGCAGTAGGATCCAACACTGGAGTGAAAAATACAAGGACATGCCTATGAATGAAACAGAAAGGCAGAAGGGATGGAGGCAGGACACAACAAATAGAAAAGGAAGCAGACAAACACAAGAGCAGGCCCTCCAGCTGTTTTGGGACTACAACTCCCATGATTCCTAGCTAACAGGACCAGTGGTCAGGGATGATGGGAACTGTAGTCCTAAAACAGCTGGAGGGCCGAGTTTGGGGATACCTGCACCAAAGAGAGAGGCTAGGAAGTCCACGTTAATTGGAGTCCCCTTCTAGGTCAGGGTGGATTGGAAGGTCGCAAAGGGACCAGAGACTGGTATACAGTTAGGATTCCTAATCACGATCCTCTCTCTCAAGTTCACCATTGACTTGCTACGGCTAGTGCTACTAAATAATGCTAGGACGAAAGATGGAATGGAAAGCTTTTACCAAGCCAGGAAAATAATTTAATCTATGAAGGCTCTTTGTTATTTGCTTTTTAAAACTGTGCCCATATGGCTATAGAGCACTCTTTTCTTGTTCTTCCAAGTTAGATGGACTGCCAAAGTATGAAAAAGTTGCAGATTACTGTAGTCTTCTAAACACAAAATTAATCATGCTTGCCTAATAAAAAAAAATGGTTCCCTTAATTTAATTCAAACTTACTACCCTTTCATGATATAAAATCACAGTTTGGGGGTATTGCTATTCCCTGCTGTTGAGTAGAGAAAGGACAGCGATCTTGTTAACAGTAATAATAATAATAATAAATTTTATTTATATCCCTCCCTCCCCAGCCGAAGCAGGGCTCAGGGCGGCTAACAACACTAAAATAGTGCAACATTATAAAAAATTAATTAAAATCAAATTCAAAATTGATGGCAACCATAAACTAAACTTCTGTAAAGATTGCCAAAGGAGGGAGTCAGGCTGCGCCCTGATCAAAGGCCTGGTGGAACAGCTCTGTCTTGCAGGCCCTGCGGAAAGATGTCAGGTCCTGCAGGGCCCTTGTCTCTTGTGACAGAGCGTTCCACCAGGTTGGAGCTGCAGCCGAAAAAGCCCTGGCTCTAGTTGAGGCCAGCCTAACCTCTCTGTGGCCTGGGACCTTAAAGATTTTTTTATTTGAAGACCATAAGTTCCTCTGTGGGACATACCAGGAGAGGCGGTCCCGTAGGTACGAGGGTCCTAGGCCGTATAGGGCTTTGAAGGTTAAAACCAGCACCTTAAACCTGTGACCACATCCCTCTTTCTCTCTGTTTGTGATACAGGGGAAAGGGTTATGTACTTGTGTTTGTGCAGCCCCCTGAGCCACCAATGTTTGTGCTCTGCCTCACCAAAAAGGTTACCCAGCCCCGCTATAAATGTTAGGAGGAGGAAGTCACAAATGATTTTTAGTTTCCAGGCAGTATCAAGGGTTCAGCTCAGTAGCACTGCATGTAAGACATGCAGAAATCTATACGGCTTTTGATACACAATAGGGTGTTTGTTTCTTTGCTGACCACAGGTGCACCCTGAACGAACACACCCAAGATTTGCATTACAAATGGCATTTCTGCGCAGCCTTTTCCACAGGACAGACATGAAGCAACACAGCTGAACAAATTTTGTAAGTTATCTACCTCTATTCATCTACAGAATATATTTACAGTCCTCAGCCCAGTATTCCTTTACAAAAAGTTTTGGGTTTGGTTCTTTTAGAAAAGCAGTAATAATGCAAATTGCAGCAGCTCTATTATATAAACATATATATATATATATATATATACCGGTATATAACAATACTCTCTTGCAATCCTGCTGGTGTCACATTGCATCTATTAGCAATTGATGAATTAAGCTTTTAGTAGCAACAGTAGCCACATCCATTCATGCTGCTGACCTCTGCTTTTCTGAATGAATTAAGAGGAGGAAAAGAAAAATGTGACTTCCACAAAGCTTCCCTTCCAACACAGGAAATCCTGTGTAGTTAGACACAGTATGTGTCATGCACCGGGCTTTCATTCTATTCCCCTTTAAATGCCCACATTAGTAGCATGTCACAGGAAATTATTCCTTATTTTCAGTAGTTCCAGAACAGGGCTTCTTTGGATACAAGGTCAGCATGAATACATCACTGCCTCCTTATCATTGCAAAGCAGCTGTGCAGAGGATGCAAGACACAATATAGCCTCACGTTGCTGAATACCTCTTTTCATAGAGCTTAGGCACCAGTTTTGGGGTGCCTTTGTGTCTTCTGAATCCCCCCTTCCCGTCAAGCCATATCCAGAAAAAAACCATTAAAACAGAGTAGTCAATGGTATGCAGAAGAAGGATCCAAATCTAAGACACAGTAGCGTTTAGAAAGAAATAGTGACAGGCGGTCATCAATGAGCTGAGAAACAGGAAGGGAAATTTACAAACACAGTGAAAATAAAGTTCAATCTCTGTGGGAAAATATGTCTTCCTTCTCCTGGAAAGAGAAGGCCTGAAGAAAAATTCTGTAGCCATTAAAGACCTTCCACCTTGTACTGCAGCATGCTTACTTCCCACAGATGAAGCCTCCTGTGCAGATAAACTAAAACAATATTTTGGCACTGTTTTGTTTATGGCTACCGTCAGAAGAGCTTTTGTGCAAGTGCAGAGAAAAATAAAAATGCATTTGTTGAAAGAAAATGACCCTCTACGTCACTTGGTATCCAGTTAGCACCAAAGAAACAACAAACCCATAGTCATTGGAAGCTTTACTTAAGTAAACAGTAAAAGAAAATTATCAAAACGCTGCAGAAACAGCACACTGGCTACTGCCCAAGCCACTTACAGTACTTGCAAATATCTGGCAGATTGACCTTGCGAGATGTCAATCTTGAACTTGGAAACCTGTAATAAGGATTAGTACTGAAGGAATTGTTTCTATCGCAGCCTGTTCACATATGCATGTTCATCACTTAAATTGCAGGTATGAATGAGTCATCACAAGTCAAAGGCCACTAACTGAACATTCATATTCTCTCAGCTCACTTAAAAAAAAAACAATGGTTTTCGGTTCAATCAGCTTTCATATCCAGCCAAAATCAACGCATGTGCAAATTAGCCTTCATGGGGTCCACACCAGCGTATATCCCAATTACAGATTCTTTACTGACTTGCATGTAGCCATTTTGGGGTACAGCTGTTTTTAAATACAGTGGACGCTCGGGTTATGAACGTGATCCGTGAGGGATGCACATTCGCAACCCGCAGCGTTTGCAACCTGTGTCTGCGCATGCGCAAAGCGCGATTTAGCATTTCTGCACATGCGCAACTGCCGAAACCCGGAAGTAACCCGTTCCAGTACTTCTGGGTTTTGGCAGTCCGCAACCCGAAGAAACGCAACCTGAAGCGGACGCAACATGAGGTATGACTGTACTTTGGTTTCATGCTGTTAATTTTGGTGCTGTTAATGTACTAACTCTCCTGAGCCCACACAATATCATGTAAGGCTTCATTAAATGCCAATAAAAAAATACATAATGATGCAAGTTTAGTCACTATTTGGAATAATCATTCAAATAACAAGACGTGCATGACGAAGAACCCGAACAACTGTAAATGTATATCTCATGAAAAGTTTTCCTTTGATGAGTTTTCAAGAACAGATATACATTCTGTTTTAAGCTATGTCTTAGCCAGACATATCTTAGTATAACAGTCATCTCCGCTCTGAATGAGAAAGACTGCCACACAGCCACTGCACACTTAGTCAGAAAGTATTATTCACCTCAGGAGGAACTCTGCATTTAGAAATAAGCATGCATTTGTCAGAAAGCCATTTTTCCCAGGCACAAAGTCTTTAACAATGTTGGCTACACAGCAAATAGACTTATTCCAATTTTAGGTCAAATAAATATCCTTTTCTGTCATAGGTTTTGTTTTACTTGAATGGCAGTTTTGGTAGCAAGCTGGGTGAGGGGACAATTGCTGTGGCCATCTGTGACTCCAGAATATATTCTTGCAGCTTCTATAATAAATTTGAATTCAATGCCACCACATTCTTTCCTGCTGAGACTTTCATGCCCTTTGAAAATGTAAAGAAAACAGATATATTCAGGACATGAAAGAGAGAGGGGGCTCATCAAGCCTGACCCTGAATTTAAGCAACAGCAGACATCATTGTAACAGCCTGGCAGATGTTAGTCTTTACTAACTTTCATCTCCAGACAGATTTGTACAATCTCTGATTCCATCCTGTTTGCTGTCTCACATGTGCAAGTCTTAACAGAATATACAAAAGTTTCAACTTAGCTTTTATTTATGCTACCAGATTACAGAAAATTGTCTATTTTTTATGCAGAGCATTTCATTATAGATTTGATTGTGAACAAACTAGCCTATGGAATCTTTTGAATTCCCAAACTTTGCAAAGTCGGTATCTTTAGTTACTCTTTTAGAGTGACAGCCTTAGGATGGAGAGTTATACTTTAAACAGTTAAATGTCATATTAAATATTTATTTATTCAAGTGAAAGATTCATACCCAGCCTTTATATTTCAATACTGCAAAAAAAAAGAAACACAACCCACCAAATAAAAAAGTAAAAAAAAATACAACCGCACAAAAACAACAGATACAGAAAGTTTTTCTAAAAAAACATAAAATATAGTGGAATATAGTTCAAGTTTAGTGTTCATTTCTGTGTTATTTGCTTCCAGAAAAATTCTGTTGAAATGACTCTTAAATGTGCATGATATTCCACTGTATTTCTGGAAGGGGTTTTTATGACATGTGAAAGCTCTAATATAATGCAAAGATGAATGGCTAGGGAAACCTCAGGAAAACAGAATAAACTGCTGAGTGAATTTAGCCTATGTCTGCTGGCATTACAGTGGTACCTCAGGTTACATTCGCTTCAGGTTACATACGCTTCAGGTTACACACTCAGCTAACCCAGAAATAGTGCTTCGGGTTAAGGACTGTGCTTCAGGTTGAGAACAGAAATCGTGCTCAGGCAGCGTGGCGGCAGCAGGAGGCCCCATTAGCTAAAGTGGTGCTTCAGGTTAAGAACAGTTTCAGGTTAAGAACGGACCTCTGGAACAAATTAAGTACTTAACCTGAGGTACCACTGTATACATTTAATTTAGACAACCAATCTCATGGAAAAAAACCTTATTTTAAGTTACAGATTCTTGTGCATGTTTCACCATAATAAAATCTAGCAAAGTACCGTATTTTTCGCCCTATAGGACGCACCGTCCCATAAGACGCACCTAGTTTTTTGGGGGGGAAATAAAGGAAAAAAATTATTTCCCCCCCAGGCGCGGGGTTGGGGAAGCCCGAGCTTCCCCCGACCCCAGCCCCCAAACAGGCAGCTCTCTGCAAGCCGTGGGAGCCCAGTGCTGGCTCCCGCTGCTAGCGGAGAGGTCCGCGAAGCCTGGGCGCGCTGAGCTCAGCGCGCGCAGGCTTCGGCATGCAGGCACCTCTCCGCCAGCAGCGGGAGCGTTCCCGCTGCTAGCGGAGAGGTCCGCGAAGCCTGGGCGCGCTGAGCTCAGCGCGCGCAGGCTTCGGCATGCAGGCACCTCTCCGCCAGCAGCGGGAGCGTTCCCGCTGCTAGCGGAGAGGTCCGCGAAGCCTGGGCACGCTGAGCTCAGCGCGCGCAGGCTTCGGCATGCAGGCACCCCTCCGCCAGCAGCGGGAGCGCTCCCGCTGCTGGCGGAGAGGTCCGCGATGCCTGCATTCGCCCCATAAGACGCACCCAGATTTCCCCTTCATTTTTGGAGGGGAAAAAGTGCGTCTTATAGGGCGAAAAATACGGTAACTACAGTGGTATCTTGGTTCTCAAATGGCTTAGTTGTCGAACAAATCGGCTCCCGAACGTTGCAAACGCGGAAGTAAGTGTTCCGGTTTGCAAAAGTTTTTTGGAAGCCAAATGCACAACGCGGCTTCCGCTTGAGTGCAGGAAGCTCCTGCAGCCAATCGGAAGCTGTGCCTTGGTTTCTGAACATGTTCGTGAGTTGAACGGACTTCCGAAATGAATTAAGTTCTAGAACCAAGGTACCACTGTATTCAAGTTTAGGACCTCAAATGTGCAGACTTCCTGTACTTGGCTGGGCTTCTAAAATATTCATTTTAAAATAAATCAGAACCAAGCTACTGCAAAAGCTGATCCTATGCATGTTTAGTCATAAAGGGGCTTACTCATCTCCTTTCACTTGCTGACGTGCATCATCTCATGATGACACACCAGTGCGCTTTTAACCCTAAACCTGATGCCCTCTAAAGCAGGAGCTCCCAAACTGTGGTCCATGAACCAGCAGTGGTCCGTGAGCTTTATTCAGGTGGTTCGCGGCATGTCTGCATTAAATATTCCATATTGCCACTTAATTGTATTTTTATTGCTTCCTTATTTCTTAAACTGCATGGAATGCGAACTGCAATTCAATAATAAAAGATAATAAATAACAGAAGCAATAAAGATATACTTTAAAATCATAGCACAGCACATTACAATTCCTACGACAGGCAGAAAAATCATTAGGTGGTCTGTGAAGACCCTTAGTCAAGTGGGGGGAAATTTTGGGAACCATTTCTCCATGGAGCTACTAATCTTGACTTTATCCCAATATCATTGCTAATCCAAAGCAGAGGATGGCCACTTTCTCAATAGTGTTCTGAGCTTTCAAGGTGGAAATACATTGGCACTGAAAGACCCAGGAAGTGTGGGAGCATGGAGACTATATTGTAAGTGAGAAAATAGAGCAATTTAAGAATATGCCTGCTGCTAACATAAAATGAAAGTTAAGCTTGGGTATCTTACAATTTCCATAATTTTTAGTGCATGACTGAATTTGCAATTCTAAGTGCCTTAACTCTTTCTGTAAGCCAAATATTAAAGAAGCAGAAGGAAATGAAGTAATGTACTCTTCAAGGCTGTCAATCTGTACTAAACCTCTGGCTATAGTGCCCAAACAAGAGAAATACAGTGATGGAAAAGTTACATCCCCTGCACGTAAAAAAAGGAATTGAAGATTACAGTATACTTGTTACCCATCTCAGGTAAATGACATTAAAACCAGTGCCATTAACATCAAGAAAACTGAATGGAAAGGGTTGTTTAATTCATTAGCTGGTTATTTATGAAATTTCTACAGTGGAGAAAAATGTACCAATGGGTACAACCACAATTCCCAACCTTTAGACAAAATGCAAGTATTTTGCAGGACATGATCAAGACTTTCCTGAGGCACCTGAATCAAGAAAAGGCTAACTAAACTTCTGTTGTTTAGTTGACACAGTAATCTATAAGCTAAATACATTTTATCAAAGAGCTCATTGCTGACTTCCTTGCCAAAATGAAACATTTCTAGCATTGTGAAAACTAACCTTTCTCTTATCACCATATTTCCAAATTACGGCACTATACCAACAATACCCAAGGAATTATGGCATCAAAGACAGATAGGCCAGTTCAAGGGGTTAAGATTGAGTATAAAATATGTGGAAACAGAACAGATTCCAAATCTTATGTACAGAGAATGAGACCATTGGTCCGGGGTTTCCCAAACATGGATCTCCAGCTGTTTTTGGACTACAATTCTGATCAACCCTGACTACTGGTCCTGCTAGCTAGAACTCATAGGAGCCAACTCCTAGGGGATGTTGGGGCCAAGGCTCCCACAATAAAATATTTGAGGGGGCTGGGCCCCACAAAGTTTGTGGGCATTCCCATTCAAATGATGTGTGTGCACTGTGTCATGTGATCGATTATGTAGGGTGGGGCTTACCTGGGCCCCCACAATATTTTATTCAAGATGGCAACCCTGCTAGGAATGATGGGAGTTGTAGTCCAAAAACAGCTAGAGACGAACGTTTGGGAAACCCTGATCTAACCCAATACTGTCTACACTGGCTGGTAGCAGCTCTCAAGGGTTTCCGATAGGAGTTTTTATTTTTTTCAGTCCTACTGAGAAATGCTGAGAATTGAATGAGGGATATTCTGCCTGCATAGCAGTTCCTCCACCACTGAGCTACAGCCCTTCCCCAAATATACACCACCATGGACTGCTTTGACAATATCTGCAGTCATATAATGCACTGATATATTTCCACTAATGAACATGACATATTTTTAAATTTCCTTATTTGTCCTTTTTGTTTCATAAAACTTTTCTGCATCACATTCATTGTTGCACATTTTTGTTCTGGCCGTATTGACATTTCATGTGTTAATGGAGCCATAAGCATTCCGATTATGCAATAAAGACAGTCAACGCAGCTGACAGAATGTTGTTAACATTTGCAGACAGCAGCTGGAAAGGAATGGCCATGTGTTTGTTTATGTAATAGACCACTATGCTCCATGCAGTTTAAGCTTTTATCTGTAACCATTTTATAACGCTGTTCTTGAAGCAGTGAAAAACCTTCCAGTAAATGCAAAAGTAGGTCTCTTGATGTTACATAGGTTTTAAAAGATTAAAATGTCAAGATGTCAGCCTTTTTTGGTTGGTTCGTAGGTTTGCATTTTATACAAACGGTTATGTGCAGATAAGCAAAACGGTTTTCCCACGTTTCATCTTCCTTACTGTAGTTCAGCTTAAAAACTTGTATGGCTAGGCCCGTCACAGAAATCTTTTGCTCTATTTAGTATTTCATTAAAAGTCACAAAATGTAACGTGACACATTTCAAGGGAACACCATGCTTCAGCCAATATGGAAATCACACAATTGCTTTGTAGTGTTTTACTACAGGAGGCTGAATGAGATTTCCATGCTTAGGGGGAAAAGAACAGCACTGGTTGGTGTGGGTAGGTACAACCATGTTTCTTGAGAAGGAAAGAAAGCAGGAAAAGCAAAGCTGGATCTTGAGGCAAACGGCCTGGTGTGGGAAACCCAACCAGATGACATTGGTGGTAGGTGAGCAGAGGGTTGTGATGCAGAACGTGAACACTGGGAAGCCTGTGTGGCCTCAAGGTCCCTGGACCTGCGCAACAAGTCTTCTTCAGCCTCCTTCTGAGGTCAGGAGGGCTGGGTTAGAAAGGCCAACGCATATTCTGCGCCTTATATAACTTGTGTAGAATCACATGAAATATGCAACTGAAATTTGCAGTTCATTTCCCTTGTCAAGAGGATGAGCACACACAAAAAAACTATGTAAGGAATTACACTCTACATAGGTGCATGTAGGGAATTAAGGCAGTGAAGTTTACTGGGGTGGCAAGCAGCAAATTTAAATGTCTCCTCTTAAATGGCAGCAAGGCAGATTCCATCTGGATGTTGTAGTCGGAGAGGGTGCGGATATCTTCCAGCATCTTGCCAACAGAGATCAGCCTGTTTGGTCATGGGGAATGCCTTCTTTATCTTCAAGGTCTTGGCCCTGATGTTCTCAGTGGTGTCACCTCCTTCCACGGGAAGACTGCTTATGCCACTTCATGAGGAAACATCTGTAAACTTTCAGGCATATATATATATATATATATATATATACGCAAGTATGATGTAGCTGGGGATGACAGCAAAGCAGTTTGGCTTCTTGCCCACGCCAGCTGTATGGAATGAAGTCCAAGGTGTGCTGAAGGAGTGTGGGGTGGAAGAATATAGAGACACGGGAGGGGCTGTTTATATGCAGCAAAGAAATCACTAGGCAAACTGAAGAGAGAAGAAAGGATTAACGAAGTTAAGAGTGTGAGATTGGTTAACGGGTGTTTAGAAGGGGTAAAGGTAAAGGGACCCCTGACTATTAGGTCCAGTCGTGACAGACTCTGGGGTTGCGGCACTCATCTCGCAGGGATAGGCTGTGCTCAATCCTACCTGATGATTTGTGGTTCTTAAGCCCAAGAGCAGAGACCACAGGTGGCTGAGAACAGTCTGACAGCTGGGATCATGTGAAGAACATAGTAGCAAGCCTACGGACTAGAAACTTGTTTACACATATGGAAGTAGAATGTTCATACCTGTATGCTGCGATAGAAGCAGAACTGAGACGTAACCCACCATCTCTTGTGGGTGCAAAATGGCAAAAGAGAACAGACTGTAGGACTGGGCAGGGCCTTTGTCTCCGCATGATAGTAAATGCTGTTTAAATATTGTGAAAACAGATCTATGGAAACAGATTATGCAATATTCTGGAAGATTCAGTGTCTCTATGTTTAGCATCTCTATGAAGCCACTAAGAAAGATAATCTGAAGCATTGAGTGAAATGTCATCAAAGTCCGGATGAAACTTGGTTCTGTGCTTTTCATTAAATAAGCATTCAGAAGCAAATGACAAATCTAGATCAGCGGATGGAAGTTAAACAAACTGAAATTGGATCATTAAGATGGAGGCAACGCTGATGGGCAATTCCAATGCTCAGAAAGAAAATATTATTGTCTAGTGTTTGAAATGAGGTGGTAGTAATCGCCCCATCTGACTATAGTGTGGAACTTGGGGATGGCTCCTGAATCCTGCTCAGATCAGAGTGGGTATGGTTTTGGGGCACCTTTTACCACTTGCTGGAGGAGACTCTTGAGAGTCCCATGGACTGCAAGAAGATCAAACGCATCCATTCTTAAGGAAATTAGCCCTGAGTGCTCACTGGAAGGGCAGATCCTGAAGCTGAGGCGCCAGTACTTTGGCCACCTCATGAGAAGAGAAGACTCCCTGGAAAAGACCCTGATGTTGGGAAAGATGGAGGGCACAAGGAGAAGGGGATGACAGACGACAAGATGGTTGGACAGTGTTCTCAAAGCTACAAACATGAGTCTGACCAAACTGCGGGAGGCAGTGGAAAACAGGAGTGCCTGGCGTGCTCTGGTCCATGGGGTCATGAAGAGTCGGACACGACTGAACAACTAAACAACAATTACCACTTGCATTTGTATTACCAACAGAGATCTTGACACACTGATCTTATCCATGCTACCATAACATCAAGGATCGAATACAGCAATATTCTTGACATGAGGCTCCCCTTGAAGATGACTTACAATCTCCAGGTGGTACAGAATGCTAAATCTCACATACTGGAAGGAGATTATTATTCTGTCACTTGTGTAGCAGCTGCATTAGTCGCCTGCGATGTGAAATTCTGGGCCCAATTCAAGGTGCATGTTTTTACCCGTTTAAAGCAATCCATAGCCTGCATACATTCCTTAGATACAATCTCTCCCCACACATTATGATAATTTGATGAGGACATGCTCTGTATATCTTTGTTACAGGAGTTTAAATAAGTCTGCTTTTAGGGTCCAGGCCTCGATTGCAATTGCCTCAAGCCTCTGGAATAATTGCCCAGTCGCTGCGAGTGAGAGCTGTAAATCCCACTTAATTCATGGGTGGCTTTTTGGCAACGTAATTGAAGAGCTGTTCTGATTAATTTAATGTAAGAACCAGGACTTGTTAACCACCAGCTATTCACAGTTCTCTTAACTGCCAGGCATGAGCCGTGGGCAGTAGCCTAGGTGAGTCAAGAACCATGAGACGGCTCGGAACTGAAAAGCAATTCTGATTAGAAGGAGCAATGGAAACCACAGGTCTATAGAAGGAAGATGCACTTTCAACACCCATCAGCTGATGGGCAGCAGAAGCATGCCTTACTAGTGTAGGAACAATCAGGAGCTTTCCTTTGTAGCCACATTGGTACCTGCCCCATACCTGACATCACATATGGCATCAGGTGTGGGGCAGCTGTGTGTGATTTAGGGAAAATAGCCTGGTGGGACAAATGGGGAGACATGTTAGGCCCAGCTTGACCCATGCAGCAGAGGTTCCCCACCCTTCACTGGAGCTTAAGCAAGGCTCAATTGAAACAAGAAAGTACTTGTGTTTTCCTGCCTGCCCAGAAGCAGCCATGTTGCGACCCGAAAGTTCTGTCCTGATAACTTTCCCACATGGAGCAATAGTCGGTAGTTCATGACACCTACATTCAAATAACGTATAAAAATAAGTGTATTTTGTGATAAGCTGTTCTGGAAGGCATGTTTAAATGCTAATTTTAACAATTTTTCTTAATCATAGGAATAGGACAGAACAGACTTAAGAAGAAAATATGCAGAAGTGACAATGACTGCTCAATCCATTTCTAACCATAAACCAGTCTTTGCTGTCCCATCTTTGTATCTGGAACACAAATTTGCAGATGTATCTACAAATAGAAGCCCATTATCCACTTGGTTCATAAGCCTTCTGTTCTCAATATACTTGCTTTGCAAGTATATACATGAATGCATAACCCTCTACTCATCCAGCCGGAGGGACTGATCATTATTCTACCATAGCAATGTACATATGGGCACTGTGAACGATAAAAACTTGCCTGGGATACTGGAGCGCAGAAAGAGACGACTATGAAAGCCAATGCAAAACCATAAACCTGTAAAATACAACTGTGAAATCCTGTGATACAGTGAGCCTCTGATCTATTACCGACCTAAGCAAGACTCTAGTTGGCAGCCTTTAGCCTATATATTCCATGTCCCGTCACTAATCTCCCCCAAGCCGTTCTGGAACTATCTTATTAGCATTCTGCTTCACAGTCCATAAGGGAATTAAAGATTTAGAGAATTCTCGTTTACCAAATGTTTCACTGACTTTAACCTTCTGACCCACTGTGGCTACATTGACCCATTAACATTATTAAAATCAATTGCAAGGGCAAAAGGTCTCTCAGAGCAAGTTCCCTCTTTGTACAGGGCAGAAACTACCCTACTCCGGGTAGCTGAAGTCAGGACACACAGCTACGCACATGCTGTGCTAGATAACCAGCTCTTTAATTAGCAGAACAGCTGTGCTTAAAAAATGGTGTTTGAACTGTGGTAGCTTTCTGTAAGCTATGCAATACATAAATACAAATGTGATCAGCTTGAAAGAGTATGTAAACACATTTCTTGATGAGCTGCAGGAACTTAATATATAATAAAGACACTGGTAAGTGAAAGGGAATTTAAGCTTGTTAATTCACAGGCTTTCAGGCTAATAATCATTCATGATGAAACGTCAGCATGCACTGGCTCAGCCAGTTTCTGCTAGGCAGAAATTCTAAACTAATGCCACACAAGAAATATATATTTATATGTGTGTGCGCGCGCTGCTCCACTGGGAGACACTCTGGGTTCGAAATGTATCATTTCTTTATCATCTCTAATGCTCTTGCTCACATGGCATAAAAATATAAGCTTTCTTGATCTGTTAAACCACAAGTGTGTGACAGCAGTCTTTTGAAAGTGTGTCAAATCTCAAATTAAGAAGGAAACAGAGGAAAAATGCGAAAACGCAAGACAATTTTAGTACAGGCTCTAGAGTGCCCATTATCTACATTCTGAAACACTCGAATGCTGCTATAGTTCAGCTAGCTGCGCATCTCCTGTGGAGCCTGATGTTCCTATAAGCCTTTCCCAAACAAGCTGCCATTATAATCATACAGTATTTCTAATGCTCTGGTATATGCATCTAGACACGACTTCCCACAATGCACTGGCTGAGGCTGGAAGGAGTCACAGTCAAAAAGAAGCCTTTTGAGGGCACCAGGTTGGCAAGGCCTGTTCTATCTTATACCCTTTCTAATGTCTTTTTAAGAAGGGTTGCAGATTCCATTAAGGCCTTTACGAGTCTTGAAAGACCTACACTGGCTCCCAGTACGTTTCCAAGCACAATTCAAAGTGTTGGTGCTGACCTTTAAAGCCCTAAATGGCCTCACTCCAGGATACCTGAAGGAGCGTCTCCACCTCCATCGTTCTGCCCAGACACTGAGGTCCAGCGTCAAGGGCCTTCTGGGGGTTCCCTCACTGCAAGAAGCCAAGTTACAGGGAACCAGGCAGAGGGCCTTCTCGATAGTGGCGCCCGCCCTGTGGAAGGCCCTCCCACCAGATGTCAAAGATAAAAAATAACTACCAAACTTTTAGGAGACATCTAAAGGCAGCCCTGTTTAGGGAAGCTTTTAATGTTAAATAGGTTATTGTATTTTAGTGTTTTGTTGGATGCCGCCCAGAGTGGTTGGGGGGACCCAGCCAGATGGGTGGGATATAAATAATAATAATTATTTTTATTATTACATGCATAACCGTATACATGAAGGTGTCCCTGGAACATATGTTTTCATTGTATGTCCAAATACCAAGGAAGGAGCCTGTAATGTCCATTCTCAGGGATACTCACGAGTCATATGCAGTGATGTCAAGGAAGGAATGCACAACAACAGGGGTGGGGCTGTTCATGAACCTACGTCGCTCGACATGGGAGCAAAGAATGCTGAAACAGGGTTGAGGTGTATGAAACGCAAGTTCCAAGAGAAACTTATTTGGAAATGTTTACATAGTAGGCACATAGGCAGGGCTTACTCTATTGGTTTGTGCAATGCTTACAATATAGAACCTGCATTATTAAATTACAAGAGTAATTTATAGTGAAGGTAATAGATAAACTTCTAAAGCATTGTGTTTAGGATCCAGGTATGAGAGAGAGAACATAATAAGTATGTATTAAGCCAGTATATATGGCATTATCTTTGGTGAACAGTGATTTGGAAGCATATATACATGCTGTCAAAGCAGCAAGACTCCCAACTCAATGCTCTCTGCTAATAGATATTATATGCAGTGCTTTAGAAGAAAGACTACATCTGCTTAAGAGCCCGGAGACACAATATTCATGGATCTACTGTACTCCCGTTATTTCCCCACTGTGGCCAAATGTAAAGAGTTACAATTATTACTTCATGGAAATCATCTTCTGGCAAATCCGACGGTGTTTGTAGTAATTCCAAACATGGCTTACAAGAACTGCCACATCATAAAGAGTTCAATTACAGCATACTTCTTGTAAACTACTACTTCTGCCTTCCATGCAACAATTTTATAGAGGGCATCTTTAAATTCTCTTTTAATCACTGCGCTCAGTAGCACCGCTTCTTCTCTATCCACCCACAACATAAAGTGCATGCAATTGCAGTTAGCAATGTTTGTGGGCTAAAGCAAAGGAACCCGCCGGCTAGAAACAGGAACAGCATGCATCGTAACTTAGTTCCAAAATTCTCATTAATACGTCTATAAAGTGTGACGTGTGTCAGCTATAGTGAGGAAATAGAGGCCCAATTCAGATTTAATGGGGAAACATGACTTCCTACCCTCTGAATAAACTATGGCAAGACTCAGGTGCTCAAACTTCCCATCTTCTCTTGCACACCCAGGATGGAAGCATCCACTTTCTGTTTTAAAATTAGGAAACCGTACTTTAAGTGCAGTCCAAGAACAGTTCAGGATATGGAATCATTGATTCAGATACTGGCTTGTTCTCAAATGATAGTTTACACAGTTTCCCAAGTCTGGATGTCGCAGAGGACCTGTTGCTTCTGAAAGAGGAAGAGAGTGGAAGGTTGAACATGTGAGCCTTGGCGCACTGTGACTTGTTCGCCAGGAAATATTTCCATTTTGAAACCTCTGAACTGGAACCAAGCGCTCTTTTTATACATCAAACTGGCCAGATTCTACACGTAGATAGCAGTTCAACTGCTTATAGCAAAACATGGTGGATCAGTATGGCTGGGTGGATAGCAGCATCACCCAGGTTTTTCTAGAGCTGCACAGCATATCCACTGCTTCCTCAGTATTTCTCAACCATATGACACCATTATATCCACTAAGTGTGAATATAATAACATTTTCCCACTCTCTTTCACTATGGCATGAATAACTAGGAGACATGTAATTTGTGGGTCTACTGTGGTTTATGTAGCAAAATGCAAGCATGATAGCCAAATGCTAATTTTATCTTGGGGTGCTCCAGAAGTTAAAATAATTACCTTCCCTTCCAAAAAAGGGGAAGATTATTAAAATGTAAGTTTTGCTTAATAATTTGCGAAGATGCCATTCATTTTCATCTTACAAACAATTAAGGAAAGATTTGTCCTCATTCGTATTTCTTGCCACAATACTACCCACAGAATCAAGTTGGTTATTCTTGGTTACAATTTTGTGCCAAACCAAAACTGTCACCTAGAGATCCTAAATATCTTGGGACAAATTTATCTGGAAACACAATTTTATTGCTGCAAAAAAGCCAGAGACTCTGGACATCTGAGACAGCAGCTGTGTCTCTCACCCAAACACAGCCATAAAGAAATTCACAGCTCTCCCTTTCACACTTCTGCAATAAGTGTTAGCAAACGTTCTCCCTACAATATGTGTTTACTTCTGAGAAGCAAGCTTAAGAAGTATAATATAAAGCAAGTGTGAAATATCAGCACTGCCTTTTAAACAATCAAAAGTAAGAATAGGGAAAGATAGCTTCTGTGTTTGATTTCTGACAAGTGGCTGTGGCTAAACACAACACTAAATAATTGTACAATGGTACCTTGGTTCTCGAACGGCTTACTTGTCGAAGAAATCAGCTCCCAAACGCCACAAACCCGGAAGTTAAGTGTTCAGGTCTGCAAACGTTTTTTGGAAGCTGAACATCTGACACGGCTTCTGCTTGAGTGCAGGGAGCTTCTGCAGCCAATCTGAAGCCGTGCCTTGGTTTTCGAACAGTTTTGGGAGTTGGACAGACTCCCAGAACGGATTAAGTTCAGGAACCAAGGTACCACTGTATAGTGTGGTATGAGCATGCATGAGCAGAACGGACCCTAAGCAAAAATTTAGGCTCTCATTTCCGTTCCCACCTCCAAGTCTTCTGCTGCACAGCCAGGAGGAGGACTTTGTTCACATTTAATTTCACTTTCCACAAATTCTGGCTTGGTGTGTCCTATGAACTACAGATCATTGTTTAAAACTGACTCGGAACAATGGGTTACATGGCTTGCTTTGCTTAACTAACTAGTTTGGTTTAAACCATGATTTCCAAATCATATAGCACAACCACCATGGAAGCTAAGAACTGGTGACGCCCTTCTGCTGGCCACATGGGGGTTGTAAGGAGGAGTATGCAGACCCAAGGCTTTGGTTAGGCTTCTTCTTAGTCATGCATGTAGGGTCAAACCATGGTTTAGCATCACAGAAGAACAAGGCCAGTGTGCTATTTTGAAATGCGGCACACAAACCTCTTTTGGAGCCTAAATGAATGGGCACATTACTTAATACAATTCAGAGGGACAAGCAGAAACAGAAACTCCTGCACCTCATTGAATAGAGAAAATTTGCAGGTTTTCTCAAGGCTGCATGTGAAACTGTCCATTGCAAACTTAAGTGGATTTTTTCTGCCTTCTCACACATGCTACATTTGACCAAATTTAACTGTATCACAATTTTATTTTCTTCCCTGAAAAAATGATAGCTCTCTTCTAGTTTAAACAAATTTTCATCTACTTTGAGATTCTTGGAAGAAGATTTTGTATACTTTGTTCTGCTAAAACTTCCTTCCTAAACAGCTGCTGCTAATACAAAATCTTTTAAAAAGTAGGGCACGGAAGATTCAAGTAAATATTAATTATTACACTGAGGCTTAGGCAAATACTAAATGTTCAAGATCAGAAAAAGCAATATACTTTAATGTCACTTCCATAATTTCCAGAATTCTGCAATGCAGCTTTTGGATCTTATCATTTAGACATAGATGTTTTGTGTTTGAGAGAACTATCATGGTGTAATGACTAGAATATTAGGTTTGTATGTAGAAGCTCAAGTCCGTTCAGATAATCAATGGCCAGCAATTCATCGGGTGACAAAATGGCCAAATCACTATCTCTCTTGTTTCACAAAACTATATCATGAAGTGGCCTGGCAATGATGTCACAATTACAAGCAACTTATCCGGCGAAAATCCAGAAAAATAAACATCTGCACCAAACATCTCTGACCTAAGAACCTGGCCATTGTTGTTAGACAAACTCCAGCTATTTAAACAAATTCATTTAATGGTGCATATCATAATGTGCATTATTTCCTGGGCTCCATGATCACTGCAGATTGTGACAGCAGTCACGAAATTAAAAGATGCCTGCTTCTTGGGAGAAAAGCAATGACAAACCTAGACAGCATCTTAAAAAGCAGAGACATCACCTTGCCAACAAAGGCCCGTATAGTTAAAGCAATGGTTTTCCCAGTGGTGATGTATGGAAGTGAGAGCTGGACCATAAAGAAGGCTAATCGCCGAAGAATTGATGCTTTTGAATTATGGTGCTGGAGGAGACTCTTGAGAGTCCCATGGACTGCAAGAAGATCAAACCTATCCATTCTTAAGGAAATCAGCTCTGAGTGCTCACTGGAAGGACAGATCCTGAAGCTGAGACTCCCAATACTTTGGCCACCTCATGAAAAGAGAAGACTCCCTGGAAAAGACCCTGATGTTGGGAAGGATTGAGGGCACAAGGAGAAGGGGACAACAGAGGACGAGATGGTTGGACAGCGTTCTCAAAGCTACCAACGTGAGTTTGACCAAACTGCGGGAGGCAGTGGAAGACAGGAGTGCCTGGCGTGCTCTGGTCCATGGGGTCACGAAGAGTCGGACACAACTAAACAACAACAACGATGATAATGTTCCATCCCTCCCGGTCGATGTTGTGTTGAGTCTACACTGCCTCCTGTACCATCTGCACTGTGACTGGAATGGATACCGGATGGGTTACAATGGCAAGTACAGACTGCATGGTCAGAAAAGTATTTCTAAACTACACTGCTGCTGTTTCTTCCAGATAATTCCTGTTTCTTCAGGAAGTACAGGAAACTGCTATGCAGAAGCAGTATTATAATACTGGGATGTTTTGTACATTATATGGTCACCCACACCGATACTGCCTTGAACAGCAGTTACCAAATGTGAAGTACAGCATTTCACCATGTAGACTTAACAATATTCACTGCAAACCTTTCTTTTTCAGGAAGTTTGCAGTGACCTGGAGAAGACTGCCAAATCAGCACCTCGAATTACTGAATAAATAGAGCTTGTTATATGCCAACAGCTGCCACATGGAGTAACCTGAAACGTCTTTCAAATGGCAGCTGTAATGCATAAATTGGCCTTCAGAAGTATAATTGCTGGGTTCCTGTAAAGATTAATAGATAAAAGTTTGTACTCCATAGGTTAGGCTAGGCCTCAATCTGCAGTTACAGCCTAAGTTTTTTAAAAAATACTAATAAAACACCAGTGACCTATGGCATTTCCTTGTACTCAGTCCTCCAACTGAAACATCTCACTAAATTATCCAACTAGTTTTAGTAGAACGCAAGGCACATTCTCTCAACGTGTCATGCTAATTATTTTGGTGTTTCTTCAATAAGTCAAAATACAAGACTTGAACGAAGTCAAGATCTAGCAGCCCCTGTAGAACACTGTGGAACACAGATAATCTTTTACATATTCTAATACTAGTAGATCTCATCCACAATGACTGACTTTGAATTCTGTTTATATATTATTAAGGTTAAATATCATTAAATTGTTACATGTTAACAATGGTTCCATGCTGTTCTTCTTGAAGTATTCTTCAAGTTTTACCAGGACATGGAAAAACACAGATGACTGACTTGAAGCAGAGTGGCAAAATGCACTTGGTAAACTACCAGTCTAATCGCCCATTCGGATGCAGAGTTCAGCATGCCATACCTAATTCTGCATACAACGGCAGCCTTGTATACTTTGGCTTAGACCCAGCTACAGTCATGCACATGTAGCCAAAGACAATCAACGGCTCCATGATGTGGGCATCCATCCCCAAAGCACACCCCTACATATCCAACTGGTCCAACAGGGGCTAGCGCAACCATGATCAAGATACACATTTCCACCTGCCTTAGTTGAAGGCACAGAAACATATCCCTCTACACATCTCACTTGCCAGATATGGCATTTATAATCATCATAGTCCTTTATTAACAAAGGCTATTTCTGCAAACTGAACACTTCATTTTGTGACAAAAACAGTCTATGTGCACTAGAGTGAGTAGCACGTCTATTTTCTTGTGGCCAGATATAAGACTGACATGTTGACTTGCTAGACTGACATGTTGACATGCTACAGCCATGTGAGTGGAGCTTATTCTTCATGTGTTTTATAAGGAAAATAACTGAGGAAAAATAGGATAATTATTTCCACTGGGATAAACTACACATTTGAGACCGTTGTTGTTTATTAAAAGTGTACTGCAAAGAACAGCCCCAGCAACCACTTCATTTGCCCAATTTATTTACCATGTTTATTCTTATTCCTGAATTCAACAATATAGCCAGTTATCTAAAAACATGACAGCCCAAATCCTCCTCCTTGTATGGTTATTTTATTACTATTTATTCCTACTTTGGGAGGAAGGTTGGTATATTAATGTATTAAATATATGCATACATTCCTAGACCACCCTTCGGCCCAAGGCAACACACAATATTTCCAATAAAATTTGTAACATATTAAAACCATTCTAATACAAAATTGTCCACCACAGACCAACAAGCCCTTGGGTCAAACTCTCCCCATAAGCTTGCAGGGGAAGAAATGTCTTCTTCTGACTTCACAAGCCTGGAAGTGATGACACAACTGTGCCTTCAATGGAAAGGAGTTCCACAATGAGAGTTCCACAACAGAGAAGGCCCAGTTTCTCATCATCATAAACAAATCATGGCCATTGATGGGAGCTCCCCTGCAGATCTTAGGAGCTCAAACTAGTAGATGCTGGGAGATGTCTCTAGCCAGTACTTGGGACCCAAGTTGTGTAGGACTTTATGTGCCAAGTCAACATGAAGTCTGGTATTGCTCATAACAGAATATTTTCTTTAAAAAAATTGCCCAATGATCTGTTCAATCTAGTATGCTCACAGAATCCACAAGCCAAAAATCATTTGGTGGTATAGGTAGCTTGGTGTTGTTACTAGTTGTCAGAGAATTTAGTATCTCTGTAGCAGTTTTCTTCTTTCCCATGTTTAGCAAATGCAAAAACAAAACCCATTAAACTGCACATAAGTTTGTTTCATCTAAATAACATATACTTTCCCCACTAAAGTTTGTTTTCAACACAATACACACAACCATTTAAATTATTTCTATTCTAGTACTGCTATTTTGTATCTGCGTTCTGATAGTTGTCCCATATATCCCTGCTGAGCAACTGAATTCCTCAGATTGTACACTGCTGAGAGTATAGTTATATCCCAGAGGTGCACTTGGCTTGTACAAGAACTCCCAGGCAGTTTGTGTTACAGAGTTCCCTAGGAAAAGAGACTGATGGTTAAACCACTCTGCAAGAGGTAGAAAGGTATCCTAACAGCTCTGAGCATCCTTAACAAACTACAATACCAGAGGAACGACTCTTGAAGCAATACAATAGTGTTTTAAATACACAGTGTGGAAGTGGCCTCAATTAAATTACCAGCTGAAACTAGATAGGCTCCTAGCACTGCGATATTTAGCCACCCATTGAAACTTTTTGTTTAAGGCAGTTTTCCTTTGAGATCTGATTCAGTAATCTGTGCAGCAATTGCATATCTGAAGAAAGTGGGGTTTTCATACCCCCCATACTCTGGAGGCACCAGCTAGGCACTCATCCTTCAAGCTGAACAGAGTCACGTAAGATTCTGAGACAGTTCTGGCAAAGAACTGGAAGGCCAGTCATACATTTCAAAGCCACGTGTGACTGTACGGTAGACAATGCATGCCTGGTCTTTTTCTGGCTGCTGCTCCACATTAAAAAGCTAGTAGGGTGGAACTATAGCCATAGGTACCCAGTTGCTTGTCTGGGAACCCTTAGTGTAGAGATCAAAGTTTCCCAAACTTGGGTCTCCAGCTGTTTTTGGACTACAACTCCCATCATCCCTAGTTAGCAGGACCTGTGGTCAAGGATGATGGGAACTGTAGTCCAAAAACAGCTGGAGACCCTTTTGGGAAACCCTGGTGTAGGTGAACAGAGTTCTACCAAAGCCAACAGGACACTATGTGAAACGGCGTTCCTGATGACATCACATGTTGGATTTGCATATGCAAAGAGTATTTCATTACTATGGACAAACTCAAAATTACAATATAAACTTTTATTATGTACACACGCCGGAGCAAATTAATCTGTATGCTCCAATATAGCCCACATTAGTTTTCGACCAATGAAGTGAAGAACTTAAATCAGCACATACAAGGAACGTGAACTAGCATATTTCTAGAAGGAAGATCTTGTTTGTTTCCAAGAGACATTTTATTCAAAAGCTGCCAAGTGCTAGAAAACAGAAGCTGCAGATATAATGAAGCTACAGAACAGGAAAGTGAAACTCTTAAAATATTATGTATGATTGTATAAACACTGTCTTCCGCTGTGACATTAAAATAAAAAAGCAATCACGGAGAAACAGAACTGATGTACAATATAGGCAGGGAGGATGTTGTAGCATTGTTTCTACTGTTAAAAGACTGCTTTTTAAAAGGCTACCGAACATTTGTAACTGATTAAATAGAAGGTGCATGGTCTAAGCCAGCCATTCCAGATATATGGGAGCTGTCAATCAGTTACAACCCTCCCTTTGCCAAATCAAAGGGCATCCTGGAAGTAAATTAAGTGTAGCAATTGCAATCTACGCTGTTAAAATTGTGCAATCAAGCAATATTTTTAAAAAGAAAAAAAAGGAAAGAGTCCTCACTTCCAGGTTAACTGTGGCTGGGAAAGAGAGGGGCTGTGCAAGCCCATTTCCCTTTCCACACTGGATACTGTGACTCTATTAACCAGATGACTCTGTGATGAGTCTTCAGCTGGAAGCTGGGGCACTTATCACCTAAAATGGTTTAAGCTTATCCCCCATGACACACACTCGCCTACCAATTTATCACACTCTTAAATCAGCGAGTGGCCTGAGCGGTACAAAGGTGGACTTTCCCCCACCCTTTCCATTGGGGCGTGGGGGGGGGGGGTCGGATTTAGCCAGGATTATAACCCCCGTTATAATCTGAGGATGCCAGGTTTTTTTTTGGGGGGGGGGCAATTACTCGGAATGGAAAGATGTGCGCTCGCCTTCTTGCATTGGTGAGTTAAGGCAGGATAAAAACCAAGAGGAGAGTCAGAAACGAGGAGGAGGCTTCCCTGTCCCACCCCGACGGCCACCTCAAGACTTCTTACCTTTCACTTGACTTTCATATTCGGCCACGATCTCCTTGTCCTTCTTGAATCTGCTCGGGGTTGACATATTATCCGCCCGGTTCTTCTTTCAGGGTAGGGAATCACTTGGCAGAGTTTCGCGCGGCACAATTTGTAATTGCGGCGCTTACAGCAGAGATCTTCCTCGAGGTGGGAAGGACTTCGCTGCGCGTCCCAAGCTAGATCTGCCGGCGATCGTAGCTGGAAAGGCGAGAGAGAGAAAGAGGGGACTTTTAGGCTAATCCCGGAGCAGGCACCATCTCCGGGGCGCGGCAGCAGCAGCAGCAGCAGCAACAAACCAAAGGCTGGGCGTCGAAGCGGCGGAGACCAGCCCTTCCCCTCGAGGCTCGACAAATCCCTCGCTATTTTCTTCCTGCGGCCGCTGCCTTTCACTCAGTCCGCGCCAGAGCCGGGACGGCCGCCCGCAGCATCGCGGGACCGAGGCGGCGAAATTTCGCCTGCGGACCAGAAATTTCGCCCGCGGCTACGAGCGCGGCGAGAGGCAAGCAGGCGGGACTCGGGCAGGGGGCGCCTCAGAGCTCCGAAACAAAAGTTCTCTCTCCCCCCTAATGGCTTCTCCGCCTTCCCGCTCTCTCCGGAGCCAAGCCCCTCGCGCCGCCGCCGCCGCTGCTGCTGCTACCACGCCTTCGCCGCCTCAGCCGCCCTCTCCTCCTCTTGTCCGCAGCTGCTGGCCTGGGAATGCAGGCGAAGCGCGCAGCCCACCCGAAGCCGCCGCGCGCAGGCAAGAGACTAAGCCGCCAGCCCGGGAGCTTCCAAGCGCCTCGCGGGTTCTCCTTCTGCCGCCCCTCCCCTGCTCCGAGCCGACACCCCTCGCGGCCAATGGGGGCCGCGCCGCCTCTGCCGCTGCCCAATGACAGGAGGGCGGAGGGCGGTGCTTAGCGGGCCAGGCTGCCCGGATGCCTCCCGGGGTGAGCGAGGAGCGGACCCTGCCCAGGCTCGCGCCTAAAGCGCCCGCTTTGCCGGGCGAGATGCCGCTAGGAAGGAGAAGGGAGGGTTATTGCTAGCAGCTGCAAAAGGGGAAGCGGCGGGGCGAGAGGAGGAGGAGGGGGGTGGCGTGGGGGTTCTCCTCCTCCCGGTTTCTCGCCCCAGGAGCATATGGTGAGCGGGGCTTTGCTAGGGAAAAGGGGTGCGAGGCAGAGATAAGGTGTTTCAAGAGCCCTTGATCCTGGCGTGGAAAGTTCAATCCGCCGCTGTCTGGCTGGAAGTGGGAGGGGGAAGGCTGCTTAGTTTGGGGATCACGCTTTTGCAACCTTGCCGCGCGACCGCCGGAGCATTGTTTCTGTTCTACAGTATTGGCTTGGAAGCCCCAGTTCCTCAGGCTGGTTCCTGCTTGCATCGCTTGCCACCGAGACGTTTCGTTGAAACTGCTAGAAGGCGATAGCGGAGCTCAAGGGTTAATCGCACCCACCCAGCTTCGCTCCCTCGATATAACCTGAGATGCGGGCAGCTTCCCTTCTGATGTGACCACAGTCTCGATGCGAAGTGACCACACCCATCTTTGTGGAGGGGACACACACACACACAGTCTCGGTAGACTGAAATCTGAATAGGAGGCGAGGCCCTTCTTGCTTGTGGATCTCAAAAGTGTGTATTTTAAGCAGCACGGGATGTGGGCAGCTGGGATTTTGCTATTGTTGCTCAATAAGAAGCAAAATCAACCAAGCCTTTCATAACATTTTTATTCAGGCTGGCTCTGGCAGTGACTGAACATCAGGTCAATAATTGTTATTTTTTGCAGGGGAGAGGAGTATTTTTTAGTTTTTCTCTCACTCAGTATGTATTTTTGTATTTCATTGTTATCCTGCATTTGCTCCAAGCAGCTTCCAAGGGCAAACATTTGCCTCCCCCCTCTCTTTTATTCTCACAACAGCCCTTGGTTAGACTGAGAGATATAGCAACTCGTCCAAGGTCAGTGAGCTGAGTGGGGATGTGGACCCAGGCCTGCTAGTCTGACACTCTTAATTTATCAGACCTCAAGGGTTCTCTAATATAAATAAAGCATTGAAATTCCATAGAAAGTTTAGGAGTCAGATATGGGCCAGCCCAAGACGTACAGTGGTACCTCAGGTTACATACGCTTCAGGTTACAGACGCTTCAGGTTACAGACTCGGCTAACCCAGAAATAGTACCTCAGGTTAAGAACTTTGCTTCAGGATGAGAACAGAAATTGTGCTCTGGCGGCGCAGCGGCAGCAGGAGGCCCCATTAGCTAAAGTGTATTTCATAGAATCATAGAGTTGGAAGGGACCCTGAGGATCATCTAGTCCAACCCCCTGCAATGCAGGAATATGCAACTGTCCCACACGGGGATCAAACCTGCAACCTTGGCATTATCCGCACCACGCTCCAACCAACTGAGCTATCCAGGATGTACTTCAGGTTAAGAACAGTTTCAGGTTAAGAATGGACCTCTGGAACGAATTAAGTACTTAACCCAAGGTACCACTTTATTGTCATTTCAAGCAAAACAAAAAACGCTGCACCTGCCTTCTCCTCTTCCTCAGTCTGCCATAGCTGCCACCACCTTCCATCCTAGAGGGCTCAGTGGTGGGAAGAAATTGGGTTCAGAGAAGTCAGGAGTGAGCTTTGCCTTGTGCTTCCACCAGGAAGCCCCAGTGGCGTAGCGTGGGTTGTCAGCACCCGGGGCAAGGCAAGTAATTTGCGCCCCCTAACCCGTGGAGCCAGGTAGGGGCAGAGAGCTGCGAGTGCCCCCCCCCGACGTTGCGCCCGGTGTGGCCGGCACCCCTTGCACCCCCTACGCTACGCCACTGGGAAGCCCATCTCATGCTTTGAGTCACACA
Source organism: Podarcis tiliguerta (assembly GCF_965153285.1). Classification (NCBI taxonomy): domain Eukaryota; kingdom Metazoa; phylum Chordata; class Lepidosauria; order Squamata; family Lacertidae; genus Podarcis; species Podarcis tiliguerta. The sequence goes on along the minus strand of NC_139543.1, from coordinate 29,004,565 downwards.
CACACACACACCCCGGTCCATATAATTTAAAGCAGTGGTTCCCAATCAGTGGTCTACGGACCCCAGGGGTCAACGTAACTCACCCGGGGGGGTGTGTGGCACCATTCACATAACAAAAACTACCACAGACATAACATTTTCTAAAAAGTAAGCAGTCCATACACTGATGGAGGAACAGGTGTGTGGAGGGAGCAGACTGCCCCCGGCACCACTATTAGGGTGCTATCACAACAGCCCCCCCCCGACATGCACTGTGCACCGGGCACCACGCCCCCACAGGCGACATGTCATGCCCCCAGAACGTACACCACACCCCTGCTGGGTGTGCCAGCCCCCGGGATGCGCGTCACGCCCCCGCCTGCTCTGTACACACACCCCCCCCGGTAGCGGAGCATGCAGCTTCGCCACTGAGTCCACAGCTTGACCCTAGAAAAGCAGTGGGTCTGCAATACTTGGCTAATTGAGAACCACTGATTTAAAGCAGAAGAAGATTCATTTATTTATTTCAAAGTTCCATTCCTACCAGAGAGGACTGGCAAACCAAGCTAATGGACTATGTCGAGATTGCAAAACTGAATGGAAAACTCAGAAATCAAGAGGACAATAACTTTATAAAAGAATGGGGAAAATTTATAAGTTAGTTAGGAGACGACTGTAAGCAGATGGAAGCATTAGCAGGATTTTGATCTCACTTATAGTGTAACAATTACCATGGATAATATGGTTTGATATAAAAATCGGAGTATGGAAGAATATGCAGTAATAAATGTTTAAAATGGGACTCCATGGAGGAGGTGGGAGAAAGTCCTGAGATTTGGAGGAATCTCTTTATATGGATATGTTTTTCTTTTCTTTTTTGTATATAACTTTGTACGTGTAAAACCAAATAAAAATGATTTTTAAAAAACAACATTTCAAAGTGCCAGGTTGTCTATGACGACAGAAATTTGACGGGCATTCTGGGATCTCTTGCTTGCTTTCCTGCCTGATGGCTACTTAACTGTGCAGTACTTTCAGCAGAGTTCCTCGTGTGTTACAGCGGAAGCCACGTTCCATATATGGCCATTAGGGTGACGTATACATTCATGTTTCACAGTAGGCTTGGGAACATGCCAGAGGTCGAAGCTTTCTTTGAGCAACAGAGATAAATGTTAGTTTCTGGATTATATCTGGACTCTAGGGCAGCTTGGCTGAATTAACCACAGTAACCATTTCCCTCCCCTCTCTTAAGGATTGCAGAAGGATTGTACATTATTACATTGGTGTAATCTTCTTCCAAGATGTTTGAAGGAGTCAATAAGCTCAGGGCTTCAGACTAAAGTCGTCTCTGACTTACATGCCACGCAATCACATTGCGGTGGCTTGGATCAGAGAGAGTATGCCCCAGGAGCATTTAGGCTTTTAAATACCAGAGGCAAAGATGGGAAGAACTTCTAAGGACACAGGCAAGATTATTGCAGAAAACCTATTTTTACATACGCTGGCTCAGGAAGGGACTTCATTAATGCTTTCATTTAAAACACACCGAGAGACAGAAAATTGTTGTGTTTTGGTTCCACCCACACCCAAGTTGGTCTCGAAGCCTCACTAGTTAAACTTTGTTTTTTGATAGCATTTTTGGTCCAGCATCAGACAATGCAAATCTCTTCATTTGCCCCTGAATCCTGCTTACTTAACAAGTAACAAAAGGAAGTCCATCTGCCAGCAGGCAAAATCTAGAGCAGGATAGTCTGTGCCTAGTCACTGATGCAAATCACATAAACACACCATAATGGGACTGAATGAGGCTGCAAGAGATAATGAGGCAATAATTATCTAAAACTGGACAGCAGGACTTCTTAAGTTTCCTCCTAGAGTAAGTGTCACAGTCTGTCACATCTCATGGGCTAGTTTCCTTTTTACTAACTGCGGTCTTTCTTTATACATGCTGTATCCTGTTCAGAATATAGTACATAGTATATAGTGGTTCATATACTTATTAAACCTTTCTGCCATATAAAAAGAATGGAAACCGAACGGAAGCTTATTTTCTAAGATGCAATACTCAGTGCCCAGAGATAACTTATTTCTTCTACATTTCTGTGACATCACATGTAGCACAACTTACCCAATCTAATAAAAAGATTTATAAATCTGTTGTGATTTATACTAGTGTTCACCCTTTCGAAGTTAACACTCGTATTGGGATATGGTTGTCAGTATGTAAATATATATTAAATATGAATACTGTAGTAGTATTTGTAAGACTGGTACTTGATGACATTTGTCCTAACATATATGCAGGGTAGCGCTGTGGGTTAAACCACAGAGCCTAGGGCCTGCTGATCAGAAGGTCGGCGGTTCGAATCCCTGCGACGGGGTGAGCTCCCATTGTTCGGTCCCTGCTCCTGCCAACCTAGCAATTTGAAAGCACGTCAAAGTGCAAGTAGATAAATAGGTACCGCTCCAACGGGAAGGTAAACGGCGTTTCCGTGCGCTGCTCTGGTTTGCCAGAAGTGGCTTAGTTATGTTGGCCACATGACCCGGAAGCTGTACGCTGGCTCCCTCGGCCAATAAAGCGAGATGAGCACTGCAACCCCAGAGTTGGTCACAACTGGACCTAATGGCCAGGGGTCCCTTTACCTATACTTGTGATATCAGTGTAGTCTTGTTTCTAGTTTCCAACTGCTTGTGGGCTGGCACAGTATGGCTTATGGCTAGGCTGTAAATTACAGTGGAGACTTAATGGTTAGCTATTTAGATAGCACAGTAAAAAGGAAAGATAATTGAGACTGCAGTCCTATCCCTTGCAGAACTCCGTGGGACTTACTCTTGAGTAATTTGGATTACACTGTACAAGGCAGAATGGGTTTTGCAATAACAATAGCAAAGGATTTGTTAGTGGTTTGAAATACTCAGCACCTACACAAAGGGCACTTGGTACTACTGTGTTGTGGATATATGTAGCATTTATTATCTGAGGGCACCTAGATTTGGGATCGTTTCAATGCAATGACTTGAGTTTAAACATATATATTTTATACATATATGCAAAAGAATAACATCCCGATGGTACTTAACACTAATATATGTTCTCATTAACTGTTGCAATAGTTGATCACAGATTCTACTTATAAAAAGACACCCTCTAGCTGAGTGCTTTTCCTGGAATATCACTGAGAGACGAAGCATCGAGCATAATGAATCCTATCAGCCTCTTTGAATGAGAAAGCCAGACACTAATTTTTCAAGGAATGGGCAGATGACAGCAATAAATTCATTAAGCCTTGTGAAAATCTTTAATAAATTATCTGCTGGCTGCATGTAGCCTGCATAAAACACTCTTCCTCTTTTAAAAAGCAAGACCTTTTATTATTAGTATATCAAATAAGAGGAATCCAATAATTGTCAGCGTTGTAAGATGCATCCCATGTGCAATGCCAACAACATTGATAGATGTATTGTATCTTCAGAGTGTGGCTATTTATTTAAAAGGTGTTACTTAATGTACAAGTGCATTCTTTGTAGCAGTTGCCGTTCCACTGTGCATAAATCTCGCAGTTACCAAAAGAAAAGCTGAAAGATTTGGGTGTAAGTAAATAATAATGCCACATCGCTAAATTCTGACTTGATAGTTTTTTTCAGTGTGTACAGCAAATCTGATTCATGCACCTAGAAATCTTTAAAAATCTCGTTTTCTTTCATATCCCCTCTATACTTGTGTGACTATAGAGGAAGTACACGGAAAAGAACTGGACACTTTTGGCAGGGGGAACCTTTCAGAAATCACTATCTAGAGCCCTGTTTTAATCTGAAGTGGGCTTTCAGAATAAAAATGGAAAGCCCATCTATCTTACTCATTGAGTGTTTTTAGAACAGTAGCTTGAATCCATATTCTTATTAACTATTAATAAGACAAAAGTCTATATGAAAAATGAATCACTTCATGCTACTGAGGGCTAAGTGCATTTTTAGTAAGCCAACCAGTGAAGACATTACTGTTTGAATGGAAGATGCATCCTTGCAACCTATGGTTGTATTGTTATAATGGGCACCACTGGCTGCATTTCCCAGCACAGGTTCCTAGATGACTCCATTCAAACGTGGGGTTTATTATGTTAGTTTTACTGGTTATAATGCTACCCCTTCTGTCCCAATTTCTGATGTTCCTTTTACACGGCAGTACATATTGCATAATGGGATGGTGGCTTTTTGAACAATATATTACCATGTAGCGCTAACTTTTAAGTATCAATACCCGGAAGCTGTCTGCAGACAAACACTGGCTCCCTTGGCCTATAGAGCGAGATGAGCGCTGCAACCCCAGAGTCATCTGCGACTGGACCTAACGGTCAGGGGTACCTTTACCTTTAATATGCTGGGAGGAAAATGGAAATTATTGTGCTAGTAGTTTTTTCTCTTGTTTCCAGCATATTGGTCTTAATGCTTCTAGAACTTCAAAATTACTGAACCTCCTATGATCTATTTAGGTAAAGGTAAAGGGACCCCTGACCGTTAGGTCCAGTCGCGGAAGACTCTGGGGTTGCGGTGTTCATCTCACTTTATTGGCCGAAGGAGCCTCCATACAGCTTCCAGGTCATGTGGCCAGCATGACTAAGCCACTTCTGGCGAACCAGAGCAGCGCACGGAAACACCGTTTACCTTCCCACCGGAGCGGTACCTATTTACTTGCACTTTGACTATTTAATTTGACTATTTAAAAGAGTGCAAATCAATTTACTGGCATAGATAACTAAATCTATTTGCATCACAAAAAATTTAATGACCATCATAAAACCTTTAAATATTACCGTACTAATAGCAGATCCATTCTCCAGGTGTAGATTCTTAGACAGCTAATTGTACCACCCACCTAAAGGAGGGGAGGTATTAAGAGGCTTGGGGGAAGCAGCCTAGTGAGGACTGAAAGTAGGGAAATGGGCAGGCCTCCTTGTCTCTGCAAGAAGGACTCAATCTGCAACTTATTTACTTACTTGTCCTTCCAAACCGGTAGCAGAGACAAGCTGTTGTAGTTCATGAATAGGGCAGATCCATGGTTTAAGTAAAAATTTACGGCCACTAGAGTTCAAATTATAAATTGAAAGGTTTATTTAAGATGGGTAACAGACCATGGATTAAACAGAGGTGGCAAACAATGCAAACGAACATTTCTGATCTCTTATCTTTAGAGAGACTAGTAATTACACAGCATCAGACTTGCTAGACGCAAGGAACTCAATAATCTTTTGATGATTCTTGAGAGACATAATGGGAAAACTTCATTTTATGCTGAATGAACAGTTGGGTGGGGAGAAGGCATCCAAACAGTTTGGGTCCCAGAGCTTGCCAGGTCCAACTTATGCAGAGAGATAACACCGGTTAGCACCTTGCTTGGACCATGGAGGCAGTTTATTTGGATTTAGAAGGTGTAAATTGGAGGGGAGGTCCTTTCTTTCCCAGCAGACAAAGTGTGTGAATTTGAGAGGCCTCCCAGGGCATGACTTGAGAAGACTCATGGCATGGAGAAGCCATTCTTCTGGCCCAGATAAAGATATTCTAAAGTGACAGACAGGCCTCACCATGGCATGATCACAGCATATGGACAAGGACCAGGGTCTGTAAAAATATGCCACTTTTGATACAGTGTAAACAGATACACGTCTCCAGCATTTTATAAGTTTTGTTGATTTCAAGCGTCTCTGCCATCTAAATCAAAGCGCTTAATTCTCACTGGAAGAAGGCACCCCTTAATTCACTTATCTGCATTTTCAGATACCACAGCTCCCTCATGTGGCTCGCAGAAAGAGAGATGCCCTTTCTGATGATCAGAAAAGTGTAAAATAAATAAATAAATAAATCTCTCTTAATATTCCCACACACCCAACCGTTAAATGTATATTTTAAGAGACAATAACAAGTGACAAGGGTTACCTGAGAAGCTGCCTTCGTCCATCTGCTGACATCATCAGAGGAGGTCTTCGTTACTGACATCATTAGAGGAGAAGGCCTTCACAGGGGTGCCACATGCCCATAAAATTAATCTTGGGTCTTCCTGGAGCCATGCCTCTCCTGCCACCTGGAACATTCTTCCTCCTGAAATAAGGCCTGCACCGAATATCTTTTGTTTGTTCTTCAGACTAGCTGTCAAGTCTGCCCCTCTCCCACTGGGCTTTTATATCATTTGGCGTATTTAGGAGAAATATCAGCTTATGTCCTTTGCTGTGTCCACGAACCCATCTCACATTGCTGACACATAGGCTTCATGCTGCACTGAGGCATCAGCATTTTGAATTCCAGGAGGTAACCAGCTTACCCCTTGAGATGAGAGGACTGGGACAAATTGACCGAGCCAAGATGAGAGGACTAGGGCAACTAGGATGGGCTAGAACGAAACACAGGTTTCAGATCATCAACATCTGTAAATCAGCATGACTTCTAATTCTACACTGCCCTATGTTATTTTCTTGCTTTCCTATCTCTGCTTTCCTATCTCTGCAACAGGCGCTCTCAACCATTTCAAATACTATACTTTAAAACACTTTGTGGTATATGTAGCAAGAAAAGCTGCTATCTCGCCATCAGTCAACCTTTTCAAGTTTCACTGGGTAAGATAAGAGTGGTATGATATCAGGTTGAAGGGTGCAAGGACCTTTTATTTTCAGTCCTTTTCAAAACCACAGTGAAAAGTGTGTCCAAGCCCTCTTCTTCTGTGCCTAAAACAATGTTTCCAGCAGATACCTCAAGGCCCATGAAGAGGTCTGAAGTTGCAGGAGTGTCTTTCACAAACATACCTCCTCTTCTCACACAAAGAGGTCACAAAAGGGATTTGAGCTAAATTAGGCAAACCTGGCAAGAGTGCAATTAGGTAAAGGTAAAGGGACCCCTGACCATTAGATCCAGTCGTGACCGACTCTGGGGTTGCAGCGCTCATCTCGCTTTATTGGCCGAGGGAGCCGGCGTACAGCTTCCATGACTAAGCCACTTCTGGCTAACCAGAGCGGCGCACGGAAACGCTGTTTACGTTCCCGCCAGAGCGGTACCTACTTATCTACTTGCACTTTGACGTGCTTTCGAACTGCTAGGTTGGCAGGAGCAGGGACCAAGCAACGGGAGCTCACCTCGTCGTGGGGATTCGAACCACCGACCTTCTGATCGGCAAGTCCTAGGCTCTGTGGTTTAACCCACTGCGCCACCCGCGTCCAAGAGTACAATTACATCATACCAAAATAAAAAAGCTCGCGTCAACTTTCTGTTAAGGTAGTAACTGATCTGTAGGCGAGTTAATATACAGAGCTGGCATCACCATTAGGCATGCTGAGGTGATTGCCTCAGGCAATTGAATCCCACCGGGACCTAGAGGTGGAAAATCCCACTACTGTGCCTGCCTGCCGCTGAGGCCACCCATTCTTACTCTTGCGGGAGAAGTGAGGAGACGCAGCAGCAGCCAGGTCCAGTGAGCTCTTGCTGCTAGTGGCTCGCCTCCCTTTCCAGCAACGGCTCCCAAGTTCTGCAGACGCCTCTCCTCCTGCCAGACAAGCAAGGAGAGATGGCAGCAACAGGACCCTGACTTCTGTGGGGTAAGGGATGGGGAGGCAGCAACTTCCTATTTTGCCTCAGGTGGCAAAATGGGCCGGGCCACCCCTGCCTACTTAACATGAAAACACGACACCAAGTTCAATATTGAAAATCGTGGGGAGACTCTTCATACGCATTTCATAGCTAGAATCACTTGCAGATTCAACAGAATCTCCTGCACAGCGCATCCAAAGTGGCCATAATATTATGTCTCTTATTCACTTCAGGTTCAGTGCACTTGTGAGCATTCCATGTCTGTGTGCCACTTAAATGAATGGATGCTGCACTGAAGAATAAATGTGATATTTAATTCCCCCACCGATTTCATAGGTTTCGGTGGGTGACGTTTGTAGGTTAACATTTTGTGCAGGCTGCTGGGGCTCCGGGGAATTGGAGATCATCAATATCTAGAAGGACATAGATTTCTCATTTCTCCATATATTTATGGAGTTGTGAAATGTTTCTGTACTAAAGACTCAGAAAACAGGAGGAAATAAAGGCTTCTTCCAATATATATTTTCTGATGATTGACTGAAAAGTGCCATATACTGTATTGGCCTGAATATAAGCTTCACTTTCCCCCCAAATTCCGACCATGAAAAGTTAAAGTATGGCTTATATTCTCAACCTTTTGGCTTATATTCGGGCCAATGCGGGAAATTATGACATGGTATTGTGATGCTTAGAAATATGTGTAATGAGACTTAGAGCATCTTTAATTGTTTAAATAATCAAATTTAATATGGCATGACTGTAATGAAACATGAGTTGAAAAAGGAATCCAGGATATACTATTTTTCTAGAAAGGGAAAAGGTATGCTAATTTTTAAAAATTACAGGGTTACAGCTTTGCTTCCAGTACTGCTGACAAAGCAGTTATACAACATTGCGAGGCGTAGTTAGTGCTTTGCACTCTGTAATTTTCTCAAAATGAAGGGGTATTTCAAAACTTCCTGATGATAACTTGTTAAAGGGCAGGAGGGGATTCTGAAAACCACAGAAGCCCAGGATTGCCTGAGGCTGCATTATGCAGACGAACTCTGTTATAGTCAGTTAAAACAAACAAGGCCTCAAAGACGCTTTCACCTAAAACACACATCAAAAGAATTTGCTATCATGAATATTTGATATTTCACTTACTTCATCCTCTCATATGTTGTATGAAATATGAACACACACACAGCGTTTCATTGAGAAGGCAGGTGATGGTAAAACGTTACATGGTTGATTTCAAGGCAATCTATAAATCCTGTACAGAACAACTGAAACACCTGATTCGCCATGCTGGAGGGGGTCCGGATAGGGCAGATGACCTGTTACCCAGCCCTGGCCAGATCTGTTGGCCTTTGCTACTGAGGGAGTTCCACAGTCAGCAAGGAAATCTCATTCGTGAGGAGCACCCCAGTGCACCCAACCAACCAATTTGTGGGCAGGCAGAAGCTACAGCTGGCAGTGCCCCCACCAGTGGTAACCAGTGATGGGGCATTTTGAGGGAGTGGGCTATTCTGGCACAGGATTTGATGGATCCTGTGCCCACCTTGTTGCTGTCACGTAACAGCAATGAGCACACTCTGGGCCTCTTTGCTATGCCAGCCTAGGAGACAGTACAACAAATGAGTCTTCCCTTCCTTGTTCCACCCCTGACCAGTGTGAGGGGCAGGACCATGGAAGCATTGACGGATACACCATTCCATCAAACCCTCGCCACTGCCAGTCAGGGCTTTGGACTGAATCCTAAGTCTACTAGAAGTTTAGATTACGCTTCTATGCCTAAACAAACTAATTAGCATTGAAGAAGGAAGAAATATTGCAATAGATAGATGGTGCCATGTATCGCAGTAGAAGATGAGCAGATGAACGAACCCTGTTGTTGTGGATGGTGTTATAAAGTCCTACAATAGTCTTGCCAGAGTAGACCTGGGGACAGAGTTCGCATCTGGGTCTGCCACAGATGTCTATGTCTGTACAGTGGTACCTGGGGTTAAGTACTTAATTCGTTCCGGAGGTCCGTTCTTAACCTGAAACTGTTCTTAACCTGAAGCACCACTTTAGCTAATGGGGCCTCCCACTGCTTCTACAACACCTCAGCACAATTTCTGTTCTCATCCTGAAGCAAAGTTCTTAACCCGAGGTACTATTTCTGGATTAGCGGAGTCTGTAACCTGAAGCGTTTGTAACCTGAAGCAAATGTAACCCGAAGTACCACTGTATATTTATTGTGTGACCCGTTGACTCAGATGAGTACCTGTCTTAGGTTGTGGGGTTGTCTGTAAGTTAAGTGCAGGCCTACCACAGACCCCCAAGTATCTCTATTTTCTAGGGACACCCCTAATTTAGATCAGTTTTCTGATTTGATCCTGGAATGCCCCACTTTTCCTTAGTATGTCCCTTTTTTCACTGGAGAAATGTTGGAGGTATGGAGTTATCCACCCCCCCCCCGAGCCATCTGAAGGCAATCCTGTATAGGGAAGTTTTTTAAATGTTTAATCTTTTATTATGTTTTTATATATATTGGAAGCTGCCCAGAGTGCTGGGGCAACCCAATAAGATGTGTGGGGTATACTGGTAAATAGTAAAATGATCATTATGGAACGGGACGTCCCTATTTTCATCAGAGAAATGTTAGAGGGTATACTACAACTCAAGATCTGGGAGAGGGAAGCTTATTGTCCCGATTACTGACGTTACATTAACTGGGTGCTTAAGTGACAACCACTGGTGGCCTGTCATTTTCTCTTCTGTATCTCTCCTACAGAAGATTTTCCTCATGTACCAGTCTGGCCCTTATTATCTGCTTTCTCCACAGTGCAGATTTGGAAATAATTATCATAATTTAACCAGGAGTATATCACAACGTGGTAGGGAAGACTGTATGTGAGTCTTCTCAGTCTGCTGTCCCAGTACTAACTGTTTGTGTGCAACTCCAAGACCCCTGCTCTTCTCTCTTATGGTTGTTATTGTTGTTGTTGTTTAGTCGTGTCCAACTCTTCATGACCCCATGGACCAGAGCACGCCAGGCACTCCGGTTTTCCACTGCCTCCGCAGTTTGGTCAAACTCATGCTGGTAGCTTCGAGAACACTGTCCAACCATCTCGTCCTCTGTCATCCCCTTCTCCTTGTGCCCTCCATCTTTCCCAGCATCAGGGTCTTTTCCAGGGAGTCTTCTCTTCTCATGAGGTGGCCAAAGTATTGGAGCCTCAGCTTCAGGATCTGTCCTTCCAGTGAGCTCTCAGGGCTGATTTCCTTAAGAATGGATAGGTTTGATCTTCTTGCAGTCCATGGGACTCTCAAGAGTCTCTTACGGTACCGTAGTTTCTCTTTAAACCAGGCTTGGACTGGACAGCCTTTCAGATGGAGGATTATTTCAATCAGTGGACTGTCCTCTGTAAACCAGAATATACAGCCATCCTAGTTGGGTCCGGTAAATATAAGGTAATAAAGGAGCAACTAAAGAAGCAGGAAGAGGCAGCTGGAGCTATATCTAGGCCTATTGGAAAGGCTGGACCAGAAAACTAATCATGGGCCACGCTAGGTTTGAAGACAAGTTCACCTTGGCCCAGACACAACTTCAGCTGCAGAGTGATGGATGTGATTGACACATTTGGAATGTTTAAATAGCTGATCCTTACTTGTTTTTAAGCATCATGGCAGATGGGGTCTTTCTTTAGCTAAACAAGGATACACTTCGGTTGTAATAGTGCCTTAGAAGTTGATTGATTTCTCCTTCCTCTCTACCCTCAAGTCTCTCAGAAGCCCTGCTGAGCGAGAATTGACTTTGAAAATCTGTAAGATGCTCAGTGAAAATCTCTCCACCTTTTCGTTTACAGAACATGTTAGTAACTAGCACTAAGGAAGGAACAAACAAAACCCATTTGGGCTTGCTAAAATATACCCAGATACATGGAAGCATTATGTGGAGTGGTGGCAAAATTAATTGGGCCATATTTAACTAAGGAGGGAGGAAATAACTTCTTCTAGATAAATACATTAATCCATGCTTCTCCGACCTGTCAAAAAGCAGCTATAAGGATATGCACATCCAAAACACCATCTGTGGATTTATGAAGCTGAAGTGGCCTGTTAAACACAAATGAAAATCATGTCTTCCCTCCAGCATGGAAAACCAAAGTCTTTCCTGTTCCTTTTGATGTACAGCTGTGCTAACATAATCCCATATGCCTCTTGTAGGATGTGATAATATGCATGCCGTGGGAGCAATAACGTGACCTTGGAGCAATAATAATTTCCCCCTCAAAAAAGAAACACAGCAAATCATGATAATTATCCTTTAGTTTATTAAGGGGAAAAAACTGGGCACCACCAAAGAGATTATCAGCAGACTTTTTAGTGCTGACATTCCCTGATTAGAGGGACTGGCTCCAGACTCCACACGGAGTCTGAAAAGCTGATGGGCAGTGTCAGAGCAGGCATAATCTCCGATTGGTGGATGTAATCCTTGAATGAGTGCAGAAAATTATCATTTGAGGAGCGCTTGTTTAATAGAAAAGCATAGCATAGGGCTGGCATACACCCGAATTATCCCAGACATTAATGGAATTTCAAAGGCAGAATTGATGTCCGGTGGGGACTTCCGGAAGATGGTGCTTTGTCCTGGATCTTAGGCAAGTCATCAGTTTTGGGGTCTTCCTAAAAAAGATTTTTGAAATATGGCAACCCTAGTATAGAAGCAAAGTAGCTAATGGGAGTCCAAGCTCGGCCAAAATTCACTTATTCAGCTCTAGGTTATTTGTCTGTAACCATTCAGGAAAAAGGAGTTTGAAGTCATAATGTGAAGTTCAGTAAAATGTTAGCTGTGTCAGTCATATAGTCGACATTAACCCATGTGATTGGAACAGCAGGGATAACAGACCACAACATCTTTATTCTAGGAAGAAAATTATGCCTAAAACACCACTTGTACAATTTTAAGAACTACTTTTTAAACTCACCTTGTAAGTTATAGATAAATTCCATTTCAGGCCTGCAATATTATTATTATTATTTTATATATATATATGACTATTTACAGCTGAAACCTCTATGAAATGTCTTAGGCTGGAGGAAAGATGATGGAAATTGCTTACAAGCCCAAGTACTCAAAACCCAAGAGACCTGATTAGAGACTTAGGATTTTACATTACTAAATGTAATTAGTAGAGAGAAATCACTGGAACAAACAAGCATGAATGGCTGCAGGCAGAAGAAGCTTCAAGGCATGTGCTGCACTCATCAACAGGGAAAGCATAACATCATTTGATATTTAAAGCTGCCTTGTGGGAATCATTCTACAAAGGTAAAAAAAAATACAAACACAACCATCAGCAACCACTATATTTCCATCCTTGATATGTGAAAGAGCAGGTACCTTCAAGAGACATGCAGACCACTTGGAAAGGAACTGCCATCTTATTGCTCTACTGAGACAACACAATGAACCAGCCACTGGGCAGTATTTGAAGGACAGGCAGAGAACAAAGGTCCTATTCTTGTCCTTATGCCCCAACATTTGTGTTTTTTTCATTTTCATGTAGCATTAAACCTGATACTTGCCTGTCTTGGATATACACCTTTCCACTGTGTCTCTGTCCAAGAAATTAAATAAAATAAAGCTTCCATATGGTTGCCTGTTTAAATGTTTTTTTATTGACATTTGAGACAGGCCAAAATTCAGCATGCCACATTTCCCCCTGCATGTACATGCAGCGATGGGCAACAGCTTAATCTACTGTTTTCCCCGTGCAACTGGAAGACCTGTTGAGCCCAGATGGGGAAGAAACCTTGGGAGCCCTAAGCCACTGCAGTCATGTAGTAAATGGAAATGTACGAAGGCATGAGTAGAATAAATATTTTGAAAGCAGCAACTTTAAAACAGATCAGGAATTCAGTGAATGAACATTGTACACCAAACTGAACACACTATTTAAATGCATTTCATTAGCTGAAGCCGTTTCCTTGGTAACAAAAAACAGAAACCAAGGGAAAAGCTTGCATCCATCAGATAATGAAAATGTTGAAAATGAACCTGCTATTGTAAAAAATAAATTGATAAAGTGTTCTACTGTATTGTGGTAGTAAGAGGGGGCGGGGAACCAAGACCAGCACCCACCTCCTCTGTTCCTGATCTAGTATTTCTTACGATTCCTTCAAGATTAATCTTCTTGTGATCTCCAGGCAACTCTTGACTGGCAAGAGCATGACTTTCAAGTGGGGTTTAGCCACATCTAATTTCACTTTACAGTGTTGGTGGGCCAACGTAGAGTACATTGGGAGTGGTTTTGCACCCAGTTGACTGAGTTGCATATTGTACTATATGCAGAACCTTTTGTTAAATTTCTGAACACTGTATTTTGTTTTCTGGGGAAATGCTATTTGCAGTTCAATGCTGGGCATTCCCATTTTAGACAGATAATAATAAAAGCCCCCCAAATTCAGGGGACCTCCCTGAATACCGACTGTGCTAGGCTTAGCTATGTTGCACAGCTGCCCTACACAAGGGCCGCCCACGTACCAGCTGCCTCCTTTTAAAAGAAAACAGCTGCCTTGTGGCTAGCTTTCTGCAAAAGCCAATAAAGAGCACCACTGAAGAGGCCATATGCAATGTTTTATTTCGTCAGACTCCCACTTTTTCATTCATTAATGGTTTGGGGGTTTTTTTTGCTTGTTCCATATTGCTATGGGTGGATGGAAAAAATTATTAGAAGATGAAAAATCCTTGTTATGAAAAACTTGGGATTGAAGATGGTATTCGGGGAATGTGTGGAAACAGCTATGCTCAGAAACCATGAAAAACAAAGAGAACTCCGGAGAAAGCAAAAGGTACAGCACCAAGGAGCATAAGGAAGTATGATTTAGGGTTGTATCCAGCTAAGTTCTGCTTAGAGTAGACACACTGAAATTAATGGACCTATGATAGTCAAGTCCATTAATTTCATTGGACTGCTATGAATATGAGTAGCATTGGATACAACCCTTTCAACTCAGAAATAAACTAGACTCCATGGCACAATGTCCAGACTGGACAGCATACTGCTCAGACAAGGCTTAGCCCCCTTGTTTGAGTCAATGAACATAGGTAACATCAAAATCACAGACCACACCCCTGTAGAAGCTACCCTTAAAATACGAGACGAACCACCCCAACATGGTCTTTCAGTCCCATCCTAAGCACAAACAAATTAATCAGAGAGTCTCACAAAAACTTTCCAGAACTACTTCAAAGAAAATGACGCAGAAAATATTACACCTTTGCTCCTTTGGGACACAATGAAAGCAGTCACCAGAGGAGCCTGCATAAAAGAGAAAGCATCCCTTAAAAAACAAACCTCCTCAAAAATTAGCAAAATAGAACAAGACATCACAGCCCTCTCATCACGCTACAAACAGGAGCTAAAAGACTCCTTAAACTTATAGGACAAAAAAGAAGGGAAATAGATTCACTAAAAATCAACAAAACAATGATCAATATCCTATATTCAAAAAAACAAAAAAACGCTTCTATGAGTAAGGAGGGAAAAACTCCAGACTATTAGCAAACAGGTGTAGAGGAAAAAAATAACTCAAAACAAGAATACATTGCATCACCAAAAATGATGGCAGCAAAACATTCTCCTCCAAAGAAATAACCTCAGAATTTGCACACACAAAAAACACGCCAATCTATACACCTCCCACAAGTCATCTGAGAAGGAATCAGAAAATTTCTAGCAGGACTGACATGCTAACCTTAACCGCTGAAGAGCAAGAATTAATGGACAGTCCTATCACCCTGGAGGAAATAGATACGGTCCTCAAAAACCTGAAACCACACAAAGCCTTATGTAAAAGAACATATGCTTTCCCACCCCACACCCTCTCCCTTCTCTCCCCCTCTTTTCTTCCCAACCCTGCACTACATATAACACCAATGTTTCACAACAAATGTAACTGATGTGTAGAAAACACAGCCTGAAGAGAGAGACAATGCATGTGCTTTTGTAAACGAGGAAAATCTTTAATCAATATTTTTTTAAAAAAAGAAATAAACTGGACTATATTCAACTTACTTGTAGGGGAAAGTGTGTATACAATTGCAACACAACTTTTCTTTTTAATACTTTAAGTTCATCTTTTTAAAAACAGATGGATTTTAAACTGCATGTACTCCGTAGAACACTTAGTAATGTGGAGTGTGCAAACACCTGCCTACACATATATGAGTGCCCTTCCACCCTGACCTGCAAGACATTAGTCCCATTCATATATATGTGATTGGTGACATGGCAACCAAAGATGCAATCACACAGAAGCTGCTCCTTGAAGCAAGCTGTTTGGCTGAAGTGATTCCCCCATGCATTGGCAATGATTTTTAACCATCCTATGAGTATTCATTCTCAAGGTTAAAAAATAACAGACCCTCACTGGAATACACTTCATACAAATGGATTCTGGACTCCACAGTCATTATGTAGTTGTGGTGGTTGTCCCCACCCCCCGTAGCTATTACTGCAAAATTACCACTCAGAGTGGATGGCAACCCAGTCAGATGAGCGGGGTACAAATAATAAAATTATTAGTAGTAGTAGTTTGCATGAATTGGGCCTTGCTAATAGAGGAGGGCTCCGCTATGACCTTGATTTTGATATTGTGTTTAAGTAACCACTTTATGAACACAGAAAGTCTTTTAACACACAACCATAAAACAAGTTGTAAGGAAAACTGAAATACAAGAATAAAACAGCTAGTCAGCAGAACAAAGACCCTCAAATCAACAGCAAGAAAGAAGTCTTTACTTGCCTCCTGAAATATAACAGGGAAGAAGTCAACACGGCTCGCCCACGGTAGATCAAATTCCAAACTACGAGGTTACAAACAGGGAAGGCCAGTTTAGTGTGCGGAGGTCAATATGACCTTCACAAAAAAGCAGAAGCAAGTCATTTTTTAATGCTGATGGGGGGCAGCGGGAGATTGCTGTATTTTTCATACTAGAAAAGAGGCAATCAGGACCTGAGTTCTCCAGGGAAACAGATTGGTAGCCAATGCAGGAGTCTCAAAAGAGCTATTACAGGATGGTGCCTACTTGTACATGTCAACAGCCAAGCGGAAACATTTCACACTAGCAGAAACTCCTGAACTATATTCAAATGCAGCTCTACACAGATTGCAATACGGTACTCCCATCTGAAAGTCACCACACACCTGTCTCTATGTCAAAAGTGGTGAATTCCTGTTACGAACCCCACCTTCAGATAGCAGTGGTAAAGTGTCTTGTTTGTGGGGGGACAAGAGCTCATCTGCTGTGGAAGAAATAGACTGAAACTTCCTGCCCACCAGCAGCTTACAGAGTTTTATTAATTCTCTTTGCTGGAAAAAGATTAGTTTGGATAATTTTATTCTGCTCACTGAACCTGTTTTATTCCACACTCAAACAAGCTAATTAAAACCCCACTGTGTTTTTAATCCTATTTTCAGAAAGTCAGGAAAACAATGAAATACCTCCATCGTTTTTCTAAGCTTGTCCATCCTGTTGCACTGATGATCTTTGTTGCTGGTGTTACTTTGCGGCTGATTTTGTCGTTGCTGAGATTTAACATACATTTCAATATATGTTCTATGGTTTTAATTTTTACTGACAAACTGCTCAAGGAACTTTAGTTATTGGGTGGTAACTAAATATTGAAAATAAAAAAATAAACTTATTGACGTGATTTGAGGCAGATTCTTCAGTGACAAGACTTTCTTTGCTTTTCTTTTTTGTAAACTGAGTTCTTAATTAATTTTCAGGCCATTGGGCAACATCTAACACTATACAAGCAGATTTCTGCTCATGCAAAACGATGTCCTTTCCTCTTTTTCTCCCTGCAGTCTCCCACCAAATCTGCTCAGAGAGTCCCATAGTGGGTGGGACTGCAAGGTGGCATGCGAATCCATTTCGTCAACACTGACAGCTGGTATTCATGCAGGATCCTTATATTGTGGCCATGCATTTATGTTTACATTTTTATTTCGTGGGGGGGAAACCAATGTGGGAAGCAGCTCTGGCTTCCAACGATCCGCATTACACTATAGTCTATTCAGAGTAACAATTAACCTCCTCCGTCCTTAGCTAAAAAGGAATTTTCCAGTGCGCTAATAAATTTTTGTCTCATTTGTGCTTTGAATTGCCGATACCATTCCATAAGCTCTTTCCTCCTCTGAATCTTTTGTTGCAAAGTCATATTTTGCTCTTTTTCTAAAACAGCAGGAAGTTCTCTCCAGTTTTTAATAAAGATAAAGGGAGCTCCCGTGGTCTTTAGTAATTGCAGTGGGGCACTGTGGGACACAGATGAATTTCCGCAATTGCCTGGTGTCATTACATCTTCTACAACAGGAACGGAGCCAAATGAGCATGCCTCATAAACCCTGTAGCATTCTGTATTTACTCCCACTGGGCATAACGTGAGATCACTCTGTAGCAATGCGTCGTGGTAGTTTCGAAGGCTCTCGTTTGTTTCCTGAGGCCACCACCTAGAAAAAAAGACAAAAGGACGCTGAAAGTGCATACTTCGTCAACAACACATTTTGCGGAAAACAAAAGATTCACACCACATTTTCAGTGCAGCCGTTCGGTGTAGCAGCCACAGCTACAACTGTAATATCTAAGAACTGGGGAGTGGATAGTTTACATCACTGTTTCCCCAGTGCCTTCATCAATCATTACTGCCTTGTTTTAAAGAGCTTAATGGCTTGGATCCTAAGATAAGTTAACATAAGGAAGTTCACAAAAGGAATGTTTCCTGTCCTCTCCACCATCTCAGCGGCCTCCTGATTCTCATCCCACATTGTTCAGGTGACTATTGGGGGGCAAAGGGGGCTTTTGGGGGACACACACAGATGGAACAGATCCAGGTCATTATGCTGATTTTCACTTATTTGTGAGGTTGGTCAGAAAGAAAGAGTGCATATTTTAAATGATTTATAAAATAACAAACTGGAATAGTCAAGAGAATGAACAACAGTGCTTTGACCTTGAGTGCTGCACATCTCAAACTATTTCTAAAGAATTTCCATTCAAATTCTATGTGTTCATACGCACAGCTCAAAAATAGGAAGTGGTCAGGGATGATGGGAGTTGTAGTCCCAAAACATCTGGAAGGCTGAGTTTGCCTATGCCTGCCCTAAACGGCCTCAGCCCAGTATACTTGAAGCAGCGTTTCCACCCTCACTGTTCAGCCCGGACAATGAGGTCCAGCTCCGAGGGCCTTCTGGCGGTTCCCTCCCTGCGAGAAGTAAGGTTACAGGGAACCAGGCACAGGGCCTTCTCGGTGGTGGCGCCCGCCCTGTGGAATGGCCTCCCACCAGATGTCAAGGAAATAAACAACTATCTGACTTTTAGAAGACAGCTGAAAGCAGCCCTGTTTAGGGAAGTTTTTAATGTTTGAAGTTTTATTCTGTTTTTAGTGTTCTGTTTCCAGATGAGCGGATAATCATTATCATCATCATCACCATCATCATCTTGGAACTCTACCTGAACATCACGATGCATATAGCAGTTTTATAAAGTGCTGGTATGGTATTTGAACCCTAACCCGTATCATCATCCAACAATTTTGGAATTTCAAAACATACACACGCACACACACACACCATGCGGGCAATTATTGCAAATTGGTATCAAAATTCTGAAGCAGTCAACATAAAACATTGGTATTTTTAACTGTTAATATTTTTGCTGTTACAGACTATAGTTCTTACTCTTCTCTGGCTGAAATCCAGCAAAGCTTATCGAGTCCATTTTGTTTCAGGACGTCCACTAGGATCTCTCTTGTTGAATTCTTATAAATGGTTCCTAAGAAATTACACTGGTACGGTCTTGGTGTGTGGAGCATTGACCAACTCGGTTCAACTACAGGAAAGTATCTGTAGCTGTAATGAAAATAAAACATGTCTCTGTGTATTAAGCAGTTGTCAGGGGGGTTAAAACCACGAATGCAAGGATTTGGAACTATTTGTTTATGAAGGTTGCAATCCACAGCGTACTTACGGGACTGTAAATCACATTTCATTATGCCTACTTCAGACTGTAATCTTACGCATGCTTTCCTTGGAGGAAGTCTCATTACATTCAGAGGGACTTATGTCTTAGTAGACATGCATAGGAATCTGTTTAGCAGTCAAACTTAGCAGTCTGTCTCCAACTCTGCTCACAGCCTTTTCCATGCTAGTCTGCCCCTTCATTTTATTCAAAACTTTCTATTCCTGATCTGCATCTACTTTCTTGCCAGCAGAAGTGACTGGCTTCTTTAAAATTGACACTCCTAATTGTTTATTTGGTTACGTGAGCCTGTTGAGAAGATGCAGAATGTAAAGCGCCGTTCTTCCCTTTCCCCCCTAATAAATGGTGTGTCAGTTCAAAGGCTCTTTCATTTGGCTTCATTCTTTCATTTCCATGTAAGCCATTCACAAAAGTGAAAGGCATTTCCTTTCCCCTCTTTCCATCTTAGTACAGCATTCACGACCACATTTACAACAGCGGAGTACAACTCCCCAAGTACAACCTTTGCACGCAAGAACTCTCCTTGCTTTTTTTGTCTCTATGATATTTTTATCAATCTTTGATCCAAGGAAGGACAGCCTGTGATCCCCCAGATGTTACTGGATGACTGTCTATCAGTGGCGTAGCGTGGGTTGTCAGCACCCGGGGCAAGGCAAGTAATTTGCGCCCCCTAACCCGTGGCTTTGCGCCCCCTAACCCTAACCCCCAGATGTTGCGCCCGGTGTGGCTGGCCCCCCATGCACCCCCCACGCTACGCCACTGCTGTCTATGGCCACTGACCATGCTGGTTGTGGCTGTGGGGAGCATCTGTAGGCCATAGGTTCACTATTCCTGCTTTAGCTAATTTTTAACAAGGCACAATCTACTGAGCTTCTGAAGAAATGTACCAGCAATGCATTCACAATCCAAGAACTTATTATTATTATTATCCATTTGACAAGTTATTCCACTTCATTCTAAGATTTAGGCTGCAAGGGAAGACCCCATGGTGAAACTCTTTTATAAGCATCTCTCATAGGATATACTGGTGATGGGAGGAGCCCTTCTTCTTGCCCGAAATCTGCTAACATTAACGGAGCAACAGGACAGTGGCACATGCTATAGTCAGTGGTACCTCGGGTTAAGAACTTAATTAGTTCCGGAGGTCCGTTCTTAACCTGAAACTGTTCTTAACCTGAAGCACCACTTTAGCTAATGGGGCCTGCCGCTGCTGCGCGATTTCTGTTCTCATCCTGAAGCAAAGTTCTTAACCCGAGGTAATAGTTCTGGGTTAGTGGAGTCTGTAACCTGTATAAAAATATAAAATCAGATCTCTTTAATTTAAATACAATCTGTCAGGGAACTGCCATCGGAGCGGGAGGCGGAGAGGAGGCTCCAGGACGATGGTGGAGAGGGTCCCAGTAGGGAGAGAGGTAGCCCATCCGCTGGGGAAGGAAATCAGCGTAACACCAGTGGAGAAGGGGGGCAGATGGGGGAATCGGAGAGGTGGCTCCAGGACTCTTCGCAGGAGACCAGCGGAAAGGGCACGAGTACTCCGTTGCCCACACCCACTTTGCGCAGAAAACTTCTGCGCAGGCAAAGGTGGAGGAGATTGGGCGTCAAACAGCTTCTATGCTGGAAGAGGTTTAAGAAACGCCCACTGACGGATTCTGCCAGCGACTGAGGCAGCCACAGAACTTGAGGCTGTCTAGACAGAAAGGGTTCAACCAGGCAACCTAGCCAGGAGTAACGGCAACTTACGCACGAGCAACCCCTAGAACCATTACACAATCCTAACTTTTTAAAAAAAGAATCTCAATGTAAATGCTGGTATATATTAGCTGAAAGAATGCAACCTGTGACGACATCACAACAATCAGCCCAGTATACCTGAAGGAGCATCTCCACCCCCATCATTCAGCAGGTCCAGCTCCGAGGGCCTTCTGGCGGTTCCCTCCCTGCGGGAAGTGAGGTTACAGGGAACCAGGCAGAGGGTCTTCTCAGTAGTGGTGCCTGCCCTGTGGAACGCCCTCCCACCAGATGTCAAGGAAATAAACAATTCTGATTTTTAGAAGACATCTGAAGGCAGCCCTGTTCAGGGAAGTTTTTAAGGACTGATATTTTATCGTGTTTTTAATATTCTGTTGGGAGCCGCCCAGAGTGGCTGGGGAGACCCGGCCAGATGGGCAGGGTAAAGTAATAAATTATTACAGTATTATTATTATTATTTACAAGTTGACTCAGAAGGAAGGGCTGATGTGCCCAGTG
Organism: Podarcis tiliguerta; assembly: GCF_965153285.1. Classification (NCBI taxonomy): domain Eukaryota; kingdom Metazoa; phylum Chordata; class Lepidosauria; order Squamata; family Lacertidae; genus Podarcis; species Podarcis tiliguerta. The sequence goes on along the minus strand of NC_139543.1, from coordinate 28,982,754 downwards.
GAGTTTTCTTCCAATGAACTGTGTTCACAATTGAATTCCCACCCACTTAAATCTGTAGTTTAATCAACAAATCATTTCTGATTCTTAAACACAATAATACTGATCCAAAAGTGAAAACTAGCACTATCAACAATAGAAAAATGCTATTTTTTTGCTTAATACAGCTATTCTACAAAGCATTATGTATTCAATGTACATCCCATCTTAATTGACTGTTATACACATTAATACATAGGACAAAATTTTTAGGCATATGCAAAATTAAAAATATTTTCCTGACTGTATTCAGGACTTACGTAGCAACTCCCAAAGGCCAGTGGAAAATATCTTCTTCGTTCACTAAGGGGCTGTCGTATATTACGAAGAGCAGGTCCACAAACCCTCCATATCTTTTTAAGTAAGGGGAAATCCATTCATTTTTGCACTGTTCACTTCCAAGCAACACAACAGCAACATGCTGCAGCTTGTGAGTTTGTACTAATGTTTGTGCATAATGCAGCCACTGAGTGGCGTAGGAGATCTTTCCTTCCTCTCGGCCATTCAGCACTAGAACCACATTGTCAGCTTCTACTGAGAAGTAGCCGGGGACTACAGCTGGACCTGTAATGAAGCTGTGAATGACAAAGGACAGGCATTGCAAGGTTTACAGGTATTACAAATAATGCAATATAACACACCAGATTGACATTTTAAATAATAGTTATCACTGATGCTCAAAGGATTTTGCTCTATCGTTTTTGTAATGGAATAAAGAGGAACTGTGCAATTTCTCCCAAGAAATTAAGACCACCATAAGGCTTTGTCCTGCACTGTCTTTGCTGCCAACTCTTCATGGCCTGACCCCAAGGCTTGTTGTACCAGCAGTATGTACCGTATTTTTTGCTCTATAAGACACACCAGACCACAAGATGCACCTAGTTTTTGGAGGAGGAAAACAAGAAAAAAAACATTCTGAATCTCAGAAGCCAGAACAGCAAGAGGGATCGCTGCGCAGTGAAAGCAGCAATCCCTCTTGCTGTTCTGGCTTCTGGGATGGCTGTGCAGCCTGCATTGGCTCCATAAGACGCACACACATTTCCCCTTACTTTTTAGGAGGGGAAAAGTGAGTCTTATAGAGCAAAAAATACGGTATATATTTACACACACACACACAGTGAGATGTACCAACCAATGTGCAGGCAAGTATCACATTATTCCTTGTTGAATAAACATTCTGTTTGAACAATTTCACTAACTAATGCACAAAATTACGTTAAGCATGTTCACTGGGCTAAGAAATACTGCCACAACTAAACTTAAAAGAGGTATCATACAATCGGTACCTGAAGAATGATTTCCCTGCTGTGACGCTTCCTTCTCTCCACTGGGCTGAGACATCAGCAGGCTCAAGAAGACCTTCAAAGATATGCTGCCACAGGTAAAGGCCTATGAAAACATGATTTATAGTTTGAACAATATGGGACGCATCTGAACTCCTAGATACCTTAACGAGAAATGAAGATAAAAAGAAGCAAAGCAGGCCAACTCCAATAAAGCAACACAACTTGGCAAGGTAAATAAAGGTCTGCAATAAGTAAGAGCAATGAAGGGAGGGGATCTAAGCAGACGAGAAAACAAGAAACCTACAGGAGTGCTGATGCATGCAAGGTGCACTTATATCTGCGAGGTGATATAAGGCTTTGGGATATTTGGCATGGAGATAAGCCCTGGCCCACCAGGAGGAAAACCTGAGAGCAGAGCTGCCTTTGACAGATCCCACTCTCAGGCTAACATTCCACCCCGTTCAGTATTGAAAAAAGACACCCTCAGAGACCTTAGAAGCATCATAGAGAGTGTCCGTCCATTTACCACTGCAAAGGGCTTTACACCATCAAGGTGTGGAATCAATGAGAGGAATACAGAAAACTAGGAAAGGTGTCAGGGACTGGAAGGGCTCCAAGGAATGGGTGGAAGAAGAAATGGGACCAAAGGCTAATCCAGCAGAAGGGGGGAGAGATTTAAGGAGGTTTGTGCTTTCCACAAGGCAGGAGCCAGAGCTGAAGAAGGAGTCTCAGCAAGGTAGCAGGAATGGACTTTTCCTTGGGGTTTATTCCCGAAGCCTTTCTCATGAATGAGTATAGCCGCAAGGCAGTGGAGTTTTAGCATCAGGGTTTTCCTTCTCCTATAGGCTACTTTCTCAGGTTGATGAGCCCCATCTGTCCCTGTACATTCAGAAACTTTTAACATCTGTAGTCAAATTAATTTTTTAGTCACTGGGCAGCAAATGTTATGCTCCATTTTACAAGATATGATCCTAATAATATCTACTAGGAAGTTAATCCAACGGAAGTTAACAAGGCTTGCTATCAGCAAAGTGGGCTTGGAATCCTGCCTACAGTGGTACCTCAGGTTACATACGCTTCAGGTTACATACACTTCAGGTTACAGACTCCGCTAACCCAGTAATATTGCTTCAGGTTAAGAACTTTGCTTCAGGATGAGAACAGAAATCGTGCTCCGATGGCACGGAGGCAACAGGAGGCCCCATTAGCTAAAGTGGTGCTTCAGGCTAAGAACAGTTTCAGGTTATGTACGGACCTCCGGAACGAATTAAGTACTTAACCTGAGGTACCACTGTAATCCTAAACTCAGTTACAAGGAAATCCACTGAATGCAATAGTTCAGTAATGAAATGTTAAGGATCGAACCGAAGGAGTGAAGCAATATTATTTAGAAACAGCAATCACATTGCTAATGACAAGCGCTTACCAATAGCAGCTTTCCCCCAAATTTGTACCCTGAGGTCTGTTTGTTCCTGTTGCACTTGCATCTTTTTTAACAGTTGAAGACTATTTGCAGACTTCCGCTGCAAATCGTTTTTCTCATCAACTTCCCAAGGATTCCATTCTTCAGTTCCCAAAACAGCATGTTCTAAGTATAAAAAATGTAAACAACGTGAACCATAACATCAGAACTTTGTTGAATGTGTTGTTACAGGCCCATGCTGTACATAATACTAAAACGGTGACACCTGAAGTGCATAAATACTTTTTTATATAATAAAAAACATCACGGAAACATAACTCAGCATATGCTTTCTATGCAAATAGTCTGTCATGACCCCAAAGTCCAGCAATGATCAGGAGACCAAGCAGAAGGTTACAACATCACTGGTTAAAAAGCCAAATTTTGTTCCTGACGGTGATCCTAATGCTGGTAATCAGGGTACCACTGAATCCAAGATTGGCGGGAAGGAGCCAATGAACCAAATGCCACAGCATCAGAGCCCATAGATTGGAGCCAGGATCCTTGGAGATACCTTCACTTGAATCAAGGGTCCCAATAGTACCTGTCCAGTTCAACAGGTCAGTAGAATACAGTAGAAATATCCATTCCCATGCCACAGGGTTGACCCTTTAAGAGACTATTTCTCCCAAAGGGGAAGAGCCTGGGAAATGTGGATTGGAGGCAGAGACTCAAAAGGCCTCAGTTCACTTCCAACCCTTGTTTAGAACAAGTGGCTTACTAGGAGCTTTCCATGGTGCTGAAATTATTCTGTGGACTCCTTTGTGAAACCAGAACAATACATGTTCCCAGCTTCTAACCCTGGCTGCAAAAGATTTCTGTCTGAAACACTGGAGATCCTCTGCTGCTCAATGCATATAATGTTGGGCTAGATAGACCAATGGTCTAACCTGGCATAAGGTAGCTACCAAGGAGTCAGTTATGTGCTTCTTTCAGTGTTGCCTCTCATGACTCACAGAGACACAACTGTCCGGACCATCTTCAGGACCCACCCAACTACGGGGCATGGTATTGCCACCTCCTTTGGTTCAGATGACTCATGCATGGTGCCCTTGTCTCCTCAGTTCCACAGGAGCAAAAAATGGCAGAATAAGGTAAGAGCCATTTAACAGGCTGGCATGCAGGTACTTGTCAGGAAAACAGTTCACAAAGCTATCATGTTAAAACTCTGGGAGCTCTCCAGGGTCCTGTAGGGGCTCTGTGTGCCTTGAACTCTTGATGGGACACAGGTGTGAACCTCAGGTGTGTACTGTCCCACTCCTCTCCAACCCCCCATCCCCACCAGTCTTGCCCATTTGTTTTCCCTTTCCTCTATCCTAATTGTGGTGAGGAGTTCTTCCAGGAGGGAGTTTCACTTGGCTCAGCTGGTAAGGCTGCCTCTTGTTGGCTTTTCTACCTTCTTTATGAAAATGTGTTTACATTTTTGCTCCAGTCATTTAACTTCATAGAATCAATATGTAACAGCAGCATACACAAGAGCTCAGTAAAGTTACAGCAGCTAACCTATTAGTCTTAACCCCTCTTGAATTTTGGAAGAAGGGAGATTCTCTCAGGTAGCTGCTTATGTTATTATGGAGAACGTAATAAATCACCCATTGCATGCCTGCCTGCCTGGCTACCTTACGGGGCATGCAAACTGCCTTCCTTAAAAGACTGAGCCATGGAAAAGCAATAGGTAAAGGTAAAGGGACCCCTGACCGTTAGGTCCAGTCGTGGCCGACTCTGGGGTTGCGGCGCTCATCTCGCTTTATTGCCCGAGGGAGCCGGCGTACAGCTTCCGAGTCATGTGGCCAGCATGACTAAGCCGCTTCTGGCGAACCAGAGCAGCGCACAGAACCACCGTTTACCTTCCCACCGGAGAAGTACCTATTTATCTACTTGCACTTTGATGTGCTTTCGAACTGCTAGGTTGGCAGGAGCAGGGACTGAGCAACGGGAGCTCACCCTGTTGCGGGGATTCGAACTGCCGACCTTCTGATCAGCAAGTCCTAGGCTCTGTGGTTTAACTCACAGCGCCACCCGTGTCCCTGGAAAAGCAATACCACCCAAGAAAATATGATGAGCACTTTTACTGGGGTAGTGGTAATGGCTATCCAACAGGCCAACACAATTTAAACCTGAAGCTCTTTCCTTCTTCCACTTTACACACACAAGATAATGGAAGAATGTAAAGGGTGGCAAACTGTCCATTATTAGAGAAACTAAATCCCAAAGTGCACTATGGCAACATGCATGTGAGAGTTTCCTTCACCATGCACACACTGATCTTACGAAGCAGGAAAGAACAATTGTAAGTTTCATCCATGTCAGAAACACACAGTTGAGGTGTTTGCTCAATATTAGTAGGCCTTGTGGCTCTGACTTGGCTGAAGCAGGAACTCAGATACAGACATTCAAACTAGACAGCTGTTTCATTAAGCAGTGTTATTCGTACCTATGCACACCAGAGGGCAGATGAGCTTGTGTAGGAACTGCGAGCCTATATTGGATGAGTGAAGAAAGGATTGTTTCTTTGCACTTCTCCTTTCAAAGCAAAGGAAGGCAAAAAATTGCTAATAAATGACATCTGTGCTCAGGTGCACATTTAGACTGATCCTACCTAAAGTGCTTTTAGGAGTTTGGAAGAATTTTCCTGCAAACCTTGGTTGTTTCACAAACTGTAGGGACCCTCTCCACAGTCTTGTCCTGTCCTTCATTTTGGTTGCCACACATAATAGGAGCTTGGAGAAAACTGAAGTGATTGGCTAGGATTCAGGGGGAAAAGGCCCAACTTTTATTACAAAGTTTATAATTTCCAAACTCTGCCCTGCTTCGACCACTTGGAAATTGCAAAGGGTTTGGCAGACCACTTAATGAAATTTCTGCACTAGGTGCTAAAGTATTTTGGAATTCAAATTTCAACGCGATAAAATACAATAAGTAATAAAAGACGTTATAAAAAAACCCCAGTTAAAATCAATATAACTATTTCAGTGTGATGGATATGTCTGTTGTGCTAAACAAATTTATTTCTTACTGTTTCCATTTCCATGTGTATTAACTCTCTATTCCTCTTCAGTGCCTTATCTGTCTCTTTTCCCCATTTGGGTTCTTCCTTTGTTTAGATGCCAGCCCTGAATTTATTCCTGTGAGGAAGTCAGAGCCTCTCTGCCTCTCATCATTTCTGGCCCATCCCATCCATCTTCCAGGCAGACTTCTCGGTTCAAAGAAAGACAGAGCAGCCACTGTGCTTACGCACAAAGCATTCTTCACACATAGCTCCACTGCTCCACAGAGATGCCACCAGAGAGTTGAAGCTCACAGATCACTGGAGGTCCATGGACCACACTTTGGGAACCCCTGGTTTATTCAACCTGCAATTCAGTACCAACTGTTTCCAAGCAATACAAAGTAATACTAACAAATAACACAAAATATGTTAGACAATCTACACCACTTTCTTCCTATGCTACCACCTTAATGAAAATATAATGAATATAATGAATACTTATGCTGGAAGCTGCTGACTTTACTCCAAAAAGTAAAATTCTTGTTCTAGGGCCTAATACATAGTCTACACCAGGCACAGGCAAACTCGGCCCTCCAGATGTTTTGGGACTACAACTCCCATCATCCCTAGCTAACAGGACCAGTGGTCAGAGATGATGGGAATTGTAGTCCCAAAAAATCTGGAGGGCCGCGTTTGACTATGCCTGGTCTACACCAGCCTTTGCTAACCTCCAGATGGCTACTAGCCAAGGCTACAGCTACTTGCCATGATGGCTCTGCTCTGCTCCACAGACAGAGGAGCTGATTGAAACCACAGGTGAGGAGAGTGCTCTTGTGCTCAGGTCTTGCTTGTGGGTTTCCTGCAGGCATCTGGTTGGCCACTGTGAGAACAGGATGCTGAGCTACATGGGCCACTGGCCTGATGCAGCATGCTCTATGCATGTTCTTAGATGTTGTTGGACTACAACTCATCCCATCATTGGCCATGCTAGCCAGAGTTGATGGGAGTTGTGTTGCAAAACATCCGTACAGCATCCAGTTGGTCTATTATACTGTGAAGTAATCACCTGATAAGGGACGCGGGTGGCGCTATGGGTTAAACCACAGAGCCTAGGACTTGCTGATCAGAAGGGCAGCGGTTCGAATCCCCGTGATGGGGTGAGCTCCTGTTGCTCGGTCCCTGCTCCTGCCAACCTAGCAGTTCGAAAGCACGTCAAAGTGCAAGTAGATAAATAGGTACCACACTGGCGGGAAGGTAAATGGCGCTTCCGTGCGCTGCTCTGGTTAGCCAGAAGCGGCTTGGTCATGCTGGCCACATGACCCGGAAGCTGTCTGCCGACAAACGCTGGCTCCCTCAGCCAATAAAGTGAGATGAGCGCCGCAACCCCAGAGTCGGCCACGACTGGACCTAATGGTCAGGGGTCCCTTTACCTTTACCTTTAATCAGCTGATATTAACATCTGCTTCAACAGTTAAATACCAGTTTGTGACATCTGCTTTTAATAGATTTGCTTAATGAAAAACAATGGTGGCAACCTTAACCTGACACCATTCCAACCTCTGCATGAATCTCGTTCCCTATACTTTGTTACCATTTTCTAACACAATCAATCCCAAAAGAATCTACAACAATATATACCTATCCCTTTCTCTTCTTAAAAGCACTTTGGAGTTCTTGGGAAGCGCCTGATGGTACAAGACTGTGGACTCTCAGAATCTGGCCAGCAGGGGGGCCAACTTGAATAAAATAATGGGGGCTGGGGGTGGGAAAACGGGTAAGACCCGCCCCCACATAATGGATCACAAGACGGGCATGCACACCATTAGAATGGCAATGCCCATCCACTTTGAGGTTCGGCCCCTTCAAATATTTTGGGGGGCCCCCGGAACTGCCCTCGGCCCCTAGAAGTCTGCCTCCAATTCTGGCCAGTCCCCTGGATACATCACTTGAAGCACCGTATAGGAACAGAATAGGACTTGTATGTGCCTGTCCTGTCTTGCAAACATTGCATTTCCCCATAAACTCTGTAAATGCAAATCCTGCTGTAACGGGGAGTGCAGAGAGTCGGCCTCTCAAGGAGCCAAGACTGCAATCCTATACACACCTAAACCTAAATACTACTAATAATACAGTAATATATGACTGTGGGGATGCTTGTCACACAGAGAGCAACAGGGCAGGTGGTGGGGCGGCAGAATTAGAGGAGGCGGCGGCGTTGGGAAGGAAGGAAGGAAGGAGTCCCCTTTACCTCGCCCCTGCTTCTCCCTGGGGGCGGCAGCTCGCGAGGCGGCCGGGCGGCGGGGCTTCAGGAAGACGCTGTAAGCCGCGTAGAGGGAGAAGAGCAAGTAAGCGGCCAGCAGCGCGGAGCACAGCCGCTTCCGAGTGAGCCGCATCTTTCACGGCCCCGCGGGCGCCGCCATCTTGCCCGGGAAGTGACGCGCTGAGGGAGGCTTTGCTGCCCTCGCCTGCCCGCCAAGAGACGGGCGGAGAGAGAGGCGGGCGGGCGCGCCCGGACAGTCCCAGGGGGGCTCCGTGGGTCACGCGCGCTTGGTTCGGGCCTGGTTCTCCCGGGGAGTCTCGACAGCAACGAGACCAGGGAGGGGAGCCTGCCTGTTTGCGCAACCCTCCCGGAGAAGGCGAGGGTCTCATCATCCGTGCGTGGTTTCAGTCCGCAGCGTCCTCAGATAGGGCTGGGAAAATCTCTTCCCAAAAAACCCAGAAGAACCTTTATTGCCACAGGCTGCAATGCATTACGCGGCATACATCCAAAGTATGGGTGTAGCCGGGGTGGGGTGGGGTTGGGCAGCAGCCGCCCCTAAATCAATCAAAATGAATACAAATCTGAGGTTTCCAACAAAAATCCTGCCTACACCCATGATTCAAAGCACACTCACCCAGAATCCTGGGAGCCTGCAGTTTAGCCATCACAGAACTACTATTCCCAGCACCCTTAAGAAACTATCGTTCCCAGGATTTTCTTTTCCCCCCTGAGGTGGGTGTGCTTTAAATGTATGCACATGCAGTACACACCCTCCAACATCTCCCCAATGAAAATAGGGACATCTTATTCCAGGGTCAGCAAAGTTTTTCAGCAGAGGGCTGTTCCACTGCCCCTCAGACCTTGTGGGGGGCCGAACTATATATTTTTTTTGGGGGGGGGAATGAACGAATTCCTCTGCCCCACAAATAACCCAGAGATGCATTTTAAATAAAAGCACACATTCTACTCCCAGCCCTAGTCACGTAAAAACACCAGGGAGGCCCCACAAATAACTCAGAGATGCATTTTAAATAAAAGCACACATTCTACTCATGTAAAAACACGTTGATTCCTGGACCGTCCGCGGGCTGGATTGAGAAGGTGATTGGGCCGCATCCAGCCCCTGGGACTTAGGTTGCCTACCCATGACTTGCATGGCAGCAGCAGCAACAATATTATTTATACCCCACACATCTGACTGGTTTGCCCCAGCCACTCTTGGCAGCTTCCAACATATAAAAAAACATAATAAAACATTTTTAAAAACCACTTCCCTGTACAGGGCTGCCTTCAGATGTCTTCTAAAGGTTGTATGGCTATTTATCTCCTTCGGGGGTGCATAGCTCCATACCCTCCAACATTTCTCCAATGAAAATAGAGAGGACATTCCGGGATCAAATCAGAAACCAGGACAGCGTCTGTAAATCTGGGATTGTCCCTGGAAAATAAGGACACTTGGAGACCAGTGGCTCTCAAAACTTTCCCCATGTACTACAGAAGATTCTCTAGGGTCACAGCAGCACTCTTAATAAACTTAGGGCAGATCCACACTTTTCCCTGCTTTTTCCAGGCACGGTCTGTGATTAAAAGCTTTATGTCCGAGTGCCCCCCCATCCCCCCTTTTTTTGCTATGGAGCTTTCCCTGCGAAAACCTCTTTGCAGCTTAATCAGAGCAAATGTCAATTTGCAGAAAACCTGAATTGACGTTTGCTCCGACTCAGCTTTATAGAGCAGGTTTTCAGGGGGAAAGCTTGAGGCAAAAAACCAACAGCACTCAGACAGAGAATCATAGAATTGTAGAGTTAGAAGGTAACCCAAGGGTCATTTAGTCCAACCCCCTGCAATGCAGGAATCTCAGCTAAAGCATCCAGCTAAAGCGCAGACCTTTGCCTGGAAAGAGAGAGGCGGAAGGTAAATGTGGGTAAGCCCTTACTTTGAGGAGGTTGTACAAGTCAAAGCACATATCTCTCAGTCCTATCTCTCTCCCCCCCCCCCCACTCCTTCAGTGCCTTCATCATAATCAAAGTGAGGGCCCAATTGAAATATCAGGACCTAAGCCAGCTTGCTGAGAAGAGTCCTTTTAATTTCAAAGATAAAAAATACTGGACTACAGCACTGTACTCTATTATAAAAATCACAGGCACCAGGTGTGTTAGCTTAAAGATCTGGCCCTAATCAAAATGTGACCGGCCTCCCAAAAGTTAATCAAATGCAGGTCTGAATACTGTACAGATATTCTTGATTGTTTCGCAGCTTTCTGGCAGGGGACCTAAATAAAGCCTGTGAATCACATTTTGAAAACCTTTGCTGTAACACTGCACTGGACTCGATGGGGCAACTTGCTATAAAACAGCTCTTTTCATTTTTGGACACCCTTGATTAATCATATCCATGCCATCAGTTTTCCTCTTGACCTTCTGAAGCTGAGGTACTTTTGCATCCACACTTCTCTTCCTTGTTGTCACCCTGCCTGCATGACTAGATCCTGGCCTATGGGTTAGACTCAAATTTGACAGACTTCTCTCTGCAGAACAACAGTTTAAAGAAGGCAGACTTTGGGAAGTGCTCAAAACAAGAGATGGGAATGGAACTTCATTCTTGGACAGCACTATTCTATCTGCTTTGTTTGTTTATTCCATTTATATCCCACCTTTCCTCCAATGGGTGGAGCACATGGTTCTTACCCCTTTCTTTTATCCTTATAACAACCCAGTGAGATAGGTTTGACTGAGAGACTATAATTTGCCAAGGTCACCCAGAGAGCTTCATGGTTGAGTGTGGATTTTGAACCCTGGTCTCTCAGATCCTCCTCCAATTCTCTAACCAAACTGACTGTGTCCTCATTGCAATGTTTTGTTACAATTATTTCCCCCAAACTAGTCTAGTGTAGGTATGCCTAGGCATAACCATTTAGGCTTGTCATCAACAATTTAGTCCTGTTGGAGAGAAGGAAAGAGTGTGGTTTGCTCCCACCTTGATTTTTAGACTTGTGATTATCTGTGTTCCCCAGCAGTGAGTGACAGGTCCTTCTAAATGCCACCTGCAATCCAAGCTGAGCCTCTATTCAAATGTTATTCAGCCAGATGTTTGACTACAATTCCCATCATCCTTGAGTACTGTCCTGGCTACGCTGGCTAGGGATGATGGGCTTTTTGGTTCAAGATCATCTGGGGCTCCAGGGTTGAAACACAGATGACTGACAGCAGTTTCTTTATAATTATGGGACTTAATTTCTTTGGAATAAACTTTTGGGAGTAGTATAAAGTCAGTATCTAGAACAGAGTAGATAAGAGATTATTCTTAGTCTGGAACTTTGCAGTTGGTTTATGGTTGTTGCCTTGAATTTATTAAGCCCTTTAGTTGAAAATCTACTTTTGCAGATTCTTTTCTTTTCTTTTCCACTTTGCAGCAAAAACAATCATGGTAAGGCTTCCAAATTTATTCATGCTGTCCTTTGCTGTTGGATAGCCTCTTTATCTGCTGTTTACTGTTTTAAGTTTCTTAAGGCCAAAGTAATTGGTCATTGTGCTGTGTTGATACATGGTTTCAATTATGCTGAGAAGAATGTATTCACTGATGGAATTTCAAGATATGATACCTTTGATAAAAGTTCTTTGGAAATCTTTTTAGACGAAAAGAACACCACATATTTAAAGTTTTCCAAAGTATCTGTGTATGTAATTCCACAAATCCCTTGCCGATTGTTGGAGGGTGAAAGATGTTTATTTAAGATGGAACAAAATATTTTTCCTTTTAAAATGAGCAGGTGGGAGGAATGGTGAAATAAATATTGTCACTTGGGAGTGGTTTAAAAATAAGTTAGAGAACAACAAGTAAGCACTAAATTATAACTCTGTCGATGGTTGTATTTATTGAAATAAGGGACAGGGGAAAAAACATTTTAATTGATTTTAAAGTGTTGTCGTTGATTTTTGTGATTGAGAATAGCGAGCAATGATACCCCATTTATGAAGTATGTGTGTTTTAAGTTTTTCAGAGGCAATGCTTTTGCAGCCATGCAGAAGAATCAATTATTCAGGTTTTATTAAAACTATACAGAAATGAAAGGCAAGGCTCCTTTATGCTACGTGAGCTTTAATACATAGGAAATATATAATGGAATCACAGTAAATAAAACCCCAAGAAATAGCAGCTCAGCAGAATACGTACTGTTATTAAAAAGGCAGCCTGACAGATATTTGTCTGCAGATACCCAGCTGAACGAAATAAGGTGCAGCAGACCTGTTGAACAGCCCTAGGAAGTAGCATGGCAGTAGCTGCTCCATTGGCATATTTGTGACCCAGCATTCCACCAAAAATATATTCAGAAAAAAGGAACCCATATAGGAGTACGACTAGGTTCTCTCTCTCTATCTCTCTCTCTCTCTCTATCTCTCTGTAGCACACATAGCATTCGTGCACAATTTTTTTTTGCTTTTTTTGCACTTTCTGTTATAAACATACATTTATTTCACCATAGCATGTCCATGGCTACAGCTTGCACCAAAAAAACCGCACCCACTGTTTCGTGGAGCCGCAGTGGCACAAAAACATGGTTACAAAGCACGGATCCACATGGATCCTCAGGATTTTTGCGCTGGGCTACCCCAAACTCACTGTCAAATTACATATCATGTCTGTGGCCACAGCATGTACCACAAAAATCATACATCCACTGTTTCGTTCAGAATATTTTTTTTCTTGTTTTCCTCCTCTAAAAACTAGGTGTGTCTTAGGGAGCAAAAAATACGGTATGTGTCCATTTTCTCTTCATCTTCTTTTCCTTTTTCATAGAGTTTACTTGAGTAATTTTGGAATTCTTTACAAATGTCATTGGGATTAGAGATTATTCTATCTTCCACTGCAATTTTGTTTAAGGTATTTGGTTTTCTTCCTATTTTCAATTGCCATGCCAGTAATTTCCCAGGTTTGTTTGCCCATTCAAATTGTTTCTGTTTCAGTGATCTAATTTTTTTGCCGTAACTCATCTTGCATTATCACAAAGAACTGTGTTGGTAGGACTTTCAATCGTTTTTCAGTTGTTGAATCCACTGGTTTATCTATAAGTTTATTTTCATACATAAGCATTTCTTCCATTAATTTTCTTTTTCCTTCTTCTCTTCCCCCGCCTCCGTGGTATACATTCTGTTGTATGAATAAGCCTCTTACTACAGCCTTGCTTGCATCCCAGACTGTCTTTAAATCTGTCTCATTGTTTAGATTGTACTGGAATTATTCATTTAGTATTTGTGAACATTTCTTGATTACCTCTTCGTTTCCTAAGATATTTCCATTTAATATCCATCTTAACCACGTCTTCCCTCTATTCCGCAAAGTCATTTTTATTGGGTTATGATCTGATAGTGCACAATTTGTTACTGGCCACGGATTTCAGCAAATATGAAGTACTTCAAGACTGAATAAGAATGGGTCATTGGTAACAGGTAATGCATATTACATTGCAAAGTATTACATTGTTTAGAAGATAAAACCATGGTTGCCATTTCTTTTTAAAACAAAACTAGTAGACACATTTTTAAAAGATGAACAGAAATGATCAACACCTGCTTTTGTAAACTGTGTATAATCTCTACGACAAGGGCCTCCTCCTAGGAAGATAGTACTGTGCTATCTGCCTTCTTAAATGTAGCCCCTTGAGATTTCATCTCCCTGTCAAGTACTTGGCATGAAAAACCAGAACATTCCTCGCTCCCCAAGACAGGGTCCTGCTGTAGAGACTGACAAGTTGTTGGTGTGCAGAATTTAATGTAATCTATGAGAGACAAGCAGAGTAAATAAAGCATCCTCTTCGTCTAATAAATTTTCTCCCTTCGGTTCGTAACAGAGCAAGAGTCTTTCTTTGAACTGCAGGCAAAAATCAGGAGAGACTACATTGGGTTTCTGCTTTTTCATATTACCCATAAGCAAACAATCTGATCACTGCAGAAAGTTTTCTGTTACATAAAGGTAAAGGTACCCCTGACCATTAGGTTCAGTTGTAACCGACTCTGGGGTTGTGCGCTCATCTCACTCTATAGGCCGAGGGAGCTGGCGTTTGTCCGCAGACAGCTTCCGGGTCATGTGGCCAGCATGACAAAGCCGCTTCTGGAGAATCAGAGCAGTGCATGGAGACGCCGTTTACCTTCCCGCTGGAGCGGTACCTATTTATCTACTTGCACTTTGACATGCTTTTGAACTGCTAGGTTGGCAGGAGCTGGGACCAAGCAATGGGAGCTCACCCCGTAGTGGGGATTCGAACTACTGACCTTCTGATTGGCAAGTCCTGGGCTCTGAGGTTTAACCCACAGTGCCACCCGTGTCCCTATCTGTTACATAGATTTCTGCTATTACATTTCCAACACAAACTGCAAGTCATCCGACTATTGAAAGGAATTGGTAGCCAACGTGGTGAAACTTCCGGTGTTGTTGGACTACAATTCCATCATTCCTGACCATAAGCCATGATGGCTGCAGTTGATGGGACCTAGATTCTGACATATGAAGGCATCATGTTGGCTACTCCTGTTTGGTTCTCGCTGGATGAAGAACTGGAACTCGGATTACAGTTTCTGCCAAAAACTTTAATGCACAAATCTGTACAGTACATAAGCAAGGGTTAGAGGCAAAGGAGGAGATATGCATGGCATGTCCCCTGGACTTCTGCTTTAAAGGAACAGGGTGGGCAGAGCTTTAGCATAGCAAGCAAGAAATACCTTTGGACTGGGCAAGCAAGCAGGCACTCCTTTGAGTGGGTCGGGCTGTTAGCTGCCTCCCTGGATCATCAAAGTCCAACTCTTTGAGCCCCTCCCATCCTTCTTCCTGATTTGGCCATTCCTCAAGGATGTTTCCATGGGGCTCATGACATATTCACCCAAACTTTTTTTGGGTGGAGTAGGTTGTGGCGTTTACCCTCCTAGGTGGGTCATAAGGAAAGGGTTAAATGAGTGTGAAGTGATTGGCCAGTGGGAACACAAGGGGAGGAGTTAGAGTTGGAGTTGTTGGGAAGTCAGTTGGGAGTTGGAGAAGGAAGAGGGAGGATAAGTCTGTGGGTTGGTCGAGTTGTGTTGTGAGAGAGTGAGAGAAACTGATAGGAGGAGTCAGATAGACAGTTGGGATAATCAGTTAGCAGTTATTAGGAAAGGTATAGGCCGGTAAAGGAACTAAGATTAAGAAACTGACAAGAAAAATTATTTGAAACCATAAACTTGTTAATGCTTATAAAATAAACTTGCTTATTTGATTTAATGTTAACAACTGTCTGGACTCTGTGTGTACCCAAGAGAAACGGGTTGGTGGCAGCAGGGAAACAATCACAGTGGTGGCACAGGGATCAATAGACTGTCAAACGTCTGGGGACCCTGTGTGATCGCCACATAGGTAACCACCCTTGCCTCCTCATGACAAAGGGGTGAGTGGGAAGTCAGAGGTTTAGCAGGCACCAAGGACAATCCTCAAGGGCATCATGGCATCCATGGGTGCAGTGTTGGTGACCTCAGGTCCAGGAATCAGAATCTGAAACCTGCACTTGAAATGAGAAACCCTTAATTTAAAGGATGGTGAAGAAAATCTATTTTGATTCTGTTAGATCATGAAAATGAGTATTGGCCAATATGGGCGAAAGGACTAAAAAATAGGATTTGAAATTTCAGACGTGTCCTGAGCCTTGAATTTGGAACCAAGATGTTACCTTGCTGTGTCATTGTCATTACAGGCGTATTTCTTTCAAGCACAGGGAATGCAATTTGGTGTGTTGTCGCAGTTTGCATGTAAGCAGGTGCATCTCATCTTGTAACATGATCCCACCAACTGGTGGTGAGAACTTTACCACACTCACTGGGAAACCTGGGAATCCTGTTGTAACAGGATATTATAGGTGAGTTACCTACTTTGAAGTCAATGTGCTAAAGCTGGGATGGGAAGCCTGTAGTGCTTCAGATGTTGTCAGACTTCACCTCCCATCATTCCCTATTGCTGGCCTTATCACCTAGGGCTGATGGGAGTTGGAGTCCAACAATCTGGAGGGCTACAGGTTGTGCTAAGGATTTAAGAGTATTGCTTAAAATCTTATTTTTTCAATTGTACTCTGCTTTTCCATCATGTGAGCTAACGAGGCTCTACGGAAATGTTCTTCCATCATACATTCATTACTATATAGGTAATAAATGAAAATTCCTAAAGAATTTCCCAGTGGATTCAAGCAACATATACTAGGACCCAACAGCAGATGAGTAGATTCTTTGACCTTAATGCGTGGCGTCTGTTGTTAATGCGGAAGGCATCACTGTTCAAACAAAATAATTATCAGTCCAAACACTTGCAGGTGTTTGCCCCTGTTTTAATTACCTGTAATTTGTCTTGAATTGATAAAATGAACACTATGTTTATTTTTACGTTGGCAAATAAAAAGGGGCATTCTTATGCTTGGAGTCTGGTTATGTGATAATATTGTGTGCAATTTGTAAGTTGTTTTTGTGTGTGTGTGTTTTACAATATGGTAAGATTAATTATAATGAGTGATATTGTGATCCCACTATGCCAGTCAGTTGCTACACTGGGATTAATGCTGGCATAAAGAGCTATGAACCTAATGCTCCACTGGCAGCAGCTGCAGTACAGCATCATCAATAAAGCCCTAAATGGCCTTGTCCCAGCGTACCTGAAGGAGCGTCTCCACCCCCATCGTTCAGCCTGGACACTGAGGTCCAGCTCCGAGGGCCTTCTGGCGGTTCCCTCACTGTGAGAAGTGAGGTTACAGGGAACCAGGCAGAGGGCCTTCTCTCTATTTTTTGGTTAAATATATATTTGTTGTTTTTCACAATTAATTCCACATTAACACCAATAAAAAAAGAACATTTTTACTCCCCAATCCCCATGTGTATTTTCAAAACATTTTCTTCGAGATTCCAAGAATCTCCGGACTTCCCTCCATCCCCTCTTCTGGTTCTTTATATAAACAAAATTCTCTTACATTTTCATATCCATTTACCCAATTTTCTAATTATACATAGTTAATTAAAACTTAAACGCAGGTGGTGCTGTGGTCTAAACCACTGAGCCTCTTGGGCTTGCCGATTAGAAGGTCGGCAGTTTGAATCCCCGCGATGAGGTGAGCTCCCATTGCTCAGTCCGAGCTCCTGCTAACCTAGCAGTTCGAAAGCACGTCAAAGTGCAAGTAGATAAATAGGTACCGCTCCGGCGGGAAGGTAAAGGCATTTCCATGCGCTGCTCTGGTTTTGGTGTTCCGTTGCACCAGAAGCAGCTTAGTAATGCTGGTCACATGACCCAGAAAAACTGTCTGTGGACAAACGCCGGCTCCCTCAGCCTGTAAAGTGAAATGAGTGCCACAACCCCAGAGTCATCTGCGACTGGACTTAACTGTCAAGGGTCCTTTACCTTTACCTTTAATTAAAACTTACTAGACTTGTTGATCGGAAGGTCAGCGGTTTGAATCTCCGCGACGGGGTGAGCTCCCATTGCTCGGTCCCTGCTCCTGCCAACCTAGCAGTTCGAAAGCACGTCAAAGTGCAAGGAGATAATTAGGTACCATTCCAGTGGGAAGGTAAATGGTGTTTCCGTGTGCTGCTCTGGTTCGCCAGAAGTGGCTTAGTCATGCTGGCCACATGACCTGGAAGCTGTACGCCAGCTCCCTCGGCCAGTAAAGAGAGATGAGCGACGCAACCCCAGAGTCGGCCATGACCGGACCTAATGGTCAGGGGTCCCTTTACCTTTACCACTTCAAATCATTTACCATTATTTAACACAGATATCATTTAAGCATCTAGAATATCATTTAAAACAACTTTCTGCATTTCACATCTGTGCTTAACTATTATTTACCCAATTTTCTAATAATTACCCATAGTTAATCAAAACTTACTAGCACTTCAAATAATTTACCATTATTTAACACATATGTCATTTAAGCATCTAGAATATAATTTAATACAACTTTCTGCATTCCACATCTGTGCTTAACTATTATTTACCCAATTTTCTAATAATTACCCATAGTTAATCAAAACTTACTAGCACTTCAAATAATTTACCATTATTTAACACATATGTCATTTAAGCATCTAGAATATAATTTAATACAACTTTCTGCATTCCACATCTGTGCCAAACTATTATTTCTTCTTCTAATTTTATCCCCATCTCTACTAATTGCAAGTGTTTAATCAAAGCCTGCTAATGTACCAACATCTACCATATTTTGCACATAAACAATAACAATTTCCAGGACTGTTTCCCATTCTTTTCCCTAACTTTAGCATACTCAAATTTCATCATAAGGCATCTGTCAGTTGAGGCAAGTTCTAGATCCAGCTCACAGAGGGCCTTCTCGGTAGTGGCACCCACCCTGTGGAACGCCCTCCCATCCGAGGAAATAAACAACTATCTGACTTTTAGAAGACATCTGAAGGCAGCCCTGTTTAGGGAAGTTTTTAATGTTTGAAGTTTTATTCTGTTTTTAGTGTTCTGTTGAGAGCCGCCCAGAGTGGCTGGGGAAACCCAGCCAGATGGGTGGGGTATAATAATAATAATAATAATAATAATAATAATAATAATAATATCAACAGCTGTGGAACCAGATGCAAGTTTTTGCAACACTAACAGGCATGCCCACAGCATCCCTTGTGAGCAAACATGATGTCCCTCGTTAATTATGCATCCCCACCGGCCATTCAAAAAAGAAACCAATCACGATCCTATGCACCAGTTATGTCTTCCATTTTAAGGAAGCATCATTCAGTGTAGAACAATGGCTGGATGATCCCAGACACAAAGATGGCAGCATTGATCAAAGCTCCCTTGCTAGTGCAGACAGCACTAGCACCCAGGAGTATTCAGTTGCTAACTCCAAGGCTCTCCACCTGAAAGATCCTAACAGAGGCACCTGGTCAACTTCTCTGAAGGAAGCTGTAAGACTGGGTGCCACCACTGAGGAGGCCATTTCTCTAGTCATCATTCACCTTGGTTCACTAGATGAGGAATCTGGAGAAGGACTTCAGATGAATATCTTAAGGTCCAGGAACTATTGGAACTATTGGCCCAAAGATGTGATAAGAGCAAGACTTTTTGCAAGAGAGAGTCACACACACACACACACACACACACACACACGGAAGAGCAGAATATCACAACAGGAAACCCCACAGGGAGCAACACAACAAACCACCTGCTAGCTCAGTGGGAGAAAGGACTGAAATAGAAAACCAGCGGGGTGGGTTTAAGTGTTGCCATGGAAACATGTTGACATGACCTCCACACAACATCCTTTCCCTTTTCTGCCAGCAACAACGATTTTAGGGCTAAAGAGCATTTCACATTAGTTATACTGCTTCATTATGGAGAGCTTTTTTTATTTGTCTGTTTCTGTCTTGGGGAAATAGCTGGCATGGTCGTCCTCCCAAGTTAAATACCACACACAGGTCACCCGTTGTCATCCCTGTCCCCCAATTTGGACCCCAGTGTTCAAAGAGTGGAGATTTAAACCGTCCCTCACTAGCCATGAATTCCAAAGACCCCCCCTTCCTGTGCTGCAATTAGAAGGGGTACAAGCTCCCCGTTGTAAAAGCTTCCCCCCACCCAAAGTTGTGGGTAAGTTTTGGGTCATGACTGGCAAGGGAAGGGTAAAATCTCATTTCTTTGCATGCTGTGGTCCTGAGGATAATCAAGCCTTCCTCTACCTAGCATTAATTCATTTATTATTGTTGTTATTTAAAAAGCCAGATGTAGTTGTTAATCTGGCGTGCTCTGGTCCATGGGGTCACGAAGAGTCGGACACGACTGAACGACTAAACAACAACAGTTGTTAATCACAATGTTAATATCTGCTTTGGCCTTGGCTTTCCAGCGACTATTAACATAACAGATGGGACACAGAGCCTTATGAATCATACTGCTTAGCATTTGTATAGCACCACTGTTAACACAGCATTCCAGAAAACTTCACACACACACACACAATAATCTTCACAACCACCAGGTAAGATAGGCCTATGAAGGACAGAAGGTGACTTGTCTAGGACTGCCTAGCAATTTGAGTTTTAGGTGCATGGGCGTAGCCAAGGGGGGGCAGCTGCCCCTCAAATCAATAAAAACCAATACAAAACTGAGGTTCTGCCCCTTAACAAAAGCCTGCCCCCCCCAACAAATGCCTGCCCACCCGCCAGCAAAAATCCTGGCTATGCCCATGCTGAGGTGAGATTTAAGCTGATAATATCTCAGTTCTCACCCTCTCCCCTCTCAGATGTATATTTGGAAAAATGTCATCTCACACTTCTAGATTAGATGATCAAGTGGTAACTTTTCTGTTCCATTTTGGAGTTGAAAGAAATCTCAAGTGGCCAGACTACAATCAGAAATGTCAAATTGCAGGAACCAATGATACAAAGCTCTTCAGGTAATATCTTTCAGTAGCTAAAAGTAATTTCAAGGGTACCTGTAATGAAATTGGATTGCAAATGGCAATAAAATCATTTTCACGTAAAGTTTCGGCCCATAGATACAGAAAAGGCAGTTGAGTCACCAAAATAAGCAACGCCATACAAGTTGCACTACAAAGATGATTTTATAAGCAGATATGCCAAAAGCAGAACCGGAAAAAAATGATAACCCCTCCGTATTTTCCACATTGCTTGATCTCCCCCCCTCTCCGCATTAGGATTTGTTTATTTATACCTATATCCTACCCTTTCCCCAAGGAACTTGTAATGGTATTCATGGTTCTTCCCTGACTCACTTTTTCTCCTCACAACAATCCTTTGAAGAAGGTTAGGCTGAGAGAAAGAGAGTGATGGACCCAAGGTCACCCAGAATGGAATGCCACACAAAACAGAAGGTATATATTTATTATAAGCTTTCCAACCAAAATGGACTTATGTGCACATCTGAATATGAAATGTTTCTTTTTTAGACACATGATCTTATTAAGCTAGCATTTTAAAGCAACTTTCTTTACTCTGTCACGTTATTCTTACAATAAAAAGGGATGCCAAGAAAGCACCTGTTCACAACCATACTGTATATTTTTGACACCAGCATACAGAACGCTGGCATATGCATATCTGGATAAATGACCGTTGATTCTTCAACATCAGCTTTGTTGGACTGGCCATGTTGTGCCTGATTATCATCTTCCAAAGCAACTACTCTACTCCGAACTTAAAAATGGTAAGCGTAATGCTGGTGGTCAACAAAAGAGGTTCAAAGACTCTCTTCAAGGCAAATCTAAAAAAATGTACTATAAACTCTGACAACTGGGAAACACTGGCCTGTGAGCACTCCAATTAGAGAACAGCCTTTACTAAAGGTGTCATGGACTCTGACGACACTCAAACTCAGCATGAAAGAGAGAAACAATGTAAAAGGAAGACATGCTTGGCAAGCCCTCACCATGATCAACTCCAACCTGGAAACCTATGTCCCCACTATGGAAGGACGTGTGGATCCAGAATTGGCCTCCACTGTCAATTTTTAAAAGACTCTACAGACTCATTTTTAAAACCATGTTTATGGAAGATAGTCTTACTTGGTTACAAGTGATTGCAGAAGAAGAGGAAGAAAAAGAAGAAGAAGAAGAAGAAGAAGAAGAAGAAGAAGAAGAAGAAGAAGAAGAAGAAGTTTGTGACACCAGCATACAGAACACTGTCATATGCGTATTTGGATAAATGAATAGAGTGCAAATTCTTCCCACAGTAGACTTGATGAGTACTGCAAGAGCAAATAACTGTTTTGAAAGAGACTTGCTCATGGTACAATAGAATATAGTGGACATGATCTGAGAATCATGGTTGTAAGCTATGTTTCTTTTCTTACTTTCTCAGCAGAGACTGCTAATGATCATCCTATTTACCAGCGTCATGTTATGAACCTAGCCTTTCTGAAACCACTGGGCAATTAAAGTGCTCTCAGTTAGCAAAAATGATTTATAATAGGTGTACATTTACACATTGCTCTAATGATAGCTTGCATGTGTGAAAATGCAATCAGAGTGAACAAGCAGGACTCTTATCATAAAATGAAATCAACATGTTATTATTATACAGCCACAGACCTGGTAAAACTATCATCGTCATTATAATTCCCTCTGTTCCAGTTGTCTTCCTGTGATAGTGGCCGATGTAGCCAAAACCAGAGCAAGTGAGGATTGCAGGAGTACAAGGGGACAGAAAAGTCACAGGACTTTTTAGTATAGAGAAAAAGTGAATAAGAGGTGACATTATAGAAGTTTACAAAATTATCATGCATGGCATGGAGAAAGTGGATAGAAGAAATGTTCTCCCCCCCCCCCTTAAAACTCCACAACTCATGGACTTCCAAAGAAATTGAATGTGGGAAGATTCAGATACAGGGCAGATTTCTTCATGCAGCACATAGTTTAAACTCCCACAGGAGGCTGGGATGGTCACCAACTTAGATGGCTTTAAAAGAGGATTGACCAAATTCATGCCAGATAAGGCTATCTGTGGTTTCTAGCCATGATGTCTATGCTCTGCTTCCAGGGCCAGAGACAGAAGTGCTTCTGAATAACCATTGCTGGTAGCTACAGGAGGTGAGAGTGCTTGGGTCCTGCTTAAGGGTTTCCCACAGGCATCTGGTAGGCCACTGTGAGAACAGGATGCTGAACATTGACCTGACCCGGCAAGCTGTTCTTATGTACTCACCTGTGTTATGTACTGAAGTTCTCACCCTGGGCCAGCAGGGGGATACTGTAGATAGTTTTTACTCAGGTCCACATATGCAAATAAGGGATTGAAAGTGACATTCAGTGATTGGAAAGTAGTTACTGTTGCGTTGTAGTGGAGCTCTATATAAGCAGGCTGGCTGAACCCTTCAGTTCAGTTCTGTTCTGGCCTGTGAATAAACAAGAGCTGTTTGAAAAATCGCTGTGTCGTCTGATATGTTCACCCACAACTTAACAACCTGCACACTTTTCTGTAGGTTATAGGGGAAGTACAAGCTCCCCAAGAAGAATGAGCTATTCCCTGTGCTACGTCTACGCTTGGAAAGGAAACACTTTTGATGTAGCTGGTAGCTCAGCACCAGAACAGGAGAGGTTTTCCCCTTCCCCCTTTGCAGTAATGTCAGTCGTCTCAGTTAAATACACTAGAAACGGTTTTAACGTTTATTTTTCTATAGCAAGCTAGCCAAAACACCACACTGACTACAGGTGTGCCTCAGACTTGCTAATGTTTCTATAATTGCAGACCCTCCCTTGTTCTCAATATGTGGCAATGGAGCGAGTCATAATCATATTTAGTATTTATCTAGAACACCTGTGCAATCCATTTTTCCGGAAGGACCAAACTGAGCTGTTCCTATTCTGATTGACATTTCCTAATGATGCATTGCTTATTATGCAAAGCTTGAATAGCTTTCATTTTGGTAAAAAAGATACTATTTCTGTTCCACTCAGTGCAAGCTTCTGAGTGATTGCAAGAATTGTGTTATTTATGCAGGACCACACCTTGGTGCATTATTGAAAAATGTATGAGTTGATTTATTTAACAATTGAACATGCACATTATCTCTAAATTTGCTGGTTGTAAAACCTGGTACACTCATAAAGAACTGCCTGGTAGTTTGACAAAAGGAATAAAATAGATGTAGTCCAAGTTCTTCCAGAAATTTTCTAAAAAGAAGGGGTGATACCCAGATTGCAGTTCCTTCATATGCATTTTCAAGACTCGTGGCAATATCCTTTCCCCTAAAAGCCTGGACATGGGGTGAGCTGTCTCGTCAGTGTATGTGCAAAAGTCTAATACAACTCAGCATTCATTATGACCAAAAATGATTCAGCATTTCAGAATCAAAACTCCAGAAGCCTTTGCCCAATATTCCAGATTCCACAGGCTATGCAATCAAACAACCATACAAAAGAGGAAGCCATAATTAAACTTGCAGAATTACAGTACAAATGCAAAAAAACCCACTAGTGATAAATATTTGTAGGGCCACAGGCAAGAAAACAATACACTTCATGAGACAAACAGCGGGATACATAGCAATGTCTTTAACCTTTGCTTGAAAATCTCAACTGCAGGGGAAAGACTGGATGCTGCCTGGCACGGGGGGGGGGGTGTTACATAAAGTGCCACCACCAAGAACATGCTGCCGCATCTCCCCACATTTAAAACATTATGAATTTTGTAATTTTAGAGCAACATGATATTATGTAGCAATCAAAAATCACTTACTGAGCAACCTAAGTGCGAAAATGTGATTTCAGGCAATAAAAAAAGTATTGATGTATGCACTAATGTTTATGTAAAGAAAATAGTTTCTTTGGTAGGGGTATTCCTTGCCCTGGAATGGACTTACCCATTTTAAGGTGAGGGTTGTCATTCTGCAAATGCCTTGTTTACCAGGTGTAAAAAGGTTGTACTTATTTTGCTCTGCTTGGCACGGGAGAGTATTAAAACAGGACTTTGTAAACATCAATCACAGACTGAGCATCATCATTCAAACTACAGTGGTACCTCGGGTTAAGTACTTAATTTGTTCCAGAGGTCCGTTCTTAACCTGAAACTGAACTTAACCTGAAGCACCACTTTAGCTAATGGGGCCTCCCGCTGCCGCCGCATGATTTCTGCTCTCATCCAGAAGGAAAGTTCTTAACCCGAGGTACTATTTCTGGGTTAGTGGAGTCTGTAACCTGAAGCGTATGTAACATGAAGCGCATGTAACCCGAGGTACCACTGTAGTAGTTAAGGACACAAGTTATCAGAACTGAATGTACCTCATCCTAGTGATGCCTGCATAATTTTAGAAACTAATTTCCCACCACTGCTGTTGTTATATCTTGATTGTTCTAGCCGTATACCTAACAGCAGAACAGAATGTAAATCTCCCCTAGAAGAGTATACCGCAAAGGAAGTGGACTTCAGAACATCCTGAAGAAAATGCAGTATCACATCTGACCCCAATGCCATCCTAGAGACTTAAGGAATTCTATTCCCCAGTTGGGACTGCAATAAAGTATAGCAGAGTGCAGAAGGTCAGCTTACTCAAGATGATTCATATCAGAGACTCCACTTCCTGAATAGTTATGGAATATCCCAAGGTAGTTCTGCAAAGTTTGCTGAACAGTAGATGACCTCTTTTGCACAAGCTTGCCCTCTATAGGGAAGTTTTTAATGTTTGATGCTTTATTGTGCTTTTATATTTGTTGGAAGCTGCCCAGAGTGGCTGGGGCGACCCAGTCAGATGGGCAGGGTACAAATGTTGTTGTTGTTGTTGTTGTTGTTGTTGTTGTTGTTGTTGTTGTTGTATATCAGGGGTCAGCATCCTTTTTCAGCCATGGGCTGGTCCGTCCCTCAGACCATGTGGTGGGCTGGACTATATTTTGAAAAATAAATATGAATGAATTCCTATGCCCCACAAATATCCCAGAGATGCATTTTAAATAAAAGGGCACATTCTACTCATGTAAAAACATGCTGATTCCCGGACTGTCCGTGGGCTGGATTGAGAAGGCGATTGGGCCGCATCTGGCCCACGGGGCTTAGGCTGCCTACCCCTGTTATATATGATCCCCCTTTATGCTCACAACAATTCTGTGAGGTAGTTTAAGTTGACTGATAAGTGACTGGCCCAAAGTTACCCAGGAAACTTTGTGGATGAGCTGGGATCCAAACCCAGATCTGATAGCACACTGGCTTTCAGAGTTAGAAGCTGTTTTTTCCTCAGTAAGTGTTGTTGTTGTTGTTCCCCGCCCGTCCGACTGGGTTGCCCCAACCTCTGGGTGGCTTCCAACACATACACAAACATAATAAAACATCAAGCATTTAAAACTTCCCTGTACAGGGCTGCCTTCAGATGTCTTCTAGAATTTGTACTTTTTAATCTCCTTGACATGTGATGGGAGGGTGTTCCACAGGAACGGTGCCACTACCATGAAGGCTCTCTGCCTGATTCCCTGCAGTGAGGGAGCCACCAGGAGGCCCTTGGAGGTGGAACTCAGTGTCTGGACTGAACAATGGGGGCGGGGACACTCCTTCAGGTATACAGGGCCAAGGCCATTTAGGGCTTTAAAGGTCAACACCACCCAAAGGTGCATTACGGAAAACAGAACATCTGAGACTTTTCCCTGGGCTTTTCCTAATGGCCTTTATTTCATGTCAATGGGTGGACTGTATAACTGCAATGAACCAAAGTTGCATTTTCACACAATAGCGCATTAGGAAAAAGCTGAATATAAGCTCTTAACATGGTGTCACAAGTAACTTTTTGTCAGCCTTTCACAAAATGTTATTCTTTTCTACAAATTGCTACTTGAAATTATGATTTCGTAGTTCAATATTGTTAATAATCTAATTAAATCACAATAGCCTGCTTTTGGCAAGAAAGTTAACTCTCTTAAAGAGCTAATTTCCCCTTTGCTATTTTCCATCTGTTTTGGGTAATAACTAAAGTTTTCAACTGACCGGTAGTCTTGGGCTGTCCTTCCTCCATTGGTACAACAAGATGCACAAATTAACGGAAAATTTGCACCGTGTAGCTAAAACGCTGCAAGTAAATTGAAAAATTCTCTAGGTGTTTCATTGTAACTGCAGTTTCACCTTTTAATAAATTTATAAAATCAGTTTAGGTGGGAAGCAAGAAAAGCAACCACCACAAACCCTGTAAGCCAAATTCTTCTTGTAGGCAACAAGCACAATAATATAATTAAGGGTTGTGGCTCAAAGTGCAACTTGCCAATAAAACAGACTGTATTTCTAATGAATGGATAACCAGATTTTGCATGTTACAGCCAGCAAAATTCAGCAGTCTGTTCTTACCATGAGAATCCTACTTCAGTTTCTAGGATTATGTTGTTACTGTGTGACTTGTTGAACCTTTGTCTACTGATTCAGTCCTCACCACACAGGTGCTTAGATTATCTCAGGTTTGTTAGGGTTACACAGCTTACTGGCAGGGTCCTAAACATAAGCTCACAGCTGGGGTATCTTCCACTCCAGGAGAGGGGAACTTACAAAGGGATTGTGAAGACAAAATAGGAAAATCTCATGGAAGACCTTCCGAGATCTTTGTGGAAAGGGGGCTCAAACTGTGGTATAAATTATTATTATCTCTCCCCAAATTGTGCATTGTCAGTCTTACAGAAAGGGTGGGTAGCATTAAGTTTTTGTCAGTGAATGCCTTCTGAATAGCGTTCTTGTTCCCAAGCAATTTGTAAGGTAAATGAAAATATAAAATTGTCTCTTCGTGACAAAAGGTGGTGGTGGTGGGGAGATGCCATTGAATGTTTTGAGCCAATTTTATGAGCATTTTCCAACCTGGAAAATTGGCTCAAATGCACAGTTATGTTACCTCTCATCAACCTCACTCCTTCAGAAAAGAAAGAAAGAAACAGCACACGTCTGTTAGAAAATAAGAGATCTATTTGGAAATTGACCATATTCTGTCAGTGTTACCTTCCAAACAGAACAGTGTGTTGCTGTCAGTGACTTCCTTTAATTAAGGAAAGTAGCTATTACCAATATCCAAATGGACAGTTTTCTGAGTTTCTGTGGTAAAGTTATTCAGCAAGGAGAACCACTGATTTTTAAATTCTTGACCTTGTAAGACCTTCCCTCCTGAATCTGCCCCTTTAATGTTAATGTCAAAAACAGGCAGACAAACTCAGCCCTCCAGATATTTTGGGACTACAATTCCCATCACCCCTGACCACTGGTCCTCTTAGCTAGGGATCATGGGAGTTGTAGTCCCAAAACATCTGGAGGGCCGAGTTTGCCTATGCCTGGTCAAAAACTTCTTGCTGAACTGACATTAGCATTGTACAGTGGTACATGGGTACAAACGCTTCAGGTTACAGACTCCACTAACCCATATACAGTACATCTACCCATGTACATCTACAGGCTGAAGCATCTTAGTATCTTAATAGTAATTTTAATTGCAATCTTGCATTTAAAAATAAATAAACATGGTTTTGATCAGGGCTTTTTTTGAGCTGGAACTTGCTGGAACTCAGATGGGTGCTATTGCCATTACAGTGGTACCTTGGTTTGCATACGTCTTGGATTGCATACATTTTGGATTACAAACATGTCAAACCTGGAAGTGCATGTCCCGGTTTGCAACCTTTTTTTGGATTACAACCCTTTGGGGGGGTGGGATTATGAAAAAAAAAATCCGAGGCCCCATTGGTGAAAGCGCGGCTTGGGTTGCAACAGGTTTGGGTTTACAAACAGACCTCCGGAACGGATTATGGTTGTAAACCAAGGTACCACTGTATAAGAGAACAGCGGAAGTATTCATGGTGCGTTCCAGCACCTCTTTTTCTACAAAAGTTGCAGTGGCTTTGATATTCCCATACTGCCAACAGAGAGGATGCCTAGCTTTCTGAAAAAAAATACCAATGGATTTCTTTCATGGCAATTTTTCCTGCAGCTGCACTGCTAGGTTAAATTTAGCAAACCGCATTATGTAGCTATGGAATTTCTTGTGCTGAAATAATTGCCTATCTGCCATCTTTATAATTTTTAGTATAACACAACAATTTGGCTGTAATTGGATTCAAGTTTCCACAAATCAACATTCTGGGCATGGCTATCTGGCTTGTAGATCTTCAATTCCTGCTAATTGTGTTGGCTCCCAACCACTACATTTGGCTACTTTACTGCATTACACATAAAAATAGATATAATATTCAGTGCACCATTGAGTAAACTCAGTGATTTGCCATTTCTAGTTAAGCCCATTATTACAATATACTATAGGAATGCATCCCCTTGTTATTAAGACAATTGCTACTTCTCCTGCTATCCATGATTGGCATTTTTCAGAAAGAATTTCTCTTTCTCTCTCTCTGTTTAGGTTTCCCTATCATCAAAGTTCCCTGGCTTTCAGTGGTTTACAGGGATTAAAACACAATAACAATAAAGGGAAATATAGAATCACAAGTTGCATTAAAGCAGAAAGTTTACACCAACAAACTGGTTTAAAATTGAGGGCAGAGGAATACAACTGACAGAGCTAAGCCAGTATAAATCTGTAACTTCATTTAAGAGGCCTGGGGAAATGAAAAGGTATTTTCCTGGTGCAGAAAGATTTTAAAGGGGGCATCAGATGAGCCTCTCTGGAAAGGACATTCCAAAATCAAAAAGCCACCAATGAAAAGACCTTTTCAGCGTGGGAACACTTGGTGGGGCTTATCCAGACAACCTGTTTGTTGAGCAACAATCCTGATTTGCTTGCAGAAAACTTGTGTGGAGATATACCTGGTCTTTATTGACCATTTATTAAGTTTTGTCTGTGGGGAGGTTACATGGCAATGAATGTTCATCGTGAATTGCTTGCAGGGTGTCTATATATTTTCCCAGTGCTTTTTTTCTGGAGAAATGCAGGAGTACTCATACCCATAAACATTTTGTGAATCTAATAGGAGAAGAAACTAATTAAAAAAAACAAAACAATCCAACACAACACGTTTCTTCTCTAGCAGGGTGAATCGCTAGTTCCATTGAATAGCATGGTTGTCAGTTCCGTTGCTACCCGCAATGGCGGCCTCATTTCCTGTCACAGTGTTTCCCGAGTCTCAGACAGAATGAAAATACCCCTAAACATTTTTAAAGAAAAAAATGCACTGTATTTTCCCATTAATCATTTCCCACGCTTTTCGATTCATTTCTAAACCACAAATAGTCTTTATCGTTTTTTAAAAAGTGCATTTGTTGCACTTGGGCAACAGAGCCCATTAATCCACTTACTGCAGAAACTTAAAACTCCTGTATGCACTTGAATTTCTCCTGCAAAATAGCGACAGTCTGGCAGCACCCCAAGGCGTCTTTTCAACTGCCACACACTCTTTCCCTCCTTGATGCCCATTCTACAGTACATATATGTATAACAAGAAGGCTGATCGCCAAAGAACTGATGCCTTTGAATTAGGGTGCTGGAGGAGACTCTTGAGAATCCCATGGACTGCAAGAAGATCAAACCTATCCATTCTTAAGGAAATCAGCCCTGAGTGCTCACTGGAAGGGCAGATCCTGAAGCTGAGGCTCCAATACTTTGGCCACCTCATGAGAAGAGAAGACTCCCTGGAAAAGACGCTGATTTTGGAAAAGATTGAAGGCACAAGGAGAAGGGGACAACAGAGGACGAGATGGTTGGACAGTGTTCTCGAAGCTACCAGCATGAATCACAGAATCATAGAATCATAGAATCATAGAGTTGGAAGAGACCACAAGGGCCATCGAGTCCAACCCCCTGCCAAGCAGGAAACACCATCAGAGCACTCCTGACATATGGTTGTCAAGCCTCTGCTTAAAGACCTCCAAAGAAGGAGACTCCACCACACTCCTTGGCAGCAAATTCCACTGTCAAACAGCTCTTACTGTCAGGAAGTTCTTCCTAATGTTTAGGTGGAATCTTCTTTCTTGTAGTTTGGATCCATTGCTCCGTGCAGCAGAAAACAACCTTTCTCCCTCCTCTATGTGACATCCTTTTATATATTTGAACATGGCTATCATATCACCCCTTAACCTCCTCTTCTCCAGGCTAAACATGCCCAGCTCCCTTAGCCGTTCCTCATAAGGCATCGTTTCCAGGCCTTTGACCATTTTGGTTGCCCTCCTCTGGACACGTTCCAGTTTGTCAGTGTCCTTCTTGAACTGTGGTGCCCAGAACTGGACACAGTACTCCAGGTGAGGTCTGACCAGAGCAGAATACAGTGGCACTATAACTTCCCTTGATCTAGATGCTATACTCCTATTGATGTAGCCCAGAATTGCATTGGCTTTTTTAGCTGCCGCGTCACACTGTTGGCTTATGTCAAGTTTGTGGTCAACCAAGACTCCTAGATCCTTTTCACATGTACTGCTCTCAAGCCAGGTGTCACCCATCTTGTATTTGTGCCTCTCATTTTTTTTGCCCAAGTGCAATACTTTACATTTCTCCCTGTTAAAGTTCATCTTGTTTGTTTTGGCCCAGTTCTCTAATCTGTCAAGGTCATTTTGAAGTGTGATCCTGTCCTCTGGGGTGTTAGCCACCCCTCCCAGTTTGGTGTCATCTGCAAATTTGATCAGGATGCCCTTGAGTCCATCATCCAAGTCGTTGATAAAGATGTTGAATAAGACCGGGCCCAAGACAGAACCCTGTGGCACCCCACTAGTCACTCTTCTCCAGGATGAAGAGGAACCATTGATGAGCACCCTTTGGGTCCGGTCAGTCAGCCAGTTACAAATCCATTGAGTGGTAGCAGAGTCAAGACCGCATTTTACCAGCTTCTTTACAAGAATATCATGGGGCACCTTGTCAAATGCCTTGCTGAAATCAAGGTAGACTACATCCACTGCGTTCCCTTCATCTACCAGGCTTGTAATTCTGTCAAAAAATGAGATCAGGTTCGTCTGACATGACTTATTTTTCAGAAATCCATGCTGACTATTGGTGATCACAGCATTCCTTTCTAGGTGCTCACAGATTGTTTGCTTAATGATCTGCTCCAGAATCTTCCCTGGTATTGATGTCAGACTGACTGGGCGGTAATTATTTGGGTCCTCTCTTTTCCCCTTTTTGAAAATAGGGACAACATTTGCCCTCCTCCAGTCTGCTGGGACTTCGCCTATTCTCCAGGAATTCTCAAAGATGATTGCCAGTGGTTCTGAGATCACATCTGCCAGTTCTTTTAATACTCTTGGATGCAGTTCATCTGGCCCTGGAGACTTGAATACATCTAAACTAGCCAAGTATTCTTGTACTATCTCCTTAGTTATTCTGGGCTGTGTTTTCTCTGCTGAATCATTTGCTCCAAATTCTTCAGGTCGGGCATTGTTTTCTTTATTGGAGAAGACTGAGGCAAAGAAGGCATTGAGGAGTTCAGCCCTTTCTGTGTCCCCTGTTTGCATTTCACCATCTTCTCCTCTGAGTTTGACCAAACTGCGGGAGGCAGTGGAAGACAGGAGTTCCTGGTGTGCTCTGGTCCATGGGGTCACAAAGAGTCAGACATGAGTAAATGACTAAACAACAACAACAGCTTCAGTCCAAGTTCACAGGGCGGCCCAACTTTTCATACCAAGTGTGAAAAGTCCTGTGGGTTGCACACTACTTTTGACCCTCACACCTCCTCACCAAAAGCCCAGCACCTCACTTACCTGACTTTGGGAAGGCAGTGTGAGCATGGCTGTGTATGTGTGCACCAAATGTTGCCAAGGGCCAGATGTGGCCCTCAGGCAGCATGTTGAATCACTCTGGTCTAGGAGCATGTTGCTATAGGATGCTGAGTGTTGCTGATCCATAATTATGGTGCCCTCTCATTCACACACTCCTATACAGATAGCTTTTTTATTTCAATGTTTTTTAATTAAAGGAAATACAACAAAATACACAGTTATTTTTCACTTCACATTTGAAACAAATGAAAAACAAATTCTGAGTATAAACAATGATAATCTGAAAGGATCATATTAATGATAACTGAAAATAGTGTACCGCCAGAGAGGTAGTAATTATTTATTACTCATTTCTGTTTTGTTTCTATAGGGAATTGGGGGGCAGTTTGGGGTTATATTTTAACAGTTCACACATTGCTAAGAAAATGAAGAGCTGAATGTGTGTTGCCTTTGATATTTATGTAGAAAAACCAAGTATTGCCATGTCTATATATATATATATATATATATATATATATATATTTCTTCATTTGGTCTCTGTGTAAACATAGGTTTTTTAGTCAGGTTGGTTTTTTGTTTTGCTTTTCAATGGACCATATTTTATTTACCATCCTTCTTTTGTTACCCTCTCTATGTGTTCCCAAAATCTTGTAATGATCACTACTGCAGTTGTTGAGCAAGTGTTTCATTAGGTTGTGGCTGGTACCATCCTTGTTTTGTTCATCTCATATACCCAAAAAGGATAACTTGGCAACTGGTACTAAATTTCGTTTTGCAATCTGTTTAATTACAACAAATGCAACCTCCCAAAATCGTGCAGTCCCACTAGAGATGGAAGTAGGTCCTTTTTGCTCTTTTGCATCTCCAGCAGAGAGGGGAGAGGTTTTTTGTTTGTTGGTGTACAATAGCTTTACATACATTTTGTACCACCTAAACACAATTTGTAACATTGATTCCTTAATCGGGCTGAGACTGGATCTACTGACATTGCGGACCAGATTTTCCTCTTGTAAATAGTTTTTTTCCAACAAGCTTATAGACCTTTCGGGTCACCTAATTCCAGTTCAGCTAGTATTTTGTTCAGTTGAGCTATCTGTCCACTGGTATTTGCATAAAATGTTAAAAACAAACGCTGAAAAGCAGTTATTATTATTTATTAAATCTGTATACTACCCTAAACTGGAGATCTCAGGGCGGTTCACAACAACAACAAAAGACCCCCTTTTGCTTGCTGTGGTATGTGGTCCTTCGTTATCATAATGTGCTTAATATCTAACCAGTTATGGCCCACACTCACTATAACATGCAGCTTCATTACAGTCCATGAATGTAAAAGTCACAGAGTCCCTTAGCTGAGCAATTCAAGAAGCCTACTGACCGGCTTTTACTTTTTAAAAAAATGGGTGGAAAAGTCTGAAGGTTCCTTTGGGAAGAAGGGTGGGATAGAAAGGGTCCCCCCCCCCCAATTCACTATACACCCAATCCATATTTTTTAGGCTCTTCTCAAGGAACAAAGCAGCCCGAACAAGTACTCCATTCCATGACTCCTTTTCAATACTGACCCAGTTTTTTGTGCCATTCTGTTTAAATATCAGGAGCATTTTGGGCAGCTGGTCTGTCACAACAATGTAGCCAGATAGTTGGGGTACCCCAACCACTGTCCCCTTTAGTTCTATATAAATAATTATTTCTTAATTGAGCTCAGCCCCTGAAAACCTCCCTTGATTAATTTTTGTGAGGGTGGTAATAATTTAGATGGATTGGGGTTGGCGAAATGTAGAATAATGATAAAAGAGCAGGCACGCCAGACTTAACATTTTCACAGCCACCATTTCCACAAGTAATGAGAAGTTAAATCTATTCCATTATGTCAGGTTTTTTTTTAAAAAAAATGTATATCAAAGGCAAGCCTGGAATGGTTTGTTTACGTTCTTTGCTACATTAACTCCTAAATAACAGAAGTGCTTGGCATCTGATAGGAATCTTATATCATTTTTACTTATACTTGAAATTTAGGGTTGAGATTAAACATCATTATACTGCATTTGGAGTTTTTTTTATTCCAAGGCCTGCAACATTTTCATTTTTCTCAAATTCACGTTGCAGATGGGAAGTGTCGGTTAAAAGGTCTGATGGCATGGCGGCCATGTTGTCTGTGAAGAAGAGATTTATTAGGTGTTATTTTCCGTTTATCGCAAACCCTTTCATGTTATCACCATGGAAAGCAGCTCTAAGGCCAAAACAAATAATACGGGGAGTAGGGTACATCCCTGTTTCTCCCTCTGGATCTGATGATAGGATTAGAGCCATAGCCATTAATTCTGATTAATGATGTGGAGGGTTGATATGTAGGTTGGATAGCATGGGTCAGTTTGGGGCCTAGATTTAGGTTAGTAATCTGCAAAAGAAATCTCCATTCCATACAAAGGCCTTAAGGCACCTAGGGATAAAATTCCAAGCTGAGCTATTTTTCTAGAGAAAGAGGTGCCAGAACTCACCTCCCTTGTTCTCTTATAATGGCAATGACGCCCACCTGACAGAACTGAGTTCTGGCAAGTTCCGGCTAAAAAACAACAACCCTGATACCATGGGATACTCCGTGTTCCTTCTGGTGGTGGATTACATTTAAATTAAATTAAATGTAATCTATCCGGAGCTGCAATAGTTCTACCCCGTGTTTTTCCCCCCTGGGGGTACACAGGGGTACACATGCCCCTAAACATTTTGTGAATCTAAGTTTGGCCTCATTGAGGGGCAGTATTCCAATATGAATAGGAAAATGAGAGTACCCCTAAACATATTTTTTTAAAGCACTGGTTCTACCTAGCAGAAGGCTGGACTGATCTTGATCAATATATTGAGGAATGAAAATTGTAAGCCTATCAACTATAAAAGGCAGTCAAAAAATTATAGCCTACATTAAGCAATGCAATCTAGTTGTTCAATATCTGTATCAGGTTTAGTGATAAAAAACTATTATAGCCAATTTTTCATCAGTGGAAAACTGTGACTCTTCCCCAGCAGTAAGTGCTCTTAGTTTAGCAATAAGTCTTAGTCCTGGATTCACAGCAGTTCTAGCTATGTCATCGACTGTGGAGATTAAATAAGCATTTTGTTGTTGATATTTCAAGGGTTTGAAAGGCTTGTCCCATTTTTCTGTGAGCGCTGCAATGGGCTGTTGGAAGTGTGCCATAAAACCTTGCACACTGAGGGGCCCTCCTCTAAGGACTGAGGAGTTTTTGAGGGAGAAGTAAGCAGCATTTTGGAATGAGTAGCTACTTCCCCATCTTCCTTTGCTTAGCCTAAAGCAGGGGTCAGCAAGGTTTATCTTGCCTGGGCCAGATCGGTCCTGCGGAGATCCCTCTGTGGGGCAGATCGCGCGATCGCCTGCGATTTCCGTCATCTGAGTCTGCGCAGACGCAATTTCCGGTGCCACGGAAACGAGTCCCCGCACCACACTGTGCCACGCTGGTTTAGTGCAGCGGGCAACTCGATTCAGGGACTCATGGGCCGGTCAAACGACCTCTGCGGGCTGCTTCCGGCCCATGGGCCTTAAGTTGCTGACCCCTGGCCTAAAGTAAGCAGAACAGCAAGTGGCCTTTCTTGGTTTGCTATAGGACCAGAGTTACTTCCACATTGCTCCTACTTGATTTGGGAGCATTTTAAATTGTGGGTGGTAGGTAGGTTCCAAGGTTTGTTTTTCTCCCACTGAGACCTGGGATTATGCTTCTGTTTTCTTGTTCCTCATGATGACAAAGATAGGTATGTGTTATGTACTGAAGTTCTCACCCTGGGCCAGCAGGGGGATACTGTAGATAGTTTTCACTCAGGTCCACGTCAGTTATTTTAGGTGAGAAACCCTGGGTTGTTGTTGCTACAATGTTGACAGCCGGCTGCCTATAAAAGCAGGCCGGCTGAGCTGTTTGCTGTTCAGTTCTGTTCCAGCTTACAAAATAAAGAGCTGCTTTGGAGAAATCGCTGTGTCGTCTGCCATGTCTACCCACTATTCAATAGTATGCATATAATCCGTAGAGAATAATATCCTATTACAGTGGTACCTCGGGTTACATACGCTTCAGGTTACAGACTCCGCTAATCCAGAAATATTACCTCAGGTTAAGAATTTTGCTTCAGGATGAGAACAGAAATTGTTCTCTGGTGGCAGCGGGAGGCCCCATTAGCTAAAGTGATGCTTCAGGTTAAGAACAGTTTCAGGTTAAGTACGGACCTCCGAGGTCCCACTGTACTTTCTTACATCTGCATGACAATAATATGTGATGTGTATGTCTAGTTTACGTGTGTGTGTGTGTGTGTGTGTGTGGCTGCTGCCTCCCTCAAGGAAAGATCCTGTAGGGAAATGCACAGAACAAAAGAGAACCAAAAACTGAACGCTTGTGCAATGTTTGGCTGTGTATCTATAGGTTATATCCACAGAACATGCTTCCCCTGAATAATCCTGTGAATTTACAGAGTTGTGCGAGCAGAGAAAGATCCTGAGGCTGCAATGCACAGCTGTTGACTTTGCAGATTAAACGTTGTGGTTTATGCCAGTCTTCCTTCTGTAATATTTATTATTGGACCCAAAATCATTACACATATACTAGTGGAGCCATAAACAGCAGTAAAGGAAGCAATGTTTTTGTCAATATAGAGTCTGGAGAGAAGCACAAGTGCCTTGCAGGGTTCACCTTCATTGAGTGTAGGATTAAAGGCGAACTGAAACATAGGTTCAGGCTTGTTGAGATGGTAGTTTGTGGATATTGGATGTACCTGCAAGGATATAAAGTTTTTCAAATGGTTTTGGGTTGTCCTTAGGCTTTATTTTTATTTTTTAGTCAATTATACATTTCTGTTCAAAAGACCACTATGGAAATTAAGTAAATTTTCACATCCATTAAGTAAATAAGCAAATAGGCTTTTGAGCTGTTATGCATTTATTTCTTTTTAATTCTCCCTTTCCCCATGGGCAAATATAAGCGGGGAGAAAAATCAATATGTTATAAGCAGAAAGCAGCACGATGTCAGGCAAAGATATATTGGAAGAAGTTTCAAGTACTTTGTGAGGCAATGTATTGATCATTATAATAATAAACCAGACTATAATATCAGTAGAGGCCCAGGGCTGATTGTTTCGAATTGGTGGGTAAAATTAGTAAGGAGATACCTATTGAGTGGTAGTAATGTGGTACTTTGCTGAGGGACTGTGAAATCTGGAGCCAGCCTGTCAGGGAACTGCCATCAGTGTCCGAGGGAGAGAGCAAGCTCTGAGGGGATCCCAGAGAGCGTCCCGGGAGTGGGAGAGGCATCCCATCTTCTGGGGGAGAGAATCAGCGTAGCTCCAGTGGAGAAGCGGGGGAGATGGGGGAAGCGGCGAGGCGATCCCATGACTCCTTGCCGGGGACCAGCAGGGAGAGAAGGGGTCCTCCGCTGCCCACGCCCTCCTTGCGCAGAAGGCTTCCACGCAGGGAGAGTAGGCAAAGACTGGGCGTCAAAGAACTTCTTTGCTGGAAGAAGTTTAAGAAACGCCCACTGACGGATTCTGCCAGCGATTGAGATGGTCATGGGCGAGTGGCTGCCCGGACAGGAAAGGTTCACTCAGGCAACCCAGCCAGACGTTGGGACAAGCTTACGCACGAGCAACCCCTAGAACCATTACACAGCCCTATTGCTTTAGCTGTTTCCCTCCACTGTAGCCATAATTTGTTAACTCAGTTTGTGCAGGGAATCCACAAGGGTAGCTTGTGGGTGTTGCTATCGCTGTTGTTTGCCAATTTGCCAATTAAATGGGCAGATATGATATTCAAGGTAAAGAGGTAATGGGTTGAAAGTTACTTAAGTCTGTAATCCAGTACACACTTATTCAGGGCAAGCTCCCTGTGAATATAACATCTCATTCTAATTGTTCAGTGCAAGAAACTTGATGAATTACCTAATTCGGGACATTAAGCAATACAGTATAGTCAAGCTGTTACCACTGCAGGCTATCATGATTACCATATGCAGATGTTATTTATCTGAAACATTAGGCCTCAAATGATAATTCCCTTTCTTGAATTATGGAGATACAAAATGCGAAAGAGAATGCTTCTATTGTTAATTCTATTATCGGTACTTCCATTTTCACTTAAAAAGCAAAACTTTTCATTTATATAGCGCTTTAGAGTGTTCGGTGCTTCGCACATGTTATGCCAGTGTGATTTGTGTTATGGAAATGAACCACCTATCTTCATGACCAGAATGTTTCTATTTCCCAGTTTTTGCCAGAATATGAAGTCTGAAAATTCATTCAGGGGGGGGGAAATGGGATCTGCAACAAAATATTAGAGTGCAGAGGAACTGGTTCTGGGTTCCAGCCTGCCAGAGAAACCCTCTTCCAGAATGGTCCATTGCATTCCCACTTCCAAGAACATGCATGGATTTGAAATGAAGCAGTAAGTCCATCCCAAAGCTTTATCAGTTATATTGAAAGTGGGTTCACATATAGCCAGCCCAAAACCATCATGAACACATAAGGAATTCACAATAAAAAAGAGGGGCCATCAGCTAGTCTCATTCCAAACAATCAGTCACATTTCTGTATTCCAGATTCCTAGCTGTTCCTCCAGAAGCCAGAATGATACCCCACAATCCTTTTCTTTACCTCTATCTTCCCCTTATTGGAAGATAGCTCCCACCTGACAAATCACCAGGTGTCATTCTACGAAAACCTGGTAAAAGATGGTAACCAAAACAAGTCCTATTTTCGGTTGCAGTAGATGGGGAAATTTATGGAGGAAATTGCACAACATCTCACTATCTCAAGGCATTCCACCCAGAGTTCCTTCAAGACCATGAAAGAACACAGAGAGATGGAACTTTGTTTCTTCCAGGCACCAAAATGCCAAATATGTCTGCACTTAGGAAGCATAGGAGAAACACGCACACAAAGAGACCCTCTGATATATGCAGGGTCAATTTATTCATATTCAATGAAGCTGATGTGTTTCAAGCAACTGCAGCCTCACTATCCAGGGAAAATGAAAAGGAATATAAAATAGCACACTTGTTATATATAACATCCCAAAAGAGACACAAAGGTGCTTATGGCTCACAAAGAAGGAATAGCAAATGCAAAGCTTTAGCTGCCTGGTTCTTTTTTAAAAAAATGTGGAAAAAACCCCAAGGAAGATGCTATTCCCATCCCACCGAATCTTCTTTTAATGACTCATGGTCAGATTAATATTTTTCTCACATTTGAATCTGCCATAAAAACACACACACACACACAAACAACCTAATTGCTATTACTACTCTGGATAGTGTTCAGCAAAGAACAATCTATCATTTGCCTTCAGAAATAACTGGGTTTTGGTTGCACCCCGGGGAATGTTGTTTCAGAGTCTTAAAGTGCAATGCCTTTAAATTGGTTTATGTGACCTTCTTTTTATCTTAATAATATTCTTATTGAGGATGTTTTGAAAGGGCATATAGCTGTGATTGTACATGAGTGCTCCATGGCAAGCTTCATTGTAGGCTAATATTCTTCTAAAATAACAAGACTAAATCCAATTCTTTTTTGTTTATTGACAATCCTAAAGGAGTAATTTGCAAAAGAAATGTGCCATTCGGGTGCAAACCTATGGAGACGATCTTGGCTGGAAGTCTCTTGCATCCAGCAGATAGTCTGCTATGCTGGTGGACCTTGAGATGTGCTGTCATTATTTAGGCAATATTGGGGTGGCTAGGGAAC
Source organism: Podarcis tiliguerta (assembly GCF_965153285.1). Classification (NCBI taxonomy): domain Eukaryota; kingdom Metazoa; phylum Chordata; class Lepidosauria; order Squamata; family Lacertidae; genus Podarcis; species Podarcis tiliguerta. The sequence continues at coordinate 28,942,867 of NC_139543.1, read as the reverse complement.
AGCCATGCCAAATCCTATACCCCTTCAATGCACATCCATGTACATTGGTGGAATATTACACCAGTCCTAGGCTTGGTGAAAGAGCCCTGCCTCCCAGCTGCCTTAAATTGTCTTAATTTTTCTAATTACAAAAAATAGCTGTCCCCACCTTCTGTAATGCCCACATTGTGATGGTAAGTCATAGCATATGGTATAGCCTAGAACCCAATTGCAGCAGAGCACCACAGGTCTATCAACCCACAAATGAGGATCAGAAGCCATATAACAGGGTATTCGGCTTGGGGCTCTTTTGCCCTGGCCTCATGTTGTCCACAATTGCAGTTCACAAAGGGTGATGGAAAACAGGAGAAAGAGGTAGTTAGCTGTGTTGGTCTACCGTAGTCGAAACAAAATAAAAAAAATCCTTCCAGTAGCACCTTAGAGACCAACTATGTTTGTTATTGGTATGAGCTTTCGTGTGCATGCACATTATCTGAAGAAGTGCGCATGCACACAAAAGCTCATACCAATAACAAACTTAGTTGGCCTCTAAGATGCTACTGGAAGGAATTTTTTTATTTTGTTTGGAGGAGAAAGAGAACTTTGCACATGAAAGGGGCACTTCACACATAACAGCCTGGCTTCACAACACATAACAGCCTGGCTTCACAACACATGTGGGATCTTGAGCTCATGGCCAACACTTCTTTGTCTGCCACCCTAATGCAGACTCTCAAAGTTCCCCTATTTTCCAGGGACAGTCCCAGATTTACAGAAGCCATCCTGGTTTCTGGTTTGATCCTGGAATGTCCCGCTTTTCATTAGGACATCCCTATTTTCATTGGAGAAATGTTGAAGGGTATGGAAGAGGACATCCCTGAGGCTTCCCTCCCCCCCAGCTGGAACTCACCAGAACTCACTTCTGGCACCTTTGCCATTCTAAGAAAACAAGAAAGGTGAGTTCTGGCACCTCCTTTTCTAGAAAAATAGCATTAGCCACCTCTATTTTCATCAAAGAGATGTTGGAGGGTACAGATAGGATGTCCCTATTTTCATTGGGACTACAAACAGCCAATGCCACTGGAGGAGTGCCAGGATGGAGCAGCCAGCACAGGTAAACATGGAGGGAACCTGCTCTCCCCTCACCGCCCCCTTTGGCATGTATGAATATTGTGTCCTTTCTGAAGTCTATTGCTCCAACGCTGATCCCTTCCAACAGTGGGGAGCAGGGTTCTGCACACACAAGGGAGGTCCGCACACAAACAAGCTCTCCCTTGGCAAAGGCCAGGCACTCCAACCCAACCATCTCCACCGCTGGCCCAACATTGCATTGGCAGCGACTCCACTCACCTAGCAGTGAGGTAGATTAGGCTATGCCCAAAGCAAAGTCCAGAATAGTTTGGCTTAGTTATGAATCTAAAATAATACCTTGCATGTCTTGGTACAGGTTTGTTTGTTTTTTAAAGAAAAAATCCTACAGTGGAAATGGTTGCTAGAAATCATGCATTACTTCAGGTTCAAAGACATGACGGAATAATTCTGAGCAAAAGAAAATTGCACTAAAACGCGTGAGGCAAACGGTAAAAGTATTTTTAAAAATATTTTAATTAAGATAGATAAGGATAAGATGAAAATACATAATTGAATATAAATATAGATTGGAAATGGCTGTGTATAGTAAATACTTATCTACTTTTAAAATTCTCATTCTTGATCTTTTTCTTTCTTTTCCTTAATTTTCTTCTTGTTCTTTTCTCTTATATTTTCTCTTTCATTTCTTCTCTTTATTGAGAACATTGTTTTATAGAGGTGTAAATAACTGTAAACATGAGAAGAGGTAAAATGTTTTTCTAATTTTTCCTTGGTTACATGCATTTTATTTTTATTTTTTTGTATATTTGTATTTTTTCTAATTTGTACACAATAAAATTAATACATTTTTTAAAAATTTAAAAAAGGGGGAAAAAGAAAATTGCACTGGGAGATGTTTGGGCAACAGTAAAATCATTATGATCTGACTATCTGACAGATTATTATTATTCGTTTCTGTAGAGCTTCAAGCATACGAATTTATTTTCAACTGCAATTCCCTCCCAATGAAATGTGTGAGGTGGTATAGCAGCAAGCAGATAATTTGAGTACTCAGAGGCAGTTTAGGAGTGGTCCTAAAGTCCTGTTGGGGCATTATCCTTCATATGATCTTATGTGGAGAAATAGAGCAGAGCCGTAGGTACTGGATTCCCCCAATGGGCCATGCATTGGGTGGGCCTGAAGACAGGGCTTTCTGTTCTATGTGCATAAGATATCTTCTGTGATTCAGAACCATGCACAATCATCATTCCACATCATGATGGGAAGCCAACATGCACAGGGCAGTTTCCTCTGTACAGATGTCCCTACCCCCAACACTTAAGTGATTGGGGCAGGCAGGGTAAGGATAATGTCCAAACAGAAATATAGTCTACCATCTCTTCAAACTATGCAGAAAACAAGAGGAGAAGGATCATGTGTCTGAAGATCATATAAGATGGAGAAATGATATTTTTCAATGAAGTCAACAAGGGTTCCAAGGAGGAGGAGGAGAAGGAGAAGAAGGGGAAGAAGAAGAAGAAGAAGAAGAAGAAGAAGAAGAAGAAGAAGAAGAAGAAGAAGAAGAAAATGGAGGAGACGACTTTCCTATCAGGCCATACCTTGATCACAAGACCCTGAAGAGTGGGCCTCTTCCTGACTTTCCTCAATACCCATCTACCCATTACACCTGAATCCACCATACGATGGGAATAGAATCTTCTGTGTGGACAGTAAAGTTTGGGGCCCTCCAGGATATCCTGGGGCTTCAAATCTCCTGCTTTGAATCCTTCAGATAACTGCCAAATATGTGATTCAGTAATTTTCTAGGCTTTAGTGGCTTAAGCATGATCAAAATGGTTGACTGTACTGATGAGTTCCAAGTCTAATGTCACAAAGATTCAAATGAGGTGCAAGGACATCCACTCTTGTCACATTTTAGAAATCAAATCCTTGTTTCCTCAAGGAGAAAAGGCTTGGAAACACAGCGGTGAGAAATACAGGGATGAGGATAAATCTGTTGAGTTTTGCTTCCTGCCCTATTACAGGCCCATTGAAATAGGACTGCTGGGAAAGACTGCAAACTTCCACCATTTAAGCTGAAATAAAGCAACACAGTTCTGTTTCTTAAGTTTCTGATTCTTTTTCTATCAAGTAGCAGTACACAGTGTAATTTTGTTTGCATGCCCTCCTGAAAGTTATATTTTTAGAACTCATTTCTTAAGGTTCCTGATTTATCGAAAAGGTCTTCAATTTGTCTTTTGTGGAACTGTGGAGCAAAACAAGAGTCTCAAGGGTCTAAAACAACCCTTTTGTCAAATGGCAATAAATCTCCCTTACATGCACCACTGTGTAAAACAAATATGAAGGCTCTGCTAGAAAATTGATAGTAATCTGGTGTGTTAGCAATCTTCCGCTTCTAAGTTGATTACTGCCAGTTTCTCCCTCTTTCTTAAAAACAAGTTTGCATGGATAATTCCGTCTGTTCCTATCAGTTTTCTGTGCATCAGCAGGTGCCCTATATGGCTAAGATCTGCTTATGGTGCAGAATACATTCTACTTATAGGGGTGAGATCTTTCACATAGCCTGTTCTGGCCCAAGATGTTTGAGTGGCTCTTACATTTGGGGGTCACCATGTTGGTATGGAAGTGGGAGCTGGACCATAAAGAAGGCTGATCGCCGAAGAATTGATGCTTTTGAATTATGGTGCTGGAGGAGACTCTTGAGAGTCCCATGGACTGCAAGAAGATCAAACCTATCCATTCTGAAGGAAATCAGCCCTGAGTGCTCACTGGAAGGACAGATCGTGAAACTGAGGCTCCAGTACTTTGGCCACCTCATGAGAAGAGAAGACTCCCTGGAAAAGACGCTGATTTTGGAAAAGATTGAGGACACAAGGAGAAGGGGACAACAGAGGACGAGATGAGTCGGACATGAGTAAATGACTAAACAACAACAACAGCTTCAGTCCAAGTTCATAGGGTGGCCCAACTTTTCATACCAAGTGTGAAAAGTCCTGTGGGTTGCACACTACTTTTGACCCTCACACCTCCTCACCAAAAGCCCAGCACCTCACTTACCTGACATTGGGTAGGCAGTGTGAGCGTGGCTGAGTCGGACACGACTGAACGACTAAACAATGTTGCCCTCCACTGGGCTAGAGGGTTAAGCACAAGTCTGTCCCAGATAGGCTTCTTAGTGCAGCATTTGTAGTATTATTTGTAGTATCAAAGTCATACTTTGCAATGGAAGGCAATGCCGCAATATAGGGCACATGGCTGAGTGACAGATAGTGAGCATGACAATGCTGAACAAACAATGAACAGAGAAAACTGTTTCATCCCTCACTCCCCATCCTGAGTAGAGAGTGTTTTCATGTTGGCCATCACTATCTTCTCTTCCTCATGATGTCTTTTAGATATGGATAATATATTCTTTGGGTGAGGAGGAAAGACACATGAAGTGCGTATTTAGAGTTGCTTCGGTAGAGTCTGCTATTCTGCTCATTAGTCATGAGACGTCTGAAGTGTCGGGTCTCAAGTTTGACTTTTTGCATAAAAGGGAGGAAGAATAGAAGGAACATCATTACCAGAATTAAATAAATGCTGTGCCGTGAAAGAAAAAAATGATGCGTATCACATCTTCCCTACTATTAGTTTTATTGCAGTCAGAACTGCTTCATTGTTTGAAATTACCACGAAGCATGTTCTCCGAAGAAGCTCCCAGTGCTTTAAAATTATATTTTGAAATAGACCTTCCAAGGCTTAGCTACGACTTTGTGCTGTAAGTCACTTACACATTTCTTTGCAACTATCCAATACAATTCACCAATTGAGAAGTAACTGGAGGTAATCTCAGTGGTGTCAGTAAGAGGGCACACAGTCTTCTCAGCCATTTTATTACAGTGGTACCTCAGGTTGAGAACTTAATTCGTTCTGGAGGTCCGTTCTTAAGCTGAAACTGTTCTTAACCTGAGGTACCACTTTAGCTAATGGGGCCTCCTGCTGCCACCGCGCCACCACACGATTTGTGTTCTCATCCTGAAGCAAAGTTCTTAACCTGAGGTACTATTTCTGGGTTAGCGGAGTCTGTAACCTGAAGCATCTGTAACCTGAGGTACCACTGTATTAGGATTATATCCCCCCCCCCCCGAAGTATTTCATAAATGGCAGAAAAGATTTCTGTCATTCCACAGTATAATCTAATATCTTAACAGATGATGTTCTGAAAAAAATATTCTACCCTCTAGCCCTTTTTTGGTAGAACATATCTTTGTGAACCAAACCCTAAGCTCACAAATTAAGTAAACAAGTGTTCGTACCATCCTCACAGAATGGAATCCTCGCCGCAGTTGCTGAAATCCTATTGCATCTGCTGTGCATGAACATCATTTGCAGCAGCATTCTCCTAGCTTGGTGCCTTCGTGTTTTGGATTGTCTCCCATGATCCCTGACTATAGGCCATGCTGGTTATAGCTGAAAGGGTTGTAGCCCAACCTCTGGCAGACTTTTCCTCTTGAACCCCCTGGCTGTTTTCCTCTGTTGGAGATCATAGCTATGTGTGCCACCCCCCACCCCCCCACCCCCACCCCCCTAAACTCACCTGCTGCCTTCAGGTACACTGGAAGATGTTATCCATTGTTGAATCAACTGGCAGTCCAGTCAGTTTATGTTCATGGAATCGGGTGATGGAGGCAAATCTTGTCCTTTGACCAAAGCAGCAAAATATCTTTGGCCAGCCCTGGCACTAGAGTTGTTGTTGTTGTTTAGTCGTTTAGTCGTGTCCGACTCTTTGTGACCCCATGCACCAAAGCACACCAGGCACTCCTATCTTCCACTGCCTCCCGCAGTTTGGTCAGACTCATGTTTGTAGCTTCGAGAACACTGTCCAACCATCTCGTCCTCTGTCGTCCCCTTCTCCTTGTGCCCTCAATCTTTCCCAACATCAGGGTCTTTTCCAGGGAGTCTTCTCTTCTCATGAGGTGGCCAAAGTATTGGAGCCTCAGCTACACGATCTGTCCTTCCAGTGAGCACTCAGGGCTGATTTCCCTAAGAATGGATAGGTTTGATCTTCTTGCAGTCCATGGGACTCTCAAGAGTCTCCTCCAGCACCATAATTCAAAAGCATCAATTCTTCGGCGCTAGAGTAGGAAGGCCGATCAAGAGAAACTCCTTTTGGTATGCTTAAGCATTTTGAAAAATAGCCATACCCACCACTATGTGTAGCCACAAACTGATTTTAAAACTTTCACATGTAGTCCAGTTGAATTATAAGCTATTGGTTATAAAGCTGGAAATTAGTCTAGAGAGAGAGTAAAGGACCAACACTATTACACACACAAAAATCCCGCCAAATGTCTATGGAGTTCCCACAACTATTCCATTTGATGAGACCAGAGGGTGTGGTGCCCACAGCACTTGCTCAAAAATCCAAACGTTTCCATGGGCCTAAAAAGGCTGGTGACTCCTTGGGATAAGTCACTGACTGGATGATCTGATGTATTGACAAAACAAGCAAAATTAAAAAGGTGATAACCTTAAATAAATAAGCATCAATTAAAGTTCATTGAATTGCCCAATGCATTTAATAAAATCACAACTATATTTGGTGGGGAAATCATTTTATTTATAAATTCTGGTGGTGAAGATTCCAGGAAAATTTGATCCATGCCACCGTGCCATTTATACAGATACATTTCTAATGATCTGAACAATTTGGTCTCATGCATGTAACACTTATATTGCATTAGTTTTTCATGTACAGTGGTACCTTGGGTTACATACGCTTCAGGTTACATACGCTTCAGGTTACAGACTCTGCTAACCCAGAAATAGTGCTTCAGGTTAAGAACTTTGCTTCAGGATGAGAACGGAAATCGTGTTCCGGCGGCACGCCGACAGCAGGAGGCCCCATTAGCTAAAGTGGTGCTTCAGGTTAAGAACAGTTTCAGGTTAAGTACGGACCTCTGGAACGAATTAAGTACTTAACCCGAGGTATCACTGTACTGAGGTATGGAGACCACTTGCTGGAATAGTGCTGTGACTAGCAAATATATATGGATCAACCCTAAGATTCTCTCCCAATGCTTCTTGCTATGCAGATACAGTATCTATATATCACTTGACTTTGCCATGGTCCTGTTGGGAGCTGCCAGACTCTCTTTGTGGCCTTAACTTACCCCACGTTGTTACCTGAACTTACGCCAGCTGAGCTTTCACTAACATGCGTAGAGGACTATAAACTACATCTTAGAAGCTATGAAATAGCTGCGTAACTATATACAGGACTTTAAAACTTTAAGAGCCATTTGGCTGACAGCTGTGTTTGTTGCTGTTCAAATAGTGCAGTCTACTAAAGTAGTTTTTATGCCCCTTTCCTCTGTTAAGCGAGTGGGTGTGTTTAAAATTACCAACTTTAGTGTTTATCATTTGTTTTGGACTATTATTTTGAAAGCGACCTGGATATTTGTGTTGCCTACCACTTACAAAATGTGTGGGGTGTGTGAGACAGAGAGTAGACATTAAACAGAGAGTGTATTTTTCTAATCCAAAACAAGGCAGGGTAAACATTATTCTTCCAGCACTCTGTTCATGCACAATTTCAAACTTGTGCAGCGTCATGCCAAAAGCAAATAAAACATTGAAAATGGAGATTAATTCTTGTTGCCTTAACATCTCAAGCAGAACAAACTTGTTTCAAGAAACCAGACCTGTCTGATAAAGAAATGAATGAATAAGGTAAATGACCCCTGGATCGTTAAGTCCAGTCAAAGGTGACTATGGGGTTGTTGCACTCATCTCGCTTTCAGGCCGAGGTAGACGGTGTTTGTACACAGACAGCTTTCCGGGTCATGTGGCCAGCATGACTAAACCACTTCTGGAGCAATGAAACACTGTGATGGAAACCAGAGTGCACGGAAACGCCGTTTACCTTTCTGCCTCGGCGGTACCCATTTATCTACTTGCACTTTGACGTGCTTTTGAACTGCTGTGTTGGCAGGAGCAGGGACCAAGCAACGGAAGCTCACCCCGTCGCGGGGATTCGAACCTCTAACCTTCTGATCGGCAAGTCCTAGGCTCTGTGGTTTAACCTACAGCGCCACCCGCGTCCCTCTACTCTTAAAGTGGTGTTTTTTTCTGGCATCACGAGGTCATTCTGCAATGTCAACCCGATGCCTCTTCTATTCTGTGCAATACTTTTGGATAGTTCTTTTCATACTAGTTTGACATGAACATCCCTTTCCTTTTCTATTCATAATTGTCTGACTGCAGCTTTTCAGCACCAGAACCGGAGAAGATAAGAAGGCGCTGACTATACACAAGTTTTGTGTTGTATTCTGGTAGAGTGAATTAATGTTCTTTTCAGTACAAGCCAGCCTACAGACTCTCATTTCTCCTTCCTGTGGGACAGCATTATGGGTCAATTTTATAGAACCCTGCTAACAAATCTGTTTACTTATTACTACCTGCATGGAACCTGAATTTAATAGATAAGGTTCAATGGGCACCCCCAAAATCTCTAGCAGTTAAGTGAAGTGCTAGATATTTTCATGAGTTCAAGCCACAGCCACTGGGTAGTGGTTATTTACTTGTATAAAATAAGTGAAAATCCTTATCGGCCTCACAATTCCTTCATGACTTTTGCTTTGGCTCTCAAACTTGTCTTTAAAGGTCTCTGCTCAGAACCTTCCTATTCAATAGGGTTCTCAGTTTCGTTTTTAGCCATAGTAGCAGGACTCCTACATGTTGCTCAGATTGAGCAGGCAAATGTATTCTGATCACAGCATCTAATATATCAGGGGGAAAGAGTTCAGCACTTTCAAGATGGATATGAAGGATACATCAATGCTCAACTTGTGCTCAACTTGAATATTTTATGGAACTCTTTTGTCAACATCAGAGACAAATGGACGGCCAGCTCTTAAACGCATTTGTGAAAACTGCTGTAATATTAGCTTTGATCACATTGTGTAATGTAACTTATAACACATTGCAAAATGGCTTTCTTGGTTCTGCAGTCTGTTAAGAATCCAAAGCTGTAAGGTTCAATCAATTCATTTACAATCACTATATTTCCCCGTTCTCAGCTGTCATGCTTCTAATTTGAAAAGCATTATTTCCAGTGATGAAAGCAGTTTTATTATCTAAAAGGTACAGAAGGGGGGGAATGAAGCCCCCAGAATATTAAATGAATCACTATATTGCTGGCCTCCTTTGTCAGAGAATGAATTCATGAAACCAATGACTATAGAACTGTAATCGTTAACATTCATCTTGAATAATAGAGGGAAAAGTTAAAGATCCTATTTTCACTTCCTATTTCATGGAGAATCAAAATTCTTTTCATAAGCAATAACAGTGGGGAAGGAAAAAAAGAAGGATGTATAAATTTCTCAAGCAAGAAGTTATAGCTGAGCTGAGCTTATCCTTAATGCTATATGACATTTGGGAATCGCTGTAGCTCAGTGGTAATGGTAGAGTGTCTGCTTTGAGGCAGAAGGTCCCAGGTTCTGTCCCTGGCATCTTCAGACAGGTCAGGGAGGGTCCCCCATCTGAAACCATGCCAGTCAGTGTAAACCAGGGTTTCCCAAACTTGGATGTCCAGCTGTGTTTTGGACTACAACTCCCATCATCCCTAGCTAGCAAGACCAGTGGTTAGAGATGATGGGAACTGTAGTCCAAAAGCAGCTGGAGACCCAAGCTTGGGAAACACTGGTGTAGACAATAGTAAAGTAGAGGGATAGTTGGTCTAACTCTGCATAAATCAGCTTCCTATGCTCCTGCGGCATATTTTACAAAGCATGATTTGTGAGTGGGGGAGCAGCAGCTGAGGAGCATCAAGTGGAAGTCATGTGACCATGAGATGGAAGGCAACTCAGAACTGGAATGAAGTTCAGGGTTTCTGCAGGAGACTCAGCTGTTGACCTGGGGTGTGGAAGAGCATGAGATTGTTATTTAATTAAATCTGCCATATTCTTCCAGGAGTGAAAAAGGCAAGCATATCTGGCGAAATGGAAGCAACCTTTTGTAAAACAGGTGTAAAAATCGGCTTGCCGTATGTCAGGAAAATCCTGACCTGTCCCGGTTTCGGGTGTAAAAATGGCGTCAGGGAGGAATTTTGCCGAACCAGCAAAATGTCAGGAAAAACCTGGATGAAAAGGTGATAGGAGGTCCAAAACCCAACCAGCTGCTTGTTCTTAGTCACAGGAGGTTGAGCGAAAGTAGAGCCAAGAAAAAGCTACCATCACTAACCCAAGAAGTATGAGATCCTCAGGTTTCATTTCGTTTCACTTTTAATTTGCATACCACCTTTCTATATTACTAAACACAAGGTGGTTTACAAGCCGAAGAAACAACAAAATAGACGGCAAAGATCACACACTAATAACAGTCTGATCCAATACAAAAAAGTCATAATAAAAACATAACTCTAAAATAAACAACTTCTTTCAAATAAAGCAATATTCAACAATCCATTAGAGTAATAGTAAATAGTGAAATTAAATATAAGCAAATAATAATTAGAGAGTTTACACTTAAGAATTACAATAAAGAATTACTAAACTATAAACAATAAAAACGGCAAGTCACAATGCATAAAATACCACAAAGCTTAAAAAACCATGTAAAAGGATCAAATTGAGAAACAGGGACACACAACTTTATAGATATAGATATAGATATAGATATAGATATAGATATAGATATAGATGATATAGATGATATAGATATAGAGATATAGATATAGATATAGATGATATAGATATAGATATAGATATAGATATAGATATAGATGATATAGATTAGATAGATATAGATATAGATATAGATATAGATATAGATATAGATATAGATATAGATATAGATATAGATATAGATATAGATATACCTCCCTTAAGGTCCTCAGAACAAAAGCATTTTACTGATACTTCCCAATATTTTCTGTCTCTGAACATACACAGCTCTCCTATGATGAGTCAGACAATTTAGCCCAGCCCTGGGCTGGATGGCCAGTTTTCAATCTACTCTGAGTGGCAGAGACATCTTCCCCATCCCAGCTACCTGAAGCCCTTTAACTAGAGATGCTGGGGACAGAAGGGCTTCTTGCACCTCCCACCTGCAGCAGACTTATTACCTCTTTAACCTAATTGTACAAAGGACTACTGCAAAATCAAGCCATTGTTTTCACGATGTTTATGATGAAAATGAATGTTAACAGTACTTACAGACTGGGGGAGGAAATGTGACGACAACAGTAACTATCCCATAACTATGACAGTAAAGAGAAGGAATGCACAGAGAGTTATATGTTTGTTCCAAACTGTCAGAAAAATTCAGGGTATGAAATTATACTTTGATTCATTTTAGAAGCATGTGATATAATATTCATTGACACGGATGATTTAAAAATCTGTTCCTTTCTTTAAAATCTCAGTATATAAAGCAAGTGTCCCAAACTTCACCTGTTTAGGTATCTTGGGTGAGTGTAGTAGATTTCAAAAAGTGTTTTATCCTTATCAAGAATAACATTCATCATTGTCAAGAATAATAATGACTCTGAGGAGCCTATTTTTTGGGTGCACAGAGGCCTGTTGCATGGATTCAGCTTACTCAGTGGGCAGATTACCGATGTGATTACGTCTGTGCAGCTCTTAATCAATTCGAATGCTGACACATTAATTACAGCACAGGCCAAACAAAAATGAAGTGGTTGTTCTTTTTATTCCCATTAAAGAACACTTTCGACATCAAATAAGCCAGGAGCAATGAAGTAAGTTGGAAGGAAGTTATTAATTAATAGCTGTTCGTTAGGTTGTGTTGCCAACCATTATTCCAAGACAAATAAAAATCAGCCCATGTGGTGTCATTAATTATAATTCAATACACCGCTCCGCTCTTTGCTAATAGATTTGGCTACCTGTGCTTTGAAATGCTGCATGGTTTCCTTATATCATTATCTGTAATGACATTAACTCAACAAGTTGACCGTGTGCTTGTTTAGAGGGTAACATAAAACTGCCTTTCTCCATTGGCAAGAGCAGAGTGTCATGAGTCCCATGGAGATACCTTGGTAGAATTCATCAGATGAGGGGGAAGAGTGAGCTGGGAGAGTCCAAGGGAGGGCCCCAACAGGCTGGAAGGCAGTGCTCAAGATCCACAGGAGGACTCTGACCACAGGGAGGGGCCCAGCAGGTTGAGAGTTCTCGGGCAAAGCTGAACTACTCATCAGAAGAATGGCCCTCTTCAGCACCATCAGATACTCTCAAGTTCTGCCTTTCAGCCGACAGACACCATGCCTGCTCCACCTCCAGTGTTGCTCACTGTCCACAAAAGCTATCCTCGTCAGAGGAAGCCCTTAAGGAAAGATCTGGCAGTGAGCAGGCTCAATTGGCTCCACTCCTGTCTCCAAGTATGCGGAGCTGACAGCACTGGCATGAACAGATGCTACACGCTCGGCCTACTCGGAGGAGTGCTTACTTGCTTGCCAACCACATGAATGACTGTCTGCCTCGCTCTTCGAAAGGAGAGCCCAGAGGACATGTCAATTGTTGGAACAACATGTTAGCTTATTCCTGGTGATGTATTGCAGAGCTCTTGTGCCTTAGAACCTTGTAACCTGCCTTATGTTGGGATGCTGTGTTGGTTTCTGGGATAAAACTTTTAAACCTAACAACCAAGATGAGAGTTCAGAAAGTGGAAGCCAGGATACAGAGAGATGCCAAAACATTTCTGTTGTGAGTAACATGCCTGCTTGATTTGCCTCCTTGGATTATGAATAGTCTCTTCTTACAGTTTGAGTTGTACTGCAGTGGCACACAAACTACCAAGAGGAATGACACTTTGTTTTTATAGTAGTGTTGTGGTGATAAATGGCATTATTGAAATTTTATTCTGTGGAAAAATAATAACAAATGGCATGCTGCCATTTTACCATGTCCATTAAAAGCCATCCCAGATAATAACAACAAAGTCTCACAAAACATTTGGAGAATACTCAGGTTTGGCCTTTGAGGGGGCTTGAAGGAGTTGCAGGAGGAGCCATTGCTGAATTCAAGACCATGATGACCAGTCTAGCAAAACTGAACTCTTATAGTATACACAGTATACACAGTTTTTGAACAGCGGTAATAGTGGGATATTTACCCATGGTGCGAGCTTGGCTTTGTAGCTTATACGACATAATGTTCAAAATGGCAGACAAATGCTGGTTCTGCCATCAGACTTGTCCCGTACCTCAGACTTCAGGCAAACTATCTGCTTTCAAGAAAAAAGAAAAGATAGGTGCATATGTTTGTTTACTCATTATCCATTTCTCTCTCCTGTTAAATGTCTGTAGCTGAATAACATCTTTTATATAATGTGATCTTTTTGTAGTGATGGCCCAATATATTTTGGTGCCTGAGACAAAGGGCCATCTACCCATCTTGTCAGCAACCAGAAGCCAACTAGGGACAGTTGAATCAGATGTCTGAACAGCATCCTGTACCATGCCAGCAGAGGCCTGGGGTGCAAAAGGGACACAAGACAGAGTACAGTACAGGACATACAGCTCTGTCCTCAGTCTCCCTCAGCATTACTTTCTTCCCCTCAACATCTGCCACCTAAGGCAGTTTCCCCACTCTGCTTAATGGTAGGGTTAAAATAAGAAAACCTCCATATTTAAATAGCTGAGCACTAACTATTTGCTGAGCGACAATAATGTATCATGTACAAGAAACAGAAAAAAATATTCTGTGCACAACCTATTTAGAAAAGCATATTACAATTTGATCAAGGTCCATGTATTTTCTTCCACTCCAAAGGCATGACTATTGCTTAACATTTTCAATTTAACAGGATTGTTAACAATTGATAAGAGTCAGGATAGATTTGAGTTCTCAGAATATCAAAAGATTTACAAGGGGTAAGAAATCAGTTAAGAAAAAAATTAGATGTCATCAGATGTGCTCCAGATGGAGTGTATGTTTCTTTTTTACATATCTGAAGATTTAAAACAATGACACCTTCTTTTATATATACAAGCAGAACCAGATGTATTTATTGTTTTTAGTTTAACCTTTTTTAAACACCTTTAAGAAAATTTCTCAGTTGGAACTGGGAAGGCAATCCTGAACTATATATGGTTTTTATCTTACTATTTTCCAGATGATGTCCTCTAATCTCCCAGAAAGAACATAAAACAATCTGAATCTGATTGAGAGCACAAAGCCATCATCTAGGAATGAGCATTAGAGAGAATTCCTGTAAAAGATTGTGGAAGCCAGAAAAAAAAAAAACTTTTTGCAAAATGTTAAATTTGCTAACTTTCAGTGACAGAACTTTTCCTTCTGGAGTGATTTAATGAAGCTGTTGCAAGAGATAAAACTAGAATAAATGTTTTACTAACCAATGTGTTTGCTGAGGAAAGCCAGCAGAACAATTGGAAGTTCTTCCTTTTGCATTCTGGGCTCCAGAAGACGCTACTTATATCTCTGCCTGGAGGCAAAGGAGAGTATTTCTTTTTTTATATAGTCCCATTAAGTTACCTCTGCACTTGAGCATTGACTGATGCTGAACCATTGCTTTTTCGCTTCCTACAATTAGCTGCACACAAAATTTAAAATGGAGATGCCACACGGCATACATACAACAGCACTATATTATCCAGCAGTGTTTGTTCGAGAACTTTTTGCCATTCAGCAAAGTTCCTCTGGGATGTTATTTCAAGTTGCAATCCATAGGAGCAAGCCCTACTGAAGGCATTTGAACGTCTCTATAATTATGCATAGGGACGCAGGTGGCACTGTGGGTTAAACCACAGAGCCTAGGACTTGCTGATCAGAAGGTCGGTGGTTCGAATCCCCACGACGGGTTGAGCTCCCGTTGCTCAGTCCCTGCTCCTGCCAACCTAGCAGTTCAAAAGCACATCAAAGTGTAAGTAGATAAATAGGTATCACTCCAGCGGGAAGGCAAACGGTGTTTCTGTGCGCTGCTGTGGTTTGCCAGAAGCGGCTTAGTCATGCTTTGCCAGAAGTGGCTTAGTCATGCTAGCCACATGACCCGGAAGCTGTACGCCAGCTCCCTCGGCCAATAAAGCGAGATGAGTGCCACAACCCCAGAGTCGGCCACGACTGGACCTAATGGTCAGGGGTCCCTTTACCTTTACCTTTATAATTATGCATAGGATGGTGCTGGAAGGTCTCAGTCCTACACACACATTCTTGGGTAGCTCTCTCCAGCATAGTGCCTACAAGAGAAAGAAAGGTAAAGGATCTTTTTGTTCCCTTCCTTCCACCATTGCCTCTCAAGGTGGGCCAGTCATGTCCAAGACTACACCTCCCCTAGCACCCTCTACCTGCAGGAAGGAATGGTTTTTGGACGTGCAAAGCAGATTATTAAAATGGAAGGCAAGATGGCATCCAACTCACTTATCCATCCCCAGGGATCAGCATGGTTGGCCTTTCTCTGGCCAGTACCACTCAATTTATGAGGGGGAGCAGAGAGATTATCCAACCTACCTGTCTCTTGCCAGAGACTGGCAAAGCCATCTTTTTTTATGTCCAGTCCCACATGTAACGTGAACTGAGTGATTAGGCGAGAGGAGGGTTGAAATTTCCTGAGAGTCCAGCACAAAACCGCAACAGCCAATTCTATTTAAAAGTTTATTAAGGATTTTAGAAAGGAAGAAGGGGACAAAGGGAAGAGTTAGAAGGTCGATTCAATAAACTTGAATAACCTTTTAGTTCAAGTCCACTAATTCTTAGCTACTTACAAACTTCTGGCTTCTGGTCTCCTAACGTGTAAAGATGCATGAATGATCAATTGGGCAATGTTGATGGACTTGGGAGCACTGTGAGGGACAAAGGACCATTTTGCAACACTCTACTTTTAAGGGGGACTCAGGTGGAAACTAATTGACAGCTGGCTGTTTCCTGCCAATCACAGTTCACAGCAGGTTCATCAGGTGGAGGTTTGACACATTTGGAGAGTTAGAAAGATGGCCATCATGGTGTGAATTGCCACCAGCTTTATCTTGTCTGTCCTACCCACAAACAAAGGAAGACCGTGTCTCAGAAACAGCAGCCTTTCTGGATCAATAAAGCAAATTCACGCACAGGCATCTTCACATGCAGAGGACACCCCCAGCAAAGTACAGATTTGAAGTTCCTTTTAAGGGCAAGACACTGCCAGAGTAAAGATGTGCCCCTGTTTTATGAGCCTCCCATAAATCCCACTGTTGACTACATAAAGTGATGTAGTGGTGGAGCCATGGCTCTTAAATAATAAGGATTTGTGGGGTGTTTTACTGATGGTTGTTTTTATATAGCATTAAGGAATTTGTTAGGAGATTGACACAGCTAACAGAAACACATTATGCGATCTAGAAGGAGACATGAGGTAAGAAACGGGAAATGACGAAGTGTGGACAGATGGGATTAGAGAAGAATGAGCTTTACAGCACACATCCCTCCGTTGCTTACATCTTCTACCGCTGACTTTTGCAGTGCTTTATGAGGAAGTCAAATCTCTTGTGCCAAGAGCTATTTTGGAAATATCAACTAAAATTTAGAAACCCTTGTAACTAATGCCACCCACAGACCCAGTGGGGTTTTAACACTTTCAAACAAACCTGTAACATGTCACTCTGCATGAAGGATGAAGGAATTCCTAAAATACTTTTGCTATTTAACAGGTTGAGGGGACCATAGCTGTTCAAATGCGAAAAGTTCCACTGGGTACATGCAGACTATTTGGGTGTGTCCTGGAGTGTGGCCACTGACAGTGAAAATTATTCACACTGATGTAGATGTACAGAAGAAGTTATTTTTCTGCTGTAGCCTTGATTGTATTGCTTTAGTTGTTTAGCGGTATCTGGTCTGCAGGAACTTTGCAACGTTATCCTTTGACTGGGGATGATCAGCATCCAATCACTCATTCAGTCTCTCTGGAGTCCATTTTCAGTCTCTTGCAATCAATCAGCTGTAAGCTTGCACACAGGGATGTACCCATTGAGCAAACACCAGGGGCAGCCCAGCCTGTTCTGCCGCCTGAGGTGAAATGGGAAGGTGCCACCTCTATGGAAGCCTCGCTTACCTTCTGTAGTGCTAACATTAGTTCTGCAAAGGTGGAGATAAACATGATGAACAACCATCATTTTAATATCATGTTCATCCTTGCAATCCTTTTTTTTTGCAAGGTGGTTATCTTCATAACCACCATAATAATTCCCAAAGGATCATCAAGTACTATTTCTCTTAAACTTGAGATCCCATGTATGCTTACTTGGGATTAAATTCCATTCAACTCATTGAGATATATTTCCAAGTAAACGTCTATTAGATTGAACTGTGTTAACTGGCGGAAAATTCTGTTTTTCCATCTTTGAAGTCCTGCACCCCAGAACAAAATGTGATTTGAACTGGATGCTGAACACACAGATATCTTGTGTAAAATGAAGGATGGAACTGATTTTACCTCTGTTTGCCACAATGATTCATTTTGTCTTCTGGTTCCCAGGAAAAAATTATGTCTGAAAAACAAGGTTTTGCAGGAAAGAGCCAAAATAAATTAGAGAGGCTTAATGAGCTCAATCTGATCAATGAATGAAACAAAAGCAATTTGATTAAGTACCATCATATAAAAAGATAGCTGTAGGCACTAAAGGGCTTTTAAATGTAGAATTTTTTATTTTTTTTAAGTGCCTGGAAAACTTTCTGCTGAAAAATATGTACAAGTTCATTCAGAGTAATTTATCACTCAAAAGACCACCAATCCAGATTCCCTTATGGTACTTCCAGATACTGTACAATAATGTGTTTATTAGGCAAAATTGCATACAAAAAATGTATGTTAGGAGAAAATTGTCCTAAAATGCTGATACATTTATATGAGGACTTAAAAAAATAATGCTAAGTGATGTGGCAATGCAAATAACTGAATTTAAGGCAGGAAAAATGAGAAACTGAGACAAACCAAAACTGACAGATTTCCCCATCCCTAATTGCTCATTCCTAGGCGTTTGTTAAACTAGGAGTGAAAGTTTGTTTTTCTGAGCAATTTTTAAACATACTTTAATTTTTATTTTTGGTGGGCAGGTGGGAGCAGCAGATGCTTTGAGTTTTTGGAAAAGTGGAATTAAAGTATTTATTATTATTAATCAATTAATAGTTATCCACAAGCAACAAATCAGGGCAAATGCAGTGCCTTCACTAATGGCAGCTATAGCAAAAGGATCTTAAGAACGCCCCTTGAAGTAGTCCTTTTGGCCTTAAAATGGCCGTGTGCACATCCACTTATGCTCTCTGAATCAGGAATTCCAGCTGTTCCTGCATAGCTATGACCATATGATAAAAGCCAGTGGCCGAGTGGCTTAATGCCTAATAGCCCAAGCAAAAGCTGTTCTTGTTTGTTCACTTTTAAATAATTAGATTAAGATTTAAGATATTCATTTAAGCTTTTTAATTAAATGTTGGGTAAATTGCCCAATTTTCAGGGGTGGGAGAGAGTATGAGCAGAGTAGGGAATAATACTGAGTCTTATCAATCATCATGCTCAAAAGGGAAATGTACTTTCAACTCTTGCCAAAGCTTTTATGTCTAATTTGAAATTAAAAAAGGACACATAAATAATATTACCTGTCTCCCATTATCCAGTATAATTGGCAAGAGCCTGGACAATTAATTACTGGGGAACTTTACTAGCTCTGAAAGCCCCCGTTTAGCCACATATTGATTTCTTGCAGTTGCTCTCTGTAGATAAGATCTCAAACCCCGGCACTTATGGAAACAATTGTATTATTGTGGATTTGCAGGGGGCAAGGATCCTCCAACATTCCTGGGTGCCAGGTTCTCCCGATACTTCCTGAAATTAGTAAATGTGGGGATTTAGCAACGCCCCCCAAAATAAGACAAACCAGCTCTTTCAGGCGATTGGCTGAGAGAGGTGCCATTGAAAAACAAAACAGGTGATGTCAGTGTCATTACGTTGACAAAAGGTGGGATAGTCACTGTCAGAAAAGAAGGGGGTGGAGTCTCTACACCAGCTGTGTGTTACTTAACAAAAGACAACAGCAGAGTTGGGAGGGGGCAGTTGCCAGGGTTACAGGGGGCATGATGTCACGACTGGGGGAGGGGGGGAATGCCCTTTGTGCACAAGGCTTGGGTTGCGTTTTAACAAGGAGGTTGGGAAGAAGAAGAAGAAGGAGGATGGGGGAAGATGCCATGTAGGCTGATGGATTGACAAGTTGTGTAGAGGAGACATAAAGATGGTGTTTTGGCTGCTTTTGAATCCATTGCTGTGATGCTGTGGGGAGCAAGCTCCTCTTGGGATGTGATGCTCAGAACCTTCTCTCCATCCAGACTTAGGTGTAAACATGTGTAAATAATCCATATTTCATAAAAACACTACAGTCCCTACACAAACCCTGGTTAAGTGCCAAGACCACTGGAAATCTCACACTGCATGGCAGAGATTAACAGTAAGTTACTTACATTCACCAGTGCGCATGGAAATTACCTTTAAGAGAAGTGCACCTTGTCAGGAGCTTTGAGGGAAAAAATTCACTTTGAAAAGAATATATTAAAATATATACAACAAGCAGTCCCTATAGACCCCCACCCCCAAGAAACATCCCCCATATATGCAGTGTAAATAATACAGGTGTACATAATAGTTTAGGGTTGATTGCATCAGTTAGGTGTCTTCTACTCTCCATCTTAACAGATGGTCCCGTGTTGTAATGGTAGATGATTTAATCTAGACTTGTTCAGGCATATTCTGATTTGTGACCAAGTCACTTCAGTACCACTAAAAAGGTAAAGGTACCCCTGCCCGTTCGGGCCAGTCTTGCCAGACTCTAGGGTTGTGCGCCCATCTCACTTAAGAGGCCGGGGGCCAGCGCTGTCCGAAGACACTTCCGGGTCACACGGCCATCGTGACAAGCTGCATCTGGCGAGCTAGCGCAGCACACGGAACGCTATTTACCTTCCCGCTGGTAAGTGGTCCCTATTTATCTACTTGCACCCGAAGGTGCTTTCGAACTGCTAGGTTGGCAGGCGCTGGGACCAAACAACGAGAGCGCACCCCGCCGCAGGGATTCGAACCGCCGACCTTTCGATCAGCAAGTCCTAGGCGCTGAGGCTTTAACCCACAGCGCCACCCGCGTCCCTCTATACCACTACTGGTATAATAATATTAGGGTTGTTAAGCCACCTTAACGGTGCTGTTTCAAAAGTGTGTTATTGAGTGAGCTTTGCTTAAAGGTGGCTGCTGTATGTTATGTACTCATAACATTCCATCTATGCATTTGCAGTGAAAATAGATATGTGAGATTGAAGTCCCAATAGAACAGGCAGTGCCGTTTTCCTGCTGCCGTTTGAAGGCACTTCCCTTCCCATACCTGTCTACAAGATTGGTGGGGGGTGAAATCAAATGAAGTCTACTTATAGTTGAGCAATTCAGTAACTGGACAGATTATCGGAGCTGTCAGTTCCACTCATATCTGTATTCTCTGGATGGGAGATGGCCCAGCTATCTTGCAGAGTGGGTGTTTTTGCTATACCATGCAATACTAATGGAACTAGTTTTTCTCATAATGGGAAAACTTGAGAGACTGAGATGAAACTCATCTTCTACAGATGATAAATACCAGTTCCAGTATTCAGTACAGTGGTACCTCGGGTTACAGACGCTTCAGGTTACAGATGCTGCAGGTTACAGACTCCACTAACCCAGAAATAGGACCTTGGGTTAAGAACTTTGCTTCAGGAGGAGAACAGAAATCATGTGGCGGTGGCGGGAGGCCCCATTAGCTAAAGTGATTAAGAACAGTTTCAGGTTAAGAACAGACCTCCAGAACGAATTAAGTTCTTAACCCGAGGTACCATGTACTCTGATAGCTACTCTACAAGTGAGACCTGATAATTCAGTGTGTACCCCATTGTGCGGAGACTTGTACGCCTATTCAGTTGAATGTGCCTACAAGTCCCCTTCAGACCTTCCTGCTCAATGCAGGCAGGGAAGGAGACACTGGAGATGGGGGCAGCATGTTTGTACCCATGCCCCCTACACTCTTTATGCCTCCAGCTGCTATTTGAAGCTTTAATGTAATTGTCACAGTCTATATGTTCATTTCCTTCTAACCTCCCTGTTTACATCTTCAGGTAGCTGCAGAAGAGGGCCAGGCCATGTTATAGACCAAGGACCAGTCTATAGAGGACTGGACCCATAGAGGACCTGGTATTAGATGTGACAGCAAAACAAAACCCGTTAGGTTCAAAGATGGCATTGCCCTGATTACTGGTTATGAAGAGACAAGCAATAGGTCAGGACTACTGACTCTATGCCTTGCGATGGGTTTCCGAGAAACATCCTGCTGGCTGCAGTTGGAAACAGGATATTGAGCCAGATGGAGCCTTGGTAGGATCCAGAAAGGCTGTTCTTCTGTTTACCAGTCACCAGCCTTAAATGTCAGTGTCAATAGACTACTAGCAGGCACACAGGCTATAAAACTAGCCCAGGGAAGAAATGGAATGAGAGAGCAATGTGTAACATGCCAAACAATGCGCCTTGACACGCACGGCAGTGGCTCCAAAAACATTTGTCCAGCAGACTATTTGTTTTGATATTTTATTGTTTGAAATGGGGGTGGCTTTCATGCTTTAATTGTGACTTTGCGGGTTTTTATTATAAGCCACTTTAAAGACCCGCTTAAAGCCAGAATAATAGAATGTAAACTAGAACAGTCTTCTTTTTAAAAAAAAAAAAAAGGTGAAGGAACCAGAGCACTTGTACAAGAAGAAGATGAGTGTGAATCTAGGCTCCTGGTCCTGCCTACTAAACCTAGTACTATTATCGCAAACCAGTGCACTAATAATAATAATAATAATAATAATAATAATAATAATATATTTATACCCTGCCCATCTGGCTGGGTTTCCCCAGCCACTCTAGGTGGCTTCCAACAAAATATTAAAATACAGTAATGCATCAAACATTAAAAGCTTCCCTAAACAGGGCTGCCTTCAGATGTCTTCCAAAAGTTTGATAGTTGTTTTTCTCTTTGACATCTGGTGGGAGGGCGTTCCACAGGGCGGGTGCCACTACCGAGAAGGCCCTCTGTCTGGTTCCCTGTAACTTGGCTCCTTGGCGCTGGACCTCAGTGTCTGGGCAGAACGATGGAGGTGGAGACGCTCCTTCAGGTATACAGGACCGAGGCTGTTTAGGGCTTTAAAGGTCAGCACCAACACTTTGAATTGTGCTCAGACATGTACTGGGAGCCAATGTAGGTCTTTCCACACAGAAAGGGGCTTGTAAACATTATAGCACAGAAGTGGAGAAATTGTTGCAAGAGTCATATATTCATCAGCAATAGAATGAGCCATTAAGATTAACAAGAAAGGAGAGAGAGGAAATCACAACCATTCACGTTTTAGTACCGTGAAACACCCGCTAGTTCAAAATAAAGTTGCCTAGCTGTTGGCTGAGTCTGGTTGTTGAGAACCTAGCTTGCCAGTTCTGAAAGAACACTGACCTCCTGTCCAGAGTTAGCACAATTTCAGCAGAGTGGGGTTGGTGAGGCAGTACTCTGTTCACTCAGAAACATGTGTATATTGGCAGAAAAGTGCACTAAAATGCTGGTGCATTTTCATGCAGACTTAAAAAACACACCACTAAGCTGATGTGGAATTGTGGAGAATTGCACTTGAGGGGGAAATGAGAAATGGAGAAACACTGAAATCAACAGATACCCAGGCGTGAGTCATAGGCTGGGCCAATGAATCAGGACATATTTATTCTTCGTTTCCTTCTGGCCCTCACTCTTCATGTTCACAACGAGGCCTCCTATCACTCCTTGTTACAAGGCACAGTGGAACCTGTACTGTCACTAAAAAGCAACACTGTGCCTCATTTTAAATTTAAAGGTCTTTAAAGCGATCACTCTGACGATGAGGTGCTATACTTAGCATCCTTGAAAAGCATTCTGGAATACTTCTGAAGATAACTGTGTCCTGCCAGCAATAATGATAATTATACTAGGTAACATAGCATGTCCCAATTTTCTGAGCTCCCTATTAGATGATCTTACCGAAAGGTCAGAATAAACAACTACTGTATAATCTCAACATGCTATAATGACTTGCGCTGGTCTGACATCAACAGCTACAATTATTTTTGTAGCAAGAGGGGACTTCGCCTTCTGCGTTTGCCTTGTAGCCTCTTAGAATTATCATTTTAAATACCCAAATGTATGTTTGTGGTTCTGCGTTTCCAGGGCAGAGAGCATGACTGAGCTCAAGATTTATCTGTTTGGGATTGTGTGTTGCACTGCTTACTCAGACATGAGCTTAGTGGGGCTTATTTCCTTCTAAGCCTGCCACTTAGGACTGAAGCCTTTCACGTTGCAAAATCTCAAATATTAAAAACCTAGGTCATGATATGGATCCAAACTAAGCTAGGTGAACTTGACTCCTATTTAAATCAATGGGGCTAAGGAGCCACCCTGGTTTCAATGGGACCCAGGTTCAATCTTCAAATAGCACCTGCCTATTAAAATACCGAAGCACTGGTTCTGTTTTTGGTCAGAAGTTGCCTCCTTTGGTCAAAGCTGCAAATAGACCTATCTGAACTACATCATCTTATAAAACACTTAGGCTAGTAAATGCTGCATAACTTACAAAAACACAATGTTTAATGAAATAAGAACTAAGCCTGGGAGCGGGTTAAAACAGATTGTTTTGCAGCTGTGGTTTAACTTCCTTATCAGTACAGGAGACAAGCAATATATTTGGGGAATTATCTGGAAATATTAATCTAGAAGTGGGAGTGAGAGGCTAATGTGCAACTCCAATAAACCCAATGGCTCATCATTCATCAATTCTCTATGCAGATTGCCATCAAATACTCTAAAAGTAACAAGTCAAGGGTTTGGGAAATGTGTGCATTGTGTGCTGCATATTGTTATAAGAAAAACTGTTCCCTTTCCCTTATGGGATATTCCAGAGCCCGTATAGAGTCCTTAAGTGGGTTCCCTATTGGTAGGAGAAAATAACAGAGGCCAACCAGAGTATACAGTGGTACCTCGGGTTAAGTACTTAATTCGTTCTGGAGGTCCGTACTTAACCTGAAACTGTTCTTAACCTGAAGCACCACTTTAGCTAATGGGGCCTCCTGCTGCTGCCGTGCCACCAGAGCACGGTTTCTGTTCTCATCCTAAAGCAAAGTTCTTAACCTGAAGCACTATTTCTGGGTTAGCGGAGTCTGTAACCTGAAGCGTATGTAACCCGAGGTACCACTGTATTGAGAAGCAGAGCGGCTAGTAAGCCTGATCTTTATTCAAGGAACTGTTGCAACAGGGTCCCCATTCACTACACACAGGAGGAAGGAGAACCCCAAACAATGGTGCACAAACCCCTATATAGACTTTTGAAATTGCCCACCCTGTAGCCCAAGACCCCCCCCCCCAAAAAAAAACATCATACATTCATCACAGAAGGAGGTGGTCTCCAGCAGAAATTCAAGACTGTTGATTCTCTCCTGTCTGCCAGGATACCTGATAATGCCTTACTTGGTTGCTTAGCTTAACAGATACCGTACTTGCCAGACGGTATTTGAAAACAGAGGCGTAAGTCCTTACAGTCAAAAGACAATTTGAAAGCTTTTCCCATTTCCTTCCTCCTTGCAGAGAAATATTTGAGGTCAATTTGGGAGAGTCAAAATGGCTTCAGGATTGCTCTCCTGTATTATTTCAGACACGCAGTTTATATACTTATGTATGTGTTTGCCTTGTACATTTATTTTATATTTGAGACCTTAGAATTCTTATAACAATATAAAATATAAGCATTCTTGGTAGGGATTTATTCAAAATGCATGTTTATGCTTTTTTTGAGTAACATTCAGTTTAAATTCCTTTTCTGTTTCCTGATGCAGAAATGCAGACCTTACAGTATGACCTTCCATCTATTTGATCCTTGCCCTTCTTGGCTTATAACACCTTGCTGAAGCCCCGTGACAACCAGGAGGTAGCAAACGCCTCATTAAAAGAGGCCATATTCCTAGATGTCTTGAAAGGTGCGCAAAACTAAAGAAACCTCCCATAATGTATCATCTGGACACAAATACTTGCTTTTGGAGGAAGAGCTCTTCTTTTCTAAGCAGCTGGTGGTGCCTCACATCAGCATATTCCTGGACAATAGGTTGTGGTGAAAAGTGAACGTAATTTTTTTTAAAAGGGTAAACTAATTTTACTAGCTGCCCTGGGCTCCTCTTGGAGGAAAGGTGAGGTACAAATGGAAAGAATAACAATAAGAATCATAATGATTCCATTACATCTTATTGTTGACTGAATATTATTTCCTTGTAGATAAATTTGTGTGACCCAATGTGACCCCCAAATCCCAAGCCCTCTAGTACTATTAGTCACAAGGATCTCCAGTGTGGTGCCCGTGGGGAACATGCACTCTCAGACGTCTTTCCTGGCACACTCAGGGCACCCTCGCCACCCAAACCCATTCACCACTGAAATTAGGCTTGAAAGCTGCAATAGAATAGGTTGTGGGGTATGCTTGGTTGCAGTGTGTGTGTGTGTGTGTGTGTGTGTATTTTGCCCATAACGGTTTCTCTGTTTGCAAATGTGCCCATGGGCTTAAATCCTACAAATTCAAAGCTAAACTAGACAACTGTTAGATTTCCCCATGTCCTTTTCCTTTTAAAATAACTAGGCACGATCCTCCCCACAATTTGAATGTGGGACACAGCACAGGAATAGGAGACGGTAACAAAATAATGAGTGGAAGAATGATTGACAGTGGGGAATTCTCTTGTAATAGTAAGTGGAGTCAAGAGTGTAGGAAAGGTGGAAAGAGTTGGCTGAGAAGGAGGCCTAGAAGGTTAGATAATTGGAGAAAATTAGACTTTAATCTTAACTCCACTTGCCTGGAAGTTTACTGGATCACGCTGTCATGTCAGAGAGAAGACTTGAAAGGAAAGAACAAGAGGAATCAAAGAGAATGAGGATGGAAATAAGAAGCAGGGAATTAGTATAGCTATTAAAGAAGGGAGTTAGGTATGCCGAGGCTGGATGCCAAAATTATTATTTGTTCTTCTTTCCAAATGACTACTTGCTCTAGTTATTTTCCATTAACTATGCATGTGCACTGTTTTTTAAATCCAAAATTGTGTTCTTGTCCGAGGGGCTGTAGGTTAACAGGATTCCTCCCCATGTGCTGGCTTTGAATTGCACAGCATAATAAATAAGATGAGAGTTCTACTGCTCTCTGTATATCAGTAAAGGTAAAGGGACCCCTGACCATTAGGTCCAGTCGTGGCCGACTCTGGGGTTGCAGTGCTCATCTCGCTTTATTGGCCGAGGGAGCCGGTGGACAGCTTCCGGGTCATGTGGCCAGCATGACTAAGCCACTTCTGCGAACCACAGCAGCGCACGGAAACGCCGTTTACCTTCCCACCGGAGCGGTACTTATTTATCTACTTGCACTTTGACGTGCTTTCGAACTGCTAGGTTGGCAGGAGCAGGGACCGAGGAACAGGAGCTCCCCCCGTCGTGGGGATTTGAACCGCCGACCTTCTGATCGGCAAGTCCTAGGTTCTGTGGTTTAAGCACCACCCGCGTCCCCTGTATATCAGTAGGTGGTGGCAACAAACAGCAGGTTATTTTATTGAATAGTAAAGACTCAGTGCTAGTGGATAAGCTGAATGACTTTCCAAATGACCTCTAGGGGCTAAGGCCTAGTAAGGAGACCTTGGGGACATCACAGGGCGCTTTTAACATTTTGCCACAATTCCCCAATGCAAATTGTATCCCTGAAGCTTCTCTTTGGGGAGACCCAAAGGTGCTTGTGTTGTTTTCTTCCCCCAAGTTGTTTCTTTAACAGATGTGAAGCTATGGGGGAAGAAGGTGAAACCATGCCTTCTTATTTACTCTTTCCAAGTCCTGGTGTGTGCAAGTACACCTTTCCCAAGTGCTCTGGGGTAACTCAAGTGTCCTGTATTTTATAGTAGGTAGAAAGGGGGGGGGGGGGACAGAGAAGCCATGTGCTGCGTCCTCTTTTTGAATATGAAAAGCTAATACAGAAACAGATGCAATCTCCGAGTTGTGTCCTGGCAAACTATCCACATTTCTAATCAAGTAAAATTTATAACTTCTGGCAAAGTCCCTAAGTTATACATCTCTGAAAAGTAAGCAGCCCTAGCAGGTTAAAATCAAAACCAAGAGTTGGAATAGCCAAAACAAATTTGAATCCTTCTTTTCCTTTTCTCTTCACAGCTGCTTTTTTATGTTAGCGGGGCTTCTGAGACGTGGACTGCTGTTAAATGCATCTTTAATCTTCTGACTTTTACATTTATTGGAACCATGCATTCACCTTTGATGATGTTTTGCAAGCTGTTGGCTCCACTCTCCTAAGATTTTTCAAAAGTTTAATTAGTGCTTCAGTTATATGTTTTATTTGACTTTTCGTGTCAAGCTTCTGAAAAAAATAAAAAAAAACAGCCATAGAGTGAATAAAAATACTCCTTCACAAATTCTTCCACCTATGAATGGAAGATGTTTTTAAACGTTTCATATAGCAAAATGTAAATTCTAGCCATGCTTCATGGTCCTTTGTTTTCCTTTCTGTGGTTTAATCAGTTTGAACTGTAGTTCTATGAACCTGGAAGTAAATCCAACTAAACTTATGGAACTTACTTCTGAATAGACATGAATAGGATTACATTGTTAATTAGACTTGCCCACCCATCTGTATGGGCAACTAGCTGCCATTTAATCTATAATGGTTGAAAAAGAGCAGTCACTTTCCATACAAATCAGTCTGCTCATTTTGTGTACATACTGTTTTCCCCAGACTACAGTGGCAGTCAACATGAGCACCATGTGAAATATTGTCTCCTTGGTTCATTTTCGTCCACTGTTGGCGAATGGCGTCATGTTCCTTAGAGTGCATTAGTAAGCGCATAAGATTCTTCTTTGACATTGAAGGAATCCATTCTACCAGCTCTTGCCAATTTCCCATTTCATCCTCGGCTAACCAGTACAGTAATTTATAATTTGCTTGTAAGTCATTGCTGTTGAACAACTGGGATGGAGTGGGAGTTAACTCTCAGTATACACACATTTGATTGGGTTGCAGATATTTGGGCGTCCTGTTTGTGACTTTTCTGTAATCTATTTCATTACAGGAATTACTAAGGCTGAACACTCCATTTAAAAGTATTTAAGGTAAATGAAACAGCACTCACAATTAAAAAGCACTCGAAATGTGTTTTAATGACCACCAAAATGAAAATGAGCACAGAGACAGCACTGAACAGATGTGTTCAAATAATTAACGTAATATTGAGATTGACGTGGTATCCTTAAGTCTTGTGTTAAAGTGTAATCCATCTGCAATCCATGTGATGTGGGCAGATAATAAAGTAGTCCAATAGGCTTTGAAATCTTACAAAACTCATTTGAAATATTTGGAACGAGCTCTTGAGTGACTGGCTTCTGCGCTAGAAGTGGTAACCAGACTCAAAGTTATTCTTAAAGAAGTAAATGTACCCCCATTCATACCACCTCCTTTCATTCTAATAAGGGAAAAAGCTTTTCTAGGGTTACATTGTATCACAGGGTCCTTCATTATAAATTGCTTTTCTTATTATACACATTCCAACTAGACATTATTCAAAAAAACAACAACCCTGCAGACTGGATGAATAATGTGCATTGTGAAGATTTATACTGAACAACACGCACAATTTCTGCACAATTCCTTACTGATACAAACTATTTCCATATATTATAGCTTTTATGTGGCTTAAACGACAGCAAATATTTATTTAGAGAATAGATCGTATTGTTCCAGTTCAGTTATATTGAAATAATACTTAATAAGTGATATTGAGAGATTTCTGAAATCTAGCTAAGGCTAATCAGATTGCTGAAGTGTGGTATAAAATTGGAAGGGTGTTTTTTATTTTAAAAAGTTGTGTGTGCAATTAGTTCTCAAATAAATACATTTTTTGGGGGGGCAGGGGTAGCCACATGCAAATTCTGTAACAGGCTCAGTGGTGTCTCTGGCCAGAAAGGAGATCACAAGAAACAAAACAACTTGCAAATAATATATTATGATTTTGTACTGTGATATTACCCATTACAAGGGGACTGGGCTGACTTGTTTCAAAGTGGTTTGTTTTTAAAAATACTATGCATACTATGAATGCTCCCCTCCCCAAAAAAATGTTAACTTACAGCTACTTTCCCCTGAAAAATAAGAGAGCTCTATCAGGTTTGCAGAAGTACAAGAAAAGAAACATAAATAAAACTCCAGATCTCAGCATTCAGAATCTCTTGGGTGGAACTCTGAACAGGTGTTCCCTAGAATAGAGGAGACACTGCAACAGATTGTTTCAGTTCCCATTTGTCTTAATCTACTTGCCATGGTGTTCATACCTAAACGAGTTGCTAGTGATTTCCTCTTGTATAAAATTGTACATGAACAAATACAGGCAGATATTCAGGAAATGTCAGATCCTGGTGGGATTCTAACAGCAGGGTTATGAGGATAAACAGAATCTCGGTATTAACACAAGGCAGATATAGCCTGTTATCAATGGGACTGGGTGCTGCAAAGGCAGCTGCGGAATGGATGTCTATCCTCTATTAATTCACTTCAGAAAATATTTCAGCTACGCCATTAAACTGTTGGAGTAAATTCAGCCGCATGATTTACCTGATTGTTTTCTTGTTTCTTTCAGCAAATATCCTTGGCAGTGTTGCTGTGATGCTGTAGCACAAAACACTACTGCCATTTTTGGTGATAATAACTGCTATGTTCTTTCGAAGACTTGGGTAAGCAATAATGGATTTATACTTAGATGAAGAAAATGGTATCGGGTGTCTGAAACACCACAGTTCCATGATGGTAAACTCAAAGGATCAAAAGAAGAGGTCTTTAAAGGACAGGAGTTTTAAAGAAGAAAGGCTGGAGTAAGAGAGTTGTGTTACACCTACAGAAAAGACAATCAAGTCTCTAATCTGATAAAGAACTACTTGGGAGTAAGTCTCCTTGAATTTAATGAGACTTCCTTCTGAGTACAGAACTGAACTGTAACTGAGGGATTGTTGGCCATTTTGAAATATTTCCTAAGTTGCAAAGCAGAATAAATCATTTTATAACATTTTTCCATGTAAGGAAGTACAAGAAGCAGCAATGTGTTTGGAGGAGTTCAGAGGAGCGTAGATTTCAGTTAAAACATTAAGAAAGGTTTTAGCAAGGAAACAAGCTGCCAGTCTCATTCACTGGAAGGCAAAAGGCAAAGTGGACAAGCATTTATTGGGAATGCTTCAGGAAAAGTAATCTAGGTTTAGGATCAAAAGTGGGACTAGGTTATTCCTTTAATAGCTGCAATACTGCAGTGCAGTAGTCAACTAATCATTTTCATAGGTTTTGATTTTATTGAGCTATGTGAATTGCCAAAATCTTTGTTTGTAATTCAGGTTGTTTCCATGCATACAGTTTAGCATGAAACTATATTTTGTTCCCCCAGTTTATATGACGAAGCTACGTAAATGGCATAATTGTGAGCCCGTTACATTACATTGTTTTGTGTGTGGATATTTCTCTCTGACACTATGAAGCACAAAAGGTTCCCTGGTTTTCCAGGGAACTCCAAGCTACAAAGCAGGTTGCATGAAGGCTAGAGTATGAGTGGGGTGGGGCTTGATATGAAGTTGATAAGACATGATCTGCAGCACATAGACATGCCTGTTGTGTGGTGGTGAAGGCAGCAAAATTCATTGCCTTTGATGCCTCCATCACATCCTTGAGTAGCTGGCTATCCCATGTGGTTGAGAGAAGTGTTGACACGTGTCTCAGTCTGGGACATAGCGCTGGAGACCTGCTGTAACAAGTTTGCGGGGCAATTTGAAGATAAAACAACTCACCTCCATGTTGAGTTGGATGCTTCTGTTACTATGGAGCCAGGTGAGGTTTCTGACACAACTTGCCCTAAGTTGTGAGATTGGTTTCACTTGATGAGGCCTAAGGATGTGGACTAGGTTTTCAGTGGTTCAGTCCACAGCATGCTCTCCTGACTTTTACAGCTTCTTCAAGCTAGCCAAGGGGGAGTGGCCGTATTGGGTCCAGGAAGTGGATAATGAATATTTATAGCTAAAGCTATGGTTTTCCCAGTAGTGATGTATGAAAGTGAGAGCTGGACCATAAAGATGCCTGATTGCCGAAGAATTGATGCTTTTGAATTATGGTGCTGGAGGAGACTCTTGAGAGTCCCATGGACTGCAAGAAGATCAAACCTATCTATTCTGAAGGAAATCAGCCCTGAGTGCTCACTGGAAGGTCAGGTCCTGAAGCTGAGGCTCCAATACTTTGGCCACCTCATGAGAAGAGAAGGTTCCCTGGAAAAGACCCTGATGTTGGGAAAGATGGAGGGCACAAGGAGAAGGGGACGGCAGAGGACGAGATGGTTGGGCAGTGTTCTCGAAGCTACCAGCATGAGTTTGACCAAACTGCGGAGGCAGTGGAAAACAGGAGTGCCTGGCGTGCTCTGGTCCATGGGGTCACGAAGAGTTGGACACGACTAAATGCCTGAACAACAAAGGGGTTCTTGGCACTCAGAAGGAAATGGTAGTTCAGCCATTCCCAAAGAAGTCCTTGGACCCTGAGGTACTTGACAGCTACTATCCGGTCACAAAAAAAAAACCCCTGAAGGCAGTCCTGTTCAGGGAAATTTTTAGTGTTTGGTGCTGCATTGTGGAAAATAACAGAGTAGGCATCCCAAACACAGCCCTCCAGCTGTTTGGGGACTACAATTCCCATCATTCCTGACCACTGGTCCTGTTAGCTAGGGATGATGGCAGTTGTAGTCCCAAAACAGCTGGAGGGCCGATTTTGGGGGTGCCTGAGTTAGAGAAACACCTGTGAAATGGAATAAACTGCTGTGTGACTGCAGCCTGATCCATGCAAAGATAAATATGTAATAATAAATCTGCAGTAAAGCTATCCAACTTCTGCAAACAGGTTAATGGAAAGTACTCCAATTCTTATGTATGTTCTCTGCTTGCAAATAAAGAAGTTATTCTCTCTTACCAGGACAGGTCTCTGTTTGCAGTAGAGCACACTGAGGACGCTCTTAATAATTGATCAGATAGCCTCTCTCTCTAACTGGGATGAATTTGGTAGGGCAACTGCAAGGCTGATCTCTTTGGAGTTTCTCTTGATGTGCCAGTTCCAAAATTACCATTCATCTTCATCTGAAAAAGAAGCACCTTCAACAAAATTATGTTGTTAAATTTCTTAATTGAATCTAGATCAAAATTTTCCAAAATCTCGAATCTTTAGGATTAATTCAAGTAAGCTAGCCAGGTTCAACCAGGGTCGATACATATGTCATTATCTCTGAAAAGATACTCATTAACGTTGATTTAGCTCACCAGAGGAAACTCAGCAAGCATCCATTGCAGAATGCTATAATACTTGAGGCTTGGAGCTTGAAGCATGAATTAAGGCTATTAGCCTTTATGCCTCACAATGGGCAAAATCCATTTGCCCTGGAGAACAGTACAGATGCATGAAAGATGGTGATTGGATTCCATAGGGTTCTGGTTTTACAACCTTCTCTGCCCATGTGTGTCTATGGGCATATTGGCAGACCACAAAGCCAGATACTAGGAGAAATGGGAGGTCAGCATGTATCAATGGATTGTGCCAAGAGAAATTAAAACATATTGATCTCTGCGTTCAAGGCAGTGATTGATGCTTTTAAGCTTCCATTGCATCATCAGAAAATCCTGGGGTTCATAGTTTTTTTCTTCCTGGCTGGTTGTTTGTGTGGGGCTTTTGTGGGTGGGTGTATGTGTTATTTTTACCCCTATACAAATGTACAATGATTTAATCAATGAGGCTACAATCCTAAATCAATTTATCTGAGTAACCTCCATAATGTATCCTACTTATCTCTGACTACACATGTATAGTATTACATTGTTAGCTAACCTACCGAAACAAAATTTTCTTTAATACAACCATACAAAATATATTTTTTTCTCTAGAACCCCTTATTACTGTCATTATATTGTGATAGATATATAATAATGACTTTATGGTCTGGAAATTGACTTATTTGTCTTATAATGGATTTTGCGTGTTCTGTTAAATTCAACTGATTCTAATATGTAATCTCATCATTTAGGCAACAGTCTGCATTGCTGTATTAATGAAAAGAGGTCACAAAAGCCAACAGACCAAAATCTGTATCTCAGTTAGAATAATACACATTAGAAGTAATTTGGATATTTATCAGTTTTAAGGGGGGGGGGGATAAAGCTTCTAAAATGAGGACTTTGGGTCCAAGGTAATCCCAAAAAAAACATAGATCCAACTCAAGATAGAATATTAAGACATTAAAAAAAAAGAATTGCTCATTCCTATAATTAAATCTAGACTAGAAAGTATAGCCTTACACATGAAAGTATTAAAAACAGCATTAGCACATAGTTATATGAATTAATGTATGTAACAAAAAGACCTTTGTTTTCAAAAGTGCCAAACATGTCAACAGTATTTTTGTACACAGAGACATTGAGTACAAATTACATAAACTGAATCTCAAAGTCAAACTTTATGAGATTTTGGAAATCTCAGGTCAGTTCTCCTGTCTCTTTAAGGCTGTAGTCACATTACCTATTGATCCCAACAGGACTTACTATTTAATAGTCAGGTATAGGAGTGTGCTGTGTCAGTGTATGTGTGTGAATTGCATCAGGACCAGTGTGCTGGGAGATTACCAAAGAGGCACTTAAAAATGAGGTGGGAAGAAAGGATGGAGAAAGGATTCAATCAGCCTTGCACCACACTCTGTATTTTATTAAATTTCCCTTTCATCTAATTTGGCCATCAGGTTTGGTCAGCAGCAGCACCCCAAGAGAGTTTTTCCTGTGAGAAAGAAAGGTCTAGTCTGTAACAGAGTAAAAGGATATGGTCTTTTTGCAGTCTATTGGAATGGAAAACATACAAATTCTTTACAATCCATAGTACTGTCCTGTCCTTCATGTGCTCTGGAACGCATATGGAACAAATCTGGATAGGCAAACTAGAGGAAACTTAAAATACACCTTTGCTGAAGCCATTTTGGTAGTAAATACAAAGTCCTAATAGCTTCCTAAATTAGGCACTGAATCTGAATTTTATTAGATGTTCTGCAGCGCATTTAGACAGCTTGCTTGCATTAAAAGCGGGCTCTATGGATTTTTGAAACTGCATATATTAACACCCAGAGGGGTTCAAAAATGAGGATGCAACCTGTTTAAAATGAACAGGGAACTTAATTCACCATCTGTGATTCTTGTTGTGCTCTATATTTATCTGTGGCCAAATGTGGATATGTCTAAACCTGTACTGGATGGTGAATCCAGAGTGTTGGCATTTCCTAAATGCATTTTTTACACTGTGTATTTTGTCAGAAGCAAAATATTCCCCCTGACAATACATGTGTAATATTTACATCTCTGCAAAAAAAATAAAAATAAAAATGCTTCATGAACTATGATTTTATATTGTTTTTGTTTTAATTTGTATGCAACTTTTGACGTGATCTGAAGACAGAGAATGCAGTTAATCACTGTGCAAATATGTGCCAAATGTGGTTCTAGGGGATTCCAGCTTAAATGAAACAGACTATTTAACGCAATGTCGCAAAACTATAGAAGTAGAAATGTTATAGTATAGAGCTCTCGTTAGTTTCTAATATCAGATTATTTAAAGTCTCACTACAATGCGCTTTCCATGATTTTAACAATTAATAAAACCCCACACCTCAGTGTTCAATGAGGCTTACTCCAGGTAACCACAAAGTGGCCACATTACCCGTTTTCCTCATCCTTTCCATCTCTGTTTCTGTGTGATGAGCTGTTTCAAATTCATGTTGACTACAGAACTTGAGAATGGCAGTTATTATGTAAATTATTTGAGCCAGTAGGCGTTTGAGGATTTCCATCACGGCAGTAATAGGTCTGCACTGGTACAAAGGCAGATTCTGTGCAACAGATAAATGACCCCAGAAGGGAAATGAGAGCGTCATCGTCACTTACCTTTGATCTCCAAATGCTCATGGCGCCCAAAACCAAGGCGAGGCCATCCTGCTTTCCTCTACCTTGTTTATTCTCTTCTTCCTTTCAATCCTTCCTTCAAGTATTGGCCACCATCTTCCTCTATCTCTACAGCCATGTACACACTCTCTCTTTTACACTGCATCCAGTTCTCTCACACCGCTGGTCTGAGGAGCATGCAATGTGAGCCACACACCATCCATATCTATCCCGTTGTTTCTTGGGAAATTCTGCATTTTGATGCATTTCCCCCCAAAACCAGCTTTGAATCGAATTGAGAAAAAGAATGGATCTAGCTATGTTTTAAACTGGTAATGTGTATACAGCATATTCAGGTATATATTATCTCTCTCTCCCCCACCCCCACCCCCGCCATTCAAAGCTTGACAAGAACCCTGCTATCACTTCTACGGAAACAGCTCTGTTCTAAAAACTATAAAAAGGCTGGTGTTAGGTGATGCACAAAGTTGGGATCCAAGTGGAAGACAGGAGGAGGAGCATTACGATTGCTAGCCATAGGAGCCAACTCTGAGGGGCTGAGGTCCCTTCGGGACCCCAATAAAATATTTGCACCCCACCCCAGTTGATGGGCATTGCCATTCAAATGCTGTGTATGCATCGTTTCTTGTGATCCATTATAGAGGGTGGGGCTTACCTGGGTCCCTTCAGTATTTTATTCAAGTTAGCACCCCTGCTGCCAGCCTTCACTCACTGCCAGGGCTATGTTTTTAATAGGTGCATGAAGTTCAACAGGTAAAGCAGTGGAGCTGAGTTCCTACAGTTAGAAGATACAGAAACCTTTCTGCCCAAATGCAGTGGCCCTGCTTAGTGAGGAAAGAGAGGGTAGGGGGGAATCCCCCACATCCATTCTCAGCAGCGGGTGGTAGCAACTTCAAGTAATAACTTGTGCATCAACTTTCACGTGTAGTGGGGCTTTTCAATGGAAGGGGCATTTCAACATTTAGAGCGATGAGCACACACAGCGAGGTTTTAAGACGGGGAGCTGCCTTTGTCAGAGCTCACAGCGGGGGTGCCAACTTGGAATACTGACGGGGGTGGGCGGCAGATAAGCCCCGCCCTGCGTAACCGAGAAGATGTCGTGCACGCCCACTAATTGAATGGCCATCTACTGGGGAGGGGGGCTGCCCCCCTCAAATGTTTTGGGGGCCCCGAAAAGACCGCAGCCCCGAGGGGTGGGCTCCTATAATCGTATACACACAAAGGAAAAGGTTTAAAAAGAAGCAAACACCCAGTGTGACGGCGTCAAACGGAACGAGTTTAGGAGCGAGGTCCAGAGGGAAGTCCCAGACGGCCGGGCTGGGCGCCAAAGCGACGGACGGGCTGCCTTCGACGGGAGAGCAAGGGGGCGCGCAGGGAGAGCGAGGGGGCGGGGTTAGGGCTAATTCCAGAGGAGCGCGGAGGAAAAGCTGGAGAGCTGCAAGCGGGGAAGCAGAAGCGCGCGGCGCGTCTGCAAGCGAGGCGTCCTGAGCGGGAACTCAGGGGAAAGGAGCGCGAGGAGCAGGCGAAACTTAAGAGGCTGGCAACTTGGCGCGCTTGACCGACGGCAACCGTGCTGGAGAAAGAGGCGCCACCCCTCTCGCAGCTCCTCTCTGGCTGCCTGCAGAAGGAAAAAGTGAGCGCGTCGGAAAGGCGGGAAAGCTGAGAGCGCGCGAGCGGGAAGCGTCGCCATGCACTTCGGAGACGGGGCCGGCGGTTCCCCCGCCTGGGGAGCGCCGCCGTCCGCCTGGAACGCGAGCGAGGCGGAGGAACCGGGCGGCAGCGCAGAGCCTCCCCGGTCCGGCGGCGGCGCCAACGGGAGCAGCAGCAACCGCTACGGGCGGGACGAGGAGCTGGCCAAGCTGGAGGTGGCCGTGCTGGCCTTGACGTTCGCCTTGGCGGTGCTGGGCAACTCCTTCGTGCTGCTGGCGCTGCACCGGACCCCTCGCCAGAAGACGTCGCGCATGCACCTCTTCATCCGCCACCTGAGCCTGGCCGACCTGGCGGTGGCTTTCTTCCAGATCCTGCCTCAGCTGTGCTGGGACGTGACGCACCGCTTCCACGGGCCCGACGGGCTGTGCCGCGTGGTGAAGCACCTGCAGGTCTTCGGCATGTTCGCGTCGGCTTACATGCTGGTGGTGATGACGGCCGACCGCTACATCGCCGTGTGCCACCCGCTCAAGACGCTTCAGCAGCCCAGCAAGCGCTCCCGCTGCATGATCGCGGCCGCCTGGGCGCTCAGCTTCGTGCTCAGCCTGCCGCAGTACTTCATCTTCTCGCTGCGCGAGGTGGAGAGCGGCTCGCAGGTCTACGACTGCTGGGCGCAGTTCGTCATGCCCTGGGGGCCGCGCGCCTACATCACCTGGATCACCGGCAGCATCTTCGTGGCGCCCGTCGTCATCCTGGTCACCTGCTACGGCTTCATCTGCTACCACATCTGGAGCAACGTCCGCGACAAGACCCGACGGCGGGAGAGGCGGGAGGCGGCTCCTCCGCGAGGGGCCGCCCTGCGCAAGGGGCTGCTCCTCACGCCCTGTGTCAGCAGCATCAAGAACGTCTCCCGCGCCAAGATCCGCACGGTCAAAATGACCTTCGTGATCGTCTCGGCATACATCGTCTGCTGGGCGCCTTTCTTCACCGTCCAGATGCGCTCCGTCTGGGAAGACCATTCCAACTGGCACGGTAGGTACTACCTGCTGCGCTGAGTCTCTCTCTCTCTCTCTCTCTCTCCATCCTTGCCCCGGGAGTCTTCCTCCTCTAGTAGGAATTCCAGAGTGACTCCGGGTTTCCACTCTACTAGCGCTGCTGCTGGCTTCTTGGCACACAACCTGTTGCTTTCACTAAGTGATCAGAGTTGAATTTTGCTTTGGCAGCAAGCTCTGAACCCGTTTCTCAACTTTGCACCCCAAGCCCTAAGGCCACATATTTCAATTATTTGGAAGTAAGTGTGTGGGATATGTTTCACTGGAGCTCACTCCAGAGCAAGCGGGCAATTTATTTCAGGCATACTTTCTTGGAAAACATGCAGTCTAAAGATGCCTGCTTAAGAGCGTCTCCTCTCTGAATGGAGTTTACTTCTTAAGGCAGTATGCTTAGAATTGCAACTTAATGTTTAGAACACAGTAATGTGCTCTGGTCCATGGGGTCACGAAGAGTGGGACACGACTAAACAACAATGTTAATCTCCCATGTTAGTTTCAGGCTTACTAAGGAGGAAATGGATTTAGGCTGAAGTTGGTCACAACTGGACCTAATGGTCAGGGGTCCCTTTACCTATCAAATATTTAAAACTGAAAATTCACCATTGGACTGCGGTGGGCACTGATGTTCTGCCAGAAATATTCTTGCATGAACTGAGCTCCTCTGCCTTCTCCTTGCATTTGGGTTATAGATGCTGGTTTGAGTAAAATTCCTATCGGCAGTGCAGCCCTGCACATGTTTGCTTCAGCCCAAGTCACAACAATGCCTCCCTCCCTCCCTCCGTCCCTTACCTAAGCCTTGGTACAAATTTTCATTTGGAAGTGTTTGGTATTCTAGCTACTGAAAGGAGAATAATGGCTTGTTGGAAGGAATATAAGCTTTCTGCATTTCAAAGTCAGGATTGCAATCTATATTTCAGTATCAACAGGTTGAATTTAACTCGCTCACACGCAATCTCACCCTTTTACGGACAGCACAAGTTATATATTTCTACTCAGAAGTAAGTTGATTTGAGCAAACTCTCATGTAAGTGGATGTACGATTCAGCCTCTATCTGTATGGATTTGGTAGTATATACAAATAGGGGGCATATATACTGAAAGAGCAGCAAAAATACATATTCTCATACAGTAATTGTAAATAAAATTCATAGGTACCTATAATGGGTGTCATTTTAGTAAGCACCCTGAGTCTTTAGGCATGAAACCAAATACATTTATTCTAAAGGCGTCTCTGAAGGTCCACCAAAGTGAAATATTACTATTTTTAAAAATCATTCTAAGGCGCTCACTGCAGGTTATGCCCCCCTCCCCCAAGTCACTATGAGGTAGTTTAGACTTACAGAGAACAATCAGTCTAGTGAGCTTAATGGCTGAGTGATGATTAATTAGATCGTATCATGTGATTATTGAGGTTATTCTGTCGGTAAGACCTGACATAGCTATAATAATTCATTTAACTGTGTCAACTGTTCCACACAGGACGTCCCTATCAATCATAGGCTTGAAGAGGTTCTTTAAAACATTGGTTATGTGATTTGGTCCTCTCTGCCTTTATTTTCTTTTGTGCAGCTGTGAGGAGTTGATGACGGTTTGTCTGCTACATTATAAAAAAAATGTTTAAAAGAGTCTGAAGTAAACACAAATAACGTCCGGTTCTAGTGGAAAGTACAGAACGTAAAATATTTAGGGGGAAATCATGCTTGCAATGTAATTTTAAAATCACATAATTATGTAAATAATAATTTGATACGTTCATGACCTCTAAGCCCCACAGCTTTCTCTAATTTTTTTTTAAGGCTCTGTGATAGCTAGGGTTGTTTGTGGTTAATTGGTCTGATGAACAACAGACAACACAAGCCAAACTTTGCACTTAACTTCACAAGGGACTCAAAATGTATCTGCAGAGTTTTGTTTCCTTTTGCAGAAGCTAAATATAAAAGTATAGCACCAGACAGTTATAATGGATGAATTTGTAATCATACCTCTAG
This sequence comes from Podarcis tiliguerta, assembly GCF_965153285.1. Classification (NCBI taxonomy): domain Eukaryota; kingdom Metazoa; phylum Chordata; class Lepidosauria; order Squamata; family Lacertidae; genus Podarcis; species Podarcis tiliguerta. The sequence continues at coordinate 28,903,031 of NC_139543.1, read as the reverse complement.
AAGCTGTCTGAAAGGTTCTCCTAAGCCATGTTTGCCATTGCATACATATTGAAAAGAATAATACATAAAATTTAAGCCTTATCCATTAGAACCACGATAAGGCAATTAACTTGTCAGATTGTGTGAGACACTCATGACCAAGAAGAGTTTTTTTTTTAACAAGCTTGCAAAATGTTTATTTTGAAATGTAGAAAAATGAAAACTCAATAAAAATATTTTTTTAAAAGAAGAGTATTTTATTTTTTTTACCAACCTCCTATTTTGATATTCGTTTCAGGTTAACAATACATGCAAACCTATACTTACATACACAAATAGCTGTTATGGGAACAATACTTTGCTTTCTGCTCATTGGACATTGTAGTGCCCCAATGAGCCATATTAACCTAGGTTTGCCATATTCCAAAAAGTAAAAAACGAGGACACCCCAAAATTGTTGACCTTTTTTTCCCCGATTGACTTGCCTAAGATGCAGGACAAAGCGATGCCTTTTGGAAATTCCCCTGGAAATTCCACCTTTGAAATCCCAGTAACGGCAACACTAGATTAACCAAAATGTCTATTGATCGGTAGTGTGTAAGCAGTAGATAGAATATTTCAGCACAGGTAAGCAAAGCGTGTTTAAATCCAGTGACAGGTATGTGTGACAGATAGATAGATAGATGTGTGTGTGTGTGTTTATGACTGTTAAATCAGATCACCTGAAATTCAAAACATAAAAGAATACAGATTTCAGATTTCCTTTGGCAATTTTCTTTCCTCACTTCTTGTTTGAGAAGTACCAAGTAGAGCTTTTTAAAAACAACAACAGCACCACCCATAATCTGAAGTCCTTTGATTCAGGCTGTTGCAAACAGTTCAATATGGCTTCTGCCATATGTAATATGGGATCCTGAACAGCCTCAGCTCCATAATTTTATTTTTCTGCAATATCAGGACAATGGGTGAGGGTGATGAGAGGCTGCTGGAGGCAGGGCTTGTCAGAAAACCACTGAAGATGATTTTCTGAGAGGTTTCCATTGCCTGTGCTAATAAAGGTTGATTTGAAATCACAGGAAGGTCAAGTATCCTACTTGACACAATTTCAACAGAATCAGAGGCAAATGAAATTTTAGTGGCTTCAGGGAAGGAAGAAGCAGCCTGATTATAATGAACAAACTTGCTTCCAGATTAAACGAAGGAAATGTATGCATGCATATCAAATAAGACCACTTGCTTAGTCTTGCTGGCTCCTAAAATAGATTGTTGCCCTTTTAAAACGGCAGTTGCTATGTCCGAACATACTTTATATAGCAAAGTACACCGCAAGGTTGATTTTAATTTTAAACTGTGTTGAGAATTTATACCTCATTTACCTGCAGTGATGCTTAAGGAAACATTTGCATAATCGCAATGTACCAAGACAATACAATAAACAAGAAAAATCCATCATAAAACCAGATCTTATGAAAACCAATAAATTATAAAAGAAAAGACTTGTCATAATATAAAATTAAAATTGCATCACAGATATGCCAAACCATATTAACATTAAGGAGATCAAGCACTAAAATAAGTTACATTTTTTAAATGTAATGCATCTAGGTGGGTTGTAATGAATCAAAGGGGTTGTATTATTTGCATATCTCAAGGCTAGCCAACAGAATGACTTGAAGTTGTAGGACTACAGCTCCTATTAGTTCCAGCCAGTATGTCCAAAGGTCAGGGATGATGGGATATATAGTCAGAGAACCTCTGCAGGGCATCTCATCAGCTACTCCAGGTGTAAATGTTATACTGCTGAATTTCTCCTTAATTTGGGGATTTCTGAATTATTGGAATTTTTTAAATAGGAGCCACACTGATTAAATGCTGGAGTGGGTCTACCAGATATATATTCTGAACTTCTGCTGGTGCATAAAGGCGAACCAAGTTTATAAAAATTTATAAGAAGAAAATGCACAGTGAGGAAAGGACGATTGCACATGCACAAAATCTGTTACCGGTATCATGAAATTATCTTTTATCTGAAGGCAATTCGGGTTGGGAAGATGCAATAGCTGATGGAGTCCTGTGTCTTTAATAGTTGGGTAGAAGAGGAATTTCAGTAGGTAATAGCTTGCAGGTAAACCACACCTGTTGAAATCCGCCCCCTTCTGCACAGCTATTAAAGGCAGGGGCAGAGGAAGGGGGGTGCGGCCAGCCCGGGCGTCACCACTGGGGGTGTGTGTGACAAAATGCCAGGTAGCACTCACTGTGGGGCCTGCAGCATGCCCAAGTCATGCGTCTCTCCTGGGAGAAATGCAGTGGCTGAGGATCTTGCAGGCTGCACGCTGCCCAAACACTCTATAGAGCGGCTGAGTGGGAGGAGGCAGGCAGACTCCAGAGGCCCCGTGGTGCACCCTGCCCCTATGGGTGGCTTGCCCCGCCCCTGGGTGCACCATCCCAGGTGCCCAAATGGCTTCCTCCACCACTGATTAAAGGTGCAGGAGTCTGGTCTCTTTTACACCTGGCCTCTGTAGGGCAATTGGAGTGGGCTCCATGAAACTGTGGTGAAATAATATCAGAGTGAAACTAGGAGGATATCCCTGTTCTGTTCAAAAATGTTGGGACCCACCAGTTTATATCTGTGTCACAGTGGCAGACACACTCTTTTGGGGACAGGTGCATGATTAGTTATTAGAAAAAGACAAAATACGACCCTTGAACAAAATTTCTCTTAATGTCCACAGCCTAAGCCTAGAGGTGGCATTACAAGGAATTAATGAGCTGTCTGTTCAGTCCACTGAACAGTTGTGCAGAATGTTTGAGGTTGTTTGTACCAGAGTATAACTAAAGCAGAATTGAGTTTACAAGTAGCTGTCTGGATTAAGTAGAGGCAGAGAATATACTGTGCAAACAAGATTTTAAGAGGCATTTAACAAAGCACCAGAGCCTCTGTTCCAGCAAGTAAGTTTTCAGGCTGGTGTGTAATAATGGTTGTGTTAGTAAAAACATTGCCAACCTGTGGGACCGAACTGGTGTTGAGGGTCAACTGGGAACACCTTACTGGTGAAGCCGGCTGGGTTGCCTCTGCAACATCATGAGCAGCCAGCAGCGTTAGATGTAGTTAACCAGCACCTCACGTTTGCATGAGAGAGAGGGGGGCATAATACTAATACTTTCCTGGCAGGAGAGATACCATGATCACACACCTTCCATTTTGAAGGGGTTGCATTCTAGATAATTTTACATTCCTTTATTTTAAGCATGTGTAATACTTTTTATTGTTATGAAGTGCCTAGTCTGCTTTAGCAAGCTAATCCTGGGACTCGGCTACATTAGTCAAAAAGCAGTGTTTTGAATGCATTATAAAAATGAACACCAGATAGTGCTGGAGAACAAAACAAAATTTATTTAGGATTTTCCATAGTGCTTTTCCCCCTTAAGTTATAACAATTTTATTTTTTACTTATTTATATCAGTTTCCCCCCCTGTGTGTAGATCCACCCCTGGATTTAAATTGCATTGATGGCAAACTGCCTTGTACATTTTTAATTGTAGGGCTGTGTTTATATGTTCTATAATCAGGGGGGAAATCCTTTTAACAATAGGAGCTTGTGAAAGGTAACAACAAGAGCATTCTTGTTGTTTAATATTATTTATATAACTCCCTAAATTACACAAACTTCACCGTGTCTCAAAAGACACTGTCTTTTGAGGCCTCATGCATGTAAAAAATTAATTATATTTGTAAGAACAATTATTACAATAAATCAGAGCAGCCTAATCCTATAGTATCTATGCAGGATATATATTATGAAACAGAATAAATGCATAAACAAGGAGCTACAGTTGAGGAACATAATGTGGATTCATCTGCTATGGTGAGCATCTTCATATCCAGTCTTATTTAGTTATTTTCTCAGTTAATGAAATGGTTAACCACTGAATCAACTAGTCTTGGTATGGTGTATGAAATATGAAATGGAAGTTTTCTGTTTCATTTGAAGGAATAAAAGAAGGCAATGCATCGGCCTTGTGTCATTATCTGCATATAAAAATATTAATCTTTTTTTAAAAAATAATAATCACAGAAGCAATGGGTTAATGGCACAGATATTTGCTAAGTAATTTTCTGCTTTGTATTGACAGAGTCAGAGGACATTTTAATTACTGTCACTGCCCTTTTGGCCTGCTTGAACAGTTGCTGCAACCCATGGATCTACATGTTCTTTAGTGGGCACCTACTGCACGACTTCATACGGAGCCTCCTGTGCTGTCTGAAAACTGGGCAGAGGCTGAATAAAGAAGATTCTGAGAGCATCAGCAGAAGACATACTACTTTCACCAACAACAGAAGCCCAACAAACAGTTTGGACATGTGCAGAAAATCTCCAGATTTAGCACAGTCCATTAGGTCCATCCCCATTACATCCTGAAGCGTATATTTAAAAACTGGCATCCCATTGAGTTCCAGAACAGCACTTTTAGCACTTTAGCCATTCGTTACCACGTGACCCATGAACTAACAAGATGAGAGTAACTTTTTTGGAAAAAAACACAACCCAAATATGATGGTTTTGCATCAATGTAAATAAAGTTTGTAAATCAATCTATTAAAAAGTATAGGAATATATATGTTCAATGAAAAAGAAGGGAAACAGTAATGCGTGTAAATATTTTTCTACAAAGCTACAGTATTAACTTCACATTTGTTTGTTCGTTTGTTTGTTCTCAGACTCAATTACGTATAAATTAAATGCAGTGTGACTGTAAATGCAGTTGGTACTTCAAAACAGTCAAAATAATTGCCCAGATCCTCGGCTGGAATGCAGTCCTGGGCACTGTTTACATGTAGCTCTCAGAGAAATAAGTGAGCCTGACATATGTAACCTGAGCACAGGGCTGCAATGTTGGTGCATTAGGTATAGCTTCATGGTTGGTGCCGTTGAATGGTAGCATTTGCAAAACAATGCAAGTGAAGTCCTGAACTGGAAATCTGTAGACGAAATTAATAGTTCTTGGTTGAGGAACATCCTGATACTATACCAGTGTAGCCCCACAAAATTAAGGACATTTGACTAAGTGTAGACTAAATCTATGGCTGCCTTTTTACCCAAATCCTGTGGGAAACTGAGATCTAAGTGAATTGGAATTTTCTAGATGATACAATAGGATTCACATGGAACTTCCAGCTAATACACGCTTTCTCATTTAGTGAAGTGTCAGGGGAAACACTTTGTAGTGGTGAGAGGGGGAAAGAGTGGTAATATAGGGTGTGTACTGGGAAACGGTTGCATGTATTGCATCCACTGTGAGCATCAGAATTCCTTCTCTTTGAAGAAGCCTATAGGCGCGCTCTCTCTCTCTCTCTCTCTCTCTCTCTCTGTGTGTGTGTGTGTGTGTAGGATTCAATCCTTGCTTATAATGGGCTTTGGAAATGTTCTTAAAGAACTCAAAATGGGAACAGGGTCCACAAAAGAATGGTAATATCTTCCTCAAAAAGTTTCAAGTCAACATTGCTAATGCTGATTTGCTTCTTGCACCCCTGAACAGACTATACACAGATAGTCCATTCAGAGGGCCTGATAAAAGGCAGGATCATGTGGTTGGCTTGAAGGCACTCATAAGATGGCGGTGCCCTCTGATCTCTTTCTAGATTTTAGTGTGGAACACAGTTTTATTTAGGAAAGCAGCTGAGGCCTGGAGGATTGAATTAATATCAGGTGGGGCTGTTCAACTAAGTTTGACTCTGGGTAGATGTGTTGAAATCAATAGACAACTTAGTCACATTCATTCATTTCAGTGGCTTTGTTCTGGTTTAGTTGAATGCCATCCTTAGATTTCATAATGATCCTGTAGAAAATGACCATAATCCACCCAGTGTACCATATGTCACAAGCCATCTTTATATCAAGCGATTTTTGTTAATTTGTTGTTTATTGGTTCTCGCCACATCTTCTGCTTGTAAGAACAGAAAAGCAATATGCCCTGCCTTTGCGACAAAATCACTCTGCTGGCTTATATTTAGTTAGTGGATCACAAAACAAACCCCAGGCTTTTCTCAGCAATACCACTGCCTATGTAATTATCTCACTGTGCATTTCTTTTCATTTAATTTTATTATCTATGGTAGCACCATATGTTGTCTTACCCAAAATTGCTTCTTGTTGGTTTCAAAACATAATATCTCAGCAATGACTTTGTACATATTTCCAAGCATGCACCATTCTAAGAATGCTTGCTCTGCGGCACAAGGTTGAAAATAATTTACAGAAAGAAAAAAATAAAATGAAGTTTTCAAGGAACGGTGCAGGATTAAAAGTCTAACTCTGACTTTTGTGGTATTTTCTCACATTACTAAACTGCTGTGGAATGCAGTCGAGCTGCGTCATTTTTCTAGTGATATACGTGAACACTCAAATGAAAAGGATGTTTTCATTTTATTTCCGTTTCCCTGTCCTGACTTGGAGCATATCAGATTATCACCCTAGCAGAGACTCTCCTACTATGAATTATAGACATATATGCAACAATCAGCAATGCTTTTTCTCTCTTCTAGCTTGATTGAGCTGTTAAAACTTTGTTTGGCCTTAATGTACAGCTTTTTAAACCTTGTTTGCCCTTAATGTACAGCTTGTGACATCCATGATTGTGTCTTGCTACTTCTGTTGTCCTTTTGCATTGCTTGTAATTTCTTTGAAATAACTAACCAGAGGGGGTTAGTGGTTTTTTTTTTTTAAGGTACCTCTGGGACATATATATTAAATTGCCTATGTCCCAGATATGGGTGTATTCCATTATCTTCATTTAATTTGGTTTTTAGAGTATTCCTTCTATATTCAGAGGTTCCATCTATATCTAATCGTATCTATCATCTATCTTTCTATCATCATCATCTATCTATCTATCTAATCATCTATCTATTCATATATTGCTTCAAGGAATTACTACTATGACCTCAGCATTTATAGGTTTTTTTTCTGACTGAATGTCATATTGCCATGTAAAACAAATGGGAGTTAAAATGTAGGAACAAAGAGGGGAGTTTCCATTTTTAGAAGAGTCAGTAATACAATTCGATCTCATTGTGGGCTGCAAGGATGTGATGCAACAGCAAGGAAAGGCTGTTTAAAGTAGCCATGAGTGGTATGCAGCAAAATAGCTCCACTAGCACAGAGACTGCAGTGGGACTTCCGCTTCCTCTCCTCTCCCCATGTATCCCCATAATCTGTTCTGGGAATCCTTTCAGGATTTAAATCCTTCCAAGGCAACTTGCAAGTAACATTGAAATACATTAAGAAAATTACAGTACTATAAACAATATAAAAACAGAACAAGTTATCAGTTGGTGGTATATGGCCCTGTCAGTGTGTGTGTGTGTGTGCGCGCGCGCGCGCGTGAAAGCCCCAGCTGGAACAGGCGCTGAGGTATTTTCACAGGGTGGTTGTGGGAGAGGTTTCTGTTCTTTCTATCCTGTCTTTTCTTTAATTGTATGACAATCAGCTCTGCTACCTCAGCGAAGGAGCTGTCTTAGGCACCTGCTTTTCCCATCCTCTGAATCCATCATTCCAAAAGGTAGGAGGGACGCATTGCATTCTGGGACAAAAAGGGTGTCTGTCACAAACAATGGTATCCCTCTCCAAAATGCCCTGAAATGATACAGCATTCTGTAGGTGGAAAATGGCAACTCCTAGCTGTTGATCTCTTAAGAGTAGTTATGCCTTGTTCTATTGGCGGAAGGAAGGAGGAAAAGAAGGAAGATCCATTGTGCAATGCCCCCTAAAATTTTAGAATAATTTTGACACTAGTTTCAGGGAGACCTGAATTTCACAACACACCTCACTATATTTGAACTGAAACTACTCATTATTTTTAGAAGAAAGAGTGTTCAGATTTATGGCAGCTATCCTTTTCCCAGCAGTCGTCAACCTGCCAAACAACTGAGGAGACTGGCAATGTGAAAGCATCTGAGGATTCAAGAGGCACTTAGACAATCATCTTTGTTGTTGTGGGCTGGCTTCACATGCACAGTTATGCACACTTTTTTTAAAAAAGAAAGAAAACCAGAGACTAATTATTTGTCTCTCAGAAGCTTTTTCTGGCTGGAGAGAGTGGTTTTTATTTTAAAAGGGGGGTTGTTCTTTGAATAATTGAATAAAACCCCTGAAAAGTATTGTGCTGGAGAGACTGTGCTTGAGGTGATATGAGGTGATAAGTCTGAGGTGAAAGTTCTTTGTTGGCTGTTTTGCAAATACAACTCGTCACTTAAAAATGTGGCCACTGATTTCTGAACGTGATTTGCTGGTTTTACATTTTTTATTTTATGCAGCTGGAAATGTGTACGCTGTGGCTTATATTATTCACTAAACAGATGAAATTTTGATTTACTGTATCGTCTTGGATTCAGAAGAGATAGCACATCATTTAGTCAGCCTAATCCTAAAGGAAGGCTTTAAGTCACATTTACAAAACACATCTCTTAGTACCTCTTTACTGAAAATAATCAAAACAATTCTGCAGCATTTTAACATAATTTTATAGTGCTGCAATATATTTTTATGTGTATTCCTAATATTTCATCCCTGTCAGCATTTATGTCAGTTCAATCCATTACTGCTTTTCCTATCTTCTACTGAAAATCTGTGTGAGGAGGGCTGAGGCTGGAGGCGGAGAGTTTTGCCTTTCTGTGCAGAAAATAATGCTATGACTTTGGTGTCCTCCCTGGAAACCTGATGAGGCACCAAGATCTGCTACAGATCTTCCATCTTACACTTAGGCTGTATATATGTGTAAATAAAACAGCATATCCTAAGACTCCTTTGACCTTTATCCCTGATTGGTGTGTGCTCATCAGTAATGTACAATATTTATCTTTTAAACACATGTAGTTCTCTTAGTCTTTCATCATATTGGCTGCCTTTAGAGCAATGTTTCTTAAATTGGGAGAAAATATAGGCTCCCAGGAAGGCAGCAAACTGTTTTTCAGTGGAGGTTCAACACTAACCAAATTGTAGGTTTCCCCTAGGCCTAGGATCACCAAAAAGAGTCAGGGGACTTGTGTGACCTGCTTGCTGCTGGTCCAATCACTTCATGAGGTAATAGGTCACCTTTTTCTAGCCTGGTGTCTCCTCAGTATATTTCGACCATCATCAGCCCCACAGATGTGCCACAGTTGTGGTCCCAAACATCTGGAGGGCACCAGACTGAGGAAGGCAGCAAACAGCTCGCGCTGGATTATTTGGCTAACTAAATGGCTTTGAATGCTCTTCCACTTAAAGTCCTCTCACAAAACGAAGAAGTAAAATGTGAAGATGGGGAAGGGGAGACCTAACTTTTCTTTACAACCCACAGCTGGTGCTTCTTTTCAGAAGCAGCAATTCTTATCTCAGCAATCCTGAGAATGACAAGTGACTTCAAAAAATGCCTCAGTGGAGACCTTGCAAATAAAACAAAGCCAGAACAACTTAACATAATTTCCAGCAGAGTATTTCTGGTATTTATCTACTGCTCTCTGTTCTTTATCTGTTTTTTTATGTTCTTGTTCCTAATTTTTTTAAACATCATTTCAATGCTAGCATCATCATCATTTCAATGCTACCATCCTCAAGTGGAGAGGAAAACCTCATATTTGCTGAAATAAATAAATGTTGCTGACAGATTGCTTGTGTGCATATCATTTGCTGTTTCCTCAGGCAGGTACCGCCAGTCTTTGCCGCAGAGTGGTGCCTTGTTCAAATGCAATGCGCTAATAGCTCTGTATCCAGCATATTATTTTTCTGCAGTGTTTCAACTTTCTCTTTCTGTGTTTCGATCCTGGCAAGCAGCAACTAGTCTAGTTCAGCAGCTAGCAAAACAAATGAGAGCTGTAGGCTGTGTATCTACTCTTTCCTGCTTTAGGGTGAAGATGTCAGAATCTGACAAGATGGAATTCTATAATTCTATCACATCTGGCCCAGTGAGAAGATGGGAGAGCATCTTCTCATTGGGTAGACTACATTTACAGCATTCCCCAAATCCGCCAAGCCTGTAGCACTATTAGAAAAAGAAAGAAATGAGATTATTTTGCATGACTTCTTTTTGAGAAACGCATGCTGGGTCTTAATAGTGCTTCGTTTCCAATGAATGCACAGCCCATAACTTCCTGCTGAAATCCTAGACCTTTTCATACCACAAATGTTCTGGGATTTTTGTCCTACTTTTGTGGCACTGTAGGCCCTCCAGGCAGCAATAATGTTGTAGCACTGGAGAAGCCTCACAGAACTAATAAAGCAGAATACATCCACCACTAATGCACTGTTATTGTGTCAAGAACATTTTGCAGAATACTTTCGCAATAAAACACCAGCCTGGAAGGGGCCCTGGTCAGCTCCTTCAGTGCCGCCCCCTGGAATGGAGGGGGGAGAGAGATAGACCTCTTCTCTACAGCTGCTTCAGTCGTTGGAGGGGAAAGAGTTTAATGCCACCCAACTCCTCTTATGGCCCTGCCCTGCCCCTTCTGCTCACGGAGAAGAATATGGACTCATTTGTATGTGTTGCATTTGCAATATAACACTGTGCCACCAGATGGCATTGTGGAATCCCGTTTTTCCCTACCAGATTTCCCTGTTTACATTTACAATGCATTTAGTTGGAACGCTTCTTTGATGTTTCTAGATCCAGCTTTGAAGCCATTTCATCCTTGGCAGTTCCTCAGTACTGTGGTAAGCCTCTGGCTTAAAAAAAAGAGCGCTAAGAATTTGGCTGCATTCCTGGTGCCTCAGAACCCAGAGTGTGGCCTCCACTTGCTGCCACATCAACAGGTACACCACAAACCCCTTTCAGCTGCTGCCTTGGTTTCTCTGCCCTGTTTGCCCACCAACAAAGACTGTGCCAGTGTGCCTGCTCCCTGTGACCTGTGGGAGTAGGAGCCAGATGGCCATATATCGTGTTTGATGGTTCCTCACAGTGATACTTTAAATCATAAGTGATCACTTCATGGACCTTTTTAAAGTGTCTATAGTCTTTTGCACTCATTTGTCACAAACCCTTTGTGAGATATATTGCCTCTGCCAAAACTGGCTTTGATAATATGTGACGTCTCATTACGTGACATGGCATTTCACTTATCCACTACTTGACAGATGAGCTCTTTTCTAAACCTTTTACCACAGCAGAGCAATGGAATTAATCTCGGCACTGCAGCTTTCTCCTCAGGGTTCCAGGGCATTTCACAACACCTCATGCTCAGAAGCAGCGGTTCTCACATCATAACGTCAGCTTGCTCGTTTAATTGACTCTCATTATGGAGATATTTATGATTTAGTTAGTAGAAACATTTATATCCGGCCTTTCCACTCAAGTCAGATCCATAAGGTGGCTTTACAGCACTCTGAAAACAATACAATAAAGAAAATAATAAAACACTAGAGCATAAAAAAGAGCAGTAAAAATAAAAAAGCACAGCAAAGGCAGAAGGACAATAGAGACAACTAAACTACTGAAACTAATCACCCTCTGAAATAACAGGGTGCAACCCTTTGCTTGAGGTACGTTGGCTGAGTGGTCTTGGGAAGCTGTTTAAGTGCTATTCCATCTGTGGAAAAGAGAGTTACACCAGGTCTTGCGCAACAGACCCACTTTTTGAAAAGATCAGACCTTTTGTGATAAGAAAAGTGATGAGAAAATGCACCGGAAAATGTGTGGTAACACTTACCGTATTTTTCCTTCTATAAGACTAGGTTTTTCTCCTAAAAAATAATGTCAGAAATTAGGGGGTGTCATACTCTGGGCCATCTCCCCCCATTTTCTTAAATCTGAGCCTCCAAAAATACATGGGGGCGTCTTATAGATGGAAAAATACGCAACGTCATATTCCACACAGACAAATCATAATGAATGCTCATTAAATAGCCAATGCTGTCTAACCTCCATGCAAACAAATTAGGATGAATGTTCAACAAAGAGGTTAGAGGCCTATATATAAAATGGCACAAGTTTTAACTATGTATGTTATCGCATAACCCAAAGGTACTTTGTGGTTCTCTATAGCCTAATCACCCAGAAATAGATTCCAAAAACTTATTTTTCTTGTTTGCAATGTCATCTGCAGTTGCAAGAAAAAGCATCCCATATCAGTTAGGCAAAACTATCATGGTCTCTTGCAGTATAAGATGTTAGCTGAAAAGTTGAGAGGTTATGGATGATGAAGCATGAGGCAAATTCTGTTGAATTAAATAAAGTAAAAAATACAGAGTACTGTACATAAGAGAGCATCTTGTATTTTTAGAACACACAGAATACATCAAGGTGTTTGCTATGGAGCCTTTTGAAAACCAGTGAAAGGCAACACCTTACCTGTATGGTATTTTGTATTTTTTTTATTTTCTTTTTTAAAAAATCTTTTCTTTCATTACAAATGTACTTATGACATACAGCTTACATAAACAACTCTCCCTCCCCCCTTTTGGACTTCCCTCAACTTCCATTTCTGATTTATTAAACTCATTAGTATATTCTGCTGTTTTCTACAAATAACATAATTTCCCTTTTATTACAATATCTATTCCCTATCCAAAAAGTTGTGAGTGTTTATTTAAATCCTGCCATCAGGTCAGTATTATTTCTTTGTTTCTGCAAATATAATATAAAATATAAAATATAATATAAAATATAAAATATAAAAGGTTCCCACTCTTTTTCAAAATCCCTATTGTCGTTTCCCCAAAGTCTGTGTGTCAGCGTCGCCATCTCCGCATAGCTCATCAGTTTTTCTTTGGTATTTTGTATTTCTAACACACCTCTTAAGACTGTGCAGAGATGTTCCAAGATGATAACTTTGGTGTGGTTCAAATTTGCGTTATCTTAAGAACTTCATTAGTGATACTAATCCTGAAGTGGCCGCAAAGTTTCTTTATCCACTGCTGCAATAATGTGGATAGCAGCAAACTGGAAGAAAACTGGCGTTACTGATTTTTGCATATGGGAGGATATGGAACACTGCAAGCTTATCTGAATTAAATATATAAACTGTGCGTGTGTGTACACACACCACACATACACATACGTTTACTTGCCAGCATATGGCTTTTAAGTGGTTACAGAAGGCTGATTAATGAACAACATATAATTGGGTTTGTTGTGTTTTATTTGCAGCATTTCTGAGCAGTAAATGGACAATATCTCTCTTTTCTTTGCTTTAATGTTTTCCTCTCTCCCTCCCTTTCCTTTTGCCTGTCCCCCGTCCCCCCCTTGGGATTTAGCAGTGCATTAGTTTCTTCTACATTTGACTGTGTCTATGTAGGTGTTTCTATGAGCGTACATACCATGTAGACGATATTGTTACTGTGGTACCTCGGGTTACATATGCTTCATGTTACATACTCCCCTAACCCAGAAATATTACCTCAGGTTAAGAACTTTGCTTCAGGATGAGAACAGAAATTGTGCTCCGATGGCACGGAGGCAACAGGAGGCCCCATTAGCTAAAGTGGTGCTTCAGGTTAAGAACAGTTTCAGGTTAAGAACGGACCTCCGGAACGAATTAAGTACTTAACTCGAGGTACCACTGTATTCTTATTATTATTGGTGGATCAATGTCGGATGTTGTTTCTAAAAAAGAAGAAGAGAAAGAACCCAAACCAGTAAATAAACAAATAGCACGCTTGAATACACACCAGCCTGTCACTTTGTAAAAACAGTACTTATTCTAATTCTTAAAGTTCAACATGGAATAGATTGAAATCCCAAGAGGAATAAGCCCTGGAACTATTCTGCAGAGGGCTCAATCAGAAGCAGCGATTCCTCAGTTACAATGTGCAGGGTCCTGCAGGTAGCAATTAATTAGTCAAGCAGTAACAGTATAAGCACACACCAGGGCTGTGGTGTTCTCCTTTTACTGTGGAAGTATCTGTTCCTCTTCTGAACTTAATGATGTTTAATAAGCTATAATAAACTGAGTTAAAACTAGTATAGAATTAATGGCCCACCTTGCTCACCTTTGCTGTCTGAACCGTTGTCAGGTGCAAGGCGACATGTAACTAGGAAAACCCCTACAATCTCTTGAGTTTGGTGCATATGCATACAGTGCTTGTACAGTAACGTAAACATATGCTGTGCAGTGCTTATCTCAAAGTGTTTTCTCGATAAAGTGCTTAATAAAACAAAAACAAAAACCAGAAGGTCTGTATGCTATGGATAATGAAGGAGGGAGTCGTAATCATCATATGTGAACCATCTCTGTTTACCACTAAAATCTCCACACGTTTGAAGACAAAAACCTGATCCAGTGGGCTTGCATGCCTATAAAATCTCAAGCAGAATTTTACTCACTGTGTTTGTGAAAAGTGGGGTTTCTAATGCCAGTAATAGCACTGCTTTGAGCCGCAGGCATGATAAAGCGCAGATGTCCCAGGACAACTTTTAAAATCCCTTATTCCATAAACACCAATTTAAACAGTTGGATAAGGAAAGTTTTTTTTTAAAAACTAGCAGGCATGGATCGTAAACAAATGTCTCCGTAATGAAAGTGTGTATGAATATTGAGCTCGTCCTATAAAAAGAAAGGGACGCAGTGTACATTTTCAAAACTTTCACAAGGGAGAAATCTTGCTAACGATACTCATGGGACGTGCCTGGACATGGGAAGTTTTGTGCCACATTAGAAAGAGAGAAAGAGAGAGAGAATATAGTTAGAAACATCTTTTATAAAGATTTTAAAACACACAGCAATCACAAAGCATCACCTTATATAAGCAAAACCATATTCATGATTTTAGAGAGCGGAAGGGAAGCATTTCTAGTCAACCACATTGATTACAGCATGTCAGGAGTTAAATCCTGGCACTCTTCCTCAGCAACAGGATGGGAATCAATGTGATTCCCACAGGGGAAAAAGAAAGGAAAAAAGGGGACAGAGGTACAGTGGTGCCTCGCAAGACTAAATTAATTAATTCGTTCTGTGAGTCTCTTCGTCTAGCGGTTTTTTCGTCTTGCGAAGCAACCCTATTAGCGGATTAGCGCTATTAGTGGTTTAGCGGCTATTAGCGGCTATTAAAGACTTAGCGGATTAGCGGATTAGCTGCTAAAAGGCTATTAGCGGTTTAGCGGCTTAGAAAAAGGGGGTGGGGAGCGGAAAAAAATCTCAAGACTCGCAAGACATTTTCGTCTTGCGAAGCAAGCCCATAGGGAAATTTGTCCTGCGAAGCGCATCAAAAAATGGAAAACCCTTTCGTCTAGCGGGTTTTCCGTCTTGCGAGGCATTCGTCTTGCGGGGCACTACTGTATCTGAGTAGCATTTGACTCAGCTGAATTAGGGTTGCCATATTTCAAAAAGTAAAATTCCTAACACCAGCAAGGTTGAGCTTCTTTTTAGGAAACCCACCAAAATTGTTAAGCTTTTTTGTGGGAAACCTAACCCCAAAACTGTGGTTTTTAAGTTTTTGAGCTGTTTCCAGTGCTTTTTCCACCGTGTTGCCATGCACCCAGGTTTGCCTTGACATTTTGCCAACTCGGCAAAATTCCCCCCTGACGCCATTTTTACACCTGAAAAACAGGACATGTCAGGAATTTCCCTGACATATGGCATGCCTAAGCTGCCTGCACATTACAACACATGTAGACTGAACTTGCAGTGATCCATGTGTCCTATACCCAACTCCCTCCAAATATTCCCAATTTGCCTTGGCCCACAGCTAAACCCAGTACAGTGGTACCTCCGGTTAAGTACTTAATTCGTTCTGGAGGTCCGTTCTTAACCTGAAACTGTTCTTAACCTGAAGCACCACTTTAGCTAATGGGGCCTCCTGCTGCTGCCGCACCACCGGAGCACAATTTCTGTTCTCATCCTGAAAGAAAGTTCTTAACCTGAAGCACTATTTCTGGGTTAGCGGAGTCTGTAACCTGAAGCATATGTAACCCGAGGTACCACTGTACTCAGTCCTAGATTTTACAATGTGTTGAGAGCAGTAAGGTGTTAATCTGCTTAAATTATTATAATTATAATCATCATTATTATTTTATTTATTGATGTGTTTGTCGCCCTCAGCTCTTTTGGGAGCATGGGCAGGATACAAACTGAATGATTTAATGAATGTGGGGCCAAGTCCAGGTCACAGAAGCTCCAACATAGTTTTGCTCATGTCAAGTAATAAGGCCACTATTACTTGAAAATGTCAAAACTCAAAGTAGCTGCAGCCCCCATGGCTTGTATTTCTCTCTCTCTCATTTATGGGATTAGCTGTTTATTGAATGCAAGACCTTCAGTTTATCACTTGATCAGCTTTCCCTTCCTCAGCTTTCTGCCTTGGTATATTCGTCGTAAAACAGCAACATTGCCTTATGCAGAGCCTCTTTTTGCAGACGTGCTCCAGAGATGCTGGACAATTTCAACCTGGCTTTGAGCCCACCCTGCATTCACATGGGACGCTAAACAAGATGAGCAGCTGGTCAAATGGTAAGTTTTGTTTGGACATCTATATTAATGATAATATGGTGCTATACTTTCTGCCATAAATTATAAGGGTGTGGTTAAGTTTTGGGGGTGGAGCTTATCAAGTGGTGATGCTTTCCTGCACTTATGTTATGTACTGAGTTGAATAGGATCCAAATGCAGCAGTCTAATTGGTCCTAGAACAATAGGATCCAAAATGCAGCAGTCTGATTGGTCCTAGAACAATAGGATTCAGAATGCAGCAGTCTGATTGGTCCTAGAACAATGCAGCAGTATGATTGGTCCGCAGGAGCCACCCAATCCAGCTCCAGGTGGAAGTGAATCCGCAACCTGATTGGCCTACAGGAGAATCCAGGAATTAGCCAATCACGTGCGGCCTATTGTGTAAATAATGTATATAAAGCAGATATTTTGGGGAAACTTTCATTCCTCACTACTATGAGCTGAATAAGGAGCATGAAATCCACTCTCGACTCCGAGTATATTTCAACTTACTACTTGCTAAAATGGCCATCATCTGTATTCATAATTTGTGATGCGTGGCTTCATACACACCATACATTTAAAGCCCAACCCCTCTACAAAATAATAATAATATGGGAACTGTTGTTTACTCCTCACAGAGCTGTAACTCCCAGCACCCACTACAGTTCCCTGGATTCTTTGTGAGAGTTGCTTTAAATTGATCAATGTGTACACAGCTCTGCCTTGAGCAATAGAGGCTCATGGTTAGAGCTGCGTTTCCGAAACATGGGAAGCCACAGTATTCAGAGTCTGAATCTAGCTAAATATTCTCCACACTGATTGGTAGCAGCTCTCAAGGATCCCAGGCAAAAGCCTTTAGCTGGGTACCAGCAGTAAGCCAGAATTCAGACCTTGGAAATGTGTGCAAAATTGTACACACATCGAAATTGTGACCATGCACATACAAAACATGTGTGGATAATTTATAACAACACACACACTATGTGGCTTCAAGGGCTTAAAAGCAATGCAGTAGGGGATTTCAAATGTATAAAAGAAAGGCAAGGGTTTGGGGTTTTTTTAAAGCCAGAAATTTTCCTAAGGGAACAACTCCAAAAAGAAGGGTAAATGTTTTCATAACCTCTTGCAACAGCACCATTATAAGTACATATAATATTTTAAGAAAGTGAGAGTGTAGTAACTGTCTACTTCCCTAGATAAGGAATGCTTGAACCTGTCAATTTCATATTCTGTCAGTTTCTCATTTTTTCCCCAATCGTAGCATCAGTTCTCCACATTTCTGCATAAGCTTGTGATTTATTTCTTTTTCAAATAAAAGTTCTCATGAAAATTCACTATCTTTTGGGTGCATTCTCCCTCCCCCCAATATACACATCGTTGTATGAAAACTTGCCTAATATACACATTACTGCAAATCATATTGCCACCAACAGTTGTACCCTTCTGCTACAGAAGGCATTTTTTCAGGTTATTTTCACCAGTATTTGTGCACTTCATAAATGCACATGCCTTTTTGCACACATTATTTAGCTGGGGGAACTGCATTCCAAAATCTGTGGAAATGTGAATGCCAAAGGATGGCTGAGCTTTGGTTTGCATCAGAAAGTGCATCTACGGGAATCCAGATTGGGAGGGTTTGGAATAGGTAGGTTAATTTTTGTGGGGGTGATCATTTTGGTCTTGGCTATTTTGTCTGAGAGAGCAAAGTTGGTATTGTTCCGTCTCTTCAGGTCTTTGTTGATTTGTCACCACAAAGAGTTGTAGTTGTGGAGGTCTAATTTGTTGAGGAATAAATCTGGCTAAGCTGATCCAAAAATACACACTCACACCCCGCTTACAGACAAAAACAGTTCTCACTACAGCCAACCAAAGGCAACCAACCACACCCTAAGCCACACCCAACCTCTCTCACTACTAAGGAAATACAACAAGTGAACCCATACAAGTAACGCTGACACAACCCCTCACACACACTAAGTACAGTGGTACCTCAGGTTAAGTACTTAATTTATTTCGGAGGTCCGTTCTTAACCTGAAACCGTTCTTAACCTGAAGCACCACTTTAGCTAATGGGGCCTCCCGCTGCCGCTGTGCCGCCAGTGCATGATTTCTGTTCTCATCCTGAGGCAAAGTTCTTAACATGAGGTACTATTTTTGGGTTAGCGGAGTCTGTAACCCAAAGTGTTTATAGCCCGAGGTGTTTGTGACCCGAGGTACCATTGTAGAAAAATAGAAGCATAACCACCCGACCCCACCCCACTTGCCACTCCCTTCCCCCTCTTCCCTTCTTCTTCTTCTTCTTCTTCTTCTTCTTCTTCTTCCTCCTCCTCCTAATTGTTTAAACCAATTCATAAACCAAGAATCTATACATTGATCACTAATAATGAAATATATGTTGTAGATATTTTTACACATTTATTATGCTATTTTTGTGATATACAAATGACGTGAGAAAAATTGGTATACTTATCCATATAACATTATTCTTGTTTATAAAACCCAATAAAAAAAGAAAAAGAACGTGCAGTTACGATAAATTCACCTTTAAATGCAAACTGAATCAGTCTCTTGGCATGAGTCAGGATCCATTGCCCCAGGGGTCAGATGCCGTGAATGTGCGAGTTCAATGCTTGCGCACCTTAATGTTAGACTTTACTTATTTCTTTCTTATTTTCCTTTGGTGAATGCAAGCAATTACAGTACCCAGAAAACAAAACACTAGCACCGCCTTGTGGATAATATTGTTATAGGTGGTTTTTTGGGGGTGGCCATAAACCCTAGAAATTAATAAATTGTAGGATTTTGATTAATTGGGATAGGGATGAAAGTACAAACTGCAGATCTGTGCCAGATACAGAACCCCTGGGCTGGTTTATGCAAACCAGCCTGGCTGATCTAGTGAAGAGCAGAATCCTTTGGCCTGGGATGACAGATGTTGCCAGCATAACTGGGTGTGAGGTGACAGGGGATAAAGAACTTTTAGTCGGGTGTTCTGGGAAGAAGAATAAGGAAGAGCGACTGGGATCCATCTTGAGCAGGCTGGCTGCACAGCTGTGGGGGACAAGCCCCTCTTGAAAAGACCATGTTGTAATATCTGGACTCCCTCCATGCAGACTGAAGGTGTAAGTAGGTGAAGAAACCATATTTCTTAAAGCTACAACAGCCTCCTTTGTGTCTGTAGTCTCCAAAGGAACACAGATCCTGAATAAGTGCCTGGAGCGCCATAGACTCTTGCTATTGCTTGGCAAATAGAGGGGGAGGCACCCCACTTTTGTAACAATACTATTCTGAAACTCTCCCCCCCCCAAAAAAAAAATAAAACCCCACCCACAACTGTTGAGGCTATTATTAGAAGTACCTTGATTTAGGAAATAAGTCATATTACAGTCAGTGGGACCAACTCTATGAGAACATCTTTAATATGATATATGTTTTTCAGCCAGACACTTTAAGAAGAGACTTTGCTAACATTTCTTCATGAAACAAGCTCTTCCTTTTTTATGACCAGGGTTGGATGAAACATTAAGCAAAATAAGCACGTAGTTAGGGCATCGGGGGAAGGGGGGCCAAAACAGATTTGCCGGATTTACCATGAACCATATGGTGCACCAGTAGTAGAATTTTCCCCCAAATATAAATAAAGTGAAAGTGTACAAAAATAAACATTATTTTCCAGGTTTTGTTTCATTCTGAAAAATAAATTTTTATTTTATGGTTTATTATTGTTTATATTTTGAATTAGATATAGATATAGATATAGGAGCACCAGAATCTTTTAAGTGCTTTGGACCTCTAAAAGGTCTTAATCTGGCCTTGTTTATGACATTCTGTTTGGTCCTAATGAAAGTATGTAATTGTCCTACTGTGCCTTTTTATACGTGGCTATCCAGGTAGACGTGGCTATCCAGGGACGCGGGTGGCGCTGTGGGTTAAAGGTCGGCGGTTCGAATCCCTGCGACGGGATGAGCTCCCATTGCTCGGTCCCTGCTCCTGCCAACCTAGCAGTTCGAAAGCACGTCAAAAGTGTAAGTAGATAAATAGGTACCGCTCCAGCGGGAAGGTAAACGGCATTTCCGTGCGCTGCTTTGGTTCACCAGAAGCGACTTAGTCATGCTGGCCACATGACCTGGAAGCTGTACGCCGGCTCCCTTGGCCAATAAAGCGAGATGAGCGCCACAACCCCAGAGTCGGCCACGACTGGACCTAACGGTCAGGGGTCCCTCTACCTTTACCTTTATCCAGGTAGATAAGCTGATCTAAACAGGACTGTGCTATATTCCTGAAGCAGCAAGCATGTAGTTTGGGCATACTCTTAGATCTAGCCTTCCCACTTGAGGCTTAAGTGCCATCAGTGGCTCAAAGTAACTTTGGATGGTCTGCCAGTTATGGCTGTTCCTGGACAGGGACAGCCTCCCCACTGGAATGCATGCTCTAGTAACTTCACTGTAAAGTGCTCTATATGGGGCTGTTATCGAAGCTGACGCAGTGGCTGTAACTAGGGCAGAACGTGGGAGATACGCTGCTCAGCGGAACAGCTTGCAGCAGCCATATAACACTGGTTTCAAAAGGAATCGCGCCGGCTGCCAATTTGTTGCTGATCCAGGTTTCAAGGGGCAAGTGATAACAAAAGCATCTCTCCTCTGTGTCTCCTTGCCTGATCTTTGTGATTTGCTGCAAGAATCTTCTCTGTGTCTCCTGTTAGAAGCTACATATTGGAGCAAGGGTGTGTGTGGCTCACCTGTGGCCCCCCAGATGTTGCTCAGTGACATCACCCCTGACCACTGACTATGTTCACGGGGGCTGATGGGAGTTGGAGTCCAGCAACTTCTGGAGGGTCACAGGCCCCACATGGGTGCATTATGGGGAGATGTGGGAGAGGGCCTTGGCTATGGAAAAGCCTCCCCCTCTGCCTGCTATCAACTCTGGACTCATTTTAGTGACAGGTAAGAGCTTGTTTTTCACTTAGCCATCTGCGTTTTGTTAAGCTGCCTGCCAAATATTGTGCTTTGCTTAGGTGGGTGTGTCTGTGTGTGTTTTTAAAAGTGCTGTTTGACATGATTAATTGCTTTAAATGAATTATGCACCCCACCTTGAGATCAAGCTAAATAAAGGGTTAAAAGTAAAGGGACCCCTGACCGTTAGGTCCAGTCGTGATCGACTCTGGGGTTGCAGCGCTCATCTCGCTTTATTGGCCGAGGGAGCCGGCGTACAGCATGTGGCCAGCATGACTAAACCACTTCTGGCAAACCAGAGCAGTGCACGGAAACGCCGTTTACCTTCCCACCGGAGTGGTACCTACCGGTATTGACGTGCTTTCGAACTGCTAAATTGGCAGAGCAGGGACCGAGCAACGGGAGCTCACCCTGTCGCAGGGATTCAAACCGCCGACCTTCTGATCTGCAAATCCTAGGCTCTGTGGTTTAACCCACAGCGCCACCTGTGTCCCTAATAAAGGGTTATAGATACATTAATAAATGAAGACGACATTGCAATAAAATAAATGGTAAAATATCACCCAGATGAGGAGTGGGGGGTGGTCAGAGGTTGGCAATTACCATGCATTCCCCTGTTAATAACTTGTTAGTTACACTTACATTGTTTTGCTCAAAACGCAAAGAATACTTTCCGCAGCAGCAGATTTTTCTGTTGCCACTAGAGGTCAGTACAACCCAGATTGTTCTTCCTTTTGCCAAGTAGACTCCTCAAAAGCAGGGAAGGGCAAGTGGTGAATCCCGGGGGTGGGGACTTCTTATTTACTCGGTACTTCTTTTTTATTTGGTACTTACCCACCACTTTTCACAGCAACAAAGTCTTCATGGAGCAGCTTACAATAAAATAAATGCAATTTGAAACTATAACAATTCAGCACAGCAAACAATGGCATGAAAAACCCCGGCCATTTAAAAACCAGGACCCGGTAAATGCTGGAACCAAGAGGATTTCACGCCCTCTGGTGGTAAATCGGGGATAACCGCTATGTTGGCAACCTGTTGCTTCTGTATTTAGATGCTTTGTTAAGGTTGTTGTTGGCTTCTGTGCTTTTACTCTTGAGAGTCCCATGGACTGCAAGAAGATCAAACCTATCCATTCTTAGGGAAATCAGCCCTGAGTGCTCACTGGAAGGACAGATCCTGAAGCTGAGGCTCCAGTACTTTGGCCACCTCATGAGAAGAGAAGACTCCTTGGAAAAGACCCTGATGTTGGGAAAGATGGAGGGCACAAAGGGACGACAGAGGATGAGATGGTTGGACAGCGTTCTCGAAGCTACCAGCATGAGTTTGACCAAACTGCGGGAGGCAGTGGAAGACAGGAGTGCCTGGCGTGCTCTGGTCCATGGGGTCACGAAGAGTCGGACACGACTAAATGACTAAACAACAACAAATGTTTTTAGCAATATGCCCTTCAAATTTCTTTTTTGCATCCCTTATTTTCTGCTTACATTTCTTTTGCCGCAGTTGGTGTTATTTCTTGTTCTCCTCATTGCCACAAGACTTCCCCTTTCTGAAGGAAGGCTTCTTGCTTCTAACCTCTTCCTTGACTCCATCATCATGTCTGCTAAACACTCCCTTCCACTTTTCATTTACTGCTCATATGTATGGTAGATCCTGGCTTTTTGCTGCTCTATATTTCATACTTAACAAGCATGTTTAGACATCCTTAGATCCTCCAGAGCTCTGCAGCTGTGCTGTCAAGGACCCATTTAAAGATGACATCGGTTCATTTATTATTCTAGTACTTCTAGATAAGTCAGAGCACCACTTCATTTAGCCTTGTGCGTATGTTTTATGAAAAGTAACCCTCACAGTGGAGGATTCTCAAATGCCTGGATTTCATTTTTAAGATGAGCAATATTCTGTATCAGTGTTCACTCTGTTGCTTGGAGACTGAATGCTCAGTTTTGTGCTAACATAAGGAGCTTAGAACATCTGATGAGCACATCTCACATCTGCTTGACAAGTATTGCTCATTTTCATTATACTACTTGCACAGCTAAAGCCTAGCTTCTTCAAGAAGGATGTGTGTATTTTTGGAGAAATAAACCAGTTTAAGGAGTTCCAAGAATAAGCAGGTTCTCTTTTCATCTTCTTACAAGCAAACAGTAACCAATACTGACTTTAAAAGCGACTATATTATGCAGTAAAGACCGTATCTTGTATTCCAGTGATTCCCAATTGATGGTCCACAGACCCCAGGGGATCCATATAACCCACCCAGAGGGTCCATGGCACATACCTGTCAACTATCCAGGAGACCCAATTTTGGGGGGCTGTGCTCTCGCACAGGTTATGTGAGTCGTGTGGGAGCCCAGAAGACACCAATTCCAGTTTTGTACTGGGATGTTGGAGGCTATAGTGACACCATTCACATAACAAAAGCTATCACAGAGATATAAACATTTTCAAAAGTAGGGGGAGTGTGGCTTGGCTTTGGAAAAACTGCAGCACTTAGCTAACTAGGAACCACTGATCTATTCTATTTTAATGTGTTGTTGTTGTGTAGCCGTTTAGTCGTGTCCAACTCTTCGTGACCCCTTGGACCAGAGCACACCAGGCACTCCTGTCTTCCACTACCTCCCGCAGTTTGGTCAAACTCATGCTGGTAGCTTCGAGAACACTGTCCAACCATCTCATCCTCTGTCGTCCCCTTCTCCTTGTGCCCTCAATCTTTCCCAACATCAGGGTCTTTTCCAGGGTCTTTGAGGTGGCCACAGTATTGGAGCCTCAGCTTCAGGATCTGTCCTTCCAGTGAGCACTCAGGGCTGATTTCCTTCAGAATGGATAGGTTTGATCTTCTTGCAGTCCATGGGACTCTCAAGAATCTCCTCCAGCACCATAATTCAAAAGCATCAATTCTTTGGCGATCAGCCTTCTTTATGGTCCAGCTCTCACTTCCATACAACACTACTAGGAAAACCATAGCTTTTACTATACGGACCTTTGTTGGCAAGGTGATGTCTCTGCTTTTTAGGATGCTGTCTAGGTTTGTCATTGCCTATTTTAATGTATCTTCCATCAAAACACATAAAACACTGTATAAATCATCATATTTATTCTCCTGCGGAGTTTCAAGTGACTCAGTTATTAGAATCCCAATTGGTTGAAAACAGTGTATTGATTTTATAATGGAAAATAATAATAATATAATTATAATAATACTTTAAGGAGAGAATGAAAAATGTGTCTTCTCTGTTGTATCACCCTTGCTTATGGAATGCTCTTCTCTCTGACCTGATTAACTTTTTGGCAAAGAGATACATTTTCTTCAGGTGTGAAAAAGTAAGCCATACATCACAGAGAAGAGCCTTCCATACACAAGGGTGCCACAACCACAAAGGCCCTTGTCCACATCACCACATGATGTATCTTCCCCCCACTGCTGCATACTAACTGACATTTGTTCAATCTATCCCAGCTGGAGATGACGCTCGGAAAAGTTTTTTTCCTAGCCCAGCTATACGAGAACCTTTAAGGTGAATAGCATGGGTGTCTGCGACCTTCAACAAAATATAAGGGTTGGAACTATAAATACAAACCAACAAACCAATATTTTATTGTACATAAAACATTTGGAAAAGAAAATATTTAGAAAACAAAATATTCAAACTACTTCTTTCAACATAGTAAGATGAAATATTTGTTGCAAGACAAAGAGGGATATCATAATTCAGGCAAGGAGGAATATAATAATCCATAATCAAGGCAAATAACATTCTAAATTGCCACCTGTGTCAGTGGTAACAGCAACTGGCTTTAAAAAATGGGGGGGGGGGTGTCAATTTTATATTTAAATCTGTCTTGCATTCCCCTCTTATAAACATGCTGTGGGTAGGGCTGCATATGATGATATTTCATCCATTTTTTAAAGCAATTGTTCCCTTTCGAAACTATCTCTCTGCTCCAGCTGTTGCTTCTATTATTAGCTCTTCTGGGTTTTAATATACCATTGAAATCCTGTGTTTTCTAGTCATCGAGCATTTAAGAAAGTGCTCGTGTATCTCATCAATACATAAAAATAGCAGCACTTAATTATAGTACCAACTCATTGCATTGTAATTATTATGCAAACAGTCTCACTCTCTGACATGTACTGATAAAGAAAAGCACTCTTTTCCCTCTGCTGATTTTGTTTCAAGGGGAAAGGAGGAAGTTCAGCTTGGTTTTTTAATTAAAAAATATTCCTAAAATAGTTTGAACCCATCTTTAAAATACATTATGGTTACATAGTACTTATTGGTCCTTTGATTACACACAGTTGGCGGAAGGAAATTTACGGTAAATGAAATTTCTAAAAATATGCCTTAGACCAGAGTGGGGGGCCCGTGGCTCTCTAGCTACTAATGGGATACATCTGCCATCATCTCCTGCCACCATGGCCAGTCAGGAATGATGGAAATTATAGCTCATAAAGACACCACAGTCTCCGCTGTGCCTCATTTCCAAAGGAAACACAAACCACAGGTCAGCAGCTGGAACCCCTGGAATTTCGCACTGCTCAGAGAATGGTTGGAGTGTAACAATAGAAACCTTTCCATTTGTTCTGCTCAAGGGTATGGGCAGTATTCTCAAAGAGGTGAGACCTGCCACTCATGCACTTATCCTTCTTGGCTTCTACATGCTGTCAGGCGTAGACTGCTTGCTGAGTGGATAATGGGAGTGGTGGATATTCTTTTCAAGGAATTTAATACAGTGGATTTTTAAAAACAAACAAACAAATCATGTTCCACTTTATGGAATGATTTCAAGGCAATCTCAGGAACTGCTGTTACATCACACCCAAGCAGGCCAGAAGGATACTGTGTTTGATAGTACTAAAAGCCTCTGAGAGACTAAGAAGAAACAGCAAGGGGTGGATCTAGACAAAGGGGAAAAACATGCTATAAGTAAGTAAGTTAGAGCAAAAGAAAAAAAAATCTCTATGGAAAATTGCGTTTTAAATTCCCTGCTCTCTGGCGCCATCTGGTGTTGCATTTTTATAGCACATCCAAATCGCTGTTTCTTTACTAATGTAGCTGAGTCCAAGGACACACTCATTACTTCCCAGCCTTGATCATTCAACAGCCTAAGAAATCGTTGAACAACTTGAAACCCATTTGGTCCAGAGAAACCTAAATCTCAGAGGCCACCATGACCACACACTCAAGCACATTGTCCATGAGCATAATGTAACAGTGGTTCCATTCCTTCCTGAAAGGTTTGGTTGACTTTGTTTTCAGGTAGGAAAAAGAACTGGAAAAGCTATGCTGTGGGAAAGTTAACAATATGACAGATGCATCTGTATATGACTAGCCGTTAGATACCTCGATGCATATTGGTACAGCTAACGAAGAGACATATTCACATCAGTAACACATAAAATCAATAAAATGCAGGGCACAAACAGAAAACAATACTATAATCAACAGAACTCAGAAGACAAGCACATCATTACTAAAAGCAGTATCTATATTTATGGAAAGATGTCCACAAATTCCCTGGAGTATATGTTTTCAAGCATTTTAATATCCCACTGAAAAATGAAGAAAGATAGAAAGAGAAAGATAAATTGTTCCATGATAAATCTGCTTTGTTTTAGAAATCAGCAATTGAGGGCACGCTCAGCAAATGTGTTTTCAGCTTCTGGGGGTGCAAACCCTACCGCCTTAGGGTTTATATAGACAACTGTACCATGCTATATAAACCAGGCTTTGTTTGAGTCAGAGCTTGCCAGGTCCACCCCCCCCCCCCGCCCAGAATCCATCTTCATTGTTAAGACTTAGCCTTAGCAGAAACCCATGCAGCTGAATATGTGTGTAGTGTTCTCCATAAGTAATCACAGACAGCTGCAACACACACCAGAACCAAGGACGTCACTTCCTGACAAGTATCACTTCAAATGCTTTTTATTTTTCAAATTAAGCATTGCGTGAGAGTACACAGCACACTTGACTCTTTTTTAAAACATATGTGCACATTTGTAAAAATGAGATCAGCTCCATCGGTGTGAGGCTTACTCTGTGCCAAGGGAGTCACGATGAGGCACGAAATAAAGGTTTCACCTCTTTCAGAGCTAGTAGAAAATGCAATAATAAGAAAGAGAACATAGTGTTCTTTTTTCAGGAATCAAAACGTTAAAGGGTGGGATTAAGAGTGTATTATCTTGATGGAGGATTACAGAAAAACCACTTAGACAGCTGCTGCTTTTTCCACAACGAGGAGAAGGAAGCGTTCATAGAGCAACAGTGCTGTTTCACATATTCTGAGGTAAAATCTTTGAGTTTTCCCTTCCCCTTTAGACCCTTGTTACTTATAAAACTGATCTAAGGCAGGGTTGAGAAGATGTTACGGGACACCAGCTCCCATCAGCCCCTGCTAGGATGGTCAGTCTTCCAAGGTGATGGGAGTTGTGGTTCAACACCATTTGGAGGTTCGCACATTCCTAACTCCTTGTTTAAGGCAGCCTGTCCACCTTCATCTACCGATGCCCCGTTCTCATGAGACCCCTGGGCCTGATATATCAGAGATGGTTTTAGGGTAGCATGACTGGTTCTGCTGCACTAGGCGCCGCACTGCAGGGGGCGCCACAACAATGCTGTAGAATGGAGTGCGAGAGGCGGGGGAGGACCAAATTTTAGCAGCACCACTGAGGTGTTGGCTAGATGTTGCAGATTACAAGCACAATTTGAACCAAAGTGCCTGAGAGGTTATATACATATTTAGTAACTAAAAAAGTATTGATAACATGTATTCTGTGCAGCACAAACTTATGCATGCTTATTCATTTATGTGATGAGACCTATTCCTTGGTAAGTACAGTATGTTTAGGATTGCTGCCTGTTTACTTGGAGGAAACTCACATTATGTTCATTGGCGCTTACTCCCAGGGACTGCAGGTTTATACTTTGATTTAAAACATACATACGTAAACATTGCAATCTTTTGGAAACTTACCTGTGAGTACATTCCATTAAGTTCCATAGGATTTATTTCTAAGTAGACATGTGTAGGATTGTTCTGTAATGCTCTTCCATACAAATGCTGTTTAATTTCCTTAAACACTCACAAAGATTATGCAACTCTAATAAGGATTACTTCCTATTCACTGGATTTGCTGAGGGGCGCATTATATTGCAGCTTCTTTCTCATATACACTCTTATATTAATTCCAGTGCTTCATTTACTTGATATTGGCAGGAATTATTGGCTCTGCAAATACTGAACAGAGTTAAGATGGAAGTTGACAGTTCAAAAAAGGAGATCTGAGCCAAATCTCTGCAGGACCTGAGTTTAAATATTTGGAAGATAAGTGTCACTATAAAACTGCGTGCATTTGCACCAGCCTGTCCTAATGTATGAGGGCCGATTATTAACATTTTACATTTTACCAGTTTTCAGGACCCACCATAAATAATTTCAGAGTCTAAGAACCCATGAAAATATATTTGGAATGCATGCAACATTTTTTCCTATAATATGCATTGAACCGTACATTTTGATTTTATGGCAGGCTAGATATAGGAATCACTCATTGGAGACATTACGAGACAGAAAGATTTACCATTTGATCTAGACTCTTTTCAAGGATGGAATACATAATAAGATATACCCGTCATATATTTTGATAACATAGTGCCTGATAATTTAAAAATAAAATGAAGTAGCCATTTGGTCGGGGTAATTGTATTTAATTTTCCCCACTGCTTTTTTCTTCTTCAAATGATGCTTCAGACCCTTTATAACCACTGAAATATAATATGTGTAGTCAATATCTATGACTTCCTTTTAGAGACAATATAATATGATAGAGTGGTACCTTGGTTTACAACCATAATCCGTTCCAGAGGTCCGTTTGTAAACCAAAACAGGTTGTAACCCAAGGAGCGCTTTGCCAATGGGGCCTCCAAAATTTTTTGCCAATGGGGCCTCCAAAAAAAGGTTGCAAACCAGGACACGCATTTCCATGTTTGAC
Source organism: Podarcis tiliguerta (assembly GCF_965153285.1). Classification (NCBI taxonomy): domain Eukaryota; kingdom Metazoa; phylum Chordata; class Lepidosauria; order Squamata; family Lacertidae; genus Podarcis; species Podarcis tiliguerta. The sequence continues at coordinate 28,873,711 of NC_139543.1, read as the reverse complement.
ATGTTTGTAATCCAAGACGTATGCAAACCAAGGTACCACTGTAAATGCTTATTGCTTGTAGCCATAGGCCATTGCAAACATAAATCATGAGAAAATATACTTCCTCTTTAAGATAAGAGCAAACTCTTGAAGCATTCTGGAGTTACACTTAATTTCAGCTTACTCAAATTAATGAATTGCCTTTACAGTCTAATGCCATATGATTCAAAGTACTTGTTCAGATTTTCTTGGCTACATTTTCAAATAGCACCACTTGGTAAAGTATCTACCCATATTCATCAGATAACAACAACAATAAAAATTAAAAAATCACCAGTGCTATTTTTCTAGAAAGAGAGGTGCCGGAACTCACCATGAATGCCTCCCTTGTTCTCTTATAATGGCAATGGCGCCCAGCTATGAGGTGCTGGAACAAAGCCCTGAAAATCACTATATTCTGTATGGACCACTCATTACACAAAAACGGTTTACTTACAAAACTCTTCAAATGTTATTCTTGTGCTTTTCCATACAGCAGTCAGGAAAAGTTGCATAGGTGGTAAAACATTGTTTGCTTACAGGAAGGTAAAAGTTCCTAAACTACTGGTGCACAAAAAGACTAGTTTCAGACTCCATTATTGTCTGAAACAAAAGAGGCTGGTTAAAGCCATGTGGCTGGAGGAAGCAGCTCAGACCTCCTCACATACCGAATTTACATGTGCTTAGTTGCTCATTTCCTCCCAAGATGAGGGCAAGTGATGTGAGCTAAGCCAAACAGGACAGCTTACTCTGTGGCATTAACCCCTGCATGCATTAACTAGACATGCATTGTGGTTATGTGAGGCTGGTTACCCTACATAAAACAATTAGGGGACACTAGAAGGTATTTTTTAGCATGAGTCATTTACTTGAGAGAGCTGGGAAGACGGGGGTCCAGCTCCTCCTTTCCTGACATGGGGTACGGAAATATTGCATTTGGGCTGTGATCCCTTCCCAAACAGGTGACTGGTGTTAACACTGACCATCTGTTTGTTAGGTTAGGGCCATGCCATTGCTGCATGTGTATCTCTGGTATCTTTGGGTTGCAACATTAGTTTTGTACTGTCCATGTTATGTATTGAACTTCTCACCCTGGCCACCAGAAGTATCGTGTATATAGTTTTCACTCAGGTCCACGTCAGTTACTTTAGGCGGGAAAGCCTCTCCTCTTGCAAAGAGGGCAGGGGTTGTGGGCGGGACCCGATGTATGCCTCATGCAGGGGGCATTGCTCCCTGCTCCCCCCACTCACCTGGCTGGCGCACCTCCCCCACAGGTAAGCCCCCAATCGGGTGGCTTGGAGGGGGCGGGGTTTGCAGCTCAACTTGCTGCTGCGCCAGCCATGCGGCCTCATTTTCCACCTTCCCGTCGCGAGTCACACACCCTCCACTCTCTTAGAGCTCAGGGTTTTGGTTTTTTCTCTTGGCCTTGCTATGGACCTTAGGTTGGTCGCCCAGGTTGTCCAGGGGGCCTGGTAGGAATTTTTCCATTTGGCATTAGGCCTTGCGGTTTTTTCGCCTACCTCGTAGCAATCGTCACAACTTTCTTGGTATTGGTGGGTAGGTTAGGCATTGGAATAATGTGTTTGTGGTGTGTGGAAGGGCTAGGTGTGGCCATCACCTACGCCTTCAATTTTGGGTATTCCGTTAAAGGAATCAGGTGGTCGTGGATCCTGTCCGATGCCTGTATGGCGGGGGGCCATGGCACGACCCTCGGTGACATCAGGGGAGAGCTTATAGTTGGATTGGATCAACAGGCTCCGCCTACTGGTGAATAAACCCCCTTTTTAGGCTCACCCCTCTTCGAGTGGGTGGAGTCAATTGTCGTGATCCAATGCCTAAGCCAATACCTTTTCACTTGCTGTAATCAATAAAGTTGTGGCCTTTTCTTGCCCATTAACCTTATATTACGTGTCCGTGTGTCTTCATTTCACTAAGCGGGAATCGGGTCCTCGAACCACAAACCCTGGGTTGTTGTTGCTACAATGTTGACAGCCGGCTGCCTATAAAAGCAGGTGTTTGCTGTTCAGTTCTGTTCCAGCTTACAAATAAAGAGCTGCTTTGGAGAAATCGCTGCGTCGTCTCCTATGTCTACCCACTATTTAACAGTCCAAATGATAGGATGAGTTCAGAATCTATCTCTCTTACACAATCTTGTTTTTCACCCATGTTGTGATGACTGTGTGAAGTTAAACCAATTTTCTTTTCCTGCATGATATATTTTTATGGGCAAGCCATGTTCGGGGATTAATGCTCCACAGTAAAGTTTTATTCTTTAGCATTAAGCGTGCAAGAGTTCCCGGAGTGTCTATATAATAATAAAGGCAATGGTGAAGAAAGCAGAGGAGAGACGCATCTGAACTTTTGTTCTTTGGCATCATAATGGACCATGATTCAAGGCATTAGGAAGCAGATCACAGAGTTTATATTGCTTTCATAATCCCTACTGTAATGACAGTCGAAATGATAGCTGAGAAATACTTAATGCGACTATTGCTAAGATATGTCTATGTCACAGTACCTTCCTATCAAATTATTGTCCTTGTGTCAATAATAGCAGAACTCTAATGACTGCTTATATATTTAAGATGGGCTATCATTGCTCTAAAATGCATTTCCCCAAAGATATAGCTGTCATACTTAAAGCAGTTTCCTGTTCACAATTAATGCTCCCCCTCCCATGATCAGCGAGTTTTACTCTTTTTTATTAGCGTGTTTTGTAGCTGAGACTGATTTAATTGGGAAATGAGCTAATGAGTCACAACTCCAGGGGAGCAGTTTTATATGCATATTCAATATCCTGCAGGTAAAAAAGCTTTTTGATTGCCACCGTTTGTAATATGACGTCTCAGATGTAAACTGTGTGATGTGCCTACCTGGATGCCTCTCTAAAACCGCCAGAGGAATTGTTTTTGAAGAACAGCCCTAAGTGGAGCAGCTCTGAAAATACTTTATTTACCATTACTACAGGTAGTTTGGCAGGTGGCACTGTGGGTTAAACCACAGAGCCTAGGACTTGCCGATCAGAAGGTTGAGCTCCCGTTGCTCGGTCCCTGCTTCTGCCAACCTAGCAGTTCGAAAGCACATGAAAGTGCAAGTAGATAAATAGGTACCGCTCCGGCAGGAAGGTAAACAATGTTTCCGTGCGCTGCTCTGGTTCGCCAGAAGCAGCTTAGTCATGCTGGCCACATGACCCGGAAGCTGTACGCCAGCTCCCTCGGCCAGTAAAAGAAGATGAGCGCCGCAACCCCAGAGTCATCCACGACTGGACCTAATGGTCAGGGGTCCCTTTACCTTTACCTTAATTTTGTGGTGTAGGTGTGGTTATCGGAAGATATGTAGCTTAGTGCTAGGGCAAGGCTCAGCATCTCCAGGTTGACTGGGGATAAATCTGTGACTGAAAAACCTGGAGACAGCTGCCAGTCAGTTCAGACAATACTGAGCTGGATAGACAAGTGATTTGACTTGATGTGAGATAGCTTCCTGTGTAAATACCAGTGCTATTTTGCCTCTGAAATTAGGGCTCGGCACAAAGTTACCTAACAAAATTACATGATATTCTCACAGAGAAACTGGTAACACATGGGCTGCATCACAAAATGCATGTGCAAGGTTTGATGGATGGCTGTATCTTGGTTCTCATATTGTTTTGGAAATTGCATTTGCCAATTTCCCCTTTAATTGAGACCTGAATCAAATTCCTCCCTAGCTACAGCAGATGCATATAGGAAGAAGAGAACCGGGAGGTCTGAATGTGTATATATTCTGTACCACTGTTTGATGCGTTGTTTCTCAAATCAGCTTCTAGCTGATTGGACCCCTTAAGCAATTCCTAATGCAACAAGTGAGGAGGAATTAAAGAACCTTTTAATGAGGATGAAAGAGGAGAGTGCATAATATGGTGTGAAGCTGAACATCAAAAAAACTAAGATCATGGCCACTGGTCCCATCACCTCCTGGCAAAAAGAAGGGGAAGAAATGGAGGCAGTGAGAGATTTTACTTTATTGGGTTTCATTATCACTGCAGATGGTGACAGCAGTCACGAAATTAAAAGACACCTACTTCTTTGGGAGAAAAGCAATGACAAACCTAGACGACATCTTAAAAAGCAGAGACATCATCTTTCCGACAAAGGTCCATATAGTTAAAGCTACTGTTTTCCCAGTAGTGATGTATGGAAGTGAGATTTGGGCCATAAAGAAGGCTGGTCGCCGAAGAATTGCTGCTTTTGAATTATGGTGCTGGAGGAGACTCTTGAGAGTCCCATGGACTGCAAGAAGATCAAACCTATCCATTCTTAAGGAAATCAACCCTGAGTGCTCACTGGAAGGGCAGATCCTGAAGCTGAGGCTCCAATACTTTGGCCACCTCATGAGAAGAGAAGACTTCCTGGAAAGACCCTGATGTTGGGAAAGATGGAGGGCACAAGGAGAAGGGGATGACAGAGGATGAGATGGTTGGACAGTGTTCTCGAAGCTACCAGCATGAGTTTGACCAAACAGCGGGAGGCAGTGGAAGACAAGTGCCTGGCGTGATCTGGACCATGGGGTCATGAAGAGTCAGACACGACTAAATGACTAAACAACAACAAATGCAACTGTGCCCAAAAAGTGGCATGGAGTAAATACATCCCTGCCCTGTTCATGTCCTCTGGTATGTACACAAGCAGAAAGAGCTGTGGGCAGTTTACTGAGTTTTTTGTATGCCGCCTTTGATTATATGGGGAAAGGCGGCATATAAATATTTTAAATAAATAAATATGCCTCTTCTTCACCTGTCCCACTTCAAACTCTTGCCAAGATTGTGCTTCTCCATAAAAACTCTCAAATGCATTTCAGAGGTGAGAAGATGAGAGGGTTAGTATTTGCATCCCTTCCATTTCACATGCAGAAGCTTTTGAAAGCCTGTGCACATAAGAAGGATTTTGTCTGATGCCCAAAAGAGAGTAAACATTCAGCCCCTGACAGGCCTCTCTGGGAAGGGCATCCCATAACCAGGGCATTGTAGCAAAAGCAAGAAACCAACAAACTACTTCAGTTCAGGCAGAGAAGGTGCATGAGGAAGGTCATCAGCAGATGACCTTAGGTCAGGAATGGGGAATATGTGGACTTCCAGATGTGGCTGGACTGCAGTTCTCACTTGCTAGGGCTGATGGGAGTTGGAGTCCAACAGCATCTAGAAGGCCACAGGTGTCCCCTTGCCTCACTTTAGAGCCTGAGCAGGTGGACATTTAACTAATAGGCATTCTCCTAGGTGCTCTCATACCACCAGTACTAAGCAAATAGCACTATATGTGTGCTACCACTTAAAAGTGGTATTCACTCTAGAGGCCCACCATCCCTACTGAACAGTTCTGCTCATGAAGTGAATGAGCTGTTAGGTATAGTTAAATTTTAATTGGCATCCAAGTGCTATGAGAGAAGAATGAGAGAGAGAGAGAGAGAGAGAGAGAGAGAGAGAGAGATTACAGCCTATTATCAAATTACTGTCAGTTTTGATATTTCCCTTTCCAAGATAATTACATAAATGTTCTTGATGACAATAGTTGCCAGAGTCGAGAGAGCTTCCGCACAGAGTTTTTGCAGTTTTAATGACAGCTCCACAAAGAACCATCAGGACTCTTGTAATGACTTGTGCAATTGAACACATCTTAGGCAGAGCAATCAAAGCACTTACAAGACTTTGGGATGCCCCCAAAAGAAGAATTACAGCATCTGTGTAAAGATGCAAATGGTGTGAAACAGAAAAATGAAAGTGAATTGAAGACCGGGAAAAATTGGCTCCCTTGAAGCGCCTTATGCTATATGTAGATGTAGTATTAAACATGGAAACTATAGAAAGCAAACTTGAGAGGAGCGGGCAATGGAAATATGAATGTGAAAGAAGGTCTGGGAAAATGGAAGAGTCTTCAGACAAGAGTTTACTTGGACTTGATTATATTGCCATCATGGGCTAAACTTTAGTTCAGAGACAGGCTTTTAAGATTCAGAATAAGATCCAAATGCAGAAGAAAAATCAGGCCATGGCTATAATTTGCATAGTGCAGTGATACTGTAGTTACCAATACTTAGACAGTGATGCAATGATGGCCTCCTACAATGCCTACACTGCCATGTCAGATTGTTGTCATACCCAAATCAGTGTAATATATTAGGTTTGCTGCCTAATTATTTAGATGCCTTCACCATTTGCGTGCCCAGGCACAGACCCCTCGTCCCCGGGATCCAGGCCCAGATAAATAAGACACAAACACAGTGTAATTATGGGATTAAAAGAGACCACAACTTGGTTAACTTCAGATGTAGGAAACCTTGGCTTAGGCATTGGGCATAGAGAGCCAGTGTGGTGTAGTGGTTAAGAGCGGTAGACTCCTAATCTGGGGAACCGGGTTCGCGTCTCCGCTCCTCCACATGCAGCTGCTGGGTGACCTTGGGCCAGTCACACTTCTTTGAAGTCTCTCAGCCCCACTCACCTCACAGAGTGTTTGTTGTGGGGGAGGAAGGGAAAGGAGAATGTTAGCCGCTCTGAGACTCCTTCGGGTCATGATAAAGTGGGATATCAAATCCAAACTCTTCTTCTTCATCATCTATCCATCCCTCTCAGCCCCCAGCTGGGGTCTGAGGCTAAGCAGGGGCAGAGAGGAATTATGGGGGACACTGCAAAACGTGTGTTTACGCAGCCTGCCCCCCACCCCTGCAGTTCTGGGAGTTTGACCATACACCGACCGCTCATGGTCAGCAACTCCCGCCATAAACCCCTCTAACGTGGCCCTGCTAATGCCGCCGTGTGAGGGGTGCGTTACCACGCTACCCCTCCATTCTGTTGATAGACTAAAGGATTCTGCCCAAGGCCTAAAACCGCCACCCAAGGACTGAATGGCCTGGGTCAGTGTAAGCCTCCTTACCTGGCCCCTGCTCCACCCCCAGGCCACAGCTGATTGGCTGATTTGAACCAGGGCCAGGCAGGAGCCCTGCAGCCTCGGCAGCCAACCCAAGGGACAGAGCAATGGCCAGCTGGCTATGGCGTGTCTCCGGAGGCCTGGGAAGCCCGTGCCAGGTTGCAAGCGCCACCTATCGCGGGGACTGGTGAGCAGTCATTGTACACACTTTGGGCACCTCCAGCCTGCCAATTCTCCATTTGAACTCCGCCAGTAGACCTCCTGCAACACTGACCAGATGAAAACTTGGTGGGTTTTATAATGAATACTGAAGAATTTATGCATCTGATATTTTCAAGGGACACAGGGAATGTGCCAGTCTCCATTTTAACCAATGGCGAAGTCCAGAAAGCAGACTGGAGAATGGGATTTGTGGCATAGTACAAAGCAGGAACGCGGGTGGCGCTGTGGGTAAAACCTCAGCGCCTAGGACTTGCCAATCGAAAGGTCGGCAGTTCAAATCCCCGCGGTGGGGTGCGCTCCCGTCGTTCGGTCCCAGCGCCTGCCAACCTAGCAGTTCGAAAGCACCTCTGGGTGCAAGTAGATAAATAGGCACCGCTTACCAGCGGGAAGGTAAACGGCGTTCCGTGTGCTGCGCTGGCTCGCCAGATGCAGCTTGTCACGCTGGCCACGTGACCCAGAAGTGTCTGCGGACAGCGCTGGCTCCCGGCCTTTAGAGTGAGATGAGCGCACAACCCTAGAGTCTGTCAAGACTGGCCCGTACGGGCAGGGGTACCTTTACCTTTACCTTTACAAAGCAGGAAATCTGACACAAACACCCCATGCTAGCTTGTATCTCTCTCTCTTATGGCACCATCTCTTTCCTAGGGAACTTTCCTGCCTCGCTTCCTTTTCATTATTAAATTTCAGTAATACAGGGCTACAGCAGCCATGGACAAACCTGAACAAGCCCGCAGCTTGCCTATGGTGAAATAGCTAGGGGATCTTGAATGTGCTGCACTTCAAATATTGGATGTCTTTAAATGAGTTCTGATGCCTAGTGAGAATGTTTGAGCTCCTGATGGGAAGCAGCTGTTGGTAATAATGAGCCCAGCAATGAGAAGTGTGTTTTAAAAGAAAAGTTGAAAATAAATTTGTTTGTTTTGTATTTGGTGCATTTTTGTTTTTTGCCCAATCTCAAAGTTGTTCAGCAATGCCCTGAGGCATTACCCGAAGAGAAAAGCGTAACCACAAATGCCAAGCAATTCCCTTTGCTCCAATATCTGGTTGTTCAGTGGGAGTGCTACAGAAATCTGTTCTGCAAAATAATGTTTGCTATTCCCAGTGAATTAGAAGTATGAACATTTTTTTTCCAGTGTGGTGGGCAGGGGAATTAAACTTGTCATTCACCCAAACAAAGAATTGTCTTTCCTGCCACTTGTAACCTACGGCGAATGCTCAGGTTTTTTCTTCACTCTGGGCTACGTGGGTTTTCTAACTGTTCTCTCAAGTTTCTCCAAGGATATGGGGTATAACAAGGTACTGATAAGGTATAGCTTTTCTTGTAATTAAAAATAATACTACAGTAATTTAAAGTTTCAGTTGAAAGTTCAGTTGAAACACAGAACATTTTTCTGTCAGCCTTTTCACTTTACCTTACATTTGTTTTCCATACTTCTAAGTCATTAAGACATCATCTTTATTCATATTTATCTAACTGCTAAGGCTGATTTTCATCTCTTTATAAACTATTTAGTATTCCGACTTCTAAAATAATGGTCTGGCAATTAATCTGTCTCTGAATTCAGATACTGCACTGACACACTTTTTGTTTTGTTTTGTTTGATTTATATAGTGCCCTCCATGTAGAATACAGAAAGCTTTCTTACACTGGTCCATCCAATGGTATTGTCTATCTGAACTGGCAGCTCTTCTTCTTCTCTGGAAAGTTGTCTACATATTTAATTCCTTGATCATATAATACATATGTGTGGTTTGATTAACTTTCTGAAGGTACATGCTCCAGAGACACCATCTTCTCTAGTTGACTGAGGGGGTCTGACACAACGTCCTGACATCATGCGCATGAGGTCACGAGGAACCAGGGGGCGGAGCCAAACTCCCTCTGAACATTGAGGGGGCGTGGCTGAAACTGCCTTGGCCTCTAGGAGCTGGCGTCTATGATCTGCTCCTAGTCCAGAGGGAGGGAGGAGGGAGACACATACTGCATTCCAGTTTTGCCATAGTTGTAGGATGGATTGTGTTTGGATACCATATGTGTGTAGTAGTGACTAGTGGCACGGGACTTGTAGGCACATTCACATTCCTCAACCTGGCACCCTCCAGATATTTTGGTCTCCAACGCCCATCAGTCCCAGCCTCTAAGCCAGAGATGGTATGAGTTGTAGTCCAACAACATCTGTTGAACATGGTTAGTCAAACATTTGAGCAACAGAAGCTGAAAATAACACACACAGGCTAGTTTGAAATCTTTGGAGTAAACTCAGATTTGTCTTATCCTGAAGCATCCCCACAATGAATGGGAATAAGTCATATATTACGATAAATAAACAGGTGATATGCCTACCTATGTCCTTAAACAATATATTATTTCTGAATTATACTTGGGAGAAAGTGGTCTTTTAGAATTACCCCTTTGTCCATTTTAGAGAGCTTCTAGAAGAGTTTATATTTAAATTTATAGTGCCTGGTTCCTTCTGATTACATGTTCTGTAGCTGTTTTCTTGACAGACCCAAACAACAGGAAGCATCTTAACATTATATTCAACTTTTCATTAAGGAGACACACAAAACTTCCTGTTTCTTATATTAAGCCAGCTTTGCAGCTGATAAATACCAAACACAACAGGGAGTTCTCAATAATAATAATAATTCCGCTTGCATTTAATAATGATGTGTTACATAGCGGAGATTATAGTGGGAGAAAAGGATCCCATATTTCCGGGGCAGAGTAGTTTAAAATAAATTGAAGCCATTATTTTATGTCCAATGGCAGGGTGAATTACACAGAATCTTATTCTGTGCTCCTCAACAATCCCCCCCCCCCGTTTTGTTTTTACTTTAAAGAATGAAGTAATTTAAACGTATGACTGGGCAGGAATTATCAGACTTATTGGGCTATTTATAAACAAGGAATTTTACAGAGCTCTTATCTGTGGACTCTCCTCAGGCCATAGCATTAAGGCTGTTCCCCTATCATCTTTCGTCATTTTTTTAAACCTCACACGTCATATTATCTGGAACAAAAAAGCACCTTTATGTAGGTGCATGCTTTTGTTCCTACATGATTCACCCATGAAAATGGCAGGAAATAACTGTATGCCGGAATACCATCCCAAATGTTGTCACCTGGCTTTATCCATAAAAAATGGCGGGGGGTGGAATTAAAGCACAAACTCCCACAACATTCAAAGTTAGCAGGGTTGCAAATGTTGTTGTTGTTGTTTTCTGAAGTGGGTGCTAAACTTCTGGCAGAGCCTACGAGATTTCCAAAATTGGCTTTTATATCATGTGAATGGTCACATGAAACACAGAAATTATCAGTCAAGGAAATGTCGAGAAAATGGAACAAAATGCCATCTGTTTGCTGAGAACACCAGTAGTAGGGAGGGGACTCAATTCATAGCTGCTGTATACCAAGGGCTGGGACAATAACTTGTGTTGGAGGCTCAAAATATGTTAACTAATTAAAAAATAATAATTCTAAAGTGGAGGAATGGTTAGTTTGGTTGCTAAAAAAAGAACATCAGCCCTTCAACCCCACACCGTTGTTGTTGTTGTTGTTGTTGTTGTTGTTGCTACTATTACAATTACTACTACTACTATTATTATTAATTTGTGAGTTTTCGAAGAGCGTTATTTATCATTACTGCCCAGAATTTAGAATCAAGCCATCTTAATTATGCAGTCTGACACGGCTGCGACAAATGAAAAGTTTGTGCATTTATTGCATGAACCCATTGCTTGATGTCGGATTTCCACCAGATGTTGCTGACTCCATCGACTTCCATCGACAGCCCCAATCAGTATGGTCAATAGCATACCCTCCAACATTTCTCCGATGGAAATAGGGACGTCCCATTCCATAGTGATAATTCTACTATTTATGCCCCACACATCTTACTGGGTTGCCCCAGCCACTCTGGGCAATCTCCAACATATATATAAACATAATAAAACATGAAACATTAGAAAAAACACTTCCCTATACAGGATTGCCTTCGGACGGCTCGGGGGTCGGATAACTCCATACCCTCCAACATTTTTCCAGTGAAAGTAGGGATATCCTAAGCAAAGTGGGACATTCCAGGATCAAATCAGAAACCGGGATGGCTTCTCTAAATCAGGGATGTCCCTGGAAAATAGGGGCACTTGCAATAGTCAGATTTGATGGGTGTTGGATTCCAATAACAAGTAGAGAGCCACAGGTCCCACCCAGCTAGCCTTCTACAGTATTACTGTTTCTAGTATGTGAAATGCTGGTTGGCATTCTATATATGCATAAGTGGTGCCATCCCATCTAATCCCTTCCAAGTACACTTTTGTCACCCATTGGAATCCCTGGAATCTGCATCAAGCTTTTTTCATCACCTGAAATACAAATACGCAGAACATATTACCGGAAAATATTAATGTGATGCACTCAGCTTGTCTAAGCCTTTTGGTAGCTAACAACAATATGCTTTTTAATGGAAACACGTCATATTAAATGCATCTTTTAAAGAAACAAAGAAAATAGATATTGTAAAGATATGAGACAAATATTATGACTGGCAGAACAGGTATTTTGACAGCATATGCAATAGCAATGAAAAGCCAATCTAGACTAAAATACCAGCAGGGTCATTCTGCACTCCTTAATGCTCCTTTGGCTGCCTTTTCAAAACGCAATGCGACTGGGGAAAGGCTTTCTGAAATTCATTTCCTCAATATGCTCCCAAAGATAAGTTTGCTTTTTATAAAATTCACTGGGCAAGTTCTGTTTCCATAAATTGTCATACTCCTACACAATAAGAAAAGGTCATGCTCGACTGAGTGAACCGTCCATATGAGCAAAAAGGTGCAGTCAGGTTGGAAGGCAATTTCCACCTGCCTCTTCATCTTGTGAGCAGGTTCATACACGACCGCATTGTGGAATGAACAAGAAGTGCAAATACTAGCACATCTGAAATAAAGCGAAGCCTCTCTCCATCCAAAAGATCAGGGCACTGACTCACAAATGCGAGCTGAGAATGCATATCCTCCAACATTCTCTAATGAAAACAGGGACCAAACCAGAAACCGGGATGGCTTTTGTAAATTCAGGATTGTTCCTGGAAAATAGGGACACTTGGAGGGTCTGAGAATGTCTTTAATGGTGGTTTGGACCATTTTGTGATTGATAGTTCTTGAGAGAGCATGTCGCATAGAGGAGCACAAATATTTCTTGTCTTTCAAACAACAAGGCCTAGTTCAATTGCACCAGCATACTCTCTCTGTTCATATTTGACATTGGGTGGTGTGTATTTTTTGCCAGTGGGCAATGAGGTCTGGTTACTCATCGGGCGCAACGGCATTGGGCATTGGGTTGCAGATGTGACTGGTTTGGTGGTGAGTTGGCAGAGAGGGGCTGACTCGCATGTTGGGTAAGGCATTGGGTTGGATCCTTATTCTAGGTCTAGGTGGTGGCGAGTTGGGAGACCCACCACCGCCGGTCTAAGGAATCAGGGGGTCCTGTTAAAGGGATCCAGGGGGGAAGTGTTTCTGTCTGGACACTCAGATGGGGGCTGATGGGCCATAGCACACCCCCAAATGGTGATCTTGACACAATATGATATACTGTATGTTATAGAGCAGTGCTGTCCAACTGGTCTATCACGATCTACCAGTCGATCATGGGACGTCCCTGGTCGATCATGGTTCGCCCATAAAAAGAACCTCAACGGTTATGTACTGAAGTTCTCACCCTGGGCCAGCAGGGGGATACTGTAGATAGTTATGCAAATGAAGGATCGAAAGTGACGTTCAGTGATTGGATCGTTTGTATGCAAATGAAGGATCAAAAGTGACGTTCAGTGATTGGATCGTTTGTATGCAAATGAAGGATCGAAAGTGACGTTCAGTGATTGGATGGTTTTAGAAAGTTGCTACAGTAAAGTTGTTCTGGAGCTCTATATAAGCAGGCTGACTGAGCCCTTCAGTTCAGTTCTGTCGTGGCCTGTGAATAAACAAGAGCTGTTTGAAGAATCACTGTGTCGTCTGATATGTTCACCCACAACATAACATCAACAACTTTAGGTCTTCCTACCCCCAAAAAGCTGAACAACTGGTCAATGCTCCCCCAGAAAGCCTCAACAAATTTGGTCAATACAATGGGTAGATCATTGCCAAAAAATTTTTAGTGGGAGTAGATCGCAGTCTCTTGGAAGTTGGACATGTCTGTTACAGGGTGATCCTTAACCTTGGTTAACCCTGCCAAATGGGTTGGTTGGTTCAGGATACACACTCAATGTCTGCGCCAAATCCTGCTGACATCTGTAATCAATAAAGTTCTGGCTTGTTTAAATCCCAAGTGTTTGTCCTGTGTTTATGGCAGCTTCCCCACATCCCTGCCCATGACTTTACTATGCCTGGATGTGCAGTGGGAGATTACAAGCAGAGTTAGCAGATCTACTCATGTCATGAGTAATCTCCTGATAAAATTGGCAATGTACATCTAGACATCAGAGCATAGGAATCATGTACAGTGGTATCTCGGGTTAAGTACTTAATTCATTCTGGAGGTCCGTTCTTAACCTGAAACTGTTCTTAACCTGAAGCACCACTTTAGCTAATGGGGCCTCCCGCTGCCACCGTGCCGCCAAAGCATGATTTCTGTTTCTGAAGCAAAGTTCTTAACCCGAGGTACAATTTTTGGTTAGCGGAGTCTGTAACCTGAAGCGTATGTAACCTGAAGCGTATGTAACCCGAGGTACCACTGTACTATGTGCAGAACCTTTAAAATACTTGCCATAGGAATTAGCAAATGAGATGCTGTGAGGGTACAGGTACCCACATACATCCCAACTCAATTCCAGCTAAAACCTAAACCAATTCAAGTACAAATATTATTGTTTTGGGGAACATGGCTTTCAAGCTCCTCTTAATTATAAACATTGTAAAAAGTCAATCTTCGTACACATCAATACCATGCAATTTATGTAATCTGAACTAAATGGTTTTGAGTTTTGAAAATTAGATTTTGAATGTTCTCCAGAAACTACTTATTATGGACTGCTGCATTAAAAAACACACACATAAAAATTAGAAATAAATTCAATTAGCGTGCAGCCAGCTTGAAGCCACTCTGAAGAAAACAATAAAAAGAGAGTAAACACAACCTTTCAAATTGTGACTATATATGTATCTGTGCAAGGAGCCAATAAATAAATAACAATTGTCTTCATAAATTGGTTGCATGGAAACCAAAGCATATCACCGAATGTTGGCATGCGTGCAAAATTACTTGAGGTATATGGAATATTTAATATACTTTGAGTTTTCTAATTTCCTGTGCAAGCAACTTTCTAGAAACATAAACACCAGGCTTAATTGGAACAGAGGTGTGCCGCTGCTGGGGATAATATGGATGGAGTGACAGTATATATTCTTATTAGACACAGTAAATACTGTGATAAGGAGAGATTATTTTTTTATTATATACTCCCACTTCTTATTACAACCTTTGTAATATAAAGACACCACCTTGTAGCTCCTGCTTTTAAAGAGCTGCATCCTTCACTGATATAGATCAGCACTATTCCAGCTATTTCTGTGAAACTAGTTTCATATCAGAGGATTAAGCTCTGTTCCAAAACATTGGGAAAGGTGCCTCTGTGTAATTTAGATGGTGGGAGGGACACCTAGGGATAAGTACAAAAGAGCCTACATCCTAGTCTTTCATGGCACATAAACGATACAATTTAATGAAAAGTGATGTTTTATTCCATATGGTTGTTTGGATGGCAGCTGGGATGATAAACATTATGTGCTGGAAACTTTCCCATCACCCAAGCTTTAATTTTTACAATATGGGAGCTAATCAGATGTTATTTTCAAAGGTTGATAGCATAAAGCAAAGCAATGATAGGAAGTGTTTCCTTTTACTGGCACATAGAGCATCTATATAAATATATGCTGGCAAGTCAAACAACCTATCATCTGCATTCATTTGTGCTCACAAAATAATCCCTAATGGGCAGGTTATAGTGCTGTGTTTCCCTTTTGCAACAAATCATTTTAAAGGGCTTTTTGCTGATAGGAAAGTCACAGTGAAATGCACTGGGAAGTGTGAGGAGGACAAATGATTAATGGGAAGACACAAAAACACAGTGCAAACAAATCACGATGGATGCTCATTGTCATATAGCCTCCCCGCAAACAAATGAGAATGTCTCCAGTCTTCAACATTCAATCTAACTCTGCCTCTAACCTATACAAGCAAATCGTTATGTACTGAAGTTCTCACCCTGGGCCAGCAGGGGGATACTGTAGATAGTTCAGGTCCACATATGCAAATAAGGGATCAAAAGTGACATTCAGTGATTGGATAGTTACAGAAAATGGTTACTGTTGCGTTCCAGTGGAGCTCTATATAAGCAGGCTGGCTGAACCCTTCAGTTCAGTTCTGTTCTGGCCTGTGAATAAACAAGAGCTGTTTGAAGAATCGCTGGGTCGTCTGATATGTTCACACACAACTTAACACAAATCTTGACGAGTGCTCAATAAACAGGTAATCAGTTTATTGAGCCCCTAGACTGGGGGAAGACTTTTGCTTCAGCATTGCTGCATGGGCAGAGTGCTACTGCATTGGTGAAGCACAACTAATTTAAGGGCTCAAAAGCAGATAGAGATGAAGGAATGGAGCTTATAAGGAATCTGTATGGAAGCACCATATAGGACTACCTCATTCTGTCATCACTTCCATAGAGTCCACAACTGGTGAAAGGACACTTTATGCAAACAAGAAACAGCCAAGGCTCACAACAAACTGGGTGAGACCCATTGCTAACACTTGTCATCTCAGAACCAGAGGTGGGGAGGGCCAGGGGGACTGTAGCCCCAAGTGCATGATTTTGAGGGGGTGCAAGTCAAGCGCCCCCATGCAGAGATCCCTGCCCTGCCTGCTGCTGCGAGTCTCTGGGCCCCGGAACCCGGCCTGGCCTTGCCACCCCACCTCTTGCCAGCTCACAGTAGAGAAGCAGAAGCAGAGGGGGAACATGCACATTTTTAAAAAAAGAAAATGTTTTGCAGAAGTTAGCATTACCTAGGCTCTGATGAGTTCACAGCTGTGGGCAGTAGTTAATAAGCAATAGGATGCCAGTCGTGTCCTCAGATATAAAATAAGTACGGTAAGTAAATAAAAGCCCTAGACATATTTTTTTACAAAATCCTAGGAGTGCAGGAGAGAGATGCAAGGCAATGCAGTATGGCAATGCAGATCTGAATAATTGTAGGCATCATGCCATGGCCCTGTTCCCAGATGAGCCTTTTTAAAAGCACCATTTGGAAAGGAGGGGGGGGACCCTAAGATTGTCAGTGCAACTTAAAGATATAGCATATTTTATCTGGTTTGGTTTTGCTCACCTTTCTACTTGTGGGATGGCTAAGCCCACATATGTGACACAAGAAGACTCTGAACTCAAAACTATTTTTAAAAATGTTTTCTGCATAGTTTCACAAACTAGACATATATAGGCAAACAGAGTAATTTGCATGGGTAATGCAAATGAAGGACAACTTTAATTTTTAACTACTTCTTATCATAAGAAATAACTTCAAGCAACACCTATATAAAATATCAATATCTGGGAATAAAGAACATAAGAAGTGTTGGTTTTTGTGTTTAATTTAAAAAAAACATTTATGGTATAATAAAAGAATTCTTTAGATACCTAGATTCAGGTTTGGGGGCAAGTATGCTTTGGTGAGAGAATCCCAGCAGAGATTTTGAAATCACAAAATATGCAGCAAAGTGTAGAAATACAAGCAATTAGACCTTTATCCTATTCTTAGTTGCTTCCAAAGTTCCCCTTTCCCCTTAGAACAGAAAAAGACTACGGTGGGTAAATAAAAAATGGTTTACTTACAAACTCTTCAAAGGTCAGATTCATGTGCTTTCCCATACAGCATTCAGAATAACACATGCAGTGAAATGGTAAACGTTTCCACATTATTTGTATAGAAACACAGAGATGGCATTCAGGTTAGCCCTCCTTACTCATAAGGTTCATATGGTGGAATGAGAGAATGGAAAGCTTGATAACCCTTTCTCCTAAACTGAGGGGGAGTGACCTTGCTAAGCTTTGCAGGACAGCTTAGTCTATGGTCTTAACTCCTTCATGCATTAATTAGAGTTGAGTGTGTTGGTTATATGAGGCTGGTTATTCCGCAAGAAGAGCCTGCTGGATCAGGCCAAAGGACTATCTAGTTTAACATCCTGTTCTCATAGTGGCCAACTAGAACCTGAACACAAGATCACTCTCCCTTCCTGTGTTATCCAGCAACCAGTATGCATAAGCATTACTGCCTCTACCCATGGAGGGAGAGCATAGCCATCATGCCTAGTAGTCACTGGTAGCCTTCGTCTCCATGAATTGTTACTTGGTGAAATGTAGTGTATTTGCTTAAGCCAGAAGACACAAATAGTCATGCTTTCAAATTTCACATTCCTTCTTGAATTCTAAATAAATGTTTGGAAACGTTAATTGGGGTAAGCTTCCGGTATAGGTTTCCCCTCCCAACAGCTGTTTTCAATATGCTCTTTTTAGGGCTACAAATTTCACATAGGTTTTTCTATAAATATGCAAACTGCAGCAGACAAATAAAAGATTTAAAAGCATGGTGAGGCAATCAACAACTTTTGCTACCGTTAAGCATACAAGATGCAGTTAATAGCTTTCTTGGCAGCAAAACCGACCGTCTTAGACTTTCAAGGCTGTCTAATTTTATTTCAGTGTAGTCACAATATGCTCATCCGAAGTTCAGTCGCCCTTCTATTCGAAAGACGGCTTTCTGTTTTAATATAATAAAATGTACTCAACGTCTCCCTTGCTGTATCTGTTTTCATGGCTAACCAGCTCCTAATGCTCTTTCCAGATACTTGTTCATTTCCTTCCTGCTCTGCTGTCTTTTTCAAGATACGTGGCTGGTAACAGACAGTCAATGCTGATAGGGTTCAATAGATCGTGTTTCATTTATGGCGGCATTTCTCGAGACAGATCTCCCGTGTTCCTGTTTTCAGTTAACCATTTTCTTCTTTTTCCATATTCAATAAATTTTATTTGAAAACCAAAAAAGAAAAAAATTACAAGCGTCAAATTCAAAATCCATATTCGTTTTCTAACATAAGCCTATTACATAAAGGTAAAGGGACCCCTGACCATTAGGTCCAGTCGTGACCAACTCTGGGGTTGCAGCGCTCATCTCGCTTTATTGGCCAAGGGAGCCGGCGTACAGCTTCCGGGTCATGTGGCCAGCATGACTAAGCCGCTTCTGGCGAACCAGGGCAGCGCACGGAAACACCGTTTACCTTCCCGCCGAAGCGGTACCTATTTATCTACTTGCACTTTGAGGTGCTTTTGAACTGCTAGGTTGGCAGGAGCAGGGACCGAGCAACGGGAGCTCCCCCCGTTGCGGGGATTCGAACCGCCGACCTTCTGATTGGCAAGTCCTAGGCTCTGTGGTTTAACCCACAGAGCCACCCGTGTCCCAAGCATTTTACATAGATTACCTAAATTAAAATATACATAATTACTCTAGGCTTCCCTTTGCTGTATGTAAATATAACGCAGTTAGGAAATTTATATTATAAATAATATTATAGATTCCCGCATGCCCCCCCACTCCCCTTCACCCATGTGTGATCTCAGTATTTTACTTCTTCCATCTTGTTGTGTTGTTGTAATATAATAATTATTCAATTGATTCTATTGTTATTTTCTTGCTTACCCATGCATGTTTTTACGCATTATCTATTAATATTTCAATTCCGGAACCATATTTTTCCATGTATTCCTTCACTCCATCCCACTCTTTGATTATTCTCTGATTTGAGTGGCCTCTAATAATTGCCGTGGCGCTGTGGGTAAAAGCCTCAGCGCCTAGGGCTTGCCGATCGAAAGGTCGGCGGTTCGAATCCCCACGGCGGGGTGCACTCCCGTTGTTCGGTCCCAGCGCCTGCCAACCTAGCAGTTCGAAAGCACTCCCGGGTGCAAGTAGATAAATAGGGACCGCTTACTAGCGGGAAGGTAAACAGCGTTTCCGTGTGCGGCTCTGGCTCGCCAGAGCAGCGATGTCACGCTGGCCACGTGACCCAGAAGTGTCTCCGGACAGCGCTGGCCCCCGGCCTCTTGAGTGAGATGGGCGCACAACCCTAGAGTCTGTCAAGACTGGCCCGTACGGGCAGGGGTATCTTTACCTTTACCTAATAATTGCCATCAATTTTGCCATTTCTACAAACTCGCAGAGTTTGTTTTGCCATTCTAATCATGATGGGCAGTTAACTCTTTTCTTCTCATGAATATGCTGGAGAATATTCCTTCCCTCACCTTAGATGGGTACCCCAGAATCCGGTCTAGTGTTGGGCATGTAGATACCTTATGAATGATCCCTGCTGTTCTCTATCCTTCACATGCTCTGCTCTCTTAACTGCTGAAAGCATAATTTGTTATAAGCTTCCCACTCCTGCAGCTGGTGAGAGGTAACATGAGCAGTGCTACCCAGGTTTGGCTTCCTTTTAGAGGAGAGATCACTGGATACTTACTTAATGATATTTATTTACAAAGGGTTGTAGCCAGCCAAGTTGCCCCATTCAGTCAAGGCCTCATGCTTTCCTCTTCCATTTCCTTCTCCTCTTTCTAAGCACGCTGTGCCCGCCTACCCCAAATCTGCTGCAGAGGGTTTTTTTTTTTGGGGGGGGGAAACCTAGAACAGATTGGGGGCTGCAGGGAAAGGAGAGCATAGGTAAAAGCAAACAGCAAGCTGCCCTCCTTGAATGCAGCAAACCTGCTATCCAACATCACATCAGATCTCCAGGGAGACGCTTTTGCATTCTCAAGATAACTTTTTGCTGACAGCTCTCTATCTGTCCCTGCCTTTCTCTAGGTGCTTGCCGACAGTGATCTTACATCAGAAATGGGTCCTGAAGATTATGTTTTTCTGTGTGCATGTTAACTTCCACACAATGATGGGAATGTATGCAAATCTTTCCAAAGGGCAGCATCCAGGATAGGCAAGTGGGTGGGTGTCTTGTCCCTTAAGTTGGTGACATTTAAAGCATAATTTGTCAACAGTGGTAATCATGCATTTTAAATGAAGCAGAGGAAAGTTCTTGACTGAGTCCTAAAGTACCTGAAAATACAGGTGTGGGTTTAGTCTATAATATAGTCCCTGCATAGCTGTCTAGACTAGACCTGCTGATAAGCTATAAATGGCTAATAGGTAGACTAATCCAGGGGAACAGAGTTCAGTCTACTTATTGATTTATTATTTGTGTAAGTAGGCAAGCAGGTATTTTCACCTCCAGGGTGGCATTTTACATCTTAGTGTAATAATAATAATAATAATAATAATAATAATTTATTATTTATACCCCGCCCATCTGGCTGGGCTTCCCCAGCCACTCTGGGCGGCTTCCAACAAAATATTAAAATACAGTAATGCATCAGACATTAAAAGCTTCCCTAAACAGGGCTGCCTTCAGATGTCTTCTAAAAAAGTCTGGTAGTTGTTGTTCTCTTTGGCATCTGGTGGGAGGGTGTTCCACAGGGCGGGCGCCACTACCGAGAAGGCCCTCTGCCTGGTTCCCTGTAACCTGGCTTCTTGCAGTGAGGGAACTGCCAGAAGGCCCTCGGCACTGGACCTCAGTGTCCGAGTAGAATGATGGGGGTGGAGACACTCCTTCAGATATACTGGACCGAGGCCATTTCAATCAACGAGGCAGAGAAATATCAATAATCACAATGAGCATCGGCTTATTTTATCCCCAAAAGCAGGTTGCAACCACCACACACCATGTTTTAGAGACTTTATATACATAGATTCCAACAATTCCAATGCAGGAATCTCAACTAAAGCATCCATGACAGATGACCATCCAATCTCTGCTTAAAAACATCCAATGAAGGAGAATCTACCACCCTTTGAGGGAGTTGGTTCTACTGTCAAACAGCTCTTACCGCCAGAAAGTTATTGCTGCCATGCTCTTTACAATCGCATCTGAATGTAACATAGGATACAATTTGTAAAATGGCAGAATATTACAGTAAGATAATGAAGGCTTTTACATGACTGGCATTTCTGAAAACTAATGGTTCATCACAAAACAACTATTCACAGTGTGCTGAATATAGACAGGCTGTCAGCTATAGAACAGCTTTTAAAATAATAATAATTGCCATTAATAATTACCATTAAGATGCATAAAATGCAAGCATCCTGAAATAATGTTTAAAATGAATCAAACTGTCAGGTTGGTGCACTGGAATTTAAACACATATCTTTTCTTGGTGCTGTTAAAAGTTAAGAAAATTTGCAAAACCTCTCATCCTTAAAGTAAGGCAAACTTTTATGTTGGATTTTTTAAAAGTAAAGATTGCACTTTTTCCTTGCTTAATCATCATGTTGCCTTAATGACTTTGTAACTTTGTAAAGTTTGGCAGTTAGGTATTGGAGTTGGAGGTGAGGGGATAGTGTAGTGGCCAGTACCTACCCCTCCTAATTCAAGGGTATTCCTTTAACGCAGCGGTTCTCAACCTGTGGGTTCCCAGATGTTGTTGGGCTACAGCTCCCATCATCCCTGAGCTCTGGCCTTGCTAGCTAGGGATGATGGGAGTTGTAGCCCAACAACCTCTGGGAACCCACAGGTTGAGAACCGCTGCGTTAAAGGAATCCGAGGGGTGCCCCGTCCGAAGCCCAGGTGGGGGCTAGGGCCATGGCACGACCCCTAGCAGTGACCCTGGGGGAGTTCCTAGTTGATGTGCATCATCAGGGCTCCGCCTACTGCTGGTTAACCCTTACGAGACTTCCTGCAGACAGGCAGGAGTCAGATATAGTCAGTTAGTTTCCAATGCCTAAGGCCCTAAGCCAACACCACTCACATTCTTTAACCAATAAAGTTGTGGCCTTTTTAGCCCCTTAACCTAAAATACTGGTCTCATGTGTCCTTAACATCTTGGGAGGGTTTGGGACCTTGCCACGCAAAACCTTTCATCCTTAAAGTAAGGCAAACTTTTATGTTGGATTTTTGAAAAGTAAATATCGCACTTTTCTCTTGCTTAAGCATCATGTTGCCTTAATGATGAATGCAATTGAAATTTGTGTACATCACAAGGAACGTTATTCTGAATGAGTCTTTTCAACAGAACCACTGTCCACTCGGTATTGCAGATCTAAAGAATTAACAGCCACTTCATCAGCTTTAGCATGTTTGCCCGTTATGTTTACATTCCTTTTTACCACGAAGAAAGTCAGTGAAACAGACACTTGCTTGTGTGAAATCAGACCAAGGGCAGGAACTGCATGCAACTGCTCAAGAAACATATAGCAAGGGGTGGATTTTAATGAAGTTAACCCTCTAAAAGTCTACATGCTTGAGGAGCCTGATGTGCAAGACTAATTTTTTAGTGCAGAATATGTGCAGTATGAAGATTGAGCCTGCTTTGTTTGGCCTAACAAACCAAATGCAACCTATTTATTGTTTGGTACAAGCAATAAATAGCTTATAAATATCTGAAGAGCAATAAATATCTGAAGAGCAATAAATAGCAATAAATATCTGAAGAGCACAGTTGGGGGGAGCGATACCGAAAGGTAAAAAGGGAGAGGTGAAGTAGCAGCAAGATTGTTGTGGTGCAAAGGCATCACAGGCAAGGATCATAGATCTTGTCTGTCACCAGTGCTATTTTTCCTAGAAAAATATGTGCTGGTACTCACCATGAATGCCTCCCTTTTTCTCTTAGAACACCAATGGTGCCCACCTGAGAGGTGCTGGAATTGAGTTCTGGTAAGTTCCAGCTGAAAAAAAAAAGTCTAGTCTGTGACTATAGGGATAAAGAAATTGATCCAGGTAATATTAAGTGAGGTTTCCCCCCACAATATATATATTAAGCGCTGGTTTGCGGTGGGTAGAATTCTGAGAGAAAAAATATGACCTACTTCAGCTTATTTGAACTTCATTTTGTTCTGTTGCAATTTGCCGTTTGATATGCGGCTCGTGTCTTATGTTCTTCTAAGTACGGGCACTTATATCCTGCAATGAAGCATTTGTGCTGTCAGAGCACAGAAGTGAAAAAAGAAAAGAGAAAAGATGTTGAGGGTGTGTAGGGGATAGAAGAAACAATATTTTGGCACTGTGGATTAATGGTATCAAGTGCTTAAGTACAGCCTTTTGAATGTCGTATTAGGCCTGTGAGAGTTGCCATTTAAGCTTTCAATAGTTGCTCTGAAATATGAACAGGGAGCCTTTCACAAGTAGCTTTATGAAAAAGATGATTCGGTTCAATTTGTCTTCCAGTTTTCTTTTGTTGCCTGGCTCCCAATCTGTATGGTTAAGTTGCCTTTCAAAACTTCCTGCCCTGGGACGTCACTGTGTGGGCCTGTGTGAGCCTTCCTTTCTATTGTGGAGTGTGTGGGGTTTTTTTTCCATATTACAGGAAGAATTCAAACTTTGCCCCTTACCCTGACTTGATCTTTTTCTCATCCCTACCTAAATAGGGAGTTTTCTGGAATCCCCTGTGCATGTTTTTTAAGAAGTAAAACCCCACTGTGGAAGGATAGCAGCTTCAGTTAATTTTGTTATTCCCTAAAGCAATGTCCCCAAATATAATGTATTTCTGTATGCTAGTGTCATCAATAGATACACATTTTGCTGTACCATATGCATTTTTCTACATGTTTTTCATTAGGCAAGTCTAGACACATAGATGTAGTGGTGTTTTAATCTCTTTTACTGTTAATTTTAATAATTTTTTGTGTTTTGAAATGGTTTCTATATATAAATTCCATGAAATAAATTTATTCAGCTGGAGAACTGCATTGCAAAATTTGGAGTGGTAGGAATTTCAAAGGACTGATATGTTTCGGTTCTCATTTTGTGTGAAAAGTGTCAATTAGGTGGATTCAGCTTTAAATGCAAACTTACCTAATCAAGTCCCACCCCCCATCTGCACTATGAAGTGGTTTTAATATAGGAATAAAATTGTGATAGAGAACACAGAGTACATCAGAAGACTGATGCTCATTGTCTAAGGCTGTGCACATATTATGGTTTAAAATGCTGCTAAGACATTCTGTTTTCTCAATTTGGATCAAAACTGGTTTGTGAGAAAGTGACCAAAATGCAGTATATTCTCTGAAATGACGGGATAAATATAGATCTTGGCTATTATCGTATGTACATCACTTCCCAAACCAGCAGTAGGACCACACTGGATGCAGAATAAACAGAAGTGTGTATACAATCCGAGTCAGAAACCTCTTGAGATGAAGGAAACAGTCAGATACACAGGCTTAGTAATAGTACTCTGATATGAAAAGTAAAATCTAATGCTTGACTATGCAATTGAATGCAACAACACACAGCTAAGAGGAAAAGTACGGTACCTTGGTTTCTTACTTTAACTACTGTGATGTTATATAGTCTTGTCCAGTGATATCTAACAATTGTGTAATTGTCATTTTTAATGTCTGAAATACTCTGAAGATGGGAAGGGAAGTGAGCAGGAACTGGAGAAAACACTACCAAGGGAGTAGAAGTAGAAAACCAGGTATTAAGGGTGGATCCTTCAATCAGCATGCGTTCATAGAATATGCTGCCGAACATCACTAGGTACTTTGCGATATTCAGTGCTTGGAATGAACCGCGTTACAGTCATACCTCATGTTACGTCCGTTTTCTGTTAACGTTCTTTCAGGTTACATCCCGCGGCGACCCGGAAGTACCGGAAAGGGTTACTTCTGGGTTTCGCTGCTTGCGCATGCACAGAAGCGCAAAATGGCGTCACGCGCATGCGCAGAAGCGGCGAATTGCAACCCGTATGTGCGCAGACACACCACTGCGGGTTGCGCTCTTTTCATGTTGCGAATGGGCTTCCGGAACAGATCCCGTTTGCAACCATAGGTACCACTGTAGTTCAAAAATCTCTAAAAGCAGTTCTCACAATTGCCAAGAAGGCAGAATGTGAACTTTCTTTTGGGGTAGAATGTGCTGGCTGGGAAAAGAATGAAATAGATATGGTCAGGGCTTTTTTCCAGCCAGAACTCAATGGAACTCAGTTCTAGCACCTCTCAGGTGGGCGCCATTGCCATTATAAGAGAACAAGGGAGGTGTTCATGGTGAATTCCGGCACCTCTTTTTTCTAGAAAAGTAGCACTGGATATGGTAAATTTAAAAGGGGAAATCGCTGGATGCCTAGATCCAGGTTGGGGGCAAGTACTCTTTTGTGAGACAGCCCCAGCAGAGATTTAAAAATCACAAAATATGCAGCAAAGCAAAGCGTGGAAATATATGAGCCTGAGTTCCAAGCTTGATCTCTAGATCAAAACCCCTGCATATTCCGAGAACATATATATTATTAAGGTTGGAATATTAAATCATGAAATACTTCTGGGAAGTTTGGTTGGTAAATATTATTCTGCATAATTTACAGTTGCATAAACACAAGCAAGAGGAATTTAATTCAGCCTATCTCCTGTTTGCCTAGTCAGTCTCCAAGCACTATGGCCATTAAAATGCAGTTATGGTTAGTTGATTGCCAGTGAAGTGGTACCAAATGCAAACTGGCAATGACAAGCTTTGATTGTTCTTGTTCTAAGAAGTTTGTGAATTTGTCCCAAACCCAAAGCGGTCAAATGCCAGCAGCTAGAAAAGTCACAAAAGCTAATGAGTCCAGTGACAAAGTACAATGATCACTACGTAAATGATCACAATTAGCCATAGTGTTTCCTAATACAGTATGCCCCTCAAAAGTTGGACTAAATGTTGTTAAAGGCTCTCTCTCTCTCTCTCTCTCTCTCTCTCTCTCTCTCTCTCTTTTCTTTCAGACCAGTTGCTAGAAAAGCAAAGGAGAAGGCCTTTGCCCCCTTCTCCCAACCCACTGGGTTTTTTGCATTGCAAAGTCAGAAAAAGTGTGACTTTCCAAGGGTGTCTCTGTTTTGGTTTGCATATTGCTTCAGAAAGTGACAATTAAAAAGCTCCCATTTAAATGCAAACTGAATCAAATTTCTGTCCTGTCCGTATCAAGGGGTCACTGTCTGGGTGCCTCAACTTTTCTTCCTGGACAAGATTCAGCCTAGAATATGCAAGTGCATTACTAGCAGCCACTACACTAGCTGGTAGAACTCTGCGGTATTTTAGGGGCAATGATGAAACTGCGGTACTGAATCACCACTGTGCCAGCTCCCAATCTCTGCCCATCCAACTCTCTTGATGTCAGCACTCGTCTTAATAGCTTGGCTAAAACAGTAACATGGGGGGAAAGGAAAGGTAAATTAGGTTCCCTCCTTGTTATACAGTGGTACCTCGGGTTACATACGCTTCAGGTTACAGACTCCACTAACCCAGATATAGTGCTTCAGGTTAAGAACTTTGCTTCAGGATGAGAACAGAAATTGTGCTCCAGCAGCGCGGCAGCAGCAGGAGGCCCCATTAGCTAAAGTGGTGCTTCAGGTTAAGAACAGTTTCAGGTTAAGTACGGAACTCCGGAACGAATTAAGTACTTAACCAGAGGTACCACTGTACACTATTTATTTATTAGCAAAACATTTAGACCATTCTTCATTACCAAAGCATCACAGAGTGGTTTTAAAAATATTACATATTGTTTGGGGGGGGGGCGGCAGCGGCGTGTAGGCTGTTATGTTTGAGTCACTTCTAATTTCTGCATCCAACAAGGATTCAATTGCTGGAACAGTCCCACAAGTTTCTTGGTAATGCCTCTCCCCAATGTATGGATTGTTAAAGTAACAACAGAAGTGGCTCTGTGCCAGAGGGAAAATGGGTGGGCCTGTTAGAAAGACAAAGGCCAAAGTTGAGGTGTGTGAACTAGAAGCAGGCTGCAGGCTGGGTAGCTGAGAGACAGAGGCATGCTTGATTTCTGCTGGAATCCAAGACTGTGGTTATAGGAGAAGCAAGACATTATTAGTGTGTTAATGCCCCTCATTGTAGGCTCAGGTTGTATAAATGTGTAAATAAACCATATATATTAAAGACACCACAGTCTCTGCTGTCCGTCCCTGCATGGAGAATGGGGTGATGTGCAACAATATTATACATAAAAATGTTTAACATGTGTCAAACAATTATTTGCTAAACAAATACAGTAGAATTTTTTTTTTTAAAAAAAAACTTCAATGGAAGGCTGGAGATCTTTTAAGATTATCTTCTGTATTTATAGGACACTTCCCTTTGAAATTAGCACATAGTGGCATGACCTACTTTAAGATATGAGACAGGGGTTTAAAAAAGGCAAAGCAATATTTATTCTTGTTCTTTAGTAAAGAGCACTGGGAGGTTTGGGTGAAACAAGGACCCGGCTTAACAATTATTTGTAATTCAATTTAGACTCTCTGTGACGGGTCTGAATGATATAGAAGAGGCCGTATAATAAATATTTTATATATTTTACATTACCAGCATTAATCCAACAGAAGATATTGAATTAAATAAAACTCAGTACTGACAGAGTCATGTGGAATAGCAAGCTTGCTGGAGAAGGAAAAGATTATGCAGCAACATTTATCACTGACAGTTTCAGATCCAACTAAATATTGTCTTGCAGCCATTTTAACAATGTTGTAACACTGTTCAAACATTCACCTGATAACATGGTGGCTTATTATGGTCTGGGGGGAGACATGTGTACACCAGGAGTGCCAACCTGAATAAAATACTGTGGGGGCAGAGATAAGCCCTGCCCCGCATAATCTAGGAATATATCCAGAATACTGTCCTCATCAGCGTCTTAGAGGAGACAGGGAACATGTCCCATGTTGGCAGTGCCGTTTCCCCATAAAAATAGCTCAAAAATGGCATTCTTTGTGATTCCCCCCAAAAAACTAAAAGAAACCTCAACAGCTTTGGCAGAAAAATACCCATAGATTTTTTTTCACTGTTTGAAATATGGCAACCCTAGCATAATTGATCACATGACACAGTGCACACACACCATCTGAATGGGAATGCCCATTGGTTCCTATGGTGTGCATGCAGGTTCCTCTTCAGAGCTTTGCACAAAAGGGTTTCAAGGTGCATCCAGCTGAACGCATCTTAGTGGTCTCCCTGCAATGGTGAGTCCTGCACGCAGCTGAATGCGAACAAGAACCTCAATTCAGACCTCTGTAGAGAAACTTGTGAGAGTCGAGCTATTTGCGTCAGGAGCACACTTGCGCTACTAGCAGAGAAGGGCAAACTGTCCGTTTGGTTTCTCATTCTTACATTCAGTTCTCTACATTTTCACAGCAGTTGGCTATTTTCCCAAGCAACCTGCCCTCAGGGATCCAAACTAAGAAGCAGGCAGTAGCAGACAGTGTGCTAAGGTTGCGACACGCACCTGACCTCCAGCCCATTGCGCCCCTGCTACCAGGAGGTTGGGGGTGGGCGAGAGGCAAGGTGAGGTGGCAGCAGGTTTGGCACAAATTTTATGCAAATCTATGTCCTCTTTTGTTCTCCCTCCCCCAACCATGCACTCCCTCTCTTTTGGCGATTAAGAAGCCAATTGTCCCTTCTCTTCTTTACATGTATGCAGCAATCCTTATAAGAAAGCCCACAACTGAAGACAGCAGAATGGTCTGGGATTTAAATTATATGAAAGGGAATTCATAAAATAATAAAATAAATAATAATAAAGCAAGAAAATGACGACAACGAGGGTGAGGATAAAAATAATAATTGTTCCGGGACTCAAATGGAACGCCTAGCTTATTGTGATGTTCTCATTCTGCTATTTTGGTTTCAATATGCAGCAGAGGGGGGGGGGGATAGCTGTGCATTTTCTCCCCCCAGAACAGGTTTCATGCTCTATTTGAGCTTTTAATCATAGCCAGCTATGATTTAAAACCAATGGCAGCCAAAGGGCCTTCACTATATTCATACATCCATATTGATTTACAGCACAAATCTAACCATGCCTTCTCAGAAATGAGCCCTAGTGACTTCTATGGGGATAAGTGGGGTTAGGATTGCAGCCTTATTTATTTCCTGGCATGGTAAGAGAACGGCTGTTTTTAGGAATTTTAAGACAGTTGGCTAGATATTAATTTTGCTTTGAGTTGCAGTTTTCATTTTTGTAAACCAATCAGTGCTTTAAACAAATTCTTTTCGTAAAAGAGTAAAAGCTTTAGATAAATTAAGCAAGCCAGGAAGGAGACTGGCCGCAATTACATTTAAAGCACTATGATGCCACTTTAAACAGTGACAACTTCCCCCAAAGAATTCTGGGAGCTGTAGTTTGATGAGAGTGCTGAGAGTTGTTAGGCAATCCCTATTCCCCCAAGATCCTTCTTTACTGGGAACTCTGAGAAATGGGACTAGGGGCTCCTAACAACTCTCAGTCCCAGAATTCTTTGAGGGAAGCCATGACTGTGTAAAGGTGTATCAAAGTACTTTTAATATATGGTGTGGATGTGGCCAAGGATGGGGAAGGAGATGGAGCTAGAACGGAGAAGAGAGAAAAAGCGAACTACAGTGGTACCTCGGGTTAAGAACTTAATTCGTTCTGGAGGTCCATTCTTAATCTGAAACTGTTCTTAACCTGAGGTACCACTTTAGCTAATGGGGCCTCCCACTGCTGCCACGCGATTTCTGTTCTCATCCTGAAGCAAAGTTCTTAACCCGAGGTACTATTTCTGGGTTAGCGGAGTCTCTAACCTGAAGTGTCTGTAACCTGAAGTGTCTGTAACCCGAGGTACCACTGTATCTTCTTCTGTCTGAATAACCTGGATGGATTGGGAGGTTCCTTTTTTCGGCAATCTTAGGCAACGGGGTTTTGCCCTGAGTTGTCACAACCCTG
The DNA here is from genome assembly GCF_965153285.1 of Podarcis tiliguerta. Classification (NCBI taxonomy): domain Eukaryota; kingdom Metazoa; phylum Chordata; class Lepidosauria; order Squamata; family Lacertidae; genus Podarcis; species Podarcis tiliguerta. The sequence continues at coordinate 28,843,773 of NC_139543.1, read as the reverse complement.
GGTTTGTGCATACATCTTACCCACATTGAAGTAAGTCAAACATTGAGCAAGCGTCTGTTGTTGTTGTTTTTTTTTAAAAAAAGGAAGATCCAAGAGCCAGAGACGGCTATTTGATTGCCTTGCTATGGCTCTAGAATTACACAGCAAAGACCGTTCAAAACAGACCAATTTTTTCTCTATCCCATAATTAGCAGATTTCCCCCCTCTCTCTTCCTGCATAGAAGAGCAAATGGAGAGGAAAGCTTTAAAAATAACACTGGGGAATCAATATGGTCTTGTTTACAGCACCAGAAAATATAGAACTGACCGTGCTACCAGTGCTCTTTTCTTACTGCAGTTTGTGGCATCTTTTTGATGACTAAAAATATTCGGCTTGGGCTTCTGGAATCAGAAATATCAGAATTCCCTATATTCAACATGTTTCGTAATATGGTTAGTGTTAGCCCACATGTTTTTTGGGAACCCTTTCATACGCAATCTAATAATAATAATAATACGGCTTTGCAACAGTATTTATTCTGTGACCCAAAAAACCCCTCTCCTGTGACAGACCTAATGGAGAGGCTGCTTGTAAATTTTGCATTCTGATGAATATATGACTGCAAAATTCAGGCGTGGCAGATGAAAAATGTCCCTCAGCTTATTCACGGCCCTTTCTTTTTTGCAGAGTTGTTTGTATTTATAGAACTGACAACATATCCTCAAGCTGCTGCATGCCAGATCTCATAAAACAATTCACAGCGATTCTGTCCTGGCTGCGCTTACAAGGGTAATGCAATACTATAATAAATACAACTCACTGTGCTGCTAGGGAGAATTGCGTACAGTACTTGGAAATTCTTCCATCTTCAAAAATCATGCGCTCAGTGTGCCCCATGGCACTTGAACTCATGGGTTAGAGGCACCCTAGAGGCAGACACTGAACAGAGGTGTTTGTAGGCCATCTGAGGTAAAGGCCTTTTTAAACAGATACAGTACTACTTTTCTAAAAGCAAAGCATCCATGTCTGGCCCTGAGATTCAGAAAATATATAACAGGCATGTCCAACAGGTGGATCGTGATCTACCGATAGATCACTGGACATCTGTGGTAGATCACTGTTAGCTCATTGGGTCTCCCCAAAGAAACTGAACAACTGTGCCCCCCTAAAAAAAAGCTCAACGTTTTACCTCCTCCCTGAAAAAACTCAACAACTTTGACCCAAACTCTCCCAAAACGGGCCTTCCTCCTTCCTAAAGAAAGTGCAACAACTTTGACCTGAACCCCAAAAAAGGGGGTAGATCACTGCCAGTTTTTAACTCTGTGCTTAGATCGCAGTCTCTTGGGAGTTGGCCACCCCAATATATAACATGTGCATCCACCTCTATCATGATGACTCTCCATGCTCCATGCCCAAACCTACCCCAGTTGCCTCCTAGTGTACAGCTTTCCAAACAGTTTGGTGGAGCAGAGGTCCTTACCTGACCTCCTGACAGGTGAGCAGCTGCAGGAAGGATAAAATGTAAAGGTAAAGGGACCCCTGACCATTAGGTCCAGTCGTGACCGACTCTGGGGTTGCGGTGCTCATCTCGCTTTATTGGCCGAGGAAGCTGGCGTACAGCTTCCGGGTCATGTGGCCAGCATGACTAAGCTGCTTCTGGTGAACCAGAGCAGCGCATGGAAACGCCGTGTACCTTCCCGCCGGAGCGGTACCTATTTATCTACTTGCACTTTGACGTACTTTTGAACTGCTAGGTTGGCAGGAGCAGGGACCGAGCAACGGGAGCACACCCCATCGTGGGGATTCGAACCACCGACCTTCTGATTGGCATGTCCTAGGCTCTGTGGCTTAAGCCAGTGCAAATGTACCACCAAGAGTGCTCAGCCAGTGAGTGAACGTGCCACTATCTCACCCCAACCCCACCTGGTAAGCAGCAGTGACTCACCTGTTAGGAGGTCAGGTAAGTACCACTGCCTGATGAGGCTACTGGTCAAAAATGAAAACAGACCATTTCTCCCAAATTCTCCCTCCCAGATCCTTTTCAGATTTTGAAAATTGATCTTATCAGAATTATTGTACAAGGCTACTTGGCCAATCAGGAAAAGGACTGAAAATCTAGCCAGTAATAGAAAAGTAGCCAAATAAGGTTTTCAGAACCCTTGCAGGTACAGGGGAAATGCTGTTCTACAAGTACGGTATGTCTGCATGACATAATTCACATTCTGGTTTTCTTGTGTTAGACAGGCTTGCTAGATAAGAAACTGAGCATATACCCAAGCAACCAGGCTGCTTGCGACTGGGTTTTAGGACAGAAATATGGAACTGGTTAAATTAAGATGATTTAAGATTGGGAATCCAGCTTATTTCTGTCAAAGATACTATTTCTCTGTATGTCCCTAAACCAACAAACATAAGGAAATGAAAAGACAGTGAAATCTTTGTACCTTGATAAAAACAAATGCAATAAAATGTTAATACATTCAAAACATATTCTTTCACAAGGAATCTTTAAAAACTACTTGATTTACAAGGCTTTTTATTACCCTTTAACCAGAAAAACCAGTCAGCTTGTGGCTCAACGGCCAAGATCTGGCTGTGTTTAGAATAACCCCGCAAAGGAAAAAGCTCCCTGATAACAAGATGAGGGATATACTGAAAATACAGATAGATAGACTTTAATTAGAAAATAATGAACTGTAGTGAAGTTGGTATGTGTTAGTTTTTGAAGAATGAATTATATATGTATTTGTGTCTTTCCTCTCCTTTTTGTTTTCTTCTTTTCGTTTCTTTTTTAAGGTTTAAATGAATTAATGAAATGTATATATTTATAATCTTTGTTCTTTTTTCCCTTTCAGTGCTTCTATCTTTATTTTTTCCTATTTTTTTAAAAAAGATCTTATTATACTTTTGTATTTCTCCATTTTCTTTTAAGTGTGTGTATCTTGATTTGAATGTATATATGTGCAATATAAGCAAATGATTTTTTTTAAAAAAATAATTAATATGACAGGATATTTATAACCCTGGAAAAAATAACCCCATGTAGATTGTTTGTTCTCTGTTTTGGCTTTCTTCCAAATCTACTAATCAGTATAAATGCTACAGTGAAAGTTTCCTAGGTAGAATTGTCCCTGACACACCTTGGTAACTTTTGTTTATATAGAAATTGTAACCCTGCCCTATGCACCATTTATCCACAAATTTCTCTTCTATGTTTTGATATAATTTGTTGTTGTTGTTTAGTCATTTAGTTGTGTCCAGCTCTTTGTGACCCCATGGATCACAGCATGCCAGGCACTCCTGTCTTCCACTGCCTCCAGCAGTTTGGTCAAACTCATGTTAATAGCCTCGGAAACACTGTTCAACCATCTCATCTTCTGTTGTCCCCTTTCCACTGTGCTCTCAATCTTTCCCAACATCAGGGTCTTTTCCAGGGAGTCTTCTCTTCTCATGAGGTGGCCAAAGTATTTGGAGCCTCAGCTTCAGGATCTGTCCTTCCAGTGAGCACTCAGGGCTGATTTCCTTCAGAATGGATAGGTTTGATCTTCTTGCAGTCCATGGGACTCTCGAGAGTCTCCTCCAGCACCATAATTCAAAAGCATCAATTCTTCGGCGATCAGCCTTCTTTATGGTCCAGCTCTTACTTCCATATATCACTACTGGGAAAACCATAGATTTAACTATACGGACCTTTGTTGGCAAGGTGATGTCTCTGCTTTTTAAGATTCTGTCTAGGTTTGTCATCGCTCTTCTCCTTTTGTGACTGCTGTCATCATCTGCAGTGATCATGGAGCCCAAGAAAGTAAAATCTCTCACTGCCTCTATTAGTCTCTATATTAAATTGGTAGAACCTTAAGAAGACCATCTATCTTCCATTTTTTTAAATTTACGTTTGTTTTCAAGACTTGTATCCACTGCCCTGTAGTAAAGCTTATAGGGTGGTTTACGAAAACAAGATAAAATAAATAAATGAAATATATAACAATAGTAAAATACATATTAAAGACTGAGAGAACAAAAACTTAAAGGATAGTAGTGCAGCAATAAAACTGCAAGTACATTTGCAGAGGGATGTGGGTGGTGCTGTGGGTTAAATCACAGAGCCTAGGACTTGGACTCACAGCTGTCCATGGAGGCACAGGTCACTTCTGTATCCAGGGCAGCTGTCTACCACTCCACCTGGTACGCAGGCTGAGACCCTACCTGCCCGCGGACTGTCTCGCCAGAGTGGTGCATGCTCTGGTTATCTCCCGCTTGGACTACTGCAATGCGCTCTACGTGGGGCTACCTTTGAAGGTGACTCGGAAACTACAACTAATCCAGAATGCGGCAGCTAGACTGGTGACTGGGGGCGGCCGCCGAGACCACATAACACCGGTCTTGAAAGACCTACATTGGCTCCCAGTACGTTTCCGAGCACAATTCAAAGTGTTGGTCTTGACCTTTAAAGCCCTAAACGGCCTCGGCCCAGTATACCTGAAGGAGCGTCTCCACCCCCATCGTTCTGCCCGGACACTGAGGTCCAGCTCCGAGGGCCTCCTGGCGGTTCCCTCATTGCGAGAAGTAAAGCTACAGGGAGCCAGGCAGAGGGCCTTCTCGGTAGTGGCGCCCGCCCTGTGGAACGCCCTCCCAGCAGATGTCAAAGCGATAAATAACTACCTGACATTCAGAAGACATCTTAAGGCAGCCCTGTTCAGGGAAGTTTTTAATCTGTGATATTTTATTGTATTTTTTGTTTCTATGGAAGCCGCCCAGAGTGGCTGGGGAAACCCAGCCAGATGGGCGGGGTACAAATAATAAATTATTATTATTATTATTATTGCCGGTCAGAAGGTTGGTGGTTCAAATCCCCGCGATGGGGTGAGCTCCCATTGCTTGGTCCCTGCTCCTGCCAACCTAGCAGTTCGAAAGCACGTCAAAGTGCAAGTAGATAAATAGGTATCGCTCTGGCGGGAAGGTAAACGGCGTTTCCGTGTGTTGCTCTGGTTCACCAGAAGCAGCTTAGTCATGCTGGCCACATGACCCAGAAGCTGTACGCCGGCTCCCTCAGCCAAGAAAGCAAGATGAGCGCCGCAACCCCAGAGTCGGTCACGACTGGACCTAATGGTCAGGGGTCCCTTTACCTTTACCTTACATTTGCAAAGCTAAGCAGGGTCTGGTATGGTTTCAAGTTGGATGGGAGACCACGTGTTGAGATTCCTCCACTGTAGGGGGTTGGACTAGAGGACCCTTAGGGTCCCTTACAATTCTAGGATTATATAATATTAATGTTGGTGCCCAGTAAAATTCCCTGGAGAGAATTCAACAAAGGAGGTGTTGCCATTGAGATGACTCTGCCTTATTTTCTTTCTTTGGATGGTGAATGACTTGGATAAGAGTCAACTACAATTCCCGGAGGTCCCTGTAAAGAGGGATTGGATGTTAAATCACTCTGTGAATTCTAGGTCTGTGAGGATAATAGAGGTCTCTGAACTACTTTCAGCACCCTTAAGAAACTATAACTCTAATAATTATTCAGGGGAATTCCATGCTTATAATAATAATAATACATAATCTTACATGGTCATATTCCGTAACTATGATAATAATTATTCTATGACTGCTCAAAGTCTTATATTACTTTAGATGTATGGTGTGAATATGGCGAAAGCGAGAAAGCACATTGTGTTCTACATATGTTGTCTTTTTTGTATGGAAGAACAGCTTGTTGTAGGAAGCTTGAAACCTGTCCCATTTGTTATGAGCAAGTGCCATATGAAACTGCTGTTTTGATATTTTTAAATATTTCCACCATGTTGCCTCTATGTTGTCTTTTTAGCATTCATATGTCTGCATGCAGCCTTCTGTCTTCTTTCATGGCGAGGTATGGTATGTTTCAGATAGGTTAAAGCTATTAGTATAAGGCACCTTTGTCACTAATAAATACCTTCAGACTGCTCACCTATAGCCTGCAATCCCACCTGGGAGAAAGTCCAACTGAAATAGGTCTTACTTCTGAGTATACACGTACGTAGGCTTTGCTCTGCTAACTCTTGCCTATTCTATTGAGGTTGAGGGCTTGCCCTCCATCCCAAAGCAGGGGTATAAAACTATAAAACCAATAAAACATAAGCTTTAGGGCCCCTAATCTTGGAGGGACCTCAAAAGGGACTCTGGTCCACATTGCTTTAATTTTTTGCATCTAGTAGACCCAGTTTGACTCATGCACACAACTCAAATTGTCTATTTTTGTGCGTGGATTTATTTCAGCAATCCCAAAGTTGGAGAGCCAGTAGTACAGGCACAGATGTTGTAAAGGCGTTTTGAGCTGCCGTGAAGGAAATGACAGCAGTCATTCTGACCTCACTGATGCTTGCCATGGGGCCCCCATAACAGCTCCAGCTTCAGGGCCCCCCAAAATGTAGGTCTGCCACCAGGGGTGCCAATTTGACTAAAATATGAGGGGGACAGGGCTCAGGCAAGCACTGCCCCACATAATCAATCACATGACACGGCACCCCCCCTATTTGAATGGCAATGTCCATGATCAGACCCTCCACATTTCCCCAAGATTTCCTGTACTAAAAGTGAGACAAACAAATGATGACCTTATGTGCCATCATATAAAGGGCCTTGCTTTACTCTTTACTATGTATGCCATTGCACCACCAAATTTGAAAGATGGGTATCTTTAATTTGAAAGACGTGCGGGGAGGGGAGCCGGCCCATTCAAATATTTTAATGGGGGGGGGAAGGCTCCTATTCCCCCCCCAAAAAAAAAACTGTCCCGGAGCAACGTCCCTCGTGGTGTTGTCTTCTGCACACCAGGGTGGGAGACCTCCTCGTCTGCTCCTCTGATTCCCCGCCCCTTTATCTTCCAGCGCGTTTTCCCCCGCTACGCCAACCCACGCACGGGAAGAGGGCGCGCGAGAGGCGTCTGTGTTGCCGCAGGATCTTCGGGGCCGAGTCCCCCGCCTGCCTCTGTGTCTGCAGCTCACGGAGCAGGAAGTTCCCGCGTCGTCGGAGGCCAGCTTTATTATCGTCACGTGACTCGTCGCGGGCAGCAGCCGCTCGGGTCGAGTTCGGCAATCCGCGCTGAGTGAAAGAAGAGGAGGAGGAGGAAGAAGAGGGAGAAGCCGGGACCTGCTTGACGCCCCCGCCATGAGGAGCGCTCCCCGGCGACGGCGCGGCGTCCAGCTCAGGGCTCTGTGGCTGCGCGCTCGCCCCTGAACACCGTGCTGAAGCCCCGCTTTGCTCCATGCAGCGGCTCCTCCATTGCGGAAGCAGCAGCGTCTCTCCTGCAGGGACGGCGCTGGCCGCGTCGGCGGGAGCAGCAGCAGCAGCAGCGGCGGCCGCCTCAGCCGCGTGATTCCCCCTCCGCCCCTCCGCCGCCGCTCCGCCGCCGCCCTGCGCGCCTGCCTGCCTGCCTCCCGGCGCGAGCTGGATGGTGCTTCCCCCGGCCCCGCCGGTGCGGCCGGCGGCAGGAGTACTATGCTGACTCGGGTGAAGTCTGCGGTGGCCAATTTCATGGGAGGCATCATGGCTGGCAGCTCGGATCACGGCAGCGGCGGTGGTGGAGGAGGTGGAGGAGGCGGCGGCGGTGGTAGTGGTGGAGGAGGCATGGACCTGCCGCTGCGCTTCCCCTACGGCAGACCCGAGTTCCTGGCTCTGTCTCCGGACGAGGTCGAGTGCTCCGCCGACCACATCGCCCGGCCTATCCTCATCCTCAACAAGGAGACCAAGCGCCTGCCCTGGACCACGGGATACGCCGAGTGAGTAGCCAGATACAGACCGCCCCCCCCCCCTTAAGCTGCCGGGTCCCGAAGCAGGAGGACGGCCGGCAGCGTCCCGTCCCCCCCTCGGCTGCTGCCGGTGCGCCTTGGAGAGGAGGCGCGCCCACGTCCCCTCTCCAAGGGCGCTGCTGCAGCCGGGAAGGGGGGAGAGGCCAGGGTAGGATCACCTGCCTGAACCTCAGCGTCTGGAGCAAGCCCGGCACACTCCTTTTCCGAACCGGGGTTGGATGGATATAGCCTTAACTTCTCCCATGAGAGGGAAGCCCATCATCCTGGGAGAACCATACAAGCGTAGAGTTGGAAAGCGACCACTTGGGTCATCTAGCTCAACCCCCTGCAATGCGGGGGTCTTTTTGCCCAATGTGTGGGGCTCGAACCCACGACCCTGAGGGTTAAGAGTCTCATGCTCTAGGGGCTGAGCTGTCGCGATTGACTCAGCCCTGGAAATGGGGGGCGTGGAGAAAGAGCTATTTCAGGTTTTCTGTTGGGAGGGAATGGTCAGCCACCCTGTGGGTAGATCATGTAGTGTGGCTGTGTGTATGTCATCTTCCTTTAGATGCCTCATTCCTCAATTCAAAATTCACTATTTGTGGTTATGGGAATGTTCTCTGTGCATACCCCCAATGCCCTGCTCTTCAGGTGTTGGGGTGGAACCTTGAGAAATGCCGCTTCGGGTTAAGTCCTCTTATGTTATACTCTGGGTTGGTTTGGTCAAATACTCTCCCACAGGTGATTTGGGGCAGCTTTCACTTCTTCATTGTCTGTTCTGAGTGGGTGTAAAAAGTTAAGTTGCTTTTAAGTCCTGTGTACTTCAACTTATCTGATATAAAACCCAATCCTCTTGAATCCAGTAGGTTTCACTCCCAAGTGGGTGTGCATAGACGTACAGCCTGATTCTGCAAATATTTACTTGGAAATAAATTCGGTTGACTTTAATGAGACTTACTCCTGGGTGCAAGCGTACATAATGCTGTAGCTATAAAGTGCTTATCTTTGACCGGGTCATGTGCATCATGCACCATCTGGTTTTGCAACTCCATGCGTCTCTTTGAGATTTTCTCATCTAGGTCTAGTAATTTTGATGGGGTTATTAAAAGGGAAGGGAAATGAAAAGCGGAAAGTTTGCCCTTTGAGTCTCTCTCTCTTCTCCCCCCCCCCCCCCCGCATGTGCAGATTTCACCCAAAGACTGTAGCATTTTTGTTCTGCCGTAGATCTGTGTACTGCAAGTCTCTGGATTGTTTATTTCTACTGATGCGGAAGGGGTTTCGGAAGTGTTGTGAATGTATGGGGAGAGGTGGAGGCAGAGAGAAAGAGAGACAGGGTGCTATCTTACTGTTTTGGTAATGGGAGACTGGCATTTAGTGCACACCCCCTTTTCCAGGCCTGTGCTGCGAAGATGATGGCTGGAGTGTGTGTCATTGATCTGCTCCATTCTCAAAATTTTCCATCCTCCCTGCACACGAATCACTCTCTTGCTGTGGAAGCAGGATTCAGGAAGGTGGAATGAAGGAGACTACAGTAGCTTTCCGTGCATATATCTTTCTCCGGATTCCAAACTTCTTCAGTTTTAAGTGTCACGTTATATTATTCTTGTGCTTATTGTGTGCTTTTAACATCTGAGTGGAAGGCTTACAATGAAGCAGTGATCTCCTAAAATAAAATGTGTGGATTTTGTTTGCAGGGGTGCATATTTTGATAAGATGGGAGGGAGCTGCAGCTTTTGAAATGGTAGCAGAAAGCTTCACCCTCCCCCAGGTGGTGTTTTTGGGATGGATTATGTTACTGCAGTCCCGGACACAAATAAAAGTGAGCATTTACCTGTGATGAAGTTTGTGCAGGCAGATTAGGATGATCTCTGATCCTGTCCCAACTCCTTATTAGGTCTAGGCTAGCTACGCTGCGTTGCATTCAGCAATAACCAAATTGAATCTTACTGCTGTGTTTTATTTGTTCCCATTCATAATGCTTATTTATAAATTGAAGGCTCTCTAATGGTTAAGCAGTAAAAAGGAGGCAAACTATAAAAAGATCTGTTATCCAGTTCAGAAGGAACACATTGTCTAATGAAGTTAGTAGCCAATCTCTCAATATAATGCTGCAGGATTAATGGTGGAAGAACTTTCTGGTCAATTCAGTACCTGCTTGTGGTTCATGACTTCACTTTGTCATGTCACTGTTGTTTCCTTGAAAAGGGCTTAGTGATGGCCAGCAGCCAAAAGAATCATTTTTGGCATAATCCAGAGGTTAAGCAACCACTTAAGTCCTCATCTGAGTGGATACTTAAATATATGATTAAATTTCACTGGAATTTTACTTACAGTTTAACTTAGCATTGCAGGATTAAATACGATGAGAGCAGTGATTGCATATCTCCCCTCATTGAGAAGAAATAGATAAATTAGAACTCAGAATAAGTCCCGCTGAGTTCAGCGGGACTCGTGTGTGTTGGGATATTGCTGCCAGTAATGAGAAATCATATACTTGCTATGTTCACCGGTGAACAGTGTCACTTCACCCCAGTGAAGTTAGGGCTTTAGGTCTCACCTGCACAAATTCAGTGTAATGTGGGTGTCGTACGACTGTTTGTGTTGCTATCAAGAGCACAAGGAGTCAGTCAATGTTTATATGTAGTCTGGATTAGGTTAATTTGGACTATAATGACTTTTTTCAGAGCTGGGGAAGCTGTGGCACTCCAAATGTCCCCAACCATTGGCCATGCTGGTTGGGGTTGATGGGAGATGGACTCCTATCCTCTGGAGGGCTGCAGGTTCCCCCTCTTTGTTTTACAGGTTACTGGGAATTATCCCAAGTACAGTGGTACCTCTGTTTAAGAACAGCCCTGTTTACGAACGATTCGGTTTATGAACTCCACAAAACCAGAAGTAGTGTTCCGGTTTGCGAACTTTGCCTCGGTCTACGAACAGAAACCAAATGGTGGGTGGCCTCGTTAGGGAAAGTGCGCCTCGGTTTAAGAACGGATTTGGTTTAAGAACGGACTTCAGGAACAGATTAAGTTCGTAAACCGAGGTACCACTGTACTCTTAATATGTCATGTGATTATTTCCCTGCTTTTCATTGCAGGCTCTAGGATTGGGAATAAAGAGACTTATGCGCGTTCACTCGAAAGATAACCACATGGCTTGCAATGAAATTTAGTCCTAAGAATTAGCCAGGTGTGTTTTGCAACTGGCACAGGTCCATTTGCGACCCCATGGAGATCTATGGATGCCAGGTTGACAACTGGGGAAAGCAAAATGTCGCTTAGAGGAGGATCCAAAATATTTTCCTTGAAGCTTGAATTTGTTTTATTCTGGATTGCTTCATTTGATGTTTTAATGTGTTGTAAACTGCTTTGAGATTTGTTCTTTAAAGTGCAAAGTGGTATAGAAATGAGATGATGAATAATTATACTACTAATAATAAGTTCCACTGCAAACAAAAAATGGCGCCTAGACATTCCGTTGTGGTGACTGCAACCTAGGCTTAAGGTGCTATTTGGCGATTAGATTATATATCTTGAGTTTCTAACACTGCGTCAAATGGATTGTTGTGTGTATATATATGAAATGCCCTCCAATTTTTAGATACCGTGCTTTGTTGAACTGCTCTTCTGTGTACTTTGTTGGGACTTGTAGCTATTACCTTCCATATTCTGTTTGTGATTGAAGTTGGTTTTCCGTAGAAAACAAAATCTCACCCCAGGGACTTTTAAAAGACTGGCTAAGAAACCCCTCTCTACCACTGTTGGCATGGGTTCTGCAGAAGAATCACAAATTCTTACTGTACATGCTACTTCATTATACTGAAGACTTCGCCTGGGAGACCAACTTCTCTTGTAGTTGCTTTATCAACCAGATGAATTGAGTTCTATTAAGCTTTGATAATCTGTCTGCCCCTTTCTGTGTCGTAACAAGAGATGGTTATTCCTTGCTGCTAGGCATTTGGTTTTATTCCTCGGGTAACTTGTAATGATCATCCAGTTTTGTGTGGCAAAACAGAAAAGGCTTTGTTTCAAGTCTGCTCTGTGGGGGAAAAGTCATTTTAAGTATATGTGAACATGTATTGTTTAAATATTAGTAACTTTAAGAAGGGAATGTGACCCTGCAGAATTTTTACTAAGGGCTTCCTTGTAACCAGATAATAAATTGAGATGGCGTTTTCTTTCTCTTTTGTTCTTTTCCTTCCTTCCTTTTATGTTAGACTGAAAAAAATGTTTATATTTTTACTCTGAATCTTAAGATAAACTGTAATGCCCCTAATGAGCCCCCCCCCCCCTTTAAGACTGTTAGGCTCATCAGTGAATCCAATTAAAATTGGTGGCACTAACCTGAGAGACAGAATGCTTTTAAGATTATAATAGCTTTAGGACAAAGTGTTGACCTTGCTGAAGTAAATGCAGTTTTTGCTATTTACTTCAGTATCCCAAATTTGCACTGTTACTCTTCTGTGAGCATGGTTTCTACATTATTTTTGGAAAGACAGAAAGCTGGTGCCTGGACAGTACTTCTCTATACCACAGGCCTGCTGTGTGGTGATCTCCAGCCTTTAATGGATGTAGGTGTAGCATTGCATAACTGTAAGCCTGTAAAACACAATGCTACTTGGCTGCAAGGATAATTTTGTGAAAATAGTGAGGAACCAGGAGACTTTTTTCTTTCATTAGGTGCTTTGTGAAGGCATGACTTTTTGTGTTTTCTCATGTAGATGTTGTTGTTGAGTAAATATTAAGGTAAAGGGACCCCTGACCATTAGGTCCAGTCGTGGCCAACTCTGGGGTTGCGGCACTCATCTCGCTTTATTGGCCGAGGGAGCCGGCGTACAGCTTCCGGGTCATGTGGCCAGCATGACTAAGCCGCTTCTGGCGAACCAGAACAGCGCACGGAAACGCCGTTTACCTTCCCGCTGGAGCGGTACCTATTTATCTACTTGCACTTTGACGTGCTTTCGAACTGCTAGGTTGGCAGGAGCTGGGACCGAGCAACGGGAGCTCACCCCGTCACGGGGATTTGAACCGCCGACCTTCTGATTGGCAACTCCTAGGCTCTGTGGTTTAACCCACAATGCCACCCGCGTCCCTTGAGTAAATATTACATAGTATATTATTTATTTACATAGCATATAATTTATTACATAGCATATTATTATTATTTTTTATTAAATTTCTATGGCACCCTTCATCTGAGGATCACAGGGTGGTTTACAATATACAGCCACAAAAGTAAAATACATAAATCAAGAATCACTTTGGTGGAGGTGTTAGTCATAATTGACACTTTCCCTTGAATAATTCCTACTGTCTTGTCCTTCTTTTGTTTGTCCCTCACTAGAATAAACAGTTGGATTGTGCTGCCCCCCCCAGTCAAATTTCTGATGTCTTGGCATCTTGCATCATTACGCCATGCCTTCCTACGTGCTACATGGAAACTGGCTGGGTTGAAACATATAATCTCATATTCAGGACACAGGAAACTGCTTTCTACTGAGCCAGGCCATTGGTCAATCTAGCTCAGTACAGTGGTACCTCGGGTTAAGTACTTAATTCGTTCCGGAGGTCCGTACTTAACCTGAAACTGTTCTTAACCTGAAGCACCACTTTAGCTAATGGGGCCTCCTCCTGCTGCTGTACAGTTTCTGTTCTCATCCTGAAGCAAAGTTCTTAACCTGAAGTTAACTTGGGTTAGCGGATTGTGTAACCTGAAGCGTATGTAACCTAAAGCATATGTAACCCGAGGTACCACTGTAGTGTTTACAATGAGCGGCAATGGCTCTCTAGGCTTTCAGATAGGGAGTGTTTTCCAGCCCTGCCTGAAGATGCTGGGGATTGAACCGGGGACCTCCTGCATGCAAAGCAGATAACTCTACCACTGAGCCACAGCCCTTCCCTATTCATGCAAGATAATCTGACACCATGTGAACGAAAAGCATTGAATGCATGGAGTATGATGGGAAGCACTGCAGAAGAATAGTGACAATGGATTTCAAACAAAAGTACCCATTGCCAAGCAATATTGAGCTTCCTGCGCTTTCCAGATATCATCTCTGTATGCTGAAGAAAGCCTGGAAGTTCAGTTCAGAAAGTGGCACACCTGCTGGATGAAACAGTCACTAGTGTTTTCTTTTTGTTATAGTTTTCAATAAGGGAGACAAGTGGAAATTTACTAATACTTTACCCTTCCATCATTAAACTTTAAGCAGATCCATTTACACTTAGGAGTCTAAAATCTGTACTTGTTCAACTGTGCCCCCCTCCCCAATAATAAAGGTATTTACTCCCATTTACCATTGGTAGATCCTATATCTATCAAAGCTCAAAGTGGTTTATTGTGATCCTTCACATTATTTAGCCTAACAACTTCCAATCTTTTTAACTTAGTAAAGAGCTGTACATTTCCACTGACTCATAAAGATGATTTTGGCATCAGATAGAAATAAGTAGGCTCAACCCTATATTTTATTTGCTTTGTCTAACTGACAGATTCTGCTTCAGAGCTCTGGATTCCAGTTAGGATTTTCTGTTTTTGGTCTCAAAGTCATGTGGTGTAGAAACACCCAAGTTTTAGAGTGCATTAGTAGAGTTAAATGTATTAGTAGTAATTTTGATGGTGCTATCAGCAATAGAAAAAGCAAGCAAGGAATCTAATCACTATTGTTTGTATCCAATGTTAGGGTTTTCTGTGGCGATGAAAGTAAAAAGTTGAATGAGAATCATACCTCTCCCTACATGCAAATAGAAGGACTTGTCTAGTATTTACTTTCAATTTTGAAGAAACCGGGCTTAGCATTATGTTTGAACCAGATACTGTGGCTTTAAGCAAACTGGTTAGTTAAACAAGCTAGTATCATAACTCCCAAGTTTTTTGGTGTTTTAACAATGCCTTGTTTGGACTGGCCTTCTCTTTATAGAATTTTATCTTGTAGCTATGTGAAACTCTTACCTTTGCGGATGTGTTAATCTAGGTAAAGGCAACTATTTGCTTTGTGGTCTTATTGTTGTTTAATGTAATAAGATATTCAGATATGCCCCAGAGTGCAGCTTTCCTCTCTTTCCCTCCCTATAAACACATAGTCGTTTCTATGAACAGACAGTCCAGCAATTCATTGAGAGGGACGAGGTACGTTGCCATCAACCCTGCTGAGTCACTTTCACACTTTGCACTGCAGTATGTGTTTCTCACACAAGGATAGATCTTCCATCTGTCACATGGAGGAGGTTATGCAAGGGTGGTTGTTGAACTTGGTCCACTCGGAAAGGTCTTTAATTGAACGTTGTTTTCAAAAAAATAATACAAAGGATACCAATTTAATGCCACATCACTTAAGGACAGGACAAAAAGTAATCAATATGAATTGTGAGATGATAGCTTTAGCTTTCTTCAAAGTACTGTGCTTTAGGATTGGGCTATAAGAATGCTTAGCCACGTAATACAATATTTATATAAATTATCACTTTACAGGAGGCTATAGCTTGCCAAGAACTTGTTTGCTAAAACATCATAATGCTTAGTAACGGTTCTCCCTGGTTTTGCCAACTAACTTGTTTTGGCTTTAAAGGACACGTAGCTTTTAAGCAGCAGAGGATTTGTAATATTATTTACAGTGCTCTCAATATTTGAATTTTCATTACTATGGAGAGGAATCAGTGATGTTCCGTGCCTGATGTTTTACACAAAAAGCATCAGCTTTGTATTCCTAAGCTAATGTGTTTATTTACAGAATTTCTATGCCATTTTGCAACATAAGAGTTTTCTGGGTGGCTTCAATAAATAAGACAATTTAAATATAAAATAAAGCCTAAAACCAAGATCTACATAAATACAGCAATGGAAAACTCGCGGATGACTTTTGAACACTGGAAGGGCAAGATTTGTGCACAAAGAAGCCTATATGGTTTCTGCATTCATAGGCGTTGTAAGTAGGGAGATGCAGAAAATAACAAAAGTGTGAAACTTTACCTCATCCATCTTTAGGAGTCCTCTGACAGTATTAGCAAGCTGTATAAACTGTCACTGTTATATTATTGGCAAATCGTCAAAAGCTTTGTGGGAAATCCATACTTTCTCACCAAGAGCTCCTGTGTAAATTTAGCATACCTTCTGTATCTGTTAAATGGTAGAAGAAAAATCATACAATAAATTTTCTGTGGGAGACGGTGGAAGCAGCTGAGACTGAAGGATCCAAATGGTACCAGTGCTATTAAACTTACTTTTTAAATGATTTGAAGTTGGAATGGCCACATTATCAGATGGTCCCTGAATGGATTCAGAAGCAGATTCTCAAGAATGTTGGAATGGTATCTCCAAACCAAGTGAACGAAAGTGCACATTATATTTAATCCAAGTAAGTTCACTGGGACAGAAAGAAAAAAAATCTTCCCATGCTCTGAAGAGGTCTGAACTGCTTGTCAATATGAGAGAGAGAGAGAAAGAGAGAGATTGTTAGCACAGCTGTACAGGTGCAGGCAAATGGGAATTGGCATCCAAAACAATCAACAGTGTTTTGAATGTTGGGATAATTCACTGAAAGTGTCTACCCAGTGTACAATAGGGGTTGTAAAAGAAAGAAAATGGCAGGTTGGGGATAAGGAAAGAATCTGTATGGGAATGACTGCATTGGAGCACGAAAGGCTCGAATGTTTGGGGCATTTTGGTTTATGAATTGGCATGTTTTACCAAAATGTATGTGAGCAAGTGGTAGATAGCTAAGTAGGAATGCATTGGTTTGAAACATGGGAGAGCACACTCTTTGACTCTTGTTGTCATGATTGGAGCTCTTCCCAGTGAGATTTGGACATGCAGTCTGCCGTGTGGTGGTGAGCTTATTTGGATAACCCAACCCATAGGCTGATGGATTCCCGAGAGCCTTGGAGAATTTACAATCAAAGCCCTTGTTCTGTGGGGGAAAGGAGTTAGGCAGTTGACACAGCAGCTCCTAAATGCTCACTCCCACTGAACAGAGATATTTTGCTTTGCCAGGGAGTTGTGGGCAGTGAAACAGGGAGGCACCTCCAAAGCGAATCTGGCTCAACATGAGAGCTCACTTCAGAGCCCGTTGTGATGACAGCAGTGGAGAAACTCCACTTCACAAATAATGTTAATGCATTATAGTTTATGTGTTGGCATTCATTTACATGAAGTAAATACTGTGCCACCCAGTAGTAAAACTTACTCATGACACCATATCTCTCCAGCTCGCAGTAGTTCTTTGAAACTGGTAATCAGCTGCCATATTATATTAGCATATTCGAGTGGCAGTCAGAATATTTCATATATTCAAAACTGTGGTATTTCTAAGGTAAAAAGGTAAAGGACCCCTGGACGGTTAAGTCCAGTCAAAGGCAACTATGGGGTTGCAGTGCTCATCTCACTTTCAGGGTCATGTGGCCAGCATGACTAAACCGCTTCTGGCTCAGCATAACACTGCGATGGAAGCCAGGGCGCATGGAAATGCCATTTACCTTCCTGCCACAGTGGTACCTATTTATCTACTTGCACTGGTATTCTTTCAAACTGGCAGGAGCTGGGTCAGAGCAACGGGAGCTCACTCTGTTGTGGGGATTCAAACCGCCAACTTTTTGATCAGCAAGCCCAAGAGGCTCAGTGGTTTAGATCACAGCGCCACCCACGTCCCATTTATGGTATATTTCTTTTTTTTTTTTTTTTTATAAATTTTTTTATTGCGTTTCTTTCCATAATTTTATAGGTTTATAAACAAATAAAGTAGTTACAAGAAACAAATTTTCTCTTTTTTAACAACAAAAACAAAATAAAACTTGGACTTCCCCACCCCTTCCGATTCTGCGTTCTTTGCATTAACAATGTCAGCATTTTGTTACCTTATTTCATACCTTGTTGTAACTTTCGAATGTTATGTATCCAAATACAATATATTATATCTCAATTTCAATACCTTTAAAATAAACATAACATATTCAATTTAAATTGTCTCCTTTTCTCTTTTGTCACTAATTTTACCATTTACTTAATCATATTCGCAGAAGCTTAACGTTTCCTAATCATGCACTTTCTTAGGATTCATACAGCTTATAATATTTTTTCAGATAATCTTTAAATTTTCCCCAGTCCTCCTCAATTGTTTCTTTATCCAAATCTCGGATTCTGCCGGTCAGTTCAGCTATCTCCATGTAGTCCATCAACTGCGTCTGCCAGTCCTCCAGCGTGGGCAAATCTTGTGTCTTCCAACTCTTTGCAATGAGTATTCTTGCTGCTGTGCTAGCGTACATAAACAAAGTTCTATCTTTCTTTGACATTTTCTGGTCCACCATGCCCAACAGGAAGGCCTCTGGTTTCTTAGGAAAGGTATACCTAAATACCTTTTTCAATTCATTATAAATCATTTCCCAGAAGGCCTTCACTTTTGGGCAGGTCCACCAGAGATGGAAGAAAGTCCCCTCTGCTTCCTTACACTTCCAACATTTGTTGTCAGACAGGTGATGCATCTTGGCTAGCCTGACTGGGGTCATGTACCACCGGTATATCATTTTCATAATGTTTTCCTTCAAGGCACTAGATGCCGTGAATTTCATTCCGGTGTTCCATAACCTTTCCCAGTCTTCAAACATAATATTATGTCCAACATCCTGTGCCCATTTTATCATAGCAGATTTAACTGTCTCATCCTGTGTGTTCCACATAAGCAGCAAGTTATACATTCTAGATAAAATCTTGGTCTTTGGTTCTAACAATTCTGTCTCTAGTTTCGATTTCCCCTCCTGGAAACCAACCTTTTTATCCATTTTAAAAACCTCTTGAATTTGAGCATAATGTAACCAATCTCGCACCTTGTTTTTTAATTTGTCCTGGCTCTGCAACTTCCAACCGTCTCCAATTTTTTCAATTAATTCCCAATATTTCGGCCAATAGGCCTCCATATTGGGTCTTTTTCGAGCTTTGGCCTCCACCGGTGATAGCCACCTCGGTGTTTTACTCTCTAATAAGTCTTTATATTTCATCCAGACTGCAAAAATCGCTTTTCTGACAATATGGCCCATTTATGGTATATTTCTAAGACTGTCTCTTTGCACAGTGGCATGGGCTGAAAACTTCAAAATATTATGCACAGTTGTTTAAAAGATGAGGCCACATTTTACAAATGTGAAATAACCAGTGGAAGAACAATCAAGAGTCTAGTTAAAATAATCATTTTACCATTGCAGACTGAAATATGTAAGTGATGGAAGTGGCTGTTCTGTGTCATGTTCCCTATGTGATATGTCTTCTTTTTCAAATCATGAACTGACTGTGATTGATTCTCAGTTAAACAGATGACAACCTTGAGCTAGGTTCAGTATTTTAAGAACTTAAAGGAGAAAAGTCACTTTATCCAGGGACAGTCCCCATATCTATTGGCCTGTTCCTACCTCTTTTTCTTAATGGTGATATAGACCATTCATAATGTAAGAATATTCTTTACGGCTATGAGCAGGGCAGTAGGGTGGGTGGGGTAAGTGAAGCTACAACAATCAGCTATAGTGTTGTTCATTGTTTCTGCTCAGGCTGCACAGAGAAAGCATTTTGGTTCTTGAAATTCATACTGACTGTGCAGATGACTGATAAAATTCTACAGGATGTGGTATTCGTGTGTGCAAACAGTCAAGATCCAATGATCCCCAGGCATGTACCTCCAGATGGTGGATATGTCATGTGCTGTCCTGGCACCTTCACTTGGTTGCGAATGGCTGGTAGTCGAGTGCAAAATGTGCCTGGTGCCTGACTAGACACAGAATAGTTTCTCAGGTGAATAGCTATGTGCTCAGGAGTCAGGAAGAAGGGTGCCTCTGAGGACATGTTTAACCCAGAAACCTGTACTCACACTGGAACCAAGCTCACATGTCCTTTCACACAAAACAGACCCCTTGTTCTTCCTCCAAGTGTCTTTTTTCCAGCAGCTAATTTGTAAGGAGGAATGGACTTTTTGATTGTTGTTACTGTTGGACAGTTGAGAGTTAGAAACCCATGGCAATCTACTGCAAAATTATCCAGTAGATCCTGATCTGTCTTGCCTGAATCCCTGCTGTAGAGCAGGGGTGGCCAACTTCCAAGAGACTGCGATCTACTCACAGAGTTAAAAACTGGCAGTGATCTACCCCCTTTTGGGGGGTTCAGGTCAAAGTTGATGAGCTTTTTTTAGGAAGGAGGAAGGCCCATTTTTTAGGGGTACAGGGCAAAGTTATTGAGCTTTTTTTAGGGGAGCCAAAGTTGTTGATCATTGTTGAGGGGAGCCAGTGATCTACCACAGACGTCTAGTGATCTACCAGTAGATCACGATCTACCTGTTGGACATGCCTGCTCTAGAGGATATTTTGGAAATGTCTCAACAATGCAGCTTTTTCTGCAGGTCCCACCATCCCCATTAGAACTACATCAAGAGACTTGCATCTATTTGTGGGATTGTGGATGGCTGTTTGGGTGGGATTTATTTCGAAACTCATTGTTGTCTTCGACTTTGAGTCATTGAAAAGGAGCTTGTGAGCAAGTGGACTGAAACAATGACTTGGACTCCCTTTCACACGTTTGTAACATTATGTCACAGTGAACTTGATCTTAATCTTGACACTACATTTTCAATGGAGTTGCAGGTGTTTCATAGCAGTTTAATTCTTGAAGCATTCTTGCAGGTGGAACAGGGGAGTGGCCTCCGTAAATGGCAGTTTTAATGGGTGAGTTGTGCTGTGGAATCTGTTCCTGAGCGTGAAATGTTGGCTTCTGATAGTGTAACTCTTGATGCTGGATTTGGGCTGGCACCTTACACAAGACCTTGAGAAGGGTACAATGGTACCTCTAGTTAAGAACTTAATTCATTCCGGAGGTCCGTTCTTGACCTGAAACTGTTCTTAACCTGGGGTACCACTTTAGCTAATGGGGCCTCCCACTGCCGCCATGGCACGATTTCTGTTCTCATCCTGAAGTAAAGTTCTTAACTCAAGGTACTATTTCTGGGTTAGCAGAGTTTGTAACCTGAAGCGTTTGTAACCCGAAGCGTTTGTAACCTGAGGTACTACTGTACTTGTTTCCCAGTCTTCCTCAACTTGGTTGCCTCTAGGTCAGCCTTTCTCAACCTGTGGGTCCCCAGATGTTGTTGAACTACCACTCCCATCATCCCTCAACTCTGGCCTTGCTAGCTAGGTGTGATGGGAGTTGTAGTTCAACAACATCTGGGGACCCACAGGTTGAGAACCGCTGCTCTAGGTATTGTTGCATTCCCAACTCCCATAGTCAGTGGTAATTAATTATGGGAGTTGGGATTCCAAAATATCTGGAAGGATCCAGATTGTAGAAGGCTTCTTTCAATGTGGTTTTGACCTTCAAGATTTTGAGGGTCACATTATCTTGACAGGCAGCCAGAGAGTGAATATTAGGAGAAAGATTTTGTTTTGTATAATGAGTAGCTAGAAGAGTTGGCAGCTTTCCCTCTCACCCTTCCTTTCTCTGTTGCTGTACTTGAAATTTCTTATTGTTTCTCCCTTGTAAGTAATATACTGCTTATGTGTCCCAGTTGTCATTACAGATTTATGACTGCTTCATATCAATTATTGCTACTTCATGTTATCTTCCTTGCTAAATGGCTGCCTTGTAATATTGTTTGTCAGGGCAAGCGAAATGAGACGTTATCCTCTGAGAATGGCAGCTCTGAAGAAAGAGAGTTTATAAAGTTGTTGTTAACACTTTGATTTGAAATGGCATGAGGAAGAAAGTTGGTTGCAGTCAGTAAGACGTCTGTGCTAGTAAACATAGGCGCAGTACTTCATTGATTATTGCTTTCCACATATCCATAGGATTGTTAGCTAGCAACAAAACATCAAAGATGGTACTGATGCAGGTGGATGTCTATATAAGCAGAAAGCCTGGTCTTCATGCAGCATTGCCAGCGGTACTTAGAATAGAGTGAGTGCCTGGAGGTGGTTGGAGGATGGATGGCGGCTAACAAATTGAGGTTGCATCCTGACAAGACAGAAGTACTGTTTTGCGGGGACAGGGGACGGGTGGGTGTGAAGGACTCCCTGGTCCTGAATGGGGCAACTGTACCCCTGAAGGAGCAGGTACACAGTCATTTTGGACTCACAGCTGTCCATGGAGGCGCAGGTCAATACTGTGTCCAGGGCAGCTGTTTACCAGCTCCATCTGGTATGCAGGCGGAGACCCTACCTGCCCGCAGACTGTCTTTTCAGAGTGGTGCATGCTCCAGTTATCTCCCACTTGGACTACTGCAACACACTCTACATGGGACTACCTTTGAAGGTGACCCGGAAACTACAACTAATCCAGAATGAGGCAGCTAGACTGGTGACTGGGAGTGGCCTCCGAGACCATATAAGACCGGTCCTGAAAGACCTACGTCGGCTCCCAGTACATTTATGAGCACAATTCAAAGTGTTGGTACTGACCTTTAAAGCCCTAAACGGCCTTGGTCCTGTATACCTGAAGGAGCATCTCCACCCCCATTGTTCAGCCCAGACACTGAGGTCCAGTGCTGAGGGCCTTCTGGCAGTTCCCTCCCTGTGAGAAGTGAGGTTACAGGGAACCAGGCAGAGGGCCTTCTTGGTAGTGGCACCAGCCCTGTGGAATGCCCTCCCATTAGATGTCAAGGAAATAAACAACTAGCCGACTTTTAGAAGACATCTGAAGGCAGCCCTGTTTAGGGAAGTTTTTAATGTTTGAAGTTTTATTCTGTTTTTAGTGTTCTGTTGAAAGCTGCCCAAAGTGGTTGGGGAACCCAGCCAGATGGGTGGGGTAGAAATAAATTATTATTGTTGTTGTTATTGTTATTTTGAAAATATGCTAGCTTTATTGCCTTACTGGTGGCTGTGAAGATTTTTTTTTTAATTACTCCAAATGGGGTTATGACTGAGACACTAATTGATTGAAACTAGTGAAGCTGCACAGAAGCTAGAGATGTCTTTTCCCAGAACAGCTCCAGTGACAGCAGGGTTTTTTTTAATAAAAAGCACCACACACATCAAAACCCAGCTGACATTCCTTATCAAGGTGCCATTGTCACAGAGATTATTAGTGTGATGCTTAGAGTGCCTTCTCTGACTTGCAAAGTAGAATCTCTACTGCTCAAGAGAAAAACATCACACTCTCTTTTCAATCTTAACAGCTGGGGGGGGAAATCCCAAGGCATTTTTTTGCAGCTCAGAAATGGGTTACTATGGGTCTGAAGGATCAGTCTGCTCCCAGTGTCTACCTATCAGGTCTTCAGGATGTGATGTGCCATAACTGTTTGTTTTCATGTAAACCAAAGTCATCTTCATGCTTTGGTCTAGTTCGTACATCAAGTAAAACATGGTTAATGGTTTATCTTCAGCTTCTGGGTAGCTTTGCCACACACATACACACACCTGTGTAGGAAACCTTGGCTACAATTTGTGGTTAGTTTGGAGCAAAACAAACTTCAGACCCTAGTTCGGACATAGCACTAAGTCAGGAATCATGGTTTTTCTCCTTAGTGATGGGGCGGTTTAGAACTCTCTCTCTCTCTCTTTGGATACACACACACACACACACACACACACACACACACATATATATATATATGATCACCTGATTGTAGAAAAACCTCAAAGTGCTGTCTATATTATACACACATATATAAAAATATTTAAAAAGTTATAAACAGTTTTAAATATACAGTTCATAATAATCAACACCTGTGTTACATATAGCTTAGTCATGCTGGCCACATGACCCAGAAGCTGTCTGTGGACAAACGGCGGCTGCCTCGGCCTATAGAGCGAGATGAGCGCGCAACCCCAGAGTTGGTCACGACTGGACCTAATGGTCAGGGTTCCCTTTACCTTTATGTTACATATAATACAAAAGTTTAAAAACATAAGTTACCTTATCTTCTCCGGTGAAACTAAAGCATAATACACATTTAACAATAGTAGCAGTAGTATAAAAAAAATGTGGGTGGTGGCGGTGGTAAACAAGGTACAAAATGCATATATGCTTTCTTCAGCAAAACTAGCTTCTAATCAGCAAGATGGCAGACCCTCCATCCAGCTCTCACCTAGGTGCTTTCCTTTCCTTTCCTAGTTTCTCATCCTGGGAGATCTCCACTTCCTTACCTCGCTGGTGTCCTTCTGCTGTTTTATCAGTGAATTCCAGTGGAGTGCCAATCCCATCTTCAAATGGCCTCCTGGTGTGACCAAATGGGTGACAGACCCCCTTTGATCTTAACCTGTTGCAAGGTGCTTGGTTTTATTTCTCCCCATCTCAAAACGCAGCCTCAAGGCAGTTGGAGTCCAGCTGGCCTATCTCTGCTGTTGCCAATATGTTTCTTCAACTATGGGAAGGAGTAAAACAGGCATAACTGACCTGCGCATGTTACCGCTGAATTATGGAGGCTCACCTTCTTTGACCAGCCATCTCTATAATACACAGGTTATGAACCCATTTTCACCTCAGCACAATAGGAAGTTTCCCCTTCACTTGTCTCAGTTTTTGAGACATGTGTAACAAGTCACAGGGGGTCGGTGTGAGCTATTGAGGTGTGAAAAGAAAAGAAAAAGCGGGAATACTTCCAGATTAGAGGACAAATATATTTACTCCTTTTGCAGTATCTGTATTTTGCACATGCCTGCATATTATTAGTATTAGTCATTTTAACATAAGAAACCACACATCTTGTTTAGAGAGCTTTCCCAGACATACAGCCATATGTTTTGCTGCTTTTGTGTTTGAATAAATATTTGAACTGTTTGCCTTTAGTAGCTGTTCGCCTCTCTCTTTTCTTTTTTTGCTCTTGCAAAAGCAAAGAAAAATAGACTGCTTACTTTTGTACATGAAGGAAAGCTTCTGTATTCCATACCGTCCAACATTTATCCGATGAAAATAAGGACGTCTTTTTTAAAAAAAATAATAATAATACTCCAACTGGGTTGCCCCAGCCACTCTGGGCAGCTTCCAACATATATAAAAACATAAACATTAAACATTAAAAAACCCTTCCCTATACAGGGCTGCCTTCAGATGTCTTCTAAAGGTTGTATAGTTACCGTACTGGCTGGAATAAAAGCCACACTTTTTTTCCAAATTCTGACTGTGAAAAGTTAAAGTGTGGCTTAAATTCGCGACCTTACAAAAATTGGCTTTTACGTTATCGGTGCTGAAACAGACATATGGAAAAATGGAATGGGTGTGAGTGCCTGCGGAATTTTAAGGGAGCGGCTTATACATGGGTCTTGTCTTTTTTCTCTCTCCCCCCCCCCCCCCGAATTTTAAAGGTTTGGCATATACCCGTATTTTTCGCCCTATAAGACACACCAGATCATAAGACGCACCTAGTTTTTGGAGGAGGAAAACAAGAAAAAATTATATTCTGAATCTCAGAAACCAGAACAGCAAGAGGGATCGCTGCACAGTGATCCCTCTTGCTGTTCTGGCTTCTGGGATAGCTGCGCAGTCTGTATTTGCTCCATAAGACGCACACACATTTCCCCTTACTTTTTGGGAGGGAAAAAGTGAGTCTTATAGAGCAAAAAATATGGTATTTGGGTGCGGCTTATATTTGGGCCAATATGGTATATCGGTGGTCGTATGTTGTTGTTGTTGTTTAGTCGTTTAGTCGTGTCCGACTCTTCGTGACCCCATGGACCAGAGCACGCCAGGCACTTCTGTCTTCCACTGTCTCCCGCAGTTTGGTCAGACTCATGTTTGTAGCTTCGAGAACACTGTCCAACCATCTCGTCCTCTGTCGTCCCCTTCTCCTTGTGCCCTCCATCTTTCCCAACATCAGGGTCTTTTCCAGGGAGTCTTCTCTTCTCATGAGGTGGCCAAAGTATTGGAGCCTCAGCTTCACGATCTGTCCTTCCAGTGAGCACTCAGGGCTAATTTCCTTAAGAATGGATGTGTTTGATCTTCTTGCAGTCCATGGGACTCTCCAGAGTCTCCTCCAGCACCATAATTCAAAAGCATCAATTCTTCGGCAATCAGCCTTCTTTATGGTCCAGCTCTCACTTCCATACATCACTACTGGGAAAACCATGGCTTTAACTATACGGACCTTTGTTGGCAAGGTGATGTCTCTGCTTTTTAAGATGCTATCTAGGTTTGCCATCGCCTTTCTCCCAAGGAGCAGGCGTCTTAATTTCGTGACTGCTGTCACCATCTGCAGTGATCATGGAGCCCAAGAAAGTAAAATCTCTCACTGCCTCCATTTCTTCTCCTTCTATTTGCCAGGAGGTGATGGGCCCAGTGGCCACAACCTTCGTTTTTTTGGTGTTGAGCTTCAGACCATATTTTGCGCTCTCCTCTTTCACCCTCATTAAAAGGTTCTTTAATTCCTCCTCACTTTCTGCCATCAAGGTTGTGTCATCTGCATATCTGAGGTTGTTGATATTTCTTCCGGCAATCTTAATTCCGGCTTGGGATTCATCCAGCCCAGCCTTTCGCATGATGAATTCTGCATATACGGTGGTCGTATAACCTTACCCCCCCCCCATCAAGCACCACAGGACAAACTAACTTGGGCCCATCTTAGATTTGCAATCTGGACCCCTGAGCTCCATCACCCTCTTAATCAGAATCCCTCATTACCTTCATTCCTGTAGCTGAGCTACAGTTTTATAAGCGGGAAGACGAATATTTGCTTTGACATCCTGTTTTATGGTTCTCTTGCTTTACAGGAATCAAATCTATACATAGCTCTTGAGGATGGATTTTGGCTGCCTTCCTGTTAAGGTTTATAATTTCTGAAATCTTCATCTAATCCCCCCCAAACTGATAAAAAGTGGAGGAATACAGATTTATATCTGTACACTGATGCAATCAGAGTTAGATCTGCTGGCGGAGGAAATTCTCTGCATTTGAGAGTTAGCAATCATTTCTGAAATCCAGATTAATATCCTTAAAAAAGAAAAAGGCAGCTGAATGTTTATTCAAGCTAGAATGTTGATGGCACGGAGTCATCAAATGTGGTCAAAAGCCCTGATCTATAGCATCATGGAAATTACATTTGGTAAGAAATATATATATGCTGAATCCTATCTTGAAGTTCTACCAACTACGATACCTTAATGCAGTCAAGGTGACAGGGTAAGACAATATATTTGTGGATTTTATTTGCATTTGCAGAATTCTGCCGGTTTGCAGCAAGGCTTTAAAAAAAATAAATGAAGTACACATTTATCAACTGAAAGTGAATCTGTTCCATCAGTTCACATAAAGCAATCACAATCTGATGAGCAGCTCTCTTTTGGAAGCTCTATTACATGAGCTTTTAAAAAGAAAAAAACCCACCACCCATTTTTCTGTTGCATTTTTTTTCAATTGTAGGAAGGAATTGTATTGAACGAGAAGGCACTGATCACACGTTAAAAATAAACACAGCAAGCTTAATATTAGATGGAGCAAACTGGTAGAGTTGGCAGTTCAGGGGAGATGTATGTTACTGTTGAAGTTCCTACTGGAGTCAATTATTTCTGTTTGGCAATGTAAGCCTTAATGCTGCTTGCAGCATGTTAAATAATAAATTAGAGCAACACTTTGTGGTAACATTTTAGGAACCGAATTGATCACACATTCCAACATGCTAAGAATACTTCCCTTGAAAACAGTACAGATTCAGTTGAGTCATGGGCTGCAACCGTATTAGGCTGATCATATTGAACTTGAAGACAAAGGGATTTAGGCAGCTGTGGGCAGGGCTGAGTGAGTAACCCTATATATGTTTACCCAGAAATCAATTGCTATTGAAGTAATTGTGGATAGAATTACAGTATGAAGACTGTGTTCTCCTTCCCTTCATTTATTCTCATTTTAAAGAAGATGGAATGAAGCTAAGAAACCTTGCCAAGGGCACACCCAATATGGAGGCTTAGCCAAGAGCTGAAACACAACCTCATCTTCAGACTTGGCAAGGAATACCAGCCCCTCCAAGTGTCCCTATTTTCCAGGGTCAGTCCTAGATTTACAGGAAGCCGTTCAGGTTTCTGATTTCATCCCGGAATGTCCTGCTTTTCCTTAGGATGTCCCTATTTTCTTTGGAGAAATGTTGGCGGGTATGCGGGTAGCAATCCCAGGAGCCTTTGCAACTGCACCCCAATAGCCAAGTGAATCTGACCCACAGCCAAGCACTTTGGGGTACCGGTCTACCTCTGAATCACAGCCTGGTACTTTAATGTACCATCTACCCCTCTCATTGTTTCCAGCGATGAGAAAAAGTGAGATTACCATTGATGCCAATATGGTAAGTGTTACTGGTTTTTCAAAGGTTTCAAGGGTTTCCAAAGGTTTAGAGGGTGTTTACAGGCTTTTTAGATGGTGTCCCCCACCATACATGATTCCACGTACAGTGGACCCTCAGTTTACGTTACCTTTGGGTAACATAATCTTCAGGTTGCGAACACGACAAACCCAGAAGTGGGTTTGCCGCTCACACGTCCTCTGCTTACAAAATCTTCAGGATATGGCCGGGCC
Organism: Podarcis tiliguerta; assembly: GCF_965153285.1. NCBI lineage: Eukaryota > Metazoa > Chordata > Lepidosauria > Squamata > Lacertidae > Podarcis > Podarcis tiliguerta. Next base: position 28,815,582 of record NC_139543.1, on the reverse strand, counting down.
TCCAGAATGAATCCCGTTCATAACCAGAGGTACCACTGTATATGCATGGTCCTGGGACCATAACCCCTGGGTAAGTGGGGAGACCCCTGTATTTGTTCCCAAGTTACCACTAAGTTCCTAGAGAGGAATGGAGATTGGATGGGCGGTTTCTGGGTTCCTTTGCCTTCTGCTAACGCTGCATCAGCTGGCTCATGAAACCAAAAGCCTTGGCTCTTCCCCCTTGCCTTTCTGGCAATTTATCAGAAGTGAAAAAACCACGCCGCAAGACAATCCAAGCTGTTATCATTACAAGGGTTTTGAAATCCTGACTTGTCTGTTTTTAAGGTGCTGCTATGGCGTTTAAACGGTTGTCTTAGCTGTATAAGTTACCTTTTTGAATATCTTACTGCAGTTTTTAGTGGATTAAATAGTGAGGCCACAGTATTTGTGATATTTAGGGCTGGCTGTATGAGGCAGAGTCTAATATTTACAGGGCTTTTCTCTTCCTTTTGAAAAAAAAAAGCTTGTCATGCTTGCAACCTTAAAGGGCATCTGAATGTGATTTCATTAAGTCTCTCATTTTTAGATGCCTCAAAACAATTTTGCATCCTTATTTCACATGTTAATTTTTTTTTTTGAGCTGCTGATAATGATACTGCAGGCAGATTGGGTTGGGTTGTTGCCCTTTCAAAATTTTGTTCGCCTCTCCTCTGCTGGAGATTGGCAGCTCTGGTTCCTGAAAGAGGATCTACTGCTCTATAATGCAGGAGCAGTTTTTTCTTGGTTTCCATCTGCTTTTATAGGCATTCAGATTTCCTTCCATCTGACGATGGGTGGCAAGCCAGTTCTTTGCATCTACAGAATCGGGAAGTCATTCTTCCCTCACCCTTCTCTGGTGATATCCATAGGATGTGTGTGGACACAGGCAGGGGGAGGTTTTTATATTATTATATATCTTTTTAAAACCCTAATGATTATGACTCAACTGAATTAACATAGGAAATGGGCCTGCAGAAGAGATTGTGCAGTAGGGCATTAGATTAACAAAGTAAAGTCTGAATACAGAGCTCAAACCCTCTGTTCTTATAAAGAATTTTCTTACCATGGCATATATATTTTTCACAGTTCAGTAGTTGCTCATCCCAGGTTTTTTTATTATCCTACGGCTAGTGATGGCAAACCGTTTCTCATAAAGCAAAACTGCTACTGGCAATTCACAGAGGAGACGGGAACGCAACTTCAAAGCATTTAGCGTAGAGCAGTAAAAATTAATTAATTACATGGAATTATGTAAATTGATTGCAGAAAGCAGCACATATGGTTAGAGCTTAACTTCAGTTTAATTCTTTTTGGTGTGTATGCGTGCTGTAAATTCAAACACATGGCTAGGTGTATAAAGGCAATCTTTACAACTGGGTTTTACACATTTTTTTTTAAAAAAATAAGAAAACCTACTCGTTTAGTTGGCAGTTTGAACTTGTTATCTCTGGTTGCAGAAGAACTGTTCTGTGCATGTAGATGCCGTTCTGAGTTCTCAAATTTTCTACCTTGACGAGGTCTAGGCAGTTGCCGTATCCATGCTGCTTCTGTGGAGAGGACTGTATTGATGTGAGTTTCTTTAACCAAATTGGGATGGGAGGCTGCCTGAGAACCAAAGGTACATTACCTTGGAGTTTTTGATAGCAGAAAGGTGGGATATAAATGTAAGAAAACAAAATAATAATAATAGATTGTGCAAGCTCCAAACACAGTAGCTTAAAGCTGCTATCCTGTGCACATTAAGAACAAACACAATTTAACTCCATGGAACTCACTTGTTTCCCATGCCTGGCCAAATCTGATTAGCTCCATGGCATTGGGAGGTCATTAATTTTTATTATTCTGTCCTTAATTGACTAGGACAGGGTTTCCCACACTTGGGTCTCCAGCTGCTTTTGGACTACAATTCCCATCATCCCTGACCACAGGTCCTGCTATCTAGGAATGATGGGAGTTGTAATTCAGAAACAGCTGGAGACCCAAGTCTGGGAAATCCTAGGCTAGAATCACTAGGGAAGAACAAAGCCCAGGGATGGTGGTAGTGTCGCAACAGTATTGGAGAGGGAAATAGCAGTGAAGAAATGCACCACTGTGTCTTTCTGGGAAATTTCCCCAAGCATGTTAAAAAGGGTAAGCATTTGGCACAGTCCTGTTGTACATATAAGCAGTTCTAGGGTCTAAGCCTTTGCGGGCTCATAGGCCTTTGCAGGGTTTCTAGTCATAAATAGCACTTTTCATTGTGGCTGGAAGGTTAAAGAACGTCATTGCACACTGAAACTCTGACAATGTATTTCTAGTAGGCTATCTCTCAACACACTCCAAATAGACACCAACTCAACCAATTGTACTAGTGTAGCCTTGGTCTGTACCAAATTTAAATTCATCTAGGTTTTTACATTTCATTTTAAAAAGGTTGCAGTGTGAATCAGAAAAGCCTTAATCATTTCAGCCTTGCACATAAAGATTGAAAGGATTAAAATTGAGTAAAACGTTAGAAGTTTAAGATCCTTTTGAACGGAGATAAGGAATGTTACCCTCTTGACATCATTAAAATACTTCCCTCCCCCCATTTTTTTGTACAACTAACCCATTGCCCTCATTTTCAGGGCTCAACTACCTTGCTGTTCGCACAACTGGGAGCTTATATTTTCAGAACTGAAAAGAGCTACTGCTGTAGCAAGCTGCCCACAGCTGAAAAAAACTGTTAGCTTCAAAAGCACTTAGGTTCTACCAGGTGGATGAGATAATGAAGCATTAAGGTCATTTGCCACACCTGTTTTCTCTGCAGTGTGGCTTCATGTGTGTTATTCCTTTGACAGACTTGAGGTGAAGGAAGCAGCAAATACACGAATCTTTAAAATGCAAGTGTTTGAAGTGTATGTGTTTAAAAGGATAATCCTCTTCGGTTGCATCTGATGCAAGGTGAAGGTAAGAAAGGTGCGATATGTGGATTTGGGAGCCCCAGAGACACACATACGATGGTGATCGATCGTGGAAGCCATTGTTGCTTGGTTTCTATGTTACTTGCATTTGCTTGAACCCTGTTCGTGATCAGGTGGCTCTGCAGACCTTGTTGTTGTTTAGTCGTTTAGTCGTGTCCAACTCTTCGTGACCCCATGGACCAGAGCACGCCAGACACTCCTGTTTTCCACTGCCTCCCGCAGTTTGGTCAAACTCATGCTGGTAGCTTCGAGTACACTGTCCAACCATCTCGTCCTTTGTCGTCCCCTTCTCCTTATGCCCTCCATCTTTCCCAACATCAGGGTCTTTTCCAGGGTGTCTTCTCTTCTCATGAGGTGGCCAAGGGATTGGAGCCTCAGCTTCATGATCTGTCCTTCCAGTGAGCACTCAGGGCTGATTTCCTTCAGAATGGATAGGTTTGATCTTCTTGCAGTCCATGGGACTCTCAAGAGTCTCCTCCAGCACCATAATTCAAAAGCATCAATTCTTCGGTGATCAGCCTTCTTTATGGTCCAGCTAACCCCTCCCTAAACATGGGAAAGGTCAGGGACAAGGTGGGCAGGACTGTGCACTTTGGGACTTTGTGGAGTGGGACTTGAGCACCCCCCCATGCCCTTGTTCATGGGTACAGCATCTGTGTAATCGCCAGAAATCTCTGTGTACAGAGTCTCATTCAGCCCACAGTGCTTTGTTTTGGCCACAATACACAGTAAAGGATGATGCAATGGCCAAAGAAGAAAGAAACCAATAAGGGCCTGGGGTCTGCTCCCAACAGTTCACTTTGGTATGGTCAGGCAAACCATGATTAAGGGAGGATGCTGGGACTACATGCAACACCAAGTCATATTTAAAACAACCCAAGGTTCGAAAGCCCGCACCAAACCAAGCCTTCAGGTTGTAGTTCATTGGCAGTAAATAAACCATAATGAAACTATTAGGCAGGGGTCACACTTGATAATAAGCCATGGCTTAATAAGCCATAAATCAATAAACCACCAGCTGCCCCTCTTTCAAACATCTAGAAGACAATTTGATTATCTGGTCTAGAATTTATTTGTCTTTGTTTATTTTGTTCCATTTATCCGCATTGGTGGAAGTATTATTAGGTTTTTCTGAGGTCAGTCCCCCTTTTTCCTTTCTGCTTTTGTGCATTTTGCAAAGTGGCAGAATTAACTGCCTTGCTGGAGAGGCTCCTCTTGAGTTGAGGATTCCCCCCCCCCCCCTTTTCTTTAGGGATATGCTGAATTCTCCAGTGAGAGATAAGATGTAACTTGTCAGCTCTGTTTCCTGCCAGAACGGCTTATGTTCACTTACCTTTCAAACTGATGCTAGAGGAGAAGAACCAGGCTTCTTCTAAAGCTCAGCTTCTCTTTTGTAGTAAGTCCAGAAGCTTTAATAATGCTGTGTAAAAATCAGGGCTCAAAATTGACAATTGTTTTGTTGCTGGTGGCAAGTTGAAATTGTGTGCAGGTGATCAAGCAAGGAAATCTTTGTGAACTGGGAAAGTTCGTGTGTTTTTATCCCCAGTTTATATCAGTATTGAAAATGAATACAGTAGGCATTTGGGCTAATAGCTTTATGTGAACCTTTGTGCTAGACTAAAAGACATTAGCCTTCCTTTGCATTCATCTTGGACTCTTACTGCTTTTGAAGACAATTAACTAGGTGGAATGAAAAGTTCCACCTTTCAGTGGAATGCCTCTCAGTGCATGCATTTCTGGTGTCTTTCCTTAAAAAGGAACTGTTGGCAGGTGACATGGGAGAAGTAGAATGGAGCTTTGGTTTGCTGAATAATGATTCAATTTAGAAATCCCTGTTTCACAGAGGTATTAGTTAACACAGTAATTTAAATATATCTAGTCCGGCATTAACACCAGACAATTATACAAACAAGTCAAGAGCTTTGCAATAACTTTAATGTCTCAGTTTTACTTCCAACAGTATGCTAGTCCCTTAGAGCAAACTATCCCATCAGTGCACCTGGTTTCTAATCTGAAATATTCACTGAAAGAGAAAAAAATCCAGCTGAACTGAGTAGAACTTAATTTCCAAGTGAGCATTAGTATAGATGGGTACAGGAAAGGGGTTGGGAAAGTGATAGTTGAGTTTAGAGCATTCTAAACTTTGAGCAGGAGTCAAAACTTTTATGTAATGGGTACTTAATTAAAACTAATGAACCGTGTTGTTCATTACAAGCTTTTCTTGGAGAAATGTGTGCTTCTGAACGGTCCTGTCATCATGATTACTGTTGCCATCCTGTAAAGCTCAGCAGGAAATTCTAGGCATGCTTATTCAACTATCAGGGTTTCTTAATTAGCTTTGAATATGTTTCTCTTTTTTAGAAGGCCCAAGCTATTTCATAATGCTGGAAATAACTGTTCCTTTTCCAGTGATAACTTCCTGTCAAAAAAAACAGTGCCTGAAACACTTGATTAATTGGAAAGGCAAATGATCGCCATGGTCCCATGTCAGAAGTGCTTATGGTACAGAAAAAACATTAGGTGTGACTTGTACCACCATTCATCATAGAAAGAATTTCAGAATCGCAGTTGCATTGAGAAATATAGGGAGAAGTGTACCTTCTCAATTTTCTGCAGGAGTGCATGCATTTGTATTGAAACGAGCACCTTATGAACAAGCAAAGGCAGGCGCAGGAGCATACAGTCAAGTGAAACTATTTTTTATTATTATTTGTGACCATCTCTGGCTCACATAGAAGATAAATCTCTTTGATCTGCACCCTTCTTTCTAAGTAGTGTAGGATCCAGTACATATTTTCATGTGCTGAACAGTTCAGTGTTCAAAACTCCCATTTTGCGACAGGGAATTTCATTAGTATGAGCAGTTTCTGAGCTCTGGGTGCAGCGCCTAAGATTTCAGGTTAAAACTGCAGAGTGGAAGGAAAGGAGGGCTTTTTTCTGCCTCCCCACTTCCAGCTACTCTCTGAAGAAACCTTCTTAAGAATATAAGGGGGCCAGGCAGGAGAAGGACTAGACCATATGAAAAATGAAGCTGCAGTTCATTCATTTTCAACTTTGTATTCTTATGAAAAAGCATCCCTAGACATTTCATTGTTGCGCCCATAACCTAGGTTTAAGGTGCCATTTAGCTCCTAGAAACTAACACTGGAACATCTGTGCTATATCAACAAAGCCTTTTACTACTACCATATGCTGATTGCTAGATCAGGGTGAATATTTTGAAGATCACTGTCACATGTAGATGCAACAAGACACAGTTAAGAAAAAATAAGGTAAAAAATAACGGGATATGAACCTGATGAATGAAGTAAGGTGAACGTATAACAATGTGCTCTTGGAAGCCCAGCTAATTTGCTGTCTCTCAACTGAGCAGCTACCCTGTTTTCTAGAGGTGCTTTTCCCTTTACAAAAAAACAACAACATTTTTCGACTTTGATAGCAAATTGTGAAACACACCCAAGCATGCAGAGTTAAAATTGATGTAGCAGTTTCTGAAAAATGTGAAGCAATCTGTTATGGTTATCAAATCAGGCCTTCAGTTCTGTCATCTTGAATCAAAGTGTGCATGTTCTGTAAAAGCTTTCAGAAAAGCACTTCAGGACCAGTTCTCCTTTAAAACATTGCAAAACAAATATCCATTACAGTTGCTGATTGTGCTTGCAATATACTTTGTGAGCTTTTAGCAAAACTAAAACAGGAAAACAAATTGTGGAGCTGCTTGCCCTCCCCTGAGAGAAAAATGTTTGTGTACAACACTATTCTATTTTGAAATTAGAAGCTTAAGTTATTGCTGCTGTTCATTTGGAAAATTAACCAGTTAACCAACTGAATGAAGTACAAGGGAATAATCAGAATGCACAGTGCTGTAATATGTTGATTTGGGTTGCCGGTTAGCAACACGTCATTCAAGAAAAACTGTAAGTATAAATGACTTTGGACAAATGTTTATCTTACCAGAACAACGTGGAAGCTTTACTTGTTAAAAGGGTTTAGATAACTGAGATCAGGGTGCTCTGGAGTGGGAAGAAGCTACGCCCATCTCATGGGTGATGTGCTTGCTTTAGTGGTGTAGGATCCATCCATAACAGAGACGTTCCATTGCACTGCTATTTTCCCCTCCCTCCCACAATAATATTTATTGAATTTCATACAAACACCTTGCATACTATAAAATCAATAATACAAAAATGAGAAAAATAACAAAAATAAAAATAAATCAGATATAACAAATAATAACCAAAAATACAACCACAAACACATATAGAATAAAATTTAATTAATTGGTTAAACTTCCATCTTCATAAACATATTACTTGACTTCCTCTAACCTCTTCCAACTGAGTTTCCTTGTAACTAAATGTAGCAGTTTTCCAATATTATTCAAAAAACAATATTCCGATTATCATCAAACTTCTTAACTTTTCTTGTTACACTGGTGCCTCGCAAGACGAAAAGAATCCGTTCCACGAGTCTTTTCGTCTTGCGGTTTTTTCGTCTTGCGAAGCAAGCCCATTAGCAGAGTAGCGCTATTAGCGCTATTGGCAGTTTAAGGGCTAAAAACGGCTTTTTAAGGCTTAAGGGATTAGCGGTTTTGCTGCTAAAATGCTTTTAGCAGCTTAGCGCTTCAGGAAAAGGGGTTTTGGAGCGAAAAAAACCCTCAAAATTTTTCGTCAATTTTCGTCTTGCTAAGCAAGCCCATAGGGAAATTCGTCTTGTGAAGCCCCTCTGCAAACGGAAAACCCTTTCGTCTTGCAGGTTTTCCGTCTTGCGAGGCATTCGTCTTGCGGGGCACCACTGTATTCTAATTCTCATTTATTTATTTTAATCCTAATTTAATCCTAGGCCTATTTAGTTCTTTCAAGTAATTTCTAATCTTTAATATTACAATATTTGTTCAAATAGTCTTTAAATTTCTTCCAGTCTTCTTGACGTTCCATTGCACTGCTAAGCGTAACATGGGAATTGGCTCCTAAATGGCACGCCCATGTTCCACTGCCCCCTATTGGGGTTCCAAATTGTGTTTTGATCCTACAAACTGATGTCAGCCTCTCCAGTACACCTAGGAGGTGTGCAGACTCAGGCTGGGAGATACTCGGTTTTCAGCATTGTGATACATCACCAACTAAACATTGCAGTATATTGATAAATCACAATGTCTGAAATAAGGATAGAGCTATGTAGAGGCATGGGCTGGCTTCATGGTTTTTCCTGCATCGTGATTTTTGCTGACATCTGCTCTTGTGATTTGCTGCTCCTTGCATGAGGCCAGAGAGAGCTGAGCTGAGCTGGCAGAGTTAACGGGCTGCAGGAATCGAGAGAAACATTGACTGGCTTAACGGTTTCTCCCACGTTGTGATTTTTGCATAGTGCACACACTCACACACACTGATTCACAATATATTGCCAGTTCAAAAATTAAGAAACTGATATCACATTACGGACTTCAAACTGGTTTTGGATTATATATTGATTTATCGCCCAGCCGTAGTGCAGACTGGGGCAATCCGTATATAACAGATGGGGCAGACGCAGGTGCAAACCTGCTCTTGCTCCTCATATGATTGTAATCAGGTAGTACATGCCAAATATGTACCTGGTGTCTCAATGGTTATCTCAGTGGGAGGTGGAGGTGGCGAGAGAAGAGAAGAAAAGAAGGGAGACCTAGGGTGCTGTCAGCGGTAAAGGTAAAGGACCCCTGACTTTTAAGTCCCGTCGCGGACGACTCTGGGGTTGCGGCACTCATCTCACTTTACTTGGCCGAGGGAGCCGGTGTTTGTCCGCAGACAGCTTCCGGGTCATGTGGCCAGCATAACTAAGCTGCTTCTGGTGAACCAGAGTAGTGTATGGAAACACCGTTTACCTTCCCGTTGGAGCGGTCCCTATTTATCTACTTGCACTTTGATGTGCTTTTGAACTGCTAGGTTGGCAGGAGCAGGGACTGAGCAACGGGAGCTCACCCCGCCACAGGGATTCGAACCGCTGACCTTCTGATTGGCAAGCCTTAGGCACTGTGGTTTAGACCACAGCGCCACCCGCTGTCAGCAGTAGCCTTTCACAATTTAAGGGCAAGGGAAAACTTTGCTAACATTTACAGATACGCTCCAGATTAACAGTATGTGATTCATTGGAACATGGTTGAAAAAGAACATCATCTGATTGCTTCAGGTTTGATCCTATGGGCTGATATGGTCAAGAGTGAGCCCAGGGCTGCCAATCCAGACAGCACTGCATCATGTGGTTTTGCTTTGATATCATAGGTTATCCTAGGGCATAATGATCTTATTCAAGATTGGCTCCCAAGGATGGCATCATTGGACATTTGCTAGTGTCCCAAGCCAGCCTGAGGGCTGGTTGTCATAACAAAAGTGACCATTCTTACTTTGTAAGGAGTGGCCAAGAAGATTAGATGCAGCATAGGAGAAGTCTTGGCTTCCATGTCCTGTTCTTTCAGGATAAGGAGGTCCACAAGATGGTGGTTTACGCAAATTACGCGTTGCTCATGTTGCAGGATGCATGGATTGCTTTTGTTCCAAATGGAAGGAGAGAGAAAAAGGAAGGGGGGAAATCTCAAGATGTGGATTTGGTTTTATTTATAAACAAGCCCAACACATTTTAGCTTGCGTAAATTGACACATTGGGCTTGCTTATAAATAAAACCATATCCAGCATCTTGAGATTTTCCTCCTTCCCCCTTTTCTGATTTATTCTGGGTGCTGACCGTTTTCTTACTATTTATATAGATGGGGCTGAATGGCTTATGTGCCACAATGTGGACGTTGTCACTGTGACAGAGCCACTGCCTCTTGTAGCCACATGGTACAGGATTGCAACAACCAGCGAAGCAAGGAAATTTGCACGGTTTCTTTCTATTACATACAGTACATTATGGCTGTGCCATCACATCTTGGCATAGCTATAATGCACTGTATTGTGATTGGGAAAGCCCGTTGAAAAAGTTTATGGATTTGTTAGCCGCTCTTAATGCACTTGGTTTTGTTTTGTTTTTAATTTGCCTCTAAATCAGTCTTCTGACAATATAACTAGGGCACGATGTATGCTACAGATCCATGAAGCATAAATATCTCAGGGATATAATTATCATGTTGTGGTGGTTTGAAAATGTTAATTGGAAGCTAACATTTGCCTTCCGAGCAGATTCCATCTAAATATTTTATCATCCTCATGCTAAAACTTGTGGGGAGATTAGTGGCTAAATTGTAATAGCCGCTGTCTAGCATATATAAATTGATGTAATAAGCATAGCGAAACCTAATTTGCCAAACTGTATGATATCATTATTAGTAAGTGTAGTTCATCTCATGCTTGTAGGCATATAAAGATGTATATCTGACGGGAGGAAAGGGAAAAGTTATTGAACCACAGTGACCTTAACAAAATATGCTTAGTCTCAATTCTCCAGTAGGGAGCTCTTGCGGGACCCGGGTGTTTGCCTGCATGCACACAAATGCCAGCAGTGCTTTAATAGGAACTGGTGGTGTATGTAATGGATAGTTTGCAAAGAATTAACTCTTCTTCATTCCATCAGATCAGTGACCTCTTCTTGGATTTATCCTGGATATTTTTGTCATGAAAGGAAAGTAAAACTGGCAGTTATTCTGCGGCTCAGATTTTTACCTGAGCCAGATAAGAATTTGGGGCCTTGTAAAGTTTGCCTTTCCTTTTGAGAGAAACTTCACTGAGTCTCTGAAGTTCACATCATTTGGGATGATTTTGATAGCATCCTCTATACATGCAAGAAGTGCAAGAATCACAGTGAAAAGACATATGGGAGTTTTCTAGAGGATGACTCATAATGTGCTTAGGAGGAGTTATCTTGCTGAGTGAAAAGCCACGTTTTACTCTCTTTGTTTTTTATTATGTCTTTTGTGTTTTGATTTTTTGATGATGATGATGATGATGATTAATTTTGTGCTTTGTATACTGTAATTTTCTATTGTGAACCATCCTGAGACTTATGGGTATAGGGCAGTACAGTGGTACATCGGGTTGCATACGCTTCAGGTTACAGACTCCGCTAACCCAGAAATAGTATCTCGGGTTAAGAACTTTGCTTCAGGATGAGAACAGAAATTGCGCGGTGGTGGCAGCGTGGCTGCAGCGGGAGGCCCCATTAGCTAAAGTGGTGCTTCAGGTTAAGAACAGTTTCAGGTTAAGAATGGACCTCTGGAATGAATTAAGTATGTAACCAGAGGTACCACTGTATACAGATTTATTTATTTATTTAATATTATTAATATATTCTTTTCCCTTATTGAGTTTAATGCACATAAGAAGAATCCCGCTGCTGAGACCACATGTCTGTCTCGTAATAAGACAAAAACTGCCCAATCTTAATTGCAAAAGCAAAAAATAGATTTCCTTTGCTAAAACTTCTCACCACCACTTCTCACCATTAGAATCAGGTTCCAAGCAAACATGCGTATGTAGGCGAGAACTTCACACGAAGTCTGATTTTGCCGCAGTAGTTTTCTGATAAACGGATGACATTATTTTGTGCTATATATATGTTGCAGGGAGTGAGTATACTGAGAAAGGAACAAATCCTCTGTGGGCATATGTGAACTGGTTCCAGTCACGTGAATAGCTGTGTGCTAATTTAAGTTGACAGCTGTATCAAAATGGATTAGCGCCACCACTGCCAAACTCTCAGAGTTTAAACTTTCCACACATATTAAACATGAAGGAGAATTTTAAAAGCTTGAAATAATTTTATATAAGCCATTTGTCTTGTTTTCCTTGAACCCTGGGAGACCCCAAGTCTGCAGATTGCCACATTGCTATTATTATTATTAATTATTATTAATCCCCCTCCACCAGCAGGTCCCAGGGTGAGTTATAGCAATTTAACATTCAGCATTCAAAACAGCTAAAACAAATTACAGTCACAGAAATAGGATGGGGTCCTGAAAGCACACGGCACAAACCTTCTGGGCCAGGGTAAAGATGTGTGCCTTCAGTGGGATGTTATATTATTGTGATATTTAGGTTGCGGTTGTATATGAACTACTTTGGGAGTAAGTATCATGGAAGTCAATAGAAACTATCGCCTATATCGTTTTTTAAAATTAATATTAAATAATATAAGTATGATAGGTCCCAGGGAGCTGGGAAGACGTGGGTCTCTGATTGTGTATTGTAGATTAAGAATATAACATTTTGTGTTTGTGTGGGTGTGTTTCTTTTTTTCTATTCCTCTCTCGTTTCTTTTCCTTTTTATTATTTTTCTCTCTTTAGATAATAGCTTTGCTTGGTTTTTTATGGTATTGTATCTTGAAAATGTTTAATAAAATTGATTCAGAATAGAAACTGTCTCCAAGGAGACCTACATTCGATTTTTCTGTAAATATGGGGGACAGTTTTAGAGAGAGAGGAGAATAAGGTAATAGGGCAGATTGAAGAATGTCTTAACATGTCTGCCTGGAGTAAAGGGGGAGCAGAAAGCTACCTTTCATACAGGTCCCATCTGAAAGGCCTTATTTGGAAAACGTAAAAGAGAAAATTAATGAAAAAGTTAATGGTTCCTCTCATTTGTCTACTTGCAGCTTTGCTGCGTGTGCAGCCCCGCACTTAAATATTTTGTTTGTTTGTAACATAACAGCCCAGCTTAGCTCTTCTCCTGGGTGTGAATTGACACCACATTCTACCTAGGTACAAAGGTGTCACAATTTGCATGATTTTGATAGCTTGGGAAGAAAGGGTCTGAATGACCGATGCTAAAAGCAAGCATTTGGATGCATCAGGTTTTCTTATGATTAAGGGAGGTAATAAAACAGAACGGTCAGCCTGCCTATCGCTGACTATTGAGACCCATTTCTCCCAAGGGTCTGCTCTCGATGTCTGGACTGCATACAGTGTGGGGCCAGAATGCCTAAATCTCTCTTTCCCCTCCTTCTGTGAACTTCACCTTGAGATCAGGTTGAGCAAGCTCCATGTCTTGTCCCACTGGTATCGGAGGTATGTTTGACATGTGGGAGAGAGCCTTTTTGTAGCTACAGTCAGATTTGTAATGGTTTTCCGGTGCCTTTTTAAAAGACCTGTTTATTCTAGCTATAACTTCTTGAACTGATTTGAGTTTCTTTTGTGTTCTAGATGGGTAGTTGTTTTGGGCACCTTTGGGAGGAAAACCAGGGTATAGGTTGATGATGGATAAATTTTTAGTTTCTTGCTCCTGGCACCTCACCACTCTCAGATACAGTTTTCATGATGTATTGAGATGGGATGGATTATCTCCATTATATGAGTGTTCCTCTTGTCTCCCTCTGCTTTCTTTTACTGTGCTGTTTCATAAGGCTTTCTCCCAGGTGTTTGCCGGTGGCATTTACAGCACTGCAGAAACCTTTGTTTAAAATCTTGTCGTCCAAAGCATCTCTGCACAGATAGAGCCCCACCAAGCCAAATGCAGGTTGTTGGTTATCTACTGTGGTCTCCCTATTTCTGTTATCACAGGCAGGCAGCAAAAAACAAGAGAGTTATTAGTCTCTAGTGGGGTGAAATGTGAGGCAAAGAGGAGTATGTTCAGCATGGCGGCTTATATGCTGTGTAGGCTTGATCTGAAGAAGCCTTTAACAACTTAGTGCCCACAAGATGTTTCAGAAGACAACCCCCAGCATCCCTGACTCTTGTGTCTGGGGCTGTTGGGAGTTGTAGTTGAAGGTTGGGGGAAGGCTGATTTTTCAACATAGTCAAGAAAAACCCATCTCATTCATAGAACGTCTGGAAATGTTGGTGCCACGAGGCCCGTTTTGCATGTTACATTATTGTAAAATAATTTAGCCGTTCTGAGATCTCAAAGTAACATCATCATGGCTTTCAGAAACAGGATGACTATTTACTTTTCAGGCACCTCAGGAGATAGAGATTGAAATAACTGCCATGGTGTCCAAAATATGAATTATGACAGCATGAATGATTGAGATTTTTCCTCTGGCCATATATACTTGGATAACACAATTGAGGACCCATCCCTAGAAAACTTTATAAAAGCTGCAGCAGGCAATGTCTTTATTGGGACCAACCAAAATGTCACAAACAATGAGCCCAGGAAGTTCCTGAGTTTGAAAGACTTCACCATGCCACCTTGGAGTTCCCTGGCAAGCCTTGCCCTATTGTATTTTGTGATGCCATTGCATGTCACAATGTGGGCAAAATGTTGGGAACAAGCCTTTTCCATATTGAGTCACATTGGACACAGGAATAGGATGGATAAGAAATAATCTTGTACTGCAGTTGTAGCTGCCAGTAGCTGTTCTCATCACAGTTGACGGGTGTATGGCAGAAATCCCTGTAAATAAGTAGATTAGATGAATACATGAATAGGAATTTTGGATTCTGCTAGCCATGGTAGCCAGAATGCAGCCTCAGTTTTCCGAGATAAACAGTCCTTATCTACCATATGTTCAGGATTAAAAGCAGGGAATGGGTTCCACCATTGTGTCCTCATTTGAGCATCCATGAAACAGATGTGCGGCCGTTGTTGATGGGCAGACTTCTGTGGTAGATGAACCATTAATTTTATCTGACATGGATTTTGTGCTCTGAGCTTCCTGTTCCTTCAGAAGTGTCCCAACAGTGTGATTCCCTCCAAGTCAAGAAATGATTGTGGAGAATTACAGAATCGTAGACTGCATTTTCTGGCTTTATTCCCAGCAGCCCTTGCTCAGGCCAGAGTAGACATCTGGCTTATTCCAAGTGAATTGAATCTGAACGTTGTATTTTTAAAATTTTGTTTGTATTCTTTTTCTCTGTATATATTATTGAAGGGTGGTGCACAAATTCATCAAATAAACAAAACACATGTTGTTTTTTAAAAAATAACTTCTTACGCTGCTTATTTATATTTTGTTTATTTATTAGGGTGATCAATGCGGGTAAAAGTACACACAATGAAGACCAGGCCAGTTGTGAAGTACTTTCAGTCAAGAAGAAAGCAGGAGGAACTAATTCCACACCAAACAAAAACTCCTCTACTAAACGGAGGTCTTCGTTGCCAAATGGGGAAGGACTGCAGCTGAAAGAGAATTCAGTAAGTTGCCGCTTCCTTCTTTAATCTGTCCACACTGAGATAGTTGCTTCACTTGCAGAATCCTTGTGCCAAGTAGTCTAGGCTGCAATGTTCTCTCAGCAAAACACGTGTGTAAGCATGGCAGCTGTGGATAGAATGGGCAATAGTGCTCATTCTTTCCAGCTTCTGGTGCTGTCGCTCAGCTTGTTTTGCACCCCTAAGAACAATTGTGTTGAAAATGTGGATTGACTTATAAGCTCTGGGTTCAGCCCCTGAAATGCTTCCAATGATTTCTTCAGCTCATGATGGCCACCAACTTGGACAGCTTTAAAAGAGGATCAGACAAATCCAGGGAGGAGAAGACTATCGGCGGGACTTGCCATTGCACTCATTCCTATCTCTGAAGTCCACATCAGCCTCTGGTTCACACCTGTGAGAACGGGATGTGGGGCTCAGATAAGCCTTTGGCAGAGCTCTTCTTATGTGCCAACCAGGCAACCTTGTCCTGTACTTACAGCTGCTCCAGAGCTATGTTTTGAAACTTAGTATGATAAATAACGGTTAGGTGATTACGGGGGCCACCAGGTGGAAGATGGCCGACAATAACATCTCTCTGACCCATATGAGGTAATTAAGAGGCTGCTATGGGAAGTATGCAGTCTTCCTACCCCCCCAAGGAGATGGGGGGGCTGCCTTGCCAGCGGTGTCCACAATGCACCCCCAGATCCGAGAGATGGGGGTGCCGGTCACTTGGCACGAGCCCTCGATGAGGTCAGCTCTTCCTGACGCCGATTCCAATTAGCGCGTGCTGGTTAGCTTCAGCTCGGAATTATAATTGGAAACACATAATTGAAATGAAGCTGAAGCACATACATCAAGTAACGCTCGAGAGATAAGACTGCTGATTAATGGATCTCTGTGACCGGGAGTGACAGATGGATAAGTAAATCTTCTGATGAATCACCATTAAGAGACTGTATGTTTGGAATGAAGGGGGGGGGGTGTAGGAAAAAACTTTTTTTTTCTTTGCACGATGTGATATTAATAACCCTCCATCTCAGAAAGAATAAGATCGTTGCGTTTTACTAATCACAACCAGGAATTCAAGAACTGTGTGGGATGGATTATAGCTGGAGAGAGGATTGGTGAACGGTGAGAACGGAGGAAAATTTTATGACACAGTTAAAAAATGGCGTCTCGCCAAGACAGGCTTGCCGGAGAAAGAAGGACAGGGGGAGGAGAATCAGGACCATTGGAATGAGAAGGAATGTTGGAATGTAATCTTGAACTGACAGAGCCTCCTGATAAACTTGGCAAGTCTGAGAAAAGTAAAGGACAGACCGAAGATTAATTTTTTAAAGGAAGCATGGAACAGCGGCTGTCCCTGAGCGATATGATCTTTAGAGAGTACAAAACCCACACAGAGGATGCCTGTTTTCAATCTGCTTGTGAAAATTATCAGAGATCGCAAAGAAAGGAATATACGATAACAACAAGAAGATGAAGAAAGTAATAAAGGACTATCTGGATTGAACTGGATAGAACTGTTTAATTAAAGCAGCAATATAAGTGATGTTTGGACTCGTTCGGAGCTTGATGTATGGGTACCCCCAACAAAATTTAAAATTTGGCTGTATAATTTGGAACTAATGTGATTTGGATAATGTGATGTGATTGGCCTGTTAATAAAAATTAATTTTTTTAAAAAAAACAACGGTTAGGTGATTACAGCTGGTCATTATAGGTGGCTGCTGTTTTCTTTGCAGAGGGTGAAGCTCTGCTTAGAATGCCCAGGTTGTAAAGCTCATTAGCTGTGAGCAGAAGCTGCTGTTTGCCTCCATGATTCACCTTAGCATGTATGGAGTAGTGACATTCAAAATTACGTATGGTATCCAACTAAGTTAGACCCATTTAGTTTAATGGACATGCTCATTTAAGTCCATTGGTTTTAGAGCATCTACTCTTCAGGGTGAGCAAGTGGGCTACAGCTCTGCAGCTTCTGCTCCTGGTGCATGACTTGAGGTTCATCAAATAACAGGTGCAGCCAGAGACAGACGCAGTTTCTTCCTTTCCCCCCAAAATGCCAGTTGACCTGGGGCCAACAAGAGGGAGGAGACTCTGAGCTTGTCCACCCCCCCCCCCAAAAAAATTGAGAAATGAAAGTCTCTAGCCCTTGTAGAATTAGAGATAATAAAGCAAAATGTGTGAAATGAACCCAGTCCAGCCTTTCAGTGCTTTTAGAAAATGAGAGTAAAGTCACAGCTGTGATTGCTGAGTGCTGTAGAGAAATTCTAGAATCGCAGGTGTGCCAGGAAAGATGAAAAAAATGGCCTTAACCAGGAAGTCCCTTCTCTAAACAACAAGGACTTGCTGATTCATTTTGAAGCTGATCTTTGTTTTTCTTTGGTAAAGAAGTGGATGTTGCCCAGAGAAAACAACCAAGGAATTCAAGATTTTAGTTTAGCTATGCCCACCCAAAACCACAAGTTAGCTGCAAACACAGGAGTTTGTGTGCTCTTCCTAACTGATTTAATTTCATTCAGAAATGTGATTTGCCCCTCTTTTGAGTATGCAAACATAAAAAGAATTACCACGCACGTCCAGCGCATTTTAGTATATCCATATATCAGGGGGACATTGCAGCGGAGAGAGAGCATGGGCTATGTCACCCCTCCAAAATAGCCCAATTTTGTTATACAGTGGCAGGTGGATTGAGGGTGGGAGGACTGAGAGAGGAGTGTACGACAACCCTGAAGTGTAGTCTGGTGTTGCTATACTCTAGTCTCTTGGCTCTTTTTTTTTTTTAAAGGAAAATGCAGTAAAAAACAACAACTGGCTTTGTATGATTTAGGGGTAACACTGGTGCAGAGCAGGGCTCTTGTGCCTGGAAGTTCTTTGACAGGCAAAGATTCAACAGGTTAAGTCATTTCTAGTATAGAAATACAGTTACGGAAAAGTTTTAATTTGCTGACCTCACTGTCAGACATCTTAGTACTTTTGTGTAGCCTCATTTTTTTTAGTCCCTTTACCTCACTCGCTAATGAGAACACAATTTTGCCTAGAATATAAATCATATGCAAATCTGTGCCCTCTTCTGCTTTAAACCCAGAAAATCTTGCTCACACACCTGTTTCTATGCATTGTGGATTTTTTGAAGGAACGTCTTGTCCTCAAATAAGATTCAATAGTCTAACTTAGGTAACTACCTTACAAATGTTATCTGTACCTTTGCTGTTCCATGGTTCATTTCCCAGTTCTCTGGGTGCCTCATTTTTAAACCGGTTAAGAATTTAATATATGTATAGATGATAACATGCTTTGAAATACATAGCCTGAGTTTATTGAGCTTCAGTGTTTCAGAAGAGATTACCGTATTTTTTTGTCCTATAGGATGCTCCGTCCCATAGGACGCACCTAGTTTTTTAGGGGGGGAAATAAAGGAAAATCCCCCCCCCAAAAAACCAGGTTGGGGAAACCGAACCAGGTCGAGGAACAGTGGGATGGCAGCGCTGCGCCTCCCTGCTGTCCCCCGAGCTTGGGCTGGCTGATGTCTGCCCGGCGCGTGGGGCACTCTGCTTCAGGGAGCCTTGCGCGCCGGGCGGCAGGCTGCTATCCGCACCGTGGGGAGCCCTGCGGGGAACTCCTGCAGGGCTCCCCACACTGCGGATGGCTGCCTGGCGCGAGGGGCGCTCTGCTTCAGGGCGCCCCTTGCGCCGGGCGGCAGGCTGCTATCCGCAGCGTGGGGAGCCCTGCGGGGAACTCCCACAGGGTTGCCTAGGCTGCGGATGTGTTCCCTAAGCGCCGGGTGCTCTGCTTTCAGCGCGCCCGGCACTCCGGGAAATAGGCTGCTATCCGCAGCCTAGACAGCCCTGCGGGAACTCCAGCAGGGCTGCCTAGGCTGCGGATGTCTTCCTGAAGCCTGGAGAGCGAGAGGGATTGGTGTGCACTGACCCCTCTCGCTCTCCAAGCTTCAGCGAAAGCCTGCATTCGCCCCATAGGACGCACCCAGATTTCCCCTTCATTTTTGCGCCCTATAGGGCGAAAAATACGGTAGCTTTAAAATATGATTGCTGCGAAACGCTTGCTGCTAGAGGGCAGTCTTGTTCCAGAAGCTAGCCCATTTCACTGGGCTGCCTTTTTAAAAGAATCTGAAGCTGGCCTTCTTTGTGTGCCACATTAATGTGTAGTAGCACAGGAGTGAGACATTTCATTCTGCGTTTCTTGCTGAGATATTGTTGCATCTCTCAAAACTTATTAAAGCAAATGGATAAAACCTGAGGGTTGCAAGCACTTAGGAGAAGTCTCCCAGCGTGACATCAACTAGCAGACAGCCGTGCAAAGATTTTTTTTGGGAGGAAATCTAGTAGCTTGGAAATGTACTGGTTTACTCCTTAAAGCAATTTTAAGTACTGTGACATGCACTTTTTTCTTAATTATGACACCCCCACACACCCTCCCTGTATTGTTAATTCTCTTCGTTCAGCCAAACTTCAAATTTTGGATTTTACTGTTTTTTTGTTGCTACTAATAATCTAATGTTTATGCATCGTTATCAAATATTTGATTGATCTTGTTTTGTCTTGGGTTCCTCCAATCTTGTTTCATAAAATGAGGCTTGTGTTTTTACTTTTGGTCATAACCTGTTTTGAGGGCCTTGGGCGGAAAAGCAGCCTATGAATCTAATTGTAAATGTGAAATAAAATTGTGCAATGAATTGTCACAGACCAGGGGATACTTGGTCAGATGCACGCAGTGAGTGTTTATCCATATATATTGAACTATGCTCAGAAAATCAAACCCTGCATACAGGGTGTGAGTTTTGTTGACCCTGCATGTGCTGGGAGTGAGTCTCGTTGACCTCATTGAGGTTTAGTTCTGAGTAGGCTTGTCAGTTAGCAGGGATGCGGGTGGTGCTGTGGTCTAAACCACTGAGTCTCTTGGGCTTGCCGATCAGAAGATTGGTGGTTTGAATCCGCACAACGGGGTGAGCTTCTGTCGCTCTGTCCCAGCTCCTGCCAGCCTAGCAGTTCGAAAGCACACCAGTGCAAGTAGATAAATAGATACCACTGTGGTGGGAAGGTAAACGGCATTTCCATGCGCTCTGACTTCCATCACGGTGTTCCATTGCGCCAGTAGCGGTTTAGTCATGCTTTCCACATGACCCGGAAAGCTGTCTGTGAACAAACGCTGGCTCCTTCAGCCTGAAAGCAAGATGAGCGCTGCAATCCCATAGTTGCCTTTGACTGGACTTAACCGTCCAGGGGTCCTTTACCTTTAGCTTACCTATAAAATACTTTTATAAATAAAGTAACACAAAGATGTCACCTAATTATTTTTTTAAAAACTACCTGGTAGCAGATTTACAGGTTTCCAGCGGCAGAACCACAGTAAAACTGGTTAGTATTGCTGGGTGTCCTGTCTCAGGTGTGGAATACAAAAGGAACTAAATGACTATAAATGACCAGCTTTTAAAACAGAACATGCTTTTCTGCTAACATACATGATTATGTATGTTAAAATATACATGATTACATATGTTAAAATATTATGTATGTTAAAATATAGCTGAAGATTGGGATTTATTTTCCCTTTCACAATAGGGTATTTATAGGCAGCGTGGTGGTAATGAAAACGAGGCTAGTGGTTGCTAGTTATTTTCAACGAATTAAGGCTGAATATCTAAAACCTGACCCTTTGGTATGCTTTCCGTAGCTGGCGGGTGGAGACATTGCAAATACCTCTCTTTCTCTCTCTCTGAAAATTTCACGATTTGAAATTGGGAAATGCATCTGTTTATCTATGATCGAGCCATGCTTGGAATTGGGAATTGACATTGGGAAATTCATTTGTTCATGACTGGAGCCACTCTTGAAACCCCATTAATTTACGTTGTGTTTTGTTTTTTAATAATACTTACGCAGGAATCAGACGGCGTATCTTTCCACTACTGGTCTTTATTTGATGGGCACGCTGGATCTGGGGCGGCTGTTGTAGCATCAAAGCTGCTTCAGCATCATATTGCAGAGCAGCTGCAGGAGATTGTGGACATCCTGAAGAACTCGGCCGTCCCTCCCCCGACCTGCCTGGGGGAGGAGCCAGAAAGCATGGCTGCTAACACCCGAACTCTAACCAGAGCAGCCTCCTTACGGGGAAGTGTTGGCGCCCCGGGATCACCCGGCACTCCTCCGACTCGCTTCTTTACGGAGAAGAAGATATCTCACGAGTGCCTCATTATGGGGGCTATTGAGACAGCTTTCAGGGAAATGGTAGGTGTCTCTTCTGCTTAGTAGTCTAATGGTAGGATCCTTCTCTGTTGTTTTGGGTACAGGTGGGGCGGGGAGGGGGAATTGACATGCCAACGTCAGCACATTTAATAAGTTTGTCTGCTAAAGATAAATAAATGCCAGTCTTCTTAATGGTATTATTGGGCTTTTACTGGCAAAAGGAACCTCCACTAGAAACCTGCGTAACGGTCCTAATATGAGTAATTGTGGGCACACAGTTTGTGCCTTAAGTGTCACCAGTGAGAGCTTCCAAGTTGCAGTCTAAAAGAGGACACAGAACACTGGTTTAGGGTTAGGCAACTATCATGATCCATGTGGCAACTATTACTGTGGTGCACCCAAGAATCTGTGGCCTGGCTCAGTTAACCTAGACCTGTTTTTCTTTGCTGGGCCTACAGTAGACTTCACCAGAAGAGCCCTAAGTTGATGACAGAATATAACCAGAGTTTATAGCCAGTATCTGATGTATAGCATCATCTTCCCCAGTGCGAATGTAATGCTGACTTCATCAAATCATGTTTTGTACTCCAAAACTAGTTTTGTGAACTACTGTTCCTGTGCCTCATCTTCTTTAGAGACCACTTCCCCTTCCTATGTTAACCATTTTACATTGTGTACCATTGCAAACCACGGTTCCTCTATAAACCATGGTTTGGAGTAGATTTGCAACCCTGTTCCCTCTTTCCCTCTTGCTCTCTCCCTCTCTCTGTCTCTGTTTTGTCTTGGAATGTATTTGTGGGAGAAGGTGGAAATTTTATTTTACACATGGAAGCTATGACAAAATGTTGCCATCTTCCCATCAGCCAACCATTCCCCTCTCTAGGACACTCCATTTTGTGCCATCTGATTTGTTGCTTCTCCCTCCTCTGGCCCTAACAATCAGTTGGCATTCTGTAGCCACTGAGGATTCTCAGTCCTCATAAGACTGTTTTTGGGTGTCTTTCCAATTGGGTGGTTTTTTTATTTCATTTTTAAATTTTTATTTCTGAAAACCTTCAGGTTCCCCCAAACCTGCAGTTAAATTCACAGTCACCCCTGAACTTTGGAAATATAGGGAATGAATTGAGTTCTAATTAAATGAGTTAACATTAATTTAGGAAGAAGTATGGAGACTAATCAGATTCTGAGATTGCATTTGCAAGTCGTATTGATCACATGTCTTATGGTGGAGAGAAAAAAGGCCCTTTCTTTGTACAGACTTTGCAGATTTTTTCCTCCTTTGTGTCCACTGGCTGCTAATAATTAAATTGTTCTCAGTAACTAAATCATTAAATTGTTTGATAATTACTGTTCTGATCATCTCCATAGGTTACATCTTTTGTGGTTTTCTCTTCTTTGATACTGCTTCAGAGGCCTTAGAGAGACCCTGTTGTTTAAAAATAATTGGGGTTGAAAAATAATTGAGGGCAGAAGCATGAATTAGCGAGATAAAATTAAAAGTTGTTTAAAACATTCATATTGATTGACAATTAAGCATGAAAACCAGAATATTACTGAACTATGTAAAAAAAAAAGATATTGGTTTCACCAGATGAATATAAAAAATAAGTTAATACTTGGAAACCCCTTGGTAAAAATGTTAGTTTTACATTTTAGGTTTTCTTGCATTCACACCTACAGGAATTTGCAAAGCAGGTGCAAAATCTTGAGGATCTGATGCCCTTTTTTAAAATGGGCACATGAGCCGGAAGCTGTACGCCGGCTCCCTTGGCCAGTAAAGCGAGATGAGCGCCGCAACCCCAGAGTCAGCCATGACTGGACTTAATGGTCAGGGGTCCCTTTAGAGCTGGATTAGGGCCAGTAAATGTAAAAAGCTCCGTTATTTAGGGAGCTTCCTGATGACCCACCACTCTGCCCCTGTGGCACTAATCTCCTACCTCCCATCCATTACACTGCCCTTCAAAGGGTAAACAAAACTTTACTTGGTCTCCTGAGTTCAGAATAAAGCATGCAGGATTTATCGGAACAGAGGAAGCTGCCTTTATATACTGAGTCGGGCCATTGCCCATCTAGCTTAGTATTGTCTACCCAGACAGGCAGCAGCTCCCCAGGGCTCCCACTCCCAGCCTTCTTGGAGATGTGTGTGGGGGGGGTGTTGAACCCGGGACCTTCTGCATCCAGAACAAATGCTCTGCTACTGAGCTATGGTCCTTGCTTCGCAAATGGATGCAGCTCTCTAAGGTTTCAGACAGGGGTCTTTCATGGCCCTACTTTGTAGGAGATGTCAAGGATTGGAACTGCCACCTCTTGGCATGTTACTGCACTGCCACACCAAATTTCTTGATTTATTTTGCATATCAATATGCAGGGGATTTGATCTTCACTAGAACCATCTCTTTAGAGAAGTGCAGCAAATCCTTTTTACATCTTATTGTAACATTGGTGAGTTTTGAAGCGATTAGATGTAAAAGCGCATACAACTAGAAAAATAATAATTATACCCAGTTTGCGTATTGCCATTTATCAGAGCTAACAACCTTTGATGACTTTAAGCATGCACAGGAACAAAACCGTACGCAGCAGTGTTTCCTTGCGGGTCATGTTCAAATGTGTGTGCTTTTATTTATTTATTATAAAAAGTGTTAAAAATAAATTTGGCTAATAATAAAAAACCAGTTGACTCACCTCCAGAATGCTTCTCCACGCTGAATTTAACAAAATGTACAATAAAAATATTAAAGCGGTGGGGAGATAAACTTAGTGTGTTTGTGATATGAACAACTCCACTAGCTTATGAGGGCTTTGTGCTTCTATACATCTGTGTTCATCAAACTCTATGAATACTGAATAAATAGGTTGTCTGGAGGAGCCCGAAGTGCAGTTCATACTTTAGCCAGTAGGTGGCCTCATTGGGCAGTTTACATCTTGCTCCAGCTTGTGCCTGTCACAAAACCATCACAGAAATTCGTAGAGCAAATGGGATTGAGCCCTCAGTGCTGAACTGCACAGAATCTTATTTGTGACAGATGCTATTAGCATCGCAATCCATATACCCTGCTTCAGCCCACTTGGGGAGTGCTTGCTGCCAAGTCCTGCCAAGCAGACCTCTTAACTTTCTCACGTGCAAAATAACTTTCCTATTGCTCTACTTAACCTGGTGCCTACTGGATCTGAAAGCATGATTGTGGGGCTTGGTTGTCAATACGAATTGTGTGTCTTCTCACTAGTTGTCATGGCTACTGTTTGTTACGGTGCGTTGCCCTCAATACATTTATTTTCCATAAGGGGAGTGGGGGTGCCCTTCTGGGGCAAGACATGACCTGAAAGGGGAATATGTAGCTAAGGACCAGGGGA
Source organism: Podarcis tiliguerta (assembly GCF_965153285.1). Classification (NCBI taxonomy): domain Eukaryota; kingdom Metazoa; phylum Chordata; class Lepidosauria; order Squamata; family Lacertidae; genus Podarcis; species Podarcis tiliguerta. Next base: position 28,791,022 of record NC_139543.1, on the reverse strand, counting down.
CAAACCACTAGCCAGCCTTTCCTCCTGCGAGAAGACTAGTCTTATAATTAATAACATTAAATGGCAGGTGACAAATGGCAATTGCTAAACAAATTGGCTGTTTTTAATATGTGGAAAGCAAAGCTGTTGGTTTGTTTGTGTGCATTTTGATCCAGTCTTGTGAATGCTCCAGGGATGTAGTCCATGTTATAATGACAAACGGCTGACTTCAGGCCCCCCCACCCCAGGGTATGGAAAAACGAAATGAATAGATTCTACTGTATTGGGGGGGGGGCTAGCAAAAAGGACTGCAAGTGCGATCTTCTTTGTGAGGAAATGTATTTGTCTCCTGTTTGGCAATGTGCTATGTGTACACAACTCGGCTCTTTTGGCAGCCGTTCAGTATTGATACTCCTGCTAATGTTATGCATTCTGTTCCCTCAGCTATCTTAACAAGATTTTTGTAAAAAAGAAAGAAAGAAAATAAGCAAAAAGGCTGGATATGCACATTTGGCACATGTACAGTATTTTTCCGTGTATAACATGCTCCTGTGTATAAGACGCCCCCTATTTTGGGGGACTCAAAATTAAGAAAATACACTCAGCACTACCCATGTATAAGATGACCCCAATTTTTTAAACATTCTTTTCAGGTAAAAAAACCTAGTATTATACACGGAAAAGTACGGTACATTATACAAGTTTGTTAATGGGCAACATAGGTTCACAACCTGCTGCCCTTCAGATATGGACTGTAATTCCTGTTATCTCTCACTGTTGGTCATTCTGACAGGAGACGATGGATATTATAACTTACGTTGCCTTGAGAACACCATGTTGGATGCTCCTTCTCGGAAGTAGCTCAGAGCTGGTATTGACTTTTTAGCAAAATGAGAGGATAAAATTCAGAAGTGATTCCCTGCATGTGGCAGATACTATTTTTAAGTGCCCCCTCACAGTTAAAAAAAACCCAAGCAACTCCCTTCAGCGGTGGGGGTGGGAGTGGAGAATCAAGTATAAAAGGGACAAAGTTTTCAAACTCCTTCTGAAGTCTGGCTAGTCAGCTTTCCAGGAGGTTTTTTTTTTTTTTTTGCATAAGTAACATTTTCAAAAGTGAACCTCCGCCTGCAGCCTAAAATGGTACAGTCCATTTTGCCACTTCATTCCCAACCCTTTCTGCAGTGTGTGTAATGGTTGAAAACGTTTAAACGCACCTCTGGTCATGAAAGCTTAAGTTATGCTTTCCAGTTGTATTATGTGTGGCCATTTGTTGGTCAGTATTTGACCAATTGAGTTTGAAATTTTGTGTTTCAGGTGTTTTTTTTAAAGTGTGTGTGTGTGTGTGTGTGTGTGTGTGTATTCTGAGCTGCCCAGAGGGCTCCTCCTGTTATGGTGGAACTATCTATATAAACGGAGAGAATAAGATAATAACAGCAAATCGTTGCTCTTGTGGCGAGGTGTGCCTTTCAGAAGTCCACCCATTGTGCAGTTAAATTTTTATTTCATACTTCATGGGGAATTATCATCGTTTCTAAACCCAGGGTAGGAATGACTGGCTTTGGGGGCCAAACTAGATAGAAGGGGAACAGTTTTTATTATATAAACAGCAAGGTACTGTGGATAATTTGTCTGAAATGTAAAGAACAGCTGCTGAGAGACTCTTGGTTGGCAACATGGCAGGGTGAGAGGGTGCTCAGGCTCCCAACCAATGCCTTTTGTTATGTAAGCATTAATTGCATTGCCCCCAGGCTGCCTCTTAATTGTGGATGACCCAACATCCACAGAGTACTTCATGCTCTAAAGACAATACCGTGGAAGTGGTTGGTATGTTGTGCAGAGATCTGAATATTATAGTGACTTTCTTGAAGCAGTTGCTGGCTTAAATGGGGGGATGATGGGAACTGTAGTCCAAAAACAGCCAGAGACCCAAGTTTAGGAAACCCTGTTCTAGAGTGTGAGAATGTGACTTGGCTTGAATGTGTGTGTTTCTTTATCGTTCCTTTATTATAGCTTCCTATGTATAAGGCTGCAATCCTAAGCTCACTTACCTGGGTGTAAGCCCCATTGAATTTATAGGACTTACTCCTGAGTTGACATGATTAGGCTCGCAGCTTTACCAAGTTTCAAAATGGTTCTTCTTGCTATTGGTTTTCCTGCTGTGGTTTCTTGCTTGCCTAAAACAAGTGTGTGTGGTTATACACATGGCTCCAGAATGAGGTAGTAGAATGGACCATACCACTTCCGTCTACAGGAAGAGGGAATTGCATTCTTAGATGTTTCCCAGTGTAGAAGTTGTGACAACAGAGCTGGGTTGTGTCCATGAGGCAGACTGAGGCAGCCGCCTCAGGTGGTGAAATCTAAGGGTTGCCTCTTTGTGTGCCCCCTCCCTGCTGCTATTGGAGGAGAAGTGAGGAGAAGCAGCCTCTTCCAGTGAGATCTCACAGGGTTCTTTCAAGATCTTGCCAGAACCCAGAAGCCCTGTGACCCCAATAAGTGAGACTTCAACAAGGGCAGCGGGGGTAGACAGATGGCACATGTGGACGGCCATCTTCCATTTTGCCTCAGGTGGCAAAACTGGACGGGCAGTCTCTAATAGTAGTAGTAGTAGTAGTAGTAGTAGTAGTAGTAATAATAATAATAATAATAATAATAATCCTCACTAGCGGAAGTCTATTACATCAAGGAGTGGGTTGGGAACCTAGGGTACTGATCTCCTATCTTTTTCCTTGCAAGGGATTATTTTTAACATGGCATTGAAAAATGACATCCCTGACCTACACTCTGAATTAATACAGCCCACTCCCCTGCTTCCATTCTGCTACACATGCAGACTGGGCTTTCCTTTTGTTCTGTCCATGAGGTAATTGCTGCTTAGCTCTGTATATTTCTTATATTCCTCCACCTTTTCCCTGTCAGCTTCTCACTGCCTTCCTCAGTCTCCAGTATCCTCTGCTATGTATCAAACATTCGTCATAACTTCTTTGATTTTTCTGAAGCGCCTGAAATAGAAAACCCAGCATTGTCTGCTTTTCAGTATAACTATGCTTCAGACGGCGTTAACCGCTCACTGGGAAAAGAAAGACAGTATGTGGTTCTATGTGTTAAATTCTGACAGGTTCTCTCTTTTATTCCTCAGGACTTGCAGATAGAGCGAGAAAGGGCTGTGTACAATATATCTGGCGGCTGTACGGCCCTCATTGTGGTGTGTTTGCTAGGAAAGCTCTATGTGGCAAACGCTGGCGATAGCAGGTAGGCACAATTCTTCACGTTTCTTGGTAAGTTAAGAACATGTAAGAAAAGAACGACAGGCCCATCTAGCCTGGCACCCTGTTCTCACAGTGGCCAACCAAGATGCCTATGGGAACACAGCAAGCAGCTCCTGAGCAGAACTGAACTCTCCTCTCAGTAAGCAGCAGCTACCAACCTGCTGGAAGTTAGCATTATGACTCAGACCTGTCTGGTGAATGTTAAAATATCTAACCCATCATCTATCAAGTGCTCTGGTGTCCAAACTATCAAAGTGCATTGGTGTCAGGAGTCCTGGAATACAGCAAATCTAGATGAGATTTTTCCTGCTGCAAGGGTGGAGGACAGGAAAGTTTTTCTCAAATGGAAAGCAAGTGTCCTGTTGTACAAGCCAGGATACATTCCAAAAAAACGAGGTGGCTTCTTTTGAACCCGATGAAGAGCTAATATGACCCTTTTTTATTCACACGTTAGATGGTCTTAGCTCATTCTTGGCTTTTGTCATATAAAGGCAACTGGTTTATACGGTAACAATCTATACCTGAATCTTATCCAAAGTCTCTTACTGTGTCTTCTTGGCAAACGTCTCCTTTCCTGAGATGGGTGGAGGAGAGTACTTTCCAGTGTGTTCTTTTTCAAAGGGGTTGATATCAAGGTCAAAGCATTGATTTTCTGTCATTCGGAAATTGCATAAAGAAATGCAGGCACCAACCTCAGCAATGTTCTCTCAGCCTTTCTTCCCCTACTGCAGCATTGCTGTTTACTGTTCTGTTAATGTTTCAGCAGCGCCTTACAGTGCTAGGTACAATGCACTGTACAGTGGTACCCCTGGTTAAGTGATAAGAACTTAATTCGTTCCGGAGGTCCGTTCTTAACCTGAAAGTGTTCATAACCTGAGGTACCACTTTAGCTAATGGGGCCTCCTGCTGCTGCCACGCCACCGCCGCACGATTTCTGTTCTTAACCTGAGGTACTACTTCTGGGTTAGCAGAATCTGTAACCTGAAGCGTCTGTAACCTGAAGCGTTTGTAACCCGAGGTACCACTGTAATGCATGTTCACTATAAGCTCTAGACTAAACTATTGCTGTTACACTAAAGAATTTACAGCTACTGTAATAGCTGTTACACATCTGTAGCCAGAAATTTATCGTTTTGGATCAATACACAATTCAGCCCCTCTCGCCTTTTTCTAATTAGCCACTTCTCCTTTGAATATTTTACTTGTCTGCCTCCTTGCACCATTATTTCCTCTTGCCGCAGCCTCGCATATTGGCCCATTGCTTCAGTATGTGGATCTTTTCCTTCAGTAGGCAGAGAGTTCTGTGGTGTCACAGCAGCTCACACCATGATTGGAGAGGGGGCTTGCAGATCCACAGGGTAGTGGACAGGATCATGGAGGAATGCAACTCTAGTACTTTTCACATAGCAGGAGCTATGATATGGTATCACTACTTTTGCTTGGGCACCCTGTGTAACTTCCAAAACAAGGATGCTTGCTTGGTGAGTGGATGTGTTTTAAGTGCCAGGGAAGATAACCAGTTTCAGGTGGCATCTGGGAATTCAGATGACACACAGCAAACACCGTCACTTCTTTACCTCCCACCACTGCAATGTATTCTAGGAGAATTCTGTTTGTAGAGTAAGCATAAAGGATCCCTTCGCATCCCTAGACAACTGGGTAGCTGATTTGCAAGCTGCTCATGCTTGAATTCAGAACAAATTGATTTTCAGCATTGCTTGCATTGCTTGACAGGTATGTCCTAGCCCAGCAAACTGTTTGCCGGCTTGCATACTCATTTGCTTATCTGGGCTTGTCTCTGTCCACTGCATCTTTTGAGGTATTGAAAGTGGGGGGGGGGGGGATAAAAATAACTGGAGGCTACTATGATTAGACACTGGCTTCATTCCATCCCTCCTACCAATTCTGCCCTTGCTTTGCACCTGCCAACACTAAACTGTCCACTCTTCTAGTTTAGCACTCCAGTGAAGAAACAAAAGAATAATAATCTCCCATTAAGGTTTTCCCTAACAAACACATGAAACAAAAAAGTTGTCCTTACTTATGACTGGTTTATACAAATAAACTTTGTTTATTTTAATATATGGTTATGCTATTGGACATGTAAACAAACAGAGAAGCTGTGTGTGTGTGTTTGTTTGTGTGTGTGTAGAGGAATTGACCCAATCTGTGGAGACTCCTTTATCCATTTTTCATGTGTGCACCTGCTCTTTCTTCAAGTTACCACAATTTAAGGAGATGCCTTCCATCATTCCCCTATGTGGTCATTTGGGTTCATGTGAGATCTTCTCCACACAGCTGTGTGGTGCCACCACACCTGGGGGCTGCCTGCTTGGACTTGACCCATGAGAGGGCCTTTTCATGGAAGGTTGTGGAATGCCTTCTCTGGTGAGGTGTATCTGTCTCTCTTCTTATTGATGAGGGAATTAAAAAATAACTGAGAGTGTTGGTTGAAAGAATGTCTGTCTGTCTGTCTGTCTGTCTGTCTGTCTATCTATCTATATCTATCATCTATCTATCTATATCTATCTATCTATCTATCTATCTATCTATCATCTATCTATCTATCTATCTATCTATCTATCTATCTATCTATAGATGTGTTTGCCATCCTGGCGTCCTTGAGAATTAAGGATAGGATATAAATTGAATAAATAATAATAATAATAATAATAATAATAATAATGTAATCCAAGTGGAGAAAATCAACACAGATTCTTTGTTTGAACGGTGCCTCCATACTACTACATATTACAAGTAAGTAAGCCAGTGGTTTTTAAACTATTACTAGAAAACAGCAATGTAATTGTTTGTTTGTTTAAGGCAGTGGTTTCCAACCAGTGTGCCATGGCGGGCAGCACTGGCCTCTGTCCCTCTTTCCTTCCCTCCCTCCTCGGATGTCCTCTGCCTCGGATGCATCTCTGCCTCCCCAAGGCTTGCACAGCTGTTTATTGCAGCAGCCCTGGCTACAAGCTCCATAGGCTCTGGGTGGCTCTGGAAGGCACCTCTCTTTGGGACGGGGGGGCGGGGGGCAGCTCAGAGACCAGGGGTGGCAGCAGCTGCTGCCTAGACGACTCCCAAGGAATAGGGGAGAAAAGGCTGAGGGAACACTCCACAATGGAGGGTGTTTGAAAAAAGGTGAGAGGCTGGTGGCTCTGCAGGCAAGTAGTGACATAACTGGGTTCCTGAGCCCCGCACAGGTGCCGCAGAAAGAATGTAGTTGGTTAAAGGAGCTGTGGGCTCAAAAAGGTTGAAAACCTCTGATTTAAGAGATTTTATAAACATCTAAGTAAAATGATTATCGCCAATATACAGATAAAACCAGCAGACTTTTAAATAGCAAAATTATATGCCTGGATATGCTTGCTAAAATAAAATAAAAGTTTTTAGCTTATTTTCAGCTACTCCTTTATGTTCTGTAAACAATCAGTGGATGTAGTCCAGGCATGATTCTGTGTGCGTGTTTAGCTGCCATTGTAAGCAAATGGCTGGGGGAGAGGGAATTTTTCTTTTAGCCTTCAGTTTCCTCCGACTGCTTTGGTTGCTTTCTGACCCATATAATCAAAATCTACTTATATCGACATAATGTAGTCCCCTTGCCTTATTCTGTCCATCTGCTCAGTCGCCCACTTTCTTCTTCTTCTTTTGCAATTGACACATATTGGATTCTTCTTCAGAGATGCCAGATGCTTCTGGCTCACCTGCATGTTCAACTGCCTGTTGACAAAATGAGCACAACCTCCCCGTGGCTCGGAATTCATAACACACTGTCAAACAGAGTTTTCCAAATGGTTTCTCTTTGTCACTTCTTGCCAGATTTTAGTATACCTTATAAAAATGTGCAGTTCAGTCTTATGTTTCAGATTGTTTCTGGCTGAAAAGGTGTGCAATAGAATCAGAGCACGCTGTGAATACTCTTTTAACAGGGGGAGGAAAATTTCCTGTTGTTTTGGTTCATTGGAATACCAATAGGCCTAACTTGTGTCTTCCTTAAATTCATCAGTTCCCATCAGTAGTCTTTTTTCTTTTTAAAGTTGTGAACCCTAGCAAAAACAACAAAAAAGTGATGGGGGGGAACCATGGTTAGCACCAGTGTTATATTAAAGAGATGTGAGGATCCCATTAAGACTCAAATAATAAATGGATCCGCGATTATGAGCCAAATTTGTGAGCATCCCCACTGCAAAGAAGATTTAAGTTTCAAAAAGTATACAGTTTGTTCCAGGATATGAAATATGTGAGGGTGGTTTAACTAAGAGGTAAGGCTGACAAAGAAATGAAAGGGAAAGTGCACATTTCTGAGACTGGCCCCTGATTTGTAAAGAGCTCTGGACCACATCCAAGTCAGCAATTTGAACATGGGTGGGACAGTCATAAGGTTTGAAATACTGGAATTTATTTGGAATTTATTACTTGTTTCCTGGTTTCTCATCCATTAACATGTTATTGCCATCATATCCCTATGATTGTCTCCACAAGCACAAACTGGTATAAACAGCAACTGGAACTCAGGGCTGTCGTTACCTGGGGGTGCAAGCGGTGTGGGGCACCTGGGCACCGAATTCTGGGGGGTGCCTGGTGCCCACTGCTGAAGCCACTTAAGCTCTTAACCTGTTATGAAATAATAAATAATTTTGATCAAGCTAGAAAAACAAAATACATATATACCCAGGTATTACCAAAATGTATACCTACTGTTTCACTAAAGGACTTTCGACTTTGTGCGCTCATTTACTGAAGACGCATTGCACCAGTGGCAGCGCTTGTCAGACTTGGGGGCGCTGGGCGGATCTTTGCACCCCGTTGGCGCATATGCTAAAGACTCCCCTGCTGGAACTTGTACTTTCAGGTTTCCCTACAGTAACTTTATTGATGGGACTTGAGTATGAATCACACATCTTGTTTTCTTCTTAATGTAGACCAAGGATGTACCATATCACTCCATTTAATTGTTTGAAACAATATGTTTCTTTTTGTAATGTATTGTGCTAAAAATACTAGCAAGACACTTAATCTGAAAGATGTATCTTTGGGCTGAAAGATGTATTGTTCAAGATGGAGCACCTTATGTAGGGATATTTAATCACTGAGGGCCCTTCAGTTAATGTTGATGTTCTCATCTCACCAACATAAGTCAGCCTGCCTCATCTAGCAGTGGTACTACAGAATCTGACTGCATATTTGTAAAATACATGAATGTCAATACAGAGTATGACAGATTGAGTCACCTTGGCTCTTAGAATCCGGTAGTTTTCATATCTAGATATTTCCTTCAAGAACATATTTAAAGGTTTTGAAGTGCACAGTTCTGTCAGTTCAATCCTGCCTTGAAATGAAATGATCAAATTCCTGCATTAATTTAGGACATAACGCTTCTAGTGGCCAGTTTGGTTGATTTAATCATTCTGCCAGACTCTAAATATATAAATGTTAAGGATGGAAGAATGTTTTTGCAAATGCATTACCAGGTCTGGATCCCACCTCTGAAGGCCACAGAAAATTTACGAAGGCTGGTAGTGTTTCTTTAACGCTCTTAACTGCCCAATCTCTCAGTAGATTGTACTTTTCATTGACTGCATTTTAAAGTAATTGTCAAAGTGCCTCTAAAGTGTGTTTGTGTGTGTGTGTTGAATTGATAGTCTGTGAATCCAAAAGCATTTCTACAGAAAGGGTTTGTCGTCGTCAGCAGTAGAAGTGCTGCTGGCAGAGTCTGGATGAGTCTGGATGAGACTGGGCAGCCATCTGCTGAGACTGATTAGAGGCCAATTCAAATGTCATAACAATGACATAGCAGCTGCTGAATAGCACATAGCCACATGAGTCTGCCACATGGCCCACGCAGAGCCTTTAACAGGGTCTGTCCAGTGATCAAAGCTCTTAGTTGATGGTTATCTCCTCCTAATTCTAAATTTATTTAAGGCTTATTGAATTTCAGGTTTAACAGTTACAGTAACAGCAACAAACTCCAGTCATCCCTCCTTCCTCTGCCCACAACAAAACATCAGCTTTAACCCATGACGTTCAGTTTACTTGGAACTGCCAGGCAAAGAACCTCAAGTGTAACTGGTACACATGCAATGATAGCCATAAACGTGGGCATAAACAAAGGTGAAAGGCTTCTGGGACAACCTGTTGACCCAAGTTTGTGGAGTCCTGACTTCAGGAGAACCAGAAACATGCCCTTCAGCTTCAGCCTGAGAGATCAATACTTTATATCCAAAAATATGCTCTTTGAAGCCAGCATTCAACCTGACTCTGAATCCACGCATGTACATTATCTGTCTACCAACCAACTGCACCATTCAAATGCCGCAAACATTATGCATGAAGCCACTCCTAAAAGTCCTACTTTACTTAATTCTTCTCTTTCCTTTTGCCTGTTTGTCCATCCTGTGGTCACTTCATGCCGTTTTCACTTGACTGATACAGCTAGGATTTGCTCTTGTCTGCCTACGCACAGTATCAAAACTCTTACTATTTCTATCATAGACTCATGCAACGTCCTCCTTGTTGCTCTCCCTGTCACTGAGCTTTCCATCTCCAGTGTTGCTGGCCATCGTACATTTGGCGTTTCCCCTACTTATCTCCTCCCCCTGGTGTGCGTGTGTGTGTATGATGTATAAAATATAATTAAAAACAATTCAACATTACATTTTTTATATGGCTGACTTCACTGGCTTCCTTGTCCTTTCTATTCAGCTTCACTTTAAGCTTACCATATTTTGAAAATGTCTGCAGAACTTCTTTATCTCTTGCTATCTCTTTTCCCTTCTTTCTCTACGTTATGTTCCCTTCCCATTAAGAAATCCTCTTTGCGTTCCTCACTGCTTGCTTCTCCCTACTGCAGAAATGCCCTTAAACTTGACATCTCACTCTCTTGGTCCATTAGTACATTCAAGTGCCTCTTCAAAACACCCTTTTTCCACTTTTCAACCAGCATTTTCTGGGTGATGTTCTTTTGCCTTCCTCCATCATGCCTTTGATCAGATTGTAAGCCTGAGGACATAGTCCATTTCACTTTTCATTTTTGTACTATGCCTAATGGTCTTAGGTGTTGCTGTTGTCGTGCTTGATAAAACAAATAGTTGTATTTCTGAGTATGGCTATTTTAAAACATCTATATATTCCATTTTCTAAAATTCTATCTTCAGTTTTACTCCGGACACAATCATTCAACCAGTTATACCCTTTGGATAACTCCTGTTTGTCTTAATGGAAGCCATTTAGAAGAAATCTTGATGGATATTCCTATGGTTATCTTACAATTTCAAGTTGGGTGGCATTTTCTGAAGCTTCATCACTGGGCTACCTTGTCCAAACAGGCTGATCTTTTGAAAAACGCTCTCACTTCTTGGAACTGACTTGTTCACAGGCAGTAATTGCATTCAGATAGATGGGCACAACAGCAACATATTTAATCACAAGTTGTACCTATGTTTTCTAGGAAAGAACCAATAAAGATCTGTAGCTACGATATTTTTATTACAGAGCAAGAAGGTTTCATGGAGAATGGAAGGAGGTGATGGAAATGTAGTAGGGTAGTTCATGTATTTTGCTTGATGAGAGTGCCTGAGTTATAATAAATGGTTTAAAAACAAAAACACACAACACACATTTTTGTGTGTGATTATACAGCCTTCTCGAACCCTAGTGCCCACCATATATTTTGGACTACAGCTCCCATCAACTTTGGCTGGCGCTGATGGGACTTCTAGTCCAAAACAGCTGCTAAGCACTAGGTTGGTGATGTGCAATCCAATATAATAATTAATTTCATTGAAAATTCAGGATCATCTAAAAAAATCCAGTCATCTATAAAATAATGTAGGCTGAGAAAAAATTAGGTTGACTCTCAAGGTATGGCAGGCATATCTACTCTCTTGTCCTTACAGTCTGTAAGCTCTTTGGTTCTTTTTTCCCCTTCTAAAATGATAAAACAGCTTTTCCCTCCAGGCTTTTAAAAAGAAAAATACCCCGGCCTGGATCCAAAGAACTTTGTTCAGTGTGACTAGGAGATATTTGAACATATGTTTTTCAAAACACCATGCCCACCCCAAATTCTGTATGGCAAACCTCTCCTGAAATTAAAGGGCATTTCAAAATCAGTTTGAAGGCATGGCAAGGGGCGGAGGTGGTCTGCCATTGAAAGTAGAAAGTAAAAGCAAACAATCCTATTGGGTATTAAAGCTGCTCATTGGATTCCAGCCACTAAGTGTCATTTTCAGAGATTTTGTTTGCCCTTCTTGCCAGTGAAATATAGCTTTAGGTGCATTATGATTTCATGCAGGTATTGCACATTTTAAATATTTGTGAAACATTTGAACCCAAGTTAAATACATTAGTACTCTACCTTTGCTTTAAATTTCAGTGATTGTGCTTGCAGAGAAAAATTGAAAGTGTAGAAAAGGGTGCATTGGACTTTTGTTGTGTTACTCAGTGTAGTATCACTCCTCCTGCTCCTCTGATCATCTGAGTCCATTTCGAAATAGATTTTATGGGTCCAAGAAGTAAAAAAACAAACAAACTTAAACAACCTTTGGGTATCCAGTCACACCTTTGTGACACGGGTGGCACTGTGAGTTAAACCACAGAGCCTAGGAGTTGCCGATCAGAAGGTTGGCGGTTCGAATCCCTGCGATGGGGTGAGCTCCCATTGCTCGGTTCCTGCTTCTGCCAACCTAGCAGTTGGAAAGCACGCCAGTGCAAGTAGATAAATAGGTACCGCTCCAGTGGGAAGGTAAACGGCATTTCCGTGCGCTGCTCTGGTTCGCCAGAAGCGGCTTAGTCATGCTGGCCACATGACCTGGAAGCTGTACGCCGGCTCCCTCGGCCAATAAAGCGAGATGAGCGCCGCAACCCCAGAGTCGGCCACGACTGGACCTAATGGTCAGGAGTACCATTACCTTTATGGTCATTCCAGGTTACTTCCACAGTATTAACTTCTTGCAGATCCTACTTCTGTTTTGTTTTACTTTGTGTGATCATTTTCTTATGCATGAGAACTGCATAAGCATTTCTAGGCTCCTTATAGATAAAAGGTTTTCACTCAAGAGTAGACACACTGAAATTAATGACCATGAGCCACTTAGGTCATTACATACTTAGGACTGGTTATTGATTTCGATGGGTCTCTGCCTGTGTGTGTGTGTGTGTGTGTGTGTGTGTGTGTGTTAGTCAGTTGCTCTAGACTCTAGAGAACAAGAGACGAAGCAGTCCTGTATAAATTGCTGGTGAGACGATTCCTCTGCTTCGCATACAACCATAATGCAATATTTCAGATGAATGAAAGACTTGATCTTACATCTGATCCACCTATTGTTGAATCAGATTGTTAGTTCAGACATAATGAGAACAAACCTAGGCAAGCCTTGAGTTTTTCCTCTCTCACCCTCCACCAGTGGGGCTGCGAATAGGAGATAAAATGCTCTCATTTTAGATTAACTGCAGCTTGTTGTATCAGCTGAACCTGGATAAGCTGCTGTTCATCTTAACTATTGTTAGTGGGGGGGGGGCTTAACATCAAACCATAATTAATTACACTCGTTTGTTTTCCTTATCTACTTAAAATTAACCACAGTTTAGTCACAGTTTAGCATGTTATCAAACTCTAAACTAAAACAGAAACAGAACCAACTGATAGGAGTTATATAGTAGGGTTGCTATATTTCAGAAAGTGAAAATCTGGGCACAAAAGTTGTCGCCCTACGCCCAGTTTTTCCCGGACATTTTGGCAGATTTTCGGAAATTCTGCCTGGATGCTATTTGCAAAAAAGACGAATCCTGGTTATGTCCAGGAAATTCTGGATGTATGGCAGCCCTAGGTTATAATCCAAAACTTGCTGAGAAAGGCAATGCTAAAGGTAAAGGGACCCCTGACCGTTAGGTCCAGTCACGGACGACTCTGGGGTTGCGGCGCTCATCTCACTTTACTGGCCAAGGGAGCCGGCATTTGTCCGCAGATAGCTTCTGGGTCATGTGGTCAGCATGACTAAGCCTCTTCTGGCGAACCAGAGCAGCACTCTGGCAAACCAGAGTTTACCTTCCCACCGGAGAGGTACCTATTTATCTACTTGCACTTTGACGTGCTTTCGCACTGCTAGGTTGGCAGGAGCAGGGACAGAACAATGGGAGCTCACCCTGTTGCGGGGATTCGAACCGCTGACCTTCTGATTGGCAAGCCCAAGAGGCTCAGTGCCACAGCGCCGCCTCCATCCTCCTCTCCTTCATAGCCCTTCCCTTTTCTTGCCATTTTATGCCTTCCCTTTCTCTGAGCAAATATAGCAATGAGGCCAGACTACACAAAGAGGTAAAACCTGTAAACGTAAAGAAGAATGAACTTCCAACTATTAGGATGCAACAAACATCCTGACTGCACTATTGGGGCAGTCACCTTTCAAGGTCATATAAGATCAAATTATAGCTTTTTGTCTGATGTCTCCTTCATAAGGTTTTAGAGTGACAGTTATATCATGGAAATAACAGGAAAATGCCCATTGCTGGAGAGGATTTTCTTTTCCCATTGGTGTTTGCAGGTAGGCTTTTCTGAGATGAGAGGGAGAGAGACAGTTCAGTTATCAATCATCCCATTTCCTGTCTCCCTTGGCAGGTACCTAGTTAAATTTTTGTTTAGACAGGATTTCCTATGCCATCTCCATTTGCTGCTAGAATGGTTATGTTCTGACATGACATACAACTGGAAAGCAACTTATATGAGTCATCTGAAGCCAGACGGTTTACAGACACCACAGAGACCACAGCATACAGTGGTTTGTCCTCTAATCTGTGCTATAAGGTCCCCTAGGCAAATAGGCTTTTCTTAATGTTTGGATTAAATACAATGGAAAAGTAGTGTGTCTGGTAATTTTAGTAATACACTGTTGGGTCTAGGCTTTTTATAATACAGACCCAAAGGGACTGCTCTCCTTCACTCCCTCACTGTGTGTGTGTTTTTTTATATATATATTGCAGGGCAATAATAATCAGAAATGGAGAAGTCATTCCAATGTCTTCAGAATTCACTCCAGAAACAGAACGTCAACGTCTTCAGTATCTGGTAAGGGCCTAAAGATTTGGATTAGTGGGTGGTGGTGTACATTGAGCTATCACCTTCTCAGCCCTTATCTGAAATGAAACTTGCACTGCCCTTCTGGAACTATATTGTTATCCCACACTTCAGCCAAAAAAGGCTGAAGAAATGTGGGTGAAAATACCCTGCTGCTAGGCTTACAGGCTTACATCCAAAAGGAAAAGGAATTGGAATGGAGGAGGAAGGAAAAGCAAACTCGGTCACGATTTCTTAGTCACAGAGTTCTTGTAATGACTAGCCGTAATGGAAAGATTTCCAAGAAGAGGAGGAACTAAAAGTTACTGGTCTCTTAGCAAAGCTGATGGAGAGCTGTGCTGCCCCATTCCCATCAGGCTGTAGGAAAGGGGATCTGCACTACATTTTGAGTTGGCAAGTAGGTATTAGGGCTGGTTGATAACTGATTTTCAATATTGCAATATATCACCAGCTGAACATCGTGATATATCGATATATCATGATACCTGAAATAAGGAAGGAACTACGCAGAGGCAAGCAGGACAATGTCCTGGCAATTGCTACTGCTTAAGGGTCTAAAACTGATAAATGATGGTCACTTTCAACAGCAGGCAAGCCAAAATGCATCCGAATGAGACTTCTGTTTTTGGGCTTGGCTTCCAAATGCTGGTATTCAGGACAATCTAAAGTACGGTGATGAGTCATAGTGAATACAAATAATCTGAGACTGCCAGCAGGTCTGCTAGGAGGCAGATGCAGCAGTGGCAGAAACAGTTTGCCATGACCATGGTACGTTTCAGCAGTAGCGGTGACAACCTGCAAGGCCTTGTGGTGGTGATAGAGAGTGACGGCAGTAGCAGCAGTGGCCTGTGAGGACTCATGGCAGTCTGGCAGTCCCAGATAATTTGTATTTGACTCATCACCATACTTTGCATTGTCCTGATTACCACTATTTGGTAGCCAAGCCCCAAACCAAAAGTCCTGTTGTGATGAATTTTGGCTTGCCTGCTGGTGAAACCGAGTGTGTGATTATTGATAATGTTGTCATTTATCCGTTTTAGTCCCCTAAGTACTAGCAGTTGCCAGGACATTGTCCTGTTGGCCTCTGTATAGTTCACATCCTTATTTCTGACATTGTGGTAGATTGCATTGTTTAGCTGGTGATAGTGTTAGGTTTACCTGGTGATAACGTTGCAATGTTTAGCTGGTGAGTTATTGTGATGTTGGAAACCAGATACCGCCTAGCCCTTATATTGCCAGCTCAAATATTATGAAACAATTATCACGATGTGAACTTTCAACCCGTTTTGTATGATATATTGATATATCGCCCAGCCCTACTTGGTATCAATAATAGTGATACATTTAGGCTTGCTCTGAGAAAGTGTACTTTGGATTTTTCAGAACTGACAGCTCTCCAGAATTGGCAGATATTGGAAGGGTAACAGGGCAATGGTCATCCTTGCCCTTTCAGCGGCTGTTGTGGGTATAAGAAAACACACACCCTAAAATCCCTTTTCTCAGGCTGTGGCATCTGGCTTGTGCCTTAAATTCCACCAGTGCAACTGGCACTTCAGCCAGATGCTCCAAACCAGCCTGTTTCTCCCCATCTCTGAAACTTGACTTTAAAACCAGCGTGTCGTCATTAGTGTCCTCTCCCACTGTGCCCAGAAGCTGATGGGGACAAGCTTGTATAGGCCAGATGGCCTTTCCTTTCTCAGAAATGCTCGCTCTGAGTAGAACAATGCTTCGCTGGCTATAAATGCCGAAAGAAATGTGTGTGGTTGTGGTGATTGCGGGGAGGCGACTATATTCTTCTGTGCCCTGATTTTATTGCTGTTTACATTGCCAGAGTCTGAAACATTTCAGAGCGAAGAGCTACTTTTGGAGTCTCGTTTTTCACAGTGATGAATACAAAGCATCTGCAATAAATATTTATGCTGCCTGCATTTGCAAAAAAAAAAAAAAAAAAAAAACCCCAACGTGTTTGTCTTTTAAATTAGCAGGGATCTGTAGCATCTTGAGAGTGGGGTTTCATTTGAAGAAAGCAGAGATAAAACATTGCCTGAGAGGGTCTTTCCCCCCTTCAGCCTCTTTTGATGTTCATGCTGGTTAGATTTGAAAATAGCAGCTGCCTTGAAAAATATTTATGCTACTTCCCCTAACTCTTTTCTTTACCTTTGTTTGTTTACTGCATCTCCATATGTAGCAAATGCGCTTGGGTTATGGCTATCTCGTTCAAAGGAAGTAGGTGGGAGATACCAGAAGTGTGAAACCACATTAGAGAGATCCTTTCAAATGCGGTGGAAGTAACATGTAGAAGATAATTTTAGGACCATTGGTATTTCTGACCAGTTTTCACCTACTGCTGTTAGGTTTATGACTACTCTTGGTTTGTGGTCAGGGGTCTCAAGTACTCCTGCAATCGATGATTTCAAAAACAAATGTCAATACTTCTCCCAAGAGGATTCTGTACCACTTTTTAGATTTAGCATTTTTCACTCACGCACTTCTCCTTGCGGTTGTCTAAAATTGTTATTGCTTAATATTGACAGAACATTCTGCAAGGAAGAAATACATTTCAGAAGTCCTATCCTTACATTTGATTCTCTCCTCTCTCCATCCCTCCCCTTCCCTTCATATTTAATCTGATTTTGTGTTTTATAAGGAATTATTGGGGGTAAAAATCTGCTGCCCGAAATAAACAGAACTGCTTCTTTTCTTTGGTATCCTATTAAACCAAGGTGCACGTGACTTGTTTCATAATTTAATATTTCTTGCTAATCACCTTGAGGAAAGGCAGAATATAAATATTTTAATAAATAAAAGTGATTTTGTGCCTATCAGTTTTTTTAAAAAATTGCTACAGGGAAGCGCCTGAGTATGTTCCCTTCTCCTCTTCCATTTAGCAGTTCCAGAAAAAAGCACAAAAGAAGTTTTTTGCAAATTATATATAAAAGCACTAAGCCTGCCCACAAATTGAAATAACTGTTTAGTTATTACAAGAAAAAGAGAATATTGTATTACTTAGGGTCTTGTCAACAAGCAAGAGGAATCTCAAATAAGCCATTGAACCTATATGACTTGCATAAAAAAAAGTTAGACCATAAATTTCTAGTATTATACCAATCCCAGTTTTAGAAGTTGCTTTCTGTGTTCTAAGCTCTGAGCAATCTATGACTTATTTCCTACAGTTCTTCCATCATGGATTTGCATATTGACTCTTGTTTCAAGGAGGTCTTATGGTTTTTCCTCTTCCTTTTTAATAAAAATAAATTTGTTTCCCTGTTGGAAACCTTACCTAGCTTCCTCCAAATTTATTATGAGCGCCTATTACAAACACTTGATAAATTAGCAAAAAAATTTAAAAAATAAATTGATTTGATCCAGGTATCAAAACAAATGAAAGTCAACTGTCTCCATCCCCCCCCACACCTACCTACACACACGCAAACGTTTTCCCCAATAGTTGAGGGGTTTGAGCAGAATTGATTTTAAAAGAATACAGTTGTACCTTTGTTCTCAAATGGAATCAGTTCCGGAAGTCTGTTCGACTTCTGAAAACGACGGCATGGCTTCCAGTTGGCTGCAGGAAGCCAACGGACGTTCGGCTTCCAAAGAAAGTTTGCAAACCGGAACACTCACTTCCGGGTTTGTGGCATTCGACTGTACTACAAAATAGCTCTTTAGATTTGCTTTAAGCACAGCAACTATTTTTAAAGATCAGGAAAACTTTAACTGCCTTGGTTGGCTTAGATGAACTGGAACCATTCATGGAAAGCTGAGGGTATCAAAACTCTTATGACAACGCTGAACTAAGCAGATCTCCGGGTAATTTTGTTCGGTTTGCTTCATGCAAGCGGACGCTGTCCATTATTTCAGCGAATGTACTGATACTCTGACAAGTATGCAAATAGCTTGCATGTTTCCTTTAATTTGCTCATTTGCCGAGGACACTCAGGTTAAGCCAAGCTCAAACATCATGTGCGTGTTCTTCTGTATTTAGCGATACAGCAGTAAACCAGAAGTTAATACTCACGTTTTATTCTGAATGGCATCGCATCTCAGAATCCCCATGTAAAGCAGGTACTATGTAAACAGGTGGGGTATACAGGAAAGTTTATATAAAAAACCACCTCAGTATCCAGAAGCCTGAGCTGTACATGCTGTGTTCCAGCCTAAACAGACCCATGTGCAGAACTGATGGCTGACCCCGTTTAATTTGATGAACTTTGATTGGACTGAATCCAGACATCCTTGTTCCCCTCCCTCCCAACAATTGGTCAATAGGACCTAGAAAAGCCAACGGTGCTGACAGTACAAAAGGCTAGAGCATTGTGCATGGTAGTAGCAGTGATTTATTATACGGTTAAAAACCAGCATGCTGTATCAAATACAACAAACAAAGCAAATACCAATAGGGATGAAACAAAGTAAAATAGAATGGTAGGCAAGCAAAACTGAAGACGTAGCATTAAAAGAGAAACAGGAAGTCTGTGTAGACCCAGTAGGCGAGAACAACTGGTGTATCTTGTAGGCTGCTGCGCAAAATCTTGCAAGTGGACAATTCCAAGTTAGAACCTCTGGGCATTCCTTCAAATAATGGGGCAATTATCTTTATATCTTGGTAGCAGGGGCGGTGTAAGAGAACATGGCCTATGATCTCTACCTCTCCGTCAATACAGGGGCAGAGCCTTTTGTCTAAAGAGATTTTTCTGTAGCGCCCATCTAAAATGGCAGTAGTGCATGCAGAACTCAAGGGCCAAAACTGGTGCCAAAGGTGATGGAAGAGCCACATTGCAATGCCTACCCTCAACCAAGTACAGTACCAGGTTTTATAGGCAAGTTGTCCTGAACTGCAAATAATTGGCAGAAGCACAAGTGGTGTAAGTTGAGGACAGAAGAGGTGACAAAATGTTTTTGCAGTAGTTCAAAGGTTTGAGGGTAGGGAGGGGGAGACTTATTATCCAGTGGAAGTTATTTAAGACTTTATAATAGTGGGCTTTTGAGATTTTGTTCATCATTCGTTTACAATTGCCACCTCTCCTTGAAAGCAGAGAATAACAATGCAAGAGCTCCAATAATGATTGTCCTCTTTCATCTCCCCCTTTTTAATCTTGTAGGCATATATGCAGCCACACTTGCTGGGAAACGAGTTTACACACTTTGAGTTTCCAAGGAGGGTCCAGAGGAAGGAAGTTGGGAAAAGAATGCTCTACAGAGACTTCAATATGACTGGCTGGTAAGAACGCCTCCTGTCTTTCAGAGGGCAGCATCCACACAGCAGTTTGTTCCATTTCCCCTGCATTTCCCTAACACAGGCATAGGCAAACTCGTACCTCCAGATGTTTTGGGAAGGGGTGGGCAGGTAGCGACATTGTCCAATGGCATTTGTTGCTGTGTCACAGCACGTTCCATGATTTGAATGAAATTTAGTGTGACATGTTAGCAATATTGTTCAAAAAGCTGCAGTTCCCTAATGCTGCATCCCATGAGAACATTTCAGGGGGGAAAAGACAAAACTGGAAAACTATTTTCCATATTGTACAATTTCAAATCTATGCTAGATGGGACCGATTTGAGGTGATGTTGGTTTCTTTGTAAACTTTCTCTTCTCCTGGGCTCTGGAACTTTTTCAGAGCAGTTGGCTGGCCAGCCTGTATAGGTTTGCTGAAGGTGGTACTTAATGCCCAGGACTTGTATCATCCATTTAGTCATTGGGTTGGTTCAAGGCTGCTACTCTTAACTCTCTTCAAGCATCCCCTATCACTGTAGCTGGTGACTTTGTCAGGAATTAAACTTACTAGAGTACATAAATGGGAGATTAATGCTTATTATCCTCAGTGTCTACTTACTTGTGACACCTACTATGGCTGGCATTGTAGTTACGGAACACAGTTTCTTGCAGGACAAGAACCTGAGGTACCTCAGACTGAAATTTGCCATCTGGTCATATTTAATTACATTTTAAAGTCCAAGTACACTTTATGTCCTTGGGATTGAAAGCGGAAATAGGACATTCAGACAAAAGCCTGAATTACAGTTCTCGTGTGACTGCCTTAAGTACTTTGATTGTTTCCCATGCCTTTTTTCTGTGGGTCAGCTTAAACCTTTTCAACCAGCAACATAGGAGCAGCCCGAAATGTTGAGGAGTAGACTCCAATCCTCAAAAGACTGTGCCACTTCAGAATGAAGATTCTGTCCCACATCAGATATTACTTGAACGTGGAAAGCTATAGATGGTTCTCCCTGAAGTTCTAGCTTTTTATGTTGAAGTGTAGTCCAAGCATACAATTCTCACAAGTAGAACGTACTTTTGTGCTCTTTCTGAACCTTTTCGTCATGTTAACGTTGGTGTGTTTTTTTAAAGGAAACCAGACTTGTTTACAGGTTGCCCCATGAATATTTCCTTTTATATACTCACGTCATTTTCACATGGAACAGCAATAGGCTGCTACCAGTTGTGGCTGATGAAGCAGCTGCCACCGCTGCCGCTGGAGGATGATTAGAGAAGGAGAAAGTACTTTGAGCAACTTCTGTGGCTTGTGCACAGCTTTCATTTTCTGTACTCAGAAAATATTTTGTTGTGATACATACAGTCAAACCTCGGATCCCGAGCGCCTCTGTTTTGGAGTGTTTCAGCCCTCGAATGCTGAAAGCCTGGAAGTGAACGCTCCGGTTTCCGAAGGTTTTTCAGAAGCCAAACGTCTGACGCAGCTTCAACTTGAGTGCAGGAAACTCCTGCAACTAATCGGAAGCCCGCCTCAGTTGTGAAACATTTCGGAAGCCGAACAGGCTTCCGTAACGGATTTTGTCCGTTTGACTGTACTTGTTTTGTCTCAACTAGCCACCTGACTGCTCTTTAGGGCTTATAATATGGCTTATAAGTCTCACCCTCTTTTTTTTTTTTTTACTGAAATAAAATAAATGCCATGATCCCAAAGGGATCATCTTTTGAACACAGAAATCTTCTCCGTCATGTTCAGCTGCAGGCAAAGGGTTAGTAGCCAAAGCCATGGTGCAAGGTTGCTGTATGTCCTCTTTTTCGAGGACACATCCTCTTTTTCATGGGTATGTAAAATGAGTGTCGCCATAGTGATCTATAGTTAAAAGTAGAAGTCGGCAAATGTGTCCTCTTTCTTTGCTCTTCAGAATATGGCAACCCTAAGTTGGTAGGAGTCAGGTGG
This sequence comes from Podarcis tiliguerta, assembly GCF_965153285.1. Lineage (NCBI taxonomy): Eukaryota > Metazoa > Chordata > Lepidosauria > Squamata > Lacertidae > Podarcis > Podarcis tiliguerta. The sequence continues at coordinate 28,769,549 of NC_139543.1, read as the reverse complement.
ATCAGCCTATGCCATTCATTTGTCCCCAATGGTTTTGCTGCTGTGTTTCTGTAAGCTTTCCTTGCAGTTAGCTGGCAATGTCCATTGGGTATCTGTGTATTTTGGTGGATCTCTTCCCCTCTCCTCCCTTGCATGCGTGTGCACGCGCACACACACACACTCATTCATTCTGAATCAGAGGCTGGAGTCCTAAGGGCAGGGGACCCTGAAATGTTTTCTGCTTTCATGGAATGATGTCTGTCAAATTGGCATTGTCCTTCCTTCCTGATAGAGCAGGTATTCAGGTCTCTTGAGTATTTGATTTTAACAAGCAGCTGCATTCTAATCTTGCTGCTTGTTTCTTTCTTTCTTTTGTGCACGCTTTCTAATTTCGTTTGGGGTTGACCTTTTTCACTGTTCTCTTGCAACTAGCACCAAAGCTAGTCTGTTTTAATTCCAGTTGGCAAACAAACAAACAAAAAACATAGTCCCAGAGGAAGCCCGCTAAACACAGCAGCTCATGTGTGCTTTTCGTTGTGTAACTTGCATGTTGCGTTCAGCAAATGTTGTAGCTGTGGGCGCTTCTCTTCTTCTTTATTGCTCTGCTCGGTGGCACTTGACAGCCCAGCCAGGCAGTCTGGCAGAGCAGGGGATAAGTAGATTGAGAAATGCCACAGAATAGTTTATGAAGCCAGCACCAGATCTGCACTGCCTCCTCCCCTCCTCTTTAATATAAATTGATTTATTGAATCAAGTGCAGAAGCCCTGGTTCCAAAACCTTAGGCGTTATCCTCCAGAGAGCCGCCTAATAAAAGAGGCCCAACTGACAGTCCTCATTAGCTTTGCCACAGATCCCAAGGCAGTATTTAAAGTGGCAATGTCCCTTTCCCAGACCTGGATTTATCTGCCAGCCAATGCCGACGGGCCTAATTAGCTTGCTCTTATTAGTCTTATTCAGATAAGTGGTCTTCTCTAACAGTCTGACTCCAGGGTACAAAGAGCAACCCGCAGCCTGCCAACCTTATGCTTCCACCTGCTCAGTTACACCTTATTTTCTAATTTGTATAATTCTCATGAGCTCCCATGGAAAATGGTGTCTGTGTGTTTAGCTGGGTTTTTTGTTTTGCTTTGTTTTTCCTAGTGAAACATTTCAACTTCCAGCAGTGTTCATGATTTTGAGAGAGGGAACATATCTCAAGTGCGTAATTAAACAAGCCCTTTCCCCCCTCTAGTATGTGATATATATTTCACCCAAGTAGCTTTTGTGTTTTTTTATAAAATATAATGCTTATGGAGACAGCAGTCCTGTTTTAGGGAGTGGGGTGGTTAAAGAAAGATGACTGCTGTGTTAATCTGCAGCTACTGACAACAGAAGGAGACAGAAGATAGAAGCGGAATTAGATTTAACAAAAGCCCTTTGCACGGGTACTTTTGGGTTCCTGGCGTCATGTGCCCCAGAGAAACATAGCTCCCTGTATTCTGTTTGTAACACGTTTCTGGAATGATAAATGGCTGTTCACAACATGCATGTTCTGCATCTTTTCAAGATTTGCAGCTCTGGCTGCAGAAACAGCAGGGGAGGAGATCTGACCTGCTGTGTACAGCACATCTCCTGGCAATGACAAATGACTCTTCTTTCCCTAAGTGCACACATGCCAGAGGAACAGAGCCAGTGCTGTTGGAGCAGGGCCAGCTGGAGACAACAAACAAACCAGAGAAGCCCCATAGTCACCCCCTAACTGTGAGGGAAAGAATAGCAGGGCAAGATGTGTTTTGGTAGTCTGCTTCTTAGGATTTTTTGCACTGCCTTATCAGTTTTGTTGTAACCTCCCAAGATATGTTTAGTGTGTCATTTCCCTCCACATTAACGCAGGACGACCATGGAAATAAGTACTTTTAATTGGTACCTGAATATTCATAATTGAGATTAATTTAATCTCGCAGCAATCTGGAGGCCAGTGTGGTGTCATTACTAGAACATGCAAAAGGCAACCAAAATGATAAAGCAACTCCTGGTTAGCCATTGTGAGGACTAGATGCTGGACTAGATGTTTCACTGAATCTAGCAGGCTCTTCTTATGTTCTTCTCTGTGTGTGCTTGCTTGAGAAAGTCAGGTCCATATTCCCATTCAGCTATGAAGCCAGCTGGGTGGTCTCGACCACTTCCAGCTTCACCTATCTCATTAAAGTAGTGCATGGTCTTGTGCAACTTATGCAATTTTCTATTTTCCTCTTCCTATAAATTGTTGTCACCCCTCCTCTTTCGTTATTGGAACCTTGCAAACATTTTAATGTTGCACCTACCTACCTACCTACACAAGTAATACAAACAGAAGCTAAAGTTTTGATCTCACAGTTGAGGTCTGCAGAATTCTGGTTGATCTTTTTATTTGTTAAACTGAACAAGTGTGTTTGTGTGTGTGTGTGTGTGAGAGAGAGAGAGAGAGAGCGCAAGTGAAAGAGAGAGAGCACACTTAGCTGCAGTTGCACAAATCCCGGCTTAAACAAGAAACCCAAAATCAACCCACAATCCTCCAATAAGGAAATGCATGTGCAAATAATATTTGGTCCAGGACCAATGAGTAATAAAACTGAAATGGAAGCGTCACACAAGAATTTCAGCCTGGGTTCACTCTAGATTCCATTTCTTATGCTCTAGTATATATAATAATGCCTTTGTGTGACATTCTTTTATCTGGAAGTTGTGTCTCTTGTACAGAGCTAGCCCATGCGATCACATCACATGGACTTGAGAGGTGTGTTCTGGCCGCCATTCTCTGTGACATTGCTAAGGATTTTGCACAATACACTCAGCTGTGTTGGCACATGGTAATAATAGACTAACTCTTGGATAGTTTGAATCGTTGGAACACTGCTCCCTTGGCCTGCTTGTTAAGTGTTACTATCTTTGACAGCAACACAGCTGAAGCAAGTGAAGAAAATAGCCATTCCCGAATTGTGCATGTTGCTTAATGGGCTTGTCCTTAGCTTTGATTTCTCTTACTCTGCATAAACAGCTAACTGAAGAATCCTGCCTAGCCAGGCTTTGAAATTCCAGAACTGAAGCCCCCTTTTTAACATAGAAAGTGTGTGTGTGTGTTTTATTGAATTTCAGTAAATAGTATTATAAAATTACCCCCCCCCCCAACAAACAGTAACAAATTACCCTCCTCTTGAATTCTTATGAACTGGGATTAAGTCTCACAGTTCAAGAAAAGGGCATCAATGACATATCTGTGCAGCAAAATAAAAAAGAGATTGTTCCTGAAAGGATGTCTTGCTTCACATTTCCTGGAAAAGTGGCACACTCCAGCCTTAATCTTCTGATGCTAAATGAACCCCGTTTTAAAAGCATTTGCAAGGATATAAAATACTGACAATACTGATTTGTGCCGTCTTCCTGTAGGGATTTCTTTCTTTCTTTTTGGTACTGGATACTTCTAGTACCTGCAGTTTTACTTCATACTGTGTTCAGACTTCACTTGTTTTCTTATCACCACCTCCTTAGAATGCATTGCATTGTACGAAAGCAACCAGAGTTCCTTCACGTTCACTCTTACCAAGCTGCAATTGGATTTAGCTCCTTCCTCCTTGTGGGTCTGTTCCTGGCCTTTCCACAAGATGCTTTGCAGCTTCCGTGGCCTCGTTTCCCTCCTGTGGTTTCTTTATTTCTTCTGCATTTAGAATCTGAAGCAGTGCATAAGCAAGAGACTTGTGCTGCTTAGGGACTTTGGAGGAGAGCAAAGTGTGAGAGCAGACCTTTTAGAATGCATCACTGTTTGCAGCCCTGAGAAAAAGTTAAGAGGCAAGTCTCTACTTATTCCCCACTGCCATTTACTAAAAAGGGGTGGTTCACGCCTCCTGCAGCTGCCTACTAGAACTTCCCCTCTTGCTTATGTTTGCATAAATATGGATTACTCATGGGCATTGAGTTACTAGCACACCCTTCAGAATATGTATGAATCAACACATAGCAAACCTGAAAGAACTTCAAGAACTTTTGTTTCCGTATAACATAGTCCCCTAGGAAACCTACAGTAGTTCAGGTAAAAGTGCCCACACAGATCCTGCAGACTGCGCAGGTTGCGTTGGCACTCCAGGTATCTGTGTGTGATGAAGCAGGAAGCACAGCGGCTGGAGGGCAGGTGGCAGAAATTCCAACCTGAATGAGCACAGGTGAGATAGCAATTATTGCACCTTTCCAGTGGTGCTGTTGGCACTGCACCTGCATTTAGCTGTCTGACAGAGGTCTTATGGGTGGTGAATGGCCAGGAGAGCAGTGCTCTGATTCTGTCAGCAGCCTGGTGGGACAATTTTGCTAGGATGATAATAATATTAATAATAATAATAATTTTATTATTTGTACCCGACCCACTTGACCTGGTTGCCCCAGCCACTCTGAGCGGCTTCCAACACCAGAATAGGGCAAAAGATATATATACCTGTTTAGTGTAACAATTGAATGACATCCATATTGTTCTTCCTCCAAGTTAAGAGATGGTGTCTGTGTGAAAGCATGGGTGTAAAAAAAGAAGTGTGGGGAGGTAAATGCCCATCACTGAATTAAAAACCTTGTAGGGACAGTTTGTCAAAAGGGGAGAAAAACTACAACATAGTCTGTGTTAGGTTTCTGTGGAGTTAGAATGGGACAAGGCTAATTGGTGGTGCTACTGGGCCACTCCCAGGTGTTTTTTTGTGTGGAGGGGGTATCAAGCTACTGCTATGTGTGTTGTTGTTTTTCTGGCCTTCCTTTTGTAAATGTTGAATGCTATTTTCGTTTTCAATTTGTATCCAACTGCCAGCCTGCACACACGCTTACCCTTTAATGAGCGCTCCTGTCGAGTGCAAGAGGCCTTCACAAATGCCATGCGGGGGGTGAGATGGAAGGAAGCAGCAGCAACTTTCGAAAGTACAGCCTTTAGAATATACGATCCTGCATTTGCTTTTGAAAGCCATTCTGATGTGATCTGGTGCCGAGAGAATGTTAGGCTCAAGGCCATATTGCAGCCTCACCTTTACTACAGTTTCCGTCATGCTTTTGACAGCCGTTGATTTCTCTCAAAGGCAGTGGAGCTGCTACTTAGCTGCGATTTTATTGTTTGGTGCTGTTGGATTAAACGGATCTCTCCAGAGTTGTCATGCTGGCATGCTTTGAAAAGGAGCTTCCTCTATTCTCTCTCTCTCTCTGTCTGGGTTTGTGGGATGACAGCAGTGGCACAGCATATTTAACACACTGTGCTCTGCCTATAAGTGACATGGACAGCATAAACATAGTTTTATTGCTTTGCTGTCAAGCGAAATTGCCCAGATGGGTGTGCACTGTAAAATAAAAATGGGGCGTATGGTGTGGTGGGAGAGGCAGACTGGGCAGGTGTATCAAACAATTTTTCACAGCTTATTTTTGAGTCCCTTTCAACAATTGCTAGCCTGTCAACTAGAAAAAGAGCTGCTTCCTCTTCTTTGACAGGTCCAGTTTTGTCCATGTCCCAGAACAATAAACCACTAGCCAAGGTTAAAAAGGAGGACCCCTCCCCAAGTTTAATATTCAATGGCCAGGTCCATGAAAATCTTGTTTTTCAGAATCTTCATGCTCAAATCTATTTGCAATGGCACATAATCTTAGTCATCAGCTGTAGACTTCGGTGCTTTCTGGTCTCTCACTAACAGAACCCTAAATGCTCATCCTTCACAACATGCTCACAGTAGGGGTTGTGGGCTCCCTCAGGAGGTGGTGGACTCTCCTTCCTTGGAGGTTTTTAAGCAGAGGTTGGGTGGCCATCTATCATGGATGCTTTAGCTGAGATTCCTGCATTGCAGGCGGTTGGACCAGATGATCCTCAGGGTCCCTTCTAACTCTACAATTCTGTGATTCTGTGAAATACAAGCAGAGCAGACCTGCCTATTTTATTTCTCTCAGGGTGGCCTCTTACCACCCTGGGTAAGGACACTCCCCATGTGGAAAGCAATTGTGCACAAAACAATAGTATGCAGTAAACTTTCCCTGTATATAGTGGACCCCTGGGTCATTTACAGCTTCTCAGGGCACATGCAGCAGGTATAAGCACCCATATAGGCCAATCAACCTACAAGTGTCTGGCGTACTAATTCCAACAGCAAGCTTCTTTCCATATTGGCTTATCAGTAATTATTTGGAAGGTGTAGGGGATCCTGGCACTGAGAATTTCTGGCAAGTTTGAATGTCATAGTCAAGGTCAGATGAGCATTAAATAACCTGATGAAAGCTGTATCAAACTTCAAGCTTTCCTTTATGTATTTAGCTTCTGATGGATTTTCTTAAAAGAGCTGGTTTATGCCATCCTTTATCTACAAACCCTGCTGTTTCTCACAGCTACCAATTAACAATGAGATTCCATTCTTAAATGGATTTGTGTTGTTGTTTGGTGGACACTGTGGCCCACACTTCTAGTAACTGGGATGTTTTTCCAACTTACTTTCCCATCTGTTATTAAAATGAGAAGGTAGGGCTTGTTTATAAAATTACATTATGTTCTTTGCTTAACTTTTTCTTTTGCAAAAATGGTACCACCCAGCAGGTGTAGTATGAAGAGAGAGAGAGAGAGAAATCCGGAATGCATTGTAAAGTTGGAGCCTAGACAAACTTGTGAAGAAAAAGCAAAAACAAGCAAACAGTCACCTAGTGTCAGGGCATTGGGTCAATAATTGAGTGCAATCTTTATAAAATGCTGTTTATCTTCCCACAGGGCATACAAAACCATTGAAGAGGATGACTTGAAGTTTCCTCTTATATACGGAGAAGGCAAGAAGGTAGGAATCAGTCTTTTGCCATTTCAAAGGAATATGGTGCCTTATAACTGTTTACCACTCAATTTAGCCTCAAGCAGTCCAACGTTTTCCACTTGCTATCTCTTTATTTTATCGTTCTGACAGCTTGAAAGAATATTGTGCCTGCCGTAAATCAGTTCCTGCTGTCTGTAAGGGGAAAAATGCAGTCTATGGGGGTGAAAGCGGTTTAATAACATTTACGGATGAATTTTCTTTTTTCACCCACTTAATTATTTTGTTTTCTTTCAAGCAATCGGGACTGAGAGAGGCTTTTTGAAAATAAAATATTTATTTATTTGATTTGCAGACAGCTCACTGCAGCTTGACCACTACATTAAATGTGAACCAATAAAAGCTGGGAAAAGACAAAAGACGTAATGTTTGTTTAGTTAGTTTTGAGCACAATCTTAGTGTATTGGGATCAAGCAAGACTGAACTCTATTGGTGCATGAATTTATTTTGTGTATGTGTTCTTAGCTGCATTCACTGCTCGGTTCAAGCTTAGGAATAAAATTCTCTTTCAGGAGAGGGGTGTGTGTGGAAAGACTTGAGAATGCTCTTGAAAGAGATGCATAATTAAAAACAGCAAGGTTATTTGCACTGATCCCAGCATGCCTGAGAGATACAACTCTAGGATCAATAAAAGGGCACTGAAGTCTTAGATTATTGGCATTGGTGTGCTCACACTGTTTCTAAGCAACTCTTTCCCAATGGCTTTATTGCTTATTTGATTTTTGTTTTAATAGCCTATCTTCAGAATTAATCTAGCTATGCAGGACTCAAATCTGTACGATTTGATGGGCTGGTTTGTTTTCAGAAGTATTTGTACACCTGCTACTTCTAAATTTATTTTTCTCCCTATTTTTGTGTTTGGGCTTAGTGGGTTTACTTTGCAGTGTATTTTAGAGCCAAAATTGAGAGTGTCCAGTATTGTCAGTAAACCAGTACCATCAGTAAAATGAGGTATCTGCACCATAAGCTGTCTCAAGAATCCTACTCTTTTGCTAAGGGATCTTGAAAATACCCCAGGGCTGATGCAAAGGTGTCAGGAAGGAGGTTGGTTGGTAGAGGACATTTGATTGTTCTGTAGTGGCCTTCCCCAACCTTCTGCCCTCTAGACTACAACTCCCATTAGCCCCATCCAACACGTCTAGTGGTCAGTGATGGTTATAGTTGTAGTCAGCTTCTGGGAGCAGCAGGCTGTCCCAGGAGTTTTCTTGCTAGGTATTTGTTGTTGTGTTCATTGTTTTGTAAAGAACTGTTGCCTCTATTTTAGGCCAAAAACCTCCCCAGTCCTTGCCAAAGTTTTTCTGTATAATGAAAGAAGGTTACAGGTTATGCCCTGTAGGTGAGTTTATGATTTGTCACACATGTTATAACTGCAGTCATTTACTTGAATGTGTGCAATTACTGTAGGTCTCAGGTGATCAGTCTTGGGCAACATTCCCTCAACTTGCTTGGTAATATAGGTTCTGACTCATGACAGGATATGGGCTCTTGATATGTAACCACATATTTCAGGGTCTGGAATGCAGGCTGTCTTGGATGGGGTTGCCCTCACCCTGAAGACACTGACTTGCAGTTTGATCCAGCACTATTTCGGTACGATTGGATGGCAGTGGTGACTAGCACACCTTTGTACTGGTGGCTGTGGTGATGAGAACAGCTTTCTACCTGCTTTGGCTCACATGCCAGTTGCCTTTTCCAACACAAGATTAGACTCAAGGGGGTTGTCTTCCTTGGGTGTAGGCTTTCCAACATGGGACAGGAACCCTGAATATGCCATGTTGCAAACTCTATGTATGAGTACGATAGCAACCCCCCACCCAACAAATGCTGATCGTGTGTTTTGTTGGGGAGGATACCCAGCATATAAATAATCTAGGTGGGGTGTGACTTCTTCATATGTTCCTATTTGCCCCAGTGTGGTGTAGTGGTTAAGAGCGGTAGTCTCCTAATCTGGGGAACCGGGTTCGCGTCTCCGCTCCTCCACATGCAGCTGCTGGGTGACCTTGGGCTAGTCACACTTCTCTGAAGTCTCTCAGCCCCACTCACCTCACAGAGTGTTTGTTGTGGGGGAGGAAGGGAAAGGAGAATGTTAGCCGCTTTGAGACTCCTGAAGGGGAGTGAAAGGCAGGATATCAAATCCAAACTCTTCTTCTTCTTCTTCTTCTTCTTCTTCTTCTTCTTCTTCTTCTTCTTCTTCTTCATGCATTCAAGCAAACATGTGAAGTGAGCTTTTGAGTAGGATTTATTGGTGCAGTTGCTGGTAACAGCTTTCACATAGACACCTGCCTCCCAGAACAGCCCTGTAACTGGTTTCTTTCTCCGTTTCCAGGCTCGTGTCATGGCAACTATTGGGGTTACGAGAGGACTTGGAGATCATGACTTGAAGGTGCATGACTCAAACATCTACATCAAACCTTTCTTGTCCTCGTCGCCAGAGGTAAAACATTCACACCTTTTTTATGGAAACAGGACAAGGGACCTAAACTATGGCTTTAAAAATCTTTGTAACCTGCTTGTGAAATGTTTAAGTGTCCACATGAAAAATGGCTGCAATGAACACCTTAAATAGGGAACATGGTCGTGGCTTAAGGAAAAGATGGTCAAAGCTCATTCCCCTGTCTAAGAGTACGATTCTATGCATGTTTACTCAAAAGTAAGTCCCTTTGTTCAGTGGGGCTCACTCCCAAGTAAGCGAGTTTAGGATTGCAGCCAAATATGGCTAGAGGAGGTAAGTTAAATTTATAGCTGTCTAGAGGGATTTAGAAAGCCCATAAAACACATTTGACAAACATTAGTATAAAAGTTATAGAACCATAAAGTGGACATTTGGCACTCTGTACTGGAAATTGACTACAGGGCAGGAAACATAGAGGAGCTGTTTGGTGGGTGTCTTATTTTTTAAAAGCGAACCCTAAAAGGGGGGGGGGGGTTAATTGGTGAGTACAGCAGATAATAAAGCTGAGTACCAGACGTTAAAAGTTACATATAAATCATTTGGATTGTATTTCTGTGTTTGTCAGTGAGTTAGATGAGAAGGAAAAATGCAATTAAGAGAGGATTTATTTTATTTAAGTAGCTCTGTTGATCAGTTGTAAAGTAGCCGAGGATTGCTTATGTTGACTGTTTCTCTTGAATTCCATAGTGAAAAATGGGTCATATCAGGAGTGTTGCATGTTGTGCTTTGAACTTGGTGAAGCTTTCAAAACACATTTTCTGTCATTTAGGACATCTTCACATAAAACTCTTAAGCCCAGAATAACTCCCAAGGTAACTGTTTTCCCTGCTTCAGGCCATCACTTTCATAAAATATATGACCATTTCTTAGGGAAGGAGACCCAGAAGAACGACAAGGATTTCAAGGATGAGAATATTTTGTGGCTAGTTGAGTCTGAAGTGATAGGAACATTTTCAACCTGGGTGTAGATTAAAGGAGAGTGTGTTAAGATGGCGCTGCTCTTGTTCCTAGCTGGGTGCTGTACCATAAAGCAAAAAATGAAGAGAGTGCTCAAGACAGGTAGCTATCTTGAATCACCCTCACATACATTATAGGAAAATAGTGATGGAACACACAGTGCAGTGGTTGGGAACTTCCAGCCCATAGGCCTAATTTGGCCCATGAGGCCATTTCCTCCCCACCCCCAATAAAAATACCCCACATGCTCCACAACTGACATGTTGTGGGGGGGTAGGTATTATTGATTCTTCCTTGGTAGCCAGGGCTCAGCTGATTGACAAGGACAAGAAGCCCCTTTGAAGGTGTCCATTTGTGGGAGTAGCTTGGACTCTGGTACCAATCTGCAGTGAAAAGAAAATGTCCATTTTTGCAGGTGTAATGAATCCAGTGAGACCCTTTGCAGGCATGCTCTCAGATCCAATAGGCTGACCGTGTGCCTTCAGAGGGCTTTCATTCAGCATCGGTCAGCTGATGAGCACTGAGAGCAAACTTTGTTTCTCAAATGTGCTACATTTATTCCATCATTAGCTGTCTTAGCTCTCCATCCAGCCCACCCAACCCACACATCATATTTAATTAGGAAGAAATGACTTAGTTGGATATTGGCACTGTGACTGGCACTTCTGAAAAGCTGTGGGATTACAATCACTAAATATGGAAGCTGGCTCTGCCATTCTGGGGTTGGGGAATGTTTATCTAGTTCCTGCCTTTCAACTTGCTGTTTAATTGTTGGCTTTTTTCCTCTGAAAATTAATAAATACATATTTAAAGCAAGCAAACAAGAAAAGGTTAAGTGTTGACATACAGCCTCTGTGTAATTTTGTGTTCATTGTATAGATTTAACTATATTTTTAAAGGCTACGTTGCTATAAACAAGCAGAAGCCACTATATATTCTGTTTGTTCTGATACAGGCTTTAATAGGAGGGAGGTCTAGACCTTTGTTGTATGAAAGAGATGTATTGTGTTTATATTCTTTTAGCTAATGAGAAGTGGGAATGAGCATGGATACTTTGCGCTGTGTTATAGGTCTCTGGTGGTGTAACACTTCGTTGGTGGCTAGAGGGTGTGAGTTATGTTCCTCTGCAGTGGACTTGACAACTTTTGGGTTTTATTTTTGACACTTTGAATTAGGAATGAGCCATAGTGTATCTAGCTCATCAGCTTCTAAGTCCGTAATTGCATCTTCCACCTTAGTAAATGACATATCTCATTTCTTAAAATCCAAGTTTCTCCATTAGTTAAAGGGAATATTGAATGTTTGCACTGGGTTCTAACTACATTAAGAAGTCTAAGTACTCCATATACATTTCCTAATCCTGGATTTCAAAGATTAGCAGAACACAAAGAGAGGATAAATGATTCTCTTCCAGCAATGCCAAGTGTGTTTCCCAACACAACCGTAGAGCACTGACCCTGCCAGCCGTAAGGATAAATCAGCATTCCCAGCCAGGTGTGCTGTTTCCAAATCCTAGTCCAGATAATAACTTCCTTTTGTCAGTTGTCACAAGGTCACTTCAATTCTCTGAAAATACAGCTACTGCTGGAGTAATTAAAGTGCTCTGTTAGTAATTCAGAAGGACTCCTGAAGGTTTTGTTTTCGGACTTCAAGGAGCCAGGTGGTTTGACAATGGGGAGTATGAAGCAGGCAGCTAGAAGACCTGTATCTCTCACAGAAGACATACTTGGAAATACATAAAATGACCTTTATCTTTCTGCTGGTTCAATAAAATCTGTCAGTGCAGCCAAGGAATATATGTTGGATGCCATACTCAGCAGGCTGTAAGTGAACATTTATTTTGTAAAGTTTTTTTATCAGCATGCAGGACTATGAGAAATACTCAGGTATGTGAGTTTTCTGTTAGTTCCATTTCTGACAAAACATTTGAGAATATCCTGAACGTTACATACATAGATCAGCTTCAGGTTGGTTTGTCAGACTAGGGCATGTCACCTTCTCTCAATTGTCATGCAGCTGAACCGTACATGTTTCCCCAGTGTTTTGCCTTTATAGAGGTGGGAGCTTAGTGAAAAGCTGCTGCTGCAGACTAAAATGGACTGGAATTGTCTGTAATGGTATTCCTGCCTGACATGTTTGCAGGCTGAATGCTGCATTAGCACATCCTGCCTTGAACCTTCCAAAGCTTCCAGATCAGCTAGGTCTTTTAAAATAAATAAGATGCCGAGTGATTTCCTGGACTACTTGATGAGGCTCAAAGTATTGACTTAGATGTGACTGTAAAGCGAGAGAAAGCAGTGCTCGGGCATAATGCTGATGCAACTCACCGGAGTCCCCTTCAGAAAGTGGAGTGGTCTGTTCTAAGTAGGTAAAAATCTCCACTTAAATGTGTAGGACTGTACATGTGGCCACATTTGATCTTAAGTGTCAGGGAAACAAGTAGATTTTTTGGGTAGCATACAACATTCATTAGAAGGACACCCACAAAAACAAACCCTTGTTTCTCCTTTACCCAATGGGTTTGTTTTTGTTTTTCAGGTGAGGGTATATGATCTTCTCCAGTATGAGCATGGACCTGATGATGTGTTGATCTTGGCAACAGATGGACTCTGGGATGTACTATTAAATGAAGAAGTGGCAGAAGCAGTCACTAATTTCCTGCCAAACTGTGACCCTGATGACCCCCACAGGTCTGTAATCTCCCTTTTATATTTCCTTAGCAAGGTGCTTTTCAGATTCAGACCACTTGCCAGGAATGTGTTTTGTTGCCTTTGCAGTGCTTCCACTGATCAATATTAGAAGCTTCAGCAGGAACAAATGCACATTCTGAAAAGCTTTATTCCAATTAGGTCCTAAGGAGAATGAGTTGCTTGAAAACTACTTCAGCAGTTTTGTAAAGTTGCCTTGACAGTTGCATTCCAAATTTGCTACATTAGTGAATAAAGCATTCAGTAATGCACTGCTAGAGATATTAATCTCCAAGTTCCTGAAATGCTTTCTCATTTATCTGTTACTAAGAAGGGGCAGCCTCCCTTTTATTCCAGTTACGTATAGTGCGTTTTCCTGTTGCCACTGCTTGCTTTCCTTATGTTTAGCATTGATTTTCATGAATTAATGCTTATTTGGCAGTTAGACTGGTGAGTGGGAGTGGCTGCCGGGACCAGTACATTGGCTCCCAGTATGTTTCCGAGCACAATTCAGAGTGTTGGTACTGACCTTTAATGACCTAAACGGCCATGGTTCTATATACCTGAAGAAGCATTTCCACCCACATCATTTAGACCTAGCATGGAGATCCAGCTCTGAGGGCCTTCTGGTGATTCCTTCACTGCAAGAAGTGAAGTTACAAGGAACCAGGCAAGAAGGCCTTCTCAGTGGTGTCCACCGTATCAAACAGATAAACAACTCTATGGCTTTTAGAAGACATCTGAAGGGAAGTTTTTAATGTTTGATGTTTTTTATTTTCTGCTGGAAGCCAGCCAGAGTGTCTGGGGCAAACCAGTCAGATGGGAGACGCATACAGTATTTTTCGCCCTATAGGATGCACCGGCCCATAGGACGCACCTAGTTTTTTGGGGGGGAAATCAAGGAAAAAAATTTTATCCACCCCCCCCCCCCCCAGGTTTGTGCAGCCATACCCAAGCTAGAAGACGGAGACGGAGCGCTCCGTCTCCCTCTTCTGCCTTCAGGGACAGCCTCTCTAGCCTCCATGGGGCAGCGGCTTGCCCCGCTGTCCCCCGAGGTTGTGGGGCTGGCAGGGGGGAAAAACAAGGTTGCTTCTCCCCCCCCCCCCGCCAGCCTCCAGACCAGGTCAAGGAATAGCGGGGTGGCGGTGCTGTGCCTCCCCGCTGTCCCCCGAGCTTTTGGGCTGCAGGCTGCTGCCCGCAAGCCTTGGCAGTCCACGGGACCTCCCGCCGGGTTTGCAAGACTTGCGGATAGCTTCCTGAAGCCTGGAGAGCGAGAGGGGTCGGTGCGCACCAACCCCTCTCGCTCTCCAGGCTTCAGCGAAAGCCTGCATTCGCCCCATAGGACGCACACACATTTCCCCTTCATTTTTGGAGGGGAAAAAGTGCGTCCTATAGGGCGAAAAATACGGTAAATAATAGCAATAGTAATATAATTCAGTTCAATTCCCCCCCATCTTTTTTAAAAAAAGTATTGTAAAGAATACGAAGATAATATGCTTTTTACCTTGAAATACAGCAGTTCCACCTTAAGTCTTTACAAACTGTGGATCTTAAGTGTCTGATATACATGTATCTGTTTTAATTGCTTTGTCCAGTATTGATGATCCCTAGGTTCTTCTGCTATTGACTGCAAATTTCTACAGGATTTCTCTCAGTTCATTACTGAAAAGGAGAGAATATCCAGCAGACAATAAGAATCTTCCATACATGGTATGGAAGTATAACCAACCCCTGCCCATAAATAGAGTAATGTCAGACATCTTTCTATTAAGACCCATGGCACAAAGAGAAAGGTCTCGATGAGATCCTAGTGCAATTTGGCTTTCTCCATGGCTGATTGCATGTGTTAGAGAAAGAGAAAGAGATCTGATCATGGGTCTCAATCATCTATTAATCATTTTATTTGTATGCCACCTTTCCATAGTTAAAACCATGCTCAAGGCAGCTTACAACATGAAAAAATGTGCGTAATTACAAACATAACAAAAGTAGTCATAAACAATAAATAAAACTCATCAAAAAGTAAACAAATTGAACATTTCCCACATACATCTAAAAAGATATAAAAATAAAGATACTAAAAATATCAACCACAACCCCTCTCCCAACTTATTTCTTAAGAACTTAGAAAACCATCTTCCATCACCGTCAGGCCACTGGTTCCTTTTGCTCACTGTTGTATACGCTGGCAGCAGTTTTCCAGGGAGCCTTTGTATATCCACCCTGGACATGTTTACCTTAAGAACTCCTCCTTGAACATTAGCCATGCTGGTTGAGGCTGATGATGTGCTCTCCAGGTGTTCTGGACAACTGGGTTGGAAAAAGACAGCTCTACAAGCAGAGGGGCTGGCAGGCTTTTCGGTTTTGACTGGTCTGTAAAATAGAAACACAAATCCTGCACTTCAAATCTCATACTTGTGAGAGGATATATGGAATGCTTTCCTTGCCCAGCAAGTAATAAACCTTTACTATTATACGACATCTATAATCTGTGACTATTTCTTCTTCATGCAGGTACACATTATCAGCTCAGGATTTGGTAATGCGAGCCAGAGGAGTGCTGAAAGACAGAGGCTGGAGGATATCCAATGACAGACTGGGCTCAGGAGATGACATTTCTGTCTTCGTCATTCCTTTGATACATGGAAACAGAATCTTGTAAAACAAACACAAATGCTGGTAATAGGAAAGGTGTTGTTTTTTTACAGTAAGAACCTCTGGAAAAGGCAGGCTATCAAGAAAAGAGATCAAGTTTAACTTAAAAATTATGTTCTAAGCTTGGTTAGACTGGGATATTTCTACATGAAACATAGAGGCTGAATTGCAATGATTTAAAGGCATCTCCTAGAAACTGCAGCTTCCCTGTGGGGTTTTGTTTTTTGTGTGCGTGCATATCAGGACCAGGACTTTAATGCTGCTAGTATATTAGTGATTTATTTTCAATGTCCCTCCTGGTGAGGACCCTAGTGTAACCTGATAGAATATTTTTCTTTCCCAGTTTAATGTAGCCAGAAATAACACATGAGATGCAGATTGGGAAAGCAATTAAAATTGGTAATGTAGCCCATTTCCCCCATTATTAATTGACTGGCTAACTTTGCTTTTGAGCAAATTTAAGCTATAAGTTACTAAGGTGAACAAAACCTAACACGGCAGTTAATTATTTTTTTGTTCAAATCTTGTTAATGTTTCAGTGGATAATTTCAAAAAGATGAGTTTTATTTATGTCAGTAAATCAAGCTTTTCCTCTTGTACACCATCATAAATATTTTGGAACCTTACAGTACCCTTTAGATGGTGAAGCCAACCTTTTCTCTCTACAAGGACTAATCTACACATCCTGTTAGCACAGGATGAGAATAGGGAAAGCTGTTTGGCTGGAAAATGTGTTCCTTATTGTCAAGATTTTGTATTTATAACTGATGTAGCAGACTGGGAGAATTCTTGATTTAGAAAGATTTCCCCAGAAATCACCATTTCTTTGGCACCACACGTTTTCATTCATTGAATGCTTCTGTCTCCTCTAATTTATATCCTGTTGAAAGGATCATTATATACGTACTGTTTAATTTATTGTACTTGGTAATTTGTCTTCTGATTTCTCTCTTATTAACTATGTAAGGCTGGTATGTTTCAGAAGTCTCCTCCAGAACAGTAGCTTTTCATCTTTTTTCCTGCTATGCCCTTTCAGCATCAGTTTCGTTTATTGCTTCTCTGATATTGCAAGGGCCAGTATACATTGCTAGTAGACATTGCTTGACATTGTTAATCCAAAAGGTGGAGGGAGGAGCCATTGCCGAGAGATAAGACTCATCAGCTTGTTTGACATTCTGTACCTAGGCTTTCGAATATTAACATAGCAACAGAATAGAAACTTAAGGATTTACATTTACCTGTACAGCCACACATTTTATGTATTCTAGGATGAGAATGAGTCATCCCAATTATCATCATTCGTATTGTTACAGGTGACTCAAAATTTAGTTCTCAGGTATTATCTCCCTGGCCAAGAACTAAAGAAACATATCCTTGTGGTTTTTTAAAAAACAGTTTTAGGTAGCTGAGAGCAAATGAGTGGACAGTGATTGTGGGCAGTTGATGAGCCATCTCAGAAATGTTAGGGGTTTTTTTGAAGCTACCAACATAGCAAGAGTATGGTACCACATGTTCCCATAAGTCTTTTCTGTGTTTATATCCCCACCCCCCAAAAAACACTCTTAATAGAATTAGCCTGGACATAATTATTTGCTTAAACAATATATTGTACATATCTGTTGGAGTAGGCATTTTATTAATGCTACTATAGTCAACTCTGCATTCCACCCTTGCACCAGATGTGAAGTTGTTTCAATATGCTGCTGCAGCAGCAAATGAAGTTTCAATCTGCAACTGAATAGTTCAGAAAAGTGTTAATTCTGACATGAAGTAAATCTTGCAATAATGTTTTTCTGATACCATAAAATCTAAAATTTCATGAAAAGTAGATTTTCATAATGCGGTCTGTTTTCATAAATCAGCAATACTTCTCAAATTTATTCTCAATAAAGTACCTCGTTTTTCCAATCATATATGTTCAGATTAGCAGGTCACATTTTGCCTAAAAAACTGATAGTGTAGCCCTTCCACACAGCCTCCCTGTTTTTTCAGTTCAGGCAATATCATTTTTCTGGGTCATCAGGTCATCATTTGTTTTCAATCCCATAATGACAGACATTATTTGGCAGCAAACATTTCATTTGTGCAATATTACTATTAATGTAACAACACTTTCTAACACAATATATACACCCTGGGTAAGATTTACAGGTATTACTGTCTTCATTCTGTTTGTATACTTTTGCACAGAACTTGAACACATTTTCCATTTCCAGTGCCATATGTGAAAAGAACGTATTTAGTGGCAAACAATCCCATTGGAACAACCAAAATAAAAGGACTTTTGCCCAGTGCAGGAAAACTTTAAACTGGATTTTCATTTTGACTCATAAGAACACACTACATATGATATAACCTAGGTTGCAGCTCCAGAAAACATCTGTACATCAAACTGGTTCAGAATGACCAGTAGTTCTGAGTGCATCCAATTCTTCCTAGAATAGTATCTAGACTGCTACAGTTTATCATGTCATGAAAAAATATTTTTGAAACATTAATTTTCAGTGTTGCACTCTATGATACTTCATCCAGATTTGGTGATACAATTTCAAATGCTGCTTAATTTGAATAGTATGAGATAGATAGATAGATATCTCAGTAGTAACATCATTAAGAGTGATCCTGGAAATGCCCACTTTGTTTTTCAAAGAGGTAGCAGTGAAACGCTTAAAGTAGCAACAAAAACAAACTCTTGCTGTTGTTCAGACGTACTTTTAGGACTGAATCAATAACCCAAATTGCACCATCCCTTTCAAAGGCTTTGCTTAAGTAATCCTGTATTTGCTACCGAGCAATTCCCAGAGAGACCAAAGCTAAACTCTGGATTGTTAAATAAAATTTGAGTTTAATTCAAACTAAACAAACTCTTTTGAATTCATTTAGAAATTAAGCCAACTTAATCTGAACTTTTACTTGCCCCCATCTCTATAAGATACTCAGTAATGGTTTTCACCAACTTAGAGCTGTATAGAACATCTAGATGAATATATTTTATGAGAGCCAGTAGACAGGATTCAGACAGAAGTGAGTGGCAACCCCTACCCCCCCTTAAAAGCCTCCTCCCACTACTGGAAACCCTCCAGACTGACATCCTATAAACTTTAAGGCTACTTTTGGAACTGTTGCTTTGCTCCTGTGGGTAAGCAAAAGTGTTTTCTGCTCATGCATTCAAGTGAGGGATGGGTCTTGCCCGATGCGCTTTATTATTGGGCTGCAGCATAGAACATTTGCCAAGCCTAGCTGAGAGCTATGCAAACTGGAAGCAAAATTCCATTCACTTCAATATCTGATTTCCAGGTGTGTAGTAATACTGTTTTTTGTTTTTAAAAAGAAATTGCAATATGGAATTTAGTATTGTCTAGAAATAATTCACTCTGCTGCTGCTGCGTCAACAGTTTTATAACCCAAGACGAGGTTGAAAAACATGCTTAAAAGTAAACCAGTTACATATCTCTTAAAGGTGAAAGGTTACTGGAAATTAAGGCTATAGCTTGGGAAAGTGGTGGGTTGGAAAATCGTCACTGGGTCATCATCTATTTCAACAGTGTTGGTAAGAGTGCTGGAAATTATTAGAATAACTTGCCTAAAGAAAATGGGGAAAACTCAGACTTTCATACCAACTATCTCACCTAGGCCAGAACTGGAAGAGCTTTTAGGCAAATAAAAATTGAGATAAGACTCACTTGTCTTATGGAGCTGCTACAGCCACATAATCAATGTTTGCTATCTGATTGTAAATATTCAATAATAACATTGTCCAAATTTGCAAATCAGCACTACAGAAATTGCCCGAGACACATTTTATTAGATTGCTTAGCTTATCTACTCTTTCCTTCTCCCCTGATTTTAAAACATTCTAGAACAACCTCCTGATTCTGTCTGCCTTTTCCAGTTCATACAGTACAAGGGAAATTCCCCTTTACAGTAAATATCTGACAGCTGTAACTCAAAATGTCTAACTTCTTCCTAATCAGAATTTACCAAAATTATTCTATTTTTATCAAATAATCAAAGAGTTGTTTTTCAGTACTTGCCCAATGTCCATAAAGAGAGCTGTATTGTCAGTTTTAAAACTAGCAGTCCGGGATACTTGTTCAATAAGAACATTCTTCAAGGTACTTCGCTAAGTGACATGTTGAAATAAAATATTTTGTAGGTTGTTGCTTGAACTTTACAGGTACTTGTCTTTCATACAGCACAATCCTACTAAATTTCTTTTAATCCTTTGCCCTTTGCTTAATGCACTCTTGCAGTTTTGTTTCTTATGTTGTGACTTATGTGAAAATTGCACACTTGTAATTTTTCTTTCCTGTCGTATGAAGATGACATAGACAGTGGCCAAATACCTCTTCAATCATTCTGCCAAATTCTACCTACATTATACTTGAAGGAGGCTTCTCCCTGTCAACCTCCACTTTACTTTGATGTTCCATTGTATTTCAGTTTAATTTTGCCATTTTCTTCCTTTATTGGCACAGTGACTGTAAGCAAGGAATGTACTATATTCTGGGCTCAGCATTCCAAACAATGAAGAGAGTCTTCTGGATAAAAATTGTTTGGATCAATGTACTTAAGCGTGGTGACTGTGAAATGTCAAAACTTTTTTGTAACCCGAGAACAAAAATGTTTAGTAAAGGGATATATTTTATGTGTTTTGAAACTTTTAAGTGCAATGAAATAAGGAAGCTGGAAAATGTATGCACAACAAAGTTTTGAAATGATATTGTAAAAAATAAATAAATATAAAAACTTATTTTGGGTAGTATTGCTGTGAGCTTCTTTTCTGGGGCATATAGCTGGTGAATGCTGTCAGTGAAAATATGATACAGTCTACAATTCCCCATCCTTCAGCTTTCTTTTGAGCTGTCTCAGCCAAACTATAGTTGCATAGCTACATACTGCACCTTTTTTTTAAATTTATCCATTTGTTAAGTTCTCTTGCAGTGCATGTTCAAGCACTCAGCTATCAATTCTGTTTGCTGAAAGAACAAATGGGGAATAAGCAGAGAAGAAAATTGATGTAAGTAAAATCACCTAACTGAATTCCAGAGCAAATGCCCAGTTGGTTGTTACAGATTTTTGTATGGTTTGGGTCAGTGGAGTGCTGCTTGTAAAATTCCAAAGAAGCACATAATGAGTGAACAGCTGTTGTTTCTACATATGGACAAAATTACTTTTAAAAAGTTTGTACTCTGTTACTGTCAAGTGAATAATATGTCAACTAGCACTTTATGTTTTTATAGTATTTTAATTGCTTTTCAGTAATTAGTCAGAAGTTAGAAGATAAATGCTTGCTTAATAATAAAACTTGGAGAAAGCTGTAATGCACATTTCTGAAGTTTGGCTGGTGACTGAAACTCCATACACAGCTAGCTACGAATTCTGTTCTGCAAGTGTATTATAAATACTGGCAGATATCAGGGAGAGCTTTAAAGGGATTCTGTGTTTCTAAATAATTGAAAGGATACTAAAAATGGTTTAGACACATCAAACAATACCAAGAAGCTTAAAAACTTTAGTTTTGTATAATGCTGAGACAACAAAGGGAAGTGGGAATATTTTAGCTCCATGTGCAAGGCTTAAAGCTGATGAGGAAGGGGTGGCTTAGCTACAAGGGAGAGGGGTGAGAGAAAAAGATAACAGCAAAGGGTTAGTCCGTGCTCTCCTTTCCAGTGTGTATAGTAACAGGGGCTTCAGCAGGGCCCTCTTATAACTTTCACTCAGATAAACAGTGATTTGCCTGTGCAGTGAAGTGAGCAGATGGATTGTATAATAAGGGGAAAGCTCTGCTAAGCTTGGTTGATGGTCCAAGCTGGAGGGGGGGATGACTAACTATAGCCCGTGGAAGAATCAAGGTGAGATGTATAATGTATGATGGAGTTTCTCCGTATCGGAGGCTTTGCTGGGGCCAGATAGAAATTTCCAAAGGTTAGATTTACCCTTGTTACCTATCCATAAACATTCTGTTTCAGGAGAATCCACCATTGATTACAGAATCACATTGCAGGTTGTCTGAGTTTATTTTAAAAGCAGTTTCTTGAGCATGGCAACCATAGTTCTTTCTCTTTCTTTTAAAAATAATATTATAACCCACAGAGCCCTGTTTCCTATGAAGGCATTGGTTGTATAGGATAAATATTTCTCTTTCATATTGTTTGTACTTGCAAATATCCATGCAAGTTGGCAAATATTTCATAATAGGCACTACTGTTTGTTTTGAGCATTAGTTCCTAGTTAGTAAATTCCTAACGTGTATGTGACAATAAAAAAATATGGTATGTAAAATGCATTACTCCCCAGCCTTTTCTAGCAATTGTGCTATCAGCATAGCTTGCCAGACAAAATGGCACCCCGCCCTGCAATCTTCCCCTGGGGTGTTGTTCTCTTGACCCCTGCCCCCACCCAACTTAGAGGAGGGAAAGCCCAGTTGTTCTATCATAAAGGTAAAGGACCCCTGGACGGTTAAGTCCAGTCAAAGGCGACTATGGGATTGCAGTGCTCATCTTGCTTTCAGGCCAAGGGAGCCGGCGTTTGTCCACAGACAGCTTTCCAGGTCATGTGGCCAGCATGACTAAACCGCTTCTGGCGCAATGGAACACTGTGACAGAAACCAGAGCACATGGAAATGCTGTTTACCTTCCTGCCGCAGCAGTACCTATTTATCTACTTGCACTGGTACGCTTTCGAACTGCCAAGTTGGCAGGAGCTGGGACAGAGCAATGGAAGCTCACGCTGTTGTGGGAATTCGAGCTGCCAACCTTCTGAGCAGCTATCTTAAATTGTATGGGCTTATGCTAGCAGGACTTGTTACTTGATTCCAGACCTAAGGCCTTAATGAGATAGACCTATGGGTAGTAGTTAACACTGCACAGCAGAATTCCATTTGTGCACTAGGGTTTCCCCTTCCTCTCTTCCCATGTGCCCCCAAATCTGCTCCAGAGGACCCTTCAACCCTCTGGTGCAGATGTTGAGGATGCATGGGGAACCACATGGAGAAGGGGAAAGTCAATTCATGCAAGTGGAAAGTCTCTTGCTTGAGCAGAACAGCAGAGTTGTATACAACTCATTGCTTCTCAATTGTTTCAAATGGGAGCCATTTGTAAACTTAGCCTTCCAGGGACCAACTATAAACTAACTTCACTTTTCAAGTTCTACTTTCAACCTCCATAACAAAGTGTAAAAATATTATATCAGTAGTCGGCACCAATCAAGTATACACTTCATTTTAAGCTCAATATAGGAACATACAGGCAGAATACATTTGAATAGAACTGAAGTATGACAAAGGGAGAAACAAGTGAGCCTATCTCATAAAAAGGCCTCATGACCCTAATGGTTTATTGTTGGCCTGGAGAAAGGCAGCTTGGGAAGGGGGGGGCAGTCACTGCTACCCCTCCAGGAAAAATTGGCATTGCAGTTTATGGAACAGAGGTCTATTGTTCTCATTTTCTCTGCTCACTTCCTCAAAACATCCAAGTAAAAATGAAATTGTCCAACCTTTTGCAGTTATCAGGTGGGGCCATGGCAGCACATAACATGATGCTATCCCATCATATGTTGTGCTGGTTTAGATGCTATGAGGAAGAGACACATGGAGTGGCAGCAGCTATTTGGCTCTAGCTAAATCCTAATATGGTTACTCTTCCAGACCTTTTCAATATATTTCTAATTTTACTGTGCGACCAGAAAATGAAGAGCCACAACTTTGCTTTCTAAAGCATAATACTGCTTTTTATACTTGGTCCATGAATTTCTTAGTAACTATCTCCATTTAAAAGACATTTTAAGGATGTTCCTTGTGCATTACCTTTTGTTGCTCACATGAAGTTTGAAATAGAAACCTGCGTGTGCATTTTCCTATTGCAAAATAGGCAGCAATTTTAAAGCAAGAAAAATGGCATGAGTGGCACCACCATTCTATTTCAAAATAATTTCTAATAATAATTAAGGGTAATTACATATTAGCAAAGCAATGACTTGTTTCAAAATCAGTGGCACAGTTGATTTTTTTTTGGAGAGCTCAATTGCCCAGGCCTGCCTTATCCCTTTGTCCCCCACTATCTTGTTCAATAATCATTCTTCTTCATGCAAATGTAGATGGAGTGAACAGGGAAAGGTTAAAATGGAAGCAGGCTATCTTTCATCAACATTGTAATTTTACTGCTTGGCTTGGTGCCAAATACTCGCTGCAGTCACTAGCTGCCATTCCAACATGAGTGAAAGGATCTTTAATAAGAGTGTAAATAAAAGCCAGGCTGAGAAATGAGTTTTCCATCCCAGCAATCACTGGCCTAACCTCTGCCGTAAATAGTCTTTCAGAGCAGCACAGATGGAATACCTGCACCTGGGGATCAAGGCAATCTCTGAGCAGTGCAATTTAAGCAGCTGGGTACAATCGAAACATGAATTAGCTGGGATAGGCTGAAGAATTCCATTTTATATATATTATGTAGAAACAAATAGTTCACTATAAATTTCCCTTTCACAATGGAGTTGCTTTTTTAAAGCCATTTCTCTCTTGGAAGGGGCAGATGACTACAGCTGTTGAATTAATTAAACCATGAGAATTTCTCATAAGATGGTATAACAATAGGTATTTAATTTATGATTATTGATTCAATAGTGTGAAAGTGATTTATCTGATCACAGCAGAGGTAGCAACGGCACCACAAGAACGATAGGTCATTCTAGGTTTATGTGTCTGAGTGGCTTTATTGATTCTGAACTACTGAGTCAGATGTACTTGGCACCTGAACCCTCAATACTTTTTGAAAGCCCTTTATACCACCATTGGTAACAATTTATTGTACTGATCAAGTGTTGCTCTGTAGTGGAGTGACAGCAAATGTATGTCAGAACTAGTAACATTTTGTTGTTGTTGCTCAGTAGATCAGTCTTTTAAAAAACAAAATCATGTGCTATTAAAGCCCCATGACATTTTACTGCTTGTTAAAAGGAGACAGCATTACGCAAACTGTGCTAGGATCTATATTATATTGGAATATAGCTAAAGATATAGCTGAAACGTTTTGGCACATGACAAAATCTCAAGCTGCATGACTTGGTACCAATGTGAACAGTGGGCATTATGCTATGAGTATTAAAGTGGCATGCCTACATAGCAATAAATAGCAATAAATAGGCATACAAAGATGACAATATGGACCAGCACAACCATGTTCATTGGACCAGTTTAAAAATGGCAAGTTACATTACATTTACATTAAAAATGTAAATATTTCTTTCAATTAAGTTGCTATTTAGTAATGGTGCATCAATGCACAATCACATTCTCTTCCTTAATCTTCTTAGATTTTATTCTAGTCTAAAGAATGGTTTACTTTTATTTGTATAAAGGCTTTTTATTTTTATGCACATGCATAACATTTAAGACTATTGATACAGGAACAAATGAATGACCCTGCTTCCTTTCTTATGGCCTCTATGCATACACAGGAAGAATGAGTGTAACAGCATATGAAATCGTCACATTCCATTCTTTTATCTTCTATACAACTATGTCACAGCACAACTCATGGAATAACCTTCCATAAACACCAATGTGTTACAGACTCTGGTTCATAAACTAATATTTGCCTCCTATCAAATTGCAGCCAAAAGGCATTGCAATCTGCACTCCACTTGGATGAAGATGTGTTGTACAAAAGGCAAACAATGACTGCACCAATCTCTCTTAGAAGAGGAGTTGGATAATAAATTTATCTTCCCTTCCCTTAATATATAAACATTAAAAACAATTCAGCTCTAGCCATGGGTAACAAGTTGTATATAATTATTAGTTGTGCCAAACATTTATAAGCAATCTTTGTACATTAAAAGGTGTCTCCAGAAAAATTAAATAGATCTTAAGTGAACCCAGTACTGCACATCTGCACCCACATAAGCAACTTGAGCAGAAGGGTGTTTCTGCCAAGGAGCCAAATCTAGCTAGGAGGATACCAAGAATGAGCACTTGTAAGAGTTTATTAAGTGGCACAACTCTCATGCCTCCATGGCAGAGGTTTTCAATCTTTTTGAGTCCATGGCTTATGGACTTACATTATTTCTACAGCACCCCTGTGGGAATCAGGATTCCAGTTATGTCACCCCTTGCCTGCAGAGCTGGTAGCCTCAACATTTTTCAAACACCCTCCCTCAGCCTCATCTCCTCTCCCCTCTCCTTAGGAGTCGTCTGGGCAGCCACAGGCCCTGTTCTCTGAACTGCCCCACCCCCACCCCAGAGAGGTGCCTCCTCACACTGCCCACAAGGGCCTGCCTGGGAAGCACCCCCTGGCCAGCCCCAGAGGCACCATTCGCCTGGAGAGCTTGTAGCCAGGGCTGCTGCAACAAACAGCCCTGCAAGCCTTTAGGAGGCAGAGACGTACGGCGGGGGGGGGGGGGGGCAGAGGGAGAGAAAGAAAGAGGGAGAGGCCAGTGTGTGCGTGTGCATGGTGAGGGTGCTGTTTACATGCATGTCCCTAACCCCATCCACTTTTGAGCATTCACATATTCAGGCATTATGAATTTACAACTCCCAACATTAAATTAAGGAAACCCTACAAATTAACCCACATTGTTTCATGAGCTATTAATACAGAAATGGGAAACTTGTAGTATGCCTGTTGTTGGACTCAAATTTACACCAGGCCCAGCCAGCATGAACAAGTCAGGGATGATGGGAATTATAGTCTATCATCTGGAGGGCCTTCGATAATTCATATTTGCATCAATGTATCATAGCATCTAGGGAACTCCTTCTAGTCACCCTAGCTTGAGATTAGATGGGCGACCAGGGGGAGGACCTTTCCTGTTCTGGCACTCCCTCTCCAGGTATTTGGCAATTCCACACCATATAGTCAACACATATGCAATACACGACTTTTCCAAAAAAATCCTGGAAGCTAGTTTAAGGGTGCTAAGAATTTTTAGCTCTGTGAGGGGTGAACTACAGGTCCCGGATTCTTTGGGGGAAATCATATACTTCAAATGTATGGCATGATCCCGCCCATTATTTGCCTGCCATAACCACAGCTAGCTTTCAGGGACTTGGCCAAGACTAGCTCTTTCTACCAAGTATTGAAGAAGTAGATTTACTTCATTGTTCTCTGTGGTTGAGGTTATTTTAAATCTTGTATTATATTTAATTTATTATTATAGTTTTATTTTGTAGTAAGCACTTTCTTAACAAGTTACAGGAAGGTGAAGTATACAAAATCAAATAACTGCATCCAACTTTTTAGCCCCACTGACAATTTTGAAGAAATGCCAACAAAACACCTGAAAGAGACATCCCAGAACACTAATGAATATTCAAATATTCAAGCATTCTTTCCCCATTCATGAGATGGAATAATCTGATGAATGTATTATGCAGCATTTCTGAATAGTTTGGCTTCATGGTAAACTCTGTGATGAAAGGCAGGCAGGATATGATATACTTTAATAAATGGGTAGACTCACTATACTAGTTAAATCTATGTCTACAATCAGTATTTTCCCCAAGTACTCAAAACTTTGCTCTCAAGCCATGCAGATTTCATAAATTGCAAGTTACTAAAACCACTTGGAATAGTGTAGGGAAATGTAACATTTAACAGCACCTTCAGCACCAATTATGTTCTTAACTACACCTACATGTAATAGCTGCTCACTTTAAACCCATCCTGTGCAAGAGTTCTACTAGCCCATCCCACTTTCCTAAAATGCCCTCTAAAATAATAAGCCTGAAGGGAATGGAAGGCAATTTTAGTACAATAGCTTGAATATAGGTTTAGTTAGTAGAAATTTTGTTCATGGAAGTGGTTCCCAACTTAGTAGTGAGAAAAGTGTACCCAAGTCCTGTAGGCCTATAGGGCTATTTTTAAGGTCAGTCTGTGTCTTCCTTTTTCAACATATTTCTCATACCCTGACAGAGTGGCACGGAAAGAAGTAGCTTCTGCAAGAGTTCACAGAACAGGACTAATACATTTTCTCATCCTTCTCAGTTCTTTGGATTTAAGCCCTTATTTCTGCTTCAAGAAGATCAATGTAATACTGAATTCAGCCCCAGGCATTAATGCCTTATCTACTGATACCAATGAAATACAACTGCAAATACCCGAAAAGGTTATTTATAGGCAAAACTCACAAGAAAAGCTCCCATTCAATTCATTTAATGAATTTTAAATTGTGTCTAGTTCCATGCAGTTATGTTGCTTTTGTGCATATACCTTTAAAAGGCAGTGCCAGCTGTATAACTGCTAGGATTAAATTATAATGCTGTCTTGCTAGTGGAAGGGGTCATATTAGAATGATGGTCACTAGTCTGAAAAACAGAAGAGCAACTGATGACTTACCTATGGGAAAGATATCTACTTAAGAGCAAAACATAAATTGCTCCAATCGTTCAATGCTTTGTAAATTGCAGAACTAATTATATTCTTCCCAGCCCTGGAACTAGGGAGGGGAAGAAAATCGTACTCAGTATATATCTACCTGTGTATGCACACATACAGAGAAGAGATACTTGCAACCCACAAACTGCTTTTACAGTGAATTCTACCCTATTTTTTGTATACTACACTAATGGAATAAATCTTGTTGAGAAGCGGAGCATTTTGCCAAATTCACCAGCAGCTAAAATGAAAACATCACTCCTAAAGCTATGTAAAGTTCATGAAGGGTTGCACTCAGAGAAATTAATGGACACAACGAACTTAGGTCAGAAATTCCAGTGGGTCTGCTCTGAGTAGAACTTAGTTGGATACAACCAAAGTTCTCTCTTACTTGGTGTAGGAGTCTGCAGTAAAGACCCACATCCAATTATGTGGTTCAAACTGCATTACAAAGACAGTTTGAACTTGGATGAGTAAATGTTCATCATAGTTCCCTGTTGTGTGCAAAAATCTGATTGGTTTCCTAACTGATGATGCTGAAACCCTTAAAATTTAAAAAGCAATTTCATCCTGACCTCACGCTATGATTTACAAGGAATTTTTTGCACATTTTCAAAAATCCTATATTCACTCCCCATTCTTATGGGATACTTGATTCCAACAATACTACTGAGAGGATGAATATAGTCAGAATTTTTTTCCTGATGTTTCATAAAATTATTCAATGTAGAAATGTTTGTGTTCGATGAATCTTTAAAAAAATTAATCATAAAGTTTCCTTGTGTATCCTGAAAGTACTTTTTAAGTGTTCTAGATCCAAGTTTAAGATACATCTTTTAGATAAAAGTGAAAAATGACACGTTTGCCACAAAGACTACATTTTCCCATTTCTGCTCTAACTGGTGTCCTCAATTTATTTTTTCATCTTATCTTCTTTAAACAGGCCACCCTACCTTACAGCTTTCTAAGTTTCAGGTGTTTTTTTAAGCAAAGAAACTCACTGGAGCTCAGCATACAGCACCAAAGATATTAAAGATAAATGTGTTTTATTATATAAGCTTTTCAAATTAACTTATTCCTATCTTTTCATGATTTAGCCATACAAAGTTTGAAAAAAATAAGAAATCCAACACCTAACTAATAAAGCATACAACACAGAGAGGATGTTGCTCACAATACTAAGTACTGAACAACGAACCTTTACAAGTAAAGAACCTATTGTTTTCCAATCTATAGCTCAGTATATTCATTTCAGCAAGGGCAAACACAAGGGCTTTTATATAGTGATCATACTAGTTTGTGTTTCATACTAGTATTAAAAAGCCTTTAAGATATTTTACCCACAGTTCTTTCGCCAATTATTTTTAATTCTGTCATCTAATACTAGTGGAATTTGGGTAAATTGAGTTATATCCAACATGAATCATACTCAAAAGTAGGTCCTCTGAAATCAATGGGCTGAAGTCCATTGATTTTAATGAATCTACTCTGAGCAGGACTAATGCTGGATGTCACTATTTCACTTTACTTTTTATCCTAAGGTTTTAAAATATGGAGATATTAGAATTCATGAAATATTAGGTGCTTCTAAACTTAATTAAATATTAGTTAAATGATACACTGGAGGGAAAACAAACTAGTTAGACAGCTATGCACTTACCTGGTAATGTCCCATTATAAATGGGACTCTTGAGTAGACATGTGTAGATTTGCACTGTTAATTTTAAAGTTGAAGACTATAGCATCTGTCATTAGGAAGGCATGTGACATTATGTATTATTCTTACAAAAGATTAGGTACTGATATCATTGTCTTATTTAATGCAACTACTGTTTTTTAGTATTTTAATATGCAGTGCAGAATAAATGCACAGTCGTTAAAATTTATGAAAACCTCATAAATGGTGTTTTATTGATGTCATTTCCATAACCAGAATTCAAACAGTAATTGCCACTCACAATATCCCAAACTCATCAGCTCAGCAACACAATCTAAACATATGTCCTTGCTGGTGTAATACAAGTATCAAAATTTCACTATAAATATGTAAATGCCCATCTAAAGATTTAAAGAAATTTGTCGTATGAAATGCTGTCTATTCAGCACATGCAAGTTGTACAATAAATTTTAGCTTTCCACGGATATGTAATAGATAACAAACAGGCATTTTCTTTAACCAAACTAATAATCTGAATAGAACAGTATCTGCCAGGACGCCACTAAGGAATACAACATGCAAAACTGACGTAAATACTGTGCATTTCAAAATTCAGACATTTCCTGAGAAAATAAAAAACTGGAAAATGCAACATATCAGTTGTGCGAAGCCAAGCTCTGCAAAGCCATATACTGAGAGGCATTAAACACACACAGAGAAACGGCAAAGGCAAGCTTGGTTCTGTTGCCACCCCTCCTTCCGTATGCAAGTAATCCCTGGGAAAACAAAGGGGATTCCCATTGTCATTGTCTTCATCTGCAGCTGATCATCACCAGCACTAGCAAGGCAGTAGCTTGCGCAGTTATCTCCACAGCGGGCAATGTCACAACCCGACCAACAGCACAAACTACTACCTCAGCCAGGGCCATGGTGCTCCCGACCCCATCCTGGAAGGAGAGAAGAAAGGCGGGCATGTTCCACCCACAATAAAATGAAGAGCCCAGAGAGAGAGAGAAAGGAAGGAGCCATGGCAAAAGGGTTCGGGCTCTTTCTGACGGTCCTCTTGTCTCCTTTATCTGCAGCAGACATCAGCCAGACTCCCTTCTTTGCGAAGGGCAGGAGGAAACCCCGCCCAGAGCGCGCATTACAACAACGCCGCCGCCGCCGCCACCCCCCACCTACCCCGCCGCAGCCGCCGCTCTGCCCTTTTCCTTGCATGACCTGAAACTGACGCGAGGGAGTCTCGTTTATTAGGTACATTACAGGCCACAGCTGGTGCAGTCCCTAGGAGCTTAATTGTCAATCGGCGCGAGAAGGAAAAGCGAAGGCGCGGGAGGGGAGGAGGAACAAAACTGAGGAGAAAATTCGCGCTCCCATATTCCCTGACACTCACTCGCCTTCGCCTCAGCTTTAGGGCATCGTTCCGCGGCGGAGAGAGAACACCCTCCCCCCTCAAAATTCGAACATGACCGTTGCAAGCTTCTCCCCCCCCCCCACCAACCGCCCGAGCGCGCGCGCGCCGCCCCCCCCCCCCGAGGAAATAAAAGGCGGTGAGGCGCTTTACGAGGCGCCATTCCTGGCGGCTGAGGGCACACGATGGCGCTTGCCGCCTCACGCGCCGCCGCCGCCAAGCGGATAGACGAAGGCGGGAGAGGAGAAAGGAAGAACACGGGTTTTTTTCGGTCCCTTCCTTTAAGGGCAGAAGTTAAATTCTGCTCCTCTGACGGCGGCGAAAGCATCTTCCTCTTCGTGCCGCCTTCCCCACCCCCCGCGCTGTATCGCAGTGAAAGACGCCGCCGCCGCCGCGCTCCCGCCCTTTCCGAGGCTCCGCCGATTTCCCTTTCTCCGGAAGGATGAGAAAAGCCCCCCCACTTCCCTCCGCCTATTGCTCGCCTCCCTCTTGGCGCGCCCGGCCACCCAAACGATAGAGATGGGGGGAAAGGGGGGGGGAGCCCGAGTACTCACGCTCTGTCCACGTGACTCGTAGGCCTGGCCCGTCACAGAGCCTTCCAGCGCCATCTTGAACAAGAACAGACCGGCAACGGAGCGGGGTTGCGGGGGGTGGGCTGGGAGGTCGGTGCTCTCGACCTTCTCTGCTGCGGCCCCCGAGGAAAAGACGACGCCGGTCAATTAATCCCCTCGGGCAAACAGGAACTCGCTTTAAAGCCCTTGCCTCAAGGAATGCTGGGAAATGGGATGTATTTCCCCCCCTCCCGTTTCTTCGCGTGAGGAGGAAGAGCAAATCTCGGCGCGAAAATATAGAGGGGTGTGGGCATCTGACGACCAGTCTCGCGCTCCGAGCGAAGTCTGCTGGGAAATGTAGTCCAGGACAAGCTAGGCCTAGACGGGGAATTGAGTAAAATTTGCGTTCGCCAGGCGTTAAGTTGCCTATCGCGCTGCAAAGGGGCACAACAGATAAAAGGCGAAAAATACTGTGTGGTACGGTTGAAATCCTAAAAATAAGCCACGTTGAACACAACGGGACTTTGAATAATCATGCAGCACCATACTGTAACTTAACCCACTGTAATATATACAATCTAAGACTGTTAATCACCTGCAGTGTCATGGACAAAGGTCGTCGTCGTTTTGAAATGCATTTAAACTCGTGTTTTGCTGTAAATTTCTAGGCGTTCTAAGTAGGCGACATGCAAAACGATAAGAAGTTCAAATGTATCACCCATATTAAAATAGTATGCGGAAAGATAAAGGGAAACTAGTGAAATCCTATACATGTCTACTCAGGGGTAAGCCTCATTGAATTGAGTAGGATTTATAACGTAAAATAAGTATTGGCTTGCAGCCTAAATCACAAAAAAAGTTGTAGGTGATCTTACCACCTCATTACTACCACCATTAATACAGGTAGAGGCCAATTAATCAAAACTTAAGCAGTGCACATGATATGCAAAAAAATAAGCAAAAGAAAAGAAGTAAAACTTAAAAACTAAATTATTTATCTGGCTAGACTTGCTGAAATAAAGTTTTTAGCAGGCACCTACAACAATATAGTGGGAACAACCATGCTTGATGCTGTAACTGAAAGCCTCCCCAGAAGAGCTTAACACTAGCCCATGTGGCACAATGTGTTTCCACCAAAAGCTGAAGTAAGGCTTTAAAGCTAAAAATTTGAACACATTAGCAGCTAGTACCAAGATCCAAAAGTTGTTTTACTATATTTTGTGCTGTCCATGCATGCTTCAGTAGCTGTTTTTAAAGTTACAGGCAGAAAAGTGAACATATACTCAAAGCGCATAAATGACAAAAACAAGATCTATACAAGGAGTATAGATTATTTACAACATTTACTGATATGGTAAGAGGCTGTGGATTCACAGAATCCAAAGCTTTCCTGTTTTGAACAGGAAGTAGAGCTGGGGACAGACTACCCATTGGAGGGGGAAATTATTACAAAAGCAGCCTTAAGTGGCCAAATTAAAAGCAGGAAATTCATTCCTCCAAGGATGCATGAACTGACACTTCCTCTGCCTCAGTTTCTCCTTCTCACATCTGACAGATTGCTCTGCTAAACATTCTAAAGACCAACATATAATGTACCTTTTCATTTAGATTAATCATCATAAATTCAGGGCAGATTGTGTGGTAAACTTAAATCAATCTGAAACATATTTATATACACTATATGGGGGACTTACCCATGTAAGTATGTAGAGAGTTTTAGCCTTACATTACTATGAGAAAACGATAAGAGAAAATACCAATTGTAATAACCAATTCAAAGCAAATTTTCTATTTATGCCCGACATTTTCTAAACAAAACAACATACAGACTGGTTGAAAACTATAAAAAAGTTAATTTACCACTAAATCAAGATATCATTAATTCAAATCATTGGCTCATATTGCTTCCTGGAGCAGGTAAGCATCAGAAAGGCTATTGTTCTATAACACAGAAAGAAAATGTCAAGCTATCTGGCTGGCAAATAAGTGTCATAAGTTGAGAGCACATTGCAGAGTTTATGGTATGAGCTCATTGGGCGATTCTGGTGAAATACAAGATGGCATGTCCTGGAGGTAGTAGGAATAGTGTCTCTTCCCCAAGCTTTGTATCAAGCTTGCAACATATACAGCACACGATCCACTGTAACAGTCAAGATGACTTCAAAAGGAAACAGAGCTTGGCATATCTTCCTTCTCAGAGGGTAGCAACCTTTAACTCAATGGCTGCAATCCTGGGCACACATAATTGGAAGTAAGCACTAATGGTGGATAGGATAGGATTCAGCTAAATGTGTTTCGGCTTGTAAGTGCAGACTTTACCATGTTCATTTGTACTACATTCAGAACACTTAAGATATATATTTAAAACAATTTAATGCAACCTTACTGAAATAAAAACTGAAACTTTTAAAATCCATACAAGTATGCTTTTTGGCTGTTCCATGACAAAAGGTGCAAGTCTACAAAGCACCACAGAACAGTAACCATGGAGGCTTCTGAGGTAAGAGCACAGAAAGGGCTCCATTATAGTAGTTAATGGCATGTGCCTTATCTGTGACACTATTTATGTGGCAGGTGACCAGACATGCTTGTAAAGTGTGTCACCTCCATAGTAACTTACTATTTTGCTGAGGTTCTCACAGCAAAGAATGGACAATAGAATAAAACTTTCAATCCAACATATTCCAGTATTATCAAGATTAGGGTCTGACTAAAATTTAAGTGGTGTGGCCTAGGGATAAGATTTCTTTGCAACAATGAAGAGGTTTTACAGGAAATACCCATTCCATGGCACTTCATAGTAAAGGGAAACAAAACAATTTTACTTCATGACAGTTTACTATATCTCTAAACTATCTTCAAAAATACACTTCTCGGTTTGTATCACACACATATTATACTCAAAGAGTAGAACAGTTATTCTTCAGGTTGAAAAGACGTTACAAAACAAAGCACTTAAAATTATTGAAACAATGACAAGAAATACAAGTAAAATATTGCTGATACTTAAAAATCATTTTGCTTTAGTCATAATTCAACAATAGTGACCAATGCTGTTTGGGGCGAAACTGAAAAAAATATACATTTCAACTAAAAGGGTTTTTTAAAAAGCAGAGCTACAAAAAAGGGCTGACAGTAAAACAATTATTTAGTGAAATGAGGTATGGTAGTGTTTTGAGTGCTACACAGCAATTTTCTGCTTATGCAGATTCATTTATTTCAACATGGCAGCTCACAGATTTTTGCCACTATCTTTATTCATACGTCCTGTTAGCAGAATTGTTATTCATTGGCCACAGATAAGATACATTCAAATATGCCAAAAGAGAAAAGGAAAAAAATCATCTGCATGATCAGATATGAATGAACATATCTGCCAACAAAGAAGGCAAATATTAAGTAAAAATGCAAGCATACAACTTAGTATTCATAATAAATACATTTTCAAGCTTTTAACATTATTGATGTTTAAAAAAGAATTTAAACAATAAATGCAACTTTTTTTTACAGAACTGTACGATTTATTATACACACAAGTACATTTTCCCTTTGTTTACAAAGGCTGGTTACAGATAATGTGGAATGTTACAGTACCTTCTTGCATAAAATTTTAGTACAATTTTGTACTTGAAAAAACGGTGCAAAACACCTGCCTAATAAATCCAAATGAATTAGGTTTCTTTTTTTTTCTTAATTACATCATTAACACATACACAACAAGCTGTACATAAGCCCACTTTTCAATCACCACTTCAAGTTACTGTAGCAAGTACTGTACTTTAAAATGGATTCCAGTCAGTGAGTCAAAGGCTTGCAGTGCTATTCACCCAGAAACATTTGAGATGCAAGCTTGAAGTGATATGAATCACAGAATTCTGGTTAGTACAGTTTAAAGGCGGTCAACACTGCTTGCCAAGTACTGGTCATGAGATTTCATCAAAGATGTCTCACATTAGAACAAACATTCGTTTGATGGATGCATTTTTCTTGAAAAGCAAAAATTTGGTCAGGACTCTCCATTCTGTACCTTGGATGCTGGTGGGTGCATAAAGTCCTTAAAGGGAACTAAAGCTTCTTTGAGAGCAGAACAGACCTCTGAAGATGAGCAGGTGATACATTCTACTAAAGTTGGATACAAAGCAATAACCTGTGCCCATGTGTTAGCATCAACTGTAAAAAAATAAAAATAAGTAATTTTATAGTGCATTCTTTAAAGAGTATTTTTCCACCTCAAGTCCCCCACCCTGAGGAAAAGAGGAGAAAGATACACATCATCCACAGAATAACAAAAAGGTAAATGCAGATGCCCTCTCATACCAGCCCAGTTAATAAACGTAACAGGAAAAACAGTATGTTTCACCCAAGACCACTGCAGCTTAGATTCAATAAATACATATGTTTTCTCAGCATCTTAATTCCTTTGCTAGATTGCCGTTTATTCAAGAGAAAGGCTAGGATTGTAACCTTATAAGTTGTGATTCTTCCATCTGAATGATAGAATATGTGTACACTTCCTATGAAACAAGCTTGCACAGTTTGAAGCATTAGCCAGTTCATACTTGATTGTGGACTCCGGAAGGCTAAAACAACCAGACTGAATTGACTATTACATCCCTAGACCCATCATTTTACTGTGGTATCCAAGAGCTGTAAAAATTAGGACTTGCTTAGAGATACATTTGTTAGAAAACGTACAGGCAAATCTAACAATGAGTCAACATATAAAGAACTATGCATAGTATTATTTAAGACTGTTAAACAAGTAAACTCTATGGTAGAGGTGTATCCGCCTTGCCCCATGACAGTGAGTGCCCGGGGCATGCTACTTTTACTGTGGCTGGGCCCCTTTATTTAAAATTTGTGGGTACCTGGGCACCCAGAGCCCCACATAGTTGGTGACTATGGTATAGTACTATAAGGGGTCATCTCACTGACGAACGTATGAAGATACATATTTCACACAAACAGTTTTTATTTTACTTACCATTTTCTGGTTGAGTTTTTTTAAGAGAATCTATGAGGGTACTGACAGCTTTTAAAACAAATATTATTTCTGTGACTTGTTGCCTATAAAAGGAATAACAAAATCAGATGTGAATTTAAGTTCGGGGGAAATTTGATTAACTTGAGCTTATGCAAAATAAATTTCTGCAATGATATCTAACAAAATCTAAAACTGAACTTTTAAAACTATTATCTTTTCACTGTGACATCTCATTTTAGGATGGATTATATCTAGTTTCATTTTCAGAATGAAGTACGTGTGTATTATAAATATCAATAGAGATGTCATCAGGTGAACGTTGACAGGATTCCATCCAAGATGGATCCCCTGAAGAATAAGGAGCAGATATCAAATGCTCAGGGGAACTGAAGTTTGCAGAAGTACAAGCAATTGGGGAGCGAGGACTAAGGTGGCACCCCTTGCAAAAAGTAAAGAAAAGCTCTGAGTATCATCAGCAGCTACAGAATGCTGAGTGTCTGCTGGTCAAAACAAAACAAAACAGGACCTGAATTGGGGGAATAACCTAGAAGGCATCACTATATAGCCTGAAGCCTGAACAGGAACACCCCACATTGCAACTGTTTTGCAGTTTCCACTTGTTTCTAATAGACCTCATTTTTAGGAATTTAAAAATACTATTGCAGGGATACAAATAATTTTGCCATGAGCAATACCCAGGCACGTCATTTGGAAAGTAAGGGATATTTTAAAAAGCAGCTTCCATTAGGGCAGGTATTGGGAACCTTTGTCCCTCCAGATGTTGCTGAACAACATCCATCAGCCCCAGCAAAGCATGGCCAATGGTCAGGGATGGTGGAAGCTGTACCTCAACAACATCGGCACTGGGGCATGGAAGTCTCCCATTCAAACAGAAGATCAAATCTTAGCTGATGAGCAGGGAGTTCAGTCATGCTTGGTCACTATCTCCCAAACTGGCGAATTTTGACAGGTGGGAGTGGTATTACCCACTACCCATTTGCCAAATATGGCCCATGAGCGTAGGGGGAGATAAATAATTGGACCAGTAGGCCGAAAAGGTTCCCTATCCCTAAACTACATTTTGGGTGCTAAAATTCACTTTTGAATGCTTCTTAAAGAGTTGCTGTGGCCAAATTCACAGTGATTAGTCAAAAGTATTTAACTGATCATCAGTATCTACCAAATCAACTAAGATTCTATTATATTTTTGTTATGGTCATTATATGTAGTAAACTAGAAGACATAGCTACTATTATTTTCAGGTGACCAAGATATACAGATATACAAGCCTTTCAGCTACTAATGCTTTTGTAACAACATTCTTTTAGATACTGGGAAGGCACGTGAGAACCGCAACACAAAAAGGCCTTAAGGAGGACAGCAACATACAAACCTTAGCAAGCAGAAAAAAGCAGCTCCCTTAAAAAACACACACACACACACACACACACACACACACACACACACAGTACATACCGTGGAAGGGGGCACTTGCCACTTAGCCTTTCATCTTCTATGTAGCGATACAGCACATCTTGTGATCGTTTTAAGAGAACCGAAAGTGCCATTCGTGAAATATAGCCTTCTTGAGGAGTTGTCACTTTATTACTGAATGAAAACTGAAGCAATGTTTCAAAACACATCTTTGAAAATTCCTCTCTCATACGAATATCAATTTCGGCTTCTGTCAAAAACAAGCAAACAAAAAACTATTTAAATGTACTTATTGAAATATATTATTCTAAATGAATGTTGGACTAACAAGAGCGTATGGGAAAGGATAATGATTACAAAAGCAAATTGTATCTGAGATAACATACATATAAATATATACATTGAAAGTACAAATAAACTGGACAACTTTAATCACGTTTAAAAATAAGCCTCTTGTGCACTGTTCAGCTGTGCTAAAGAATAAAACAACACTAATCTAAAGGGTGTTATCTGTGCCTAATTATTCATCTAGTGCACATGCTATTTAATATTTTCAGGCCAAATGTTTAATGTATAATGAATCCTTCCATGTGTCTCCTTATATGACTTTATTGTTTGGTTAACATACCTGTAAATGAAGATGACTGCGAATGTATTGAGCCTTTATTGAGCATAGTCATAATTTGACCAACAAATTCCTTGGGAATAAAGTTAGCATAAGGCAGTATCTCTGTGCTGATGAGCTGCACCACCTATAACAGATGAGAACATATAAATGTTATGTTGAAAAGTCATTCACCAGAAGTTCATTAATACCCAGGAGATTTGGAAACCGTTGCAGAAATAAATAATGTCAACAAACACGAGTATAAAGAACCTCTGCCTTTTTAGCATGAGATCTGTACACACATGGCCCATGTCTAGGGTGAAGCACAGGAGCAAGCTTTGGGCTCTTACACCCTCCTTGCACTATCGACAGAACCTTGAATGTGAACCAAAAGGTGCATTAATCCTTACTTGAATAGGTTCCTGGTATATTAACTAAATTACGTAATCTAGTTTTGATTAATTAAACATTTTGCTGGCAAATATTTTGAGTCACTTGACAGGAAATATGCACTCACCTCAACATCAATGCTTTCATTTCTCTGAAACTCTTGAATAGAAAGATTATCTGGAGGGGAACTGAAAGGAAATGGAGAACAGCCTTAACATATGGGATTGAGAGACCAATTTGTTTGTTTGTTTGTGTGTGTGTGTGCGTGCGCGCACACAATTGCTTTATATGTTTTATTGTGTTGTGAAATCGTTTTGAGATGCTTCACAATAAACAATTAATATATGAAATTCACAATATTATATGAGGAACCACAGGACAAAGCTTTTCAGACCCTTGACCATACTAAATATCCCAGTGTGCAAATCCTTTATGAGCAATTTGAGTATATTTTTAAATAGTTTACAATCCTTATATATTTCAACTTGCAAATTGTAGTTCATTTTCTTATTTTGCAAATGGGGAACTGAGGCTGATACTCATATCCAGTAAGCCACACAGCAGCGGGATTTGAAAGAGTGGATCATGCACTGAACCACACAGTCAAAAAGACATTTACTGCAGACACTTTCTTTTTATACCTCCCTGTTTCATTTCATGCTTAATCAACTTAGTATATTAAACCGGACAGTTGAAGGCAGATTATTCTTGCACTTACTATAAATGAAATAATACATCCCTATCTTTTCAGCTTTCAAGTGAGACAATGACACACGGCAGAACACAACACTGTTGAATGCTATTATGTCTTTTTGCATCTCAAAACAAGGAATAATTATTCTGACTTTTCAGAGAGCCTCTCACTGTTTTTCAAAATGTCAAGTGCAGAATTTGACAAGCACAGAATTTCCCTTTATCACAATTTGGGAAACTATTGCAAACTATCTGGTATATTGAAAGGGCTAATTAAACTACTGCGTGCCTGCAGAAGGCAAGACCATCTCCCAAACATTATGTTATGTTTCTACTGCATAAACACTGTGCTGGCCATAGTTAAATATTTAAATTCATTTTCTGTGAAACAGAAAATGAGCAGTGGGATTTTGATATAAAAATAGTGGGTCTAATAATAATAATAATAATAATAATAATAATAATAATAATATGTAATGGTGATACTAAGCTGATAGGCTTCTGTCAGCAAAATTGAGAGAGAAATAATTCTCAGCAATTCCTTCTCTCTGCACTGCAGACCTCCACTCCACCCCAATTATTACAGACAGCTGGGTGACCCTCTGGAGCCAGTTTGGAAGCAGAAAGAGGGCTGGAGACTGAAGAGCGGGGGAGAGGAGTAGCTGAAAACTGTTTTCCTTCCCTTTCTGCTGACACTAGTCTAACCGTCAGCTGAGAAACACCACTGGATGCAACCCAGTGACTGTAAACTTTGTAAAAACACTAAGTCTGGAAAGATCAAACTCAATTTGAAATGTTAATTCCAAAATTTAAGAAACTGTGCAGAAAAGTCTTTCAAAAAAAGAAGCTGTATGTGTCATCTTAATTTGTGCACAACTTAAAATATATCACTATATGGAATGCCTATTACAGTTGTTTAATGCTTCCTATACTAAAAAAACTATTTCCAATTATGTGTAAAGGTAAAGGTAAAGGGACCCCTGACCATTAGGTCCAGTTGTGGCCGACTCTGGGGTTGTGGTGCTCATCTCACTTTATTGGCCGAGGGAGCCGGCGTACAGCTTCTGGGTCATGTGGCCAGCATGACTAAGCCACTTCTGGCGAACCAGAGCAGCGCACGGAAACGCCGTTTACTTTCCCGCCGGAGCGGTACCTATTTATCTACTTGCACTTTGACATGCTTTCGAACTGCTAGGTGGGCAGGAGCTGGGACTGAGCAACAGGAGCTCACCCCGTCGCGGGGATTCGAGTTGCTGACCTTCTGATCGGCAAGTCCTAGGCACCGTGGTTTAGCCCACAGCGTGTAAGCTTGCACAAATTCAGCAATGCTATGAATGTTTACTCAGTAAGTCTCACTGTGAACATACACTATTTAATGTATGTTTGGACTGCAGTCTTACTGGTGTTATTGTTCAGTACAGAAGCTTGTTAAGGATTGGCAGAAGTCATGGATCCTCATGATCACATCTTTCCCACTGCATGGGGAGTTTTAAGAAATTGTGACTCAACAAGGCTTAAAAGTCAGACTTCTCGGGCACAAATGGTCCCTATAGTGTCAGAGCCAAAAACTTCAGAAACACTCAAGATTAGGTTTCACTTATTGGTACAGTACTGCTATTTCATCCTTATTTGTTGGACCAGTTCAGCCTATATTCACCAGCTAAAGACTACAAAGTTTTTAGTACACATGCCCATCTAGCTTTTGAGAACCTTTAGTGCAGAGCTTTCCAAACTTTTCATGTTGGCGACACACTTTTTAGACATGCATATTTTCACAGTAATTCACAGTAATTCAGTTTTACTATCAAACCAGAGGTTAAAGTAATCCCTTTCCAGCCCCGGGAGGAGAGCAGGGATTGTTTGTGTGACACGCCAGCACACTAATGTGTTACGGCACAGAGTTTGGAAAGCTCTGCTTTAGTGACACAGAATGGGAAAAACCCGATGAGCCTCAAAGTCTTCATAAGGTAATATAATTTAGGAAACTGCATAATGGTGTTAATTCTCATAATTTGCATCTGTGTCTACTTAGCGCTTTCCTAGTCATGGAACCATTCCAAAGTTTGAGGAAGAATCAAGTGTTCTAAGACAGAGGTGTTTAAGAGCCAATTTCATAAATAATAAAATCAGATGTGCTCTGTTTCAAGTTTCTTCACTCTGTCTTTAATCCCACACAAACAAGAAGTTGCACTTTACCTTTTAGTAAATAAAAAGTTTTCAAAAGTGTTGGCTAACTCTGGCCACATGCTGTCAAATTTTCCGGAGGAAGCATGCTGCCTTGCAACTGGCAGGCCAATGGAAAGAACTTTCAGGAGAGAAGAAACAGCCAGCTTCCAGGTGCTTTCTGAAGGACAAGCATACTTCAAACTAAGTGGCATTCTCAATGTCTGCAAAAATAAGTATGCTTATGTTAAGTCGAACAGTAAGGTGTGCAAGAAAGAAATGTGCACTTTATTATTTTTTGTACTTGTAACACAAAGAAAGAAGCTCACTTAAAGTACAGATCAAATACATAAATAGAGAAAGATTGTGCCCTCAGGCAAGAAGGACAGAAAGAAAAAGAA
Source organism: Podarcis tiliguerta (assembly GCF_965153285.1). Lineage (NCBI taxonomy): Eukaryota > Metazoa > Chordata > Lepidosauria > Squamata > Lacertidae > Podarcis > Podarcis tiliguerta. The sequence continues at coordinate 28,727,338 of NC_139543.1, read as the reverse complement.
GCAAAAGTGGCCACCTAGGTTTCCCCATGCAAACATTACAGGACCGGAAGGGAAGACGGGAGAGTCATGACAGTGAACAATAATAATGGAAACAGACAAATTTTGGGAATTTTATAATACTAGAATGCTTTTTACTGTCTAGTTCCGAATACTCCAGTCGTACGTTTGATATTTCAAAATGAATATAAATGCTAATCTACACAGGCCATTTCATTTGGTTTGCACATGTGGAAATTTCAAATACTATTCTTGGGGTAAAATTTTTTCACTGTGCATTCCTACTAAAAAATGGTAATGTTTGAAATGCACATATATCAAGAAGTCACAGCCAATTCCTTTCCCTCAGTTTGTGTGTGCCATGACTGCTTTGTCATTAGGCAGGAGCAAAAACTGATTGGGAGCCATCTAATCCCCAAGAGTTTCTTCTCCTGCTTTCATGCTCCTGGTGCAGCAAGAGCCCAACCTGACGATGCCAGCAGGAAATCCAGGGTTATCATCGTTATTTATATATGTATAACTGTATGTGTGTGAATATATATGCACAGAATCATGAAGAAAACAAACGTCACACAAACCCAGCAATGTGTTTCTAAGTGTAATAGAGGTTAGTCATGACATGCCAGCCAACTGCAGATTTCATTCAATTACACTAGTACTAGGACGCCCTAGTCCTCTTGCTTCCGATTACCATAGTCTAGTCTCCAACAGTGGCATTGTTTTCCAGTGTGCAAGGGACTAAAACAAAGATACAAGCACCAACTATAGGGGTAGCTGTCAAATGGACAGTAATTATTGTAACACAAAATGGTTATTGCTAAAATCAAAACAGAATCACTCTTAGTGCTCCAGAGCCATTCCACAAGCTGACCTCAGAGCAGAAGAAATATAATTAAAGAACTTTCTTAAAAATTATATATGAATATTTACCTTGATAATATTTTGAAGAACTCTCTCATTTACAACAGCTTTGTGACAAGCTGTCTTTTGGTACAGGTCTACCACAACTTCTAAAGACCTCTCAGCAAATGGTACATAATTCAATGCTACCCACTCTGCCTAGAAAAGTAAGATTGGGACATCAGTGCATGTAGAGAAACAAGACCATCTGAAAAAAAAAAACCAAATCCTGCAATGGACCTATTTTGATGCCATGCAAAAAAATTTGAAAAATCCACAAGGAAAATTATTTGATCCATGAAAAACTTACAAAAAGAAAGCCCTCACACATACAGAATTGAGAATAGGGGTGCACAATTGAAATTTAAAAGTAATTTTTAAGCAAGTGAAATGTTGCAATTTATGCAGCAAGAAGACGAAGCACAATCTTTAAAGAATTTGAACTCACCGGTGCAAACAGTTGTATCTATTGTGATTCCATTGTGTTGCATGATAAACAGAATAAGGGAAAATTAATACACATACACACAGTATCTATTAAAATTCTGATGACTCATTCTTCTGTTGAGTATGATTAGTATTGTAAATGCATTCAAGGCAATGGTATCACAAAACAGAAGAATGAAAAGAGAGCCTAACAGGAAAATTTAGAATGCAAAACTGAGTGCAGGTTGATTAAAGCAACTTTGTTAGGCTAATATAGATATATTTTGCTAGTTTTCACTACAAATGTATAGTTTTCTTTTCTAATAGAATGCAGTCTCAAAATGGAAAGGTAGCAAGAAAAAAAAGGAAAGAACTTGAAATGAAAAACCAGCAAACATTTATTAAATTAGTTGATAACACAAATGTCCAAATGCAGGAAAATGATGGCATTTAAATAACTCATGCAAAGCTGATCATATCTGGAAGCCAGTGACCTCAAAAACAGACTGCTAAAATTCAACACACCTCACCTGATTGTATTTTGCATTTGCAATGTGCTTTGTTTCTAGCTGTCCATACTGCGGTGGTTTACAGGAAAATTCAACAAATGCCAGCAATTGATCAAAGATAGCAGGATACATTATTTGCATGCTTTCTGAACCCACACATATGGCCTATAAGAAGCAAAACGAAAGCATTAATATTTCTAGAAACATAAAGCACGCAATAATGCAGCTCGGGGCCATTCAATAAAGCTCTGTTTTAAAAGATTCAGAGCAGATAAAAGAAATTACCTCCCTCACAAAGCAGCTGGCTGAACTATGGAATTCGCTATCACAAGATGTAGTTAGAATGACAAACTTGTATAGCTTTAAAAGAATCAGATTCATGGAGAAGTGTATCAATGGCTGATAGTCAGAATTACTATGTCCTACCCTCCACTGTCAGAGGTAGTATTTCTCTGAATACCGATTCCTGGGACTCACAAGTCGAGAGAGTTTTGCTGCACTTAGGTCCTGTTTGCGAGCTTCCCAGAGGCATCTGGTTGTCTACTGGGAGAATAGGATGCCAGGCTAGATGGTGGGACTTTGGTCTGATCTAGCAGACCTCTTCTTATACAGTGGTACCTCGGGTTAAGTACTTAATTCGTTCCGCAGGTCCGTACTTCACCTGAAACTGTTCTTAACCTGAAGCACCACTTTAGCTAATGGGGCCTACTGCTGCTGCGCCGCTGGAGCACAATTTCTGTTCTCATCCTGAAGCAAAGTTCTTAACCTGAAGCACTATTTCTGGGTTAGCGGAGTCTGTAACCTGAAGCGTATGTAACCTGAAGCATATGTAACCCGAGGTACCACTGTATATGGCATAAGCACATAAACAAGAGGGTTCTGGCCATATATTGTATGGAATGATAGAAATGGAAAGGACCTTAAAGGCCATCAAGCCCAACCTATGTTTGTTGCGATGATGATTAAGTTTGATTTTGGTTACGAAGTATCTCTCTTCCCAGCCACAACACACATACACACTGTCAACAATTTGAAAGCATGTGTTACAAGAATCTGAGACGCTGTGGGCATTTAGTTTCCGAAGCATGAAGAAAGGGTCAACAAACTACTAACTAGCATACACAAAACATACATTGGATGCATTCCAGTCTGTGGAACTGTGACAACAGCGTTCAGAAGGGGTGTTCTGTAATATTATAACAGAAAATACACATCAATTGCTGGGGCTAACTTGGTAACTGCTCTGCCAGGGTGGATATGATTTAAATCACGAGTCAGTAAGACTTGATGTAAATCACTAGTCAGTAAGACTTGATTTAAATCATGTTTTTTGCAGAAAGACTCATTCTTGCTGGTATAATCTTAATATCTACAACCAGATGAAGGTTTCATTTTTTGAATAATAAATTTAATAATAATAAAATAACCCTAACCCTAATGAATAGCCTTTGGACTATAATGTAACTTAAACAGAAAACTATCCTTAGAAATATTTTTCCTCCCAAGGTATTTTATTTTAAATATCTGATTTAAATAAAAAAAATCCAATTTAAATTTTTACAAATCCAATTTTTTTATTATTACTTTTTTAAAAAATCGTTGTTATCCACCCTGTGCTCTGCATTTATTCCACAATAGAACATTTAAAAGTAAGATCAAATAAGAACTCTCAGTACAATCTTATCCTTAAATTACACTAAACAGATGGGAACTCAACTAAAATTCCACTCTGCGTAAAATACAATCTTATATAATGTCATGGTTGTGATGGTGGTACACAATGCCAGTGCATGAGACAAAAAGAACTGGATTTCAGGGTGTTGCAAGTGCAGAGCAGAGCTTAGTCTGAATCCTATGCTTTCTTAGATCTTCACTGTCCTTGACAATGGCATAACATGATGTCATCAAAAAAAGTGGATTAAATTCACACACACTCCAACGTCTCCCTTGCTTTTCCACAGGTTAGACACCAATTCAATACATATAAAGTATGTTTCTCACAGTGTTATGTAGTCCACAAGTAAGACTTATAGTAGTGTGTGACCAGTGTGAAATAAACTATTCCCATGAGGGGTTGCCATCTTTTTTCACCCTGGACGTCTCAAAATGTTCACATTGCACAGCAACATAACTGGTTCAGCAGTGATGGAAACTTGCTTCTCCTGTTTCTCAGGGCACTGCTTTCTCCTCAATATTACCAACCAGTTCATGATATTTATTAAAGGTAATGGTAAAGGGACCCCTGACCATTAGGTCCAGTCGTGGCCGACTCTGGGGTTGCAGCGCTCATCTTGCTTTATTGGCCGAGGGAGCCGGCGTACAGCTTCCAGGTCATGTGGCCAGCATGACTAAGCCGCTTCTGGCGAACCAGAGCAGCGCACGCAAACGCCATTTACCTTCCCGCCGGAGCGGTACCTATTTATCTACTTGCACTTTGATGTGCTTTCGAACTGCTAGGTAGGCAGGAGCTGGGACCGAGCATCGGGAGCTCACTCCGTCGTGGGGTTTCGAACCACTGGCCCTTCTGATCAGCAAGTCCTAGGCTCTGTGGTTTAACCCACAGTGCCACCCGCGTCCCCCCCATGATATTTATTACTGTGATCTTATTCCTATAAGTAGGCATTCTACTTTGTCTCTGTGTCCTCTATATTTATTACTTGAAATAACTTTCCAACCCCCTCACACCGCAATGCAAACATAAATACAATGTGTTCTATGCACATTGAATGGAATAAGTGGCACCACAGTGAGGCTGCAGAATGGTTGCTGCGTTTAGCATGACACTCCTTCCTTCTTTATATGAATATGGCTAATTCTTTATCAAAAGGCTGCTGGTGGCTCTGTCTTGGCTTCCAAGGGATTCTCTGTATAAAGGGAACCTTAAAGCTTATGGCTGAAAGTATCAGCTGCTGATTCTTAACCCATAAGCTACCTGTGCCTCTCACATAATCAACTTTGGCATGTTCTTTACAATATCATACAAATTTTTTCTTGATTCACTGCAATTCTGTATGAACCTCTGATTCAACAACTTTATGAAGATGACCTAACTACAAATGTAATCGGCTGAAGTCACGTTTGAACAGGAAGAAACCTACAGCAAGCAGAAAAGATAGGCCTGGAAGAGGCTCTCAAGGAGCAAAAGTACCTTATAAAACTATTAGCGTTGCCAATTATATCTACCAATATTTAACCTCTTCGCATTATAGATGGCAATATGAAGTTGCGTGTCTGCCTTTCAGAAAGAATTTAAAAACTACATTATTACCTTTTGTAAGACATCTAAAGCTGTTAGAACCGCTTCTTGCAAACTTGTTAGAACTGCCTCCGTGTATGATGGCAGGATGAAAGGGGATGCATCTGAACTGATTGGAACAGAAACTGCACCATGTAGAATAACTCCCAATTTTTGGAGATCGTCCATACTGAAACCTGTTTTGATGTGCTGGTAAAGGGCTGGGAATATCTGTATTAAAGCTGTTAGAAAAGGCTGGCTGGGGATAAAAGTCATTTTATCGCAAGAAACTGGAGGCTTTGTGCTTTCTGAGCCAATCCTAAACCAGCTGTTCCAGGCAGCCCACCAAAGATTCAAGTCTTCAATTTCATCTGTTATTACAGGAGGTTCCGCAACATTATACCTTCCAATCCTTTCTCCTATAGAATCAGTTCTCATAAAAGATCTTCCAAGGCCAGTGGCAGTCACTGTTCCTATGAGGACAGGCACAGGCATATTAATAGCAGGTGGTGTGTCAGGTTTTTCAGTTTCTCTAACAGGGGACACAATTTGTAAGATTTCCTGAAAGCTTTTCAAAGCAGCCAGAGAAACTTCGTTGTTTTTGCTGAGTGCAGCTGACTGGATGTGATCAAGAAGGACATCCCAAGCTTGAGAAAAATCTCCTGTTGGGGAAAAAGAAGTTTCAGAAAGTGGTCCATTTCATTATCATGCCCCCACCCCTTCTCCTTTTTAAAAGTGACTTTTAGTAAGTGGCATAATAATGACGATACATCGTAAGAAAAAAGCTCAGCAGGAGAAATCAGAGGATAGGTGTGCTATATAACCAAGAGCACACTGTTACAAGGCAGCAATTATGCCTGCCAAAGATCTGTGACTACAGAATACGCAGTATATTGTTTGCACTTATTAGCTGCTTTTCTTTTCTTTTTTTACAAAATGTAACTCAAAGTGACTTACAAAATTAGCACATTTGAAAAAACTAAAACAGAGTAAAAGCTAAAAATGCATTTGTATTTATAAAAAGGCAGGACTAGCGTACCTCACCCTCTGGAGGAGGCCGGATAAGGCCAGGCAGCAGAGGTTGTGTTGTGACCTGTTCTGAGATTATTTTATGATGAATGGTGGGATACAAATCTTAATAAATAAAATAAATCAACCTATAACTGTGGGATCTTCCCCTGCCCAAGTAAAAATATTCACTGGCCATAAACATGCAAAGAAGACATTATACCTAAGGACTGTAGCAAGTATCTCCTTGTGTTAAATATTCTAGCTACTCCAGCCAACGTTAACACCCATGTTTCAGCCCACTGTTTCTCTGCTGTATCTCTTGAATGGTGAATGAGGATATTGCCACCACCAGACTCAATCTTCTCTTTATCAGCTGTTGTAGACGACTCCCTCACTCGATCCAGCAAATGAAACAGAACCTATGAAACAAAGCATTCCAGAACTTAATAGTCTAGCCGTGTCTTGCAACTGAAGCTTACAAAATAATAAACAAAAATGTGGGCAAGTTATTTTCTTCCTCAGGCGAAGTATGTGAAAGATTCCAGTTTACTTAACTTTACCAACACCAACATTTTAAGCCTATAGATGTTTGCTCAGAAGTATCAGTACATTTCAACACCATGTTCACCTGGAAGTTCACAACCACACTTAAAATAGTCTGCACTGACTACGTTTTCTCAAGAAGTATTTACTGCAATATGCCTGACACTGACTGCAATGGGAGTTCATAAAGGTGTGTTCCAATATCAGTGACTTTGTAGAAAATGTGGAAGCACATCTTTCAAAAACTGCACAGCTTCCATCTTAGCTAAGATGCACATGAAGCAGAATGTCATGAATGTTGAGATAAGAGAGACAGAAAGGAAAAATAGATTATGCATGAGAAGGAAGTTGTGCATCTATAAGGCAAATTATTAAGAAGCCCATGTTACAGTTTAAAGTAGGTTATATGTCTGGAAAGGCTAAAGCCCACTGAATTACTTGGCAAAAGCTGGCAGAAAGTCAAACAAATGGATTGGGCACTAAGGACCAATAGAGAATAGGGCAATTTCCTCTTGCAGTAAATTATACATTGTAGCCAAGATAATCGAAACTGAAAAACAAGAATACCAAAGACACATAAATACAACTAGGATAAGACCCAGTTGTGTTATTACTGTTTTAAGATGTGTGGTTTTCGTATTGTACCTTCCAAATAACTGTGTGCCACGTTGAGTGCTGAAGTAAAGTTCCATGAGCACCAATTGTAGAGAACAAGGTCTGCCCAGCACTCTTTCTCACGGCAGGCCGTGGATCTACACAGAGCTCCCCTAGTTTGGCATACAGACATAGCCAAAGGCAGTCAAAGGGTGGCGCTGGGTGAAAAGGACGGTTCAGTGCTATTCCTTTTTCTTCAGCTTGCTTCTGTAGCAATGCTTCCTCTTTGTTCAGATCTTTTTCAATAATTTCACCTCTTTGGAAGAAATAGTCTGAAATGTTCCACTGCAAAAACAAAGAATGCATCTTCATAAATTATGTTTACAGAGCACAGAGAAGGGTGGCAGCCATCCTGTTGAACTAATTACCCTAAAAAGTGTGCCAAGCTCCATGCTAGTACTAGTTTTGCTGGCTAGTTTTCAGATTTTTATGCAGGAAGGTTTTGAGAAGTGTTGCTGGAGTGCTAAGTTGAGTTCCCTTTTAAATGCGTTTTTATGGTAGCTGGTTTTAAATACTACTTTAAACAGCGAAGTTGTCTTAATTCTTTGATGCTGCTTTGGGTTTCATTTTTTAAAAATAAAGGAACAAGTGTAAATGAATGAATGAATAAATCCTGCAGCAAGGGGTTACATCTAAGAACATATTCTGGTTGACCAGGGGAATTATAATCCTGAACAAGAAATAAATAAAAGACCAGGCTACAATTTCAATCCTGCTGCACACTTAACAATAAACCATATTTTATTTGGGACAAAATAATACTCAAAGTATGTCATGCTGATGCTCCTCTTACTCGTTTCTGGCAAGAAGGTCTTAGAACAGTTGTGCTCATTATTAATTTATACAGGACAGGACCTGTTACTTGAAATACTTTAGCTTTTCCTACCGGGTGCCTGATTCTAACTAATAAGCACAATCCAGAGAAAGTAGAACTGGCTTAAATTACACCAAAAATCAATGGAACTTGACACTTAACTCTCCCTTGAAAGCTGTGTCCAATCAGTTCCAAAAATCTCAACACCATAGAATATGTTTTCTGGAACTTGCACAGCAACTCCTTCTATTTTGTATCAATGAATCAGGAATTGCATTTCTCAATATCTGAAACATAAAACCTGGGAGCTGCCGTTTGTTAAGGAGTTGTAGCTCTGACGGGGTAAACTACAATTCCCAGGATTCTTTTTTTTTGGGAGGGGGGATGCACTTTAAATGTATGGTGTGTGTATGCAGTCCAAGTCTTACAGAGCAGTCCTTTGCACATTTACTTAAAAGTCAATCTCTCTGTTAAATTAGGCGAAATAATGCTAAACATTAGAAAGTAAAGGTTCACAGCTAGGGATTAAACTAAACACTCACCAAGAGACCAATTGATGTTAAGCTAATGTTGAGTTCTTGATTGTGAAGCCCAAAGCTTCCAGCAACATCTACAACAATCTGTAGGCAAGTACATGGCATCGTTGGCAAGAAGTCAGTCACAACCAACTGTAGGCACTGGAAGGCAGTTCTTATTAGAGACTCTCTATTAACAAAGCAAAACAAAAATTTCTAGGTTTATCAAATGGTCATAAAATCTCATACTACCAAACAGATGATTGTCCAATTGATACATTCAACTAGATACGTGGTAGCTCTGCATCAGTCAAACTCTTCGTGCTTAGCTGCTTACTCTACAGACCTGTCCATTTTTAACATGCTCAAGGAAGCCAATCCCCTCCACCAAATTATGGGACGTGGGTGGCGCTGTGGTCTAAATCACTGAACATCTTGGGTTTGCAGATCGGAAGGTCAACAGTTCGAATCCCCATGACGGGGTGAGCTCCCGTTGCTCTGTCCCAGCTTCTGCCAACCTACCAGTTTGAAAGCACACCAGTGCAAGTAGATAAATAAATACTGCTGCGGTGGGAAGGTAAACGGCAGTTCTGTGTGCTCTGGCTTCCATCACAGTGTTCCGTTGTTTCAGAAGTGGTTTAGTCATGCTAGCCACATGACCGGAAAGCTGTCCGTGGACAAACGCAGGCTCATTCGGCTTAAAGCAAGCCGCACTGGATAGTCGTCTTTTATTGGACTTAACAGTCCAGGAGTCCTTTACCTTTTACCACCAAGTTGTATGGAACTGGCAAGTCTACACATTAATGGCTTGTCACATGTAATACCGCCATTCTCTTTGACTTTCATATGACCATCATGCAATGTCTTGTATGTGTGGCATAGGTCATTCACTTTACAGAAGCAAGAACAAATCACAATGCACTAAATACATTTAAGGTTTATATTTGAGAGTATTAGTTAAAAGGTTATAAAGTTTGGGGGAAAATAAGCAGCTTTTCTTTTCATATAAACACTAGGTGCCAAAAGATGAAGCTTAGAGGACATCAGAATATTTAATTTTTTAGTTATGTGCTAGAGCCAAAAAAAACTTGTTACCCTAGGAATGAGATTACTATATTTTGCACAATAATTTGGTGCAATAATGATAAAAAAATAAAACTACGGAGCAGCACCACAAAGTGACCTAAAAAATGGAAGCAGCAATGAAGATTAGCAATAGTAAATGTTTGCATCTTGGCTTCAAGAAACTTACCCCTGATCACTTCTGATTGCTCCCATGACTCCAAGTACCAAGGGCCACCCAGGCCCTAGACTGTCACCCTGACTTTGCAAAATCTGTAGCACACATTCTAGTTGCTTGAGCCTAATATCAGGGTGATTGATGTTTGACAGTTCTTTCAGTGGATTTAGAAGTAGCAACTGAAGCCTCTAGAAATAAAAGGGAAGCAGAGACTGAACTTTAGTTACTAAAGCATCTTGAAGCTAAACAGCATCATACTCAGAAGTGACAAGCTCAGTGGGGAAGCAGGGACCTATTGGATACCAGTGGCAGCTGCGGAGGGTCAGAAAGCAAAACACTTAAATTCTACATCAGGTGGTCTACAGCCTAAATCCAGTCTAGGCAGTACAGTGGTACCTCGGGTTAAGTACTTAATTCGTTCCGGAGGTCCATTCTTAACCTGAAACTGTTCTTAACCTGAAGCACCACTTTAGCTTATGGTGCTTTCCGCTGCCACCACACCGCCGGAGAACAATTTCTGTTCTCATCCTGAAGCAAAGTTCTTAACCTGAGGTAATATTTCTGGGTTAGCGGAGTCTGTAACCTGAAGTGTATGTAACCTGAAGCATATGTAACCCGAGGTACCACTGTACTGCCAGCTGCCTCAACTCAAAAGATCCTGGCTGGCAGCTACTTTTCTAGCATATCATCATTAGAAGTGTAGCTACAGCCAGATCTAAAAGGGTTAGAAGAGAGGAGAAAAGAGTGGGAAAATATAAGTGCCTAGTAGCCACCAGCTGTCTATGTCTCCTGCTGCTTACTCATATACAGCGAAAAGTCCACACAAGATGCCTGGGTTATTGCCTCATTGTTACTCGACCTGATTCCCCTAATACCCCACAACCTCCATTCTGCAATAAAGCCTCCTGTTTATTGTAGTGCTGAATCTTGTAAAAAATAGTGAGCAGAAGAAAGAAACAGAAACAGAAGCATCCCTACAGCCTCCAGGTTGGGAGCCAACATACTGTTCTGGTGTCTACCTAGCTAGGTATGAAGCTACTGTAACAAAATACTGGAGTTCCAGTTCTACACTGGCTAACTTAGGAGTAAGCCCCTTAGGTCTGAATCAGCACACATAGGACAGCACTGCTATTTAGCCCAACAAGCAGCCACTTCTACTGGCTGGAAGAGCAGCCTTGACTCCTACAAGTCAGCTATGTAGGATGGGAAATTCCAGAAGCACAGACATTCCAGCTATATATTCATTACGTAGCTAACAATGCACAAAACTGTGGAAAATAACTTCTGATTATTATTGACAATTAATATACATTACTCAACGACTGCTTGCTATGGAGCATAACTTCCAGAAGATTTTTTATTTCCTGGAGCGTTATTTCACCTGGTTCTGAGAGAGTGAAGGATCATGGTTAAATGTCAGCCCAGCCTTGATGAGAGACGTTAAAGCTTCTGCTCCCCATTCCCTCATCCGTGAGTTTGGATGTTGGCAAACCTAAATATACAATATAGCTTTCTTTATTCAAGCCGGAATGCACATTAATAAACATTCAACATTAATAATAGGTTTTCAATCTATGAATTCTTTTAAAATACTGATAACCATAAGCTGATCTGGTACATATATACAACAATTGCTGTGTTATTATATTAATAGTAATTTCTGCGGCCCTTTCAGCATGCATGGTGCTTTGTCATTCTTATCTCATGTGGCTTCTGAAAATAGGAAATACAAGATACATATTTCTTATTTGACTAATAATTAATTCTAGGTTTAGATGTTTTGTATCTTAATAAATTCTCTATCCAATTCCAATGATATATGTGATTGCAGATTTACCAACTGTGCAAGCTGGCCCTAAGCTACAAATGAGTCATTCTATGTATATCAAAATCTCTCTTTGCAGCTCAATCTTTTTCCTTATGAGGTTTTACAATATGATCTATTGCCATCAAACAGCAAAATGAAAAGATTCACTCATTAGCACAAAGTCAAACAGTAAATAAGGAAGACAAACTTGCAAGAAAAACTTACCTTCTGCATAAAAAGAGAGAGGAAGCAGTAGGGAAGAAGTAAAAAAATATGAAACCAAGACAGCGAGCAATAATCTTTAATATATCATCACTGAGCTTTACACCATAAACAGTTTTAATACAGAGATACAGTGTTTCCAAAGTGGGTCCTGTGTGATTAGAATGGTTCTGTAATATTGTAAAATAGATGTTGAGAACTGATCTATTTCTCCAAGGGGGAAAAGCCTTATTGTTTGTCAAGCCTCTAAAACAAAACCACTTTTATGATGCCTATCAATCCTAAAAATGTGAAAAAGTTCATTTGCTAATCCTGTGTGAAAAAGAGATATACACTGCATGTTAAAAAGAGATACTGCAGAAATTTCCCCAAATCCACACATGCATTTCCCTCCTTGCTACATACAGAGCCATGGCTGGGTGGCGGCGGGGTGTGTGTGTGTCCCAGGAATGTGGGACTCCATGTCTCTTTATCTGGTCACCTGGGCTCCCCCCTAGGCCATGCATTCACCCCAGGCCACATCTCTCCCTGGTTCTATTTCCATGCCCTCCTTCTGCTTGACTGATTGCTATGAAAATAAATCTTGCTTGCCTGGATAGCAGCAGGGGTGTAGGTGTATGTGGGTGTATGCACACACTCTACATCTGACTTTCGTGGGGCTGGAATGTAGTCTAGTGTTTAAGGTAAGAGTCACATCCTTTGCTCCACCCACTTTTGCCTCTGGCCCCGCCCTCCATTCATAGAGTTAAACCTCGGTTGTTGAATGTAATCCATTCTGGAAGACTGTTTGACGTCCGAAATTTCCAACAACTGAGGATTCAAAGGGTGATCGGCAAAGTCAATGGAGAAAAAAAGAGGGGCCCTGTAAGCTGTTCAGCTGTTCAGCTTCCGAAAAACATTTGAAAACAAGAGCATTTACTTCCAGGTTTTTGGCGTTCAGGAGCTGAAACATTCAAAAACGGAGCCGTTCGAGAACAGAGGTTTGACTGTATGTGGTTCTCCAGAACAACCCCCATGTGAGAATGCAGTCCTTGGGCTGAAAAACCCCATTGTGGAGAATCACCACCTGTCAGATCGTCTTGGATTTATATTTTTTTCAACCATTAGAATATAAAACCTAACATTCTATAAAACACCCTTATTACTTATCAAGTTACAGAGATCTCTGTAATAAAAGGAAAGCTCCACAAATAAACTTAAAAGAAAGGGTTTGGTCAATCCTATAGAACAGGGATGTCCAACAGGTCGATCACGATCTACTGGTAGATCCCCGCGAGGTTTTGGTAGCGGTCGATCTCTGGCTCCCTTTCCTTAGCGTCACTAAAACTGATTCCTGCCCTGCCCCGCCTTCCATTGTTGTTTGATCTCTGGAAGGGAAGACGGAGCTTTCTTTGTGCTGCTGTTTTAATCCATAGCAATCTTTTTATGAGTGACTTGACCCCTTTGTCCCTTGCCTTTAACCCCCCCCATTAAAGTTTTTTTAACCCCCTCAAAACTGACTGCCAGTTTTTAATTCTGAAAGTAGATTGCAGTCTTTTGAGAGTTGGCCACCCCTGCTATGGAATTTAAATCCAAAACTGCATTTTCCAGTAGGATCCAGTTTGAAATTAATATATGAGAATTTTGTGAGTTTTTTCATTCAATTCAGTATAAATGGTAGTACAAGTCCTTCCATTTTAGCCAGTGAAACTCATTGTGTTTCTATGTTATATATACATTTGTTATCTACAACCAAACTTTTATTGACAACTTAAAAAGACTACATTTTACACAGACTGCAAATGTCTATGCATTTTTCTGTTAAGCTAATCCTGGCATTTTAGCCAGCCATGTAATTAACTAGAACAGACAACTGCTTTATCCTAATCGTATAAAGAGCAATATTCCTATGTATCATCAGGATGCTTCCTTCACTAATTTGCAATTATGAAACAGCTTCTGACAAGTGATTCCCATAAGTGTTTCCATAGGATGGGATTACACATATGTGCACTTAAATCCATATATGACAAACCATTCATAAGCAGTTAAATAAGACTAATATTTGACTTATGAACAGACATGTGCATAATTTCTTCCCAGGTGATGACTATACTAGCACAAGTGACTTATTTGAAATAACTATGGTATGCATGAGAACATTGCAACTATGTAATGGAGTTTATCATGTGGATCCTTTCCAAACTAATCACCATCCTACCAGGAGGAAAAGTACTCAGGCACACATACAGCCTTGTACCAAAAGTCCTTAGACAGCTCAATATTAGATATATCAGAGGAAGTGAACAACAAAGAGTCCTCTTTAATAGAGGTAAATGAATTCCGCCCCCCTGTTTCCAAGCTTCCAGCATTCTTTGCATGCACATTCTCTTTATGGTAAATGATATCATGGGAAACTCCTAAGCCTGGAACTACAATGGAACAGAACTGGTTACCAGGAAGAGTAGCTCCAGTCTCCATAGATGTCAAGGATACAATAAGAGGTGCCTTTTCATTTGAGATTATTAAAATCAGTTTGACAGCACCATCCCACTTACCTAGAATTAAGTCCAACTGAACACACTGGTACTACATCTGAGTAAACATACACAGGATTGCACTGTAAGTATTATGTTCCTCCGTCTACATTTTGTAAATATTTTCTAATACTACACCTTTATTTCTGCCTTTGCAGATGTATGCCTTTAAGTATATGTCAACTTGCCTGGGCTCTGCTTTTCAACATCATCAAAACAGCTTGATTTAATAAGAAGCTATAGAACCCACACTTAAATAGTTTTGAGGGGAAAACAATGCAAATTCTATAAGAAACAAAAAATAATCTAGAAACAAAATAGAAAATAAGATGAAATTAAAAACCAATGTAGCATAATTGGCTTAAAAAAAAAACACCTTATGTTTTGAAGTTTTAATACCACAGAGGAAAAATACAAAGGTTCACCTAATGGTTAGAAAAATATTGTTTACCTCTAGGAGATGGCCAGTCAGTGGTCTCCATAAAATTTCAATCCTATGCATGTTAACTAATCCTGTTTCGAGCAACTTAGCAACAGCAAACAGTGATGGCTCCTAAGCATAAACAGAATTTAAAACAGTCACTTGACTTAACAACCTACTGCATTATATTTTTCCATTTAAAGTGTTTATACTCTGCATTTCTACTTCCTTAAAACAGCTCATTTTCTGAGTTGTTAATCTTTCTATTTGCTGTTTCGCCACATTTTAATATGGTACATTTAAACTTTAAATAAACAATTGCATTAGTGTACCTTCCTGTGAAGCTCACATATCATGTTGTTATAATGCCCCAAATTCAGTAGTAGAATCATTAGAACAATTCATTCTATATGATGCTGACTTAACAAATATATATTGCACTGCAAGAAATTTAAAAACCAAAGCTAGGAGTTAGTTAATTTATAAAGCATGTCTGAAAAGCAGAATAAAATATACCCTACCTTATTATTTCCATAGGCCATGTCCATCGCTTCTAGCGACAAGGAGCAAAGTGCATTTATTAAATGATGTAATGAAACATCATCTAGGTACCTGTGGGAAAGATCAATTATTAGAACTATTGCCAAAAGGGATTAGAAACAAACATTGTGATCTAAAAGTCAGTTCTCTTACTGTGAGCTTTCAAATAGCCTGGAAAGTATGTTGGAGATAACTGGTAAGTCAGTCATAACAGCTGTAGTTAGAACCTGAAAGGATACAATTAAATTATGTAAGCAAATGCAGAACATAAAAATACAAAGTGATTTATTCTGCTACACAGTAAACAAATTCTTACTGTGCTGGGTCCTTCCACAGCTCTTCCAGGCTTCAAAGCACCTCCAACACCAGGCTTTAAACCAAGAATCCATACAAGATGCTGAAATGGAAAACACATTTTTAAACTTAAGTGCTTGCATAAAGGTCCACGTTAAACATTAAACAAGAGTTTAAAACAACCTATGGGTTTATGTGAAAGAACAGAATGTGCCACGCCCTTCACTACATTTCTGCAGTGCTTCTCTTTTGCATTTAGCCAAAGTTTGACTTGTTGCATTGTCCAAACTCAGGCTTGTGCTTTGTTTGAAAAGAAACAAACCACAATTCCAGCTCTGGGAACGTAAGAGCAGCATGCACCAACACACTTCTCATTTACATTAAACAATGTTTTTTTTGTTTTAACTATGGGTTAGTGTGACATTCGAACTAGGCCATAAAAAATACTTTTCAAGGTTTGCACTCCTGTGACAACGGACAAATCCACATCCACATTTCAAGCATATCCTATACACATTTAAAGCCCGTTACTTCCCCCAAGGAATCCTGGGGGATGAAGTTTGTTAAGGGTGCTGGCAATTGTAGCTCTGTGAGGATGATAGTACAGTTCTCAGGATTCTTTGGAGGAAGTCATGTGTTTTAAATGTATGTGGGGTGTGCTTTAAATGTATGGTGTGGATCTGACCAAAGTGTATGAAATGCTAATATTCCAATTTTAAAAATTCTACTTGAATCCTCCAGCTGTACTGTGGATGGTTTTTCCCCAGCTCGAATATGGTGCTTGGCTACCTTCATTACAGTTGCGGGTACATTTTACTTAGTCACAGAAAGGTAAGGGAAGCAAAAATCTCATTTGCTGCAGTGCTGACCATGTTCATGTAAAGCTACAAAAATCGCCATGCTTTAATTACAAAAAGTTTGAAAAGCACAAATGTGTGGGATCGACTTGCATCATGGAAGGAGTTCCACTCAAAGAGAATATCCACCCAAGAAGTTAAAACAAAATGCAAGTCAAGAAAGGTAAATCAAGCATTACCCATTACTCACCTGGAGAGTAGCTAACACAAGTTGCCAGGATGTACCAAGGACAGCTCCATGACAATGAGCCAAGCTAAGTAATGTCTTCATGCACTGTATATTCTTAGAAGTAAGCTAGGAGAGCATTTAAACAGTTAGATTTTTTGAAGTAGAGAAAATAATAGCATTTGTTAAAAAAAATGGTAATAGAAAACACAATGGTGGAAACCCTGCAATCCATTCTTTTATTCACCCCCTCTATCTAGACCTACATGTATGTGATGAATTTACATTGGAGTTAAATTACAGCAGCTAAATGACACTGGAAGAACCTAGCCATTTTAATTCATTCAAACCTCTTAATCCTTCTATTTCAACATGCAAATCATTATGATAGATAGTTTGTCCTGCTATTTTCTACTCTTCAAGCGAAAATGGGGTAGAAAAAGAAGATTCTCCTTTCCAACTGGAAATATGCAGTCCAGGATAAGAATGTGTTGAAGTAAAACCTGCATATACTCAGTGAAATTCTAGGCATTCTTTCTTTCTTTGAGGTTTTACTTAAAGTTTTAAAATTTACTGGACAGATGACTGATATTGTGAAACAGAAACAGCTATTGTTTGAAGAAAAAAAATTTTCACAGTCTTTCCTCAGCATGCTCCCTTTGACTTCAATGGATTCAGAACTCTGGGTTATAAGCAAACATTTGCCACTCAATCTACACAGAGAATGCAAATTGTACATTGCATTTGTTGCACTGATGATGTGAATTTTAGTACAAGCCTGGTCTTTTGAAACTTTGAGCCTGTCGAAAAGAACATTTATTCTGGCTGGTAGTTTCATCTACATATACAGGATATCAAAGAAAAATATTGTTAACTTTAAGGAATTATTTCTATAAATCTGAAACATGCTTGCAGTGCAGAAATTGTGTTTATATTTGCAACTAGTAAATTAAAACAACCTCAATCTTAACCTAGCACCACAAACTCACTGTGTATCTCCTATAAGCTCATGCATATTTTACTATATCTACCTGTATTATCCCATTAATAGTAAAACATGGTCTTTCAAGATTTTAGGAATGAAACAGCAATCTCCTTCTCAATTTGGTCATATTGAGAGTAGCAGCAGGGCTAAGTTAGACAGCTAAAACTTAAGGATAGTATGGAACTGCAGTTTCTTTTCTCCTTAACCATTGTTAGATATTCAGACCACTGAATTCACAGTAACAAATGGAGGTATATGGAATGATAGCAAGAGAGGACACAAAACAAAACATGAAAAAGGCAAGACTCATCCAAGAAAGAATCAGCGAACATTATAGCAATATAGAATGACCACCCACTTCACCAGCACTATAATAGAAAAGGGAAGGTTAAGATCCAAAGCAACAGGATGGATTCTAATGTAAGGGAGCACAGGAACAGCAATCCAGCCATAATGAATGGGTATTCTTCAAGTTAGGACAAATTATTTTGCTACCAAAATACCGGTAAGCAAGGCAAGAGAAAGCAACAAGAGGCAAGTTACTTACCTCGGGAAACTCTTAAAAGGACTAATAGAGAGTAGCAGAAATTGTATACTGTAAAAGAGGCGGGAACGTACTCTATCCAGTCAGCTTAGAAAGGAAACCAAGGCTCCTAACCTAGCACTGGTTTCATAGAAGTATGTGTCTGATGGAAGAACAGGCAGGAAGGGCCCAGAACAATAATCTACAGTGACAATGAAAGTCCCAAGACTGGGCACTCTGGCTTGTCTCATCCAAAATGGCCACCTGGCTGCTGGGAGGGTACCTGAAGAGATGGGTGTGTAGCTGGGCTCCCCCTTCTCTGCATGCAGGAAACAGGGGGGAGAGGAAGGGAAGGAAGCTGGTGCAAATTTTGCTTCTGCTGGGTGGCTGTTCCTCGTAGTAGATTGGTGAAAAAGGAAAACTAAGGGGGAAAACATGGATGAAGCGGCTTGACAGACAAATGGTACAAACAGGAAGAGCAGACAACAGACACACAGGAAATGTCTAAGTTCATAAGCCATGCCCATAAACTAACTATAAGCACCAGTTCCAACATTAGGTCATATTCTAGCATAGCCATGCAACAAAACAGTGCTACGAATACAGAAGCAGGCTGGGTTCCCCAAGCATCCCCGTACTTGTCCCCGTATAAGTGAGTAGCTGACATTCAAGGAGGAGAATGCACTTTAAAAAGACCCTGAAAGTGACTGAGGTGGGGACTTGGGAATGTTTCAGTTTCTAATCTGGGGATATATATAAACTGAAATGTGAATACAAATTAACTGAAGTATTCACCCAAACCTATATAAATGCTTTGTGTAATTATTATATTGATGAAAATAGGATGAATGTAAGTCCATGGCAAACAAGCCATGAATCCAAATGCTGATTCACATCTTATTTGTTTGTAAAAGAACGTCTGCTTCAAAACGCATTAAAAGCACTGAGTGCAAGATTTCTTGTTTGGACATATGGTTTGGAAAGCTGCCATGTACAACTCCCTGACTGGTATATTTAGACCACGTTCTATGCCACCATTCATATGTTATGATGTATGCATATTTGCAACACAAGATTAATAGTACAATCCAATGTGTGTTTAATGGGATAAGTATGTTTAAGGTTTACATGCTTAGGATGGCATGCAGCTTGCTTGTGCACATGAGACTTCCCGTTCCTGTCCTTCTCCCTGCAGGCCCTGCTCCCCTACTTCTGCTCTGAATGGAGGACCCTCCAGAGTACATGTGGGAGGGAGAGAAAGGGGAAATCCCTTTGCATCCGCTGGTGCAGATCTTGTCC
The DNA here is from genome assembly GCF_965153285.1 of Podarcis tiliguerta. Taxonomy (NCBI): domain Eukaryota; kingdom Metazoa; phylum Chordata; class Lepidosauria; order Squamata; family Lacertidae; genus Podarcis; species Podarcis tiliguerta. The sequence goes on along the minus strand of NC_139543.1, from coordinate 28,707,864 downwards.
ATAATCTTTTTGTTGCTACAGACAACCTTTATCCCGAAAGCTGTCACAATATAAGATAGTTTTTCAATGTTTTATTGTGTTTTTATATATGCTGTAAGCTGATGGGCAGACTATAAATAAATGATATATGTTAAGTGGCTCCATCTTTGCACATAAATTAAGATATCAACCACTGGAATTCTGCTAGATACTTTTTGTAATCTGGGTGCTTTTCTAAAAGCTGCAAAATTAGATGCTAATATTTTAAACAGCATAAACTGAATTGCTAGCATTCTTAAATCTTGGTGACCAAAACTGGACACAGAGGAGGCCCTTTCAGTTAAGTGAAATCAGTGGGACATTTCATTGACACACAAAGGTATGCGGCATGCATATAAAATACTCCTGCTAAGTCCCTCAAATGCAATTCCGCATTACTTTCTTCGACTACATGCTCACTCCAATATATCTGCTGGACTATGGGGCAGATGCGTCACTGGACTTTTGAGATAAAAGTGAAAGTCTAGTAAAATTAAACCATCAAATAAGAAAATGATATTTACAAATGATATTTTACCATTACTGTTCCCTGTGGTTGGAGAGCGAGTGGTTGTCCTACTGCTACAACTTGCTGGTGAGACTCACTTGATGGACTAATCATCTGAACGTTCTGCCCCTGGATGGAGTATGCTAAAAAGCAAAAGAAGAATTCTAAGATTTCAATTATAAGATACAGACTTCACCTTCCCAAGACAGAAATTTGGGGCAATTCCCACCTCTCATACTACTGTACTCAGAAAGGTTCCCAAACTCTCTGGAAGAGAGTGGATCCTGCTGCTGTGAATTTCAGGGAGAGGCTGGCAAAAATTGCCTGTCCCCAGCAGAAGCAACCCTTGACCGCAACTCTCCTCAGAAGTTGCCTTCGCCTGTGGGAATAAAGCCTGCATCTAACCCTCTGAAAAGGATATGAAGTTTGAAAATACACACACATAGAAGTAAATTTACTTATTTAAGTTACCAACACCAAACTATTTTTAGGATTGGTAACAGAAGTAACATTTGATACATTATATTTATTTCTAAAAGGGCAAATAGTTCATCCCTTTAAAAATCACAAGAGGTAAAGTAAAAAAAAAAGTTTTCAGTAATTCCACCCCACATCACTGATTTTAATACAGGAAAAGGACACCCATGTATATTAAAAAAAAACCAAGAAAATATATTAGAAAAAAATTAAGGGAATATAGTTGCTCTAAAGGCTATTTTAAAAGCCATTTCTTTTTAAAAATGGGGTATAGTCAAACTTATGGTCTGTGGCAGATATGAAGATTATGCTGTACCTAAAGTTCTTAATACAATTTCCATTGCATTTAAAGCTATAAATATTATTTTCAGTCCATAACAGGAATCAAGCTGCAAGGCTTTAAAGGGGGTGAAGAACAGATCACTCATGTGGGCTGTTAATGAGGTTCTGCCTCTGAAAGAAAAAAAAATACTACTCTTTCAGGATCAGGATATATCTCAAGTGGCTGTAGATAGGGAAGACCAGATTATTTCACATTAGACTATGGTTCACCTTGAACACTTCCATAGCATTATATACTATTCTGCCAAGCACTTGTTTATCAAATATGTGTCTGGAAAAGCAAAAATTTCCAACCATGTTATTGCTGTTTGCTTATAATTGTGTATGCTCTTGTTTACAAGAAGGAAAGTAAGACCAAATAATATCCTTACATTTACCAGAAAGTGCAGCAGTAGTAGTGTTCAGCACAGTTAGGGCGTAATGAGGAGGCAGGGAGCCTTTGCAAATGGCAGTAATGAAGGCATCTCTTGATGTTACGAGACCAAGTTTTCCACACAGTGCAGCCATAGTCAATTCTGCTTTTAAAATATTTTCTGTGGCAGCTTCATCAGTGCTGAAATAGTACAAATAAGCAAAAGGCATGATTCATACCTATAAGAAGAAGCTGAAAAGGGAACACTCATGCTTACACATTTACCATGAGGAAAAAAATCTATGGAAATACTCAAAAAGCATCAGCAGCCATGTTGGCCCATGGGGCGGGGGGGGGGGGGTAGAATCCAAAATTCATAGCAGGTTACTAGGACTAACCAAAATGTCACAAAACGCTGACTAAAAAAAAGTAGCTATAAAGCTACAGGAGACATTTAACTGATCAGGTTTTTTAAATAACACCAGTTTTATAATACCGTATTCTTAAAATCTACACATTTCAGAGATGAAGAAAAAATGATCCCCCCCCCCCCAAACCATATTGATTTGTAAATGGACTGGGGATTAACACTTTTATAACAATATTTTTAACTGATTCATGTGCTATTTATCTGTATTTTAAATCCCCGTTGTTAGTCAGTTTGACTGATTGGCAAACTGTTTGTTGTAAAAACGTGAAGAATAAATAAATAAAGCTGTCTTTTAAGAGTAAACAAATCATTTCCACACAGCTGTGCCATGCATGCTTATAACTGAAGCACTGTAAAGCTAAGTAAATAATAAAATATTACTGCAGAGAGAAAAAAGGCCCATATAATATTCTTAACATCCAATTAATCTATTACTGAGTCACATCCAATCTTTTATACTTTCCCCCCTCAACGTATAATTATGTCTTCTTTAGTATTTGGGAACTCTGCTACCTCGGTACTCAACGCAGTTGAGGTTCTAGGTTTCAAACTTGTTTCAAACCCAAGGTAAGAACAGAAAGCTCTGAAGAATGAAGCGTAATTGTAAACTGACTGAATACCTTGCATCCAGAAGTAAAGACAGTGCAGCAAGTAGACCACACCAGCACGCATTCACCATTTCTTCCCAAACTGCTCTGCTGACTTGGGAGGGGAGGATGAGAGTAATTTTAAAACAACATTTAGTAACATGAATACAGTATAGCGGACTTACTTTCTGATGCATATATATATATATATATATATATATATATATCCCACTTCCAGTCTACTAGACATTTCCAGTAAGTTGGTACAAGACAGGCTATAAGGCAGACCGGGTTCACTTGGACTATCTTTCCACTCTACAGTTTCAGAGTCAAATATGGCTGCCATGAATAACAGCAACAGCCTGGCTGGGAGGTGTGACAAATTATCTAATGAGGACCATAGCTTTGTCTGTCGGGGCAAGTTTTCAAGAGAAAATCCAAGATCCAAAAAAACTATTTTAGGCACCTTAGTTCAGTGGGTTTTTTGAAAAAGCAGACATATGTACATGTTCTTAGAAATTATAATAATGCAAGGCAACTACAAAAATGGGGATGAGTAGGAACCAAAACAAGCATTCCTTTTGAAAAACTAGGAAGAGGAGCAATAAAAAGAAAGAAGTAATTTACATTCAGTTAAAAAGTGAAGGTGAGGAGGAAGTAGAGCTCGCCTACACACAGAAATACCTACACCAAGTCCTATACATCTGTAAGCAGCTTTATATTACTTTCCTTTTATTAACCTTAACCAATACCAATCATTATCACATACCTGTTTCTTTGTCAGTTTGGTCGGATGCTGAATTAAAATCTTGCAGATCTGAGGACTGTGTCGGTGAAGACTGTGTATCGGCTGTTGTTACTTGACTCTCCATTTCAACCTGTCCCAATTCTTCCTCAATCATGTTAGTGATGCCACGGACAAGATCCAGTAAAGAATGGAATGCTACTGACATGGCATAGCCTTCAGGAATTGTGGGTGGCTCAACTTTGTCCAACATCTCTAGGCTAAGATTGGGGGGGGGGGGGATTAAATAAATAAATGTAAGCAAAATAATATGCCCTTGGTACTCATTGTTTAGCTAACAAAATACTCTGTTGCAATATCACAATTTGCAAAGCAAACCAAATATCAGATTAATATTAGAACTGAAATATTGTTGTAAAACTAAGGTTTCTTAAACTGATACTAGTATATTCTGTGCAATCATAGTTAATTGCTCCAAACATCAATGCTCAAAGGAGAGCTAGCTCCCTAAACCTTTCAAATATTTCCCAGATGTATTCACTTACATTGCAATCCTATGTATGTTTACTTGGAAGTTACTGCCAGAGGCTGGTTTGCACATAATACTAAACCATGTTTTAGCACTATGTGAATAAGCTTTGCTGAAAATGGAACAGGCTCTCAAACTTCCTCCTCCTCCACCCACACAGTTGGGAAGCCAAGATTCCTTTCTATTTTAAAGATGATTGGCTTAGCATTATATGTAAACCAAGAATCCTGGTTTAAATTAAGCAATGATAAGTTGCTAAACAAGCCAGTTTTGTGGTTTGAAGTCTTCCTCCGCCCCCCAAGCACTTGGAATCATTGTGCTTTGTCCACATAGTGCTATAGCATTGTTTACCATTGCATGTGCATGAGCCAATTGTGTCCAATGAGGCTTGTTTCTTAGTGTGTTAGTAAGCATTTCAATCATCTGAAAGCCTACAGAAATGCAGGCATTCAATTTATTTATACAGATAAAAAAAATCTACCTTACAAATATAAATTATTCGACACTACAACATATATCTGTGTTGGTAATTCCTTAGGGTCATCGGAGGTACTTTTTAACAGTTATGTTTGTCTTCTGATGTCATAACTAAAGAAACACACTATAATTATAAACCATCCGAAGACTTGAACAGCAACCCAAATAAATAGAGCCTAATAAGAAACCCGAGGAAATATGTACTGAAAGGAGGTTAGGGCACCAGAGAAGAGTAATTTCTAATCCATCTGGAGAAGAAACAGATCTGAGGCACAATCAAGAATGAAACCAATAAACAGAGACACGATCAGAACGACTCCAAGTGCCCACCAGGGTAGCACTTGCCTGATGATACCCAGGGCTGTTTCCAGAACAGATCTTCTCCATATTCCTGCTTAGTTACAACTACTTAGGATGTGGCAAATTCATGGTTTTAAAGATCAATACTTTACTTACTAGGTAGCTTTAGCACTGCCCTGTGTTGACACGCTGAGGATGGGTATCCAGGTTCCTCTGTATTCAAAAGCAGGCAAGACTGTCACACTTCCACCCATCCCTAACATTCCGGGATTCGTCTGTGCTGAGGCTGTACCACCAGGCACACTTCCTCCTATACAGTGAATCAAGTGGGGGAATTAACTGCACTTCAATATTAATTTAATTAGTTAAGTGCAAAATACTGTATATACTCAAGTATAAGCCAACCCAAATATAAGCAGAAGCACCTAATTTTACTACAAAAAACTGGGGAAACTTATTGACTCGAGGATAAGTCGGTTCACCACACCACAAACCTGGTGGTGGCGGCAGTGGCGGAGGAAGAACAAGCAGCCCAAAAGGGCTGCCATCGGGCTGCTTGTTCCTCCGCTGCCAGCGGCAAAGGCGGTGGAGGAGGAAGGAGCAGCCTGAAAGGACCCTCACTCGAGTATAAGCCGAGGGGGGCTTTTTCAGCATAAAAAATGTGCTGAAAAATTGGGCTTATACTCGAGTATATATGGGAACCCTTTTTCTTAATATCATTAAGACAACATTCCTATAAGCAAAGGTTATTCAAACAATGTTTTATCCATCCGTTTTGAATGCCCCCTCCTGGCCAATCATTTCCAGTGCATCTTGCATTTCATTACAGAGGTCTTACCGACACCAGTGGAGCTACACTGAAAAGCTAAAGTCACTCAGAGCTCAGAAATTTAAAATATTAGCAAATTAAACCACTCAAAAGTTATGAGATGCAGCATATGCATTAAGATTTTGAGGTATTTGCTGAAACAGGCACTGGCAGGGTTAGCCCAGGGCATTTTGCCACTAGAGGGAAAATGGGAAATGCTGCCTTCACACCTCCGCCACCTTCACCTGCTGAGGAACCTGCTGCATGGCTGTCCTGGCCCTGGGTGCTGGTATGGTGGTTTAAAAAATACGACAGCTTTAACTGTTTGATATGATAGGCTTCATGCCTTCCATTCAGAGTTACGGAGTATGGCTCTATGCAAGTTCTTCTAAAAGGCTTTATTTTACCGTTTGCAAGAATGATCAAGTTATCATTCTCATGAATACAACTCTTAGTACTAATTGAGCTAAATAAATAAAATGTTTATTGAAACCAGTACTCCTAAGAGGGAATGACTGATAAATGGCTCAAAATAGTCCTAGGGGCTAGTTTACCTGTTTGGTTTGTTGCAGCTGATGCATTCCCAGTATTTGGTACGAGAAACAGTGACTGAATAAATGATCCCAGAGCATTCACGATGTCACGGAATACCTTAGTTGAATGCTGCTTCATATCGTAAGACTGACAGAAGGACCTGTTACACAATTTGGACAGAGTAAAAATGCAGTTATTTAGAAAATGCTTTTGTGACTTCATCAGTGACTCTACATTATAAAACACTCTTTCTTATACTGATTGGAAAGAGTATGTGGTAGCCACAGAAATGCTTCATGTTCTACAGGACAACGTTTAAATTCTAGAATTTAAAACAAATTTAAGGATATTAAAATCAGTGACCCATTATTTGTATACATGCACACCTAACACAATACCTGTACACTGTTATTTCATTTATCCAAATATTTTATCGAAAGCATTACTTCAATTGGTATATGGTATATCAACTAATATGCTTCCACTACCTTAATAACTGAGGTTGCACACAAAGTCTGTGTATCGATTCTACAGCAACAGCTCTTAGCCACTGAGGTTTGTCTGCATCCAGAAACTTCACAAGCAACGATAGAAAGATCTCACATTCAGTTACCTAAACAAAAATACTTTCATTAATTAAAAGAAAATTCTGAACTAGGCATCCTTTCCCTTAACACGGAATTTCTGCTACTAAGGCAGGGCCCCTCCCTGCAAATGTTTGCACTTGCAATTTGGGGAGAAGGGCTATTTGGCACAGTCCCATAGCAAGGAAGCCAATAGCACTTGTGGAGCTAGAGAAAGGGGAGGATGGGGTAAACTGGAAAGCAATAGTTTGCTGTTCCAGTTACACATTCTTAGGCTTAGCTACAGGCTCAGTGGGAACAAGAGGGTGGTGGCAAAGGGACAAGCTGAGCTTTGAGACGGTATATGAAGGAAAGAAGAGGTGGAATAAATAATTTTCTATAGCCTAACAATTTCTGAACAACTAAAGATTGAGGGGAAGCATTATCCTTAGGTTATTCTGTTATCAAGGCGTTACAGTATTGCCACGGTCCTCTTTAGGCATATGTGTCTGCAGTTTCACCTCCCTCAAGTCAAACAGAGGACTATTGGTGTGACTATTTCCTAGCATAACCAGGGATTATTTGTATGCTGACAGCTAAGAGAAAAGATTGTGAAGAAGCCTGTTCTACATTGAGCTCCCTTAAAATTCAGGGGGGGGAAACCACATTTTGCATGGTATTTAAGACTTATCCTGTGCATAATAGTGATATTAAAACCGTCCTCTTACCAGTAAACTATAAAACTGTTTGATCAAAACGGAAACTACTCTCAAAAGGCGCATGCAGATCGGGAAATATGGTTTTTCCACTGGTGCTGGTGAAGATGAAGTACTGGAACCTTGTCTAAATTTTATATTTGGTGAGAAGAGCTTTATCACTAGAGGACAGACCCTTTCTTTAAGGAGGAAGCTGAATTCTTGATGCTGGAAAATAAAAGGACACTGTTAGAAGGCTAACTAATTATACATACATATATATATATATTATATATATCTCAATCATTAAAGTTCAGGCACATATGCTTATACTAGGGACCTCACCAACCTTCCACAATAACCCCTTTGATACCAAAGCTGGGGAAGCAAAATTGATGGACTTTTAAATCCATTGATGAACTTTTAAAATCTGATGGTCATTCACACTCCAGCACTGCCCATTGCCCTCTTGCCCTTTAGATAATCCCCCCATGGGTAGTACTGCTCATTCTGTTGCTCTAAAGTTAACCAAAACACAATCTAAGTATTAGGTTAAGAGGCGCCAATCATACAGATGTTAACAAAAATGGCCGAGTCTTTCCTATTTCAGAAACAAAGGCCTGGATCTTAACTGAGCTTCTGCTGGCAGGAGCATCCCAAGCTGAGCTTTGCTCACATGAAGCTCCTGTCAGTGAAAGAAGCAGTAAGGCAGGCATAGGCAAACTCGGCCCTCCAGATGTTTTCAGACTACAATTCCCATCACCTGACCATTGGTCCTGTTAGCTAGGGATCATGGGAGTTGTAGTCCCAAAACATCTGGAGGGCCGAGTTTGCCTATGCCTGCAGTAGGGCAACTTTCACTAATTCCCCCTCCCTCCAATAGCCCCTCGTGCTTCCAAAAAATCAACTCTGGAAGGTTGGAAGAGCTATGGAACAGCGTAAGAAGCAGTGCAGGAGGATGGGGGGAAATCAGCAAAAATGGCCTCTTCCCTCACTTTCCAGGAGTGGATCCCATACACAGATATTGGTCCCATCTGTGAAAAGGAGCCCTTCCCTTCACAGGTGTCTAGTTAGGACCCCCAACCACAATATACACAGTTTCTAAAGTCTTTGTAGCTGAAATTCCCCTCCCCTTTCTAAAAATGAAAGCACTCACTTGTAAAAATACTTGCGGGAAATCATTGAGGACTGACTCAAGCAGTTCCAGACCAAATGTCCGGGTCATTTCTGTCATGCCTACAAGCCAGTAAGGTGCATCAGCATTAACCAGCTGACAAAGATCCTAAAAAAAACCAACAACACTCTTGTACTTTTATTCTCAGGAATCAGCCTGGAAACCTCCCCACCCCCCCAATTTTCACCCAGTCTTTACTTTGCCATGTAATTCACCATATGGAATTTTTAGACATACCATCAAACCATACTCTGGTATTAACACGTCTGAGTTTCAGTCACTCCTTCCTCGTTCACATACACAATCCTCTATATCCTTTCCTGGTTTGAGGAAGCTACTATTTGCCTAAAGAAGCCTACTATACTTTGCGATTGCCTTGCAAATTGAGTCTAGAAATGGGATCTGTTCTTCATTTTTATCCTGTTTTTCAGAGAAGGGCAAATCATAGTTCAGATGATGATGAACTGTAAAGGTAAAGGGACCCCTGACTGTTAGGTCCAGTCGTGACCGACTCTGGGGTTGCGGCACTCATCTCGCTTTATTGGCCGAGGGAGCCGGCGTTTGTCCGCAGACAGCTTCTGGGTCATGCGGCCAGCATGACAAAGCCACTTCTGGCGAACCAGAGCAGCACACGGAAACGCCGTTTACCTTCCCACCAGAGCGGTACCTATTTATCTACTTGCATTTTGATTTGCTTTCGAACTGCTAGGTTGGCAGGAGCAGGACTGAGCAACGGGAGCTCACCCCGTTGTGGGGATTCGAACCGCCGACCTTCCGATCGGCAAGTCCTAGGCTCTGTGGTTTAACCCACAGCGCCACCCAGTCCCTTATGATGAACTGTAGTTTGCCTTAAATCAGGGCTGAATGCAGGCCCGTGTTTTGCCAGTCCATGATTTTGCATTGCATTAGAACCAGCATTATATCAGAATCAGTCCATTGTTAAGAAATTGCATTTGCCTTTATTTAATTTCATTATTCTGTCCAGCAATTTAAATCCACCAGTTAGATAGTACTGTTTCTTTTTAAGTTTCTGAAAACATTGAGACTATCCTGACTTTCATCTATGCTAAACACATCCAAACCTTTAGCTTCTCAAATTGCTCCCTTTTACCATCTCTGTAGCTCCTCCGTATATTGAGCTCTATAGCTTTTAGAGATAAGCAGAAGAATTATGTCCAGCATGCTATGCTTTTCCTCCATAATATTAAGAATGCTCTGTGTACGTTAACCTTTTCTCTCTCTTCAAAATGCTTGCATCATATTATCTCTCAAACCAAAAGTAACAAATGACTATTGACTGATCTCAGAAGCTTAACTTTGTATGTAAATTAGACTGTATATAATAAAAAGAACGACAAGAATTCAAGTAAGTTCCAATACCTGAAAAAGCATATATGCATCTTTAGCACATGGTTTCAAGGTGCTGACAGATCTTCTGTTACTGTTTCCTTGAATTCCTATTGGTTGCTCTATAATATCTGTACAAAACACAGATCCAGTTCAGAAACACAATGTTAAGAAAGAATGCATGGCTGTTCAATTTTATATATATATTAACTAAGGCTGATGCAGCAACTTGGGGGTTTTAGCAGGTGCTTGTGGTCGACACCAACATTCCCCCCAAAAGTTGCTCTCTCTTTTCCCTCTTGCTACTGCCGGATAGAACAGAGTTGCATTTAGTTACTTTTCCAGTTTCAGGGATGTGACAAGTAACATTCAGAAGGCATGTAGTAGAGAACTGGCAACCAAGAAGCACATTTCTCCAACTAAACACAAGGTAAAATGCATGACTTGCAGTTACTGAACAACCTGCCAATTCAAAGCCGACAGCTTCATTAAAAAACACACACGATGTAACACTTGAGCAAATTGGTATCCATGCTTCAAAAGCCACCTTTCCTTTATCGATTACACTTTCCAAGTTAATAGAATGCTGAATTTTGACCTGGACTGGGTAGGTCTGGGCTGAAATCCCCACTCATCTCAGCATACCCTATGCAGGATTGCTGTGACGATAAAATGGGATAATCTTTGACCTGGCCCTCCCAATTCCTCAGATGAAGCCAGTGGCGGAGCTTCATGCTCCGGCACTGGGGGGGGGGGGGGGACAGAGAGCAGGTGGGGGCAGGGCTGGGGCACATCCTGGGGGCGTGGTGCCCAGAGCAGGCAGGAGGACAGCCATGATGGCACCCCACTGGGATCGCACTGCCAGGGGCAGTGCGCTTCCCCTGCACTCCTCTTCCTCCGCCAGTGGATGACGTGCTATACACTAATCTATTTCCTTTTAGAATCAGGGTACTGCTATATTGGGCTCCACCTACTTATAGCAAACAGACTTTTGCTATAAGTACCAAATGTTATGTAATATTTTAATTGCAACACAAACACATACCCACCTTTATAGTGTTCATCCTCAGCAACGACTCTTTCGAAAACAACAGTAACTACTTGCCGTACTGTGGCTGCCGCAGTATTATTTGTGATATTGTCTTTTGTGAAGTGCAACCGAAAGCAAAGGACAATTGCCTAAAACAAATTTAAACGGTACTCATTACACAACCCAAATAATAATCAAAGCGAAGGTGTAGAAATGATAAGTTTCTAAAACATGAAGTAAGTTGAATTTAAAGATGTTTAAGTTTCCGCCATCCTAAAATGCATCTATCTTGGAAACTGGCTCCTCCTTTCATCAAAAGCCTCTTCACATGTGAAAAGAAAAATAATAATGTACAAGTCACACGATTGCTTCAACACTTTCATGTCAAGAATGCCTCAAGGATGCCCCTCTGACTGTCACCCGTGTGCCAAGTGCAAACAGCAATAATACAAAGAGACACCCTCAGACAGCCTCACAACTGTGCAGCTCTCTTTTACTGAAAACTTGATCCAAACTATGCATAATCCGATCACCATAGCTGACATAACTTTTAATGGATGAGATTAAGTAGTTGCAGCATAATTTTGATAAGCTTGTAGTTTAACTCAACATTTTATTTTGCCAGCTTTAAAACATTTTACATTGCCCAGAAACCTAATTTATAATCTAAGTGTAAAATGATATTGAAAACTTTTTCGGCAAAAGCTCAGATGAAGAACAAATATATTTTGGTCCTTTTCTTCCATGATGCCCACCTGAAGGATTACTCTCCTATTTGCCAGAAAAGGCAATTTGCCAATTGCGAAAAGGGCTATCTTGGATCCCCCCCGATTTTACTACCGTATTTTTCGCACCATAGGACGCACCGGACCATAGGACGCACCCAGTTTTTAGGGGGGGAAATCAAGAAAAAAAAATATTTCCCCCCCCAGCACCAAAGAGCAGCGTACAGGCTGCGCACAACCTCTCCCTGCCGGAAGGGTTGCGTGCGGCTATGGAGGAAGCCAAGGCAGAGAGCAGGATGGATCCCGCTCGGTGTTTTGGCTTCCTCTTTCGCCCAGCGCAACCTCTCCTTGCCAGGAGACGCTACGCAGGGCTAAAGAATCCATAGCCCCGTGCAGCCTCTCCTTGCCGGAGGGGTTGCGCGCGGCTATGGAGCAAGCCAAGGCAGAGAGCGGGATGGATCCCGCTCGGTGTTTTGGCTTCCTCTTTAGCCCAGCGCAACCTCTCCTTGCCAGGAGACGCTACGCAGGGCTAAAGAATCCATAGCCCCGTGCAGCCTCTCCTTGCCAGAGGGGTTGCGCGCGGCTATGGAGCAAGCCAAGGCAGAGAGCGGGATGGATCCCGCTCGGTGTTTTGGCTTCCTCTTTAGCCCAGCGCAACCTCTCCTTGCCAGGAGACGCTGCGCAGGGCTAAAGAATCCATAGCCCCGTGCAGCCTCTCCTTGCCAGAGGGGTTGCGCGCGGCTATGGAGCAAGCCAAGGCAGAGAGCGGGATGGATCCCGCTCGGTGTTTTGGCTTCCTCTTTAGCCCAGCGCAAACTCTCCTTGCCAGGAGACGCTGCGCAGGGCTAAAGAATCCATAGCCCCGTGCAGCCTCTCCTTGCCAGAGGGGTTGCGCGCGGCTATGGAGCAAGCCAAGGCAGAGAGCGGGATGGATCCCGCTCGGTGTTTTGGCTTCCTCTTTAGCCCAGCGCAACCTCTCCTTGCCAGGAGACGCTGCGCAGGGCTAAAGAATCCATAGCCCCGTGCAGCCTCTCCTTGCCAGAGGGGTTGCGCGCGGCTATGGAGCAAGCCAAGGCAGAGAGCGGGATGGATCCCGCTCGGTGTTTTGGCTTCCTCTTTAGCCCAGCGCAACCTCTCCTTGCCAGGAGACGCTGCGCAGGGCTAAAGAATCCATAGCCCCGTGCAGCCTCTCCTTGCCAGAGGGGTTGCGCGCGGCTATGGAGCAAGCCAGGGCAGAGAGCGGGATGGATCCCGCTCGGTGTTTTGGCTTCCTCTTTAGCCCAGCGCAACCTCTCCTTGCCAGGAGACGCTGCGCAGGGCTAAAGAATCCATAGCCCCGTGCAGCCTCTCCTTGCCAGAGGGGTTGCGCGCGGCTATGGAGCAAGCCAGGGCAGAGAGCGGGATGGATCCCGCTCGGTGTTTTGGCTTCCTCTTTAGCCCAGCGCAACCTCTCCTTGCCAGGAGACGCTGCGCAGGGCTAAAGAATCCATAGCCCCGTGCAGCCTCTCCTTGCCAGAGGGGTTGCGCGCGGCTATGGAGCAAGCCAAGGCAGAGAGCAGGATGGATCCCGCTCGGTGTTTTGGCTTCCTCTTTAGCCCAGCGCAACCTCTCCTTGCCAGGAGACGCTGCGCAGGGCTAAAGAATCCATAGCCCCGTGCAGCCTCTCCTTGCCAGAGGGGTTGCGCGCGGCTATGGAGGAAGCCAAGGCAGAGAGCGGGATGGCTTCCCCTTTAGCCCCGTGCAGCCTCTCCTTGCCGGGAGACGCTGCGCAGGGCTTTCCTGGCTTTACTGGGAGGTGGGGGGATTCCCTCACCTCTCCCAAAAGCCCGCAGAAGCCACGCAACCCCTTTAAAGAGATCCTGGCTTCTCCTGGCTTTCCTGGGAAGTGGGGGAATTCCCCCACCTCCCGCAAAACCGGCAGAAGCCGTGAGCACTTTAAAAGGGCTGCACGGCTTCTCTTGGCTTTCCTGGGAGGTGGGGGAATTCCCTCACCTCTCGCAAAAGCCCGCTTTAGCCCCGCGCGCGCTCTCCCTGCTGGAGAGGTGACGCGCGCCTATAGAGACTCCTGCTATAGGCGCGCGTCACCTCTCCAGCCGGGAGAGGGTCGCGGGGGCTGCTTTAGCCCCGCGCGCGCTCTCCCTGCTGGAGAGGTGACGCGCGGCTATAGAGACTCCTGCTATAGGCGCGCGTCACCTCTCCAGCCGGGAGAGGGTCGCGGGGGGCTGCTTTAGCCCCGCGCGCGCTCTCCCTGCTGGAGAGGTGACGCGCGCCTATAGAGACTCCTGCTATAGGCGCGCGTCACCTCTCCAGCCGGGAGAGGGTCGCGGGGGGCTGCTTTAGCCCCGCGCGCGCTCTCCCTGCTGGAGAGGTGACGCGCGGCTATAGAGACTCCTGCTATAGGCGCGCGTCACCTCTCCAGCCGGGAGAGGGTCGCGGGGGGCTGCTTTAGCCCCGCGCGCGCTCTCCCTGCTGGAGAGGTGACGCGCGGCTATAGAGACTCCTGCTATAGGCGCGCATCACCTCTCCAGCCAGGAGAGGGTCGCGGGGGGCTGCTTTAGCCCCGCGCCCGCTCTCCCTGCTGGAGAGGTGACCCGCGGCTATAGAGACTCCTGCTATAGGCGCGCGTCACCTCTCCAGCCGGGAGAAGGTCGCGGGACTATAGCGTCTTCGCTCCATAGGACGCACACACATTTCCCCTTCATTTTTGAAGGGGAAAAAGTGCGTCCTATAGAGCGAAAAATACGGTAATTCATCCACACTAATGAAAGACCTAAATGATGCTTTTCCTAATATTGCTATTTGTGATTGCTATTATTAAGGAAACATAGGAGACCATGGGTCACTCTCAGTCTTTTCCTGAGAAGAATTTCAAAGCTATTACTTGAACAGGCCTGTAGGTATTGTGTAAATAAGCCACACTGATGTGCCATTTTTCTGAATATTTCTTTGGTGTACAATGAAAGACAGCCTGTGAAACTTATTTGAGATTCACCATGGAATTTTCAAGATCAGCTCATATTTATTGGTTAACATATAATGAAATACCACAATTTGATTTATACAGTGCCTACCTTAGAAAGTGCTTCGTCATGGACAACTGTATTGGTTGTTAATAATACAAGGACCGTCTGAAGAAGTTTGAGTTCTTCAAGGCTATTTTCCATCAGTTGCCAAAGCATATTGATAACATTTCCAGCAGCAACCTTGGGAACAAAAATTGAGATGGGCTATTCGATGCCAAGATACTATGTGAGGGGGAAATGACTATAGAAGTGTCAATCATCAATTCCATCATACTTAATAAATATTGAAAATGCTTTTTCACTCTGTAAAGATCTGCAGGGGATCGCCTCAAGCAATATGTTCTTTTCTTTCACTGACCTTTTAAGAAGGCCCCGATCCACCTCTACTGGAAGCAGGGCTGCAACTCACTCAGCCTACCCAAGAAAGAGGTGGGGAAGGGAAAAACTGCTACCACCTGGGAATAACAAAGCACTTTTGGAACTACTGAGATTAAATAGCCCAGAGGCAGCAGTCATAGAAGAGAGGGAGACTGGCTTGCAGAAGAAAAAGCAAAGGCATATAATCTCTTAACCCTTCTTCCCCTGATAGCGGGGAGGGTCAGGGAACCCTGCTAACAGGCTTTCCTTCCAGCTCAACTCCTTAAGGAGAGAATACCATGAGACTGGTTCACTGCATGTGACCCTAGAGGGTCCCAAGAAGGACAACTTGGCCTGTCACTCCTCAAACTTAATAGCCTGAAGAAAGGAATACTAGGGTGCCATGGAGCTTAGAAGCTGGGGAGAATCAGCAAGTGTGATGGGTCCACCAGCAGTATTGGGTGAGGACTCAGCACTGTGCGAGACAAGATGAGGTCACTGAAAAGAGAATTTTTATTTGTGTGGGAATTTCATTCCCTGGGTGAGTGTTAAGTTGTACCAGCAGCCAAAGCCTCAATAAAGCTAGAGCAGCTGACCGTTTTGCATTATAATCCTAAAGTGTAAGGCTTGGTGTAATTCTCCTGGGTGACTTGCATACACCTCCCCTTCCCCTCAGTTTTCAAGTTGTGCTACACCAACATCAATGTTAACACTAGCCAGAGAGACCTTAAACTGCAGTTTGTGTACCAGCGTCTAACCGTGACTCAACATAGTGCCGTAGGTATATTTATATGTTTATGCTGCCTTTACGCTAGCATAGTTCAGCACACATGACTCATCCCCTACCAACTCCACTTTATCCACACAACAGGCCTGTAGAGTAGGTGAGAGTTGTCAAATGGTTCAAAAATATTCAGTGAGCTTCATGGCTGAGTGAGTCTCCTCTAACCTCAACACTCAACATACTACACACCATACTAACTCTCATAATGCTAAATACATTTCATCTGAAAATAAAACTGAAGGGGAATGCTCCTGCAATAAGCCACCCCTAATAATCCCTCTGGGGTAGAGTTACACCTACACTGATTCTAAAGGCTATGCCTAGTCAGTTATCTTATTAGGATACTCTAATTTTTTTAATGATTCTTCAGCTATGTAAATTAGGCAACACTTCCATACCATTACTTGACTACCCCAAGTCTTACCTCTGAAACAACTTCATGAGACATGAGCCTTTGTATAGCTGCTAGACATAGTTGGGTGATCTTTGGTTCTTTCGTTCCACAACCCATTAGAAAAGGCTGAACCACTTCTGAGCTGTTCTCTTTCAAGGCTTTCAAATGGAGAAAAAATAAATATACAATATCACAAGTCCGCAGCTTTGATTAATAAAGAAAACCATCTGTTGAAAATTAATATAATTATAGTGGTATTTCATGGAAAATATATATAAAAGAGATGGAAAGAGTTATAAATTTGGAACTTTTACTTTAATTTTATATCCGCGGTAAGAACCTTTTGGAGCAGCTGCTTGAATCTTCTTTCACCTGCCTGTTTGCACAGCATTTACTCTTTGCATTCACTTTGCTTTCCAAGCCTCTGAATTACCCCATTCTCATACACCATATGCAATATTCTACTGACTCTCCTATGTGCCCAATTTGTCATGGGCAAGATAGCTCTGTGATCCAACACAGCAGAAAATATCTCCTTATGTTCACTGCACAAGAATACAAGAGTCTGAGCAGAGTACTATGGAACTGAAGACTGATTATTTGATGTCACCTTTCCTTCAAAGAGCAAGTCTCAATTGCAGCCTACTTGTTTCAACATAGACTTGCTCTATGTGAACACACTGCTTGCACAGTATAGTAATATTTAATTTAATTGAAAGGTAGCCTAGTTTGCAAAATCGTACATGTGCCAGGTTCTCAAAGATACCCATAGTGAGTCTATAGGAATTATAGTTTTAAATTATACATTGATATTAAACTCTATCTGGAATTTTATCCTTTGACAGTGAATACAATACACAACTTTCAAAACTATAGCTACTGCTGAAGTATATACACTTCTGATTCCAAACATGGAAATTTTAAACCAGATTTTTGTCTTACAACTAAGCAGTATCCAGTATTTTGTCTTACACTTAACCGGGGATGGGGTGGGGAGAGAGAGACTAGCTGAAGAAACTAATTTAAACAAGCAGTTCTTATGCAAATAAGCAGGATTCAGCACTCAAAATTCACTTAAGTATACACACGGTGGGTACACCCTGACAGAAGTTTACCAAAGTTCTGAGCTGGTAAAGAATGGGA
Source organism: Podarcis tiliguerta (assembly GCF_965153285.1). NCBI lineage: Eukaryota > Metazoa > Chordata > Lepidosauria > Squamata > Lacertidae > Podarcis > Podarcis tiliguerta. Next base: position 28,690,522 of record NC_139543.1, on the reverse strand, counting down.
TCCATAAATTATGTTGTATGAAATGCATCTCTTTTCTAGAATCTTATTAGGTACTCTAGGGTGATGGTCTATTTCTTGCACAAGCACAAGGAAGTTTGATCCAGCAGGAAACATCTGCTCATGGGGGAGAAGGGGAAGTGGCTTTTGCCTATTTCCTCTCCCAAATCTGTTCTGAGGGTCCCTCAATCCTCCAGAACAGTTTGGGGGAGGGTGTTAGGTCCATCAGGGAAATCAGCCCAAATTATCTCTTCCCCTTCCATGAGCAGACGAATCTGCTGGTGCCACAGTGCAAAGAACACTAACAGATTATAACCCATAACACTGAGAATTATATTACGAATATCCAGCATACTGAACTACGGAGACAATCCAAAGGGGCATCAGTTATATAACCCCTTAACCCAGTTCTGTAATATCAGTGACACTACAGCAGATTAATTAGAAACAGTAACAGAGATATTGATGACCTTCGTGGTCCCTTCCAACTCTACAATTCTACGATACAAAATAGCATTTCAAATCATATCAGAGCACAATTACTTGAAACTGGAAAAGCCTAGAGAGAGTGAAAGGCCTCAAACTGTGTATGGTTTGTTTGTTTTTTAAAAGAGAAATCTTGATTTGGTTTTCTAGGAAAATGTAAGCAGTGAAGGCATCTATATTAATGCACAGATGTATCGTGTCTTAGAAGATTATTCACAGGTTTATCAAGGCAGCCATTAAACCTAAAAGCGTTAAGACCTTGTAAATAATGTTGAGTTTAAAGAGGAATTGTACAATGTAGATTATAGTACTAGGATATAGATAAAAAGTACTAGTAAGCATTTCCAAGTGCTACTGTATTAGTGTTCTAGGCATATAATATTTGAAGTCTAATTAGATAATTATTCTCCCTAATTAGGGCAAAGGGCCATAGTTCAGTGGTAGAGCATCTGCTCTGCAATGCAGAAGGTTTCTGAACAATCCCTGGCATTTCCCGGTAGGGCTGGAAATGTCCCCTAGGCTGAAACCCCAAAGAGCTGTCAGTGTGGTAGGCAATGGTCTGACTCAGTACAAAGTGGTTTCTGAGGTTCTATTATGTCATATAAATTTACACTGGGTGTGGGTGGAATTCCACTGTTGCTGTTTTCTAGGGTGCTTATGTCTTTTAAGACTAATCCCGAGTTTTGTTACTAGTTGTAAGTCTTGCCCATAATGCTATTTGTGAGGCTGCAACTGTCTTCCATACACTAAATCACTGTATGCTATCTAGTTCTTTAAACAGATATGATGAGATGCTTCTGTCTCTTAGTGCAAGTTTGTTTGGATTATAGCTGACATTACCTGTCATAGCTTTCCCACTTATGTCAGCATTCATGATAGCAATGAAAACAAAAGAAAAATAAATTAAATAGAAGTGTTAAAGTGAAAAAATAGGGCAAGAACTATTCTAAAGTATATTCTTTAAGTAATACTAGAGTAATTATTCAAAATCAACTAATCTAAACAATAAAAACTAATTGTGGCATCATTTTTGCTGCAACAGACCACCTGCCCCTGCCCTTCTGTACTCATGTACTTTCAAGTACACAGAAGCAACTATAAATATTTTCTCTGGTGACACTAACGCTTAAGACTTGCTAGTGCAACATCACACTTAAAAGAATAATAACCAACAAGAGAAGTATTTTTCTAATCTTAATTAGTTATTTAAGATACCGGTTGTGGACCAGTAAACAGGAGGAAATGGAATAGAAAAATAAAGCATTTTTCAAAGTCTATTGGTTCATAACAGTAATATGAGTGAATATAAAACTAATCAGATTGGGTAACTGGAATGAATATGGTAACAGGTAAATTTCAAATGAAAGATTGAGTTTAATAAGGTTCACTTCCAGGAAAGTGGGTATAGGTGTCCTTGGTGACATCATACATTTTCCTCCATAAAATCTAAATAATACAAAGTTCATATAATACTACCACAATATTGGAGCAAGGTACACATGAGAACAGTTAAATTTTTTAAATGGACAAATTATTGGGAGGTGGGAGAGGAAAGTTGGTGAAAACATTTCTGTTCTGGCAACTTCTTGTTGCACTGGGCAAATGGGGCTCATATATGGTAAACTCTTTTTACAGGCAATTCTTTATATTTTTTCATTATGGGCGGTCTAATTCTGACTGTTGTTGCCTGGGGTGGGTGGCTGACAGGCACTTGGGAACCCCAGCACAAGGGGATTTCTGCAGGCATTACCAAGACCGCTGCACAGGGCTTCCAATCAGCAGCATACTTTCCAGGATGACAGAATAGAGAGGTGTACTTGAAAGTGATTGTGAAAGTGATGCACAAGCCTCCTATTTGTGCATTGGCAACCACATCTCTACCTGCCCCATACATGACGTCACCTGCCCCATGTAAAGCATCAGATGTGGGGCAGGTGGTGAAAAAAGTCTTGTGGGCCAAATTTCATGGAATGCCAAGTTTGACCAGCGGGCCAGACATTCCCTAGCCCTTGTTTAAGAAGTGGGCATGCGGTATCCAGATAAGCTCCAATTTAAGTACTAGTTGGAAGATCTTCAGAGCTACTTAGCTTTAGGAAGGGAATTACACAATTTATTTGAATTTTGTATGCTTTCAAATCACTGCCACTTTTGTGCCATCTGCACAAAATTATCTCTGACTCCTACAGACACTCTTTCCAGTTGTCTTCACTTCCAGTTTGCAAAACATCGTAAGAAGCCGTTTTAAAATCTCTGAGATTTGGGGATATTTTACTCTCTCAATAAGTACAAGCAATATATTAAATTGTATTTGGTTACCCTAAAATTCTACATTAAAATCATAGATTCATTCAGTAATTAATATAACTAAAGAAAGAAGGCTGAAACTGGCAACATTTCATTTACTGTCCATTAAATTTCACAGAATGAGTTGTGGGAGGAATGTTTTGGAGAGGTCCTCTCTATCACTTTTACTTCTCCAAACACACCCATGCAGCAACACATCCTTTCCTCCATATCACCAGCAATTTTGCTTCTTTGTTCTGCTGTTCAACTGGAAGGAGACATCAATTTTCATTTGGATGACCCATAACATAGTTTGGAATTGGGGTGGGGGAAGAGCAGACATGTGCATATTGGCTTAGTCTGCAGAAGCCATTTTCCTGCAGCATCTCTCTCATGAAACAGGGCACCTACATCTATAAAATGTTTGTCAAACTATAAGTTTTGAGTACTTCAGTAACAGCTAATACAGTAACATAATACATTATTGTTGTTGTTATTTGTATAATGCAAATAGCAGTAAAAAACATAGAACACAATAAGGAACAGGGGGTATACAACCCAAAATAATCTATGGGCCAACATAAATGATATACCCTCAACCCCGGAAGACTGTCCTCTACAGGATGGTATTGAATTGCATCCAGTTCTGTGCTTTGTTTTGGCACAAGACACTGTACACTGTGTTAACTTACACCAATAATAGCTAAAACACACAAAAAAGCAGGGTGTGCACCCTGTATTAAGATTGGTATCACTCCAGATCATACAACCATAACTCCAGGAGTGTGTTTCTACATATTCTGGCCAATAGCATACTCAGGGTCACCATGACATCCATGGGGCTGCCCCAACGTAGCTCAACATTAGTAGGAGGGCACACTCAATATTTGTCATCCTTGGTTGAGAAGGGAGAAGATAAACTGGGGGGTGGGGTGTTGTTGTTGAGTTTTAGAATTTCAGAATTCTAAAACTGCAGGAATGGAGGACCTATTAAAATGGCCAACTCCTGGAGACTAATGGATTCAAATGGTTTTCTGGAGGGCCCCAGGGAGCTTTCCAATTGGCAAGGCTGGCTCTTCTGCCAAACACGGAAGGTGACATGGGAGTTTGAACACCCTTTCCCAACGTGCAAAGTAAGCAGAGCTCTGTGTTATGCTCTAGAGTGAGAACTATTAAGCGAATGAGCAGGTGGGGGGAAATCACAACAAATGTGCTCAGGTCAGACTCTATTCAGTAGATCTGAAGGTGCAAAGTAAGCTTACTTCTCCTCTGTGCCCCAGTTTTGTCATCCAGTGCCGTTGTTCTGGGTGGCTAAGGCCTGTTACCTGTGGGCCTAGGCACATGGTAGAGCCTGTGACTGTTTGCAAGGCATTATGAGGATAAAATCACTTGCATCCACTGGAACTTGGACTCCAGGTTTTAGAGCAGGCAATTCTGGAGCACTTATTTGTTGGATGTTGTCGGACAGGTTTCAGTTGTTGCAGCCTGAGGGCGTGGACAGAGCATTTGGTAAGGTTTGTGCAACAACTGTTGGATCCTTGCCCCTCTTCATTTACAAAATTGGGCAGGGAGGGGTCAGCTGGTTGAACTAGGAAGGTAATTAATGCTTTCTTACAAGAGGGAATGGATGCATTTGCATGGCATGCCACTGGCTTCACATTGTGGAGCAACACAACCCTCTATACCCAGTTCAAATCAAATGCTAAGCTAGGAATCATAGTTTGCTGGGGTGGGGATAATGAGGTGGAATCCTAAAGAACGTGAACAGGTGCTTGCTGTGTAAACTTTCCCTGAACTTGAGTACCTGGAAATCAGTGAGGATTCAAACAGGATCTTCAGACACCAAAGACTATCCCAGAATTTTGATAACTGTATATATTTCACCTGCTTTGATGAAAAATTGGACTAGCACACTGTCATAACTTTTACTGAAAACCCATAGACTATTATTATCTTCATGTTCTAAAAGCACTAAAGATATTCAACACCAAATCACACACAAAGCTTTGATTTAAAGAGACTTAAAATGAATTTTCTGATTAGGATTTTTTGGTGTTTGCAAATATTTACCTGACAAGACATCACTGTTTCGTGCAGCTATCGTTTTTACTTTTATTATTCCTGACTCAGCAGCCTGTAAAGAAAAGACAAGAGATTATTAATTTATTAGTTTTTTCTTAGAAGCATTTTATCCTATTCTTCAGCTGAAATGGCTCCCACAGCAGCTTACTAAAATCAGTAGTAAGTCATCGCTGACCTCAGGCTTACAATCTAAAAGCTACTTCTCAGACTGTACTATATGAAAGCAATTCTTCATTTAACAGAAGTGAAATTAAAGTTGTTATGCCTGCAAAATCTTGCGGCAGAAATTGCTTCCCATGAAAGCATATTTCAATGCCCCAGAATGTGATGTATTAACAACCAAGTCTTATTACATCTCCCATCTCCGCCTTAAGACCTTCACATCGTTATCTCTTTATTATTTGCAAATTTTCTCACTTTTTAAGGTCCCCTATGATATACCCAAGTGCATTCAATAAACGCCTAGTTAAAAAAACACAGTTCTGAGGTGTTGGCATGGAAGTTGCTTAAAGGATAAACATAATAAATACACAATTTCTGTATCCCATGGCAACCCAAACTATTTTTTTCTGAACTCATTCATGTTTCACACACAATATCCAAGGCATTCAGAGAGGTAGACATGAATACGAATCTTGTGTCTACACAGATAGCGTGCATGCACCAATCAACACAGTCTATACTTCCAACCACTCCCTTATACACAGATTAGATGCCAACTAAATCTAATACACAACACTCTTGTTAATGCAGCAGAAAATCCAACAAGGGTACTGTAACTAAAAAGATGTTAAAACATTCTTGACTCAGCTGAAAAGTTAACTAGAATGCCACAATGTTCTACTTTTTATGTATTTCCTAACAAGGTTCTGCTACAAAAAAAAAAAGTTAAATGAAACCAGGGTTGCAAGATTTTATAGCTCAATTCCAATCAAAAGTAAGTCCCATTGAGTTTAATAGAAGTTGTGACCAGTTAAGTGTGTATAGAACTGCATTATTAGCAAATTAATAAAGTACTTAATCACTCTGTTTTCCCAAAGAGAAAAAAGATACCAGAGTATTTTGTGTATTTAACATTAAATAGTAAGTTTTCATGACATTCTATGTAGTCCAATTTTAAACCACATATTCTTATATCAAACATTGTTTCATATACAACCTTGGGGGAAACTTATAGAAGCTAACATGTCTAATATAATAAACAACTTGTTCATATTTCTTTCTGTTTCAAGGGCTTCTGTAAATGACTACGTTAAAGAATCCAGTTTAAAAACCTTGCAAACCATCACACAATCAAGCATATTGCCTTATCTGAATGCCAAAGTGCTGTGTGAACTGTGTGAAATGAAATTTAATTTAATTATTTTTGTAACATCATTTGCTAGATGTTTAAAACAGCTCCATAAAACGTAACAATCAGAAGAGGGGGGAAACAAACAAGCACGAATATTAAAGGGGCCAGGAGAGGGAAAGGTGGGAGAATAAAATATACAACTAGCTTTGAATTATTGACATATATATTTACATATGTTTTAGGGAAGCTTTTAATGTTTAACAGACTATTGTATTTTAATATTTTGTTGGAAGCCGCCCAAAGTGGCTGGGGAAACCCAGCCAGATGGGCGGGGTATAAATAAATTATTATTACAGTGGTACCTCAGGTTATATACACTTCAGGTTACATACGCTTCAGGTTACAGACTCCGCTAACCCAGAAATATTACCTCGTGTTAAGAACTTTGCTTCAGGATGAGAACAGAAATCGCGCAGCAGCGGCAGCGGCAGGCCCCATTAGCTAAAATGGTGCTTCAGGTTAAGAACAGTTTCAGGTTAAGTACGGACCTCCGGAATAATTTAAGTACTTAACCCGAGGTACCACTGTATTATTATTATTATTATTATTATTATTATTATTATTATTTTACAGTGCAGCTCCTTTAATAAGTGAAGTTAGTACATTTTAAAGACTAGTGTACAGCTGAAAAATTCAAAGTCCTTTTAAGTATTCCTATTAGCTTGCTAAATATTTTACCACACCAATGCCTGTGCTCCTAGATAGCAGATAACTTTGCCTCAGCAGTAACCTGAACCTTCTGTAAAACTGCAATCCTAGTTCAGAATCTTGAAACTGCTGACTCAGCTAGAAAGGCAATGCTACTCAAAATTGTCAGCTTATGCTGACGGACTCTAAATGAAAGCAGGGCAGGAGCAGAGCTGTGGAGGACTAACAGTCAGCCGTATCAAGTAATTGCTAAAGCTACCTTGCTGAGGACAATGAAATAAATGGCCTAAAACCACTTTTAAAAGAGTGACACTAGTTTCTCACAGGAAAAATGTTCCCAAATATCTTTGGTATAGAGCCCAAGGATGACAGTAGAACCTTGTGCCTATTTCATGGACAGTTACAGGGGCAAAAGAATAAGCCACAGAAAGTAGGTTTTACAGTGGTACCTCTGGTTATGAACTTTATTCGTTTCAGAGGTCCGTTCTTAACCTGAAAATGTTCTTAACTAGAGGCATGCTTTTGCTAATGGGGGCCTCTTGTTGCTGCTGCGCTGCCGGCACACAGTTTCTGTTCTCATCCTGGGGCAAAGTTCTCAACTTGAGGTAATTCTTCCAGGTTAGTGGAGTTTGTAACCTGAGGCATTTGTAACTTGACGTACCACTGTATATACAAAAGAGTAACCACCATAGTATTACTCAGCATACAGATATAGCCTGGCTTTGTCCAGCACATGTATTAGTGGTACATGGCACAAAGACTCCATTAACCACAGGCCATGGCTTCACTGTCTGTTTGCAAGATCACACTGAGCATATGATTGTACTTTTAAATATATCCCTTCTAATCGTAAAGTTTTTATTATCATGCTTGAACATAGATTGACAATGGAAGTTAAATGTGTATAAACTGAAATTCAACACAAACAGGTTTTCCATTTATCCCTATAATTTTATTAATGTTGTGTCATTACAATTTGTAGCCAAGACCATTAAACATTAAATCTGAGCCCCCAAAATCTGCTCTGGCGGGTGAACCTGGATCATCTGGTAATAAGTCCCAATGCGTTCAGCGAGAGCAGATGTGCAATGGACTGCACTGCTAGTGGATATAAGGCATTACAAGCTACATAAAATGAAGCATTATAGCTATACACCTGCCAAATTATGTGGCGTTGGAATGATAGTAAAAATACTAAAACAAAAAAATTCTGCTTTATTTTCATGTACAGGATTCACTACTGGGTTTAAAAAAATGGTTAATGTTCCTTGTGCAATGAGTACCATGCAGTTCAATGCTACTTTAGAAACCAGACATGTAGTGCAGGCTAACAAAGAACAAAGGTTACTTTATATCCTGCCTCCCCCAAATGTTTGTTCTCTCAAATTCTTTAAATTGTGAATATATCCTACAAAAAAGGAAATAATAATAGGCGGGTCTAACTGTAGCACTTTAAAATAGTGTATTTACCAAACAGTCCACTTTCTGTTAGCCCTGATATTCTAAAATATTGCATCTTGCATACTGTAGAGTTGTAACATTTTATGGAAACTAAAGGAAAATTCTGTAGAAACTGTGATTCTCAAATTTTGTTCTTAAAACTTTGAAGACTTACTACTCAAATCTGCCTTAAGGAAAGTCAATCTTCCATCAAATCAAGCAATCATTTCTCTCCTACTCACATCCTTCAGTGCTATCTATGATGCTACCTACTACTAACTTTGCCACCAACTTGGCAAATCTACAAACCTGATGCATGACTACGTGGTGAGTTACACCCAAATGTTTTGGATTTTTTTGCATGGAAGGCTTTGACTGAAGCTCTAATAGCCCCCCCCCCCAGATCATCTTCATCTTGTTGTTATTATTATTATTGTTGTTGTTGTTTTTATTATTATTATCATTATTATCACCACGACCATCATCCCCACGACCATCATCCCCACCCATCTGGAAGCTCTGGGTGGCTTCCAACACACATCAAAACATAATAAACCGCCAAACATTAAAAACTTCCTGATTCAGGGCTGCCTTCAGATGTCTTCTAAATGTTGTGTCGTTCTTTATCTATTTCACATCTGATGGGAGGGCATTCCACAGGGAGGGCTCAGCTGCTGAGAAGGCCCTCTGCCTGGTTCCCTGTATCCTCACTTCTTGCAGTGAGGGAACCGCCAGAAAGCCCTTGGAGGTAGGCTTCAGTGTCCGGGTAGAACAATGTGGGTGGAGATGCTCCTTCAGGTATACAATACTATTACCCCCACCCCGTCAAAAAACCCTTTCATGGGAATATAATTTAATTGGCATCTTCGTTTGTGTCCTATAGGTTGAAGCTATGGATTTTAAGTACACCCTAGAACACTTTTGGTATCAATGAGGTGAGGTTCGCACCATACAACAGAAGACCCTTTGCTCCACATTTTAATCAAGGCACAGTACAACAAATCTATAACAAAGTACAACAAAACATTAGAACCTCAGGTTAGCACATTAAGAGGTTGTTTTATATCAAATTAACATATTTGTTTACTTTCCCATAGCCGCCTTATGGAACGCAATGCTAGCAACATGCAATTCACTTCAAATCATTAAAAACATCACTACAGTCTTAGCTTATTGATTTCAACAATCAAGAGCTCCTGAATTTTTACAGGGGCAAATGTCATTACACAGAGATGGGAACCTCAGGCTTGGGGGGCAACTGCAGCCCTCTAGACATCTCTGTATGGTCCTTCCCCAAGCCATGCTCCTTACCCGCCCTCCATGCTTATGACTGGCTAGAATGTGGTCTGATAATACTCTGATGGTAATATCACCTGGATGGACAATGACAGCAGTGCTGAAGCACCACACTCTGGAAACAACCATCCAAGTAGGACCAGAACCACTGCAAAACAGTGCCACCCAACCCTAACTCATATTATATTATTATTAGTTATGATTCTCACCTTCGGCATTGATCATTTCACTCTGCAAAAAACAAACTTTGCTTGATTTACTTAGTTTTACAATATTAAACAGGGCATGCTTCTCAGAGCTCAAGTTCTTAAAATTCTGAAGTCCTTACCAAAGTTTGAAGACTCACATACGCAAACCATCAACAACAACCTCTCGCAAGTGGGACAAGACAGCAACATGATACGCACATGGGAGCTGTTCCAAGTGCCACTTTCAAATTTAATATACAACGGAAACCTGCTTACCTATCGGTGGCAAAACAGGAACAGCTTGCAAACTCGTTTGGGTAATGCAATCCTTGTTGATTACCCAAACAGTTGCTACCACCAGTGCCTTGAAACCTACTATATTCAAAGCCGCCTGTCCCCAAACAAGGGCCTCCAAGTTATCCTAACAGATGATAAGAAGGCTTTTGCCTATCTTTTGAGCGGTATCGATTGCCTCCCCCAGCAAAAAAAAAAAAAAAAAAAAAGGGCACCATTGCTAAGCCTAGGAGATGCACACTTAAAAAGTTCGCCCACTAGAGAGACTGAAGTCTAGGAAGAGGGAGGTGCAACCGGGAACTGCTTGTTACAAGAAAGTGCTGCAAGCGGACCGTGGTGGCCAAGTGGTGCAGACGTTTGCAATGTAGACGCAGCCACCCGACTCGGTTCCACTCCGGGATTTCAGTTCTCAACGGGGGTGGGTGGAGAGGAAAGGCCTCAGCGAGACCCCACGTACCTCTTCCTAAAACAGGCCGGGGAAAGGCCAACACGACACAACAAATACACACAAACACTGACACGCCCCCCCCCGACAGTCCAGTTTCTCTCCCCCCCAAAAAAATCCCTCACCTCCTTGACGGGAGGAAATTTCTTCCGGCACTCCAGGCTCAGGGCCCGCAGGTCGCCTTGCATGTTTTCCAGCAGTTTCTTCACGGCCTCGGGGCTGCTCGTCCCGGCCATGGCTCCTCCGCCGTGTGGGGAAGGCAGCGACGCGAAGCCGGCAAGGGACAGGCCCGGCCGAGCCAGCGTCGCCGTCTGAATGTGGCGGCGCCCGGAGGCCGTCAAGTCCCGGGCGGAGCCACAGGCAAAAGCAGCAGCACCACCAGCCGTCTCAGCCTCCAAGGCCGGCCCCGCCGCGTCCACGTCCGCTCCCGCTCCCACAATGCCGGGCGCCGCCGCTGCCGGCGCCGCACGTCAGGCCCGCTTCCGCACGACGGAGGCCTCACGAAGAAGGGGCGGCGCGAAGGAGGGGAGGCGGGCCCGCAGGGCGGCGCGGCCCGAGGACTGCGGGGCTGAGGCGGGTCTGTCAGGGGCGGGAAGATGGGGGGCAAAGACGGGGCGCGACCCTGTCCGGCCTTGGTTTGTACGCAGTCCCGGAGCAGAAGAGGCCGTCGGTTCCTCAGAGCATGTGCAGTCCTTGCTTCTTCCCCCATGCAAGGTGGCATGGAGGGGATTCCAGCTCCTCTTTCTTGAAATCGCCGGCAATTATTTCCTTGCGTCACCAGCCCTGTTCAGGGAAGTTTTTAGTGTGGGATGTTGTCTTGTTTTCTTACTATTTTTTTTTGTTGGGATCCGCCCGGAGTGGCTGGGTCAGCCCAGTCAGATGGACGGCATATAAGTAATAAATTATTCTTATTATTATTTTTATCAGCAGCCCCGACTCGGCTTTTTTTAAAAAAGGTCCCTGCCACTGCCTCTCAGATTTTCCATATCAAAGAGATATGGGATTATCCATGTTGTTTACTGTCAGCTCAATGCCATATACATCCTTACCCCGCCGTAAAACCTAGTGAGTTCGGTAGGTCTTGCGCAAGGGAGAATCGATGCAGGTTCGCAATCTTAATAAGCATTTTGAACCATCGACATCACCCGTGGCTGGCAAATGCTCCTTAATCAAACAATGAAAATTGTGTAGCACGTTGCATTTACCTTTAAAAAAAACAACCCAAAAGGTATCTGTTTAAGATTTGTGTTGTATCCCGCCCCCTACTTTAAAATACCAGTGTTAATTGTCTATTATTTTTTTTACGGTTCAGGGCAGGGTTTCCCAAACTTGGGTCTGCAGCTGTTTTTGGACTACAGTTCCTATGATCCCTGACCACAGGTCCTGCTAGCTTAGGGATGATGGTAATTGTAGTCCAAAAACAGCTGTAGAGCCAAGTTTGGGAAACACTGGATTAGGGTAGTAACGCCCTTCTGTTACTGATAATAGCTTCAGATGCCAACACCACTGCCAGTAAGGGAAAACTTGCTTCCATTATGGATTGAGTGGGTTACAGCTGATCAGCCCTGTTGCTTTGGCCCAGAGGACCTTTGCAGGAACAACTGTTGCCTGGCAATTGGCAGGTGCCAGCAGGAGAAGCTTGCGTCCATCATGGGTTGAATGAGATCCAGTCGCTCAATCCTCTTCCCTTACATCGGAGAACACCAATGAAGGCCAAGCTTGAATGCAGGAAAAGCCACCTGCGTAACCCCGTAGTGGCATTTCTTAAGTAACATTTTTATTGTGAGAATTGTTTTTTTGTAAGCTGCTTGGAGAGCATCCCAGGGTTATGAAGTGAGATAAAAGCATTATAAATACTATTCTTGGGTGTTTTGTTTGTTTGTTTGTTTTGCTTACGTGTGAGGTGCATTTACTGATATTAGTATCCATGCTTCCAGTTCTTGCTTCTTTAAAGGGGAAGTTGGCAGCTGTCCCTCATTTTAAGATATACATTCCTTATGCCAAGATACTACAGTTCTACAATGTGTACTTAGTGGAACAGATTATAACATTGCCAAAGTTGCGTAATCTAGAAAGAGCCTATGATCTCTTCATGAGCAATCGGCAGCAGACCTAGGCGAGCAATTTGCCTCACAGAGCCTCAGGCTAGCCTGCAATCGTTCCTAAGGCTCCTTTTTATCATGCACCCTCATTTACTTTCAGCTTGTGACAAGAGTGATGCATCCCACATTACGTGTTTAGCTGCACAGTTTAAGGTGTGCTCTAAACGGAGTCTAATTGTCATGAGCACATATTTGAAAATGTGCGGTAGAGAAGTAGTCAGCAGAGAGCTAGGTTTCCCTACATTTTCCTGACAAGTGTACATTAGCATCAAGAGAAAATATACTGCTGTGTTAAGGTGTGGAAAACGCCAGGGGGTGTGGAGGGGAGTAAATGATTTTCTTTATCTGCCTCCTCACCAGTACGAACAGAGCTGACAAACCAGGAGCTGGGCCAGAGGATTGTGGACTCTGCCAAAACCTCTCCTCCTTTCAGCACTAGGCTAGAGCATCAAGTCATAGCTATAAGTGGAGGATGTGCTACTGACTCTTCACTTCTTGTTCTATTCAAATATGGCTCTTGTTAAACTAATAGCTCAATAATACTGGCATGGTGATGACTTAAGAAAAAAAAATTAAGAGCCACCATGTCATTGTGACACTACTGTAAGACGTGTACTTGATTAAGATTACATTTATGCACATGATTGATTAAAGCATTTGCCTTTAGCATGGCTACTCACATGCCCAAAATACGTAGCCTCTAAAATATTTTAATTGCAATATCCTGCCACATTGCCTTAATTGTACCTTGCAATCCAATCCTAAATGTATGCTGAGGTAAGAATACATTCAAGTACTTCAGTAATAAGGAAATACAGAATATAGCTAGAATACTGGCTTCTGGCTTTTTCTTGGATTAAGAATGCATACTTCTGAAAATACAAACTAATGCACATCAAATAAAAGAGACTGGATTAACTTAAATGAGTTAGCAAACTCTTTGTTGGTAGTGAACAGCTTAAGTTATAAGAAGGTGCAATGTTAAAACAACTATATAATTACTTGAAGCCAGAGGTTTTCAACCGTTATTGAGTCCATGGCTCCCTTGACCAACCACCTTCTTTCTGCGTACCCCTGTGGGACTCAGAAACAAGTTATGTCACCTCTTGCCTGCAGAGCTGGCTGCTTCTCACCTTTTTCCAAACACCCTTGTGGGGTGCGCCCTCAGCCTTCTCTCCTTGGGTGTCCTCCGGGCAGCTGCCGCCGCCTCTGGTCTCTGAGCTGTCCCACCTCCTGCTCAAGTAAGGTGTCTCCTCACACTGCCCCACAGGGGCCTGGGAATTGGAGACCTTCAGCCTTAGTGGCGCAATGGAGACTGGCCAAAGGTGAACATGAGGCCAGCATCTTACCTGTGGCGGCAGCAGGCACTCAGCTCCCAGGCAGGCATTGCACACAGCAAGCACATGAAAGACCAGAACAGCGCCTGCCTGCCCACCCTCCTGCTTGTCTGTTCATTTCCCAACAGCAAGGGCCGGCGGGCTGGGCTCCCTCACCAGCTTGCTTGCTTACTCTGAGGCCACCTCAGCTCCTAGCAACCAGCACCCCCTGGCCAGCCCCAGAGGCACCATTCGCCTGGGGAGCTTGTAGCCAGGGCTGATGCAACAAACAGCTGTACAAGCCTTGGGGAGGAAGAGAGGCAAGAGGGCATCAGAGGAGGGAGGGAAGGAAAGAGGGACAGAGGCCAGTGTTGCCCACGGCACCCCTGAACATCATTCAAGGCACCCCAGGGTGCCAAAGCACTCTGGTTGAAAGCACTCTGGTTGAAAACCACTGCTTTAAGCTATTGTAAAGTATCCTGAGATAATTTGATAAAGTGTAGTACAAAAATATTTGAAACACCACCAGGTATTCATTGTATTAAAATTAGCATTTGAGATCCTAAGGGATCAAAAAGCTTCAGTCTCAAGTAAAATCCACCACTGTATCTACACATTAGCCCACCAAATGATCAACCAGTATCATCCAGATTACAGTATGCCATGGACTGAGAATAGGAATGGGAAAATAGTGCACTGCAAGGGTACATGGCATACACAGAAAACTCAAGAAAATACAAAAATTAAGCTAGTCCTAAAACACTTTAAGGGACGCAGGTGGCGCTGTGGGTAAACCACAGAGCCTAGGACTTGCCGATCAGAAGGTCGGCAGTTCGAATCCCTGCGACGGGGTGAGCTCCCGTTGCTCGGTCCCAGCTCCTGCCAACCTAGCAGTTCGAAAGCACAAAGTGCAAGTAGATAAATAGGTACCACTCCATCAAAAAAACGAAGATCATGGCCACTGGTCCCATCACCTCCTGGCAAATAGAAGGGGAGGAAATGGAGGCAGTGAGAGATTTTACTTTCTTGGGCTCCATGATCACTGCAGATGGTGACAGCAGCCACGAAATTAAGAGACGCCTGCTTCTTGGGAGGAAAGCAATGGCAAACCTAGGCAGCATTTTAAAAAGTAGAGACATCACCTTGCCAACAAAGGTCCGTATAGTAAAAGCTATGGTTTTCCCAGTAGTGATGTATGGAAGTGAGAGCTGGACCATAAAGAAGGCTGATCGCCGAAGAATTGACGCTTTTGCATTATGGTGCTGGAGGAGACTTGAGAGTCCCATGGACTGCAAGAAGATCAAACGCATCCATTCTTAAGGAAATCAGCCCTGAGTGCTCACTGGAAGGACAGATCGTGAAGTTGAGGCTCCAATACTTTGGCCACCTCATGAGAAGAGAAGACTCCCTGGAAAAGACCCTGATGTTGGGAAAGATGGAGGGCACAAGGAGAAGGGGACGACAGAGGACGAGATGGTTAGACAGTGTTCTCGAAGCTACAAACATGAATCTGACCAAACTGCGGGTGGCAGTGGAAGACAGGAGTGCCTGGCGTGCTCTGGTCCATGGGGTCACAAAGAGTCGGACACGACTGAACGACTAAACAACAACAACCAGCGGGAAGGTAAACGGCGTTTCCGTGCACTGCTCTGGTTCACCAGAAGCGGCTTAGTCATGCTGGCCACATGACCCAGAAGCTGTCTGCAGACAAACGCCGGCTCCCTCGGCCAATAAAGCGAGATGAGCGCCACAACCCCAGAGTCGGTTGCGACTGGACCTAATGGTCAGGGGTCCCTTTACCTTTACCTTTTAAAACACTTTAACCAGTGGTGGTGAACCTGTAGTCCTCAAACTGTTGATGGACGTCTGATCCCAAAAATATCTGTAGGACCATAGCTTCCCCACCCCTTACTTAAACCAAGTTCTAATACTATCTGTGTATGTTATTTGCTCTATTCCTGTAAGGATTCCAAGATCTCCAGATACCTCAGTTGTGCCTCATACAGATGGCTAAAATACAGATGTAAAATATTTGAGACACTTGGCTTATTAGGAATTTCAAATTGCTTTATACTAGAGCAAACTAGTACTTCATCATTTATCTCATGATCAACCCAACAGCTTGTTTCTCTCATTTCTAGTTTCCAGTACTACTGAAAATTGCTTTGAAATATTTTCTTGATCATTTAGGCTCGTGCAAAGTCAGGCAGCAGCATGTTGCATATACTTCTCCACACAGTGTATAGTTATGGCATTCATTCCCACAAGAAGCAGTGATGCCTACCAATTTAGATGGCTTTAAAAGATTAAATAAATTCATAAAAAATACAGCTATCAATGGCTACTAGCTATGATGGCTATGTTCTATTGTCCACTGTTGGAAACAGTATGCCTTTGAACATCAGTCGCAAGGAATCACAAGGAGGGAGAGTGCTGTTGAGCTCAGGTCCTGCTTTGGCGCCTCCCATAGGCATCTGGATGGCCACTGTGGGAAAAGCATGTCGGACTAGATGAGCCAATAGCCTGACCTAGCAAGACCTTATGTTCATGATCATACCAAATACATGAGCCCTCCAAGAACTGAGTCTGAGAAAGAGACAGAGGAGGAGGTGATAACTGAGTTTGATGAGATGTATACGGGGAAAATGTCACTAAGCAAAGTGTAGGTATTACCATCCAAGAGTAAAGCAGCTATTAAAAGTTTGTGGTACAGGCCAAAGGGGATAAGGCTCAAGATAGTTTTTCGTTCCTTACTTGTACTACCTCATTATAGAGGTCAAATGCAGCTCAAATTATGATTTGGAATCTGAACAGCTCTGTAAATTTGGGGTGAATTCAACTCATACATCTATATGGTCAGGATATTATCACCTAAGGTAAAGGGACCCCTGACCATTAGGTCCAGTCGTGACCGACTCTGGGGTTGCGGCGCTCATCTCACTTTATTGGCCGAGGGAGCCGGTGTACAGCTTCTGGGTCATGTGGCCAGTATGACTAAGCTGCTTCTGGTGAACCAGAGCAGTGAATGGAAACGCTGTTTACCTTCCCACCGGAGTGGTACCTATTTATCTACTTGCACTTTGACATGCTTTCGAACTGCTAGGTTGGCAGGAGCAGGGACCGAGCAATGGGAGTTCACCCCTTTGCGGGGATTTGAACCGCCAACCTTCTGATCGGCTAGTCCTAGGCTCTGTGGTTTAACCCACAGCGCCACCTGCTAGGATATGATAAAATGATTAAAGTGTCATCTGCTTTCATGCACTGTGCCCCAAGCCTCTCACTGATTTATCTACAATGGACTGAACCACAGTAGAAGATTTTGGCTACCCCCCCAAAGTCATACCTATTCTATTGGCAGCCCACAAGTTACCCATACAGTATGTGTTCCATTTCAAGCTTAATTTTGATGCAAAGTGTTTTCATGAGTGCCTCTGGTTCTTTTCAGTTCAGTTCAGTTCAGTTCCTGTATTGATCATAGGCCATAACAGGGATAAAAAAATAATATAGATGAAATGGTTAATAACACATTATTGCTACAGGCAAAAAGGTAAGTGAATGAAAATCAGATGTTACTACAGTGATCATAGCAGCACAATTCTTTTCAGAAATTACAAGTCAAATAAGTCAGCGTGGATGTTGCTGCATCTTATCCTACTAGCTCCACTCTAAATTGGGGAGCCTGATGTGTCTTTTGGACCGCAGTATTGTTCAGGGGTGTGAAAGTACTAATAAACCCAAAAATACTATTATATTATGCCCCAAAAATACAGTGTGTGGTTTTTATACACAATATAAAATATACCTCTCATCGAATTTGGGTAGAATCCTCCTCAAGGTTTTGTTACAAATTGATCTTAGAAGCATTCAGTTTACTGTACAGCTGTAGAATCAACAGAACAAAAAACTAGATACAACATTTTAGGACCACACACCTATTTAATTGAAACACTCCCCAATTTAAAGCATGCAATCGAACTTTAAGTTTTAAGGACTCCTGTGTCCCACCCACATGTAGAGTCCACATGTCAGCTGGCTGTGCGTACTGTCCCTAATAATAATAAAACAAGCCTGTCAAAAGGAAAACACAATCACACTCTGTAAAAAACTACGGTAATAATTATTTATGTCATAAACAATAAAAAATAGACCAGTTATGCAGATAAATAAGAAATATCTTCAAGTGGAATTCACTAAAAGTAAGACATATGTGACCTTTTGTATTTTTATTTAACCACTGTGGAAGTTTAAATTTACTCAAAAGGTTATAGTACAGCCCCTTTAAGGCTGAGCAACCATAACATGCTGGATTGATATTTTTTCTAAAAAAAATGTTTATTAGTAGCGAATGTTTGAATAACTTAGGTACTTGGAGAACTAATTAGTAGTAAAATGTTCTAGTTTAGTCTTTCTATAATAAAATTTTCCACCCTACATCACTGCCAGTGCTTCTGTCATGGGGACCATTCAGATATTTAGCCCTTCTATGCATTCTGAAGAGTTCAGGAAGAACTCTGCCCACATGGTTTTTTAGGATGTTTGTCAACTCCTTGAATTGCTAGTACTTCAAGATGGCGGGACTTTGTAGTTATAGGTATTTTTTATCTAGTTCCCTGTAGTGGGAACTAGATATTTATATTGTCAGTGTCCTTTTTACAACCCATGGTAATATAATATATTTGACAACATGTGGCGATCCATTACCAAAAACTTCCTAGTAAAAGAAAAATGAAAAGACTAAATAAGGCCTTGAATAGCTTTATTGAAATTTTTATAAATAAAACATGCGCATTTCAAATGTAAACCCAAGTGAACTCAAGTGCAGACAATTTTTTAACCTCTGTCATGCAGGAGGCTAAGCTTACATTTAAAAAAACAGAAAGCAGCTTTAAAATACCAGGATGAAACACCAGCTTTTAATATCAAAGTATAAAGCAAAGCCATGTCCACAAACCTAATTTTTTTATCCTGGTCAAATGCAATTTTAAACTTTTAAATGCTAACATAAATAAATAATTTACCAAAATGTGCACTCACAGAGTGAACTTTATTTACAATACACAATTTATAACTTATTGTATTTGATTAGTTCAAGTGAAGATCATACTTTTTGCTTTTAACAATGGTGGGACTTCAGGTAGTAGATATGTGAAGTGGGCCTCCACACTTAGGGAGTTCCTGTCAAAGGCAGTATTGTATATGAATCAACAATACATTCTTCCAACTATATCAAAGGGAAAGCAGCAAATTAAAAAAAAATGTTTCAAACCGTTACACTTATTTTTGGCATCCCAGACTTCTTGAACACAGTTAATTAAAATCCAATTCAAGGTATGTATGCTTTATCTACTTACTGTACAGGTTCTGACTCTTGAACATGCAAATGCCAAATCTTCTATAATAAAGTTACCTTTTTTGAGATAAGATGTAAGGCTATGGTGAATTCCACCAAGAACGCACATGAAAATTAACAGACCTACCTTTAAACCAGTTGCCCATTAACAATTTGAAGGCAAGTTATATGGAAAAGTCATCTAAGCTTGATGCACAGTCGTTACTATGAATACAGTATACTATTAAAAATCGGACCCTATTACACGGCATGTAGTTTGCAAAATTGCCAAACTACCAAAAATGGGGTGGGGTGGGGACTTTTACAGCACAATTAAAATTTTTGGACTGACACCAGATTAAAATTACGCACATCTTATAAGCAAGGTAACAGGAATTATGTTTACAAAGTAGATCCAACAAGCAATGAGGGATACTTACATTTAATTGAAAAATTCAATTCCTTAATGCAGCATGAAATCCAGAACCTGTTCCACAGCAGCAGTAAGATGAACATAATATTCTGGAAGTTTACTTATACCACAAAAGGTTAAAACACCTTTTCCAAGTTATTTTCTATCATGATTAAATTGCTTTTTGATCAACGTTTATTTCAGGGATAAACTTGAAAATTTGGTGTTGCAAGAATACTGCTGCACTTATTGGTCACATATACTAGGCAAATTGAAGTTTGTTACATGTATATGGACACACCTATCCAAAAATAAAGGCTTGGCAGTAATATTCTTGTGGTGTTACACAAAAACCAAATCCACAAATTGTTGATAATAACTCGCATCCGAAACAAAAAATCCATAATTCATCCAAACTGCAGCAGAAATTGTAAAGGGGTTTATTTGTGATTTCCTATACGTATATAGCTTGTGAATACAAGATTGTAAAGGTAATAGGAGACAAATTCTGTTAACGTTTTCATTGTGTTTCACTTCAAGTACTGCACAAGTTAAAATGTAATAAGGATTTACATTCTGTCATCTGAAATTTCCCATCTCAGATTTTATTTTTAATTTGGTGGGTAATTTCAATGCTTTAGTAGGTATCTCCCACAAGAAAGTTTTTCTCTGTATGGCTTCTAGGTCTTCCATTAGTTAGTGTGCATACAATTTTCATTCTCTATATCATTGTCATTCTCGTTACTGTCTTCATCACTCTCTAATGGGATGCCTGTGGCGGCAGAAGCACCTTGTTTAGTTTCCCGGTCAAGAGGAAAAAAGCCAGTTCCACTTATTGTGTCCTGTCTCTGGTAGAAGAGCACATATGCTGCTTTGGACTGCAAAATAAGGAACAACCAAGTTTTAGTATTATCTCCATTTTTATAGGTTGAAAAACAAGGGCCCAGAAAGCCGACAATGGTATTCACAGAAAGGATTCTGTATTTGTACTGTTTTTCACTACGGCACCCAAATTCATATTGGCATTTATGAACTGACATAATTAAACCTTTCCGCAACCGCTTTCTATTGAAGAACGTATTACTCATTTGGTAAGCCTTTCTAGATTTCCAAGGCTGTTCTTCAAGCCAAAGTACTAAGTACGTAACATTTTGGCATACTGCTATTTCAAATTACACTGTAAATCGGGGTGGGCAGACTTCAGGTTTGTGGGAGCTCTTTTGCTTTTTTTTTTTTTAATATAACCAACTGAAGGCAACTTTTACTCAGAGTAGATTCACTGAAATGAGTGGACCTAAGTAATGTCATACCATTATTTGATAGGCCTACTGTGAGTAAAAAATGGTTGGATTCAACTCTCAGATTAAAAAAAAAATCATAGGACCAGAAATTTGTTCTGAGTTTAGAACAGAACTGAGCTCACAGTTCTTCCACACAAAAACCCGACTTCTGGTAATTCCCATTTCAGAAATGTAATGTGGGTGGGGTGGGGAAGTTATTTTGTCATTGCCATTATTATGTTGAGAGTCAGAAGTCCTTGCTCAGAAATCCACCAGGAGATCTGTATTTAACTCCTGATTATCCCTGTTGCAAATTATTTTCTTACTAAAATATATATGCAAGTCCATGTTACGTCTTGTTTCTAGGAAAATAAAATATACTTGCCACTATTTGTTCCTCAGATGCAGTGGACACGCTACTGTCATCAAAGTAGTACCATTTCCCATCATCTTTATTTTTTGCAAAAGCAGTGTCTAGGATAGGACAAGAATATTTTCCCTTAAAGTGCTAATAATAGGCCACAATAAAGAAATGTATTATCTTATGAACAAACTAAATTACTTACAATGCCCTCCACCCATTCCTCCATAGTGGTTTGAAACTGCAATCAAATTATAGCGGCAAGGCCCAGCATTTGGATTAATAAGGAATTCCGACATATCCAAATCACTGTTTCAAAGAAAGTATCTCATTAATTCTGGATTTATATTCAAGAACTGGTTGCAGGTTTTACATCTGATTTCAACACAACTGAGACAAAGCACTCACTCCACACCTTATGCAAAGCAACAAATGTAGGTCTTTTAACTGGTACGTGTTCATCAAGGCATTTTCATACACACTTATATTTACTGGGCGTCCTTGTTAAAGAAGAAATGGGAGAAGCCAGCCTATTTAGTGGTTAGAGTGTCAGACCAGGACTAGAAAGAACAGCTAAATCAGGCATAGGCAAACTCTGCCCCTCCAGATGTTGTTGAACTACAATTCCCATCATATCTAGCTAACAGGACCAGAGGTCAGGGATGATGGGAATTGTAGTCTCAAAACATCTGGAGGGCAGAGTTTGCCTATGCCTGAGCTAAATCCATGATGCTCACTTGAGCCTATCTCAACAGGATGTTGTGAATATAAAATTGGGATCTGGAAGAGCAATGTATTCTACCTTGAGTTCCGTGGAAGATAGAAATGTACTAAATAACTAAAATCAAGCAATCCTCAAATATTAACAGCTCATTCATGTAGAAAGCTTTTAAAGGGGCATTTTTACTCTAGGCAACACTATCAATAAGAACTTTCTTCCAAGCCTTACTGAAGTCACAACTGAAAATGTATTTAAGATTAGAATGATAGGACCGTACATTAATATCTGAGGAATTGTTTGGACAGAAACTAATTAGCAGGGTAGCCCACTGCTAGGAAAACACAGGGGTCATTTTTAATTTGGAGCAGTGAAGAGCAGGTTGTGCAACATCAATGAAAGCTATGTAACAGCACTGAAAATGTCTTAGCTGTAGTAACCTTGAGCGTAAGCAAGGCAAATGCAACTTATGCTAAGCAAATTATTCTTTTAGGGCACCTGGAAAATGCTTTGTTGTGTTCACAGTGAGTTAAGCCTGCATAATCAATAAATTAAATAAACAAAACAAAACAAAACAGAAAAAAACTAAACTATTTAATTGTTGTTAAATATGGTTTTCTTACGTTATAGGGAAGTCAACCAAAGTATCCAACTTATCTCTCATGTATCTGCTGTAAGAAAAACGTTTTAAATGCACTACCAGTACTGGTGGCAGCGACCACAAGTCTAGTTTTTTGGTAGCTTGCTGATGTTCTTTACAATTTGGGCAATACCTACAAGAAAAACACATTTCAAGTCAAAGTTTTGCGTCACAGTGAAATTAAAACATCATGTAATTAATGCTTCTCCATGACTGAGTAAAGCTTGTCTTGACAAATACGAAGGTATTCTTTAGATCGGGGGCTGGCAACCTGTGGCACTCCAGATTCCATCCTGACAGAGGCTGGTGGGGTTTGGGAGTCCAAGGACACATGTTCCACACACCGGCTTTAGGGCCTATACTTAATAAACTAAACATCTACTTATTTAAATTCATGATCCTAATTAACAGTGTGATCTGGAGAGATCCCCTGCTTCTGTTTCTTCTGAAGCCTATGTAAACGGAATGCTTTACCACTCCTAATAGGGTTAACATAAAAGGTGATGGGTAAATGAATGACTAATCCTAGCTCTTCAGACATAAGTTATTTCTGGCCTGCATATTGGCTCGGCTCAACCTTCGCCAGCTGGTGCCTTCCAGATGTTTTGAAATACAACTCCTGTCAATCCCTGTAAATATGATGGGAGTCGTCCAAAACATACGAAAGGCATCAAGCTAGCAAAGGTTCCTCTAGCTCTTAAGCATATCTATACTGTCCAAGGTCTAAAAAACACATGGGGGAAGTTGCATTTATGATTGAAGTCTTTATGGATTTGAGTCACATATGTCCCTTTAGATATTTTCATTTTTTTTCTTAAGAAAAAGGAGAAGATTTAGGCTCATGTGTTTCTTGCCTCACTTCTCTCGCTAATGGAAGAAATATGTGGACCCATCTCTCCTAGCAAGAATTCTTTCAAAGTGCTAATTCTAACACGCAATATAGCAAGCTTTCACTCGGCTTTGGTATACGTTTTAAAAATAAAAGCCTAACTAGCTTTTCAGATACCTTTTAATTGAGTAACTTTTTAAAGAAATGTAACTGATATTATAGTTTGAAGTCTTGTCACAGAAGAAATATTTTACTCCAATTTATCCTAAATAGAACCCAATAAGGCAGACATGTATATACAAAGTATTTTTTTTAAAAATGTGATCCCACTGAGATCTGAACATGAAATTTTGCCAGTAGCTCTTAGAAATGTTAAATAATCAATAAGTTTTTTGGGGGGAAATTTAATCATATAATTTTTTTAATCCCTTTAAAAAATGTTAAATTTTGTCATTTAAATTTAAATTTTAAAGTAAGTGCATCATGTGACATATCATATTAAAGCCCATGAAGAGTTTGGTGTTTTTAGTTTTGACGTATCTTAATTCTAGGCTGAGCTTTTAAGGTTTTTCTGTAGTCTGGCAAGGCCAAAATTGTCAATTTCTAGAAATTTCAAACCCTCATAACTCACAAACGGGACGAGATTTTTAAAAAAATAAAATTTTAGATTTTAACTGAGTTTTGATCAGTAAAAAAGTGTACAAAATATTAAGAAAATTGAATGACACAAGATAAAAAAGTTGAATCACTTGATATGGAATGACCCTGGTAGGGGACCCCATACTTGAGGCTTAGCCCTCTTTAGAGCAGGACTTGAAACTGAAGCTGGGGTAAAATTTGAGCCTCTTGCATTGTCAGGGATACAATCTGATGAGTGCTGTGCAATCTCCCCCCTCTAACCCCTTTCCTTCTACCCATTCACACTCGTTAAGCAATTGCTCTTACCATGGGTCTTCAGCACCTAGCTTTTCCTTTGTTGTGAACAATTCAATGCAATCTTTTAATTTCACAAAGGGCTTTTTGGGAGGTCTATATTCCACGCTCTCATGTTTTTCAAAATCCTAAAGAGAAGTATTTCTTGCGTTAAGAGAACAAATAAAACAAAACTCATTTTAGTGATGTTGTCTTACTATAAAACAAGGTCTACAAGCTCCCAATTCTGGAAAAGCTAACCCAAATGGAAAACAAACTTTCCCTATATTCAGCTATGCTAAATTATTTCGAAAGAATTTACCGTTCCCTAGGCTTGGTGTCCTTTTGCCCTGTTTTGGAATTGTCTGATTTGGGGGGGAGCATTTAGGACAACCCCCAAAATCAAATGATGGCGCAAAGTGATTTCTGCTGGTCTGGGTGAGAGGGAGCTTACTATGCTGGTACAGAAGACGAAAGCAAAAAAGAGGGAAGAATCTTCTCTGCTAGCAGATCAATAAGCTCTGTTCCCTGAAATCCTTTTGAGTTCTCAAGTTGTGGCCCCTGAGTTGGATGCCCCCAGTTACCCACCTCTGAACAGGGTGGCGAGTTAGGGATGGCCATTTCAGCCTACTCCTTAATTCAACCAGAATATTATTACTTTTTTATAAAAAATCACATACCTCAGCAGCATTTTCATCGAAGAATCGCTTTTTATATTCGGGGTCCCAATCCAAAGCCAAGAAAGATCTTTCTAAACAGAAGAGTAGAAACCTCCTTTAAAAATGCTGTATTTATTTTAATTAATAATAATAATAATAATAGTCCTATAAGTACCAACCCAAACATATTAAGTGGCTTACATGAGTTTTTAAAAAAAGTTACTTGATGAATATTTTTGTTCTGCATTTGTTTTAATCACATATATAATTTTGTTGTTTATCCTTTTAGTACATTGCCCTGGGCTTTGTACCGGCTAGATACAATGTAGGCACTTAGTAGTATACAGTCATCTCTAGATAGAATACTGTCTAAAAGGGCCAAGACTTGCTAACCGTTTGCCAAGTTTGTATACACACCCATCTGATATACTATATCCAGTTTAGGTATCAATTGCAACCAAACTAAGACACAGTAGCCAAACCTCAGCTAACCATGTTTTGGGAATCTCTAGATTAGAGCTAATGTAATGTGTTAACGTTGTGATATAACGAGTTATATGCAAGACTGTCTTTGAAGACAGCTCAGAAACTGCTTTTATTCTGTAATGTTTCTATCTTTTAAAATGGTTTTTAATTTTTTTTCTAGCGTATGCTGCTCTTGGAATTTAATTGAAGGGTGGGACATAAATAATAATTGGAAAAAATGGTGCAAACCAACACAGGCAGCCTGAAAACTCGTGTATCTTTTGGGAATGGACTTAAAATAAGTTCTCGGGGGGGGGGGACCCTCCTTGTGACTTTTGATACCACTGACCATAGTATCCTTCTAGGCCAGGGGTTGTCAACCTGGTCCCTACCGCCCACCAGTGGGCATTTCAGGATTCTAGGTGAGCAGTAGGGGGTTCTACGGCACAAGCTGAATCCCCCTTACATCGAGCACTGGTGGGTGGTAAGGAAATTTTACCATCAAGAAACATGCATTAGTGGGCAGTAGGTATAAAAAGGTTGACCCCTGTTCTAGGCTGTCTTCCCAGAGTAGGACTTGGAGGCACAGTCTTAGGGTGATGGTGGTCCTTGCTGGAGCCATTGGAAGACTACTGCTTCAACCCATAGAACAAGTTATTTGGACCACCTACAAGCACATGAACCTGCCCATGACTCAAAATCAAGTGCGGGAGGCCTGATCTCGCACCTTTCACTGTGCTCAAACAGCTTGGCAAGTACCTGATACAGGGCTTTTTCAGTAGCGGCCCCATACTTCTGAAGTTCCCTTACTCAAGAACCATGCTTGGCCCCATCCCTTGCGGGCTTTCTGTGGTCCCTAAAGACTTCCTTATTCCACCAAGCTTTTTATTTTATTTTACTGCTGGTTCTCTATTTTCAATTTTATCTCCATTTTATTATATGACGGTTTGATTTTTTTTTTCATCGTAATCAGCATTCAGGAGCTTGCCCCAAAACAAAGGATAAAAATAAACAGCAAAGCAACAAAATACACACATTTTAACAGGAAATGTTAACAACAGAATGGAGTAGAATCAAAGCTACCCCACTATAAAAAACAACAACTTACCATCTAGCCTAAGTTGCCTGTCATCAAATCTAATATGCCTGGTGTCATCTTTAACATAATTGATGTCAGTATTGCCTAAACTATTAAACTGGAATGTGAACAATCGCTTTTTGTGCCCTATAAGTTGATCCTTGCAGGAGTCCTCTGTGCATAATCCATTCTCGGAATCATTGTCCCCTCCAACAGAGTCTTCTGACTGGCTGTTTTCATTTTCAGAAGGAAGTTCCTGATCCTGGCTGGATTCATCATCTTGTTCGTCAGTTTCCATTTCACCTGGGATGGAGGATATAGCGGCACCGCCTGTCATTTACACAGAATGTTACACATCTCGCATCATTGTGAATTTAGTTCTCCCTCTTGGTTCCTGCTTCAGTGGATCTCCCGCCCTTTCACCCTTTTTTCATATGTTTGACATCTTGGCCTTGCTATGGACCTTGGTTGGTCGCCTGTTGAGGGGGCTTGGTAGGAATTTTTCCACTTGGCAAATTGGCAACAGCCATGTGGTTTTCGCCTACCTCATAGCAATCGTCACAACTTTGTAGGGTTTGGCGGTTAGGCATTGGTAAAACCTGGTTTATGGGAGGGCAGGTTGTGGCCATCACCTGCCCCTCCTCTTTAAGGGTATTCCGTTAAAGGGATCCAGGGCTGTGGATCTCATCCAAAGCCCGGGTATGGGCTAGGGCCATGCCACAACCCCATCTGGGACCCTGGGGGAGCTCTTAGTTGATGTACATAATCAGAGCTCCCCTTACTGGTGGTTGACCCTTACCGGACTACCTGCATGGCGGGCAGGAGTCAGATATAGTCGATTCAATTCCAGTGCCTAAGCCAATGCCACTCATATTCTGCATTCTGTAACCAATAAAGCTGTGGCCTTAATTAGCCCATTAACCTAAAATACTGATGTCCATGTGTTTTATTATTCAACAAATGGGGGAGGGCTCAGGGCCTTGACACACAAGAAATATGGACCCACCACAAGTGTTTTGTCTGTTTCTGTAATGTGGTTCCTGAGATCCAAATGTGCTAGAGATTTAATGGGAGGTTTACAACAATCAAGGCAGGTTTCAGAGCACCTTTCAAAACTGAACCAAAGCTTTAGGCAGCTATTGATAATTCAGGTCTTACTTGGGGATCCTTCTTCATGAATTCCATTTGGGCCATTACCATTGATACCATTGTCCTTGCAGCACTGCAAGGATGCTTCGGTGTCTTCTGTTTCAGTAGAAGTTTTCACATATCGGCTGGAACACATCAATTGTTACACAGTTTTTTAAATTTTTTTTAAAATGTTTCATCATTTTCCCAAGTAACAAATAGTGAAACATCTTAAGACAAAACAAAACAAGGTGATGCACAATATAACTTTCCTCCCATCCTCCATGTGAGCAGTACTCCTCTTTCACGAAGCTGTGTAAGAGAACAATAACTGCTATTACTGTAGCAACACAAGCGGTTACTATACCAAGCTATCCTTCCGAAATATTTTACATTTATTCTAACTCGTTAGTGTATTTGCAAGGAAAAAAATTAAAAGGATCAGGCACAATTGTGACACTAATGGTTGTGCAACTATGGCCAAAGTCCAGGGCTCCACCCAAAACAATCCAAACAGCTTACATAATTATAGATGCCCCTTTTATTGTTCTTACTTTTAAAATATATCATTGTCTGCAACAAAATGATGCTTATTCCCAAATAAACATGTTTAGCAGAGAAGCACTAGAAGCAACCTCCTTAAGCCATCATGAAGATTGGATTAAAGTGAATCTGCATATGCTCAGACTATTTACTTCTTTACTGTTTTTTGTTGTCCCTCCCTGCCCCCTCTAACGTATCAGGAGTGTAATGAATGGTAAGCAGGGAGGATCAAAGGTCTTTTTCAATTGTGATCATCCCTGCTAGCTTTAGCTATGTTCTGGCATCCAGGTGACCTAACACAGCCCTGCGTTTCCTTCATGGCGTCTAGGTTAGCAATGTCCAAATATGTGACATACATTCTTAGTGCAATTAGGAGTGCATTCCCAGCATTTCTCTTGTACTCTTACCACATTCTCAAAAGCAGAAGATTATACAGCTTATCTTCAGTATTGTTTCTAGGCACTGCTATAAGGAAAGGCTGACCAAAATGTGTGGAACCACTGTGGTGGCTGTAACCGCTGTGCCGAAACTTCTCCCTTAAACAAACTGGAATCACAATTTGCTCCGTATCTTCAGTTCTGTTGATGCCAATTTCAAATCTAAGGCAGAATACAGACCCACACAATTAAACATAGTGACATAAATCACACAATTTTGCCAAGCAGTCAATGAAGGAGCGCCTCCACCCCCATCGTTCAGCCCAGACACTGAGATCCAGTGCTGAGGGCCTTCTGGCAGTTCCCTCATTGCGAGAAGTGAGGTTACAGGGAACCAGACAGAGGGCCTTCTCGGTAGTGGCGCCCGCCCTGTGGAACGCCCTCCCTTCAGATGTGAAGGAAATAAGTAGCTATCTTATCTTTAAAAGACATCTGAAGGCAGCCCTGTTTAGGGAAGTTTTTAATATCTAATGCTGTATTGTTTTTAACACTCGATTGGAAGACGCCCAGAGTGGCCGGGGAAACTCGGCCAGATGGATGGGGTATAAATAATAAATTATCATTATTATTATTTAGTAGACGAAACCACATGAAATTCATGACAAACGGAATACTGTTTAGATTAAGTTCGTTTTCTACTTACACATAAATGTCATCACGCTCCATAATACTACTCAGATTTTCATCCATTGCAAATATCCTATGGAACCTATGATTGTATATATCAGTAACTATCATCTAAAAAAGAAACAGAATACGTATCACTTGAATTTGCTTAGGAAGTCAGACAACATTAAACATGATCTACATTTGTCCATTGAGCACCATACCTTATCTGCAGCCACCCCAGACAAAGTTGATAATGCTGTGCAGAGATCCTGTATATTTCCAATTTTTGGAACTACTACTTTATACTAAAAAATAAAATGCAAACAGTGTCATTAATAAGAAAGCGGAAAGGCAACTTAATATAACTTCCAACTTTATACATTGATGTGACTATGAGATTGGCTATGAGAAGGAAGAAGTGCCCTAAGAAACGTATCTAGCTGAGATTTGCCAGTATAAATAAAGCTGTTGTTTATGTATATATCTAAATTTCAAAGCGTCTAATTCCACACATGGAAAGGGAAAGAATTTTGATTAGAACCAAATGGTTCAAACTAGTGAGGACATTTCATAGGATCCTATGAACAATTGGTTACTGGGCAACCACAGATTAAGCAGGCAAACCTATATTTAGCCAAACTAAGAGGCATCCGTGCTAAATGCCAAGTGCTGATTCTTACTTTCTTTTTAATATTCAAATTTCGGAATATTATTCGTTAAGCCAAACTCAGTTTTCTACTGTGGAAAACCAGAGATTCCAAAATAATTTCCACCTTTCCAGTTACCTAGAACTTGGAGCAACTAAGGTCTCCATATAGAAAGGATAGTTGATCTGCTATAAATCACCACATTATTTCCCCTTAAAAATACATTTTCATAGCCTACGAGCTCAGTTGACTTTGACATACTGAGGTAAGGGTCACCCAGAAGCCTAGGGCACAAATCTCTGATAGCTTGCGTGTGTGTTGCAGGGGACAACTGTAACGCTGCATTTTGGATGTAAGGAGCAGGCCATGTCCCCTCTCAAAGCTGTCATCTTCCAACTTGCATTTTCTTTCTTGCCTTCCAAACACACCCAGCTCCTTTCCAGCCTGTAGTAAATCATTACCATCTTTCTTTGTTGTAGATATCACTTATAAACAAGTGCTATCATCTACTAGATCATCTGACAATCACCCTTTTTTATTGCTTGTGTTTATGCATCCAACCTCATTGTGTGTCTATTTATAAATTCTGCCTCCTTGAGAAATTATATGTCAAACAAGTCAATTTAATGAACAAAAGCAGATATTCATCAATGTAGAAAATAAACACACACGCACTTAGCTTGCACTATTTATAATGGTTGTATCTGGTGACTATGGCAGCAGAATTTTTTAATGCAGGCAAACGATGCAGGTTTGAGATACATACACACTGAACAACTACAATCAGTGTTCGAAACTCCCATTGCTCTAGACGCATTTTGCAACAGGGAATTTCATTAGCACAAGCCATTTCTGAGCTCTGGGCCTATGATTTCAGATTAAAACTGTGAAGTGGAAGGAAAGGAGGACCTCTTTCTGCCTCCCCACTTCCAGCTCCTCTCTGAAGACTGGAGAAAAGACCCTCTTAAGATTATTAGGGGGGTGGGCAGGAGAAAGACTAGACCATGTGAAAAATGAACATAATATTTTCAGCTCTGTATTATTGTTATAAAGAAAAGTGTGCCTATATGTTCCGTTGTTGCACCCATAACTTAGGTTTAAGGTGCCATTTAGCGACTAGCTTTCATATCTCAGTTTCTAACACAGACTACGATCAACACAAGAATTGATTGGGCCCTAACAATAATCAAAAGGGGCCTGACTCAGAACACCTGCTACATTTCTTCTGTTCTTTTTCATAATATAAGCAGACATATCAATTTCCTTTATCAGGTGCAAGATTTTTTGCTGTAATGTGCAACTATAATTAGTACATAACTTCAAAACAGAAATCCAATGACACAAAATGCCAGGGATTAGAGAATAAAGTTAGAACAATTTAAACACTAAAAGCAAGGAAACAAAATATTGGTCAAACGTTGCTTTCAAGGACTTCATGAACTCTGCTGCTATTCAAGATAGTACAGGCAGAGTACACATGTCTACCATGAGGAACATGGAACGGTTACATAAGGCAGGTATATTTAATTCACCTCAAAGAAGCAAATTACAATTTATTCCCTAGTAGACCATGAAAGTCAGAACATGCGTAAATACTATACTTCTCACCTGCATAGGTTTGGCAAGCGGATCCATTCTAACTAAATAAACTTCCAAAGTGCGTTCTTTTTTCATGGGTAGTGGAAGTGTCAAGTAACAAAAGGGGTCAAATGTTACGGAGATCTTAGCACATTCTGGACAAACTAGGGTTGATTTAAAAAGTCCGTGGAATATATCTACAATGATGGAATCGTTTCTCTTCAAATGGTTCTCCCAAGCTTCTTCAGCAACCACCTAAGTAAAAGCAAATGTTTGAAATAATGTATTTTTGCCCCCCCTGAACTGTTTTATAACACTTGAATGTATTGAACAGGGCATGAGTGTGTAATGATTCGCACCAACCAACAGGGACCACATGAATTAGAAGGGCCAAGTTACTTTAAGCAAAGGGCATTAGAAAACACCATGAAAGGCAAGAATGGTAGGGCTCCCTCAAGTTAGCAGAAAGCTGGGATATGGCATTTACCACCTCCCAATCATCTGGAGTTTTTATTATGAGAAACGTCCAAATGCTTTTCGTACAGAAAAGTCTCAAGGAAATAAAACAGCTGCAGAGTAACCCAGACTTAGATTGTGTCTCTCTTCTATATTAAAGCCACTCTAATACTACTAAGAATGTAAGAGATACTGCTATCTTACCTAGCATTCCGTTCTCACAGTAGCCAACCAGATACCCTTGGAAAGGCCCACCCCCCCAAACAGGACATGAGACTAGCAAAACAATTCCACTGATTCATGATTCACAAGCAACTAGTATTCAGAGGAATACTGCCTTTGGTTCTGGAGGTAGTATAGTCATCATGACCATAGCACCTTAGTCTACTTGCTTTTTTATTTGTCTCCAAGTCACTCTGGGACCAGGGCACAAATGCTTTAAGTAAGCCATTTCCTGTATAGAAATGTCAAGGTATTAAAAGGAAAGTCTTCAAGTATCAGTGGAAACTAGAGCCTTGGCTAAGATTTCTATTACCAAATATTTTAAATGGGATTAGCCCTTTCGAAATACAGTGGCACCTCGGGTTACAAACGCTTCGGGTTACAAATACTTCGGGTTACAAACTCCACTCACCCAGAAGTAGTACCTTGGGTTGAGAACTTTGCCTCAGGATGAGAACAGAAATCATGCACCAGCGGCGCAGCAGCAGGCCGCTTTAGTGAAAGTGCGCCTCAGGGTAAGAACGGTTTCGGGTTAAGAACGGACCTCTGGAACGAATTAAGTTTGTAAGCCGAGGTACCACTGTAACTTAATGCCCCTCTAAGCAGCCTGCCAATAACCTATAGGTTTCATTTTCTACTCTCTTGGTTAAATTCATCTATAGTCGTACCTTGGTTTTTGAACAGCTTAGTTCATGAACAACTCGGAACTCGAACATCGCAAACCCAGAAGTAGGTGTTTGTGAACTTTGCCTTGGAATCCGGCGTGGCTTCCAATTGGCTGCAGGACGCTTCTGCAGCTAATTGGAAGTTGCGCCTTGGCTTCCGAATGTTTTGGAAGTTGGACAGACTTCCGGAACACATTCTGTTCTAAAACCAAGGTACAACCGTACTGGCAAGCACTCCTTTGTGGAGTTCAAAGCTTGCTTATTCTTTATCAAGATTACTCAAAGCTTAACTTATGTCCAGCTGGTTCGCTTTTGTCTATCAACAAAGTACAAGTCACAACTGTGAAAAGCGGCAACTGCCTTTGTTGAAAAATCAATAGTATACACATTCTGCTTCAGTTTCATTAGTTCATTTTAATTACCTTTGAGAGTTTAAGTAATTGTCTGAGTTTGGTGACAGCAATATAGTACAGGGGTACCTCGGGTTAAGCACTTAGTTCGTTCTGGAGGTCCGTTCTTAACCTGAAACTGTTCTTAACCTGAAGCTCCACTTTAGCTAATGGGGTCTCCTGCTGCCGCTGCGCCGCCGGAGCACGATTTCTGTTCTCATCCTGAAGCAAAGTTCTTAACCTGAAGCACTATTTCTGGGTTAGTGGAGTCTTTAACCTGAAGCACATGTAACCTGAAGCACCACTGTATGCATCTTTGAGTTCTATTCCAAACTTCAGCTGTTTATGGGTTGACAATATATTTTTATATACTTTTGGATTAATATTCTAAATATATTGCAATGAAATCAACATTTACCTTATCAGGCCTACCATCAGCATCTTTTAATTGAATATAAGGCTTTTTCCTAATACGATTCAAGTCTTCATGTAGGCCGTCAAGAAGAAAGGCTAGAAGTTCTTGGCAATCTTGTTGCTGATATCCAGAAAACTGTGGTGCGAATCGACCTACCTGTGTCTAGGGATAACACCACAAGATTACTATGCTGGTGCCACTTGACATGATGTAACTGAGCTTTAAGAACAGATGGTAAAAATATATTCTCTCTCGCATAGTTTGTTAAAATACACTATTGAAGTAGTGTGCAGTAGACTTGGGGGCAAGGAAAGGGGATTGCTGTTGACTATAGGAATTATTTCCCCTCTGAGATTAAGAGTCTCATCTCTGCCAACTGAGCTACAGAGAGAACAGAAATTATTATGACTAGATATAAGTGTCTAGAGAAAGACACAAGGAGAGCAACAACAGAATTAAAACATTTTAAATGTATTTCAGTGTCCACTGATTCTTTTAAAAAATAATAATAAAGAAAACATTCAATTAATACATTTTCACTTTTTAATGGTCTCACTCTATTGCAAAGTCATATACCATCTATAAAGACAAATCTGAACATACCAGGACCTACTTCTTACCTTAAATGCTCTTGGAGTGACATAACTGTATTTTCCTGACCACATCTGTTTAATGAGTTCTGCATAAGATTTTGCAATTTCACCCCGCATTCCTAAAGGATTGTCAAAATTCAGCTCTTCTTGATACTTATCATTGAGGAAGTATTCTGTGAGTGGAGGGGTGTTGCTCAGACACTGTAAACAAATGTAAATGAAATACTATGTATACAAGACAGGCCTAGCCATTTTATTCCAAGCTCAGTTTTTATGGTTTCCTATCAAGTCCCCATTTCTTTTTCACACTCGTTACATAGCACTACAAAAGCATTATGTAAGCTTAGCAAGGCGACTGGTTTTCCAAAGCCTATAGTTTATCATTGCTCATACAGTCATACCTCGGGATAAATGTGCTTCAAGTTAAGTAATTTCGGGTTGCACTCCACGGCAACCCGGAAGTAACGGAGCGTGTTACTTCCAGGTTTCGCCGTGCGCGCATGCGCAGATGGTCAAAATGATGTCACACGCATGTGCGGAAGTGGCGAAACGCGACCCGCACACACACGGACGCAGATGGGGCTCCGGAACGGATCCCATTTGCATCCCGAGGTACCACTGTATAACTAAATGAATCAAGCAGGATTCCAGCTATGTTTCTGTCTGTCAATAGCCATTCTGTATAAAAGGGTTTAAAGAATGCACAACAATAGAATTGGAAACATGGCATTTACCTATATAAATTCAACTTTGCGTTTTTGATATTATTCTACCAGCAACTCTTTTTTATCATTTAAAAACCCTTCCCAACCTAATAAGCACACTGAAACATCTACCTGAATTGCCGAGTTCATGAAACATGTATTTCCCAAGTTACTTAGGCCACAGAGGCCAGGCTGTTCATTGTGCCTTCCTGGCTCTGAGTAGTCATAATTCTTATAAGCAGTGTATGAGGGGAGGCAATAATTTGAGTTTTTCACACTGGAAGAAAACAGAACAGTTCACAATGTAATTGCATTATCTGTAGCTGCGATGCATATGTATAATTGTACATTTAACACAAATAAATGGCTGTCTAGATTAAGTAAGTACTGTATGTATAGCTGAAGAATGCCAATTCTGTACTTGAAACTCTGTTAGAAAAGGCCCTTAAGCTCTTCCACCACTTAACCTCTGGGGGGAACAACACAATCCTTATACCTGGGTTTCCGAACGGGTTAGTTGTCAAACAAATCAGCTCCCGAATGCTACAAACCCAGAAGTAAGTGTTGTGGTTTGCGAAAGTTTTTCGAAAGCTGAACGTCTGACGCAGCTTCTGCTTGAGTGCAGAAAGCTCCTGCACCCAACTGGAAGCAGCGCCTTGGTTTTCAAACGGTTTTGGGAGTCGAACAGACTCCCGGAATGGATTAAGTTCGGGAACCAAGGTACCACTGTACAGGTTCTCTTTCTACCCTTGAACAACAAGAACAGATCCACAGCTGACTTAGTTATTCATTTTTCAAACAAGTTTAACACATTCAGACTTTAGGCATGAACAGCAACAATACTGAGCATATTTCTTTTACATTTTGCTATCGTTAGAAATAAATAAGAAAAAATGGAATAGCAAAGTTATATTTCAATTACAGGTAGAAGTTGAGATATCCAAGGCCACCACTGGCCCAATGCAACGAGGATCTATTTTTGGAATCGCCACTAGGACAGAATGAGCCAGCAGACTGCGGAAGGCAGCCTGGAGTGACAAAGAATGTGTACAATGCTTTTTAGTAATGCATTTTAACTCGCATTATTATAGCCTTCTTTGCCTGCATAGAAGAGATTCCTAACAGGAAACATGCTTGCTAATTGAAGGGTAATGTACTTAAGGAGGTCTAAAATAAGCATACTTAAGAGAAATGAAAGGGCAAAAATATCACAACGAAGCACCAGCTTATTCAGGAACTACCACGATTTCACTTGCATACATGTCTATCAATTCAGCTATATTTCACTGGTGTGCCAATGATACTAATGTAACATATGCACATTGAATTCCAGCCATGTAGCCTGTAGGATGAATATGCAAGATGTGGATCTGAAAATAACAGGGGTGTCCTTGCACAGGTGGAAAGTATATATGTATGCGCTAGAGCACACACAAGATGCAGAACAGTCTTCAAATGAATAAATTCACTCTGCTGCTATATTATTATTTTATTATCTATCCAAAGCTGAAACAGTCTAATCCCACCTCAATATATGCCATCTTAGAGGCTTTCTGGGTCCAGTCTGAAAGGGGCGAAACTAGAAGAGGGCTTTTAGTTTCATTTGTTTTAATCTATATATTAGAATATCACTTTGTAACAGTTTCATTCAGCACACTGTCTTTCCTAGGAAAGCACTTTAGCTAACACCAACCATCACAAAGAAACAAAACTTGGTAAAGTGCTTATCCAATGATCCATGTGTAGTCCATTATGTTTAAGTGAACTTACCACATGCAATGGTCAGTTCATAGGTACCATTAGCATACCACAAAGATGTTATAATACATATGAAAGGGCCAGCATGGGCAAGTTTAAACATGAGGTGGCATGCATGAAATCCCTACATGCATTACCCTTAGCTGCCTTACCCATAGTTCAGCCTGGAGAATCTGAATTTCAATGAGATACGTTACAGAATCACGTGACCAGGCTTAAGGAAGAATACTTGCCAAGTCACTAAGATGCTCAAAACCGTAACAGTGAAAGGTCACACCAGTTTTAAGGTATGTCCATAATCTTGAGTGCAAAGCACTGCAGATGCATTCCTGCAAAATCAAGCTAACGGAAGTGGTCCTGATTTCTTCCCATAAGCAGAAATCAAACTAATGTAAGGGAAGGTATGTTTTAACGCTGGTGGCAATTGTAACACAATAGAATGTAAATGTTTGCAAAACCTATCACCTCTGTACAACCATGAATGGAAACAAAATATTCTGCTAGAGAAGCAGCTACTTTCCCCAATTCCTTTCTACGTTATGGGTGGAATTCAACATTTCACTCTTCCAGCTGTGCAATCCATTTCAGCTGTTCTGTTTGGGGATTCTCCTGACCCCCTTAAGCCAATTTCAGGGGGTACCCGGGGTAAGAGAAGCCCCAATATTCATGCAGAAGTTCTGGCCTGGGTTTCCACAGACGGGCCTGGTTAGGTGAATCCCATCCTTTGGGTTTTTACACAACATTAGTCATTCTTAGAGAAGACCCACCAAAACTAATGGGCATGACTAATTTAAGTCTATTCATTTCAATAGGTCAATTCTGAGTAGAACGTAATGGAATACAACCCAGTGTTAAGAAATATGAGAATGGACAATAAAGTTTAGGCAGATGCTCTTCTTTCTGTTCACAGATCACCTCTGACCAAAATGCCTCCTATTACTATGAAGTTCTCCTATCAATTACATTATCCTGTCAGATCCATGTTAAAGACTGTAGGTAATGATTAAACGTACCCATGACTCACGAAAGTTATAAGCAATAGATAGAATTTGGAAGAGTGCAAGCTTGTGATAACTGAGTTGCTCAAACAAAATAGATTCACAACAGTGTCAGAAGGTTATAGATTCTTTGGCAATAAAAGAATGGATAGACAAATGAGCTGCAGCCTCTGTCAATGAATGATGTTGCATGCATTGCAGTTTTCTTCCCCTTTTATGTGGATTTGTGAAAATGAATATTTATAGGATATAATTTTATTGAATACGTTAGGCTACAAAATAAATTTATAAATGCAGGAGCTGTCTGCCTACTTTAATAATTAACTAACATATTTTGACAAACATATTTCTTCACTTTTGATTTCTGAAGTTATTTATTTATTTATTTGGAGGCATGATCTTAAATGGGCAAAAGAAAATATTTTTTAAAAATATGTGCACTCCAACTCCTGGCCAGGAAAATCAATGTCCTATGGGCAAGAGATATGAGTGATATTTTAAATATTTAGCTGGTCCACAGGTACAGAAAACAGTGCTCTAAAATAAGAGATTAATTTACTAGGGTAAGAAGTAATGGCATAAAAGTTCACCCCCTTTCAAAAGATGCCATGCAGTATGTATTTTGGAGTCAATATCAGAAATAAGTAACATTTTAACTGTAGAGTCAAACTACATATATCCTAAAGTTAACCAGCTTTTTTTATGGGAAACACGATTTCTATTTCCAGGCTTACAATTAAATGCACAGATTGAGTTTAGTACAATGCATTCAAGTATGTTCAAGACTAGAGCTTAATGTGGTAGGATAATCACAATTTCCTAACATTGTAATTCTAGACATTCTTACTCAGAAGTAAGACCCAGCGCATTCAGAGGTTCTTACTCCCAAATAACTTGGTACAGGAATCTAACCTAAATAATATTTCCCATTTTTTTGAAAAGGGACAAATCCAGGGGGGGAAACCAACACTTACTAATGGGCTACTCAGAGGATTAATGTGGCAGTGTTTTCATCCAAAACAGGACTGGTCAGCAGTCCACCACTTATTCAAGCAAATCCAAAAAGTTGCTTCTAAAGTCAGAAGATTTTCAACATAACACAAGGAACTTAAGACCAAAAAAAAAAAAAAAAAAAAGAAAAAAGAAATTCAAGGGTACTTCTGAGTTTACATGCAAATGCTTAAGAAGTTAAACCAGTTCCTCCCTGCTCAGCTATAAGCCATGCTGGCAAGAGCTGATGGGAGTTGGATTCTAACACCACCTAGAGGGCCACAGGCTAGTCACGCTTGCTTTATATACATATCCTACTCCAAGATCACTTGATATAGGGTGGATTAGAAATATCTTAAGGAACAAGTAAATAAAACATTTATACCTGCCTTCCTACAATGAACCCAAGGTAGCTAGCAATGTAAGTTTTCCCCAGCCCTTGTTTAAACTAAAATGTTGAGTTACAGTAACATGTAAGGTATTTCCCTAAGGCTAGGAAAATAGGCCCTGAGATTTAGAAATTAAACCTCATGTACGCTGAATTAAAAAAAGCACATCCTATAACCTTTCCTTCTAAAAGTGCATTTTCATCTTTGAACTTCAAAAATATAAAAAGTACCTGCCTGCCAGTTGCTGGACAGTTCCATGAAATGGAAGTGTAGCTGCCCTTTTTAATACAAGCCCAGGGCACTTCTGTTGATTCTGAAAATTTTTAGTTTCCACTTTAAAATGAGATTTAAAGCAGGCGGCCACTGTCCCATGGCTTCAGAGATTATGATATGCTTTTTCATTTAACATAGGCTATCAGTATTCTAATAAAAGGATAAGATCAGTTTAGGCTGCGGTTAGGTTGTTTATACACACCAAAAAGAAAACTTTTCTGTACTTACTATATACACACAAACAAACTACAATAGACTGCAGTTAAATACATGTATTTCTTAACTGAGAGAGCTGGGGCTACTCACAATTAGCGGAAGCCGCTTCACCCCTTACGAAAACTCCCTTCTCATAAATGCAGTATTTAACTGGAAGATATTGTATAAAATATTTAGA
Source organism: Podarcis tiliguerta (assembly GCF_965153285.1). Taxonomy (NCBI): domain Eukaryota; kingdom Metazoa; phylum Chordata; class Lepidosauria; order Squamata; family Lacertidae; genus Podarcis; species Podarcis tiliguerta. Next base: position 28,650,720 of record NC_139543.1, on the reverse strand, counting down.
AATTATATTGCTTTTAAATACTTAAACATTTTCACATTCGATTCATAGCCACAAACTGAGATTTTTAGACTGAAAGGAAAAGTTGAATTTGTAGCTTCCGTTATTTTTCCAGTATTTCTACGAGGAAGCTTCTATGTGAACTATTTAATAGACACTTTCCTATTTGTAGTGGATGGCAGAAAATGCAATGCATCTGCAGGACGTGTGTTTTGAATTAAGAGGGCTAGTTTGATGAGTTAACCCAAGTTTTTAAAAACAGGTTTAGCATATTAAATATTTGTTAGGGAAACATATAGAATTATGTCTTTATAACAAAATGGATCCAGAATGTAATTTGCTGAGGTTTTACTTGCTGTAACATATAATCCCAAAACTTCCTGCGATCACAAAAATCTCTACATTCAGGTAGGTAGCCGCGTTGGTCTGATGCAGTCGAAATAAATTTAAAAAATTAAAAATTGTCCAGTAACACCTTAGAAGGTGCTACTGGACAATTTTAAATTTTTTTTATTTTTATTTTATTACAAAAATCTGAATGCCAAGCCCCAAGATTTGAAAAGCCTGAGCAATGCTATGTGACTTTTGTTACATGCATGCCATTTTTGCTGAAGTCTTTTCTTAATGCAATGGTTTCAAATCAGAATGTGGTGCTGTATCGTATCAGGGTGATTATGCAGTATCAGGGTTCTGAAGAAAAAGTAAAGCAGAAACGATCTTCTTCTGTTAGTTTCTCTCTGAACACCTTAGGGTCCTGGTGACCTTTAAGACTTGGCATCACTGCAGTTCCACAGCAATACAGTCCATCCAAGTTATTTATCTAGAATTGAAACAGCTTTGCCTTGAAATTATACTTGGATGATTAATATTAAAAGTTCTTAAGATGTGTTGCTTACTTTCTGTTGTTGATGTTGTTATAATTATTTGATAGAGATGGAGAGATCTTTGGTAAAGTTGAAAAATTGGATGCACCTGGGGACCTTTAAAAATATGAAAATGTTAAATTAGATAAAAATGCTGAGACTGCAAAATTAATAATGAAAAAAAGGAAAAGCTAACAGATGAACAATGTATGTAAATAAGTATGAAAAATAAGGTTTTCATGATCAGAGCAACAAACAGCCAAGGAAAGTTGTCCAACCTCAAAACATTTTTTAAAAAAACATTTCACTTGTAATTCTTCACAGTTATCTCAAAAACAAAAACACAAAAACAGGAATTAAAACAGCCAAAGCCACAATTAACATTTGGCAAAGATATACTTTTACCAAAAATCACAAGTTAATTGCGTCACAAATGAAATGCATCTCCTCCCTAATGGCAAGAGTCACTATTTTATGACGCTTTTAATAATTTTAAAGATTAGTTGTGAAAGTGCAACAGTACATTAACAATAAGCACTTTGAAAGCAAGTTTAACAGCACCTTAAAACACCAGTTCAATTCACTATTTTAAGCCAACATATGACCACCACTACACTAAAAAAGCATTATCAAAACAGTATTTCATATTCAGCTATCTATATAAGAAATGCTGAAATCTTGATTTTTTATTTTATTTTTAAAAAAACCACTGACTATGAAAATTTATACTACAAAGCTGCATTTTAGTACTATTAACCAAGGAAGCCAAGCCAAAAGTGCACCAATTTCAAATAAACTCCAACGATGGTTGGGAAAGATCTAAACATATAACATCATTTCATGCAACAAAGTCAGACAGAAGACTACAGGTTCACAAAAGGATGGTTATACATACCTCAACATTCCAACTCTATGATTCATCCTTTTTAAAGGTAAAATGCTACAATCTGGTTCATCAAAAATAGTATAACCCAAGCAGAGCACAACAGCTCCTTTAGACCATAAAGTTATCAACTAACCTGAGATGCTACCTAGTCAAAATAATTATGTCTGGCCTATGTGAATGTGCAGTTTTCCTTCCATGATCCACAATGAAAACACACCAAGCATGACATCAACACTGATAATTAGAACAAAGGCCACCTTCAATGAAAAGATTTAAACTTTATACATATTAGTATCCAGTATTCAAAATGTTATCAATCATTTTGAACTAAGTAAAAATACTACCTTATCATGGAAACACCCATTCTGAAAGAGGTTAAAGATAAATAGCACCAACTTATCAAAGTGCCTGTATCAGTAAAGTATAATCACTCATCAAGAGAGTGTAGAATGTTACAAAGAGGGAACAGCCACATTCTGATCCTTTCTTTAAACACTCATAAAAAGGCTCTTCTGTTCTAAGTTTGTTTTTAGCCACTAAATGTCTATCACCACTAACCACTCCCTTGAAGAGTGAAATCAGGTGGTTGAAGGCCTATCATTTGAAAACAGAATGGGATGAAAATAAGATGGTAACTCCTCCATACTTGGGGAACTCTCTAGGTACACAGGAGTATCAAAGTTTGTAAATAAAATAAAAAACCCATCCGAGTTTACAGAATCCTGATAGTAGTTAAGCATAGAGAGTAAGGACTCAGCTTTTCACGTTTTAAGTGTGCTTTAAGAGCAATAGACAATGTGACACTAGATCAATGAAATTTCAAAACCACTTAAAAAAAAAAAAAAGCATTTTCAGAACGGTTTTTATATGTGTGTAGATTCTACCAAAGGAAGGGTGTATTGAAAATAAAGGTAGGCAGACTGTGAGAATGTATCGAGCCACTATATGGTTGGGAGCAGTTTTAAGCTATGGAATGCTCTTGTTCACTGAAAAATAAGAAGGGGGGAAAAGGAAAATCTGCATATATTCCCATCCCCAACTGCCTAACTAAACAGCTAGCAAATTCTCAGGTTTGGGGCTGGCAGGCCTCAGACACTACCTAGCACACCAGGGAAAGAGGGGAAGAGAAAAGGAGTCCTTAATCCTTTAATCACTTCTAAAGTTGCCTACCTTTCTCCACCCAACCTTACAAAGAGGCCTAAACATGCCTCCATTCCAGACTTAATGAAGTTCTGAGCAAGACTATTCCCTCAGAGGTTTTGGGAACAGCGTAACATTGTACTTCAGGTCCTACTAGTTCCCTCCATCATGCCTACAATTAAGGAAGCAAATCAGGACCACTCCAAAATAAAATAGTAGTTTCTGCATATGTTTGCAGAAATATGCAAGCTTATTATTGGAAGGAATTTTTAATAAATTTTCACGGAAAGGCACGCTTGAGCCACTCAGAACGAAATGGCCACGGATGGATGGAATACTCAGCGGTGGAATATAGACTGCAACATTTTGCAGCAGTCCTCGTCTGTAGCCTCTATAATGTTGTAGCCTTAATGAGAATTATCATCTGTATTTCTTAAAGATAATAATTGCATTTAGGGGAAGAGGGTCACACATAGTTAATGTGAGATTGACACCTGGCAAATCACACCTACAAAAGATTACCCCTGAAATTCATTGGGTGCAATTTTTTTTTTTGCCAACTATTTTAAGTTGGCAAGTGAAAGTTTGTGTGCATCACGACTTAATGCCAAGTACTTATTTTGCAAGGGGTTACAAAAATGAATTTGTATAGCAGCATTCTGTGAACTTCTGTTAAAGCCACACGAACGGCTATAACAAACCACACCACAATGAAACTGGTCTTACACAACAGTAGGAACCAATTTACACATAGGATTTAGTTTAACTAATTCAGGTGGGTTAACTAAATCAGAGGAGTGGACATATAAGCACTTCCCCTCCCTTAACACACTTATCAAGAGTGCTTAAATGGATCCATTGTCTTCAGAATCCTAATCCAGAACAGACAGGGGAAAGAGACTTTCTGCTGGCCATCAGGCAATGGCATTTCCCTCTTGCCTTTCCCCGCCCTCAAGCCCTAGAAGCCTTCATAAGAGAGGAAGAAGTGTGAGGGAGAGAGACTTTCTGTTCTTCATCATCAATGGCATTTTACAAGTTGTGTGTCCTTCTTTCTCAATTTGATCCTTCTACATGGTTTTGTATGTTTTGTGGTATTTTATGCATTGTGGTTTGCTGTCATTTTTATTGATTATAGATTGATAATTCTTTATTGTGGCTGATAAGTGTAAACTGTTTAATTATTATTTGCTGATGTTTAAATTTACTGTTTACAATTAGATTCTGATGGATAGTTGAATGTTGCTTTATTTGATATAAGTTCTTTATTTTAAAGTTATTGTGACTTTTTATATTGGATCAGATTGTTACTGTTTGATGTTTCATTACGTTTTTGTATGTGTTGGAGGCCATATGTGTTGGACGGGGTATTATTATTATTATTAATAATAAAAAAACATTTAATGTGAAAGCACAATTCTTCAATGTCTTGGTATGGAGTGGGATTTTATTTTTCCATGTTCTGATCAATTCCATCTTCAAAGTCAACTTAGCAGCTATGTTTCGAATATATTCCTAATCTTCACAATACTTTGACATAAGAAGCAATAATCCCTTCCGAGTGTAAAGAAAAGGTAATTTATTATATACCATAGAACTGTAATGAGCAGTACAAAGCTTTGGAGAAAAACAAGCATAGTAATGATGTGCTATAAAATGAACTGACAATAATAGAGAAGCATATATTAAAATTATGTGCATGCCGGGGAGGGGGGAGTGAGCAAGCGAGGAAATACAGAAATTATAACCCACTTACAATAATTCATCAGATTAGTTCATCAACTTTGTATTAACATTCTAATCACAAATCATGACGAGGATACAAAGGGGTGTTTTGTATGGGATCAAGCAACCTTTTTGAACAGCTGATACCCATGCTGACTCAATCTGCTTCTAAATGTCATGCAGTTTCAAAAGTAGTTTGCAATGCTCAAATGCCCCCAGTCTACACATGGGGTTATTTTAATCATAAATGTGTGGTTATTCAGGGATGGTTAAACAACCCTACCTCAGCATGGAAACATTCTAAATTGTTTTAGCTGAGAATAGCTAAACTCACACAATTAGTTTGGCAACTCTTAGATCTTTGAGGTGACCCACATAACTGTACATGGTCAAGGTAACCCACAGTTTTACACAGTCAGCCATCGCAAAATCAGAAGAAGGAATCTTTTATTCACTTCCATTGTTGGTGCATCCGGTCTAGGAGTTAGGATTCATTCCGAGGAATTGATCCCAGAGTTATTAAAATATTTGCCGATAGCTTTCTTCCCATTGAAAATAGCAGGCGTGGGCCCCTCAATTCAGACTGAGACAAAGCTGGGGACAAAGGTTCCTTAAAGAAATATATTTTGGGTATTTCGCCTTTTTTTTTTTTTTTTTTACTATTTTTTGTATAGAAGAACCACACTACTACTACCCTACTACTAAAAGCAGTATATTAAGCATTTGCTGGTCAAATACATTTCTATGACCTCCAATCCATCTAGGGGCACTACGTTTGCAGAAGCAAGATTCCTTGTCTATATACCCAAACGAAGAGGAAACTGAGGACAAAATTAGGTATACAGACCTGGAAGCTTGCTTCTGCAAGATTTAAATATATTAAAGTCAATTAAAGGATCCCAATATAAAGAATCGTAGCCACGCCTGAATGGGCTTTATGGCATACAAAGCATATTCAACTAACAAGAGAATGTACCACAAACATTAAGAGACACATAAGATGAATAATACTTGGGTGACTTCATGACTTTCTTTCATAAAAGAAGTGTCATTGTATACAGAGGATTTTGGATCACACCCCCATGTCAAAATTGAATCATCTCATCTTAGTTTACCAAGCTAATTTGCTCACATTTAGTCACCAGATGCTAGAACTTAAGAGAAACCATGCCAACAGGAGAAATTGTCAGTTAGAATCTGTTGTCCTCAGCAATTGCTAAATGCACAAAAAGGAAAGCAAACACAGCATGCCGTAGAATGAAGTGCACTAAAGAGTTCTGGCCTATAATAAACTTCAGTATTTTTACAGTCCTGCTAAATGAGACATAACCTAATACTGGTAAGGTTTCATAATGAACAATTCCTTCATGTTATCTGACACTCTCAGTCAATTTTTACATTAAATCCAACACATGAGGAGACACGGTTCCAGGGTGGTTGAGTGTGGTGGTGTTGAGCACAGCTTTTAGCTTTGACATAGAATTACAAAAAAGGAGTAACATTTACAAGCCACGTGCTACATGCATATGCCTGGTTAAAGACTGTGAGGAACATGCCGTCCTGGGACTACCCATGCAATATAATTAAATAGTGCGGTAAGCAGTTTGAAAAATATACAGATTGGTATGGAGTCGTTCCTGACGTGAGGAAAGAGTTTCTAACAGCCTTCCGTATGGAAGGTTGGAAAATGAAAATTGGATCCAAGAGTTACTGACTTCAACAGTCCAAATATTCAAGATCAGGAGAAGCTAATTTGAATATTGTTAATTATCACAGAAACATAGGAATCTGCCTTAAACTGAGTCATGACAATGGTCCACATAGCGTATCATTGCGTAGATCTGGTTTCCAGACAGATCCTTTCCTAGCTATATGTGGAAATGTCAGAGATTGAACCTAGGGTATTCTATGTGCAAAGAAGAATATGTTCTACCCCAAGCTACCTATCCCATCATCAGAAGAGTTAGCTAAATGGCACAGGAGCAAAGCATTTAAGAAAAGTAGTTGGCTACATGAGACTGCTTAGATATAAAGATATGAGTACATCTTGCATACCCATTGTCAGAAAAAATAATGACCAACTAAACCAGTTGTGTTTGAACTCCTATTGATTTCAAAGAGATAGGAGGATTCTTGACTTTGTTGTCAATATAACAACAATTGACAGTAAAACTAATATTTGCAGAGAGTAATATGGTATATGTATTATAAATCACATTCAAGAGTGTATGCAGCCTCCATGACTTCATGGAAATGTTTAATTTAATAAAGTAAATATTCATGTGATTAAAAAGTTTTAATCAGGATACTTTTGAAAATAAAAACTTTTAATTCTTTTTTGTTTTGTTTGAATTACTGCTTAAAGACATTTCTGAAGAAGTTTTTCATTTCACAATTAATATTATTCTTTGAGAGTCCTCTGTTTATCTGTTTTCTAATAGCAATGGAGGACCTCAGTGTAAACCAAAGTGACTATGGAATCTCATACTGGGTGGAATAAAGTGTAAGTAATTCATTACAAACCATTACTTCTACTACTAAACAAAATGTAAAAGTAACAAACAAGTCCATGCCTATAATGAAACCTAAAATATGGGTCAAACAACTAAAAAGAATAACGTAACAAGAATATATGAACACCCAAGCATTTGACATTTATTAAGATGAATTATCAACATGGAAAGAGAGCTAAAATGACTTTAATCAGTGATGTGACTGATTGAAGAACGCAGACAAAAGCTGATTTAATATGGTTAAGTACACATGTCTAGCATCTAGGTAAGGCATTGCCTGTAACAAAGCACAACAAAATATTGGCACCTAAAAAACTAACATGTTGAAGCAAGGCCCAATGGCTTCTCTTTGATGTGCTGAAATATTCTTTATTACTATTTAATACATTTATATCCCACCTTTTCCCACAATGGAATTCAAGTCAATGTGCATGGAACTCCTGTTTGACCAAACCCGGATTCAAACCTGCTAACCTTCAGTAGGATGGCTCAATAATGTGCCTTAAGGGCCAGATTCATCTAACGAGTCCTACTAGTGGAAGCTAGCACAAGGACTTCGGCTAGCACAACTGGGCTTTTTGACTCTCTCCCTACCCTACAATTATGTGTGCGTCAGGGAAACTCCCACAGCAGCACACGGAGGATGTAAGATCAATCCATCTTGCAAGCCAAAAGGTTTGCACTGATGGAATGATCTCAGTTCTACATGGAATTCCTCCCTCCAACTTTTTGACTGGCCATGTGTCTTGGTGGCTAACCAGATAATGTCTGCATATTCTAGCATAGGGGTGGGAAACTGTGGCCCCTTTCAAGATGTGTTGTTCTCCAGTTTTCAGCATTCCAGAGCATTCGCTGTGCTGGTTGGGGTCATTGGGAGTCCAAGACCACCTGGAAGGCCATCTGTTCTAGGGTGCAATTTCCCTTAGATTAGAATGGGTATACTGCACAGTGCAGGTACACATCATGCCCAGATGAACACTGTCTTAAAGGTGAAGTTAAAGTCTGAGTACACAAATGAATAATTCAGCACACGGCATAGTAGCGGGCTACTGTAACCTTCTCCAAATGTATTTCAATACCAAAACCAAATATAAAACATTCGGTATAAAGATTCAAGTTTTGAAGGATTTTTGAAAGTGCAAATATTAAACGGTAAATTCTTACAGATATTAAACATTATTTTGTAGAGGTACTTCACCTGTAGCTATAACCATTCAATCTTAAAAGCAGTCTGATTGCTTTCTATCACTTAGGGGAAGTATTTAAGTATCCAAAGTTTGCTTGGCCACATATTCTGCTGAATTAGGAAACTTGCTCAATTTTATCAATTAGTCCCACACATCTTCATGCTTATACAACTGCTATCTGTTAATCTGTATCTAGATACAGTATGCAGAATCAGCTTCTGCACTTCAGTTTATATTTACAGCATTTCTATAGAAAAGGAAACTGTTCCACTCTCTCTCTCTTCTCCCACGCCTCCTTCAACGTCTTGAATTTTCTTCTCATTTTCTCCCTTTTGCCTTCAGCAGGATCACATGGCAATATAGGTAGGTTTTGAAGTATTTCATTAGGAAACGGGGTGTTTGTTCTTTTTGCTACATTTACCCTTATGAAAATTATTTGAAGCTGCTATATGAAATATTTAAAAGCATATTTTAGTACTCTACTAAGATGTACTGTTTGGAGCAAAAGGGCTTATTCTTTCTCTTTTCTAAACAATGTATTTTAGAACACTAAAGATTTTAGGAGACTAACATTCTATTTAAATAATAAGTAAATAATGAAACGAAACTCAAAATATACAAGTAGATATTGAACTTCAAGGAATGCCCTTCCATTCATACTGTGGAGTGAAATCTGGGCTTTTAAAGCCACATATTTATTTAGACCTATCAGATGCACAAAATGGACCTGTTTCTAACATACCATTTTTAAAAATAAATAATGTCAAGTGGTGATGGTGGCCAGTTCCAGGCACCCTTGGGGTAAATTGATAATAACCCATTTAGGAATATGCTTCCTAAAGTGACCTTCCCCAACCTCCTCCTTAACTATATTCTGTATATCGTAATTTAATATGTTATGGCTTTTTCTGTACATTGCTTTGTATGCCCATGGACATAGAATGTGACCAAGAAATACAATAAGTCACAGGATTGGTCTTATTCAATCCTATTATTGTAATACAATGAAGACAGAAGACAGAAGACGGAAGACAATCAATAATCATAGTATTTAAAAAAAGGTCATAAGGACAACAACATAAGCAATGATGAGTAATTTTGACATCTTTCCCATATAAAAGAATCTATTCATATTTAGCCCAGATTCCTAATATTGCAATAATGACTTACCCACAGGTCTACAGAAATACATGCTCTTTAATAACATCTGAACAGTTACCAGTCACATAAACCTGTAGAATATAATTCTTGTTCTTCCAAGGAAAGGCATATATTACTAACATGAATGTACTGTTTCCAAAACCATGTTGAAAATATTTTGGGGTATAGAAGCAAATCCAATAAGCCATGTTGTGGGAAGCACTGATTGGTTTTAATCACTTACTTTGGAGCTGAAGGACCCCTTGGCCATGTTCCATCTTCGTTTTTTTGTTCTATCACTAATACCTATATTGAATAAAATTTAAAGAGAAAAACTAACTTCATTACAGTTTTGGAAAATAAGTGTACAGTTTAAGACTATCAACTGGACATTAACCCACTTAGAAATGATATAACATCCATTATGGAAACAGTATGCATCTCAAGATTTTCCTGAGATTATCGCTCATTTAAAGTCAGAACAAAAAACCTTCTCCTTGTGCACACATATAGACATACACCAACACACACCTTGCCCGCACCTCGAAGAGGTGGCAAATATGCATCCCAAAACTGAACGTCTGTACTATTGATTGGGCTAATGAAATATATCAACAGATAAAAGTCAATTTTGTGTGAGCAAACTTTCACTCACACAAACTTTTCCTTCCTTTCAATTGGCTTCAAATCTCTGCCAACTCTCCAGAGCAAATTTGGGGGATGTGCAGGGAGCTGAAGAGAGGAAGTAGAAGCCCAGTTATGAAAACAGAAGTCCCTTCTTCTGGGAACTGGGCACAGCTGATTATAACCGCTTACTCTTGCAGAGACAGCAAACGGATTCATGCCTTAAAACTGACAGTGCTATGTTTCGAAGTGGATACCGTATTTTTCGCTCTATAAGACTCACCAGACCATAAGACGCACCTAGTTTTTGGAGGAGGAAAACAAGAAAAAAAATATTCTGAATCTCAGAAGCCAGAATAGCAAGAGTGATCGCTGTGCAGTGAAAGCAGCAATCCCTCTTGCTGTTCTGGCTTCTGGGATAGCTGCACAGCCTGAATTTGCTCCATAAGACGCACACACATTTCTCCTTACTTTTTAGGAGGTAAAAAGTGAGTCTTTATAGAGCAAAAATATGGTGTTTACTCACTTCCTCCGCTGCATTTTCCCCAACACTCCTTTATTATAAGCAGATATAATGAAGTTTCAAAAATGCAAAACACCAATACTATCAAACAAAAATCTCTGATCTTTCTAAATGTGTCCTATCTGCAGCCTTCAACAGAATTGAGTGAGAATTTCTGAGAAACTTTGGAAATAGTGTGAATCCCCACCCCCCCGGACTACATTAATATACAGCAAACCACTGTCTAACAGTGATACTGTTACATGTTTTGAAATATTTTATTTGGACAGGTACCAGAATGGGTTGTATTCTATCTTCTGCTTTTTAATTTGCATATAAAAACCTTTCCAATAAGAATTACACAAAGTCTTTTTTCAGGGTTATTGATAGATTATAATGAGCAAGCTAGAATGAAAAGATAAAGATTTTAAACCACTAATTACTACAGTATGCTGATGACATGGTTCAAGGGACCACCAACCAAACTTAGTTATCCAAAATACAATGCCGCAGCCTAGAGAAAACCCTATAGGTTTTATATATCCTGGGTTGCGTCCAATGTTAGTCATACTCAAAGCAGACCCAATGAAATTAATGGACCTGACTAACTTAGGGTCATTAATTCCAGTGGATCTACTATAGCTATAACCCCTACAGTCCCAGTGAGACCAGGACTACATATTTTATATATCTATAGGCCTAGGCAGTGCATTTCTGGTAATTAAACATAGCAGGTGGCCATTGCAGATGGAAGCCAAGCTTTATTAATTTTAAACTTTAATATATTTAATGCATGATTTTGCTATACCGGGTTACAACCCAACATTATACAGGTTAAATTCTTTTCACATACAGCATTATCGTTGAGCCTCTTGTTAGGCAACTCTGTAGAATATTCAACATTCTTTCATCACACATAATGGACCAAAGAGTAGAAGGAGTAATTTCTTCCACATTTATTATAGAATAGAATAGAATAGAATAGAATAGAATAGAAATGTAGATGCTGAAAAGGCCTTTGATAAGCTGGAATGGCCTTTTCTATTTGAGACCCTTATATTGTTTAAGTTTGGAATCAAGTACAGAAGCTGGGTCTTAAACAAAGTAATAAGTTTGCATAAGTGATATGTCATTATCCATTTTGAAATTAACTAAAAGCACAAGGCAAATGTGTTCTCTGACAGCACTATTATTTGATTTAGCTTTGGAACCACTGACAAAAAAATAAAAGAAGGTGAAAGATAAAAGGCATGAAATTAAACAATGATAAAACATAACTATACATCAATGACAAATCTAATTCAGTCTTTGTCAGAAGTAGAAAAGCTGATAGCAGATTACAGACCATTAATTGGATATAAAGTCAATTAAGATAAAATAGAAATATTAGGTATTAATATAACCAAAATTTGAAAGGGGGCAAAAGAAAGATTTGCATATAGCTGGAAAAAAGCCTACATATTATCTCAGGATCAAAGTAACTAACAAACAATATGAATTATATAAAAATAATTATGTCATTTCATATAATGACTGGAAAAATCTTTAAAAAAACAAAACATTTTTTTCTGGGAAAATATCCACTGTGAAAATGGCAGTTGCCAAATATCTATTTCCTGTTTCAGACCCTCACAATTAAGAATATAAAATTCACACATACAGAACTTGAATATAAAACAGAATATATACTGCTCAAAAAGAGAATAAAGGTAACAGACATAAATAACACAAGCAATATTTTACAGGTAGATGACTATATATTTTTCTTTGGGCATTCTGGCCCTTATAGGAATACAAGACTACATTCATATATTTTACAGTTTAATTAAATCTTACTTCTGGTCGGTATACGTAACACTATTTTTAGCCACCCAATATTAGAAGCTGAGTCTGTAATTTCACAAGCTGAATTTAAAATCACCATCGCATAAAATACTATTAGGAGATAGCACTTATAGAAGTACAGCCGTTAGAAACACCTTCTTAATATCTTCTTGGTTAAAGATATGGGATCCTAACAAATGGCTATTAACCTTAACAACATCCTCTTTGGAGTCCCACTTGCCTTCTCGTCACAGCATGTGAATCTGGAGAAGGCTGTGGGGAAGGCACATTAGGCGAAACCATGGTAGGCTGGACATTTGCCCTGACAGACTGAATGGTATCAAGTATATTGGTATTTTTGGCAGCTTCTTTCAACTGTCTCATCACAAGAGGAGTAAATGTGACACTTTCTTCCTGCTGCACAACCACATTTTAGCCAGGGTGGCAGCAGTAGGAGCAGTATTGAACTGCAAGCTAGAAACCATTGAATCTCTATGCCAAGACTGATGTAGAACACTTGCTTGATCAGAGGTGGCAGTATGAGGGTAGCTTACTTGTGGCTTGGTAGCAGTGGCTTGCTGTGTAAGCAACAGGCCAGAGGAGCAACAAACCCTTAAGCAATATGATATTAGAATAGGCCATGGAGTGCCCTTGAAAACTCCCAAAACTAATCCCTTGAAGATAAAATGGAATGAAAGAAGGAACTGGTGGGCTGGCCCAAACCCTTCATCCAATCCAGACAGCTGCTCATTTTGTCTGGAGTCCAAACAGTGCTGCTGCTATCCTATATAATGAGAATGGCACTTCTCCAACATCACTATAGGTGGTCTCTCTTCTGCCTTCCACTGCTGCCACAGGGCATATGCCACCACTTGGAATGTGGCTGTCTGCTGCCACCACTGCCAATGTGGACCCATTTGGGTTTTTCAGGGATCTCGGTGACTACAACTAATACAGAATGCGGCAACTAGACTGGTGATTGGGAGTGGCTGCCAAGACCATGAAAGCCATGCATTGGGTCCCAGTACGTTTCTGAGCACAATTCAAAGTGTTGGTGCTGACCTTTAAAGCCCTAAATGGCCTTGGCCCAGTGTACCTGAAGGAAGAAGTGTCTCCACCCCCATCGTTCAGCCCGGACACTGAGGTCTAGCTCCGAGGGCCTTCTGGCGGTTCCCTCACTGTGAGAAGTGAGGTTATAGGGAACCAGGCAAAGGGCCTTCTCGGTACCGGAGCCCACCCTGTGGAACGCCCTCCCTTCAGATGTCAAGGAAATAAACAACTACCTGACTTTTAGAATACATCTGATGGCAACCCTGTATAGGAAAATTTTTACAGTCAATGTTTTATTATTTTTTTATGTGCTGTAAACTGCTCAGAGTGACTGGGGAAACCCAGCCAGATGGGCGGGGGATTATTATTATTATTATTATTATTATTATTATTATTATTATTATCATCTCATGTCTAGTGCTGCAGGGCCAATCAGGTTGTGCTGTGCTGCTGCAGTCCCTACAGCATCCAAAAAAAATTGTGGGTGCCTGTTTTCACACCATATTTGTCCTCCTTCAGGCTTGCCATGCCCCACACTCTAGATACTCTGTCCACCTTCCTTGCCTCAGCTGCACTTTTCTCTTATCCCTCTGACAGTTGCTGCTAATTAAGTTGCTGCTTAATTAGTCCAGTAAACTGAGACCTGATCTTAAAACAGGCAACAAGCAGCAACTCTGGAGGTTTTTAAACAGGCAGCAAGCGTTGGCTCTGGAAAAACTGTGTAGGGTCAGACCAATCGATTTCAAAGGGAAAGAATTTAGAAGTTGCTCAGGCCAAGGTTTATGGCCTGATCAAAATTCTATGATTTACAATTTAATTATTTTATAATTAATTGGTATGTTATAGAGCAATAGGGGCGGAATAAAGGAAGAACTAATTCAATAGCAAGGGGCAATTAGCTGTGGTTCTATTAGCAGGGGAATCCAACACATGCAGACACTGAGGGGAAGACAAGGTCTCAGAGAGAGGCTGACACAAACATAGGTGGGGGAAATCCCAGGCAAAGAGGTAGCTCCAAAATAATAGGCTAAAATGGAAAAAAGGTAACTTTACCCAAACTCTGTAACACAGAATTAGGCATGCATCCACTCACTGCACCCAGATCTTCTCAAAGCATACACAGAGAACCAGCAAAATTAGGTCTCTTTCAAGTAAGGCAGGAAAAACAAACTTCCGCTCCAAGGACGGGCCAACTCAAAGATGCTCATGGAGTGATTACTTTTTCCTGCCTTCAAACGACTGGACGATGGAACACACTTGGTGTCCTAGTGCCCAGTCAAGAAAATGTGGATTTAAAGGTGGAGTTCATGTGCAGTGGAATTGGGTTTTTACTATTGTTCATATAAAAACTGATTTTGAAATGACATTTAAGAGTGGTTTTGCCATCTAGTATGGAAAGACATTGTTCAAGAATCACAAGTCACAAATCTTCATATAGGCTGATAACCATTTTCCCAACCTCAGCATACATGGCTAATTAAGTATAAAGCTGAAATAAACTTTAACCAAACATTAAGAATAAGATGTCCTCAATAAGCAATTTTACCATGAATATATGCCAGAAGAGTAGAAAATCTCCAGAATTTCAGGTTCCTACATATAGCCTACCTGCCCCTGGTACAAGCCAGCATCCTGTATGGTACTGTCTGGTTTATTCAGAGGTTCAAATGTGTTACTCATGTATTTGTTCCACAACCTGGTCTCTTTTTCATCTGGAATATTGAAGATTTTCCTTATCTCCTTTTCAATTGTGTCTATATTGACAGAAATGGGGGGGAAAGTTTTTTTTAGAACCCATGGTATCATAATTACTTGGTTGCACAAGTTGTAAATATCCATGTTACAACACACCACATACAAAAAGCAAATGGCAAGATTATACAGATACATGCAGCAGTATGAATTGAGGATATAAATTGGGTGTAGCCACTCATCCTACTCAATGTCTGAAAAGAACTGACCACATGCATTTTAAAAAGATTAGTAAGCTTATTTGGCCTGACATTCATTTACGCTGAGGAATCTGAACTTTACCAGTTATCTCAGACTACGGTCAGGTAAAAATCTTTATTATATACATTTACACTTATTCTATTCAAATTATAACATTAGGGAGAACTTTGTACTGGAGCTTTTTTTACACACAAATACGATTATTAATATTGTGAATGTGTCATAAAACATGTTCTACAAAACCCCACAAGATCCAAAGACACATTTTAAAGAGGGTTTTAAAAGCAGTAATTCATGTTATAAACAGCTATGGGCATACCGATTGTGTCAGCTTTACTAAATCTTCTTGTTACTACATTGTTCATATTTCCGTTTTCACACAATTTTAATTCGGTCAAATATACTTCTACTTTGCAGTGCTTGACAAACATACCCTGTTCAACTACCTGGAATACAAACAGATCAAGAATGGTTACTTGAATAGAATATATTAATCCCTAAATGCATAAAACAAAATTCTGAACACTTCCAAATACTCAGTTCTTATTTTAAAGTTTGATGTTTTATAACACTTTGAGAATTTTTATGATTTTAAAAAGCATGGAAGCTAGATCATAATCTTTTTTGTTTTTACGTTTAAAAACATGTTTATAATTAACAAGATAGCCCCTACTAATTCTATATAACATTACCAATATTCCCCCAAAAAATACGGTACAATGAATAAAATATATATAATACCAGCAAGAGTTACAACATTGGTTAACTGATTTTCTAAGCAAGTGATATGGTAATTTTCACTTTTATCTAGGAAAATGATTTTCTAATTTGTTCCTTGCCATGGATTACTAACGAATGACAAAACTTGCAAATTGAAGTAAGCAGAATATTCACAATCACCTCGTAAATACTTCCATCTGATCTTCTATGCTGTAACTGCATAAGTCAGCCATGTAGACTGTCCTGAAAATAGCCATCAGCCTGATATGTGATACATCAGACAAATATGGTGAAGAAGGAGGTACCAAATAACTGCTAGAAGCAATATGCTATAGCAACAGAATTAATGAACACTCACTAAAGGGAAGTATTAGTATATTAATAAACATTTTCCAGGTATTCTGTAGCTTGATTTGGATATTTAGGGGAAACTGAATCTATAGAACTTGCTTATGCCAAATTATTTGTATGTACTGCTGCAGCTGAGCTTTAAGTGCCGCAGAAGAGTGATACCACCTTGTGTTACTATAAAACACAGCTATTCTTGTTGCTAAGGTTACAATCAGGGATATGTGAATGCCACTATTTCAAAGAAGGACCGAAAGGCTGTAAAACGATGTTTGCATCAAATTTCAGCATGCTAAGAATTTGGGCTATCATTTTGTTTTAAAGTACATTTCAAATTTTTGATTTTTTAATTTTAAAGATTTAACATATTCAACAAGTTCTCAGAGCAGCTTACAAAAATTGTTTTATGTTGTACGCAGAGTTAAGCATGTTTATTGGGGCTGGTAGAAGCTGATTTCCTCCACAAGGCAGTACCCTTAGCCCCCTAAAAGTGTTCCATGTAGGGTCAGGAGACCCTGCCGAATGGGGTGGGCTGTGGTCAGGGTGGGCTAAGGACTTCCAAGGAAATTGAGCAGAGGCAACTTCCTCAAGCAGGAAGGTACCTCTGCTCAAGTTTCGTACCTCTGTTCAGCTTGTAGCTTCACATTATATGTAAGACAAAGAAAGTCCCGTGCTCTGCCCCCAGTTCAAAACTTTGTTGAGTTCCAGGGGTTATGTAGCAGGGCCTCTTTGTCCTTCCTTCTAAATGCAGAATTATTAGTTCTAAGTCTGGAAGGAAGAGCAGAACACCTCTAGAATGCAGCCCTGTGTTACGCAGAGTTGCATTTCAGAAGCTGCATGCAGGATTGCTTCCACTACTGTTTTAAAACTGAAATTGAAACTGAATCAAAACAGCTCTGTGCACATGAAGAAGGATACACAAGGTCCATCCTTCCATTTTACAGCTGCAATACCATGTATGCTTAACATTCCAGTGGGAAGTCCCACTGAATCTACTTCCGAGTTAACATGCATAGTTTGGGCTGCAAGTCTGTATCTAAGCTGAATGCCGCTTAGATAATGAAGGGCTGCATAGGAAAACGAACTACTACTGCAAATGCAACACTGTGGAAACACAGGCTAATGGCTGCTGGTTGTCACGGATCTCTCCCTGTTTCTGGAAGTGGAAAGAAAGATGTGCATAGCAGCAGAGAGGGAGGTTGTGATGGCATGCAATGAGATGGAACGTCCAGGAAGGGTATCAAGTAAACAGATGTTGGTGACATTTTATATACAAGCCAGATCTACCTTTGCTATGCTATTCCTAAACTGATGATTCATGATGGAGTGTGTAAAAATAACAATATTGTAAATTGTACCAATAATTCAAGCCAGCATATGCTCTTAAGTTTTAGTTTTCATTGCAACCAAAACCTCTCTATGCAGCCAAGCAACCTACAAAAAACCCCTCAGATCAGCTGAGGTTTTGCTTATGGATAAGCCAATTTCTATTACTTGGCATTTTTCTGATTTGGTCCCTTATTTTCAGTAGAATGGTTCAACACCTTTGTAAGCAAGCAGTTTAGCAAAATGAAAAGTAAGCAGATTTTTGGCTCAACTACATAGCCACCAAGGTTCCTTTGGAACAATATTTTATCTCAACAAAACCATCCTTCTATACTCTGCCAGAACAACCTGACATCTATGGGGCTTAGAACTATGAATATGAAATTGGGGTCCTCTTCCTTTCACTACTTATTATCATAGGTAAGATATTGGAGTAATGAAAACTGCAATACACAGGTTTTCCAGTAACCTTAAAACTGGATGTTAAAACAGAAGGCTTAGACATCAACACAGATAATCTTTCTTGAAAACAAAAACGTAGATATAATATTTTAGGTTATTATTTCAGCCACAGCGAAGCGACACATTTTCAAATTTTAGCCCACAATAAATCCCAAATATCCAATAAATGGATACAATATATGGTTTCTTCACAGGAGGAGTGAACACTACAAAAGATCTTAACTGGACAAAGATAGTTAATGTTCTCAGACAGCAACATGTAAGTAAGTCTTTCTGTAAAATACAATTAATAATAATAATAATAATAATAATAATAATAATGCCCTGCCCATCAGCTTTGTAAGCTAAGAAGATCTGTAGACAAAGGCAAATGGCAACAATTTTCATTTCTTCAACTCCTCCCAGAATATAAATCAATGAAGCTATTGTATCTTTATCCACCATTGAAACTGGATTACACGTGTTACCTATGATAAATACCAGTTTCAGTTGTTAGCCAGCAAATCAGAAAATGGTTAAAGTGGTTTTGCATACTGTGGTTTGTGCTATAACTGGACATGATATCAAAACAGACAGCCATAGTTACAGCCATTACTCTCCTTGCAGTGCTACTGAACCACAGAGAAATGTGTGAAGCTGATTGCTAAGAGGACAGGAAACAAACAGACAAGCCACCCTAAACTGCTGTCTGCCTGTCTGGAAACTCAAACTATGATTCAACATGATACCTGAAGGGAACCTATACCCAGTACTTTTTTTCAGGGGGTATTCAAGGGTTTGCAATACCAGCACCTCTTTTTGTTGTTGTTAAAAAGTGTGGCACTTACTGTAACCACTTCATGGTGAGTACCGGCACCTATTTTTCGGGGGGGGGGCACTGCCTATATCCTCCAGAGAAAACTGAAGAGGTCTAGGAATGTGATACCTGGGTTAACTAGACTATTTCACAGGATTAATGCTGAGCCTCAATAGTTGACTACAAAAATAAAACACTGGCTTTAAGTACAGTAGTGGTTGGTGAGGCGGCATGGGTGGGGCATGAGTGTTGCTTTTGCAGCATCTCAAAACAGCAGGTCACTGACACTTATTGAGAAGGAAAGTGGAGCTCAGCACTGTGTGACGGAACATATTGGGTGGTCCTGCCATGATGTCAATGTCAAGTTCTCCCACTTCATATACCATGGGTTGGCAAACTAAGGCCCGGGGCCCGGGTGCGGCCCAATCACCTTCTCAATTCGGCTTGTGGACGGTCCGGGAATCAGTGTGTTTTTACATAAGTAGAATGTGTGCTTTTATTTAAAATGCATCTGTGGATTATTTGTGGGGCACAGGAATTCATTTCCCCCCTCCCAAAATATAGTCTGGCCCCCCACAAGGTCTGAGGGACAGTAGACCGGCCCTCTGCTGAAAATGTTTGCTGACCCGTGTCAAACCTCGGTTCTCAAATGGCTCCATTTTCGAATGTTTCGGCTCCCGAACGCTAAAAACCTGGAAGTAAGTGCTCCGGTTTTTAATCGTTTTTCAGAACCCGAATGTCCAACATGGCTTCCACTGTGCAAAAACCTAGCTGTCAGTCAACTGGAAGCCATGCCTTGGTTGTCAAATGTTTCAGAAGTTGAACGGTCTTTCAGAATGGATTATGTTCGACAACTGATGTTAGACTGTATATAGATGACAAGTGCCATCTCTATTCTTTTAGGGTTGTTTTTTTTAAAAAAAGACTTTCCTCTTTCAGTACTCTTCCAAATGGAGAGCATTATCCTATTTTGTTACTGTACTGGATGTGAAATTGATTTCATGTATGCAACTGTTGTTTTACATGCACTTTTGATGTTTTTTAAATTTTCTTATATCAGCAATTGTTTTCACTGCTTTTAATTGTACTGCAAATTGCTTTGATAACCTCATAGGAAGTGATTCATACATGAAACGGATAAATAACTAATAATAACATATTACCTACTCTCCTTTTTTTCAAAGTACCTATTACATAAGCAATGCGCATTCTGTGTAGAAAAAAGCGAGCATTATTCTGTAAACTGATACAGACATGAACAGACATAGGAGAGCTGTTGCAAGGAACACTGCCTAGAAAGGGCGTCTTCTACTGAATGTATCATAAGAGAGTGCACATGACAAGGAAGAAAGTGGAACAGGAAAGTGAATGGTATGTCCAAGTTCCAGCAGAGTCTAATAATTCTCATTTTTAAAAATGCATCACCTGTAAATATTTCAGCACACAATGTATTTTTGCTATTAGCACAAAATGCTTCATACAGTTGTGTGTCCAAAATCTAAGTACAAAGTCAAGGTATATGATTAGAACAGACTTAAGCAGAACGCAAAATTAAGCAATTCATGCAGTTAACAGTGCTGCAGTTGAAACAGTTATCACTATAAAACTGAAACAATATTTACCTAATTTAATGCTTATCTACATGGTTTGGGTTAGAACTTGCCTTGCTATGCCAAAGCAAGGACAAATTTCTGCCCTACTCACAGAACTGTCAGGAGAAGTTAACAGAAATATTTTATCATTAACCAGGCCAGAAGTAACTAGGGCTGTACTAGGTTGGTGAAATAATAAATAAGATGAAAAGAGTTGTCTCATCAATGTTTTGTTCGCATGCTTAAAAAAAATGAATGTATCATTAACACTGAGTAAGAAATGAAGCCATTAATACTGATTAATGCCAGGACTCAATACTAGTTAACTTGCAAAAACCATGACGTGATATGGACATATTCAAATTACTCCTATGCATTTAACTGGTAGCACTGTAAGCGGAGCATTTCAAGTGCAAGTATAGATATTTCAGTATTCAATGCAAGAAGTACCTTGCGTGCAATTGGTTCCTGGCCATCCATAAGAGTATACCAGCTAACCAGCTTGTTCCAGCCTTCAGTTGGTAAAAGAATGTAGTCCAGCTCATCAATGAGATGTTCCTTGAGAGACTGACAGTCCCCATCTATGAGGAAATGTTTACATATTTAGGGATGACAATATTTAGATGTCACAGTTGCTGTTTCTAAATTGTTCTTATTAAAAGATTTTCTTGGGTAACGAAAGTATTTAACACACTCTCTGATACAAAGGGATTGAAGATCACAAGTGATCAAGTTTGAGACAACTGAAATGTATTTATAAACTAACAACATATTCCCTAATGGAATAAAGGGTGATTGTCAATATCAAACAAGAGAAATCTCCTCAGGCAATATAGTTTCCCCTCCTCTACTCTTCTATGGTCTTCCCTAGCAGATTTGGGGAGCACATGAGGGGTTGTGGGGAGAAGGGGAAATCTGTGTCACAAACAATATTGATTCCACTAGTGGACAGACATTGTTGGATATCATCCAATCTGAACTATTTGAAAATGTTAATTTGTAAGAAGAAATTCCCAGATATTCTGGAACCTAAGAATGACAGGGTGAGATAACTGCAATAATATACAATATTTATAATTCATAGATACATCAGGTTCTTGATTTCTTTTTTAATACTCAACAGTAATTACCTTTGAGAAGTCCAGAATTGTCAATAGGACCAGGATAAACATTCTGATCTCCCATCTGATATTTGTCCCAGCTGTCAAATCCAACATACTTTTTCCACTGTTTGAACCAGCGGCTATCCACTAAATACCTTAAAAAGGAGGAAAATATACATATGAAGGATCAAAGTCTTAACCAATGATGCAATTGAATGGCTTTTTATTGTATTTTTATTTTGAGCAGTACTTTGGAGAATTTTCCAAAATACAGACACAACACACCTGCAGAGCTGCTTCCAGCATGAAGATTAAGACTGCTTTGACTAAATATGTATTATTACAAGAAAGAATGCAACCAAACATTCAGAAACTGCATTTACACAAATCTACTGAGACATACATCTTAAGAGACTATTAACTGAGTTTCTTTCCAACAAGTAATCTGATGAGTCTTATTAAAAAACACCTTCACATTAATGTTCCTTACCATAATTAAATTTATTATCAGTAAATGCCAGAATATTAAAATAAACATGAAATCAAACCAGAAGAAATGATTTTCCACTTTCATCCCTAACTTTTAAAATATGCCTGTCTATAGCAGATAACTGGGGCTTGTTCTTAACAGTGTTAATAACAGATGCCTGCTTAGCAATCTCGTTTTAAACACCCTCTACATCATATCAGAAAGCACAGATGAACAGTATTGCATAATACAGGCTTCCTTAACCTTGGCCCTCCAGATGTTTTGAGACTACAATTCCTATCATCCCTGACCACTGGTCCTGCTAGCTAGGGATCCTGGGAGTTGTAGGCCAAAAACATCTGGAGGGCCGAGGTTGAGGAAGCCTGGCATAATACCTCCTCTAAGTAATCAACACCATATTTTTAATTGTAGTTCATGAGCACCCACTGTGGACAACCATCAGACAAATAATTCCCAAGAGAACAGAACTATGCAATCAAAGTGAAGACCAAAAAATTGTAGTAAGAAAAGGACTGTAGACTGCATGCAAATATGCATAGGATTGCACTATAAATTGTATTTTATAAAGAGTGCCAGCCTTTATAGAATACATTGTATACTCAACATTCCTCTGGACGGAAGAGAGACTCTACCCATTCTCATGAAGTGTAACAAATACTTAATCTCATCAGATCACAAACATGTGAGCATAAATGATTCAGATACAGCCAAAGCTTTGGTTGAAATAGTCAAAGAAACATTTTCATCCTAGACTTCAAGCTGCTAACTAAACAATTTAACCCGTTATAAAAACCTATTGACTATATTCCTTCACGTCAGGCTGTTTTGAAACACAACACAGTTCAGTTCATTTTGTTCTGTGAAACTCATCGTTTACATTTCAGATGCTTATTTTTAAAAATAATTAAACCAGCCTGATCAAAAGGCAGCATTAAGTAGTGCTTATTCCTTTGTCCTTGGGAAAAATTGCTTTATGAAGTTGGGGAGGGGGGAGCTGTTCATCAAACTTATCTGTAATCGCTGGGATATTATTCTAGCACAGGAGTGGATTCTAACTGCTGTGTGTTCCAGTACATATTGATAGCAACAATCAACAACCAAATTTGTGTGATAAGGAAAAAGAAAGCATAGACCATTT
This sequence comes from Podarcis tiliguerta, assembly GCF_965153285.1. Taxonomy (NCBI): domain Eukaryota; kingdom Metazoa; phylum Chordata; class Lepidosauria; order Squamata; family Lacertidae; genus Podarcis; species Podarcis tiliguerta. Next base: position 28,627,344 of record NC_139543.1, on the reverse strand, counting down.
ATTTCTCTACTTCACATCTGTGCTTGAACATGATTCAGAAAGTACACATTACTTTAATATCAGTTGACTATACCTCAAATTCATTGTAAGGATACTGAAATGACTTCTGTACTTTTTGCCGTTGTGAATGTGCATTCTCTATGGCTTTCATAAGCCTTTCAGTGAAGACAGAAGGGGCAACTGTTTGAAATTTTTAACTATTATAGCTGGGTTCGTAGACAAAAAAGCAGAGAAACTGACCAGCATATTCTCTCTGCCAATATGTTTACATTTACAGCATACCCCATCTCATGGTCATGGGGTAGATAATAACCATTAAGCTGCCTTAGGTGGAGTCAGACCAGTAGTCCATCTAACGCCCAATACCATCAATTCTGACTGGCAATGGCTTTGCAAGGTCACTGGCATGGGTTTCCCCTATCACCTGTGGCCTGACTATTTAAATGCAAATGTACAGGATTAAACTTCTGCATGCATCTTTCTAATCAAGCAACAATACGTTCTAATGGTGTTCTATTAAGTATAGATCCCCTTGCTTTTATACACTCTTCAAATTTCAGGAGAACCTTAAAAAACAACACGCAGAGGACAAAACCTACTTATGACACTGAAAATGAAATTACAGCGAGCATCTTGGGTAAATTAAATAAAAGAAAATCCAGTAAGAGCTAAGTAAGTTTTAAGAAGCTATTAAATGCCTTTCAACTAGCTAACAGGAAAAATAAAACCAAACACATGAAAGTCACACTCAGTCACCTGGGTGCTTTATCATGTGAAATGGCAGGGTAAAAATCTTGGTAACAGCTACCTACATCCCTGAACTACTGGAATTAATTTCTGAATGCATATTTGGCTGAGGATTCTTTACACGTTGACCAGTGTTATCACTCTAAGCACACACACACACAAAACAACCCCTGGAGTGAATCTACCTTTTGTCCTTTGTTTTAAAAATTAGGGATTAATTTTGTGCTTTGGGAAATGGGCTCCAAGAACGAACCACTTAAGGACTCTACCATAAGAAATCAATGGTCCACCCTGGCTCAGTATTCTGTACAATGACTGGCAGCTGTTGTCCAGCCCTATTAGGATTCATCGGCTGAAGTTGCCAGGGACTGAGCTATGGACCATGAATGCCCAGCTGCTATGACACACAGCAACAGATACAAAGATTGTATCCTGTGTAAATACTCTATGTGTTAATATCTGTAGCATGCAGTTTGAACTAAAAATACGAAATGAATGGATTTTTATCTTCTTCCCATTATAAATCATATCTAAGTAATTTTTGCAGAAATTCTTCTGGTTTTCTTGTCTTCTGCACCTGATGTTTGGTGCATAGTCCTATACACTTAAAGAATGTTTCCAAACAAAGCAACTGCCATAATCTTCTGCTATTCTAGGAAACACTGTGTGAACATCAAAGATGATATAGGAGACTACTTATGCACAGCCTTGAAGATCGTGCCTAGAGGTGTGATTGGCTAGTAGCAAACACATCTGGATCAGAAGCAAACATAATTATTACACACTAAACTAGTGTCCAGGGACATGGGTGGCGCTGTGGTCTAAACCACTGAGCCTAGGGCTTGCCGATCAGAAGGTTGGCGTTTCGAATCCCCGTGACGGGGTGAACTCCCGTTGCTTGGTCCCAGCTCCTGCCAACCTAGCAGTTCGAAAGCATGTCAAAGTGCAAGTAGATAAATAGGTACCACTCCGGCGGGAAGGTAAACAGTGTTTCTGTGCGCTGCTCTGGTTTCGCCAGAAGCGGCTTAGTCATGCTGTACGTCGGCTCCCTCGGCCAGTAAAGCGAGATGAGCGCCGCAACCCCAGAGTCGTTCGCGACTGGACTTAACTGTCAGGGGTCCTTTACCTTTTTAAACTAGTGTTCAACTAGTGGGAGGGTACAGTGCTTACAAGTTCAAAAAACTATCTCTCTCCCTCCATGTTCCTGAACTTAAATGCTAATGTTTCAAAAGGCAGGCGGAAGGACTTTCATTACATATTCACTGCCACAGCTCATAACTGGAAGGCTGGAGCTCAGCCTAGATAACTGGGCCTACTGCACCTTGGCTCGCCCCCCCCCCCCCCCGTAGCAGCCAGGGCAGCAGTGGGGGTGGGGGTGGGGAGCAGGACACTCTCCACATTCTAACTAGGTTTGTAATCCAAGACACCACAACACAAGCAAGGACCAGGAACAGCCAGTAGAATCAGATCCACTTTGTCTTTCTCCTTTACTCTTCCTTAACCATACTAAGCATGGCACACTCACTCTCAAACCCTCCATATGCACAAACATGAATGCATATATAATTAATCGCAGCAAGCTAATAGATGAATAGAGATCATGCTCCTGTCAATGGGCATTTCCCAAACATTATGGTATATTGGGTGAACAAGCCCCATCACTACAATTAAGCTCTTTGTAAATATAACCCTGCCACGATGATGAAAACAACATAAAGGTACTTGCAGGATTCTTACATTAACCGAAGCATGTTACTATTAACTAGGTCCATTGTTATGAAGCTCATTGCAGTCTTAGATCTATCTATCTATCTATCAGATGTAATGTGGCAGGTTTAGAGTTTTCAAAAATATTTGAGAAAATATCTTTAGTAGATAGGAAGGTGCCTTATACTGAATCAGACCATTGGTCCATGGAGCTCATAAATGTCTATACCTGGGGTCATCAATGGGGTCACCTTGAAGGTGTAGAGTGCTACCCTGCTGTCCACAAAGCCTCCAAACTCCCCCCTCCCACATTCCTCACAGCTGCTTTGGTTATGAGGTAGAAATGGTGATCATCTCCCCTCCCACTTCGAAAGTACCATAGTACCAAAGAAGAAAATCAGAAATCAACACACTTTACCACTTCTTTTAGCCAGTGTTCGAAACTACCATTGTTCTAGGCGCACTTTTCACTAGCGCAAACAGTTTCTGAGCTCTGGGTGAAGTACTGTGCCTATGATTTCAGATTAAAACTGCAGAGTAGAAGGAAAGGAGGACCTTTTCCTGCCTCCCACTTCCAGCTACTCTCTGAAGACTGGAGAAGAGACCCTCTCAAGAATATTAGGGGGTGGGCAGGGGAAGGACTAGACCATGTGAAAAATGAACATAATATTTTAGCTGCAGTTCATTCGTATTCGTTATATAAAAAAAGGACGCCTAGACATTCCATTGTTGCGCCCATAACCTGGGTTTAAGGTGCCATTTAGCTCCTAGCTTTCATATCTCAGTTTCTAAAACTGCTTTCAGCTCTATGTACTTTTCAAGGCTCAGCTCAGCACCTGAGCTGATCATCCTAGCCTTAAAAAGCACATACAGATCAACACCTGAGCAGCTGGACAGAAAAGGAGCAATGTGAGAGAATGGGAGGGAGATAGTGGTGAGCACTGTTGCTCACTGAGCACTCTCAAAATTCCAAATATGTTCATGGGACCAAAAAGGTTGGCAATCTCCTTGCCTATGCAGACCGGCAGGAGCTGTCCATAGTTTCGGACAGGTGACTTTCCCCTGGAGATGCTTGGGACTAGACCTGGGAACTGATGAATGCAAAGCATGTGCACTATCTCTGAACTATAGTTCTTCTCTGTGACTAAGTATGTTGCCATACAAATGTTTGAAAAATGGAATCAGATGTTGAAATATTCATGTTTAGAATAGGGAAAACCATGTGTATAGCTTCTCAAATTACAGCAAACCTCTGAAGTTCAATTCATCTTAAAACAACACAAACATTACTCATTACTACACTTGCTTACAACTTTCATCATCAACTCTCTGAGTTTAAGACTATACCTTCTCATAATACTCCAGTATATAATATATCCTAATAATTTAGTGTGAGATTTTATCTAGTAGTACAGCCTTAAGCATGTTTATTCTGAAGTAAATCCCATTGAGTTCAATGGGACCAGAATTCTACAAATATAGTTGTTAGGTTGCTTGTGGCAGCCATCAATTCATTATGAAGAAGACAACTAGTGTACCCCACCATAGAAGCTTTTAGTAAGCCATCAGCAATACAATGAAGCAGAGAGTGAGTCTTTCAAAATGGTGCCAGGCCATCAGGTTCAGTTGTATGGAGCGGCAGAAAGAAGTTGGTACAAAGACTCATATCACCCACCATTCTTCTTCAGGGAGTGGGTATCAAAGGAATTCCTGTGCAGCAGGATAGAAGAAAGGTGAGTCTCACTTCCTATAGCATGATCGTCTACCTATGCCTAGTTAAAATATGTGAATCCCTAAACAGGACTTACTACCTGTCTTAATTTCATGCCGTCATACTTATGGGGCCAGTTTCAGTAGCTAATTAGGGCTGCTGCTATACTATATGCACACCTAGAAAAAAAAACCCAAATGAAGAGAGTGGGACATATTTCTGAGTAAGCGTGCACAAATTTGTGTTAAACAATGAAAGGCAGATGAGAACTAGTGTAGTGCAGGAAGTTCAAGCCCTTCTCTCAGCCATAGAGTTCTCTGGTGGCCTTGAACCTCTTGTTATCACTCAGTCTACAGTCTACACTATCTTTCAGGGTTGCTGAGAGGATAAAATGGGGTGTCTGTGTATGGTGCACTGAGCTCTTGAGGGAAAAAAGGGGGAGGCAGATGTGACAATGGACAACCTTAATCACCTAGTTATAGGGTAGTTCATAATTTGTAAAGAATATACTGCACCTTCATCTCTAGTCTCAACTTCAAAGAACTCTTCAAAATGATATAGTATGGTTGGGACAGAAATGTGTAACTAAGGTCTCACAGAATTTAATAAGTTTTACTTCTGAGTAAACATGTTTAGAATTGTACTGTAAAATTTATTCAGTGACCTGAAAATGCTTTACATATACTCCGTCAGCAATTCTCACATCAGCTCTTTAAGGTAGGCCAACACAGTTGTGATTTTGCAGGATGATTACTGAGAGAGTAGCAGCTTGTGGCTGAGATGAGATAATGTAATTCAAGTCAAGTTCAGACATCATGCTTCCACTCCAACTAACTATGCTTCCCCAGCTTGGGAAGATACTTTCTGGTTTATTAAATCAGATTACTGTGATTTGGAAACCATAATTTAATGCTGCCTATAACCCTGGCTTGCAAATCACAATAAACCTGTGTTGTGTGTAGGCAGGACTTAAAGAACAATTTCCAGCTCAGACATAATGGGAAACTGATTTGGCAAGCCAGGAAGCAGAGTGAATAAAGAGGAAGAGGGAGCAGGGGGAATGCTCAAGCTTGTTGCCAGTTCCCAGCAGTAACACTAGATTTGACCTGGCCCTTAACATGCAGGAAACTTCAGACTTCAGGGTGCAATGACAGACATAGAAAACAAATGAGAAACAGGTTAAGTGTTGTAACTGCTACACACCTGCATTTGACAAGACTCAAGCCCACTTGCTTCTTCTATGGTAACATAAATTATAGTTGAATAAACCCAATGAATTGGTATAATTAACCCTGCAATCCTAAAACCTATCGGTAGGGAGTAATAAAGCAACCCTAACCCCAATCACTGGAAGGGGTTATGATGTGATAGTGGTGTCACTCCACGCGGTTCCATAACCATGGAAGTTGCTGCTGTACTCTGTGAAATAACAGGAGCAAGGGAGTAGTGGCAGAGTTGGGCTGGACAGAGGCCCACTGGATTCCAGTTACTGATCATAGGCCTGTTTGCTGTAATAGCAAGGAGCTGGCACAGTAAAACCAACATTTTCGCTTACATACATACACCTCCCCCCCTTGCGCTTTGGCAAGCAAGAGAAGCTCCACTGCACCGTTCAGCCCTGGCATTTCTGACTAGCAGTTAGGATTGCTCTCTAAACCCCATTTAAGACCGTGGTACTTATTTCTGAGTAACCATGCATCGGACTGCACTTTAACAAGTTTCAAACAACTTATGAAAAATCGGGCTGGCTGACACATTTGACAGCCTCCATGCAGTCACCCTTGTGCTTGTTGCCTAAATAGGATTCACAAGGTGCAGGTGTTTGTATGAACTGTCACTGCGTGATACATGTTACTGCCATGACACAACAGCCCATTTATGAAATCTTCACATATCCAGGCCACAATCCCACTGGCAGTTTTGCATGCTCCAAGATAACACAATGGCTGCTGGATACACAAAGTTATCCTCAATCTCCAAAATCCAAGAATTTCCCCATGGCCCAGGATTAACTTCTCTTTTAATAGAGGGGCGGGGGGGGGGGCATGTGTGCATAATTGATCTGTTTAGTCACATCTTACTCCACAAATACCATTCTTCAAGATTCAGCACAATTCAGCCAGGAGGTGGCAAGATCCATTTCCCAGGTATTTCAGCTAGCACTGCACCAGAAGAAAAAACATAAAACAATGATACGGTTTGCAGATAAATACAATCTACAGGGAGGGTGGAGAGGAAAAGAAAGGAGTGTTGTGGAAGAAACCAGGCGAGGTGAAACCCTAAAGGAAATCCAGAAGTGACAAGCAACAGTCAGCCAGAAAAGACAAGGCCTTGCAATATATAAGCTTTCTGGGGGAAAGCCTATGCTGTGGATGAGAAACCTTAACCCAGGAAACATTCACACTCGATCACTGGTTGCCTTCAATACACAGAAAAAATAGGGTGTGTGTGTGTGGTTTTTGTGTGTGTGGTAGTTTTCCGGCCGATTGAAACAATAGGAGAAAACACCTGGGAGTAGAAGTGCCTGCAATTGAAAGCCGGCTGGACCGGCTCGCCTCTTCCTCTCGCAGGTGAGAGAGGGAAGCAGCACCTTGGCACAAACCTTGCCTCTCCGGAACCTGTCATGGGAAAGATGCGCGGAGGGGCGGGGGGCGGGTGGACGGCTGTGAGCGCCTGGCCCCGTCTTGGCGCCACCTGCGAGGCAAGGTGAGCCCCTTCCTCGATGGGGATGCCGCTCCCAGCGCATTTTGGGGGGTGGTGATGGTGGTGGGGGGCGCGGAGAGGAAGGGCGGCGGGCTGCTGCCGCCTCCCCCACCCCCCCAAGAAAAAGAGGTGGGCGAGGCAGGCAGGATCCGCCCGCACCTGTCACTCAGAAGGGCCCCTCACCAGCCTCTCCCCCCCCCCTCCTCGGCCTCCCCCTCCCCCATCCCTTCCCTGCCCCTCACCAGGTGTCGCCCTTGCGGAGCGCCGTCTTGAGCAGCGCCGCGATGTCCGAGCGCTGGGTCTCCAGGTCCGCCGCGCCTCCCTCCGCCATGTCTCCCAGCCCCGCGGCGCCGGCGGCGGCAGCAGCTGCGAAAGTGACGGCGGCGGGAGAGGCGGCGGCAGCGGCGGCGGTGACAGGAGCGGCGGCGGCGGAGGCAGCGGCGGCGGCGGCAGGAGCGGGCCGCGCTGCATGCTGGGAGTGACGCCGCGCGGCGACCGGGGAAACGCCCTCCACGACCCCCTCCCACTTCGGCAACCCCATCGGCAGAAGCAGCGCGGGGGGGGGGGGAGAGAGGAGAGAAAGGGACGCAGGGAAAGAGCGGGGGAAGGTTGCGAAGAGGGAAAGGACGGCGCCTCTGGGACGCGAGCGCCACCGGGCGGGCGGGAGGCCTGCGGCAGTGGAGGGCATGCGAAGAGGAGCAGGGCTGTGTGGGATGAGGGGGTAAGAGTCTTCGCCAATCGGGCGGCTCGGACTACAACTCCCATCAGCCCCAAGCCTCCGGGCTGATGGGAGTTGTAGTCTGGAGAAACCTGTCGGGCGAGGGGTCGGGAAAAAAGGCTGGCCTAAAGCTGCTGATGGATGTGATGCTGCCGAGGCCGCTGCGGTGGGATCTTTAGCGTAATATGCGGGGTATTCCTGCAGCCCCCGCCAGCAGCAGGAGGCATATAGAATCACAGGATTGTAGAATGGGAAGGGACCCCTAAGGGTCATCTAGTCCAACCCCGTTGGAATGCAGGAATCTGAGTGTTGCCTGCAGAATCGGGCGCTGTTCATTCTTAATTTTAAGCGGATAATAATGATAACTTAAGGTGGCTTCATATGGTGATATCTGCGTGGCATGTGCATTTTAATAAAACGTAGCCGTGGTGGGGTTGGGAGTGGTAGTGGTGGTGGTAAGTAAATTAAATTAGAGGTGGTTAGGGAAGTTCATATCGACGAACTTGACGTCAAATGGGATGAGTAATGACTTTAAATGGCTTTAATTGAACCCATTTTCAAGGTGTTTGCTTTAAGCTGTTAGTTTCTGTAAGCCTCCAATAAAATCTCTAACATTAAAAATATAACTGAGTGCCATTGCCCATTACTATGTGAGAAGTTACCCATTCATCTGTCCTTTAACGACACTTAATAGTAGGCATTTATTTTATTTTCATGTATACCTGCTGTTTTCAAGCTTATATACAGGCACACATACATATTCAGGGCTTCTAGGGAAAAGGACAGTTGGATTTCAGTACAACCCTACAGATAAGCAATTCATATTGTTTTCATTGGGGCTTGCTCCCAGATAAGTGTGGCTTGAAACACTTTTATTTGTAACACTTTTATTTGTATACCCTCTACTCAAAAGTGGTTCGCAAAAGTGTAAATGCATAAAACTCGACCCACAGTACTTCTATATAAAATAGTGTTCAAAATAATTTCATAATAGCTTGGTTTTTAAAAACTACAACAACAGGAAAATAAAAAACCCATAAGTATTTAATAACACCTTCTGAGATGGCACCAACAGCAGGGAAGGACTATTCCTCAGTCCAGGTGCACAGGAATGCAAAGGAGCAGCTTCTAGCCTAGATGATAAATTGCAAAAGCTCCCTCCTCCCACATGGTGCATATGAGGCCAACCAAATGTTATCCAGAATCATTTGTAGGATGCCTAAACAGCATGTCCGAGCCATTTACACTTGTACAGTTGCAGCAGGCCAAATTCTAAGTGGGATGACTGCGTGTTTTGGAAGATACATTTACCGTACTATATACAGTTTCAGCCTGATTCTGTCCATGTTTACACAGAAGTAAGTACCACTGGGAGGTGGGTGGCGCTGTGGGTTAAACCACAGAACCTCTTGGGCTTGCCAATCGGAAGGTCGGCAGTTCGAATCCCCGCAATGGGGTGAGCTCCCCTTAGATAAATATGTACCGCTCCGGCGGGAAGGTAAACGGCATTTCCGTGTGCTGCTCTGGTTCGCCACAAGTGGCTTAGTCATGCTGGCCACATGACCCGGAAGCTGTACGCAGGCTCCCTTAGCCACTAAAGCGAGATGAGCGCCGCAACCCCAGAGTCGTCCGCAACTGGACCTAACTGTCAGAGATTTCTTTACCTTTAAGTCCCACTAGTCAATAGGACTTGTTCCTAAGTGCACATAAGATTACAATGTAAGAAGAGAACAGGCCTCTTAGAAATGCTAGAAATCTCTTCAGAAACTACTGCCCTTTCTTTTGCATCATCCAGCTGGACCAAATCTGTTTCCTTCTCCACCTTTTCTGGCTTCTTGAGATAGTTTGCTGTGTGCCAAGCAGTACCTCAAGGAGATGCAAGTTTCGTACCCAGCTTCCTGTGCCCGACACTTTCTTCCCTGCCCTATCCTGCTCTAAGCTTGGAGGATAATTGAAAACCGCAGGACTGGAATAACTGCAAGCGCAAACGACTAGCAATAATGTGGCCTGGCTTCAGCTAGGTATTTGAGTAATCATAGGCAAACCCCACTCCACTCAGTGGCGTAGCGTGGGGGGTGCAGGGGGGGCCGGCCGCACCGGCCGCAACATCTGGGGGTTAGGGGGCACAAATCCACGGGTTAGGGGGCGCAAATTACTTGCCTTGCCCCGGGTGCTGACAACCCACGCTACGCCACTGACTCCACTACTGATCAGTCACAGCTCTGTTTTCTCATTCTGTTGATAGCTGTTGGTACATAATCGTTTTGCATTAGTTGCACAATCTATTCTCCAGATACACCTAGTAAAATACAAACATATGAAATCAATAGCACACTTATATTCTGCTTTTCTTCCATCATGGAATTTAAGGCACAGCACATGAGATTCCCACAAGGTCTCTGTACAGATGCTGACCATAGTTGGAGCTGCTTAGGTTCAGCAAAGTGACCTGCATGATGTGACCAAGGTCCCATGCCCTGAGATACAAAGCACAAAATGTTTTGATTGGGAGTGCATTTTGCAGGCACTGAACCAGGGTCTGTGTTCCTTTGAGGGAAATGATGCATGGCGGAGTTTGCAGTTGAAATATGATTTATTTGCACATATTTGCATCAGAGATGGAAAACTCTGATCCTAAACCTCTGCTGCCTTGCGGGATACCTTCAGGTGAAGAAAGGGCTAAGGCGTAAACCCTACACAAATCCAGAGTGGAATCCCTAAGATGGTTGGCTAGTGTCTTCAACACCTCCTTCCTGTAATTCCTACAGCCAAGCTGGTGCCAAATGTATTGATCTGCTTCCCTTTGGTCCACATCAGCCAACCCAGGTTTAAGCCCCACTGAGATCAATGGAACTGCAGCAAAAGCAACGTAGGAGGCAGCAGTTACAAGTTACCGGTCTCTGCAGCCACAGCAGCTGCTGTGATTCTCCAGTGGTTTGACTTCCCCTCTGGAGACGCACTCCATCAAGCAGCCTTAGGAGATAAGGGCAGGAAAACATTTATGGATCAAATAACCCAGAAAATCATAACTGCAACTACAGGTAGCAGGGAGAACGGAAGGAGGGTATTAGGAGATGAAGGGTATATGCAGAACAACAAGACAGAGAATCCAAAGATGAGAAAAATCCTGGTCCCTCACACAGGAAAAATGTGTCCTTTTGAAATGCAGAGGTTGGGGAGCAGCTGTGAAGCCAAGAAGCATCTTGGAGAACCGGCTGAAGGCAGGCTGGGAGAGAGGGCATGGCAATAAAGTGTGATTTAAACCAGGGGTGAGGAATTTTTTTTTGCCAAATTTGCCAAGTGGGCAGGGCTTCTGACTTATCAATTATGTGATGCCACATCGCGTAATTGCCAGGTGGACAGCTTTGTTTATATCAGAAACTGTTAAGTTGTGGGTGAACATATCAGACGACACAGCGATTCTTCAAACAGCTCTTGTTTATTCACAGGCCAGAACAGAACTGAACTGAAGGGTTCAGCCAGCCTGCTTATATAGAGTTCCACTAGAACGCAACAGTAACCATTTTCTGTAACTATCCAATCACTGAACGTCACTTTCGATCCCTTATTTGCATATGTGGACCTGAACTATCTACAGTATCCCCCTGCTGGCCCAGGGTGAGAACTTCAGTACATAACAGAAACCACTAACGCTTTTTCTGTAAAAGGAAAATATCACTTAGCTTGGGAAAAGAAAGGAAATTTGGTTGCAGGTCATTGTAAGCCTTATGAAAAGCAAACACAAGAAAGGAGTGGAGTGGTTACATGGTCTTCCTTAGAAGCAAACAACTTCCTTTATTCTTCCACTCTTTTTCTGTAGTCTATAAAGAACGAGTGACTAACTGCATGGGCTATATCAGATAACAATTGGGTCTAATTAGTGTGAGTATTAAGATATTCTTCCTTAATAGATGCCGGACAAAAGCTATTATAGATGCTATATTCATAGACTGCACCATTAGAATAGAAAATATTGATTTTCATTTTTGCCGTATAGCAGAAGGGAATGGAAAAACTGATAACGTCAGAGCTATCCCCCTCTTTTAACTGTGTGTGATCTTATCTTCCCAAACACCAGTTGTAATTAAATTTTGTAGAATATGTTCATTCACGTTGCCTCTGAAACGTGAGGGAAAGGATGAATTCAGATATTCACTGAAATCAGCCCTGCTGGTTTGGATTGCTGTTTTCTTATGGAGGGGAGAGGTCTTTAGTGCTCTTCTGGGAAATTTGTGTGTTCAGGAGAGCTGTTTTTGATCAGAGTTCAACAAGTACTACAGTCTGTTACATCCGTACCTTAAAGTGATAAGTTAAATGTATGTAAAATGCTGCATTTGAATGCTTTGTATTTGGAATGTTGTAAAGAGAAGTTTGGGACGCAGGTGGCTCTGCGGGTTAAACCACAGAGCCTAGGACTTGCCGATCAGAAGGTCGGCAGTTCGAATCCCCGCAACGGGGTGAGCTCCCGTTGCTTGATCCCTGCTCCTGCCAACCTAGCAGTTCGAAAGCATGACAAAGTGAAAGTAGATAAATAGGTACCGTCCCGGCGGGAAGGTAATCGGCATTTCCGTGTGCTGCTCTGGTTCGCCAGAAGCAGCTTAGTTACGCTGGCCACATGACCCGGAAGCTGTACGCCGGCTCCCTTGGCCATTAAAGCGAGATAAGCACCGCAACCCCAGAGTCGGTCACGACTGGACTTAATGGTCAGGGGTCCCTTTACCTTTACCTTTAAAGAGAAGTTTACCATAAAAGAGGTTCCACTCTGGATGAAAACAGAAAGCTGGTGTTTTCTTTTCCATTTCAGTGAAATAAACTACTGAATTCAGTGAAGATATTATTCCTAAAATAAATGGGGTTAGGATTACAGCCTTAATGACTCAAACATGCTTAAAACTGAGTTGCAAATGTGCTATAGAAATGCTCAGTTTGAAAATCAAGTGGATTTTGACAGTTTCTGATTTTCAAATAGCATTTTTGCCTGTTAGGTAGACACACTAGTATATGGAATGAGGCTGTGTATATGTAACTTCAGAGAACACTGTCTTCGGAAGCCTGGTTCTCATAAATAGCACACGAGGAGCGAAATCTCTTTCTGGACTGCAGTGTCAGCTCTCATGGTTGAATGTCAGAGGCCAGGTCAAAGGATTCTGGCAGACTCCTTTCTCTTTCTCTCTCTTTGCTAACATTTCTAACTCTATGGATGAATTTGCTGCTTCCTTGCACGGAAGGCCATTTCAACCCAGTGACGCCCCAAGTTCAGTCTTGAAGTGGTAGCAGTCCAAAGACAGGTTTATCTCATTTGTAAGAAATAATATTTAGGTAATAGACTGGCATGCAAAACCAAACATTTTATGCTGTGAAAAATTGGCCTTTCAAAAAGCAGCCTCAATCACCATTGGGTCTTTTCCTTTTTCTCCAAGCTCTAGTGATGCACTCGTGTTGATTTATCTTTTATTTGTTGATGGTGGATTAACAGGGGAACCAGAAATGTTTCTGAAATATACTCAGAGTCGCAAAGTGATTTCATGCTCTTTATTCAGCTCATAGTGGTGAGGAGGAATGAATGAATCCCCTCAAAGTATCTGCTTTATATACATTATTTACACAATGGGCTGCACATGATTGGCTAATTCCGGAATTCTACTGTAAGCCAATCAGGTTGTGGATTCGCTTCTGTCTGAAGCATGATTGGGTAGTTCCTACAAACAATCATACTGCTGCATTGTTCTAGGACCAATCGGACTGCTGCATTCTGAATCCTATTGTTCTAGGACCAATCAGACTGCTGCCTTTTGGATCCTATTGTTCTAGGACCAATCAGACTGCTGCAGTTTGGATCCTATTCAACTCAGTACATAACAGTTTCTCAGTGTTTTCTGTTTTCTGATAGCATTTGTGAAACCCGGATTATTAACTATGCCAATAAGGAAAGCATTTTGATAACTAAAACCAGAGTAATTTTGAGATGAGTAGGATGATTAAGGTGGGACCTGCAATGTCGAACTGTGTTATTTTGTATGCAAGGCATAATGGGCACAACTCTAGGCTCTGTTCCATGGAGCCTAAACTGCTGTTTTATCTTTTGTTTTGATCAAAAATCCAGTTGGGCATAACAACAACAACAAATAATAATAATAATAATTTATTATTATTTATTATTTATACCCCACAACAACAACAACAACAAATAATTTATTATTTATACCCTGCCCATCTGGCTAGGTTTCCCCAGCCACTCTGGGTGGCTTCCAACCACATATTAAAAACACAATACAGCATCAAACATTAAAAACTTCCCTAAACAGGGCCGCCATCAGATGTCTTTTAAAATTAAGATAGTTGCTTATTTCCTTGACGTCTGATGGGAGGGCGTTCCACAGGGAGGGCACCACTGCTGAGAAGGCCCTCTGCCTGGTTTCCTTTAACTTCACTTCTTGCAGTGATGGAACCGCCAGAAGGCCCTCGATGCTGGACCTCAGTGTCCGGGCTGAACGATGAGGGTGGAGACGCTCCACTATCAGAACCCCTTCTATGTCTTCTCTCATCCTCTATAGTAAAATATGCCTTTAGCAGAATAAAATATGTAGGACTCCCGGCACAGGAAAAAAAAGAGAGAATCTTCCCATCTGCTTAGTTATATAATTCCTGTTTACTGATGATATGATGAAAGTCTTGCAGCAATATTCTTACATGACCTAAGGAAAGGCAAATGCCGCCATGCCAGTGGATAACCACTTGGGGGCAGCAACGGTCCAACTATTGTAAACTGCAGCTACAGATAAAGTTGGGCAGGGTTTTTTGTTGTTGTTTATTGTTTATCACTGTAACATGATAGGGATTGAACTGCAGGAGAGGTATAGGGCAATGTTCCTTGGTCAGCTTCTCACTTAGTGCGCATTCCGTATGGGATACATAACAAATTTACTGAGGTTTTGCCCAGGCAGATGGTCACCAGTTATGTTGTTATATGGAGAAGTGTTTGATTTACTGTGCAATATGTTTAATTAAAGCTGAAGATGGATCAGTAAACAATGATAATGAGGCAACTGAAGTTAGATTAAGATAAACACTTAATATTCCCCCATTAGGCCATTTTTTTTACTTGTTTCCCCACCTTGTTCTATTTCTTTCTACCTAGCTTCCTTGTCACTATATATATTCATCTTGCTAGTCATTGTTAATATTTATTTCATTTCATTTGAATATCCTGCACTTTCATATAAAATATCACAAGGTGGTATGCAGCCTAACCCCACCGTTAGTAAAAGCCAATGTGTTTCCAATGCTGAACCATGTCCACATGGCGTTATCTCAAATACATCTGCATCCTTAGTCAAGCTGTCAATGCTTTTGCTTGGGGTAAAGACACCCCCACCATCAACGCTCCCCCCCCCCCCGTGTTTACAAAAGCAGAAACGAATCTGACACTCATGAAGCTGTGCTGATGGGAAAAGCTAGGGGTGCAAGCGAACTGTGAAATGCACCTGAGGGCAAAAAAACTTCACTTAACTCTAAGGAGATAATTATGAACATCCCCCTGCAAAGCTCACATCTCTAAGGAAACATGATTCGCACTGTGCCGTTATTGATGATTAACTTCAGATGTATTGAGTCCTGTGATGGTTCAAGAAAACTGTCTGATGAAAAATAAACAAGCAATGGCAGAAGAGTCACGAGTCTGTCTTTGCTTCTGCTGCTTCTTCCCCCTGCTCCCAGCCCCCCAAAGCCATTTTGTTATGGTTTCTGCAGCAATGTTTGGGGGAGAGGGTTTGATCAAGGCCAAATTTCCCCTGGGTTTCCAGAACAGAGGTTAAAGGGAAAAAAGAGGTGTTTGGGGGCTGTGATGCCTATAACAATATTAAATGAATAACCTCTATTGTGTAGGTTATGAAGTTTGAAAATGTGTAACATAAGTTTGTGAGACATTATGCCTGCATAAATAGTTATGTTTTAACATAAGATCACTTAAAATGTTTTTTTCTTGGGGGGGGGGGGCGGAGAACCTCTTTGGCATTTGTACCAAAGAAACAAAAGCCCTTATAATTCTTAACTTTCAGAGTTCATTTCCAGACGCACAGAGGCAAACGTTTGCATTATTTTGAACTTTCTACTTGTTATAGGGAACTTCATAAATGATGTACTAACACATGTTTAGATTCCACTTGGACATCAACATATCATCAAAATGATCTCCCAAATATGGCCATGTCTAGATATAATATGGAAGATACCCACTACAAACAAACTGGTTTTATTATTACTGCATTTTTCGCTCTATAAGACGCACCAGACTACAAGATGCACATAGTTTTTGGAGGAGGAAAACGAGAAAAAAAAATAGTCTGAATCTCAGAAGCCAGAACAGCAAGAGGGTTCGCTGTGCAGTGAAAGCAGCGATCCCTCTTGCTGTTCTGGTTTCTGGGATATCTGCGCAGCCTGCATTCGCTCCATAAGACACACACACATTTCCCCTTACTTTTTAGGAGGGAAAAAGTGAGTCTTATAGAGCGAAAAATACGGTAATTGCCTCCACCAAGGATTTGTAATTGCATCTTTTCCTTCCTCCAAGATGCACACTTAAGTAGGAAAGTGGCAGAGGGAGAGGTGCATTTTTGCATAAGGCCACTTAGGGAAGTTTTTTTACTTGAAAAGGATTTGAACTCAGATCTTCCCAGCTATGTGTCCATGTCCTGTCTTCAGGACACTGGCTCTTCCTCTAGCCACTTCTTAGATTTAAATTCCTTAAAACGGAGGCGAGCCACACTCGTTAAAATAATTTAAGCAATTCTGTGTGGAGCTCTTTGAAAATCATTTCTGTGTAAATTACAATCCTAGCTGCAATCTTATAACAAAGATGTTGTGAAAATTACTTTAAAAAAATGTATGGGAAGTGTTTCAAACATACTGAACTAAAGGGAAATATCAATGCTAAGCATTACTATTTTCTGTTTCATCTGCTGCTTCTGTTTTTCTGTCTAAAGAATTAAGGCCTGCTTTAATAGTATAGTATTCATTTTGCTTGCATATTTGTTTTGTTAGGGTTTCCCTCCTCGCTCTGTTTAATGTGTTATTTTCATGTTTACTTTTTTTTTGTTAATGACTTTTCATTGTTTACATTTCCAATGTACTGATGGGCTCTCTACTCTTGGCCCATTGCTTTTCATTTTTTCTGGCACATCTGTTGTAGCCAGATGGCATTGAGTTGCCTTTATGTAGCTGGAATAAGCCCAGAAGTGGATGGAAATTTAATCTGAAGACTTTGTTAAAAACATAAGCAGAAAATCTTTCCTGTTCTGAGAACTTAACTATGTGGACTATAGACTTCAAATCTAGGCAGTTTCTTTTTTTATGCCCCAGACTTTTCATGTCTTCTGTCAGTTGCCAGCTGCCCAACTGGATTATTATTTTTTAAAAAAAATACTCCTCCAGAACAAATTACCGTCCTGTACCCAGATATAACATTTGTTTGAAACAGCAGCGTAGCGGTGTATAATTCCAGATATTAAGGTTAAACCAATATACTGTAGTATTCCTAATACACTTGCAAATGTTAAGTCTTCTCCAAATAGTTAATGCAAACATTTAAACTGCCGACTCCATCAGTAAGGCTATCCTTGCAGGTATCTTGAAGTAATGGCTCAATTCATCATTAATCTGCAAGCCTGCATTGTACCTGCATCTGTGACAAATTTGGTTTGTACAACAGCTTTTTGAAATGCAACCCTCTAATGTATCCAACTTAGTTTATTAGGGCATTTGATCAATGCAACTAACTTGGCATAAACCCAACTTTTCCAATTTAAGTGGATTGTGGATTGGATTGGCACAAACCCAACTTTTCCAATTTAAGTGGACTGTATTGTCCACATCCTCTATGAATATTCTTACACTGATACAACGTAACAATCTCATGCAATCTCATAACTGTGTTTTTATAAAAAGCAAACCAACATTTCCCCCCCTTTAGATTAAGCACGCCACAATCCAAACCCCCAGATTTGCTGGGATGGTGAGGTTAGGATCCAGACGACCTTAGGTTGTCCTAGCTGAGCCAGGGTTAGGTAAAGGTAAAGGGTAAAAGGGACCCCTGACCATTAGGTCCAGTAATGGCCCACTCTGGGGTTGTAGCAGCCATCTCGCTTTCTTGGCCGAGGGAGCCGGCGTACAGCTTCCGGGTCATGTGGCCAGCATGACTAAGCCGCTTCTGGCGAACCAGAGCAGCGCACAGAAACGCCCTTTACCTTCCCGCTAGAGTGGTACCTATTTATCTACTTGGACTTTGACGTGCTTTCAAACTGCTAGGCTGGCAGGAGCAGGGACTCAGCAACGGGAGCTCAGCCTGTTTCGGGGATTCGAACCGCTGACCTTGTGATCGGCAAGCCCTAAGCTCTGTGGTTTAACCCACAGCACTACCCGTGTCCCGAGCCAGGGTTACACTCACATAAATTCTCCATCCTGGCTCACCAGAGACTATGCTGGCAGGAAATGCCTACCTCAGCTGAGCCAGGGCTATGCCCCAGCACAACCACACAAAAGGAGCATTTCAGGGAGTGATAGGGTATTGAAAAAACAAGTTACACTGGTTCCAAATCTCATTCAGTTCACAGAAATGCTTTAGTGAACCAGCAGAGGTTACACTGCCTATCTGTGCTCACCATTAAAAACTATCATAGCCTTTTGAGCAGGCAACAATTTCTGCATGTCATATACAGTCCTAGGAACATGAGTGGCCCGTGAATGAATGTACGAGGAGGTGGCAGCAGCCGAGTAGAGACACTGGATCCCTAATCTGGCCTATACCTAGATGCGCATTCATACTGAATTCCATTTGGAGTGGGTGTTTGCACTCTTTGTTGGCATCCATCTGTCTCGGGAGACAAGGAAGGAGTGCGCCTTTAGGGGTGAAGTCAAACCATTGGAGATTTACAGGTCTTGCTGTGACTTTAGAGACTGATAAGGGAGAGACATGTTTTGCTGCAGTTGGGGCGGATGAAGGCATCCAGTTGTTCTGCTGCAGATGCACCATGGTGCTTCTTCTCTCTCTGCTCCTCCCAGCAGTTCACAGATTACGGGTCAATAAACCTATGTTGCTTATTAGGGCAATTTGTGAGCTGCAGTTGGCAAGCTTGGCTGCAAGGTTAGCTTTCTTCTTTGGTGTTATAAATATTATAAATCAGAAAAATTAATTGATTTCCCCCCCTTTTTTATGTGTAAAAATAATTGGCGTGTCTCTAGAATGGTGTAATTATTATCACCAGCACCAATGTGTTGCAGTGTTTTTGATTTTTCTATTTATCAGTTCATCTTTTTCTGGAATATCATCTCCACATCATTAACATATTTTTATATGCTGTCAATATTAATTCATGGGTTGTTTACTTTTTGGTCTGGTGTGTAGAAAATGCCAAGGACCGCATACAGAAGGGATTCGACCTTGACATTCATAGGATAGCTTTCAAAATTATTTTCGTCTCCACTCTTTTTGCCCCTTCCACTACAACTTTCTCCCTGTGTAACCTTGAAACACCTTAACAGGAAGCACCTTTTCTTTCTGTGGAACCTTAAAAAAATATTATTCCATCTCCAGTTCTACTATGCTTGTTTTCTATGAAAGGTTTCTACGTTTGTTGGCTTAAAAACTGTTGGTTCAAGGAACAAATGTAAGTATAAAAGGAGTATTCTAAGATCCAAATTTGGGGGAAGTACGCTTTGGTGAGAAAATCCTGGCAGCAATTTAAAATTGATTTACAATCACAAAATATGCAGCAAAGTAAAACATGGACATATAGACTGTTAGACCTTTAGAATATGTCCTTGTGAGCTGCAGAACTTCCCTCTTCCTCTAGCACAGGAATAAAAAACACCTTTGGTCAGTTAAAAAGGGTTTACTTACAAACTCTTCAAAGGTCAGATTCATTTGCTTCTGAAAGTTGCACAGGCAGTAAAACTTGGCATTTTACAGTGGTGAAAGTTCCTAAATTATTGGTACAGTAATAATAATAATAATAATAATAATAATAATATATTTATACCCTGCCCATCTGACTGGGTTTCCCAGGAACACAAAAATGCCTTGTGATAACTATGCAGCTAAGCTGGAACAAGCAGCTTACTTAGCCTGGAAGGTGAACTGTAGGCTTGATTGCTCATTTCTTCCCAAGGTGAGAGGCAGTGACCTAGCTAAGCCTGGCAGGACAGCTTACTCTATGGCATTAACTCCTTCATGCATTAATTAGACTTAAGCATGTTGGTTACATGAGTCTGGCTACCCCACAAAAACACGCTGTATGCACACCTTAAGCAGTGTGTATACTGCAATGGGCTCCTTTAGGGTTGAAGAGTGGGGGGGGGGGGGTAGAAATTTATTGATATATTTTGCGTGCCATAGGTATCTATCTAACAATACAAGTTATTTGCTGTTTGTTTACCAACTCACTGTGTGAATGAGTCTCTGCCACGTGGCTTCTTGCCATGTCACTATGTGTGGTTTAGAAAGAAAAAAAAGCCACTGGCCCAGTTACCCCTGCACTAGTGATGTTTTATTGCTTTATATCATCTATAGATTTTGTTACATGGTTAATTAAATAACCTGAAGACTCTCACACAGAATATTGTTTAGTTGCAGTGTTTTTCTACTTGAAAGTCTTGTGCCATTTTGGAAGATAACTTTATTTTGCGGTGTTGGGGATACATAGTTGCTTATTTAAGCAACCAGTCACCTGATTTGAGTAAACTTTTGCCAATAAGGATAATCATTCAGAACTATTTCGGAATGCAAATGTCCATTGTTTTTCCTGAAAGGGTGAAAGTTGCCCCTTTGCTAATTCTCTTGACACACCCAGCTTGGAGTATTTAAAGATGATCACCTACCTGTTAATATTTTTAATCAAATTATGCTTTAGGATGAGGGTACTAGACAACATCCTCGCTGAAACTAATTTCAAATCCCACCCCTTCATCCTGGGGTGAGGATTGCAATTACTGTTTTTGGGTTCAGTGGAAAGTGATAGCGTCAGGGTGTACATCCATTTGTAATTATCATTATTGTGCTGCTCAGGTACTCTCAGAGCATCATCAAACATGAACACCAGTAATAATGTTTATAACAGCATTTTAAGGCAGCAGGTAATGCTTCCTTATGAATACATATGAGCTCATAAATATGTATTATTCCGATTTATATTCTGGGCTGAAACATAGAGGGTTAAGAGCAAAAACATGCTCTACTTTTTTTCCCCTCTCTTCCCTCTGTCTTATTTACTATATTCATGGTCACTAAAGATATTAAATGCTGTGATCCTCCCCAAAACTTTAGTATATGAAATAATAAAGATCTGAACAAGTAAACAGATAATGCAGAAACTGGATTGCATCAATAAATAAATGCACAATTTGTTTCATAGGAGAACACGAAGTGTCTCTTTCTATAGGAAACTAATCTGCATCATTTCATGTTCGGGCATAATTAGTTGTGCCAGGATGTTGATGGAGATCCACATTCAATTGCACATTTGACGGGGCTTCCATTAAAAAGTTGTGCAGTGCAGATAGATGTGGATTCATATATGTATCCGATTCATGACTTTGTGTTCTGATCCAGAAAGTTGTATCTGCTTATGTGAATGGGTCTTCTTAGCTGGATTGGGCTCAAAACTTTTGAGCAATTCTTTGTTTGAGAACTCCATTCTAATGGGATGGAGTTACCTGGCTCCCTATGATCTGACAACTTTTTAATAAAAAAAGAGAAGCCACCAGGATTTGTGAAGCCTGTGTCTAAAATGACACTTTACAGATTACAAAAATGGTATCTGGAGAGATAATAAATGGTACCATGAATCTCCACAGTGAAAACTAATCCTTCTTGCTGATGAGTTATCATGTCTTCTTACACAATTTCTTCCTGCTGAAAGAGTCTTAAGAAACACTCATTTCCTTTCTGCTAACCATTTTAATTGCTTTGTCTAAGTCCTTGCAAGCGTAGGATCACTTTTTTCTCCCTTTGTTTGCTTAATTATAGAATGGAAGTGCTGCCAAAGTAATTTATAATTAAATACACGGCAACGATGGCTTCTTTTAAGAATTCCCTCGTGAGGAAGAATTGAGGAGCTAAAAGTTAAATTTAAATTGACAGTGTACAAATGTTTTTATAACAACTTAAGATGTTGAATTTAAAATTTGAGATTTATGAACCACATTTAAGTACATTCATGGCAGCGCAGGATCTCATTCACATTTGCTTATTGAAGACTGACTTTGGGGCTGATTCTGCGAGATACTAAAGACTGAGACGCAGCAGCTCATGGAATTAAGGCTGCCAGCCTAACCCCACTTACTTGGGAGTAAGAGCCATTTAATTCAGTTAGACTTACTTTTGAGTAGATGCATATAGCACTGTGCTGAAGGAATTCAGCTTGAGAATAAGTGACAATTGCATCTTTACTAGAGCTGGACCTGTTTTCAGAGTTACTGCCAATGTAACTTATAGGAGAGGCAAATCCCCAACTGTAGTTCTAGCCTGTTGGCACTAAAGAAACAACTACTACCTTATGCTACGGGTGCCATATTTCAAAAAATAAAATTCCTGGCACCCGCAAAGAAACCCACCAAAATTGTTGAGGTTTTCTTTGGTGAAACCTACCCCCAAAATAGTTATTTTAAGCTTTTTTTGAGCTGTTTCTGATGCTTTTTCGGCAAAAAAGCTTAACTATAGAAAATACATTTTGGAGGTTTAAATCAATACAGTGGTACCTCGGGTTACATGTGCTTCAGGTTACACATGCTTCAGGTTGCAGACTCTGCTGACCCAGAAATATTACCTTGGGTTAAGAACTTTGCTTCAGGATGAGAACAGAAAAATCGCGCAGCCGTGTGTCAGCGGCAGCAGGAGGCCCCATTAGCTAAAGTGGTGCTTCAGGTTAAGAACAGCTTCAGGTTAAGAACAGACCTCCAGAACGGGTTTGAATTTGAGTGAAATAAGATTTAATATATAAATAATGGATGAGACTTTAGAAATGTGTAAGAAATTAAGAAGGGAGGGAGTACCAGTCAAGTTGAGGGAAATAAAAAAAAAAAAGAGAAATTGGATGTAAAAAAGATGTATGAATTGTATTAATTTGTTTTATTTGTAAATTGAATAAAAATATTTTTTTTTAAAAAAAGAACAGACCTCCAGAACGAATTAAGCTCTTAACCCAAGGTACCACTGTAATTAAATACTAGATCTTATTCTAACTGCCGCCGCTAAAAAACTTACAGTTTTTGCTGTCACCTGACATATTGCAAGCCTACCTTATGCCAGTGTTGTCTGATAATAATGATGATAGGGGATGGGTGTTACGGAGGAGCTCAGACCTGCTGTCAATTTAAGTTTGCTCCTAGCCTTTTTTGCTTCTGAACCCTCCCACATTACCTGGGAACAGTATTCAAAGCCAAAAGCTGATGAGCACAGCGTCAGAAAGCTACAGCTGGCAATCTGCGGTTAATATTTCAAGGCGGTATGCAACAAATGAAAATAAAACAAATAAAAGTATCCATAGAAAAACATCATTAAAAACACTGATAAGTACTGATTGGTTAAAAAGGAAAATTCATATTACGAAGGCGTGTCTGAACATGATAGTTTTCAAAAGACATCTGAAGGGAGGAGGGAGGGTTGGCTCCTACGGAACCTCTATTGCTAGGGAGTTTCACAGGGCAGGATCTGTCCCTAGTGAAGGCCAACCAAACTTCAGGGGTGTGGAGAACCACCAAGAACCATAAGGAATCAGACAGTCCTTATTGGTCAGTTAGAAACTCTCCCTAAGTATGTAAAAGGAACTTGGGAACTCTGGAACACGCAAATGCTTTTTTCTCTAACCCATTTAAGTCATCCTAATTTGGTCACCTCTTGTGGTGCTGATGAAGGAAGCAGCATTACCAAGACACATTAGCACTCATTAGCATAATTTAATATTAGACTTACTCAGCAGAAACTGAAGTCAGTACTCATACGGCACACTTTCGCACTCCTAACTTGCGGCAGAGCAATTGGATCCGACCGCTGGGAAGGATGTTGAGGAACTCCAGTTGACCAGGTAGATCCATCTGGCAAACTGAGCTGTATCCACAAAGAAGCATTTTCCATGTTCTCCTCCATGCGGTGTTCATGGCATTTGAACTGACTGCTTAGAAAAGCAACAATGAGGGTGTGTCAAACATAGTCAATATAAAATGCAATCTGTACTTAAAATTACTGTGAACAAGCGAATTTATATTTTACTTTAGGAAAGAATGGGTTTTTATTTTAGTGCTGGAAAGGCCTTGCAGGTGAATTCTAATATGCTTTTTCTGAAATGGTAGCTCTGTGTTTTAGTGTTTTGAGAGAATATATCATATCCTCTTCATTCTATTTGTTCTAGCATTGCACTTCCATTTTTCTTATGAAAATGATTAAGGTGAGAATTGTGTCTACCATGACTATCTATTTTTGTTCCCCTTTGAAGAAATACATCAAGACTCAAAGTATAGAATGCACTGGGATGAAAAAAATATTAATTCAAATCTAGTGGCAGAAGCAGACTAGTACTCTTATTTACTCCACACACACACATACACCCCGCCAGCAACCTGTTATTTCCTTTTCTGATTGAGGTGAAATTTACAGAGTAGTTCAGATGTGGATAGTTATAATAAGAAGTTGCCACACCAATTGTGTTATGTTCTACAAAAAGTTGAACTAAGAAAGCACCAGTCTCTTTTTCTCTCTTTGAAAAGTAGAAACCTAAGACTAGGAGAAAGACCAAAGAGAAAATGGGAAGAAACTTTTTAAATTATTTTATTTTGCAAGAACTTTGGAATATCAGTCATATTGCATTTAACAGCGCTAAGTCCAGATCTACAGACAAATGCTATACATTTCTGTTTTGTGAGCTGTTGCTTCATATTGCTTTCAATGTAGTTGTATAATTTGTTCCTGCTCATTCTGGTTTTTCCCAGAATTAGTGAGTGCTGCTTTGTAGTGGTTGAGAGAATGAGCTATGATGTAGAAATATCCCTGTGTTTGGTTCTCCGCTCAACTATTAAACGATTGAGTGGATTGAGCTGCCATCTCTCATCAGTATCCCCTTTTTCTGAACGTGGGAATAATACCGTCCCACCATACATGGTTGTTGTGGAGGTAACTAAGATAAGATAAAGTATGTGAAGTGGTTTGACCACTTAGGAAATAAGGCAATTTGTGTTTACACATACAGTGATTCCTCGGGTTAAGAACTTAATTCGTTCTGGAGATCTGTTCTTATCCTGAAACTGTTCTTAACCTGAAGCACCACTTTAGCTAATGGGGCCTCCTGCTGCTGCCATGCCGCTGCTGCACGATTTCTGTTCTCATCCTGAAGCAAAGTTCTTAACCTGAGGTACTATTTCTGGGTTAGCAGAGTCTGTAACCTGAAGCGTATGTAACCTGAAGCGTATGTAACCTGAGGTACCACTGTACAGTGGTACCTCAGGTTAAGAACTTAATTCGTTCTGGAGGTCAGTTCCTAACCTGAAACTGTTCTTAACCTGAGGTATACCACTTTAGCTAATGGGGCCTCCCGCTGCTGCCACACGATTTCTGTTCTCATCCTGAAGCAAAGTTCTTAACCCAAGGTACTATTTCTGGGTTAGCAGAGTCTGTAACCTGAAGCATCTGTAAACCGAGGTACCACTGTACCTGCTTTTTGTTTGATTTCTGTTTTGGTTTGACTGCCACACTTTTACTGCTTTGCAGGACTCTGGACACCAGAGAAGGGCTGGGTGCCAAACCACTTTACCACTGAAAACGTATTTAAATAAGACTATGCAATTTCCTCCTGACAGTTCTTAAAATATGTCTTTTCCACAAGCAGATTCAACAGTCCCGCCACAAGTCAGCACTGCTACTCTGGCTAAAATCCTCCAGCAGGCAATTCATTAAGCCTGCTCCCAGTTTAGCTTCTGAAGCTGCTATCCAATCTCAGGGCTGCCACAACCTTACTGCTGTGAAGTTTTAAAATCCTGAGCTGCTCATGAAATTCACTCTGTGAACCAACTCTGGCCAAAGGGGCTGGCTACTACAGTGGAACCTCGACTTACGTACGGCTCTACTTATGTGCGATTCCAGTTATGACCTTCAGTACTTGCTTCGACTTCTGAACTTTCCTCTAGATACGAACAGAGGCCTTGCCAATAGCCCGGAGCTCGTCCGGCCGGCTGCGGAGCAGCGCTGGGGCCTCCACTGCAGGGGACAGAGCCCCCATCCCACCCCTGAAGCTGTGGAAGAGGTGCCACCTGCAAGAGGCACAGCAGGGCGCACTGCAGCCCCAAACCCTGTCGAGGAACTAACCTGAGGAAGTCCAGAGAATAACCTGGCCTGGCCAGGAAAAAGAGTGACCCTGGCCGAAGTGAACCAGCTCTTTACTGACCCTTGGCCCGCCCACCCTCAGTGCACGTAAGGGAAAAAAAAGTGTTGTTTTTTTTGCATCTATAGTACTGTCTTATTTATTTTATAGTACAGTACATTGATTATTGCCTTCATTTGATGGATCTATGGTCTCGTTAGACAGTAAAATCAGTGTTAAATTGCTGTTTTAGGGGGTGTTTTTCATCGTCTAGAACGGATCAATTCATTTTCCATTACTTTCTATGGAAAAGTGCGCCTCTACGTTTCTAGTTATGACCGGACCTCTGGAACGGATTATGGTTGTAAGTAGAGGTTCCACTGTACAGATGAATTATGGCAGGGATTTGGAGCGGCATGTGGTAGGGATTCGGCAATCCAGTCTCCAAACTATTGAGCAGACAAACCACTTGTCTTTTTCTGGCATTCTGTGATGCCACATTTCTCAGTTTTAAGGCCTCTCCGAATACATGCCCTTCCAATACTTTAAGTCAAGAGTTATTTATTAATTAAAGTATTTATAATCTGCACTTTTATATAGGTATAACAAGGAGGTATACAACATGCAAGATTATAATACAGTGGTACCTCAGGTTACAGACGCTTCGGGTTACAGACGCTTCAGGCAGGGAAGATCTACATCAAGATCAAGGAGGGAAGGAAGACTGGTATCACTATCTGCTCCTTGGGTGGAATATCCCACCACTTGAGGCCATTACTTCAGCCTGCCTCCTGGGTGGGCCAGCCCTTTGGGGCTCCTCTTTTGTCGCTGTATGTTACCTAGTGTTATCTATCAATATTGCAGCCCGTCATTTGGGCTTGCTTAAGTTCCCCACCCGTTTCCAAAACAAGCCTTTAAGTCTTTGCGAGGTGGCGGGTTTGAACCGCAACAAGCCTTGATCATCTGCCTAGTGAGTGTACATTTACAAATGCTCATAAATCCAGCATCGCCTGAGCTCTGCGAGTGCAGCTTTCTCCCGCCTGAAGTGCAGAGTGTTTGAGGACCGGGACATCCACAGGGAAACCAGAATGCTTGTTTACAAAGCTATTGTACTACCAACCTTACTGTACGCTTGTGAAACATGGACCACTTATAAACGCCATCTCCAATTCCTCGAAAGATTCCATCTGGAATCTTTTACACATCACTTGGGAAGACAGGCGAACTAATGCTAGTGTAGTGGAAGAAGCAAAGATTACCAGTGTCAAAGCGATGATTCTTCAACATCAACTTGGACTGGTCATGGTGTTCAGATGCCTGATTATAGTCTTCCAAAGCAACTACAGTGGTACCTCGGGTTAAGTACTTAATTCGTTCCGGAGGTCCGTTCTTAACCTGAAACTGCTTTTAACCTGAAGCACCACTTTAGCTAAAGTATGTGAAGTGGTTTGACCACTTAGGAAATAAGGCAATTTGTGTTTACACATACATTGGTAACCTCGGGTTAAGACCTTAATTCGTTCTGGAGATCTGTTCTTAACCTGAAGCACCACTTTAGCTAATGGGGCCTCCAGCTGCCGCTGCACCGCCGGAGCACGATTTCTGTTCTCATCCTGAAGCAAAGTTCTTAACCTGAAGCACTATTTCTGGATTAGCAGAGTCTGTAACCTGAAGCGTATGTAACCTGAAGCGT
This sequence comes from Podarcis tiliguerta, assembly GCF_965153285.1. Lineage (NCBI taxonomy): Eukaryota > Metazoa > Chordata > Lepidosauria > Squamata > Lacertidae > Podarcis > Podarcis tiliguerta. Next base: position 28,599,727 of record NC_139543.1, on the reverse strand, counting down.
ATGTAACCCGAGGTACCACTTTACTCTATTCTGAACTTAAAAATTGAAAGCGTAATGCTGGTGGTCAACAACAGAGGTTTAAAGACGCTCTCAAGGCAAATCTAAAAAAATGTAGTATAAACACTGACAACTGGGAAACACTGGCCTGCGAGCGCTCCAACTGAAGAACAACCAAAGGTGTCACGGGCTTTGAAGATGCTCAAACCCAGGACGCAAGGGAGAAACGTGCTGAGAGGAAGAAGGCACGCTTGGCAAACCCTCACCGTGATCAACTCCCGGCCAGAAACCAATGTCCCCACTGTGGAAGGAATTGTGGATCCAGAACTGGCCTCCACAGTCACTTACGGACTCACTGTTAAAACTGTGTTCATGGAAGACAATCTTACTCGAGTGATCGCCAAAGAAGAAGACAAACGCTGGAGGGAGACAGAGGCCAGCATTTGGAGGCGGCTGCCTTTTTCCCGCCTCTGCCAGCAGGCGCTCTCTCCCCAGCCCGAAGAAAGGAGTGGAGTGAAGCGAGCGGGAGAAGAGGAAGAAGGGGAGCCCGCCTGAGCCTGGCGCCGCACTCTTTTCCCGCTCTCCGCTCGGCCAGCCGCTCGCCTTCGGGTTTCTGCCGCCTTCCTGGATGGGATTTCAGCTCCCCGGGAAGGATCCCCACCCGTCCACTCGCGCCTCCCGGGAGAGGCGGGAAAAGCAACTCCCCCGGGGAGGGAGGCGTCGGCACCGCAGCCCCGCACCGCGCGGAGGAAGCGCGCCAGGAGGAGGACCGGCCTCTCCCTCGACGTAGCGGCTCCTCGTTACTCGGCGTTTGCCTTTTCTCCTCGCCTCCCTTCACAGCCCGCCCCGGCGCCTCAAGAGGACGCGCCTGCCCGGGATCGTAGCAGCGCTCCCGGGTTTGGGGCAGATGCGGGAGGCTGCTCTTGCGACGGGCACGGGGCGGGCTGGGCGGCTGCCTGCGTGAGGGACCCTCGGCGGCCAGAAGAGGTCCTGGGACGAGCCCGGGGCGCCCGACCTCTCGCCCGTCTGGGGACCTTGCACCCCGCAGGAGCAAGGCGTGGGGTGGAGAAACAGTGTTCCCCCCTCACCCAAAGGACGCGCCATCTGCCGCCTCATCGGGACGTGGGCGCTTTCCCCCCGCTGCCTGCCTGCTTGCCCGCCCCAGCCACGCAGATGGTTCCCCGCGCTTTCAGGGGAGAAGGAGAGCGAGGTGCCGTCGAATCGCCCGCCTGAAGCAGCAGCAGCAGCAGCAGCAGCAGCAGCAGCGAGCTAAGCCAGCGACCTGGAGAACTACGAGCAGACTGGCTGCGCTGAAGGAAGCATTTCCTCCGCCCGCTTTATTCCCCGGGAAAGGGAGCAGAATGGAGGGAGGCAAACTGGCCGAAAGTGGCCCCGCGTGCTGAAAGCAAAGCAAACTAACCACAAATGGAATAACAGAGCGCGGGGAGATCTCTCTGCAATAGTCCGGAGTTGTTGCTCTTGCTTTTCTTTTTCTAAAAAAAAACAACACCTCTCTTGAGTGGATCGGGGCGTCGCTGAGCAGCCAAAGGGCGGAGGGGCTGCGGGACTAACTTGCTTTTTCGGAGGGGCGAAAGAAAAAGAGAGAAGGTTGAAAGCGGCGTTTTTCTCTCTCGCGCGCAACCCCCCCCTTAACGTTTTGTACGGTTGTGGTTTGGAAACCGTGCAAAGCAGATCTCTAGCACAACCCCCAAATTCCGCCCCCGTTGGCCTTCTGGTTTGTTTTGAACTCGCCTCCGAATCCTATTTAGACACATAAAAGTAGCCCGCTCTCTTTTGAACCAGCTCTCTCCTCTCTCTCCCGCCCCCATGCCACTGGATGCTGCAGGCGAATTTGGGATTTGTAAGCGATGCAAGTACGATAAAGCTGGAGTTTCCCTCCGGGACCTGAAGGAGGATCGCTAGGTGGTTCCTTAAGGAAGCGGGTCTGCAGGTAGGTGAGGAAAGGCGCCGCCGCCGCCAGGGCTTCCTTTTCCGCATGGGCTGGGCTCAGCCGCTCCTGCTCCCTGCTTAGAGGGCAGACGTGAAATCTCTAAAAGTGGATTAGTTACGCGCCTTTTAACGCCCAGTAACCAGAACCACCCGCCTCTACTTTCACTAGTGTGGTTAAGAGGGGATATTCGTGGGGTTTTTTTATGTCGGTCGGTTCATGCTAATGGGTGATGTGGGAACTGCAGTTGGTGAGGTTATTCTGGATTGCTTAATCTGGAATAATAACAAAAAGGCTGTGTGTGTGTGTGCCCTGGGGCTGTGTGAGCATTTGGCATGAGCTGGGGGACGTGGAACCTGGGTCCCCTTCCTCGTCTTAACACAGTAAATCTCTCAACCTGAGAAGCTGTCTTTTTACATCTGGACAGAGTTTTGGGTAGGTGGTGTGGTGGGCAGAAGAGAGAAGTTGTGGAGAAATGTGACCTCAATATTTGGGTGCATACCTAACCCTGGTTAGTTTATACCTTTGTAGCATTCTTGAACTGTGCTCTGTGGAATCCAGGGTGGATGTTTGGCAAACACCCATTGCAAGGTGATGGATGAAAAGGGGACTGTACCTTTACTAAGACCTTGTTGAGTCGAAAATCTTGTGATGGTGGTTGTTCTAGATTAGTTAACGCAAAGAGTACAAGGGGGTGGTTTTGTGCTCAATATACCGGTATGTATGTTCTTGAAAAGACTCCCACCCCTCCCCACCCTCTTAAACTGAAGAGAGATTCCCAAAAACCCAGTGGTGGTAAACTGTCTACCTCAATTCCAGTTGATTCCTGCTTGGTTTCTAAGGAGATTTAAAAATATCTTTGGGATACTGGGCTTTGGGATACCTGCTTTTCTAGAACTCCAGGTAGATCTAGCTATGCTGTGATGAGTGGGGTCTGAAAGAAGGGGACCCACCCCCCAGTAGTGAGGTGCAGAAATAAGAATTGTTTCCCTGAAATAAAAATAAGCGACATTCTCTTCAAATAAGAAGGCATATTGGTGTGAAATGGCACTACATTTGTGTTTAACTAACCCCTATGTACTGCAGCGTGGATCAATGAGATGTGTCAAGTCTTCTCTTTGAAATCCTCACACTGTCTGTTCCTTATTATTTTAATCCTCACCCTGCACCCCCCCCCAAATATCTGCAGGAGGAGATGCGGGGGCCATCTGTGAGAGACTATTGATTTCTCTGCCTAACTCCTTTCATAAAGAGCAAGGCTGGTAACTTCCAGAGCCTCATATATCCTGAGATTTTTATTCTGTTTGGAGACTAGTCGCTTTATTGAATGACTGGAGGGTGAGGTTAAAGAGTAGAGGAATTGTTTTATGAATCTCTGGTAAAAATAGGCTTTATAAACCCTGAGGTTTGATTTCATTTATTCCTGTGTAAATACTTTCCAAGTTGTGCCTTATGCCTTTTTGGAGGGGGGTCATCTGTTTTGCTTCCTTCCATTTATTAGACGTATATTAGATTAATGTGGATTTTCATTTTGACTGGGTTAGCACCTACTATTTAACAGTGAGACTTTCTCAATGCCCCTCCCTCCTTTTCCAAACACCTTTGCAAAAGCAGGAATTTTGAAATACCTGCTTTGTTTCTCGTTCAGCTATGGATCTGACCGTTGGGAGCAAAAGAGGCGACTGTTTTGAGTACTGTAAATATATGTAGTTATCCTGTTAATCGTTTTGCTCTGTTTTGTACATCCTTTTCAGCAGTTTACACCTGCCTGGAGAACTTTTTAAGTTTGTTGTTTTAACTGTAGAGAACACGATTCATAAGCTCTATGATAATATTAGTAATGATCATTTTTTTCTGTCTCCTGTAGAAATACTGTATTATTGTTATTATTTTACAAAAGCCAGACAAAGCACTTCAAGGTGTTAAGGCATATTTGCAGCATAGGGTTCATTTAAAGTACCTGGTTTATCAGTTGGCCTTAGGCACAGACATTTAAGTTGTCATCAGATTTACAACTTACTTGGTTAATCAATATAAACTAAAGCAAGAAGTTATATTAGTGTATAATAATATTTGCAGACTCTTCAACATACTTACTTTGAACTAAGGTTCACCAGTATCAGTGTAGCATATTCCCATGTAAATATATTTAGAGAGCTGAGCTGCCAAATATTTTTAGAGCATCAAAGCAAATGAATAACCTGCTTCCAAGATGACATACCACAGTCATTAGGAAACCCTCTTTGACATATTTTTGTATAATGAGGGTTCCACAATTTGCGGCAGAGTTTCTTTTTAATATATCCATCAAGTGATTTTGTAATTGGTGGAGTATTAGAGAGACAATGTTAAGTCTTTACTGCAAATTCGATAATTTTTGGAGTTTTTACCCATGCAGGTCTTGATTTCTAAAGCTAACATTTTTGGCATTGTGTGAGTTAACTCTTTCTGTACCAAAACACGGTTGCATCTTGTCCTAACAATCTTAAGATAGGATTGTTATTACTGATAGAGTAGCAGTATTATCTATATGGCTGTGGGAGCAGCATGCGGTCAGGAACAGTATGGTGTCTATCTGCTAATATGTGCCTTAGAATATCTTGATTCCACTCACAGGGCACAATTTATTATTTTGCTCCAGCCCCAATTAAATGAATAGGTAATGCAAAAATTTTTTTGAAAGGGATTTCTTGGTATACTGTGTATAGAATGTTTTTCATCAGAGACTAGATGCACCATTTTTGCATGCCTTTTGTGAAAAACATGGGTTTTTCAGCATTGCACTGGGGCAGACAGAATGTAGCAGCTATGTGGAATGGAAAACCACGTGTGCGGGTCAGATAACTGCATTAGAAAACCACTTGTAAAGACAGGCAATATTATGATAGAAGATTCATAGGACCTCATAAAGGTTTATGTTCAAGGAGATAGCCTGCCCCATTGCTCTGAAACTGCATAGCACTATTTAATAGTCAAAACATTTGATAATTTTATTATAAGAACATCTGAAGCTTTCTATATGGCATCAAAGCACTGGTCTACCTAGCTAAGCATTGTTTATAACCTAACAGACAGCAGATGGTTTATTCTAATTGGCAGCAGATTTTTCAAGGCTACATGCAGAAAGAGTTCATGGAATCACTGGAGTTGGTGGGAAAATCGCTCTTCTAGGGATGAACTTCCATCTGATTAGGATAGCACCTCTGAATGCTAAACTGAGAAAAGACTCCGCTAAATAGTTCAGTTGCATGCATACAGATAGGAGACTATCTCAATGCCGTGCAATATTTAATGCTATGGATTTGCCTAGATATAGAGAAGCATAGCAGTCAACTGGAGATCATATTGTACTGGGCAGATAACTGTGATTTATTCATATCTGGTAGTAAATAATAAAGACCTGTAGCTTAAAGTAGCTCTTTAACTTAGAACAGAGGGCGTTATGCCATAATGTCGTCCAGAAACACATTCATTTTTCTTGCAAATTACAGTATTTTTTAAAAAAGGACTTGTATTCCAATCCTGTGCATTTTTACTTAGAATTCTGAGTAAATTACTGCTTGGTAAGTGTGCATAGGATTGAAACCTTAATGAATGAAACATGTGCCCATTTTAATTTGAGCAGTATTTTATGTATTTAAGGGTGCAATCCTGTAACCTTTTAACTGGGAGTAAACCCCATTGGCCTTAACAGGACTTATTTTGAGTAGGTAGGATTGTGTTGAGAGCTACATTGTTTATTTATTATCTATCTATCTATCTATCTAAATAGAGAATTGTGTTTATTAATGATATTCAAATTGTTAACTATCAGAAACATTTTTTTAAAAATAAAAAATACATAATCAAGTAGTGTAGAAACTGTAATGTTTATTACTTTTTTACAATCCCAGGATTATGTGATCTACATGTTATATATGCATGGCGTCAATATGAACATACAGAGTAACCAGAGCAAAAGCAAAAAGAGAGAGATAATAAATGAAAGACTGCATGAATGTATGAAGGGTGATTCAAGATTCCGAAAAGCTGCTAGAGTTGTCTTCTCTGGTTTAAGTACCACTTTAGAATACAAAGCCGTATTGTATGGACAACAGTAACCTTAGAACGGGTTATTTTCTTTTTCAAACTGGCATTGCTCTGACAGTACAGTATAAATTTATTAGTTCCTTATTAGCTAAACACAAATTGTGCAATGAATAAAATTCCATAATTTAAAACATTATGACAGATAATTGGGATTAACACTCTCTCTCTCTCTCTCTCTTAATATTTATTGTGCTTCAACCCAAAGCCCACTTACTAAAGAGTAAGAAGCATTGTACTCAGAGGACTTCCGTGGAGCAAATACACACAGTATTTTTCACTGACCATTCGGTTTTTAAAATAGTGCAAGGACATCACAGATATTAAAAATCTTAGGAAAAGAATGACTATTTTGTTCCCTGTAAAGTAAAATATCCAGAATGATCAAGGCAGTAAACAGCCTTGATCAAGTCAAACACAATGCCTAAGCATACAACTTCATATTAAGGCATAATGGTCAACAAATGAGATAATGGGTTATGCCAGCATATAGCATGGTACAGAAAATTTATTAGTGTTCTCGAAATTAAAGCAATATATGTTCCAAAAAATATGTAAGTTATGCTAGCAACCAGACATCTCTCGTGCGTGAACATATTTTCAAAGACAGTATCTTTATAGTAAAAGTGTTATCAGCTGAAAGTCTGGTGACTGATGACATCACTAATATCATAGCTTCTATCCATCATGGTTGATTCAATCAACCTCCGGTTCCCTCCTACTGCAGACAGACCATACGGAGACTTGTGCTCTAATTCTGCAGAAGTCGCTATCCAGCTTCTGATAAACCTTGTATTACCAGTTGCCTATCAAAAGGAAGCACAAAATAATCATGCCAACCTCAAGTGCTCATCTAAGACTGTAGTGCAAAGCTTTTCACTCCCACAGGAATACAATACAGTTGGGTTTTGTGCTGCTTCTTTCGTACAATGTATTTGGAAACACACTTTGCAGACAGTGAGATAAAATAATAAGATACTACTTTGTTGCAGCAGTGAGGATGGTACTCATTATACGTGCCTAAAATGGAGATACTTTGTCAAGAAAGGATTGCAGTCCCGAATTCCTTGCGACTGTAGTGTGATATATGCAGAAGAAATATAATGCAGCCTATGCGGAGGCGGGGAATCTATAAATTGGTTTCTGTGGTCCTTACATAATGAGAAAATCTTAGACATCAGAGCTGTTGCTGTTCATATGCGGCAAGACTTTAAGCAGCAGCATATTTTTTTATAAATGTTGGGAAACAGTTACAAAATTAGTTATGTATACATTTGAAGAATGGGACAATTTGGTATTCCAAGGTTATCAGAATTTATACACTCTATAGTTTATTTTCAATGTTACTGTTAACCCCTTTAAAACTTTTATACATTGTGTACTGCTAACACTTATTGAGGTGGCTTGCCTAGCATGAAAAAATGTATCAACATAAATAACAGTTTCTACCAAAATAAAGTAAGGTGCACGGCCATCAGCACATCCATACTTAAAAATCAACAAAATCCACGAGGTGCCAGTTGGACAGCAGACGTTTTTACGTAGGTTGCCCAAGACTCAACAATGCTGGTACCAGGAAAATGGATATGTGGAGGGAGTTCCATAAATGAGGTGACACAAAAAAGTTGTGCCCACTCATGTTGCTTCGAAAGGAGAACACACAGAACTGACTCTCCAGTGAAGATCTGAACAAATGGGCAGGCTCGTTTTATTTAGGTAAATGCAGTTTAATTTCCAAGTATAGTGTTATACAGTATAGCCAAACCTACCGGGCAATAGTATAATGTACGCTATTAAATCTTCTGAGAGTTAAGGAGAGACCGTCCATTACTGAGGTAGTATCATCGGGAAGTGTCTACTGTACTATGAAGTAAAAAGCAATTGGTTACATTTACTTTTGCTGAGAAATTCATATAATCATAGAATTGCTTCTGAAGATGTTTTGGAGCACTGTTTTTTTTAAAAACAGAACCCCTTTAGGATTGTGTTTCATTGTGTACATTTTTAAATTAATTAAGCACATGCTCATTCGGCATCTCTTTAAGAGTTGTTTCAAACAGGGAAGTAGTACCACATGGACAGTACCATTTCAGATTATAAGTTGAAAACTGCATTATTGAATTCTCCCGCTTGTTATTTTTCAACTCCTCCAAAACGAGTGTCTTGAAAGGAAAGCTAGTATCTTGATTTTAGTCCAGCTTTTCCTCTAACATGCTATATTTCAGCATGCAGGGAGAATTTAAAAACAAGAATAGATGCAACCTTCAGATATGTGATAGGCACAGGAATGGTTGCACCTTCTACGGTCTTGTGTACAGTTTCTTTGTTAAAATGATAAGCTAAGGCTATATTCCTAGGGGGTAAGAAAGAGGAAAAGGCTATTGGCTTTATGGCTTGTTTGTGAGATTCCCAGAAGCTTCTGGTTGGCCACTGTGGGAAAAACTATGTAGGCTGTTAGTCTGATCCAACATAGCTCTTTTTACATCATTGTATGGATTGGCTGTCTTCTAAAGTATTGTGTTTAAAGAAATGTTCCCTTGATAGTGATTGATTTATGATGGCTATTTCACACATCCAGTGGTCAGTGCCCATATGTGAACTCAGCCACAGTAATAATGTTTTATATATCAATGTATTTGTACACCAATACTAATAAGAGTGTAATACTCCTGCCAACCTAGCAGTTCGAAAGCATGTCAAAGTGCAAGTAGATAAATAGGTACCGCTCCAGCAGGAAGGTAAATGGCGTTTCCGTGCGCTGCTCTGGTTCGCCAGAAGCGGCTTGGTCATGCTGGCCACATGACCCAGAAGCGAGATGAGCGCTGCAACCCCAGAGTCGGCCACGACTGGACCTAATGGTCAGGGGTCCCTTTACCTTTACTGATAAGAGTGTAATACTTGGTATTAGCGTTTCCCAAACTTGGGTCTCTAGCTATATATATAATGTATATGTGAAGGCCGCTACCCTTGAGTGGTACAGTGGAACAACACTAAACTGTACAAGAGGAAGAAAATACATTGAGGGGAAAAAATACAAATGCCATGGGAATTGTATTAAAAATGGCATGGGAAATGACGTTACAAGTATTGTCCAGTAGTTCCCTGTGACAGCCACCTAGGTATATACTGACAGACCCTATTGAGGCATGAGACTGAACATGTGTGAGCTTAAATTGGGAAGGGATAGAGGGTTGTACATGTAAGACCTCCCAGTATCTTAGTGCCTGCTGACTCAACGTCAGATCTTTCGTGTAAGCTGCATTCCTTATTGTGCGAATGCATTCAGCCAAACACGTATAGAAGCCTTTTAGAATGTAAAGGTCTGACATGGAGCCATTGTGCATAAGGGAAAGTTGAGGGCAGGTCTTGTGTGCACATCCCTGACCCCCTCCCAAATTTAAGACCTTAAATGTTCGTTCAAACATTGCACTGGATTCTAGTTGTGGCAAGGAGTCCCATTTTCTCTGGAATAAAATAAATTAGGCTGTTGGCATTGTTTGGAAAGTGCAGTATTTCCATGATACAAAGTCTGTTTTTAAAAAGAAGAAGGAAGTAAATATAACAGCGAAATGTTTTTGAGATGCTCATGAGTTGTCGTCCTTTGCAGCTATTATGCACAGGGTTCTGTGTAAGCTGTATGCTAAATAAGAAATACATTGAAATTCTGCATAAACGTTATCCAGATTCTGTACCTAGAAAAACTGAGTTTCTCAGGCTCGATACATGTTATGCACTTTTGCTCCTATATTTAACTTTGCATAACTTAATCATTTATTTATAACCTTTCCTCCAAAAAAGCTGAATTGGCATACATGCTTATTATCCTCCAGCCCTGCAGTGTAGATTAACTAAGAAATAGTGACTGGCCCCCAAACCACTCAGTGAGCTTCCTGGCTGAGTAGGGATTTGAACCCAAGTCTCCACAGTCCTAGTGTGACACCCTAACCATTATACCACACTATCTTATTCTGCTCCTGCTGCTCATGGGGAAGGGGAAAGAAGAATAGCCCCACCTTCCAACCTCTTGAAATCATCTACTGATGCTCCCTCCAGAAATGGGAGTTTTCACTAACCATTGCCTGTCTTTGCAGCCAGGTGATCAATTTGAATTTTTTTGCAATTTTCTGTGCTTGCCTGGGATAAAATAAACACACATTTCAGCTGCATTCTTACGAAGAATATGAATAATTTTTTTTTGAGACTTTCTGGTATTTGGCTCAAAAGCTGGGGAAATTGCTGAAAAGGGCTCAGCTCTGGCCGAGAGTGCTTTGCAATTTGATCGTTTGAACTACTTTAGACTAAACACTTTTATATAAGTGATAGGTGTTTTCTCCTTCTGGTGACATGCGTCCTCCCTTATTAAATGCTGCTGTATCTCTTCTTCTGAACTATTTGCTCTTTATTCATCGCTGTGTGGACTTGTCTCATCACCATCAGCGTCTCTGTGAGCTTTCTGAACATCAAAGTTGTTTTGCAGTTAGCGCTATCACGTAACTGTTTTCCTTTCCCCTTATGCCCACTTTTTATGTTATGTCAGCGCATAAATAAATGTAAGCCATTTGCATTTCTAAGTTACCTCAGTGCAGAAGGCACTTGTAAGAAATGCCCCTTTCCACATAGAACATTGGCAGGTTGTATTTCTGACCGTTAAACTTGGGACTAGCTACAATGGGCTGCTGAAATGGAATCATCTTACCTATTTTTCCTTGAACAGGATAGGTAAGAATCATCTTACCTATCCTTGAACAGGAGCCGATTTAGAAGACTATCAGAGATGGGAAATAGGACATACCTTTACTTCCTGTAACGGAAATAACTTGTATCCCTGCAACTCAAATTAACAATTTTAAAGTTCTGGTGATTTCAATATGGAAGAGTTAAGCATGTGCTAACCTTTTGTTGAAAACAACAAGACTTGGACATATTTAACTGGAGGGTTTCTGCACACCTTTTACCTCTCCTTCTTTAATAAAACATTTTTTTTTAATTAAAAAAACCCCCACGTTTTGTTTTAAAAAAGCAGTTTATCTTAAAATGTCAGCATGTGTTTGTCTTGTTCTGTTGCAGCTGAATCAATGTACTTTAGTCGGTTTCTTTAAAATGTCCAGGGAGAAGTTGTTCCAATAATATACTGGAAGTGAGTTATGAAACAGGAGAGTGGATTGGAAGGCGGGGAAATACTTGCTTTGCAGTTTCAGCATCTGAATGTATTTAAGCTCATTATCCATCAGTTAGGATTCCAGTGCATTGTGTTTAATATTCTGTAACTTTAATGCTAAACATGCTACCCAGATTATATCGAAACAATGGGGTCAACTTCCATATGCTGCCTTTAGAATATGTATATGTATATGTACAGATAATAGCTTGGTACCTATTAATCATTAGCTCTCCTCCTTTTTTGGCTTTTTCTCTTTGTAAAATCATGGTTTTCAAATCTCCTTCAATTTTAGCTCCTGAGGGGATGAAAGAAGCAGAAAATGTACTCAGATGGCCTAAATCTGTCAAGGCGAAGGGATTTTGGAGTCTGTAGCCGTATTCCTGACTCTCCATAAATGTCTCCATATGAATTCTGTATGGTTAAAGCTGTATAAACTTTGGACAGGCTGAGAAGAGAGATGAAGAACCATTCTTTTGCATATTTGGTACTAGCAGGCTTCGTAGCAGTAATGCATGCTGGTGCTGCTCTGCAAATACTAGGCATTGTGAAAACTGTGTGTAGCAGGCGATACTTGCCACCATTTCATCTAAGCTTGAAATGACTACTTTTTATTTACTTTAATGGTCTGAAATAATTTGTGTTTGAATGGATAAACTAGCTATTAAAATATTACTTGAGGCAGCAGTTTTCTTGTATTGTGTTTCAGCAGCACAGGAATGATTTCATATATATATATATATATATATATATATTTGCTTTCGTAGATTTTCACACCAAAACCTGCATATATATATATATATATATATATAATAACGTAATGTAACATGAAATACTTTTAGCCTTGAAAGTTCTTATGGCTGTGCAAAGTAAGTTAAGCCCACCAGCATTTTAAGAGGGAGATAGCATGGAGAAGGAATTAAATGGAAGCCTGGAATTGCAGTGCATAGAGGTTTGGGGATTGGACGTTCCAGTTGCCACTCAGCTATGAAGCCTATGGGGTGGCCTTGACAGTTCTCAGTACCCTCAGAGGAATTGCTATAAAGGGGGAAAAAGTGAAATATTGTAAAGAAACAATATTTGTTGTACATCCCGCCTGCCCTCCCCATGTGTGCTGGTCCTGGGGGCTAACCGAGAAGCGAGGTCCGAGCCCATTCCGAGGTCGATGGTGCGGTATGGAGGCTGTCCGTCAAAGCTGTAGCTGGGTCCAAGGCAGGGAGTCAGGTGGGGTCAGGAACTCTGGCAGAGAAGCAGGACAGGGTGCAGGCAGGAACAGGCTAGCAACCACGTTGCTCCTGCAACCTGGGACTGGGGCTGACTGGCTTTTATCTGCCCTGAGGCATAGGGCGGCCCCGGTCTACAGGTGACTCGCCTCTCCTGGCCTGGAGGCGAGCACTCCTCCTGCGAGAACTTAGTTCCCTCCGCCTCTCTGCCCTGAGCCTCTGTAGCTCAGGAGAGGCTGGAGGGTTACAGGGCACAGGGGCAACCTCAGCCTCCTCTGATGGGGCTGAGAGTAGAGCACCTGCAGGCAATGGGTCCTCCATCACCTCAGGGGCCAGAGCAGACTCAGCTGGTGCCTGCACCTGAGGATCCAGCACAGGTGAGGACCCTTCAGGCTCAGACCCCAGCCCCAGCTCAGCTGGTTCTGGAGGCGGGGAATCCTGTGCAGGCTGGGATTCCTCAGGTTTAGCCTCTGAGTCCGAATCCCAGGCCATCACACCATGGCTGCTTAGCAAAAGAGCTCCCCGCTCACTCAGGCACTTTTGTTCCTGGGGGGGCTTTGTGTGCTTTTAACGTGTGTGGTGTGTCTCATCTTCCTCAGCTTAGTATGGTACTCCTGAAACAGTGATTTTGAGGAGCACAAGTTAATTCAAACACCTGCCTGGGTGGCACTAAGGCTGTTTCTGGCTATCCTCATGGGGCTGAAGGAATGGAGGCATTGTGGAATTATGCAGCATATTCCATGTATAGTGTGATAGGAATGTGCCGGAGGCGTGTTCATTTGCTGCCCTTGTGTGGGGGCAGCATGTGAGTGTTGCCACCAACACATTCCCTAACTAGGGAGCTATAAGGACACTGTGTCTACTATTCTTACGCCATTTTGGTAGTTTCTGGCCTCCATTGCCAGTCTTGAAGTATGCATTGGATATGACAGCTTTTCTGCTGCCACAGCAGTGGTATATCTCTAGTCCTGGTATAATGTGAATATAGGGTTTTTTCTGTGTGTTGTAGGACTATTTCATTTATTTTGGTAACTTTGTGTGGAATTCATTGGTAAAGAGTACAAAGAACATAGGAAATAAGGTGGGGAAAAAATTCTTTTTTAACTTCAGGAAGTCTAAAGATGGTTTGTGTTTTGATACAAACTGTATGTTTGTTGTGACATCATTCACATTCTTAAGCCAGTAGAACATCAGTATGTACGGTAAATAATTAGATGCAAAATGCTTAGTGAGTATTTAATAATACAGTTTTCTAATTTTCTGATTAATGATAAAACATATAAAAACATTCATTATGTTTGTAGGAATTCAAGCAGCCACTCTGTGAATAATGGCTTGATTAACTTCCTACGTTAGAAATGGCACAAAACGAAAGGAAAGTAATCTCAATGAATAGATTTTCCCATTCTACAATATATAACCAAACTATTTCTGGAAGACAGAATTAAAGTCTGCTGCACAGTGTGAGAATTATATAACACACTGCATTATTATCTGGTCCAAGATGTGCATGAGGTTGACATGCAAATCCTTATATGTCCAGTTGCAACCAAAAGTGAAAAAAAGGGAGAGGGCACTTTTATAAGTTGGGCAGGTAGACCCTCCCTAAGCCTCATAAATCAGGCATCCCCAAACTCAGCCCGTCAGATGTTTTGGGACTACAATTCCCATCATCCCTGACCACTGGTCCTGTTAGCTAGGGATGATGGGAGTTGTAGTCCCAAAAACATCTGGAGGGCCGAGTTTGGGGATGCCTACCACAAATTAATGAATGTCAGGATCTAGCTAATATTTGGAGTATTGGAGGGAAGATTCCAGGTCGGGGAAAATTCAGGCTAAGCTTACTTTCCATCTGGGAAAGAGGCTTTAACATCACAAAAGGTCTTGATGACCCTCATAAAAGAGGAGTCCTTGGACCTGGGCAGACTGGGATTGTCAAGGTGGCAGGGAGAGGGCAGGCTGTGCTCACTGGAAAAAATGAGTCTGGGGATAGCCGAGAGATGAGGAACAGCTGCTTGGAGGAGGAGTTCCTGGAAACACGAAAGGGAGAACAAAGGCCAGAACCATCTCTTGCTGAAGGAGGCTGCACCAAGAGACCGGGAACCATGGCTAGCTGTTGCTTTGGCCCCAAGTTTGCTGAAGCTATGAGAGGGGTAATGAGAGACACTCTCGAGGTATAATGATCTGCACCCACCTTCTTGGGGTGTATATTGACGAAATCTTAGAATGCTACATCCTCTGTTGTGCCCTGAATTCACCATGGAAACATGACCCTGAGTGAGAGCCTGGAACCTTGCTACTGCTTAGCAGAGATTTGGGTGATGCATAGCAGTATAATTAAAGAACAGCAAGGGTGTGAGGAAAATTTGCTAGTAGTAGGTAGCACAGAGGGATGCGGGTGGTGCTGTGAGTTAAACCACAGAGCCTAGGACTTGCCGATCAGAAGGTCGACGGTTCGAATCCCCGAGACGGGGTGAGCTCCCGTTGCTTGGTCCCTGCTCCTGCCAACTTAGCAGTTTGAAAGCACGTCAAAGGGCAAGTAGATAAATAGGTACTGCTCTGGCGGGAAGGTAAACGGCGTTTCCGTGCGCTGCTCTGGTTCGCCAGAAGCGGCTTAGTCATGCTGGCCACATGAGCTGTATGCCGGCTCCCTCTGCCAATAAAGCAAGATGAGTGCCGCAACCCCAGAGTCGACCACGCCTGGACCTTATGGTCAGGGGTCCCTTTATCATTACCTTTAGGTAGCACAGAAGAAGTATGCCACTCTGTAGCAAATTATTTATAGCCACCAAGAGTACAGGAAAATCTGTGCAATAAATGGTTAACACAGTATGAGTCTTCAGCCATGTATATACTTATCTGGATGACAACACATTTTTTGTTTTCTATACCTGGACCTCACATTTTCCGTGCAAGAGAATATGCCTTAAGGCTTTTGCTTTATAATAGCTACTAAGTGAAATAAAAAGAGGAGGACGCAGAACCTCTCAAGGATGGCTCTCTTGCTCTTCTCCATCAACTTGAACCATCTGTTTTCAGATAATTATGTGCTCCATGCAAGTAAGTTTACATACAAGAGAAACTTTAGTTTTGAGAGGAGAAATTGGAAGAGAAGAAATGGCCCCCTTGCAAACAGTACTGGGCTACAAAATCTTAGATCAGTGAATTGATTTCATGACTTCTCAAAGAAAGGAGTGTGTACGTCCATTGTCTGAACTCGAATGTTCTACAAAGAATACTTCTGAAAAATAAATCAAATACTATAGTTTGTGTCCTGCTGCTTTGATTGCCTGGTATTCATCACTATTTCATTTTCAGCTCTGTTCTCAAAGCACTTCCGCCATTTTCAGTCCAATTTACATCAAGGGGGCTTCTACTAGTTTGCGTGCTTTTGAGGACCAAGTTGGCAGTGTCTGCTTAGATCTTGGCTTTAATTACAGGTAGGATCCATTTGAAGATCCATTTGAACTGAGGCCCCTCACCCTGTCCTAATAAAATTGTTACATGTGTAAAAGGCCTATAGTATGGTTGAAGCTTGTGATATACTTAATATAAAATAGAATATTTTAGAAAGGATAATGATTTTGTGAAAAAGAAGCTGTCAAATAGGGAATCAAATCTACGTAACTCGGATAACCCAGGTGACATGTTCTAGGAGGCAGGTAGGTTTTAGGCTCATGGTGCAATGGTATCTTGAGATCACAGGTCATCCTTTTCTGCAATATGGTTTCTAAAGAGAGAACCCAGATTTGTGGGTTCTTAAAGTTTTATTCCTATTTTGTTTCATTTCAACATAGGTTCTTCAACTACCTAGGAAAATTTTCGTTGGAAGATGTATTGCAGGTGATACCTCTAATCTCATTAGGTATTTGTAAAATGCCCTTCACAGCATGAATCTTCTGCCGCATCTTTACTTCTCATCGGGCTTCTGTTGGGGTTTCTTTTCTGTTGAAACGTGCTGCCACTGGTGTCCAATTTTCTGTTATATATAGGGTGCTCCCAGGGAACAGCTGTTTGACTGACTGCAGCGGTTCTTTCCCCCCATCCTCCTGTGTCATTATTAAGATCCTCAGATGACTTCCTTTCGGATCATGGAGCAGGTGCGGCATTGTTACTGAAAAGACACGCTCTATAAATTAAACTGTAAATTGGATTGATCTTCTGTTAAAAATTGAGGTCATTAAAATGTTACTGGGATTTAAAGATCCACAGTATCCCCCCTTGTTGCTGCTCCATAGTCGTCAAACACAAGTTGTAGTCTTGTACCACAACTGTCCTATGGAGTATCATGATTATTGAAGCATTTATGACAGCATAATAATAATAAATTTTATTTATACCCCACCCACCCCGGCCAAGACTGGGCTTGGGGCAGCTAACACCAAATATAAAATACAGTAGAAACATTTTTTTTTAAAAAGTTTATTAAAATATAGGTTAGGATACAGTTTTAAGTACAGCTTAAAATGCAGCCTCGTTTTAGTGGTAGCCCATAGACCATAAGGGGAGAAAATGTCAAATATTCACCAGGGCCAACTATCCATGCTGGTCCTACATGGGCCAGCAAAAAGAGCTGAGGGAAAATTTATATACAAAACCCCATATAAGGGGTTCCATAAAAAGAAATGAGGGGGGTCAGACTGAGTCCAGCCCAAAGGCCAGGCGGAACAGCTCTGTCTTGCAGGCCCTGCGGAAAGATGTCAAATCCTGCAGGGCCCTGATCTCCTGTGGTAGGGCGTTCCACCAGGTCAGGGCCAAAGCTGAAAAGGCCCTGGCCCTGGTTGAGGCCAATCTAACCTCCTTGGGGCTCAGGACTTCCAAAGTGTTGTTATTTATGGACCTTAAGGTCCTCCGCGGGGCATACCAGGAGAGGCGGTCCCATAGGTACAGAGTCCTAGGCTGCATAGGGCTTTAAAGGTCAAACCCAGCACCTTGAACCTGACCCTGTACTCCACCGAGAGCCAGTGCAGCGGGTAAAGCACTGGATGAATGTAATCCCGCGGCAAGGACCCTGTAAGGAGCCTCACCATGGCATTCTGCACCCTCTGGAGTTTCTGAGTCAGCTTCAAGGGCATTGCATGCATAGGAGTCCCAAAGCCTAGCTATGTTGTGAATTTAATGCAGGAAGGTCCTTAGCAGCCAACCTGCATTGTCTGTGCTGAAATGCAGCTAGCACTGGAATTGGTTTATGCATGGGCCAAATTGTACTGTGAAGTGTGGGAAATGGTTTTTGATAACACCTAAAGAGTGGTATGGCATAGTAGCTAAGAGAATGAAATGAAGCAGGAAACTGGATAGGGAGGGTGGGTACCTATGGATCCTTTGCTGTTGCTTGAGTCTCAAGTGCCCTCAGTGGCACAGAGTACCTTCTATCAGCTTCAACCCTGTGGCCCAAGGAGAGCCTAATTACTGTTGTCCATGCTCTGGTAACCTGTAGGTTTTACTATACTTAGGGCTGCCTATGAAGACAGTTTGGAAACTTCAGCAGAATTAAGTGGCCAGTTGCTCACTAGGGCAAGATTGTTTGAGCATCTAACACCAGTCCTGGCCTGACTGGACTGGCTGCCAGATAGTTGGTTTTCACCTATGAAACCTTAAATGGCTCAGGACTGCAATACTTCAAGGAATGCCTATCCCCATTTGAACAGACTCTGCAATCATCTTCTGAAGCTCTTATTTATCTATTAGCTTTTAAATGTGCTTGTGGTAGGGACTTTTTTGTTTTTTTGTTATGTATTTTGTGTTCTCATTTCCTATTTTTATGTTGTAAACCACCCTGTGATCTTCTGATGAAGGGCAGTATACAGATTTAATTCATAATAATAATAGTAATAATAACGATCTTTCTTTCTTTCTTTTTACATTGCTGAAATTCCAGCACATGGCCGCTCAGCCTTATTTCAGCACCATCACTAGCGGACAGCTCTTGCTCCTTGTATTAACAAGGCCATGAATAAGCATTGCCTGCTTGCAAAGCTTCAGAATGTTGACATGGTATCATCAGTCCTGTTCCTTTCTTTCAATCTTGAGCATAGATAGGTGTGGAGTCTTATCCTACCTGTGCTGGTTTGATGGAAAACTAAAGTAGCTGCTTGGAATAGATTCCTGCTTTTAAAAAAGATTTTCAAAAGCACAGCACACTGGAGAAAACAAAGGAAGGAGCTGTGTGCATTTTACACGCTAGAGGCTCTGAGTTCACTAGAGGCTCTGAGCTGCTTGCTGCTGGCCAGCTGACAAATTTAAATACTGTTTGTGAGTGAAGTCATGCCCATTTCCTTTACTCTGTGGTTGTAGTTTCACACTCACTATTCTTTGCAATGTATCTCTGGTGAAAGGCACAATCAAGATTTCCCTCTGATGTTCTGCCCTTTGTTAGTCAACTCATGCTTGTACAACCCAACATCTTTCTGTGCTTGGCCAATAGCAGAAGGTAAGGTATCTCTGCTGAAAATTGCGTGGAGGTGGATCTCTATGTTTGAGCTGTATTTGGATATCACATTTGTAGATAATTCGTCAGGTTGGTATTTTTAACCCCCCTCCCCTTCACCTGTGTACTTTCTGCCTTGCACAAAAGGTGAACCATGTATCAGAGTCACTTGTTTTTGTTCTGTTGTGTTTTATATGCAGTGGTAACTGTTGTAAAAATCTTCTGACTGTTGTACAATTCTGTGCGACTGCTTCTCTTAAATGTGAAAATGAACTTGACGATAGAGGAAAAACAGTCCTTCAGCAGGAAAATGGGAAGAATGTATAAGTCAGAGGATTTAAACTCGGTATCCATATTAAATTAACTTTTAGAAATGTTTAGGTGGAAGGCTAAACCAACACTGGGGCATCATGAGAAAGCTGCAGTGTAGGAAAATTCATAGTGAAAATGCTGAGAGAAGTCCATTTGGGTGGCCTGCAATAACACCAACTGGGCAAAGTTGTAGAAAATGCGACTTTTAAATGAGAAGAGCAAATACACAGCTCAGTGTATTTTATATAGCAAATTATATTTTGTATATTAAGTTATCTTGCTTGTAACAGGGTAGATAAGAAGAAGCAATTATATTTTGTTTGTAGGAGGTTATTAACATTTCACAGCCAGTAGTTGATTAACTGTTGAAAGACATCTCAGAACATAGAATTTCAAGACACTGTTATGAAGAAATGAAGGCAGTGCTGACCACAGTGGTAGAAAACTGTTGGCTACTTTGTGATGTTTTAGATGCTCATTATAAAGATATTACTTACATTTCTGTTATTCTTGGATTTGCTTATGTGAACTTATGGACGCAGCTCCACAAGGTAGGAAAAATGATGGGTGAGAAAAGCTGTATGAAAAGAAGTGAAAAAAATGACTGAAAAAAGGATATTCTGGGGTCCAAGCTATAAGTCAAGTCTTAATATATTTTATTCAACTAATTCTGTAGGAGAGTTGAAGAGATACTAGCAGGAATTTCACTTTGATCATATCCATACAATCCTTATGCAGTGTCATGATAACAGTAGTACTGTTGTTTGTGCTTATTTCATATTAAGAATGTCATTTCTTTCCTGCTAATTTCCTCATATTAATTATCAACAGTATATTTTATAAACATTATGCTGCAGAAACCATAGGTGTTCTAATAATCTAAACATGTTCCTACCTTGGTCGTGTTTAACTCAATGGGACTTACCTGAGTAGAGAAACACTGTAAACCTGCTGAGATTTTTTTTTTTTTTAAGCTGAAGCATTTTCAAGGGTTCACTAGTTTCAGTCCAGTTTGCTTTTGTCTTTTTCTTGAGGTACCTCATGCAAAGAGGTGACAGTCACCTTCAGGAACCTGAAACTGAGCATATAAACTGCTTCTAGGCGCCTCCGGCATATTTCAGTAATTGAAAACTTTTTAAAACCAATCAACTCCTTCTCTCATGCACTTAGCAGTGTTAACAGCAGCATGATTCAAGGACTATGCAGTCTTCGCCTTCATTATTTTTTTGGGAAAATCATTGTAGTTTCATATATTTCTCTGTTCGGAAGAAAGTTTAACTTAAATCAGTGATGTGCTTGGGAATCTGATTACAGTACTAGATACTTGTGGCATCTGCAGTAAGTGCTTTGCACCCAAACCCTTGTTGTCTGGTATCTGAGAAAAGTGCCTTACTCCTGGTATATATTGATAAGGCCATGCCCACAGGGTACTCCATTGCATGTGCTGCCTTTGAAACATTTAGCAGCTTCTTGGGAGTGGGCAGTCATGCACAGGTCGGGTTCGCATTTGGTGACTCATTATTTGGATGATATTCTAATGACTGGCAACTTGTCACTGCACCCTTCCAATCTCTAGCATTGGAATTAGGTGTCCCACTAGATACAGAGAAGACCAAAGGCCGTGCTACACAATTACTTTACTTTTGCATTGAATTGGATGTGGAGACTCAGCCCTCCAGGCTCCCAGAGCACAAGCTAGTAGCCCTTAGAGATCTTGTATCACAGTTCTGCAAAAGGAAGGCTACCCTGTGCCAGGTGCAATCCTGTTTCTGTCTTTTATTCTGACTGCTTTATTTAACATATAATTTACTAAATGTTATTTCAGCCTTGGAGAATATTATATCAGCTTCTTTAATTCCTCTGTATGTCAATATCCTCTGGCTTTCAGCGTACCTACCACTAATTATATATTCCCATTTGCATTGTTTACTGGGGCAAGAACAGCTTAGGGCACACATAAAACACTCCTATTGTCATCATGAATTATCATTGCTCTTTGCTTTTGTTTGCTCTCCTGCAGATATATATGTTTAATTTCAGTTCTGTGTGAGAGAGAAAAAACACTCTTAGTAAAGTTCTATTCTGTGTTCAAACTAAGTGAGTGCCAGAATGGGGGGAAAACCTTATTCTGTGGGGGGAAAACCTTATTCTGTGGCTTTATCTGTGTTGTGACTCATAGTAATTGAGACGTTCTCTTGTGGACTGGTAACTGGTTAAAGAAAAGGAAGCAGAGGGTGGAAATAAGTGAACAATTCTCAATGAATACAGCTTGGTTTCCAGTTATTGTTAATGTTTTCATATATATAGCATCAGAGCAGTGCCGTGCATTGGTGCTGACCTGACTGGTTAGCTGCACTGCCACCCTACCAACTGATACTGGTTTATACTCTTCTGAATTAGTTTAGAAAAAACCACACCAAACTATTTTAATAAAAGAAGGACAAATCTCTTCCAACTCTTTGTACAATTCTTGGTCAGTGGAGGAGTGGAGCATATAGGCAAGGGTTAATTCATCCTGGAGGCATACTCGAAAGGAACTTTGGTAAGTGGGGGGAAAACATTTTTAGTGGCTAGCCTTAATGGGAAGTAACCTTCCACTAAATTCCAGTCTTGACTCTGCCTCTAGATGGTTAGCAGAGTAGGCACAAATCTAGAGAGGGTAAATTATTTTTCTTCAGATTACTTAGTGTAATGATTTGTTAATCACGTGCTTCTAATTTTTGTTTTAAACAACAACAACAACCCAAGTCCCTATTTGCCCCATAATCTCTCATTTCACAATAGTTTGGACAGCCATTACAGAAGCTTTTATGCTCACATAAAACTCCTCCTGAGACACTCTCAATGTGCACTCTCTACTTCTTGGCAACAGAAAGAAGCAAGCCTTCCAAAAGACTGACTTCCACTATGTACACTTAAGCCACCAAAGCGAGAGAAGGATGAATATAGACTTTCAGCCAACTGATTTTCCAGCTTTGTCAGGGATTCTCAAATTAAACCCCCATGCTGAAACCTAAACAGAATTAATATCCTTCGCCAAATATATCCGGCCTTACCTTTTGTAGCAAAGTTTCCTTCACCCACCAATTTCCTCCTTAAAAAAAAAAAAAGTTGTAAGATTCTGAAACTTGAATCTTTTACCAAATTATGGATCCGTCCACACTCTCGTTTGTCACATGATTTCAAGTCATGGGTTCCAGAGGGGTTTGCTGCCTTCTTTCCCCTCATCTTTTGGAAGTGGCAACAGGAGGAATAGAAGTTATAGGCAGGTAAGGAAAGAAGAGGAAGGGAGATTTCCCCTTTTGTTCTCCATCACCCTAACATACCGGTTAACATTGAACAGATCAGTTCACTCTGCAGAAATGTAAGGAAGTACCAGTATATTGTTGTTACCTATTGGTTCAGGGAGGGACGCGGGTGGCGCTGTGGGTTAAAGCCTCAGCGCCTAGGGCTTGCCGACCGAAAGGTCAGCGGTTCGAATCCCCGCGGTGGGGTGCGCTCCCACTGTTCGGTCCCAGCGCCTGCCAACCTAGCAGTTTGAAAGCACCTCCGGGTGCAAGTAGATAAATAGGGACCGCTTACTAGCGGGAAGGTAAACGGCGTTTCCGTGTGCGGCTCTGGCTCGCCAGAGCAGCGATGTCACGCTGGCCACGTGACCCGGAAGTGTCTTCGGACAGCGCTGGCCCTTCGCCTCTTTGAGTGAGATGGGCGCACAACCCTAGAGTCTGTCAAGACTGGCCCGTACGGGCAGGGGTACCTTTACCTTTACCTTATTGGTTCAGGGAAATGGAATAGAAAGAAAAGGTCCAGCTTTTCTCCTCTCTTCTCTCTGCCATCCTGCCACATCCTCTCCTGCTACAGTTTGCAGGGGTTAAGAGAAGGAAGTGTGTTTGGTGCTGAGGAAGAAGTAGGGATCACTATTCAGATTGGCTTTCAAGGTGTGTGTGTGTGGCTTGCATAATTTCCAATTTTGATTTGAAAAGAGCTTAGGAATCCTTGCAAAAATGTATAAAACTGGGTCAAATACATGTTGGAAATGTAAAGAAAAAGGAGGTACTTTGTATAATATGTGGTGGGATTGTAGAGAAGTTAAAAAAACATTGGGAGATGATATATAACGAACTGAAAAAATTGTTCAAAATGACATTTGTAAAAAAAGCAGAAGCATTTTCGTTAGGGCTTTTAGGACACGACCTACCAAGAAAAACAAAGAGCTTATTTATGTACGCTACAATAGCGGCAAGGGTCTCGTTAGCACAAGGATGGAAGAATGAGGAAATCCCAACGAAAGAACAATGGCAAGAAAAACGGATGAGCTATGTGGAGTTGGCAAAGTTAACATATAAATTACATGAGAAGGACAACCGTGACTTCAAGGAAGAATGGGGACTTTTTACAAACTATTTAAAAAGACAACAAAAGGATTTGGACTCCATGGCAGGTTTTGTATAAACATCCCCAAATTTATTAGTAGAACATATGATAGATAAGGCAATGATATGTACAATTTTACAACATGCAAAGAATAACATGTATAAACAAATCAGAGAGGGGAGCTGAGGGAAGTCTCTGGAGAGTGGGAGGGGGAGGGAGGGGGAAGGAGAAAATGTAATTGGTCATATTGATTTATAATTTTATTTGTTAAATTTGTTCAATAAAAATATTTTTTTTAAAAAAAGGAAAGAGCTTAGGAATGCTTACCTGTCTTAAAAAAATATCATTGCAAATAGGAAATGAGCACACACCAGGAAGAAGTACCGTATTTTTTGCTCTATAAGACTCACTTTTCCCCTCCTAAAAAGTAAGGGGAAATGTGTGTGTCTCTTATGGAGAGAATGCAGGCTGCTATCCCAGAAGCCAGAACAGCAAGAGGGATTGCTGCTTTCACTGCGCAGCGATCCCTCTTGCTGTTCTGGCTTCTGAGATTCAGAATTTTTTCCCCCTTGTTTTCCTCCTCCAAAAACTAGGTGCGTCATGGTCTGGTGCGTATTATAGAGTGAAAAATACGGTATTTTAGGAAGATTGCAGACTGCTGGAAAGCTACAAGTATTTTGAGTCTCTAACATCTTGTGCATGCATATGTACCATGGCAGGGGGAGACCTAGAGGTAGGTGTGTTGTACATGTGCCAGGATAAATTCTAGGCTGGTCACTATCTCTTCTTGGGCGTCCCTCCCCAGTATGAGGCACAGGAAATGGCCGAAAAGCAGGGCAAGCAGGCCTTGCAAAAGTGTTTGCAAGGTTGCTGTATAAGCAACTTTACTCTCTCTCTGTGTATTTAGTCAATGAATTCTTAAATCAAACGTCTGACCAGTTCCAAGTTTGAATCAATAGTATCACAGCTGAGCAAAAACACTGCTCAGTTAAATTAGTAGTCTTTGAGAATCAATGAGTGAAAGGGGAAGGCCAACCAATGAAGCTCAAATTCCACAATGTGTTGTTTTGTTTCCTTGTTATGATGCTCCCAGCCTTGAAGGCTTTCTATTCTTCATTAACTTTGAATAATTTCATTTCATGTCAAGCAGCTTTTCAGCTCTGCATCATCACCGTAATCAGTATTTATTGTTTTGTGGAACAAGTTGTTGCCGTTTACCATTTGTCATGTTTCCGCCTTGCTGGCTCACTCCAGTCTCTAGGCTTCAGTCTCAAATAATTAACACTGGCCTAAAGGGATTCCTGCTAAATCCACCAATTTGTATGTATGCTGAGTGATTGTTTTTCAGAGAAAGTCCTGTGTTCAATTAGTGTTACACAAACAGCAATCTTTCAGAATTGTACATATTCTTTGTTTCTGCCTTTTCAAATAAAGAAACCATTTACCTAATCTCCCTACTCTCAAGACGTCATACACTTCCTCTCAATAACTGAAAGGTAGCCAAGTCTGTCTGAACAAAAACAAAATCTCACAGGCCAGGATTCAAAGAACCGCACAACTAATGCTGCCTGCCCAGCAGGGATTTGGGACTGTATTGCTGGAAAAACATCCCTCCCCCTTGCTTTTTATATTAAGAGGCGTGTCAACAGCAGTTGTAATATGCTATGGGGAGCACTTTGGGTGGCTTCGAGACCGAAATTGCTGACCCCACTGGGCCATGCAAACAACTGGTATCTGTTTACATCCCACAATCAAAGAATCCTCTGGTACCTTAAAGATAAATTAATTTATTGTCACTCAAGTTTCATAACCATGCCTTGATTCTGAAACAAATGTAGAATTCTGACTAATTGCTTACGTAATTGATATGCAAATACAGCTCCTGATTTTATAAGTTACATAAAGTCCAAACCACATGATATTTGGAAATATGTTAGCATTTAACCAATGGTCCATTTAGATGATGAAAAGCTACCAAGTAGAAATGACTGCAGCAAACAATAGGAAAGGAAGACATAATCCTTTCTCTGCCTGTCATGCTAGATCAGGGGTCAGCAACCTTTTTCAGCTGTGGGCCGGTCCACCGTCCCTCAGACCATGTGGTGGGCCGGACTATATTTTGAAAAAAAATATGAACGAATTCCTGTGCCCCACAAATAACCCAGAGATGCATTTTAAATCAAAGCACACATTATACTCATGTAAAAACATGGTGCTTCCCATACCGTCTGTGGGCCGGATTGAGAAGGCGATTGGGCCGCATCCGGCCCCTGGGCCTTAGGTTGCCTCCTCCTGCGCTAGATAGAAGTGAAGTTGATAATGCTTTTGTTGCAGGAAGATAAGCCTTATAGTTACCCAGTTTGCTGAGCTGTTGTACTAATTAGTGCTGTAGAAGATGTCAGAAACAGGAGTTCAGAAATACACCCCCCCCCCTCACAAATATCAAGCATATTGTGATCTGGGTAAAAAAAAAATTAAATTTGGCCCAGTTTATAAGTTGTGTCCATTCTTCCAGGTTTCCTCTTCCATTTACTAAAAATTTATCGTCCTGCTGCATTGGTGAGAAGGGGGAGACAGATAAGAAATGATTTTAGACTTTCCTTTGGTCCTGAAGCAGAGTTGAGTGTCCTGCTTTAATGTCACACAGGTGAGGAAATCTGAAGAGACATGAGGAGGAGGCGGTTGAGAAGGGGAAGACTTCATTCGGAAGAAGACACAAAGATCTCTATCAGTAGTACAGTGGTACCTCGGGTAACATACGCTTCAGGTTACAGACTCCGCTAACCCAAAAATAGTACCTCGGGTTAAGAACTTTGCTTCAGGATCAGAACAGAAATCGTGCTCTGGAAGTGTGGCAGCAGCGGGAGGCCCCATTAGCTAAAGTGGTGCTCCACGTTAAGAACAGTTTCAGGTTAAGAACGGACCTCCGGAACGAATTAAGTTCTTAACCCGAGGTACCACTGTACTAATAATTCTGCCTAATAATTCATGGCTAATTTTATGTGCCCATCAGAACACTTAGATAGAAATTTCACGTGTTAGTGAGTCTGGGCATTTTAGTAAAATGCATTCATTCTTACTGGCAATATTTGGTGTGTCCAGCATCTTATTCATAGGCAGCTGCTAGTTATTTTGGATGCATTTGTAAGTCCATTTTTGTCTTTGCTTTTCTTAGCAATAGGAGAGACTGTACCGAAATAATTTAAGGATCTGTTTTATCAAAGCTGGAAATGTGTTCTATTAGCGTTTATTTTTAGATTACTCCTTTTCAGTACCTTTAGATCACAGTCCACTGAAATGCAGTTTTTATTTTAAAAAAACAATGGGCAATAATTCTTTTTCTGTCTGTAGCTGTTGTAATAGGTGTAACAAAAGCTTTGATAGCATATTCTTCCAACAGTACTGCCTATTTTACATTTTTGCAGTGATGTACTACCACACTTAAAGCATTACAATATTTTTTCTCCAAATAATAATACAAATTCTTTTCTCAAAAAGATGACTATTTCAGTTAAGCTCATATTTCAGTTACCGGTAAGCTCTTCTATCTTCAGACTTTCTCCACCTGTATTTGTTTAAATACTCTTCTTCCACCCCAGTTTTGAATTTTTGACATGCTGGCTGTAACCTGAAGATTCTTGGGCTTTTGACTTCTAGGTAGTTTTGTTATTAGCTGGCTTGCACAAGCAGGAAAAATGAGTATAGGGTGTTTAAAGATTTTGACAGGTATAAAAGATCACCTATTTGTTTATTGGCTTGAGCAACACTGAGAGCTGATGATGAGGTGTCTCTTGTGTATGAACCTAGCTGCTGTTGCTGAGACTGTTAAACTTGAGGCACCTTCAGAATTTTTAGCATTTAAAAAATATTTACTGCAAATAAAAATAGGACTCAACAAGAGTTTCTGAAAATATTTGAAATATTTACATTTGTAATATTTCAAAACATATTTATAGTTTTTGTAAAAATAGTTAACATCTGTACAGTATAGTTTTACTTTTTTTGATTGAAGCCTGAATAGGAATAGATTTGGAAACTTAAGATGGGATGGTTTTTATGATAATAGCTTTCAGTTGGTGAACCCTCCCCAGCAATCTTCCTTGTTTCTTAAGGATCCTTTGTGCGATTTGTGTTTTTGTATCTAGGTAAGTGTGTACAAAAACCTGTTCCCATAGAAAAAAATATATTTTAAGTTCTAGTGAAGTGAATTAGATGTTTCATTAATTAACTGGAAGTATACAAGACCATAAGGACAGTACAGTGGAGCGTGTGAGAATGTGCAGAAATTTGCCTACTGTACAAAGGGAAAATGTACATGAATCGATTTTCCTGCTGCTTTTGTCTGTGGCCCTGCCCACCTCCACAAGCATGTGGTGTCCAGAAGGACATATGGCCACCAGGCTGATGTAGGACTTTGCAGGTCACAACCAGCACAGTGTCCCTTGGTCAGTAGTCCAATAACCATCACAGGACTTGATCAATAGCAGGCATAGGCAAACTCGGCCCTCCAGATGTTTTTGGGACTACAATTCCCATCATCCCTGGCTACTGGTCCTGTAAACTAGGGATGATGGGAGTTGTAGTCCTAAAACATCTGAAGGGCTGAGTTTGCCTATGCCTGGTCAATAGTCTCACCACAGCTCCTTCTATACTCCTGGTTCCTTATAACACAGAAAGTTTGTCTTCTTTTTCCACCATTCAGCACCAGCCAACTGTGAAGGAAACCTAATGAAAGGAATTGGGGGAGGAATTCCTCAGATGCTCCCTAGTAATGACTCTCATCTGTTCACTTCTCTGAGCCTAGGAAGGCATCAGTTCTCTCCAAGCTTAGTGGATTCCCCTGAATTTGTGAAGAGTTACGAATAAGAGCTAACTTTGCAGCATTTTCTGATTTTGTAGTTTGTGCCCTTAGAATGTTTTGCTTTCTCTTCTTTAGCTACGTTCCATCTTTCCTACGTTCACTCTCCGGTTTCAGCAACACACAGGTAGCATTATGATGTTACTGAGACATATGACAGTATTCCTACGCATATATTCCTTCCATGTAGGAAGAGTTGTGTGCATCGCTTGTATAGACTCATGGGCCAGTGTGTGTTTTGGAAAGAGCATTGGACTTGAACTGGAGGTATTTGGCTTCAGATCCTCACTTAGTTGTGTTTGTATGCAAATCGTTGCTTGTAGCCTAACCTGCCTCACAAGCAGATGGAGTTGGTTTTTATTGGAGATTGTAAGCTGGGGAAATAATTCCATATTCCCTGTTGCAATATATTGTGCTTTGAGTACTGGGAAAATATGATATCTACGAAGACGAATTGGCTTCTTGAAGGGCATTTGAAAACCATACAACGAAGGAACAAAATGGCTCATTTGTTCTTCCACAAACAAATTCAGTCTGTCT
Source organism: Podarcis tiliguerta (assembly GCF_965153285.1). Classification (NCBI taxonomy): domain Eukaryota; kingdom Metazoa; phylum Chordata; class Lepidosauria; order Squamata; family Lacertidae; genus Podarcis; species Podarcis tiliguerta. Next base: position 28,570,804 of record NC_139543.1, on the reverse strand, counting down.
GTGACTAAACAAGAAATCAGTGATGTAAGGGTTTACAGTTGCTCCTGTGTGCAGACTGGCAGCAATGAATTGTCTCTATAAGAATAAGTTGTTGTGGTCTATGCATCTGCAATTGCTTGGAATAAGGACTACAGAATATATTAAGTTCTGATGGAATGACTACCATACATCTACAAATCTACATACTGGCTACCCCTACAGTACATAATATTCTCCCTTGTTTTTACTTGCACAGAGCTTTAGGAAAAGGAGGAAGAGGTATGAACCTCTCATGCTCTATCTCACCTCCTTACTTCAGCATGTAACTCATTTCTCCTTCCTTCCTTCCTTCCTTCCTTCCTTCCTTCCTTTTTTTTTTTTTGTATTTTCAAAACTGCAGGCTTCCTACCAGGATTTGTTATTTTTCTTAATTGAATCACTGTACAACAGCTCATTATTCAAGGGCTTTATATATATATTATCCTGACCACCACCCCAATCCACGTGCGCTCGCGAGTGGATTTGGGGAAGGGTTTGAGACGCGGGTGATGCTGTGGTCTAAACCACTGACCCTCTTGGGCTTGCCATCAGGTCGGCAGTTTGAATCCCCACGATGGGGTGAGCTCCCGTTGCTCGGTCCCAGCTTCTGTCAACCTAGCAGTTCAAAAGCACGCCAAAAAGTGCAAGTAGATAAATAGGTCCCGCTCCAGCAGGAAGGTAAACGGTGTTTCCATACACTGCTCTGGTTTCGGTGTTCCGTTGAGCCAGAAGCGCTGGCCACATGACCTGGAAAAACTGTCTGCGGATGAACGCCGGCTCCCTCGGCCTGTAAAGCAAGATGAGCGCCGCAACCCCAGAGTCCTCTGTGACTGGACTTAACTGTCAGGGGTCCTTTACCTTTGCGAATGGAAACAAGCACGAATAGAGTCTGGCTAATAAGCCAAGCCAATATTTGTGAATCGTCGTTTGCCACCCAATTAAAAATTCATTAATCAGCAACTTTCACCAACCACTGGTCACTCAAAGAGCAATTGTAAAATTGCATACGTTTGAGTGAACTAATAAATTAAACAAGATCTTTGTTTTCCAGTGGGAGTAGTGGCAAGTTTTGACAAGAGAGCTGTACCTTTGTTAGAAAAAAGAAGGACAGCCTGTTTTTTTTAAAAACAACAACAGGGAACTTGGACTGACAACACTTGCTATTTTCCATGAGATTGCGCTTGGGCATTCCTCCGGACATCATTGCCAAGAAGCCTCTGTCAGTCAAAATGGAAAGGACTAAAGACTCCCTGGACAGTGTGCTAAGTGTGCACACAGCAGAATGCTTAATGTGGCATGCTTTGGCTGTCAAACAGCAATTTTACAATTCATTTGGAACCATCACTTTAGCCCCTGTGGCTATGATACCCAGGGGTCCCAGGCTTTCTTTAAGGCTCATAGAAATGTAAAGGGGACTTCTCGCTGCAAAAGTACAAAGCCTGCAGAGAGGAAATGAAAAGGGTGGTTTTGAAGCAAAGCAGATAATGCTGGATCCAAAAATAGTCTTTCTGGAATGTTGTTTCTCTGAAGAAGTGCTGAGCCATGTCCATAGAGACTTGCAAATGACAAGTTATCAATTTATTTAATTAAACACAACCTTTCATGTTAAACGCCTTTGATGGGTCAATACTCCAGCTTCAGCCATCTTTATAGCTTCTCCCTTGAATTGGATAAGCCATTTTAAATCAGGCATGGATTTAAAAATAATTTAAAGCAGGACTCTCTGAAAGATAGAAGCAATATCTTATGATTATAATTCTAAAGTCAACTTACTGAAGTTTATTCTGGGTGACTTGAATGCGTTGATTTCAGTTTTTTCGTACATATAATAGTTTTGACTAAGCAGCAGCTCACATGCAAATGTGAATGCTTCAGTATAATTTAAAGAAATGGGTTGGGTGGGTGGTGTTTCAAAAATACAAAAAACCCCCCCAAAGACTCAAGACATTACTTTAAAAAAATAGATATGTTCAGTGGAGAAAATGAAGATGAAGTTAAAGTCAGCATTGTGTGAAATAGAATCACAAGGAGAAAATTAAAAGGAAACATCCTGGACTATATAAGTTTAGGAGAAGAACCATTAGGAAAATTGGCGTTGCACTGATGTTTTTCGTTCACTGTGGGCTTTTATAAATTAAATTATCTGGCTCTGTGTTGATTTCTGAAGTAAAAGAATCTCCTCCTGATTAATGTGTATGTTAATTGCCTTTGGAAAAAAAAACGTTTTTAACAGCACAGTTAGGAAAATCTGATTGTGAGACTGTGAGCTAATGTACCCCAATGCATCTCTATAGAAGTAAATGAAACAGTTACTGGTTATGTTTGTTTAACAGGAACCTACGCAGGGCAATATCCAGCTAAGTCATACTCGCCGCAGACCCATTGAAATCAAATGACTTAAGTGAGAATTGGTTATCGCACACAGTTTAAAATACAGAACAGCAAATTCACATCTTTATACTTTGGCTATGAAAGATTTCCCGGAAATGTAAATTGCACTGGACAAGGTCAACATAACTGAGGAGGCACACAGAAATTCTGCTTTAAGAATGCAGGAGTAATTCCATGGCTTTGTAATGAGGCTATTACTTCGGTTTTGAGGTGAGCTCTTTCAGAAACAACACTTGTTCAGGTCTTCAGTACATGGTCCAGCTTGCACTGAGAAGCTAAATATATAACTGAAAGATGGTGGTGCCCTGATGGATGGATGCTGTTCCTCCCACAATTTCCTGAGCAGTTTTGCAGCTCCCCCCCCCCTTTAAATGCTTGATAAATAAAATAAACCACAGACAAAGCATAAATATAGCTCTCTAAAAATGTTAGAAGTGGGCATCTCACCTGAAGCATGGGAAGACTGATCACGGCACTGAGTTTGATTGACAGATAGTATTTCTTGTCATACAGACCAAGTCGCAAGTGACTTCTTTTTAAGTACTGTATCTGCTTCCAACAGGCGAAGGTTGTGCTTTGTAAGTTTAGTTTATCTCTTCTGTGTCCTGCCGAGGTCTTCTAGAACAGTGCTGAACAACATACGTATGGTTTACTTTGAAGCAAGTTGAATAAAAAGTCATTCTTTTAAATCAAAAGACTAACACATTTGTCTGCTCACAATATTAACGCATGGTGATCAGGTGGAGTCCCACAAGGCTGTTCAGAGAAAGGAATTCACAAGGAGTGCAGCTTTATTTTTCAGATTACTTCTATCTCCTTGGATGTCATACTAAACCATGGGGAAGCTCAGACCTGGGAGCCGAATGGGGCCATCTCAGACTCTCTGTCTGGCCCTTGGGACTCTCTCCAACCACACCCCCTATTGATCCTTAATTGCATGCTGCTTGAATGGAGCCTTTTTTGTTTTTCATCAGTATGTGTCCAAAATAATAATAATAATAATAATAATAATAATAATAATAATAATACCCCGCTCTCCCCGGCCAGAGCCAGGCTCAGGGTGGCTAACAACAGTAAAATTACAGTAAAAACATAATTGGGGGGGGGGCCCAATTTAAAATACAGGTTAAAATGCAGCCTCATCAAAACCATAAGGGGAGGCAAACATAATCGTCAGACTGAGTCTGAACCGAAGGCCAGGCGGAATAGCTCTGTCTTGCAGGCGCTGCAGAAAGATGTCAAGTCCCACAGGGCCCTAGTCTCTTGTGACAGAGCGTTCCACCAAGTCGGGGCCAGTACTGAAAAGGCCCTGGCTCTAGTTGCGACCAATGTGACCTGGGACCTCCAAAATGTTGTCATTTGTAGACCTTAAGGTCCTCCGCGGGCCATACCAGGAGAGGCGGTCCCGTAAGTACGTGGGTCCTAGGCCGCTTGAATAATGTCCCTCGCTTCCCAGGATGAAGACTATTGAGGGCTGTGTTTTAGAAACTAGCCTACTGTGCAAAGCTAACATTTACATTAATTGATCCATCTACTTTGCCCCTGGCCATATCCACCTTCAGAAGCTTGTGGCCTTCTGAAGTTTGAAGAGGACATTGCACAGATTGCGCTGCTGCCACTATCATTTTAGTTTAACCATAGTCAAGAGCATAAGAAGTCCCTGGTGGGTCAGTCCAGTGGCCCATCAAGTCCAGCATCCTATCCTATCATAGTGGTTGACCATATGCCTGCACTTAGCTAGTCCTCTCACTCATTTCTTACTTAATGTAAGTGTTAGGGGCAATAGGTCTGTTATGGGATGCCCTTCCTTCTAAAGCTTCTTTCATTCTGATGCCAGCTCGAAACGCACTCATTTGTGTTGGCTCAACTTCTGCTGAATGACAAAGCTTGTCTGTAGCTCTTATAGATCAGGGAAACTTTTGCCTCCCTGGATGCTGCAACATCAGCTCCAACAAGCATGGCAAGAGGGCAGGATGATGTGAGTTGTAATAATAATATTTATACCCCGCTCATCTGGCTGGATTTCCACAGCCACTCTTGGCGGCTCCCAACAGAAGATTAAAAACACGGTAAAACATCAAACATTAAAAACTTCCCTAAACAGGGCTGCCTTCAGATGTCCTCCAGAAGTCAAATAGTTGTTTATTTCCTTGACATCTGATGGGAGGGCGTTCCACAGGGCGGGTGCCACCACCGAGAAGGCCCTCTGCCTGTAGTTCAGCAACATCTGGGGAGCCAACAGTTCCCTGCACTTGGTATGCCATTTATTGTGTTTTTACACCTGCTGATGTGGTATGGTGGCATTGACTTAAGGTATTTATTGTTTTACGTGGGTTATTTTACTGTGTTTGTACTCCCACCTTGGGATAAATTTCCAGTGAAGTAAATATGTATGTGAATCTGCATACAGGCAGGTAAAGCTTCTGACCCAAGTTGTGCGAGTTTGCTTGTTTGGATTCTCATGCGTTCTCTTCTAATTTCAGAACAATACTGTAAGCATGTCTCTCCCCCCCCCCCCCCCGTTAGTTACCATCAAAATGAAGTGTGGTTTGTACAGTTTGTACAGAAGGGTACAATAGACCCTTCATTTAGTTTTGCAGATAAAAGCTTTAAAACAAGCTGGCCAGCAGGTGTCAGGTGCAGTTAAATGCTTTGGGCAAAGATTCTGCTCAGATACTATAGGTCATACCTCAACTTAAATCCTGCTGGCCAGTAGATCCGTACATACAGGGAAAGGGCATATTCAGTCTGAAGTCTGCTGTGTTGGCTTCATGAGCAGAATGGTGTGCATTTCATTTTTAAAAAATTATTTCATTCACATTTTTGCCTTACTACCATCATTTGGGACATGAATTGTTTTTGTTTCTAAGTTTCACATTGCTTGGTGATAGTTTTGTGTAGCTGAGTACAAAACTGAAAATAGGCAAGATAGCAACAGGAATTGCAGTATATTTCACGGTGAACATTAATGGATGAGTCACTTCATTAAGTGGCAATTTTGTCTTAAGTCATTGTGCCCTAAAAAGAGAGAGAGACAGAGCTAAGAAAAATTATAGTCAGTTGCGGATTTCCTAAACATTAATATTCTATCCCTGCATCATTGCTGCTGTTAATTGATCACCCTTTATCAGATTTCTCACTCAAGAAAGGAAAGCTTATGAAGTTAAATCTGTATTGGTGAAGAACGTGGAAAAGCTTTGAGCACAGTATGTTTTTGAGTATTTCGATGTTTGGGGTGTTTTGTACTTAATAAAAGCAGTATCACAATTGTCATATTCAACCAAATCCTGTTCCTACATGCATGGAATTATCATTTTTAAAATGAATTATTTTGTACTATTTTTGATAGGTTATTTTGCAGTATTCTTGTTAAAAAAAGTTTGTTAACAAATTCTTGTTAATTTTTTGTTAACTTTTTCTTTTTTTGAATGGCCCATTTCGATTCTGTTGTCATGAGATCATTTTGGAATGGTGGATGTTTTATATAAATGCTCCCTCACCTGGTAATATCTGGTAATTTCCACATCAGCGTGTACTTAGTTCTAGAATACTACAGTGGTACCTCGGTTTACGAACTTAATCCGTTCCGGAAGTCCGTTCTTAAACCAAAGCCATTCTTAAACCGAGGCACGCTTTCCCTAATGAGGCCTCCCGCCGCCGGTGCCCTTCCATCGTTTGGCTTCCATTCGTAGACCGTGGTAAAGCTAACTGGAACACTACTTCCGGTTTTGTGGAGTTCTTATACCGAACAATTCGTAAACACGGCTGTTCTTAGAACAAAGTACCACTGTATAATGAATGAGTGGTGAGCCCCCATGGCTTTTTTTCTCCTTAGCGCCTCCCTAAGGATGTGTTCCTGCCCAGATTGAAACATAGGATGGGAAAGAAGAATTAAAAACATAGAACGGTTCCTAAGGGAATTTGATACCGAGAGCAACTGAGGTGTCATCATGGAGACGTATGAAATTCAAAATTAGAGGGTTTCTTCCCCCCTGCTGTGCTCAGTTTATGTATGTTGCAGTGATAATTCAGGTAGGTCCAGATGAGCAAAAAGTAGACTGCCCTTGACTAGGGCTGGGCAAAATCAGCTTTTCAACACCCACGGTATATCACCACCCAAACATTGCGGTTTGGTGATATACCGCGATGTTGAAAAAACAAGCTGCGTTGGCCTCAGCCTGCAAGGTGCCAGGTGAAACTGTCGCAGCTCTCACCCCGGGAGCTGATGCGGTTTCATCCCAACACCTAGAGGCTTGTTTGTATAGCTGAGCTGCGGCACAGGAAGGCTCCCGATTCGCAGCTGAGCCATCACCGGTGCTCCTCCCCCACTTGCGCAGGAGCCAGTGCCAGGCTGGGGGATCCTTTAACTGCTTAGCTGAGGGGAGCGGCAACCACACACTCCTCAGTCGAGCAGCTTAAAGATGCAGAGGGAGGAACAAGCTGTATCGGTGCCTTGCCGGTGCAGCTGTTTTCTCCCTCTGAGCAGTATGAGGGCAGAGTGGGATGGCGGATCCCCCTCAGCGATGTATCGCTGGTGAAACCACCACCCTCCTGAGTCCCTGGTTTCACCAGTGATATACAGTGGTACCTCGGGTTAAGTACTTAATTCGGTCCGGAGGTCCGTTCTTAACCTGAAGCACCACTTTAGCTAATGGGGCCTCCTGCTGCTGCTGCGCCGCCAGAGCACAATTTCTATCCTGACCCTGAAGCAAAGTTCTTAACCCAAGGTAATATTTCTGGGTTAGCAGAGTCTGTAACCTGAAGCGTCTGTAACCTGAAGCATCTGTAACCCGAGGTACCACTGTACCACTGAGTGAAGCCGACATCGCAGTCTGCTCCTCATACTGGTCCTGGGCCTACCCTTGACATACATCAGATGTGATGCTCTAGCCAGGGTCACCTCATGAAAAAGTGCTATGGCCCATCAGTCTCTGTGTGGGCTTCTTAACAGCGATACCCCTTCCCAGACCCCTCTGTGGGGTGCCCAGTTGCTAAAGATCCAAACCCAATGTCTTACCCGCCACCTAAGCCTGCCTTCCCTGGCCACCTCGCCACCAAACCACTCTCATCTGCAACCAATACCTGAGGGCTAAGCGCTGGCACACCACCAACCCTTGAAGTAAACCCTGAAACCACAGCTGCTGGATGCATCCGACTGTACCTGGAAATCCTGCCACTTGACCTGCCAAGACACACAGTTGTCTCTTGTGAATTGTAGATTTTGGGTGAGATATTTCCTGAGACCTTTTACAGGTGCTATATCACATTCCAATGGGTGTACTGTTGCTCACAGGTACCATGTTGGGTACCCCTGGTTCATAACGAAGGCTGCATTGAGACTCCTTAGGTTGCAGCTGTGATCCAGATTATTATATATATAGAGGGGGGGGGGAGAGTCAACTGACAGTAGTGAGAGTCCTTAACTGATTTCAGTGTTCTATTAGTATTTCCATACATTATTCCAACATTTCTGGTAAATGTTGCTTATAAATAAAGCACATTGTCACAATATAATTCTTGAAATATTAAACAGTTGACAGCAGTGAGAATTGTTAATGCATCAAAGATGCGATGCTGTCAAAAATATGCAAAAATACCGTCAAGAATAAATAATATAGTGGAGGAGGAATCCATTAGAATTGCTGTCTCCAAAATACTTATTTATAGTTGCAATCTATGCAGCTGATAAGCATTACAAGCCGGTAGAGGCTTTTGAAAACAACTGCTGTGTTGCAATGCTCTACAGTATATAAGTAAGAAGAAGAAAGCTTTTGCGAAGCATTTGATTTCTCCATCCTTATATTAACCTCATATCGGTGCGTGTGATTTTGTATGAGAGATTGAGACTTTAATCCTGTATACACTTAACTGGGAGCAAGCACCATTGGCGTAACATTATTATCCTACTTTTGAGTAGACATGCCTAGGATTGTACGGCCAATGAATGTGCATTTAATGAAGGCTTCATTTATTTGCTTGCATGCTATCTGCTAAATTCCACTTTATCATTCTCTGGTTATTCCTGTCATACTGCTATTTCAGACATGGTGACAAAAAAAGCTATTCATTTTCAAAAGGTCAGTTTCTCTTGTGCTACCAATGACAAGCAGATAATTCCAGTAAGATATCTTTTAGTGTTTGTGACTGGAAGAAAAAGAATGATGCCAGCTATATAATGTGGTTGCAGCACAGGAGGCAACAAATAGATAAACCATTTTTCACAATCTGGTGTTTGTGTGTGTGTTGTGGAGGTGTTTGGTGTATTAAAAAGTAGTGTGTTTCTCAACACATTTGAGCCATTTTGAGTAGAAAGTTACTCTAGAGAAAATACACAACGAAGTAGAAACTTTAGAGAAAAATGCACATGAACACGCACTTGCAAGCTCATTTTGAATGGTCTTGAATAAACATTTGGATGTTTGTTTATACATTTATACACAAAAAGCTCTGATGTATTAATATACAGTGCATGTATATATACATTATATGGACTCGAATAGGTTGCATGTCTCCTAGCCCGGAATCTGTTAAAACCCTCATCTAATAATCAGTTTTATACATCTTTCTGTTGCATTTGATGCATTACTTATGATTTGTCTCCTGAAACTTCCTGCATTCTTCTTTCCATTTCTGCATCTGCCGAAATAATGCCAGATGCAGTATGACTTGCTATAATTAGCAATTGCTTGCTGCAAACAGTTTTAATGCAAATCTACATAATTTAGGTAATACATAATTTTTATTTTCTCATCCGCACGAGGCAGATTCTTAGTGTCAGTGGGCTGACGGATGTTTTGTGTTGAGGTTCTTATCAAGAAATGAAGTACTCACCTTAATGAGCTCTTCCTTCTGAAATAAATACATTTGATACTTGAAGCAGGAGAAACTACTATGAAAATAACCGGGAGACATCTGCAGTCTTTGGCTTGTGTTATTAACTTGTTGCGAAATTTGTAAGGGGAGGGGAATAGACAGTGCTAATCTTCTTGGAAAACTTTGAAATAGGCAGAGGTAAATAACAGGGGAAGAGTTCCCTAAAAAGGAGATTTGGTGCTCTGTACTGTTGAATCTGTGTAAACCTTGTCTACGCATACATTCCTTAAAGACTCATGCTGTCACTGTCAGTGTGACAAAACTGGCATTAGTCTGAAAATAATGACAACTGTTAAGAGACTATTCTCAAGGGAACAATGGTTTTCAATGAACTCACCAGCAGGCATCCATCAAAAGTGTGTAAGTAATAATTCTGCTGCTGTAATTGTTACAATGGAATCATTGTCCCTTAGAAGTATTGTGAGAATTCAATACGTACAGTATTTTCAGTATTATTGTATTTCATCCTATATATACTTTAAATTTTATCCGTTATTATTCCCACCCCACACAATTTCTTAAGTTTTTTTAATCAATTGTGTGTGTGTGTGTATTACTGTGATGTCACTTGCCATACATGTCCTGTATTCCTCGAAATATGAAAATAGCTGTAATAAACTCTAAAGTATATTCAATACCAGATCTTAAATTGTAGATAGATAAAAGACTGTTTTCTCCACATGCCCAGTATTTGCAAGAGAATGCAGTGCTGATGTACCTTGAAACGTGTTTAGATGACAAATTTCTGGATATGATGCAGTCCAGCTTACAATTTGAATGTGTTACTTTGCTTGTGGTCTTGGTTAAGAATATGTAAAGTCTATAAGGGGAAATTATATGCTTTGATCCTATTGAATCATTTAGAATTCTTGTTGGCTGCTGGTAATATGAAAAATACTCTATTTTTCTGCCCAACTGCTTTTACCAGGCTATGCTTTTCAGAGACCAATTCATACACGGAGCTCTTTATTTGTGTACATTGTAAAACTGTAATGTATTATGTAGTAAATGTGTTTGCAAACATATGTCGTATACGAGTATTTGGGATTAACATGTATCTTCACCTTAAGTTTTTCTGTAGGTTAGTACGATGTAATACTTGAAAGCAGCTAATTACTGCATTTCTTTCATTTCTTTGTCTCCTTCCCCTTTTTTTCCTTTTTTGAATTTCCTCATTTTCTTATGCTTCCCAGCTTCCCTTTTGCTATTCCTTTGTTTGTGTGGTTTTAAATTTATAATATTTCTATCCTGCCTTCTCATTTCAATGAAGCTAAGAAGGATTCTCTTACTCTTTGCACCCACACCCAATAAAAAGACCATAAAAGCACAAGATATAACACTTAAAACTGACAAGCCAAAAGTCATCTAAAGCAACAATCAATAAGGAGCAAAAAGGCAATTAAAAGGGTCTCAAGCATTAAGCCATCTAAGGCCCAAGAGAATGAGACAGACTATTCTTGATGTGTCAAAGAGAATGAGAAGGACCAAACACACACCTACAGGGAGTGAGTTTTAACCTTGACACTAGGAAGCCCCCCCCCCCCCAGAGCCACATACCTAACCTCCAAAATCAGCGGTCACCCGCAGAAGGGCCAACAAATTAGGTCTCATTTGGCAGGCAGGTCCTTTAAATAGTCTTACCAACAAAGTAAGAGCAAAAATAGCTTCAGTCAGCTGTAAGGGAAGCAGTCAGTCTCAAGCAAATTTTTCCCTCCAGAAGCTTCAGAAGAAATTTCACCCAAGAAAGGTAATAGCTCAAAACATATTGAGAATGAATTCACTCTGGCAGCTAGCTTTTCCTCTTTGTTTCTGACTACCTTATATCACAAAATCAGCAGCACAAGGTGTTGTTATATGGTACAGTGGTACTTAATTTGTTCCGGAGGTCCGTTCTTAACCTGAAGCACCACTTTAGCTGATGGGGCCTCCCACTGCCGCCACGCCACTGCCATGCAATTTCTGTTCTCATCCTGAAGCAAAGTTCTTAACCCAAGGTACTATTTCTGGGTTAGTGGAGTCTGTAATCTGAAGCGTATGTAACTTGAAGCGCATGTAACCCAAGGTACCACTGCATGTAGAAACCATTAGTGAGGATAAGGTGGCAGTCTGTGGAACACTACATTTTGCTCTGTAACTATTTAAGAGTGATCAGAAGAAGAAGGGACCTGCATAAGAGGCAGGCCAGAGTGGTTTGTTTCTCAAGGTGTGAGACAGGGGAAGAGGGAAGCTCTCCCAGGTGAAAACTGGGAAGATTCACTTCTCTGGATTGAAAATTAAGATACAACAGAGGGCTTCATATATACAACTCTTATTATATTATATTATTTATTTTATCTTTCTCTTTCTTTATCTTCTCTTTCCCTCCTTTACTCTGATTTTTCTGTATTTATTATTATTATTATTATTATTATTATTATTATTATTATTGGACTGGTTTGGTTTTTATTGTATCACATGTTGAAAACTCTTCATAAATTCATATAAAGTAAATAAATATTTCAAGGTGATGCTAATGCATCACAATACAATAAAACTCCTGTTGTGTTCCAGCCACATTTTTATTTCCTGCTCAGATAGGGTTTAGTCCATTAAAACGGGTGGTGCTGTGGTCTAAACCACTGAGCCTCTTGGGCTTGCCGATCAGAAGGTTGGCGGTTTGAATCCCCATAACGGGGTGAGCTCCCATTGCTCTGTCCCAGCTCCTGCCAACCTAGCAGTTCGAAAGCATGCCAGTAAATAGGTACCGCTGCGGCGGGAAGGTAAACAGCGTTTCCGTGCGCTCTGGTTTCTGTTCACGGTGTTCTGTTGCACCAGAACCAGTTTAGTCCTCTTCCAGCCTAACTTTAAGTACAGGCTCGGACCAAATAGCCAAATGACAGGCAATCAAAAGTTTGATAGACCGCCTGCCTGCCTGGGACTCCAAAACCAAGGTATTTATGTCTTTAGGTTGAGACCTGATGTGTTAGTACTTGCAGTCAATCAATAGAGCTCCCCCCTTTCCTGCCCGATTTTTCATCTTATTAATTCTTTCCTTTCTCTGTTTCCCTTCAATTATTAAGTATTCTGTGAGCCACGTTGTCATTTTCCATTTCATTGCATTCGGCAAACGTCATGACCTGGGGTTAAAGTCAGCCCCATAAACTGATTTCTCTTATTCTGATGCTTTTGTCTATGAGCCAGTTCAAATATGCAGGTCTCTCAACTTTATTGTACCACCTCAAAATTCAGATGGTGTTTTCTTGTTTCAAAACACACCCACCCCAGAAACACCTACCTCCAAGATGAAAAGAAATCCTGGCCATCAGGGGGTAGAGTGTTAACTTAGTTGCTTTGACTTGTAAACTTCTTTCTGCTGAAAGAGGGAACAAGCTTGTTCTCTCCTGCACTGAAGAGTAGAGTTCGAACCCATGAAAGGAGATTCCAACTAAACACCAGGAAGAACTTTCTGACAGTAAGAGCTGTTTGACAGTGGAACGGTCTCCCTCAGGAGGTTGTGGACTCTCCTTCCTTGGAGGGTTTGAAGCAGAGGTTGGATGGCCGTTTATCATGGATACTTTAGCTGGGATTCCTTCATTGGAGGGGGTTGGACTAGATGACCCTTAGGGGTTCCTTCCAACTCTACAATTCCGTGATTCTATAAAAGTAAGTTCGTGGTTCAGGCCCCAGCATCTACAGGTAAGACTGGGAGAGACCGCTGTTTGAATCCTGGAGAACAGCTACCAGTCAACATAGACAGTGCTGAGCTAGGTGGACCAATGATTCTAACTCAACCTTAAGACAATTTCCTATGTGCCATTTTTTCATATTGGGGCAGCATCTCTAGAAATACATACTCTACATGGGACTGCACCACAATGATGCCCTCATTTCTGGGGGTTGTGTGCGCAAAAAGGACATTAGGTCTAAATAATACATACCTTGCTGGACTATTAGGCTAAACTTCCAAACCATGTATTTCGTGCAACCTGTTTTTAAATACAAAATTATATGGCCAGCCACATGACCCGGAAAGCTGTCTGTGCACAAACGCTGGCTCCCTCGTCCTGAAAGCGAGATAAGTGCCGCAACCCCATAGTCACCTTTTGTCAGGTTTAGCGCTTCTCCCACACAAGACATGGAATGTTGGCAGTTTAAGTAAAGGTAAAGGTAAAGGGACCCCTGACCATTAGGTCCAGTTGTGGCCGACTCTGGGGTTGCGGCGCTCATCTCGCTTAATTGGCCGAGGGAGCCGGCGTACATGTGGCCAGCATGACTAAGCCGCTTCTGGCGAACCAGAGCAGCGCACGGAAACACTGTTTACCTTCCCACCGGAGCGATACCTATTTATCTTTCACTTTGATGTGCTTTCGAACTGCTAGGTTGGCAGTTTAAGTAGCTGAGGTTTATTTCTCAATAGCAGGCTTACAGAAGTCCAAGCTTCCACAACTTACCGTATTTTTCGCCCTATAGGACGCACTTTTCCCCCTCCAAAAATGAAGGGGAAATGTGTGTGCGTCCTATGGGGCGAATACAGGCTTTTGCTGAAGCCTGGTGAGCGATAGGGGTCGGTGTGCACCGACCCCTCTCCCTCTCCAGGCTTCAGAAAGCTCTGCGCAACCCTCCGGAGCCCGTTGCGAAGCCACGCCGGGCTCCCGAAGGTTGCACAGAGCTGCTTGCGCTCCCGGGCTAGGCTCAGCTCCGTGCAACCCCCCGGAGCCTGGCTGCACTCAGCTTCGGCATCGCTCTGGCTCCTGTTCTGGGGGCTGGGGAAGCTCGGGCTTCCCCCGCCCCCAGCCGCGTAAGCTCCCAGAGCGATGCCGAAGCTGCGCTCAGCTTTGGCATCGCTCTGGCTCCTGTTCTGGGGGCTGGGGTCGGGGGAAGCTCGGGCTTCCCTCGCCCAGCCCCGCGCCTGGGTGGGGTGGAAAAATAATTCCCCCCCTTTATCCCCCCCCCCAAATCTAGGTGCATCCTATGGGCCGGTGTGTCCTATAGGGCGAAAAATATGGTACCCTTCGCCGTCGGAGTCAGTTGACTCGACTGGCTTTTGACCCCTCCCAAGGCCAGATATACACCACGTCCTTTCCTGCCTGCTGCTGGCCCACCTCTGCTCTAATCGCTTGCTCCGCCTCCTACTTCTTGGTGACTCAAGTGCAGCCAATTCCTCTTCCTCTGGAGATTCCTCTCTGCTGAGCGTGTCCCTGACACCTTTGACTGGACTTAACCTTCCAGGGGTCCTTTACCTAGTCCATTTTGCAATCCTTTGTTAGGGGATTTTGTCTCTCTTCTCTCTCCCAGCCCACTTTACCGACAGCTTTTGTGTTTCCTGCGTTTACTGTATCTTTTTTCACCAAAGGGAAGACGATGGACTTTCTTACATCACCGCAAAACTACTGCATATAATTGAATATCCTGGGTGGCCACAACATATGAGTGGAGGAAGTGAACTAGAGCAAATAACGGCTTTGGGTCCTATCCCGTATGTCTGTTCTGCTAGCTTAGCAGGCTTCCGCTTGTGCAATGGTGCTTTCTCCTGCTCTCGTCTGCAGCAGATTTTGAGGGTATGCCAGGAGAGGAGGGAAAGGAGAAGTTTCATTGCAGTGTAAAATACAACCCTTTGTGGCTAGACTACACTGCATGTAGTGATGGTGGGTGGAGAGAATAGAAAGTTCAGAGTAGGAATTCTTGGCTGGTACTGAAGAAAAGACCTTTTGGAGCCACCGCTTTATGTAACAAGCATTTGTGAAAACATAATTTGGTGAGCAGCAGGTTCCTGCAAGATGCTTTAATCTTCATAGAGAGGGCAGCTACCTCCTGAACCTCAGAGCTTCAAAGGTTATGAAGAAAAAAGTTGAAAAAGAATAGTCCTAAATATTAGGGTGAATTAACTTTGTGAGACCACAAGGCCAAATACCACCCTTGGTATCATCAGTATTATTTAATTAACTTCAACATTAACTGCCCTGGGTCTGTGCATAGTTTATGATAGCAAATTTAAGCTCGCAGTAAGCTTTCTGTCTAAAGTCCTAATTATATTCCTGGGTTTGTTTAGTTAACACTATTTCAGAAAGTAGTTTTTAACGTGAAGGTTTAAAATTCATTATTTCACTATGAAATCTAGTGAGTTGCCTTATCACTTTGGAGATGGTGGGTTTTGGGGAAATTACTGCTATTTTCTCTTTTGTGCCTAGCTATTTAAGAAATATAAACCATTTTGGTTGGTATAGAAATACCCTTTTAACAAACATTTATCTTAAATACCCTTTAGTAGCCTGACCAGTTTTGGGGGTTTTTTAACTCCCATTTTTCATGGTCTCTCCTGTATCTCAGATATGTGCTCCCCTGGCTGCTTTGATCTGCAGAGCTAGCACTGTTTCAGCTGCCATTCAATACTCATTCTGCAGTTGTAAGAGATTGATCTTTCAGTGCAGCAACACGTATACTTGGAAACTCCCTGCCTATTGACATCACACACTATATTCTTTCTGATACCTGCTTAAAACTCTTTTGCTTAGGCAAGCCTATCCAGACATGTACAAGTTATAGTTGTTTTATTCCATTTGCAGCTTCTTGTTGATTTTAATTAGCTTTGAAAGTTTTTAAGTGCTGTTTTTCATTGCCTTTTGTGATAATTGTATTTTTTGTTCCTTTTTTTTAAAAAAAACACTACCCTGCTTTGACATTTTTTTACAATCAAATAGAATATAAATTTTGTTAAATAAGTACATTTGTCATTCAGTCCCAACGGACTAACACAGAGGAGGTGGTAAAATTATTACCAGGAGCTGGAGTCAGGTGTAGGTCAGCAATAAAAAACAATGGTGTCAGTGAAGTTAACTCTTCAAGGAAACGAAAACAGCGCAGGCCTAGTGATCACAGCAAGTCTTCCCAGTAGGTCTTGTCCCAAGGAGACAGATGTGAGGACTGTCTTCCCACCACTCTCTAAGCCTAGCAGCCTAAGGCTCTGTCATCTTGTGTCTCTTTGCTCTGCCCTCCTCATTTATCTACCTGTTCTGGGAGACTAGGGCAGGGGAAAGGTGCTGGTCACAGCAGGAGGGGGTGATTCCTTGGCTTCTTCAGCAGCCTGCCTCATCTATGTCTCCCGGTCCTGCTCCTCTCCTGCCTCTTAAGCCTGGACTGCTCTAGGCCTCAGCCTCTTCCTGCTCACCTAACCTTGTTACCTCTTCAGCTTCCGACATCTCCCTTTCCTAGTCTGTTCCTTCTTCTCCCTCTGACCATTCATTGTCATCCCACCACACATCCCCTGGCTCTGAGCCTTCTTCCCCTGGGGGTTCTCTTGGGGGGGGGGGGTTCCCCAGCTAGTGCCTTCCACCAGTCTTCTGAATCCACAGACATCTGTGGAAGAAGAGCTTCGGTCCATCTCTACTTCTTGTATGCCAGAATAGACACAAGAGATGGCATCAATTCATATTATTACATAATACGGAAAGAGAAAATGAAGGGAAGACTTAAATATGTTGCTCATGAATCAGATATATTCGTGATATTAACTGGTATGTCCCTTGAGAAATGTGTGCCCTACGCTGAGATAGAGTTTATTCTAGACATCTTCCTGATAGATTGTTCTGCTTGATATTTGCAATTTCTGGTATGTTAGAAGGGTTGATGTGTAGGAACCTGAGATGTTCTATATATCTTGATGAAAGCTAAAATGCTGAAGTGGATGACTTGAATTAATGTTCTTTCTTTGCACTACATCTAAAACAAATGACAAGAAACAGGACACGTTAGAGGTTAAGAAATGTATTTTAGCATAAACTTTCATGGACCAGAATCCTTTTTCTTGGATGCGTAAAATGACAGGCATGTATTTACATGGAGACAGAAGTAAAAAGTTGCTAGCCAACTAAAATTAAAAAAAGATTATTCGTTGCTGCCCAGCTGTGATGAATAAAAATTAAATAAAGTGAAATGCTTGTAAGCTGCGAGGAGATTGTCATTAATTTACTCAGTCGCATGCAGATAGCATTATACACTAATTATAGTAATACTAATATTAATGTAATGTTGCTTTGACCTTGCATCACACAATGTAGTATGCACATGATTTGCATAATATTTCTGCATCCTAATTAAATATTAATCTACAGAATTATATGCTGCTGGAGTGGTTAGTTAAAAAAATAACAGAAACAGTCTGAGTTCTGTATTTTAACAGTGCAGCCATTTTCTCAGGGTGGATTTTCACATGTGCATGAGCCATATTATGGCTTCCATAACACACTTAAAGGAGCATGAACCAATGTGTCAATATATAGATAAGAATTTTATAGGCCATCTATCTCTGTGGATTTGTACTTGTAAAACCATAGATTTAAACTCATGTCTGACCTGACATCACTGTGAAGTAATATGTGGTTTTTATATCCACATCTTCCATGGAGATGGGTGCAAAGACAGTGAATTCTGCAGGCTGTCACCTTTTCATCTCAGGTCTGCGTCACTACATTACTAGGTGGCATGGAAATCCTTTTATCATCTGTTGCTTCAAGTTCCTTTGTGTGTGGGGTTATTTAGTCATTTCAGGGCAAAAGACTTAACATTTTTTTCCATGCTAAAATACTAACAATACCTTTTCCATGTATCCATAAGTCATACACTGATGCAAAGATGAGTGATGGAGGTGGGACCAAGGATAGAAAGCATTTAACAACACATGTCTAAGAAGTTGGGAAATAGCCTCACACCCAAAAAGACAGCACCCAAAGGCACAACACAGCTGTGCACTCTATATACCGTATTTTTCACCCCATAAGACACACTTTTTTTCCTCCTAAAAAGTAAGGGGAAATGTCTGTGCGTCTTATGGAGCGAATGTGTGGTCGATCGCTGGCTCCCTTTCCGGCCCTGCCCCCTTGCCCAGGCCGCCATTGTTGAATATTCTGCAGGCTGTTTGTTTCCCCAGCGATATGTGACTGGCTGATTAGATTATCTGTCTGGAAACCGTAGAAACGGCTCCCTTTCCTTTCCTAAAGAAGCTGCAGAACTGTGAGTTGAACGCCATAAAAACCGAATTTTTTCACCTTGCAAAGTAAGCTCAACAACTTTGAGCTGATCCTCAAAAAGCTTGGGCTTTTCCCCTTTGCAAAAGAAGCTGCACAATTTTGAGCTGATCCTCAAAAAACCGGGGCTTTTCCCCTTTGCAAAAGAAGCTGCGCAACTGAGCTGATCCTCAAAAGAATGGGGCTTTCCCCCATTCCTCCTCTAAAAAATAGGTGCATCTTATGGTCAGGTGCGTCTTATGGAGCTGCCCTGCAGCATTTCTGAAAGGGCATATAAAACGGTCCTGTTCAGTCCCCTTGGGTACCAAATACTTGAAGGGGCTTCCATGAACCTTCTTGGCCCCTAGAGTTTGGTGCACACACCAGCCATACTCTCAGCAGAGACACGGCCAGCATCCATCTCTACCTGCACATGGATGCACATTTGTAAGGCTTCTGCCACTGAGCCACGCCCCTGGCCAATGTGCAGTCTGAGTCGGCCTGAAAGAGCCCTACACGCTTAGACCCCAAATGAGAAGCGTGAAAGACATTCTGGTGTAATTATTTGAATTTGTGTTGATAGTGTTGAAAGTACATTTTATTGCTACCTGGTGTGTTTTGCTATTTATAGCTTGCTGTTAATGAGGATCTGGAAGTTGTTGTTTAATCAGATTTCGCCTTCAGATCTATGCACACAGTTTCCCTGAAGTGACAGTGTACCAATGGCCAGAACAACAAACCTTTGCATTGATTTAACTTCAGTGGGACTGCACACACGCCCAAGATTAAGCAGTCACATATAGATGTATTTGGCTCTGAGGCTCATGTCGCTTAGCTCCGATAAAGGGGTGCAGTTTTACGAAAGCAAATCAGTGCTTTTGAGTGGTGTCATGCACAGCTCTTTAGACCTGCTGCGCCTCCCGTCTCTTATCTTACATAGTGGCAAGAAGTGATAACTTGCCTGTTTTAAACGAGGATAATCTAGAAGGCAGGGGGTTGCAAAGCCATTTAGTGGAGTCTTTTCTGCAGAGCAGGAATATAATTAGTTTCCAAAATCAGCTATTTCTATATTAAAAAACATTGTTTTCCTGCTTAAAAATAGTGTCAGACTGTGATTTTGAGCAAATGCCAATCATTTTCAGCTCGTTCCTATATCAGCATAAGAGCTATAGAACAAAAGATGCGCATAGCGAGTCCCCACTGTTGCGCTCTCTGTCTCTTGCTCACTCACTGATTGGTCAGAGGTTTATTTAAAGTTGAAACTGCACAGATGGGTAACAGTTTGAAAGCACAGATGGAATTCAGGAAACAGCTAGTTCATTGGCAGAACAGCTCTATCTAATGGAAAAGAGCTGATAAGAAGAATGCAGAAACAGATACCACTAGAGACAAAATATTGACAGCCAACTGGTTACCACAAAATATAGTTCTCTTGCAAACATTTTAATTTTTTTTGTAAGCAGCCTTGCACCTAAATTTCATGGTGGCAAATACCTTAATTTTTTTCAGCTCCTAAGACTTGGGACCTAGCAAATAAGAAAAGTGACAATTCTTTAAAATACAGTAATAAGCCAGTAGCTTATGTGGGGGTTACATTCTGGGGATCTCACCTAAGTCAAAATCACGTATAGTCAATATCTGTTGGGTTCCATAGCAGGTGGGACTGCCAAAGCCATTTTTCCTGGAATCCTGCCCCCTTCCTGCCCCCTTCTTAATTTTTTGTAATGCATGTGAAGCTGAATGCGCACAAGTTAAACACGGGTAAGTTGCAGACTTGCTTACTTATTTACTTGGTGACAGCAGTCACGAAATTAAAAGACGCCTGCTTCTTGGGAGAAAAGCGATGACAAACCTAGAGAGCATCTTAAAAAGCAGAGACATCACCTTGTCGACAAAGGTCTGTATAGTTAAAGCTATGGTTTCTCTAGTAGTGATGTATGGAAGTGAGAGCAGGACCATAAAGAAGGCTGATTGCCGAAGAATCGATGCTTTTGAATGATGGTGCTGGAGGAGACTCTTGAGAGTCCCATGGACTGCAAGAAGATCAAACCTATCCATTCTTAAGGAAATCAGCCCTGAGTGCTCACTGGAAGGACAGATCCTGAAGCTGAGGTTCCAATACTTTGGCCACCTCATGAGAAGAGAAGACTCCCTGGAAAAGACCCTGATGCTGGGAAAGATGGAGGGCACAAGGAGAAGAGGATGAGATGGTTGTACAGTGTTCTCGAAGCTACTAACATGAGTTTGACCAAACTGCGGGAGGCAGTGCCTGGCGTTCTCTGGTCCATGGGGTCACGAAGAGTAAGACACGACTAAACAACTAAACAACAACAACAAAGTTGCAGGCTTGCTGTATGCTTAGTTCATACTGGAGATATATGCAGCAAACTGTGAGTGTTTCAGTTTAGAAGTTGATTTTAACACAGACATTATTATGAAACTAACCTAGCGTTATTGCAACATTAACCTCACATCTAAGAAGACACAGTTTTATAAACTACATTGACACTGTGACCCCACATAAGATAAAATGCTAGACCATGGTGTAGCTCTAAGTCGGTGAACCTACACTCCTGCAAGGCTTGCATATGACTCCTCACTTTCTTCCTCCTCCACAGGTGAGATAAGTTCAGAAACATTTGCTGAACCGTGTCTGTTCTGTTACTGCTAAACCATGGTTTCTGGTTTGGACAATACAGTAAACTGCAGTTAACAAAAAGTAAAAACAAATACTTCCACATGAGAGGCGGAGAGGCTGAGGGAGACAGCAAACCTGAGAAGAGGCTTAACACATCAACACAGAGCTAAAACATGGCTTAAATCTACATCTGAATATGGCCTATAAGTAGCAGCCTTTCCCCCTGCCACAGCTATGGTGTCTTTAGTAGCTGTGTGGCAGAAATCCTGCATATTACTCTTTTCTAAGTATGCAGATGAAGAGAAGGGGTAATGCTTCTGCTACTGAATTTTTGCTTGCATGCATCTGTAAAAATTAAAAGAGCCATGTTAGAAAAAGTTGCTCAGTTGATACTTTCATTACAACTCCATATGCTTTCCCCATTTCTAAAAAAAAACATATTCAATTTTATGGAAAGTTTCTGAAGCACCTACAGTGTTCTCTCCGTAGTGTTTCTCAAAGACACTGGTTTCTACTCATTTTAGCCGCACATTCAGAAACATTTATGTTCTGACTTGCAATGGTATCCAGTATCTCTCTTTGCGTGGTTCAAATGCTGTAGCACCCCTGAAATTTCATCCCTGAGATATTTTGTGAACTAAGCCAAGACGCAAGGTATTTCTCAGCTTTTTACCTAATGCACAGGAAAGCTTTTTGACCTGTCTTGCTATGTTCTTATAGAACAAAATTGTTAAGAAAATAATAATCCGCATTAATTCTCTCAGAGTTAAGAAGCAAGGTCGTGTCTTAATTTGTATCGGCTAGGCAAAGATCTGGAAACTGGCTGGAACAGCTAGCTCTGTTAAAACAAAGTATATTCCAACTTGCACCATAAAAATCCATTATGATAAAAGGAGGGCTGCATGGATGCCTTCTAGAAATGCTGCTACAGTGGGGAGGGGTATACAATGCAGAATGCATGAGGGATGAGCACCAGTACTTAGCTTAGTGTATTCTGAAAAGCCTTAAGCTGTTCCTTCTTTTGCATTTCTTCAGTAGTATCTAAAGTGAAGTTTTACATATCTCTCCCATGGGCATATTTTGGCCCCATGTCAGAGCACATGCACATTCCTTTGGGCTGTCATTTTGTATTATGAAAGCAGTACAAAACTAGTGAGAGTCAGTGGCTCTATACGAGCATGATAAAAATTTTATCATCATGGAAAGAAGGCTAGGAAGAACCTTGGGCTCTTGGTTTTCCTCTCACCTACTCCTAACTGCATGTCGAGGACGTCAGAAGCTTTCCCTTCTGTTTTCAGTAACCCTAAACTGTGGTTTATCTTAAGTGTGGTCAATTGGAACATGTTACATTCAGGACCCAAGGTCATTGTCATGACCACAGAATCCAGTAGTGATCAACAGGGTTGGAGGCCACTGTATCACCAGCTAAGCAGCCAGACCAAGTTGGAGCATGCTTCTGGAGATCAGGAGACAACAGACTCTGAGGGAGACAGGAGTCTTCAGGTCTGAGGGTTGCTCCTCATTTTTTCAGTTCTCAACAAGGCAGCAGAGTCTGGGGAGAGGTGTTCTGAGGGCAGAGGCTTAGTTTGGGTTGCCTTTGTGCAACAAAAACAGGAACTCCTAAAAAGACTCCCCCAACCTTTCACTTTTGTAGTGAGACTCTGGAACTTTTACCAGTACTTTTAATATACAGCTGTTTGGAATTAGGGTAGTTAAGTGGCTATAACTGGCTTCAGCTGATTGATTTCATGAAGCATAACAGATAACACACCTGAATATTAAATTGATGTTCTCTACATAAGTCAACTTTTGAAAACATTTTATACGTATGTATAGTGTTTTCATAAAATTTGGCATAATTATACTTAACATTGGTGAGTTCATGGTTCCATTAGAAAGCTTTAATTTAAGAGTTCATGTTTAAGAGATGCAGATTTTATTTTCCGTTATTTTTTTTGAATGTGGGGAAATAAGGTTTTGCTTTAAGGTGTGGACTTCTGAGAGTAAGCGAAACGAGACAAAAATCATGTTACAGAGCAGTTCTCAGTACAGGAATCTGGCGGAACCTATGCCTACTTAAGTGCTAATGGACTGATTGACTCTGTTTGAACAGAGCAATAAACTTCGGTTTATCATAACAGTAACAAACCTGGGCTTCCTTCTTCTCCTCTGATCTGATGAAAAAGCCCATAGGGCAAGGTTTCAAAAGGCAGGTCAGGAGTTGTAGGACTTTGGAGTTCAAAAGCAAAAAACAACAGCAATGGTGGGGTAGACAAGAAAGAGGTCTATTGATCCAAAGTGTTTTGGATCCTAATGGTTTTTCTTCAGGGAAATCTAAAACACACACACACAAAATATTAAAACTTGATCTCTCACAATAAACAATGTATGTAAACATTGTTACAGACTAAAAAGGAGAGCAATTTGGATTATGGATTATCAAGGCTGCTAGATTGTATTGCATGCCAAATTGTTCTTAGAATCGTCTTTGTTCCCTTTGACTGTCACACCTGGTGACACTTCCCTTAGTCAAGTGTCTGTAGGTAGTAATATTATGTAGCATATTGCTACACACAAATTTCAATTTCAGTTCTAATACAGCGTTATCAAAGGGTGGAAAGTGGCAAGACTGCGGGGGTGGGGAGCCTGGTTTGGAGAATCTCATTCATTGACAATTTACATGTCAATAAGAGAATACGGTGTTTCCTCTTGCATTGAGACACACAAAGGAATTATTGAGCATGAAATTATTCTTTTAACTATTTGGAGCTTCAAGAGAAGATTATCTGTTTTGTGACGACAATGGGGAATTAGTAAAATTATTACTCAAGTACGTGCAGCATATAATAAAGATCAGATGCTGTGGTAGAATATTTAATTAACTTTTTGGTATGAATAAAGACAGTAGACACAGGAGAATTTGTGCTCTAAGGTCATGTTCAATAAAATATCTATCTTTAGCACTGTGCAACCCCTGGAAAATTGATTTTTCTGTCTGTCTGTCTGTTTCCAAACCACCCAGCCAAGGTTTGTGCCATCTTCTGTGTCATGGAACTCACTGTGTATGTGTTTTACTGAATCCTTACCAACATATTGTGCTTATCAAAGATTTTACAAGAGGACTTTCTTCTTGGTCTTCTTCTCAAGGAACAACAAATAGGCATGTGTAGCTTTTTTTAAAAAAACAAAAACT
This sequence comes from Podarcis tiliguerta, assembly GCF_965153285.1. Classification (NCBI taxonomy): domain Eukaryota; kingdom Metazoa; phylum Chordata; class Lepidosauria; order Squamata; family Lacertidae; genus Podarcis; species Podarcis tiliguerta. Next base: position 28,546,713 of record NC_139543.1, on the reverse strand, counting down.
GTAGCAATAGCATTTCAGCTAATTCTGAGATTGTGATGCATTGTAAAGCATAGTGAGGATTACAGATGTCTTTATACATGGAATATTCATACAAAATTAGTATTTGTGTACAATTCAGTAGAGTGATACATAATACAATCAATATAGTAATGCATTAGTTAGACTTCGGATAATTTACCCAGTTTACTTTTAACTGAATTTTCTGGCTCTGGTATATTAAATATGTAGATGAGAGAGATTTGCCATTTTCAATGCATTCATGGCGATGTCCAAACCATTATTGCAGCCTGAACCATGCAACTGTACAGTTTCTAATCAGATGGGTCATTTCAGTGTGGGCTACTGAGATAACCAAACTAACCATCATCTAAATAACTATGTTCTTGCTTGGGTCTGCCTGTGGCACCCAGTATCCCCTTGACTGCCTAGGACCCCCTTCCCACTTTATATGCCATGGTAGCCATGATTTTTGCCTAGTGAATCACTTCCCGGCCAGTGCCTACTCGTCTGCACAACCTTTCTGTCAGACGCTTCAAATAAATATGTAAAGTTAAGCCACACACAGTCTTAATTAGTATTTCCGTAATGTTTACATGAGTGAACCCTGTACAGTGGCACAGTTGAGTTGTAATGGTAATGAGAGCAAGGCTGCATGAGTCCTGCTCTCACATGCTTCCTCCTTTCAAATGCCTTTTTAAGGGCAGGGGAGAGTATTGTTCCACTTTTGACCAAACCACAGTGTCCTATTATACCTAAACAAAAACAGAAAACCCACCCACCCACCCTTCTTTATACTAACTGTGGTTTGTTCAGACAAACCAGCATCAGTCCAAAGTTTCATACTGTCAAAGCTGGCTCCTGGTCCCAGCTCACCAAGGACCAACGCTAGCCGGTAGTAAAGTATCAAAGTCTTTATTGAAGAATAGTCTCCATTTCCAAGCCTCAGCGTCCCAGCTCTACGTCTGGACTCTAGACCGGCGAAGCTCCGTCTGAGTCTCCGCCCCCTGTGCACCAGTTTAAGACTCTAATCTTACTCCACCTCTTCCTTCTCTCTCTCTTCCTCTGGGTCCTACTACCCCCCGGGGTCTCCTCCCTCCTGGACTCTTCTGACGCAGACGTTGACCCCTCTGACTCCTCCCCCTCTCTTCGGCGGGCTTTAGGACCTGGCTCCCTACCCGGGCTGCCCACCTTGCCGCCCTCCTGTACATTTGAACTTGGCGCGCGCGCGCGTTTAACTTTCCTGATGACCGTTTCCTCGCTCCCTGACGAGGGTGTGGTCACTCCTGCCTCACGTTCTCCCTCTGCCCGCGCGCCACCTGATCCCGATGCCTGGGACTCCTCCCCCCTACTGCACTCTGGGGGGGACGCTGGTCCGGATTTCCAGCTGCTACTCTCTGAGTCCCCTCTGGCCCCTTCTTCCCGAGGTGTCCCCCTGGGCACTCCCCTTGCCCTGACTATGGGGGCCCCTTTCTGTGAATCCTCCGAGTCACTGGAGAGACTCAGAGACCTCGGACTGCTGTCATCGCTGACATTTCCTTCGGACTCCTCCCCCTCGCTCTCCATTTCCTCCGTCTCCTGTGACTCTGCTCCTGAACCCCTGACACATACCCTTGTTTTGCAAACTATGTTTCTTGTCGGGGGCTGAGGAGGAATGGTGGGGGCCACCGCCCCCTTCGCCTGAAGCTTCCTGAGAACAGGAGGACAGTATAGATTGAGAACAGTGGTTTGCAGAAGGCCATAGGTCTGAGGCTGCAGAGGGGGAAAGCTGGGAAATATTGGGAGACGAACAGCAGGAAGAAGAAATACCAGGGGAAAGACAGCTGACAGACTCAGTGCCTTAGGAAAGCATTCCTGACCCCCCCTCCCCTTTCCCAGGACTAGGCGGGCATTGAGAGTAGTAGAACAGAGAGCTCAGAGGCAGGAAGCTCAGATTGGCTAGCACAGGACTGACATAGATCAGGGAAGATGAAGGGAGGGGGAGACGTTACTTGGAGCAACGCCATCATTGCATAGATACTACATCCCTTTACTTTCTGTGAATACTGAATAAATTACATGGCAAGAACTCTTCTTGTTTATCTGCTTCTTGGCTGTCACCAGGGGAGGGATCAGATTCCCTGAAGCCTGACAGTTTTGGAGGCGTTGTTAACTATAGTTGACACAGTCAACTAGTCTATAGGCATCAAGTCCAGTATTTAGCATGGTTCAGATGACTGGGTTTGTGGTGCTTGAAGCAGGCCATAGGATCACATGTGAGGTGGGCTGATTTCCACAGTCTTTTTCTATGTGAATCAAGAGCACTGCATTTGTAGGTGGGTGCACCTGGGTCACAGGTGCTTATGGTGATCTTTTGCCTGGATAGCCTCTGGACTAGCTTGGATTTGGATTTGATATCCCGCTTTATCACTACCCGAAGGAGTCTCAAAGCGGCTAACATTCTCCTTTCCCTTCCTCCCCCACAACAAACACTCTGTGAGGTGAGTGGGGCTGAGAGACTTCAGAGAAGTGTGACTAGCCCAAGGTCACCCAGCAGCTGCATGTGGAGGAGTGGGGAATCGAACCCGGTTCACCAGATTACAAGTCCACCGCTCTTAACCACTACACCACACTGGCTCTCGTTAGTGCTCATATAGCAGAAAAAGAAGTAAGGTGATGTAGATATAGCTGTAGGAAACTGGAATCAATCTTGTGATTTATTTGACATAAATAGGATTTCATAAATTTGCTCTCAGAATAAAGCTACCAAAGGAGCTAAGGTTACCTGAAATTAAACATCATGGGGCAAGTATTCAAACTGTATTGTGTCACATGGCACACCACAATTTTCCCTTGCACACCTGCAAACAACATTTTCTTCTTTTTTTACATGGCAAGGAGAAAACACAATGGTGGCAGAAGCAGCAGATTAGTGAACAGAACCACCATACAAAAAGCACCTTTTCTTTAGGGAGCAGGTGCATTCTGGGGGTGAGTTTTCATTAACTTGTTCGCGTGAGAAGGCCTTAACCCCTCTCAAACGTGGGAGGAAAGCCATATTGAAAATGAAATATTTTGGTTAATGTAAAATGGTTTGCATAGCTACAGGAAGGGCTACTCTTGAATCCCGACGGCAAGAAACACAAAAGTAACTATTAGCTTTAAATGCAGAAAGAAAGGAAAGAAAGAAAGAAAGAAAGAAAGAAAGAAAGAAAGAAAGGAAACAGGTTTCAAGCTTCCATTTGGAGAGCGAATGAAGCGGATAGATTTTTAGAAGCTCTGTGTGTAACTAGCCATTCATGCTTTTATTCATTATTGAGAACAGTAGGAGCTCTTGGCTTCTGAGTGCCTTTATATCTTGCTAGTGGTCAGCTCCTTGAAAGCACAACTCTTTATCACTCGTTTTTGTCTCGATCACTTCTGCGTCTTTAGTAGCTATTTTAAGTAGCCTAAGAATTAAACTCCAGCTGAGGGGAGAAGAAGAGCATTTTTATTATGCAATAATTACCATTTTCTTTTACTAACCTCCTGAAATAATATTTTTAAAAATCCCCCATAGATGTTGGATTTTAGAGCAAATACTTGGGAATATAATACATACATAATGAATTATTATTATTAATTGAATTATTTGTTTTAAAACTTCGGTATACTGCTTAATATAAATCTCTAAACATTGCTTTGTTTAGTATTACTACCAACCTCCCCTCCCCTTCATGGACCTGCTCTTTAGCCTTATTCTCAGTCAACCTCCCCCCCCCCCCCCAAATCTTGTGCATTTACATAGACTATGTAATAAAATGTTTTCTGTTGTGAAAGATAGGATATCTGTGACCTTCTGGATGTTGTTGGACTCGAGATCCCATCAACTCCAGCCATCATAGTCAGAGATAATGTGAGTTGTAGTCCAACAATACCTGGAAGGTCACAGGTTGCCTGGCCCTGATTTAGTGCATTTGTACTGCATCCTTCAGCAAGTTCCTAGGTTGGCTTACAAAAAGTTACTATCACTTTAAAACAGAAACATTAAGACATCACAACATAAAAGAGTAGTATAAAAGATGTCAGCAGAAACAAACCAAAGTAGCATAAAAGTAATTTGCAGAAGGTAAAAAAAAAAAAGGAAAATAAAAGTACAGTGGTACCTTGGTTCTCAAACTTAATCCGCTCCGGAAGTCTGTTCCAAAACCAAAGTGTTCCAAAACCAAGGCGCGCTTTCCCATCGATAGTAATGCAAAATGGATTAATCCTTTCCAGATTTTTTAAAACAACCCCTAAAACAGCAATTTAACATGAATTTTACTATCTAACGAGACCATTGATCCATAAAATGAAAGCAATAATCAATGTACTGTACTATAAAATAAATAAGACAGTATTGTAGATGATAAAAATTAAAATTATTTTTTCTTCTTCCCTGCACTGATGATAGTCATTGTTTGGATGGGGGGCTTTTATCCATTTCCGTAGTCACACCATCCATCCATCCATCCATCCATCAATCAATCAATTAGTAGCTGAACTGGGTTCCACACAGTCACAAAAACAAATTAACCGAAAAAGCCTCAAAAACAAAAACACAAAATCAATAGCAAAACAAAAGCACCAAACTTAATCCATTCTGGAAGTCCATTTGACTTCTGAAATGTTCGAAAACCAAGGCGCAGCTTCTGATTGGTGCAGGCACTCCAGAAACAATAGCCAACAGCAGCATCAGATGTTCAGCTTCCGAAAAACATTTGAAAACTGAAACACTTACTTCTGGGATTTTGGCATTTGAGAACCAAGGCATTTGAGTACCAAGGCGTTTGAGAACCAAGCTACCACTGTATTCGGCTGGCAATGAAATGAGAACAAAGTAGGAAGCAATCAAGCCTTCCTGGCGAGAGCATTCAGATTTGAGGCATTACCAACAACTAGCCCTTTCCCTGTAGCCCCTGCTACATCCAGGTAGAGGCAGCTGAAGAAGAGACTCCCATTAAGTGTTTAATGTATCACTAGCACACATGTGCTTCTTTGGGGTTTCAGGCCAAAGCCAGAACTTTGGATTGAACCTGGAAATGAACAGAGAGTCAGTGCAGGTGGCAAATCACAGGCATGATACAAACACAATGCCAAGTCAGAGACAGCATGCCTAGTTATACACATTCTCAGCTGTTTTTGAACCATTTCCAAATAATCTTCAAAGACAGTGCCACAAATAATGTGTGAGAGCAGTCTAATCTGGTGGTTCCAGGACATGGGTCAATGAGGACAGGCTATCTGCTACATGATGAGTACATCACTTTGGGATGTCTCATGGGAAGTAAAAATGATGAAATAAGCATCCAGCCTTTCTGAATAACCAGTCAGTTTTCCACCATTTTCTTGGTAATGGAGACAGTATCATCATCAGTGTGTGTGCTGGTGCTGGGGAAACCCCATTGACGAAACACAGACACATACACACCAGTTGTTTCCCCTGCTTCTCTTAAGTTTCCCTTCATAGAAGATGGTAGTGGTTCTGATAATAACAGTGGAAAAACCCCAAAGCTCCCAACAAAATCTGTTCTCTTCATAGAAAGTAGTGACTTACAGTGTTCTCATCAGAAGGAGAGGTGGCTCAGAAACCATTGGTAGCACTTGATGAGTATTGGTCATTGGAGGAGATTGGTTTAGCTGCAGATTTTTATAGGTGCAAAGCTTAAACAAGGTCTTTGCATATTTGATAGTTGGGAATCTGTGGCAATAGTTTCTAAAGCCCTTAAGCCTGAGACATCAACCTAATTTGTTAATTTTATTTTCTGATCCGTTACAAAGCGAAATACTTGAAAGATTTCCACAAATTACTTTTGCATGTGTGTATGCAATTAGGTGTACTGCCGTTTTAGTGCCTAAGGTTTAAAAAACAAAACCAAAAAAACCCCACATTCAAAAGCAGGCACTTAAATTACAATTTTGTTACTACGCACATCACAGAAAGCATAATTTGCTAAATAAAGTCACAGCACATCCGCTAAACGGGGGCTAACACGGTCAAGATGACTTGTTTTGCAATCTGAAAGACTACATAATATTGTAAAAGTGTGCGCTGCTCTCAGCTTGTCATGCGATGCACGGCTCTGTTTGTTGCTTTTAATTAGAGTGCCTGGCATGCACATGACAAGTAGAGACGAATGACAATTAGTAGGGGCTGGTTTAGCGGGGGTTGTTCCCCATGTAACCATGACACTCTCAGCACAGAATAAACCTTCCTCTGTTCTAGTGCTGATCTGCCATTGAACATGCTGTCAGTTGTGACAAATTGATGGGAATTTTTCGAAGCTCACAAATTTCCTTTGGATTAGTCAGATGAGAACACCAAGCTTAGCTTCATTTCTGATTCAAGACCCAAGTTCTCAACAGGAAAAGGTCATCACGTTCCCCTACTGAGTTACCGAGTCTCCCTTATGAGTAGCTTTCTGGCAACGTATATGAGCAAGATACTTAATTTCATGCTTCAAAAGGCACTCTCAAGTTAAACCAACTTCCTCTTGAGCTCTGAGAAAATCAGGTGAGATTTGTGAACTTGTTTGGATATACAGAAACACGTATTATAAAACGTATTATAAAGGGTTTCCACCGGCTTTGGGACAGGCTGTTTCGAAAAACAATACCAAATGTCAATCACATTCTCTGTTTGAGATCAACGCAGCACAATATGGAAGATGTCTAGAGAAAGCAATATATAAAATATATTATGACCTTGTAAATTAAATATGAAATCATCTTCATTTATTGCGCACTTGATTATATATTAGTGGCTTCATCCAGAGTCTTGTATGCATTCCTATTGGTTTACTGTGTGTATGAGCATCCTTGTGTATGTCAACAGAGGGAGCCAACCTGCACAGTGAAAGGATGGATGCACCTGTATAGATATTGGGTCCTCTGCTCCCATTCAGAGTCCTATATACCTGAGCATATAGGGTTGATGTAATATTTGTTATGGATGTGGGAAGTCCCTGAATATTACTGTGCTGATTTCATCATAGTCACTAGCATGTTTCAAGGGGTTTTTCAGCAGGTGGCGCTGTGGTTTAAACCACTGAACCTCTTGGGCATGCTGATCAGAGTGAGCTCCCGTTGCTCTGTCCCCAGCTCCTGCCAACCTAGCAGTTCGAAAGCACATCAGTGCAAGTAGATAAATAGGTACTGCTCCGGCGGGAAGGTAAACGACATTTCCGTGTGTTCTGGCTTCCATCACAGTGTTCTGTTGCACCAGAAGCGGTTTAGTCATGCTGGCCACATGACCCGGAAAGCTGTCTGTGGACAAATGCCGTCTCCCTTGGCCTGAAAGCAAGATGAGCGCCGCAACCCCATAGTCACCTTTGACTGGACTTAACCATCCAAGGGTCCTCTACCTTTACCTTCAAGGAGTGCAATCTAGGATTCCACAAGCAGTGGCTGCAATTTGAGGTGTGGGCTGGAGAGTTTGTAGAAAGTGTGGCCTTCTTCCATGCTTTCCACTTAATACAAATGACAAAATGTTTGGGGAGTGCTTTATGAAGTTTAATAATAACCTGCTAGTAAAAGGTCAATCGGTTTTGAAAAGTGGGGCAGATGGGTGGGGATCCTTGCCCCGTTATGTTTCTCTTATTTGCTGTAAGGCTGTGCTGGAAGAGAGAACTAGTGGAACCAAAAGCATGGATGCATGAAATGAGAACATTGGCCCTAGAGAACCGGCCAAGCTGGAATCATTCTCATGCTGATTTTGGCCTGGATGGCACTTCTTGAGTGAATTTGCTTTCAGAGTGGAGCCAGCCAGGCCAGAACTGATTTCAACTTGGATGGCTTCTCTTTCCATACCTTGCCAGCTTGGAGCGCTGGAGAAGTGGCAGGCAAGGGCTCGTTTGGCAGGTGTTCCATCCACCTGCTTATTGGTGGTGGTGGTGGGGAGGCCTTGCCAAGTCAGAATGTTGCCAGCAGGGCTTTCTCCATTGCTGCGTGACCCGGCAGTCATTTGGCCGTGCTGAATGTTCTCATGTGTGCAGTGTCCCATTGTGAATCAAATAGAGGCTTGCAGTTGTGTCTTTTATTTATACCCCTATGAATGCTTTGTTAAGTTGGTATTTCCCCAGTGGATTCAGTCCGTGCCTGTACAACATGTAAATATTAATTTGAAGGTTGGGAATCTCTCTTGTCTGTCTCTCTCTCTGCTCAAAACTAAAAGCGAAACCAGAAAAAGCATTTGAAGCTAGTTTGGGTAGTATTTGGAACTAGACAGGGGAAAGACAGAAAAAAAGGAGACAAGTTGAAACTACACTCATAAGTGGCTGAAGGCAAATCATTTCGCAGTGCAGGAATCTCTTTCCAGGGATCCAATGTGCAGGTTTAGCTGATAGTGGATGTAGCTTTCTTCTGCTATACTCTGCATGGATGTTTGCAAGTAAATATAATATTACAAAGCGACCTTCAGTCTCCAGTACTCTTTCATCTAAAGGAAATCAAAGCCTAGAGCACTGCTTTAGGACAATCTCACCCTCTATGGAAGTGGAGAGTGTGTTTATACAGTGGTAGCTCAGGTTAAGGACTTAATTCATTCCGGAGGTCCGTACTTAACCTGAAACTGTTCTTAACCTGAAGCAGCACTTTAGCTAATGGGGCCTCCCACTGCCGCCACGCCTCCGGAGCCCAATTTCTGTTCTCATCCTGAAGCAAAGTTCTTAACCTGAAGCACTATTTCTGGGTTAGCGGAGTCTGTAACCTGAAGGGTATGTAACCTGAGGTACCACTGTAGTCATAAAAAGCCCATCAGTCTGATGGGTGATCTATGTGGAGGGAAGACCTATATATTGCAACAACCCCAATTTGTTTTGTCACCTCTCAGCTGTGTCCCATATTGCACCACAGCCTGATCAGAGGGTGCTGAACCAGTCAGTGGAGGGAAGGGGTTACCATCCGCTTCCTTGTGAGAAAGTATAGTGGTACATTCATTAAACTGTTGGAATGGGGTCTACATCTGTTTCCTGACCTCTTGTGACTCCTGTGTCTCTTGGGGCAAGTTATATCCCTACTTTACAGTCCATTTGTTTTGTTCCATAGAATATCATGGGGACTCTTGAGAATGAATTCTGCCCCTGTCTGCATAAACTGCCTTCGTCCTCACCCCTATCACACGTTCTAGCTAGATGTTATACTACGGAATGACAGAAACTTGGCAACTGGCATTTATACGCGTGGATATTTAGATAGCTATTTGTCCTAAAATAAAGAAGCAGCTCATTATCTTTGCTTAACGTGCTATGGTTTACAGAAGACTGCATTCTTATTCTAATGATGATGAGTCAATGAGTAAATGTCAAATTGCAGTTGTTTTGCTTGGGAAATTACTTTTCTCCTTACTCTTAGTAATGACGCTGTATAGGAAATTAAAAGATATACTTTTGATTATCATAATTTCTGCCTTGCCATATGGTTATTAAAATATTGTTACAGAAGGATATTCATTCAACACTGGGACAATTATCTCCTCCTGTGCTCTTAGGAAATCAATATATTGCATGATAAGCAGATAGCGATGTATTGATTTCTGTTAAGTATCTAGAAAGGTTGCTACATCATAAATCACAACAAGGTATGGATTTATCTCACATTTGCGCATAAAGCACAAACATGACTAATTTATTATGCTACTATTTTCACAGCTGCTGATAGCATTTAATGCCCTGAAACTGATGGGTAAAATTTGCAGAAGGGGGTAAAAAGTTTAACTTGCCCGATAACAACTTTGAAAAAACTTAGCCTTTCCATTGTGAACCTGCATAACTCTCACTGCTGGGTCACGGAAACTGCATGGGCAAGGCATTCATTTTTTGCATTGTAATGAAGTTTCAGAATCAAGACTATGCAGTTCTTTTGTTAATGGGGCAAATTTTCATTGCACTGAAAGGAAGAGGTTCTGCAGAAAGTACGCTATTTTGTTCAAAGATGTAGTAAGGATTTATGTGTGGGTGAGGGCTTTTTTTTCCTTGTGAGAAGCTGCTTTTAAAATATTTTCCCCAAGGCCAGTGCCTAAATCTATATTCACCTTTTACTCTGGCCTTCCTTGGCAGAATTCCTACTGACTTAAGGAAGATTGCTACAGGGAAAACTGACTGAAAAAATCTCTGATTCAGAACACATTTAAGTTAAAGGAATGGTTTCCACTGACTTCAAAAAGATTTGGATCAAGCCCAGAGCAAGCAAGGATTTCAATTGAAATTATAATTTGTAGTGTATTGCTAGACTATTTGAGTCTAAAGATTATTTTAAAGGGGATATGATGAGTCAGTGATGTCTTCCAAATTAATTATCATTATGATGAAATGTATGATGATGAATAAAAGGCTTCTTGGCTTTCCTTGAGATTACACTGGAATGGTGCAGTTCAGGGGGAAACCTGTAGAATCTTTCTGCATCCTAAATTGTCGAATGAGCAAATATTGGAATACTATGCCCCTACATACCATTTCATTCATGACACAAAACCATACATTATTATTATTGCAGGTAAGGTATTATGCATGATTTATTGCTGGAAAACATACCTTTTTCTGATAAAGTACTTATATGCAGTTTCTTAATGGTTAGGGGTTGTGGAACATTAAGCACCAAATAAGGCCTAGAATGAGCCATTCTACCTACTGCAACACGTCAGTGAAGTCACTTATCATACTTTTGTCATTGAGAAGGAAAACAGTGTGTCACGATAAGCCTTTAACTTTGTGCTATAGGCAAGGTAGTAGCCTTAAGGACTGTCAGAGTCCGTATATGCCAGCCCAATCACTGGGACAATCCAAAAGAATGCTGTTAATTGTCCCCCATGCTCCAGAGGTCTGACTGGCTTCAGCTGGAAGTTGGGCACTGGTCCCATGCTGCAGAACAACGTTATAGCAGAGATTTGGTAGGCATTTTGACTTTCAGGCAAAATTTTCTTGAGTGGCTTGTCATTTCAGTGACAGGTTTTCTAATGGTTTTTTTTAAATGTTTTCATATTGCTGGGCAGCGCTGTGAGAGGGCATTATTATTATTATTATTATTATTATTATTATTAATACCCTGCGCATCTGGCTGGGTTTCCCCAGCCACTCTGGCTGGCTCCCAACAGAATATTAAAAACATAATAAAAGATCAAACATTAAAAACTTCCCTAAACAGGGCTGCTTTCAGATGTCTTCTAAAAGTCAGATACATAGTTGTTTATTTCCTTGACATCTGATGGGAGGGCGTTCCACAGGGCGGGCACCACTACCAAGAAGGCCCTCTGCCTGGTTCCCTGTCACCTCACTTCTCGCAGTGAGGGAACCGCCAGAAGGCCCTCGGAGCTGGACCTCAGTGTCTGGGCTGAATGATGGGGTGGAGACGCTCCTTCAGGTATAGCATATAAATACTTTCATAAATAATAAAAAATGACATTTGGAGTATGCAGTATTGCACTCTTACGTGAGAAAGATGTCTGTGAAACCTCTGTGTAATCTTTGTTCCGCGGCAAACTCAAGTTTTCTTCCTGCAGGAACTGCAGCAAACATTCAGCACTGAAAGCTACATGAAATACCAGATTAAGGAAGGGTTAAACAAACTATTTGTTCGTTATGAGAGATAAAACCCCTTTGAATGGCTGGTGCCATTTCTATTCAGTTCTTATAAAAGAAGCAGAAGGTGAGAGATGTCTGCAACATCATGAGCTTACGCCCTTCTGCTTTTTACATAGGGCAAACTGGTCAGTCTCTAAGCAACAAATAAATAAACCGGGCTGACGTCAGAAATGGCAAAATATGGAAACCAGCGAGAGAACGTTTCCCCATAATGGAATACTATGTAACTGACCTTCAGCTGTCTACAATTGAACAGAGGAACTGCAAAGGGAGATTCCAGCATGAAACTGCAGAATTGCAGTTAATCAGGAAATTCAGTTCAATCACCTGCGGCTTGCATTGAGATGGCTGTCTTTTAAAATAAAAAATCTTGCAACACATGTTAATTAGCTAACCAATTCCAGATGTTCTTGTTACCGAGATGGGTGCTTCTAGACAGGCATGCCCAGATAGTCCTGTATAATTGTTTTTCCACCGAAAGGTACTAGCGCAACAACAACTGACTTCTCACACTGTCAGGGACTATGTTCAGATGAATCTGTCAGTTTTAGTTTATCTCAGTTTCTCAGCCAATCTTAAGTTTGCTACATTTTTGCATATATATATATGGATATATATATATATATATATTTGCTTTCGTAGATTTTCACGGGTACAGGAATGCAGGTTTTGGTGTCCTCGGGTGTCTTCCCGTGTAAAAGTTGGGGTGTCTAGGCGACGTTTCGACGAGGTCTCACTCGTCATCTTCAGGCTGGTGCTTTCGGCTTCTTGTTACTGGAACAGAGCAGGATCTCAGTGTTTGAGTTCCTATAAATACTGTTGAGGAGGTGTGGTGTATAGCCTCCAATGTTCTGGGCAGAGAGGAGGTTCCCAGGCTAGTGTGCCTTTTCTTCTTTTGTTCCTTAATTACTTGAGGGATATCTTGAGTGATTTCTTGAGTGATTTCCTGAATCTCACTTAGGTGGGTCATTAGGTGTGGATTAGTTGCTAAAGCCTTCGTGTCTTGAACTCTTGAACTTTGTGAAGAGTTTTTCTGAGAAGATGGCTGTACTGCACTTGGTTGTGCTCTGGCTTGGCTTCGTGTATAGGGGCGAGCTGTGGTTTTGTGGCCTGTGCCAGCCAGATCTGTGTAGGGATAGCAGGGGGGTGCTATATATATATATATATATATATATATATATATATATATATATATATTCTTATGAGGATATATATATATATATATATATATATATCCTCATAAGAATTTGTAACCATTTTAGTGAGCATGCAGTTTTTCATTAATATATGCATTCCTGTGTATATTCCCCCCATGTACACATTTTTGTACAATAGACTTTATACACACACACACACAAATTTGTGTGTGTGGAAAATGAAAATGGTATAAAAAATTATAAGTAGACATAATAATACTGTATGTAAAATGAGCATATATACAAGTGAGGTGTTTGGAGAAATTGTTGTAATTGTTATACAACAGTGGCTTCCACTCGAGTTTATTATATGCAGCATTGTTTTGTGTACTAATAAATAATTCTTTATGTAATTTTCATTGCTTTTTGAGCTCCTGTGATTTTGTCCAGCATTTTTTTGTGGGCTTTTGAGCTGTGATTGAGGTGAATTCCAAACTAGGGCAGGCCCAAGACATTTTGATACCTGATACAGAAAATTCAAATGGCACTTGACCTCATGTTGACAAAACCACCACCAAAACAAATCAACTTCCTATTTTATGACTTTCAGTGGTGACTAAAACCTGGCACCTAAGGCAGCTCCATAAAACTTTGGCTTTGTAATCTTTAGCACCAATTATTGCAGTACACTGAGTGGAATTACTCATGAAAAGTGTCACAGAGTTTCGATCCTGTAATACTTTGCAGAAAGTAGACCAATATTACCTCTGTAACCAAAGGAGTTTTTGTGTTGAATGGGGAAACAAAAAAGAAAATGTGAAGTGCTTTTGTAGTGTTTTGGGCTTCTTGGTTTGCCATAGCAAGATGTACCCGAGGCAGTTCTTGGGTACTATCGTTTAGTTAACAGTTTTGTATTGCCAGAAGCAATCGCAGCATGGCTTCCTCTTGTTAAAAATTCCTGATGGTTATGCACCTTTTGTGTGGCCTCCCAGTCATAATGATTAATACTGGCATTGAAGGTGAGGTACTTCTGAGGCAGACAGAGTGGACTTGTTGGTTCCTTGAAGACTAGAGAGATAGGGCGGCGGGGGGGGGGAGGAAACCCCACAGCTTAAATCCAGTCTATGGAGGGCTATCAATTCAGTCACTGTGAGTGACTGAGGCCCCCAGAACAGTGCGCACATTGTGTGGAATATGGCAAGCTGAGGGCATATTGAAGAATTTAACCCTGTTGTACAGCCATACAATGTCTTTGGAGAACTTCACGAAATTTAATTATCACTCTTTGATCTAGATCGTAATATTAAGTCAGGTAATACATGACAGGTAGAATTATAGACCCAATGCATTTCCTTAGTGATACACTGGCCAAAAGCACTTATTCCTTCGACTCATCGTACGATACCTCACTGATGTAGGCAGCAACCTCAAAATGCATCTGTACATTAAATTTCAGATTAGTTCTACCCGTTGTTGCTGTTACTTTTTTTCATTCACATGAATGGCACTGATCAGATAAATTCTGAATTAGTGGATGCAACATGGCCCATTTGCATTTTCCTCCAACTCTAACTACTGTAATTATATATAAATATTTTATATAGAGAGTAAGAGTGCATTTCTTTATAGGCTGCTTTTAAAGTCCTTTTCATAAAAGCTAGCAGTTAATGAAGAGAAATTAGCCTCTTCCTCTTCTTGACGTGAGTCACGCTTCATTATCTGAAAACAGCAACAAAACGGTGTCATTTTAATAAAAACATTCATTACTCCCAAGATTCATTTTTGGGGTTTTTTTTGCCAAAGATCTGAACAGTGTTGCTAGGTGCTTCATCAGGAATTTTATTTTGAAGATGTGCTTCATCGATGCATGTCTAATTTGGGTATATTATGATCATAAGCACAGAACATTGTAACCAGGGCTTTTTTTCAGCCGGAGCTCAGCTCTGACACCTCTCAGGTGGGCGCTATTGCCATGATAAGAGAACAAGGCAGAAGTTCATGGTGAGCTCTGACACCTCTTTTTCTAGAAAAATAGCACTGATTGTAACCCCTTCATGCATAGAAAGGGCAGTGAGACTGTTCAGTAGGCCCCCTGCCTGAACATCATATAGCCTCCCAGCCCTGTTCCCAATTTCCATGTTTTGAGCCTGATCATCTGAATAGAGGAAGCTTTCTTATATAGACTTCCATGTGACCTGGAACCCTGCATAAACTGACACTCTACATGTTTCCATGCTCAAGTGTCCATGCTCAATGGACACCCCATTGCTTCATCAGGACTGTTGTTGTTGTTTAGTCATTTAGTCGTGTCCAACTCTTCATGACTCCATGGACCAGAGCACGCCAGGCACTCCTGTCTTCCACTGCCTCCCGCAGTTTAGTCAAACTCATGCTGGTAGCTTCGAGAACACTGTCCAACCATCTCGTCCTCTGCCGTCCCCTTGTGCCCTCAATCTTTCCCAACATCAGGGTCTTTTCCAGGGAGTCTTCTCTTCTCATGAGGTGGCCAAAGTATTGGAGCCTCAGCTTCAGGATCTGTCCTTCCAGTGAGCACTCAGGGCTGATTTCCTTAAGAATGGATAGGTTTGATCTTCTTGCAATCCATCAGGACTAGGGGAAAATAAATAATGAATCGCCTCCTGACATGCCCCTGTTTTCTCCCTCTAATTGCCCATGCTCTCCTGTGCTGTGCTTTTTAAATAACTCACTCTCTCGTTAAAAATACTTTTCTCATTTAAAAGCTCTCAAATGGTGTGTTCTGAATGTGTGGGTTTTTTAAAAAAAATCTAACCATACATTTCCAAATGCTCTGCTTTATGACTTATGAGATATAGTTATGGGAAGTTTTAGCAGAATTTGTAAAACTCTGTTAAGGGGTGGGGGGTGGGTATTTATCAATCTGGTGAGTTGTTCCATGGACTCCCCAATTTATCCCAGGCTCTGAAGAAGCAAAAGGTCTTCCCAGATTAAAAGATGTGCTCATTTATGGAATTGATGGCCGTCATTGTGGAACCTGTTAAATGTTCCATTTTGAAACCATCCTACAGCTATAAGCCTTTTGATTCTTATTGAAAACTTAGTCCTGTTGGAACTTACCTCCAAGTAAAGATGCACAGGTTTGGCTGTACTATACAGATGAAAACAGAAATGTCTTATGCCTAATTATCTTCATATTTTCCATGTTAGCAGATGGATGGCTTGGGCCTAGGCCTGTGTCACATAATACAGCCCTTCTTTAATGTAATTATTCAATCAGAAAAAAGAAAAGACTAAATACAAGGGTTTAATTTAACATACCAAAGAAGATTATTCTGAAATTAAATCTAGTAGGCACAAAAAAGCTAAATAGAACTAATTAATCCTGTACTATTTATTGTTCCATTTCATAAAGCAGTACTTGACAAACAATGATAAATGTGTATGCAGTGTTAGCAAAGCACAAAAGGAAATAAAAGTCCTATTAGCATTGAAATGATTTAGATAACTTGCCATGTCAGGTTTTGTTCTGTTTTCTAGAGTGTTCTTGCAGTTGATGGCTGTGTTAATCCAGCAAAGGGCACCGTCCCCCACAATCTGCTAATAGTGTCATCTCCATTCATATCAGTATTGGTTGACTGAAACTCAAATACTGAAACCTATATTTTTAAATAATTTTAGGAGATTTCCACTAAAAGATTAGGAAGTCCAGTTAGCCACTCAATGAATGTTCATTATAAATTATTTCCCATGTGAGAGCAATTTTCCAAAATTAAATCACAGAGATCCAGAGTCAATGACACTTCTGCTGCAACGGGACACTGTGACAAGTGCCAGAGCACACAGAAACGCATGGGATACATAAAGTAAAACTTAGAGCATGTAGACCAGACTGTGGGCTCTGTATCATAGGGCAGGAGATACCATGTTCAAATAAACGCTGGATCTGTTACCATTACCGGTAAATTCCCTATGAGAGAGAAAGGACATGCCTGATTTCTGATGCGCAATTCCAGAATTTAAACAGAGCAGGCCCCAGTATCCAGTAGGACTGGCCTGTGGCATCAGATATATCAGGGGTGTCCAACTTCCAAGAGACTGCGATCTACTCCCACTATGAATAAACTGGCAGTGATCCACCCATTGGATTGACCAGAGTTGTTCGTGATTGACCAGTTGGACAGGACAGTATTAGGTGACTAGAGGTATGTGGTTGTCCTCCTGTTCAGCCTGAAAGGGGATTGAAGCGTTTCCTCTTGAACAACTGAAAAAGCCCCTGTGCACCTTTCTTCTTTCCTTCCTTGGATGCCACAAAAACTTACCTTGGGGCAGGTGGAGGCATTAACAGTGAGCGCTTCCGGTCCCCAGCAGAAAGTTGGCACTCCATCCATCCTGCACTCTAACAGACAATACTGTATAGTTATATATTTTCTAGAGTTCAAATGAAATACATTAAAGCAGGGGTCAGCAACCTTTTTCAGCCATGGGCCGGTCCACTGACCCTCAGACCATGTGGTGGGCCGGACTATATTGGGGGGGGGGGAATGAACAAATTCCCATGCCCCACAAATAACCCAGAGATGCATTTTAAATAAAAGCACACATTCTACTCATGTAAAAACACCAGGCAGGCCCCACAAATAACCCAGAGATGCATTTTAAATAAAAGGACACATTCTACTCATGTAAAAACACGCTGATTCCTGGACCATCCATAGGCCGGATTTAGAAGGCGATTGGGCTGGATCCGGTCCCCGGGCCCTAGTTTGCCTACCCATGCATTAAATAGCTGAATCTTGACAATGAAATTTCGTCTTCAGAATAGCCAGTATTCAGCAAACGTAAGCAAAGAATTAATGATTTCTAGTAATGGATTACATTGACTGCAGATGAGTAAAGACTGTAATCTCCAACTGTTTCCAGACGTGGGATTAATTCTTAACACCAGCATGTGACAGGGATATTTTACTATTTTGTTGTGTTGAATTATTTCTCTCCATCTTACTTCTCTTTAAATGAGAAAGAGCTGATCTAGATGTTTGTTAATCTTCCACCCAGCCAAACTCTAGTGATTTGTCTCCATCATATTCTGCGCAAATATGGTGCAGAAGCAAAAAATGTGGTGTTGCTTTCTTATGTAATGAATTTCTTCGTTCCTAGCAGCCGCCGCCCTTGATTTGGACCATGGCCATGAAAACCCACTATGTCACTACATCATATGGTGTTTGCACACACATTATGACAGAGAGTTGGAAACTCATTATGAGTAGGCAGCTGGGGTGTCTGCCAACTCATAAACACCACCATAATCAAAAATAAAACTATGATGATACCACTGTTGTGAACCAATTGTGGGTCATCGTTCGCCATTTGAAGACCAGTGACATTGAAGCATTTTCTGAAACCCCATCCTTAATAATAATTGTTAATAATAGTCATTGTTGTTAATGATCATATAATGAATTCAAATAATCTGCAGGGATTGCGCCCTCACCACCAACTGTGCATTTCAATGTATTCACAACTAGGATGCGTAATTGCACTGTGGTTAATGCTCCATCCTCAACTTCTCTGCTCAGTGTATACAAAAATAAATCATAAAAAGACAAGGTGGTAGCCAGTGGGAAACTGTTGCCCAAAATCGGTTATACAAAGCTATTAAGTTGTGGGTGTGCATTTGTTCATTGCTTCATTAATGAATGTTTATAGTGCGAGGCAAATAATTCTACCCCCAATATGGCTTACTTTACTGATGAGCAAACTAATTTATACTTAACAAAATAATATTTGGCAGCATATTGTAGGTTCGTGTTCAGCATTCACTTAGCAATTATACTGTAGCTAACACAGTGTATGTTAGGCAATGCATTTCTCACATAGCACAGATTGAATGTAGGTATTGTTTGCTCACAGGGTTGTGGCTGAATACTTAATTATGCATGGATTTGCAGCAAGGTGGGAGTTATTAACTGAAAATACAGCATAGATACCTCGGTCCAGGCTTTCCTCAGCCACCTACAGAGCGACTGGTAAAACAAAGCACAGAGGAATTTGTGGGAATGTTCAGGGAGGCAGGAGAGTATATATTGTTTATTAATATCCTTCCTAACTTGTGCTAGTAAGTTCTATAACTTAGCAGAGTTTTAAACATTCCCCTTTAAACGTACAGCGGTTAGCTTGTTGCAAGCTTGTTTAAGCTTCCAAATATAGGATTCCTGGTATCCCCTTTACTCCCTCTTAAAAAGAATAGACACAACACAATACTGTGTAAAAAGTATAAAAGAAGTTTACTGACACATTCCGTTCACAGATGGATCCCTGAAGGCAGACTTAGGTTACAAAATATATACATGTGGAATCTATCCCATAAGGAGATAGTCCCTTTGTGCTCTGTAGGCTGGAAGCCAACAGGGCATCTCTAGCTAAAGAGGTGTTGCTTCTGCGATGAATGGAGTCAGAGAGAGAGAGAGAGAGGACTGTGTCCCAGGTGCTTTTGCCACCTGGGCAGGTAAGGTCACGCCCACCTCTAGTCACATGCAGAGGAAGTTTATCCCAGCCCAGGAGGAAACAGGAAGTTTTGTACTCACAGGTGGAAACATCCCCTTTCATGTCCACTCTAGGAATGTTGTACTTGACTGCTATCTGTGTTTCACACCTCACAGAATTATAGGGATGGAAAAAGATTGTGTATTTTTTGTTTCCTGAGTGATTGATTGTTTATTTGTCTTGTGGCCTCTTAAGAAAGAGGTAGGCAAGGTGCATTTATTGGGCAGAATCCAGTAAACAAATACTTCCCCTTATTGAGTGTAGCTTCATTCTGCCACTGTGTGGTGTTTTGTTCTGTGCAGAAATGTTTTCCAGAGAAGGGGGTTTGGCTGGGCTGAACAGGAAACATTTCTGTTGCAAGGAAATTGACTGCCTTTGCCAAACTTGGAAAATGTGGCAGCTCTTTGAACTTAATATACAGATTCTCAGATAGGGGTTCTGTAATATGCCCGGAGGTGAAGGAACAGGGGAAGGACCCGTCACACACTGAGCTGTTCTTGGACAGAACCATTTGCTTAAGAATAAGTGGAGAGCAGTTGCCGTCAGAGTAAACCAGGTGCTGCCATTCTAAGGATGCATTGGTGAGTACCAGCTCTGCTTCCTTTATCGCCGTATTTTTCGCCCTATAGGACGCACTTTTTCCCCTCCAAAAATGAAGGGGAAATGTGTGTGCGTCCTAAGGGGCGAATGCAGGCTTTCGCTGAAGCCTGGAGAGCAAGAAGGGTCGGTGCGCACCGACCCCTCTTGCTCTCCAGGCTTCAGGAGAGCCCCACCACCAGCCCCACAAGCTCAGGGGACAGCGGGGAGGTGGAACGCCGCTGTCCCCTGACTTGGTTAGAAGGCTGGCGGGGGGGGGGGGGGGAGAAGCCTGCTCCTCCCCGTCGCCAGCCCCGCAAACACAGGGGACAGCGGGAGAGGCGCAGCACACCTTTTCCACTGTTCCCCGACTTGGTTAGAAGGCTGGCAGGAGGGAGAAGCCTGCTCCTCCCCATCGCCAGCCCCGCATACTCGGGGGACAGCGGAGATGCGCAGCGCACCATCCTGCTGTCTCCCGACCTGGTTTGGAGGCTGGCGGAGGGCTTCCCCCTCCCCCAGCCCCGCAAGCTCCCAGAGCGATGCCAAAGCTGCACGCAGCTTCGGCATGGCTCTGGGTCCCATTCTGGGGGCTGGGGGAGGGGGCAGCTCAGGCTTCCCCCACCCCAGCCCCGCATCTGGGGGGGGAATAATCCCCCCTTTATTCCCCCCCCCAAATCTAGGTGCGTCCTATGGGCCGGTGCGTCCTATAGGGCGAAAAATACGGTACATTAATGAAGATAAAGACAAGTGGCAGGCCAGTCCTGAAAGCCGCTCTGTCTTCTCTACCTGTTCTAACCGCAGTGCACGCTCTCTCTCTCTCTTAGCTTGTTCTTGCTTGGTAATTTTAAGAATGGTCCTACCATAATATAGTGAGAGGCAGATGCCCAAAGCAGCAGATGCTGGAGGGAGCTGTGTGCACCATGCAGCCTTGTCTTGCACCTCCTAAGCTAAGCTGCTGCTCTCAGGTGCAGTGGAGGATGCTGTTCTGTCATTAGAGTTGGCATAAGATTTCAGCTGCCAGCCTGGGACTCAGCTAGACTGGTAAAGAAAAAGCGGTTTATATGCGTTGTATATGCGATACAACATTGTGCCATCAGATGGCGATGTGGAGTCCCGTTTTTCTCTACCCATTTTCCCTGTTTAAATTTACAGTGCTTTAAACTGAAGCGCTTCTTTGATGTGTCTAGATCAGGCATAGGCAAACTCCGGCCCTCCAGATGTTTTGAGACTACAATTTCCATCATCCCTGAGCACTGGTCCTGTTAGCTAGGGGTGATGGGAGTTGTACTTCGAAAACATCTGGAGGGCCAGAGTTTGTCTATGCCTGGTCTAGATCCAGCCTGGGTTAGTTTAAATGTATAGAACAGGCAGGAGGGGGCGCTCTCTCTTGTCTTTTGTCTTCATCAACAAAATGTCAATCCCTACATTTAGTTATGTGTGTAGCTGCAGAGTTGCTCAAGAGGCCCAGTGGCCTTGGAATGCTCACTTTTACTGAACTGAAAGTCAAACAAGAAAGAGAAGAAAATGGCAAAATGAGATATTTGTTTATTTAATAACAAACGGGCTTTAGCTTACAATCTAAAATATATACAGCAAAACACAGTAAGTAAATAAATAAAGCCAGCAATAAACAATGAATCAACAAGCTGACCAAAATTACTATAAAAACACAGCTTAAACCAGCAGCAACATAACGCAAGGGGCAAGATTTGATGCAAGAGGGCAAGATTGAAAGGAACGGTTTATCAAAATGGCTTTCCTCCCACATTTGAACAGTCCCAAAAAACAAACAAAAGAAAAATCCGAACACATAACACAGTTGAAGACCCCTATTTGGGTCTTCTGTTCTATGTTGTTACTGTGACGGTTGTTAAGAACCTAAGAAGAGTTCTGCTGGGTCAAACCAAGGCCTATTTAGCGCAAACTTCTTTTCTCATCTGTCGTGAGATTCCTTTGTACAAAAAATAATAATGATTCTGTAAAGTAATCCTGGGCATCCTTTTTTGGCCTCAACTTGGCAGGTGAGATTGTGGTCGTTGAACCTGTAATTCACATCTGGGTGTTTTGACAGCTGCGTAGATCTGCATCACTTTAATATTTGGGAATTTTTATATGTTAGCCATGTTCCGCCTCCGAGAGTGGCTATATGAGTATAGCCACAAACTTGCATTAATCAGCACCTTTGACAGGCTTCAGCGTAGTGATTTACATTTGCCTGAGTGTATGCATCCTGAAAAATTAATTGGTTGCATGGATGTTGCAGTCTGTCTTGAGCATATTTTTTTTTAGGCACGCAGCTGTCTCTTTGATAGCATCTTGGTACTGTAAGTGCTAGTAAAAGTAACGGGTAATAACTGATGCCATTACCAGGCAGTTAATTTGTAAAAGGCTGTGAATTAACAGTTTTTGCTATTTATGTGGCACACTAATTTTTTTTCCCTGCGAAAGAAAATCTGCACTGATGAATAATTTAAATCCCAGTTTCCCTGCAAGTCTATAATCACGAGCCCTACGGAGGCTAGAGTACATTCTGCTGTGAGTATTGTGCAAAAGATTAGTAGTTCCTTGGTGGCACGGCTGCAGTAGCAATGTGAATTGCACTTTTAATTTGTCTTCCCATCTGACAGGGCATCTAATTATACTTTCTAAAATCTGTTCTAAATTATACTTTTTAAGTCCTTAGTTGAAGGATATTTACATAAAAAAGGTAAAGATTAAATAAATTGTTTTAAGTCATATCAGCAAATCATTTAAATGAGATTGCCTTTTCTTCTGTGTTTGTAGCTGAACGCTTATTCTATTTCCAGCATGTTCAGTTCCAGTCAGTCAAACCCAGCAGCTAAAACACGTTCAGGCTCCTTTTTTGTTTTTGTTTTTGTTTTAACAGTGCACTTAGATAGGCTTTACGTTGTACAAGACAGATATGCTAACTCTCTAACTTGTTGATTATATCAGGGCTGAAAGGCATTTTATCCAGACAATCTCCTGAAAAACCCAAACATTTTGTTTCCAGAATAGTTGACTTTTAATTAACAAAATTTATGTTATAAAAAAGAGCAAAACACACATTTTGAGGGAAATAATAATAATAATAACGATTGCTTTCTGTTCCTCTGGAAGTGTGTCTTCCCTGCTACATTTTGGTAAAGTATTATAGAATGTAATAGCGTTAATAGTGCACCATTACCATTCCATAAAATAACACACAGTACTCAATTTTCTCTTTCTCTATTATTGTGGATGTGGCTCGGAAAGAATTCATAAAATTTATTACAGAAAAGTAGATTGAGTCTTGGGGACAGGATGATCTTGCTGAATAATACTGCACTGCCAAAAAATGACAGAAGCCTTCCTTGTTGTTGAGAAAATGAAATTGTGTTGTTGTAGTAGCACAAACAGAGACTACTGCCTTAGGATGCATTTGTGAATCGAAATATTTTTTTTTGCCTAATTAAAGGCAAGATAGAGATATTTGCCAGCAGGCTGCTATATAGTGTTGATTAGTATCCTGTGAACTCTGGCTTGTGGAGGGCGCTGGGGGTTGTTGGTTGGCCTCTGCTGCCCTCACAGGGAGAGCTATACTTCCTTAGAGTTCCCTAGGAAGAGGAAGGAACTGTAAACCTACTCATAGAATCATAGAATCATAGAGCTGGAAGAGACCACAAGGGCCATCGAGTCCAACCCCCTGCCAAGCAGGAAACACCATCAGAGCACTCCTGACATATGGTTGTCAAGCCTCTGCTTAAAGACCTCCAAAGAAGGAGACTCCACCACACTCCTTGGCAGCAAATTCCACTGTCGAACAGCTCTTACTGTCAGGAAGTTCTTCCTAATGTTTAGGTGGAATCTTCTTTCTTGTAGTTTGGATCCATTGCTCCGTGTCCGCTTCTCTGGAGCCGCAGAAAACAACCTTTCTCCCTCCTCTATGTGACATCCTTTTATATATTTGAACATGGCTATCATATCACCCCTTAACCTTCTCTTCTCCAGGCTAAACATGCCCAGCTCCCTTAGCCGTTCCTCATAAGGCATCGTTTCCAGGCCTTTGACCATTTTGGTTGCCCTCCTCTGGACACGTTCCAGTTTGTCAGTGTCCTTCTTGAACTGTGGTGCCCAGAACTGCACACAGTACTCCAGGTGAGGTCTGACCAGAGCAAAATACAGTGGCACTATTACTTCCCTTGATCTAGATGCTATACTCCTATTGATGCAGCCCAGAATTGCATTGGCTTTTTTAGCTGCCGCGTCACACTGTTGGCTCATGTCAAGTTTGTGGTCAACCAAGACTCCTAGATCCTTTTCACATGTCACCCATCTTGTATTTGTGCCTCTCATTTTTTTTGCCCAAGTGCAATACTTTACATTTCTCCCTGTTAAAGTTCATCTTGTTTGTTTTGGCCCAGTTCTCTAATCTGTCCAGGTTGTTTTGAAGTGTGATCCTGTCCTCTGGGGTATTAGCCACCCCTCCCAGTTTGGTGTCATCTGCAAATTTGAGGGGTGCAGCTCGGGGGGTGGAATGGGGGTGTCGTTGCAACTCCCGGCATTGCCCAGGATGGGGGGGGGGAACCATGAATATTTGAAATGGTACAATATTGTCTGAGTGAGGCCCTTCCGCATCTCTGAGGTGTGTATCTAGACCCTCCAAGTGTCTCTTATTTTCCAGGGACAGTCCCAGATTTACAGAAGCCATCCCAGTTCCTGATCGGATCCTGCAATGTCCCACTTTTCCTTAGGACGTCCCTATTTTCATTAGAGAAATGCTGGTGGGTATGGAGTTAATGCAACCGCCAAGGAAGAAGATAAGTAACTATACAACCTTTAGAAGACATCTGAAGGCAGCCCTGTATAGGGACAGCAATTCTGTCATATATGCAGGAGGTTACAGATTCATAACAGCACACTATAAAAGATCAGAAGGGGCTCCTACAAACAGGAAGGCGCTCCTGCATGCAGTTAGGAAGTGCATGGACTAATGGTCTGGCTTCTGTATGGGACAGGTAGCCCTTTAGGTCCATGCTTCCCCCCTCTATATTGCTGTCTCCATCCTCTCTCCCAAATGCTGGATGCACAGTAGTTGTTTGTGTGAGAGAAGAATGACTAGTGCTAGCCTTCCAGGTGCACCAACAATCTTCCCCTGGCATAACTGGAGAGTTGTGCAGGGGCGTTGTGCATATCTAGCATGGAAGTGTTGTATTGTGCATTTTGCCAACGTAGTGGAGTTTCATATCCTATGGCCTCTCAACTAGCATAGATTGGACCGTTAACTTTATAACAGGCAGGTGACTAAGTTTCCTAGTTCTTAGATAATACTGATATTTTGAATTATTACTATTATTGAATTGAACTTCCTGTTGGTGGTTATATCAGATAAGCATGCAGCTGTTTTGAACACTAAGATCATTTATAGGGATGGCATATTGGAAGTACTGCTTAAAAAAACAAAAACAACAAAAACCCCTATACTTGGATTTTCTTGGCACACTTTCTTGAGCTACTATTTGTGGGTGATAGCTTTCAAACTGTGCCTCCCCACCCCTGCAATGGTATTAAAAATTAAACACAACTCTCTTGGTGTATAAAATTTTGCTCAGCCTTGATTGATCTCTTAAATCTGCATGCTTGCTTTGAGCATTGCGGGTCCATTTTTTATTCATCAAAGTGTAACACAATTTGTAAAAATAGGAGAAATTTCCATACAATTTAGCAGGCTTCCTTTGAAAAGGAAATGGCTATAATTTTTGACAGTGGTTAGAGGTGATCTTTCACAGCTTAACATGCTTTGGATAAAAGAGACCTGTTACTCTAAGAACTATACAGCTATATAACCACTCTGTGAAACATTTCACACCGAAGCAAACCTTGGTTTGTCTCTCACTCAGTGTATATTTAACAAGGAGCCTCAGTCAATCCTCTCTCTGCTGCCCTGACCACATAATGTGCAGCGTTGAAACTTGCATCGACGGGGAGACCTATGTAATATATATGTTAGCAACAAATGTTTGTCTTATTCATAAATTTATAATTGAAAATTCATATTTCAAAGTTCTTAAAGGGATGTATATAAAAAAATATAAAGGATGAAGTGGCTTTATGCAAGTTCCTTATGCATAAAGTATGCTGTCAGGGTTCAGCTCGGCTCAGACCTTGAAATGGAGGTCTCCTCAGATGAGGAGCAGGAGAAGCAGGACCCTCCAGTAAATGTCCAAACTGTCAAGGAGTCTGAGAACATATCAGATCTGGACATCCATGCCCCAGAACTGGAAGGCCCCTTTCCAGCAGCCTGGGTTCCATTATATTCCCATTGGACCACAGGAACAGAGGAGCTGGCGAACAAGGAAGACACTTAAGAGCTGCCACCGAAGTGCCTGGCTAGCTGTGTTTGAGATACTCCCAAAGGGGTGGGAAGTACATGGAAACCCATGCTTGAATCAGTGCCTGACCTGGGGGAAATGGACAGATGCAATTCTACAAAAAAACCTTCTCACACAAGAACTACATCCTGCATTCAATTGAAAAAAATAAAGTTTATTTTTTGCAGCTGAACATGGGATGGAGTTCTTTGATGAACTCTTAAACTTCCAACCATATTAGCAGCAAGTGAATCGGAATCAACGCTTATTTCAGAAAGGTCTCCTTTCAGTCTTGTTGCAAGGTGCAGCAGTGCCAGCTTTTGATCAATGTATTCCAGAGGTGTGAAAATGCCCTGGGAGATACCATGGTTGTGGCTTTTTAAAAACATCACAGTAGTTGGTTAAGTTCTCCACTATTACTGTTTCATTGCAAATAGACTTTAGCATTTCTAAATGTGGGGGGCGGGGGGAGATAACATACCGCTAGTCACTTTGAATGGCAACACAGCTTTTAATGGGTAAGAGAAGGTATTAAATCCTTTTCTCATATTCTGTAATTGCTACCTTTGTATAAGAATTCTCAGGTGCAAAGTACTGTGGAGGTTGAGGTAATGACTTATGCTACCAATGTATTGGCTGTTCAGAACAAAGTTTGATAATTCAAATAAGAAACTGTATAAAATCTTCTTGACTACCACTATTTCAATTCTTCCTAAGTCTGGTTCAGCTTTTGTTTATAATATAGCAATCAATATTTTAGCCCATGGCAAGCATTAATATAGTTGCATGAAAAGTTGGCATATATCAGAATTTGCTAGGTTCCAAGATCAATAGAATACAGAGTTTTACACCGCATACAATACCAGTGCTAGCAGCTCATGAAACTGTAGCTTCTTTTTTTTTTTTGAGCTATTACTTCATGAAAAATCACATTTATTTTTTACTGTACCTTCTGTTAATGTAGCATTGGGCGTAAAATAGCACATATTACCTGAAACAATATAGTATTTGAATCATTCGTAGTATAGTTACAATGGACCCTAGAGTTGGCACTGAACTCTGGAATTACCTATTCCAACCACTGGATTTAAGAGTGTGGATCATTCCCCCCCCCCCCCCCGCCAAGACCTATTTCAAAATTAGTATGAAATGCCCCACCTATGTAATGGCCCACAAGAGAGACCTGACTTCCCTTTACATACACAGGTATGCTTCACGTGACACAGTAAATTGAATTATGGATTACTGGGAATGTGCTGGTTCCCAGAGCCGAGAACAAACGTTGGCTAAGCTCTTGTACAAAGAAGAGTGAGAATAACCATGATACCCAGTGAAGTCATGCGCAGAGTATCCCAATTTAAATTAATTGATATAAATCAATTGATTTCTGTGGGTCTACTCCTGAGTATGATTTCACTGGCTATCACTTTCATGCAGGTTACTAATCTAATCTAGAGTTTTTTCCAGACTGCTTTCAAAAAAGTTGAATCTGTGACAAAATGTTTGTACATGAAGTGTTCCTGTTCAGGGTTCTAGTGATCCAGCCAACCATGTCCTTTTCCAGGATATTCCATTTCCTGCAATTTTCGGTTTTGCCCCCATCAGGCAGTTAGCATTTTGTGGCCACTGTGCGTTTGTTAAAGAAATGTATAGTTCCACAATTCTTTGGTTTTCTAAATACAGTAACACCTTTCCTTACAAACAAAAAACTCCAAGGCAATACTATATCGATTGCAAAAGCACGATACCCTTCCAGTGCATTCATATCAAACATTACTGTAAGTCTAAAAATGGAATTGCCATTGAAACCGAGACTGCGATAAGTGAAAATATTAGTGGCGTATCTACACAAATAGTAATCCAAGAACTAGTATTCTTTCCCCTTTTTTAAAATATATAATTTT
This sequence comes from Podarcis tiliguerta, assembly GCF_965153285.1. Taxonomy (NCBI): domain Eukaryota; kingdom Metazoa; phylum Chordata; class Lepidosauria; order Squamata; family Lacertidae; genus Podarcis; species Podarcis tiliguerta. The sequence continues at coordinate 28,518,655 of NC_139543.1, read as the reverse complement.
TATTACATATTCTATTTTACAGTTTAGATTACTCATTTGAACATCCTTAAAATATCAGTGACTTCCTTTCTTCTCTTTCCATGGTTCATTTTGCATATCACAAATCCCTGCATATTTTACAAAAACTAAACCATTCAGTACAGTGGTACTTCTAGTTGCAGACATGATCCATTCCGGGGTGCCAATCGCACCCTGAAAAGTCTGCAACCAGAGTGGCGCTTCTGCACAAGCGCAGAGCACAATAGAGCGCTTATGTGTATGTGCGAAGCGTGCAGAACACTTCTGTGCACGCACGTGTAGCAAAACGCACGTGTGGCAAAAAAAGTATACACTTCTGGGTTTGCCGCATTCGCAAGCCAAAACGACGCAACATGAACCTAACGCAGTGTGAGGTATGACTGTACAGTGGTACCTCGGCTTAAGTACTTAATTTGTTCCGGAGGTCCGTTCTTAACCTGAAACTGTACTTAACCTGAAGCACCACTTTAGCTAATGGAGCCTCCTGCTGCCGCCGTGCCGCCGGAGCACGATTTCTGTTCTCATCCTGAAGCAAAGTTCTTAACCTGAAACACTATTTCTGGGTTAGCAGAGTGTGTAACCTGAAGTGTATGTAACCTGAAGCGTATGTAACCCGAGGTACCACTGTATTCCATTATTACATCCATCAAAACGTATTTACCTTATTTACACTGTTGAATTTATCTTAATGCTGCCAACGTTTTCAAGTGTACACAATCCCCCCCCATATATTCAATAAACATTTTCCATTCTTCTCTAAACATGTGTTCTTCTTGTTCTCTTATTCCATATGTTAAGTCTGCAAGCTGCACATATTCTGTCAGCTTAAGTTGCCATTCTTCTTTAGTTGGGACGAGCGACGTCCCAACTAAAGGACTATTCTTTTCCCCTCGCTGTGATTACTTACCCATATATCTCTGAAGAAAGGTGCATGGAATTACATGTCTGAAGCATATATTTCCTAAAATTGGAAAGCAAATAATGTAGATGAAACAGGTCCAGTACAGTGAAATGGGAGAAATGTTTGCACTAATGTAGCTGAGATTTTTTGGTGGCCCACTGATTTATTTATTACTGCTTCCATGTGATTTTTACAACTAGCTTGACATGAAAATGGACCACTTTAAAAAGTATTATATCTATTCTATGCAATCATCTGGCAAACAGAACATCCTTTTTTCCCCACTTGGCAACCAATATTGCATGATTTTGCCAAATAATTTCAGCTATACTATCTTGTTCTCCGACACATCCTGCAATGGGATATATGCCATCACATTCTACAGTGGCGTCCTGTGTTCACACAAGACAGGGACAAAGTCTCCTGTGTTTATGCAAGAGAATGAACAGAACAAACCTGACCTAAGAATGGCAGCATTCAGAAGCAGTGGGAGAACATTTCAGTCTCCCAGGATGCTACTGCCTACAAAGTTGTTACACTTCAATAAAAAGACATTATAGGGAGACTTGAGTGTGAAGCTGCAATTCACAATTCATTAGCGAATTCTTTTGAATACAGACTCAGTGGGTGCATGGTTCCTACTAGCGAGAATAGTTGTCCCTTTTTACATGATAAATCAGCATAGCAAGAAAGGTGGGAGTAAGAAAAATAAGAGAGAGATTCAACGGCAATGGAAGAAAATAATACGGATAAGCAAGCAAACAGATCTGAATGTATGATTCCAGTTAATTCACTTGAGGACATATTCACAGGACATACTGACTTCCTCAGTGAGTTGCAGATAAAAACTGAATGGTTCAACACAAAGTTGGAAGTGTTCTGTGTTCAATTCTCATTTTCTACACATTCTGTGATCCTGTGAAAGTGTTTCAAGAAGAACTCATGAATACATACTGTACTGTTAATTTGATTGGGCTCTAGCCTACAAATGTTTATGCCACAAGTCTCCTGAGTCTCTGATATGGCTGCCTCTCTGGAGTTAATAATATTATGTTTTTCCTTCTTCCCCCATTACATTAACATTCTGCTTGTTAAATTGAAATCTTAGTATTGCTTTTTGGAAACCATGTGTTTCATTCTCGTCTATTGCTTATCTGCATAAATATCTTGGCAATTATAACTTTAAGGTGCTTTGTTGTAAAGCATATTAACTAATTAGAATTCTCATTGAAATACGCTATGATGCCTTGTATATATGTAAAATGGATATTGCTCTGTATTTTTAAGACAGCTGTAAAGCATTCAGTTCAGCTCACACGCTGCCAAATTACAATTCTTACAGAAAATAAAATAGTTGGCTTAGAGCCCAGACTTTGCCAATTAATTGTATTAAATGAAAAACTGAAAAATAATTCTTCCTAATCCTCATACAGCAGGTACTTGACACAGTCCACATTGTTTGAAACAAAGCACTATAGAGTCTCCAGTAGCCTTGTGCCTAGTGTCAGAAATCTTAAATTACCGTATTTTTCGCCCCATAGGACGCACCGTCCCATAGGACGCACCTAGTTTTTTTTGAGGGGGGGGGGAATAAAGGGGGAAAAAATTTTCCCCCAGGCACGGGGCAGGCATGGGTGGGGGAAGCCCGAGCTTCCCCCGCCCCTAGCCCCCAGAACAGCCTGCTATCCGCAAGCCTAGGGAGCCGTGCCGGTCTCCCCAGGCTTGCGGAGAGGTGCGCGAAGCCCGGGCATGCTCTTCAGCGCGCACCAGGCTTTGGAATGCAGGCAACTCTGCGCGACCCTCCGGAGCCGGGCTCCGGAGGGTGGCGCAGAGCTGCAGGAAGCCCGGGAGCGCAGGCAGCTCTGCGCCACCCTCTGGAGCCCCGCGCGGCTTCACGCCGGGATCTGGAGGGTGGCGCAGAGCTGCAGGAAGCCCTGGAGCGCAGCCAGCTCTGCGCCACCCTCCGGAGCCCCGTGCGGCTTCACGCTGGGCTCCGGAGGGTGGTGCAGAGCTGCAGGAAGCCCGAGAAAGCCTGCATTCTCCTCATAGGACGCACACACATTTCCCCTTCATTTTTGGAGGGGAAAAAGTGCGTCCTATAGGGCGAAAAATGCGGTATTAGAAACTCACAAAATTCAGTTAAAGTAACTTGCAAATTATATTTTTGTTCCACAGAGCATGAGTGTAAAGAGAAACACAATGCTTATTTCAAATGGTTGCTCTTTCATAACCTCTTCAAACATTAGACTGTAAAGATTGGGGAACTCTCCAGAAATAAACATTCTGATGTCTTAAAGAAGCACAACTTATCAATTTATAGTGTATCCAAGGAGCTCCAAGACAACATAATTCAGGCAATATGTTTGCCCTACGGTTCCTGAACCATATGCCAATTATCCTGTTTTTACTCTATTCCTATAATTGTGCAGTTTTGTTATAGCAGTTTACGTTTCTTTTGTATGGTTGTTGAAGTGTTTTCAAGCGCTCTGAGTTTTCAGTTATAATTATGGTTCACATGCAGGGGGTAGGATAGATGTACAGTCGTACCTTAGCTCCTGGATGCCTTGAGAGTCAAACGTTCCCAAACGATCGAAAACCGGAAGTGAGTGTTCCGGTTTTTGAAACGTTCTTTTGGAAGCTGAGCATCCAATGGGCTTCCACGGCTTCCTGCAGCCAATCAGAAGCCGGGTTTTAGAAGTCAAATATTTCAGAAGTCGAATGGACTTCCGGAATGGATTCTGTTCGATTTCCGAGGTACGACTGTACTGTAATGTCTATGGCAGATGTATCCCATGATCCAGGCCAGGGTTCCAGATTTTACTACCCCAGGACTTGCAGAGAACACCAGGGTGTATCTAACTGAGCAAGGAGAGTACAATAAAATTAATATCTCCATTTAACTGGCATAACCTCAGACCTCAGGTTCTTATTTTGCAGAGTCCCAGGCCTCTAAAATCAACAGCCAGATTGCCAGATGTAGACACAAGTGGAATGCATGCTATAGGCCATAACAACAATAAAGGATTTTGCATGCAGAGTCCCAGCTTCAGTTCTAGGAATCTTAACGAAAAAGCGAGATGAATGAAGAAAATTTAATCAACCATTTGTGAAAGCTTTATGGAAGCAAATGCTATAGCAATGATGAATGAGTGGAAAGACAGAGACCTCTTCAACCTTCAACCTCTTAAGCACAGATATTGAGAGAGAATTTGAAGTGACAAAAGTACTGTACGAGATTGTACATGATTGTTAAGGTCTCAGATACTTAGCTATTATTATACAAGGGGGGAAATCCTTGATTGACTTGATTATTGAATTGTTGAAGGTTTTTAGTATTTTGTAAAACTATGTACATACAGTGCTTTTCCCCTAGAAAAATAGGTGCTGGTACTCACCATGAAGTTGTTACAGTAAGTGTCACACTTTTTAACAACAACAAAAAGAGGTGCCGGTACTGTATACCCTTGATTACCCCGGGGTTGGGGCGGGAAGCACTGTGCACATCTGTTTGAAAAATTAAATGTTGAGTAAGTGGTCACGGGATTTAAATCCTCTAAACTGGATAGTATGTTCAGTAAAAGTAACTCAACAACAACAACAACAAAAGACCCCTCCGCTTGTGTGTGTGTGTGTGTGTGTGTGCGCACACACACACACACACACACACACAGTGTTACCTCGGGTTAAGTACTTAATTCGTTCTGGAGGTCCGTTCTTAACCTGAAACTGTTCTTAACCTGAAGCACCACTTTAGCTAATGCGGCCTCCTGCTGCTGCCGCGCCGCCGGAGCACAATTTCTGTTCTCATCCTGAAGCAAAGTTCTTAACCTGAGGTAATATTTCTGGGTTAGCAGAGTCTGTAACCTGAAGCGTATGTTACCCGAGATAGCAATGTATATATTTAGGGCTTTTTACATCTAGAATGGATAAACATGAGTTTCCACAACCTGCTGAAATGATAACAGAAGAATAAATAAATGGATTGCAATCTGTTGAGCTGTAGTCATATAAGGAAATGCAGCTTCATTTGAAGCTTTTAAAATAGAGCTTTTCCAACCTGTTTCCCTCCAGGTGTTTTGGTCTACAACTCCAGGCTGTGTTGAACTGAAGAGCAGGGCACTTCTCCAACAGCAGGAGTGGATATGCCTCAAAACTCCGCAGTTACTTCTCAAAGCCCTACTGCTTTCACTACATTTTGTTGTGTTTACATTTAACACTAAACTATTGTCTGATGCTACTTGCATGAACAGGAAGGAGCCGCCATGGCCAGCATGAAGACATCTACAGAATTTAGTTCCTTTCCCCGCAAAACCTAGCTTGTCATTATATATGAATTAGAGATCTTGGTTTAAAACAAACACTGCTTATTTAAATTGTCCGCTTTATAACATGTGGTTTTAGTAGGCTTGTTTAGAAATCGACAAGAGTTTGTTTTAAATGAGGATAGCATTAAACTAAACTCTGTACAAAAGTTCTCATGGTTGTACGGAAACAGGGGAGAGAAGAGTGTAACAGCTCATGCACGTAGCTCTAAATGATGGTTTGGTGTGTGAAAACCAGGCCACTATATCCACAGTTAAATGCGACTAATTCAGTGAGTTATTTCGTGTTGCAGTTTTTTTATGGGGAACAAGATATCTCTTGGTGTTTTTTTCCTTACTTTGTTTTCTCTATTGCTTTTGTTAGTAGCCTGTCTGAAAATTAACGAAGGTGAAAATTGCAATCAATTGTGTTGCAAAGGAGCTGATGTTAATCTGGGAGCATTGTTGATGAATAATGGCACAGCTTTAGAAAGGACACTATTCATTAGAACCACAGTATTTCTAAAAGGTGTTTCAAGAAAACTTACTTTGTCAGAAAAGAAAGAAATATTTTCCAAGGCATTTAGTTTTAAACATATTAACATTCATGGGTTTGTACAAAAATACGGTTTAATAAATCCAAGCCCTTATACATAATAGTATGTGCATACTATTTTCATTGAGTACATATTGTGGAATAATTAAAGTGTTCTGACATGGAGAATATTTCCCCAAGTTCTGCACAATTTGCTTATATACAGGTGATATGCATACTTTAATCTTACATGTCTTTTTTTGTGTTGTTATGTATGCCTGTTTCAGTAAAGACCGCCCTTCATGGAGGAGAGGGCTCTCATTAGCTGCTAGCCATGATGGCCATGCTCTGCCTCAAATGCTTCTGAACACCAGTTGCTGCAAACTTCAGGAAGGACAGTATTGTTGTGCTCAGTTACTGTGCTTCTCACAAGAGGCATCTGGTTGGCCACTGTGAGAATAGGACTAGGTGGGGCACTGGATTGCATTATGTTCTTATGCGCTCCATAAAAACATCATCTTCTTGGTGGACATTGAGAAATGGTTGGTGTTGTGCCTTGTCTACAGTTTTGCAGCAAAAATATGTGAATTGCTGGGGTTTTGTTTCCAATTTTTTTCCTGTATGAGTCTACTGCCTTTGCTGCTATTTTGAGATGACGTTATAGCTGTGATTCAGTAGAATATTATCACTGCTGTTTAGTGGCAGAAAGCTTTCTGTCTTTGCACCTATAATTTAACATTCCCTAGATTTGTCAGCCTATAATACAGCAGAGTAAGATGTTGATAGCAGTCAGACTTTGAACTGATACTTTCAAGCATTTTTGCTATGGATGTCGTTCGCAACTCATGTGAAAGACTGGTTGTGTATAATGGAAACTTAGACGAGGAAGGGAGGAATCAAAGTTCATCAGGTACAATAGACAAAGTCCCTTTGTTGCGTATATATTTACGCTAATCTAATGCACCATCAAATCTAATGTGCACCTCAGTTTTCAAAACCTTGAAACCGATAAAGTATTTGCTGGTGCATGTAAATGCGCCGTCGTATCTAATGCGCACCCTAATTTGGCAAAAAAGAGTGTGCATTACATTCAAGTTAGTACAGTACTCAGGTGAAGCTATCAAGTGGTAAACTTTGCTGCCTGAAAACGGCACTCTCAGTTGACTGCGTGACTTAAACACATGGTTGCAGAGACACGCTTAGGCTTCATTTTGGCTAGCCGTGAGAGGAGTGCTACTCTGATCGGTTGAGTGGATCTCATGGGTCTCTCTCAAAGAGATTCCCACTCAACTGATCATTGCAGCTTCTCCCCCCGCCCCCACCCTCTCAGCTGTTAGTTTCCATTGTGAGGAAAGGATACCGTGATTCATTTTTACACCTTCGTTTCTTTTCTGTAACATTTGTATCAGCCCTTATGTTAACGCTTGTTAGAAATAATACTATTAATAGTTAGTAATAATTAGGCGGTTCTTGGAAAAGTCATCAGGTCGACATGGTAAGAACATTTTCTCAATTTGCAGCCCTGCCCCTCTGCATGTCTATTCAGAATCCAGAGCCACTGAGCTTATTAAGTAGCACGTGTATTTAGGATTACAGAATAGACTAAAAGTAGGATGGCAGCGTTTGGGTTTTTCTGCTTGTTGCTGTAGCACACAACTATCGATTTTGGGAAGCATCCTGGGAAGAAAGGTACAGTATGTTTGCATAATTAATACAGGAAGCCATCCATGTGACTCAAAGCCCATCATGTTTTTACTCGGAGAGGCGGTGGTCATGTGGACTGGCAGCGGCAGACATTCCCTGCCTGTTTCTGTGCTCTATAGCCACAGAATCAACCCTAGCTATCTAGGTGTGCTGTTTCAAGTAGTGTGAGGGGTTCTCGCAAAGTACGGTATATCATAGACCGTATCATTGATGGTCTGTGATACACTTTGTGGGCATCTTTTGTGGCAACTTCTAAATGCCTGCTGGAAACTTTTCTTTTCTGCCAGTCCTATGCCAGTCCTTCCACAATGGTTTAATGATATTTGTTTTTAAAGTTTTATGCTTTGCTTGCATAGGTTTTTTTTTTACGTTTGTATTGCTGTAAACTGGTTTGAAATATTTTTACGCTGTAGCAGTATATAACCACTTCTTTTTATAAATAAATAATAAACACGATACATTTTAGATAATGTTATATATATAAAGTTGTGTGTAGGGTTTTTTAAAGGTGGTACCATAGGATTCTCGTTGCCTGTGATTAACATGTTTTATTTCCTCACTTCTTTGCCTTCTTTGGGTGTAGGAGAAGAGGCTGTGATAAGGTATTAAGAGGCAGTGATAAGCTTTCCCCTCTCCTAGGAAGGCTTTCCATTGATATTGTGTTGGCATAGTTGTGAAGCTCTCAATGCCTTATTTGAGCTGTACCTTGATTAGCATCGAGGTGAAAGTCGCTCCCCTTGCTCTTTAGAAATTATTGCTACTATGCAGCCTTAACACAAGTAGAGCCATTATTGTGGTATTTACCTATTGGGCTAAAAGACTAGCTTAAGCAAATGACATGTATTTGATCTGACTAACTTCCTGCCTTCCATGCTGGGTGATTGATATAGAAATGCCTGCCAGGTGTCTTAAGCTGAAATCTTAGGCACATTTAACTGGGATGAAGTCCGACTGAATTTCAATGGTGTTTATTTCTCAGTAGACGCAAATGGGACTATGCTGTACAAAATGTATTTGACTACTTCTATAAAATTGGGGAAAGCATGAATTATACTTACTGAACACTTTTCATTTTGTGTATTTTATTTTTTTCCTCCTAGGATGAATAAAAGATACTTACAGAAAGCCACAAAAGGAAAACTGCTAATAATAATATTTGTTGTAACACTGTGGGGCAGAATAGCATCTGGGGCAAACCACCACAAAGGTAAGAAATTGCACGGTATGGTACTGATGTGGCACCTATCTGCAAACTCCTTGCTTCAAGGTGATAATAGTTTAATGGTATTATTATTATTATTATTATTATTATTTAAATCATGTGATTTTTCTTTGTTCATTGGCTCCTGTGGGTTGTTGTTTTATGTCAATGTGTTGACAAATCAGTGTTAAGTAATGTTTTCTTTAAGTAATGTTGCCTTAGTTTCCTGCTATTGTGTCCTGAAATAATTTTATGTTAATCCTTTTTAATAACTTTCTTTTTTTAATCACCATAATTTTGTTTTTCTTATCTGAAGATGGTAAACTTGAAAAATTGAGCAAGCTTATAATAAAGCTGTTTCTCCCATAAAAAAATGTTCATCAAAGAGTACATAGAAATACTGTAAATGAGTTCATGAAATGAGCCTCGTAAAAAACCATCTTGAGTAACACGTGGGCTGCTGTAGCAGTCCAATTATCCATGCCAATGAACTCTGAAGAGACATTGTGTGCGTGCTGAATAGTCGTGTCTCCATTCTCAATAAGACCTTAGAGTGTTCTTCTCTGGTGTCTACAGAAATAGGGCTTCTCCCTTATTGCAGTGTACTCTTTCAGTTGTCACTATAGAATTATGCTTACAGTTCTGACAGCTTTTAGCAGCTTGAAAGTAATACCCTTTTTTATTTTTACTTTTATGACTAGGAACTCTTCTCCAGGGAACAATATCCGTTGATTTATGGATTAATAGGAAACAGCTCTCTTGTTATACCTAATCAAAAACACCTTGAGAAGCTAGTAATAGTTTTTGCTCTACAATACAGTCCTAAAGTTTATTTCTCATTTTGAGGCGCCTGTGTACATTCTCAGGATTCAAGCTTTGAAAATTTGGCTGTGGTTTAATTAAAGTTATGGAGAATGAAAGGGGAAGGAAAGATTTGGAATTAGTAAGGATTTAGCATCAGTAAGGACCAAAATAATAAGAAAAAAACCCCATGGAAAATCCATAATCAGTTCTCACGTTTCCTCCCCTTTAAAAAGCAACTGCTGAAGTGTTGGGATAAATGTGGATAAAGGTTGCAGTGCTGGGAAACATTTTATGTTTTCTTCCACCCACCCCACATCAGTTTTCCTTATCTAATTAACAGCTCTTGGAGCTACTGTTTGACCCACTGAAGAAGACATATATGGCTTCCATATCGTGTCACTGCCTTCTTCCCAGCTCAGCAGATTAGAGGTGAAACAACACCAACCAATTTGAGAGAAGGATTTGATTGCTTGCATGCATACTGTATACATGCCCTTGACTGGCGCACTTGACTTGTTGAACACATTTCAAAAGGGTTGGCTACCATTGTAGTAAGACCTGCAAAGGAATAGGTACGTCTTCAATTCATTTGAAAAGCTGCAGTTGTGATTGAAAGTCAGAAGCCAACCCATGCACAGGTCAGTATGCATTATGTCTGTATGCCATAATGTGACTGGCTCAGCACATAGCTGCATGGCTGAAAGTCAGCAATGGCTGATGAAAACCCATAGGTGCCACAGAATCAAACAGGTTGTAAAAAAAACAAGACTATGAAGACTATTATTCCTACAATCCTGCATTAAGACTTTAACACAGCCAAAACTATGGATTAAAAAAACCTCTGGCTTCCAGTGGCTTCAAATATTTTCCATGGAAATGGTCAGCAACAGGCACCCAGTTGTCAGTCATGTGGGCCACTTATATTAATTTTTGCTATGTAGTTAAGGAAAGCAAAAGGCCTTATTTTACTTCCAAGGCAGCCTCATGTTGTGATAAATACTATTATAATAGCATTGCCTCATATGCTGCTTTTCTGAACAAACCGTGTTGGACTATACTGTTTTGTTAATAATGCTTGAGAACTTCACAACTGTGCTGAGCGTCTACAGTTTCTTAAAAGTATAAAATATATATTCTCTGTTACAGCTCTAACCACATAATATATTATAGGGACTCACAAACTGGAGTTACAGCTGTTTTTTTTGGGGGGGGGGGGGGGTTGGCCATATTGTTGACTTAATAGCAGTTAATGTACATAGCTGCTATATAGCATCACAGCATCCAGCTGTCTTAACAATGCTTTTATCAACAAGGATATTTAAAGAAAATGCTCGTTTATGCTTACTAGGTGTCCTTTTCTCATTTATGCACTACAGGGGCTAGAATTGGGGTTTATAGTACTGCTGCTGTCTCTGGCCGCAGACCCTGCCTCTTGGCACACTGAGCAAAAAAAAAGGTCAGGGTAAACTGTGCAGTCCAGTATTGAACTCAGCAGCAGCTGACACAGAGCTGAATTAATCATATTCATACTGAAAAATTGGAACAGTTTTATTGTGTTCCCTTGCATGGCTGCTGTTTCATTTCACCCAAAATGTCATTTCATCCAAAGCCCAAACCTAGGGTATTCAAACAGCTGTCATCTCAAATGTGCAATAGTGATGTGCTGTCTGGTCTACATCACAGTGTTCCAATGGTGCCCTGCTGATTTCATCTTCTATATTCTCTCAGATTCTGTTATCTTTGCTCTTCGTATACCTGGCAGATGTTCTGGGGCTAGCCATGTAATTAAGTACCCAAAAGTTTCCTTCTTCCAGATGCCTTATTTTCCTCAGTAGTCATTCCTTAGAAATGCAAAAGCAACCTTCAGCCTTGTCAATGCCTAATACTTGGACTTACTACTTTTTGGTTTTTCCCTGAAACTTCTACTGCTAATGGTTCCCATTTTCAGAATGCCTCAGAAGGAAACGTTTTCTGTTGCTAATTTACTTCTTGGCAATGGGAAGTTTTCAAAAAAATAATAATCGGCAAGATTGTCAGTTTCACTGAAGACTTGCTTCATAGCTCAGTTGGTTAGAGTTTGGTGCTGATAACACCAAGGTTACAGGTTTGATCCTGTTTGGGACAGCTGCATATTCCTGCATTTTGCAGGGGCTCCCTTCCAACTCTTATGATTCTATTAGGCAGTTTGTGGGAAGGATCTGTCAGGCCTACCAAGGCTTTTTAGATCGGTCAGCTGAGGGTGAAGACTCAGAGTTGGATCCCTTCGGGACACAGCTGTCAACCTTCCCTTTTTTTGCGGGAAATTCCCTTATTCCAGCACCGTTTCCCGCTGCTTCCTGCTGCTATCCCGGATTGTTAGATATCCCATAGACTGTCCCCGGGACAGGTGAGGCTGCTGATCCCTTATTTTCGAGGCTGCTGTTCCCTTACTTTCAAATCAGAAAGTTGACAGCTAGGCTTCTGGAGATGCAGCAAAAAGTACACCAGACATGTATGTATATACGTCAATCAACACATGGCATGTCACGATTGCCCACCTTGCTTGCTTTTCAGTCTGCCTACCTGCATTTCCGTTACTGGTGCTACTGCTATCTCCTCATTTGGTGTGAGAAAAATCCAGGAGGAGGGAGTGTTTCCTCTTGAAGCACGAAGAGAGTGTCATGAGACAAAGGTTCTTGAGAGCAGAAGCAGTAAGACCTACAAGGCCTACACAATCACTCAAGCCTGCTAACTGTTAACAGCAAACTGCTAAGTCACTGCAACTCGCAACTCATCTTGAGAGATGACTCATTCTCCCTATAAAAGTAGCCAGCCTCTGTGTGTCTCAGCCAGTGTGTGTGTTGTGTTGTTGCAGACACAGGGGCTCCAGGACTAGTAAATCAGTAACTAAGACTGTGCCTCTGTGAGGGCCTCTCAGATAGCTGCAATGAGACTCTGTGTATGCTCTTTAACTATGCTGTTTATCAACAACTTTGTTTTGTCAAGTAAAAGTTTTATTCTGTTTATGAAGAAAATTCTGTGTTGATTAATTTACACAGATTGCCTGCTCTCTCCAACCACAAAATGTAGTAGAGGGGTGGAAACCCATCGCGTCTTACTTTGAAAGGTGGGGTGCCACATTTGGTGGTGGGGTGCTTTGTTAACTTTTCTTAGTTGGAGAGGGAGAAGAAAGTGGCTGTGGAAGGAAACAGGCAGGAAAGGCATTTGAATCGCTGGTAGGTCCATTTCTCTTTTCAGCCGAGAAGTCAAAACCACAAAGTGGCTACATAGCACACTAAGTCTTTTGTCTTCCACGTGCTGTTAGCAATGCCTATAGGTGTGCTACTGCTTTTGTTTAAATGGTGCAATTTTCTTTTAGGCACCGTAGGCAAGACACCACTGTTGGTGGCTATCAGGCTTACTTCAGAGAAGTCACCAGGACCACAGACTCAGCAGATGTGAATGGCCTGTTTGATTGTTGAGTAACAATATAATAATTAGCTCAAATAACAAACAACTGTTATGATGATCACGACAATAATGATTATGCATTCTCAGAGCCAAATCATGTTTCTAAAGGCAAACATAATAGTTGCAGGACATAAATCTTGCTAAAGATCATGAATGTCACTAAAACCAACAAATTTTTACCTCAGAATTCAAGCATTGGCTCCCTTCTGGCTTATAACTTCAGTCTAATAAGTATACAGTATTGACATTTAGGTCGGCCTGTATGTTTTCTGGTCCTATGTATGGCTTTCAAGGAAATACACACTTAAGGGTAGCTTGACTGGTGGCAAATGGGAGAGATAAAAAATAACCATAAATTTGCTCCCGACTATCAGCAGCATTTCCCAAAGCGCTGAAGTATTGTCTCAGCACAGCTATATGAGTGACTACAGACTTTTTTTTTTAAAGCATTGCTTCACACTTGAAGGTTACAGCAGGCCTACTTTTAAATTACATCAAGGCTGTGATGCAGAGGAAACAAAGTTGAAGCTTGTGTCATTAGTGTTATAGTATTACAGCTAATCTTATACCCCATATGACCTTTTGGGTCTTGCCCTGTGTGAAGAAATGCATATTCTACCTACCCCACATTGACAGAATATGTATCTCCCACAGTGTGCATGTACATCTCTTTCCTTGCATGAGACCTAGAAATGGAAGAAGAAAGTACCGATGTCTTGTGCTTTCCTTCTTGCTGCTTCCTTTGAATATCTGAAGCAGAAGAAACCGTACAAAGTTTTTCTTTTCTACCTCTCACACTCTTGCCCTTTTGCTGTGTATTTTGTTTGCTTTTTCTGGGCCAAGAGAGGCATGAAATAGGTCAGCTTCAGCACTGGATAATAATTGAATATTATAAAAATGGCAGAATGGCGCAAAGACTGTTGGACCACATTGCATTTAATTCTTTCAGGGTTTTCCGTTTCTGGCCTATATACTTAAGCAAAGGATGTTTTAACATCCAGAGGCGAAAGCTGCCGAGCTAGAGTTTATTGACACTGACTTTCTTGGTTTAGCAACACTGTCTCTCTTGGTTTGATAAAAAATGGATCCATCAATTCACAGTTCAAATTGGGCACCAGCCCCAAAAAGGGGTGTGCATACCTGTGCTTATTCACAGCAATGTTTATTAGTTCCTTGGTAGATTCAGCTAATATATCTGTGTATGTTATCTCTGCTGTCAGAGTATTTTCTATTACCTTTTAATCTCACCTTATGAAATAGATATCTCCTCCCCACTGGACATTTGTGAATTTGTACTGTTTGTTAAAGAGAAAGATACCTGTGTGGATAAGCAAAATAGGTGCTTACTTAACAGAGAGAATTCACCAAACTCTTGAGAGGGAGCATCCTGCAAGCTTGCCCTAGGATAATCAGATTTAAAAAAATCACCCAAAATTTAAGAGCCTAAGGATACACATCTTTAAATGTGCCTGTCAGAAGTATCTTTGTTAACGCCTTCTTTCAATAAAGTTGTGTCATGTATGATGACATGCAGAGAGGCAGGAACTGAGAGAGATGAGATTATGAAGAAGAAGGGAGAACAGTCTGAATTAGTTCCACAATAAGGAGCTTTTTCATTCAGGGGGGAAAAAAAAACACCCTCATTTGTTTTCTAAGAATTCTTTTCTGGCTAATAATGTTATGTGAACTGATGGTGCTGCATGCATCTTCCTGACTGAGGATGTAGAAATGGTAGCTCCTAATACAAGCCATGGTGGACACCGCTTGAAAATTGAAATTCACCACTCCCCAGACTAACCCACCTGGGAGCAAGAAACATGTGTGTGTGTGTGTGTGTGTGTGTGTGTGTATCTGGGAAACAATAACCACTGAAAAGTCGTATTGGCAATTAAGCAGCATATAAATAACTAATAAATCATTGGAAAGTATAATTATCAAGAGAGCTGACCGAAAAGGTACCAAACAAAAAGCTGCCTTGGTTGGATGTACTGATCATGTAGTTTATAGCAATCGGCAAGAGGAAGAGGTTTAACCTAGTAAATAAATAATTGTATATAAGCCCCCCAACTTTCCTAAGATGCAAAATAACTTGCTTGCTATCTAGCTAGCTAGCCAGCTGGGGAATAACAAAGAAAGGATAGAGATTCCTGCCCCTTCTCCAGCAAACCAGCATTTCTGTACTGCATAATAGCTCCACCAACCTGCTTGCTTGCTTGCTTATATGCACTTCTCTGTTCCCTCTACCTATCATGCAAGTAGGAAAATATGAAGAGCCTTCCCTGCTGGATCAATGCAAAGACCTATCTAGTTCAGAAGACCCGACATCAACACTGCGATTCCCAGCAACTGGTATTCAGAGGCATACCTCTTGCAACAGTGAACACAGCCATCACGACAGCCTTGCGTTTCAGTAAAGCACTGCATTAAAACCATTTGCACATATGCATACAAAGCACCTGCTGTTCATGCCTGGACTGTTGAGCGCCGGCTGCACATGGACAGAATTTCACAGCATCTCATTTTACATTCTGAGCCTGGGAAGAACTTTTGGAGAAAGCGCCTGTCAGGAAACTGCCAGTGGCTCAAAGGGGAGAGATAGAAGGGCAGTTGTGTTACAGGGAGCCTCCGAACATCTTGTGAAGCAGTTCATCTTCCGGTGAGGAGGAAAGCCCCACCTAATGGAGAAGAGGTGCAAGGACCAGAGGATGCTAGGAAGAGCCTTAACACCGAGCCTAAGCAAGCCGGAGAGGCGGGAGCACGCCCCTGCCAGCATCCATCCTGCGCAGTAGTCTGAGGCGCAGGGAGGAGCTGAAAAGGCTGGGGATGATGAGACTTTTATGTTGCGGGAGGTACAAAAACAGACCAATCCTGGATTCTGCTAGCGATTGAGCCAGACATGAACTTATGACGTTCTTCACTGTAAATAGTTTGCGCCAAAATAAAGCCTGTAAAAGACAGGTGGGAGTCTTGCCTGGTTACTCTCGAGCAACTGCAACAGCACCTGACAGCGCCATTCATAATATATCAGAGCATTTACAAGCTGGGCAAGTTTGTTCACAGCTAATTTCAAACTTTGGGGACATCAGCTGAGGAGGACATCTATACAGTGGTACCTCGGGTTAAGTACTTAATTCGTTCTGGAGGTCTGCTCTTAACCTGAAACTGTTCTTAACCTGAAGCACCAGTTTAGCTAATGGGGCCTCCTGCTGCCGCCACGCTGCCAGAGCACAATTTCTGTTCTCATCCTGAAGCAAAGTACTTAACCCAAGGTACTATTTCTGGGTTAGCAGAGTCTGTAACCTGAAGCGTATGTAACCTGAAGCGTATGTAACCTGAAGCGTATGTAACCTGAGGTACCACTGTATTCTGTATTGTATGGAAGATCTAAGTGCTTTAAGGAACACAGCTTCCATCACAGTAAGAGGCACTAGTTTTGTCGCAGTGTGGCATGTTGTTACACATCAGGATATAACTGTATTTCATGTTAGAAAGAAGTTCCATGTTTTCAGTAGAGTTTTGGGAACCTTTTAAAACAGAGCTATTGGGGTTAGGATAGAACCTATCCACAAACAAAACCCATGATAGCAGAAGGTTGTTTGGTGCCTTCTGCAAGCATATACAGTGTGTGTGTGTGTGTGTGTGTGTGTGTGTGTGTGTATGTATTCAACAATCACCTGTCTCCCTGCTCAGGCCACTTTAGTTCTTCGACTTTATTTAGGTATGCTATTGATTCATCAGGCCTATGACTTAGAGACTCAGTATTTATATGGGATCGATAATACGGAGGGAAGGTGATACCAAGGGAGATAGCTTTAAAAGAGAGGATTTCACAAGACTAGCGGTGTGTCTTGTTAGCCCCCTTCTCCCCCCCTGAAGGTCTGAGTAGAGCTATTCCCCTGACTATGCTCATCAAACAGCTTTGCCCGAGGCCTGCTGAATGAAGTTGAACTTTAAAAATTAAGACTTTTCCCCCCAGTGAGCAAGCTTAGGTGTAGGATAGCCTACGAAGCTTTTTCAAAACTCCATTGAGTTAGGGAAGTCTTCTGAAATGTCTGAAATTATGCAGAAACAGCTGAAAAGTAAAATATTAAAAATGAGCACAGTATTTTTAAAGGGGGTTGTTTATACGTTTTGGGAGGTGTATTTAAATATGGAGAGGGAGGGTTATTCTAGTTTAATTGAGGGCTTATAAACACTCCTAAGTTTCCTGTGCTTTCCAAGCACAGGTTTGAGAGGTCTTTTGTCTCACCGTTTTCCCCAGGAAAATGTGCTGTTTACCACTGAATCAGAACAAAAGTCAATTGGATTTTCTGCAGATTGTCTTGTGTTCCAATTCAGCGGTAAAGAATGGCTGAGCCCTGGCCACACTTGCTTTACACCATTTCCAAAAATGCAGTTGCAGCTACTTTAAGAGAAATGTTATGGACCAGAAGAGGGCATCCATACTTTTAAAGTATGGAGGAGTGAAAGAGATGACCATACAAATCATGCAGTTGTAAACAAATCAACTTAAACTCGATCTGAAACCACAAGAAAGAGACGAATGGATTTTATTTACTAATAATTAAATTTCTTTGATCCCAGTAGCTATTGCTCGGTGCGCATCCTGCAAAAAATATTTAAACAAAGCAAAAACAAAAATAACAATAAGGACATGGAAATGTTACATTTCTTCTCAGTCATTTGAAATGTTACATTTCATCTCAATCAAGTGTGTCTGCAAGTATTGGATCAGTGCCTGGAGGCGGCAAAGGGCCAATAAGGGCCAATAAAAAAAATGGAGGCACTGTTGATAGGTGTTTTCTGTGGCAACCTGTTCTGGATCAGATTGCACTCCTTTAGAAGGAACAGTTAGCGGAGGGAAATAATATTTCTTTCTACTTAAGTCTAATGGCTCATGCTTCCTTTCAGTACTTTTTTTTTTTTTTTTTTTTTTTAAGAGGGTACAGATATGCAGATATGCAGGAAGTGGGCTTCATGCTCACATGTCTCTAGAACTTGGAGGAAGTCTTCGTCCAGATTAAATTCAGCTTGTCTGCACTATCATTTGCTACTGAGCTGTTGCCATTATGTTCCTATGACACGGAGCCCATCGAAGTCTAGTTCGCACTAATAGCCTCTGGACAGGACTTGGTTGTAAACATGGAAGAGAGGTGTTATATTTCGCTTTAAATTTAATTCTCTGATCAATATTGAAAGAGTGATTAATATGAGCATATGCAACATGTTCATGATGGTTTACTGCCTGATGTTAATCTGATGTGATTCTCTCTTTGGCCTATACACTCCCGTGGATGATTCCAACAAATTTAATTGTGGTGTTATATTTTTCATGCAATGACTGTGTTAACTGAATTTTGACACAGGCTGATGTTAGAAAGTGTTCCTGCTTAATGCTTAAAAATTACCATGTAAACTGAAGTGGTACAGTCCTCCATACGAGGACTGCATCAAACATTTCTAATTTTCAATAGGCTTGTCTCTCATGTTTTTACTTGAAATGTGCCTCAGTTCAGTGTAAATATTAGTTTTTGGTACAAAGCTGAGCGATGATCCAGAATGATACACTTCTGTCGTATTTGTATTCGATGATATTTGCTGTTTACATTCAGGCGATTAAAAACAACAACACATAAAACATATGATCCATACTGCCAATAAAATAAGGTGGTTTATCCCATAAAGCCGCAGCCTGTCTGCTGGAGTATTAAAGAAAATACAAATGATTTCTGCCAGTTTATTTTCAACACTCCTTCAAATCTGAAGGTGGCTTCTTCTTGCTGAGCTCAGACTTTGATGGGCGTGTGGCCCATCAAAAGAGAGAAAACAATGAACAATGTATGTGGTAAGCATTACTTTTATGTCTCAGGATGAGATTTGCAACTTTCACCATTTGCATTTCATTTGAAACGGAATCAGACTATTGGTCCACCTACCTCACAAATGTCCACACCGATTGGCTGTGGCTCTGCACAGTTTCTGCCAACCCTACCTGGAGATGTCTGGGATTAAACCTGGGACCTTTTTCATGGAAAGCAGAGATGTTCTACCACTGAATTATGAGCTCCCACCCCACACCCTGTACCAGTCTCCCCCAACCTACTGCCTATCAGGCATCAGGGAATCCAATCTCTCCCCCCCCCCCATGGCAGGCTGCCAGGAATAGATAGACAAGGAAAGCTCTTAACGACGTCTTTTATTCAATATTCACAGAGAGAGGCTTAGAAAGGCAGCCTCTTGGAGTAATGGTGTTGCTCCAAGTAATCTACACCCCTTCTCTCCTCAATCGTCAGCAGCAGCACCCACCTTACGGTGGCCGCTTAGGGCCATTTGCCTCCGAGCCCTTTACTCTCCTACTTTCAATGCTCGCCAAGTCCTGGGAGAAGGAGGGTCTGGAATGCTTTCTAGTGATAATGTGTCAGCAGCTCTGCTTCCCCCTCCTCCTTTCCCATCATTTCCCAACTTTGCTCCCCAGCTACCTCTGAGCTGTGACCTTCCGCAAACCACTGCTTATAAACCTATACTGTCTTCCTCTTCTCTGGAAGGTTCAGGAGAGGGAGGCAGTCTCCATCCTTCCTCCTCCATCCAGTCCCTGAGACTGCCCTTCCGATGTTTTGGCCTACAATTCACTAGGTTTGGGAAGTCAGCGCCATATGAATTCTGTTGATTTTAAATGTGTGAGTGTATGTTTCTTCTCGCAGAATGATGCCCCATCTTTGGAGCACCTTTCTTTGGCAGATTTGTGAGGTACCTGTATTATTTTCATTGCAGCAATACCTTTATTTGTGGTTCGAGGACCCGACCCCCGCGCCGTGGAAATGAATAGACAAGGACATGTGATATATGGTTTTTGGGCATGGAAAAGGCCACAACTTTATTGGTTACAGCAGTGAAAAGGTATTGGCTTAGGCATTGGATGTCCACCACAGGGGTTGAATCACCAGTGGGCGGAGCCTGTTGATGATAATACAACTATAAGCTCTCCCCTGATGTCACCGAGGGTCGTGCCATGGCCTCCCGCCAAGCAGGCATCGGACAGAATACACGACCGCCGGATTCCTTTAACAGAATACCCAAAATTGAAGGCTTAGGCGATAGCCTTCCAACACACACCATAATGCAATAATCCAATGCCTAACCTACCCACCAATACCACGAAAGTTGTGACGGTTGCTACGAGGCAGGCGAAAAAACCCCATGGCCTACTGCCATGTGGAAAAACTCCTACCAGGCCCCCCGACTAACCAGGGCGACCAACCTAAGGTCCATAGCAAGGCCAAGACCCTAAGCTGAAGGGAGTGGAGGGTGGGTGACTCTTGGCGAGACGAAGAGGAAAGAGGCGTGGAGAGGGCTGGCGCTCCGATTTAAAGCTCCCTGGACACGCCCCCCAGCAGCACCCGATTGGGTGCCGGTTGGTGGGCGGGCGCCAGCCAGGTAAACTAAGGAAGCAGGGGGCGGTTGCCCCCTGCTAGGGCGGAGCTCGGGCTCCTGCCCACAACCACTCCCCTCTCAGGGAGGAGAGTCCTTACCTCACCAAAGCTGTCAAATTATTCTCTTCTAATACAGTACCTTTTGTTGTTTTTTGTTTTAGTATTTATGAACTACTGATTATTGCTGCTGCTTGTCCTTGTTTTATTTGTGATTTTTTTATTTAAAAATGTAATGTTCTGATTTTCTCAGGTATGTAGGTTGGTTGTTTTATAATTATATGTTGCTTTTGAGACTATTAGTTGAAATTCATAAGTGAAACAAATCCATTTTAAGGTATCTAGGTGAGGCAAAAAATTAAGATATTCATACTAAAGGGGATTTGAAAATTAAGTTTTTTGACAAATGTGTTTTGGAAGAGACATCCACATTTGCTATAAACGTTGATGCTATTTTTGGATTCCCAGGGCTCACATTATTTATACTGCCCAGCAAATTATGATTTGTAACCTCCACCATGAAAGGTAGCCGCAACCCTTAAAAGGAGAAGTGACAGGATTCTGCCAGCAACATTTACTGACCAATACTGAAAGAGTGCGTGAATGAAATTATCTTTGCTAAGCCAAAATGGATAAAGTCAGATGGCTGAAAATGCTGCTGGTCCAACGGATTCTACATGAAGTGCTCCGTCTGGTTGATTGATTTTTTTCTAAAGTTTGGGTGCCCAGATGAATCTGAGCCAGCTATTTCTATTAATCCAGCGCATTTCCCTCCCTACCACTTAACTGAGATAACTGACCACAAAGTCAAGTTCTGCATATCTTTGGTGCACGTTGGATATCTCAATCTTTTCTGTTGACCGTTAGGGAGCTTTCTTCCTGAGATTGCAATTACAATACAGTTATCCTTGATTTTTTGCCAAGGGGGCAAAAGTCTTTGTGTGCAGATGGCAGTAACTGGTGGTTGGCAGCGAAGATGATGAATGAGATTTATTCCTGGCACAGTGCAGCAGGTTTGGCAACATCACCATGGCAAACTATTCATTAGCTGGTTGTTTGTCTTCTTCTAAAGGTTGAAAAGGCACTTTTTCTGCAGTGTGTTGTCATAAGAACTCTCTTTGCCATCCTCCAGCCACCTGGACTAAGTAGGCTAATTGTGTTGCAGAGGCAGCTCTTCCAGCCTCAATATCTTCGAGTTTAACACATATCAAGACCCATTTTGGGGCTTCTAAAACTGCTTTCCATGAACATACCAGGCGGTATTTGTAGAGGCATTGGGTGCCTGCAGTTAGAAATATGCATATTTGCTATATCTTCCCATTGCCACACTTCTAACCCTGTTGGAGCAAAGCAGAGACATCACCTTGCCAACAAAGGTCCGTATAGTTAAAGCCATGGTTTTCCCAGTAGTCATGTACGGAAGTGAGAGCTGGACCATAAAGAAGGCTGATCGCCAAAGAATTGCTGCTTTGGAATCATGGTGTTGGAGGAGACTCTTGAGAGTCCCATGGGCTGCAAGAAGATCAAACCTATCCATTCTGAAGAAAATCAGCCCTGAGTGCTCACTGGAAGGGCAGATCCTGAAGCTGAGGCTCCAATACTTTGGTTACCTCATGAGAAGAGAAGACTCCCTGGAAAAGACCCTGATGTTGGGAAACAAGGAGAAGGGGACGACAGTGGACGAGATGGCTGGACAGTGTTCTCGAAGCTACCAGCATGAGTTTGACCAAACTGCGGGAGGCAGTGGAAGATAGAAGTGCCTGGCGTGCTCTGGTCCATGGGGTCACGAAGAGTCAGACATGACTAAACGACTAAACAACAACAATGTGATAATTCATAAAGCACAAAAGCAATCCCCCATGTTCTCCTGTTATGTGGCATTGTTGCCTATTTATTGTTGCAGCACTTAGCCAAAAATGCCTTCCTACTTATGCAGCCCTGTTTGCAAGCTGCAAAAGTGGGGTGGCATTTTCAGGGTTTTGAGGTGAGGGTGGAGGAAGGCAAATACTTAAAATAGTTATAGTTGGGAGAATGGGGCTTTTGTGAACACAAGTGGTGGCTGTGGCTCTCCCCCCTTCACTTTTTAAAGTTAGTTGCTCTAGTATCAGAAGCAGTGATGGAGCTATGATCAGCAGCCTTGCGGACTGCCATATCCCTGCACGATGCCTCTGATTCATCATAATGTAGCATTATTTTAGTGATATTGGGATGAAGAGAAGACGGTGACCGCTGTCTTTTCTTCCCTCAATGCTACTAGAATGACAAAAAAAAAAAAAAAAAAGGTTGGTGAAGCTTTGAAAAGCATCTATGTAAAACAATTTATGATAATAGTTTTTCTTTTAATCTGTAAGTTGCCTTTTCTGCCAAGCAATTAACAAAATAAAAGTAATTTCCCGCAGTTAATAAATTTCTTTTAAAATGTGCTGAATCTTGTATATCTATATCTATATCTATCTATCTATCATCTATCTATCTATCTATCTATCTATCTATCTATCTATCTATCATCTATCTATCTGTCTATCATCTATCTATGAGAAATGGAAGCTGTCTTTATATGTGAAATATACTTATTGAGATGGCTGTTCCATGGAAGCATTGTACAACATCTTGCTGCATGAATCAGAGTTATCACATGAAGATTTACTGTACCATTTGAAGTGACCCCTAGAAGCTGCTTGCTGTGTTGTTGGATTTTCTCCACTCAGTCGTAGAAATCCATATGGTAGACTGCTCACATTTTACATCTATTTTTCATGCATAATGGGGTAGGCACAAAAGCCTGAAATGCTAGAGACTATTTGAACTGGCTTCTGTACAAGATCCATAAGCTCTAAGGCACGGGTGTCAAACACAAGGCCCGCGGGCCGAATCCGGCCCGCCAGACCTCGTCATGTGGCCCGTGTAGTCTGGTCTATATATATATCTGTGAGGGAAGCTTGGGCTGCGGTGCGCGCGCAGGGCGCCTCGGGTCCCTTCTGCGCAGGGGCAGGCGCAGGCCTCCCCCTCCTCCAGCTACCTAGCTGAGACTTATTTGACACGGCGAGGGCGGGGTTGGATATGGGAGGCCGCTGCTGCTGCTCGCAACTTCTTTTCGGGCTCGCCGGGGTGAAATAAGTCCTGGCGGGAGTGCAGCGCGCCTGCGCGAGGTGGAACGCGGAGAAGGGCAGAGCCGGCTTCGCGTGCGTTGGAGAGAGGGAGACCGAGAGCGCGCTTGTGTTTCGGGAGCGCGCCCTGTGAATACTCGGGGCGGCGTGCTTTTGCTTTGCTTTTCTTTATTTATTTCTTTAGGCGCGTTTCCGCGCTGCCCAATGAACAGCATCCTCCGCCTCTGGGGATTCGTGATTCAAAAGCAAATTCGATACGCAAGTGCATGTTTTGTAAATAACGTCAGGCGCGGCTTCCGCAGGGTGTGCGTTGCAAAAATTTATATATGGGGGGAAAGCTGATAAGGAATTGGTTTATTTTTTAGGGTATTTACACATCATGCAATTTTTCCCTCAATGTTATTACAGGGTCCGGCCATCAGTTCCCACCCTCCTCAAAGGTTTAGGGTAGGTAGCAAAGGGGGGGAAATCCAAACAAATGCTCGATTAAAAATTGGGGAATGAGAAAAATTAAAACCTGCACATCTTGTGTAACTTAAACACCAAGCCAAGCAGGAAACAATTTTTATGTTCATATATGTATTCAAATGAAATCAAGGTGTAGTGTTCCATGAGCCAGAAGCTTTGCATTACTTAATCCAGCTGTTAAAGGTGTCATGGGCTTTGAAGACACTCGAACTCGAACCAGCCCTTTGAGGGTGACCAAACTGCTGATGCGGCCCCCGGTGAATTTGAGTTTGACACCCCTGCTCTAAGGCCTCGTTCCCATTCCTCAACTAGCATTGATTGCTCCCCCTGCCCCAAATATATTCCAAACCCACTTTTTAAATGTTCAGTTTTGTTCTCAGATGGGGGCACACCTCTGCACACATTAACTGCAGTCTTGCCAGTACAACCAAGTCTTGAAGCTGGCAAGGCAACAATAGCTACAATCACACCAGAAATGGTAAGAAAGCTTCAGAAGAAGGAGCACAACAAACCACATTTTATGGTGAGCTTTGAAGAACAAAATGATGAAGTGCACCCAGTCATTTTGACAGAACTTCAGAATTTGCTCATGGATGATCCCATTACCCCACATTTTTGGGGGTGGGGATCAGGATGCCAAAAATTAACTCATTACAGTTGCTGTGGTGAGTGTCCCTTCACTCTATAGCTTAAATCTGGATGTGAGAGGGGTCAAAGGATGAGAATGGCGTCTTGTCCCTGCAATTGCCTCCAAAGTTGAGCAGAACCCTGCTCTTTCCCAGGTGCAAAGTCAATGGCAAGCACAAATTTTGGCTGACCCCCTGCTTGTAACATGCCCATAACACGTAGAAGCCAATGCACAAGTTCTAGAATCCAGGGTAATTGGTTGGTACTTTGCTATATAGAGAATGGGTTGTAGCCCATTTCCATGGAAAGTGGCAGGATGAAAGAAAAACCTTGGACCCATGCTTAGATGAAGTGTGGATAAGCCCAGAATATATTTGTTCCTAAAATGTAAGCCTCAATCTTCAATGATCAATGAAATTCCCAGAGTGGCTTACGAGAGAGAGAAAAGCATCAGCAGCATATATTGTAAAAGAAATACATGTATTTGACCTTTTTTATATATTTACCAAAGAAGACTTATTTTAATTTTTTATCTGGAGTATCTATGTCCATTGGATTTTGTAGTCCACCAGAACCATGGTGACTGACTAGAACAACCGCAGACATTTAAAGATTATGCAGCAAGGCTATAAAAAACTGCATGGTCTTGCTTTTTGGAGTGACACATTGAGACAGAAGTGACATATCGAGATTGCTGAAGTGTAGAGGAAAGATAGCCTACATTTGCTTTCCATGTCAATCAGTATGGACTAAGCAAACATTCATTGTGTTTTGGGGAAAAACCAACCTGCCACAATCTGGTTATGAAATAATAACATGCTGATTCGGGCTGTGAGTTGAAAAAACATTTTAGTCACACAAGTTTTTTTATTATTGTTGTACAGTCCGTAAAATGTCGGCATTTATATTTTAAAGTGTGTGTAATAGTGAACTGATGGGAAGCCATATTAAGGCAGATAGAGACAGACATCTGCCTTATAATTAATCGATGTGGAAATTACTGTCATCATAGTGTAACCTTAAGCTTGTGTGGATATCATTGTTAACAGTTGTGTATGGGTTCTCCAAAATCCATAGAACTCAATATATTATTATTATTATTATTATTATTATTATTATTATTATTATTATTATTATTAATTTATATACCCCTTCCATGCCAAAATGGCTTCTAAGTGGTTTCATTACTTCTCTTTTTGGGATTTTAGATACTTTGGATGACTAATACGAATCGTTGTTTAATTATTGTCAGCTAATGATTGTTAAAACAGTGAGAAGAGTTGCAGAACTTGGGTTGTGGGTTGAGCTAAATTAATAATAGGGAATTATCTGGAGTGCAGGGTGGAGAGAAATATATCTAATGGGCCCATATTTTCCACGAAGGCATGGTTCCTAACTTCCATGAGAAGAGATGGATCCCTGGAACGGGGCTTTCTTAGCTTCCCGCTTAACCTGATGTGCCTCCCCCAGTTCTGTTTGTGAACTTTCCAGAACAGCAAAGGATATGACAAAGAGTTTGAAGCAGGAAGGTGAAATAGGCAAAAGTCACAGAACCCCTTCACTTCCTTGAGCGAGTTGAAATGCTTTCTGGTTCGTGCAAGATGCTGTTGGGTCCGCACATAAGATAGTGGTCTGTGCATTAGTGACTTAATAGGTTTCTTTTCATGCTATCAGTTTATCTTTTGAAGTCCAGGACATTTAGAATATACAATATTTTTTTGTTTGTATTGCCCCTCTTCCCTAATTTCCCCTTGGATACTACTTAATGTAGTATCAAGTTAAGCAAACTTTTGAACTTCTATGAATTTTATTGCATTGAAATGTAGGCATTTCTTATATGGAAAGTTGTTGTTTATTGGGAAATTTGGTTATTCACTGGTCTAATCTGTTGTTTAGATTATTCACTGATCTAATCTAATCTATTGAAATGCACTTCCGCACCATCATCCTTTGAAATGCATTCATAAATTTAATTGACCATTCTGTTTAATTTGATTATGTTGGCATGAAAACCTAAAGACGTCCCATTCATTCTCACTAATGGCTAAAGAATGAGAAATCTGCAGCCTTTAAAGTTTTTGTTTCAGCACTAATTTGTTTTCAAAGTGTTTTACAACAAACTAAATATATTAAATAGCTTGCATTTCAGGTGCCCGTTGGTGCATATAGGTGGTGCTTGATTTCTGCTTAGAAGGTGGAATGTGGCATCTCTAGGGAGCCAGTTGTGCTGTGTAAAAACTATTAAATAGAATTGTGTGGAAGCAAACAAAGTCTTAAGAATCAGTGAGACAACCCAGAATGTAAATAAGAATTTCAGAGAGAAGGGGAAGTAGGGCCAAAGCTCACTAAGGTTTACATGCTTACCATATTCAGCTTACAAGCGTCTGAATATAGAATTGTACTATAAGAATAGAAAGGGACCAAGATTTACATTTCTGCTAATTCTTTACTGTCCTGTTTGCTGAGATTTATTGTTTGACGACATAAATTTACAGGCTTGTGAATGAGCATCCAACTTGATGGCTGCTTTTGTTTCTATTTGTGCCTATGAATACATGAAATTTCCTTATACAGTGGTACCTCGGGTTAAGAACTTAATTTGTTCTGGAGGTCCGTTCTTAACCTGAAACTGTTCTTAACCTGAAGCTCCACTTTAGCTAATGGTGCCTCCCACTGCCACCGTGTTGCCGTAGCGCGATTTCTGTTCTTAACCCGAGGTACTATTTCTGGGTTAGCGGAGTCTGTAACCTGAAGCGTCTGTAACCTGAAGCATCTGTAACCCAAGGTACCACTGTACTGTTAGTCTGTCTACTCCAGTACTTTGACAGGCAGTTGCTCTGTAAGGCTGAGATAGAGGTGTTTCCAGCCCCACAGCCTATAATCCTTTTAAGTGGAGATGTGGGGAACTGAATATAGAACCTTTGCTCTACCAATCATGTTCTGTCTATTGAGCTATTGATCTTTCTCTGATTCACAGCCTCTCCCCAAAAGCCAGCAACTTGTGGTCATCACACAGTTTTCTAAAAGTGATAATGACCAGCCATAGCAATAGAAAGCACTGCATGATCTACGCATAAAACAAGGCTGAGATTAAGGAGACCTGCTTGTTAGTAACTGAAATATGAAGGCCAGTATCCTTGACTATTCCTTCCAGTCTCAAGAGTTAAGTTTCGTTCTACCTTATTGTAATTCTGCCTTCCAGAAGAATAAGAGTTACAATTTGCCCGAGTTTTCTGCAGCACAGTTTTTGTGGTAATTATTAACCACACAGCTTATACAACAGGGTTGCCTTTTTGTGGCAAATGCTAATCCATTGAAAGCTCCAAAGCACTCCATCCGTCCGCAGCTCAGTTCATGACCACCAAAGTCCATTTGAAAGCCCATGTTGTGTATGGGGGTTATCCTTCAGTTTTTTATTAGCAAGTGTAATGGGGCAGAGTGGTGCGGGAGAAGAAAAACTTGTGGTTGTTGTCGTCATCATCATTTAAACAAGAATCAATGGCAGACTGACATTATCAATAAGAATATTCCATCAATCCTGTTTTAAATTAATGGTCCAAATTGGTGTCTAGACGAAAGTTCAAATGAAGAAAGGGCAGTGAGATCATAAAGCCTTGTGTTATGTACTGAAGTTCTCACCCTGGGCCAGCAGGGGGATACTGTAGATAGTTTTACTCAGGTCCACATATGCAAATAAGGGATCTAAAGTGACGCTCAATGATTGGATAGTTACAGAAAGTTGTTACAGTTACGTTGTACTGGAGCTCTATATAAGCAGGCTGGCTGAACCCTTCAGTTCAGTTCTGTTCTGACCTGTGAATAAACAAGAGCTGTTTGGAGAATCGCTGTGCCGTCTGATATGTTCACCCACAACTTAACACCTTGCAATATAAATCTTTTTGCCACTATAAAGTCAGGGACTGGGCAGAGGAGGAATGGTGGAGACTGCCTCCACAACCTGACCCTTTCAGGGAGGAGCAAGAGGAAGACAGTATAGATTCACAACAGTGGTTTGCAGGAGGTCACAGCTCATGGGCAAATGAGGGGGAAAGTTGGGAAATAATAGGAGAGGAGGAGGAAGCGAGGCGACTGCTGATAGACACAGTGTCATTGGAAAGCTTTCCAGACCCCACCCACCAGAACCTGGCGAGCCTTGAAAGTAGGAGAACAAAGAGCTCAAAGACAGAGGGCATGTAGCAGCACCCGCAGAGATGATGAGAATGACGAATAAGGAAGTGGGAGAGAAGGGGGGTGGAATTCACTTAGGACAATGCCATTACCCAAGAGCCTGGGTTCTATCGTCTCTCTCTGTAAACACTGAATTAAAAAAAAGGACAGTAAGAAACCTTTCCTTGTCTTTATACTTTCCTGGGCAACCAGCCAGGAGCCGCTGACAGCATCCTGACACATAAGGGCTCTCAGAATCCACTTAAGTTGTCCATCTGTTTGTCCCCACCACAGGTATATAGTTTAAGAGTGCATGGACATCCATGCAAGGGTGTGTGTGTATGTGTATCTGGGGCACCTTAAGGATGCTGTTAGGTGTCTGCTTTTGACAGTAGAGAATTACTATCAGGCATGTGCCTGCTTTGGCTGGGGTGTGTGAGAGAACAGGATGCTGGACTAGATGGGTCATTGGCCTGATCCAGCAGTCTCTTCATATGTTCTGGAATAGGCATTTTCAACTTTACATTACCAACATCTTTGTGAATCAAACAATACCTTCTTGCTGAGGTGCCATGAAGTATAGCATACTCTAAACATCCACTTTTGTTGGGTCAATCTCATTTTTAAATTTAAAGAAACCCTGCATATGGATGCTAAAGGAACTTTCCATTGATGGAGATTAATGGAACACTCTAACTCTCTGTTTCCATTCACCTCTAAGTTCCTGAACATTCAATTTACAGCATTCCAATAAACATTTATAAACAGCTATTAATGGGTTTAGTTTTCTGCAAATATCCATTTATTTCCTCCAGCAGCACAGGAGATGCTGAGGCACTCAAAGCTAACAGTCCAAAAATAGACTCTAAAACTGCTCTAGTTGAAGACGCTAGCATTCAGCAGTAGTGGATAAGTGGTACCTAAACTGCAAAACTGCAAATGGTAAAAATTCTCCATCTGATCCTATTAACTGATCTAATGTATAAATCCCACCATCAACCCATGTCTTCCCCAAAAAGGGCTGTGTCTCTATTTTCGGGTCTTGATTACTCAATAAAGTTAAATTATCATGAGCATGTTAATCAAAATGTAACTGACAAGACATGATATGTCAAGTCCGTGTTGCGGAAACAAAATGTTAGTATATTCTATTTTAGAAATGTTGTTAGCTGGACTTCAAATTCAAGTTCTGAGACTGGCCAAGTCCTAAACTCTGCCAGCCTGTTTGAAGAAATAATGTTGTTTTCAGGTCCTTCCATAATGATATTCCATCCTGAATATTCTGCATCCATCATGCTTCCCAAGAAACTGGCTGTCCTTCTTCCTTATATTGTTTAAAAGAGAAGTTAGCATCTGTTAGTTTGTTTGTTTCGCAGAAATACTGGATCCCTGAACTGGAAGCTTTTTCCAGTAAGCTACCAATTCCTTTCAGTTGGTATATCATGGTATTCTGTGTCATTAACATTCACCTTGAACTAGAGACAATATTGATACTGTCTGAATATGTTTGATTTTCCACTCTCGGCATTGTTCATCATATTGAACGTGCATCCCATAAGTCTAATACAGAACAAAATAATACTTGGCCTAGCAAAGCATCATCTGCAACAAAATATTTCAAAACTGTTATTGCGAGAAAACTTTTTTTTTAATCGATGGATAGCAAACAGAGGTTTTACATCTCTCCAGCAAGAAGCTTATTGGCATGTGAAGAATTTGCACTGCCTCCCCACTCATTTCCCAAAATACGTGGTCAGTTGAGTAAGGCAGACACACAGATGATAAATTTTCACATGAAAGATGGTAAACATGTAAAAGTAACAGGATTGGTGGGACTGCACCAGAGAGCCTTATTGGGTAGTGTGATTAGACTCTGCCCAGGGAGGCCTGTCTTATTACAGTGGTACCTTGGTAGTCGAACTGCTTAGTTGTCAAACAAATTGGTTCCCAAATGTCACAAACCTGGAAGTGAGTGTTCTGGTTTAAGAACGTTCTTTCGAAGCCGAACATCTGGTGCTGCTTCTGCACCTTGGTTTTTGAACCGTTCCTTGTGCCTGATGATGATAATGATGAACTTCCTGTTTCAGAAAGCTTTGGGGTTACTTGGTTGACTTCTCACTGCCTTTATTCTGTTTTGGTTTACAGCTTATAGTTTTTGCGGCCTGCTGTTTTTAATCTCATCTTTTTTGTTGTCCGTTATATGTTATTTTACAATGCTTTCGTTATACTTTTTGTGTGTATTGTTAGTTGCCTTGAGCAAAATGCATTTGGAAAGCTGGGTTATATTTTAAATAATATTTTAAGAAATTAAATGTGTCTTTACAGGCTGACACACTTATCCCCCCCCCCTTTGAAAAACACATGTGCCGACATTTTCCAGAATGAAATGTTTTCTGTGGTACTTCTTGAAATGACTCCAGTTCTTAGACTATAAGGAAATATGTTTGCAGTACATTCATCTGCATTAGAGCTGAAATTTGCAGCTAAGACGGGGCCACCAATAATAAGATGGAATAGTATGCCTGGGGGAACCCCAAAGTTGACAAAGTACAAGAAATCTGTAAGGTGGGGGGGAACCCTAAGGCAGAGCTTTCCAAACTTTTCAAGTTGGTGACATACTTTTTGGACATGCATCATTTCGCAACACAGTAATTCAGTTTTACTAGCAAACCGGAGGTTAAACTAACCCCTTTGCACCCCTAGGAGGAATGCGAGGAGTCTTCACGCGACACACCTACACACTGCGGCTGGCACACTAACGTGTCGCAACACACAGTTTGGAAAGCTCTGCCCTAAGGGAACACCTTACCCTCCACACACACACACACACACACACACACACACCTCAATCGAATGAAGGGTTGGAATGGAGTTGCTTGGAAAAGGGCATGGATGGCTGTCTAGAACCCTAAGCAGGATCACTCCACACTGCCAACATTCTTCTGCAGGTAACACTTATTCTCTGAACGCTATTCTTCTGATCATATTGTCCTCTCTGCCTGCAGCCAGCCCAATGAGGCCAAACATACAATGTTCCTTCCCCAAAATAGCTGTTGTGTTCTGAGCAATAAGGAATTATAAGGTATCTCAGCCTAGGAAGCAAGATAAGTCCTTCCCTTAGCACAGAAGACCTTTCCGACGACACCTACAGTGCAGACGGCCTCTTAAGTTGATGCGTTTCTGCTTTTAAAGAAATTGTGCAAAGTAAATAAATGAATGTCATCACCGCTGTCAACATCTTGTTTCCACAGCTCATCATGTTAAAACTGGAACTTGTGAAGTGGTGGCTCTCCACCGATGTTGTAATAAGAACAAGATAGAAGAAAGATCGCAGACAGTCAAGTGCTCCTGCTTCCCCGGGCAGGTAGCAGGTACCACTCGAGCAGCTCCTTCTTGTGTTGATGGTGCGGCACATTCTGTGGTTTGTTCTTCCCTCTCCAGTCATGCTCTGCCGAGTTCTTTAAGCGATTGCCTTTCATTTAATCCTGCCAATATTTATAGTGATAAGGAGGATATTGAGAGTTCTTTGGAGGTATATATATATATATATATATACCCAAGGTGAACGATAGCTGGAGATTTGAAAGTGAATTACCAAGCCTGGCTGTGAAATGAAACCTCTAGGGACTTGATGTAAAACTCCGAGCACCCATACGGTTGTATCAAGTTCGCTCATTTTATTATCTGCTGCTAAAGCTACATCAGCGTATTTGCTCCATGAGCTGCTGTTTCACATTTCCTTTATATTATTTTCGCCACAAAGAAGAAAAATCAAGGCAAAGAGTGATGCCATCTCTCTCTTTTTTTTAAGGAAGTCATTTTAACATGAGAGCAGCACAAAGAAATAAATGTTTTCTTTACATTCAGTAGAGAGAGTTTCAGATGGTCCATGTGCCTTTGCCTGTTGCATGTCACATGCTCTGCAAAAAGCTTGTGTTTTCGTGGCGCTACGATGTCAGCTATCGCAGAAACAGTAACTATGTCATCTTTTGAGAATATATTTCTTCCAGACACATTAGACCTGAATGTTCAAGGGTTAGGAAATATAGGCTGAAAGCAGAGATTGTAATGAATCTTTTAACATGAGAGCAGCTCAATGAAACTGGAGAAATGCGAATTCTGAAAGACATTTAAATAGATGTGAGAGGCTTTTAAGCCGTTCCAGAGAGAGACATGTTGAAAATAAGTCAAACATTTCATGATACCGGGTCAGTTTTCTGCCCCCTTATTGGTTAATGTCATTCTGATTGCTGTTCAAATTCACATATATGCAATTTTCATTTTGATTTTGTTATGCAGATATTTATTTATTGTTAAAACAATGCAGATCATAGTTGACATTTATGACTTTGCTAATATTGCCCTGACAATATTTCCATGGAATAAGTTAAAAATAGCACCAATATATTAAAAACAACAGCATGCCTTTCTTCTTCTTCTACTTCTCTAGCTTCAATAGTGGAACAAAAATGGTGGTGCCACATGCAGCCATGTCTTGAAGGGGAAGAATGCAAAGTCCTTCCAGATCGAAAAGGATGGAGTTGTTCTTCTGGCAATAAAGTGAAAACAACAAGGGTAAGTACCTTGACACCTGTCTGGCAGCTCTTGCATTACCAGTAAAGAGGACAGAGATCTGAATATAAAATGCATCTGTAACCTGACTTCAACTCAGTCCAATTCAGTATGTCTCGGGGTCAGGAACGATGGGAGCTGTAGTCTTAGTATTTTATGGCAGGCACCATTTTGGCTACGCCTGATATATATGCATTTAGAATTAATGATGAAATTAAATACGAGCACCATATTTGGGAAGACCAGGTGAGACTGGTGCACCTGCTCAGTCAGCTGTCCAGTTGTCAACTTTTGATGGGCAACTTCAACACCCCTGCTCTCGCTTCTTACAGCTCTTATGTTACCTGTCTGAAATTAAACCCAGAACTCTACAAATCCTAAAAGGCATTCTGATTTAATATCAGCTCATTTTCCACCGATTAATCCATATCACTAACTTTTTTTAGAAAAAGGTTTTCCAATAGATTCCTGTTGCTCCTCTCCCCTGCCACGTCAGTTCAAATTAAATTTTGGGGGGTGGAAGAAGTAAACCATGCATTTCATGTGGCTAGAACAGCTTATGATAGAAATTCCTTTGTCTCTATTCAATTAATTTATCAAATGCAAATCCATTCAAGGCTTCTTCCGCAATAAATAGCATATAAAACATAGATCCTCTAGATTTTTAAAATAACTTCACCCACAATCTTCAGAAATCCTAATTCAAACCCAGAACAAGTGATTTGGAAATTGCACTAAGAGTCAGCAATATATCAAATACGAATAACCTGTTTTGGCTTGTAAAAAGAAGATAATCCATAGATGTTCATGTATAACATAAGAATAACTCTAGTCAAAGGACCTGTTTGTCCTTGGTTCCATAGTCCCCAAAGAGCTAAAGTTCATAAATATATTTTAAGATCTTGTTGATCTCATGCTTCAAATCTGAAAGAATTTAATAGGGATCTGCATAAAGAATCAATACTGCAGTACAAGAATAGTGCCTTATACCTTCCTTTTGATTAGAGTCTCTTTTGTTTCACAGATGTTTTGGTGTTGTGCGACAGAATAGCAGTA
The DNA here is from genome assembly GCF_965153285.1 of Podarcis tiliguerta. Classification (NCBI taxonomy): domain Eukaryota; kingdom Metazoa; phylum Chordata; class Lepidosauria; order Squamata; family Lacertidae; genus Podarcis; species Podarcis tiliguerta. The sequence goes on along the minus strand of NC_139543.1, from coordinate 28,484,317 downwards.
TTCAAAGGCAATGGACATTTAGACTGATTTAAATGCAGATGTGCTTCTGTGAAGGACTTATCAAAAGAAACAGAAAGGACTAGATTAAAGGCGCCCTAGCCGCCCCGAAAGACATTCCTGTGCTGTGGCATTTGAAAGCATTGCGTATCTGGTTTTCATACGACAGGCAGCACCCAAAATTAAGTTGATGATGATGATGATGATGATGATGATAATAATAATAATAATAATAATAATAATAATAATAATAATAATTTATTATTTTTACCCCGCCCATCTGGCTGAGTTTCCCCAGCCACTCTGGGCGGCCCCCAATCAAGTGTTAAAAACAGTACAGCGTTAAATATTAAAAACTTCCCTGAACAGGGCTGCCTTCAGATGTCTTTTAAAGATAAGATAGCTGCTTATTTCCTTCACATCTGAAGGGAGGGTGTTCCACAGGGTGGGTGCCACTACCGAGAAGGCCCTCTGTCTGGTTCCCTGTAACCTCACTTCTCACAATGAGGGAACCACCAGAAGGCCTTCAGCGCTGGATCTCAGTGTCCGGGCTGAACGATGGGGGTGGGGATGCTCCTTCAGGTATACAGGACCGAGGCCATTTAGGGCTTTAAAGGTCAGCACCAACACTTGGAATTGTGTTCGGAAACATACTGGGAGCCAATGCACTCCAATGTTGATGGGCAACATAAGATGCACTCCACCATGTCTACTAGCCACATTTTATTTTTGTCCTTATTTTTAGCTATATTTTTAATGAGAGAGAGAAGAAGGGGCAAGTCAGAAAGATGGCATTGACAGTGGCCAGAGATAACGAAAAGCTGGAGGCAAAGACAGTGGGTGAGCAAGAGAAGCAGGAAAACAGACGTACAAGTAGATAGTTAAAGAAAAATGAAGAACACCCCAGTCCCGTGTAGAACGTTGCAGTTAAAGGCTGGCCCCTATCTAAAATGTTGGCTCCTGTGCTTTCTAAGCAGCTGCTTTAGAACACAGCAGTTTATAAGAGCATTTACTCGTTAAACAGTGATCCTGTTTGGACATGGGGATGTGTTACCAATTTAAAAAGTGTACAACTCACAAGCCAGGTAACAAAGGACAGTTAAACTTAACAATGCACTGTAAATGGTTGCCTCTGTTATATGAAACTGAAACCACACCGGCACTTACAAACCAATATCGCACTTTGGAAAGCATGTCAGATGTTTCAAAAGTGCTAAGCAGCATGGAGGTCTCATTCTCTCAATGCAATGATAACTCCCCAAAATGCTTATTTGCTCTTGGCCACAAGGTTTGCAAAAGTACAAAAAATATATATGTAGGGAAACCCCACACACAAGTTGGGTCAATTGGAGGATCCTCAAAATAGCCTGGTAAGGACTAAGAACGCTCAGTGTCTATGGAACTCTGATTGACAGTTGGAAGGAGGGAATGGAAAACTCTGGAGGGGGAACGGAATCGAGTATGGTATAGAAGGGTACAGCTGAGTGACAGAAAAAGTGAGTGGGAGCATTCCACATTGTTCCATTTTGTAGATCTTGGACGATTTCCTAGTTTTCTAGTACTAGTTTTCTAGTTATTCTAGTCTTCTGCACACATCTAGGGAATACGTTCTATTGAACTCAGTCAACTTTGAATTTTGGCACAACTTGCCAAGGAAGAATTTACATATCAGAATCATCTAGTAAGGCCAACCACTGCAAGCACTTGATTTCTCACTTGACTGTAGCATTGTCTTGGGAAACAATGTTCATAATACCCCTTTACCATTGAGACTGTATAAGTGTATAAGCTAGAGCAGGGGGAAATCAGCAAGTCATAATCACAATTAGCTGAGCCTCCTCAACTAATTAGGGTGGGTTTTCCCCCTTTTGTAAATAGGAAACATATCAGCATAGGCTGAGGAGATGTCATGCAGGCTGTTATTTTATGGTGCATGTATATGCATGTTAAATCATTGCACATGACAATCTATATGTGGGTTTCATACATTTTCATACATGTGTAAGTTTCATACATTTGTTTCATGGAGAGGCCTTTATACTTCTTGGATCAGTTGTCCCGTAGTTTCTGTCCCGATTCACAGCAGGTTTCCAAGACAGTCAAAGATGGGGTTCTTTACCTGAAAATGCCAGGGATCATCCTAAGAATGTCTATATGTAAGTGAGTACTCTACCCTGAGTGATGGTTTTTCTTCTGTGGGAAAATCCCAAGAAGGAGGAACAGAGACACATTGCTCAGTGACTAAATCTGTATGTTCATTTCTGCAAACTGCATCTAATGGTTAGTTCCATACAAGATGGGTTTAATGAACGGAACCAATGCAAGATGCCTACTTATATATTGTGAGGACCATGGAGTTTGTAATACATTATACATTTCCAGACAAGAAGCTTTAGTTACTATACTACCAAATTATTTCAAAAGTCACTGTAGCTCAGGGAGGGAAATAGCCAAGCTCTTTTCACACGCTAAAGGATGTTAGTTATCATTCTTCTGCCCCGTCTCACATATCCTAAAACCTTTTGGATATTGATATTCAGCCAACAGAAAGAGCCAGGAGATTTGATGCGATACCTGGCCTTTCTCCAATAGCTGGAGATTGGACAATCAAAGTATAGCTCTGTGCACCTGTGTCCAAAAGGGAACCTGAAGACTACACTGTTTGTCAAAATGGTTCTGAACTGATACATCTTTAAAAAGACCATTACAGAGATGATAATAATTGATAAGATTAATGTATTCATCAGGTGCTGACAGTTGTTTCTATAGCCCTCACGATCCTGATTTGTTCTGCTAGGACTGCTTCTGTTTAGTTGACTGCCCACTGAGCAGAAAAAAATAAGGATGGATAAGGAGGAACAATACAGAAGGGTTGAAAATGAGTCCCTGGACTTAGGAGTGGAATTTATCTTGAAACCAAGGCTGGTATTAGTGTCAATGAAACAGCTATGTCAGATGATGATCCTGTCCTCCTCTGAATTACAACAGATGTATGTGCACTTTAAGCAGCTGCAAAGAAGGGTAGGAGGTGGACAGAGTAGAACTGCTGTTTGTGCCAGTAAAAAACGCCAGAAATACAGTTCTCTTGTTGTCTCCTTCCCTTTGCAACTGCTTTCTTTCTCAGCTTCTTCTCAAAAAATAGGTCTGTAGTTCTGATTAAGATAAGATTTGTTACAGTGAATCATTTATCTAGAACTCTAGTATGCAGGGAGTGCATTGCAGTGTTCCTGATAGATCCTGCAGCCCGTCTGTGGTCAGCACACTAGAAGAGCAATGAAATATTTCTCACATTCAGGGTGCAATTCTCAGCTCACTTAATCTGGAATAGTAGTTCTTAACTTCAAGGCAGAACACACCAGTAAGAGTAAGTTGAAGATTACTAAAGGTTTTATTTCTAGAATGTTGTTTAAGACTGCAGTTTCATGTTCATTTATTGGGGGTTGACCTCAATACATTTATTTACACTAGTGGCCAAAATTGTGGAATCCTTTTGGAAAAAGTGTGTTTCCGAGGTTTGATGGCTCATAGCACCACTTCCTTATGGAGTAATACCATAACATTATATATGAATGGAAAGAAAATTTGATGAAGGATGTAATGCAACAAAGTTTGTTCAATTATTTGTATTCTATAAAAAGTTATAGCCAAATACCCAGAAAAAGGAAGCACATTTTGCTTAGGTTGATATGCAGTAGATTTCCTTCATTTCAATGTAGCCAATGAGCATGAGTGTTTTTAGAGAGCCAATCAGGTGTTATGAGACATCAAACCTCAGAAATACACTTTTCCCAAAAGTTTTCCACAATTTTGGCCACTAGTGTACTGTATTGACCTCAGTGGGACTTTCTTCCAAGCAGACATGATAGGATTTTGCTGATAGAATGATTTTTTATCCATTTCCTTTTCTTTCTTTCTTTCTTTCTTTCTTTCTTTCTTTCTTTCTTTCTTTCTTTTTTTGCTCCTAAAGATGCTCAAGAGTCAACTAGAGGTGGAAACAAAATTATATTAAAGCCAAAGATTCAAACAGAGACAAAGCATGTGCAAGATGAACAGGGATTTGGAGGTAGTCACAGTCAGAATCTGTAGCAGCAATTTGTAGATAATATTCTGTTGCACAAGTGGTGGGTCTGAAGGTAGGACAAAAAACTGTCGAATGTGGGAGTGCAGTACAGCCAGTTTAGAGTTGCTAGCTGGAGCCATAATAAGGCTATAGGAGCTTTTTGGAATGAATAGCTGTTCCATCTGCCAGAGTAGTTCTATGGTTGAGCAGGCAGGATTCCTGCCTAATCCGCAAGGGGATCTAGTTTCTTGGCCTGCCTCAGCCTTCCTGAAAGTCTGCCATGCCACTTGAACGAGCAGCTCGCTAGAACACGAATGGGTTAGGAAAAAGTAATGTATTAAAACTTGATTCATCCAAATCTCATGCTTTAAAAAACAAATTTAATTTTCAAATTACAAAAAACCCTAATACATTAAGCAACATTTCATTATCCAATGCTACCTTAAGCACTCATTTAAAACATAACCAATCACTGTACATATACATGTGTATGAATGATTGATTTTTACCAGGGCTTTTACTTACTATGCTTTTTAAGCATATTTCAAAGGGAAAAAATGCATGGAAAGCTTGACTGATAGCTGTCCTTTCCTTCATTTTTTAAAAAAATGCAATTCTTTGTCATCACTTGTGCATCAACATCTGCTGATCTGTAGAAATAAACGCTCAGCAAGATATTACTCACAATAGCTAGGTTTAATATAAACCCCAGTATGAAGAATGTTTCATTTCCCCCAGTGGTCAGTCCAGAATTGTGACATTTTCATTAGTCCTAATAAAGGTATTGATGTATCATGAGTTTCGTAAATAGGACAGTTTAGAAATGTTTTCGCCTTTCAGTGTAGGATCAGCCTTTTATTCATCCCCCCGCCCCCGATTATATTTTATTAAGTTTTAACATTTTTAACATATACAGTCAAAATACAAATTTCTCTTTCTTTTTAACTGCTTCCCACTCCTTTTTTCGTGGAGTTGTTTCTCCCCTTCTGCTACACCCTATCTTCTATCTTATCAAATCATCATCACAATACTATGATCTAATTACTTCTGTTGTTCATAGCTCAAATCCTGCTTGCCAGTTCATCATACTATAACATTTCTTCGAATGCTTCAAAAAAGGCATCCGTCCTTCCATAAAACACCTTCATTTGTTTGCCTTCTCCTTCTTGCCTCTTTCTAATCTAGTGTTTCCATTTCCTGCACATTTAATAGGTGTGTAGAAGAGGGGATTTCGCCAGATGTAGCTGGCATGACAAGCTGCAACTGCTGGAATTTCTTCTTCAACACGTCTATTCAACATGCAGGAGCCCCGTACCCTTCTACAACTTTCTACTCTAATACTTCGAGAAAAACCGATTTGCACCTGAATCCTTACAACCAACCCAAAGAGCAAAACAGCTTCCAGGTGTTCTGGCTCTCCGCATTGCTTCATGGCCCTTATCCTTTCACGATTTATCTGCTCTATATAGCATGCTTGTGATCTGTCACAATCTTTCCTACTTACATCTGTGAGTTAGGGCCACTGAGTGCTATTTATTTAGCACTAAAGCATGTGAATGGCTCTACAAGACCTAGATAAGGCCCAATTATTTCTCCAAAGCGCTTACATAAAACAAGAATTAATCACAGGCCTGGGAATGATCAGAGGGCAAGAAAGCGGGGATTGTGATTAAAGTTGTAGAGCTACTTGCTTATACTCCTGCACACCATGGCAGGTTTTTAATGTCCGATTATTTAACATATAGTACACTTCAAGTTAAATCTAATTCAAAATGCAAGGCATACATATTTCTTCCTGATAGGCTAGGGATATGTGATTCTGATTAAAACATATGAGTTTCCCTTCAGCAATTTGGTTTTCATCTGTTATTTTACCAGAACTATGTGCTTGCAACTATGCACTTGCAAGATGTTTAGAGAATGGAAAAGGCTGACAGTAGTAAGTGAAACAGCAACATGGAATGCTTCATTCAAGGCTATGGAACACGTACCAGTTTTGAATGCACCTTGGCAATATTCTCAAATATCATATTGATGGCTCTTCAGCACTATTCCTTGGGAAATCACTGTATAGTACATAGAACCCTTTGTGAAAATTAGTGTCTTCCTACATCACACTTATACTTTTGGTAACTGATAACCCACACAGTAAAAATTATACTTCAGTTAATTTCAGAAAGGGCATTTTCATTAAGCACAAATTCATCCAGCCTTCCATTATGAAGTCTGGTATTAGCATCTAATGAACCTAAACATCATAATGTTTTCCTGGAAGGCAAAGGCAAATATTTCTATAGCAGATAATTAAATGGAAATATAGACATACATCTCCTTACACATATCTTTATTTTCTTTGCAAGTGAACTATTTCACCATTTTAGCATGGAAGGATTGGGAGTCTCAGGAGATTTCTCCTATGGTGTTTTCCTACAGTGATGTCCGCCACTACGTCCTAAAAGTTTAATGGTCCCATTTTAAAGAGTGTAGAAATCTCCACTGCTGTCTCTAGGTCAATGGTTCTCAAAGGGTGTAGAGTACCACACTGATGTGTGGTGGCAAGTGTGGCAGGAAGGTTCAAGGGCAACCAAAATAACTTTTAAATATTTCAGTGTATTATAGTATCAGAACATTTTTTTTTCAAAAATGGGGGGGGGGGAGAAATGGGGAATCTGGAGCCTAATCTGGTTTATTGTGGACTGACATTAGTTCTTTTGAGGTTGTTTTTTTAGTCACACCCAAATTTACATAATAAACAATGACATCAGATATTTCTAACATTTTCTTATAAGGACTGTTACTCTATCTGGAGTTCATCTGAAAGATATCTGTGCACATAGCGGCCACAATCTGGAAAGCTCTATGCGCAGATGGGCCCCTTTGTTAGTTCACGAAGGCCAGGTATTGTGAGCAGATTCCCTTCCATTTTGGACAATGGGAAAATCCCAGCTGTGGTCGTAGCGCTTGCACCCTGGATCTCAGCCATTCTGTTTTTGAAGCATTTATCCCGTGGTCGTGAATTGCAGGCGTTGCATTAAGAGACATAGGAAGAAGTGTATCGCAGAGGCAGAAGTTTTGTTTTGTTGTGCATGCAAGAGAGAAGGGGGTAGATTCTTGCTTAACTCCATTAATATCTCTAGCCATTATTTACGGGTTAGTTTCAGCTACTTAGAAGTAAATGCAGACTTTCCCTTTTAGTATGCTAAAGCATAAAAGACACCTGAAATGATGTGTCCAGAATAATGCAGATTGGGCCCGTCAATGGAACCAAACAAAGCAGCCCAAATGTGCATGAAATATGGGAGCGTGTCAGAGACAGGGACGACCGTTAAGCAAAGTGAGGTAGTAGATGCTTCCTCTGCTACCCTACAGCCCTCAGGTAGGGGCAGAGAGATGCTCTCCTGCAACCAGCAACTTAGGCGCATGGAACCGATAAGGTGCTATCTTGTCTCTGGGCAGCAATCTTGGGGCCACCCTGATCTGAGTCCTTATAGATTTCTGTATGAAAGTGAATAGTGGGGGGAGGGGCATGATACTAAAATGTAATTAAGCTTTTTTTTTGTTATTTACTAATTTAATTGCAAACAATGTAGTGATTGCAGGTAATGTCATCAGTGCAGTTACATGACATTCCACCAACAGCTCATTATAACTGACAGTGCCCATGTTGACCCTTAAGTAGTTCTCATTCAGTTGCATCCAACATCGCGCAAGTGTATTTCTTTTCATCCAGAGTGGGATTTCCTCTTCCTTCCTGCCCCTGTATACTCCCCACATCTGCAGAGCAGATATTGGGGGTGCAAGGGGAGGATAGAAGAAAGAGAAGTCCTGTTACAGCTGGGAAAATCTGTTCTGCTAGCAGCTGGTGGGCAGCCACAATTGGGTATCACTCACTGAGCTCAATGGGTAGTACTCCCAGGTAAGTATAGGGTTACTGCTCAGATCCATTTATTTAGGCAGATATTTAACTTTCCAGTTTAATTTTTTTTGGACTGTTGTATCAACTGCTTCTGTCTGTACTTGCTATTGTTGTATTGGGGTTTTTCATTTGATTTTAATATAGTTCTAAGCCACCCTGAACATTGTGTGCACAGTGGAACGACAGGATATAAATTTTCAGAAATACATTCCATTGCTTTCACTGGGACTTACGCTTGCTGGGTTGAATCCTGAGTCCTCTGTCCTTGCAGAAAAAGTAACGTTCATGTGGCCTTTCCCCCTCTTTTAAATATACATTGTCTTCAAACAAACTTACATTTGTTCATTGGTCAGAATTACTACAATTTAATAAATTACTTCCTTGATTTACTTCAATTTAAAGAATGTTGATCTGCCTTAGGATAATTATATTGACAATATATTTAATTAACTTCGAACATTTCTCTTTTATTCTGCAAGAAAGAAGCTATATTTTTCCACAGCATTTAAAGACACTTTAACTTTTCCTTAAAAGCAAAATGCTCTGCCACTAATCCCAGTTTTTGTCTCATACAACTCATTCTAGTGCCTGATGTGTGTTTGTTTCTTAGGCAAACGTGTAAAACCCTTCAAGAACAAGGAGATTTCTGCTGTGCCTGGTGACAATTTTTGTTTATTCCACATACACACACACACAATATTCTGGCTCCACGTTTGGGGCAATAGTTGTCATGAATCCTACTATTGGTCGGATTCTCAGGAAGGGCCAGAAGGTTCGTTGAGGAGTAAAGAGTCAAAACTTCTCCCGAAAGATGTTCCAGCCTTGCTTTGTTACTCACAGAGCAGCAGGTGTGTACAAATACAGGTTTTCATAGTTGTAGCGGTATTTAATGTATTGTACTGTTTCTCAAACTCACAGAGCACCATTTAATCACAACATTACCATTAGAAAAATTAAACATTTTTTTTTGCAAAGTATTATGGGGCGGTTTGTACGGACAATAAGTTTAAAAATAGCATTGTAGATTCATTATTGACTACAGCAGCCACATCCTTTGTGTATTTGTGTCCTCATGTGTCTGGTCAAACAAGTGTGGCTTTTGCAGAGCTTTAAGTTATCCCCTACTGAAGCCTTGTTTTCATCAGTGTTCTGTAATAAACCTGTATTGCAGGTACCTAAACACAGGATTACCATCCTAAATGTACAAAAAACATAGCACAACATATTCCAATATTTAAATCCCAATAATATTGAAAGCATGATGTTCTTAATCTCCCTGGATTATCCTGGCCTATAAGGATAAAAGCCAAAGCAAAAACATGGTTTTTTAAAAAGTGTATTATGGTAAATGCTGCAATTACAATGATATGTGATAGATTTAAATAAGAAATGTAACTTTTGTAACTTGATTATTTTTCAGGTTTAGGCTTTAACAGTGGTACCTTGGTTCCCGAATGCCCCCATTGTTGTACGTTTCGGTTCTCGAAGGCTGAAAACCCAGAAGTAAATGCTTCCGTTTTTGAACATTTTTCGGAAACCGAATGTGTGACACGGCTTCCGCTGAGTGCAAGAAGCTCTTGCAACCAATGGGAAGCTGCACCTCGGTTTTCAAACGTTCAAATGTCCGGAACGGATTATGTTTGAGAACCAAGGTACCACTGTACATATTAAATCATTAGACCAACATAAAATTCCATCCACTGTAGCCAGCAGTATAGCATATTCCGAAACGGTGTTTAGCAGTCAACAAAGGCTTTCACAAACAGGTATTGAAAGCTCATCATAATCTGTGCCAGCCTTGTTTCAGAGAGGAGTTCCATAGAGCTCTATAGTAAAGGACTTCTCTCAGGTTGCTACACACTATGTCTCAGTTCATGGTGGCCCCACCAGGAGAATAAAGGTAAAGGTAAAGGTACCCCTGCCCGTACGGGCCAGTCTTGCCAGACTCTAGGGTTGTGCGCTCATCTCACTCTATAGGCCAAGAGCCAGCGCTGTCCGCAGACACTTCCGGGTCACGTGGCCAGCGTGACAAGCTTCATCTGGCGAGCCAGCGCAGCACACGGAACGCCGTTTACCTTCCCGCTGGTAAGCGGTCCCTATTTATCTACTTGCACCCGGAGGTGCTTTCGAACTGCTAGGTTGGCAGGCGCTGGGACCGAACGACGGGAGCGCACCTTGCCGCAGGGATTCGAACCGCCGACCATGCGATTGGCAAGTCCTAGGCGCTGAGGTTTTACCCACAGTGCCACCCGTGTCCCACCAGGAGAATACCCTCTAATTATCTTAGCAGACAGTCAGTTATATTTGGGAGCAGGTGTCCCTTTTGATATCCAGACTTGCAGAGTTGCACAGAGTTTAATATGTAAGCATGTGCACCTTAAATTTGGCTTTGTATCAAATTGGCAGCCAGTCTGAGTAGGATCGCCCTAGTTGTTGTTATTATTTATTAATTTTTTAATACCTGGCCATTTTCCCTGACTGGGACTCAAGGTGGCTTACAGATAAAAATAACAACAGTTACCAAACAATAGCCCATGTCTTCCTTACTTGCAACTTTACCTACAAGTTTAGAATTCTGTTTGTCTTTCGTCAGATTTATATCCATGCTCATCTGTTATTTCTTCAGGGGTTTTCAAATTTCAAATTTATTGGATATGTGACAGTCGGGTCAATAGAATGTGCATATATATTTACTGGATTTACATATCTTCCCACTTTTACTTCTTGTATATTTTTGACATTTTGGGTTTAAGTGGTTCTAAATCTAGGACAAACAGCAAGGAGCACAGCCAACTTTGGGTCAATCCGAAAGAGGAGGAAGACATAAAAGCAAAATAAGAAAAGCATGTAATAGCAAACGGCACCCAACAACTGACATTGCAGTGTACATTGTTATGAAGCTCTGCCTGCAGTTTTTAGCTTATAATGCACTTATGCATTATAAGCTAAAGTTCCGTAAGTTCCATCATAAGGAACTTTGTGTGTCCCAGTCAGTACTAAACACTAAGCCAAAAAACATCTTCCCTTTGGTTGCAACCCTTTAACTTGTTCATAAGAAGAGTTGAGGTGATCAGTAAGGTGCCATGTCTGCTGATAACACCGAATAATTTAGGATTGTTAAAGCAAAAAGGAATAGCAACGAGCTCCAAAAGATTCTCTCCAGGCTGAGTAAGGAACATTAAAATGGCAAGTGCAATTAAGTTTCGGCAAGTATAACGTGATGTAAATTAGAAAGCAAATAGGCCAACACTACATTCATGCAGATGGCATCTGTGACAGACTAAAAAGGGATCTTTCCGTTGCAGTAGATGAAAACATCAACCCAGTGCTTGACTGCTGTGATGAAGGCAAACTCCATGTTAAGGATCCTTAGGAAAGAGATGGTTATCTTACAGCTTTTGCCACCTGTTATCAATAATATTCATAGATTAAAATACCTTTTTGGGGGGGTCTCTGCTGTTTAAGAGCTTTAATTGGCTCGTGCTATTGGTTTACAGTTTTTAAATAATTTGAAAGGGCAAGAGGAAAATTCAGTAGTTAATAACAACATTAAAAAGACAATCCTTTCAAAATCAAGTTTTACTTACCGTATTTTCCGCTCTATAAGACTCATCAGACCATAAGACGCACCAAGTTTTTGGAGGAGGAAAACAAGAAAAAAAATATTCTGAATCCCAGAAGCCAGAACAGTAAGAGGGATCTGGCTTCTGGGATAGTCGCGTGAAGCCTCTTCAGGGCAGTGGGATGAAGGCTCCCCCTGCCCTCAAGAGGCTTCGCACGGCGAAGCCAGAAGCCAGGACAGCAAGAGGGATCGCTGCGCAGTGATCCCTCTTGCTGTCCTGGCTTATGGAATAGCCGCTCGGAGCCTCTTGAGGGCAGCGGGAGGAAGGCTCCTCCAAGAGCCGTGCTCTCTTTAAAGAGCGTGGGGAAAGCCACTCCACGTGGCTCTTTAAAGGGAGCGCTGAGCAGAGCCTCCCGCCTGCATTTGCTCCATAAGACGCACACACATTTCCCTTTACTTTTTAGGAGGGGAAAAGTGCATCTTATAGAGCGAAAAATACGGTATCTCTTTGACATTAAACGGACTTCCCTTCAAAGTTAAAGGGATTAACCTGCCAGGAAGCTCGGTCAGTTGCATTGAACCACTCTGTTCCTAGTTAATAACAGAGAAGCTTGAGTTGACCCACGTGAAGAATTGAGGCAGGAATCAGTGAAGATGGAAACGCCAGGCCAGGGCTGTTACTGTTTGTGGCAATAAGTAGAAAACAAGAAGCAGTGGGCGCAGAGTGCTGACATAAATAGTGCTTAAACAGTAGGTTATGGACAACTCCAAATTTGTGAGATCACAGGTGTTTTTGAGTAGATTATTGCAATTATCACATGATAGCCTAGCTATCTGGAACTTCTGTTATAAGACTCTTTTCAGCAAGGCAGTATATTTGTGGGAAACTCTTTGCCCATTCAGCCTTGCGAATTGGATGTCAGCTGCTCATCTGAATCTACCCTAGTCTGTAAGAACTAATAAGCATCAACTGATAGCATCACAAGACATAAATGGTTTAGACATTAAATTGCTGCTGGGCCACTTGGAAAGCTACTGAAAGTAAAAATGTTCGGGGCACTCAGTGATAGGCAGCAACATCTACATCTACATGTTTTTACCCATGAGGATGAAACACTTAGCAATTAGGGTGAAATCAGAAATAAATTCTGAGTTGCAGGACTGCAGTTTATTTGCTTTGTTTTACTTGCAGTTCATATAATGCCAATTGTTTATGATAATGTTGCAGATGACAATAATATTCCTATTCTGGGATTGTTAACTCCAAATATATGTTGGAAATGAATCAAGTTGTTGTTGTTGTTGTTTGTTGTTGTTGTTCTTGTTCTTCTTCTTCTTCTTCGTCTTCTTCTTTTTCTTCTTCTTCTTCTTCTTCTTCTTCTTCTTCTTCTTCTTCTTCAAGAAACACCTTATAAATGAGATTCATGGGGAAATGTAATAATTTGGGACTTGTTTTCTGACTTTTAAGCCACTAATGTCTGTCACTGGATAAAGAACTTCATGTTCACCTAGGCTTTTTAAATAACTGATGGAGTCTGTTATTCTCAAAATTTTTCAATCTGTGCTTTAACTTGTAAGGGTGGTATGAGGTACTTGAGTGTATTTATATTGCTTTTGATTTATTTGGTTTTATATCTTCTGTATATTCTAATTGTTTTCTTATTTATTGCAAACCACACTAAGAACTTTATGTTATGCCACCAGTCAGTCAATCAGTCTTTGTTTCCATCATGTTTTCAAGCTTATTTCTGCAGCCATGGAAGTATTCATACCAGGATGTTCCACATTTTGATTTTTTGACGTGGAAAGCTTAATAGAAAATATAATGACAATAAAAAACAAGATGATGAATGATGCCCAAACCAATAAGTTGGTTTTTTCTCAGAATGCACAACTGTGAACTATGTTACCACAATCTCCTTTGCTTACACAAATCACATACTGTTGATGATTTGACGAAAACATACAGCACAGTTTCCAAAATCCTTATAACAAGTGCCTTCCCATCTGTTCAAAAATGTGTTTTCAGACAAACTGTGCTTTCCACGAAGTGCAGAAATCATAAACTACCTCCATTCCACTTACCTGGCTGCAGAAGTCTACTGTAATCTAATACAACAGTCACACAGGAGACTTGATGATATTTGTTTTCAGGCCATGCATACATGTGTCACAGACATAGGAGAGGCATTTCCCATTCCTTCCCATGTAGGAGGGAATATCTCTTCTAATGTGACATCTATAAGTATTTATGGCAAAAAATTACACACAGACACACACAATATTAATTTTATTTATTTATTAGATTTCTTTCCTGCTCTTCACCAGAATGCCACAGGAATAGCTCAGTTGGAAGAGCATGAGACATTTAATCTCAGGGTTGTGGGTTTGAACCCCACGTTGGGTAAAAGATTCCTGTATTGCAGGGGGTTGGACTAGATGACCCTCTTGGTCCCTTCCAACTCTACGATTCTATGAATAAACAGTTATTTTAAAAAAACACACCCAGATATAACTCTTACAATTAACAAACAAGTAAAACTATTCAAAATAGAAGAGAACATGAAAAAGAGTAAGAAATAATAAGAAAAAATGACAAAACTTAAAACTTATAGGGGTATGGTATAAAGGGGAGGCCACAAGAATATGCTTACTACACAAAAAGGTGTGGGACAGGAGGAGAATGAAATGCCCTTCCATTACCTTTCCTTGCTAAACTCCCTGGTTTTAAGGAATTTTCTCCCTGCTCTACTATGAGAGGGCAATTGTGGTGGCAGGGGTGGGGGAGGCTGCTTAAAAAAAGCCTTGGAAAGATTGTGGGGGGTGTCCACTGCCCCCACCATTTGTGTGACAAGTATATGACCAGCCCCCCTTTATATATGACATAGAAGCACACACATGCTTGAGATACATGTAGCTGCAAGTTTGGCCTTTACCAAAATACATACAAAGGGTTTGATCCAGGGCTGTCCTTCTGTAAGCTGAAAGGCATTTCCTGAGTCAGTGCAACAGCTTTATGTTAGAAACAGAGCTAAAACCCAGCAGTGCACTTCTTTTAGTACAAAGCGGCGTATGATTCTGTTGCAGGAGGTCTGCTAGCTCAAGCCATAGCACGTTCTCAAGAGAAATGGTCTTGCTCAGTGTCTCAAGACCAAATTTGTGCTCTGCAAAATCTTCCACTTGCTCTTGCGCAAGTGATCATAACGGAGCCAATACCGTATTTCTGGATCCAGCACACTGTTACAAAATAAAATTCTGTATGGTAGTACCCTGTGATATAATAATAATAATAATAATAATAATAATAATAATAATAATAATAATTTATTTGTACCCCGCCCATCTGGCTGGGCCTCCCCAGCCACTCTGGGTGGCTTCCATAGAAACAAAAAATACAGTAAAATATCACAGATTAAAAACTTCCCTGAACAGGGCTGCCTTAAGATGTCTTCTAAATGTCAGGTAGTTATTTATCGCTTTGACATCTGATGGGAGGGCGTTCCACAGGGCGAGCGCCACTACCGAGAAGGCCCTCTGCTTGGTTCCCTGTAGCTTTGCTTCTTGCAATGAGGGAACCGCCAGAAGGCCCTCGGCGCTGGACCTCAGTGTCCGGGTAGAGCGATGGGGGTGGAGACGCTCCTTCAGGTATACTGGGCCGAGGCCGTTTAGGGCTTTAAAGGTCAACACAAGCACTTTGAATTGTGCTCGGAAACGTACTGGGAGCCAATTTAAAAAGCAAAAGGGTTCTTGTTCAGTGGTAGAGCCCATGCTTCTCCATGCAAAGTCTCCCTGGTTCATTCCCTGCCATCTCTTGGTGGAACAGACTCCTGTTTGAAACCCTGGAGATTTGCTTCCAGTCAGCATAGTTGAAACAGAGCTAAATGGAGGAATAGCCCGACTTGATATAAGGCAGCATTTGGTCTTTCTGTACCATGCTCCACCTGTGCTTTGGAATAATGACATGTGCACACACATGCAACACATCTCAGCATCACCCATTCCACCTTAACTCGGTCTTAGGAATGATTTGAAGAAAACATTTTGGAGTACTTGGCAATCCCTCTTTCTTACCGCCCTGAACAGTTTGGTGTCATCAGTAAACATGGCCACTTCAACCCTCATTTATAAACAAGTTGGAAAGCTCAGGTCCAAATAATGGTCCTTGACAGAAGCTCCTTCATACATCCCTCTGCTGAACGTCTGGGAAACCTTTCTGGAACAGCAGGCTAGATTTTCATCACCCTATAGGGCAACTTTGGCAGATGGGTGGCGTTGTAGTTCAGTAAAAGCTAGAGGGACACATATTAGCCATTCTTCTAACATCAGAACGGATTCTTCTTCATTCACCCCCTTTCTTTTTCTGAGCAGAAGACACCAATGAAGAAATGAGAAAGGCCCTCTCATTTGCTGCTACATTATAAATACCTCCCAACCCCAGCAAAATCCTGTGTTGAGGATTTTACCTAGTGGTACAGCTTATTATGTTCCTATTTGCCTTTGTATCAGAAAGGCACCTGGGCAATTCGGTTGGCAGTAAATATTGCTGCAAACATTCCTGAGATCATGGTCTTTCCAACAAGTGGCTCTTGTCCAGGTTTGTTAATTGTCTTACTTTAAATGTTGTGAGGATCCTACGCCCTTTTAAAATGTTTTTTTTTGGGGGGGGGGGTTATTGGGTTGTTGTTTTTATTTTGATTATGTATTTTGTGGTTATATATTTTGATTTTATTCTGTGAACTGCCCTGAGACCTCCGGGTATAGAGCAGTATATAAATTCAATAGTAAAGTAAAGGTAAAGGGACCCCTGACCCTTAGGTCCGGTCGTGGCCGACTCTAGGGTTGCGGCGCTCATCTTGCTTTATTGGCCGAGGGAGCCGGCGTACAGCTTCCGGGTCATGTGGCCAGCATGACTAAGCCGCTTCTGGCGAACCAGAGCAGCGCACGGAAACGCTGTTTACCTTCCCTCTGGAGCGGTACCTATTTATCTACTTGCACTTTGACATGCTTTCAAACTGCTAGGTTGGCAGGAGCAGGGACCGAGCAACGGGAGCTCACCCCGTCACAGGGATTCGAACCACCGACCTTCCGATTGGCAAGTCCGAGGCTCAGTGGTTTAACCCACAGTGCCATCCAATAGTATGTGCTATTCAATATGTACCTAGCCATGATAATAACATGTCCCTACCAAATATATAGAAAGCAGATTAGGGCTCTCTCTCTCTCTCTCTCTCTCTCTCTCTCTCTCTCTCTGTGTGTGTGTGTGTGTCCAAGTACAGTACTGGTGAGCAAAAACAGCCAAGCTGAATCTTTCCCTCTACACTGACCTCTCCAAAGTTAGTTCCTCTGTGGGCGATTGCTTCATGTCACAGAGACTCACAGGAGGAAAATTATTGGTGAAGTGCAATTTTGTAATGGAAATTGGAGATGGTAAAGAGTTTAGGTCCTTCCTCCCGTGCTCATTGCACACATGCTATACTTTAAAATCTCTCTTCCCCACATCCTCCCTGTGCTCAACAACAACCCAATTCTGATGCCCAGGTCTATTTCCGTCATTTCCACCCTGTCTGCCAGTTTGGACCACTTTAGAAGTCGCCACAGTTTTGTAATGCAGTGGTTAATAGGCAGATTTTATCCTTCAGAGGACCTTCTGAGTTATTCCTGTGGTAAGTGATGCCACGCGAGCCGAACATGCGCTCATCGAACTTCATCTGAGGTGTAAAATTCTTTTAGATTTAATTATCCATTGTTGTTTTAATATAGAAGTGGCGAGTTCACATGCAATTACGCTTGGCTCACAGCAGCCATTCACCAATTCAAATTAAAAAGTCTTGAAACAGCAGAGTAATTATACCGTAATTGCACACTGAGCACAGAGAAAATGAAGAGAGCCTAATTCTTTGTATTTATAACATAACAACCTATGTGGAAAAAAAGACATTAGCATAAAGGGAGCCATAACTCGCCAAGTATGAACAAATTAATTCAAATAAATATTTAGGGTGTGTTATATCCTTTCCCATCTGTAGTACTGAGCAACAGCAAAAGTTAATTTTCAGATGTATTAATAATTAATTGAAAAGTTGATTGGAATTGATTGGAACACATTTGGAATGTTACTGTTCTCCTAGGATGTTTAAGATCGGCTTGGTGCCGCTCTCAAATTCTGTTTTTCTATTTTTATATATATAAAAAACCTGGCACAGGACTCTGCCTTCCAGCTGCTCCGTTGGAAACCTTACACTCTTTCCAAAAAGGGAAGCTTCCTGTAAATAACATGGATGGATATTAGCTAAAATTTAACTGCATTTTTATGAAATTGACTTCCACATCTGAACAGTAATGTGTAAGTGGATAGATGCCATTAACACTAATGGCTGGTGTGTGCTTCCCTTGTATTGGGATTTATATTCTCAGATAGTGGCAAATTTGGACTATTCCAAGTATTACTCAGAGTAACGGCGTGTGACCTACAAGCATAAAATTTAGAAGGAGAAGGAGAAAGGACAGGTGGAGCAGCAGGAGTGCTGGCAACAGAAAGCTATCAGAGGCTCCAGTGAAACAACAATAGTAATGATAATGGTGATAATAACAATAAGCAAACTAAAATAAAATGCACCCAGTGAAGCATGAATTCGTCTTCTAAATAAACAGGGATGGTGCTATAGATATAGATATATTTATGATCATGCACCATGCATGGCTACGTTGTGCAGCTGCACATGAATTATTTTGCTGGCACATTCTGAAGATGGAATTGAGAATTATTCTGCCTGCTAGGATACTAACATGCTATGTTGGTTGTATGACACATCCTTAACTGCAAAGCGGAGGAGTCTCTTTTCGAACTGGACTGTTTTATGGGCTTTTGCAGAGTCACCAAAGGATGATAAAAGCCTAAGGATGATGCCAAATTTGACATTTCAAATTTCAGTTTGTTAACCCTGCCCTTGCTAACCTCAAGCTGTTAGGTAAAGAAGGGCAAAATATTCACCCAGTCTTGCAAAGGACCGTGTTACATTTCTTTTGGCTGCATAGAAAGGATGATCCTGTGCAGGCATCATGGTTTGGAAGAGAGTTCAAGCCCCTGTCTGAAGTGCAAATGATAATTGCCTAGCCATAGCTATGGTGAAGCATCAGAACAACACAGAAGACAAAGGTGTTGATTAAGTTCAGCCAGTTTCACTGGTAGGGTCAGTTCAGCCAGTTTCACTGGTAGGGTTAAAAAATAATGAATGCATTGATAATTCTAAACCCCACATCTCAACAGTAGTTTCCAAAGTGTCTCCCAAGGATGAAATGTTGTTTAGTTGTGCCCGACTCTTCGTGACCCCATGGACCAGAGCACACCAGGCACTCCTGTCCTCCACTGCCTCCCGCAGATCAGCTTATCTCCAGAGTTGATAAAAGACTCGTATGCAGATGCTTTTGCTGAAGGCAAAGGAATGTTTCATCATTAAGGAGCAAGGCCCTTCAAAATCAGATGTATCTCTTGATGAACTGTTACCATGGTCAGTCCAGTGAGTCAGCCCACCAGAGAAAGGAGTGCATTGTTTAATGAAGTTTTAATACAAAAAAGCAACATGATTATTAATTGCATCCACTGATGCAGCAGAAAGACTCCTTAAAGATGTTCTCTTTGATATGACAGTGATCTTGTTTTCTTTCCTCTTCATGTTTTAAATGCAAGTCAGGCATAGGGAAAAAATCCAATTACTGTGAAATTTTCTGTCTTAGGCATTCTTTCTATGTGATCTTTTTATTTTTATGTTGGCTCGGATGAAAGTGCTCCAGTGAAGTTTTGAGAGCTCCTTTATGTACAAGGGATTGGAGGATGAATATATCTTGTGTACAGAAATGTCCCATCCCCCGCCTCCAGTGTTGCCGCTTCTGTCTCCCACCAAATTATTTCTGCTTTTTGACTTGAGTTTGAGACAGGAAAGATTGAGAAGTACATTTTGAAAATTGCTCGAATTCTCAACAATAGGCTTGTTTCCAAAGCAGAATTGGTTTAATTCATTCTTCCTGTGGTTGCTGCTGCTGCTATTTTTAAAAAGCGCTCCTGAAAACTTTTCTGAAGTTATGGCTCCAACCAAGAGGTGAAAATCCCCACGAGAACTTTCTTTTTAAAAGTTTTGCTCAAGTTCTCCCAAAACAAGATCCTTCTCTGGTTTTGGTAGAATCTCAGCAATGGCCTCTAAAGTAGCAACATGAGATCATTATTTGGGGAGGGGAACAACTTTGCGCAAATGCTGGTCAGGGACTGTTATTTAGGTGTGTATGATGACAGTCCTAATATATTCTTTAAGGAGTATTATGTACTTTTCATTATTTAGCATTATCTAGGTAAAGGTAAAGGTACCCCTGCCCGTACGGGCCAGTCTTGACAGACTCTAGGGTTGTGCGCCCATCTCACTTAAGAGGCCGGGGGCCAGCGCTGTCCAGAGACACTTCCGGGTCACGTGGCCAGCGTGACATTGCTGCTCTGGTGAGCCAGAGCCGCACACGGAAACGCCGTTTACCTTCCCGCTAGTAAGCGGTCCCTATTTATCTACTTGCACCTGGGAGTGCTTTCGAACTGCTAGGTTGGCAGGCGCTGGGACCGAACAATGGGAGCGCACCCTGCCACGGGGATTCGAACCGCCGACCTTTCGATCGGCAAGCCCTAGGCGCTGAGGCTTTTACCCACAGCGCCACCCGCGTCCCTATTTAGCATTATCTGCAAACTAATATTTAGGCTTTCTATGTGTTCTGCTTAAAAAAAAAAAAAGGGCTCAAATTTGTTTTACAGCCAGAGTCCTTCAGTTTTAGACAGAAATGTTCCAGCTACTACCATATTGTAGAGAGCCACTTGGATTGACTATCTCACAAATTGCTTTTAAACTCCTGTAGGATCTACCTTCCTATAGCTTAGTACTTTTTCTTTTTCTTTTTTTAAGTCTAGCCCTTTTACTTTTTCACCACTACCATTTAATTCCAACTTGGTTTTTTAGCCCTCTTTTATCACACATCCAGGCACCGGATGAATAGAGACTTGTTTTAAACAAATGTGTTATTAAAGTTTATTACATTTGTTATTTACTACATGTGACAGAATGAAATGCAGCAATACATGTACACATATACATTGGTCATCTAACAATATTTGGCTTTATATTTGCTTAAATCTGTCACAGTTACTTTGTAAGACTTTGCCTCAAAGGAGAGAGCCCTGGTTTTCACCCTGTGTAAAGCTAATAGTCAATTTAGCTTTTGTTCCCCTCCAAAGTTCACTCAGAGGCACTGCTGCTGTCTTCCTGATAGATTTGCCTCAGCTGCTCTCTTAAGTTCTTCCTTCTGGTCAGTGGCGTTGCGTGGGTTGTCAGCACCCGGGGCAAGGCAAGTAATTTGCGCCCCCTAACCCGGGGCAAGGCAAGTAATTTGCGCCCCCCGCTGCACTGTCCCTCCCCCAGATAGTCCCTCGCTCTCTCTCCGCACCGCACCGCACCGCACGCCTGGCACCCTCCCCTCCACAGTGGGCGGCGACCCGGCGGCTCGGATCAGATTTGCACAGCCAGCACTGCAGTGAGAGAGAGTGAGTGAGCCAGGTAGGGGCAGAGAGCTGCGAGTGCGAGCGCCCCCCCCCCAGATGTTGCGCCCGGTGCTGCCGGCCCCCCTGCCCCCCCCACGCTACGCCACTGCTTCTGGTCAGATATTTGAAGACCAGGACTCTTCCACAAAGATGCCATAGTGGCCTTCCCTGGAGTCGTCCTGCAGCCAACTTTACCCAGACATAATCTTCTGTTGGCTGGCTTCTCTCAACTTATGCCTCCTCTGATTCCCAGGCTTACCTTCTGCCTCTTCCCAGTCCCTTAACTGACTGACCCCCCCCCCAAACAGTGGACCTGCCCTAATTTTCATCCCTGGGAGAACTCTCCCAGCAAACATCCCCTTGGAAATCTGAATCCTTATTGGCCTATAACTAAGGGCCGGTGGTTTTGAATAAGTAGCCACTATCACAACCGATCCTTTTCATTTCTCCTGGCCAATATAAAATATAGATGCTGCTGTTAACTGTCATAAACACCTCTTTTGAAACTAACTGCATAGCCACACCTGGGCAGAGAACTGAAGCACCACATACTGTATTGCAGGGGTGGCCAACTCCCAAGAGACTGCGATCTACTCGCAGAGTTAAAAACTGGCAGTGATCTACCCCCTTTGTGGTCAGGTCAAAGTTGTTGAGCTTCTTTTATGGAGGGGGGGAAAGCCACATTTTGGGGGGGGGTGCAGGAAAAAATGTTTAGCCTTTTTTAGGGGAGCCAAACTTGTTGGGCTTCTTTAGGGGGAGCCAGTGATCTACCACAGAAGTCCAGTGATCTACCAGTAGATCACAATCTACCTGTTGGACGTGCCTGCTGTATTGTATCTCATCCTGACTTCAGTCAGAGGTGAACGGTCCATTCCCCCTCACTATGTAACCCATTCCCCCACAGGATGGAATAGAGTCGTACCTTGGATCCCAGACGCCTTGGTACTCAGAAGTTTTGACTCCTGAATGCTGCAAACCCGGAAGTGAGTCTTCCGCTTTGTGAACATTCTTTGGGACCCAAACGTCTGATGGGGCTTCTGTGGCTTCCTGCAGCCAATCCGAAGCCACGCTTTGGTTTCTGAACGTTTTGGAAGTCGAACGGACTTCCGGAAGAGATTCCATTTGACTTCCAAGATACGACTGTACTGTGTGTGACTGGGGAATACCAGATCTCACCACAAGAGGGTGTACTCAAATGGAGATCTTGTGACTTTTCCTTGTTGGTACGGAACAGTCAGGTCTCGGTCAAAGCCACATTTCCCTTTTAACAGTTGAGGTAACCTGTTTTTATCATTCATTTCCATTCCAGCTTAAGCTTGGTTACAATAGGATCCAGGCAAGTAGTTCATTTTGTCACACACAAACCTAATTGCAGTTCTATTGCTATGTGCATGTTTAGAAATGCCTTCTCCACAGAGGGGCTTAGTAAACGGATTTGTGCCATTATAAACCTAATGTTCAACATCCCTCAATTTGATATTTTCTTCTCTTTATATTCTTTTGTTTTTACAGGTAACTCGATAGCAAAAGACAAATCAGATCACACTCGAGGCTGATAACATTAAATACAGCCAAGTAGGAAGTTTTAATATCCAACTTAACAATCCTCGAGGTCAGGCTTGAGACTGCTGGGGCATACTAATTATTTCAAAGAGAACATTCGCTGTAATCAGCAGCCACTTGAGATCAAAATGGCTGGAAAGTCACACACACGAGATTTCGACGGAGTGAACTGTGTACATTTGTAAAAATAGCAAAAACATGAAGGGATATACGGCCGAAGAAGTGATGCTTAGAGGACGCCGAAGAAATAGCAATCCTTTGGATCCTTGCATTGAGACTTGTGGCGTTTCACCTCGATGAAAGCAGTATACTTTGAAATGTACTGATCCATTTCCTCTGGAACTTTCCTGGTCCTCCATGCAAATTATTGGTGGGACTGTGCACTGCTGTAATCAAACCACTGTTCCAGAAATTGTCCTCTGACACAGCACAGTTTTAGACACGTTTAATTTGTATTCTAATCCTGAAGCTCCAAGGCTACATATTTCAACATGTCGAAGTTGCTTTTCTTATAGGAATGGAAATACTATATATCCATCGTTAATCATTATTGTTGGCAAGTAGTAGTTATCTGAATACGTCACCCATATACGAATGTATCATTAGTCAGACATGTTTCCCTATGACTAACCAACTACCGCAATTCCTTTCGGACAAATAAAGGGTGATCGAGACAGAATGTTCAAGCCCTTCCAATAACATGCTATTAAAATAATCAGTTCCGTATAATTTCAAGAAGATGGGTGTGTTTTTTGCATACACTTTGGTTTATTATCATTAGGTCCTACAAAGATTATGGTAAAGAATAAATGGCGCTAGCTAGTCCCTTCATGAAAATAGACGGGTGCATGTTAATTTTTCCATTCTGAGGTTCAATGGTATTCATTCAGATACGTTTTTTAGGTTTTTGGTTTTTGTTGCTTGAAAAAAAATATTACTATCTGGATGCTTAAGTAGATGTCTGTTTCTTGATAGGACGAAATAGGTTTCTTCAAATCTGGAATCCATTGAAGATTTCCTTGGCCACTCCAGGTACATTGAGTTCATTCTGTAGTTATTTTGTTAAACCAGAAGTTCTTTTCTATCTCCTATTTCAGTATCTATTTTTTAATCTTGGTGATCTACTGTTTCATGAAAAATCTTAATGTTTAAATGCCTTAAGCAGCTGTAAACTTTTTTTTCTAAGTTATTACAGAATGTATAATTTTATATTCCATTTAATATATTTACCATGCTATGTGGAAATATGAAGACAGAACGAATGGTTTCTTTTGCATTCCATACTGATGTTGCAAGTTAGTCTTAGAGAAGGCAAAGAGAAGGCAAATTTTTACTCCATTTGTCTTGGGAGGTAATATGAAAACTACACAAACTCAATCCTAACAGAAAGAGTTATGCCCAGAACCTCAAGTTGTTTCAAGTGGTTACTAATATTTGTGGGGAAAGGGAACTCTTTCCCATTGTAACAAATATTTGGCGTGGCTAATTAGAAATAAATTGGGTTCTATGATGAATGAACACCCTGAGGTACTTTTTTCCTGTCATGTGATACAAGATTGTTCCACAACAATTTCATTACCTCTGTTGTATTATGGCACTGGATGAAAGAAAACGAATGATAGCTGAAAATCAATCTGAAATGTATAGTATATAATTCTGCTACAGAGTAATCCAAATTTTTGCAGAAGGGGTATTCTTGTTAATTAAATTTTAATTAGGATAAATTGATTGTAGCATCAGTTAGCAGTCTTGATATTTTAACAGGATTAATATTGTATGGATTCGTTTTTTAAAGGTATGTGTAACGGAGAAACACAGAATTCAAAAAATATGATTAATTCCTTTGCTTGGGATAGTAAAAAGTATAAATGTGTAATTTTGTAGCAGTTATGAGTTTGGCTTTAATTTAGCCAAAAAATCTACAACATGCTTCTCAACATTTCTCCCCCTTTGTGTTTATTCTTAAAACCAACACTGAAAATATTGTATTATATACAAGTGTAAGACATGCATATCAATAGGTGAAAAATAAATGGATTTTCGAATATACTGAACTGAGTTTCTGCAGTGGGTTAATGTTGTGATAACTGATAACCGGTGAATAAATTTGTGCTATAAAACGAACATCTCAGAATGCATATGCAGTTGGAAGCTCTTTTATATATATTTAAAAGCCTCTTTAAAAATAGATAAGGGACATTTCAAGATACAGACTCCAGTCTAGGAATTCCTGTTCCCTTCTTTGCCGTCTTCCTTTTATGCCTTTCTGAGCACGTCACCTTGTTTTTCTTTCTGGTTATCATTTCAGCAAACAGAGGTAGTAACTTTGGTGGCGGAGGATAACTATAATGTTATTAACATTAGTGGGCCATGAATGTTCCTTTGACATCAGAGGCTCCCCTTCAGTTAACACAGTTTCCGTGGCAAGAAAGGGGGAAAAAATAGTCCTTGGGGTTGAATTGGGTGAAGAGAGAGTTGTTCCGTCCAAATAAAATTAACTGATACCTGTTCAACAAGCTAAAAATAGAGCCCCTGTAGCCGCTGGATTCTTTCAAGGATTGGCTCCGGGTTCCTTCACTCTGTGAAGCAATGACATCATCAGTAGGGGGAGGAGCAAGGGGGAAGATATGAACAATAAATCTCAGATTCCCAACTTCTTTTTTTTTATGCATCTAGCATTCTCAGAACCAGAAATAAAAGGTAGCATGTACAAGTAATATTCTAAATAAAAAATGGTGATGAATTAGCCTGTACTCTCCTGGTGTCAGGAACTGGGCAGAGGAGAAAGGGTGGAGACCGCCTCCCCAGCCTGACCCTTCCAGAGAAGGAGGGGACACTTCAGAATTACAGCAGGGGTTTGAGGGAGGAAGATGAGGGGGGAAGCTGGGAAATAATGGGAGAGGAGGAAGAAGAAGCGCCAGAGGGATGACAGCTGATGGACACAATGTTTTTAGAAAGCATTCCAGACCTCCCCTCTCCCAGAATCTGGTGGGCATTGAAAATAGGAGAGCAGAGAGCCCAGAGGCAAAGGGCACTTCTCAGCATGAAGAGGAGAGAGGGAGGGGGTGGAGATTCACTCAGGGCAACGTCACTACTCAAAGAGGCTGCATTTCTAAGCCTCTCTGTGAATATTGAATAAAAAACATTGGTAAGAACTTTCTTTGTCTTATCTGTTTCTGGCAACCTACCTTGGGGGTTGGATCCTCTGACGCCTGGTGTTTTCCTATGCCCACCACTCCAAAAGGAATTGCTGCGGACATGCAGCTGAGAACATTTATCTTAGCCCTTAGGAAAGAAAATAAAACCTTTGTTTTGTGTGTAAGTATAGGTTCAGGTTTCATTATTTAGCAATATTTTAAGGGCTTAGGAAGCTGCTGTCTACTGAGTTCATCTAGTTCAGTGATGGCCAAACTTGGCCCTCCAGCTGTTTTGGGACTACAACTCCCATCATTCCTAGCTAACAGGACCAGTGGTCAGGGATGATGGGAATTGTAGTCCCAAAACAGCTGGAGGGCCAAGTTTGGCTATCACTGATCTAGTTGGTCTGTACTAAACTGTCAGTGGATGTCCCAAGGTTTCAGCTATTTGAATAGGATGCCCACCTTTACAGTAGTTCTGCTTCCGGTTTCCTGCTGTGACCTAAGATGAGTATCTATTGTTCTGCTCATCCATTTGATTTACACCTGAATAATCCCAGTGCATCTATAAATTGAATACTTTTACAGCCAATTATTTAGTACCACGGTTGCTACACCTCTGCTCTCTATTGATTCCTGTCATGCCTGCCAAGTACATAACATAAAAGTCAAAAAGGCAGTTACTTCACTGCCAGCTCTTTGGTTATGCCAACACAGTTGTGACCCAAAGCGCAGGCTTCACCAAGAGTATCATGGTAACAACATTTGGTTGGTGCACTTCCATAAAGTCATCTGGAGCGATGTGGTCAGCAGAAAACCTTTCTCCAGTGTGCGTACTCATTGTTAGACCTTAGTTCTGGATTCCATAGGTGGAAGGAATACATCTGCATTGTGGCAAGTTGTTTACATCAGATGGTCTGCTGGCCCCACCTTGACTTCCAAATAATTTGATATTATTGTCGTTATCTCTTCCTGTTGATTGACTCTTCTATCTTTCATGTCTAGAATCACAGCACATCCACTGCAAGCCAAGATAGTGGCAAATAGGACATGCTTTTGATTTTTCAGTGCAAATGTCATCCTAATCTTTTTGTCGTTGCTGTTTGTTTTCTTGCTGATAGTTAAATCGACTGAGCTGTGCACTGAGAAGATGACACAGCTGAACAATCTGATGGAATTAAATAGTTTCTCATAATTTCTATGCTGTTAAGTGGCACAAAGAGCATTACCTAATCACTGCTTGTCAGCCTTTGCTGTTTAATTCCCATCCTAGAGATCTTTCATGTTTACTCTTCTGTGCCACTGGAAAATGCTCCCAGATGATATATTTTAAACATTTAAATACTTGATCGTACAAACCTGTCTGCTCCCACTGCACAGTCTGTCAATGTAAAGACTTAGTAAAATTTTCAACTGTGAACTCTGTTTGTGCCACCATCATAAATAAATACCTTATGCTGTAAATAAAAAAAACTAGACTTTCTGCCACATCAGTCTCTTCTAATGAAGACATTGCTAATTTGAAAGAAACCTACTAACTGCCAATAAAAATATACCAGTACTCATCTCGTCTCTCTGTTTCTCTTAGACGCTTGGCTTCCACAATAAACAAGGGATGGTGAGAGTTAATGTTATACTTACATTAGCAGAGTTTAACCCAGATTCAAGTCTTTGCTCAGCTATGAAGCAGTAGACTACATGGCCTTGGGGCATGTCACTATGTTCCTGCCTTACATACCTCACAATGTTACAAAAGAAAATATGAAGAAGATGGAACTGTGTATTATTATTATTATTATTATTATTATTATTATTATTATTAATTGATTTTATATATTGCCCTATACCCAGAGGTCTCAGGGCGGTTCACAGAATAAAATCAAAATATAAAACCACAAAATACATAAAATAAAAACAACAACAACCCAATAACCCCCCAAAAACCACACATTTCAAAAGGATGACATGGATGACATGCTATCCTTTGGGTGAAGGAAGGAATACAAATACCATACACAAATAACTATTTGTTATGACAGGCACAGCCAACACCCACTTGGAGTAGAAGACAAATTTTGCCCCCAAACACTCTCTCTCTCTCTCCTCTCTCTCTCTCTCTCTCTCTCTCTCTCTCTCTCTCTCACACACACACACACACACACACACACACACAAATCCTGATTTATCTACAATGAGGAACCTTCTCTTTCTTGGGATCCAATTTCACTTCTTGAGAGGAGGGATACAGGCTTGGTCCATGCTCCTGTTCACTCTGCATCCAGGGTGCAGCTGCTGCTAGTTCAGGAACGGCTACACACATAACATAACCCCAATCCGTATCTATCCTGTCATTTCTTATGAAATGCTGCGTTTTGATGCTTTTGCCTCCAAGCCAGTTTCAACCAAATTGAGAAAAAGAACGACCTAGCTGCATTAAAGCCAATAAGATGTGCGCACTCCTAGTTATCCTGGATCTGAGTGACATCTGAAGTGATGCTCCGGAGACTTCTGTGTTTACTACATAAGGAAATAAGAGTAACAACAACATCATAAGAAGAGCCCATTGGATCAGGACAATGGCCCATCTAGTCAATCAATCAACCTTTATTGTTATGATCTCAGATCAACCACGCCCATCTAGTCCAGTATCATCTTCCCCCTGCAGCCCACCAGAGGCCCACAAAGCAGCATTCAAACACAAGAGCACTCTCTCCTGGCATTCAGAAGTGTTGCTGCATCCAACTGTGGAGGGCAGAGAATAGCCATCAGGGCTGGTAACCTTCCATAGCTTTCTCCATGCCCTTGTCCGATCCTCTTTTAAAGCCATCTAGGTTGGTGGTCGTCACTGCCTCCTGTGGGAGCAACTTCCACAGTTTAACTACGTGATAACTAGCAAACAATATGCCACACTATACTGCATTGTCTTGGAAGATTTAATATTGTGCTCAAAACATCTATAGACCATATACAGTGATACCTCAGGTTAAGAACTTAATTCGTTCTGGAGGTCCGTTCTTAACCTGAAACTGTTCTTAACCTGAGGTACCACTTTAGCTAATGGGGCCTATCGCTGATGCCGCACAATTTCTGTTCTCATCCTGAAGCAAAGTTCTTAACCCAAGGTACTACTTCTGGGTTAGCGGAGTCTGTAACCTGAAGCGTCAGTAACCCAAGGTACCACTGTAGTCAGAGGATTCTGATTCCCACCCCCTCCCTCCAAAGCTTTGCACCGTTTTATGGGGAAAGTGAATTCATACATTTTTATGCACCATAATTAACTGTTGTTGTTTCTCAGACATAGTCCCTTGATATCTTTCACATGAAGAGCTCATTAGATTCCTAGTGGGAGAGCATATGGAAATGCAAGATGATGGAAAACATTGAAGAATGAGTATTTGCTCTTACGTTACAAAATACCTTTGTGTTCATACCAAGTGTGAATAAAACAAAGCATATTCCCAAAATAGTATTTTCCCAGGTTGAGGCATCGCTTTGTCTTTTGTGTAATGTAAGCGTTACCTCTGTTCTGCATATTCCTTTATGTATTTCACTTACTATTCATGGGGCGTTCAAGATGAGCTATGTCACAAACTATGATTGCACATTATAAGGGTGCTATTTCTGGAATGTATAGAATGTCTGTAGGCTCTTCACTGGTTTAGAATGGGTTTAATTTTCAATTTTTAGTTCTTGCACTATTGTCATAATTATATATGTACCAATTGATACGTTAGAGTCTTATTGTTTGTCTTCTGTTCTCGTTTCCCCAAACTGTCATAAGCATATAGCCTCTTCAGTACAGTACTTTACTTTTACATTCAAGATTTGAACACATTCAACTCTATCTTCCAACGTGAAACCCAAAACGGTGTGTGTCTGTGGTTTCCAGGTAGTCTCCATTCTAGGCACGAATGAGACGCAGACCTGCTGACCTCAAGCAAGGTGCTGAGGTCATTGGGATAGCTGCCATGCGGATAAATCTGGTATCCAATAACTTACTGAGCGATTTTCAAATCTTTCATATCCCAGAAAGATGATTGGATCTAGCAGTTTCTCAGTATTCCTTCAGAAGTTCAGACCCACTATGAGAGCGCCCTGCCCCTAGGCAGACGCTGTCACTCTGACGTGTACTCTAATTGCCTAACTAGGATCTGCTCTGAGCCCCATGTAGTTATTGCATGTTCTACCCATATGCTTTCAGTTACAGTGCTGCAAGAGAGCCCCAGGCAACTACCTTGTATGCATTGTGCTTCCTTTGAGCATCACTATTCCTTCCTACCAGATTTTTATTTTTTTTTAAAAAAACTAAATACCCACCAGATTTGACAATAGAAAAGAGACAGATTTGGGACTAGCCGAATTTGGGACAGGCACCATTAGCAATACCTGCACTACCCCTGCTTTTGACCCCACAACAAATTAAAAAGATGATGACTGAGGTTGAAGGACTTTCCTAGGCAGCAGATAGAGACTGGAAGACAATGGGAACTCATTCAAACTTTTCACAGAAGCAGAAGAAAACATACCTTGTGAAAAACGTACACGTCCCACTTTGGTTCTCTTCGGGATTCAGCTCTTTGCAGTTTCTTTCCAAGTGTCTCTAGCGAAAATATTTGAGCGTGTCCTCAGCCCCCAATCTTTACTCTCCATATCACGCAGGCTGTCTGGGTTGGTCTGAAATCTCTTTAAGGGCATTTTAATTCTCTGCAGAAACTCCAGACAGGCTGTGGAGGCTTTGTGTCACAACTTTAAAATTATTTAAATGTACTTTGTCTGTGCACAGACATAAACTCTTGTCAACTCATTCACAATAAAAAGCCATGGTGCCTTAAGCTACTTTTTAAAAACCAGCCACAGGACTGCCAAGGTGACCTTTCCTGCTGTTTCAATTACAGAGTGTTGCCATCATTTAACTATTAGAATGATGGAATGTGTGCACTTTGATATCTGAGTGGCAACATTTCAGGCCAGGGAGATCTCTATGAGTGGGCAGATTATAGATCTAAAGACTCGCATCAAGGAATTAAAGGTAAGCAGCCATAAGTATGATGAAGAACTGGCTAGCCAGAAGCTGCCTTCTGAGGCTGGAATCTAAAAATCTTTTTCAAAAGCTGCAGGGAAATCACAATATTTCTAATTGATTTTAATAATCAATACTGACAATTTTGTTCTTGCTTGCATCTACAAGGAAACTGCATTCTGTCTGGCTTTGTGGGAGGAAAATTTCATATGCCCTTCAAAATAAGAAAGTAATGGACCTTTATAAGGCTTCTTTTCATGCAGTTTAAGCTGAAATACATTACAACGTTATATGACATTTGAAACGAGCTTCTATATTTTATTCAATAAGCTTTATAAGCTTCATTACCAAATTCCCCAGCATCATTTGGCTCTACTGTTTTGACCATCAGTCACTACTGAAACAGGTAGGAAAACACCCACTCAGAAATGAACATGCTCCTATCAAATTGAAATGCAAAAGAGCTAAGATTGTCAAGCTGGATCAAATATCTACAAGAGAAAACTCCAGTTAGAGGCCAAAATATACTGTAATTCTTTGAGCACGTATCTCTGGCTAGCTATACTTTTGTGTCTTTTCGAATATAATAAATAAACCCACTGGCATTCATTTCAGCAAATAAAAATGCAGCGGTAATAGATATGTAAATCCAGGCAAGTAAACTGAACGCGTTTCACTCATGAATAATTATATAAAGGGGGGAGGGAAAGGAAAAGGCAGCATGAATATTCAAAGCTGTGCACCAAGTCTGATAACGAGCAAAAATTATTGCTGAGTAACCATTCAAAATAATGTACAGAATTTTGCAGGGATTATAAATTTTCAGTGAATGGTTAGATATCCGGTTAGATATTCCAATGTTCTGCTACTGTGACAGCAACGACAACACATCTCACAATATTCATTATTTCACAGTGGGACTTAACAGTTGCTTTACATTCTATTTTTCCTTTCTACACAGACAAAATGTTGCATGTGAGCCCGTCAACTCCGTGTTTATGCAGTAATGCATGCAACAGTATATGAACCAAGGAAAGAGAAATGCCACATCAAGGAGCAGCAATTGGCTGTAGATCCATGACAGAAAACACATATTGACCATTTTGTGTTCATGTGGTCAAGGGCTTAGGCCAAATCTGGCTCCCAGGTATGAGTTGCTCTATTTTGCCGTATTTCAAAAAGTGAAATTCCAGACAGTTGTTCAGGGTGTTTTTTTTAAAAAAAGTTTTGCCCAAAGAAATGATTTTTTTTTAAAGCTATTTTTAAGGAGATTCGCCAAAATCTAGACTTCTGACATCAGTTGCCATGTCTGGATTTTCCCAGATATTTCCACCTGGACACTGCTTCTGACTGCAGTATTCCGGCTATGTCTGGGAAAATTTGGACGTATGGCAACCAGACTCTATGATAAAATGAAGAGGTAAACACATAGTCGCTGTACATATGTACCTTTAAAACACATTTTAGGTATACATAAACATCACCAATCCCTTATGTGGTACAATAATTATTGACTGGATGGCCACAAGGAGATATAACGTACTAGTGAATATACACTATGGTAGGGCAAAGTGGAAGACTGGAACATTATTTTAGGATCACACATTTAAGGGTTCATGTGCAAAACTTCCTTTAAGAGAGGAAAAAATGTATACTGGAGTGTGAGTTAAACCTGAATCTCTGGAGCTTCTTTTTTTGCTGAAACTGAAAAAAAATAAGAGTTTGTGCTGCAAAGAAGGACTAGAGGTTAAGAGAACATTTAGAATCAGAACCGACAGGGAAGAAAGGGGAGAAGAAGGTTAAGCTCTTACGTTCTACGTTATATTTCTGGGGAGGAAAGTGTAACCATATTTCTGGTTCCCAAAAGGCAGGGGACAATAAAATAAAATAAAATGTGATGTGCTCACACTAGGAAAGTCCAAATGCAGAACCTCAGAGAGGTTGTTCTGAGATCATAAATAAGTGAGGCAATGCTCTCAAACAGTGCCAGATTTAGGTATAATCTAAACAAGCTATAGCTTAGGGCCTCATTCTCTTGGGGGGGCCTCAAAAAAATTAAAGGAAAAAACTGGATGTACATTTCAAAAATATAAGATAAAAAACAAATAAAATGGCTTTAGATGCCTATTAGGTCTCTAAATTACCATATAGCATATATTCAACACAAAAAACAGTGATAATTTGTTGTTGGCAAAGGACAGCTAGACATATAAAGGGCCCCATTACCTTCAGTAGCTTAGGGCCTCATCAAACCTAAATCCAGCCCTGCTCTCAAACTCCAAAAGTCAGAGTCTGTGGCTGTAATTGTTCTGAAAACATAGTCATCATCATCATCATCATTAAGATTTTGGATCCCTTCTTCACCATGAGGTACCCGGGTGGGTTACAGAAATATAAAAATACAATATTAAAATCAGTTAAAACAAATTGCAGTCAATAGAATAGGAAGGCAAAAAGATTCATATATACAACATGAATGCATTCAACTGCAAAATCCAAATGAATGTCCCATTATGCACTGGGGTATAAAATGATACCGTTTCTGGACTAGGGGCTCCAATATAAATTTCCCCACTCTTTGTCCTGTGAAAGGTAAGTGAAAATTGGCACAATGGAGGTAATGAGCTGCACCTATTGAATCGTGGAAAGTTAAATAGCATAAAGTGGGAAAACAGTGACTGGGCACCCTGATATTCAGCTTTGAGGGATATTCTTCTGAACCACCTTAGAGAAATACATCATTTCTCTTTCCTTGGTTCATATACTTTTCATTAATAATTGCTTGGTCAACCCATTCATCTGTCTTAATTAACACACTCATGATTTAAATGGAAAGGACATCCCTGGTTTCAGTAGCTTTTAAAAAAATATGCAAATGAGGCTCTCTCTTTTTCAGATGGCTACTCTTCCAATGCTTTTCAGAGAGAAAACAACAAGCACCATCTCTTGATTGCCAGAGTTTAGCAATCTGGATGTAAAAGTTGTGTTATAGAGCTGAGAGAATGGTTTGTTGCTAGACTACATGGGTACACAATATGAAGTGTCTGGTATGCAACCTCCATGCAAAATTTGTGTGTTTTTTTTAAAGCATTTCTTTAATTGCTTTCATGTGACATATACCATTTTCCATTTTCTTTTAAAGCCAGCTTGTTATAGCTTTTCATAAGAATGCTTAGAGTAGAGGAAATAATCCTGAGGAAATTGACTTGACAGATCTTCCTTCTCCTGTTGCTCGGAATGTCCACTTTTATTACTGTTTCTTTTTGTACACTTCCCTTTTATGAAGTCTTCCCAATGTTGAGGTAAATCAGAGGTACCTGGCATGCACATCTGGTAAGCCCACGGTGCAACTCTGACACATATCTAGAGCTGTTATTCTCAGGTGATTTTTAGATGCCCAAGGTATGGATGGGGGAACCAGTCTGTTCTCTGTTAGTGTGTGCTCCTTCTTATGCCCATTCTGTCCCTTTCTTCAAAAAATATACATTTCTAACTTCTTTTCCTTGGTATAAGTACACACATTTGAAATGCATACTCAGCTTCCTGAAGGACCCCCCTCCTTTGCTACAGACTCCCTCGTGTTTTAAGGTCAGAAAAGGAAGCATATTTGTTGTTCCACTGCCCTCTGTAGTTCAAAAAAATGTACAATCTTTTTACCCTGACATTTTACACCCAAGTTGTATATTTTAAGAGCCACCTTATTTCTGTGATTGTACTCTAAATTGCTTTAATCTGTTTTTAACATTGTGTTTGAATTGCTGTACCCCACCCTAGGACCTTAGGGGGATGGGTGAGATCATCATCATCATCACAGCAATTAATGGTAAGATAATTTTAGAACAGGGGTCAGCTAACTTTTTCAGCAGGGGGCCGGTCCATTCTCCCTCAGACCTTGTGGGGGGCCAGACTAGAAGAGGAAGAGGAAGAGGAAAAAAAAATGAATGAATTCCTATGCCCCACAAATAACCCAGAGATGCATTTTAAATAAAAGCACACATTCTACTCATGTAAAAACACCAGACAGGCCCCACAGATAACCCAGAGATGCATTTTAAATACAGTGGTGCCTCGCAAGACGAAAAGAATCCGTTCCGCGAGTCTTTTCGTCTTGCGGTTTTTTCGTCTTGCGAAGCAAGCCCATTGGCGGATTAGCGCTATTAGCGCTATTGACAGTTTAAGGGCTAAAAACGGCTTTTTAAGGCTTAAGGGATTAGCGGTTTTGCTGCTAAAATGCTTTTAGCAGCTTAGCGCTTCAGAAAAAGGGGTTTTGGAGCGAAAAAACCCCTCAAAATTTTTCGTCAATTTTCGTCTTGCAAAGCAAGCCCATAGGGAAATTCGTCTTGCGAAGCGCCTCTGCAAACGGAAAACCCTTTCGTCTTGCGGGTTTTCCGTCTTGCGAGGCATTCGTCTTGCGGGGCACCACTGTAAAAGGACACATTCTACTCATGTAAAAACATGCTGATTCCTGGACCACCCACGGGCCAGATTGAGAAGGTGATTGGGCCGCATGCAGTCCCTGGGCCTTAGGTTGCCTACTCATAGTTTTAGAAGCTGAGAATTGCTTCAATACAATTGGGAGGTGGATAAATAAGTTCCCTCCTGCATGTCAGCAGGCGCTGTGCGAAACAGGTCAGCTTTTATCAGAATCTGCCAAAATGTAATTCCTCAAGTATCCCCAGCCCAAACTTGGCATACCCTGAAGCAGAGCTTTTCTTCAACCGGAACTCGCCGGAACTCAGTTCCGGCCCCTCTCAGGTGGGCGCCATTGCCATTCTAAGAGAATGAGGGAGGCATTCATGGTCCGTTTGAGCACCTCTTTTTATAGAAAAACAGCACTGCCCTGAAGCATTATAGATTTAAAGGGTTGGAAAAATTAGAGCAGGGATTGACTTTTTTTTTTGGAGCCAGAGAACACCTCTAGGACTTTGAGAAAGTGTTGTGAGTGCCACTCACAAAATGGCTGCCATAGGGACGTGGCATAGCACAAAAATGGCTGCCATGGAGGTGTGTAAGAGAGGCCAAGCCAGTAGAAACAGGACGTGATTAGGAAGATCAAACAGTTTCTCATGCGTAGTGGATTTTTTAGGAGATATTTATGGAAACCTTTTGCAGATGTCATAGGAGGTACTGTCAGGTACACTCATGCCCACAGGCACCATGTTGGTGAACCCTGAGTTAGAAGCTTCTATTACAACCCAGTCACTACTTACTCTTAACTACTGGCTTACAGGTGAGGGCAGGTGAACAGGCCACAGCATCAACAGCAAAGAGGAGGGGAATCAGAGTCAGGAGGCTGCAGCTATTAGTAGGGGGTCCCCTACTATGGCATAGCCCTTGGCAGCTGCCAGACAACAGCAACTCCTGGCAGCCCCAATAGTAGTAGCAGCAGCATTACAATAATGTGTGTGATAAAACTGGAATCTAATCTGATATGACACAATCAGCTGAAATGAGCCTGTACTTCTAGTGGCTGCTGATTTTCACTTTTAAACATAAATAATATAAGACTGCTTGGATAGCAGCCTAGTGAGCATCATAAGTATATATTATTTAATGGGTACCAATTACAAGTAGAAGCATTACCATGGTGGAAATGTATCAGTAAACACCATCATGCCTGTCTGAGTCTTGGCTAGTGTATGTATTTTTATCCCCAGAAATGAAAAAAGCTAGCAAACTTTACAGCAGATGAGGAATTAAGCCATTTCAAATTGTTTTGACTGTATATTTTGATTCTTTAAGACAGCATTTATGAGCTGCCAGAAAAATTATAAGACACACAATTTGCAGCTCCACTACTCCAGATAACTTTATATAGTCTGTATGTCTGATTCTCTCCCTCCCTCCCCCTCTCACACACAACACACAATGCACAAACTCTCTCTCTCCATTACAGCACACCCTCTGATTTTGGATGTTCAACCTATAGAAAAACAGGATATAGGTGTGAGGCAGCTGGCTCCAAAAACATATTTATTCCCTTCAATGACATTGCTATAATTCACTCACCATGGTCATTCCTGTTAGTGATTAAAATTAGCCAATTTGAACACAAACTTTTTTTTGTTCTCTCTTGTGAATTATTATGTAGCATCTTGTACAACTGGAAAAATAGCATTTGAGGGTGATTTGGATGCATTAAAAGAGCAGTGTCAAATGCTTATTCCCAGAGTTTTTAGCATACGCTGGTAGTCTCTTGAGAGTCATATATTTGTAATTCTGTAGTCACAACCATCTGGGGAAGTTTGGTCTCCCTGGCTTTCCATTAGTAGACACTTGTGGTTAGTAACATTAGTAAGAACCATGGATATTGTAGCCCCATGAGGATGTTGTAGCCCTATGCATATTTACGTAGAAGTATGCCCCACTGGACTCTGTGAAGCAATATGCAAAGTAAATATGTATAGAATCAGGATAAACAATTTATCTTTTAGCATCTTCTAAGGCACTGCAGTGTATACACTTGCCTACTTTTCCACCTCTTTCAGTTTCAGCACTTTAAAAGATCCTGCTACATAAACCTGTGAAAAAGCAACTGAAAGCACAATCTGTTGGGGCAGAAGGGACATTGCTCAATGGTAGAGCAACAGCTTTCCATTTCGAAGATTCCATTTCAACATCTCCAGCTAGGGCTGAGAAGAAATCCTGATTGGATCTTGCAGAGCCACGGCCAGACAGTGTAGACAGAGTTGGTCTGGCTGAGCATAAGGCACTTTTCTGTGTTCCTAGCTCTATGCCTGCCAACTCACAAGTGAAGACCCACTTGGTCTAATGGGTCTTAGTCCCCAGTATGTGAGCACAGGACTGCAGCCTTGTTTCCCTTGCCTGTTTTTAATCAAGTTGCGAACATATATTACATATTTTACACACAAATTTTCCCGAGTTATCTCCAAGATGATAATAAGCAGGCGACAGTATCTGTGCTATCGTACATTCTTGGCATGCAAGTCATTTCTCTGAAAAATGATAGTATAATCTAACAAAGCACAGAACAATCTATCATCTCCTCTCACTGTATAAAAGAGCACAACAACCTCAGAATACATTAATTGTACAGATCATACCCAAGCCCTGTTTTCTAGGAGAGATGATACTTTCTACATCTACTTGTGTCCTCAACTGTCACACAGATCACAAACCAGCTCTTCTATCTCTGTCTAGCAAAGGATGTGTTCCCCATGTCCTATTTCAATTAGCTTAAGTACCCTGTCTATTCTATGACAGGATGCTTTAAGTCATCCTCATTTCCTTTCCCCCCACCAGCCATGGCTCTTCCTTTGGCATTTAGTCCTAATCATCCATTCTGTGGTCTATCTCAGATGATCCTCCGAGCCTTGGTTTTGAGGATTAAGAATGTGGTGGAGCTTTTGCAATCCACCCTCCTGTCTTGCATGCTGATTTCTTCCTCGGTTTCTGGGTTTCTCTAATCATATTCTCCATATTAAGCAACCATGCCAACCTTAACTAAACCACAATTTGCAAACCAACCTTGAAGTCGATGCTAATTGCAGTTGCATGGTGCAAACCTCATGGCAAACTGGATAGAACAAGTTGGAAATGGTAGAGGAACCTCACATGCAAGAGGGGTGTGTGGGAACAAGGTGCGTGGAAGCTGTTAGAGGAACATTCCAGATTATCCCAACCATGGAAGATGATGTCTAAACTGGGCCCATGTGTTTCACATCTCAGCTAATTGAAATTGGTTGAAATTGATGAAACCTTCCATTAGGAGAGCTACTGTAGATCAGTAGAGCATATGTGTTGCATCTCCAGTTTAAAAGGATCTAGCAGTATACTGGATAGCTTTTGTCAGAGTAGATAATACAGTGGAACCTTGGTTCTTGAACTTAATCCATTCTGGGAGTCCTTTCGACTCCTGAAACCATTCGAAAACCAAGGCACAGCTTCCAATTGGCTGCAGGAGCTTCCTGCACTCAAGCGGAAGTTGCATTGGAAGTTCAGCTTCTGAAAAATGTTCGCAAACTGGAACACTTACTTCCGGGTTTGCGACGTTCGGGAGCTGATTTGTTCGGGAGCCAAGCCATTCGAGTACCAAGGTACCACTGTACTGAGTTAGATGGACACATTACTGTTGTGTCCACATTATTGGACACATTACTGCTTGTATACACATTAATGTTTACCGTGGCTCTGGTTCATTCCCACTCTTGGTGTTTAAGCTGAGTACATGTGATGTTAGCCACAATCAGTGCCAGATTTATGTATAAGCTAAGCAAGCTATAGCTTAGGGTGTAGGGAAACAAATCAGGTAATGTGCATTGGGTGAAGAGATCCCCGCCTCCTCTCTGGTGTCTATAGCAATGCAAAAATGCAACTTTAAACAAAGCAAAGTGGGATTGCCTCACATTATTATCATCATCATCCTTGATTTATTAATCACTGTCTAAACCACCATCTTTTCCTGCCAACCTAGCAGTTCGAAAGCACGTCAAAGTGCAAGTAGATAAATACGTACCGCTCCCGCGGGAAGGTAAACGGCGTTTCCGTGCGCTGCTCTGGTTCACCAGAAGTGGCTTAGTCATGCTGGCCACATGACCCGGAAGCTGTACGCCGGCTCCCTCAGCCAATAAAGCGAGATGAGCGCCACAACCCCAGAGTCGATCACGACTGGACCTAATGGTCAGGGGGTCCCTTTACCTTTAAACCACCATCTTAATACAATTAAGCCAGCAATATGTACACAACCCCAGTATAAAGCAGCTTCTTACATTTCTAAATATCTTATTTCTAAGAGTAAATAAAACTTGCTATCTTGATAACTTCGGGCTATTTTTGATGTCAAATGGGGTGGCGGGGGAGGAATCTATCCCCACAGGCAAGTATATATATGGAAGATGTGGAAATGCGGCTCTAACCTGTGTCTGAAATCATAGGGACTTTGCAAGGACTGGAGCTGTATGAGACAGGAAAGTGATTTTTCAGTGATAAAATACTGTTGTATGAGCAACTTTCTGTTGATCTCTTTTTTAAAACCAAGGGAGACATGTGTGAGAAACATAGGAATTAAATTGTGAGACACTCCTAGTGCCGTAGCACTAAATCTTGCAAATGTCTTCCATATCATGGCATTAGACAATTTTACATAGGAAGATTAAACAATTAAGAATTGCCATTCTGGCTTCATCCTTCTTTAAATAGTGGAGATAATTAAAAAGAAGGGCTTAGCTTTTATTTTCACACTGCTAGTTTGCTATGAGAAAGGTCACAACCTATGTTCTGACTTCAGTGTTTAATGAATTGATATGTCTAATCAGAGGAAAAACAACTGAATTTCCAATGAGGTGATGGACTAAGTCTGGTCTAGGCTGCAGCTAAGGTGCAACTATCCATTAGGGATTGCAAATGGTTTTGTGGGGTTTCTTCTTCTTTGTTTTTCTATGGAGGAATCTTTATGGGTCCCTCACTTGCAATTTGAAATGTTACATCCAAAACACAGATCTAGCACTTCACTGAGGACAAGCCCTAATACTCTGAATGTACAATGTTGTCTTCGTGCATTGCTAGCTATCTGAAGCAGCTTCATGGGACATATTGTAGTACAGCTGATGAGATGACACACATATACAACAATCAACCAGTTCTAGAGATCATTGTCCTGAGACATGAGTGGTAATATTCAATAATCCGATACCATGGTAATTGTTGTGTGGAACTGAGTCATGTAAAAAGTGAAAGTTGAAGATGAGAATGAGAAAGCAAATTCACAAATCCCTAAATACACTGGAAATTGTCATTGGAATTAAAAATCTCTGTTGGCTGTGCCTCAGAACTCATGTTTGAGGTGAGATTTGGACAACCATACATTATCCACTAGACCACACATTCTTCCTGAAAAAGTCAATGAGTTATTTTTATCAATTCTGTTAACAATACAAGAACATCGCCAGTGTGCAACCTGATGTGGCTCTGAATGGTCAGCTTTTTCATGACTCCATGATATTATGGCTTCAAGGATCACCTTCCCTCCAATCCTTGCTTACTTTCAGCATTCCATAGTTTTGTCAAACATTCCAGAGCTTTCAAAAATTCAAAATCAAGCCATTAAACAAAAAGCATATGGCATGATTCAGATTTCCTTAGAATGGAATTTGCAGTACAATCCTATCAATGTTCATGTAAGTTCTACTAGTTTCAATAGGATTTACTGCCAACTAAGAGTGCATATAACAGCAGCCTGAGGCTGCAATCATATATGCACCTAACTAAGAAGTAAGGTCCATTGAACTCAATGAGTCTTATGCCTGAGTAAACATGCATGAGATCAGGCTGTTAGACTTTCTGAAGCTGAGGATACTGAACTTCTAGAAACAGGGATAATGGCAGATTTACCTTTGCAACACAGAGAAGAAAATGCTAATGGTGTCTGTCTGACCAATGGGATTCAACGGAATTTCTGTCTACGTGGAACATAATAGAAAAGACTCCAAGATTTCAAGGACTAGGCATGTGTCATTCATTATTTTGTACATGCTGCTTACTGCTTACTCATTCAGTGATTTTTGTTACAGCTGCTTAGTAAAGCCCTAACGACTGCATACTCCCAGGCAGGGATGACAGAGCATGCCCTGAAATCTCAAATCTGCCATTCCGTACCTGTCTGAGAGCTTCCAGTTCCTGACATATTAATATCCCATTAAAGTAGTTCTCCGAGGGAGTGTAATGTAACAACTATTCAATAAATGTCTATCATTTGTTTGAGGTTATTCCTTTGTGTGTGCCAACACTTTATTTCATCACTTAATTACAAAATCAAGTGCTAAGGATTTTGCTACTTTAATCCATATCAACCATTGCTAGATATATGTGTGAGTAGTGGGGAAGAAAGCCTTACTTGAAGGACAGTGTAAATGTGAAACAATAAACAGCTGTGAGAGAAAATGGTCCCTACTATGCATTTCTGTCTTCACAAATGTAGTCTTTGACAACTATTCCACAAATTTCCACAAACTGTCTACAAGTCAAATCCAAATTAATGCAATCCAGGCATTCTGAAAGGCAGCTCAACAACTTTTGGGGTATCTTGGTTTTTACTTTTTGAAATATGGCAGCCCGACTTGTCCACTATATAAATGTCCACTATATAAATACCAGTTTCTTCATGGATCCAAGTGACTGAGATATGGCTGGATAACAGGGAATGCTTCTTGCTCTCCTGTCACAGAAATCGTTGTTGTTGTTGTTTAGTCGTTTAGTCGTGTCCGACTCTTCGTGACCCCATGGACCAGAGCACGCCAGGCACTCCTGTCTTCCACTGCCTCCCGCAGTTTGGTCAAACTCATGCTGGTAGCTTCACGAACACTGTCCAACCATCTCGTCCTCTGTCGTCCCCTTCTCCTTGTGCCCTCCATCTTTCCCAGGGAGTCTTCTCTTCT
The DNA here is from genome assembly GCF_965153285.1 of Podarcis tiliguerta. NCBI lineage: Eukaryota > Metazoa > Chordata > Lepidosauria > Squamata > Lacertidae > Podarcis > Podarcis tiliguerta. Next base: position 28,442,101 of record NC_139543.1, on the reverse strand, counting down.
CATGAGGTGGTGTATGATGCCAAAATTAATCCTCCTGAAGAAAGTTAGAAACAAGGGGAAGCTAAGCCCTGGGAAGGTGAAAATGGTATATGGACTGAGGCCCCCAGAACTCAGAGTAGCCATGACTCTGCAGGATTGTGCCAATGGCCAAAGCAATTCGGTTTTCTCACAGCTGTCAAAAGTGTGCCTGTGTGTGTGTGTGAGAGAGAGGGGGGGGATTTGACATACAATTTGGTCTATGGTTGCACCTGTGTAGCTAATTAATTTTGGGAAGTGGATTACAAATTACAAATTTTCTTCTGAAAGAAAAAGACATTACTACTTAAGACAATGATAATAGCATTTTCCAGACTGCTGAATGTATACAGCATTCCCAGCGATTGGCTTGTTGTATAAGCACATAAGCAAGGCTTACATTAGACTAATGGCTTTCTTAAAGGGTTTTGCTACATTTTTATCAAAAGGGAGTTTGTGTTAATATAAATATATACCTTCTAGTCTCTGCAGTTTCCAAACAATGATGAGTTTGAGCAGTTGTTCAATAAAACATTTTCTCTGGTCTTCCCTTGTCACACCTCAGTCCTTTCACCTCTTGCCTGTATCCAACCTACGCTGAAATCATCTACCTCTCCCATTCTTTGGACCATTTGAAACACTTCCTCAAATCGTAGATCAGCTTTCCATTAGAATCTCATGGTTTTGCTGCATACTCTTTTTCTTCCCTTATTTCTTTGTCTCCAGCATGGCCCCTCCAAACTCTCCCACCTTGCCCAAGAGTCATGTGCTCCCTTTTAGTTACTCTAGGTCATCCCGCTTTACTGGTTATCATGCCTGGAATTTCTTACCAGAAATACTTTTTTGTTCTTTCCTCTCTTCATTCAGATCCCTCTTCAAGACCAGCTTTTTTTCTGTGAAGCCCATGGCTTAAGTCAGAAATGGTGGATGTTATGGGCTCCAGCTCTCATAAGACCCAGTCAGGCATGGCCAATGTTTTGGAGCTGGAGTACATTGGCATCTAAAGGGCAATGAGTAGGCCTTACCTCCATGGCTTAATTCATTAATGTACATCTCCAGCTGGAACAAAGCCTAAATAAATACGGTTGTGTGTACTTCTATTAGTTATTCCTTTGTTATTCTCTTCTCTCTCATGTTCTCTCTCCTTATTGTTTTGGCACACTATCAAAATTTAGATTGTAAGAACTTTAAGACAGGGAACTGCCTTTTCCGGTTTCCTGCACCTTGATGGTGCTATGTAATAAGTTAACAATTAAAAAGGCCTGCTAGCTAAAGTTTGCATTTCTTAGCGCAGAAAGTATTGATCTGATGTGTAGAGATCTTTCCTATTCTACTTAATTCAAAAGGGTTCTGGAAGCTTCTCTGTGTGAAAGAAGCAAGCAGGAGGTTCCTGATGTTTGGGTTATACCTTCAGAGAAGCTGAGTACAGCTGGCTTAAGCTGCTTCTCTTATCTCTTCTGTCAAGGTCATGCTGACTAAAAAAAATAGGCCAGAAGGAGCCTGGGTTTCACTTTCTCTTTCCAACTCTTTTCCTTCTGGTGTGGTGTTCAGGGATGAAGGAAGCGTTGTGACACCTGTGGTGGGTTTCGCTACGTAGGGCGCATGTGCCATATGTAGTGATGCCACACATGTGCTGTATAGCGCTTTGCCTCCGGCGCTGCTCCAGCAGTCCGTATGGTGCTGGGGCAGCGCCGATGGCAAACCGCAAAGTACAGTGTATATGTGGCGTCGCGCACATGTGCTGTACATACGCTGCAGCCACGAACAGAGGATCCTCCACATGCGGCTGTGGTGGCACAATGGCTGCTCACGCTGCCGCGAGCACCCGCCAGGTGACTTCTTGTCACCCCCGCAGACATGGAACCCGGGGCATACCATTCCCCCCCCCCGTTGCGATGCCACTGGTGGTGTTTTGTACATAGTATGCTTAGTGTTAAGGTTTAGACTTATTAAAAGTTATTGTAAGTTTAAGTTAAGTCTGCTGCAACTGGATTTCTTATGGACAGTCCCAATCCTGAATGTATTGGATTTGTGACCATTATGCTCATTGGCCTTCAGTAGCAGTAAAGCTCTGCTGGATGATCAGTATTGAGTAGAATTTCAATGACACTTATATGTGGTTGGAAGTGCCTGGGTAATTGTTAACTACCCATTGTATCCAACAATTAATAGTTACTCAAAAATACGTTCCTATTTAATGGGCCCTAATTTTTTAATACATTTTCTTTTCAAAAACAAGGGAATCCCAGTGCCAAAAAACAGGCTGGTTTAAGAGTAGAGTTAAGCCTATCTCATGTTGACTCAAGCTCCACAAAGCCAGGAAACGGGAAGCTAAAGCTTTAATAGACTTGCTCTTTGATCAGCAGCAATGTTTTGCAATGTTGCAGCTTGTGGTTAGCCTCCATGCACCCTGTGTTGTCCTATGAAGCATCAGAAGCTTCCTGTCTTGCTAGAATTGACTCAAACCTATTCATTCCTTACATCAGTAGCTGGCAGAATGGGTTAAAGAGTGAGAAGGACACTTCTTCCGCCTCCCTTCACCATCCTTATGCTAACTCACCACCAGAGAAGAGGTTTTGATGTGTCACTACATCTGTTCTCTGATCTGTACTTTCATAATGAACTGATAATGCAGAAATTGTATTGCTTATTGGGTCTATTTGTTGCCCTTTCTCAGCTTCAGGTTTGCTTTTTTATTCAAAGCTCCCAGAGGCACAAAGAGATTTGATATTCTACTATGGTAGCAAGGGCAAGCCTGTCCAGTGCTTTCTATTCTCTAGGGCTTGTTCAAAGTTGATTTTAAAGGGCTCCCAGCCAAAAATTGCTTTACAGTCCAGTAGTTCTCTTTTCTGCCAACAATGTTTTTGCATAAATTATTCTTAATTTCATCCATTTGCTTCATTCCTTGCCCTTTAGGCATTAGCAAGCTCAGCATGTCCATCTTAGTTCAGCTCTAGACATTTAGCTCTTCTAGTCTTTTCTCAGAAAAGAGTTCCCTCCAGCCTCTCATTATTGCTATTAACTGGTCACCTCCATTTTTAATCCCATCTCTCACCTGTGATTATCAATATCTCCAAACTGGTTTCTGTCGCACACAGAACATCAGTGGACATCAGTGCATGCTGCCAAATAACAGTAATGACAGCAGGAGCCAAAGTCTTCCATAAATGGGTAGATGGAGGAAAGCAGTTCTTCCAGCAACCATTTTGAGTTCAAGTTTTCTAAGGCCTCCTCTACCACGCTAAAGTTCACAAATTCTGTTCAAGTCTCTTGTGACATTTTACATAATTGGCATCCAGTCAGAATAGTTGAAAGAAAAGTTGGGAGGTTAAAGCACGAATCATCCAGCTGTTATACCAAAAGTACAGATTTCTAACATTTAAAAGGTAAAGGGACCCCTGACCATTAAGTCCAGTCGTGGATGACTCTGGGGTCGCGGCGCTCATCTCGCTTTACTGGCTGAGGGAGCCAGCATTTGTCCGCAGACAGCTTCCAGGTCATGTGGCCAGCATGACTAAGCCGCTTCTGGCCAACCACAGCAGCACACGGAAATACCGTTTACCTTCCCGCTGGAGTGGTACCTATTTATCTACTTGCACTTTGACGTGCTTTCGAACTGCTAGGTTGGCAGGAACTGGGACCGAGCAGCAGGAGCTCACCCCGTTGTGGGGATTCAAACCGCTGACCTTCGGATCAGCAAGCCCTAGACCACAGCGCCACCTGCGTCCCACCAGTTAGGCAGCATTATTCTTGATTTGTTTGTTTGTTTTAATTTTTAAAAAGAAACAGGTATTCCTAACAGCTTGGGATTTTGGCTGTTAGGCAGTGTCTTTGCTATAAAAAGGGCATTTGCTACATTTCCTAATTTATTATCCCCTGCTAATTTAATTAGCATGCTGGTTAGTCTCATCTCCCTGATCATTAATGAAGATAGATCTAATAGGTCTTAACCACTTCTGATGACTACAATAATTTTAAATATTAAAAGAGAACTATCTCTGTTGCACCTGATAAAATTCTCTCAGTTTAACCCATTTTTTTCTTTCTCTTTGCTTTTTTTACATGCCTTTCTTTCAAGATATATTCATGTTCCAGGAAGCTTGGATTCTATCACTAATAAATATTGTTGCCATTTAATATTGTAGTTGACGCCAAATCTTACAATGTATTTCTGGCTGAGCAAACAGTTGCTGTGACCTTCTCTGGGTACGTGCTTTCTTACAAAAAGGTAATTTGTGAATGAGCATATCATGGGCTGTGAAAGATGGGGAAATGCTGTTGATTACACCTTTGCCCACACCTTATATTTTGCTATGTGAGCAATTGCGGCTGTTTCAAGGAATAGGATAGCATAAACTAATTCTTCATTCCAATGGTAGATGGTGCCCATTGGGACTGGTAAGGTGGAAGTCAGGGATGCCAGCAGAGCCAATGAAAGGCAAGGCCTGCTAATTCTCATTTTGACCCCCATCTTTTTCCTCCTCCTTGCTGTGTTCTACAAGGGGAACTCAGAGACTGAGGAAGCTGACAGGCAGTGCCATCCTCGGGCCTGGATCTACGGATGAAGGCAGGCAAGTGGAGGCTGGCTGAGGGGAAACTAAAGTTGGTAGCGGAGTGTCTTGTTTGTGTTATGGAACAGCCTTCACTGCTTAGCACATCTGGGGGATAAATCCTCCTCATCTGGAATTCCTCCTCACCTCAGCATTTCTGAAGTACTGAGGCTAGATGACCATTCGTGAGGTATCACAAAGGCAGTGCCAGATCCTTTGAGGACCTGTGTTTTTGTTTTTTTGATGCCACAAAGCCTGACTCCATCTACAAAGAAAACAGACAAACACAGCGAGAAAAACACAGGTCGAGAAGACACTATTTAAAATGCTGACTGAATCTGCAGAGTAATTGTATCAGAAACAATGAGATTAAGCACTTAGTACAAGGTAACAAAGTATTTTCACAATAAGGTTGGACAGACTAATTTAATCATATGTCACTTTGACATGGACAATAAGAATTGTATCACCCAGAGCCCTTGTGGAGCGTCACCTGCTAGTAAAATGTTATAAGGAATCAATGGAGGACATCTCTTTGTAATTCATGGACATCTTGACTTGTATTAATACATTTTCTTTGATGGATGACTGGTTTTTATATGGACTGTAAGGATTATACAGCGTCACTCAAAAAGATCAATAGCCCTTGCCAGCAGCTTGATGACTCATTAGATTTTTCAGAGTAAAGGCAGGTATATCAGCACCTCAGATAATACTACAAACTTCTAGAGAAGGAGTCAAGAAACCTCTTGAAATGATCCTATGAAAAACAATTTCAAAATGTGTTTGGTGATTGTACTGGGCTGCTTTTATGTGCTGGCTGTTTTAGAATTTTGAATGTTTAAAGTTTCAAATTGTGTTTTGCCTTCTTTTTGCGTGCTATTTAACTTCGTAGTATACGTGCTGATTTGTGCACACATTTTCCTTAAAAGTGGTGTAGAAATCGATTTTAATAATAACAACAGCAATAATAGAGAAACATTAAAAATGAAACTGGTGATGATAATAATATGGTGGTGATGATAAAAAGCTTTTAATCTGCTAATATGTACAAAAGTGAGGAGGAAATTGGAATTGTGTCTGTTGTATTGGAACATTTGTACGTTCTCCCAAACATGTGTAAACTCAGTACAGTGGTACCTCGGGTTAAGTACTTAATTCGTTCCGGAGGTCCATTCTTAACCTGAAACTGTACTTAACCTGAAGCACCACTTTAGCTAATGGGGCCTCCCGCTGCCGCCGCGCCGCCGGAGCACGATTTCTGTTCTCATCCTGAAGCAAATTTCTTAACCCGAGGTAATATTTCTGGGTTAGCGGAGTCTGTAACCTGAAGTGTATGTAACCTGAAGCGTATGTAACCTGAGGTACCACTGTACAAACCATTTCTACCCTCCTTTTTTGCAAGGTACAACTCTGTTTAGGGGAACTCACTTGTTTGCCTAACTAGCTAACATCATCACAGGGCTATACTGAAGGTAAATTTAAGCTTCTATCATTTTTGTTCTATAGGGAGCCCTTTCATTTCTTAGGCATGTCCTTTTATTCATAATGTTGGTGAAATTATTGACTGAGCTTCAACTTTCAAAATTTATGTTTTCTATTTGACTTGCCTTAGTGAAGGAGTTTCTGTTTTGTTTTGTTTCTTTAAATAAGAAGTTATAGCAGCAGATTGTTGTAGTTTTGCAAAATCTGGGAATACCTAGCAGAGGAAGGATTGTCCTTACGACAGGGAAATGTCAATTATCTGTCCTCTGACCAGAAAAGTACAGACCATACTAGACCAGTAATGCTCAATTGGGATCACACTCCTGCCAATTTCATACTCAATCAAAAGAAACCAGGTCACATTCAGAAGAATCAGGTGCCGAGGAAACCATAGCGCTGACCCTTCAGTTAATTTTTCTCTTTCAGTCATCTGACCAGAGGTGCATCTGACACGATAACATTCATTTCGGCTTGTTAGTCGAGTTGAAAAGGTGTTTGTCAGCTATTTCAAATTGCCCACCTTTCAACTATTCAGTCAAACTCCTTTTCTGTGGTTTGGCTCTATATGGTTGGAAGCTTTTCTAACAAAGCTTTCCCAGAAGATTCGTAAAGTAGAATTGCTTAGTTGCTTTTTGAGTGATAAATGTAATGTGGCAGCAGTGGAAGGAAGTGGTTTAGCATTTCTTTTCCTGCTGAATATTTGCCTCCTACTAAACGTGTTAGACTGCTGGGATTCCGACGGTTTAGAACGTTTTAATTTGCAGCCCTTTGTAGCATTAAGTGAATTGCTAATATGAATTGTAATATTTGGGTATTTCTGGGGGGGAAATCCTTCTGCAAGCAAGCAAGTAGTCCTCAAAGGGAAAATACAAAACCAAATCCTGTAGTTAGACACTCCAAGCTGATAACGAACCTGAAAGGCCCAGTCAAAAGCCTCCACAGGTATGGTTTACTTCTATTGTAAGAGGCAGTATGCTGTTGAATTCCAGTTGCTAGGAATCACAAATGGGGAAAGGGTTCTTCTTATGTCAACTGATTTTGAAAAGAAAGGCTAGAAAAAGAGAGAGGGGAAATTGCCAATTAGGAATTCCAACCTGGCCTCTTCAATATATTGCTAAATAGTTTATTGAATCTTGTTTTCAGTAGAGATGGAGAAGAATTTCAGAAATGTACAAAAAAACCCCGTAACTAGCACCAGACAATAGGTCTATGATTTCTGGCAGATCTGGTGGCTAAATGGTGATGAGGCTTGAGTAGACCTGGTCTCCAAGAAATGTGCAGTTCTGTTGCTTTTCATTGAGTAGGCTGTGGAGGGGTATGTGGGTTGGTGAGTAGACACATTGCTTGAAGGGAGTCCTGGGGCCAAACAGCAGCCTGGGAGCCCAGGCCTGAGGTTTCCTACTCCTACCTTAAAGCCTTCAGGTATAAAAAAAACATATTTGTTTGGTACTTAAGTGCCAATAGAGCATTTGGATTCCTTTGGAAGCCAGTTTTGTTACAGCTCTTTAAAAGAACCTTGTTCTGAATAGCTGCCCACCTCAGTTAGGGAACACATAACGGAGTACAGTGGTACCTCGGGTTACAGACGCTTCAGATTACAGACGCTTCAGGTTACAGACTCCGCTAACCTGGAAGTGGCACCTCGGGTTAAGAACTTTACCTCAGGATGAGAACAGAAATAGCGTGGCGGCAGCATGGCAGCAGCAGGTGGCCCCGTTAGCTAAAGTGGTACCTCAGGTTAAGAACAGTTTCAGGTTAAGAACGGACCTCCAGAACGAATTAAGTTGTTAACCCGAGGTGCCACTGTATTCAGGCATAAATGTGTGCCTCAGGTCATTATACTATTGCCCCCCCCCAAAAAAAAACCCCTTACAATGAGATCTAAGCATATTTACTGGGAAGTAAGTGACACTGAGTTCCATGGGGCTTACTCTCCTGTAAATTTGCTTGGGATTTACAGCCTTAGAGGTTTAAATGAGGTTACTTCATAAATGTGTAGTCCTTCTGCAAACATCTGCATGATGTCATGGACCAGGAGACAGCTTCACCTGCTGAACAGCAGCCTGAAGGGGGAGAAGGAGGAATGACTCCACCTGAAGCTGATCATCCTTCAAGGTCCCAGAGGAGAAAGTACTGATGAGAACCAGCTGGCTTCAGCTGTCTTAAACAGAGCTTTCAGCAGCAGTCAGATGCTGGAAACATAGGAGCTAACTCCTACGGGCTGAGATCTCTTTGCCCCCCCAAATACTTAAGGAGGTCTGCTCCCCTAAGTTAATTGCTATTCAAATGGTGTGCGCGCACTGTGTCTTGTGATTGATTATGTGGGCCTGGGCTTACCTGGGCCCCCCAATATATTGCTCAAGTTGGCACCCCTGGCTGGAAACAATGTCTGCATTTCCTGGTTCTACCTTGTTGCTGCCTGCTGTCCATTTGGATCCTTTCCTCTGTGATCCTTTCCTGACCTCTGGACTGATTACACAGATTGCTGCCTGCCTGACCCTCGGAATGGACTTGACTTGGTATGTTGATTCTGCTCTCAGGAAAGTGTTCATCCTAGTCTCTGCTTGCTTGGCAATGATATTTGGGCGGGGCTATGACACATGATGATGTTGGTCTTAAATATTATGCGCCTTCCTTGGTGATATTTAAAGCAAGCAATCATGCTTCCTCTTCTCTAACCTAATTTGCCTGCTTGCAGCTGAATCCTGCCCTTTGCAAGCTCCTCTATTTTATCTAGGTTTGCCAGTTTTGCCTCTGCAATCAGCTGGACTGATGTACCACCTAAGAACCCTTCTGCCCTTTTCCAGTCTTGTTTGGTTTGATTTGATTGTTATGCCTCCAGCCTTAAAGCATGCACAGATATTCAAGTTGATCATGGGACAAAGCCAGAACATGAGGCTCAAGGGCAATCAGAAATGTTATTTATTTATTTAGTAGCTTAATATCCTCAATAGGAGTCCTCAACACAGGTAACCATATTTGTGAAATATGCTGGATACAATAAAAAAGCATGAATTAAATAAAGTAATTAAGTACCGTATTTTTCGTCCCATAGGACGCACCTAATTTTTTTGGGGGGAAATAAAGGAAATCCCCCCTTTATTTCCCCCCCAAAACCAGGTCGGGGAACAGAGGGATGGCGGCGCTGCACCTCCCCGCTGTCCCCCGAGCTTGTGGGGCTGGCCGATGTCTGCCCGGCGCACGGGGCGCTCTGCTTCAGGGCACCCCGTGCGCTGGGCAGCAGGCTGCTATCAGCAGCATGGGGAGCCCTGCGGGAACTCCTGCGGGCTCCCCAGGCTTGCTGATAGCTTCCTGAAGCCTGGAGAGCGAGAGGGGCCGGTGCACACCGACCCCTCTCGCTCTCCAAGCTTCAGCAAAAGCCTGTATTCGCCCCATAGGACACACACAGATTTCCCCTTCATTTTTGGCTATAAGGCAAAAAATACGGTAATCAGAATTGTGCTGCAGCAGGATTAGGTGATTGGTGGTCTTTCCCTGCTTACCCCCTCCCCCTCTCCCCAATTCCCCAGGGGGCAGTTGGTGCTAGTTGGTCCAGTAGTGATGGGATGGAACCGTTCAGTTAGAGCAGATGTTGTCTTGGCCTTCTTATTTCCTACCCCTCTCATTATTTCATGTATCAAAATTGCCTTTCGCACAGTGTAAAATGTTAACTCCTACCTTTGACCATGTGGAGGGAAGATACTAATGAACATCGTTTTGGGTTTGGGAAACCAGGAACCTTTGACGTAAGAGAACCCCATACGTTGAGACACTTGCTTCCAAGGTGCTTTTCTTGTCCTTTTGATTGGTGCTCTGATTTCACACCCAAATGATAATGCATTTAATAAACTTGCTTGCTGATCTTTTGGACATTCGCTCAATAGGCCGTTAATAATATCAAGCATGATGAAGAGCTTCTGAGCTGTGCCACTTCACCTATATCTCGTAGTCATGGCAAAATCAATGAAAAACAGGGCTATTGCTCTCTAGCCTATTTGTATTTTAATGTCCTAAACCAAAATGTGATGATGTTGGGGAATGTTAAGGCCACACTAATGCCATGGTATAAATCTACGTTGCTGAGGGAATGACGTCTCAACATCAGAATGCTTACAAAGAGTACTTCTGTGTGGAATGTAAATGGTCTGTTTGGGTGTGGGGAAAAACCATAGGGAACGTGGGAAAAACCTAGGATTTCACCCCCTGCCTTCCCCAAAAGTTAAAGTGGGTGAGGAGCCTAAAGACAGGGAAAGTTGAAGGATGAGTAGAGCATGAAGTCATCTGAGAAGACGGAACCTGAAGGATTCCTGAGATTCCTGAGGGAAAAAACAATGAAAAGAAGCTGTTTGAATAGGAATGTATGAACACAGGAAACTGTCTTCTAGTGAATCAGACTATTAGTCCATCTATGTCAGTAGTGTCTGCACTTATTGGCAGTGGTTCCCCCCAAGGTGCAGTTAGGTCATTTTAGACTCCTGACTTAATTATCTTACTGGGTGATGTGTGTGTGTAGCCCTTAGATGGTAATGTATATATCATTTTACCTACATTGAAATGTGGCCATTGAGGCCCACTGCATTTGGGGGGAGTCCTGTTCATTCAACAGGGTTGGGCCCTTGATTACTGCCTCAAAGTCTTGTCTTGATGGCACCACTAAGGACAGAAGAGTGTTGCCAAGAGAACGACTTGAGGGAATGGCGGGTGCAGGATGCAGGAATTATTATTATTATGATTATCATTTTATTTGAAGGAGTCAATAAGAAAATGACTGTGGGGAAAACTAAAAGGCAGAAGCTCTTTTGGGTGGGCACAGCTGAAAGCCTGTTAATCAAGTTCTGAACATTGAGCAGTCTGTCCCGAAACACCAGAATAAATAAGCTCATGGTGGGCTGATACCTTTTCAATAGCTGTCTGTTGCAACATTAATGAACAGAAAAGCCCTAGTGTTGCCACAAGTAAGCTCATCAGATATGTGGGTCCCAGATGCTGGTTTCATTCCGCTGAAATGATGTTGTGGCAGCTCACTCTGTCAGTCGGCTCCTATCCTGTATGCGTCAACCCCTACTAGTGTAGGTTGTGTGCGCTAAACGCTAAAACACGTCTCCCCTGCGAATAGACACTAAAAATGGAAACTGTATTAAGATTAAGCCTTGTGCTATTTCCAGTGTAATATTTTTTTTTTGGTTAGCATCATTTGCAGCTTTCATTATTTTCACATGACTGCTCACAAGGAGAGAGAAAGACTCACCCGCCATACCCTATCAATTGGGGACACATTTAAAGGGGCCCGTTTTTCATACGGGGATTGCTTGACTCTCCATTTCACTATATAATAGGCAATTAATCTCCCTTAAGCATTTAACTTTCACACAAAGATAATTTACTTTAAGCACAAAGCTCCCCTTTAAGGAAATGAGATTTTAAACTGCTTTGCCACCATAGACCTTGTAGGAGGAAGAAAACCTAATGCCTTTTAGGATTTCCAGACGGGGGGGAAATGTCTTGCTGAGCAGAGTGGAAACCCTCTTCTGCCTGGTTTCTGTGATAGTCCCAGGAGCCAATAGGACATCATTTTTCAAAGAGTGTTTACCATTTTAATCCCAAACCACACCTGCCAATCTACTGCTGCCAACTATGAATCACAGAGACCTGATTCACATGACACAGAAAACCAATCCTTGGTTTAATAAGGCTGCAGAGGTTTGTGAGTTTCCCTGAGAGGAGTTTGTAGTGAATTTGCTTTTCCAACGTTTGCTCATGGTTTACCTGTACACGGGCAGCAGGTCTATTCAGTGAAAATCAACAGGGGAATAGCACTGCAAATTTCTTGGAGACTGGGTCTACCAAGGCCTCATCACCATTTAGCCACCAGATTTACCAGAAATCATAGAGCTATTGTTTGATGCTATTTATGTTTGTAGCAATTTGTTGCCACACTGGAAAAAAATCTGCAAATGCCTACATGAGAGGGTGGAGACATGGACACTTATTGATGTGCAGTTGTTGGTATAAACCACAAAAGTGACAGTGTTTCAGAAAACTATGGGTGCATAGAATTCAGAAAACTACTTTGTAATATCAGGATCTAAAACTCTGGTTATTTGGAACACCTTTTTATTTTATTTTTTACCTTTGGCTTATTTGGAACGTCATTATTTTTTCTCACATTTTCTCTTGTATGAGGCCTTCCTTCCTTTTCTCAACCTCTAGCTGCCTGTGCTTTGTGCCTTATTTTGTGGGCACGACAACTATTGCAGACATACAGAACTATCCCTAATCTGTGTGTTAAATTAATACCTTGAGCTTGAGAATCATGTGACAATTAACTTGTGGTCCAAAATATTTTGGCCGTATTTGGGAAATGTGAAACATTTATTCTCATCTTGGAATGCACCCGTTTCAAAAGGCACCCACCAAATGGCAGGGCAAGGAGGCCAGGAGTTGAAGCTCATCTGATCTAATTTTCTATCCCAATGCGTGTCTGCAATGCATTCCCATGCCACTGAAAAATGATTAATTCCATCCCATGATTAGTCTTTGTTTTTCTCCATTGCCTTTAATTTGGCTTGCAACATGGAATTGCAGTAAGACAATGGTACCAATAGATATTTGATCTTGGATTTTCTTTTGCATATTGACTGCTTAAAAAAACCCTAGGATAATATTCCTACTATACAATAATTAGAAACGAGAACTCACAGGATTACTCTCACAATCCTGACCTTAAGCATTGTTACTAAGATGAATTCCTTTACTATACTATAGGCATCACCCCCAGCATAATATGTTATTTGCACAGAAGTTGTGCTCTGTCCTATTTCATACACTCTTTTGTTAGTGCAGTTGGATCAGGATTACAAAAGTTGCTAGCCCAAAATAATCAGCAATTGGCAGTAATCCAAGCAACCTATGGCCCCAATTTTAATCTGAAGATCAATTGATGTCCTATTTCTAAAAAGCACACTACTTCTGAAATTAGCTAAGGAAGTATAAACGCTATGGTTTGTGACAATATTACGATGGAGCAGTGGTACACCCAAGCTAGGTTCTAGAATCGAGACATTAGGTCCAATTGCTATTTACATTTAATGCTTTTTTTCAGTTACTCGGAGGTTGTGTCATTACAATAACAGTATCCTCCAAGTTCAGTGCATTATATTTTCTCTGAATAGCAACCTTTAAATTGTATAGGAAGAAGAGGCATATTGGGGATGCCATTCAACTGATGTCCACAAGCACTCTATGACCCAGTGACTCCAGCCATTGAAAATCCAACCTGCTCCAATGTGCCTAGGCTTTCTGCTTCTTGGAACCATCATGGGTTTTGTTAGACCGGGAGTAGTTCTCCAGATATTATCCAGGAAATCTTGGCCTGATTCTTATTGACTTGTGCTAACATGGAGTGTATGGAACATACTCTCTGCTGAAAAACGGGGTCCTCAACCTTGGCTTTTCTATTTTAATTTCTATTTTGCTTTAATGGGATTGCTTTATTGTGTTTATCGATTATAGATGTTTATACTTTAATGTGATTATGTTATTGTGAATTTTCATTATGAATGTATACCTGGTTTTCATACTTTGAAAACTGCTTAGAAGACTATTTTGGCATTAAGTGGTATATTATACATGATATGAATGGGACAGCTATGCTGTTTGAAGCACTTGAGGAACAGAAAATGATGTTTTATACCAGGGTGAAGCACATGACTTAGAAAGGAATTATAATATGCCAAGCAGCAGTTTGCATTGCCCTCTTCCATTCCTGTTCCAGAGTTCTAAGGAAAATCCTATAAGTTGTTTTTTAAATAATCTTGTTTGTACCATAAACAAGGTAAGGTTGAAGATTCCTGACAGACAGTTATCAAACATAAGTAGGTTTCAACCAGTTAAAGACAGCAGAGCTTGGCTAAACTCAAACAGGTTTAGATTAGAGCAGATTGTTATTTTCTATTCAGTAATACACACTGCCTCCATTTTAATCAGAGTGAAGCAGAACACAACAGATTTTCCCCACCCCCCCATAACTGATTATTAAGAATGAGGAACCTCTTAGTGACTGAACTTTGCCCACCTCTATGTTAAAATCTCTCTCATCTACTCTGCCCCTGTTCTCTTTCAGTTAGATCAACTTCCAAACCTTGAAAGGAAAGGGGAGGAAAGTGAATTCCCTCAGAGTATGGCACTTCACACTTAAGCTGAAAAAGTGCTGATTAGGTGCTCTCTATCCTCCTCCTCTGATATACTTAAAAAGGCACCTTTGCTTCAGCCTATTCCTCTGCCAGACGGAATATTCATTTTCCCGCTCATTCTGGTACTCTTTAGTATAAAACGAGGAGCCATTTTAATTTTTAGTGCCAATTTTCTCATGCCTTTTTGCTGCAGAGTTTTTTCCTCTTCCTGTAATTGTTATGACCCAGTCCCCTTCAGATCATTTGAAGATGCTGTGTTAAAGCACTTGCCAAGCTCTAGTGTATATGTAATCGATCTGAAGTATTTTCAAGTTTAAGGTCTGTACATGCCATTTCAGTCCACATCCTCTTCTTATTTAGCTGACAGATAAAGCCTCTTCTTTCCAGGGCAAGGCTAGCTAATGTGGAGCTGTCCAGATGCTGTGGACTAAAACTCCCTTCAGCTCCAACTAGCGTGGCCCAATCGTCAGGAATGATGAGAACTGGAGTCCATCAACATCTGGAAGATACCACATTGGCTACCCTTGGACTTGGGAGGTGAATTAGTTGATTCTGCTAATGTTGTTCAAAGAAGGGATTTGAGATGAAGCAGAATGAAAGAACCAAGACTACGTGAATTGCTTTGAAAGCTGATGGTGAGGAGGACAACAATAGATGAACTATTACTAATAAGAAATTGCTTTTTGTTTATACAGTGGTACCTCAGGTTTCAAACACTTTGGGTTACAAACTCCGCTAACCCGGAAGTAGTACCTCGGGTTGAGAATTTTGCCCCAGGATGAGAAAGAAATCATGTGCCGGTGGCGCGGTGGCAGTGGGAGGCCCCATTAATGAAAGCACGCCTCAGGTTAAGAATGGTTTCAGGTTAAGACTGGACCTCCGGAACGAATTAAGTCCATAAACTGACATACCACTGTACATAAAAGTCAAGAACTTCTGAACCGTCTCTTCAGTAGCTCACCGATACTTATGAGGGGAGGGGAAGAAGCCTAAATTTTACATGAGTTCTCAGTGGCCGAACCCTCAAACAGCTGTTTTATTGCTTTCATGCATTCTCTGAAATGAACAAAGAACATTTGGTTCTTTTAAACAGAAGGAAAGGTTTTCTTTGGCTGCCTTCCCAGAGGCTACCATAGTGCCACAGTGCAGGCAGTCCTGAGATATAATATAGAAATGTTTCTCAGGATTCCTGGCTTCTGGGAGGTTGCCATGACCTCATTCCAGCACTCAAGAAAGAAAAGAGAGAGGAAAGGAGGCCTCTCATGCCTTGGTTGTTGCCAGGTAAATCTGAAGGAAGGGAAGGTGGCCGCAGGGAGTATTGGGGAGCTGGCTTCAGAGGTGGTGTTGGGGTGCTGTGGGTGGTGTAGACAATTTTGCACTCCTCATTGAGCATATTTATTGGAAAAGCAGCATGCAAATTTAATTAATAAATAACTGTGAAGTGCAGGGGAAATTGTTTGGTTTCCATGACCCAGTTGTGAATGAAACTGAGTAGAGGTTGTCCATCATTAGTGCAAAGCATTCAGAGTGTGAATATTGCATGGCAACTACGACAAACAACCACAACCATCCTTACAACAGTCTTTCAAAATTACTCTTATTGGAGATTTGTGGAATAGTGCAAAGCATGATGGTTGCATGCCCACATACTTTTTAAATCTAAGCGGGGTAGAGCTGTTAGAAGACTGAGGCTTGATTTGTGATGGCAAAATATTCAGTTCATCATTTAAGTAGCCCTTGGCTTAATAAATTGTACCAAGCTGAACCAATTCTCCTTTAATTTGCAAGGTGAGTTTTAAAATATATTTACTGGAATTTAACTTTGAAATGTATTTGAAACAAGAACCTTGCTCCATTTTTGTACTCAAAATCTACTAACCGCAAAGCTAATAGAACTATGAATATCGACTGCAATTTGAACTGTAAATCACAGATATACAGTGGAGGATAGTGGAACAAGCCCGCTGAATATGCCTGCAATCACTTTCTATGAAAGAAAATTGCTATGAATTTAGAAACTGACTGTCTAGTGAAATGCTATGTTACAGGAAACCACCACTAAAGAAACCTTTTACCTTCAATTAGAATTGTCCAATCCTGAAAAATATTAGCTTTGTTCTTTCTCATCAGTAAAACTGCAGCAACTTGTGGAATATAAATACATTTTCTATGTGGAACACATAGTTTGAAAGATTTAGGCCTAGTTCAGGTGACCTGAAGCTTCGTGATCTAATCCTGAACGAGCTTTAACAACACAAGCTTCTCTTGAAATGAGCTGTGCTTCTGCCAGGAGAATGGCATGAGGGTTGAAATCATGTAATCAAAAGAATAGTAAACTCTGATTCACCCTGTCAGTATAAGGTTGTCTTCAGGCTTGATTACAGAGACCTGTATAGAAACGACACCATTAAATGTATGCTACAAAATGAACATTTCAGCTAAAATAGCTAATATGACAACAATAGAAACTTAATTACCCTTTATACTTCAGGATGATACATGTATGTCAAATAGATTTCAACAGAAAATCCATAGCCATGTCTCCGAAGTCATTTTTTAAAAAAGAATAATTGCATAATTGCAGGTATCCGTTTTACTTAAGATAGTAGAAATTGAATCTAAGTTTACATTTATCCCAATGTGAAGAATTTGAGGGAAATGCCAGCTTTGAGTCAAATGTGTGTTTATTTAGCGGGGAGGTCTCTGGGTCTGAGCACGCAAATATTTGGGGCCTAAGTCACTTAGGGATTTAAAACTAACGTAAAGCAGGGTGGTTGTAGAAAGGAAATGTGCTGGTATGGGTTTCACTTGTGTGACACCTCTCTTGTACTCCCTACGTCATATCTCAATTGCATTTAAAGTATTCATTCCCTATAATGTTTGCATGCCATCTTATACTCTCTCCTCTTTCTTTATTGTATATGATGTAGAATGATAATGGCCGTTAGAAATCCCTTGGTCAAGCTGAATGCAGCTATTTATATTCTTGGTTCCATTAGCACTTCAAGAGCTCAGAAGATGTACTCTATAAAGCACCCCACCCTCATTTGAGAAATGGCAGAAATGAAACTTTTCAGCTGTGAACTGGTAATCTGAGAGGGACGGAATGCAAGTCAACAGAGGCGTAAAAGCGAAAAGCACTGTGTTCTTAAACACGTTTGCTCACAGTTCTCATTTATCTTTATTTTTATTCTTTGTGTCTCCACCCTTCCAGTAGGTGGTAGGCTTTGGCCTGCTTTACAAATACCCAGAGGCTTTTGGTATGGCAAGTGCTGTGCTTGATTCCATTCTCTGCCAAAAATTTTGGGGATGGAGCCAGTGTGGTGTAGTGGTTAAGAACGGTAGACTCGGAATCTGGTGAACCAGGTTCGCATCTCCGCTCCTCCACATACAGCTGCTGGGTGACCTGGGGCTTGTCACACTTCTCTGAAGTCTCTCAGCCCCAGAGTGTTTGTTGTGGGGGGGGAAGGGAAAGAATGTTAGCCACTTTGAAACTCCTTCGGGTAGTGATAAAGCGGGGTATCAAATCCAAACTCCTCCTCTTCCTCCAAATGGTTTCACTTGTCCTTAGTTACCTTTTTTTTGAATATAATTTTTTTAAGCTGCAAAATAAGGGCCATCTCACCAGCAGATGGAGAGAGAGAGAAATCCCATGTGTGTCTTGAATTTTATTGCCTTAACTTTCATTAGTTCTACATTCTGACTTGGGTGAAACAAAGATGTCAGTTTCCATTTTCCTCAGTTTGTCTGTTTTTCTTTTTCAACCTGATGTTCAGTTCTCAACATTTCCGCACCATTTCTCATGAAAATTCATCAGCATTTTAGTGTGCATTTTTCCTACTTATACCAAGAAAAATTCACAATATAATAGTAGTTTGTTTATTTATACCCTGCCTTTCCCCCAGAACCTGGACTCAAGATGGCTTACAAAAATTGAAACCAACATGCATAAAACAAAGAATGCCATAAACATATAAAAAGTAATTAAACTATACTGGAATTAAAGCATTTTTGTACACCATTTTCACTAAAACGTGTGTAATATATACATTTTTGTACACATTCTTGGGTTGGAGAACTACATCACAAAGCTTAGAGAAGTGTAAATTTTGAAGGATAGTGTGTTTCACATATTATTCCAGGAAATGTGAATTTGCCTTATAATTGTTAGTATCAATGACAAAAGTTTAATTCCACCCAAAGGCATCCATGGCAGCAAACAATGGAAAATTATATTCTTTAAAAATTGAGTAGGTTTTTACTAAAATGCAACCCAAACTAGATTCCTCTCTCATCCCTAAAAGTGTACAGCGTATGGGAAGGGTCTGAACAGGGTCTACTAGAATGTTTGATGTTTTATTGTGTTTTTCTGTTGGAAAGCCGCCCAGAGCGTCTGGGGAGGCCTGGCCAGATGGGCAGGGTGTAAGTAAGTAAGTAAGTAAGTAATGTTATATTTTATTATTATAACAAGTATGCAATTGACAAAACAGATGCATGCCATCTTAAGCCATAACTGCATATTAATGTGCATGCCCTATTCTCCTGTTTAATTGTAGGAGATTCACAGTTTGCATGAGGGGAAACATCTAATCACCCACTGCTGTAGAATCCCTAACATCCCATGCCTATTTGACTCCTGCCTGCTTTTATATTGTCCCCTGGTAATAAAAACAAAAATCTTCAGTGGGTGCTGAAATACAATCGAGTTTATCTGCCGTTTTTATATTCTGTTTCTCATGCTATATAATGCTATTGCCTTGCCCCTGCACATTTTTTTTAAAAAAGAATGGAGTATAATATTTGGGATCTAGAAAAATCAGAGAAAAATAGCTATATTTGTGGAATAAAAGTGATTGCGAAGAACCATTTACCCAGTTCCACCTTTGTCCCTGTGAGAGCAAATGCTTTTTTATTTCTTGAAGCTAAAAATGAAACCTAGTTACTACTGCTGTTTCCTTTCTGTGAGGAAATGCTGTGTGACGTTCATTCTGCATTTGGCTTTAAGTTAACAGTGTGTGGTGTATAGCATCCTGGTGGAGGTCATAAATGTCTCCGGATATATTGGCTCTGGTGGGTTATTAAAATGTGTGATGCCCTCAGAATACATTGCTCTGCACACATCAGTGGGCTGTCCCTTTAAGTTAGTAAGATCCTGTGACTGAAGCTGCAGAAAAGTATTGAGTTTGTTCTTCAGTATTCAGGGGAATAGTCATCAAATTGTTTCCTTGGATTTCTTTCAGAACTCCTACTAGGTCAGAGGAAAAACCCTTTTGAGGCTATAGTGCCATATCGAGTATCCAGGAAAGGTGATAGAAATGTGTTTAAAATAACTGCTACCACCAATTTTGCCCCCCCCCCCAATAGTGAGGCTGCACTATCAATTGCACCAGAGGAAATAGCCTCCAACTTTGATGTTTTGCATTCTAAAGTCAAATAGTTGTTTCTTTCCTTGACATCTGATGGGAACGCGTTCTACAGGGAGGCACCACCACCAAGAAGGCCCTCTTCCTGGTTCCCCATAACCTCACTTCTTGCAGGGAGGGAACCACCAGAAGGCCCTCAGCGCTGGACCTCAGTGTCTGGGCTCCTTCGTGTATACTATCATGAAACAGAAGGTTGGTTTCAGATAGGGATAAGATGAACCTTAAATGCCATATCTGCTTCACTAAGATTGGAGGGAGGTCTGCCACTCAAATATGCTGGCTTAAAAGCTGTGGGCCAACCTGACTTCTAAAATGAATCGGGGGTTTGCCGTTTACTTAATTTAACGGTAAAGGTAAAGGGACCCCTGACCATTAGGTCCAGTCATGACCAACTCTAGGGTTGCAGTCCTCTTATTGCTTTATTGGCCGAGGGAGCCGGCGTACAGCTTCCGGGTCAGGTGGCCAGCATGACTAAGCTGCTTCTGGCGAATCAGAGCAGCGCACGGAAACTCTTTAAGTAAGTAAATTACTTAATTTACTTACCGGTAATTGCTCGGTCCCAGCTCCTGCCAACCTAGCAGTTCGAAAGTACTTCAAAATTCAAGTAGATAAATAGGTACCACTCTGGTGGGAAGGTAAATGGCTTTTCCATGGGTTGCTCTGGTTTCTCCAGAAGCGGCTTAGTCATGCTGGCCACATGACCCAGAAAAACTGTCTGCGGACAAACGTTGGCTCCCTTGGCCAGTAAAGCGAGATGAGCGCCAAAACCCCAGAGTTGTTCACGACTGGACTTAACTGTCAGGGGTCCTTTACCTTAACCTTTTAAAATAAATTGTAATGGATGTCAATGGATAGTTTTTCTGTGGCCTTTATTTTTTAGGTTTCTAAAACTCGTTCTCATTTTGGCTCTATTAAAATAATGTACTTTCTGAATTTTGACTTGTGGCCTTGCATTTTTAATATCAAAATAGATTGTGAAGCCTTTTGCAAAATGGAAGTATTAAATTTTATTTTTTTGTAACAAGTTTGGAATGTTTGCCAGTCCAGAAGAATACATTTCATTTTCCTCATTCCTGAACAGTGATAACAATACTAAGCCGGTGTATAGCTCCTTAATCAGACTATGTAAGAGAGCCTAAATCTGTTGTCAGACTGAGCATGAAATGGAACCACTGAATTTCTGTATGATTACTCTGCTTGTTCAACAGGCCAGTCTTCAAACATTATGCCATATTTGGTTACTGCACCAGAATTTCAAATGAGAACATTCAATGTGGGCTGTATCCAACTAAGTAATTGCTTGCATGTGCCCCTGCAGCCCTTCCCAAACCTGCTCTGAAGGGTTGGGGGAAACCCAAGGCAAACTTTTTTGGGGGGTGGGGTGGGGATGTTGGGGGTACATAGTGGGAAGAGAGGAGAGAAAGTTGCATTGCACAAGCAGGTCATTCAACAATTTAGTTGGATTCAACTCAATGTGTTGCTGCTAGCTTAAAAAGTTGAAAGGGACATGAAATACTGTTCAGCTTAGTTGGAAGGTTTTAAAATGGCTCCCTTTCACATTGTTTAAAAAAATGTTTATGTTGGGCATCCCTATTACTGTAAGAGCCTCAAGGAATACTATTTTGTGTCCAACCAAATGAGAAGCTGAATTGGCTGAAGTTTATAGAATTAAGTACCAGGTCCAACTTGCTTTGCACAAAAGTGTGTGCGACTTTGATAAGGTCCCGAAATGCTTTGCTTTTAGTGCAAAACTCCCCTTTTATTTATTTTACTGTGAATTTTCCTCCAGGCAAACCTTATCCACCACAAGCTCAGGTTTGCGTGTGGAGAGAAATGTCCTGATGTAGAAATCAATCGCCGAGTTTTGAATGTGGGGTCATTCATTTATTTCTTCTCCGTGGAATGCAAGGTCAAAATTGTCACTATCATTCTTCCTGGTGAGTCTTGGAAACAATGTTTTGATTTCTGTTGGAGAAAAATATGCATATAGAAACAGCTGGTTAGCATAATGAAAGCCATAGGGAGACCAGCTCCTGGCCCTATAATACTAGGCTGTTGCATGGAGACCCCGTCACCTTGCCTAAACTTTAAAACATCATTTACAAACTATTAATTGGAATGCTAGTATTTTACAGTGTGCTTAGGAAGACAATATACATCTGCAGTCCCTAGAGGGTTAATTAACCAGCCAGTAGCATTCTACGAAACCTTTGTAAAACAAAACTTAACAATCATGATTGAGAGAGACTGAAAATGAACATCAATGTCACTCTCCCGGAGGAGCAAATTATGCCTTTATAAGGCAGAAGTACCCAGGAGAGGTGGAACTGAGATCAGTGTCCAGAGAACAGGAGTAATATTCTGTCTGCCTTTCCCATTAACAAGCAGTCAGGTCAGAAGGTTCCAGCTCTCTGCTTAAGAATTTAATTTATTAGAACAATACATTAGAAGCTGCTTAATTATTACACTGAGCCTTCCTACACCCAATGCACAAACAAGTTGCTTTTCCTTTCATTCTCCTTTTCCATTCCCAAAATGTCGTGAAAGACCTACAGCGGTGTTTCTAGCTCAGCCTCACTACCACACATACCCCAGGGCCTCCTCACTTGCCTGTCCATTGCCCCCTAGCCATGCCATAGCTAGTTGGCTGGACTAATGCTGGCACAAACAACTTCCTGCATACTAATAAAAAGTGGCCAAGCAGTTAGAGAAGGTCAGGGGTTGGGTGGGCATAGAAGGAGGTTTTCCCTTCTCTGAGTGGAAGGGCCAGAGGAGAGGTTGAAGAAATTAGAAAGTGAGGTGAAAAGTTAACATTTGTTTTCTCACCACCACCACCAAACAAACTGAGAATAGAAAGCAAGGGGAGAAGAGGAAAGTTGTCGTAGCAGGGAAAAGTGAATGTAAAAGGAGCTGGGAGGATGTTAGTGTTTAACTAGATAGAACATATACTTTTCAAATGCTGGATACTCACAAGGCATTTTTGATTACTTTGATCTACCCACCAGGGATAAATTAGAACACCAATTTGGAAAACCTTTCGGGTTTTATTAATGCCTCTTAAAGAAAGGAATGTAGGAAACCAAGTCAGACCGTTGGTCCATCTAATCTGGTATAGCGTGGGTGGAGCTGTGGTCTAAACCACTGAGCCTCTTGGGCTTGCTGATCGGAAGGTTGGCAGTTCGAATCCCCATGACGGGGTGAGCTCCTGTTGCTTGGTCCCAGGTCCTGCCAACCTAGCAGTTCGAAAGCACACCAGTGCAAGTAGATAAATAGGTACCACTGTGGTGGGAAGGTAAATGGCGTTTGTGTGCTCTGATTTTTGTCACAGTGTTCCGTTGCACCAGAAGCAGTTTAGTCATGCTGGCCACATGACCCGGAAAGCTGTCTGTGGACAAACGCCATCTCCCTCAGCCTGAAGCAAGATGAGCGCCACAACCCCATAGTCATCTTTGACTGGATTTAACCATCCAGAGGTCCTTTACCTTTTAGCTTTACCTTCACAAACTGCCAGGATTTCCCCCTCCCAGCCCTACTTGGTATTGCCTGGGACCTTCTGAATACCAAACACTATAGCCCTTCCCCTTTTGCCTAGAGCAGTGAGAATTCTATTCTGTTATTCCCATTATTCCCCAGGATGTAATGACCTCAGTGTGCTTTTTCCCATCCTTTTGCCCTTCCTTTACAAATTTCTGGAAGGGAGCATGAGGTTAACTTTACAACTGGCTTACTTGCTTTAGTTCTCCCCATAGTTGTATTTGTTTGCGTCCTCTTTTTCCTCCAAAACTTTTTCAACATGGGGATAATAATGCTTTAAACAAAGACAGCAACTTTCACAAACATCCATTAATCTTCATTACTTTCCCGTGAGGTAGGGAGACACGTTGGGAGCAGCTACTGTGAAGGAGGAATCTCTCTGCTTGTGTTACTGTTTAATTGACGTGAAGGCTTCTGTCAGAAGCCCCCAATAATCAGTGTTCATTACCAGAACTGTGATCCTGGGGAGAGGGGCTGAATTCTAGAAATCCAGACGGGTGATGAGCTGACGCTATTCTCAAGAATTCCCTTGTAGAATTGGGCAAATTAAAAAGAAGAAATGTGTCACAGCTCTAAATGGCCAAGAAATAAGATTTTAGTTATTTATTTAGGGGGGAGATCATAGTAGATCATAGAATCGTAGAATTGAAAGGGACTATGAGGGTCAACTCGTCCAACCCCACTGCAATGCAGGAATCTTTTGCCCAATGTGGGGCTTGAACCCACAACCCTGAAATTAAGTCTCATGCTTTACCAACTAAACTATCCCTAAGAATATTTTATTTTCAGTATTTTATTTTTATACTAGTACAACCAGATCTAAAAATATTAAGGATGTGTCAGTTTCAGCCAGGTTTTCTTTGGCCATCTGTGGGAGGAATAGGTGATTAAAAACCATCCTAAAATACTGAGGAAGCTGTATGTGTGGGGATTTCTGAATTTCAACTAGCTTGTTATGAAGCACCTTTCTTAATAACACCGCAGGGCGGTCAAGGTGAGTGTTCTTTCTTGTTAACTTTTTTTAAAAAAAATTATATGGTTCTCTGCTGTATTCCCAACTGGCCAGGCTTCCTAAATGTCCACAGGAGGACACTGAAACAGAGAAGCAGCCCAGAAGGAACAAAGGGTAAGTGTCCCTGTAGCATCGCGAATCATCAGTATTCTAAAGTGGTATCTATACATTGGACTGGATTTGCTATTAGCACATGATATAGACTAGTCAGTGTCTATGAGAAGTCTCATAAAAGTCACAGGGACTACAGTGAGGCCAGGTCACTCTTGATTATACTCGTGGAGTGTTTGGCACAAGAGCATCAGTAAAGTGATTCTTAGCACTGATTGGTTGAAATGTCCAGCATTGCCCCACCTTCTCTGTGGTTCTTGGCATATCAGGAAACAGGTAGAGCCTTCCTCTAAGACTGCAGAAAACAGAATACACACTTTAATCAAGGAGCATGTTAAAGAATTCTCAATAACAAGAGACGGAAAAGTGCTGCAGCATATTAGCTCAGTTGGAGGGTCAGGATTAGTGAATTCTCTGTGGCGCTGGTGCTAGAGATTAGTGCAGTAGCTTTTGATACTGAGCGGGAGGGAAGTTTAAGCTCCACGAGTGGTTAAGCCTCTTACAATAAATGAGGAACTGCTTGCTTTAAACTTTGCCGATAACTTAGTAAACGGAGAGATGCTATTGACTGTTTATATAGCCCATGCTGGTTTATAAGTTCCGTTTCACAATAAGACATGAGCAAAGGGAGCAACAATTTGCCTTTTGTCTTGAATGCAATATTATGATAAAGACCAGATGCAAATTGCATTCCTCTCTGTTATACAGGAAAATAGCATATTTAGATGAATTCCTCTTTAAGTTAATAACTGAACTATCAGTTTATGTGAGGGCAAAATTTAAGTACCCTCTCTTACTGATCCATCATTTAAACCAGGGATACTAAACAGAGCAATGCTATGGCTCACTGTTAAACACTGCAGAGATTTAAAAATAAACACACACATTGGCAGGGGAGTTAACTGTGTTTTGAGTAGAATGTATTCTTAAACTGGCATTGCTTTGATCGGGAAGTCAAATGCTATTTTGTGAAGGGTGAATTGTGAAGAAAATCCCATGTTTGTTTACTCAGAAATAAATCCCACTGTGCTCAATGGGCTTACTCTCTTTTAAGTGTGAATAGGGTTGCAGCTGTTGCTGCCTTTAGTTAAGAATGCTCTGTTCTCAAATTCCCATCATCCTTAACGATAAGCTGTGCCGGTTAGGGCTGATGGGAGTTGCAGGTGGAGGACCAGAGGTTTCCTGTCTCTATTCTTTTATCTGTAACTGTTTTCTGATTATTTCTGAAATATGCACTCTGACTATAACCAGGCTACACATTTCTGCTCAGAGAATTTAGATCAGGCATAGGCAAACTCCGGCCCTCCGGAAGTTTGGGACTACAATTCCCATCATCCCTACCTAACAGGACCAGTGATAAGGGATGATGGGAATTGTAGTCCTGAACATCTGGAGGGCCAGAGTTTTCCTATGCCTTATCTAGAACCACATTGGTGTATTTGGGTGTGTTGTTCTCTTCTGTGCTAATAATCAAGATGATACTGATTCAAGAATGGCCAAGAAGCAACACAAGGTCCAAATTCTGTTAGATATTAATTCAAAAACCTAAGGGAGCTTTCTTCAAAGTTTCAATGCCTCTTTAGTTTCTGTGCCGTCATCATTTTACCTTTCGCTTAATACTGTTGCACTGTAGACAGAAGTATCTCACCTCTAGCCTTGTATCCCAAGATGGCTTTCACTAGCTGTACTACACCTGAACCCCACCCCATCACAAACCACACCAACCTCAGTTATAGAATCATAGAATTGTGGAACTGGAAGGGATAATCAAGCCCAACCCCCTGCAATGTAGGAATATGTAGCTGTCCCATACAGTATCTTGGTTTACAAACATAATCCGTTCCAGAAGTCCGGTTGTAAACCAAAACAGGTTGTAACCCAAGGCATGCTTTCACCAATAGGGCCTCCCCCCCAAAATTGGTTGTAATAAAAAAAAAAATGGGTTGTAATCCAAAAAAAGGGACACACATGTTCGGGTTTGACATGGTTATAATCCAAAATGGTTGTAATCCAAAGCGGCTGCCAACCAAGGTACCACTGTACAGGGATTGAGTCTGCAACCTTGGCATTCTCAGCACCATGCTCTAACCAACTGAGCCATCCAAGTTACTTATAAAATATATAACTTTAAAAGCAGAGCCAAGTATTCCAAAGATTCAGACAATCCAATGAGAATTAATTATAGGACAAATCCTTGCAAGATGAGCAGTTGCAAAGCTAAAGAAATTGATTGATATGGCAAATAAAACTCTTCCAAATGAAAGCGTCTTCAATGAATCAAGAGGGGTTATGAAATTAAAAATGAGAAAGTAAACTTAATAACCAAAAGCTAATTGATGACAAAATAATGCTTCAGTGGTTATGTCAGCAGTTGGCAAATAGTTACCAAATAGCAATTAGGAGACCGAAGTATCAAATATGAATGAGATTTTCAACTAGTGTTATAATAAAATGAATATTCTTGTGAAATTGGGCAAAGCTATTAATTAATCACTGGCTAACAGCTTCATTTTTTAAACTCTCAGGTCGCCCTCCCTTGTCCAAGTCTAAAAGGCACTGAATGTGACATGTATCCATTTGCATTGGTAATTCAGTGTGCTAAAACAACAATCACTGCCAAAATAATCTGTCTCAGATTCAAATCTGTCTCAGTTTTGGAAATAACCCACAGCTGCATTTGAAATATCAAGATAACTAGCAATTTGAAAGGTCACAATGCCTTGACATTAGCTTGCTGACTTCAGTGCTTCATCATCTCCTAGATATATTTTGAGATGCCTCACATCTGACCTCTGTATGTTTGTGTCAGGTGGCATCAACAGCTTAACCACAATACCACATGCTAAATTTTAGATTGCAACGGTTCTTCCGTAAGCAGCGCAATTGTTATCAATAAGCAAAACCTTTCCAGTTTTCCATTAACATCCATTTTAAAACCCAGTCCTATATTTTGAACAAAGGAAGAGTTACTGTTATGTACTGAACTGAATCCTAGAACAATAGGATCCAGAATGCACAGTCTGATTCGTCCGCAGGAGCCACCCAATCCAGCTCCAGGTGGAAGTGAATCAGTGACCTGATTGGCCTGCAGGAGCAGCCAATCATGCTTCTGGAGGGGGTGAATCCTCAACCTGATTGGCCTACAGGAGCAGCCCAGAATTAGCCAATCACGTGGGGCCCATTGTGTAAATAATGTATATATAGCTAGATGTTTTGGGGAAAGTTTCATTCATTGCTACTATGAGCTGAATAAAAAGCATGAAATTCACACTCGACCAAGTATATTTCAGTTACAATTGCAGAGTGTATCTAATCTAATCCCCAAATTAGTTGGCACATCTGCCCTTAGCAACAATATCCAGTGACTTTTCTCCCAGAGCAACTGCAAGGTTGTCACCCTGGTAGGATCTTAGCTGGTCTGAGACACATCAAAGCTGCATCTAAGTTCTTGGGACTCGCCATCTTTCCCAAAGCTGCCTCCGACTCTCCTCTGCTCCCACGTGTGGCTGGGCACAAGGAAACTGTCTCAGCAGCTCCTTCATGCATGAAGTCCAGCAGAGGATGGCAACACTGCCACTGACTCTCCTGCAATCCACTCCCAGGTCAGACTTGACCTGGGAGTGGAGCTGTTGTGGCCGGACGCAAGAAAGCTGCCATGGCAACTCCTCCTTGCACCGGAACCAAACTCTAAAGAGGGAGTCTGACATGGGGGTGCCTGGTCATGCCCTCTCCAAAACATGTGCCTGGAGTGGTGCCCCCCAGCCCGTCCTACTACTCCCTTGACTCAAAGACCAAATCCCCAAGATGGCGATTTGCAATTGAGGAGAGTGGTACCTTGGTTCTCAAACGCCTTGGTTCTCAAACTCCGAAAACTGTTTTCAATGATTTTTGGAAGCCAAACATTTGATGCAGTTGTTGGCTATTGTTTCCGGGGTGCCTGCACCAATCAGAAGCTGCGCCTTGGTTTTCGAACATTTCGGAAGTCAAATGGAATTCTGGAATGCATTAAGTTTGGCACTTTTGTTTTTGCTATTTATTTTGCGTTGGTTTTTTTTTTTTTTTGAGGCTTTTTTGGTTAATTTGTTTTTGTGACTGTGTGGAACCCAGTTCAGCTACTGATTGATTGATTGTGTGACTGCGGAAATGAATAAAAGCCCCCCATCCAAACAATGACTATCATCAGTGCAGGGAAGAAAATAATTAAATTTTCATTTTTATCATCTACAATACTGTCTTATTTTTTTTATAGTACAGTACATTTTATGGATCAATGGTCTCGTTAGATAGTAAAATTCATGTTAAATGGCTGTTTTAGGGGTTGTTTTTAAAAGTCTGGAACAGATTAATTCGTTTGCATTACTTTACATGGGAAAGTGTGCCTTGGTTTTGGAATGTAATTCTCACATGTGATTTAAAGTTAAACACCATGTGAAAGCTAGCAGAGAACACCCTAAGTTAATTATCAACCCATTTAGATGCTCAGAAAGCTCTACTTTGCTTTAATATAGCCCAATAGAATATTCCATGGTAAACCTTCGGCAATACATATTCAGAAACATAGTTATTTTCCATTTCAATGTCAATTAAACAAGAATACTTAATAGGCATTCTGCTAAGTTGTGGAATACCTTCCACACAAAGAAATGTGTCTGTACAGCTTCCCTTGTATGCTGAAGATGCACCTTTTTACTCTGGAATTTGACACTTGTGATATATATCTTTAGCAACAACTCTAGTTGTGATTCTAGATTGCTTTACATTATTTATAGGGGGGTATTTTCCTTCATTCCAGAAAGTGTGGAAAGACTGGAAAACACAAAAAGGAAAATCTAAAAGGAAGCACACATTAGCCACCTCCTAATGTCAATGTGAGGCAAGAGGAAAGAATTGACAGGCACCCGCCTGAGAATTGCTTAAGAACTTTGTTGAAAGGATTTCTTTGTATGTGCCCCTTCTTAATTGCTGGCTGAAATACTAGATCAGCACCATGTGAAGAAGCCTTCCCCCAGTGAAATATCTCAGCTTCATATGAGATGGAATAATAGAATTGTAGAGTTGGAAGGGGTCCCGAGGGTCATCTAGTCCAACCTCATGAAATGCAGGAATCTCAACTAAAGCATCCATGACAAATGGCCATCCAACCTCTGCTTAAAAACCTCCACGGAGGGAGATAAGTTAAAAGTTTTGGCGAGGAAGTCCTAGTGATCGAGTCATTGAAAATATTTGTGCAAAGCTAGAGTCCTTAATATTTCTATTAACCCAGTTACCTTGTGCACAATATTTTTTAGAGATCATTACTAGACTGATGCCCTTGGTGCATTAGGAAGGCAAGCACAAGCTTTTGTTCTAATTAGCCATCTCTTTCATCTAATTAGTGCTCTCAACAAATTATTGTACAGACTTATAGACCAAGAAATTAATTTTAAACAATTGATCAATAATGGTATTGATTTAATTTCTCAACCTCCCCATCTTCTCTTCAACATGGTAATGCCTCCCAATGCCAAAACTTTGGAAAAGTTTCTCCCAATTAAAAAGTGTAGATTTTAAAATAAGCCTTTTACACATTAAGCACTCATGCCTCCATAGATGCAAGAAAGTGATATTCAAATAAACAGAAAAATACCATACAGAGAGAGAGAACACAAAGAATAAACCACCACAGAGCCTTCTTTTTACACTGCATATATTTGCATTAAATATAACCCTCTTTCCTAATGCGTTTGTGACCTGACAAATAATTACCTGATAACAATTTTTGGAAACCAAGATCTCAGAGCCTGAACATGTTTTCAACATATTCAGTGATACAATTTTATTGTTTTTCGCCTGCTATGTTTTCTTGCGTTTTTCTTGTTGCTGCTGGGAGTGGAATGTTTATTAAAAATATTTCTCTTTATGAAGCTACTGATGTACACTGAGAAATGAAACAGAAATCTAGAACTGCAGCAGTTCAAGGGTCCATCTCACACATCGGTTCCTCGGGTAGAGAAACATCCAACTGAGACTTTTTTTTAATCCTGTAACATTAAGACTAAATACAGCAAAACATGGAGAAATTATTGAATAAAAACTGTTAGATAAAAAAAAAAGAACATGCAATGAATAAAAATGATCAGATCACAAAACCAACCTTTCCTGGGTAATCAATATATGCAAACTACCTAAACTGTTGTGTTTTAATGGTTTACTACCAGAAATTGAAAATTGTGGGTTCAATAGAGTTCAATGGAACTCTTACAGTTCTATTGAAGCCTAGCACCTCTGAAATATGAATAGGGCTCTATATGCAAATAGCCTTCCCTGTACTGTTTGATGAAATGAGAAGCCCCATTAATAGAATAATAGGATTATAGAGTTGGAAGGGACATCCAGGGTCATCTGGTCCAGTTCCCTGCAATGTAGGAATCTCAGCTAAAACATCCATGACAGATGGCCACCCAATCTCTGCTTAAAAACCTCCATGGAAGGGGAGTCCACCACCTTCTGTGGGAGTCCGTTCCTCTGTGAAACAGCTTAGCTTCAGAAAGTTCTTTAGTCAGAATCTCCTTTCTTGAATCCACTGGTTCATGCCCTACCTTCCGGAACAGGAGAAAACATCTTCCACATGACAGCCCTATAGGTATTTGAAAATGGCTACCATATCTCCTCTTAGTCTCCTCTTAGCAAAGCTAAGCATCCCCAACTCACTCATAAGGCTTGGTTTCCAGACCCTTGATCATCTTGGTCACTCTGCTCTACATATATTTCAGTTTGTCAATATCCTTCTTAAACTGTGGTGTCCAGAACTGGACACAGTATTCCAGGTGTGGTCTGAGCAAGGCAGAATAGAGAGGTACTATAGCTTCCCTCAATCAGGGCACTAGACCTCTGTTGATGCAGCCTAGAATAGCATTAGCTTTCTTCTTCTGCTGCTACATCTCACTGTTGACTCATGTTAAACTTGTGGTCACTAAGACCTCTAGATCCTCTTCACATTTACTACTGGCAAGGCAGGTGTCCCCCACCTTATTTTTGGGCAGCTGGTTTGTCCTGCCTAATTCTAGAACCTTACATTTCTCTCTTTTGAAATTCATATTGGGGTCAGTTCTCTAATCTATTAAGATAATTTTGAATCCTGATTCTGTCTTCTGTGGCATTAGCTTTCCCTTCCAGTTTGATGCCACCTGCAAATTTGATGACCATCCCCTCAATCCCTCAATTCTTTCATCCAAGTCCTTTATAAAGATGTTGACCAACAACAAGCCCAGGACAGAACCCTGTGCAGTGTCACATTTTCCCAGGATGATGAGGAAACATTTATCCACCAAATGTTGGCCTTTAGAGAAGAGAATGAGTAGCCTTGCTTGCATGGGGCTTTGACGTATGTCCACTATATGAGAAACTGGCAACAGGGCAGAACTACTGGTGCTTACTGATACTTTCACATGGGGCATAATTTCCATTACTCTAGTAAAGGGTTCCTGCATTCTGTGAACTACTGCCTTTCAATGATCACATCACAGGATTGGGATCTGATGAAATTTGTGCAATGAAATACAGGCAACCCATTTTTTGTTTGTGCATTCAAAGAATGTGCAGGGCATTTTCAGACCTGGAAGAGGGCGTGTCAGGGGAGTAACAGGGTGGGCTTATGCGCACTCCATTGATGCACACGATGACCCACAGGGGTGCCAACTTGAATAAAATATTGTGGGGGCCCAGGTAAGCCCCGCCCTGCATAATTGATCACATAATGCAGTGCACACACACCACTTGAATGGGAACGCCCACAAAATTTGCGGGGGCCCAGCTCCCTCAAATATTTTATTGTGGGGGCTGAAGCCCCCATGGCCCCTCGGAGTCGGGTCCTATGGTGATCTGGAACACAACCCCTGTGCAAATCGAGGGCTCCCTGTAGTTTTTTTGGCAAGAGGTCGGGTAGATAAAATCTTAAAGAATCTTGAATAAATCCATTTGGTCTTACGTTGCTCTTCTTTTAGCACAAAGGGGTGGTGATTTCTGCCAGCTCCCCTCTACATCCAGAAGCCTTGCATATTCCACACAGTCCCAAAGGTTTCCCAATCTTCAGAAACATAGGGAGCTCCCTTACACTGAGTCAGATCAACCATCCATCCAGCTCAATATTTTCTATACTGACTGGGAGTGATTCCCAAAGGTTTTGGGCAGGATTCTTTCCCACCTCAACTTGGCGATGCCAGGCATTGAACCAGGAACCTTCTGCATGCAAAGCAGGTGGTCTGTCATTGAGCTATGGCCCTTCCCTTTGATTGGGGGTGGGTGCAGGGGACTGCAGAAGGATGAGGTGGGAAAGTCCTGCTCCATGACGGAACTCTTTTATGTTCGTAGCAGTGAAGTTAGGATCCAACCTGTTTATTATTTGTCATTGTCCTTCACTGAATTATCACCAGTGATCAATGTCCTCAGAATACAATACAGTTAGAAACAACTGTGGCTGGATTGAACCAGCTGTACTATATAGCATGTCATATTTGCTTTGAATATGTTCACCGTCTTTGTGCAACATGTCCAAAAGTTACCAAGCATCAAGAATTTATGACTTGCATATTGCAAATGACAACAGAGTGTTAAAAATTTACATCTGGCGAGGAAGGGGGGGGGAGCAGCAGCATTGTAATAGAAACTCGCGCAAGTTGCTTTCTGCAGCTGTTTGTCTTATAGAATTGACAGGCACTGTAGACATTTGTACAACCTTGAGTAATGTGGCTCCCTAATGTGGCATAAGCAATTGAAACTTCAGCAGTGACAGGTTTATAAAGCTACTTTGTTTGCTTTTAAAAGAATTATGGTGATTGTCTCATTTCAGTTAGGTTTATAGGCTGTTATGTTAACATTTCAGAGAAGAAATGTAGCACTAAATATTTCAAATCCACAAAAGCCTCCAGTTTCTAAAATGCTCCACTGGTGCGAATCTCTTTTCGTCTCATTGGATTTTTATGCTGGAAGACTGGGCTGAGGACTGGGAATTTTCAAAATGGGTTGCCCTACCATGCCCAATACCATTCAGAGCTGTGGCTAGGCGCCTGTATGTATGTATGTATGTATGAATGAATGAAAGAAACTTTATTTGCGTCAGCCAATGGCCATAGCAACAAAATAACATTGCAGTATACACAGAACAAAATAAAAAGTTGTTTATATAAAACACAATTTAGAGTCCTGAATTAGCAGTCAAATAGTGGACCTTACAGTGGTACCTCGAGTTACAGATGCTTCAGGTTACGCATTTTCAGGTTACGGACGCGCCAAAACCCAGAAGTACTGGAAAAGACACTGTGGCAGTGGTTAGGCAGCCCAGAATAGACAATAAAAGAGGTGTGATAATGTCATTCCTCAGGTCTTTGTAAAGAGTGCAAGCCAGGAGGGCATGCACCACTGATTCGGTGTTGCCATCTCCGCAAGGACGTAAGCGTTTTTCGTACGGAATCTGTTGGAATTGGCCCTCACATACAGCCGAGGGCAATACATTCAATGTTGTGAGGGTAAAAGCGTGTCTGTATTTTGGAATTGCTAGGTTATGCAGATAGGATGCCAGAGAGTCGATACGGGAAGGTGGAAAATAGTCATACCATGGGCAAAATTTCCTTATTGTGGCCAAGTTGTTCTGATGCTCAATATAGTTTAGGCGTTGACAAATTAGACTGTTTGCTTTACTATAACCCACGGTGAGTAGCTGTTGTGGGGATAAACCACAAGAGTGCAGTTTTTGATAGACAATTTTAGACCAGGCACTCTTGTGACAGTCTTGTAGCACTAGGGATATTGGACCAGGGGGATTTGAGTTTAGGCGAAGCCAGAAATTAAGTGTTCTGTGCCAGATCCGTAATTCTACAGGAGCCTGTATTGTGTTAATAGTAGACTTTTATTTTACTCTCTTACCTTAGTCCTAATATTATTGCTGCTCCCCTCACTTCCATAGGGTAAGCAAAATATTTG
The DNA here is from genome assembly GCF_965153285.1 of Podarcis tiliguerta. Taxonomy (NCBI): domain Eukaryota; kingdom Metazoa; phylum Chordata; class Lepidosauria; order Squamata; family Lacertidae; genus Podarcis; species Podarcis tiliguerta. The sequence goes on along the minus strand of NC_139543.1, from coordinate 28,407,822 downwards.
GTGACAGAAATGTTCTTGCAGCAAATAAGTGATCCTTCTCACTTTCCAAATATGGATCAGGGAGCATAATTTGTAATGTGACCTGCTCTGAAATCTGCGGGTATAGGGCAGTATACAAATTTAATAATTAATTAATTAATTTAATTAAAGCAATGTGATGGCAAAAAAGCAAACTGGAAGTATCATTTTTAGGAGAAGTTGAACCCATAACTGCCACTTCAGAAAGAAAACTAGGTAGCCTGCAGCCCTACAAATTCTGGGAGAAATTTCTGTGCAGGAAATCTTGCAGTCACCCATATTCTTAACCCCATAGGTAAATTATGATGCGGTCAATTGCTGCTTATAAGGAACACCTACTTAATTACATGGTATAGCATACAATAATAAATGTATCAGATTGTTCAGGACATACTATATTAAACCTTTTACTATGTTTATGTGTTTCACAACAACTTAAGTGAACAACTTTTTATCATCTGCCTGTTATTAGTTACAATGATTGATGATTCAATCCACTACACACATTTCCCTGGGAGCAAGCTGCATTGAACTCTGGGGACTTACTTCCAAGCTAGGTGTTGGGAACTTTTGGTCTTCCAGATGTTGCCATTGGCTATGCTTGCTGGGGCTGATGGGAGTTGGAGTCCAGCAAAGGCTCCTCACACCTGTTCTGAACAGGCAGACCTAAGATTCCACTGTTAATCTGAGTAAATATACCTGCTTATATTGCCAACTTTTCATATAGCGTCCATTCAGCTTTATCATTTATGATGCCATGTACTACTTAAATGTTGCAGTATATACACATTACTTGGTATTCTTGTTCTCCCCCCGCCCCCTCCACTGTGTTGTGTTCCAACTAGGTACCTGCTATCACGCTATATAACTGTCAGGCATAATTGCATCTACTCTTTCTTAGCCTTCAAGAGAAATCTGTCCCCTCCCTGCTAGAAACAAGATTAAAACCTTGCTACTTGTCTATGGCTTGGAGGAAAAAATCCCTGTCATCCGTAGTGTGACTGACATTTTTGCAAATCAGCAAACTTTCCATCTTGTCATTTAGATTTGTTCAGAAGCAGGTCTGAAATATAGCCAAACCAGGGTGATTATGCCAGGTGTGAGACTTGGAATGTTGAAACCCCCCCCCCTCCTTGTCTACTTTTTGGAAAAGTAAATTATGTTTATATAGCAGAGGATTGTGCATTGCTTAGTTTGAAGAAAATGAATTAATAAATTTGGGGCAAATTATGTATGTATGTATGGGGGAAAAGCTCAATGATCACCCGCTTGGAACATTAAGTCAAGTGAAGTTCATCCGTCTCTGTTATGTTGCCATTCCCCTCAGTTTATTTCTACAGTGAGAGGTGCTTAAGATACCCTGGAATATGCCCCCCCCCCCTTTTGACTTGAAATAGGTCACACTGACTGGCCAGGGAGCCCTGCCTTCTGAAATACTAAGTGTAAGGACATGCTATGATAAAACAGTGATGAGAAAAACTAACTCTGTATCTCTTTTTTATTGTCACGACTTCACATATGCTGGCGATAGCCACTACTGAAAAATGCTTCTGGACACCTGGCTGAAATTAAGCCCTATATAAGTATATTTCATCCAGCTCCCAGCATGTTGGGCGGGATTCAACCAAGTTGCTGGTTGAATAGAACAAAGTCTGCTTGTGTGACAGGACTTTCTCCCTTCTTTCTGTGTACCCCCTCCAGCCCTGATCTGGAAGCTTGGGAGAAACCCTAGAACAGGTTTAGAGGGCAAGGGAGAAAAGGCAGAGGGATGTCCTTGTACTATGCACATAAACCTCACGTTGAATTCTACTCATTGACTGATTACTATGGTATCTGTCAAAATACAGTACAGACAGCATTCTGCATGTGGTGCTCTTGATGAAAATAAATTAGGTGGCTCTCCATGGGTCATGGAACCAAAAAGTTCAGTGTATGGACAGCTATTGCACCACAAATGTCATGTTTGAACTGGGCTTCTGTCTGTAGATCCTTACAACAACAACAACAACAACAATTTATTATTTATATGTCACTCATCTGACTGGGTTGCCTTTCTTCATGCAATCTTTCTGTGTGTGGAGGAAGAATGGGTCTATTCCTGCCCGCACCTGTGAGTATTAATCACCCCTCCCTAACTGTACATATACACATGTCCCTGTTCCTGACCTGACAAACAAAGGCCAGGAAATGGGGTGCTGGGGATTTGATGACATGGAGTGGGCAATAGTTTAGTCCTATGCCACTCTCCATTTGTAGAGTGAATGCTGGAGAAGAAGGTACAACAAGGACTTAAATAGAGATACAGTGGTACCTCAGGTTAAGTACTTAATTCGTTCTGGAGGTCTGTTCTTAACCTGAAATTGTTCTTAACCTGAAGCACCACTTTAGCTAATGGGGCCTCCTGCTGCCGCCATGCCGCCGGAGCACAATTTCTGTTCTCATCCTGAAGCAAAGTTCTTAACCCGAGGTACAATTTCTGAGTCTATAACCTGAAGTGTATGTAACCCGAGGTACCACTGTAATGAATTAGGTCATTTTCACAAGTGATACTTGGGTCAGTTTTGCATTTCCTGCAACTTTGAGTGTATTATCAACATAAACTAGAAAATACATCAGGTTTTAAAAGGGCCACCTTTTACTGTCTGTCCTTTCACGAATAACACACTCTAGGCTAAGCCTGTAATCCTGTGTACATTCAACCAGGAGTAAGGCCCATTGAACATGCCAGGGTAAGCACATGTAAGACTTGTCTATATAATGTGTTTTTAGCACTGTGTGTGGCAACTAGCGGGAAAGCACTATTAGGGCTTATTCCCCAATGTATGATCATCACTCTGTTTCATTATTTGATGACTCACAGCTGAATGTGTGAAAAAATATTCCACCAAAAAGCATTGTTCTTTGAGCTGACATAATGTGGCAGCCCCCTCCCAGCTGTTTTGGTCTCTTTCACACATTCACTAGAAAAGCATGCATGTGTGAATCAGCCCCCATGCTTCTTCAACATAAGAAGGAACCCGGAATAGCAGCCATGATTCTTACAGAGCAGATACAGAATGTGGAAAGCAGGAAATCTTTCTTGACCCTCTTGTAGATGTAATTATGACAATTTGCCAGAGCAAATGTTTTACTCTCTCTCCATTTCTGTCTGTCATCATCACCTTGGGTTTCTGGAGAAGAGTCATAAAACAATGCACGGCGGCGATAAGATATGCAGCAACTTTTTAATATTGCAAATCTATACAGAAGAAAAAAAGAAAAGAAGGAAAAAAATCTTTACATTTGCAAGTTCAAACTGTCCATGCATGGACAAATAGGAGCCATTCTTTATTGAGGCTCCTATTAGGAGAGCTGATGCCTTTGCATGATTAGGGCTGCTTGCTGAGATAAATGAGTCATACCGGGGACATGTCTTGATGATGAATCACTCATTTTCTTCAAAAGTATAAATGTGAGCTGAACTAATGTACAGCTGAACGTGAGAATGATTTTTGTAATGAAACTTTTATGCAATGTGCCAACTGGCACAAAAAAAGAAGAAGCGGATAATAAATTAGGAACATAAAACAGCCCCCAATGTCAGGCCAGTGGTCTGCTAAACCCTGCTATTTTGCCCGTGACAATGGTCAGCGTCAGAAGCACTTTATAAAACTAGAGGGTAGCTCACACCCTTTTAACACATTGTTCTTGGCATGTTCTGGGTTGCACACTGTTAACAGGATGTGTGCTCTTTCTCATCCAATAATAAATGACATGTTTCTTCAGTGGAGAAGGAAAGCAAGCTAACGGGTAATAAATAAATAAATGACCCCCTGTACTTTCAGGCTGCCAGATACACAGTGCTTTAATATGTTGTGCATTGTACTTATTTATTTAAAACATTTCTACCCCAACCTAATTTTCAAAGAAACTCAAGGCATCCTATAATCCTAAACATTTTTTTTAAAATGCAAAAGATAAGTGCCCCCTATTATCCCTTGTTATGGGCTGGGAGTCAGAGGTGGGTCCTGGATCATTTGAAGGTCACTGATCTAGTTCATGGGGGCTATTATTATTATGGTCTGTGCAGAAGAACCACAAAATCTGTAGGTCTGAGCTCCTACTCTGATCCCCCCGTATATTTAATATTCTTTGTGTGATTGTGCAAAGTCTTCTAATTTTTCTTCCAAATCTAATTATACTGAAAGAGCTAGGAGATGACTCACACTGTCTTACATGACAAGAGTACTTGGTTGTTTTATATCCCAGAATTGGAATTTCAGAACTGAGGTTTTGAAATATGAACTTGTTTGGAAATCCAAAACGCCATTAAAGTTGGGCCCCAACTCCTCCGCATTCTACACCGGCGCTTAATCAGGCTTTGCTTATTTGTATACCACCCTTTCATCAATTTGTCTAGCATCCCCAGGACAGTTTTATATTTAAAATGCATGAAGATATATGAAACAACCCACCACAGTTAACTAGTCCTTCCTGTTGGCTTGCTCACCTCCACTTCCCATTAAGGTTCTTTTTTAGGGTGATCATGTGTCCTGCAGATTCTCTAGTATTTCATTCTATGATACTCCAATTTTCTTGCTTTCTGCTCTTGCCTCGTTCTCCACGGGCCATTTAGGAGGCTCCTTTTATAGCTGCTCTTTCAGGACACACTGGGTGAATATGTATAGAACCCAGGATCAAAGCCAGTGCACAAGAATTTGCATGTAGATGCTTGCAGGTCCACTCCCTGACATCTCTAGGTAGGACAAGTAGGGCTGCATACCCCACAAGTTTCCAAAGAAAAAAGGGACACCCCATTTTTTATGTGAGAACCTGGTGGTAATTTTGGGTGCCAAGATCTTGCACCCCCAAAAGCACTTTTGGGAGGGTGCATTCTTGCTGCAATCCCGGTGAATCCTGTCCAGTGCCTCCAACTGCTCAGACCCCTACTTCTTCTCCAGTTCTGGCTCCTGCCTTATGAGGGGCACCAAACCACAAAAAGTGCTGCTCACTTCCTCTGGAACAGCTGCCTCTTCCACCCACCCCTTGGAGCCTCTTCTTCTTCTTTGGTGATTGTACCCAAATAAGATTGTCTTCCATAAATATGGTTTTAACAGTGGGTTCCTAAGTGACTGGTGGAAACCAATTCTGGATCCACAAGTCCTTCCACAGTGGAGACATACATTTCCAAGCAGGAGTTGATCATGGTGAGGGTTTGCCAAGCGTGCCTTCCTCTTAGCATGTTTTTCCCTTTCGTCCTGAGTTTGAGCGTCTTCAAAGTCCACAACACCTTTGGCAAAGGCTGTTCTCCAGTTGGATCACTTGCAGGTCAGTGTTTCGCAATTGTCTGTGTTTATTTGGCTTGAGAGAGTCTTTAAACCTCTTCTGTTAACCACCGGCATTACGCTTTCTATTTTCAAGTTTGGAATAGAGTAGTTGCTTTGGAAGACAATGATCGTGCATCCAAACAACATGACCAGTCCAACAAAGTTGATGTTGAAGAATCATTGTTTCGACACTGATGATCTTTGCTTCTTCCAGTACACTGACATTAGTTTGCCTGTCTTCCCAAGTGATGTGTAAAATTTTTCGGAGACCCTGACAGGCTGGTATTTTATAAGGACAACATGAAAGGAATTACAAAAAAGACCCTAATATGATTAAAAGAGTGTGTTTTCCTTTTCCTGGCTTCCCCCTTTTAAAATTCTGTATTTGTCACATTATTCTTAATTCTTGGGAGCTTTTAAGAAATGGCCACAGCCGTTATAGATACAGAACATTAGCTGAAGTGATAAAATGGAACTAAATAAGAATTAGTAAATTGCTGTAAAATGGATAAAATTTCTTTAATTAATCTACAAAGTCCTAATTAACCTATCCAGTGGCCCAATTAAGAAACAGGAGATCTTTTGGAAGATATTTTGAAAACAGAAATGAAATTATTTCAGATTGCACCATCAGCTCCCCGCCCCCCGCCCCGCACTGAGCAATTAGTTTTATTCCCAATTTAACAAGTTAAATGAGAAACATCAGATGTGGAAGGGGAAGAATAATCAAAATATTGTGAAAGCAATTCTGAATATGTGGAAATATGCACAAATGGCTCCACCTGGGTGGGATTTTTTTTGCTGTGAAATGTCTGCATTGGAAGGAATGAAGGGAGAAAGAAAAACACTTTGCCTGACATCCTCCTCATTTCTTGAACTAAATTGCAATATGGATATTCTCAGATTTTTAAAGGAATTGCTCACTAGACCTTAATGATGTATCAGAAGGGTAGTGTAATGGAACAACTGTCCTCCACTCCTGACATAAGCTTTCAATAATTAATGGGAGCTAATGGCTGTATTTTAACAAGAGCAGCTCTAGACAGTTTATCAAGTGTTCCTGCATGATGTGCTACCCTGAGGTGAGGAAGGATTGTGGTAATTTCTCTAATGGGCCGAGGGGAACATGTCCATCCAAATGGGAAGACTTTTGTCTCCCCTCTTCCCCCTGAATCTTAGGGGAAGGGCCATAGGTCAGTAGTGGAACACATGGTGTGCAAGCAGAAGGTCTCATGTTCCATCCCTGATACCTCCAGTTAAAAGGATCGGGTAGCAAATGATGCAAAAGGCTCTGAACTTAACTTAGGACCTGCCTACACATTACATTAATGATGTGATTATTGGGTAATAGGTATGTCCATCTCTACTTATTTCCATGGTGTATCACTGTCGATCATGGCATTCACAATAAGGTTGGCATAACTCTAATATGACAGGAGACCCTTCATGATGAACTCTGGTGATCCTGGGACAAGCCTGATTCCAGTCTCTTTCTCCTCAGGCAGGATCCGGGTGGCGCTGTGGTCTAAACCACTGAGCCTAGACTTTGCCGATCGGAAGGTCGGCGGTTCGAATCCCTGCGTTTCTGTGCGCTGCTCTGGTTCGCCAGAAGCGGCTTAGTCATGCTGGCCACATGACCCAGAAGCTGTCTGCAGACAAACGCCAGCTCCCTTGGCCTATAGAGCGAGATGAGCGCACAACCCCAGAGTCGTCCGTGACTGGACTTAATGGTCAGGGGTACCTTTACCTTTACCTCCTCAGGCACATGCTGAGTTCACCCACATCTGACTGAAAGATTAACACATGTAAATTTAGTTGCTAAGAAATATTCAACTTTTCAATGGGAGCCATTGGCACAAGGGTAAGGCAGATAGCAGACTGAGATAGCTCATTATCAGAATCTTTCACCCTGTACTTAAGCAAACAGTTTTAGCCATTTCTCACTAGGGTGGCCAAGCTGAGAAATGGGCAGGAACTCTGAGGGAAGGCAGGAATTGCTTACCTCAAAGCCCCCTCCCTTCCCTTATAGGAGACATTACACAAAAATACTATTTAAACCCCAGACTTTCCAGTACTCCCCAGGACTCGGCACAATTCTGCTTTGCTTTAATGACAGGTATACTCCCCCCCCCCCCGCTTCTAGTGTGGGTTTATGCTGAGAACTGTTTGGAGACTCGTATTTCCCTCAGAAAGCCACTGTTCACAGAGAAGAGAGACTGTTAAAATGCACTAGGAATTGTACCTCTCTGAGGAAATTAAGGGACCCCACAGAGCCTAGGACATGCCGATCAGAAGGTCGGCGGTTCGAATCCCCGCAACAGGGTGAGCTCCCGTTGCTCAGTCCCAGCTCCTGCCAACCTAGCAGTTCAAAAGCACATCAAAGTGCAAGTAGATAAATAGGTACCGCTCCGGCGGGAAGGTAAATGGTGTTTTCGTGCGCTGCTCTGGTTTGCCAGAAGCAGCTTGGTCATGCTGGCCCCATGACCCGGAAGCTGTCTGCGGACAAATGCCGGCTCCCTTGGCCAATAAAGCGAGCTGAAAGCCACAACCCCAGTGTCAGTCACAACTGGACCTAATGGTCAGGGGTCCCTTTACCTTTAAGGACTCTTAGCAGTCCTGGGAGTCCTTTCGATCCTATTCAACTCAGTACATAACACCCCTCCCCTCTAAGTTCCAGTCCTGCCCGGGAGGTCACATTCATAGTCCTCGAGGTACGCCGGCGGCCTACGTGTGCGTTGCGGCCTGTGGTGTTCCCTGGTCCGGGGTTCAGGTTCTGGCTCGTGTTCCAAGGATGCTGGCTGTGATGGGCCTGTTTGGTCTGGCACAACCGGCTCGCTCAGTCGTGGTTCTGGTTCCGGTGTCCTTTCGGCCTCGCGGGTCCTCTCTGTATTTACAGATTCTGCCTCTCCTGCTGGCCCCTCCTGCTCTATGGGCCTCACTGCCGCTCTGTTCCCTTGGGACTCCTCTGACCTTTCCTCCTCCTGGTTTTCTCCCGGGAATCGTCGCCGTATCTGGTCGCAGTGGCGGCGCCAGCATTGCCCCCCATCTGTTAGCACCTCGTATGACACGGGGCCAGTGACCCTGGTGACTGTGGCGGGTACCCATGCTGGGCCTGCCCCAAAATTCTTTGCGTACACTGGGTCCTGGGCCTCGAAGGTCCGGGGGTTCCTGCCTTCCCCCACCACTGCCTCATCCTGAGCTCTATCGGGGTGAAGGCGGTCCAATCTGATTGCAAGGCGCCGACCCATTAGTAGTTCAGCGGGGCTCCGGCCAGTCGTTGAGCTGGGGGTGCTGTGCTGTGCTAGGAGGAATGTGGCAAGGCGGTACTCCCAATCCCCTTGCGTCATGCGGCGAAGGGTGTCCTTGGTGGTCCGCACCATGCGTTCTGCTTGGCCATTGGTGGCAGGGTGGAATGGCGCCGAACGGATGTGGCGGATGGCGTTCTGCGCTGTGAAGGTTTGGAATTCTCCTGACGTGAATGCAGTCCCGTTGTCTGAGACGAGAGTGTCAGGGAGCCCGTGGGTTGCAAACAGCCTGCGTAGTACCCGGATGGCTGCGGATGTAGAAGTGGACGGTACCAGTGCGACTTCCAGCCATTTGGTGTAGGAGTCCACCACTATGAAGAATGTTTTCCCCTGAAAGGGGCCAGCGAAGTCCACATGCAGGCGTGACCATGGTGCTCGGGCGGACTCCCAGGACTGGACTGGGGCCCTTGGGGGATCTGGGCGGGATTCTTGGCAGGCCTGGCAGTGTTTGACCCAGGCCTCTATCTCTCCGTCGATCCCCGGCCACCACACATAACTCCTGGCCAGGGCCTTCATTCTTACTACCCCTGGGTGTGTCTCGTGTAGGGCTGTGAGGACCCTTTTGCGGAGGGGCTGGGGAACAACGACCCTGCTTCCCCATAACAGGCACCCCTTGTGGGCCGACAGTTCATGTTTGCGGGTTGTGTAGCCAGCGAATTCTGGCCCAGGGCTGTTGCTGGGCCATCCCCTCCACACCCAGTCCAGGACCCGGGAGATGACCCTGTCTTTCTTGGAATGGTGTGCAACTTCTTGTGCCTGAATGGGGCGGTCGGGAAGCAGCTCCAGGCTCATAACCTCTTGTGCAGGTGCTGGGTCGGGGCCTGTTTCCGGTAGTGGTAGCCTGCTGAGGGCATCCGCATGGCCCATCGCCTTCCCAGGTCGGTGAATGAATGAATGTCCCCTCAAAGTATCTGCTTTATATACATTATTTACACAATGGGCTGCACATGATTGGCTAATTCTGGAATTCTACTGTAAGCCAATCAGGTTGTGGATTCACTTATATCTGGAGCATGATTGGGTGGTTCCTGCCAACCAATCAGACTGCTGCATTGTTCTAGGACCAATCAGACTGCTGCAGTTTCGATCCTATTCAACTCAGTACATAACAGTCAGTATAAACAAATGGATAGATGTCTATCTCCTTATCCTTACATCTTTCATTGCCCAGTTTGCTAGGGGATACCATGTGCCAGTAGACATCTCACCCCCCTTGCCTCTCCAGCACCCTGAAACACTGCTGTTATCCCTGATTCATATACTTCTTTTGACAATATGCCACACATTTTAATTACAATACAAATTATATGGTACTGCCATGCAGCAGTAAACAAAGAACTAATTTGTGTTCCTTCTACACTTATCATTCATGGACTAATTAGTTTCTCTATGAGGGTCCAAGTGACTCTTATATAAAGCAAAAGCTCCTGAGGATATAAAGGTTAATTTTGAAGTGATTACAAATATTCTGCTAACATTATAATTAATAGTTATACTTAAAACACAGCAGTTGTCTGCAGCTCCAATAAGTTGACTGTTTATTAGCCAACAAAACTGGCATCATTCGGGATGCTTTAACTTTTGACTGTTTAGTCATTGGAATGACAAAGCTGAGTAATGCTTAGTTTTAATCCACCGCAACGATGAAAGGAGAAAGCACTTCAAGCCCCAAACTTGCTGATTCACCATTTCTCTGTAGCTTCAGTTTGTGTTTATCTTCATCTAGATTTTCCTCAATTTTCCACATGGATGTAAGGCAGGGGGAAATTTCTCACAGGGTTTGATTCATATGTCACTGAAACCCAGCCAGCACTAGGCTGCAATGTGGCAGCTGTTTTGCAGGAGCAGAGAGGATTAAATGTAAAGTACAAACATATGGTGATGGTAAAATAGCCAACATAGCGATGCCACAATATTTAGGGCAGAGAAGGAACTTAGTTTTTTGAAAGTAGAGCGTGGAATGAAAGCCAAGCTGAGAGTGATGCTTTGGGACAGTGATTTCTAGCAATTGCTGAGTGGTCAGAGTGCTGCTTATGCTCAGGTCCTGCTTGTGTCTCACCTGCAGGTATCTGGTTGGCTACTGTGAGAACAGAGTACTGGATGATATTTGGCACTGGTCTGATCCAGCAGGCTCTCTTCTTTTGTTCTTCCATGGGGAAATATTTGTTGAGGCCTGTTGGGGTGTGTGTTCATCTTCATCACCCCAATATCTTGTTCTCTGTAGGTGCACCGTGAAAGCTTCAGCAAAGCTGTTAAGTTCTCCAAACATGAAACAGTTATTGTTTTAAGCAGAGTTAGATAAGTAAACAAATAATTTTATTATTCATACCCCCACCCATCTGGCTGGGTTTCCCCAGCCACTTTGGGTGGCTCACAGCATATATCGGAACATACTAAAACATCAAACATTAAAAACTTCCCGATACAGGGCTGCCTTCAGATGTCTTCTAAAAGTCAAATAGTTGTTTATTTCCTTGACATCTGAACAGAGGGTGTTCCACAGGGCAGGTGCCACTACTGAGAAGGCCCTCTGCCTGGTTCCCTGTAACCTTGCTTCTCAGAGGGAGGGAACTGCCAGAAGGCCCTCAGAGCTGGACCTCAGTGTTTGGGCTGGACAACAGGGTGGAGATGCTCCTTCAGGTATATCGGGCTGAGGCTGATTAGGGCTTTAAAGGTCAGAACTAACACTTTTAATTGTGCTTGGAAATGCACCAGGAGCCAATGAAGATCCTTTAGGACCTGTGTTATATGGTCATGGTGGCCACTCCCAGTTACCAGTCTAGCTGTCACATTCTGTTTCTGGGTCACCTTCAAAGGTAGCCCTTTGCTTTAATTCACGCACACAAAACACACACTCTGTAGTTACACACTATATACAGGTTACATGAAGGCTGTCCCCCTTCTAGTCCCAGGGGGGTTTCTGTACTACAAAGTCCACACGCAAGTTCTAAGTCAATTTGCACAGAGCCTAGCAACATCTTAGAGTTCTCTGAGTCCTGAAGTCTAGCAAGTCTCCAAGACTTCTTCTCACACGAGCTCTTCTCAAAGTGTTCAGGTTACTTTACAGTTCCATGATGATCCATTCCTTCCTGATAACAACCCATGACCCACAACCAACTCTGTAATCTGAGCCCTTTTATACACAAAGTTCCATGCCCAGTAACACGGAGAAGGAAGTCACCAGGTTCAGCCAGATGAATCTCAGGAATAACTCAGCTAATGGAATGAATCCATTAACTGCATTCTTTAACAAGGCATACACACAGACAATATTGGGTTTCACTGTAGAGCTGATATGTATTTTTCAGGAAGGGAGTGTTTTGCAGGATAAACTCCTGACATATTCAGATGCAATGATTTCACCTTTCACATACTCACCTAGGTGTATTCCTGCAAGTCAAACACCTTGCATTGGATTGACCCTAGCTTAGTTTAGTTGTTTAATTCATGTGATGCTTTCCCACAAAGTACTGAGACCAAAGCAGCTTACAGTAACATCAACTAATCATCACGATACAACATCACGTTTGAGAAACCAACTTGCTACAAAATGTAGCAAGCACATTCAAATATGACAAAGCCAGCAATTCAAGAAATGCATCATAGCACAAATTCAACATGACAATGAACTGATGCAGATTTAATATACCTCAAATATAAAAGCAGGATCAAAATTAACGGGACAGGAAAAAGCTGACCCAACACACATTGCTAGTGTAGCTTGGTTTAATCTAGTTTAGGATCTTGGGGATGGGGATCTTCTCACTAGGCTAGATGGTTCACAGCTGGCTCCCTCCTCTCTCAAAGCCTCCCCAGTGGATCTGCTTCTAGTGCTGGCCTTGCTGCATTAGATTAGGAGTCATTTAATATTGCTTAGGAACCAACCTGTTCTGTGAGCAGGTACATGGGGGGGGGGAGTAGTTATGAGGAGCACAGCAAAATGAAACATAAGTCAGCAGTCTTTTTGAAAGCAGCTGGTGTGATGTTAGTCGCACAGAGTTTAGTAAAGTTTGTTTGTTCTAAACTTCAGTCTCTGTTTTATAAAATACTGGCATTGTGTCAGAAGCAGGGCAGACCCTACCATTGGGCAGAGTGAGGCAGCTACCTAAGCAGCAGCAGCCACCAAGCTAGCCTTATGTCTCCTGGTACAGTGGAAGATGCAGTCCTTACACTAGGGGCAGTAAGTAAGATTCAGCTGCCAGTCTAATCAGCTTCTGTACATGGACTGGGGGAGAGACACCACCCTGTTCTTTGCCTCAGGCAGCAAAATAATGGACCACCTAATGTCTCCAGGTGAACTTCAAAATGATGCAGATAATAGGAAGAGATGGAAACAACCATTTGAGGTGTAGTGCATTCCAAACTGAACAGATAAGAAAGATGAGAGGTTTCAGTTGGTGCTAGGTGGCAGGTGAAGATGCAAGTATGTTTAACTCTCCTTTTTGCTTGATCTCAACATAGATAGAACATAGAAGAAACAATACATTAAAAAGGCCCAAATTCTTCACTAGAATTCAGGTCGAAAGAGAAAGCAAAGGCCTACATGTGAATAATTTTAAGCTCTTGCTACAAATTTGTGGAGCTGTAGTCCAGTGGTGGGGTTCGTCTGGCTAGCCAGGCCTCCCAGTTTGGCCCACGATGCAGTTTTGGACTGACCACACCTACCTGTCTTTCACCTGATGCCACACACAGGACAGGTAAAGTTGCCACTACAGAGGAAGCCCACTCCCGATTGTTCCTTTGCAGCCCTGGTTTGCTTTTGGTCTTGTTTAAATTTGGCACAATTTAAATGCAAATCCTCCTGTTTCTTGGTGGGATCCATTCCACCTGATATCATGTGATACAAAAACAGAGAAACCCATTAACAATGCTTGCATATCTCTGTGCAGATTTAAAAAGAAAACTTCGAAAATGGGGAAAACTGAACGTAAGGCTGGAAAAACCAAGGGAGGCGAGAACTGGCAAATTTGCCTATCCCGAGGCATGGAACATGGGGCTGTGTGCGCTGGTATCCTCTCTGCCCAGATGTACCTGCACAATGCTGTTTCGGCCGCCCCTGGCTTTTGCCACCGCCTCCCAGTGCTCTCTGGTTAAGGTCACTGAGCCTTCCTCACCCTTCAGCACCACTTGCTGAAGGCTGCTTCATGAGCTGATGCTCACCCTGCATATCTAGTGCTGAACACAGAATTTCTTTTGGCAGGTGCAGCTTTTATCTTCCCTGCACAATGAGCTACATTTGCAGAAGATCACGATTGACACAGTTCCTGGTCACCCTACTCAGGACTGGTTACTGGATAGTGGTTTAAAAAAACCACAAAAAAATATTGTGTAATCTTCTGCATTCCACGTTCATGTGCCAACTTAGGAAACTTTTTGGAGAGAGGAGGAGCACTGGGAAATCATCACATTGGCTAAGTAATCACCATTAGGTTGAGTAGAACGGCTTAGCAAGCACCTGCTTGGATTTAGAGCCATATCACAATACAGCAGACAGCAGAGCAGGTGCGTCAATGTCTTGCAGCCGCTTCTCCTGCTAACATCTGTCATGTGTGTATTTTGCTGATATCCCAAATATAGATCCTGCTCATATGAGCCACTTAGTTCTTCCTGTTTATTCTTATTATTGCACTAAGGAGAAGATCTGAGCTGCAGGTGATCTGCAGTGCAGCAATTGTGTGTGTGTGTGTGTGTTTTTAAAAAAGCTTCCAAATCAAGATATAGCTAACTTTGCCAAATCCACTTCCTCCTGCTCTGTGCACCCCCTGATCTTTTTTGAATGGCCTTAGAGCTATAAGAAACGGCCAGAAAGACCTTTGTGGTAGGCTAACGTGAATGATACTGTAACCTTTGTGTGTGAGGATTTCATTCTGATTAAAAAACAAATCTGTTTGAAACGCTAATAATTTTCTTAAGGTCAAACAGTAAGCAGAAATTCAAGGCGTAATATTTTAAAGTTCAAGCAAAGTCATATACATTTGTTAACTGAAGAGGGATGCAAAAGATCTTACCTATTTCTAAAAAGCTTTAAAGCTTATTTATGTTTTCAAGTGAATGAGAACTGCTCAGGAACTGGTAGGTGATTTTCTTTTATTTTTACACAATTATGCCAGAATAAGATCAGCTTCTTAATTCAGTAATGTATGAGATTTTGTCGCTGCTTTTTCATTGGGAAATGTGGTAGGGACTTAGGAAGCTGCCTTATACTGAGCCAGAACATTGGGTCTATTTAGCTCATTATTGTCTACACTGACTAACAGCAGCTCTCCAGAATTTCTTAGACAAAACACACTGGAGTCCTTCTGCATGCAAGGAAAATGCTCAACCATTGATCCGTGTCCCTTCCCCCAAGAAGTGGTGACCAGTTTGAGCAAAGTTCTGGGGCTCTGGCCATTCTTTTGTTATAAGAATTTTAAGGTCTCAATTATAGAATAAATATTCACAAATATTCACAAATGCACACATATATGAACCATGTGTCTGAAATAGTAAGGGAGAGCAATCCTTTTACTCTCCCAATGACCTCAAATATTCCTCTGCAGTAAGGGAGGCAAATGGGGAAAGCCTTCCCATTGTCTTTCTGCTTGCAAATCCTGCCTTAAGGTTAAGGGTGCATTTGTGTATGAATAGAGTGAGCCTGTGACGTGGATTCAGGAACTAACGTATTAACCATCACAAAAGAATGGCCAGACTGCCCAGATAATGCAATCAGTGACCATTATCAGGTCTCCTGGCATGCAGGATTTCTGCTGTAGACCGCCTCCTTCTGTGATTTATGTATGATGTTTTAAGGGGGTGGTACTGGGCTATAGGGTGGGCAATTTCAAAAGTCTATATAGGGGCTTGCGCACCATTGTTCAGGGTTCTCTTCCCTCCTGCCTGTGGTGAGTGGGGACCCTGTTGCAACAGTTCCTTTAATAAAGGTCAGGCTTACTAGCCGCTTTGCTTCTCAATATGCTCTGGTTGGCCTCTGTTGTTTTCTCCTACTGATAGGGAACCCATTTAAGGACTGTATACGGGCTCTGGAAGACCCCATAAGGGAAAGGGAGCAGTTTTTCTTATAACACTTTTTTTTTGACTGCTAGATTTTCCCCTTCCCCTTCCTTATGAAGGAGCTGGTGAGGAAGAGACAGAAATTCTGCCCATGCTCAGAGGTACCATATTATCCACATGCTGCAAGACTGCTGTTAAAAACTGCCAAATGGAGCCAGAGGTCAAATGAAGCTTGTGGGGGAGGAGGGGATATAGAATGCCCCCAGGAAGAAAAAAGTGAGAGGAATTCTGTGGCCTTTTCATTTTAACACAAGTGCTGCAATTTCCATCTGGATGCTAGGCAGCCGATAGTTTATAACAGCAGAAGTGTATTTCCATGATTTCTGCTCTCCAAAGTAAAACAATGACAGTTCTATCACAGCCTTGGTGAGACCTAACCCCCCCCCCCCAATATTCTTACAGTGTTTGTGTTATAAGTTGTGTTAGGGCAAATATCCAAATGGAGAAGTGCATTGCTATAGACACCAGAGAGGGGGTGGGGATCTCTTCACCCAATGCACATTACCTAATTTGTTTCCCTACACCTGCAACATCACCTCCAAACTCCCATTCAATGAAACTCCCATTCAATGTCTCCCATTCAATGTCTGCACATAGGCTTTCATCTGTTCATGTGCAATGGCTGCCTCAAATGTAAGTACCTTCGCTTAACTGTGACTTACATTTTCCACATCAGAATACAGCTTGTCTGAAGGGAAGTGTATCAAATGGGAGTATTTTTAATAGGGGATGTGTTTAGGTTTGATGAGGCCCTGAGCTACTGAAGGTAATGGGGCCCTTTATATGTCCAGCTGTCCTTTGTCAACAACATTTTTTTGTGTTGAATATATGCTATATGGTAATTTATGGACCTAACAGGTATCGAAAGCCATTTGCACATAACAAAATATGTATTTCATCAAAGTAATTGTTTAACTGAAATATTTTATTTGTTTTTTATGTTATATTTTGGAAGTGTACATCCAGTCCCCCCCCCCTTTAGTTTTTTGAGGGCTCCCAAGAGAGAGGGGCCCTAAGCTATAGCTTGTTTAGCTTATACGTAAATTCAGCACTGCTTCCCAACATGGAGGCCAGTAAGCAAGGGGGATGGATGGGTGCAGGAGTGTTAAGTTTCAGGTGTTCCAGAAGGCATTGTTGATTTGTTCTAGAGTCTTGAGTTCCTCATGCATTGGAGGGGGGATGTCTGAATTGGGGAGCCTGTTTTATAAATGAAGGCTCTGATTGCGATTCAGAATCCTAATGAGAATTGTGTGAGGGTGTACACCACTGTAGGGCTAATGTTTCCTTCACTACTAGGAGAAAGTATTTTATCAACATAAAATATTAAAATTATCAAGGTGCTTTTCTTTAGAAGGAGGAGGGCATATCCCGTGAAATCTGTCAAAGTCTCTCACATAGTGAAACAAATAATTGTTCACAAATACAATAGAAAGATAAAATAAGAAGGCTCCCAAAGGAATATGAGAAGGTTAAAAAGAAGACAAAAACCATACACTTGACAACTATCAGCCTGAATCACAGAAAATGCTCATTTCTGTTCAGATTCTTTGCAACTGATTATCAGTAGATCACCCAGGCTGTTTCAGTCTTTCCTCCCCTGAATATATTGCTTGTTGGTTGAGCTAAGAGTAGAACATCTTTATCAAATGGAAGACGACATCCATTATAAAGGCAGGAAGAACTGTTTTTAAACATGCCTCAAACCACAATTCAATTTCACAGGTTAAGAATATGGCAGGAAGGGTACACCCAAAAACTGTGGCTATCTAGCTATCTTTGTACATCAGCAGGGGGAGAAATGTAAAAACAACTGCTACAGGCAGTTTGTAGAATGGATAAATATATTCAGCGGGGGTGAAAAAGAGATGTTTCTGTTTGGAATTTTGTACTAGAGCAAAAATCTAATTTTGAACAGTTCTGGGGTTTGAGTCAAACAGCTTGCAGCCTGCTAAAAGATTCCTCTGTTGATCTGAATTTGCTAGGGAGGAGAGAAAGCAGAGAGCATATGCTAATGGCCGTATGCACTGTGCATTTTACTGCGGTTCATCATAATTCTCAAGAAAGCAAAATATTACACGTGCTAAAAATAATGTGGGCCAGCTGTGCTCCTTCTGGGATAGAAAATATTACTGCTTAATTGGGTAAGCCCTTCTAATATCTTCACCATAGTGTGCAAAATAAGCTGTTTGCAATTATCACCGGCTCTTCCACTTAACCTAGGATTTTATTTTCTCCCATATTAATTTTTCTCCTTATCTTTCCTGCCCTCTCTGCTTAGTTTCACTGTTGCAAAATTGTCTCCTTTGTATCTTTGCCTC
This sequence comes from Podarcis tiliguerta, assembly GCF_965153285.1. Classification (NCBI taxonomy): domain Eukaryota; kingdom Metazoa; phylum Chordata; class Lepidosauria; order Squamata; family Lacertidae; genus Podarcis; species Podarcis tiliguerta. The sequence goes on along the minus strand of NC_139543.1, from coordinate 28,389,825 downwards.
AAGGGAGTAGCTTCATATTGTTTACAAAAACACATGTGGCGTTTTATTATTAGTGATTTTTTTGTACTCTGTATATCTAAAGGTATTTGGATTTAACTGTTGAGGCATCGTGTGTTTGAACCTGCAAAAGCTGTAATATTTGCCTTTGGGCTTGTGACTGGTTTTATTCAAGATGCAGAAATTTATAATGCAGTATGGGTTTAATGAAGTGATTCTGGGAACCAAAAATGTAATATTATACATTTTATGCTTTGCTGCTAAACAGTCCTTATGAGTTAGCTTAATGCTTTGGAAGGTGTGGTGTTGCCTGCACAAAAAGAGGGGAGGGAGACAGACAAAACTAGACTCACCCCACCTTCTCTGTAGTTTTGCTGCCGCCACCAAGTGAATATCTTCATTTTTCTCTGGCTACCTAAACGAATCAGCTTCTGGACTTGAAGTATCTCAACTTACTCCCTATACTGGACAGAGTAGTATGGCACTGTAACATGGGGTAAATAACAAGACCATGCCTCTATTTTTTCCAAAGCAAACTTTGGTTTTACTTTAAGTTTCAGTAAGGCAACAAGTTAAATAGTTTCTCATTCAAAATACTTTTGAAAAAAACAACAACCCTTTGCAGTTTGAATGGTAACCCATAAAATCAAATAAAATTTAAATAGAGATCCAGCTATGCCAATTACAGGCTGTTTCACTAACCATCAATTTGCACCTCTCATTCTAGCTTCTGCGACCCTTTTGGTCTTCTAGCTACTGCTTCAGTATCAATCCATGCTGTCTAGCACATTCCAGCTCTCTGAGTATTTCAGCCCCTTTTTCTCTCTTGCAGCTCCTCCTTGCAAGTTTTCCAACCAACACTGAACACAAAATGTATGCAAGTCCTATTGCATCACTGAAAATCTCATTGAAATGAGAAATGAACCAGAGAAATGGCATCGTATTTACCACCAGTTATTATATAATGGTATATTACTTTTGGTCATCTTCAGTGTTTATTAGATAAAGAACTCTGATTTCTTCTCTCTCCCTCTTTTACTTAATTGGTTGTGTTGCTCTAACACAGGGGTCAGCAAACTTTTTCAGCAGGGGGGCGGTCCACTGTCCCTCAGACCTTGTGGGGGGCCGGACTATATTTTTTTGGGGGGGGGAATGAATGAATTCCCATGCCCCACAAATAACCCTGAGATGCATTTTAAATAAAAGCACACATTCTACGCATGTGAAAACATGCTGATTCCTGGACCGTCCGTGGGCCAGATTTGGAAGGCCCCCGGGCCTTAGTTTGCCTACCCATGCTCTAACATATATGGTTGCATCCAAACCACCCTCAAAATAATTGCCTTCCTAGTTCCTCCTACTTCCAACTAGTTTAGCATTCTGTCTCTGGAAGTGGACAGCCAGAATTTCCTGTTAGAAGGAATAATAAAAAAAAAGATATTATCATATCATATCATTTATCAATTCCATATGCTTTGAATTACATGAAGTTCTTTTTTGGGGGGTTGTTTTGAATGTATTGCCTAACATTCTCTGGGAATAATCCTATACATGTTACTCTGGATTAGGTCCTGCAGTGTTCAATGCACCTTATTCCCAGGAGCTCAGTGTGCATAGGATTGTAGCCTTAGAGTTCTATCAGTCTGAGATATTAACTGTCTCTCTTTACAGTAAGCACTGTTGAGCTCCTGCCCTCCTTTAAATCTTCATTTCCCCCCAGAACTATAAGTCCTAATGGTGTGATAATGTGTTTATTTTCAGTCACTTTCTTACATATCTTCAAACTGGATCTGCCTTTTTTCTTTGCTGAAGATACTGAGCTGACATTTTCACTGATACCCTTGGATGGTTAACAACCAATTTAGACCTCTGCAGTGGCAATGTGAAGTGGCGATTTTTGCTTCGGTTTACATCAGTTTGCATTCACTTCTGCTGAATCACAAATACCATTGAGTTGTCCATTCGTCCAGTTTTGAGAATTTATTGGGTTTGATAGAGTACTGAAATCTTTCACTTTCAGTTAATATTGTTCTTAAAAATGCCACCGCCAACACGGCCTTATTAAATATGAAATATTTAAAACATTAACATTTAATATTTTTCTGACTGTTGACTGACTGAAAAACACTTTTGAAAGAGAACGTTTTGGTAAAGCATGCAAACATTTGGCATTCAACCAATAGCACCTGCTCACATCTTTTGTAAACAAGCTTGGTGAAATTATAATACCATATGTTACCCATGATTGACATAATATGATTAATATAGCACAAGTGCCAGTCCTTCAGCACTGCTTAAGTGTTATGTAGCACTTAGCAACACTTCAATAAACATTAACAGTTTGTCCTCATTTCTCATGGGACTGTTAAAACAAATACCTGAGTTTTTAGTAATAATATAATTGTTATAGTTTTTAAGTATTTTTTTAAAAATCACTCTGAAGAAGGGGCACAATGAACTGTCTTTCATTTCAGCTGCAGAGCTTCCTAATCTATATTTGTGTTAAGGGACCTAGAAGCAATAAGAACAAACTGTTAAGGAGTTTCTGCCAATAAACTTCACTTTGGCATCTTTTGGGCAAAGTGCCACTTGCAAGTTGCTTACTTGGAACTGTATGCAAACATACTTACTGTCAGTTGCTTCTCCTTTTCCTCTCCTCCATGGTTGCTTCTCAGTGGGTTGCCCAGCGAAGGATGGTTGTCATCCCAGGTTTGGGGATGTATGTGATAAATATCCCAAGAAACATCAATAGTACTGTCAGACGTTTGGCTCCCTGTGTAGGCTCAACTCATGGTGAGAGAGTGGGACCATGTGCATATTGTAAAAGGTAAAGGTACCCCTGCCCGTACGGGCCAGTCGTGACCGACTCTAGGGTTGTGTGCTCATCTCGCTCTATAGGCTGTGAGCCAGCGCTGTCCGCAGACACTTCCGGCTAACGTGGCCAGCGTGACGAAGCTGCTCCAGCGAACTGGCACCAGTGCAGCACACGGAAACGCTGTTTACCTTCCCGCTATAAAGCGGTACCTATCTATCTACTTGCACTTAGGGGTGCTTTCGAACTGCTAGGTGGGCAGGAGCTGGGACCGAACGACGGGAGCTCACCCTGCCGTGGTGATTCGAATCGCCGACCATACGATCAGCAAGTCCTAGGCACTGAGGTTTTACCCACAGCGCCACCCGCGTCCCATGTGCATATTGTAGGGGTATGCATTTCCGACAAATACTGAATTTTAAGCTGAATGATGCTGATTTGGAGAGATTCAAGATGCAAGGTGAAGCAGGTGTTCTCCAAGGCATTCTGAAGCTCTTGGAGGTCCCAAAGAACTTGGGCTCAGATTGTCGGTCTCTTTAAAACCATTACATTTTCCAAGCTAACTGTATAAGGACAGAGTAGAAGGAAGTGGAGAGAGATGGGTTGTTTTCTGACTGAGAGCTCTAGCTCCCAACAAGGAAATAACATTCGTCAAGGAACTTTGTGACCAGGGTTCCTGACTGCGTAGCAATTTATTTGCATGCACGTAGACTTCTCTTTTCAGAAGCCTGTGCTAAACATGCAAATCTCAAGGGTGAGGCTAATGGTGTGTGATGTCATTGATAGGGTTGGCAGGCACAGTCTTGCTCTGCTCTCATGTGGGCAGCCTTCCTGTGGAAGCAAAACTCTTAATAGAGCTATGGTTAGTGCTGAACAGCAGGAAGCTCAGGACTTGGTCTATGGAGATGTTGTACCAGGAGGCTTTTTGTTGTAAGTGCAGCTGCTCCACCCTTCCTGTTGCACAAGTGGAGCCCCTAAACAGGACTTTGAAATGGGATGCTGTATTATTGGGTCTGAACCTCCATGGGTGGGCCTCAGTTTGGGCTCACTGTTGTCTCTGTTCTTCAGATAGAAGCGCTATTGCAATATCTGTTTGAATTAGTTCCAAGCTGCTCTGTGAGACGTCTCACAGCTTGGTTGTCTATATGATCTTGCCAAATGGTATGGAGAATTTTATCGGTTGGAATTTGTTCAGCAGTAGGGGGCTCAGCAGCATTGCTACAGACATCATTTTCATAAGGCTATAAGGAAATCAGATGCAGAGTCAGTCCCATTGGTGCTTAAGAACTTTGTTGACCGCGGCAGCTACACGTCTTCTGATAGCAGCAACACTAACAGCAGGTGGCATAGAAAATGTAGGTGGATTCATGTTCTCAAAATGGATAATGCTAAAAGGAGATACTGGAGGTCCATATGGTGTTACCTTCAGCACACATGGCTGTGTAGGCGATGGTTCTGTTGCAGCAGCTGCATGCTATGACTCTTCAAAAGAAATGATCCAAGTGGCTCTAGCTGCTGAAAATTCTGTCTCATTATTGGGCAAGGTCAATTAGCACCACCAAAATGTGTCTTTCAAAATTTTTGTCTCTAAAATTATTTTTTTACACTGTCTCTGAGGAAGTAACATGGACACTGAGACTAAAATCAGCCACAAAGGACCTCATGTGCTGGAGATTCCTGATCTGGGACATCCAGTGACTGCAATCCCTGAGAGGGCAGCCTCAAAGACCCCCTTCTTTCTCAAGCTCACCCACTATCACTGGCCGCTTCTCTGATGTGAGATGATAGAGAGGCAACAGAGTGCCAGGATCCAGGAAAGAGTGCTTTCCTTTTAATTCTGTTCTCCAGCAAGGTAGTGATACCTAGGAAATGTAGTCTGTTCCTATAAAGCAGTGGTTCTCAACCTGTGGGTCCCCAGATCTTGTTGGACTACAACTCCCATCATCCCTGAGCTCTGGCCTTGATAGCTAGGGGTAATGGGAGTTGTAGTTCAACAACATCTGGGGATCCAAGGTTGAGAAAGGCTGCTATAATGGTTGAGTTAAGACCAAGTTGCCTGATCCCTTGAATGGACTTGTCCATGGTGCTGAAAGGCATATGTCTGACATGGATATGTTTCCTTATTCTGGTTTAAAACCTTTGAGTGGCCTGCTGTTGCTATCTGCTTCAGACCACTGTGAGACTCGCTTTCTGGAGAATTTTCCACAGGTTAACACTTGCAAGGACAGGACCCCCCAAAAGATTGTTGTTGTTGTTGTTGTTGTTTAGTCGTTTAGTCGTGTCCGATTCTTCGTGACCCCATGGACCAGAGCACGCCCAAAAAGATAGGAATGTGTTTATGGAGGCTGGTTAAGACCAGCCCTTGAGGGGGGGAAATGAACAGGCTTCCCATAGCTATCTGACTGGCCACTGTAAGAACAGGATGTTGCATTAGATGGTCCTTTGGCATGATGCAGCATGCTCTATACCAGTGTTTCCCAACCTTGGGTCTTCAACTGTTTTTGGACTACAATTCCCATCACCCCTGACCACTGATCTTGCTAGCTAGGGATGATGGGAATTGGAGTCCAGAAATAGGTGGAGACCCAAGGTTGGAAAACACTGCTCTATACATTGTATAAGCTCTTCATTGGCTACAAAGGGCCCTGAGAAATAAAGGAGACTTTGCAAGAAGCACCACTCTAAAATCCAGCATGAATTCAACAACCTGAGTGCATTCCAACTTTTTGTTCAATGGAAACAAATAATAGCATTGACTGCATTTGATGTTGGTGCATTTTGAGCATGGAAAGTGTGCATGGCAGTTGCTCGCAAATCCTTTCTTATATTCCTATAAACACAAAAGGCCGTTCTTCCATGGAAGCATATTAAACTTCTATATGAGTAGAATGTGAGTATTGTTTTTCAAAAGAAGTCTGCCTTCGTTTTTATTTCATCTTTTGTGGAAACCCCAGTACCTGAAGCTCTAATACCTGGATTGAGTTATTTTTCTCCCATTTTTGTTTTCAAAAAATTCAGCACTATTAATTGGAGGTAAGCTGCACTTGCTAAATGTATCCAAAGGGGAAAACATAATAAATGGTTATGTTACAGCCTTGAAAGACTGCAACTATTTCTGGGGTTTGCTTCGTTCCTAATAATACACCTAGATTAATATGGCTGGCCTGAAATAAAACAGACTCCCCCCTTCCCGCTTTTATCTTGACATAAAACTCAAGTTTTCATTGGAAAGCCTTTAATCTGACTGTCATCTTTTCCCCACAACAACCGTGATCCCATAAAGAACTATATCTTTGCTGAAAATGTCAGCTGCATAGAGAGGTATTGAAAGCCATGTTTGTTTATTGAAATCCTGATAAACACAGTGTCAGCACTTCAGAGAGTGAAACACTTTCATTCTGAATTTTGTGTCTGAACAAACAGCTTATATTAGATTTGGAAATGATAAATAATGACTGCCATAATAAGTATTCATCCGTACACATTTGATTCCCTAAGGATGATGTTAAGTCATAAAACTGACTCCATCTATTGCCACAGCAAGTCTCTTCTTCACATTGCCTTCCCTTCAGCGTAGCTAAACCTATTGTACTCAGGGCACAATTCAAATGCCATGTCAATCTCTAAAAGAGCGGTGGGAAACCTCAGGCTCCAGGGAACAAATGTGACCCTCTGGCCAGTAAGGATTGGGTGAATGTTCTCTCTCTCTCTTGGTTTCTCATTTTCCAACCTTAAGCTCAGATCACTACATTTCCATAGCTGTTGTTGTTGTTGTTGTTATTATTATTATTAAAAAGTCCTGCAGAAATTTCTTCAGCATTTTAATGCATTTTTTCCTAATACAGAATGCATATTTAAATGCAATTTTGCTTAATATTTCAAAACAATTTCCCCTACTACAATGGGGAATAGAATAGAATAGAATATATAACTATATAATACTTATTTTATTTATGCTTATATAGATATTGAAATACGTGTACAGATATATGCACAACATATATCCATTCACGCTCACACTGATCCTTCATTAGCACAATTTCCAACTTTTAATTAAAAATATTTAGATTTGTAAACATACATAGAAGAACACATGAAGACACATAATCACAGATATTTACAAATACAAATTCAATTTTATCTACAATATTATTTATGGAAGCAAACCATCTATTCTTATATCTGTAACACACTCTGTGTGTGTGTGTGTGTGTACACATACATACAGATAGATGGATGGATGATGATATAGATAGAGGTTGGGATCCATTTGCTTTCTCTCTAGTAATCTGATAAGGATTCAGCATCTCAGATAACTTTATAATTTATAATTGCTAGCCCACATTTTCTGAAATAATTCAAGTTTCTTTAATGCTTTGTCCCTCACCCCATTTTATCATATAATATCCTTGCAGTAGTCACTATGTACAAAAATCTGTGTTTGATATTTCCATGTACTGTCATTTCCTTGTGTATAATTTAATAGGCACAACAGCGGCTCTGCATTTATCTGTAACTTGAACATTACCCTGAGCAGTTCAGTTATTATTTGCCAAAATAGTTGTTTCTTTTTACATCCTCGCCACATATGAAAAAGCTGCCATTATCATTATGAGCTATCTAGCACTTTTGATCCAGTATCCCTGCCAAGAAAACTCCATGGACAAAGACAAGAGGTGCAAACTATGGGGGTGCTACTCTTCCTGTTCATACTGAATGAAGGAAAGTTTAATAGTCCTATGTCTTGGTCTCAGTTTGGGAGAACATTGCTATGGTGCATGGTCACCATCATCTTCACCATCTGTGTGTACATGCTGTGAGAGAAGTTATTATTTGTTGCAGAAAGAGGTATACTGGGTCTAGATGGAAAGTTCATAGAGGCTAGATTTGGTCCCCGGTTGCCAGTAGTACCTAGTCCAGGACACAATTCCAAATCAATTCTGAAGAGAAGAAATGGCCGTCTCTCCAAAGATGTCAGATTTGTCTATATTTTGCTGCTCTACTTTGTCCTTTTCAGACTTGAATATACATGGGGAGTTAAGTTGATTTAGGCTTTGTATCAAAGAATTCTAGTTTGGTTTGCATGAAATTTCAGAAAGGAAAAGAAAGACCAAGTAAATAAAATGAAGAGCCCAAGTGATTTGCCAGCATTCATTGTGACTTCTGAAGTGCTTTGCTTTTGTGAGCTTGTGGGTGTTTTATGTAGAATTATTTGTTGACCCCCAACAGAGTCAAACACCAGATGCTTTTAGTTCAGTATCTTTTTTGTTAACCTGGAATCAGCAGATCTGAGGTTCCATTGTGCCATTTTTTCAAGCATCTGTCATTTTTTCTTTGAAAGCACATTTTCCCAATAAGGAGGGGGCTTTTGTAGTAACAAAACAATTTTGAGCAAAATCCTTTGGAAGACTCTCTTTTGGTTGACAGCATTGACTACCTAAAAATAGAATCATACAGAATAAGAAAATGAAAAACCTTTTACCGATGAGGGAAATTACAATTGACAATGTAAGTTAAATAAAATTAGGCTTTACTCAGCTTGCATTGTAAATTAAACCTAATCGATGAGGCTGGCAATTCCAATCAAGATTTTCTGTTAACCTTGTATAATACTTATTTAATCAGAAAATGGTTTTAGTGTGTTATTATTGTTAAGCTGTGAAAAGGGACTGAGCCCCATTTCAATGCCTCAGTTGATAGTTTTGATGAGTTTCACAAATTGCCTTTGCTTCAGTGTGACTTAGAGTATTGTCATGTTTACTCTCCCTGGCATATTTGACTTGACGGTTGATCCAAGGGTGACCATGATGTTATGTACAACTGCACTCTAATGAATATTGTTTATGCTGGCGTGCTTATTGGTTATATTGCTCTTTAATTGTTTTTATGACTTTTGTCATAAGCCACCGAGAGCCCATTTCAGCAATGAATAGTACCATGTCATTTAAACAAACAAACAAACAAACAAACAAACAAACAAATTCTGCTATAAGTGGTTTTCTAGTCATTTCCACTTGATAGTTAGCTCTAGGATTTCCTGCACTTGGAAGTCTGCAATAGTTAAAGACTGAATATACACCAGGGCAATTGTAAGAACTAGTATGAAAGAGGCCTTCCAGCATTCTCACAGGCCCATATAAGATCCGCGTAAACAGTTGGGCCGATGAGCACTTACTGTTCCTAACCCTAACCCTGCGGGAAGCCATCTAATTAGACTTTAATTTGATTCTGACCTGTTTTTAGGAGGTAATTTAATTATTATTTGATTTTATACCAATGTTATATACCTCGGGTTGCAGATGCTTCAGGTTACAGATGCTTCAGGTTACAGACTCCGCTAACCCAGAAATAGTGCTTCAGGATGAGAACAGAAATCGTGCAGCAGCGGCGTGGCGGCAGCGGGAGGCCCCGTTAGCTAAAGTGATACCTCAGGTTAAGAACAGTTTCAGGTTAAGAATGGAGCTCCAGAATGAATTAAGTTCTTAACCCAAGGTACCACTGTATTTTATGTTAGCCGCCCTGAGCCCAACTTCAGCCAGGGAGGGTGGGATATAAATAAAATTTTATTATTATTTATTAGAAGATGTACTACCTGGAGGCAGTGTCATGGCAAACTGCATGCTGTCCCTTTAACCTTGCATCCTGGTTGGGAGCCAGATAGGACAGCCTGGAAGTGGGGAGGCGATGCAGTGATATAGCAGAAGGCAGGAGGTAAAAGGGTGGTTGGCTGAGCAGTTCAGCTAGTCCTAAAACAGAAGAGAAAGTTGCATAGTTTCCCTTCTGCTCTGAATGACCATCACTTGGGGCTGCTCTTGCTTCAGTTCAGGGAGTGGAATGAACTTCCAGTACTAGAGCAAAATAATCCCTCTGTGGTCTCTTTTGAACTGCAATGCCACTGTACTGATTTTGGGAGCCTTGGCTGATTGTGTTATAGGCAGCATAAGCAGGAGAACACAAAAACAGTCTCTAGGCAATTTTATAACACTGCAGTCTAGCACTCCTGCTAATACTCCCAAGTAAGTGTGTTTCGGATTGCAGCCTAAGTCCCTGAATAGTTTTGTTTAGGTTCCCTATATATATAATTAGACTTTATATATTACTTGGTATCTTTCTTGGATTAACATGATCCATGAATAAGGGGATATACTTACAGCTGAATATTTGTTATGGTATGCCATTTTGATGCTGTCCTGCAAGAAATTGACTATGGTGCTGTGGTCTAAACCACTGATCCTCTTGGGCTTGTCGATCAGAAGGTTGGTGGTTTGAATCCCCATGATGGGGTGAGCTCCCGTTGCTCAGTCCCAGCTCTTGCCAACCTAACAGTTCAAAAACACGCCAAAAAGTGCAAGTAGATAAATAGGTACCGCTCCGGCGGTAAGGTATACGGCGTTTCTGTGCGCTGCTCTGGTCTCAGTGTTCAGTTGTGCCAGAAGCGGCTTAGTCATGCTGGCCACATGACCTGGAAAAACTGTCTGCGGACTAACGCCGGCTCCCTCAGCCTGTAAAGCGAGATGAGCGCCGCAACCCCAGAGTCGTCTGCGACTGGACTTAACTGTCCGGGGTCCTTTACCTTTACCTTTTTAATTTAGTAGGGCAATTTTGGCTTCATTTACTCAGGATTAAGCCCACAGAGTTCAGTGTGTACATAAATGTGCATAGGAGTGTGCATAGAATTAGACTTGCTGAATGGAGCTTTCATGGGTTGTGATGTTCATGGGTAAACCAGCACAGGGATAAAGCAATAAATTCCTCCTCCTCCAACACCACAGTCACAGTTTGAATCATCCTGCTCCCTGTGGTTGATATTAACACTTACAAGTACAAGACCACAGCCCTTTTCATGTATATCCACATTTGCTTTGCCCCTTAGATGTCAAACCTGTGCCAAGGTGCTTTAGAGCACCAGATCATCTTGACTTTCTTTCCAGATAGTGTTCTCACTTCTAACATCTGTAGACTGCTTTTGAATTATTCAGTACCGCAGCACTATCCAATGAAGTGTTCTCTAGATATTGTGGGCCGCAACTCCTATTACCCATGACTATTGGGCATGCTAACCACATCGTCTGATGGGCAAGCACCTCTGTAGTAATGCAACAAATAATGTATTCCCTTTTCATCTCCCTACTTGCTATGCTGGATTTTTATTTTTGGCACTACTTTTAATTATTTTTTAAAACTTGTATTTATTGATCTTCCTGGCCTAGGTGAATCACCATTTGGGATAAAGGCAGGATATATAAATGAATGAATGAATGAATGAAATAAATAAATAGGTGTCATTGTGCCCTACAGTCTTTAAAATTAGTTTAAATACAGTTGTTCCTACTGCGCTTGTCCTTTGATTATACTCAGTTGTCTTTGTACATTTATTCCACTTGTTTACAAAGTGCTTTCAGGTGGAAAATAATTGACCCACAGTGTGTCATGCATAGCTGTCTTGGGCTTCTTTAATGCTGTATGAAAGTACCCTTTGAGTTATATAACTGTGGTTAAAAAATCTCCAATTCAATGAGATCCCGTCCGCTTTTGGATAAATTGCAAACACAACACAATATAAAACAAATTGGGCTTGCTATCCAATTCCATCTGTGTTGCAGGTTGAAAATGCTAGAAATCTATAAAAGAAAAAGTAAAAGTATGGGAATCATTTAAATATAGCAAGTCACAAAGCTGCCTGAAGACAAAGTTTGCCTGAGGCAAATTACATTTCCATAACATGCTAATAGGACTTAGGCAGTGTGGGGGAAAAGGTGAGTGATTTTTCTAGCACTTTTGAGGGGCCAGCTCACACAAGCCAACTATTTTGCTATCAAGATATGACACTGGAAAAAAAAAACTTGAAAGAAGTAGAAAAAAAGAAGTATCACGTTAGAGATAGTTGTAGATTGTGGTAGCCCAAGAAACCCGTTCTTAATGACCAGTCAATCTTCGTATGCGATCCATGCTCTGGTAACTTCCTGATTGGATTTAAATAATATATTATACATGGCGCCACCCATGAAGATGACTTGGAAGCTTTTATTAGTTCAGAACTCAGTGGCTAGATTTCTGACCATGTTAACTAGATAGAGCCATATTACAAATTCTGAAATAATTTCATTGGCTGTCTAATTGCTTCCAAGCCCAGTTCAATGAGTTTCTGTTTATCTTTTAAACCGTTAAATGCCTTGAGACTCAAGTATCAGAAGGAATGCCTTCCCCATACCTTGGCATTAGGATCTCCAGGGAAGACAACTTCTCTGAGTACCATTAGTGGGAGAATTTCATTATGTATGAAGGAGAAGGCCTTTATGTGGCCCAACACCAGAATGCCCTCCCCAGGGAACTTTGACTGGCATCGACATTACAATCTTTTTAGTTCCAGGTCAAGACAGTTGCTGAAATGACTTACAGGTTCCTTAGATATAGCTGTTCAAACATGCAATCCTTTCCTCTGTCAGGTGAATTAGCATTTCCAAGGTGTATTTTTACTAGTACGCAGATATTTAAATACAGATCAAGATCAAAACATTTGTCCCAACACACATGCTGGCTCTATATCTTCGTCACATTTTAACCTAATAACTGTGGGTACATAGCTTTGTAGCACAGGTCTCAGATTGCTGGCTGAAGGACATGTTTTTGAACCGCCAGAAGTATTGTGGTCTGTCACCTGAGGGTAGAGCAAGTGGTCACTGTTGTAGACTTTTGAAATCTAAAAGGGTACATTTCACTTTCTGTTGCTGTAGTATTTAAGCCTAACCTTGAATGTCCTGGAAACAAATCATGTCAGTTCAAGTAAACTCATAAGATTTGCTGTGAGGGTAATGTTGGGGGTGGAATCTATGTTTGAAATTGATAAGTGAGAGACCTTGGGCTAAATTTAGTTGAACTAAGGTTAAATGGTATTGATCAAACATTATGGCTGGAGAGAATGATTCTGAAAAGCTTTCATATAATTAGTATGATATAAACTCACTGAGCAGGAGGAAATGTTAGTCCCATGAACATGAAGGTATCAGAAGCAATGTGAACATCCTTGCCAATTGCTATGCAGATCTTCAATGATTTGTCTTTGGGTGACTTTGCTCATCACTGTGAAAGGATTCCTGAGGCTGACGCAGGAGTGTTAGACTAACCCTGTTAATTCTAATTTGTATCATGCCTATAAAACATGTGGACAGCATTACATAAATATTTTTGCTGCTCTCCTTATTATAGAACTCAGACCTTCATCTGAACATTTGCTAGAAACTTTGGCGTAATTCAGCGTTATCATTGTTGTTGCTTTTTGTGAAGTACAGCTAGAGAATACAGTGGTACCTCGGGTTAAGAACTTAATTCATTCTGGAGGTCCATTCTTAACCTGAAACTGTTCTTAACCTGAAGCACCACTGTAGCTAATGGGGCCTCCTGCTGCTGCTGGACCGCTGGAACACAATTTCTGTTCTCATCCTGAAGCAAAGTTCTTAACCTGAGGTAATATTTCTGGGTTAGCGGAGTCTGTAACCTGAAGCGTGTGTAACCTGAGGTACCACTGTATTCCAGTTTGGTGACAAATCTGTTCAGAATTCTTAACAAGTGGGCAAATTTCTTTTAAAGCAAATCAATGTATTTCAGAGGAACTGCACATATCTTCTTGTATGTTTATGCATACATACTGTGTGATCCCTGACTGACTGGGAACATTATTCCAAGGAAGAAAAACACCTAGTGTGGGGAAAAAATTGTGCTAAAGCAGCATTCATTTTGGGAATATCTGTATGCTTAAATATGTATGTTTATACATACATCTGTTTACATGGCACCTTACAATTGCAAGATGGAGCTGCATGGCCACAGCCTGCTCAAGCTTCTGTTAGACAAAGTGGGTTATCAGGACTGAAATAGCCTTGGTTGAGAGAATTGGGCGATGGTCTTCCTGAGGGAGATAGTAGGCATATAGTCCCCCTTGGCAGTATTTGGTACTATTGATCATGACATCCTAAAGCGGATAAAGTATGGGAGGTGGTGGTACACCATGGGTTGACCCTGTTCCTGATTCTCTGGAATGGTCATCTAGGGATTGGGAGAAGGGCCTTATATCTGTGGCAGAGCATCTGCTTTGCATCCATATGGTCCCAGGTTCAGTTCTTCAGCTCCAAAGTGATGGAGCATGGCCCTCTTTTCTCTGATGCACATGACCCGAAAGCTCTGTGCAAATTAGAGCAAAGAGGACACAACTGATGAATGTAGGAGGAGGAGGATTGCACCAGCTGGTCATTTAGACCTTCTGAACAGAACTTGTGTACATACAAGTTGTATGCATGTGGGATGTACACACAAATTAGGGTCCATAAATGGAAGAGGTGGGGTGTGCCATCACAATCCTGCTTGCTCCTCCATACATTGATTGTAATCTATTTGCAGTTGCTTGCATAAGATTGATAGTCATGTCACCATGTCCCATTTGGGTGGGTGGGAGAGGAGATATTTCTTTGTTTTGAAAACAGTGTTTTTTCTAAGCCCCATTTCTATTTCCCATTTTATGGACATGATAATTCCTTAAATAGGTCATCCTCTCCTCCATAAAGTAGAGAACTAGTCAATTATCAATGATGATTTAGCATGTGCAATATTATTACTATTTATTTATTTCACTGATGAGTTGCTTCCTATGAGGTATCTCAAAAATGATTTACAATACATATTTTAATGGCAATCCAGTTTTCATATATAGTCATAGCTCGAGTTACAGACGCTTCAGGTTGCACGTTTTCAGGTTGCGCACTGCGCTGAACCCGGAAGTACTGGAATAGGTTACTTCTGGGTTTTGGTGCTCGCAGGGTTGCGAACGCTGCGGGTTGCGGACTTGCCTTCTGCACGGATCATGTTCGCAACCCGAGCATCGACTGTACAGATCAATCTCATTTTTTATGCAAAATTTAGAAGGGTACATGAATAAAGAACTTCATGTGGCTAATTAAAGAGAGCAGTGATCATCTATTCTGGAGTGAAGATAAGGGACTGCACCAAGTTTTGTCTATTTCCTTAATTTCCTTAATACAGGCACCCCCAAACTCGGCCCTCCAGATATTTTGGGACTACAACTCCCATCATCCCTAGCTAACAAGACCAGTGGTCAGGGATGATGGGAACTGTAGTCCTAAAACATCTGGAGGGCCGAGTTTGGGGATGGCTGACTTAATAGATCAACTGTCTGGGCCTATGTGCACACAAGTCTACAATGGACTGGGGTATATACACAGACACTGAATAGATCAAGACCAATCCTTTATCAAAAATAAGTGTTGGTCGATATTAACTTTTCTTCACATTTCTCTTCCGGTCTCAAGCAAGCAATAACCATGCAAACTCTGCAAAAATATCTCAAGGTGCTTCAACGTAGTGTGGGTTTTTTGATTGGCACACAAAAAGTAATGCTTTCCAGAAAGAAAAGTTATCCAGTTTAGAATCAAAATACAATTTAAAGAATTTGTCAGCCCTGGAAGAATTTACTCTGCTCAGTCCCACGGAGTTTATGGTAGGTAATGGTTATTTATTGCTTTAAATTTTGACAGTTCATATCTAGTGCAAACCAGGATGGCACTAACAAGCAAATTGTTTCCATTTCAAAAAAGCAATTGTCATAATTGCTACTGACTTCGGAGACATTTCTTAGAAAAATCAGCAATGATTACCTGGCAACATTCTTTTAACTACGCTTATTTTACAAGAACATATTCTCACTAGTTTACATTTCTGCCTACATGTCAATGGAGAAGTTTATGGAAGTTCCTAAGTCCATGATGAAGTTGTTTTAGCAGTGCAGACACACCAGTATTTGTAGCCTCAGATATGATGAACCTCCCGACCTAAAATGATCTTTATAAGAGACTGAGGCAGGAAAAATAATTCTGTATTATGGTTCTAATCTGGGTATGGCCTCATCGTCCACCCTGGGAGTGCACTTGAGGTATCTATGGGTGGCATGCCTTTCTAATTTCTTTTGGTTAGAGAAACCGTATTGTGGGACTATGCCAAATGTAGAGTCTCTCCCCATATAAACCGACCTGGACTCTGTTACTCGTCTGAGGCCCTTCTTTGTGTGCCTCCACCATGTGAGGTCCGGAGAGTCGTGACATGAGAACGGGCCTTTGCTACAGTGGCTTCCTATTTGTGGAGTGCTCTCCCCAGGGAGTTTCACCTGGCGCCAGGTGAAAATGTTCCTCTTCAACCAGGCCTTTGACAGATTACTGTCCTACAGCTTTTTAAATGAGTTTGTGAGGGCTAGGGGTTATTTTTTTAAATAAAAAAACAAACCTATTTTTTTCTGCTGTTACCTTGTGTTTTTATGCCATGAACCATCCTGAGATCTTGTGATGAAGGACGGCATGTAAATCTAATAAATAAAAGGAATGAGATTAAGGTTCTGAAGTTTACCCAACCAAACTGGTTGCTCTTTCAAAGCTGGCAAAGCACATCTGATTCATTCAAGGTTGCCTGTGTACATGCACCCCAAATGAAATAACTGTTGTTGTTTAGTTCTTTAGTCTTAGTTTAGACCCTACTCCAGGCTTCCTCAACCTCGGCCCTCCAGATGTTTTGAGACTACAATTTCCATCATCCCTGACCACTGGTCCTGCTAGCTAGGGATCATGGGAGTTGTAGGCCAAAAACATCTGGAGGGCCGAGGTTGAGGAAGCCTGCCCTACTCTGTCTTATGGGCTGAGAATAGTTCACAGAAGATTTTCTAATAGTTTTTGTTCCCAAGGCAAGCATGATCTAAGCGAATTGTTTCTAGGGAATGAAAGAGATGAAATAAAATTCAAATGGCATTGTCAACACTTTTTTTTTTTTAAAGAATCACTTTATAAACAATTAGTCCAAAAATCCAAAAGTACTTCTAGCAAGTGGGCAGCTACTAAGTGCTTATTGGTTAAAGAAGTTCAGCCAACTGGAAGGCCTACATTCTAATTTAGCATGTGTATATCAATCCTTAGTCAGCAGAATTCTTACACATTTCAGATTTATACCTTCTCATGCTCTTCATGCAATGCTGGTGAAAACATGTACAGGGTCTGTTTGTAGAGACATGGATTCACACATGGAGAAAATGATTGTATTCTATTAAATTATTGCCTTTTTTGGGTGTTTTCTAAAAAAAATTATCAGTAAGACAATTACGGAGTTTTGCCTAATTAAGCATTCTATTACCGAACTACTGTTATGAATTATTCTGGCTCCGTAGAAAGCAAAGAGTTGTGGAAGCAGTTCCAGCTGTGTTGGCTAGGCTTGATGGGACACAGGGGTCACATACAAATATTTCTTCTGAATTAAATTAGCATAATTTAGAGCCAGATTCTTTTCATAAATATGTCAGTGCATAAGTTGCAGGTTTTCAACTTTCACTTGAAATTTAATGTCTTCATGAATATTCTTAAGGGGAGATTTATTCACGACAATTGTCTTTTGCAAATCGATACAGAATTATGTAGTCCACAGCGAACATCTTTCAAATTAAGCAGGTATTTTCAGGTTAGGGGGAATAATCAAATATTTTGCTGTCACATCAAGGCACCCCTGGATACACATGTAGCCACAGAGCCCATTTGTGGTGCCCACAGGATTCCGTCTCCCATCTGATATTTGGACTGAAAGCAGCTTTATATTGTTGCCAAAAGAATAGTTTATGGTGTGGGTGGTGCCCATCGCAGTTTCTCCAGATGACAAATGTGTCCACAACCTCCTAAAGGCTGATGCCCCTTGATATAATGGCCATGGCATTTTAATCTCATATTTCGGAAGGGTAATTAACATAATGATGCCTAGGCGAAAATGCTCATAGTTCTGGTCAAAAAGTCAGGGTCCAGATCAGATCAGCAAAAACTATGTTACACTCAGAACAAGGAACCAATACAGGATCTGGAACCAAAACCAAGCTTCACTCAAAGACTTATAAAACTAGGGCTGGATCACAAACTCAAAAATCCAGTAAGATGTAGGGCTGAATTCATTAGCTCATTCAGAAGTCAAATCTGTTGAAGATTTATGACTGCCAGATCAAAGCATGGAGATTAAGAACAGAAGCCAGATTCTAAATAGCAAGCAATTGAGTCATCAGTAACTGTAATTCTTCTTGTAGAGACATTAAGTATTGTAGGGACATTAAGTAATCCCAGCCCAGTGGAAGGTATCGATCCCAGTGAGGAAGGATGCCTTGCTACATATTTGGTTAGTCCTCTCTCCTAATGTTTTAGAAACTCTTTACAAAGTCAGCTAGACAAAAGGGAGTCCTTTGTCACACATCACCCAATTAACTTACAAATTCATTATCACCATAAAATATAGCGGCGGTGGTCATTAGCTTACATGGCCATTAAACCCAATTAGATAAATTTATCAGAGAGTCTGTCACTATGTAGGTGTCATTCACACACTTGCCCAGAAGCAAAGGCAGCCACTTCAGCACGGTGCAATTCCAGAATGTAGGAGTGTGCATGTGAATGACATGCCCATGGAAGTAAAGCCAATCATATCAAGTACCACTTCCATGTGCAAGGCCCATTTGATCCTGCTCTCATGGCTATGTTGTCCACGGGGATGCTTCTGCAACATGGATCCCACCGCACTGAATCAATGTATGAAGGCCACTTGCCGCATCAAGTCATCTCCATTTTCTTTGTTCCTCAGTCTGCTCAATGTCCATGTCATTGTCTGCTTGTGCTCCTTGTCCAGTTCTTCTTCTTGTCTCCTGGCAAACCATCTTCCCCATTTTATTTGCCCTCTCATATTTTTTTTAATGTTCTCTTATTCTTGTTCCCTTCCCACATTGGACCTCCTGAACGCCTGCTATCTTTCTGGTTGTTCCCTGGTACCATTTGTACAAATGAACCTGCACTTTCTGGGTTCTGGAGGTGGCGGGGGAAACCTGGATGAGGCATGACCCTATAACCCTTCTGTAGGCATTCATGCCTTCTATAAAATGAACGCACATAAGAGAAACAGGCACCTTCCCCAGACACCACATAATTCAACGTATCTACTACTATACCCAGAGGGGTTCTTTCCATGAATTCAAATGAACAGGTGTAGGTTAGTGCATAGGTTAAGGGAGTGGTTCCCAATTAGAGTTCCCCGGGCCCCTGGGGCACCATCCCCTGCCAGGACTCACTTATCTTGTTAATTGCACAGTGAATGCCACAATAATGATCCACAGATTACCCAGCCTCTGCTCGTGACCAGGTCCTTCTTGCTGGTAGGAGAAAAACCTGTGGAAGTGTTTCTGGATGGCAAGTGAGCTGGGAATGGGCACAAACCTCTGACATAGTTTTTTAGGGCTCCTGAGACGGGGGGGGGGGGGAGCACAAATGTTTGCTCCACAAGGTATCCACCTTGCTTACATGCTTATCATTAAAAAATAAATGTAAGGGATTCCTTCCCCTTGCTCTCTACTTTTTAACTGAAAAGAACTAGCTGCTTTAAACAACTATCGAGTTTAGAGGACTCTCCCACTCCTGCGGCCAGTCAGAACCACGGAACCTGCAATGGACATTCGGGTTCCAAAGAACGTTCACAAACTGGAACACTGTGGCGTTCGGGAGCTAAAATGTTCAACTCACAAGGCATTCGACTTCTGAGCTAAGACTGTACTGTATTTAACTAATTAATCTCTTTAAACCAGGGATGAAACTTGGGCACAGGAGGACTAAATAATAATAATAAATTACTACTACTACTAGTAGTAGTAATAATGCTAATACCACTGTTACTAACATTATAAAATTCCAGCTGTTTTCTACTCAGATTCTTCACCTGTAAATTAGCCCAGGCTTAGTGTACTGGGATGGAGATCAACCTTAATGATTCTGAAAAGTGAGGTGTGAAGGTGTTTAAAATGGTCATCAAATGAAATTTGACATAAAAGATGCTTTGATAGTCAGTGCATAAAATCTGACGTATCACAGCAAGTAGCATGCGAAACACCTGTACTTCTTGAACGCTTTCCTTTTTTTTTTTGGTCCCATTCTTGTTCACTTAGCACATCAAGGACACAGAGGCAAGAGAAGCAGCTGAAGGAATTATTAATGCTGCAAAATGTATCAAACCAATTCTCAACAGAGTTTGCTCTTTATGTTCATTTAGGGTGGAGAGATGATTGAAAGTAACCTTTGAGTGTTTTAATCACATAATGCCTTGTGTTTCCAGAACAATTTAGAGAGACGAGAGAGAGAGAAAGACAGTTTATTAAAAACCTGTCGTGGTCTTATATTTTTAAGTCAATGGGATGTAAGAAACTGTTTCTGGGAACATGAACTGCATAAAGATACCAGGCTTAAGAACATGCTTCTAATTCCTATTTCAACCATCTTGAATTTTTTTACCTGCGCTCCATCTGTCTTCTTTCTTGTTTTAAGATTAGGGTAAATGATACTGTTGTTCACAGTAGCAACTGGAATCTCCTCTCCCCTGCTAACATTTCTGATTCAGGATTTCACTGTAATTCTTCTTTCTGTTTTCCTCACAGGCTTAGGCACTTCAGAGAATATCCCAATGGGCCTCCCCGCTGAGGGAAAAACCTGAAAAGGTGTGTTTGTACTGCAGTTAAAATTATTCTTGATAAAAACAGCAGTCTTCAAATTTGACACAGTAAGGATCTGACACACATCATCTTCTGAAAATGTTAGCTGTGAAAATAAGGTGTGTGAGGATGTATGTGTGTGTTTAACAAACAAAAGGAGTGCTATACCTGATTGGAATTAAATGGAGTGAGGAAATGAGACAGTCTTTTGGGGGGTAAGTAGTCTTTGCTTTGAAAGTGTGGCTGATTCTTTAAAAAATGAAGGCTGTCTTCAAAATGTCATCCACCATTTTGATAGGTTTATAGTTTTCCATAATTTCTAGAACCATAGGGTAAATAAATAACCTGGGAAGTTGGCTGTGGAGATATAACCTTTCTTGTCATGGGTCACTGTGTCATTGATGCCTGCATTAACACATATAAATGTGTTCAACGATCTCTGGGTGCTGCCTTTGAGTAATTAACTACCACTACTGGGACACGGGTGGCGCTGTGGGTTAAACCACAGAGCCTAAGGCTTGCCGATCAGAAGGTCGGCGGTTCGAATCCCCATGACGGGGTGAGCTCCCGTTGCTCGGTCCCGGCTCCTGCCAACCTAGCAGTTCGAAAGCACATCAAAGTGCAAGTAGATAAATAGGTACCGCTCCAGCAGGAAGGTAAACTGTGTTTCCATGTGCTTCTGGTTTGCCAGAAGTGGCCTAGTCATGCTAGCCACATGACCTGGAAGCTGTGACCTTCCTCGGCCAATAAAGCGAGATGAGCACCGCAACCCCAGAGTTGTCTGTGACTGGACCTAATGGTCAGGGGTCCTTTTACCTTTACCTTTACACATATGCAGGTGAGCTCATGATAAAGTATGCACAAAGCTTTCCCAATTTTTATTTTATTTTTTGAAAATGTTGCTTTTTGTCTCTCTGCAAAAACAGCGCTGGGGAATCTGCCCCCCCCATGTTGCTAGACTACAACTCCCATAATTCCTAACTGTTGACCTTGCTGATTAGGGCTAATGGAAGTTGAGTTCAGCCACATTTGGAGGGCTGCAGGTTCCCCACTGTGCACTGCAATGCAGGAATCTCAATGACAGATGGCCATCCAACATCTGCTTAAAATCTTCCAATGAAGGGGAGTCCAAACCACCCCAAGGGAGTCTGTTCCACTGCTGCACAGCTCTGACATGATCTTTCCTGACCACTTTAGGGTACATGGTCACATGGGGAAACCTTTGTAATAAATACAGCCAGCAAGCGCCATATTCCCATGAGGCTGATGGCTGAAAAGGAACATTCAGACTGCTTGCGGCATCCATGCACATTTATGTTCACAGAAACATTTCTCCATGAATTCACATACACTGGAGATAGTCAGAAGATACTAGATGGAGAGGGGGAAATGGCCAGGTTATTTCTAGCTTTCGTGAATAAAGTTTATATACTGTTTGATTGTAAGAAACCTCAGAGCGGTTTACAAAAGGAATAAAATGATTTAAAGTCAACTTGGATGGTTTAAAAGAAAATTAGACAAATTCATAAGGCTGTCAAGGGCTACTAGCCATGATGGTGATGCTATATCTCCATGGCCAGAGGCAGTAGGCATCTGAAAGTCAGTTTCTGGGAATTGCAGGCAGACAGAGAGTGCTGTTGGGCTCCCATCCTGGTTGTGTGATTCCTCCAGGCATCCGGTTGGCCACTGTAAGAATAGAATGCTGGGATAATGTGCCATTGGCCGGACCCAGCAGACTCTCCTTATACAGTGGTACCTTGGGTTACAGACGCTTCAGGTTACAGATGCTTCAGGTTACAGACTTCGCTAACCCAGAAATAGTACCTTGGGTTAAGAACTTTGCTTCAGGATGAGAACAGAAATCGCATGGCGGCGGCGCGGTGGCAGCAGGAGGCCCTATTAGCTAAAGTGGTACCTCAGGTTAAGAACTGTTTCAGGTTAAGAACGGACCTCCAGAGCGAATTAAGTTCTTAACCTGAGGTACCACTGTATTCTTATGTTCTTATCCATAAATGACTTTTGGTCTACTCTTGTCTGTTAGGGAATAAAATATAAACTTTTTCTTTTCTCTGGCAACTTTTACTTTTGTAAAATTGATTTCAGAGGGCATCAATGGGTCGTGGCTACTGATATGTTTTAAAGCCATACGCAGTTACACCGAAGCCCCTGTGAAGCATAACACGGCGCGGCACTGTTTATGTACCTGACACAATAAAAGGCACCCACTGTGCAACACGCCATGAATCCAAGTATAACGCAGCTCTTATAAAGAATATGAAGTGACAGTGTGGGGCATAACTTACTTAAGCACTTCAGTACTGTCTCCTGCACATCCTCTTTTTGCAAGCTAATCTTGTCGACGCCCTAATAGTTTGCTGAATTGGAAAATATTCTCATTTTATTTACTGTTTCTGTCCCATGAGCTGGGAACCTTTTTCAGGCCACATACCTTCCTGGACAATCTTCTAGGGACCACCCCAGATCGCCCCCTCTGCTTAACAGCTGCTGAGCGGAGAAGCTGATGCTCTGCAAACAGTTTTTCTGGAAGAGAACCACTAGCAGAGCATCGTGTGCACATTGCAGAATTGTCTGTGCAATAGTTGTCTCAGACCCTCCAAGTGCCCCTATTTTCCAGGGACAGTCCTGGATTTACAGAAGCCATCCCGGTTTCGGATTTGATTCCATAATGCCCTGCTTTTCTTTAGGACATTTTCCTATTTTCATTGGAAAAATGTTGGAAGGTATAATGGGACGTCCCTACTTTCATTGGAGGGTATGGAGCTATGTGACCCCCGAGCCAAGTCATTTGAAGGCAGCCCAGAATAGGAAAGTCTTTTAATGTTTCACGTTTTATTATGTTTTTATATATGTTGGAAGTCACCCAGAATGGCTGGGGCAACCCAGTCAGATGATGGTGATGATGATGAAATAGAATAAGGCTATGCACTAGATTTGACTTGGGCCTATTCAGAGGCATTTGGGCATCAGGCAAGTTGGATTCAGGCAGCCACAGACCACAACAAGCCAGGTTGGATGGCCCAGAGGGATCCATGGCTGTCAGGAGGTGGGGTGTCAGGCAGAAAGGAGAGACACGCAGGGTAGGAAAACCTGCCTGCTTGATGCAACCCCATCCTCGATCTCCCCTTCCATTAAACAGCATGCCCTCCAACATTTCTCTGGCAAAAATAGGGACAATATCTGCAAGACTCCCAACTGGCAGTCTGAGCATGATCAGTTACTAACCCTTAAAATGAAGACTGGGCACAATCCCAAACTCACTCCCTGCTGCAACTGCCCAATGGCAACATGAGTTCTGAGAAAAGAGAAGCACAGGCAACCAGGATGGAGGTTAGGAATGCTGGTACCAGGGCATGCATTATGAGAAATTGTAAGATCCGGTAGGGTTTGGCTGAGCTCATAATTGCTTACCTTTTCATCGTTGTCGTTAACTAGCAGTTTGCTTCTGACTGCCTTCTCCTCCCACTTCCAGATTTCAGCTCCGTCTCTCCACATTGTCCACCCAAATGTCTCAAAGTCAGAACTACTCTGCGGGCAGATTTTAACACCCCACAGTGTTACATACAGTCTAAAATAGCCTCCAACAGTTACTGTTGGCATATTTTAGACCCAGATCGTCTTCACACTTTATGTAAATAAGACACAATATGTGCTGTCATTAGGTGTTAAAAGAAAATGTTTCTTATTACTTTGAATACATTTCAAGTTAGTGCATATTGAAAATTGCATAGTGAAACTTTTTTTAATGGCCTTTTAATAAAGCATACTTTTAACAAAGTTGTGAAGGACTTGGAATTCTCCTCCATCACATTAGAATGGCCAGTGGCATTTGCAAACCAGTTATGCTAAGTACTAGAATTTTATATTAGTATCATCAAGTGAGAGCAAAAGACTTCACCTGATTTAAATTTTAACACCTAGGTATAACAACATGTTGGATTGGACAGTCAGGATACTCAGATTGTCCTGTACTATCTACCTGGGACATCCTTTCCCTACCTGGTATCTTCCAGATGTTTTCAACTACCTCTGCTGGCTGTGACTGATAGGAGATGTAGTGCTCATCATCTGAAGGTTCCCAAGTTGGGAAACCTGACCTAGGAACATTGTGTTGGTGACTGCAGTTCATAAAACACACACATACTACTTCCTAGGAATTTGTAAGCTGGTGACCTTTTTTGTAGGCCATGGCTGATAGTCTGAGCAATCTTGAATGTTTCAGCATTTAATTCCCCAGAATTCCTCATTAATTAGCATTTTTTAAATACCTTCTGAAAATGCACAAGTTCTATTAGTGTACGTTTATCCTAATATACATTTTTTGTATGCAATGTAACCCAATATACACAATTTTGCAAATGAATTTCTTCTAATGCAATGCATTTCTGTAGGTTATTTTCACTAATATATGCATTTCTATGCACACTTTACCCCATTATATGCATTTTTGTACACATTGCTTGCCTGGAGAACTGCACTGAAAAATTCAAAGAACGGCAAATTTTGGACGATGGCTGTGTTTCACTTCTTATTTTGCAAAGTTTGAAATTGCGTGAGTTCACCTTTGAAGGCAAACTGAATTTTTCCTTCATCCCCACCTGCTAGATCAGACAATGGTCCAACATCAGGCTCTCACGGTTCATCATATTTCAAATAATTTGATTTGCTTTTTTTTTTTTTTTTTACTTTGCGTAATCTATTCACATTTATGGGTTGTGGCAGGGAGCTATTTGGCAAATTGGAGCCTGGCTTCCCACCCCACTAAAAATGATTTCAGTTCTCTTGGTAGATTCTGGGATTCTCGCACTTTCAAAGCATATGTTAAGTTCAGAAACATGCTTTTTAAAAAAAGAAAGAAAAGAAAAGAAAATGTACCTCAAATCTAGATTCTCAGGATGCCAGTATAATATATCAGTAATTCTGTTTCTGGTACCACATTTTGTGTTTTTCCTGCTCTCCTGTGGAGTGGTGCCACACAGCCTCCTTAAAGGAAGATTACCTTTCTGGAAGGAAGCATTTATTCATGCACAGCACATAGTTAATTTCTGGATTTTTCTGCCTCAAGGCATTGAAGTGACCACTAGCTTAAATTACTTTTTTAATATTCATGGAGGATAAGTCTGTCCATGGCTACTAGTCATGGTGGCTCTGATGGCTTAAACTTTCAGGTCTGGAGATCTATATGTCACTGAACACTGGCAATTGGAGGCTCTCTGTCTTCTCAGAGGCATATGTTTGGCTGCCATGAGAAGTAGGATCTGCACTACATGAGCCATTGGTCAGACCAACTGGATTCTTCTTATGTTCTTATGGAAGCACATAAGATTCCTAAAAAGGAGCATCTCCAACCACCAGCAATAATGAGAAAAACCAGTGTTTACAAATAGTACTCTAAATATGGGGCAGGATTCAACTAATGAGTCCTGTCTGTGGAAGTCCTGCACAAGGATTCCTGATAGTACAATGGCATGTTCTTCCATCTCCTCTTCCCACATACCTCAAAATTGGTTGTAGTGGGGTCAGGAGAACCCCTAGCACAGCGTATGCAGAGAGGAGGGTGTGGCTTGCTCTGTCTGTCTGAAATGCTTGCCCCAGTGAAACCACTGCCTTAGTACAACATGTAATTCCTCTCATAGGAATTTATCTCTGTTTGATGTGGTCTTATTTTGCTGTTGGTTATCATGGCTTGGCACCACACTTTTGTGAAATGCATCAAGATGCATAAGGCGAAACCCCTCTTAACTACTGCTTAATTTTTGTTGTTTTTAAAAAGAAAAAAATCTGGTACTTGGAGACTTAGGGAAGTTAGATGGGGGGGGGGGTTCACACAGCAAAATGGGTAAACCAAAATATGTGCCAGGAAATGGAATTATTTCAAGGAACAGTTAACTCTCTAATATTTGGTGGATGTTACAGGCTTCTAAACAGGTGGTACATGCACAGCTTTTTTCAGTTTCTTAAGCTAGTTGTGTAGGTCTTACAGTTTATCTGTTAATACATTGGTTCTTAAACAAGGTGGTACTTTCTGTCAGTTTCCAAACGTTCTATAAATTAGAGTAGCCATATGTCAAAAACTGAAAATCCAGACCCAAAAGTTGTTGTTGTTTCGCAAAATCTCAAGAAAAGAGAGAAAATTTTGACCTATCTTTAAGAAAATTCACCAAAAACTACAATTCCAACCTGGGTTGCCATACGTCCAGATTTTCCCAGACATTTGATTTCCACCCAGATGCTGTTTTGGACGACCAAATCCCAGCTTTGTCCAGCAACCCTGCTATAAATCACATGCCTGAGGCTCCTCTGGTAGCTAAGGGATTCACCACACACCCCTTCTAACAGGTTTGAAATTCTTCTCTTTCCAGAAGATGTCTCCACTCCTTACTAAATTAAGACCCAAACAGAGTGTTCCCTAACATCTCTACTTCCACTGTCCCCAGTTCAGCATCCCAGTTTTTCTCTTTATACTCCTAAAAAGACTCTGTCTTTCAAAGTAAGCTCAGAAGCTTCCTTCTCTGGTTACAGATATTTTCCTCAGAGTGGATCTTACACACCCAGCTCAGGAGCTATATCCAGCTGAACACCCTTCTCTTTTTCCCATCCCAAAGTGTAGTCTCCATCCCTCTCTGGCTAGCTGTACCCACAGCCAATCAGAGAGAGGCTCCAGCCCAGCACCAGGGTGGAATTCCAGGCATCACCAACCTCTGATCTAGCTGAACTTTCCATCACAGTGCACTATATGTTCAGGTGTATGACTAAGGTGGCTGTAGATTGAAAGCTAGACTGGTATGCGCAGCTAGACCCTCTCTAATTCACATGTAGCTGCAGTATCTGTTAAATACTCCATCTCAGCAGACTAACAAGTTTGGATCAATGTCAGCTGCCACTTGATTAATTACGTGCATAAAGCAGCTGGTCAGGGGAATTATCCACCATCTCCCTCAGTACCTGTGCATATTCCTCACAATTAGTCATAGTCACTCAAAAGCGTCATATAGTGAAGTCAGCAAAATGATTCGGCAAGAAGCTGCACAGGGCAAACTGAGTCGGAGAGGGAAAACACGCATTAAAATATGCATAAAAAGCATAGCTGGACTATATCTATTAATTAATGTTGCTCAAAAATGAGAAGCGCTATCTTCTCTCTTTTTCTAAAGTAATAGATGGCTTTGACCTAGGCCGCTTCCTTGATGAATTATTGTTTTACAGATTGCTTATGTAAGTTACCCTGTTCAGTGTTGTTTTGCAATAGAAAAAGTGTAGCATTTTCTGCGTAGAATTGCACGTAGCTTGTTTGTGACAGGCTGGGCCTTTGCGTCTCTTGCTGTAGAGTCCCCCAACTTAAAGTTTCCTTTCAGTGTGGTGTAGTGGTTAAGAGCAGTGGTCTCGTAATCTGGGGAACCGGGTTCGCGTCTCCGCTCCTCCACATGCAGCTGCTGGGTGACCTTGGGCCAGTCACACTTCTTTGAAGTCTCTCAGCCCCACTCACCTCACAGAGTGTTTGTTGTGGGGGAGGAAGGGAAAAGGAGATTGTTAGCTGCTTTGAGACTCCTGAGGGGGGAGTGAAAGGCGGGATATCAAATCCAAACTCCTCCTCCTCCTCCTCCTCCTCCTCCTCCTTCTTCTTCTTCTTCTTCTTCTTCTTCTTCTTCTTCATTTACAACTTATATAATAGATACACAGTAAAGGTGGGTGAGGCAACTGAGTCTAAGGTGCTTGCAGCAGCACAGTTCATCAGTGCTAAAATCACAACTTCTCTGATACAGTTTTATTCTCTGGTTTCTGACATGTGGCTGAAAAATAACCCCTGACTATATATGCTGACGCTTTTCTCTGCAATGAAAAGTGGGGGAAAACCTGCTCTTCTTAAAAGTCAGGCTGATATTTTCAGAGCTCTGTCTGTGGTCGTGCCGCACCATGAGTCCCCTGCTCAGCTTGTGTGAGCAAACAATCAATGCCATTTGAAGGGCACATTAGGTTATTTAAATCTCTGACTTTCTGTGGTGGTTTCACTTGTCATGGCGTATGCACAGCAAAGGCAGGTGTGCTATATTTTATGTCCTCTAAATCTCCAGCCGTTCATTCATCCCCATCAAGTCCAGACCGCATATATGAACCGAGAGCAAGGACATGTTGCTAGAGCACTCTGCAGAGAGATTGCGTGATACCCAGTAGGCTCCAATCTTGGGCAGCTGAGTCCCAAGTAAACTACTTTAAGAAACATCCCCTCCTGAATAAATAGAGATCAACTTCTGGTAAAGTTGATTACCATACATACAAGTAGTTTCCATAGATCTTCCCCAAATTAACACTGGAAGTCCAGTGGTATTTTTCTAGAAAATGAAGTGCCAGAACTCACCATGAACACCTCCCTCGTTCTCTTATACTGGCAATGGTGCCCACCTGAGAGATGCCAAAACTGAGTTCTGGCTGAAAAAAACCCCTATGTTGGCCTCAATCTTTATGAGGAAAGACTGAGTAGTCTTCTGTGGCATGTGTCCCACCAGGGACTCCAACTCTTATCAGTTACAGCCAGCATGGACAAACATTTGTTTGTCCTATGAAGTTTGATAGGAATTGTAGTCCAACAACCTCTGGGCAGCCCTGTGTTAGCTAACTCTATTCCATGGCCTCATCCAATGGGATTTCCACCCCAAGTATGAGGCAGTGAAATGGAGTCCACATGAGAGCTGAGAGCAGTTCTCTTCAGATCAGTAGTAAGCAGTGTCCCATCTTATAATTACAATTAGTTTTAGAACTTCCTATATTTAGCAATATATTTGTTTTAAAATAGTTGCTGTTGTGGGGAAATTCTTCTCCAGATCATTTTTGTTTCCATTAATCAGAAACAGAATAATCATGGGACGATTCGCTGAATCCCACAGAAATGAATGGGAGAAATGAATAATCCATTCTTTTCAAAATGGGCTGCTCTGGTAGATTTTGCCCATTGTTTACATATACTACTTTTGAGCATCGTGGCCAAGTGCACATTTCTACATTTCCCTTGGCTTATGAAAATTACTGGGTTTCTGCAAATCCCTGTGATAAACACTGCAAAAGCATTATATTCTCCTAGCCTGGCTATTGTTGATTTGCTGCCAGGATTGTTGTATGGATAGATAACATTGGTTTGAAGAGAGAGAAAAAGAAAGCTCTTAAATTTCAGCAGCGCTGATTTGTACATGCTCTTTAAATTTTTATTCTCCTCAATGGATACTGGCACTTTAAATATTAATGTGATTTTAATATTGCATTGAAAAAGACAGGAGGTTGAGACCTTCTTATATTTTAATATAATCCCTACAAAGTAAGTACCAGTTATGTATTATCGAGGCTTGATTTAGCTAGTGGCACAGTGGTAGAAAATAACAAATCTGAGCCTTGTGCTGCAAAAAATGTTGAGTTTCTCTTACATTATTCACTCCAATCTCATAACTTCAGTGCCATACAAGGCATGAAATGTATTGTCAAAAATATATAGTTCAGAATGCAGTGCCATTAAATATTTTATCCAATTGGCAACGCTACTAGAAATGAATTGAACCTTAAACTGCCTTCTCGTGTGTGTGTGTGTGTGTGTGTGTGTGTGTGTTTGGGGGGGGGGGGTGAGTGGCGGCAGTTCATTGTATTTCCTCATCCTATTTCTTCAGATATATTTTCTGTCAACATTTTTCCAAGCTCAGTAAAGCTAGCCTGAGTTTCTTAAAGAGGGATGGAGGAAAATGAACACAGTGTTTCTGCTACACTTAGTGAGATAGTGAAGGGTTGTTTTATCTAACATCTGTCATCTCTCAAGATTAGGGATGGATCTGCCAATATTAATTCTCTTGCTTCTCCTTTTTCCGATCTTAAATTCAATTCCTCACATTTCTGCAACAATTTGCATTTAAATAAAGGAAAAATCCTCATGAAAATTCATCAGCATTTTGGTGTGACTTTCTCCTAGTGAACACATTTTTGTATGCAATGTTGTCTAATATGCACAATTTTGCATAGTAATTTCCAACAACATGCTGCATTTTGGTATGCTGTTTTCACTAATATATGCATTTTTATGCACACGTTACCCTAGTATGTGTATTTTTGTACCCATCAGTTGATTGGAGAACTGCATAATTCAGAAAAGTGCAAATTTTGATGGATAGATGTATTTTGATCCTCACATTTCACATGGGCCAATAAGCTGAGCAGGAACCCTGGTAAGATAGAGGTACTGTGAGTTGGTTCTTCCCACATCTGGGAGAATGTCCAGTTGACTGTTCTGGATGGATCATACTCCTTCCAAAAGAGTAAGTTCAGAGTTTGGGGGTGCTCCTGTATCCTTCTTTGTTTCTGGAAGCTGAGGTAGCCTCAGTGGCTAAGAGGCCTTTAACCAGCTACAGCTGATATGCCAACTACAATACTTCTTGAGCAGGGACAGTCTGGCCACAGTAATTCGTAATGTTGTTTGAGACACTGGGAGTTTTCACTACAAGACTGAATTCATTTTTCTATCTAACCTTCAACAACTACTTGACAGATTTAGGCGTGGGTGGTAGAGGTGAGGCTTAAAATAAAAGCCTATGAAAGAGTAAGGTGCAGCAAATGTGTGATGACCACAAGGCCATCAACTGCAATAGGTCATAGCCTATCAGGCAATGGAAAGTTTATAATAGAGACAGGGACATAACATTTTATTTTTACTTCCGTTGATGCTAGTACTATTGTGGGATGGGTGAGCAACTTGGGATCATGAGGTGACCTACAAGCCCATGATTACCAGCTACATATGACACTGGGAGGTGGCCAAAGACGCTACTGATCAGAATGCAATCTAGAAACCATTTGTATCGAGACAGTGCTGATGGTTTCAGTGGTGTGAATCCAGTGTGAATGTTTACCATTGTATTATTTGTATTGCAGCTACACCCAATCTTTTATCCAAGGAGCTTGAAGTGGCATAAATGGTTCTCTCCATTTTATCCATATAACAATAGTGTGAGGCAGATTAGGATGAGAGAGGAAGAGGAAAGGGCCAAAGGTCACTCATGGGCGAATGGGCATTTGAACCAGGTCTCTTTGGTCCTACTTCAACACCCTAACCCAGTGTTTCTCAACCTTGGGTCCACAGATGTTGTTGGACTACAACTCCCATCATCCCTGAGCTCTGGCCTTGCTAGCAAGGGATGCTGGAAGTTGGTAGTTCAACAACATCTGGGACCCAAGGTTGAGAAAGGCTGCCCTAACCACTACACCATTCTGGCTGTCATCATCCACATGTTCGTTATCCATATGGATGCTGGTAATGTGTTAGAAAAATTGAAGCCTCAACCATTGTTCCCTCCTTTTCCCTCCTCATGTAATCACCAGTCTAGTCAAAGCCAAAAAACCCAGTTATTTATTTGGATAGTAATGGTAAAGGTAAAGGGACCCCTGATCATTAGGTCCAGTCGTGACCGACTCTGGGGTTGTGGCGCTCATCTCTCTTTATTGGCTGAGGGAGCTGGCGTACAGCTTCTGGGTCATGTGGCCAGAATGACTAAGCTGCTTCTGGCGAACCAGAGCAGCACACAGAAACACTGTTTACCTTCCCGCCGGAGCGGTACCTATTTATCTACTTGCACTTTGATGTGCTTTCGAACTGCTAGGTTGGCAGGAACTGGATAGTAGAGTGAAACAATTGACTGCATCCCAATGTCCATGTATTTGGTAGTAAGCAATACTGATTTTGTTGCAGATTATTTCTGAGTAGCCACGTACAGCATTGCACCAGAAATCTCTCCCACTGAAATCTGTGGGATTGGCCGGACCACGTCCCCAATTTCAAAAAAGCAAGAGATATCATTCAAATGGTCGCCATGGAGCAATTAGCTACAGAATTAAATAAAAATAACCAAAAAGCCTACCATTCCGTTGTATTGTAATCCACCCTCACTTTGGGAACCTGCCTTTCCCACTGCATTTGCTGGGACTTGCATAATAAAAATTAGATTCCAAAATGGAAGTACGTATCAGGCCATTAAACATCTGTGCCTTGAAACATAGACTCAAGTAGGGAAAAGTCAAGACTAAGTGAGGAAGAGCAAGAGCTAATTAAACACTTTCTCCCCCCCCCCCCAGCAAACTTTCACTGATGCCAACAAAATACAAAGTAGGCAATAATTATTTTTACCATACATTTTCATTACTAATGCAATTACAGCAGTAGGGAAACACAAAACCAAGCTCAGGGGACTGCGGACACAGGAGTGCGTGGAGGGGAGCCAAGTGGCTGCTCCTTCCCCCTTTACACTGTTAAATGCAATGGAATTAAATTAGCCAAGTGGGAGGATAACAGGATTACAGTGGAATCATCCGTTCCTGCAGCATCTAGCCATTACATTTGACCTTTGCAGGAGTTCATTATGGCAGACATGATAGATGATGCTTTTTAAAAAATATATATTAAATAAATAAATAAATAATCCTAAATAACTGAGACCTATTAACAGAATAAACAAGCTTTCCCTGTGTTCTATACTCATGCAGACATATTTATATAAGCAATGCCCTAACCACTGGAACAATATGGCAGTGCTAATTCACTTATCTTTAAATTTAATTTACAAAAGTATACGTAAACCCGAATAAGAGAAATAAGCCAGAGCACATAATATTTCAGTTAGATCACACTTAAGGATAGTGGCTACTTTTTTATGTAAAATCGTTTTCGTAATGGTCAACAGTAACTGAGTGGCAGCCTCTGCAATGCTGAAGTGGTTGCCTTGATAGCGTAATCGCAATCCTATGCAGTCCCACAAATGAAGGAGAAAGCAAAACAGGTCCAGAGTGTCCATAGGGAGCTGTGAAGAGATGTGTGTGAATTTGAACTTAAGATAGGGTTCATCATGGCAGATCATGACATAAGTGTAATACTGTTGTTGTTTAGTAGTTTAGTCGTGTCTGACTCTTCGTGACCCCATGGACCAGAGCACTAGAGAACATTAGAGTTAGACATAACTCTAATGTGACACGAGACTCTCCATGATGAAACTTTGGTGACCCTGGAACTACCAGCCTCCTGAACGACTCATGGCCATATCCTGAGTTCACACACATCTGACCTAAAGATTAGCACATGCAAATTTAGTTGTCAAGTACAGGATACTCAACTCCTCAAAGGGATCCATCCACACAATAGTCAGGTGATTTGAAGGCAGCCAGCAGACAGAGATGACCAGGTTTAGATAATGGCTCACCAACACAAGTCTTTCACCTTTTGGTTAAGCAAACAGGATGGCTGGTTTTAACCATTTGTCACTATTCTAGAAGGTATTATGGAAACTGTAGAAATCACTCAGTTCACAGCCCCACTCCCCGCTTCCACAATGGCATGTCAGGCTTCAGGGAATCCAATTCTCCCCCCATGGAGGCTGCCAGTAATAGATAGACAAAAAGCTCTTACTAGGTCATTTATTCAGTATTCACAGAGATAGGCTTAGAAATGCTGCCTCTAGGAGTAATAGTGTTGCTCCGAGTAAGCTCCACCCCCTACCCTTCTCAATAATCAACAGCCCCACTCCCCTTATGGTGGCTGCTAAATGCCAATTGCCTCTTAGCTCTCTGCTCTCCTACTTTCATCAGTCACCAGAGTCTGGGAGAAGGGGGGTCTGGGATGCTTTCTAGCGATAATGTGTCAGCCAGCTGCTCCGGCTCTGCTTCTCTCCCCTCCTCTTCTCCCATTATCACCCAGCTTTGCCCCTCTTCTGTCTCAGAGCCGTGACCTTCTGCAAACCACTGTTGTAAACCTATACTGTCTTCCTCTTCTCTGGAAGGTTGAGGAGGAGAGGGAGGTGGTCTCCACCATTCCTCAGTTCAGTCCCTGACAGGCGTGCCTTCGCAAAAAGGTATTAAAAAACTATTAGATTCAAAGTTCTCTTAGGACAGAACTGACCAAGCGCTCTCCATGACAGAACATAATTCTCCTTTGCTTTAAGGACAGGCATACTTTCCTATCTCTATTCACTTCTGGTGTTTGAGTTTATGGCAAAACTGCCATGCCCATGTTTCTGTAGGCCTTTTACTCTAGCTCTCTGAATCTAGCCATCTTCATAAGATATATGGATGGAGGAGACCTCTTTCAATCACTTCAAACAGGGCTGTCCTGCCTCTGAGTTTGCACAACTTCTGTGGCCCCACTGTTGATGTGTCCATGTTAGCTGTGGATGTCTGGAGCTCTTGGTGTGTACGCATGAGTTGTGGGCATTTGCAGGACAAAAGCCTGCACACCTAGACATATGTAGGTTGGAAACCCAGATCACATGAAGGACTGAAACAATCTGTATAGGACACAAAACCCTCCCTTTTTACTGTGGGGAAAAGCAAGGTAACGATGGACAAACCTCTCTCGCTTCCTTCTTCTTGGCAACTGATAAAAGCTAAAGTGTTCAAACTTTTGAAGTGGTTTTTGACACCAGGCTCTCAGACTAGAATGTTAAACAGATATTTTTTCCTCACAGCTTCTCAATTTTTTACCCAAACTATTTACAAATCCCAACCAGTTCCAGCGATTACCCCCCACATGCCTGGTTGTTTTCACTGAATTGGATCACAGCCGTAGGAATTAGCAAAGCCCCGGGAGAATGTATTCAGTCACATTTCTGAGCATCTCCTTGGCCACAGAATAAACTGCAGTCCTCGCGGATTCCCTCCTAGCATGAAGTATGTGAGACTTATTGGAGCTTTGAGATGTTGCTGGGAATACTAATAGGAGAATCTTCCTGCTGATTCTTGCCTTGTTCTAACATTTTTGAAAAGTTATCCCATATGTCTACAGAGCACAGACGCTTGCAATTTCTATTATGTCTAGGCTTGATCTTTCCCTGACTGTTTTTCTTGATAGAAGGATATGGTCCCCCTTGGGAGCAAGCCCTCTTCCAGAGTCTCGTTGCAATTAAACAGATAGACATGAAGCAACTGAGGATTTCTATACAGAGATGGTTCACGGGGGGCGGGGGGGAAGAGGGTTGGACAACACATTTCTTATTCTGGGTCAGCCTCAAGAACAGGGGCATTACTAGGTTTTTAATTGGTGCAGGCCCATAGGACACAAATTGCCATAAAATGTGCAAATGCGAGTTTAGAAATAATCACTACAATTTGAATTTCACAGAAAACAAGTCAATTAATAATATATATATTTTTAAAAGCATCAGGATTGTTCTTTTTAGTCTCTAAGCAGTTCACAGTGAGGTTAAAAAGATACAGTAAACAATAACATCAGTTAAACCTAACCACAAAATCAGAAAACAGCTGTTTGGGAATCCTGGACTGAAATATACTCAGAGTCGAGAGTGGATTTCATGATCTTTATTCAGCTCATAGTGGTGAGGAGGAACAATGAAAGTCCCCTCAAAGTATCTGTGTTATATACATGATTTACACAATGGGCTGCACGTGATTGGCTAATTCCAGAATTCTCCTGTAGGCCAATCAGGTTGTGGATTCGCTTCCATCTGGAGCCGGATTGGGTGGCTCCTGCCGACCAATCATACTGCTGCATTGTTCTAGGACCAATCAGACTGCTGCATTCTGAATCCTATTGTTCTAGGACCAATCAGACTGTTGCAGTTTGGATCCTATTCAACTCAGTACATAACATGGACTTAAGTTGTCCAGGGCCTTGTAGGAACTTTGAACTTGGCCCAGTAGCATTTGGGCAGGCCATGAGAGTTTTAAGAACTGGAGTTATGTGCTGGAAGTAGTCTGCCCTTGTTGTATGGCTTCCTATGAAGTTTTCAAGAGGAGAGTGTGGCATTTTTTAAAAAAGTGTGGATGCATTCAAAGCTGTGGTCATTTGCCAGATTTTGAAATGGAGCAGCTCCAGCATGGCTGTATCACTCCAGAGTGGCTGTGCTTTTCCAATACACGTAGATGGGATTTTTGAACAAGCGTGGTGGGTAGAAAGTTGGCCTTTGGAGCTACAGCTTCCAGTTCTTGGTACCAGGCATTTTGGCAGTTGGAAATATACTGTTAAAGGCCATGAGGGAAATCCAGTTGTGGCAACTTACTTGCACAGTGAAGATCAATTTGTGCAGTGGGACTTCTGATTTTTCTTCTCCCCTCTCCTGTCCCCCATGTACACCCAAAAATGGCTATAGAAGGTCTCACACCCTTTGGGAAAGGTTTTTGGAGGGTGAATGGTGGGATGGAAAGGGGCTGGAAGGAAGGAAAGCACTGCTGAGTTTGCAGATGCCTGACGTTGGATCTCACTCCGTATCCTTATTTTTGTATCAGAGCAGAAATCCTAATCCACTATGCATACATCAACACATATACATCCATATGAAAACATGTACATAGATGTGCGGAATGGACATATATCCCCCAGAGTGTTATCTTTCCAGCTTGCCAAATCAGAGAGGAGTGGTATCAAAGAACTTTGTTCACATGATGCAAATTTTTGCCACGAATGGACAGTCAGCTGTGCTGTTTATGCTTCCCACTTGACAAGGACAAATAGCAAACTGCTTTGTTACATTGCAGGAGTATGAGAGAATGTACCTTATTATGGTGATGGCCTTGGATAGCATGAAGCGGTTAGGTTTGTTCTCTTCCCAAACAGCCCTATTTGCATAAGATGATTAGAAAGCTAAATCAGTAATAAACATTGTCAAAACAATTTAGGTTTAATCCAGGCACAGTTCCCAAGAGGTCGGTTGCAGTGAATTCTTAGGCACCATTTCTTAGGAGGGAGATGACTCCAGTTTACACCACAGATGCATCATCACTTTGCACGTGCAATATATGCTCTCACGGTATTTCACGTTTAATAGTAACAGTAACAATAATAAATGATAAAAAGTTGTGTGCCTCCATTAGCACCACCAGATTTTGTTCCAAGTTCAGATATAAGGGCATACTTGAAGTGAAGAGGTCTACCCTACTTATACAGCCCTGTAGAGGGAATTTTTTAAATGTTTTATGTTTTATTATGTTTTTATTTCTGGTGGAAGTTGCCCAGAGTGGTTGGGGCAACCCAGTCAGATGGGTGGGGTACAAATAACAACAACAACAACTATTACTACTACTACTACCAGAGCCAGTGTGGTGTAGTGGTTAAGAGCACTGGACTTGTAATCTGGTGAACTGGGTTCGCTTTCCCGCTCCTCCACATGCAGCTGCTGGGTGACCTTGGGCCAGTCATACTTCTTTGAAGTCTCTCAGCCCCACTCAACTCACAGAGTGTTTGTTGTGGGGGAGGAAGGGAAAGGAGAACGTTAGCCACTTTGAGACTCCGTAGGGTAGTGATAAAGCAGGATATCAAATCCAAACTCCTCCTCCTCCTCTTCTATTATTACTACTACTACTACTACTGCTGCTACTACTACTTTTGCAATGGTCTTAGAAACACACAGCTTGATCCTTATAGGAGTCTGCTACCTGTAGGAAGCAAAGGTTAAAATTGCAATTACAACCCTCTCCCTTCCCAAATCAAAGTGTGTTAGCATACAAGATGGCATTCTTGAAAATCAAATGTTTAGAACTGTGATTCCAAAACCAGCCTAAGTAATCAAATAATATTTAGCAAAATATCAGGTTTGCTATGATTTTTACCCCTCAGCTCACAGGTTTAACAGACAGAATCTCAAAAGGAAGACATGATTCTTGCTTGTATCAAACACATCTTTTAAAAGCTTGGCAGTCACGTGAGTTGTACTGAATCAGTATTTTGACCTTTATTGTCTTTTTAAAAAAACCAACAACAGCTGAAGGGTTTGGGGGGGGGGAACCTGTTGGCCGCCTAGTTTATGCCTCTGTAGAGAACAGGCATTATACTGGATGTCTTCTTTGAACAGATCCCTTCTTAAGCCAATTGCTTTTATAACTAAAATGTTTTTCCCGCAACACTCGAGATCTAAAGTTCAGGTTGTCTTTGCTGCGTTCATGTCACTGGATTGTCCTTCCAACCGCTGTACCTTAAATAACTTCTTTCTCACCTTTAGATTGCCTGTCACTTGTTTGTGCCCAACTATCATCTTCACTCTTTTCTTTATTTTGCTTCCTTATCAGTGTTAAAACAGCAGTCTTGAAGCAACTTCTTTTTGAATCATTCCACAAAGCCCATCAGACTGATGCTGAGTAAGTGGTTTGAAGAAATGCAAAGCCTAATATGACTTTAATTTTGTTTTGCATTTCAAGGTGTGTGTGTGTGTTTTAAAGTGCCAAAGGATTTTATTTTTTAAAGTCTTGCTTTGGATAATGTTCCTGAAATCGCAGTAGCAACTTGACATATGTGGCCATTACCCCCATCTCTTTGTATATCTTTCACATTCCAGAATTTGCCACTTAAACAGTGGCTGTTGTCACAAATAAAATGTCAACATTTGTTTTTCTAGTGATAGACTCCACAGTGTATTCACAGTTCAAGAGAGGGCTGTGGCATGTGAAGTATCGTCCTGTAGAGGCTTAGGATACAAACAGAAGGCTGGAAGGATTAACCTCATATGTTCATATTTTCTGGGCACTGCAAATTAATGAACCAGCAAATGAGAGTGTGGGCAGGAAAGAGACTTATTCACACCAAGTTGCTTGTTTCTGCTGCTGCTCACTTTCAGTACCTTGATGCTTACTTTAAACGTAGTTATATTCTGACTGTGACATCGGTTATTTACATCACGAAGTTGAATGCATTATATTGCAAATACAGTGGTACCTCGCAAGACGAATGCCTCGCAAGACGAAAAATTCGCAATACGAAAGAGTTTTTCGTTTTTTGAGTTGCTTCGCAAGACGAATTTCCCTATGGGCTTGCTTTGCAAGACGAAAACGTCTTGCGCCTTTTTCTTAAAACCGCCAATGCATTCCTATGGGAAACCGTCAATGCATTTCCTATGGGAAACCATGCTTTGCAAGACGAAAAATTCACAAGACAAAAAAACTCGCAGAATGAATTAATTTTGTCTTGCGAGGCACCACTGTAAGTGACCTGATTCAGCACCAACAGCCTTCCACAACCTTGGCGTTTTCTGGTGGGGAAAGATGCTAATGGGTGAAAATTAAACACAACTCACATTATAATGGTTGTACTAGTGGGCAACAGCTCATGAACACAATCTTCATCTTACCACATCCCTGCTGTGGCTCTCCTATAGCTGAGTCCCTGCCCAGGGGAAAAGGTTGAGTATAAATAAAAGCAACAACATCCCCATCAACCAACCATCTACTATTCAGCTTCTACTATCTAGGCTCTAGTATTGTGTGATAGGCTCACTTGCTGCATTATCAGCTTGTCGTGGTGAGTGGGCTTGCACGTTTCTCTGACCCTTGTGAGCGAAGCCGTCGTGAGTCACCTACTCCCAGCAGGGTCCCCCAAGGCGGTAAGGTCAAAGGGGAGGAGTTAGACCAAGAAAGATCCAAGATGTCCTCAATGGCAGAGTAGGTGGAAGATAGCAAGCGGCATGTTACAACGGCTGTGAAGGCAGATGAAGGCTGCAGCAGATAAGAATCTACCGGCCTTACTCCAAAGACTGTGTGTCGGTCAGCTCGCACTGATTCACACACAGGTGTCTTCCAAAAATTCACCCCCCCAAGTCCCATGGCAATCGGCAAATGGTAACGGGGGCAGGACCGTGAAATCTGGAATCCCCTACTCATAAACCATGGCAGTGGATACAGATTCAGTTGTTCTGACTCAAGGAATGACTCAATGAGTTTTCTGACTCAATAAATTTTCTCTACATGAGTTTTCTCTGTCAGGTCTCCTGCCCTTGTCTCTTCCTCCAAACAAAGATGTCCCAACAGTAT
Source organism: Podarcis tiliguerta (assembly GCF_965153285.1). Taxonomy (NCBI): domain Eukaryota; kingdom Metazoa; phylum Chordata; class Lepidosauria; order Squamata; family Lacertidae; genus Podarcis; species Podarcis tiliguerta. Next base: position 28,349,689 of record NC_139543.1, on the reverse strand, counting down.
AGTCCACCCTCACAGAGGAGTTGTTTCAGCCTCTTGATCTTTCAGATTTCAACCCCTCCCCCATTTTTTCCAGCTCTAAAATCTCCTTTTTTGAAATGCCACTACTGGAACTGGGCACAGGACTCCAAGTGTGCCTCTGCCACAGTTTTGTATAAAGGCATTAAGAGTCTGGCACTTTTATTTTAGATCCCTTTCCAAATGAAACTAGGAGCTGTAATGCCTTGCTTGAAGTATCTGTGGCATCCTCAGCTTTTGCTAGTCTGCTCCTGCCAGCATTCCCCCCCCCCAGTCCTTCAGCAAGAAAACCCCCCAGAACACATCCTGGTAACCAGACTAAGAGCTTGGAAGGCTGCCAATGAATGCAGAAGGAAGCAAATCACCTTTGAATTAATGCATGCTTAAAGGGGGAGTTCTGTACTCTGTCACTTATGTGGCATCCTATGTGGCTGCTCCCAGTGGATGCTGCTCCATAAGAGTGAATGGGTTCACTGCTCCACCAGCCTCAATCTGTATTCAACTAGCCCTCACCTGCTTTCAGGCTTAGTTATAAGCAGTCCAGTGGGGTGGCAATGCCTGTCAACTTCCTCTTCTTCAGTGTTGCCCTTGCAGAACTCAGCAGGGAGGGAGATGTGAGGGGAGAGCTGGAATTGTCTACACTCTGACTTCTCACCTATAATACCAATGGGTATGAGCCACCACAGGATACCACTTTCAGATCCAGTTCTCCAGCCATCTTTATACAGTGTTGCCTTGGGTTTCAAACACCTCGGGTTACAAACACTTCGGGTTACAGACTCCGCTAACCCGAAAGCAGTATCTCGGTTTAAGAACTTTACCTCAGGATGAGAACATAAATTGTGTGGCAGTGGCAGCAGGAGGCCCCATTAGATAAAGTGGTACAGTACCTCAGGGTAAGAACAGTTTCTGGTTAAGAACGGACCTCGGGAATGAAATAAGTTCATAACCAGAGGTACCACTGTATTCTAAATAAATACACAGGGCAAACAGCAGCTCTAGCACAACCCCAAAGAACTGGCCACTGACCACTTTTTAGGACTAGGTGTCAAGTCAGAAGCTGTGCCATTTTCTCCCTCAAACATGGCCTCCTGCCAACCCACTGCTTATTTTTTGCCTCAGAGATTCCAGAGGTGAAAACATAACTTCCCTTCCCATTGTATCCTTAGTTTAGCTGACCACGTCTTAATTCTTCAGAACTGACACGTCTCCATCCCAGTTGAATACACCTGTCTGCCCTACAGTACATCTCTGGCTTGCTGAGAGTGTACTCCTGTCTCCTGCCTTGTATTGTTTAATTATTGAAAGCATTTTTTTTTATTTTTTTGGTATAAAGTGCTTCACAAACTAAATGCTGCTGTTCTGTCTTGCACTACAACTTGCAACTGGCCATTTAAAACAGAGATGGTTGGGCATGCCTGCTTCTACCAAGTCTCAGAAAGCAGCAGCTTTGTGTTGCAGAACCAGATTCCTTTTTTGCCTGAAGGCATTGTTTGTAAGCAATGCATTTGGCTTCAGATATGACTGGAGGAGAGCCAAAGCAGTGCTGCTTTTGTGATTCAGATCAAACACCAAAATAGCAAGCCTCTCCCTAACGCTTGTGTCAAAGAACAGAGGAGGAACTGTTCAATAAAAGCAGAGACCTTGCAAGGTGGACACAGTTCTCTCATGGCCAGGGAGAGGGAAAGGGTCATGTGAGGATGAAAGTAAAAACTAGAGTGTTTTGCAGAGCTGTGTGCATTATCCATTGTCAGGGACACACTCAGCAGAGAGGAATCTCCAGAGGAAGAGGAATTGGCTGCACCTGAGTCTCCAAGAAGTAGGAGGCAGAGCAAGCGATTAGAGCAGAGGTGGGCCATCAGGAGGCGGGGGAGGTCGTGGCGTATATCTGGCCTTGGGAGGGGTCAGAAGCCAGTTGAGTCAACTGATTCTGACGACGAAGGATGAGTTGTGGAAGCTTGACTGTTATTGAGAAATAAACCTCAGCTACTTAAACTGCCAGCATTCCATGTCTTGTGTGGGAGAAGCACTAAACCTGACAGCCAAAATCCAAGAGCTATGCTCTGAATGAATTATACGAACCGGGCAATATTCCACATGTAATATGCAGAAGTAAGCTACGCATTTCTGCAAAACATGGAACCCACAGACTCCTACCTTAGGAGTGGTGGGGAAATAACAATTCAGTTAACATTGAAGATGAACCTACCAAATCCACACTTTCCAAAACAAGATAAGAACCAAAACACAGCCATGTCTTAAAATCCTCTGAATTTTGTAATGCGCCTTTTCAGTAATGTGTGCAGTAATGCTTATGCTTATGCTACTGTGAAGTGTGCATAAAATTGCATATACAGTCGTACCTTGGAAGTCAAACGGAATACATTCCAAAAGTCCTTCTGACTTCCAAAATGTTCGGGAACCAAAGCGTTCTTCTGATTGGCTGCAGGAAGCTCCTGCAGCCAATTGGAAGTCACAGAGGCCACATTGGACATTTGGTTTCCGAAAATCATTCGAAAACCAGAACACTCACTTCTGGGTTTTGATTGTTCGGGAGCCAAGGTATGACTGTATTTATGCAAATAACATGCAAATTCATTATATTGGGGAAAATTCCTCTGCAAGTATGTGTATATTAGGCAAAATTGCACACAGAAAAGTGCCTATGCTTGAGAGATGGATGTACTTAATGTCATATTTTAATGGCAGTTACCTATTGGGGTCCACACTGGTAGCCCTAATGTATCTGTTTGTCCAGAGCACACCCAGAACCGCCAAGGAGAACATGCGATTGGAAGTTTAGGTTTTTTTATTGGCAAAGCACTAGATTACATCAGATCCAAAGATGCAAGAATCACATGCACCGCCCCTGCTAAATAGCCAGCTGTGCATCTCCTTCAGACCTGTGCTCTGTACTAGCAGTTGGAGCAATAGTGTGCCACATGTCCTCCATCCTTCTCTTCCTCTTCTCCCGTCTCTGACTGCCCAGCCTCTTCCTCTTCCCCCTGCCCACAGGTGGCACAGGAACCCACAAATCACTGGCTCCTTTTCCTAGCTCATCCTCCCTCCCTCCTACCTCCTCTGCTCACCCTTCAGACTCCTGCCTGTTTCTGACATCTACTAATGCATCCTCCAGATGCTTCAGACCAAAGCCAAGTTGGTGGTTTGACATTATGTGGACTAGAACCAATCTAAATGATATACACTCATCATTTATATTAGTCATTCTGCCCAACTCTGCGAGTGATGGTGGTCTCAGCATTAGCAGGTTAGCTTGGAAGAGCACATATGGGTACTATTACAAGTTGAGATACTTGATAGAAACCATACATCTTGCAGTATTCTGCAGAGTATAAGCACTTTGACAGAATTCTGGCCTTGTAAAACCAGTGCTGGGGAGAAGTAAGCTTTCCTGTAACAGATAATGAACAACTAGAGCTATTTGTGATGGCTTTGGGAGTGTTTGCTGCTGTGATATACCCTCATTTTGTGACTGAGAATGCTTTTGATAGCCAAGAGGAGGCAGTGCCTATCTTGCCACACTGGGACAGAGAGAATTTCCCTCTTCTTGTTTAATATGATAGCCAAATGGCCAAAGATAAATTTCTTCATCATTGGTTGAATCTGTTATTCTGCATTCTAACAGAACTTCACATTTTATATATTGGAGCATTTAGCCTGCAATCCTTTTTTACATTTACCAGGGGGTAAGCCCCACTTAAAGCAGTGAAACTTTTTTCCAAGTAAACATGTGTAGGATTACTCTACATGCATGTGAGGCTGCTAATGGCTTCTAGTGCAATATCTATCCAATGTGGTTACCTATCTAAAAAATAACAGAATGGCTAAGGCTAGTGGAATAGGCAGCTGCAGAATAGATCCCAGTCAGGTATCTCTGATGCTGTCTGTGGTTTGGAGTTTGTGCATTTGCATTGTGTGATTACATGCACATCTACAAGAACTTATATGTTTACCTTGGCTGATAGCATGAGATGAAATGCAAAATAAACTCAAGATAAAACAAAAGTCACACAGTTGACAAAGCTGACACTGCAAAAATAGCAAGCAGAATGGTTCACTGGACCACCAACATAGTCTGTTAACTGATAGCTTTGTGTATGCTGCTTGATTTTGAATGCTGAAGACAAAAGCTGTTGAATAATTGACTATTCTGCACATTACCTGAAGTTAGAAACCCAAGCTAAAGAAAGCATCATTAAAGTTTTCTAGGTACTTACGTATAAAACAGGTAAAGCACAGGAATAAGTATTCTCTATTCTACTTAAAACTGAGTTTAAAAGTGTGAAAATGCTGGGGAAAGTGCTTAAAAACATAAAACATGTGGAAAGGTAAAAAAAAAAACAGCAACTGAAAATGAGGTTAAGTATTCCCACCCAAAACTTGATTGGGCATGAACTGAAATATAATGAGAATGATTCCAAATTGAGTGTGAGTACCAAAATGCTTATAAGTCCCAAATTATTTCTCCGTATCAAAAATGTCCCACTGTATCCATATTGGGACAATGTCACCACATGCCAATCAGAGGTGAGGAGTCCACTTGCCCCAATACCTTTGTGTTGGCCTCTGTGTTTTGTTACAAGAACATCTCTAACCCATGCCCCTTCGTGATCTGCATAAATATTCTTTGAAGCTCTCTGAGGTGCCAATGCCAATGCTATCCTCTTCTTTCTGTCTTTAGAATAGAAGTCCCATTGTATTACTATTGCCAGGGCTCACATTCAGCTTCTAAATCAGGGATGGGGGGAAACTGTGGCAAAGCAGATCTTGCTGGACTACAACTCCCATCATCCCATACCATTCACCATACTCTCTGGGGCTGATGACAGTTGGAACACAACAACTTTTGGAGGGCTGCTTCCATTCCTAGTCTAAACAGCACCTATATTCCAGTGCCTGTTGCTCCTTTCTCATCAAAGCTTTCAGTCTATCTCAAATGCCACTGACCACTGTTGGGAATTATTCATGGGTTACCTATTCTGAACCCAGATGAGCCCAGATATTCTTAGCTGACAACTAGGCAAGGACATGCTGCAAATAATTAGGATCCTTTCTGTACATTGGTGGGTGTGATATTCACATAGATAGTCCTTCTGGCAAATAGCACAGGGATGCTTTGCCTGTCAATATTACTAAAGTATATTAAAATGGAATGACAGATATTCCTCTCTGGGAAATCTCCAAGAAGCTGTGCTGTATAACAATGGCTTAAAACTTAATTTCTTTGCTATTAGCTAGAATGGGGATGGGAAATGGTGATGTTTAATAATGGCATTTAGAACTGTGTATATATTTACTGAATTTGCATTTCAGTCTTGGCCTCAACAGTACAGTGGTACCTCTGATTACTAACTTAATTCCAACCAGAGGTCTGTTCTTAACCTGAAACTGTTCTTAACCTGAGATACCACTTTAGCTAATGGGGCCTTCCGCTGCCACCATGCCACTGGCACTCGATTTCTGTTCTCATCCTGAGATAAAATTCTTAACCCGAGGTATTACTTCAGGGTTAGCGGAGTCTGCAACCCGAAGTGTTTGTAACCTGAGGTGTTTGTAACCTGAGGTACCACTGTAATTATGAAGTTTAACTGTTTTTAGTGACATTTTTTTGTGGTAGTGATGGGCCCACAAGAAAATGTGTCTGAATTGTTAGGATAGTATGGGATATTACCCTCTAGTTGTTTTGTTGGCAGTGGCGTAGCGTGGGTTGTCAGCACCCGGGGCAAGGCAAGTAATTTGACCCCCTAACCCGTGGATTCGCGCCCCCTAACCCGTGGATTTGCGCCCCCTAACCCTAACCCCCAGATGTTGCGCCCGGTGCGGCCACCCCCCCTGCACCCCCCACGCTAAGCCACTGTTTGTTGGGTAAAAATAATAACTTCCATCTGGGAGCAGTGGGGATGAACAGAGTGGTGGAGCTATGGCCAAATCCAAAGTTCAACATGGCGGCTGCTGGCCAGGGCAGAAGAGGGGCATGTTTTTATGGTGCCAGCTCCATCTTGGCATAACAGATGGGTTCAGATCTGGCGCATCGCTGGGCTGGCTACGATCCAGCAGATCCTTGGCCAATCCAGCTCTGTACCTTTCCCCACCCCAGAAATGTTGAGTTTTATGCTGGTGACTACTGGCTGAGAAAACACTAGCAGGAGCTGCCACCCACCAGTGTTTTGGGTGGTGTCCCCCGTCCCCCCGATGAGTGGAGCCTGGCAGAGGGGTAGATCTGTCTCCTCCTAAACCCCTCCAGTGTATTAGACAAGGTTAGAATGGCAGATAATAAAAAATGCCTGAAAACAGAAAAGTAATATAGTGATACCTTGGTTTACAACCATAATCTATTCCAGAGGTCCATTTGTAAACCAAAACAGGTTGTAACCCAAGGTGTGCTTTCGCCAATGGGGCCTCCAAATATTTTTTGTTTGTAATACCCCCAAAATTGGTTGTAATCCCCCCGCAAAAAAGGTTGCAAACCGGGACATGCACTTCTGGGTTTGATGTGTTTGTAATCCAAAATGTATGCAAACCAAGGTGTATGCAAACCAAGGTACCACTGTAACTAGAATAAGGAAAAATTGGGTAGAATCTATTGATTCTGTTTGTGCATTTATGGTTTAAGAAATATAGCTTCAGAGAAAGTGTGGTACACTACAGTTTAAAAGTTATTATTGCACTTAATGTTTTTGAAGATGTTGGGATTATTTCCACAGAATGGCTTCCCTGAAATTCAGAAATACATGGCAGGGGATGAAAAATGGGTGGCGGTGGTTATTTTAACTGGACTGGACATAAGCATTTCTGTAAAACAGCTAAGAGATGCTGGATACCCTTATGTTTCAGGGTTTCCTTCCTAATTGAATCCAGTTAGAAATGTGAAAGCAAGGAGCCATTACACGTCCCACTGGAAAGTGGTTATATATCTTTTAAAAACGTTTCAGGTGTCATAGCCTGTATTTTCTTATTCTGTATAGTAACTGTACCAGTTGTGTTTTATAGCTCTTTTTTTAAAAAAAAACTTTCCCAAAATAAACTGCATTTGAATTTTCATGCCTAAAGTGTGGCTTTAGCACAGATGCTGTGTGGGAGGCTTTAAATCTCTTGTGAAGACCAGTGCTATTCTAGTGGGGGGGGGGGAGAGAAATGCAGCATAAAATGGATTGGAACAGGGTGGAGTGAGATAGAACTAAGAGATAAGAGAAAGTAAAGAAGGACAGATCACTCTATTTCAGGAGTCACCAATCTTTTTCGGTCCGTGGGCACATTCGGAATTTTGAGGAAGTGCTGTGGATATCAGCCACAAAATGGCGTGTGCTTGCTCTTTTCTCAGTGTGAAAGAGTCATGCATCTCTGCCCTTGCTCACAGAGAGAAATGCTTTGCATCTTTCCTCTGATCAGGAGGGAAGGTGTGTGTGTGTGTGTCCTGCCATGGCACTGAATAAATGAAAGGTGAGAATGCGTAAGGGGACATGTTCATTGCAGGAGAGGAAACAGTCTCCCATGCATTGTGGTTTTTTGAGGGGATATTTATGTTGGGATATGAGTACAACGCAGCTGCAAACAAGCAGCCCGATGTTTACATCACATGATGTGGCTAGTCCTGGGAAAGAATTCACAGGGCGGATCACAGCAGTGGTGTATCGTGGGGGGTGCAGGGGGGGGCGGCTGCACCGGGCGCAACATCTGGGGGCCGCGCTCCCACTCGCAGCTCTCTGCCCCTACCTGGCTCACTCACTCTCTCTCACTGCAGTGCTGGCTGTGCGAATCCAATCCGCGCCGCCGGGTCGCCGCCCACTGTGGAGGGGAGGGTGCCAGGCATGCGATGCGGTGCGGTGCGGAGAGAGAGCGAGGGACTATCTGGGGGAGGGACAGTGCAGCGGGGGGGGGGGGGGCGCAAATTACTTGCCTTGCCCTGGGTGCTGACAACCCACACTACGCCACTGGTTCACAGGGATTTGTTCTGTGTGTAATATGAGACCTTCCTGTTGCGCATGTGAAGGAAGTCTCTTGCAGTTGCTGGGAGGAGACTGAAATGATCGGACATGTTTTTGTACAGATGTAAAGACAGAAATGAACCGTAGATGATGTAGACTTTCTGACTTTCTTCTTTCTCCTGCTGGTATGCAAGGAGCAAAGGGGGTATGCATCTTCCATGCTGGGAGATGTCGCCTATCAAGATCTCCCTGGACTTGCGGGGAAGCCAGCCAGGGTAGATCACCGGTAAACAAGCCCCGGGAACCTGAGAGGGGGGCCAGCCTCTCCCGAGGGGGCTAGTTTTCCAACAATTTACTGGGTACTGTAGGAGATATTGGTGGGCACAGTGGTACCCATGGGCACCTCATTGCTGATTTATTTCTATTTTAAGTCCATGTCAGTTTCACACATGGAATCATAAAATTGTCAAGTTGGACGGGAACACAAGCATCACCTAGTCCATTCACATGTTCATTCATACACCTGCTCCATCCTGTTTCCACATTAATTAGTATTTTTTAAAAAACAACAACAACTTGCGCACAATTTTCTCTCTAAATTGTTATTGCTACTTACTGCACTTATTTATCCCCTATACAAAAAAGTATCAAGATGACTTATTCCAAAAACTATACTATTAAAGCACAGTGAATTACAAATTAAAATCACACGTTTTCTTTTTCTCTGTCCTGCGCCCATTGTGATGGTGGCTCATGGATCGCTCAGTTGGTTGAGCATGAGACTCTTAATCTATGATTCTGTGTCCTAGAAGGCTTTCTGAACCTGCTCTACACCTGAGATCCGTAATATGCAGCATGACTTGCTGAATTTGAGGCTTTAGTCAAAACAATTAATGAATGACCTTAGAGGGTTTAAAAACAAAACAAAAACCCTGCTCAGAAATCTCCTAAGGGAGCTAACAACACTGGAAGCTACATGGAAGAATCTGCATTGCAACGTTTTTAATTGTATGCAGCAAGGATCAAATGGCCTGATTAACCAAGCTTTCATTTTTGAGGTGCTTTCATTGCAATTTGTGCTTTTGGCTGCCCTGGATTTTCCTCTGAGGAAATGTGTGAGAGAACGGAATAAACAGAAGTGTGTCAAGGAAGAAGCCTAAAATCTCATCTGTGTGCCCCCTCCCCACACACCATATAAATGATTTGCATAACCTTTGAACTTCACATTTGATTTCAAAGAACAGCATAGGTTTTAAAAAACCCTTTGGTGTAATGACTGAAAGCCTTCTGAGAACAAACACCCTTAGGCTGTTTTCATAACAAGAATCCCTGAGCTTCCTACATTTTTTTTTAATTCCTCGAGACAATTTTTAGAAGTTAGTTTAAAACTCCCATCTGCTGTTTACGAGCATGATTTCCCTCAGCGTCCCCGTCCCCCCTGAAGAGCAGCCATTATAAATGCTACATCTCTCCAGACCTACTCTGGACTAATTGGTACTCTTACCCCCTCAATAAAACAGTTCGTACTCAGTGGAAAGAAATGCTTTCCTTTTTGATGCTTCAAGTGTACAGTGGACCTTGTAACTTTCAGGTTGTGAACGCAGCAAACCCGGAAGTGTATTCTTCTGGGTTTCGCCACACGTGCATGTGCAGAAGTGCTCTGTGTGCCTCACACATGCGCAGAAGCACTTTATCATGCTGCGTGTGTGCGCAGAAGCGGCGCCTCTACTTGCAGATTTTTCGGGGTACGTATGGACCCCTGGAATGAATTACATTCATATCCAGAGGGTCCACTGTATATCCTGTGAATGGCACCCAACACCAGCATCATCTATAAATGTCAATAAGAGGCACCAGGAACTGTGATGGGACATTGGTATATTTTATAGGATAAAAGATATAAAAGCTAGATTTCTCTTCTTATTCAGCTGTGGGTATGCTAGTGCTTTCTTGCAAGTTACTCATGAGGTGGTTTAATGGGAGTGGCTGCCGAGACCATATAACACCAGTCCTGAAAGACCTACATTGGCTCCCAGTACATTTCAGAGCACAAATCAAAGTGTTGATAAAGGTAAAGGGACCCTTGACCATTAGGTCCTGTCGTGGCCGACTCGGGTTGAGGTGCTCATCTCGCTTTATTGGCCGAGGGAGCCGGTGTACAGCTTCTGGGTCATGTGGCCAGCATGACTAAGCCACTTCTGGCGAACCAGAGCAGCACACGGAAACACCGTTTACCTTCCCGCCAGAACGGTACCTATTTATCTACTTGCACTTTTATGTGCTTTTGAACTGCTAGGTTGGCAGGAGCAGGGACCGAACAACGGGAGCTCACCCCGTAGTGGTGATTCGAACCGCCGACCTTCTGATCGGCAAGCTCTAGGCTCTGTGGTTTAACCCACAGCGCCACCCACGTCCCACCAAAGTGTTGATACTGATCTTTAAAGCCCTAAACGGCCTTGAACCAGTATACCTGAAGGAGCGTCTCCACCACCACCATTCAGCCCGGACACTGAGGTCCAGCTCCGAGGGCCTTCTGGTGGTTCCCTCCCTGCAAGAAGTGAGGTTGCAGGGAACCAGGCAGAGGCCCTTCTCAGTAGTGGTGCCCACCCTGTGGAATGCCCTCCCATCAGATGTCAAGGAAATAAACAACTATCTGACTTTTAGAAGACATCTGAAGGCAGCCCTGTATCAGGAAATCTTTAATGTTGAATGTTTTAGTATGTTCTGATATATGCCGTGAGCCGCCCAGAGTGGCTGGGGAAACCCAGCCAGATGGGCGGGGTATAAATAATAAATTATTATTATTAATACAGTGGTGCCTCGCAAGACGAAAAGAATCCGTTCCGCGAGTCTCTTCGTCTTGCGTTTTTTTTCGTCTTGCAAAGTAAGCCCATTAGCGGATTAGCGCTATTAGCGGTTTAGCGGCTATTAGCGGCTATTAAAGGCTTAAGGGATTAGCGGATTAGCTGCTAAAAGGCTATTAGCGGCTATTAAAGGCTTAAGGGATTAGCGGATTAGCTGCTAAAAGGCTATTAGCGGCTTAGATCAGCTGTTAAGCGGCTTAGATCAGCTGTTAAGCGGCTTAGCGAACAGCTGATAAGTGGCTTAGCGAACAGCTGTTAAGCGGCTTAGGGGCTTGGGAAAACGGGGGGGAGGGAAAAAAACCCCCAGGAATCGCAAGACATTTTCGTCTTGCGAAGCAAGCCCATAGCAAATTCGTTTTGCGAAGCACCTCCAAAACGGAAAACCCTTTCGTCTAGCGGGTTTTCCGTCTTGCGAGGCATTCGTCTTGCGGGGCACCACTGTACTATATAATGAGATATGACCTATGGCATCGAAGCTGGAGATTTTGGGGAACTGGTCTATGCACACAAAAAGTGCTATGATAATTTAAACTGCATTCAGTTCAAATTAACATGTGGCAAATGTCCTTGTTAACCCAAAACAAAAGCTACAGAAGCAGGAATCCTGTACTAACCATCAGATATCGCTGTTGTCATATCTGGCTGGGGCCTTTTCTTTCCTTCCTACATATTACCTTTGCGTAACAAAATTATGGAAATGTCCATGTGGTCTTATCACATACCTTGCAACATGCTGCAGAGGAAAATAGGGTTGTGTGTCTTTCGGTGCTGCGCTTCCGCAGGAGCCAGGTGACTCACACGAGAGCACATGTGTCCCCCCCCCCAAATCAGGACACTTTGGGGGCCACACTCTTGCAGGAGCTGAAACAGGACATCCTGGGATCCAATCAGAAGCTGGGATGACTTCTGTAATTCTGGGGCATCCTGCTCAAAGTGGGACAGTTGACAGGCATGTTATCACCTACTGTGTAAACATTTGGGCTTGTGCCTTAAACTGTTGTAAAAATATATAGCTGGACTAAATGCTTTTCATATGATGGAATGCATTGCAGATGAGTTATACAAAGGAGTATGTCCATACATCAGCTGCTTCCACTTTCCAGATTATATTCCTGGAAATCTTAGGTGCTTTTTCTCCAAAACTGCCCTGTGGTGAGTGTTGGGAAATTTGCCATGCAGGTGACACAACAATGTCCTGGTCTCCCAGACATTCCCTTCAACCATTTTGGACAGGCAGCAATGTGGGCAAAAAGTATTATCCATTGACAGATACCATAGTACCCTCCAGCTATTGTTGGACTACAACTCTCTTCAGTCCCAGCCAGCATGGCCAACAGTCAAGAAAGTTGGGAACTGTAGTCTATGACATTTGCTGTATGTAGATGGGACTTGCAATGGTGACATTGGGAAACACGCATTGCCCAGCTCAAATGATCGCAAGCCCATCAACCAGAGGCTGAACTCTGTCTGCAGCAATGTGAAAATCAGTAGAACTCAATAATAAAATACGGGGAAGCCAGTCAACAACAGCAATGCTGAAGCCATGGAGTGGGCCTGTATTTATGGCATAGCAGCAGGCCAGAGGGGAAAGGTCTATACCTATAGACATGAGCTAGCTCAGTTACCCATTCAGCTGTGCAAGAGACATTGGAGGAAGGTCTAGTTTGGGAAGAGGTTGTGTGGTTGGACATCCCCATGTGAATTTGTTTTAAACTGGAAAGAGTAAATCTGTACCATAAGTGACCTTTTAGACTAGGTCTCAGTCTTCCTATTCTGTTTAGCTGAGTCAAATTAGGGTCAGACTCATTGTGGTTAGTTCCCAAATATTACTGTTAGGGGTTCAGTTTAGCGACAATTTAATCTGTAGTGTGAGCCAGATGATTGCTGCTTTCCTATTATTATCCCAGCATCAAGAATTGTACATCCAGTATGCTTAGCATCAAGCTGTTTTATATAAAAGACTACTTTGGTTTTTTCCAGATCTATGTTATGCTGAGTCATAACAGAAAACAGAAGGCACTGTAGCTGCAGAAAAATATATAAGCTTCTGTATTCCCCCTGCTTCCTTTTTTAACTTAGTAGGCATGTCTATTTCAACTATCTTCATTTGCTGAAATGTGTAAAATTAGTAGGCACCTGAAATAATGCAATTTTGGAGGTTATGCATAGTGGCAAAATTAATCTCCTTCATCTTTCCCCCGCAAACTTTATTATTTCTAACTACTGGTCTGAAATTATTGCTTCTATCTCCTGGGTTTAATAAAGCAATTTGGCTCCTTAATGGGTCTTGTTAGGGTTGAAGACCAATGCCTTTCTGGTCCTATTTTTTAGCATTAGTGGTATACTACCTGCTGAGTCATCAGCATGGAAACCAGAGGTTAATTTCCCTCCTACTAAATGAAGCAGATAATCAGCCATCAGAGGACAACTCCTGTGCTGTAAATAAGTCTTGACAAGCCAAGTGCACTGTGCACTGCTCAACCCTATTCACACCATCTGTCCACATATTAAAACAAAGTAAGGATATTAATTTGTTACATTTCAAAAGCTGCGCCGACAAGCCCGTGTGGACATTTTTTAAATGGCAGCGAATAACTGAAACATTTCACTAATACTCCGCCGAGCCATGGGTTACGCTTTTTTGCGAAAATTTCTTTCCAACAGCCAACATGTGGAAATTGTTTTGACCAGATGTACAGCTAATGACTATCAAAGCAGAAGCTTTCCAATGCATTACACAAAGGGCTTCCTTAAAACAACCATAATGGCAGCAGCAAACTTTAAATGAGAAAATAGATCAGGTTGATGGCACAAAATTGCACGTACATATATTTCCTGGAGGTAAACTCACAGGTCAGAAATAATGGCAATGCAGTTTCTTAAGTCAGAGATAAGTATAGCCCCCGTTACTTTCATAACAATAAATAAATGATTGAATATAAGGTATGGAAATTGCCAAGTATGGTAGCTGTCTAATAGATAAACATGACTGCACTGTCATGATAGATAAACATGGCTGCACTTTATCTTACAGGATATCAGAAATCAGCAGATCAGCCGTGAGCAAGTGAATGAATTAGGTACAGATGGGTAACGTTTAACTGCATGAATAGTTCTCTCTGTGTTTCATGTATTCATAGGATATTGCCTGCTTGCTCAATCTCAGCCTCTCCCTTGCAAGAAGAAACCTTTCAGTCAGAGTTCTCAGGTTGAATGACTATCAGAAATCTAACCACCCTCCGAAGATGAGATTTGTTAGAAAATAAGTGCTTAGTATAGTGTGTACCATCAGCCAGTGAGCCAGTGTAGTGTAATGAACTATGTCACATGAACATTACCTTGTCATTTCAGGTAGAAATGTCAGGCTGAATGGGCACAACCCAGTTAAATTTAAGCCACTTGATTCAATGGGAGAGTTCTGTGTAGGACCTGAATAGGATTAGCAAGAAAGATTATGCCATTGAAGCTAAACGGTAAAAGCACTGGGTAATAAAATAATAATAAATGTTTCTATAGTGTTTTTGAATGTTCTCAGCACTACATATTCAATATCTAGCTGCAATCCTTACAGCAACCATTAGTGATGACATGAGCTGCATCTGCTTGATTTCCCCAATTCCTTCTCTGGCTAAAACCCACCACCTCATGTCCTAAACCAGGTTTGGGGAACCTTTGGCCCTCCAGATGTTGTTGAACTACAGCCCCCATAATCCTGGAGCCTGACTGGTTTTTTTCCTGCAGGCCAATCAGTTGTTGCATTCTACGATCCTACCAGCCTAATAGGCTGGTTAACTTCCTCCTGGAGCCTGATTGGTCTTCTCCTGCAAGCCAATCAGTTGTTGCATTGTAGGTTCCTACTTGCCTATTGTTCTAGGATCCAAGCTTAGTACATAACACCGCCCTTTGATAAAGGATTACTCTGCTGCGTCATAGAGCAGAAAGAAATAAGAGTACCATGTTTTTTTAGTCATTTCTTTCACTAGGAACCAACTCTTTGACTTTAACCTCTTTTTAAATAGCATTGTCTTTATATCGCTTTCTTTTCTTCCCTTCCCTCACCATTTTCTCCCCCGCATGGCAATAGTGATCAGTGAGGTGGGAGGAAGTATTTGACCTTAACACACATATGCACACAATGAAAGTCACCCCACCATTTGGGGATGGGCAAAGGGGGATGACAGAAGGGGAGGAGAAGGGGACGACAGAGGACAAGATGGTTGGACAGTGTTCTTGAAGCTACCAACATGAGTTTGACCAAACTGCGGGAGGCAGTGGAAGACAGGAGTGTCTGGCGTGCTCTGGTCCATGGGGTCATGAAGAGTCAGACATGACTAATCGACTAAACAACAACATAGGAGGACTACTCACTTGGCTTCCGAGTGTAGAACACCTGTAAGCAGAGTTGCTCTTCCACTTCTAGCTTAAAGCAGAGAGAAATATTTGGGTGCTGCTAAATAGTCCGGGTCTGAAAGCATCCTGTGAGTCTCTGAATCATGATAGCATTTAAATCAGTCATTTCATGAACACCCTTAGAGACTTCTTAAAAGACTATGGTGCATAATGCATTTTATTGTACTTACATTCTGGCTGTATTTAATTTTACTTTTAAATGGTTTAGAATTCTATGGAAATCATCTAGCATAAGAAACCAGCCCTCTCTGTGGATTACAAAGGAAACTGCCTTCCCAGTATGTAAATACAAATTATATTTCCAAAGGTGTATTTTCTCCCCCCCCCTTTCTTTTTTAAATGCTCATGCTGACTTGGATAATCAAGATGAAACAGAAGTGGTTTAAAAATAAATTAAATTTTAATTTGCATGCTATCAGTGATCTCATTACCATGGACAAATATCAGCCGGTTTGCTTTGGGAGTCTCTGTATTATTATGACTTTAAGGGGTAGCTGCTTCATATCCCTTGGAGCGTTTGCGTGTGCCAGTTTTCATTCAAAAATAAGCACTGGAGGAGCCACAGAAAAAGCCGCTTACTTGTCATTCTGAAAGAGGCCTGATCAAAACACAGATTTCTCTTTTTCTGCGCAGATGAAAGTTCTCTAACCGCGGGGACTAATAAGTAGGGCTACACTTGCTTTTCTTTCAAAGTGGGGCTCATCTGGTCTTGGCATTATGATCTGGGCATTACCTGCATTAGGGCAAGGGGTCCCATTCACAATCCCCAAAGAGGCAACAAGGCCACGGGGGAGAGGGAGGCGCCGTTTGGGAAATTCACTGCACTTCTCTTTTGTTCGCATAGCAACAAGCAACTCCAACCTCTGAAGCCAGACCACCAGGGAGTCAGGGGAAGCTCAGCTGTCAGATGTAGCAGTTATTCAGGCATAGCTGAAGTCGGCCCTCTGCATTGTTCTTTGACTGCTTTTATTCAGGCTCTGCTCCGACTATCTCCAGCTTTAATCTTCTTTCCCTATGATATCATTCCACTTCCCCTTAATCAAAAGAGACTGCAGTGGTCACACTGTGATCAACAATCAGATCCCTGCACTAATTACGTTGTTGCCTACTGTATTGTCGACTTGCATCTAGTGTTTATTAATGAGAATAAAGCTAGGCTGCTTCTTCTGGGCTGACTTTGATTTATTTCATCTCCTGCACCTGCTTTATTAGCCGTCTTGTCTCGGCATAAATGATACAAAATTGATAGGAACATATATTATTTACTGTGCGCTGAGTGTCCGTGACTATTTCCTTACTGCCCGAACACAGAATAGAAGAGGGAGTTCCTACGTCAAGCCTTAATAAGGAATGGAAACCTCTGGCCCATTAGATGCTACTGGACTCAAACTTCCATCACCCTGAACACTGGGCACCTTGGATGGGGTTGATGGGAGCTGGAGGTCAACAACATCTGGGAGGCCACAGGTTCCTCATCCCAACCCAAATAAATATAAGTAGGGGAGGCTGATCTTCAGCTTGATATAACCTGCTCCATCACTGCATTGGTTCCCTTGTCCAGTCTCCAGTCATGCTTGCTATGGGGCAGATGAAGTGTCCTGTTCACCATACTGGGAAGCTGAGCAACGAGGGCAGGGGAGAAACAGGATTGGAGAACTGGGCCCAAACTTAAAAAAAATAAATGAATTTCAATAGGGATAAATGTAAGGTTCAGCACTTAGGCAGGAAGAACCAGCTGCACAAATATAAGGTCTGATGCAATAGCAAAAAAAAAGAAAAAAAAAAAAGGCTAATGCTATTTTAGGCTGTATCAACAGAAATATACAGTGGTACCTCGGGTTACATACGCTTCAGGTTACATACGCTTCAGGTTACACACTCCACTAACCCAGAAATAGTGCTTCAGGTTAAGAACTTTGCTTCAGGATAAGAATAGAAATTGGGCTCCGGCGGCGCGGCAGCAGCAGGAGGCCCCATAAACTAAAGTGGTGCTTCAGGTTAAGAACAGTTTCAGGTTAAGTACGGACCTCCGGAACGAATTAAGTACTTAACCCGAGGTACCACTGTAGTGTCCTGATTAAGGGATGCAAGAGTACCTCTTTATTCTGCCTTGGTCAGACCACACCTGGAATACTGTGTCCAGTTCTGGGCACTACAGTTAAAGAAGGATATTGACAAGCTAGAGCGTATTCAGAGGAGGGCAACCAATACAAGGTCTGGAAAACAAGCCTTCTGTGGAACGGTTGAGGAAATGGATATTATCCTGGAAAAGAGGAGACTGGAAGGAGATATGATAGCAATCTTCAAATATCTAAAGGGCTGTCACATGGAAGATGGATCAAACTTGTTTTCTCCTGCTCCTGAGAGTAGGACCCAAACAAATGGCTTCAAGTGACAAGAAAGGAGATTCTGACAAAACATCAGGAAGAACTTTCTGATTATAAGAGCTGTTTTTGACAGTGGAACAGTCTCCCTCCTAGAAAGTAAGTCATAAAGCAAAATGTGCATGCCCCCTTCAAAACATTTTTTATGATATAAGCCTGACTGGCTGCTCCTGCTTGTCAGTGTTTTAGCCAATGAGTGAAGTCAGAACTGTGATTGATGAGTGAGTTACTTGGAGACCAGGCCTTAGAAATCCTAAAGTATTTGAAACTCTTGAGCTTTATAATTCAGCAGCTTCATGTTTCAACTTCAAAAGGGGTCTGCACCATGAAAGTGCTGGTTTACAACAAATGAAAGGTTTCGGTTTTAGCACTTGCAGACTGAATTGAAACAAAGGATTTTAGTACATTTGTGTTAATTGGCTTAGCAGTGCTAGGATGTCTGTGCCATCAAGAACTGTTTTGTGAATAGCCACTATTAAGTATGTAATTATCACTGCCTGTACTTTTCTGCATTTAATTTCCCTCTGATCTCAATCTCCCCCACCACAAACAAACAAACAAACAAACAACCAAACAAACAAATATAAACCTATAACTCAGGCTGACACTTCATGAATCTGTTTAAGTGGACTATAGGCCACAAAACCTTATATCACATAATAAATGTGTTCATATTTAGGGTGCCACAAGACTTTGCTGTTTGTACTGTATTTAGGAGCATTTCAGGACTTTCATTTGCATAAACAAAAATTTTCTGACTCATCTGATCATTACTCTTTTGCAGGTGCAGTTATCTATAATAAAATGTGTATGTACGTAAAATAGCAGATTTAACAGGCCAAAGAATAATAGTTGCAGGGGGAATTAACAAGCAGTATACATACACATAACGAAAGCCATATTACATCTGATTATAAATTATGGGTGACTTATTGTGTCTTTCTAATTGCTCTTGTACATGCAAAATGCCAAACATGTATATATTTCTTTTCACTATGATGGAATCTCATTGCAATTTTCCATGTGCTGTATGGATATTTTTTTTGATGCAAACTGAGGTGGCACATTTAATTGGTGTGGAACCAAATCTACAAAACAACCTATAAATGGGCAATAACAGATAGAAAAAGGATTAAATTGTTGGCAGTTCAGTAAAGGGGTTAATAGAATTCCACAAGGGAAGTTATTTTTTTTCAGGCGAAGTGGATGCCTATGGCAGATAGTTGACCCTGTTATGAAGCACTATCTTTCTTTCTGTTGCCGAAGGAAATACAATTCTCAATCATTTTCTGCATCTGTATCATCTGAGTTGTACTAGCAGAGAGAGTGAAAGTAGCCACATTTCAGAACTTAGTTGTGTATGAAGTGTATTCCTCCCCCTCTTCTCAAATCATGCAAGTTTAATTTTTTTCAGTACATAGGCACACGCAAACAGATACTGACAAGGCTTGAGTGATTTGTGTTGCCAGTTGTCGTAAGTGTTATATAGGGTAATAGTCAAGTCATGGCCTTTGAAGTGAATCACACCATATGCCCCCAACTGTCCCAACAGGACAGAGACTTATCCTGCACCTGAAGGCAGCTGACGTATTTATAGCGCATGGGACAGGTCACATGGCACACTCCCTGCACATTTGATGTATGTGGTAACCGAGCGCCCAGCCCCTTGCCCCTCCCTCACCTGTCTTTGCTTCTCCGGCCAGAACAGGTTTCTGGAGCAAGGCTGGCAAGCCCGTTTACTTTTCCAGAAACAGGACAAAATAGACCTGGTAGGGTTGCCACCACTCCCTCAACCCAGGGCTACCAGAAGCCACAGCTCAAGGGAATCAGCTGTGCTCCTCTTTTACCTGCTAACCCCAAACTACAAGTTGTTTCCACAAGCTTGCAGGCAGAAATCCTTTGATAAAGCGCAACCAAGAAGTCTAGGCGTTGGAATTAGCCATTCCCCTGGATAGGCACACACAACACAAGAATATGTCTTTCTCAAGATTTATTTTAAAAACATAAAAAACATGCTAATAAGCAGGCACATCATTTGGTACAAGTACAGAAAAATAAAAACGTTGTAAATCATAGCTAGCTATATACTCACTTCTATACTCTAAGGCAAAGCTAGGATAGTTAGAGTCTTTCAGAAATCCACGTCCAAAGGTCTCAGAAAATCTTCAAGGCAAAAGCACAAAAGGACGAAAAGATGGCTGCTTTGGTGGACATGAAGCGGCTGATGCACTCTGTCTAATGGTAGGGCTGGACTGTTTTAGCAGAGGCAGCCAATTCTTTCTTGCATCAGTCCCAAATAAATCTCTCTCTTTCTCTCTCTCTGTGTCCCTATCTTTGCTGCTTGGGGATGCCTTGAATTGTTATAGTAAGAATATAGGAAACTAATTTATAAAGTAAAGGTAAAGGTACCCCTGCCCATACGGGCCAGTCTTGCCAGACTCTAGGGTTGTGCGCCCATCTCAAGAGGCCGGGGGCCAGCGCTGTCCGGAGACACTTCCGGGTCACGTGGCCAGCGTGACATCGCTGCTCTGGCGAGCCAGAGCCGCACACGGAAACGCCGTTTACCTTCCCGCTAGTAAGCGGTTCCTATTTATCTACTTGCACCCGGGAGTGCTTTCGAACTGCTAGGTTGGCAGGCGCTGGGACCGAACAACGGGAGCGCACCCCGCCGCGGGGATTCGAACCGCCGACCTTTCGATTGCCAAGCCCTAGGCGCTGAGGCTTTTACCCACAGCGCCACCCGCGTCCCTTTATACTAATTTATACTAGGCCCATTTTTCTTTCTACCTCAGTACTGTCTGCTCTGGCTGGCAGCAGCCCTCAGACAGAAACTTCCACATCACATGCTACCCGATGCTATTAAGTCCTCCTTTCTCTCAAATCGTGTCCTCCCTAAAAGAGGGCACGTGTTGCGGTGAGACCTGGAGACTGACCTCCTGTGTTGTGGGTGGGTAAGATTGGTCAGCCACAACACCTGACTGGTAGGTCCCTTGATGTTGGGTTCAATCTGGCCAATGGGGCACAGTCCAAACAGATCAAGGGACCTATATATACCAATGCATGTGACCCAGCGCTTCCTCTTTTGGCGCGTGCATTCAGAACACCCACCCACCTCTCCCTATTTTTAGGGCTTTTGCGTTTGACCTTGTTATGCCGTCTTGTGTCATCTGTTGTTGGGACAGGGGCACGGCAGGAATTTTCCCCACTTGGCTGATTGGCTGTTGCCATTTGGGTTTCGCCTGCCGTGTAGCAAATTGTCACAACTTGTAAGGTTGCAGATAGGCTCTGGTTCAGGTGATAGGGATGGGAGAACACTCTTCCCAACCCTATGTGAAGGGTATTCCGTTAAAGGAATCCAGGGACTCAAATGGTTTGGTCAACCCCTGAGAGCGGGTTGTGCCCGTGCCTGGGTCCAGGGGGACATCTGGGTGGTGGACATAGTCTGTTCCCAGCTTTCTGCTTATCCAGGTGTTCACCCTTGGCTGACCTATGATAGAGCTCTGGGTCAGCGCTACCTGCAAGGGTGCAGGGAGCTAGTCGAACCAGAGCCTATGCAACCACTCACTTTCTGTAATCAATAAAGTTGTGGCCTAAATTCTGCCAAAAGCCAAACTAAAATTTGAGTCTGAACATGCAACTGCCATCTTTTAACTACCATACCACCTGGGGGCAGGTATAGGAAGCAGCCTCTTTGCCTGAATTATTTCAATTCAAGCTAGTATTATTATGGCTGTATGAATAGATGTTTTCCATGCAAAGGCATTGAAATGCTGGAAGTAGCTATTTCATAAGGGAGGACAAGATGTAGCTATCTTACTATTTATTTATTTATTTATTTATTTACATTTACTTTCTTCCATTTATACCCTGCCTTTCTTCTAACATGGGACCCAAGGGAGCCTGCATAAGGTTCCCAGCTTGACTCCCATCCAGGCACGGACTAGACCCAGACCTGTTTAGCTTCATCAAGATGGTGACTTTGTGTACCTTCAGAACAGGGTTCATGTGAAAGAACATGGTAAGAGGGGTCATGAGACTGTGCAGGTTAAACACACAGTCTCTGCATCCATACAACATGTGAAGGGGCCTTATCCTTGCACCACATTTGCAGGGAAACCAAAATGCTTGTTTACAAAGCTATTGTACTACCAACTTTACTGTACGCTTGTGAAACATGGACCACATGTAAAGGCCATCTCCAACTCCTCAAAAGATTCCATCCACAGTGTCTCTGAAAATTTTTACATATCACTTTGGAAGAGAGGCAAACTAATGTCAGTGTACTGGAAGAAGCAAAGATCACCAATGTCTAAGCAATGATTCTTCAACATCAACTTCATTGGACTGGTCATGTTGTTTGGATGCCTGATTATCATCTTTGAAAGCAACTACTCTATTCCTTATGTCAGAATGGAAAGCGTTATGCCAGTGGACAACAAAAGAGGTTTAAAGATGCTCTCAAGGCAAATTTTAAAAAATGTCAACACTGACAATTGGGAAACACTGGCCTGCGAGTGCTTCAATTGGAGAATAGCCTCTACCAAAGGTGTCATGGACTTTGAAGAAGCATGAACTCAGGACGAAAGGGAGAAATGAGCTAAGAGGAAGGCATGTTTGGCAAATCCTCACCATGATCAACTCCTGACCGGAAACCTATGTCCCTTCTGTGGAAGGATGTGTGGATCCACCCTCCACAGATACCTACAAACACATTGTTAAGACCATATTCATGGAAGACAATCCTACTTGGCTACGAGTGATCCCCAAAGACAAATGCGAAATAAACCATTTTGAAAGCTTGTTTGTGCGTCTCCTCCCCTGCCCTCAGGGCAAGTTGGATCTTCAGAAGGCTCTCTTTCTGAATTTCCCCCTTCCTCTTCTCTCTCCCTTCAGGGCGAGATGGTTTTCCAGAAGCCATGTTCAACTAAGAGCCTTTAAAAAGTCTCATTAGTGCTTTTTTCAGCCTAAGCATCCCAAATATTATATATAATTTGAAGCTTCTTACAATTCAAGCACATCTGCTGTGT
Organism: Podarcis tiliguerta; assembly: GCF_965153285.1. Lineage (NCBI taxonomy): Eukaryota > Metazoa > Chordata > Lepidosauria > Squamata > Lacertidae > Podarcis > Podarcis tiliguerta. The sequence goes on along the minus strand of NC_139543.1, from coordinate 28,327,043 downwards.
TTTATTTTCATTGTTCCAGCTTATATGTACAAGAATGCAGCTCAACAGCTGTTGATTATACGGTGAAGTTTCTTGTTTGGAGCTCTTGTCATCAGATCATTCTGTGAACCAGGCTCTGGCTGGTTATATTTCGGTAGCTGGCACCAGGACACATTGTTTTTCGGTTTCTTGAATATCTGCCTTACAGCAGAGTTGACACTGTCCATCGTGAATTATTTGCAGTTGTGACATGTGCTCACTTTAGAAGGGAAAGAGGGGGGGAAGTTATTTTCGTCCATCTTCGGCACTATTGCTCAGCACTGTCACTGAGTTTTCGTGAGCTTCCATTTTTGATGTGCGGTTGGTATTTCAGGGTATGTGTGTCAGTCTTCACAAAAGCATACAACTCGGCTTCCTACTCATTCATGCATTTAGCAAGCCTGTTTACAGTCACTGGTTTTCTGAGCTGTTTCTTCTTCATTGCCATTTCTTTTCTTTTACCAGAAAGTAAAGTTTGAAAAAAGCGTGTGTGTGAATCATGACTATATGTGACCTGTCAGATTTTTCTGTGATGAGGTCACTAGTGTTGCTCTTACTTTAAAGATGGGGAAAGAAGGGAAAACAGACCTCATCTTTTTGGGAACTAGGCCAATGTTTCATTGCCCACCACCAACATGCAGCAAAATTTTTGCCCAAGTCCAATTTTAGTCTTGCTTAATTTTAAAGATGTATTGGTGGTGCTGCAGTGAGGGCGGATGACCTGTGATTTTGGATGCACAACCAAATGCAGATGCTCTTCATATACATATCAACTTTTATTCTGATGTGTTTTGGTATGTTTCCAAATGTGTACAGTGGTACCTTGGGTTACAAACACCTCGGGTTACAAACACTTTGGGTTACAAACTCCACTAACCCACACGCCAGCGGCAGCGGGAGGCCCCATTAGCTAAAGTGGTACTTCAGGTTAAGAACGGACCTCCGGAACAAATTAAGTTCGTAACCAGAGGTACCACTGTACCTTCATTCACATTAGACAAGTATAGGGGTTTGGGTCTGGGAGTGTTAGCCTAGTTGCCTTTGCAAAGGAGGCATGTTCCCTCTGGCCTCCTAGCACCAGTTAAACAGTTAAATTGTGTTTGCACAATTTGCTACAGTTGTCTGCTAGTATCTTCTTCTTACAAGTTACCAGTGCACACAAGCACATGTGCTGATTTTTCAATGATTAAAAAAACCTGCTGAGTTTAAGATCAGAGTTAAGGCTCTCTCATGGTCCACAAAGCTGGAAAACTGGAGGCTGACACTTAGGTTGCTTGTGCAGCAGTGATATTTTTCTAGAAAAAGAGGTGCTGGAACTCACCACGAACACATTCCTCATTCTCTTAGAATGGCAACGGCCCCCTTTTCACTAGCTGCAAGTTTCTGAACAGAATATGAAAGATTTTCCTTGTGAACATTGGCTTGCTAATGAGATGGGATGTTGCCCAAATGGCCTTGTACCAAGATTAATGTTTGCATTATTTTAATGGAGGTCATATATACTAACAAGATTGTCCACTAATGCGTAAATGGATCCTACAAATAAAAGTACAGCCTGAACTGTTGGCTCCCGTAATTCTGTTTATTGTTTCACAAAGCATATTTACATAGATTTCCTGGGATGGCCAAAATAAGGGACAATAAATAAGAAATTGCTGAAAATGTATTTATGAACCGATAGTGTTTCATGGGCATCTTGACTATTTGGTTTTCTTTGCTTTTCATGCGTGGCAGTAAACTACACATGATCTGCTGATTTGTTGAAGTATCACGGTCTGGGCATGTTAGTGAAGAGGAAAAACCTGTAATTTAATTCAGGGTGCAGCTATTTAAGGTGTTTAGGAATGGAATTTGTCAAGCCCTGATTCATTACTAGAAAGCTTATTTACAATCTGAATTCAGTTTGCTACTTAATCTTTGCAATTTTGCGATTTTAGTTTTCATTTTTGCTAATTTGCACAATAACTTGCTTGCTAAGGCTGTAGTTCTAATCCCATTAACCTGGGAGTAACCACCACTGAATTCAACGGCACTTGCTTTTGAGTAGACATGGCTAGGCTTGCACTCAAATGAAGCAGAGGGGCATAGGCTTGTGTTGGGTTCAATGAAACTTACTTGCAGGTAAGTGTGTGGCTGCAGTTTAATCAACCTGTTTGGATAGCTGTCATTATATATGGAAATACAACATGCATTGTCTAACACATGGTGGAAAGTATCCACCCCCTCAAGGTTATTCCCTAAAAGTGTGGAGTGTGCTTCTTTGTTTGTCTAACCAGTAGGCTAGGAAAGGAATATATATATATATATATATATATATATATATATATATATATATTGCTGAGTGTGATGCTGGGATAAGTGATTTGGCTGCAAAATTTATATGAGTCAATATTTCTGGACATGGGAATTAATGTAGGATTATGTACATAAAGGCAAGATGCAGTCTGTAACCTCATTTCAGTATAGTGAAACCCTCAACTGTGTAATGCTAGTTTTGCTGCAGATGAAGCATCATGCTTAATGTCTCATAGATTCGCCACGGTGTGTTAGACTCACCCAGCATCACACATCATAATATCACACAGATCTTGCCAGCAGAGCCGAAAGGAAAATTCTCTTTATGGTCACACCTTTAAAGGTCTGACACTTGCTTCACATTCATGGAAGGCAGCAAGGCAGGAGGATAACCAACAATAAGGACAGAGAAAACAGTGAGAAAACAAAAGCCGGGGGGAAAAGAAAAGAAGAAAAACTGGCCAAAGATAAAAAATCGAGACTCTGCTCCCCCACCCCCCACTTCCTACTTCAAAACAACAAAAAGAATCAATGTCCTTAGTGATGAGAGAAAAGAAAGAATTGGTATAATTTTGGTGTTTGAATGACCATCAGCCCCTGGAGATTGTTCACAATAATTTTCTAAGGGCCAGAACAAATGGGATAGGGCCATAATTCATGTGTTTGCTTCATTAGTATAAACGCTTGTTAAAATAAAATCTGCAATGATCATAGTGGCCGTATTCACTTGTAACTGTTCAAGTATCACTTGGATGAGTTTGAATCAGAATCTTCTGATATTTCGATGGACACCGATAACATTACAGTGCATTTTGCACTCTATCCAATGTGAGGTTCCGAGCGGCTTGCAATCCATCCAAGTTGGTAGCCATCACTGTGTGTTGTGGGGGCAAATCCCATAGTTTCACTATGTGCTGCATGGTGTTTGTCCATCCTGAATCCTCCAACATTCATTGGATGGCCCTGCGTTCTAGTGTTGGGGGGGGGGGAGATAAACCTTTCTCTGCCCACTTTCTCTACACCATGCCTAATGTTGTACACTTCTATCTCTTTGCCTCTTAAAAACCTTTCCTGCTGTAACCTTTCCATACAGGAGAGTTGCTCCATCCCACTGATCATTCTGGTTGCCTGATCTTACCTTTTCCAACTCTACAATATCCTTTTTGAGGGGAGGCAGCTAGAACTATATATAAATTATAAGCAACGACAATCTGCCCCAGCCTGATGCTTGATTGTTTATATCTACGACAGGCTGCAATAATTATTTTGGGATCTTTGGAGGGTGGGGTGGCTCTGCAAGAAGCAATTGGTAGGACATTTAAGATGAGGAGAAGAACTGTCGATGAAAAGGCCTGACATTCAGCTTATCCGCTGCATTATAGCTATTGCATCAGCAGATCAAGGTTTTCCTTCAAAGTTTCAGGGAGAATTACGACTCCAATCAATTTTTATAATATCCTTAGAGTCTTCTGTTACGTTCTTTCCCTGACAGCTCATATAGAATCTTATGGCGGATGCTTGTCTCTAAGGCCTAGAAGGGTATTTCATCTAAGGGTAGAACTCTGGGAACCAAGAGATATCCTGCTATAAGTCAAGTGAGACCGCAATCCCACATAAGCACTTTTTGGGAAGTCACTCCCATTGAAGACATGGAACTTAATTTCCAAATACCTATGTTTCGGAGGACGTGTGCAAAGAAACCAAAAAGTTGGTCTAGGAAAAAAGCCCAGGTTGAAATCAAGACATTATAGCTCATCTATGGACTCTGCCAAAACTAAACTATCTGAAACCTTCAGGCTGGTGTATAATTACTCCAGGACAACTTGTCCTTGCAACAAGCGCATTCAGTCAGCCAAATTCTTGAGACAGAAGCAAAAAGTGCATCTTCACCAAGCTAAGAAAAATGTCAGTTAGGCATATATTTTAGGAGTATTTTGGATTCTTAAAATAGCCTAGAAGTTCTGAGGGAATTGCCCTTTAAGAAGGTTTCTTCAAGAAGAGTAGTGTTGGTGCCAAAATTCACACTCCTCTGAATTTTTCAATGCAGTGCTTTGGAAAAGTAATGTCTGCAAAGCATGTATATGCTGGGGCATATACATATACTAGTGGGAGGGGGAAACTAATGCAAAAACGTTATATTAAAGGAAGCAATAGGAAAAAAAAGTGTATATCAGGATTCATATAAGGAGAAATTCACAATAAAATGCTGGTGAATTTTCACAATTAACGTTTTAAGAAAGGAGAGCGGAGTTATAACCTTCATTGCCCCGTGGTTTAATATTTGACTTGCCGAAAGCAATATTTCTCCCATTTGGCTACAGTACTGGAAATGAGTGCATGTGGGGGGAAATAAACAGGGTGAGTGTGCAAAGAGCTAAACTCATGCACCATAATAGGCCATTAAGGTAAAGGGATGCATACACTGGTATGTGTAACTTGGGGCATCTGCCCCTGCTTTTGTTGCTTGCCAACCCTGTCTACCCACCTACCAAACCCCTCACCCTCTTGCCAGCCCCGCTGTCTGGGACTGGGCAGAGGAGGAATGGTGGAGAACACCTCCCCAGCCTGACCCTTCCAGAGAAGAAGGAGACAGGGGTTACAACAGGGGTTTGAGGGAGGCCACAGCTCAGAGGCAGATGAGGGGAAAAGCTGGGAAGTAAAGGGAAAGAAGGAGGAGGAGGAAGAAGAAGCAGCACCAGAGGAGAGACAGCTGACACTCAGTGTCTTTAGAAAGCATTCCAGACACTCCTCTCCCAGAACCTGGCAGGCATTGAAAGTAGGGAAGCAGAGAGCTCAGAGGCAGAAAGCACAGATCAGCCACTGTAGGGATGGTGTATAATGGGAGACCATCCCTACAACACCATTACTCCAAGAGGATGCATTTCTAAGCCTCTATCTGTGAATATTGAATAAACGACATTGGTAAGAACTTTCTCTGTCTTATCCATTCCTGACAACCTACCGTGGGGGGTTGGATCCTCTGAAGCCTGACACCCGCTCCCTTTACACCTTGCCTACCCACCCCCACAACTCACTACAACCCCTCCCCTTTCAGAAGGTGCCCCCAACCCCACCTTCACAGATTGCCCCCAATTCCCCTTTCCCTCACAGCTTTCCCACCCCCTCAGAGCTCACTCTCAACCCCCATCTTCCTCATCTCCTCACAGCTTAGTCAGTGCCCCCTGCCCAAATCCCCAAAGACTTTTTCTTTTTTGTGGCTGAGTCATGAGCATTTGGGCAGGGTGTGTGTGTGTGAAGGGGATGAAGACCTTCTCCTTTTCATCCACCCCCTTGCCCTCACCACTGACAATGAGACAAGGGTGCCTGCTTTTAAAATACAGGATTTCTTCTCTCAGCTGAGGCAGCCGTAGTGGCTATGTGATGGGAGAGCAGGGTGAGACCTTCCCACCTGTTTGCACACTTACCCTACTAGTTCCACCCACCTGCTTGTAGCAACCTACTTCCTCATGCATGCACACTTAGTCGTCTGCCTGACAGCGGACGAGGGCAAATATAGTATGGAGAGAAATACCTTTTATCCGAGGTTTGTAACACAACTTATTTGCTTTCCTCTTTTCAGTGTAGTGATGACAGACCTTCACAATGCAATGCTCATCTTAAACCTATGGTAGTGAGAAAGGGTTTGTTTGTTTTTTAATGTCGCTTGAGAAGAAACAAAGGGAACATGTAAGCAAACACTAGTAACAAGAAATAAATCCCCTTTCAGTCAATTGGGTTCTTCTCTGCTGAAAAACAGTAAGCTATGCACATAATTAGACTTCGTTCTGCCACAATAAATCACTTTTCTGAACACATTGATGCACCCTGACACACTGTGCCCAAGTTAGCAAGCCTACCTCTAAATAAGGATCTGCTGAGTGGCTGACATGAACTTCTGATGCATTTCAAACAGAGACAGTGAGAATCCTTTAGCAAGCTTCCTTTCTGTTTTTAAAAGTCTCCCACAGAGTCTGACCGTTTATTTGGGCATGCCCCACACACCAGTAGGATTGTGTCTGTTGCAGGTATTCCCTGCTGCCTCTCACAGTTCATGGCACTTTTTATGTTCACATGTGAAGAGCTTGCACTAGATTCACATTATATATCTGGAATCTCTAAACATAGCCTTACATACGGGATCCTTTTTTAAAGATCTGATGGTTGCCTTATAAAAATAGAAAGGTGTAAACCTATTACAGAGTTATGTTCAATCTGTGTGGTGCACTAATAACCAGAAGGAATGGTGATTGCTCGGCTTTCACCTCAAAGATCGCAAAAGTTATTCCTATCCAGTACCCTTGCGTTGGATTCCCAATGCTGTGAGAGAACACTCTCATGGATGCAAAATTTAATTGATCAGGGGAGGTCTAGCCATACCACTCACCTACCACAAATATGAGGCTTCTTTGAATTTACTTAGGCAACCAGCCTTATCTGTGTGAAGTCCTTGGCCATGGCCAAACCCTGTAAAAGATGTTGCTTCTATCATATCAAATGGAAGATTTGGGTTGTGTTTTATGAATAGAGGCAAACAATGTTACATACTTCTGTAGGGGCTATCAAGAGAGAGATGCCATAATTCTATTTGGATCATACAGATGAGAACTATCTCCATTTCCCTATCCCACAAATGTGCTATTTTTTTCTAGAAAAAGGGGTGCCGGACACTCAACATGACTCAACATGAACATCTCCCTTGTTCTTTTATAATGGCAATTATGCCCACCTGAGAGGTGCCGGAACTGAATTCCAGTGAGTTCTGGCTGGAAAAAAAGAGCCCCGCTAATAGAATATGATCATTTCTTATGTAGCATAATGGAAAAAAATACTTTCAAGCCATGCTGCCCTCCAGATATTTTGGATGACATGTTGGCTGGGGCCAATCAATGGGAAGTGTGGTCTAAACATATGATAGGTACCAGATTGGGCTGTTTTAAGCAATTTCCCCAACGTAATTAGCCATCAGTGGAACCCAATATTTTCAGTGTCTGCAAAAAGAAGTGAGTCTGACAATTGATTAATTGGGGAATATGTGGACAGTGGAATATAGTTCTGAGGCAATGCCTGCATGTGGCATTGGTCTTAATAACTTTCTATTACACACACTTCCTGAAGCAGAAGGAAAACTAGGTTTGATTTATTTTTGATGGAGCTTCTCCCCACTAGAACTCTATTGCTTTCAAAACTGTTGCAGCTGAAGCACCTGAAGTGATTTTATTGCTGCTATAAACACATTAAATGATTTCAGGTGCCATAGACATTTTCATGTTTTGCTGTTTGATAAGTGAAGTCAGTTGTTAAGAAATGGCGCTGTGCTGTTTTTAACTTTTGACATACCCTGGAAAAAAAAATCAATATTCTGTGCCCACCGGAGTAACTGATGCTGTACAAATATCACAAAAGATGCAAAGATTAAGCTTTCTTCAGATCACTGTGACACTTTGCCAACCGTAACCTGGAAGCTGCTTCTTTTCCACATCTCTCCTATTCTGCTTCAGAACATATTTTGCAAACAACATGTGGTCAAATATCCTTGAAATTATACTTGCCTGCTTGGGAAAATGCTTCATTGTGGGTTCAGTGTTGCCAGTATCTAAATTTGAACCTTGTACTTCTCATTTCTGGGGAAAAAAAATTCTCCTAAGTTTAATAGTGGATTGTGGTGTATGATTTTTTTAGACTTTTCAGAGCAGAAAAACTAGGTCTGGTTTATTTTTGTTAGATCTTTTCCCTGCCAGAAGACTAAAACAAAGAGCCCATCTAACCTGACATTCTGCCTCTAATAGCCCTGGGATGCTGTCCTGAAGCTTTAATGCATTTTTGCTGTATGTTGAGAACCTATAATTGAGAAATAATAAAACCAAGGCAGGAAAAAGGCAAACATTGCAGAATTCACAAGGTCACTCATTATGGTTCTGCCATTCAGCTTTGAAAGTGGCTCCAACTCCAATTCCATCTGCTTTGAACATGGTTGTGCAACTTGGTATATATATTTCAGGGATGAGCCTCCAGGTGTTGCTGGACTACAACTCCCATTGGCTCCAGTCATCATGATAAGCGGTCAAGGATGATAGGTGTTGCTGTCAACATCTAGATGAATGTCAACACATTCCCCAACCTTGGCATACAGGATAAATGTGAATGATTCCAATCTAGAGTGACTTCCAGGCTCATAAGTACAGTATTTCCTCTCTGTGTATTACACGGAAGGAGTACTTACTCCAGCTTCCATGCTTCAATAGGTTCTGTTCTCAAGTCAATGCTCAGCAGAGAAAGGTAGGTTGATAAACAGCTTCCTTGTATGAGGAACGACATAGCCACCTTGCAAGCAATCCACTCACTCCTGCGTGCAAATTCAGAGATTAAACTGCACCAAACCAGTATGAGAGGGATACTGGACTGTTCCAATACAGTCCCCCTAAAGACACATTTAATATATCACAATATGGCGACTCTCCTTTAATTGCTTCTGTTGTTTTCTCCCACAACAGATGCTCAATTTGGTATTATTTTGATGCTCCATTGATCTGATTTCTTTGATTTGTCTCTGTTTTGATGTCTAATTACAATGTTTGGTTTAAATACATTTGGGCCTCCATGGTCCATTGTAATGAAGTTCAGTCAATTCAATCAAATGTTATTGTTCATGCAGACTGCTTTTGTAAATAAAAATAAAATCAGCAATCATTACATTTAATTACGATTGTAAAGTCGAAAGACCTGTTAGATGTCAAACAAAGGCATCAATAAAGCATTAGGGAGAAAAAAATCTCTCTCAGCACTCCCTGGGAGTGTTATTCATATAGATGTATTATTAACTTTGGATAAACTTTCATTTCTGGACTGTTATGAAAAGAATACTTTCCCTCTCTCTTTCTACTGCAACAAAAGGACATTGGCACTAGCACTCTTTGCAGAATGAGAAGACTCATTTGGGAAGTAAATGGGAGCTAGTTTCCTTGTATCAGTTTGACTGCCTTTCATCACAACCATTTCCAACCATTATGAGCCCTGATACCACAGCCTACCCAACCAATGGACTTCTCCAGCTTCATCTGATACTGTCCTGGTCCATTGCCATGCTGGCTTGGGCTGATGGGAGCTGGAGTCTAACAATATCCATTATCTATGTTTTTATTCCGCTGTAGATTGCTTTGAGATGTTTCATAGGAAGCAATTCATAAATGAAATAAAAAAGCGCAGTAGCAGCAACGGCATATGTAAGATTCCAGGTTGGAGAAGGCTTGGTTTATGGGACAGAAGAAAAATATTACTGCTGCGTGCCTTGCTTCACTAAGCTGTGTTTGCTGTTACCTGAGAGTCTTCAAATGAATTTGATCTTTAGGCACATTTCAATGGATGTGCAAATTCCCACACACCTCACCCTTATTTATTTAGTAATTTATCAATTTAAATCTTGTCCCACCCACTACAGGTATCTGACCAGTGGAAGGCTGCCCAGAAAGAAATACAGTCCTCAGGATAAAATATGGTTCCCTAAACCTGCTGCAGGCAAATTGCTCGTAATGACCTCATTTGTGCAACCTTCAAGTGACAGGTATCAGTCTTGTCTATTAAGATCTTGGTCTCTAGAATAGTTGCTACAATATAAGCAGTAGCTGGAATCAATTTCATTTCAACAATGCAGTGCTTAAAGTAATGTGGATTCTACAGTTCTCAACAGCATATAATTTCTAATTAAATGAATATAATATTTTTCATGAAAGTAATGACTTCAGGATTGGGCAAATTGCGAGAGCTTCAAGATTTGTGTTTATTTTATTAACGATGACTATATTAGGATGCTGCCATTGTCTGATTTATTTCAGTTGCATTGCGAGGCATTTTTTTTTTTTACCCGATTAGAGCGCTATATAGTGTTTGCTATTCAAATTTATACATATTATAGAAATTATAATGAAATATGTGCTTCATCTACTTTACTTGATAAAATTCTAATTTAATGTAAAAATTGTTTCAGTACAGTAAAAAAAGGCACACAGCAGCAAGTGTGTGTGTTGCAAATGTTGTAGTGGGAAGATAATGCAATTTCAATATCAAACAATTAATCATAGTAGTTCAATTAGATGCTGACATGCACCTAATTTACACATGCACAAAATGGAGCCTGATGCTTTATGCTGTATCCATATACAAATACGATAGTATGCAGAAAGTATGCAAAGGAAACTCTTGGGATCCAAACTCCAGTGACAATTTACATTAGCCTCATTTACCAGCCATGCTTAAGTTTCATTGCATTTCTTGAATGATGATATTTAGAGGAGCTTTGTTCATTATAAACAAGTAGGAGAGCAAGTGCTCTACACTGAGCCTTTTTTTTCCCCATTTCTGGTGTTTTTCTTTTTTTTTTTACTATGCCACATTTATATCCTGCATTTTCTATGAAGAGTTCAAGACAGCACTGCTATGTAGTGCCAGCCCTAACATTGGGCACAGTGAGATTGCCTTAGATGGCAGGTGCTGGTGAACAGTAAGTGGTGATGAGGTGTTGGGGGACAGAACTCTGTGTGGACTGCTGTGCACCTCCCAAGACAGCTTCTTCCTGTAGTGGCTGATGCTATCCTGTCATCAGTGATGAATGCCAGCCACGGAATAGGAGGAAGGATCATCTTGTCCTTTCCCCAGGCAATCAAATATCTTGGACTGGCTGTGTGCACCTAGTTCCTCCATTGTGGTCAGCACAGATGTTAAGGTGCAGGCTTAAACCCTGGTCTTGTTTTTTTAACACCTGTATAATCTGGGGAAGCGGGTGGCACTGTGGGTTAAACCACAGAACCTAGGACTTGCCGATCAGAAGGTCGGCGGTTCGAATCCCCGCAACGGGGTGAGCTCCCTTTGCTCGGTCCCTGCTCCTGCCAACCTAGCAGTTCGAAAGTACATCAAAGTGCAAGTAGATAAATAGGTACCGCTCTGGCGGGAAGGTAAACGGCGTTTCTGTGCGCTGCTCTGGTTCGCCAGAAGCGGCTTAATCATGCTGGTCACATGACCCAGAAGCTGTACACCGGCTCCCTTGGCCAGTAAAGTGAGATGAGCGCTGCAACCCCAGAGTTGGCCATGACTGGACCTAATGGTCAGGGGTCCCTTTAGCTTTTAATCTGGGTCTATCCACCCTTTTGATTTCTCACAGTGCTCCAGAGTGATGTTTGGTCGGGGATACTGTGAGTACATCAGTTGGCTGATGTTGCTTGGACTGCCAGCCAAAATAACGAAGGGAGGGGCAGGGCATGCATTGCAGTGAGCCTGGTGGAGTCCATGCATTGGTCCCAGGATGTCTGGTGCTCAGAGGCAGTTTTTGGGCAACAGAGCCAGTTCAGCCACACTGGGCACCACTACAATGATGTAGAACAGAGTGTGAGAGGTTGGGAGGGGATTTTAGAGTTGCACAGGGCACTGCTGAAATTTGAGAGCCTAAAGTCCGCCAGTGCTGGTGCCAGTTCTGGGGCAGGTGTTTGTGAGAAGAGAGCCTGGTGGAAGATGGTTAAGTTCTACACCATATCCAAGGCACAATAATGACTAAAGTGGGACACCTTGGGTGACATTCAACCATGTCAGTCCACTTGCTTCATGGACTTCTGCTTGTTCAATGGAGCTTCTCCATCTCCTCACCTGTGAACCCCCAAAATCTGCTCTGGAGCATTGAGGGATCCTCTGGAGTATAGAGAGGGCTGTGGGCAGGGGGAGAGGAAAGTTGTGTTTGTAGCGCAACATTGGCTAACACCCATAATTTATATTTTCTGTATCCCTTAATGATTGTCTAAACATTGAGCTGCCATGCAATATATCTGATAGAATTGGTTGATTTTTTTTAAATCACCAAAAGTCAGGTATAAGTTTATACCAGGGGAAAAATACAATTGTCTTGCTCTTACAACTGCTCTATGCTGGTGATAATGCACATTCCATTGTTTAAAAATGTATTTAAAAGAGGAATGGGTGCCTGGTGAACCAGGAGGAGACAGATAAGATAGTTGGAAATTAAGGAACTTGAAAGTCTTGTAGCAAACAAATATCCGTAGCCCTTTAGAATTAACTTTTAATTATCTAGCCAAGAGACAGGTACAAATCTATCCTTGAAGAGCCCATCACATGGCATTTTTCAAAGAAGGCTTATACAGTGGGAGGAATAAGATGTTTAAACAGATAAGGGTCTATTTTTCTAATGTGCATTGTAGTGGCTCATTCAGAGTGTGACCTTGATACAGTTCAATAACACCACTGTCATTTTTCTCACATTGGAGGCGGCCAATGCATTGTGCTAAAGGTACTTCTTTTTAGAAGGTATTATATGTGGAGCAGCACCTATGAGAATGTGGGCTTGCTCGTCCAACAGTAATTACAGAAAATTGCTTTGGACATGCCTGCTGTGTCAAGTCTGAAATGAGTTTTCAGGGTCAGATACACTGATATCAAGCTATTTTGCAAACCATAGGCTTTGTGAGTTTTAAGGTGGGGTGTGTGTGTGTGTGTGTGTGTGTGTGTATATATATATATATATTTGCTTTCGTAGATTTTCACGGGTACAGGAATGCAGGTTTTGGTGTCCTCGGGTGTCTTCCCGTGTAAAAGTTGGGGTGTCTAGGCGACGTTTCGACGAGGTCTCACTCGTCATCTTCAGGCTGGTGCTTTCGGCTTCTTGTTACTGGAACAGAGCAGGATCTCAGTGTTTGAGTTCATATAAATACTGTTGAGGAGGTGTGGTGTATAGCCTCCAATGTTCTGGGCAGAGAGGAGGTTCCCAGGCTAGTGTGCCTTTTCTTCTTTTGTTCCTTAATTACTTGAGGGATATCTTGAGTGATTTCTTGAGTGATTTCCTGAATCCCACTTAGGTGGGTCATTAGGTGTGGATTAGTTGCTAAAGCCTTCGTGTCTTGAACTCTTGAACTTTGTGAAGAGTTTTTCTGAGAAGATGGCTGTACTGCACTTGGTTGTGCTCTGGCTTGGCTTCGTGTATAGGGGCGAGCTGTGGTTTTGTGGCCTGTGCCAGCCAGATCTGTGTAGGGATTGCAGGGGGGTGCAGCATCCGGAGGTGCCACCCTGGTTTGGCTACTGGATGGTGTCTGTAATTTATCTGTGGAGAGGGTCTGGGTTTGGGTCTGGTGTGGTTGATTGGTGATGGCGTTCTGTGTGCCTCTGGATCTGGTGTCAGATTTTGTGGGGAGGGCTAATTTCCAGATGTCTGGCAAGCGGGATGTGTCGTCACGCTTGTTCATGTTGTGAGGGTGTTTCTCTATCTCGATGGCTTCCATGATTATTCTCTTGTGGTGATGTTCCATGTTAAAGAGCAATTTGGAATCTGCAAAATTAATTTCGTGTCCTGTTTCTTTCATGTGTTGGAAAAGAGAGGAAGTTTTTTCTTCTTTTTTGACGGCATTCTTGTGTTCTGCGATCCGTGCATTTATTCGTCTGTTTGTTTGTCCAATGTACGTGGCTGGGCAGACTTTGCAGGGTATTTCATAGACCCCTTGGTTTTCCAACTGAATTTTATCCTTGGGGTTTCTGAGGATATTGGCTATTTTTTGGTTGGTGCAAAAGGCTGTTTTGATATTGTGTTTATGGAGGATTTTGCTAATTTTATCTGTAGTGCCCTTGATATAAGGAAGGAGGGCTATGCCATTGTTTTCTTCTGTGTCTTGGTTTTTGGGGGGTGTTTCACCCCCCAAAAACCAAGACACAGAAGAAAACAATGGCATAGCCCTCCTTCCTTATATCAAGGGCACTACAGATAAAATTAGCAAAATCCTCCATAAACACAATATCAAAACAGCCTTTTGCACCAACCAAAAAATAGCCAATATCCTCAGAAACCCCAAGGATAAAATTCAGTTGGAAAACCAAGGGGTCTATGAAATACCCTGCAAAGTCTGCCCAGCCACGTACATTGGACAAACAAACAGACGAATAAATGCACGGATCGCAGAACACAAGAATGCCGTCAAAAAAGAAGAAAAAACTTCCTCTCTTTTCCAACACATGAAAGAAACAGGACACGAAATTAATTTTGCAGATTCCAAATTGCTCTTTAACATGGAACATCACCACAAGAGAATAATCATGGAAGCCATCGAGATAGAGAAACACCCTCACAACATGAACAAGCGTGACGACACATCCCGCTTGCCAGACATCTGGAAATTAGCCCTCCCCACAAAATCTGACACCAGATCCAGAGGCACACAGAACGCCATCACCAATCAACCACACCAGACCCAAACCCAGACCCTCTCCACAGATAAATTACAGACACCATCCAGTAGCCAAACCAGGGTGGCACCTCCGGATGCTGCACCCCCCTGCAATCCCTACACAGATCTGGCTGGCACAGGCCACAAAACCACAGCTCGCCCCTATACACGAAGCCAAGCCAGAGCACAACCAAGTGCAGTACAGCCATCTTCTCAGAAAAACTCTTCACAAAGTTCAAGAGTTCAAGACACGAAGGCTTTAGCAACTAATCCACACCTAATGACCCACCTAAGTGGGATTCAGGAAATCACTCAAGAAATCACTCAAGATATCCCTCAAGTAATTAAGGAACAAAAGAAGAAAAGGCACACTAGCCTGGGAACCTCCTCTCTGCCCAGAACATTGGAGGCTATACACCACACCTCCTCAACAGTATTTATATGAACTCAAACACTGAGATCCTGCTCTGTTCCAGTAACAAGAAGCCGAAAGCACCAGCCTGAAGATGACGAGTGAGACCTCGTCGAAACGTCGCCTAGACACCCCAACTTTTACACGGGAAGACACCCGAGGACACCAAAACCTGCATATATATATATATATATATATATATATATATATATATATATTGTCACTAGATAAATTGTAATTACACCTGTGCCTAAAGATGAAACCAGGTTAACTAAAAGCTTGGTCCTGGAAAGTGGTAGTGAGTTAACCCTTAAGTGAAATACAAATCCTCATAGCTGTGCAATGTCCAACCATTTAGGTCTTCACAGGTCAAAACATTGAACTATGCACAAGAGGCAAGGGAAGGCTAGTGTAAAGCATAGAGGTCTTGTCCAATGTGTTCTTAGGGGCCATTACCCAGCTAGTGTAGTTTCAGTTTATGGGCCTGGAATGTAACCATGGAATACCTAATCCTGTTGATGGAAGCTTTCACCGTTACTAGCGTTTTCTGAGACAGCCTTGGAGTATGTAATTGAGCCCCTATCTTACAAAGCCATGAGACTGTGGGCTAGAGATGATCTGAAATGGTATACTTTTTTTGTTATTGTAGAACCATCATTTTCCAGAAAGCTCACAACTTCATCTTTAATAATAATAATAATAATGTATGTATTATTTATACACCTCCCATCTGGCTGGGTTTCCCCAACCACTCTGGGCGGCTTCCAACAAAACACTAAAATACAATAACCTATTAAACATTAAAAGCTTCCCTAAACAGGGCTGCCTTTAGATGCCTTCTAAAAGTTTGGCAGTTATTTTTCTCTTTGACATCTGGTGGGAGGGCATTCCAGAGGGCGGGTGCCACTACCGAGAAGGCCCTCTGCCTGGTTCCCTGTAACTTGGCTTCTCGCAGCGAGGGAACTGCCAGAAGGCCCTCGGCGCTGGACCTCAGTGTCCTGGCAGAACGATGGAGGTGGAGACGCTCCTTCAGGTATACTGAACCGAGGCCGTTTAGGGCTTTAAAGGTGAAGTGCTGTTTCCTTCTCGGATGGTAATCACAGCTCAGGGTTGTGCAAAAGCCCTCATAGGCTGGCTTGTAAGACTCAAGGAAAATCTGCAGTCCCTCACAGGAGAAGCGCAGGGAAATTCCTCAGCACTGGGAACTTTGGGTGTTTGGAAGCATTTGGGACTTTGATGCAATTGTAATTAAGTGACCAGGAGACTGGGATGAAAGGCAGAGAAGCACTTCCAGTTTTCCTGAGATATATTTAGCTGCTTGAGACTGAAAATAAGATTTCCTCTCCAACATGAAAATGGAAACTTGGGAATATCCACGCCAGTTCTAGTGTGGACCCCCGCGTTAGCTTTCTTTACATTTTACATGCCCTGGGAACACTTTCCATAATGGCTTAGTTTATTATGTGTACCCCACTTTTCTGTTAGAACTTTGGATGCAGACAAAGCTAATGGAAAATGAGGAAAAGAGCACGTTTTGTTAAAGTCTGCATGTTTGTGCAGAAACTGATCTCCTGCCTGCTATTCAAGCGCTTGCAAGCAGTCTTTGATACCCATCTTTTGATAACCTTATCGTCCTGAACTGCTCATCACTGTTCTTGATCTCTGAGGTTGTTTGTAACTTTGCTTGGCTTGCTGTCATTGTTTTTGGGTATCGGAACGGTCTGTGTGCCCTGCATTGGCATTACACAGCAAACATACAGAATACAGAATACGCGGATTCTCTCCACTCCTGTATGCAACCAGAAGCGTGCACTGCCCACATCAGAAAAGAGAGGGATAAACAAATCTTTATCAGCATTGAGGAAAGATATAAAGTTTTTTTGCTTTTTTTAAAGAATCCAGGCTTTTGGCCAATAGTTTTATGAAGTTTCTACACTGCTTTCCATCTGCAGCATTGTATAGCATTATTTTAAATTGCTCTTGGGTATTTCTTTGTTGTGAGAGTCTTCCTGTGTTCCCTTTGGAGAGGAAGGGTGGATTGTAAATTTGAAATCATGAACAAGTAAGCCAATAAATGTTTATGAGAAAGTAAATGTCTCTGTTGTAGGATTTCAGCCTAGAAAATAAAAATATAATCTTGAGTAACTGGATCTGGAAAACTCAGGCAAATACGTCAAAAGATGACGGTCCGTTTCTGAGCAGAGGGATAAGGTAGGTACTTTACTAAAGTATGTACGCTATCCTCCTGCTCAGAGACAAACACTTCATCTTTTATAAACAACATTCATTGTTCTTCAAGTAAGCATTTCCTTGATATTATTAACTAATCAAGGCAAGGCTCACTTGAAGAACAATGAATGCAGTTTGTTTAGAAGTTGTGTGCCCTAGGGACAGGTGACTTACATTCGAATCAAAATCAGTTCTGACATTGTTGAACTGGAGATTGTCATTTTTGGCTCAACAGCAGATCCAATTGATATGCCCACTATGGGCTGAGCCTATACTGTAGAATAAGTACAGTGGTACCTCGGGTTACAAACGCTTCGGGTTACAAACTCCACTAACCTGGAAGTAGTTACCTCAGGTTGCGAATTTTGCCCCAGGATGGGAATGGAAATTGCATGGCAGCAGTGCCGCGGCAGCAGAAGGCGCCATTAGCGAAAGCGAGCTTCAGGTTAAGAATGGTTTCAGGTTAAGAACGGACCTCCAGAACAAATTAAGTACCACTGTATCCACATTCACTGAGCTGGTTGGGTAAGAACTGCAAACAGGCAAACAGTGAGTCCCATCCCTAGTTTGAACAATAACCAAACCAGCTTACAACAGGAATGGAGTACAGCATAGCTGTCAACGTTTTCCTTTTTAAAGGGAAATTGCCTTATTCTGAATAGGATTCCTGTCAAGAAAAGGGGAAAGTTGACCGCTATGGAGTACAGGTATGTGACTAATTACACACACACACACACACACACACACAGAGAGAGAGAGAGAGAGAGAGAGAGAGAGACAGACAGACAGACAGACAGACACACACCATATGCAATAACTACTTCATTTACTTTCCAGAGCAAGGAGGTTCATCAGCTCATCAGTTACCCTGCTGCTCAGGCAGATAATGTCATCAATACTGCTCCAAAAAAAATTCTGGAGCTATGCTCCTCTGTGTTCTTCCTCCATTCCATCACTGATGTTATCAAGGATAAGCTTGTAGCAGATGCAGAGTAAACAACTTTAAAAGAAGGTCACAAACTTTTGAGAAAGCCTGAATGTCTAAGTTATAATAATAGAATAACCATCTATATTATCTATCACACACACTGGCAGACCCCTTGTACTGGATTGAAAACTTGGCAAATTTTAGGGAAATCTTTGTTTTCCACGACACAGTTCTAACATCACTGCTCGATATTGAGAAGACGTAGTTGAAACAGAAGAGCCAAGTGTTTAATGGATAGCAAAGCACGTTTATGGGAGAAGTGTGGGAGAGATATCTTTCACAATATGTATAGCCAGAAACTGAACAATGGTTCTGTTTTTCTGCAGAAAAGTTTTCCTACCAGATTTGTCATTCAAAGCAGATAACAAAGTAGCTTAGGCTTCATAGGTCAGCCTGCTTGAGGGTCATCGTGACAGCAAGACATGACCTTGTTATATGGGAAGCATGTTTTAAATTTCAGATGTGTCTCATAGCTAGCAGGAGACAATAGCTGTTTTTTTTTATAATGTCATTAGATGCTTTTTCCAGTTTGCTCCATGTAGGGTAACTCACTACTGTGCTCTAATTGTGTCAACCTTCTTGACATTGTTCTCCTTCTTCCCCCAGAACCATTTTCCTCCTGCCTCCTGATACCACAGGTTTATACATTTTATTTTTTAAAAAAACAGCAACCAGGTGCCTGTTATTGTCAAAAAGTCAAGGCTGTGTTAGAACCTTTAGGAAATTCATTATGCTCCGTGTCCCTGGCAGGTTCTTCCAATACAAAAACATTAATATAAGTCAGGTTTGTGACTAGTCACCCAGAAATATCCTGAAAGAAGACATAATATCCCTGTAATCTTTATTTAGTGCTGGTTAGAGTTGTTTGTACTGGATCTTTGTTCAGGGTCGAGCTGTCAACAATAAATAAATAAATTACTCCACAGCTTGTAAATTGCCACAGTCGTCGGTGGATTTTGGAGCAAGAAAGCAAAGTGATGAATGGGTAGCCTCCAGAAGTTTATTCATAAATATTCCCTCCATTTTATTTAATGCGATCTCTGTTGACTCCATTAAAGGTACATTTACCTCTTCTGTAAAAAGCTCTTACATGGAAACAAGCCATAATGAAAAGCAGTCTGTTTGTCCAGTTTGTGTGAAGCTCTGGAATGCTTTGGTACAACTAATAGCATCTGTGAGAAAAAGGCCAAGATGCCCTAACCACATCCATGGTAAACTGAAATGCATACCCTCCACCGTTTCTCAGATGAAAATAGGGATGTCCCATTCCATAATGATAATTTTACTATTTATACCCCACACATCTTCCTGGGTTGCCCCAGCCACTCTGGATAGCTTCCAACATATATAAAAACACAATAATACATTAAACATGTTTAAAAAACTTCCCTATACAGGATTGCCTTCAGATGGCTTGGGGGGAGGGGTTGGATGATGTCATACCCTCCAACATTTCTCCAATGAAAAGAGGGACATCCTAAGGAAAAGTGGGACATTCTGGGATCAAATCAGAAACCGGGACGGCTTCTCTAAATCAGGGATGTCCCTGGAAAATAAGGACACTTGGATAGTCTGGGAATGTCAGGATTCAAGTAGATATAGTGCTTAAATTCTCCAAAAGTCTTCAACCTAGCCAGCTCAGATTTCTTCAGTTCTCCACTTTCATCAGAGAAGGTGGAAGAAATGCTTAATGTCTTTGTCTCAAGTGTGATTTTTATTCACTCACAACTGAGTGGACATCATGCCCACCCCCTCTGGCTGACCCACATTCCCTGTTCTTTCTTACATAACTCTCAAAAACTTTCTTGGATCTACCAGGATGGAAGCAGCCTCTCATTTGTTCATAGCTGAAGTGAAAAATAGAGAAAGTGCCAGTCCAGAGGACCATATATCTTAAATGACTCGTCTAATCATTTTGTAGTAAGTGCCTTTTTCTTTAGAGATTCAAGCCCGTAGTAGGAGCAATTTAAATGCCTTTCCTCACTTACAGTTTGGACTCACAGGGGAAATAAATTCTGTCTGGGTAAAGCCGCTCCTAATTGGGATGAAAGTTCTTGACAAAAATGCAGCAAACTCAGTGGCTGTGGTGCTTTCAAAAGCACAAGCCAAAAGTGCATGGCAGGGAGGTTGCTCAGTCCTTTAACTATATTAATTGACCTAGGAAACTAGTAAAATAGATGTGAAAGAAGGAAGTATGGCTTGCCTGTCTTAACCCAGAGGACCTGGCAAATGGCAGGCAGGCAAAATGAGCTAAAGTGGTTGAAATGACTCTTCCATATCACCGATTGCCTCAGGCTACCTTTGGTGTTAGTATCCATAGGTATTTTGTCCCTCTTCTCTGCTGTCAATTTAGTAGTACACCAAACCATTGGTGCAGTTAGATAATTTTGGACTCTAGATTCAATGAGAAGGGAATTGTAAAAGCTGACCTCTTGCACAGGTCCTATCAGTCCCCTAGCTATTGGCCAGGGATGCTGGAAGTTGTAATCCAACTATCTAGAGGGCATCAGGTTAGGGAAGGTAGCTTTGAACGTAGGTATAAAATTCACAGTGTGGTCAGCCAGCCGTCTTCCATTGGAGGGCATCACTGCTCATTCTGCTGGGTAAAGGCCCTGGACTTCTGCCCCCAGAGTCTTGCCCTGATGGAATCACTGGTCTGATTTGATTATCAGGGATTTATGAAATTAATGGTCTTGGCAAATTAACTTTCCCCCTCCAACTAATGGTGGAAATCACCACAGCCTAAGCTCAGGTTCACGCCTCACCTTGGATCACGGCTCTGCAGCATCTTGTAAGGGACTCTGAGATGGGGACTAGAGCCACTGAATGGGTTGTAACACTCAGTCACAGTGGCTGTTTACTGGTCCTGGAGCTGTGAATAATAACACAATGCAGTTGGACCCCACTAGACCTTGTCCTAAGGAGAGTTCACAGCAAGTACAACAGAGCACAACCCCCCTGTTGAAATTAATGGGGTTTGCACATAGCAAAGATGGGTTGCAGGCTGTGAGGTATGGGGGCAATATTGGCTAAGATAACATGAAAATCTGTAGGTTTGCATTAATATGGGCTGGTGTGAATTGGACGTATGTGTCATATTGATTTGCATTTTATGTTTGCTTTGGATCGTTGCTTTGGTTGGTATCTACATCTGGTTTCTGAATGACTGTTAACCCAGCTATTGCGGAATGAAGCTAATCTTATAGAAAATATTCTCACTAGCGATAATTGATATTCATGGGTCCTATTGACCAAACATATCCATGAACAGTGGAAATTGGGCAGCAACTGCTTTTTCTGACCCTCCCCACCATGTTTTCATTAGAAGCTGTGAACAGAACCTATGCCCATGCAGTTGTTCATATGCTATCTCTGGATGATGAAGAGAATGCAAGATATTCCAGTTATGGGCACCGTGTATATGCATGTAGGCTCTGATTGAAATTCCTGATGAGAGTTTGGAGTTTGCTGGTGGAATAAGGTCATGGTGCTATTTCAAACTGCTTTTGAAATGAAACAGCTCACAGGGATCACTTTCACTTCACTGGGAAATTTAGCCTGTTGTGTAGGTGACTAGATTATTTGCTAGGCTATCTGTAGAATTTTGTTGTAATATAGGGCTTATTTGGTGACCATGCATGAATTCTAGATAATTATATCTCAGCATGTACTAGTAAGTCTTGAACGGATGCTAGAATGGCAACTGACAACAGAATGAGAAAAAACACACAGCCAGAAATGGATGTGCACCCTGACAGATTAAAAATTAGGCTGCGTGTTGCATTAGAACATCATGCTTAAGCAGCGGTATTCAGAACACATTTTGGAAGGCACTCATAGAGTTTATGCCAACAGTTTTGTGGAAAAGTTGGGCTAATATTGTCACTGAAGGTCCAAATGACTGAGGCTGCATTCACACTGCAGTTTATTCTGTTTCCCTAATGTTTCCCTAACTGTTAATTTTCACGTTATATTCAAGCTTTCATACAATGTAAATGCCACTTTTGGAAAACAAATGGAATATAGCAAAAACTTAGCACTCGTTTCTGTGCAATTTGCTGCTGGAAAAAGGCTGTTTGCATGCCTGGAAACTCAGAAAATCATGGGAGTTTTGTGTAGGGCTGTGTGTAGGGCTTAAGTGCCCATTAGATAAATAGGAAACGCTCCGGAGGGAAGATAAACGGCGTTTCCACGAGCTGCTCTGGTTCGCCAGAAGCGGCTTAGTCATGCTGGCCACATGACCCGGAAGCTGTACGCCAGCTCCCTCTGCCAGTAAATCAAGATGAGCGCCACAACCCCAGAGTCATTCACAACTGGACCTAATGGTCAGGGGTCCCTTTACCTTTACAGCTTACTGTTGCTGTCAAACCTGTTCCATGAGATGTCCACAGAAAAGGCTGTCAGCCACAAAGTGAACAAGCACCTTGATCCAGCCACCCTTTGCCTCACTCCCCCAGCAGCATCCTGCAGAGTATGGAGTCCCACTCCCCCCCCCCCCGCCCCACCACCATACTGTAAGGAGATACTTCCAGGATTCTGCTGGTGATGCTCCTCAAATGGCTTTACTCTGCTGTTGAACAGAAGGGATTATTATAATGGTAGTGCTTTGGGCACAATTTCCAGCTTTCATGCTGATGTATCAACCGCTGTGAATGAAATTTAGTGCAACATGGTGGTGTATTAGAATCATAGAATTGTAGAGTTGGAAGGGACCCTGAGGGTCGTCTAGTCCAGGCATAGGCAAACTCAGCCCTCCAGATGTTTTGAGACTACAGTTCCCATCATCCCTGACCACTGGTCCTGTTAGCTAGGGATGATGGGAGTTGTAGTCCCAAAACATCTGGAGGGCCGAGTTTGCCTATGCATGGTCTAGTCCATTGTTGTGGTGGTGGTTAAAATTTCCCATTTCTGTGCAATTTGCTTCTGGAAAAAAGCAAATATCAGAATACCACAACATAAAAATTCAAAAGGAAAACACAAATTACATAATAAAACAAAAACAAACACAGCCAATAACCTCTCCTCCCACATATACCTTTAAAAGGCATAGTCAAAGGCCT
The DNA here is from genome assembly GCF_965153285.1 of Podarcis tiliguerta. NCBI lineage: Eukaryota > Metazoa > Chordata > Lepidosauria > Squamata > Lacertidae > Podarcis > Podarcis tiliguerta. The sequence continues at coordinate 28,303,835 of NC_139543.1, read as the reverse complement.
GGTTATAGAGAAAATTTTCTACCTGACACCTGAATATATGTCACGAAGGCACCAGGTGAGCCTCCCTGGAGAGAACATTCCACAAATGGGGAGCCACCACAGAAGAGGTCCATTCTTGTGTTGCCACCCTCCAGACCTTTCATGGAGGAGGCACACAAAGAAGGGCCTCAGATGATTATTGCTGGGTCTGAGTCGGTTCATATGGGGGAGAGGGAGTCCTTGAGGTATTGCGGTCCCCAATGCTTTATAGATCAAAACTAGGACTTTGAATTGTGCCCAGAAACTAATTGGCCATCAGTGCATTCAGGCCAGAATCTTGCCCTGGTGAGCAACCTAGCCGCTGAATTCTGCACCAGCTGAAGTTTCTGAACCATCTTCAGAGGCAGCCCTATGTATAACATGTTGCAATAATCTAACTTAGAGGCTACTAGTGAAGTCAAGCTATCCCTGGCCAGAAAGGGTGCAGCTGAGCCACCAGCTGAAGCTGATTGGGAGGCACTCTCCGCCACAGAGGCCACCTGATACATGCCTCAAGTGACAGTAAAGGGTCCTTTAAGCTATGTACCTGCTCCTTCAGAGGGAGCATAGCCCCATCAAGAGCAGGCAACCTCCCATCCATCCAGTCTAGGAAACCATCCACTAACAGTGCCTCAGTTCAGCCGCCTCAGCTTTTGTAGCTGGAGTCAGTCAGGGCCCAGGTGGAAAAGGCCTGCAAGGTCCCCAAGGAACAGGTCCCCCAGGACTTACAGCTAAGATGGACTGCAGTCTGAAAGGAACATTAGAAAATGTGACAGAGTACTAATAACCAGTAAAAGTAATGGAATAAACCTCACTTGTGAATGCAGCCTAAATAAGCTATTTCTTTCCCAAGTTCAAGTGGTGTACAAGCAAGAGAATCCTGTCTCAAAACCACCTTGCCTTTCTGCCTCTCCGTGGCTTTCGCGAAACCAGGGTGGGTTCCATCCAGAAATGTGCCGTCACTTGACATTATGTTTGCGACTCAATATAGATGGAATAGTCCGAGGCATATGGGTTTTTCTCCAAACACCTTTAAACTTAAAAAGGTAAAATTAAAAGGACTTGACAGCCGTGACATAAATTGATATCTTAAAAAATTATTCAATATTACACTTGCGTGCCTTTATTGTATTGAAGAGAATATTGATATTCGCGTCAACATGCCTGATGCTTGAATGCATCACTTAAATGAAGGTGGGAACAGACTTAAGCAAATGAAATAAACATGGAAAGAAGGAAGTATTGACACTTCAGTTGATAGCATTAATGCTGTTATCGGTGGTTTTGGGAAATGCTTGCAATGAGTGATTGGGGAGAAAAACAGGCTTTGGTTCTATAACCCTCTTCAAGTATTCATACTAATGAAAGGATCTAAGCTCTCCACATGGTTTAGAACCCTGATTACACATGGTTCTACACATAGGAAGGGCAGCCACACCATTACAAACCTTTGCTCATCAGCACATGGCTGGTTGGGGCAGGATAGTGTGGATATAACAGATGGGTAGGGGCCAGTGAAGGATGTGGGTGGCGCTGTGGGTTAAACCACAGAGCCTAGGACTTGCTGATCAGAAGGTCAGTGGTTCGAATCCCCGCGACGGGGTGAGCTCCCGTTGCTCGGTCCCTGCTCCTGCCAACCTAGCAGTTCAAAAGCATGTCAAAGTGCAAGTAGATAAATAGGTACCGCTCTGGCGGGAAGGTAAACGGCATTTCCGTGCGCTGCTCTGGTTCACCAGAAGTGGCTTAGTCATGCTGGCCACATGACCCAGAAGCTGTACGCCGGCTCCATCAGCCAATAAAGTGAGATGAGCGCTGCAACCCCAGAGTTGGTCACGACTGGACCTAATGGTCAGGGGTCCTTTACCTTTACCTTTAGGGGCCAGTGAACACAGCCCCTTTCTCCTCACAGCACCTCAAGAGGGCTTGAGTGAACTGTCGTGCCCACCAGGCTCATGCAGAGCTTGTCTGAGACTCTCTTGGGTTGCTCCCCACCAAGCGTGCCTCTTCCCCCTCATCTGACAGCAACAGCCACCCCAGTCCTGAACTAGTTCAGATTGCAGGACCCATGGCACAGAACAGGGATGGGGAACCCATGGATCTTCAAGCAATGTTGGACTCCAAATCCTATCAACCCCAGCCATCCCTGGGAATGATGGAAATTGCATGTCAACACCCAAAGGGCCACAGTTCCCCTACTGCTTCAATGGATGGTTGCAACTTGTTCCTAATTGTGATTTGATAGCTCTTCTCTCACCAGATGTGTCGCTTTGCACAAGAAAATCCAGCTAAGCTCACTGGAATAGTAATAACAACTTGTGGTTTGATAAAATCACAGACTGGGAGGTCAAACAGCTTGGTTCCAAGCTATAGATAAGATCACAAGAAACAAAATATCTGGTAAAACAAATGGAACCTACTCAAGGATTCCAAAAGATTTAGCAAACCTACGAGCTAAGCAGATATACAAGCCTGATAATGAAAGCAATGCAGATTCCTGCCATAAAAGTGGGCCATAGCACTGCCAAATCTTATTGCTAAATTACATTAAGTATATTATCATAATCCTCCTTAGAAAATTTGGGAAGAAATAGAACATCGTGTCTTAAAGCAAAATGATACTGTCATATCAGCCGTCAGCTATCTCTGAATACTGACTTAAGAAAAGTCTGTTGTGAGCCAAAATGTTTAACTGATACCTTTGGGGGGTTTGCCATATGCTCTGGCATGCTTAAGTACAGATCTATGTGACTGCCACAATTTAGATTAAGTAGTTCTAAGAGAGGGAATGGTTTGGGCAAATTGCAATTTCTTGTTATTCACAATTCACTGGGTTCCACTGTCAACTTGATAATATCTTGAAACATATCAGACTTGAAATAAGGAGAATAGAGGAGCAATTTATCAAAACTCTGTGTAAGTTAGAAAAACAGAGTAAAGTATAAAAGAAATAATATTGCAGTTAAGACTGCTCACACTTATCTTCACATTCCCTTCTCCCCTCCATTACAGGAACATGAGAAACTGCCTTAGACGGAGTCAGACCACTTGTCTAACTAGGTCAGTATTGTCTACACTGACTGGTCCTTCAGGATTTCAGAGAAAGGTATTCCTAGCCCTACCTAGAGATGCCAGGATTGAACCTGAGACCTGCATGCAGAGCAATTGCGGTACTGCTAAACAACCAAAACCAAAGCATTTCAAAACCAAGGTGCGCTTTCCCATAGAAAGTAATGCAAAACAGATTAATCCGTTCCAGACTTTTAAAAACAACCCCTAAAACAGCAATTTAACATGAATTTTACTATCTAACGAGACCATTGATCCATAAAATGAAAGCAATACAGAGTGTACTGCAGCCACACAATCAATCAACCAGTAGCTGAACTGGGTTCCACACAGTCACAAAAACAAAAGAGCTGCAAAAACGAAACGCAAAATAAATAGCAATAACAGACAGCCCTCAGCGTAACACTCAAAACGGAAGTGTGGCACTCAAATCGGAAGTGCAACACTCAAAATGGAGCACATTCGGCTTCCGAAAAAAGTTCACAAACAGGAACACTGACTTCCGGGTTTACAGTGTTTGGGTTCCAAGTTCCAAGGTGTTTGAGAACCAAGGTACCACTGTATATCATCTCAGTGGGATTTGATTCAAGCTTGATGGTCATGAACAGTGGCAAGAGCCAGTGTGGTGTAGTGGTTAAGAGCGGTAGTCTCGTAATCTGGGGAACCGGGTTCGCTTCCCCGCTCCTCCACATGCAGCTGCTGGGTGACCTTGGGCCAGTCGCACTTCTCTGAAGTCTCTCAGCCCCACTCACCTCACAGAGTGTTTGTTGTGGGGGAGGAAGGGAAAGGAGAATGTTAGCCGCTTTGAGACTCCTTAAAGGGAGTGAAAGGCAGGATATCAAATCCAAACTCCTCCTCCTCTTCTTCTTCTTCTTCTTCTTCTTCTTCTTCTTCTTCTTCTTCTTCTGTGCTATTTTTCTGGAAGAAAAGGTGCCGGAACTCACCATGAACACCTCCCTTGTTCTCTTATAATGGCAATGGCACTCACCTGAGAGGTTCTGGAACTGAGTTCTGATGAGTTCAGGTTGAAAAAAAGCCCTGAAACTCACTTAGGGTGCAACCAAAAATTATATCTGTTATGCATTTTGGCCTTGTATAGCTGATGGTTTCATAAACAGCACAGATTTTTTTTGGGGGGGGTGTGTGTGTAGATCATGATTGTGGGATGGGGGGGGGGATAGAGATTGAAATCCTTTGTTCCTGGCGTGGTTTCATCCTAACACTCCTCCTGAACTTAGTGCAAGTAGCAGCTGTTCCATCTCAGACCAGTGGACGGAACCAGAATACAGTGGAACCTCTACTCATTACCACAATCCGTTCAGGAGGCCCGTCCTTATGGCGAAATGGGTCAGTCGCTGGTGGAAGTGCCATTGTGTGCAGGTGCATTCGACAGCAGCTCGCTTCTGTGCATGTGCAGACGGCGGCAGTCGCTTCTGTGCATGTGCGAATCACGGCAAATCTGGTGTTTACTTCCGGGTTTGGCACGGTCGTGACTTGGAAAGGGCCTAAGTAGAGCAGGACGTAAGTAGAGGTTCTACTGTAATAATAATAATAATAATAATAATAATAATAATAATAATAATTTATTTATACCCCGCTCATCTGGCTGGGTTTCCCCAGCCACTCTGGGCGGCTCCCAACCGAATATTAAAAACACGATAAAACATCAAACCTTAAAAACTTCCCTAAACAGGGCTGCCTTCAGATGTCTTCTAAAAGTCAGATAGTTGTTTATTTCCTTGATAGGAGGGCGTTCAACATGGAGGGCGCCACTACCGAGAAGGCCCTCTGCCTGGTTCCCTCCTTGCTATGAATGTTCTTTCTGATATTCCTGACACTAAAACGTGCATCTTTCCCATCTTCCTGGACAGAGCACATGCCCAGTGAGGGCTAGTGATGTGGGTCATGTTCCAGATATGGATGAAACTAAGCAGCTATGTAAATGCAGTATGCATGTTAGAAAAGCATCTATAGCTAAGGAGCAGTGGGTAAGCTAGAATTGTCTGCTCTGCAAAAGAGCAAAAAACGAGTGGTTTTTGATAGGAGTGTAGAATGTAGCACCCATAAAGTTTCAGCAGGATACTGAAAATCAAACACTACCGGACTGATGAGTATATAGGACAGGAGGAGAAATAAAGCAAGAGATGTCTGGGAAATAAAAGGGAAACATAAAAACTTCTGGAGCTTTTGTCCCGAAGGAAAATATAGGCTTGGCTGAGTTTACAGCTGATCTGGGTGTAAAAGCTTTATTAACTTAACAACAACAAAAAGGTTCTAAAATGTGTATAGTGTTTTTCTTTTTCTTTTTTTAAAGGAGAAAAAAGTTTTATTGGAAGAATTACTTTAATAGTCCCCCAAGGCAAGCTCTAGTCGTTGCTCAACATAAACAAGTGATGAGTCTTAGATGCTGAAAGAGTAACAAGCGAAGTATGTAATTCATCTTCTCCTGCAATTAAAATTGTTCATGTGTAAGTTGGGATTTGTGTGCAAGGATACATGTGGGTACTTTTCGTTTTTAACTTCCAATACATTTTCTGGTACGAAGCTTCAGCAGGATAGATAAAATCTCCAAACACGTAACTTCCAAGATAGTGTTTTGCATCAATGTAGAATCCACATGATGAAACATATGCTCCACATTGTCCACCAAGAAACAGTGTTACATGAAGTAGCATCACTCCACAGGGATTCCAGGAAACAGAGTGGGCCTATAGCAGGCACAGACAAACTCGGCCCTCCAGATGTTTTGGGACTACAACTCTCACCACCCGTAGCTAACAGGATCAGTGGCCAGGGATGATGGGACTTGTAGTCCCAAACCATTTGGAGGGCTGAGTTTGCCTATGCCTGGCCTATGGTGAGACTATGGAAAGGAGGTAGGTTGGATGGTTGAAGACAGACGGGAGCTAGTGGGATGTTGCTCCATTTGCCCTAATAGCAATTATTCCAGATGTTTTGCATGCTTACTGCAGGTGATGGGAAATGTAGTTCAAAACATCTGGAATATACCAGTTTGGGGAAGTCTAATATAAATACTCGGTGACCCTATGCTATGGAATCTTTGGTTCTGCGAGGGTATTCAAATTTAACTATTTAACTATTTAACTATTTAACTGCGTTCTTCATGTCTCTCCACAATGTAACTATTTGACCCTATTATGTATAGGGATGGATATTATCAGCTGTTTTCTATTGCTTGGAGCTTGGGATAAGAATGGTGGGAAAATTTGGTTCCATTGGCTTCTTAATGAAAACTTATCTTATTCATGCTTCCCTGAACAATGGATGAACCCAAACTCAGCCATCCTTCAAAAATTCGCACTTCTCTGAACTTTGCGATGCTGTTCTCTAACAAACCAACATGTGCAAAATGCATATATTATGGGAAATCATGCAGATAGAACAACAAACATGTGTATATCAGGCAAAACAGCATGCAAAATTGTCTAAGGAAATTTATAATTCATGCCAAAATGCCGACAAATTTTGATGAGAATTTCTTTTAAAGATGTAAACTGATGCAGAAATGTGGCAAATTGACAGTTTGGTTGGTTGTTGTGGTTTTTTTGCTGGTGTATAGAAAACCAAACAGGTATTGCGCATTGGGTGGAGACATCTACATCCCCTCTTTGGTGTTTACAGCAATGTGAAAATACAACTTGAAGCACAAGAAGGGGGGAAATGACCTCTCTGTGCATGAAGCAGTTAATGCGTACATGCCCCAACAAATTTATCCATCCCTAGACTGGTGGCCTATTTTGGTCACATGGGGAAAAGCTTAGCTTAAATCCAACTAGGGGGATTATCTAAGCAGAAGTAAGCTTCTCTGCGTGTTTGACCATCTAGCTGCAGATTCTGTTCACCGTACCCCTTTCTGATCCAAAATCTGGGTCTGCCTTCAAAAATATTAAATTTAATCTTATTTTGGAGGTGAAGGTAAGGGCTTTGATTAAGTCCCACCGAGTTCCTTTTCCCCGCCAAACAGCAGATCGGTGGGACTTCAGCTCTTTCTGAAAGGGCTCTGAACAAGTAACTTCAGTTGCACTATGCAGATTCCTTTACACTTGTGTAATAGGGTGGTAGTCAAGGCTTCTGCTCAACATAGACCTATTGAAGTTAATGAACAATTGAGATCAATTAATTTTAATGGGTCTACTCTGAGTAAGATTTAGTTGACCAATAATTTTGAAACACCATGGTTTTGCCTAAGTATTAAATGTCGAAACTGCAACAGATTTACATTGTACTTCAAATGCAGCCCGTTTTCTTCTGTGTTGCTTAACGTTCCTGAGCTAATGATTTGTAAGTAGGAAGTTTTGCAGCCTTTCTCATTTTATTTGCGTAACTGCTTTTTAAAATTTGGAATGCGGTAAGAATCAGCTGTGCTGCAACAAAGGTATGCTTAACTTATAAGAGTAACAAAATCATTAATTCTCTTCACACTATCTTGGCAGGGTGCACAAAAATTGCAGACATTTGCTGTCCAATAATTTAAGAAATTAAGTGGTATTGAGAGAGCTGAAGGAAATGCACAAATGTTGCTTTATTTTCACCCGGTGACACCACAGTTTGATTTTTGAAATCTTGCCCTGGGTAATTAGCAGAGTTTAGTCCACCCTGCTATAATCTGTAGTCAATTAATACTCCCTATAATTTACTCGCCCTTGTTCCAATCTTTCATTTTATATTTTAACAATCGGCAATCCTCCTGTAACCTCAGATATGGGTTTTCAGTTATGAAATAAATATGTGTGAATTTTATACTCTCCCCCTCAGCTCTTAAATCTGAAGTAGAGTTGAATCTAGCTAGCTGCATCAACACCCACCCCCAAAACAAGGTGCTATTCAACATCAGTCAAGTAGACTTCTGCTCAATGAGACTTTCCCTTCATTTCCTGCTCCTTGCAGCCGCCACCCTCCCCAAACTATTCCCATAAACCTCCAGGATAAAGTTGGGAGGCGCCAGTCTATTCAGCTGGCAGGTGAACATCATTGGATGTCACCCAAGACTAGGGAGGAAAAGACCTGTCAATCTGGGTTCTCTTCAATCTTAAATTCAGTTCTCCACATTTTGGAGCAATTTGTGAAATTCTTTCTTTCTTTAAAAAATAATAATCTTAACCTTGCACTATATCTGCCAAGGAATCTGAAAGACCCTTGTATCCTGACTAACTAACAGCTAATCTGGCCAGCATGATGTAGAGGGTGGTTGGGGAAACCCAAATAGCCCAAGGCCAATCAGAATCTTATGGAAAGAAATTCCTACTTGCCTCTAAATTTGTTTGGGGATTGGAAAAACTCACACTGAACCAGGTGGGTGGGGAGCATGTTGGCTTGAAAACACAACGGAGGGGCAGGAGGCAGAGCTGTGAAATATATAGCCAGTTCTGAGAAATGTTCCCTATGGGCAAAGGAAGCTTTGTAGATAGGCATCAAACTGATGCCATCTCCTGGAGGGCTGGGTGAAAATGTAATTTCCCTGGCCTCCCGTTGTGTTTTAGGAGTGGAATGAGCAGTAGTGTGGTGATTTCACAGAGAATATTAAATTAGAGAATACCCAGCGCACCTCTATACCAAATATACAGTTCTTTTAAATTTTGGAAGATATTAACTGTACAAAGTCAGGGTACCAAAGGTTAGAGTTTCATACTGACTTTTCATTTGTAAGAAGGAGTTATAATTTCTGGTCATCTTTTAGAAGTGCTGAATTTCACAGCTTGTAGTCAACTGCTCCCCTACCATGTGAAAACTATTATAGAATTACCTCTCTCTATATTTTATTTTAAATTTATCAGGCTTGTTGTTTTCTTAAACATATCTTTGTTTTAGAAATGTCAGCCTCTCCCAAGTCACAACGCTTTCAAGGTTATACACTATTAAAAGCAGAGAGGGGTAAATTTTCAAAGTGGTGTGTGGGAGGTATTAAAACAAATCCTGTTATACATGAACAGATTCCCTTTTAATGCTTTGAAAATATATCCTTTCATATAAAAATACCTCTATACACACACACACACACACACACACACACGTTTCTTACGTTCTTTGTTTCTTTTTGAAAAATGCCTAAAATATATTTAATTAACCTTTGAGCAAGAAACATCAGAAACTTTGCGATTGCTTTTGAGCTTTGCATTCAGTTTGTGATCAAGCTTAAGATATTATGCGTATTGCAAACATTCTATTGTATACATCCCAACTCAAGAATAAGACCCACTTTTCGTGATACAGAGGGGAGATGTGTGGAAACCACACAGAAGTTTCACTACTCATTTCTGTTTTCCTTGAAATACCTGAAACTCAGTAGTAACTTAGAGATGTGTGGACCTCTTTGGCAATTTTGTCTGCCTTATTTAAACACTTTTTCTTGTTTTCGTCCTTGAATTCCATTGGATGTTTTGTCAAGCAGGAACCTCTAGCTTCACCTTGCAATTTCACTTTAGGTGCAATGTAGTGGCAAATATAACAGTAAATGAATACAGATGACCATTTACCAAGTGATAGCTTATCACTGTGGACATACAACCACAGGGGGAATTGGTTCTCAGTAAAGCCTGCCCATGTGGTAATCAGAATTTAACACACCTCCATACCTGATGACAAATCCAAGGGAGCAGGGGAGTGATAAAATATTCCTCATTACATTGGTGAATGCTAGAACTGACCAGATCCCTGTGGTATTGTAAGTCCTCCACAGAAACTTACCACTTGGTTCATGGCTGCTGGTATTCACCCTTTAGAACAGGTCTCAAATGTGGCTGAAGAGAATGCAGATTAAATTTTGATACCCAGTAAAGTAGATGTGAAATCATTTTGCTGCTGTTTGCTCAAGTCCTGAGTTTTCCATGACAACAGACAGCTGAGAGATGGTCTGGTGAGGTGGCAAAATGTCAGCCTGCACTGAGAACATGGTGTGTGATGGAGCCAATTACACAACAGCTTCATATTATGATTCTACTTAGCCCCAGTTCCCTTAGCCCAATTCTCACTTGATCTCAGAGCCCTGTGAACTGTTTATCATTGAGTTCGAATTATAAATAGGTTGGGATTTGACCAGAAAATCCTGCGGGTTATAGGATGAGAACTTCAGCCCCATACGTGAGGAAGACTAACCGAGTAAGTCTGTTCTTTATAAATGCATGTCTTCTTATGGGCTAAATGGAACACAGAGCTAAGCTAGTTTAAAACCACTGAGAAAGGGCTCAAGTGCTATCAAAAGAGGATAAAAGATTTTTTATGTATACAACGACGGAAGCGAGAATGCTTCTAGCTCAGAGATGGAAGGAAGGAGAAGTACCAACAAGAGAAGAATGGCAGACAAAACTGATGGCGTATGCAGAGATGGCGAAACTGACGGGGAAGATCAGAAATCAGGAAGATCAAGTATTTTTTAAAAGATGAGTAAGTTCTTAATTTATTTGAAAGCCCACTGTAAAAAGTTAAAATGATTGGCAGGGATATAATGACACTTGTAATGTGGAATTAACTACGGTAACTATGGATGTATAACGGATGGATAATGATAAAAGAGGCAGAAAACTTCATCTTAAATATGGAACCCATGGAGGGAGGGAAGGAGGTCCGAAGGTTCAAAAGAACCTTTTATTTTAATGTTTGAAACAGTTAAAGTTAAAATGTGTAAAATTATGTAAAACCAATTAAAAATGTTATATATATATATATAAAGAAAGGGCTCAAATGCAACCCCCCAGCATCTCCAGATAGGACTGGGAAAAGACTCCTGTCTGAAAACCTGGAGAACCATTGCCAGTAATTGCAGACAATACTGGGCTAGAAAGACCAGTGGTCTGACTTAGTATGTTTTATGTTCTTAAATTTGTGTGGGATTTAGGTCTGTGCCTCTAATAGTGCACTCCTGTACAGGTGTACTCAGAAGTAAGCTCCACTGAGTTCTGTGAGACTTAGCCCCAAGCAAGAGTGTATAGGATTGCAGCCTTGATCACTGCAATTGTATGGGTGATTGTTCTATTTAAGATTGCTGGACTTCTGGTTCCAAACATTTTGTTATTATTTATATAACTAAAGCACTGTTAGGCATAGTACAAACGCAAGGCTTGTTTCCTTTGCTCAGCAACCAGGATCTGACCAGTTTCAGCCCATTCTGACTAACAACGTTGCTCTCCAGTCCTTAAAGAGACAGTGAAGTTTTCTTTCCTTCTGGTTCCATTATTTTTATTTCTGCTGTTCTATTTTGCATTTAAGAGAGCACAGCAGGCCAGCAATTGCATATGGTTTCTAATTATTAATTTAATTGTGGCATTTGTTTTAATTAAGCACTGATCAATTCTTCCCGTACCCAAACGTTATTTGTCATTGGCTTCTACTGAATATTGAGCACTGGTTAATCGTGAAGGTGTTCAGCAGGCATATTTGGAACAGTGATGGAACTTTTACCCCTAATAGTTTCCAGTCAGGTTGAAGCCTCATAACGCCAAGCAACTCAGAACAAAGCCTCCTTTGTAAATAGCTTTGCTGAAATACATTTCTTAATCTGTGGTGTTTTTTTCCCTTCTGGAAGCATGGACTGTTGGGGTGAACTTACATCCTTCTCCTGGACTTCCTTACATCTAGGCTATCTAGAGATAGGCATAATGTAGTTCCCTCCAAACACAGGAGAGCTGTCCCCTTAGGACTAATGGGGCACAAACTTCCCCAGCAACCTCAGCCTGCCTAGCAGCAAATCCATGGACTGCCACTGGCTGTCAGTTTCCTTCTCCTTATGTCTCAGTGTTGCCCTTGCAGAATTTGGCAGGGAAGAGGAGGTGGACAAAATTAGAAATAGATATCTGCCATTGTCTTTGGCAGCCTGCTGCTGCTCCGCCTGTTTCAGCTCTCTTCTGCTTCTGAGAGACAAGGGTGGAGGGAACCTTGTTGCAGCAGGAGGGGGAGACACCTGCTGGACCCATCTCTCCCTCTTGGCCTCCCTCACCCCACTCTCCTGCTTCAGCTTCTGCCTCCGATTCTGGACTTCTCTCTGACACAGACTCTCCCAGCTCACAAAGCCCTGCTACCTCTTCCCAGTCTTCTCCCTCTTCTCTCACTCATCATTGTCCCACCACCACTCCCTGGGCTCTGAGCCTTCTTCCCTTGGTGGTTTGCCAGCTGGTTTCTCCCACCAGTCTTCTGCATCCAACCAGTCCACAGCAAAGGAAGAGCAGGAACAAAGGAACAAGAGCACCTCTCCTGCTCTTGTTTCTCTCCTTTGTTGTTCTTATGGTTCCAACCTCCCTGTCTTCCACTCTTTGAAGGTTCTGCTTTGAAGAGGGAGGTTTCTAAAATTAATTTCAGAATTAGGATAGGCACAGTTTATAGGATCACAGAATTGTAGAGTTGGACATGACAATGAGGGTCATCTGGTCCAGGGGTCAGCAAACTTTTTCAGCAGAGGGCCAGACTACTGTCCCCTCAGACCGTGTGGAGGGCTGGACTATAATTGGGAGGGGGGGGGGATGAACAAATTCCTATGCCCCACAAATAACCCAGAGATGCATTTTTAAATAAAAGCACACATTCTACTCATGTAAAAACACACTGATTCCCGGACCGTTCGCGAGCTGGATTTAGAAGGCGATTGGGCCAGATCCAGCCCCCAGGCCTTAGTTTGCCTACCTCTAGTCCAACCCCCCTGAAATGCAGGAATCGCAGTCAACACATGCTAACACCCACCCACAGAGTACTAATTTCTGTATTTAGCAGCATTCAATGTCACACAAATGGACTTCCACTCATGTAATGAGATTTCTCCCCCTCCAACCCCCCAATTATTTTTTTTTTTTGGGGGGGGGGTTTACTATCTTACTAGTTTATAACTGGTAATGAACAGCTTGTGTGACCCTCCCATCCCTTGTGCTGTTATCATCTTCAGTCAGGACTGATATGTTTTTGGAATAACAGCAAGGGCTTCAGATTTTCTCACAGACTTCTATGAACTGATTTAAAGTGGCATCAAAGCTCACTGCTATAAAGAGAGAGATTTAAATTACACCCAGACAGTAAAGTTTGATTTGAACTTTAATTAAAACTACAGCCATTTGGATTATTTTCAACATCCCACTAAAGAAGCCCTTTAATAAAGCATCTAAAGTCAGATGGAAACGAGATGTATACTGTGTACGATTCTTTGTGCCGTAGTTTTATAAATAAAACCTAACGTGCTCTATTCCACTGGAACCAAAAGAAGCCGTGGCATTAATGGAGTCTCTCTTATCTCATTACCATCCACTTAACCTTAATTTTTCCCATTTCTCTTCAGTAATTTCACAGCCAAAATATATCGTTAAGCGATGTCTTTTGTCTTTTGGGTTTGATGGAAAAGAGCTGCAGGCTGCTGCATTCGCGACAGAAACCGCAATGGATTGGTTGGGTTTTAGATAAAGGATAGGAATGAAAAGAAAGAAGAAGCATTCGTTCCTCCTTATTTGCAATCAAAAGACCTAAACTGGGAGTACTTTCTAGTTCCAGATGTGGTGCTATTAGACAGGGGTTCCTCCAGAGAGCTATTAACTGTTCCTCTGGATTAGAACCTGCATTAGATACATGCATGTGGACTTTAAGGGGCAACAGGGCTCTTACTCCAGACACATTGGCTCCAGTTCTGAAGTGAGTTACATTCTCCCTACTTTCTTAATTGTCTCATCCCTTATATTCCCAATAGATTGCTGCACTCTGCAGGAGAGGGTCAGATACCATCTTACCAGGAGGCCTGTTCCATACAATATATGGGCCTTTCATTTGGTGGCACCTAACCTTTGGAATTCCCTACAATTTCTTATCCTATGTGCACTATCGGTGTTGTCCTTTTGGTATCTAGTAAAGACCTTACCCTTTCAAGAAGCCTTTTAAGTGGAGATCTTTATCCCAGCCTGCACCTGGATAGAAACTATTTTTAACACGGAACTGTTTTCCATTGTTATTGTAGTTTTCTTGTTTTAGGGTTGCAAATGTTTCATTTGCTTTAATAATTGTATATATTGTCTCATAACCCATCCTGGGACCTTGTTTATGATAAAGGGTGTATAAGAAACCTAACTGCATAATTAATAAAACCATTCAAAAACATATACAAATACATATACAAACATATAAAACCATTCAAAAACATATACAGTGGTACCTCAGTTTACAAACTTAATCCGTTCTGGAAGTCCGTTCTTAAACCAAAGCCGTTCTTAAACCAAGGCGTGCTGGTGCCCTTCCACCATTCGGCTTCCGTTTGTAGACCGAAGTAAAGTTCGCAAACCGAGACACCACTTCCGGTTTTGCAGAGTTCGTATACCAAATAGTTCATAAACAGGGCTGGTCTTAAACTGAGGTACCACTGTATCTGAAGCCAAAATGACTTGAACAATACTGTCAAATCTCACTCTGCCCTTAACGGAATTTTATGCTGTATTGAGGTACTTTCCCAATCAAACTTTAAATATACCTTGGGTTACGTTACCCTCGGGTAATGTAAACTTCAGGTTGCGAAAACAGCCAACACGGAAGTGTTTCGTCGCGCGCACATGCGCAGAAGCGGTCTACTGCTTCTCCTTGGGTTGTGAAAACCTCGGGATCCAGCTGGACCTCTGGAACAGATCCCGTTCACAACCAGAGGTACCACTGTAATAAGAAAGTTCCCAGGAAGTGCTGAGCTGGGTCTATGAATTTTTCACTTTTACCTGTGATGTGTAGCATGGTTTTCACTGAGTGTCAGTTTATGGTGCTACTCCTTGTGGAAGAGAATTATGGGAAATCTTGTAAAATGTGGATTTGATCTGCCCTCCTTGCCCTGTTCTAAGTCATTCCTTTGAGAACCTCTTACTATGGAATGGTTTCCCCATCTGCTTCCTTAGGTAAGGTCACATCATGTGTGTGCATGTGTGGGTATTTCAATAGAACATATATTCACACACAAAGCAAAAAAGAAAAGAAAAGCATAGAAACATGACTGTCATGTGCATTGAACTCTTCTTTCTTGGAGAAAACATGTTGCTTAATCTTCACAGTCGGTTTGCCATCTACTGACCTACGGCTACATAAATGCACCAAAGTGGTTTTAACAGCTTGCCTATAAATCAAAAGGGCAAATGAAAGACTGTGAACTGCCCTAGACCCTAATTAAACAGCAGCCAGGCTCTGATGGAAGTTTTGCCTTCATGTTGGAAAAAGTAACTTTTTTACATTTTGTTAAAATCTAAGGTCAGATTCCCCTTCATATAGTCATCTTGAGCCTTTGGCCATTTGCATTATTTAAACGGCACCTCACATTAACTGCCTGGGGTTCAGAACAGATACATCCGCAGCAGGCATCATAAAATGCTCAATCTTTTAATAATCTTGTCAAACATTATCTAACGAGCATTATTTCATTCTGTCTTATGTGCAGCCATATAGAATGAGGCATGTGCCTTATTTGAAGAAAATTAATGGAATAAATGCATGCATAAAATCACCAGTCACTCATTATGATTTGACTTGTAAATTTTGTATGAAGGTAAGAGATGAGTTTCAAATTACTGCTGCAAAACCATAAGCTACAAGTGCAGTTTTTCTATCTTCTTCTGTCCCCATGTCTTGTCTTACAATAAAGCTACACTGTTCTTAGTTCAGTTCATGCCCCTTCTCCGTAATGTTTTATCATTCAGCTGCCAGATGAAGTGGCCACTTTTCCTTTTCACTTATTAAAGCACCTAAACACATACTTGACTTTACATCTGTGCCTGAAGTCCTATGGATTTTCATTCTGCTTTAAACTTTGTGTAACGGCTTTTAACATTTAGATTTCTTGTTCCTCACTGCTATACTTTTACAACTGCGAATTCTCAGAGTTCTGAAAAATCTGAAACTATAACTGAAAGGAGGAGTTGGGAGGAATGGAGAAGAAGGAAGGATTCACTTTCTGTCACAGGTGGATGATGCCCATGGCTGCTGCAGAGAGGACTGAAAGAATGTACACAGGAGACTGATATCAGGTTGAATTAGGCCACAACTTTATTGATTACTGGAAAAAGTAGGTTTGGCTAAGGCATTGGGCATGTATCCAGCCATCAGGCACTCAGCCTGCTACCTGATAGGAACTCAGTGGGCTCAATCCTACACAAGGGAGTTGCCCCTGAAATGGATTGGTTGCCATGACCACACACAGGCCACCATTGGGGGAGGTATGTAGGCCCATCAGTCCACTTGTGGATCCCCCTCTTAGACCCCTCTAATGGGGTACCCCCGTGACTAAGGATCCACCCCAATGCCTTAGCCACTCAAGTTGTGACAGTTGCTATGATATAGGCAATACCTGCAAGCCAGCCAGTTTGCTTGCAGAAGAAAATTCCAGCACAACCGGAGGTAAGCAGCACCAGTTGCCTGTCCTCTCCACAGTCACGCAGGCTGATACCCTCTTTCAGCCATCTGCAGCAGTACTGTGTGGCAAACACTGCCCACCCCCACTGAGAGCTGCAGGTTAGGTGGTATTTTCCAGGGACAGTTCTGAGTCACAATCTCTAGAATTCTCTTCCTCCCTTCTCCATTCTTCCATTTGTTCTCACATATCTCTTAGCTCCTTTCCCACACCTACCCAATTCCCTATAATCCCACTCTATCACAGGGTGATAATAAATTCTTGGTTCTACACAGCATTCACCCTAATGTGGCTTCTTGTGAAATGTGGCCCTGAAATGTGGTCTACTTGAATACAAGACTCTTCATTGTTTCTCATAGGGGATTTACATATGTGGCTATTCCATTGGTGTCAACTGAGAAGTAGGAAACATCACAACCCATAGCAGCTATTGCTCTGGCATCATCGGGTTCTGCCAGGGGTGGACCTACATTTTTGGGACTGTTATGGGAGGCCCATCGCAACCAGCAGTGAGGTCTGGGTAATCACTGTTATCTTCTTCAAAGGGGCTGTTCCACAACAGATCTAAGCCCCAGATTTATGTTCACTGGAACAGACTTGTGGAGTCTATGCAACGGAACCTACCATTCCATAGTGCAAGTATCCAACAAGCAACCTATACAATCCACAGAGAATGACCTTGCAAGGGACCTTGAAAGTCATTTAGTCCAACCCCCTGCTTAGTAAAGGATAGCCACAAGTGATGCTTTCTCTTATTCACCTTCCACACAAAACCATGAAACCAAAATTCTGCACAATAGATTGATAGTTCCCCATGTGATTCCCCATTGAGCTATATACAAGAGATGCTGCTCAGTTGACCCTGGGGGCTCACTGAGATTTGGCAAGATCACACCAATTCAGCAAATTCAAGGGTCAGCAAACTTTTTCAGCAGGGGGCCGCTCCACTGTCCCTCAGACCTTGTGGGGGACCGTACTACATATATATATATATTTGGTGGTGGGAATGAACAAATAACCCAGAGATGCATTTTAAATAAAAGGACACATTCTACTCACATAAAAACAAGCTGATTCCTGGACCGTCAACGGGCCAGATTTAGAAGGCAATTGGGCTGGATCTGGCCCCCGGCCCTTAGTTTGCCTACCCATGAACTAATTAGTGTCAGTGACTTCACAGTATGAATTTGGGGGTTATGATCTTTGAATAGAAACTGCTTCCTCCTCTTCCCTTCCTCCTAGTTCCCCAAGTTCCACAGGAACACACCACTGTTTGGCTAGTTCCCTGCCCAGTGATACAATAAAAAGCATTGGTGTTGCTAATCAGAGAGCACAGCCCTTCTCCCCGCCCCGCCCCGCCAGCCTGCACTCTGAAACCAATGCACATTGCACTATAGTCCTTTCTCTATAGGGAAATGCTCCCTGCCAGCCACATAACAGTACAGCACATGCCAAACCCACACCCTCCTATCGGTATATGGCTTTGGAGGATGGTACAGGAGGCAACATGTGAATACTCACCATATTGCACAATGGTCAAACAGCCTTCACAGACTTGCAGGATAATTGGACCCTTCTGCACAGCAAGTAATCTAATAGCACAGTCAGGATGACGGCTGCCCACATCAAAGCCCGACAGGAGCACATTGTTTTCCTCTGCTATTTCAACCGAGGCCTATAAGTCGTTTCTGCGCACTGCTGCAATTAGCCATTGTCATTCACAGGCGTTGGCTGCAGAATTTGATTAACAAGCACAGATACTTTCTCAGCCTGGTAACAAAAAATATGTGTGGAGTGTACACGGTTGCAGTTATGCAGTACTGTACGGCACTAATTCACAAGGTCACATCACTTGCCACCTCTGCATCCCAAGTGATAATGCAAAAAGGAGCTTTTCATAGAAAGGGGGAGGGAGGTGTGTTTCCCCTCCCCACACTGTTACACATGGTCTCCCCCTTTCCCTCTACCACCAAAAATTGGGCAAATCACAAGGTATTACAAAGCACCAGCGCTAGCTGCAGTGTAAAATACTGCTGGAGCACAGAACCATTTTCAAAGCATTACAGCTGTGTATATTTTTAAATTTAATAATCTCATCATCTTTTCACATTAGAATGGTCTGTGTGCTTTAGGCTTTCCTTGTTTTCTTACTTATTTTAAAAAGGTAAAGGACCCCTGACAGTTAAGTCCACTCACAAACAACTCTGGGTTGTAGCGCTCATCTCGCTTTACTGGCTGAGGGAGCTTGCAGACAGTTTTTCTGGGTCATGTGGCCAGCATGACTAAGCCGCTTCTGGTGAAACCACAGGAGCGCACGGAAACACCGTTTACCTTCCCACCAGAGCAGTACCTATTTATCTACTTGCACTTTGAAGTGCTTTTGACCTGCTAGGTTGGCAGGAGCTGGGATCGAGCAACTGGAGTTCACCCAATCACAGGGATTCGAACTGCTGACCTTCCGATCAGCAATCCCTAGGCTCTGTAGTTTAGACCACAGCACCACCCGCGTCCTTATTTCACTTATCTTACTTATTTAAGATATTTTAAAGCTGTTTTTTCAGGGCAAAGGCCCACCCAAAGTGGCTTAAAATCAAAACAAGATAAAAATAACAGTACAAAATTGCATGGCTTAAAAACAAGAGGGGAGAGAATACATTAAAAATTATAAAAAGTGTAATTCAGAATAATTGACACAAACAGGATTTTTTTAAAAAATTATATGCTTGAATAAACAAATTCTGCTCTCAGAATACACACACCCATTCACCTTCCAAATCAGAATTAACAAAAATATGCTGTTTACCTCCCTGATATTTTATGATAGGGGAGTATATGAATGCTTGAATCAAAAATATTTATGCCCATGATTTCACCTCCAAACCACCCACCCCCTGAATATATGGGTAGGGAAACATGTGTCCTTATGCATTCTTCCCTTCCTAATTTAAATAACACCAGTGAGCCCCTCCTCCAACTATTCTAGCCAGGTTCCACCCTTTCAATAAAACAACAACATTCTGAATTGTTTCAAGCAACTGAGTGTTTCTGTGCCCTCACCATGTTATCCTTGTTTACTCAGCAGGATGCCCATTGATTTCAGTTTTACTCTGCAAGCTCTTGGTGATATGCACAGTTAACAAAAGCCGAGTAAATTGTTTTAAGGCAGAAAAGAAGGCGGTGAGCAGATCGGAGGAGATGAGCGGCTGTGCAGCAGGAAATTAGAAATGTGCGGAAGGCAAGATATGTCAGTCATATGAATCAGGGGTGGGAAACAGGATCGGGCTGGCAGGTCACCGTTGCGGATGGGCAAGACCACTCACCTGTCAACCATCTGATGTCACTGTTACAAACTCACGGGTAAGCACATTTTCTAGACATCGCCCTTGACCTAACACAATGAAGAAGTTCCCAAAAGATTTGGTACAGATCTTCCCACAGAAACCAACCCAGCAAAGCCTATGGTAGAAAAACACAGAAATTCTGTTGTGAGGTCTCACAACATTTAACTCATTCAAAGCAAGGCATTTCTTATCCTTTCTACCCGTAATTTGGCAAGGGCCACCCTCCGGCTTGCCTCTCCTATGTTGCCAAGTTTCAAGTAAGTCCACTGAAATGTTTTCTAACTGTAAGTCACAGAAACGACTCTCTGTCCAATTTCTCATTATAATTTGGAATGTGATCCAGCCAACTCATCCTTGCCTTTTGTTCCAAACTGTTACTGTCACACTTTGTTAAGTTATTGTGAAGCATTATATTCTAGTATTTAGTAATATTTTGTTTTCCTTCTCTGAAATTTATTCAGTCCACAATTTTGGGATTCTGGGCGTTTATGTAATTTGCTCATTCTCTGTCATTTGATCCCAGCTATATTTTTCCTAGGATACTATAAAGTGTATGCATATATATGTACCTATGAACCATCAATCTTTACATCATTCTCCCTTGTTTTTTTATTATCGTGGGTTTATGAGCAATTTGCTGTGCTATTTAACAAATAGCCTATGAACCAGACTGAATACTAAGTTGTTATACTCAAACATCTAAAGAGTAGCAGAGCTTCAATGATTCCACTGTAATTTTTTTCAGGGGTGTGTGTGTGAGAGAGAGTATTTAATCCCTTCAATGTTGAGCATTTTAAATAAAAACATTTTTAATCTAAAATTCTTTTAATGTCCAGCCTTCAAGTGAGATCTCAGAGTTTTGGCAAACTGAGACTCATCATCCGTGCAGCATAATTTGCTGACAATGGTAGCACCAGAGAGCTAAAGTGTTGTGAGGTTGTGTTGAGGTTATGATAATGTAGTTGGCAATGAGTGGATGGAAGTAGTTCTTATATCCTCCAGGATGAGAGTCTGTTCTCGTAATGATCTGGGCCACTCTCGGGTGAGAGATAGGAGAGGAATATTACATGTGGGTGTGGGGCATGAGCCCATTAGTGCTTCAGAGATTAGGAGAGTATCTTATGTGCATATGCTTAGCAGCAGGGGTGCCAACTTGAATAAAATATGGGGCCCCCACATAACTGATCACAGGACACCGTGTGTGCACACCATTTGAATAGCAATGCCCATCAACTTTGCCCCCTCACCCCCTCAAATATTTTATGGGGGGGGGTGTCCAAAGGAACCTCAACCCCTAGGAGTTCGCTCCTATGCTTAGCGCTAGTCTTTTGTATGTAGGGTGTGATATGGTTGAGTGTGAGTGGTTTATGTATGAGTGCTTTTGACAGGTGGTGAATGATTGCAATGATTGTGTGAAATGGATGGTGATTGTGACTGTGTGTATTGTTGTGTTGTATGCACTGAATGTTACATTACGCTGTTCTGTAGTGCTCTCTGGTTTTATTTATTTTTATATTTATGGATTTAGGTATTGTTAATCTATTTTGTTGTGTGAATCATTTGGCATAGTTTTATGTACGTATTTGTGTGCGTGTACACATAGACATACATATTTATGCATTTATCTAGTGTAAACTGCTTCAAGACCTTTCAGATAGTAAGTGGTCTATAAATGGAAACAACAACAACATGACATATGCAGATGTGAGAGGGCTTATAGAAACAACATATTATTTTGCTTTGTTCCCTCATATTGCAAGTCCTTGGTGTCATGAGTAACAGAAACTGTATCCTACTTCAATTGAAAGGTCTCTCCGTAATGCAGGCTGTTATCTTTACTTGTAAATCCAGTAGGATTTGCCTAAATTGTTTGTTTGTTTTGTTTAGGCAGTCATTCTAACCCATTCTATCCTGAGGGATTAGAGTGGATAGCAATAACAAATGTGTTCAGTGTTTGCAAAGAAAAGTATCTCTATACAATTGATTTTGCCTTGTGTGCGGGTTGCCTGAGTCTCCCAGCCAGATTTTGCCACTGACCATTATAAGAACAGATAGATGACGAATTCATAACTAATCACATCATCATACAGTTTTGTAATAAACATTTACAGTCTGCTATTTTGTGTAATACATGTATTAGCAAAAAGCAGAGAGATGAAGTATAGATCACAGCATGGTTTTCTCTTCACTAGGGATGGAGAAATTGGATTTAGGGTGCAAGTTTGCACTTTCTAAAACAATACAAGAACTGTAGCACAGCTGTCCGTTGAAATTCACACTTACCCGAATTTTGCGTTGCAATTCTCCAGCCGTGTAGTGTGTTAAAAAAACACATATCTTAGATTTTGCATTAGTTGAAGTTACCAAGTAGCCTGACCTAGGTGCTATCATGAAACAGATAATGATGGTTAGGCTATCTCTGTCCAAGGGGGACCAAGACTGCTGGACCAGCCTCAGCAAATGGAAGACATTTCTTGATTCATGTTACTGATAACATTAAGGCCAGATCTCATAATAATACCCCCTCCCATTAGGAGGCATGCAGTTCCACTTCCTTAATGCAACTGAACTGTAAATACATTTTAAATTCAGCCCAATAGAAGCAGAGACATTGTGCTCCAAAATTGTCATCAATGCATGGGTGCACTAAGAAAGCTATGGATGGGAAAGGGGCATTGATTGTGTTTTTCAGGTCATCGTGCTGATTCTGCTTCACCTGTTTACAGTTCTCTGATAGTGCTTTCTGGACATTTCTAGGGGTCATTAGACCGAGAAAGCTTGTGGAGGAAGAAGCAGGGATCAGATGTTAACTGAAGCAGAACCTTGGCTTTGTTATCCAAACTGTCCAAGCGTCCTGTCTTAACATCCAGTTATTATTTCATTCTGTAGCCTCATCAGTACTGGAGGGAAAATATCTATCACTACTCTGACTGCTTTCTCACAGAGTAACCGTGGAGATAGTTGTTGGCAATGAAAAAAGAAGAAAAGCACAGGCCCTGAATATTCAACCATACATGGTGAGTTTGCCGTCATCTGCCCTGAATTATCAAGACCATTTTATCCTTATGCCAATTTGCTCTGTTTGTTGTCATAAAACTGAGTGGGAAGGAACATATTATGCTGGGAATACAAGAATGTGTAAAGTTGTTCATTTCATGGATGCTAGGTATAAAACAGCACCCTGCAAAATATATTTTCATGCAGTAAAATATATATTAGTTTATAGAACTAGAACATGGAGAATAAGCAGCTTATTGCTATAACCATAACAAAAACCCACATTCAGGAACAGACTGCATTGTGTTGTCTAGCATTTTGAGAGGTTATTTTCATTATTCTCCAGTAGGCAAGCCATTATAAAAGAATAACAAAAAGAGATCAGAGTTAGTTTGTTTTCTTCCCGGTAAAAGTGATTGAAATAAAACCCTGGCTCCAAAAATAAGAACAATTAACATGTATAAAAGCATTTTAAATTGTTTGTTTATGTCAATGATTTCTGTCCCACCTTTCAGGGTCATGCGCCTCACAAGCCAGTTTACGAGAAAGAAATGTAGAACATTAGGAAATACAATAAATAAAACAGATTACATACCCAAACTATTAATTTAAACCAGCAGCAGTTTAAAATATTTCAGACACATGCCTTAATGATGAAATGAGGTCTGAGTTAGAAAGATATCTTCAAAGTTGTCTATAAAATTAGCAAGGATGAGTCTGTATGTTCCTCATTCAAGAGGGAGTTGCGAGATGTGGGGCCACCACTGACAAGGCCCTGCCCCTGTCATATACCAATCTAAAAACTCAAGGCCTTGATGTTGATCCTAGGGCCCCTTCAGATTGGTGTATTATTGCAGGTGTGTTCTACAACATGTTTTTGATGCAGTAATAGCACATTAGCAGGGGATTTCTCTTGCTTTGGCTTGTTCTTTGATGCATCTTCGATGCTACCACATTATTGGCATTCAGAGGGGCTGTAGTGTAACAGAAGCAGGACAAAAATAAACCAGGAACATATTTGGTATACAGGATTTCAGCAGGAAGTTATGGGATATGCACTGATTTGAAATGAAGCCAAACTTTTGCCACCACAACTGTATACGACAGGCCTGTAACTCAAGGGGCTTACGATACAAGAAACACAGGAAAACCACAAAGGAAAGGGGATAAATGGAGACATGGGGAGGCAGGGCAAGATTATGTGGTTACTTCAATTACATGAACTTTGGCTTAGTTGCAAGGAGTTATAGGTACTGGTGGGTGGGTTGGTCAGGGAATGACAATTCTATAGGGAAATGCACTGGCAGAGGAATGGGGGTGCGGAGGGAGCAGACTGCCCCCAGCACCACTATTCTGGTAGGGTGCCATTGTGCCACAGACATGTGCCACACCGCCCTGCACACTGGGCACCACGCCCCCACAGGCGACACGCCATACCCCCAGAATGTGCGCCACGTCCCTGCAGGCAGCACAACACACCCTCATGGGTGGCGTACCACACCCATGGGATATGTGCCATGCCCCCATGGACAGCATGGCATGCCCCCGGGATCCATGCCTCCACCTGCTCTCCACCCCCAGTAGCGGAGCATGCAGCTTCGCCACTGGGGAAATGGAGCAGGGGAGCAAGAATGGTATCCATTTGTAACCAGCATGTACTGTAGTCCTGATCTTATTTAGTCATCATTAATTTTGATGCTAAGATTAGGCCAGGAGGAGAAAAAGATTCTGCAACTGAAAGTCAATCTGTCACTACTGACCTTTTCTCTGAACAAGAGAATGGAAGGCCACCTAATGACATACCTGGTACTCCTAGCAAAATAATTGTATCCCTATAATTGCTGCCAGGATTTCCCGAAAGCATAATTTGGATAATTGGATGGAGTTTCTGTCTAGAAATTGGGTTTATTTATGTTCCTAACATGTTTCTCTGTTGTGTATCCCTTTGAGACTTTAAAACCCACGCTGAGTGTTTCCCACCTCATATGGAACCAATGATTGGCATTATTATTATTTTTAACCATACCTTCATCATTCTGAAGGGACTTGAACATCGTAGCTCAGGCAACATAAAAGTTTGTATTGTGCGGAAGTGAGCTTGTCATAGTGATTTCAAAGTGTTTGAACTGAATAACAATAGGGGCGGCTGTTTTATTTCTCACCAATTTCATGATGGTGCCTGCCTGAAGAGAGTTGGAAATGAAAATGAAAACGAAAAAAAAGTTCCAAATGTTGCAGTGGAAGCATTTCCAAATGCAATTTAAAGATTTTTTTTTATTAACATGCAATTGTGCAGAACAATACAACATTCTGTAACTAGCAAAGGGAGCAATTACAGGTATTAACTAAAAGCATACAAAGCAAAACACAGCATCTCACAATCTTAGAATGTAACTTTTTGCAGTATGACTTTTTCAAAATGGGAAATTAAATACTGTTGAGAATGCAATAAGAGAAGAAAGTAGCTTAAAACATAATAAGAGAAACATGAAGTGAAATGTATTCTTCAGTTGTATTCAGCTGTTTTTAAAATCTCTGGCATATCTGGAAAAAGAGGATGGAGATGAACGAGTTAAAAATTCTCGGATATTTTTGGAGGCAGAATAAACAGGCAAAAGGAGAACAACAGTGGCTTGAAACTGAAATAATTGGAAGGAAAACAAGAGACAAAGCTGTTAAGTATTTCGTGCACTGAAAAAATAATTTCTAAAGCATTCAGCTATGTTGATTATGTAAAATGAAAGAAAATAGAAATGTGCTTCTTCCTTTCCCATTTAAAAAATCTAATTCACTCTTAATGCTTTTTAACAGGAGTGGCTAAATTTAGCTGAATTGTGCTCGGAGAATCACTTCCTACTGCAATCCTGGCTCTGTTATGTTGCTGGGCAGGCTGGTGATTGTCTGGTAGAGCAAACCCAGAAACTGGCACATTTCCTAAACCCACAGGAGCACAATGTGAGTAACTTCAGATTGTTCAGTTAAGTTAGTAGAGTGCCCTCATAAGCTACTGG
The DNA here is from genome assembly GCF_965153285.1 of Podarcis tiliguerta. Classification (NCBI taxonomy): domain Eukaryota; kingdom Metazoa; phylum Chordata; class Lepidosauria; order Squamata; family Lacertidae; genus Podarcis; species Podarcis tiliguerta. The sequence continues at coordinate 28,278,045 of NC_139543.1, read as the reverse complement.
GGTGAGGGTGGGCAGCAACAGAGATGAATTCAGTGCTTTGGCAGAAATGAGATTTTACTGAGAAAATATTAGCGAAAAGGGCAATGTAATAGGTAACTATTGAAGGCTGTCCTAGAGACCAAAGGGAGGAGTGAGAAGTGATGTTATTATGGAGGCTGCACAGTGAATTACTTCTGTTGGCGTTGCAGTGGGTACCTTAAACCGAGAGAGAGAGAGAGAGAGAGAGAAACAGAGGCTGAGATTTACCTTTCCTTCCTTATGCTCTATCTGGTTTTGTCTGGCAAAGCCCACAGCAAGTGAAGGAAAAGAATGCTTAGTGTCGAGGTTCACAGAAGACTATGGTGGTCCTGAAATTTCCAGGTCAACAAAAGGAAGGCAATTGCTTTGTCCAGCTGAGCAAACTATGTGGTTCTAGGCTTCAGGTGGAATTTAAATTGCTTCTTGTAAAGGACACTCAACATCAAATGGCTACCCATTGAAAATCCATAGTTGATAAAATGTTAACTTGGGTTAGATTAGGAACTGGAGGAAGTCTGAACATTTATAGATTTCTGGAAGCCCTATGTGACAGGAGGGATAAGCAAGAGTGGATAACTGGTGGTCCTCCTTATGTTTTTAGACTTTAACTTGCATCATTCCAAGACACTATGGCTCAGGGGAATGATGGTGGGAGCAAAGTCTGGAGGACCATATTGTCCTCCTATTCACATCAGTATAGGTGGTGTGGGCACTCCTTGATCATTTTAATACTGGGTTTTGACAAGAACCTCAAGTGCACTTTGGTGTAGTTTGCTAGATCCCTAGTAGATCACCTTTCTGGACAAAATGTGACCATTTGAGCACAGATGTTTGTGAGAGGGCACCCAACAGGTAGTTGTTCTCCAACAACAAGGTTGTCCTTCCTACTCAAAGCCCCGATTCCCTCTCTTCTGCTTTTGTTGAACGCAAGAGTGGACAAAACAAGTGGTCAGTTTTCATTACAGTGAAGTTAATTTCAGTTCTATTTCCATCATTTTCATTTTCAAGCTCATTTTAAAACGACGTTGGAATCTGTCATTTCATCTCGCCTCGAGCTGAATCATTGCAAGTTGTTTCGGGCTGTAATTCTCATAAAGGTTCAATGCAATTAAGCTGGAATAAAATATTCATTGATGGAAAATACATAGCTTTTCCATGTGCCGCAGTTGCCAGCTAGTGACGGATGTCGACGATGTTCATGAAATTCATGATACCTGTTCTGAACAGGGGCCGGATTTCAGATTGATTGGATTCCAGCAAGTCCGATGACTAGATGCCAACTTGTTGAAATACTGCATTTAATTTCTAGAATAAAGCCCTCTTAAGGGTATCGAATCTGCTCTTTGACATTGCTTAGGTGGATTAAATGGTGAACCTAACTAGCAGAGAAGAATTCCCTCCATTGGCTCACAAGAAGCTGCTTTCTGCTCTGCTTTGATTGGCCTTTATCAATTTAATAGTATCAGTGGCTCACTTCTGCCATCAGAACAAACATGGAGTAAAATAATGGCTGGCCCTACTGTTAGGTAGAGTGAGACAGCCACCTGAGGCAGCAGATGCCCAGGGGTGGTTGAGAAGGTATTGGAGGACAGTGACACATGTGACCAGTACACATTATGCTTCAAGTTACAGGAGGACAGCAGTGTTGAAGTAAGATTCAGCAGCTGTCAGTCTGGTCACAGTGTCTGTACATGGAATTTGGGTGTGTGTGTTGTGTGGATGCCAACTTGTCCTTTGCCTCAGGCAGCAAAGTGTCTTGGAGTTGCCATGAGTAAAATGATATCTTCCAGTTCAATACCAGCAAGAGGATTTTTTTTTACTCATATAGCTACCTCACATTCACATCCTTTCTGTCACTGCATTTATTATTTTTCCAAAGGAACAATTGGATGTGCAACTTTTTATCTGAATCCCCTTTTCAAATTCTGTGAAGCATCAACCAAACGAGAAGATAATTGCCAGGTAAAAATGTTCCTCATCAACATTCTATATGTCCTTTAAAATGTATTTGTGGAATGAGAGCTATTGGTTTAGTCTTGTTTTTATTATGTATTTTGTGTTCTCATTTCGTATTTTTATGTTGTGAAGCGCCCTGTGATTTCTGGATGAAGGGCGGTATGGTATACAAATTATTATTATTATTATTATTATTATTATTATTATTATTATCATTACCTGAGTGTTTTAACTTTATGCATCTCCTATCGTTTGAAATGAGAGGTGGAGGAAAATGAAGAAGCATCACAGGCAAATGAGTCATAATGCTTGTGAATCTCCCCCTCCCTCCGTACACAGTATTTTAGGCTCCCCATTGCACTTGCTGTCTTCCAGCAGTGCTATAACTCCTGGTTATCTAACAACTCAGCATTCCCACAGCTGTGTCAAAGGCATTGCATGCAGCCATCATTACTCAAAAACGCCTTGGCATAAGGAGCTATATAATTTGAAGTTGTCGTTAAACACAAACTTGTGCTTTAATTCCAATCTCTGGCTAAACACGAGGGGAATGAGCTTTCATTTGCCAAATGAAAAGCAAATTGGTAGTTTCTTTTTCCACAGAATGTATGCATTTTCCTTGGAGAGTAGGGATAAACACAAGATGAGGCAACAGCTATAAATCTAGCCCTCGTTCTTTCTTTCTTTCTTTTACTTCTAGTAAAATTACCTTGACAAGGGAGAGTAAACAAACACAAGGACGTTGAATTATGAAGAAATGCTTAGTTGCTGACACCATTCCTCCCTCTCCCTTCTTGGAAGGGCTGTGGTGCTTTTAGCAGCTTTCTGTCCTGTGAGTACAGATGGACAGCCATAGTTGCAGTGCTATTCCGGCAGAATTTCTCTTTCTTGCTTGTAAAAAGCAGTGTGGGCAGGCAGAAATCCAAAAGGTCACTTTCCTCCAGCAGGTAGACCAGTGATGGTCAGACCTCAGGCTTGTGGGATCTACATTTTATTTTTTATTCTTATTAGAATGTTGAGGTCCACCACTAAGGACCATGTGCAAAAGAGTGGCTGGGACAGTGAAAACAGATGCAAATAACTGGCTCGTGGGGCCAATTAGCTACTGAGCCCCATGATCTATGTGCTGGCAAAACCTGTATAGACAAAGCTTGAACTTACTACAGACCTAGGAATTCTAACATATAGCTCTTTAAAACTGGCCAGCAGAACTGCACTGGTTGAAGGCATATATTATATGTGAGGAACTCTCTGGTTGAGAGGTAAGTGATTAATACTCCTTTTGGAGCCAGAAATCCCGGCCAATCTACTGCAAATCACCCAGAGATATGTCAGGAGATCAGTCTCACTTTCACCCGCCTTTTATGTAGATGCCGTGCTGATAAGGTTGCCACTTACTCGATTTCTGGGTATAACACACTAATACAAGTATGAGAGGCTAACCAGAATAAATACCTGTGATGGTGGTGATCATCCCATAGCAACCTGCATTTCGGCAAAGACTGGAAGAACGGAATGGCAGTGGCAATTCCAGGAGGCCTGGGTAGACCAGGGATAAAGAGCCGTAGTTGGCAAGAATCGGAAAAGCTGTGAGTTGTGGCCATGGTAGAAAAGCAAGATGATCTGTATGTCAGTGGAACTGCCTGGATTATATATTTCAGTAGTTGCTGTCAACAAGGGTCAGCTTGAGAAGACCAGAAGAGGCACCTCCCCCCCCCCCATGAACACTATGTGTCACTCACAACACAGCATGAGAGGCAACAAAAGAGTTGCCTTACTGTGGTCTGGTGACTTTTCCTCCATCCCTGTCATGTGCTGCAGGCGTTTGTGGCTGTGAAGTTTTTAAACAGACACAGAGGCAGCACATTCAAAGGAACTGAATCCGGGAGGGAATTTCCCGCCCCGTATGTGCCTCTCTTTGCTCTGTAGGGTCGCAGCAATGATTATTTGTCTAGTCACAAAGGCCACACAAGAGCCCAAGAAGGGTCATCATATAGGAACAAGTAAGAAAAAGGGAAACGTCTCGAGAAAACTGGACTAGGTTTTTAGAGCAATCAGAACACTTTTTGTTTTTTTGTGCATTTTCCAGCGCACGAACTGCATCAGAGAATCATGTTTGTGGCAAGCAAAACAATGTCATGAGATGTAACATTGTGCTGTTTGGGGAAGCAGGCCCAGTAAACTGTTTGTAGCGATGCTGTGAAAGCTACCCTGACATTTTTATAGCCCAGTATCAGGCAAGTGCCCAGTGAAGACAGGGGCCTGGGGGGGGGCAGTTTCAGTGCACTAGAGACCCTTAAAAGGGCTCTTCCCACCTTAAAGAGAGCTCTGTGAAACTTGTTGGGATAATTTCTTCTCATTCTGGAGAAAGTAATTGAAATGCACCAGTCAGCTTCTTTCCCCACCAACAGAGTGAAGAATTTTGAGAGGCCTGTGGAGCAGAGCTGTCACGCGGACAAGACAGAGATGCTGATGGTATGCAGGCCCATCGACCTACATCTGGGAGAATATATCAGTTCTCATTACAATCAGACCTCCCATTAAGGAACAGTTTTGCAACTCTGAGATGCTCACTGACCTAGCATTCAGTAGTGTGGTCTTTTAGCTTCGGCTGGGGCCCTTTGTCGGTACCAACAATTTGGATACTATTTTGTACTGATAGTATTGTTGCAAGTGAAGAAGAAGAGTTTGGATTTGATATCCCGCCTTTCACTCCCCTTCAGGAGTCTCAAAGCGGCTAACATTCTCCTTTCCCTTCCTCCCCCACAACAAACACCCTGTGAGGTGAGTGGGGCTGAGAGACTTCAAAGAAGTGTGACTGGCCCAAGGTCACCCAGCAGCTGCATGTGGAGGAGCGGAGACGCGAACCTGGTTCCCCAGATTACGAGACTACCGCTCTTAACCACTACACCATAGTGGCTCTCTGTTGGGTGCCTCCCCCTCTCTCTGCCAAGTGGTGGCAAAAACCCTTGGGGTTCCAGGTGTGTGTTCCTTTGGAGAATTGAGATCCTGCACAGACTGTAGTAGCATAAGAAATGTGGTTTGTTCACCTGTTTCCACCTTCAGTCTGCATTGAGGGAGTCCAGATCTTACTGCATGGTCATTTCAAGAGGGGCTTGTACCCCACAGCAGTGCAGCACTGGAGTCCGAGGCATCTCTCCCAGCCAGCCTGCAGCCATCCTGCCCAAGATGGATCCCAGTCTGTTTGCTTCCCTCTTCCTCTTCCAGAACACCTTGCTCAAAAACTCTCTTTTCCTGTCATCTCAATCACACAACCCATCACCTTGGCAATATCTGTCTCCCCAGGCCAAAGAATTCTTCTCAGATGGCCATCAACCCCTTTTGGCATGCTAACAGATTTGCTGTTCGCTAGGCCAGCCTGACTGGTTTGCATAAGCCAGCCCAGGGATTCCTTGCCTGGCACAGTTTGCATATTGTACTTCCATCCATATCTCAATTAATCAAAATCCTACCATTTATTGATTTTTAAGGCTTAGGGGGTCCCCCCCGAAATCTATAATAATCTATTCACTTGACTATTGTCCTTGAAAATAGTCTGAAAGACTTAAAATGAAATATTTCAACTTTTATCAAGCACTAGGTGCATAACACCAAGTCTTGAAGATCTTCCCTAAATACCAGTTTATTTTCAAGCCAAGTAACTGATTTTGACAGGATGTGAGGCATCACAGAAGAACCAAGTTCATAGGGACTCATTCTTCAACACATCAGCATAAGATTGCAAGCTTAGCAAAGTTGGAAATATTGGCATAGAAAAGCTTCTGGGTTGTTCAGCTTGTATCTACATTGGGCAGCGGTCTGGAACATAACTTTTGATATATGGAAAACAAGATCTACCTAGGATGCCAGTGGCAACCATTGTTCTCTAAAAAGAGAGATGACACACTGATAACTCCATAAATTGAACAGGATACTATTCATCTGAAGCTGTATAGTAAATGTCAGGTGTCACTATTAAACAAAGGCTGCCCTTTATGGGTCTTATGATGGGGGTGGGAAGCAGTGCAATGCCTTCCAGCAGTCTTTGGAGATGATTAGCAAAATGCTATTTTCTCGCTGTGGCCTCATCGGTTTGATTATGAAGATATTTTTCACCTTTATTCTAATTTCTATCTCTTCTTCATTTATAGGCCAAACCGTTTTACGATATCATTGACAGTATTTTCCCATAAATTAGATAAATTTCAACAGAATGTTGTCTGAAAGGTTTTGATAACTATTTTGCTTTATTGTTCCTAGTGACAGTGGGATTAGATGGATGGCCAAAGTAATAGAGGGGTAATGCTCCTGACATTCTCTGCTGGAATTCATGGTTCCTTGCTAGGTGTGCCAACAATGCATTACTAATACACTAGATCTTGGCAGTAATACCTGGCTCATAGAGTTCACTGTGTGGAAGAAGGCACTAAGAACTACCTTGGTCAAGCACTGCTCTATGACAAGTCTGAACTCATTACCTACATAGTGTAAAGGTAAAGGGACCCCTGATCATTAAGTCCAGTCGCTGACGATTCTGGGGTTGCGGCACTCTTCTTGCTTTATTGGCCGAGGGAGCCAGCATACAGCTTCCGGGTCACGTGACCAGTATGACTCCTGTCTTCCACTGCCTCCCGCAGTTTGGTCAAACTCATGCTGGTAGCTTCAAGAACACTGTCCAACCATCTTGTCCTCTGTCGTCCCCTTCTCCTTGTGCCCTCAATCTTTCCCAACATCAAGGTCTTTTCCAGGGAGTCTTCTCTTCTCATGAGGTGGCCAAAGTACTGGAGTCTCAGCTTCACGATCTGTCCTTCCAGTGAGCACTCAGGGCTGATTTCCTTAAGAATGGATAGGTTTGATCTTCTTGCAGTCCATGGGACTCTCAAGAGTCTCCTCCAGCACCATAATTCCAAAGCATCAATTCTTCGATGATCAGTTTTCTTTACCGAAGAATGTAAGGTAAGAAAGTTAAACGCAACCAAAGCTTTCAATTCAACCATGAATTCACAGAATTTTTCCTTCCCCTTTGAAAATTGTTAGATGCCATTTATTTCTTTTATTAATTAATTGATGGAGAATAATTGAAAAAAAAATCCCAGACAAATGTTTGGATCCATGCTAATTTACAGGGTCATTTTCACTGAAGTTGTGTACAACTGTACATGATAGTACTTGCCAGGAGAGGAATTGGGATGAGAATCCTGTTTTTCCAGAGGGACCATTGTTATTTTAAAGGAGGCAATATACAGTGTCATGCACAGCATGGTCCTCCCTTGCTCTCTAGGCAAACCACTGTGCCTTGTTCAGGAAAAAGAAAAGCAATTTGTTTTTGAAGATATACAACAGACGGTGTGCATTTCAGTGGGAGCTTCATCTCCTTTGAAATTTCAACTTTTGTACTGAAAGTTGAACTCTATGAAAACAACAACAACACTATTCTAAACCCTTTAATTGGATACTGATTTTTCCCCTTACTCCATGAGGATACAAAGTTTAGTTTGCAACTAGGTAAAGCATTTGCTTTTGAAAAAATGTGTGCATTTAAATGTGATGGTCAAATTTGTTGTGAAGTAGAGATTTGGAGAATGAGCTATGCTTAGTTTTCTGTATGGTTCATGTGCATTGTTGGGACTTCAAAGCACAGTGCGTGGCTGTTTGGAAAACATTTGCAGACAGCCCCATGCTTTTCCTTAAACCTCTGAAACTGGAGTTTTAAGGAGCAGCATGGAGTTGTTTACAAGGGCTCTTTGAAATTCCTTTCCCAAACAGCCCTGTGCTGCTCCTTAAATTTCTAAAAATCAGAGGTTTTAAAACACTGCAATGCTCTTTGGGAAAGGGCTTTCAAACAGCCCTGCACTGATCTTTGACCCTCCAGTTTTTGGAGTTTTCAAGAGCAGCATTAGGAGAGAGAAGCAGTTTCCATAGAATGGAAGGTGCACCTTTAGTAAGGTGCGCTCTCACCAGCCATTCCTTGATGGCTGGGAGTGTGTCCTGCTCTAGCAAAAGAATAACCAAGAGCTTGCTTTAAACCCAACACTTCTGTAAAGTGGTTGGGGCTTTCCCAAAATGGCCTTGCAGCTCAAATGGGAGGCTTTCTGGGTCAGGTTTGAGCTGGAGGTTCCTCACTCCTGCCCTAGAAAATTGAGAAAACCTCTTGTGGCATAATTCATTTGTTTTTAAGTGTTGAGCAAATAGTAGTAGCAGAGCTCTCTAGCCATTGGCACTGCTCCTTCATGCTCAGATGGGACTAGGACAGAATAGTGACAGGGTTGCTGCACTGGATTGGCCCCACCTCACCTGTCCAGGAAGTGAGAGCTGGACCATAAAGAAGGCTGATCGCCGAAGAATTTATGCTTTTGAATTATGGCGCTGGAGGAGACTCTTGAGAGAATTATGGTGCTGGAGGAGTCCCATTGAGAGTCCCATGGGCTGCAAGAAGATCAAACCTATCCATTCTGAAGGAAATCAGCCCTGAGTGCTCACTGGAAGGACAGATCCTGAAGCTGAGGCTCCAATACTTTGGCCACCTCATGAGAAGAGAAGACTCCCTGGAAAAGACCCTGAGGTGTGGGAAAGATTGAGGGCACAATTACCTGTTGAAAGGAGAAGGGGACGACAGAGGACAAGATGGTTGGATGGTGTTCTCCATGGTGCTACAAACATGAGTCTGACCAAACTGTGGGAGGCAGTGGAAGACAGGAGGGCCTGGCGTGCTCTGGTCCATGGGGTCACAAAAAGTCAGACACGACTAAACAACAACAGCAAGGTAAGCATTAATGATGCTGGCGTCAGGAGGGTGGTTGCACAACTTTGTCCCACCACATGCACCACAACAGCGAGCAAGTATTGCTGTTAAGCAAGTGTGTTGGATGCACAAAGTAAGGAAGTATTCCTACAAAAAATCTCTCTGAGAGCATTGGCATTTTTGCAAATGAAACTGTCTGCATTGTGAGTGGAGTCAGTATTTAGGGGAACACAATGTATTCAGGACACATTCCATGTTGCTGGCTATCTGGAAAAGACTGATGTGCTCCTGCATCAGCCAATTAGCAATTAAACAGCTTTGATTTGCTACCCAGTGCAGCCATGCTGTATGGAAAATTCTCCACTTGGTGAAATGACTACAGTAATATTATATTTAATTACTTCATTGTTAGTAACAGTGTTTCGTGAACACCATTGAATGTGTGATAATGAGACGCAGCATTAGCCAAACTTTGATGCAGACAAAAAGCATGATTGTTCATCTTGTCCAGATTGGGATTTCATTTCTATTTGCGAATGGCATATGCTAGTATCTTCTTCTGCAGTTAATGACCTCATTGTTGATGGCTGGGTGGCAACTATTTTCTTTTCTACAAGAACGTTATGTTTCAAATAGGGATTTAGGATAATCTCTAGAGATTGTGTGTTCTTGCTAGATTTCCAATATAAGGCAGCTACAAATCCTGCTTTTTGTCTTCTAGGATCTAAATATCAGGGTAAAAAACAAAATGATGAATTCCTATCATTTTTAACATTCTGCTGCAGCTTTTCCTCGCCCAGTCACCTTGTTTTTCGTTAGATTATTAACTCTCACTAGGATGGATTGGATAATACCAATGTGCTTTTGGAGTGATGGATTGCATCAGCCTGTGACACTTAGGCTGCCTTCATACTGCAGTTTATGCCATTTTCCTGACATCTCCCTGTTATTTTGCACATTATATTTGAGCGTTCACATGATGTAAAAACCACTTATGGAAAACTAATGAAATGTAATGGACTATATGGTGCAAGTTTAATGCTCATTTCCACGTCGTTTGATTCCATGGAAATATCTGTCTTCGGCCCCTTGTACTGGATAATTGTGGGAGTCCTGCGGGGCAATTCTCCAGCCTTTTTCATGGGTTCACCATGTGCTGGCATGCCAGCATGCGCTGCATGCCCTGCCCATTTCAAGGTCCATACTTTTTTTGTTGTGTGGCTGACCTGAAAGCACGCCAGTATCTCATCATAGAAAGTCATGCCGAAAAAGGTAGAGCCTAAAAGAATGGCAGACTGTAGAAGAGCAATGAAATGTGTGAATGACATTTAATGCAACATGGCAGTATAGCAGTGGAGATGTGATAGAACAAGTGTATGTATTGCGTGACCAGGCGGCGACAGCCCTAGCCCCCAGGGATGATAAGGAAGGAATAAATACTCTGACAACATTATATGAAATTAAAATTAGGCCACAGCTTTATTAAACTTCCGAAGGTAGGAAGACCTTGGCTTAGGCCTTGGGCTTAGGCAGGAGGGAACTGGGGCTCATCAGAGTAAATGGGATATGGGGGTGATCTGCTAGACGTAAGTGTGGCAGGCAGCCAAGCCCATATCCCCACACACAGGGTAGTTCACTGACTACCTTTCAGTGTATGGCCAGTGACACCCATATATATGACCCCTTTAAGAGGGGGACCCTGGAATCGTGCCCGCCCCCCCCCCCCATATAGAGAAGAAAAGACTAAAGGATGCCACCCAAGGCCAAAACCGCCAAAGCTGTGACGAATTGCTACGGGGAAGACAAATCCTGCCAATGCAGGAAAATTTCTTCCCAGTCCTTCAACAGCAACCAATCAAAGACCATAGCAGCGCCTGTTAAACAGGAAGAAAAAGTTAATCTGCAAACAAGAAACATTAAACAAAGGGAGGGTAGGGAGGGTGAATCTCCAGAACCGACTTCCTGGCTATTGTCGGCTCCAGCCCCTATTTATAAATGGGACTGGTCCCAGCTCCCAGCAAGAAACTTGGTTACTAAAGCTGGGTGTGAACCTCCAAAAATTAACACTGAGAGGCAAGCCAGCCCCTGTTTGCCAGTAAGTAGCCCCACGTGCGATCCCACAAAGGGCACTCACCATGTAAAGTGTGAGTGCTCATTGTGGAAAGAACGTTAGAAAACAGAAGTGCTAATCTTCTATCATTGAACAGATACAATAAACCCCACATGTGAATGCAGCCTTAGTATAATGAGTCAACTGAATTAAACAATGGAGATGAGGAAGGGCCTCTATTTTAATGTGGCCTCATATGAGATATTTAGGTTCATCTGAGCTGGGTCTAGCCTTATAATGGCTTCAGCTGACATAAAGACAATTAGAAGAGGGCAGAAAAAAGAGCTGAACAGAACTACTTCCTTTGCTAGGGATAGTATGCTGTAGTTTAGTAGGAATCTTCTCTATTTAGATAGCAACATTCTCTGGGGCTTCCCTAATGACTTGTATTATTCATATTCAACAAATTCACAGTCTAGCCATTCCTTGTATGTCCATTTTGGTTGCCCTTCCCAACTCTAAAATAGACTTCATGACAGTGATAGCGAACCTGTGGCCCTTCAGATGCTGTCAGACTCCAGCTCCCATCAGCCTCACCTATCACGGCCAATGGTGAGGGATGATGTGAGTTGGAGGGCCAGAGTTCCCTCATTCCTTATCTATGCTATAGGATGGACAGAGTACAGTGGTACCTCGAGTTACAAATGCCTCAGGTTACAAACGCTTCAGGTTACAAACTCCGCTAACCTGGAAGAGTTACCTCAAGTTGAGAACTTTGCCCCAGGATGAGAATGGAAATCGTGTGCCGGTGGTGCAGCGGCAGCAAGAGGCCCCATTAGCGAAAGCACGCCTCTAGTTAAGAACAGTTTCAGCTTAAGAACGGACCTCCGGAACGAATTAAGTTCGTAACTTATAATGGGTATCTCCTGTCGTTTCCGGGATAGCTGCAAGTAACCTTTCATTTTGTTGAAATTTGTCTGTCTTGAGAGACAAGGGTGCCCCCCCTCCAGGGAGGTTGAGGCCAGAGAATCACAGCACCTGCTGTGGCCTCAGAGACTGGTAACCCATTCACTGCCTCCCACATTATTTCGGCTGTGTTAGCAGCACCGAAGTGACTTCTGTGGGGTGCAAGCCTTTGACAGTGTGTATGGAGGTCAGTGGCGTAGCGTGGGGGGTGCAGGGGGGGCCGGCCGCACCAGGCGCAACATCTGGGGGTTAGGGTTAGGGGGCGCAAATCCACGGGTTAGGAGGCACAAATCCACGGGTTAGGGGTGCAAATTACTTGTCTTGCCCCGGGTGCTGACAACCCACGCTATGCCACTGATGGAGGTCATGGGCTGCCCAGATAACTAGAGCCTACTCTTGGCCTCACTGATGTGGTCCAAAGGAAAGCAGAGCAATACTTTTGGCATCAGCTTGGTTGCAGGAGTTGCTGGAAAGATGCGTACAAGATGCCATCCAATTGTCTTAGGGACTCCACTCCAGATTTGTGTAGGATTCAGTCCTTAACCTTTTTTTTTCTCCCGAAGATGTCTTGCAATGCAGTGGGCATGGGTTTTTTCTGGAGATTTGCTCCCAAAGCCTTTCTCACAAATGAGTACAAGACAGTGGAGGTTTAGGACACCATTGGAAAAAACAACAACATTGGATGTACCCACTGGCCATTGAAGGTAGCCATCGTTTTCCCCCAGCCATGTCCCCTGGGAGTGGTGCTACATGATGACATAGGTAGCTTTGTTCCATTTGGCCAGTGTAACTAAGGTAGGAATGTTGCCAACTCTGCTGCTAATTGATGGCAGAAAAAACAACAACCATTTTTGTTAAAGAAGGAAGGTTATTATCCTAAACCTTTCAGATTAATCCTACCCTTGAGAAAATCACTGAAAATGACACCCCTTTCATGGCCTGCAAATGGGCCCAGGGAAGGGAGAAGTTTTTTAAAAAATAAGATTAGATTCCAGATCAGTAGGCCTGAGACTTTACTTGTGTCATAAAGAATAAGTTTTAAAATCTATAGTTCTTCTAATTGGGCCATATTAGATAATTTCTTTCTTGTCAGGCTTTATTACTTAAAATTGGATTATAAAGAGACAGACATCTATATTCCTTTAAGTTTTATTTAATTTGTCTTGAATGGTGTCAAAAGGCATTTAATAATTCAATCCTTTCCCAAGGGGGAAAAGTCGTTACCATCTCCATAGGCAAAAAAAGTGAAGATATTTCTATCAAGAAATATGCATTTTATGGTATAAGAGAATGTATAAAGCATGGTTTGATTTATATTACCGAAGTACAGAATAATGGGTATCTCCTGTCGTTTCCGGGATAGCTGCAAGTAACCTTTGATTTTTTTTTGATTTTTTTTTTACTTATAAGGAATAAAATTACAGTTCTTGAGAGTATATTAGCCATTTTCTGCCTATAGCACAAAGAGAGATCACATTTTGGCAATTTTTAAAATTAGAAACAGCACTAGAGCCATGAACACATAAAGCAGCCTGCTTAACCCTACTGATGCCATCAGAAATAACCAAGTTTTGTGGTCTATTTATGCATAACTTATTTTTAAGCAATTGTTCCATGATGATCTCACCCATGACATTAATTCCTTTTATTATTCCAATTATTCTTCCTTTAGCCTGCTTGTTGAAACAAAAGTGTCTTCACATTACATGAGCAAAACTCTATGGCCACTGAACTGCTGCAGTGACAAACTATAAAGACGTTTTTGTTTTTGTAGTAGAGCGTGAATCATTATTTTAAACAGCTTCATCTGCTTCCTATGTCTTTCCAATAAGGGGGAGGAAATGCCGATCTTTGGACCATACTTCAGTAATGAATTTAATCGCTCTCTTCTTTATCTATTGATCACATCAATCTCTTGTCTTTAGTCCAAAAAAGAATGTGCATCAAGAGTGCAGGCAGGAATCGCAATTTCCACAGACCTGAACACATATGCTGCATATGTAAGCAGCTGCAATGAGTTGACTATACTGGTTCTATCACAGAATAATGGATATACATGAATATGCCTTATACCATGTCAGATCATTAGTTCTTCTAGCTCAGAATTGTCTACATTGACTGGTAGCCGCTCTCCAAGGTTTCAGAGACTGGACCCTCCCAGTCCTACCTGGAGATGCCAAGGACTGAACCTGATACCTTCAGCAGGCAAAGCATATGGTCAACCGTTGGGTTTCACCAAAAGTGATGTTCAAGGAAGGCGTGACTGATGGCTGGTATCATTCTTCAGTGTGGCGCACTACTCAAATATCATGGAAACAAATGCACGGAAGTATGAGGCCACCCAACAGCCCGTGCCCTTTCCATTGAGCAGTGTAACATAATTTTTAATTATTTATTTATTTATATTTTATTTATTAGATTTACCATCCCTCATGGTAAGGTCTCAGTGAGGTTATGAGATCAAACAAGTGATAATATTGAGTAGTCTAATGACTCAAGGGGAAGACTGCTGTTCATTATAGAACTGGCAGTTCTGAGAGCTGAATCATGCTGATGTGAGAAGTGGTCTCACTGTCCATCTCAGGTAGATGATCTCTTTCCTTCCAGAGTACAAAGGTTTCCCACTGTTTCATCACATTTTAGTTGGTGTCAGGGACTGGACTGAAGAGGGGGCTTGGGAACCGGCCCCTGCTTCCCTCAGAGGAGGGGGGATGGGGGGGAATTGGCTTCCAGAGAAGAGGGAAACAGGATTGCATTGCAGCAGAACACTGAGCTGCCAAGTTATGAGATCTTAGGGGAAGGAGGGGGAGTTGGAGAACTGCCAACAGAGAATTCCTTGGAGAGCATAGAAGCCCCTCCTTCTCTCTGCACTCGTTGCTCATTCAGAATTCAAGAGCAACGAGCCCAATGATAATTAACTCCTGAAGCCTCTCGTAGGGACACAGGCTGTTACTGGGGAAGGAAGGGGGGTGGGCTCAGAGTGAGCAACATCACTATGGCGTTAAGACAGGGTTGTTTGCCTTGCTCCACAATTGCTGAATAAAAACCACAAATATGAACTTTCTTGTTTCTTCTTTGATCCTTGATGCTGCCGGAGGGAGGGGAGAATCCCTCAGCTGGCCCTAATAAAGGTATTTCCTAATTATGGAATAAAGGTAAAGGTAAAGGTACCCCTGCCCATACGGGCCAGTCTTGACAGACTCTAGGGTTGTGTGCCCATCTCACTCAAGAGGCCAGGGGCCAGCGCTGTCCGGAGACACTTCCGGGTCACGTGGCCAGCGTGACATCGCTGCTCTGGGGAGCCAGAGCCGCACACGGAAACGCCGTTTACCTTCCCGCTAGTAAGCGGTCCCTATTTATCTACTTGCACCCGGGAGTGCTTTCGAACTGCTAGGTTGGCAGGCGCTGGGACCGAACAACAGGAGCGCACCCCGCTGCGGGGATTCGAACCGCCGACCTTTCGATCGGCAAGCCCTAGGCACTGAGGCTTTTACCCACAGTGCCACCCGCGTCCCAGCGCCACCCGCGTCCCAGCGCCACCCGCGTCCCAGATGGAATACCTGGAATTATGGAATAATTCCGTGATGGAATTATGGAATACCTGCCCCCAATACCTGGACATTTGGTGGACATTTGGCTCAGGCAGCACAGCTGAGCAAAGGGACCCCACCTCATTTCAGCATATGGGTATTATTATTATTGTTACACTATGACATGACGAAGCCTGGATCCCATCTAGTGTTGCAACCAATAGACCAAATTTCCTAGGACTTGGGCCTTTCCAGCAGCAGGAAGTGCTTAGTGCTGAGATAGAAGAAGGTTTCTGTAATCTTCTTTTAAGCACTACTTGCGCCTGCAAATCAACGGCAACAATTGTAAAAGAGAGCATGCGCCATCGAAGGCATTATGCCTTTTATACCAGTTTAATGCTTCCTGTTATTACAAATTGGGCCTTACAGCAACTCATTATACTTCCCATAAGCAGCACTCCAATGAGTCGTTATTTATTCGATAAAACAAATTTATTATCAATTACTGCTATTAATAAGCCATTTTATACAACGCTGTAAATGTATGTGGTTCTTCCTCAATAAAAATATTTGTTTTCTTGCCTTGAAGACCTTATGTTCTAAGACAACAGTTAATTGGCCATTAATAGCAATGCAGTTCTAATGAAGTCCATAGTCTGCATGTAGACAGTAGATCTCCCTGTGAAATTGTTACAAGTGTATTCATCTGAATGGTAAATATGGAAATAAGGGAAATGTTTAAAACTTAGATGAGCCGTTAGTAAGTGAAGTCAGCTGTTTCTGAACAGGGGAAACTAGTATAATTAATAATGGTGAGAAGTTGGTAACAAAGAAACAAAAATCCTGTCAACTAATAGTGAACTCATTCTATGAGAGCAGATCCTTACATAGCAAAAGCGGCAGTGTCCATACACAACATGGAGGTGTCAGTAGGCTTCAGTAATGATTGCATGGGGGGAATCTTGGGGGAGGGGGACCCAGATATAGCCCAACAAGGACTGAGCATGCTCAGTAGTTATGGAATGCTGGCTAACTAACTAGCAATGGAAAACTAGGGGGTCAGTGAGCATGTAATAGAGTATCCCAGAATATGACATGGCTGGATTTCAGACAAGGACCTGAACAGTATCCTGCTCATTTCATTGCAGTTCCCACTTGCCTTGTGTATTAGTTAGCACAGCTTCCATAGACTAACATCTTTTAAGCTTTTCTATTGAAAATAATGATGATAAGAAAATATATATATTTTTGGGATCCTGAGAATCCCATGGTTCACATCTTTAAATTCATTCCTAATCCTGTGTCTGGAGAGGTAAATTTGAAATATAAAATGACACACTTTTAATCTGATCTTTAGTGTAAAACATTGCCACCTTTGGCACCGCTCTCTTAAGGAACGGCCATTAAAAGAAATTTTCTTATGAGGAATATAAGAAAAAGAATGATCCAAGATAGCAGACATTACACATTACCAGGAATGTTAGCTTAGTTCAGTGCAACAGAATAGAAGCCATTTAGACAATGTTCCCTGCTAGTAGTGAGAAACTATGCTTTAATAATTAAAAAGAAACCAGTGTCCTATATAGAGTTTATTTCTTAAACATCGTTAAGAGGTCTTTCTCGGGTGCTTTGCTGAATTTCGATTCGGCTACTTCATGTGGAAAATTGGTAAGTTTTAACATACAATTAAGTTTCCCTTAAGTTTCAAGGTTACTTCTTTGGCTGAGCTGCAGAATGGATGATTGAATGGAATCAACTAGAAGGCCTACGCCAGGCATAGGCAAACTTGGCCCTCCAGACGTTTTGGGACTACAACTCCCATCATCCCTAGCTAACAGAACCAGTGGTCAGGGATAATGGGAACTGTAGTCTCAAAACATCTGGAGGGCCGAGTTTGCCTATGCCTGGCCTAAGCAAACACTTATTGCTGCACACATACACAAATCTGAAGGGCTGACATATGGAAGATGGTGTCAGATAGTTTACTCCTGCCCTGGAGTGGAGGACCCAAGTTACGATGAATGAGATTTTGACTAAACATCAGAAAGAATTTTCTGACAGCAAGAGCTGTTTGACAATGGAACAAGACTCCCTTGGAAGGTGGTGGACTTTCCTTCCTTGGAGGTTTTTAAGCAGAGGTTGGGTGGCTACCTGTCATGGATGCTTTAGCTGAGATTCCTGCTTTGCAAGGGGTTGGACCAGATGAGCCTTGGGACCCCTTTCAACTCTAAATTTCTATTATTGCAATGCATCCAGTTGCACTCATGGAGCTTGGCTGGGACTGTGTGGACGCACCACTAGTACATTTCCCACTAGTGGACAGTATAGTAGAAGTGCACAGCTTACCTGACTTCCCTCTGGCTCAGTTGCTGTTGCATATTGGGATGGACAGGGAGAGGGCCAAGGAGGCAGTGAGGTCAGCGTGGTGCAAACATGCTGGTGGAGCCAATTCAGCAGCAGCAACTCAGCTGGGGGAAGCTCAGGTAATGGGCACAGCCCCACCACTCCACCCACTAGGGACACCTTCCATTTTGAAATGTTGCCTTATATCCAGATGTGTGAGGATACCAGGGGAGTCACAATTTTCAGAGGTGATGCCATTGAGTGTGTTAACTGAGCATAAGACCTTAAAAATGCTAAGCATGTGGTTTCCTTGTCTTTTCCAGACTTAATTCCTTTACTTTCCCCTAATAAAATGTTCAAATTACCTGCTGTTTAATCCAGACACATTGTGCTGAGCACCAGAGACAAACCACCAGGTATGCCGTTCAGAGAGTAACGATTAGGATGTGAATGGTTGGGGATATTAATATTTTATTTAGTTGTATTTTATAATTACCACTAATTAGGCATTACTTGGTGATCTAAGGAAATCAATTTAATGGTTACAGAACTTGGTTCAACATTAAGCTGTATAATTATATGTCTCCACAGAAATGAAAGAGATTCCTCTGAATTCACAGCGAAATGTCTGTGAGCAAAAAATGCTTCAGATCATTCTTTCCTGCATGCTTTACAATAGGCTTGATTTAGAGAGATCTTGCGTACAACTGCATCTGCCTGCAAATAGAATCTGTTTAGACAACTAATAATAGTTGAGGGGGATCATGGGTAAGGAGAATGCTGTTGTGTTCAGGTTCTGCGTTTAGGGTTCCCATTGGCTATTGTGAGAACAGGATGCTGCGCCATTGGCTTCATCCAGCAGACTCTTCCTATCTTCTCATGGTAACTAATGAATGTCTGTCAGGGAGGGGCCAGGAGGGTTATGCCCACTGTTTTCACCTGTTAGTTCATTTGACATTTTTGCATTTTACAGAGCACTAAACACAGAGTGTACAGAGATCAGCAGGCATGCAACTCCGTACAACACATGCAGACTGACAGAGTCATCGAATTGTGAAGGGGCCCTAGTTCAATCCCCCCCCCCCATGCAGAAATCCTGCCCACAGCTGTCCCTGGGTGGGCTCAAACCACCAACCTTATGGTTAACAGCCAGGCAGACTGACCCATTGCACCACAGAGGATATGTAGACCAGGGGTCAGCAAACTTTTCCAGCAGGGGACCGGTCTACTGTCCCTCAGACCTTGTGGGGGGCTGGACTATATTTTGAAAATATATATATGAATGAATTCCTATGCCTACAAATAATCTAGAAATGCATTTTAAATAAAAGGACACATTCTACTCATGTAAAAACACGCTGATTCCCAGACCGTCCGTGGGCTGGATTTAGAAGGCGATTGGGCTGGATCCGGCCCTCGGGCCTTAGTTTGCCTACCCATGGTGTAGACTATGTACAGAAGATCAAATGAGCATGTGCATACTGTGGGACTGGCAACCATGGCACAGTGCTGATGCCTTGATCCACATGATCATTGAGCATGTGATTTGGTTTGTTGTTGTTGTTTAGTCATTTAGTTGTGTCTGACTCTTCGTAACCCCATGGACCAGAGCACACCAGGCACTCCTGTCTTCCACTGCCTCGTGCAGTTTGGTCAAACTCATGCTGAACACTGTCCAACCATCTTGTTCTCTGTTGTCCCCTTCTCCTTGTGCCCTCAATCTTTCCCAACATCAGGGTCTTTTCCAGGAAGTCTTCTCTTCTCATGAGGTGGCCAAAGTATTTGGAGCCTCAGCTTCAGGATCTGTCCTTCCAGTGAGCACTCAGGGTTGATTTCCTTAAGAAAGGATAGGTTTGATCTTCTTGCAGTCCATGGGACTCTCAAGAGACTCCTCCAGCACCATAATTCAAAAGCATCAAGTCTTCGGCGATCAGCCTTCTTTATGGTCCAGCTTTAGCAGTTGCTTAATTTTCTAGTATAGGTTGGGAAATGGCACATTCTGCCTATTCCTAAGTATATTACAAGGTGTCTAGAGGTTTCCACACCATGAAGTTATATATCCACACAGCCTACAATTGACTTATAACAACCAACGAAACTGCCACAGGGACAAATGTGGTTGCATGTTATTACATTGGAACAACCATATCTGGTTTCACATGTGAAAACTTCTGATGATGTTTGGATGGAGGAAAAGCCACTAGATTGGATATGGAAAGGATGAACTACAATTTGATCAAGGTCAAATATTAATGGTATAATCAGTGTCTGATTTTCAATTAAGCTACCTAATTCTTGCTACCTCATTGTTAATATCCAACCCCATAATTAACTGAAGCTTCTTGAGGTGGAGCGTGAATTATATTCTTTCCACTAATTGGGAAATGTTCACTGACTTGACACAGTTCCATTTCATCACTTGCTGGTGCTTTTTGAATGTGAAAGAATTCTTCTTTTTCTTTCCAAACAAGAGTGCGATATCTGTAAAATCCTGCCATAAATAAATTCATGCCTTACTCTGTGCTGCACCTTTCTTTAACTTCAACAGAGCAGAACCTGTGAAAATGAGATTACAAGAAAATATGTTTATGACCATCACAATTTGATTTGGCTTTAGAACAGAATTTTGACAGGGCCCAGGGTTTGTGTCTACATTGCATTATGCAGGACTCTAAGTTATTTAACACTTTGGAAAAAAAGTAAGTTTTCTTTTTATTAAATTGTAACACATAATGCATTTTATTTGAATCATAAAACTCTATAGAATAATACAACTGCCACCAATGAAATAACATTCAGGACTAGATTGTGCCTGGGAAGCAAAAGCATGCATTTTGGAAAAATGCAAAGTCACCTACACGCGGAGACATTTTTCTAACACATCGAGACCCATATTTCCTAATGTAGGTATCTCTAACCTTTACAGACCCAGGGCCTACTTTTCCCCAAAACACGCATTTGGGGACCCATTTCTTAGTTTTTCACTATATATTTGCATACAGCTAGGGCTCCTGTTGCGACCCATCTTGGATCAGTCCAGTTGAAGACTGATCTGAAATGAGATTCTTATGTATGTGATCTTGTGGTTCCTTTACACTTGTGATAAAGCCCAGCCCCTGCCCTAGCAGTAGCTTTGTGTAATACGTTACAGCTCATTCATTAGTTTGGAAATCTGAGAAATAGAGTCACAATGCACCATTTGGTACAATGGTCTGTTTGATTATTAGCATATTTCTACCCTGCCTTTTGGTTGGCTAGGTCCACGAGGCAGCTAACAATATAATAAGCAAAACAATATAAAGTAGTCGAAAAGTGAAGATTAGAACAGCACCATAGGTACAAATGAAAAATCCTGCATTTCAAATAGGCAAAAGAAAAATACTGAGTGTGGTGGTTGTGATGGCTTTACATAGCATAGTCTGATAGGCCCACCACACTTGTTTCTGGGGAGGTGGAACCAAGCCACACTGCTGTATGCCTTGGATACATCAATGGCCTTTATAGTCTTCGGAATTTTCAACTGGTGCAGAATGCAGCAGTTGAGAAGGAAGGATGCTCACAAGAGCAGAGTGAGATGAGCATACAACACCTATTTTAGGAAGTCTGCATACTTCCAGGGAGAATTAAATAAGCTGGTTCTTATCAGCTATCTGCTTTGCTCTGCCAATGTAACCCGAGAGCTGGGAACACAAAACTCTATGTCTCATTTGTACAAGTAATTCTGCAGGTTTCAAGAGCAGTAGGGTGGGTAAGACCTTGCTGGTTCTTACCTGGGAAGTCCTAAATGGCCTGCATCCAGGGTACCCAAAGGACTGCCACATACCATATAATTCTGCATGCACCTAAATACCTTTCTCTGCATCCTGAGGTGGGCTGATGTTAGGTTGGCTGAAATGCATGAGAAGTCTGAGGTCATGTTGTGGCTCTCAACAGGAAATCTCTTTCACAGGACATTCTTTGACTTACTCTCATCTTAGCTTCCACCAGTTGGTGGGGATCACATTAACCTTGGTATTTTAAGAAGCCTCTCTTGTCTAAATTATCTGAATTATCTACCATGCTGTTTCTGGTGGGTTTTTTAAAAATATATATAAATAAAATAATAACTTTAATTCATGGTGATTGCCTGAATGCTGTTAGTTGTCTTTAACTCTACTCTGGGAAAGGTGGGATATCAATTATTCTAAGATCTAAATGCTAGTCAAACCCTTCTGATCAATGCAAGAGGGCATGGTATTCCTAAGACTAGTGTCTGAGTCTGTGCTCTGCAGCCAAAATGCATGAGCTTGTGACCTTAGACCTAAATCTCACCCTAATCCTGCAAATATGGGACTAGAGAGTCCTTTCAGAGAAGAATGCATTGATGGAAGAACCATTTCTTGGCTTAAAACTGGCTTTCTCCAATCACCCTCCAAGACTGTTTCTTTTTAGGGGGAATATTTTCCAGGGGATAGTTGCAGAGGTGCCAGAAGAATCAAATGTACTGATTTCCCCCTGCCAAATATGCTGCTACACCTGTTTTCACATTCACGCCTGGGCAAAAAAGGATTCCAAATGCATGTTTTGCTACAATAATGTATATTCCCGACCTTACTCCCACAGGCTACAGATTACTTAGAATAAACTGAAATAATTGCTGTTTTCTTCAATCTATTTTTTCCAATTTTGGAATTGGATGTGCTACACATTAAATTTATAAGTCCCCTTGGCATAAGATTGCATTAAATATTAGTAAACAACCTGTAAAGATGTTTCATTTGCAATTTGAAGTGCTTAACAGTTCAGAAGAAAAAGCTGAATATATATTAAATACCTGCCTACAGGAAAAATAGGTTGTTCATTACCTGAAATAAAGTCTAAACATTTCTGCTGGAGAACCTTGAAAAATCAATAGATCATTTCATAAGATGATTATGAGATTCTATATCATTGGGAGTTCTTAAATTAACATTTATTGATGTTTTGTTATCCTTGTAAATGAAATGAAATGTTCTGTGAAACATTTCTCTTAGCTGTTCTCCCCTCCCCTACTTGCAAGCCCAGTGATATTTATTAAATTGAATCCTTAGTTTTATTATTATGGTTCTAAAGAGCATACAAATCAATGTATTTAAGGTGACTTAAATATCACTTTTATAGAGTAAAAGCTGCAAACCAAATTGGATTTTTACAACCCTGTGTTTTAACAAGCTGCTAATTATCTTTCTAATGGGTTTTCTAAAAATCTTACATGCCCTATTTGATCTGTAAGCTCAAAGTTCCATGAAAAGCACAGAGTATCTCATGCATAACTGAAAAATGAAGCAAGAGGGGTGTGTGTGTGTGTTTGTGTAGGAAAACCGGGGGGGGGGGGGGAGAATACCCTAGAGCTTAAAGCCTTCTTTTCCCCCCGTTATCAGTGCAGTACATTCTGTTTATGTTGTTGCTTTATGTTTTATGCAGAAAGATGCTTCTACAGGCAGTACAGTGGTACCTCGGGTTACATACGCTTCAGGTTACAGACTCCACTGACCCAGAAATAGTGCTTCAGGTTAAGAACCTTGCTTCAGGATGAGAACAGAAATCGTCCTCCGGCCGCGCAGCAGCAGCAGGAGCAGGAGGCCCCATTAGCTAAAGTGGTGCTTCAGGTTAAGAACCGTTTCAGGTTAAGAACGGACCTCCGGAACGAATTAAGTACCACTGTATCAGCAGCTATAGGTATAAAGCATGGGTAGGCAAACTAAGGCGCAGGGGCTGGATTTGTGGGGCCTGCCTGGTGTTTTTACATGAGTAGAATGTGTGCTTTTATTTAAAATGCATCTCTGAGTTATCTGTGGGGCATAGGAATTTGTTCATTCCCCCCCCTTCAAAATATAGTCCTGCCCCCCACAAGGTCTGAGGGACAGTGGACTGCTGAAAAAGTTTGCTGACCCCTGGTATAAAGCCAAACCAGCCCTGGAGGTAAAAGCAGTTCATAAAAAAGGGGGCATTCCTGGCAACAGAATTTGGTGTGAGATCACTTTGGGATGCAGGAGTTGAGACTTGTTTTCCCTTAAAAGGTAAATGGACCCCTGACCATTAAGTCCAGTCGTGGCCGACTCTGGGGTTGCGGCACTCATCTCGCTTTATTGGCCAAGGGAGCCGGCGTACAGCTTCCAGGTCATGTGGCCAGCATGACTAAGCCGCTTCTGGCGAACCAGAGCAGCGCACAGAAACACCATTTACCTTCCCGCTGGAGCGGTACCTATTTATCTACTTGCACTTTGATGTGCTTTCAGACTGCTAGGTTGGCAGGAGCAGGGACCGAGCAATGGGAGCTCACCCCGTCGCAGGGATTCAAACCACGACCTTCTGATCAGCAAGTCCTAGGCTCTGTGGTTTAACCCACAGCGCCACCCGCGTCCCTTGTTTTCCCTAAGGCACAGCCAAATTCCACCACCGCTTGGGCCAACACACTTGATGCAGCTTCGAATGCCAATTTCTGTCTTCACCAACTCTCCCTCCTCACGATGCCACCTGAAGCAGATCACTTCAATCTGCTGTGTGACAGAGTTGTCTCTATTTCCCTTCAGTCCCCTCTCAGGGCACCTTCCCACAAACTAGCCGCTTACTTGGGATGTGCAGATTATCAGATTTTTGCAAGTAAAGCTATGTCTATGGTTCTTTTGGAGAAAGGGTTTTACAGCACCTCAGGCAGGCATCTGTGGTCCGTATGGGGAGTTTAGCTCGTCGCAAACGTTCTCTTTGGGTAGAAGGAATGTAAGTGGATGTTTGAGGAATAGCATGCTGCCCTCTGGCTCTGTTCTTGAACTACACGTATTCACTGAAACTGCAAGTGTGTGCTCATAGGGAATTTGCCCAGTTTCAGTGATCCTGAATGCCTGGATAGTTTCCTATGCACATACAGGTCAATATTTCAGGCATGCTTCTGAAAGCCTCATAAATCCATGTAGTGGTTTCCTATTTGTGGAATGTTTTCCCTGAGAAAAGTCACCTGGTACCTGCTTTTTGGCCCCAACTTTTGATTTATTTATTTTTTTAAAAACAGATTGTAATGTGATATGATTTATGGCCTGATTGTGATGAGGCAATGTCCATATACAAGGTCCAGTCCAGTCCTAAGGTCAGGAGTATCTCAGTTCACATAGTCAGATGATCGAGGGTTCAAGAAAACTAAGGGTCTAAGCTCATAAGAAGCAAGAAGCAACAAGGTCTGGTCAGGAACAGCGAATGTTGCTTCCAGCAACTGACTGAGGCTGGAAACTCTGCTTAAGAAAGCTGTAGCCAGCTGGTTTTCATCAGAAGTAGGAAGGCTGCATCAGTTGGAGTCAATTCAGCATCAGTTGGAGTCAATTCTGCTCCTTCAGGCTGCTGCTCAGCAGGTGAAGCCGACTCCTGGCACATGACAATACAGTGGTACCTCTGGTTACGAACTTAATTTGTTCCGGAGGTCCGTTCTTAATCTGAAACCATTCTTAACCTGAGGTACCACTTTAGCTAATGGGGCCTCCCGCTGTCACCGTGCCACCGCCGCCCAATTTCTGTTCTCATCCTGAGGTAAAGTTCTTAACCTGAGGTACTACTTCCAGGTTAGCAGAGTCTGTAACCCGAAGTGTTTGTAACCCAAGTTGTTTGTAACCTGAGGTACCACTGTACCCGCCAGTGTTTCTCCAATGAAAATAGGGACATCTGAAGAAAAAGTGGGACATTTTGAGATCAAATCAGAAACCAGGATGGCTTCTGTAAATCTTGGACTGTCTCTGGAAAATAGGGACACTTGGAGGGTCTGTGGTTGCTGGGGAATTGTCCTGGCCCATCTGCTCCTCTGCAGCTTGCCTGGGCCCCTTGCTCACTTACCTGCCTGGTCCACCCAGTACCTGGGGCTAATCCAGACAGATAAACTCCCATGTGAATTAATGTGTTCTACCTGAAGGCACCTACCTCTTCAATTCCACTTTCATGCTACTGAATCTGTAGCTGCTAGAAGAGATATCTGGTAACAGTCTAATTGTTTATTGAGGGGGGTGAAAATCAATGAGGACTTTTTTTCCTGTGTAAGCCTCATTAAAATGAATGGATGTTTAGCTATTTACATATCTTTATGTCTAATCTGCCCTATCCACAGATCAGGGGATGTAATAACTGTTGAGACAATCTATAAAGGCACACTTAAAACAGAAGTGATATTTAAATAATCTAAAATAAGCCCTT
This sequence comes from Podarcis tiliguerta, assembly GCF_965153285.1. Classification (NCBI taxonomy): domain Eukaryota; kingdom Metazoa; phylum Chordata; class Lepidosauria; order Squamata; family Lacertidae; genus Podarcis; species Podarcis tiliguerta. The sequence continues at coordinate 28,252,250 of NC_139543.1, read as the reverse complement.
GCTCATTTTCCAAACAACCTTTTTTATTACATCCACAAGAAGCTCAGGAAAATCAATATTAACATTGCTTGCTTTCAGAGACGACCCTAGGTTATTTTGCTCCCCCCCAGCCACAAAGCATCATGGATTTTGTAGTTTTAACACTCCACAATCAGCAATTTTCACCTAGACATGTCATGTTCATAATAATGATTTTTGCATCTTAAGAACTGGATAAACTACATTATTTTGCAAAAGCTGTCAAACAGGACTTTTCACTGCTATAATCGAAATGCCAGAAAAGCAGAGAAATCCAGTAGGAATGAAGTGTCTCTGCATGGAGAGATCCCCATAGCAAAGCCTGATGTTCACCTTCCAGTCTTGGCTCATGTATGAACCATGGAGGTATTATAAGAAGGTATGGCTCAGAAGCCTGAGCACACCTTCCTCCTCCACACCATTAAATTTAGGAGTGAGAGGCATGGCCTTGCATTTTGTTAACAGGCAGAATAGAGGAAGCCAGATGGAAATATGGAACTGGAGCTGGTGAAACCAATTAAATAAAAAGGGCAAAATGATTGGGGTGGGAGCTTACGACTGAGGCAAATGTGTGTACATGTGTCCTTACCTCTCCCCCATTTTTATTTTTATCTTATTAAACAACAACAATAACCCCATAACTTTTTTTTTTAAAAAAACCTCTTAAACTGCTGGCTTTGCTGATGGTTCTGGCAGGGTGGTGGCAGAATCATAGCTATGACCAGTGCTTTTTTTTCTGGGGGTATGCAGTATACCCCTAAACATTTTGTGATTCTAAGCTTGAGGGGGCAGTATTTCAATATGAGTAGGAAAATGAGAGTACCCCTAAACATATTTTTTTAATAGAATGATTTGGTTTACAAACTCTGCAAAACCGGAAATAGTGTCTTGGTTTGAGAACTTTACCTCGGTCTAAGAATGGAAGCCGAACAGTGGAAGGGCACCAGTGGTGGGAGGCCTCATTAGGAAAAGTGCGCCTCGGTTTAAGAATGGTTTTGATTTAAGAACAGACTTCCGGAACGGATTAAGTTCGTAAACCAAGGTACCACTTGGTACTTCACTTTGCTAATGACAGAAAAGAGAAAGAAATACAAAGTAGCCTTAGTAATAACAATTCTCCTCTGTTTGCATTACAGATTTTAGGCTTCAGTTAGGAAGTCTTGCATTGAGTTTTAATATGTAGGATTATAAACTATGGATTGTATACATCAGTGAGCCCCAAAGAGAAACAACATGGGTAGCAGAAATAGATGATGGAAACAGGATGGTGGGGTAGCCCTCCAGGAGTGTTAGTTCGTCTCCAAAGGCTTTTTCTGCATTTCATTTTTGGAGATTTGTGATTCAATTAACAGAAGTGCTTATAGGATGTATGAATGTAGAATTATAAGTCTGCAACTGGTATTCTAGACTTTTCATTTTATTTTTCATTGATTCCCTCATAAATACGGAAGAAACACGTCAATAGCACCCCGATTGCTGATGACTACCTTCCTGCAGCCTGATCAATTGGCTGGTAACTGTTAACTGTTTAAGGTTCACATAATATTTTTGGCAGAAATGGAATCAGTATTGGAAAATGGCTCACTATGATGGAAAAGCCAGATCAAAAGAGATAATTTAAAGAGTCAGAGATGTCTTAGCTTTTTGGCCACCAACAGCCAAGTAAGGCTGTCATCCATGTACAGACCTTTCCCACTCTACTTCTATGAGAAGTGCTATGTTCTACCTCCATTGTCAGAGCAATATGCCTCTGAGTGAATGCCAGTGAGTGCTCAGGTCTGATTTCCTTAAGAATGGATAGGTTTGATCTTCTTGCAGTCCATGGGATTCTCAAGAGTCTCCTCCAGCACCATAATTCAAAAACATCAATTCTTCGGCGATCAGCCTTCTTTATGGTCCAGCTCTCACTTCCATACATCACCACTAGGAAAACCATAGCTTTAAGTATACGGGCCTTTGTCGACAAGGTGATGTCTCTGCTTTTTAAGATGCTGTCTTGGTTTGTCATCTCTTTTCTCCCAAGAAGCAGGCGTCTTTTAATTTCGTGACTGCTGTCACCATCTGCATTGATCATGGAGCCCAAGAAAGTAAAATCTCTCACTGCCTCCATTTCTTCCCCTTCTATTTGCCAGGAGGTGGTGGGACCAGTGGCCGTGATCTTATACATTACAGTAAAACCATCCCACAACATGAAACATTTATATTAACCAAATACCGAAAGGGTATATTGTTATGCAGCCACCAATAAAATGCATTTCCCAATCTTCTGCTCTGTTTTATCGTACAGAGATGTCTCAAAGGAAAAAAATAATTAAATCCAATGGGGAAACTAAATAGTTAAAGCATCATAGTGCTGAAACTTTACTTAATCATTGTGAATGCATAGCATTATCTGCTTCTTTTATGTTTATTTATATAACAGAAATATTTCAAACTGTTGTCATTTTTAACTTGAATAAGTGTGTCGCCCTGGAGGACTGAGTATGCAAAAGTGCTTCTATGAAGATGAACTAAAATATCATGAAATATACATGCAGAGAGAGAGAGAGAGAGAGAGAGAGAGAGGGAAGCAGCCAGATTGCATTCCCTTATCGCTGTGCTGTTAAGTCCTTCCCCCATTGGTTTATCTAAAGTTCCCCTAGGCAAAAAGAAATAAGATTTGCCAAGAGAAACATCAGGTATGACATTATTTATCTTTCAAAAAATTATTATTATTACAGAATGTTCCTGTGATATATCTATGCATGCATTGATTCAATTCTGCGTAACACTTTTCAGAAGAGGACTTTTTACCTGCAAAATTGAATTCCACCCCCCATCCCCAGCTTTAGTGAGATAGATCTGAGGAGAAACAGTTGTACACAATGCCGCACAAAGAATAGCTGTGAATTAACATTCGAAATGTTAGTCTAGGAAGAAATGGAATATTGCAATGAAAACGGCCGGCATCTAGCAGAATTTACTCCTATTGAACACAGTACCTGGAAAGTGTAAATGTAACTTGCATGTACCTGGTCGTAGTGATGGACTGGATGAGAGCCAATAAACTGAAACACAATCCAGACAAGACAGAGATGCTTTTAGGGGTGCCAACAGGAACTCCTGGGCTATAATGTGAATTGGGCACCCTGCCCTCTCACATGCCCCACCTCACCCCACTGCCCAGCAATCTATTGGCAATAACTGCTGCCCATCACCTTGCCGACAAAGGTCTGTATAGTTAAAGCTATGGTTTTCCCAGTAGTGATGTATGGAAGTGAGAGCTAGACCATAAAGAAGACTGATCGCTGAAGAATTGATGCTTTTGAATTATGGTGCTGGAGGAGACTCTTGAGAGTCCCATGGACTGATCAAGAAGATCAAACCTCTCCATTCTGAAGGAAATCAGCCCTGAGTGCTCACTGGAAGGACAGATCCTGAAGCTGAGACTCCAATACTGCCAGGGAACTGCCATCAGTGCCGGAGGGAGAGAGCAAGATCCAGTGGGATTCCAGAGAGCGTCCCAGGATTGGGAGAGGCAGCCCATCTTCTGGGGAAGAGAATCAGCGTAGCACCAGTGGAGAAGGGGGGCAGATGGGGGAAGCGGCGAGGTGGTCCCATGACTCCTTGCCGGGGACCAGCGGGGAGAGAAGGGGTCCTCCACTGCCCACGCCCTCCTTGCGCAGAAGGCTTTCGCGCAGAGAGAGTAGGAGGAGACTAGGTGTCAAAGAGCTTCTTTGCTGGAAGAAGTTTAAGAAACGCCCACTGACGGATTCTGCCAGCGATTGAGACAGCCACGGGTGAGTGGCTGTACAGACAGAAAAGGTTCACTCAGGCAACCCAGCCAGGTGTTTGCACTGGCTTACGCACGAGCAACCCCTAGAACCACTACAAATACTTTGGCCACCTCACGAGAAGAGAAGACTCCCTGGAAAAGACCCTGATGTTGGGAAAGATGGAGGACACAAGGAGAAGGGGATGACAGAGGACGAGATGGTTGGATAGTGTTCTCTACGCTACCAGCATGAGTTTGACCAAACTGTGGGAGGCAGTGGAAGACAGAAGTGCCTGGCGTGCTCTGGTCCATGGGGTCACGAAGAGTTGGACATGACTAAACGACTAAACAACAACAACATGTTCATACATTACCAATATGGACTGTTATTTTGAGTCCACAGCGTTCATTTAAGATGCATTTATTTAACAGATTTGTAACCTGCCTTTCAGAGCTCCAGTCCTCAAAAGGCATTTTGCTATCATTATGAATATTTCAAAAATCACTGTTATATTACAGATAATTATTAAATAGCACTTAAACGTTGAAATGGCATTAAAAATGATAGCAGCAGTTTAAAAAATTCAAACAGGAAGGCTAAATGGTTAAAACATCATAATCATTATGCAACATTAAAATAAAAAGAAATAGCAGTAGCTGTTTCCCCCTACCAAATAGATTTCAGACAGAGAAACGAACAGTTTAAGCTCTTTATGAATTAGAACAGTATTCAACAAAAGCAATATCTTTCTGAAAAGGAGCAATATTCACCCTACAGCAGTAGATCAAATGACATCATATAATGAATAAATTATTTGGAACATGTATTTCAGGACCATCTTCTTGTTTTTTTCATTCACAAAGCCTCTGATGACTTCTGAGAAATCGATATCGAGTTCATGTAGAATGACTAACAGCGCCAAGCTGCTCAGTGACTCTTCATTCATGGTTGAACCGGATGAGAATCTTTTAAAGGGGCAGCTTACTGAATGCCATTTCCGCTTTTGCACACTTAGGCAACATAAGGTCCTCAACTTAATGCATGCTTTAGAAAACACGTTCTCAAGTTGCAGATTGCACATGGTGGCAAATGGTCCTCCCCATTTGCCAAAGCAAGCATCATGCATAGTGCTCAAAGTTACTGCTTTAGATGTTAGGTTGTTTGGATATTTTTCAATTGCAAAATTGCATCCTTCTGACAAATCTTTTTCAGTCATGCTTTTAAATTCTAAAATCTAGGAGTGGCTTTTAAAAAGTTTGCATATTTCTCCTGTTACCTAAAACTAGTTCTTAAGATGATAAATTAGGTGGTCCATTGTGGCAAGAAACACATTTTTTTCAAATTCTGCATCACTTTGCTGAGTTCCAGGCTCATTTTTGAACCTTGTGTTTCTTTTCTGAGTGCAATTTACCTTTTCTCTATGAGGTCCATTAGAATACTAAATATTCAGTGTCACTAGTTCAAAGGGAGGCAGCGATGGAGATAGCCTTTTCAGTTGTGGCCTCATGGTTATGGAATGCTCTGCCTAGGGTGGCTTACTTGGTGCTGACAAAGTGAATATTTTGGTGCCAGGTTAACAATTTCTTCTGCTCTCAGGCACGCAATGGACTGTTTTATTTATCATTGGAATTTTGTTGGTTTTATTTATCGTTGTGATTTTTGTTGGCTAACTGTTCATTCTGCCTGTCTTGATTTTGCTAATTCTTATGGGGTGTATCCTTTAGTACAGATGTCCCCCCCCTTATGTGGGGGTTACATTCCGGGCACCCACATGCATAAGTGATATTGTGTATAGTGGGAAGCTCCCTCTAAACACCCTTTAAAAACCCTCTGTACTGCTGTTTCTTTAATCCATACCAAAAATACTGTATCCAAAAATACCCACAACTAGAATTGAAGCTTTGGGGTTGGCAGGAGGCTGGAGAATGTGCAGGAAAGAAGCTGCTGAGCTACCCTGCACACCAGCTGTTAGGTGAGGAGGCTGAGCAGCGTAAACAAAGCCCTACTGCACCTCGGTCTCTCTGGGTCTTCCTCCGCACCCACTGACACCCTCTTCAGGCTCTTGGGGGGGGGGGTACACAAGGGCTCTCCAGTTTTCTCCATCCATTTCTGTGTATATATGCAATAATGCACAAGTCGGCTCTCAGAGCATGTTCCAGATCTTCTCCCTTCATTCTCAGATTGCTTCTGCTCGCTCTCTGTGATCTACTAGGCCCTATCTCACTCTCTGACTCTTATTCCAACTCTACGATGATAAGCAGCTATTGCAAATTTCAACTACGTGCCTGAATGGAGGAGGGGAGATTTGCAAATACAGTGGTACCTCAGGTTAAGTACTTAATTCGTTCCCGAGGTCTGTTTTTAACTTGAAACTGTGCTTAACCTGAAGCACCACTTTAGCTAATGGGGCCTCCTCCTGCTGCCACTGCGCGGCCGGAGCACGATTTCTGTTCTCATCCTGAAGCAAAGTTCTTAACCCGAGGTACTATTTCTGGGTTAGCGGAGTCTGTAACCTGAAGTGTATGTAACCTGAAGCGTATGTAACCCGGGGTACCACTGTACAGACTTGCCTCTCTTGTACTGAATCCTTATCTCGACATGTAACCCAATCATCAATTAGTGTCAAATCCAGACTCATCACTTTCCAATTGCATTAACCTCATGCTCTGATTCAGGGGAAATGCAACCAATCCACTCCTATACTAATTGCTAATTTTAAAGTTATCATTAAATAACTTGAAGCCCCCCACAGTGGCATAAGTCACTGAGCTAAGTATCAACTTGGTTATCAAAAAAAGGGGGGGAGGGGGGGGAGTCAAAATGAAAAATTGAAAACAGGAAAATGTTAATCTGAGATCACGTAAGTGATATGATTTTATGGTATCTGCCTACTCCAAGCACTCGTGAGGTCATAATTTTAACCTTGCACGGGTCAGAGCTATTGAAAAATGATTCATTTCAGGGCAGGCCAGCTATATTTCTCTCAGTTCCTTGGCATATTAATTGCCAGCAATGAGTGAACCCCCTTAAGTGTCTCATTTATTGTTTTAAATATGAAAATGTTTTAAAGATTAGAAAGGAAATTGTTTGAATTAATTAACTGAACTGGCACTCTGGGGATCTGGTACAAGATTTTTTAGACAAAGGCTGGGAATTTACAATAATGGCATTTCTTTCATGGTAAAAAGATATAGCACCAAAGGGACTCTGAGGCACTCTTAACATTTTAGCTGATGTCTGTTGGGGGCTTGAGATTCCTCTGAAAGCATTCATTTGATTCATTGGAGACTCCTCTCAATTACAGTATGAAAAGGCATCACATTAAAATAGCCAGACAGCCCACATATTTCACCATTTAAATGGAACTGGGTAAGTAGTACAATGAAAACTCGGAATGTAAATGGAAGCTATTAGAGTAATGGCATCATTTAAAGGGGGGGAGACCTCCTTTTTTTTGCTCAAGAGGTAATGTGTAAAGATAAAACACAGAGCTGTGTTGAACATGGCTAACTTAGTCACTTTTTCATTTTGCTTTGTGTGATGTGTCTATTATACACAACTCCCCTGTACAGAAATGCGAATCTGAACTATGGCGTGCTGAGTTCAGCAACCCTTGCAATTAGCTGCATGCCACGCACTCATTGTGAATAGACAAACATGGACGTCTTTTGGAGGATACCTACTGCCATGGTTCCCCCCCTTTCCTTTCCAGGTTCCCATGCCTCTAGCAGCAGCAGGACCTGCTGCATCACACTGAACACCCATCACAGTGACATCTGTTTCCACAATGACCAACCAGATGCTTCCAGGAAGCCCACAACCAGGGCAAGAAGGCAAGTGCTGTAGAACTCTAGCTTTCTGCCTCTCTATAAGCATCTCCATAAATGATAATTTTGAGAGGTTATTTCCACATTTCCAGCACACTTCCAGGCTAATGCTACTTGGGGGTGGGGTTCAGTTGTATTTTAATATTCTGTTGGAAGCCGCCCAGAGTGGTTGGGTAACCCAGCCAGATGTGCGGGGTATAAATAATATATTATTATTATTATTATACTGGCAAATTCAGGCTGTGGAATTAAAGTTGCCTTGATCTCTTGCACAGAAAACTTGCCTCCCCATCCCCATTGATGGGGAAATACACTGGAATGCATGGGACAATGTCATATAACCTTCCTGTTAAAAAAATTAAATCAGTCTCAATGCTCAATAAACAGTTATCTGGAAGCAACATCAACCTTAACTACTGTAGAAATTTCACACTGAAGAATCTCCAGTGAAGCCAGCAAAAATATTCTGCTTCTAAAACTTGCCATCATTCTTTAGGAGGAGACAATCCTACTCACTGTTGTACATCTCAAATAAATGCATGGCATTTGTATAATAATAATGCAGCAGTTCAAGGATTGACCAGAGAAATGTGGCAGCTCTACTGCTAGAATACTGTGGATATGATAGAGGAATGCTCAAAATTTAATTAAGAGGAAAAATCTTGTTTTCTGGTTCATCTAGATATAACCACAACATCCTTGCAAATGAGTTAACATTTATTTATTTTGATGCTTATTTGCCCCCCTCCAAAAAAAAATAATAATACCTATTTCAGGCTAAAACAAGCATAAATCAAAATAAGAGTTTAATAGTCACATTATTTCATTTTGGTTTCCAAGTTTAATTCTTTTCTCTCAATAGGAGAATCTGTTCCTTGGAAAACCTGCTGTTAAATAATTTCTAACAAAGCCCGAGTCTTTAAAAGGTTTATAAAGTATAGCTTGTTTATTGCTCCAAATACTTCAGTAGCATTCCCAATGTATTTTTCTTTTTCTTCTTTACCAAATAATACAATCTTTGTTTGGGCCATCAATCTCAGGCTACTAAATGTTCCCTTAAAAGCACCATCATCTGAATAGAAACTGCTTTTCCTATATATTCCTTGAATGTATACAATTCAGGATATAATGCTCTTTTACAATAACTGATCTCATCAGAAATAAATAGCAATGAACCCATAGGATCCTGCACGTGGATTCATGAATTCTTAAGACGATCCTCATGTCATAAGTATATGAGCTAATGTTTGTTGTTGTTGTTTAGTCGTTTAGTCGTGTCCGACTCTTCGTGACCCCATGGACCAGAGCACGCCAGGCACTCCTGTCTTCCACTGCCTCCCGCAGTTTGGTCAAACTCATGCTGGTAGCTTCGAGAACACTGTCCAACCATCTCATCCTCTGTCGTCCCCTTCTCCTTGTGCCCTCAATCTTTCCCAACATCAGGGTCTTTTCCAGGGAGTCTTCTCTTCTCATGAGGTGGCCAAAGTATTGGAGCTTCAGCTTCAGGATCTGTCCTTCCAGTGAGCACTCAGGGCTGATTTCCTTAAGAATGGATAGGTTTGATCTTCTTGCAGTCCATGGGACTCTCAAGAGTCTCCTCCAACACCTATAATTCAAAAGCATCAATTCTTCGGCGATCAGCCTTCTTTATCGTCCAGCTCTCACTTCCATACATCACTACTGGGAAAACCATAGCTTTAACTGTACGGACCTTTGTTGACCAAAGGGCAAATAAATAATATGACTGGGTCTGAGCAGTAGAAGAATTGTGGTACAATCCATTGATGTCTACTTTGAAGTAAGCCTTATTGAGTTCAGTGAGATTTACTTTCAGGTATGTGTGCATAGGATTGCAGCTTTAGAGACTGAAACATTCTGGAGGAATTGGTTCAGATCCAAAGGCATTTAGAATGAATAGAGAGAGTGGCTTTCCCAGTGGGATGTAGCTGCAGTAACAGCCTCCCACCAACAGGAGGAGCTGGCAATGAGGCTGAGGAATGCTTGCTGCATCTACACAGCCCCAGACCTTGACGCTGCCTTGCCTCTCTTTGGAGTATGTCCCTAGCAGTGGTCCTAAGTGAATGTGTACAGGATTGCAGATGGAAAGATACAAAGCACCAAGAGATGAGGCAACAGCTGTTCTTCCTGACTCCCTTCTTCATTTCCCACTTCATCCATCTTTCTTCCCTGCCTGTTCTCCAATGGAGAAGGCATGAAGGGAAAGAATAGAAGTTGACAGTGGCCCTCAGCTTTTTCATGCAACTTGCCATGCAGACCTTACATTCTCCATCTCATTACTAATTGCCATATTTACCTGTGTCCTGATTCCTTCTTAAAAATTGCCAGGGCTGGAGCTCAAGATTGCCTGGGCATTTTGCATCCTAATCCCGGATACATGTGTTGGGTGACGAGGACAATCAGTTGATGAGCGAAAGGAAGCCAGAGTTGTTCTTTCTCACATTAACTTTCCATATTCTATAGATGAGCCATCATAATAATATGTGGAATTCAACTAAGTAGACCTTTTGAAATTAATGAACATGACTAATCGCCATTCATTTCAGTGAGTAAAACTTATTTAAATACATAATGTGTTCAGACGCTTGGTGGTTCTGAGTCTGAGAAACAGGTGTAGCTGTAGATGGTATGAAGTACCTGCTGAACCCTAAGCTATTCCAGCAGCTTTATAAGGCCCAGTCTGGTCCAGAAGCCTAGAGCTGGAAGAGCAAAAATGAAGAAAAATACTTCCATATTACCTTTTTCCTTGGCTGGAGTGAGCAGTGGGTTTTGAAATGTGGTGGTTTATTTACCACTCTGTTCAGTCTTGCTTTTCCCTGGCCAGGAGTTTGGATTGCTCCCTTAGTCCAGTTATGATTTATTTCTCTTCAAGTTCCAAATCAAAGCCAAACCCTGCTGCAGCCACATCATATTGCATTGGATATTAATTTCAGGGTTCTTCTTTCCCCAAAGGGGTGTATTCTCCAGTATCTTTTACTAAATCTCAATCCATTCCCTTGTCTTTCAACTTGCGCAGATTGAACAATACATGGTTCTATTAATATCCTTTGGTGCATTATTCAATAGCAAGGTATAAACATTTCCAGCAACTGCACTTCATAAACATTTGTTTGACAAGTCCTGCTGCTTCTTTTCTCTGTTACTGGCAATATATGCAGTGCAGGAACAAATGGGTTATATCATCTGTTCCCTCCTCCTACATTTCCTCTCCTAACAAATAGTTGGTGAGCAGGTTTTATCGCAATGTACCTGGAAAAATATTTTGAAAGGAGGCGTGATATTTTTGTATTATCCACCTTACTTATAAGCTTGCTTGATTTGATTTCTGGTAATCAAGATTTATTTTTAGGCTTTCCCTCATGTTGCATCAAACAGAGGTACAACCTAGCCCCACACATATCATTAGTAATTGGTTGCACAGGAGGTGCAGCATTAGTCACTTGGCTTCCCAACACCAAATGTCACTGCCAGTTACCAAGAGGTATTATCTCTCTGAGGGCTATCAGTTTTGAATCCGGTAGGCTGGAATATTGTGCCATCATGTCAAGCTCAGTCTTAAAGTATGACAGTTTTGGGAAAGGGCTTTTGGTCTTACCAACCATCAACAGGACACCCAGCCTCCACAGACTCAAAGGATGTCCATAGGTGTTTGTCAGGGAACTGCCATCGGAGCCAGAGGGAGAGGGAGGGCTCCAGAGGGATTCCAGAGAGCATCCCGGGAGGGAGAGAAGCAGCACATCTTCTGGGGAAGGAAATCAGCGTAGCACCTGTGGAGAAGGGGGGCAGATGGGGGAATCAGCGAGGTGGCTCCAAGACTCCTCACTGGGGACCAGCGGGGAGAGCACGGGTCCTCCGATGTCCACACCCTCCCTGCGCAGAAGGCTTCAGCGCAGGGAGAGTAGGAGAAGACTAGGCGTCAAAGAACTTTTATGCTGGAAGAAGTTCAAGAAACGCCCACTGGCGGATTCTGCCAGCGACTGAGACAGCCACGGGCGAGTGGCTGTCCAGACAGAAAGGGTTCACTCAGGCAACCCACCCAGGTGTGGCGCCGATTTACGCATGAGCAACCCCTAGAACCATTACAGTGTTGACAGTATTATGAGCATGCGTAGGCAAACTAAGGCCTGGGGACTGGATCTGGCCCAATCGCTTTCTAAATCTGGCCCACGGACGGTCCGGGAATCAGCGTATTTTTACATGAGTAGAATGTGCGCTTTTATTTAAAATGCACCTTTGGGTTATTTGTGGGGAATAGGAATTTGTTTATTTCCCCCCTCCAAAAAATATAGTCTGCCCCCACCCCCAAGGTCTGATGGACAGTAGACCGGCCCCCTGCTGAAAAAGTTTGCTGACCCCTGCTTATGAGTCTGTATGGCACATCAGCAAAAAGTCATCTAAGTAGTGTATTGCCTGATTCAATCTGGGCTGCATCTACACAGACCTGTATAACATTATTAGAATGACATTAGGTATGTCATGTACATTAAAGTGTTTTTTTTACCTTTCCTTTTCCATCAAAACACTGTCTCCCTACTGCTAGTTGCTCTGCAGCGCTCTTTGGTGTCCCATTTTAATAATGCATTGCGGACATTGAAAGTAGGATGTCATATGTCCATATATGTTATCAAAACCATTCCTTAATGTTAAAAACCGCGAGAGTAGATTCAATCTGTGCTTAAATGCCCATCCAAGGAATGTCTCAAAGGCTGTGCAATCAAGCAGTCCATAGGCATGGCCTTATTGAAATACCAGTGACTGTTAAATTTGAAACCTAAGAATATGAAAGCTCAGTTGGCAGATATGCAGTGAGGACGGACCAGATCAGGGAAGCCTTCAATCTGGTCCTCCCTGCTTGTCCCACCCCCAAATTCCCTGCTTGAATTTAATTTTCATAGGCTTTTCCTGTTGTCCCAAGTGGCTGGCAGAGGAACCTCATCGTTTGTCGATGGCATGAGAGGATCTGCCCTTGAATTGTCTGTGACTGCGCCCATCAGCAATGCTGTCTACTGGCAGAGTCAGTAAGCAGGCTTTCCCAGAGCTCCCAGTGAAGAGGAGTTGATTCTTAAACCACTCTGAGAATGATAGCTTTGTGAGGAGCATAGAGGTCTCAGCTCCTTTAACAAACTGCAGCTTCCAGAATTCTTTGGGGGAGGTCATGGCTGTTTAAAGTGGTATCATAGTGCTTTAAGTATATGGTGTGAATGTGGCTTCAGTGCACTTTGCCAATACAATCACACTTTTGGCCCATCTAATCCACTCAGGAGGGTTTGGCCAAAGGTTAGGGATCAGCCCACAAGAGATCATTTGTAAATGCTATTGATTTAAACTCAAGTACCAGAGTTTGGTAGTTTTAGCAGTTCATACTTTTCAAACACTCAACTAACGTGCATCGTTTTGTGTTTATATAAACAGACCACCTATCCTGAAATTAGAAAAACTAACAGTGTAACACAAGGTGATACATCTGTCAAGATTCACTTCTGACTCAAAAGTTTTGAGTCCAACAATTTGAGCTAAAATTAAATTTACTCCAATATGTTCTTCACACCCTAGTTGGAACTTTAATTAATTTACAGAACAGCAATGTGTAGAGGCGTGTTATGCACGATTTCCTACAAAAAATATAGGAAAGACTGGGCAGAGAAACATCCAACTCAAAGTTCAGCATATACCTGCACAAGAAAACGTCCCGCATGTCAGGGTTCACCCTCCTATTCTCTATGGGCAGCAAAACATTTAGGTTCTCTCCTTGGACAACAAATTAGAGTGCAAGTCTATACATATCTACAGAGAACAAAGACCTATTAAGCTCATAGGGATGTACTCTTATGACTTGTATGCACTTCTGATTTTCCCATGCCTTGAAAGCATGGGTCTGTGCAGTTTTCCACTTGTACTGTGCTTTCTAAGCATCGTTCTAATCTAAGTGGTTTTGCATTTGCCCCTCCGCTTCCCCCTGGAAAACCCATTCTTCAGGAGTAAATTGGAACAAATGGCAAGCAGTGGAAAAACCAGTTGCTGTTTGTTCCAATTCAGAGCTAAACTCCTCTGGGGGAAGATGGCAGGGCAAATGGAAGTGTGGATTAGCCCTCAGTTAAGGGTGTACGTAATTGCAAGCATTCAGTGCAGTCCTGTACAGGTCTGCTCAAATGCAAGTCCCTTTTATTTATATAGGCCTTACTCTTAGGTAACCAAGTATAGGTTTTTTTTTTCCTACAAACTAAAACAGCACTTGGGGATTTCAAAAGATTTCCCAACTCTGGCAATCAGAGCCTCCACACGAATTGATTGCCAGAGTTGGAAAAGCTTTTGAAATCCCCAAGTGCTGTTTTAGTTTGTAGGAGAAAAGAATAACCGAGCGTTGGAAAATTAAAAGGGATCCTTACATTGCCACCTCTTTACTTTAGGAATAGTCTTGTTGGTGCATGAGGATATTTGGCATGGAAGCACCTGAATCTTTGATCAGTGCTGGAGAAGCATCTGGTACTCCCCCCCCCCCAGTATACTCTATTAGCAGTTTTTGCTGCCTCAGTTCTGCAACAGTAGTCCCACGCAGTGACCAATGGTGGCTGCTGTATGGCTGGCAAGCACAGCCAACCCCAGCTTTTTCTTTAGGTCAAATGGTGGGCTATTGTGCTGTTGCCAGCAGGGTGGGTGGAGATGGGGCAGTAATAAGGTTGGACAGTCCAGTGGCAGATGGCCTTGTTGGCAGACAACAGCAGTGATGGGTGGGAGGGATCATCCAGCCCTCCTGATCCATAATTTCAGCCATGAGACTCACTTTAGCTCATGGAAGGGATGACACTGAAAACCAAACTGATCAACTTGTTTCTTTGTATGAAGAGGAAAGGTGATTAGGGTTTCTTTCAGCCAATTGCATTACTCCCAGATAGACTGAAAATTTTAATGGGAATTAAATCACCACTTTTGGACCGATTTGTTAAAATGACCCTTTCATGTCATTGAGGTTTTTTTAAACAAAACAAAAACCTAGAACCAGAAAAACTGCTTTTACGGCATCACCTTTGACTAATTTCTCATTTTATGATCAGCAATACCAAACGGCTACATTTCACAGTATCTACCATTTGTTGGAAATGAGAATGAGAAAAATCAAGCATTGCTAACATTCGAAAATGGAATCAAATGGAAATCAAATCATCCTACAAAATCCATTTGGTGCTTATTTATAGAGCCAACCGTAAGCTTACTGAAATTTATGAGTAAAGGATTTTCTCACTGCCCTCAAATGGAAACTGAATGGGTATTTGCCAGACCACCCACGCATCTCTCGTGGCAAGTGTATTTTGAACATACTAGATAAGGGGCTCATAATTTACAACATCGCTTCTTCTCCTAGGAAAAAAAAAAAATCTATTTAGCACTTAAGGGAAAAACAGGATTACTGTTCACTTTTCTTGCTTATTTGCTTCGGGCTTGGCAGGCTTTCACAAAACCCTGCCAAGTGTAACTGGCTTGGCAAGCTTCTCCTGGGGCAGTCAACACTTACTAAGTTTAAGCTGGCATAGACTTCATGAATCAATGAACAGGTAACCAGCTGGTTTCTAGTCAAGAAAGACCTTGAGTTAATCCATCCTATTTTAAATGACTTTGCTATATAAAAAAGTGAGAGAACACCCATAAACATTGTTTTATTGTTTGAGGCTCCATTAAGTAGTTATAGGCAGAATGAGGGTAAAGAATAGGGATGGATCTGTTCTATATGGATTTATGCACAGGGTTTGGTACTTCTGGCCTGATCAATCTTTGCTCGCTTCAAAGGACCTCGGGTCTTGAATGCCTGCTTGTGTCCGAGCTCTGTATACAAGCTCAGTTTATATTTTAAGAAGTCCAGCTCATAATATGCAAAATTATACACAAAATAAATGTAATACATATGAAGGAAGCAGGCCCAGCATTTCTGCAGAATAATTTTAAAGGTTTCTTAATACTGTGGAGACTGACCTGTCTCTGGAATGTAACCAAGCTGAGTAGGTCCAGGAACTCAAACGGCAAAACTTCCTTATAAAGCTGTTATTGAAAGAAAGTTGCAAGGTTTAAAAAAAGATTTCTGGTAACAGCAGAAGGTAAAGTAACGTTGAAGCTTAAAAATAGCAAAGCTATCTTTTCTAACAACTGTCCAAGCATACATGAAGTTAAGGTAAGAGGTCTTTGAGCAAACATCAGGTTTCAGTTTAGCAGTATAACAGGCAATAGTACAGTGGTACCTCGGGTTACATACGCTTCAGGTTACAGACTCCACTAACCCAGAAATAGTACGTTGGGTTAAGAACTTTGCTTCAGGATGAGAACAGAAATCACGAGGCAACAGCGCAGCAGCAGCGGGAGGCCCCATTAGCTAAAGTGGTGCTTCAGGCTGAGAACAGTTTCACGTTAAGAAAGGACCTCCGGAACGAATTAAGTACGTAACCAGAGGTACCATTGTAAGTATATTGTGAAGAACGTTCCGTACAATGACCTAAGCCAGATTTAAACAAAAGGCTGGCCCCTAGCCCATGCCTTGATGTAACCAATCATGATGCTTGATTAAAGGAACCTTCAAGGCAATGAGCACTCACCCCTTTCATCTTGAAGGAGCAAACAGCCCCTCCCATCTTAATTAATTGGCTCTAACTATCACTGGCCTTGAAGGACTGAAAAGGAGACACCTGTGTTCGGTGTAAGTGCTTAGGAATTTCCAGCAATTCCAACGGTTTCTAACAGACCAGAAAATTCCACTCCAGATAGGTTTCTTGTCCACAAATGCTACATATTTTTATATAGGTGTGCACATTGCTTTGTGCCTCAGTTTATGAGCTGGTTACTTTAAGAAACCTGGAGTGCATATGCATATATAAGATTCTACATATAGCAATGTGTGGGATAATGCATATAATACGCAAGAATTGTTCATATTTTTAATGGAACTGGAAGGAATGGGGGGGGGGATGTGTGCAAATAAGTATGGCATAAAAACCCCAATCTAGTAAATAATCACTCCATAGGTAGGAAATGGATCTTTTGTGGGGGTGGGGTAGGATAAAAATGATTTCAAAAGGGAAGCAGCTGCTTTGTACGGTGACAGGGTTGTGGAGATGAAAGAAGCAACTCTAGGCTGTTAATTATGCTGCGAGCCATTCAGATAACTTTGTGTTTCAATGAAGCCTAGATATTCTGCTAATAAAATAAAAGCTATTAATTAATTCCGACACCACACCAAATCGTAGCACAACCATAGATTGCGACCCTAATTCATACCCTCTTTCCTATAAAATTATGGTTTTATCGAGTCAAACAACATCCTACTGTTGGGGAAATATTGGGATTCAAGACCCAATACGCTGTGGGTTCAACCAGACTCTGACTGTCAGTCAAACAGGACCTTTATTTAGGTATTGCAAGGCTAGAGTGACACAACCTCAACCAACAAGTAGCTGAGGGGTGGCAAAAAAGGGCAAGTTTATACATTTACAGGCAATGGGAAGGAAAGGTGCAATTGTGTCCAAACATGGCAGTGCTTCTTCTGGTTTAATCACAAGGCATTGGAATTTTCTTATCTTTCCCTCCTTTTGTTCTTAACAGTTATAGCAAGCATGTCCATGTCCCAAGAGGCTGCGGTCTACTCCCACTATATAAAAAAAGCTGGCAGTGATCTACCCATTGGATTGACCAAAGTTGCTGAGCTTTTTTGGGGGAGGAAGACCCAGAGTTGTTGAGCTTTTGCGTGTGTGTGTGTGTGTGTGTGTGTGATTGACAAGGATCACATGATCAACCAGTTGGACGTGCCTGAATTATACCAATAGCTCATGCATACATATTGTTCCATTCTTCTTTCATGGTTTTCTTGCAAACTTAACCTTCACATTTAATTTTATTATTTCTCTATTTTTTTCCCCTGACACCACTAAGGTTTTGGCATTGTTGCATGGTGTACATGTATGATTTTTGTGGTCAGTCCCAGTTTCTCAGCACACCATGTACATGTAGTGAAATACACTCATGCGATGTTGGGTGCTTTTAGGTCCCTTATTTATTGAGCATTAAATCTGATTTGCTTGTGCATGGAAGTCTGATCTTTATTGAGCATTTGCTCTTACTTGTTTACAGGGAGGTTATACAACAATGAGCATTTATCCTGGTTTGATTGTGCTGTGTTTATGCATCTTCCTTTTCATCATTTGTTCTTCCCACTTTCCAGTGCATTTTCCCAAGCACTTTCCTAACTGCAAAATCATTTGTTGCACCAGGGTGTCAGAGCACTTTAATCCACTTTGAGTTCCAAAATATATATTTTCAGTATGCTGCTGAGTCCATCTTGTAAACTACTGACAATCTGGAGGTGAAAGCTATTTCCTATGCAGAATTGCTTTCCACATAGGAAAAATGTAACAGACGAAGTGCCCTGATGGTTTTGCTTAAACTGAAAAATTCCCCCCATTCCCCCCCAAATCAATATTACTTAAACATCACTATTTCACAAAATGTATTGTACAGTTACCCAGTATTCTCCTGGCCCTTAATTACAATTCAGAGGTAGAGAGTGTCTTTGTTGTTGTGGCAGGTAGGATTATTCAGAATGTCCAAATAAAATCAGAACTATTTATTTACAACATTTTTGTTTCTCCTGTCCTTTTTGATGTGTGTCAATTATAGTAATTGCAAATTTTGTATTTCCGGGGGGGAGAGGGAGGAGTGGTGTAATAAATAAATAAATACATCAACCAAAAGCATGGAATAGATGTAGTAAACATGTTCCAGCCTTGCGTCCACTTGCTCTGTGACCATTTATATCAGCAGTTCAAATCAATAAAAGTTCCCTCGAATGCCCAATACCAGTGACTTGCTTCTCTATATTGATTGCCTTAGACAGGGGTAGTTGATGGCGGTTGACTGTTGTAGTTTCCTGGTGTGAAGGTGAGAAAACAAGGAACTGGGTTTTTGACAAAGCAGTTTGGTTCACCGCAGGACAGCCAAAGGGGCTGGTGTACGACAGCTACAATAAAACATGGCCTCACAGCCAGCCTCCACAGTGTGAGATTATTGCTATTATCTTGGTTACCCACCTGTGTGATTAATCTATTACTTTCCTCTACTCCCACTTATTGGGGGAAATGACACAAGATGTTCAAATACTTTCCCTAAAAGAGCTTTTCAAAAGTTAGGCTGGTGCAGAATGACCCTGACTGGTGACCAGGGCACAGTTATGCTTGAGTGTGAGAGAGGGAGGAGAGTGGTGGTATTTTGATTTTGATTTGATTTGATGGTTTTATATGTGCTGGAAGCTGCCCACAGTGGGTGGGGCAACCCAGCCAGAGGGCCGGAGTACAAATAATAAAATTATCAATATTATTTTGTTCTGTAGAATAAAAACTGGTGGTGGCTCTTTCTTGCCCTCATTGCATTGGCCTGCCCCTCTCCTGCTCCATCACCCTCCCATCATGCATTGCTAGCAGAGGATTGGGGGAGTGTGACCAGTTTGATTGCAGTGGTCATGGAGCCGCAGGGGCATCACAGGGGATGCCACAACTATGATGTATAATGGAGCACGAGAGGTCAGAGAAGCTGTGCAATTGTCCCCTCTCCCAGCACCTTGTAAGCTCCATCCCTTGTTCAGACCATTGGGAGTTACCAGGGAAGGAGGTGATGGGAAACTTTCCTTCCATGAATTGCCATTAAGTTATCTTAGGATCCAAGCCTTTGTGTTTATATGATGTGGCCTCATTGCTGATATCATCAAAAACCATGCTAGGTTAGACTATGTCCAGGCTATGTTGAGTATCTCGTTTGTTTACAGGGAATTAACAAATGAGCATTCCTCCTGATTTGATTGTGTGGTGTTTATATATCTTCCTGTTCGTCATTTGTTCGTCCAACTTTTCAGTGCATTTCCCCATCACATCTGCTTTTATTATTACCATTGTTGTTGTCATCATCATCAGGATTTGTTGTGCTGTGGTGTCAGGGCAATTTAATCCACCGTATTTGCAAGGTAGATTGTTATCAAATGGGATCTGATGACAATATGCGTAGTCAATAAAAAATTATAGATCACTGTCAAAAGCAGACACAAATAAACAAACAACAGGTATGTGAATTCAGGGAAGGTAGCAATTAGAACTATTTATAGCATAGAAATAATGGTTAAATGAGACCAGGTTACAAAACATGGACCCTATCATACCAAAGGAAAATAATTAAAGTATTCAAATGCCCTGAGTCACTGTATCAACCATAGTCATTCATAGGCTGAGTGAAGGGTGGGTGTGCTGCTCTGTGAGGGGAATAAGGGTCTCATAATAACTTTCAGCACTGTTAACAAACCACAGTTCCCAGGATTCTTTGAGGGAAGCTATGAATAATTAAAAGAAATATTTGAATGCAACCTTTAAATATCTGACGTGACCTCTTTCTTTCTCAATGCAATGTTATGCACCTTAACACAGCATATATATGTTTTTATTCACAATACATTCTTTTTACATTCAGCTGCATGGGATATTTACATTTTTGGTCTTCTGTTTTGGCTACAGTGTGAGTCTGTTTTTCATATGTCATGATATATTTTACATACGTTCTTATGTACTATTGCTATAATATATTATATTGTTATATTTACCAGTTACATTTATTACCTTTTCTACAGTGTACAGGTCCCATTGATTTTGTCTGTGGGCTTTGTACTGTTTGCAGATCCTCTCTTTTATGCTGGTGGGGGTCTCAACAGCAGACACCATTAAACAGCAGCAGCAGCAGCAACAACAACAACAACAACAACAACCTGTGTGTTGATTTATGTTGTGGGGTGTTTAAACCATGCTGTTGCTTGGCATAACAAATCCTGCACTTATTCCACAGAATACCAACTCCTCAAGTTGTTGTTTTTTTTTAATAAAAAAGATTACAACCCATGAAGAGGTTTCTTATTATAGAGAAGGACAGACTCCACGTGTAACTTCCATCAGATCCAGCTGCAACAGAAGGGATGGCTTTAAGATGAAGAAAGGGGCTTTGAAATCTGTGGGAGAGAAGCACAGCTAATAAGTCTTACTGCACATCTGCAGGTTCCTTATCCTGGGGAGAAAATTGGTCAACCTTTATGTGAGAAGGAGGCAGCTGCTGCAGCAGGATACCAGAATCATTGTCTCCTCTATGGATGCTTGCAGAGAAATCTGCCAGGTTTCATCCAGAGAAACACACTGGTCGGTGGACGGTGGACATACACACGTAACTTAAATTGTGTTAAAACTGTGCCTTCAGATCATGTCCTCCTTCTCCCTGCCCCATTGGGTGAAACAATGCTAATAATTCTCAGCAGTGCTTTTGAAATCAACCCTTTTCTTTCTCAAAGCACTTCTCCGGAGTTGGTGCAGTATAATGCACGTCAAAATGTTGACTCTTAAGATACAGTGAAAAGGGTTTATCCTTCCCTTCAGCCCTGTGAAGGTAGTGGAAGCTGTGTAAAGCTGACATGTTCTGTATTTCATTTATATTTGAAAGTTTTGGCACATGTCTGACTTGCAGTTCCAGCCAATAAACAGTCTCCTGTGATGTCATATGAAATACAAGAAGAAAGAATTGGAACAATAAAAAAGTCCCCTGGAGCCTCCGGTGGGACTTTGAAATATAAACTGCAGCTCAGAAGCCCTCTTATACTTATATTAAACCTGTCAGTGTTACTTTGTAGTTCTGAGCTGTACATTCCACCAGCTAAGGTGAAATAAAAAGAGCTTTCCATGTTTATTTTCAATTTCCAAAGTAAACTTGTTCACTTAACCGCTGATCTTTTCTCACTCAGGGCTCTGCGAGGATTTGTGTGGGAAAGTCGATGTTTTCACAACAAGCTGAAAAGTATAAATTGTATGAGATCCGATGATGAATTAAGTGATGTATTTTAAGAGATCTGAGAATTGACATGTTGTCAGATTTCTGTAATACCAGTAGTAATGTTGCCAAAGACTGCTTACCATTTTCAGAGGCGACAGCGGCAGTTATGGCCTGGTGCAGCTGGGGACAAGCTGGGAGCTCCACGAAATAAATTTCCCACACGGCTGGCTGGTAATGTCATCAGGCTCAGCCGGCCATGAAGAGTGACAGGACAGTTGTTCATTTCAAATCTGATTTGGCCAATCATGGCCAAGTTGTGGGGCAACACTTTTGGGGGTGGACCAAGCCAAGCCTGCCTTCGCTCAGGTCCATCTCCCACTCATTCAAACTGGCTGTGGCTGCTTCCCTCAGTGTGGTTGGGAACTGTCAGGCATCGGCTGGATGACAAGTCGTGCTGGGAGGTGCCAAGGGAAGCCCCAGAGGAGGAAAGGTCAGAGCCTGGGGATTGGTGGTGGGACATTGAGGAGAGTTCAGAGAGGGAAGAGTGGGAGGATTTGTCAGATACTGAAGGCACAACAGAGTTTAGTGAGTAGGAGGAACCTGTGACGGGAGCAGTTCAGATTCTGAGGCTGAAGCCGAGGGGGGTCAGGGGTCAAGAGACTGCTTAAGAATCCAGGGATTCTCCTCCAGATGCAACACGCTCCCCTCCCCCTGGTCTCCAGAAACTCACAAGACAGAGACCAGAGGTGTGCAAATGCATTTTGAGATTGTTTGGGAAACATCTGGGAGAGGAGAAGCCTTAGAGATTGTGGAAGGCAGGGAGGGACCTTCAGTCCTGGCAACTGCCCTATAGGGGCAAGACCCACTGGGAAATGTTGCTGAGTTGTCAGCCGTTTCCTTGAATAAAGAGTTAACTTCACTGGCAACTGCTTCTCTGTGCTGACCTGCATCTGTCTCCAGCCCTGACACGAACAGACTGCGAAGTGACATGTTGACAGCTTTCTGTAAGACCAGTGGTAGCATTGCCAGCTCTCTTTTTTTACCACTCCTTGCTCCTGTGCCTCTAATAGCAGCTTGATCTGCAGGCATCATGGGTGATAATGCTTAGCACCATGTTACGAAACATTTCACATTACTGATTCCTGCCCCAGATCAAATGGCTGAAAAAGCACAGAAGCAGGTCAGGCTACTTTCCTCCTGATAAATCAGCAGCAGGATTAAGCTAAACAGGGTGGAGGAACATTGTGAGGCTGAGCAGTAGGTGATCTCAGGCTAGAGTGGCAAATTTAAGGCTGGATGCAGAATTCCAGAACATCAAGCCAACACGCAAGGCCTGCCTGGTGCAAAGCAAATCAATTCTGAGGAAAACTTAAACAACTGGTCATATCCTACTTCTTGCCTATCAGGAACCTCTGGAACTAGTAGTAAATTAGCTAGCAAAGCACAACTGGCCTTGGTTTCTATATACTCGAACCATTGCAATCCCTGTTTCCTGGGACCTGTCCCTGATAAATTATTGGCCCTATTTTGTCCTTTTAGTGTGAGTTTTTAGCACTGTTGTTCCACAGGATCCAACTTCTTTACAGACACTTAAGGGATGGAGAACCTATGGCCCTTCAGATGTTGCTGGACTACAAGTCCCATCATCTCTGTTGGTCCTGTTAGCTGATTCCAGCAACATCTGGAGGGCTGCAAGCTAAATTAAATTAGAATGCAGCAGCCATGAGATGGAGGCAGCTAGCTGAGCCATGTGCAAACTTAAAACAAAACAAAAACAGATCCCTTTGCAGAAGCAGCAGTCTCCAAGAGCCTGTGGCTGAAAGGAAGCATTTAACATCAGGTCTGCAGCTGCCCAGGACTCCCAAAATCAGCACAATTTGCATTGGTGCTGGGGAAGGGAAGGACATAAGCCAAGTATGCTGAGGGTTGTCTGGATTGCAGGGGTGCCAACTTCAATAAAATATTGCAGAGGGCTCCTAGGTAAACCTCGTCTCACATAATCAATCACAAGATGCAGTGCACACAGACACCATTTGAATGCCAATGCCCATCAACTTTGGGGACCCCTAGCCTCCCCCCCCCCCCCATTTTTTTACTGGGGGTCAGTAAGACCTCAGCCCCTAGGAGTCAGCTCCTAGGGGTGACAGTGAGGACTCTCTCACTTTTTAAAAATAAATAAATAAATAATAGATAGATAGATAGATAGATAGATAGAGGTCCTATGTGTGGTATTGTTTGTATGTTTCCTCCTATGTGTGGTCATATTTTTCTCCAGGCTATTTCCAGGGTGAGAGACTGGAGGAGATCAAAAGTGGTGTCTGTTTGAGGTTTCATGCCCCTGAAGTGAGAATTTGGATTATCCTGTGTGAGAGACAGGATTTTTTTATTTTATTTTTTGTGGGGTGAGGAGAGGAAGGAGACATTCCTTTGGGCAAGTAGAATTCCTTGCACAAAGCCAAGCAGGCCAACTATCAGTTCAGAGTGGAGCCATGCTTATTGCACCCTTGTTACATGCATGACCTTGTTACATGAATGACAAAGCTACTTTGGCTTCCCTGCATTGATCAGAACAAGAAATGATTGTGGATAGAATGGGAGATACTTAGGGAGCAGCTTGCCTTCCTCCAGTTTTTTTTTTTTTTTTTTTGCTAGCACAAAGAGTCTGGCAACTGGTAGAAGCTTCCTCTGATTAATTGCTGTACTAACCCCTTGAATTTCAGCAGCTTTAGGAACTACTCAGGCCAGAAAAATGGTGGATATATAGCAGAGTAATAATGCAGCCACCATGCTCTCTAAGACAAGATGCTCTTCAAACATTTACATTTCTCCACCTGATGGAATTCAAACACATGCTTTTGGCGGTAGGTTTTGCTGCGATAAGAGGCAAGCGAGGGAAGGGTTTGGTGGCAGAGAGAAAGCAACCAAGGCAAGAGTTTAGGTAGTCAACTTATGAACAGCAGCTTGCGAGAGTTACATTGATATTGATGGTTCATACTTAACCTCAGTGGTTTCCTCGCCTGCCATATGCCAACAGGACTAACCCAAGGGTGCCAGAGATGATCATTGATCAATAGTTTGAAATTGCAGCACTTGAACTCTCACCTTCAATTTTGCTGTGTCGTAGGAGGCACTGGCACATCAGCCTTTGCAAAATGATTCATTCTGGCTTGAGATCAGCAATGCACATATAGCTGCAGAATGCTAAGCATTAAGCATCTCAGTCGCTGGATAGCGATGCCGATTCCTGCATAGAGCTGGTACGTATAGGTAGGTTAAACTAAATAATTGTGGAAACATCTGAATGGGGGGGGGGGGAGAAGAAGAAAGAATGCCGAAGGTTCTTCAGAAACAGAATGGCAAATACAGTGGTATCTCGGGTTACATACACTTGAGGTTACATACGCTTCAGGTTACAGACTCTGCTAACTCAGAAATAGTACCTCGGGTTAAGAACTTTACTTCAGGATGAGAACAGAAATCGTGCTCCGGTGGTGTGGCAGCAGCAGGAAGGCCCCATTAGCTAAACTGGTGTTTCAGGTTAAGAACAGTTTCAGGTTAAGAAAGGACCTCCAGAATGAATTAAGTACTTAACCTGAGGTGTGGCGCTGTGGGTTAAACCACAGAGCCTAGGACTTGCCGATCAGAAGGTCGGCGGTTTGAATCCCTGCAACGGGGTGAGCTCCCATTGCTCGGTCCTTGCTCCTGCCAACCTAGCAGTTCGAAAGCACATCAAAAGTGCAAGTAGATAAATCGGTACTGCTCCTGCAGGAAGGTAAACGGCGTTTCCGTGAGCTGCTCTGGTTAGCCAGAAGCGGCTTAGTCATGCTGGCCACATGACCAGGAAGCTGTACGCCGGCTCCCTCGGCCAATAAAGCGAGATGAGCGCCGTAACCCCAGAGTCGGCCACAACTGCACCTAATGGTCAGGGGTCCCTTTACCTTTACCACTGTACTAGATTCCAGGGTTTCAGGCAGGGTATCTCTCCCATTCTTAACTGGAGATGCCAGAAACAGAATCTGGAACCATTTGAGCATCAAGTCAATGTCTTTTCCATGTTTCCAGAGTGTCTTTATCATGTCAACTCTCCCCAATAGATTTCTGTCTCCTTTTGCCTCCTCTTCCCTGCCATATTGGTCTTACCTTAGAATCCCTTCCTGACGGCAGTAGCTTTTCATTTAGTTTGTCACACCTCCCCATCCCACCTTGACATCTCTTATTCATTCTCCCCTTTCATTTCCCCTGCGATCACAGCCCACCCAGACCATTCTCCTTTGATGCTTTTTGCACACCTCTCTCTTTGCTACCAATACTTTCCTGAAAGACTTTATGTGCCTATAATATGTACCTATAATACCCTTCCTTAAACTCCTTGACTCTTTTTCCCTTACTCCCTCACCTTGTTGCTGTGCCGACGGTCCAAACCGCATCATTGTCACAATCTCATTTTCTTGCACATAGAATTGGCATCCTTCAAATGTTCAGTTGCTCCCTGTGCTGTGCTTTACTGGACGCCTTGTGTGGTGAAATAATATCTTTTGAATAATTGTACAAAGCAGTAACCTCTTGAAATCAAAGCTCCCCCTCTGCTTATATTCTTTGAGTACATCCCCTGCATGCTTGTTGGGAATTCAAGTCCTTCTGTGTGAGCATTAGGGAGATTTGCCATATTAAAGGAAGAGGGGTTTTTTTTTTAATTCAACAGGGGTTTTTTTTGTCAACCAAGGGGAATCATGGAGTCTGCTGCATAGCAGTACATGCTAGGCTGAGCAGGAACAGACAGAAGAAGTCATTAATAGTGCCAATCACAGAAGCCATTAGGCTGGTCTTACTCTGCCTGCAGCTTCACAATGCTGACTGCTTTAATAGGAGCCAGCTTGCTCCTTGAAATATCTGTGCTTGGAAAATTCATATTTTAAGAACAGGGAACCTCTTCACTTTTCTAACAAGATTACATTTGCAGACAGTTCTGATGGACACCTGAACTAATGTGCAGTAATTTTCTAAGGAATGGAGAGAGAATGGGGAACAGGGAGACATGATAACAAAAGTACCCACAATACATTCCTAGCATGTTTATGCAGATTACCTTGCGTGCAGTTCCTCAATAAGTGCAATGTTTAATTCTCAATGTAAAAGTTTGAGTTAGTAAAAAGATTTCAGACAGTGTTTTCAGCCAGACTCGAACAAGGCCCAGTTTCCCCCTGAATAGACCCGATTTGGCTCAGGCTGTAGGCTTTGGCTGAATCCTTCTAACCAGTTAGTCAACTTTTCAAATCGATACAATATATCATTTCATACCCTCCAACGTTTCTCAGAGGAAAATAGGGACCTCCTAAGGAAAAGTGAGACATCCCGGGATCTGTAAATCCAGGACTGTCCCTGGAAAATCGGGACACTTGGAGGGTCTGTCATTTTAGAAGCATGCAATCGAAGTTCTAATCTTGTTTTGTGACTCTAAAAGTCTGGTACTTGGCTAAAAACAAGGTGAAAAGGCTGGGAACAGGAGCGGGGGGAGGGGGAGGACTGACTCAAGCTCAAGATGAGAACAAATCTATCCCATCTTTGCATGCTACTTTCAACATTCTGTGATGTGAGAGACAGGGAGCAATAACAAGGTAAATTAATAGACAGGCTGTTTGCGTTAAGAGTGCTTAAGCATGAGTGCAAAGGCTTCAAGTACCAGCATGAATCCATTTTCCTCTAATATACAGGACACTCTGTCCTAATCAATGGCTAGCACTGAGGAGGAAAATGTCTTCTTACCCCATTTAAGCCAGGGGCAAGAATAACAGAGAGTGTGCTCCCAGATCTTTTTAATCTTGCCAGAAGATCTGGTCTTGTGGTCTGGGCAAGTACATTTCCCATACGTGTGAGCACACAGATCCCTCTCAAGGAGTAACAGTAAGAGGTAACCAGCTCTGTTTAACGAGTCTAATGGTATCCCTCACGATTTTAATTTTAAATAAATGAAAATATGCTGTTTTCAAAGGGTTCCCATGGGATATGTGGTATATTCAGAAAAGTGGAATCGCTCTCTTAGGTGGCAGTTTAATTATCCATTATCCATGCTGTGGTTGCAAAAAAAAATCAAAGGCAATTGATGAGAAAATGTTGTTTCTCTACTTAAGCTTTACATCCAGTTTTGCTGGGACCATTCAATTCTCCAGCTTTGCTGTTCTGTTGGCAGCTTCAAAAGATCCAAATGCTTCAGCCTGCATCTCCCAAAAGATCAGGGTACTTTAGAACTCTCCCTCTTCTCTCAAAAGGTGTATAAACAGGATGACATTTCAGTATTGGAGAAACAGAGCTGTAGAGTACAGAGAGGGGTCTCCAGGAAAGAGGAGGCAGAATTGAGGGGCAATCAGGGAGCTAGTAGGTTTGTCCTGCAGAAGCCTGAGAGGCGATATGTTAGCCACATATCTAAACATTCACATATTTAGATATTGACAAATACCTAAAGGGCATGGAAGATGGGGCAAGCTTGTTTTCTGCTGCTCCGGAGGCTAGGACCTGAAGCAATTAATTCAAATTACAAGAAAGGAGGTTCCGATTAAACATTGGGAAGAACTTTCTGGTGGTAAGAGCTATTGGCAGTGGGATGGACTATCATGGAAAGTGGTGGACTGTCCTTCACTGGAGATTTTTAAACAGTGGTTGGGTGGCCATCTGTAAAGGATTCATGAGCTGTGATTTCTGTAGTGCAGGGGCTGGGACTAGATGACTCTTGGGGCCCCTTCCAACTCTACAGTTCTAGGAATTCTTGCACTCAATGATGATGATGATGATGATAATAATAATTTTTAATTTATACCCCGCCCTCTCTGGCCAGAGCCGGCCTCAGGGTGGCTAACATCAGTAAAATTACAATAAAAACATAATAGGGGAAAAAAACCAATTTAAAATACAGGTTAAAAATACAATTTAAAATGCAGCCTCATTTTAAAAATAGCCCATAGATCAAAACCATAAGGGGAGGAAACATAAGGGTCAGACTGAGTCCAAACCAAAGGCCAGGCAGAACAGCTCTGTCTTGCAGGCTCTGCGGAAAGATGTCAAGTCCCTCAGGGCCCTAGCCTCTTGTGACAGAGCATTCCACCAAGTCGGGGCTAGTACTGAAAAGGCCCTAGCCCTAGTTGAGACCAATCTAATCACTTTGTGGCTTGGAACCTCCAAAGTGTTGTTATTTGTGGACCTTAAGGTCCTCCACGGGGCATACCAGGAGAGGCGGTCCCGTAGGTACGTGGGTCCTAGGTTTCACAAACATAATCTTCAAGGAAGGCTGACTACAAGGCTGGATCCACACTCATGGTTTATAATTGTTTCTTATAAAGTAAAGTAAAGGTAAAGGTACCCCTGCCCGTACAGGCCAGTTGTGTCCAACTCTAGGGTTGCGTGCTCATCTTGCTCTATAAGCCGTGAGCCGGCGCCATCCGAGGACACTTCCGGGTCACATGGCCAGCATGACGAAGCTGCAGCTGGCGAGCCAGCGCCAGCGCAGCACACGGAAATGCTGTTTACATTCCCGCTATAAAGCAGTACCTATTTATCTACTTGCACTTAAGAGTGCTTTCGAACTGCTAGGTGGGCAGGAGCTGGGACCGAACGACGGGAGCTCACCCTGCCGTGGGGATTCAAACCGCCGACCATACGATCGGCAAGTCCTAGGCACTGAGGTTTTACCCACAGCGCCACTCGCATACCTCTTATAAAGTAGATAATTTTAATTCCATATAACGTTGTCAGAGTCTCTATTGCTTCCTTATCATCCCTGGGGGCTGGGGCTATCGCCGCCTGGTCACGGAATGCTGATAGCCTTGCTTAGTGCATCTTTCTTTACTGTGGCTATTAATATGTGGCAGAGACCGGTGCCCAGTGGTACGAAGCAGGCTTTTGGTGCAAAAAGGTCCTTGCATCTCCAGTTTGGGAAGGATCAAGTAGCAGCTGATAGAAAAGACCTTGGAAAGCTGCTGCCAGTCAGAGCAGATAATATTGGGCTAGATGGACCCATTGGCTGTGCAATGGCAGCTCCCTGGGTCTCTTAAATGCAAAATAAGGCAAAGGTAAAGGGACCCCTGACCATTAGGTCCAGTCGTGGCCGACTCTGGGGTAGCGGCGCTCATCTCGCTTTATTGACCGAAGGAGCCAGCATACAGCTTCCGGGCCAGCATGACTAAGCCACTTCTGGCGAACCAGAGCAGCACACAGAAATGCTGTTTACCTTCCCGCTGGAGTGGTACCTATTTATGTACTTGCACTTTGCTTTCGAACTTCTAGGTTGGCAGGAGCAGGGACCGAGCAATGGGAGCTCACTCCGTCCCAGGGATTAGAACCACCGACCTTCTGATCGGCAAGTCCTAGGCTCTGTGGTTTAACCCACAGCACCACCCACGTCCCTTTTTAAATGCAAAATAGCACCTTGTGATTTTTATGCTGAATATATGGAAATCATGGTAGTATCACTGGGTGGAATGAAATCACACAACCAGAAAATTTAGGGCTGTGCAATTACGGTTGCGTCAAGGTTTTGTGCAATGAGCCCAGCTCCCCAAAAGATTGGAATTTTTGCTATAAGAAAATGATGGGAGAAGGCAGCAGGAAGTGTGGGATAAGCCTTGCTGCAACTTGGTCTAGCACAAACAAATCAGAGTGAATTCTCGTTAAATACAGTCATGTAATCTCTCTGCAACTAATCAGGATGAATGCTCATACTTGCACATAGAAGGCAAGTTACTTTTCAGGCAGTGCAAGGACCCCTCCCTGTCTCTCCATGCAGGCTCATTTGAAAGGAATGGGGGCAGTGCAAGAGCATGGTTGTCTCTAAGCAGACAACTGCTTTCTAGGCTTAAGACAGAAGTAAATTTGATAGTGGAATGTTAGGGAGATATTATCATCGGACGGAGAAGGGCACCTTTGCACTTCCCTTATCAAATAACAGACTTCAGAAGCAAAGGTGAAGTCCGTGGACTGAATGTGCAATGAGCAGTAAATATTGATCCACTTTTGCAGGAAGGCAGTGATGATGGGCAGCTGAAAGTGCTGGGAATGTTGCTGTATTTGTTCCACTGGTAACACTTGCATTTCTTGAGTTTTCCTCTGTATACTTGAATAACACATCCCTCGGTGTTGTTTAGTTACACTGTATTCTGACCAGCAAAGGGTAGTCTAGCAAAGAGAACACTTACGTATTGAAGATCCTTTCCTTTCCTGCTACTTTTGGGTAATAATAACCCTTCTTTCATTTGTGCCAGGATATTAAACAGGTTCTGGCTTGTAAAGCCTACTGAATCCGTGCTAGGTTTTCAAGGTATTGGATTGTAAATGCTGTCAATAACTTTAAAACAGGGGTAGTGAACATTTTCCAGTCTGAGGACTGAATTGAGAGAGGGCCAACTCTTGGGGGGGGGGGTAGGGGTAAGCCAGCATAATTGGGTTAAAAAAAAGGTCAAGGGCCCCTGGACGGTTATGGCAACTATGGGTTTGCGGTGCTCATCTTTCTTTCAGGCTGAGGGAGCTGGTGTTTGTCCACAGACAGCTTTCCAGGTCATGTGGCCAGCATGACTAAACCACTTCTAGAGCAATGGAACACTGTGATGGAAACCAGAGCACACAGAAACACCATTTACTTTCCCACTGCAATGGTGCCTGTTTATCTACTTGCACTGGCATGCTTTCGAACTGCTAGGTTGGCAGGAGCTGGGACAGAGCAACGGGAGCTCACCCCGTCGTGCAGATTCAAACCGCCGACCTTCTGATCGTCCAGCCCAAGAGGCTCGGTGGTTTAGACCACAGCACCGCCCGCATGCATGGACACACAGTCAGCTGGGCGGGGTGGGAGACAGAAAAACAACTTGCCTCAATTCACATACACAAACTTGGCAGAGAGTGAGGGTGGAATGCACCTTACACACACACACACGGGAGTGGGGAGAGACTCAGCAGGAGATGCCCATGTGCACAAACACTTTCATGTCCTGGCCACTTTTCAGAAGGTGAAGCACCAGTTTAGAAGGCTGCACTGGCACCGAGTTTAGAAGGCTGCACCCGCCAAGGAGAGAGATGACTGGAAGCATAAGTCAGATGTCCATTTGTTTTCTCTCTCTCCAATATATATATTTTGAAGCCACCGTTAGTGTGGAAAGAAAAATGAGCAGTGAAATTTGTAGAAGAGCACCTGGTATTGGGGGGGGGGGGGGGCTGACACCAGCCTATTTATCAGGAGAGCTGCAAATTGGAAAGGGATCTGTGCAATGTTTGCAATAGTCTTAGAATTAGGAAAGGCGTGAGATTGATCTCAGCCACTTTTTCATAACAAAGGAAAATATGAGATTGACCTTGGCGGAACTGAAGCATTACAAAATGCTAACACTCTTCCCTTTCTCAGGATCGAGAAAAGAAGCGCTACTAGTCGTCCGGGTAGCATTTTTTATTTTGTTTTACTGCATTTCATCATCAAGTGTTTAAAGGAGAGGCTTTTATGTTGCGGGAGAAGGCAATGGTTTATAGCTTACTTTTAGTGCTATTAAGATCTAATCTATCACTCGTTCAGTCGATTGTATTTGACAAGCTGCTTCTTAAACTTGAACTTTGTCATTTGGTGACAGATAACCCTGCCTGTTTGCTCAATTTCCTCTTCTGCTTCTGCCTTTTTTTCCTGCGGATCCTTTGCTGTGAAGTGTCTCATTATTAATCACCACCTTTAGATGTGATTTATTGTACCACATAGGCTCTAGAAAGAAAGAAAACAACAATGGTGACGCTGTGTGTGTGTGTGTGTGGTGTTAGTATCACCTTGAACAAGTGGTGAACATTTCTCTTTCACCCCCCCCCCCCCCCGCACTAATAATACAAAATACAGTAGTTTTGGGGAGATGGACAGTACACATGCAAAAAACAAACAAAAATTCTCCACAACTTCTTATATAAAAAAGTAAATCCGTTTTTGCTTCTTGTGTATCACTGTAGCAAATCATGGGAAAGATGCATTTTATTTATATTATTCTTGAAGAATTTATAAATCACTTCCCAACCAAGGTTTATGAAGTGTTACACAACAAAGACACTAGAAAACTAAATACAGAATGAAAATAGATATATAGGCTGGTATTCAACTAAGTATTAAGAAGAGCAAATCCATGGAAATGAGCAGAACTGACTTAGCCACGTTTGTCAGTGTTGATGTGCTTACTCACAATAAAACATAGATATTCAGTACATATTATAAAATGTCTGATTATACTAGGGTTTTATTGAATGTATATGTTTTTGGGGTGACAAGTGCATCTTTTCTTTTGCAGAAGCAACGTTGACTTACGCCCTGTCATGTGTGCTTAATCAAACCTTCACCTCACTTGAAAGGTTCCTCTGGTTTGCTGCATCTTACTATTGTTGTTCTCTAGCTCTCTGTTTCTGTAACACAGGAGTGGGGTCCACATTAGAGCTATCACAGAGCACGTAGGGAACTCTCTGAGTTTCATGTGCTCAAGGATTATCCTCAGACTTGGCCTATTTCTATTGATCACCTTATGGAATTCTGCATACATTGCAGAGTCTGAGATTTGTCAATCACGACCGTTAGAGGTAAGCTAGCTTGTTTGGCATATACAAGTTATAGCTGCTGCTCAGACTAGTAACCATGAAGAAGGCAGCAGTGTGCTCACTTACTCCTCTATAGAGGAGAGCAGTTTATAGAGCTGTCATTCAGCCAAAGCAGTGAGCCTAACAATCCAACAGTGCAGACACGGCCAATGAATGCAGCCTCTAAAGAACCCAAACCATCTTATTTGTAATGAGGTTTAATGTGGGTCATCAGACAGTAGTCACTTAATGGCTTCGGCCCTTTCTCAGCAGTACAGCACTCATGGCAGCTGTAATAATTGTTTTCCGAGACATATGTTTATATCAAGAGGCAATCCAAACTCAGCAAAATGCCAGGAGGTCTGATTTGGCAATGTGGAAGACTACACTCTTTCACTGTCTGCTGTCTTAAGACTCTTAACTCTACTCCCATGCCTCCTCTTATCTCATGGGAAATAATATACAGCTACTCCTATCTCCAGATGTAAAGATCAATACTTGTGACTCTGGGCTGCCTCTTCAGCTCTTGAGAATCAGCTGCAGCTCGCAAAATGGGTTGTCTCTTTTACGTCTTTTCTCAGCTGAAATCGTTAGGCCTGAAATCTCTATCATTAGGGAAGTCTAAGGTTCAAGCCTGCTTCAGCAACCTAAATTAATTATGGTACCACTAAGAGTGTAGGAATTTCAGAATGACAGGTCTTAAGCATCCAGTAAGCTTTAGAATCATGATTACAATAAACCGAATTTATTGTAGGCTTTTCTTGACATTTGCTTAATCAATTTCATTTGTATACTCTGTAGTAGCACTGAAATCTTCCTAGGATTATTGTTGTTTAGATTCAATGGGTTATGATATAACCACAAACAGGTTGGGGTTGTTGTTGTTTTCTTGTACTATGTCTAACAATATTATTACTATGATTCTGTTAATTGATTACAGTGGTACCTTGGGTTACAGACTCTTCAGGTTACAGACGCTTCAGGTTACAGACTTCACTAACCCAGAAATAGTACCTCAGGTTAAGAACTTTGCTTCAGGATGAGAACAGAAATCAGGTGGCGGTGGTGCGGTGGCAGCAGTGGGAGGCCCATTAGCTAAAGTGGTACCTCAGGTTAAGAATGGTATCAGGTTAAGAATGGACCTCCGGAACAAATTAATTCTTAACCTGAGGTACCACTGTATGTTTCTTCACTGTTACTCTCAAGTGACTTAGCATGTATTAATATAGAGAACAACTTATCAAACGTTAAAATGCAGAATAAAACACAATGCAGAATGAAACTTAAGAATAATAATCAGCAAGAATTCCTATATTCATAGCTAACAGTATTGTTAATATCTAATAGGTATCGTCCTCGCAGTGTCTTCAAATGCAAAAAAGTGCAGAAGAATCCTATGTGAAGGTCCTGAGCAACTGGTTCTGGCACCCCATTAGTCAGAAAGAACTGGGTGGCAGTGTCACTCCTCCCAGGAGAGGGGAGAGAGACTTTAAAAAGCAAAGGTCCCCTGCCGCTGTGCTTCCCAGCACCACCAGGGATCCAGGCCAGAATGCAAAGCAGGCCACCACTCTGCAGTTCCCCAGTGGGCATGACAGTGGCTGTTGCCCACTGGGGCTAGTAGCGTGAAGGGCAGGGTGGCCAACGGTAGGTGGGGCCAGAGCCAATGGATTTTATCCAATTAAGTTCTACTGACCCATTGAAAGACCTAAGCTAGACATGTCCATTAACTTCAGTGGGTCTATACTCAGTAGAAATTAGTTGGATACAACCCATAGATTTTAGCTAGAGTTGTTGCAGTCTACAAAGGCAAGTGAGACCACAGAGGAGAGAGCTGACAACTAATGTTGTTCCCAGGACAGATCTGATGTAAGAGTGGAAGCAGCTGAGGGCAAACTGAGGTTGGTGGAGCACTTGTCCCAATGGACCGCCCCTTCTTGGAAAAGAAGCTAACCTATCAAAAGCTGGATGTGAACCCCTCACCCATAACAACAATGCTATGGGGTTAGATTGGTCTATTTGAATGCCTTAAATAA
Source organism: Podarcis tiliguerta (assembly GCF_965153285.1). Taxonomy (NCBI): domain Eukaryota; kingdom Metazoa; phylum Chordata; class Lepidosauria; order Squamata; family Lacertidae; genus Podarcis; species Podarcis tiliguerta. Next base: position 28,217,201 of record NC_139543.1, on the reverse strand, counting down.
CACCTGCAATCTAAATTCATTGTTCCTAGTGAAATTAATAGGTCACCCGGCCTAGGACTTGCAAGCCAACTTCGCATGTGATGTCATTCAGGGCAGGCTGTGACTTATGTGTTCATTAAGCGTTTGATTCCTTGACTGGCAATTTTGTCCGTTGCAAGCCTGATAATAAAGCTTCGGCCCATTTAACCTCAAGAAGTTTTGCTTGCTTGTCCTTCCGGCTGTTCCTGCAATGAGAGAAATTAATTAAGATCATGCTTTTATGCAACCTGCTAAAGCTGGTTAGGGTGTGCAAGTTTCCTCTTGATTTACAAGGTCATTATGGTTGAATTCAGTACATGATGAGATTATGCTAATTAAAATGAAAGGTATCTGATCACAGATGAAATTAATGGAAGGTGAAATATACAAATTGTTATGTGAACAACAAAAACTATTTCAACACTATGAATTAGTCCTTGCTTGGAATTGTGACTGGAATCTGATGGCTGTGCTTTCCATCCTGCCCTCCTCCTGCCCTCTATAAAACTGCTCCTAGTGGCTGGGTTTTTCCAGTTTTTCTGGAGCAGCATTCAGTGTGTTACAGATATTGCAGCTGGAAAGGAAAATCAGCACCCCCACCCCCTGTGTTTTCCCCAAATTCTGGCCTGTGTATTCATAATAATATGACAAGTGCAATTTGAGTTAAAAATAGAAAGTATGAATTATACTTTGGGGTTCCAAAAGCAGATACAAATTAGTAAAATGGAATCATACCAAGGAAAAGGATCAATTTTCACATTCAGTTCCAAATTAATGTCCCCCAAAATACCCAATCATATAATATTAAATATTTCTTCTTGGACAATTTCATACAAATTTATCCAGTTCTGATGTATAGGAAAAAAGTTCCACATTTTCTAGAGTCTTTGTTTTCAGATGGTGCTGTTTTCTTTCATGAGCTTGAGCCTAGCCTCTCCACTTGCACTGTCCCTCTCTGCTCTCCTCTTTTAGTACACCCACAAGGAAAAGATTGGAAGATTCTGTTTCCTTGTTAGGTAAATGGAAAATTGTTACATTGTAGAAATCCCCCCCCCCCCAGCAATTAACCTTAACTATGATTTGTTTGAACCAAACTGGCTTCATAGACTACTGTTTAAAGCTGATTGTTTTAAACTACAGTGGTGCCCCGCAAGACGAATGCCTCGCAAGACGGAAAACCCGCTAGACGAAAGGGTTTTCCGTTTTGGAGGTGCTTCGCAAAACGAATTTGCTATGGGCTTGCTTCGCAAGACGAAAATGTCTTGCAATTCCTGGGGTTTTTTCCCCCTCCCCCCCTTTTTCCCAAGCCCCTAAGCCGCTTAACAGCTGATCGCTAAGCCGCTTATCAGCTGATCTAAGCCGCTTATCAGCTGATCTAAGCCGCTAATAGCCTTTTAGCAGCTAATCCGCTAATCCCTTAAGCCTTTAATAGCCGCTAATAGCCCTTTAGCAGCTAATCCGCTATTCCCTTAAGCCTTTAATAGCCGCTAATAGTCGCTAAACCGCTAATAGCGCTAATCCGCTAATGGGGTTGCTTCGCAAGACGAAAAAAACCGCAAGACGAAGAGACTCGCGGAACGGATTCTTTTCGTCTTGCGAGGCACCACTGTACTATTGGTTTTGTTAGTTTGCTTGCTTTTAGGCTGCACAAATGTGACTTGTAGCAAAATGTTGTAGTGTGGTGTGCTCCCATTCAGGATTTCAAACATCTCGTTCCTTTTACTCACCTTGGTGTTCCATCTCCTCCCTTCAAAAATCAATAAATATTCCATGCCCACTGATCATGCTCAGTTCTCATTGGACTGCGTTTGTTTTTTGGTCTTCAGTGAACCTCAGGATTCCTTTGAATTTGCTCATATATATTTTGGTGGTGCTGTTTTGGCAACTTAAAGGTCAGCGCTTAGAGTAAATGGATCACAATTAGTATGCATGCTTTTTAATTTATTTCATATTGTGCTTATTCCATATAAACCGTACTTCTGTAGAAAGGCAAATTCACGAGAGTCTTAATTTTTTTTAATGCTTTGTGTGCCCGTGTCTAAACTTGTTCTTTTCTAAAATTTATTTGTTGGGGTGTGTTTTTCTTTTTGTAAATTTAGCCAAGAATAAAATAAAATAAAACAGGATTAAAGGGTTTTCTCAAGATGATGGGGGGCATGTGTGGGGGGTCAGAGAGGGTCATTTGGGGGGAGTGGGAGAAATGTGCCTATTTTCATCTGAGTAATGTTGGAGGGTATGGTAACTTTGTACTAATATAACATTTTTGTATGCAGCTTTATTTTTGTAATATTGTGTTTAAATGGTCTGTTTTTGATTTGGTTTTTTTTGTACACGGCTTAGAGATATTTTTAATATATTAAGTGGAATAGCAATCAAGTATTCAATCAATCAATGTCAGGTTATGCCCTGAGCACATGAAGTTCTTCTGATCATCAGCCAGCTTTGTAGAGCCCCAGTGCATGCATGGAACTGGATGCAGACAGTAGTCCTTTTTACTTCCATGCCATAGAATCTATGCATGTGTGTTGAAGTGACTTTGGGTGCCTTTTGGACCCACTTCCATGTGCATTGGGGAATCTTGGATAGGTCTTGTGCCTTTTAATGGCTAATGTGAATGGATGCAGACATGTTTCTCTTTTATCATGGTAAAGATTTTCTTATATGGATTAGTTTTTAAATGTGCATATAAGTTTTTACAGGCTCTATAGGCTCCAATTGATTTCCTGCAGGAGTTACAACGTGCTTACCAAATTTTAGATTGTGTTGCGTCTATTGAAGGATTTTAACTGTTAAAGATTAAGGCGGCATCCTTCAGGGCTGATTTTATGGTTAGTAATCTGCACTTAGTGTACACATCCATCAGTTATGCTTATTATTTGTATGCACTAATTACAAACTCATAACTCCTGCAGAACAGCTCTTTTGAAATACATAGGTGAACCATTACGTTTTCTGCATAAAGGCTTGTTTGCTGCACATGGAGTAAAAGAAATCATTTGCCAAATAGAAGAAATAATTGGCGGCAGTGCAATATTATTCACAGTTTATTATCTCAAAGCATGGCCCCTTTGGGTTCAAAAGCTCTTAGAACTACATAGAAATCCATTGCTAGACATTGTTGCTATGCCTCTATACAACACCATGGGCAGCGGGCGATTGTTATTTAAAAATCCCTCAATTCTTCTAGAATCCAAAAGCGCCTGGATGGTCAGATACTAAATTCACGAAACATGGCACATAAGTGGGGTTTCTAGAGCCATGGAACTCTTCTCAATTGGTGCAGAAGTGTGAAGCTGCACTCATTTAGCCATGTACAGCTACAATTGGCTGAAAGTGCAGGTCGAAAGCTACACATTCACTCAAACAGCAATTATACCCTTGTAAAAAGGTAAGTGCGGACAGGTCCTTATAAATGAAAGGCTTTGTGGGTATACCAATCCACAAAGAAGTGCTACAGCACTGTGCTCACTTGCGTGGAGATAGGAGAGACATGAAAGTATTCAGAAAGATGCATCATCCTTTAGAAGTCAGGATTTGTTTAAACATTCCTATGCCACCTTTTAGGGACAAGTCCTCAGAAGGTGGCAAGCATAAAAATCCACATAAAATCATAGTCCTGATAACTATTTGGTCTAAAAAGCAAATAGGAATAACTAGAACAATCAGATTCAATACATTTCAGATTTGACCATTATTCTCAGACTTTGTCCTTGGCAATTTGACTGAGGCTGAAATCCTAACTGCTCTTATTTGGGCACAAGCCCCATTGAATTCAGTATATGTCACCTCTGTGGAGACATACTTGTGAGTTGGAAGTTCAGTGTTTACATGCTTAGGAGTAAGGTTCACTGATCACAGAGAGGCAAGAGGGATTCCTTCTGAGTCAACATAAATATGATTACCCTACCCATCAGACTTGTCTTACAACAGATGCACTGGTTAACAATTTGTTTCTGGGTGCAATTCAAGGGCACAACTGTGACATAACAACCCGAATTCTGTCCAGTTTATAAATGCTGGAAGCAGATCAGAGATGTATCTGCGCCTCCTTCAATAACTGCCTATATAGCTTTTTTAAAAACCTTGAAACATTAATTGGGAAAAAAAATCCACTTAAATTAGATCTTCACTTCCTTGCCCTCTTCCTGCCTTTTTCATTTTTATTTAATAAGAATGTCTCTTTGTGTATTAATCAATTGACTATGATATGATTATATGATGTCTGTAGTACTCAAAAACCTATGGAACATATTATTAGGTTCCCTGACTCCAGAGTTAGCACCACTAATCCTATGAGAGACACATTTTTCAGTCTGGAATTAAAATGTTCTTTAAGCATCTTATTCCTTTGACCTCAGTGTTACACAGACTTCATATACAGAATATTTGGTTTGATGGTAGTTTCTTTCTTCCTAGACCGTTTTGTTCCTCCTAGACCAAAATTTAACACCTATGAAGCTTGTGACTAATTAGAAGTAAGCCCCATTGTTTTCAATAAAGTTTGCTCCCAGGAAAGTGGGCATAGGGCTGTAGACCCAAACTCACCTGTTGACACAAGGTGGAAATGTATTACCCTTCCTGTTGAATTTTTTTTTTTTAATAATAATATCTGAAACTCACATCAGCTATGATTTAATGAATGCTCTTCGATTGCATAATGGGAGCATCATGTAAATTATTGCTTCTATAATGGTGACTGTTATGATGGAGTATGGAGTTGCCCTCCTCCACACCATCTGGCATTTTATCTATTTTGGTGATATTTTTGTTTTGAGAAAATATATCCAAAATAGATAAACTGCCAGGCAGCAAAGAGTTCAAGATTTGCTCAAAGTAAAAGATATAGTACCATCTTAAGCTTGTACATACCACAACACACGATCTTTCTTTCAAAGAATATTGGACACAAATTATTTAAAAAAAAATTCAAGAGGAATCTGTATTGTTCATACACATTAAAATATTCCTCTATACTCTTCTCATATATTTTGAGTTGAATCTAATGCATTGCATTAATTTCTCTGACTCTCAATGGGGAAGTCAATGGGAAATTGATTTTGTTGTAATATTAGTGTGTCTCACTGTAGTTTTGCAATTATGAACATTGCAAATTTGCAGGGATCATCCCTTTCACATAAGCTCTTCAATTACATTTTCTGTCTCTCCACAAAATCTGTTTTTCCTCATAAGGACAACAAAGGATGCTGGAAATAAAATGACTTCCTTGTTCCTGCCAGCATTGCTTTGATAACCATTTCAATAACACAATCATCACAGTTGTCAGTCTCTTGATCCATTATGCTCCCAAGAAATACATCAAGAGATGACACTGGTTTAGACATCTCAGAGACTTGATTGCACCTTGTAAATTTTATTACAGCGGCACTGCTATAGTAAAGTTGTGCCAGCACTTTCATTATAATCCCAATTTTGAAGGACGATAACTCAGTTGTAAATATTGGCAAGGAGTTCGGTTTGGGTAGAGAACAAGGTCACATATCCTGGTGCCACAAACATGCGTGTGCGCGCGCACACACACAAACTTATAAATTAAATAGAAGGACAAAGAATTAAAATATCATTTACTTTCATCTTTGATACTGCGATAAAATAATGGTTTGAGAGAACAAGATGTAGCAGTCTGAAATTAATGTTCATTTGCAATGAAATATGCTATAACATTTTCACACCCTTTTAAATTAGGTTTGGGTATGTGTATCTAAAATATAAATTTAGTTTTAAAATAGCCATTTATTTTAATGAGGGGTAAAAAAAAAAGGAAGATGGCAACAATTTTAATCAATTAAATTGAATTCTAGATATCAAACTGAGAAAGATTAAAGAAGTCATAATCAAAAGTAGACCACTAGGATTCTGCAGCCTTTGTATCCCATGATTTTCTGGCTCTACTGTTTTTTAAAAAAAATCTCCATGCACATGCCTTTATATGTGCTGAGGATCTAGTGGATCACATTTATCTGGCAAAGTGGGTGCAAATCCATGAAAGGCTATGCCAGAATAACAGAGTAAGACTGTTTTTGCCTTATGCCCACTAGGCAAGGATACTATTGCTGCTGCATCCACACCTACTGGTAGAACCCAAGGAAGCACTTGTGTCATGGATGTACACCATCAAAATAATGCCATTGTGGCAGCCTTCTGTTACACTGGAGCAATTTTCACTGGTGATTACACTGCCTATGCAAGTGGCAAAAATAGGTTGAGTTTGAAGAGGCAGGTCTCCTTGCAGCCTACATGCACTCAAAGATAGTGCTGTCCTCTGATGCTGGCAAAGCTATAAAACGCAGTATACATACACTCCAATTGAAGCCAATGGAGAATCTCGTATCATTATTCCAATGTTCTCCCTTCCCATCCCCACAGCCTGAATGGAGGATGACATTTTGACTAACCTGGCAGCCAATCACAGTATTTCTACTCCTTTCTCTGTCCCCACAGAATAGGTGGATGGGAGGACTTTGCACCGGACTCAGAGCCAGGGGGTGGAATATGTTGGGCCTAGATAGAGAGCCACAGGGTGTGTTCAGGAGGGGCCTGAAGTGGCACAAAAGTTTGCAGTGGCTGGTTTGTCCAGCCATTTCTACACTCTCATACACATCCTCCACACAGCCATTATTACAGTTGTCCCTTTTAGCTTCTTTTGGTTCCTCATTTTTCAGTCTTAAATTCAGTTATCCACCTTTCCACAGCAGTTTTTTTTTAAAAAAAGAATCGCTGTGAAAATTCAGTGGCATTTTAAATAATGAATTTTAAATTCAGTGGCATTGAAAATAATGTATTTTGCATGCTATTTTCCTAATATATGCATTTCATGCAAATACAAATGCATTTTCATACACATTGTTTGGCTACAGAACTGTGCCACAAAATCAGAAGTAATAATTTCAAAGGATAGATAGCTGAGTTTTTGTTTGCATATTGGTTTGAGAAGTGTGCTGTACATCCAACCACCCTTAGCCTTTGAACATTAATGCCTTCCACTGCAAAGAAACTGAGTACCATATGCTTATAAAAATGTGGCTTGTGCTTATGCGTGTGATATTATGAATTTATTCCTTAATTGTTTCCTCCAGAGTAGCCCCATTGACAGCAAAGGGAGTGCTGAGAGATAAATGGCTCAAGGATGATTGCTGAAGGGGATTAATAAATTATAGGACTGTCCAGTTTCATAAGGCAATAATACAGCCTGGAATGGACCGATAAAGGAAGTGGGATGAAGGATTAAGTAATTTAATCCTATTAGGGAATCATATTATAGCTGAGAATCTCACAGTACATATCCCCATTATTATTACAATTCACTCAGCTTAATTGGGACACACTTATGAAGATTACATAAAATAAAAAATGGGTAAAGCTCTAATGCTTTACATATATATTAAATATAGCACCCTGACATAAAGTCCAGTTGTGTTCAGCCACAAGAGAGTAATTTGTGTTCTAGCTAGTAATAATTGAATTTAAACTGGTTAAAAGGTAATACTTTTCAGATGAGTGGGTTGTGGTTCACAACTGAGGGCATTTGAAGGTGAGCAAATTGAATCTTTCCCTTGTTATTGGGAAATCTTCCTTTCCACATCTCTTAGAAACAAGTTCCGTTCACTAATGAATGCCTATATACCAGTAAGTTAGGCTAACAACCTAGAAATAGTTACAGGCAAACCATTCCTTATTCCAATGACGATCGGCCAAGATGGCAGCCAATACCTGGCCACCCTCTTGAATAGGCTAGGGCAGGCTGGTTGAAGCTCCCAAGCCCCTGCCTCCGACTGCCCACCCTTACCTGAGGGTCTGTCATGGCTGGAGGTGGGTAGAGAAAACGATCACCTCCCTCAACACACGAGAAGATGGCAGCCTCCCTGGACCCACCGCAGCCATGCCATGTGGCAACGGCTGCCAACCCAGAGTCCCAGGTGAGTGGATATTTCCCAATGTTACTACTACTAATAATAATAATAATAATAATAATAATAATAAATTTTATTTATACCTCGCCCTCCCCCGCAAAGACCGGGCTCAGGGCGGCTAACACCAGGTATAAAAACAAGATTAAAATGTGACATTAAAATGCAGCCACATTTCAGTAGAAACTCAAATCAAAAACTTTTTTGGGACGAAAATGTCAAATCTTCACCAAGGCCAACAATTATAAGCTACCGGTGGACCACTAGCTAAAATCTGCAAGATGTTCCGTTGTTACATATTCCACTTTTTGGGGGGCGGGGCTTGGACTTTAGCTTTTCATTCTGTTTTGGGACTCTAGTTTATTTATTTTTTTATGGGGTGGGGTGGGGTAAACTAAAATTAACTCCATTTCCTGGAGGCCTTATAAAACTCTTCCAAAGTCTCCCTAGAATTTTCTCCAGGTACTATTAGCACATTGGAGCTAGTGAAAATACTCAACCTTCTGGGAGGCCTGTCATATCTTCCTAGCCCATACAGAAAAGGGACAATCTGCAGGGATGTTGTGGTTTTTTTGACTGTTTGGTTGAGAAAATACAGTGCTAGGCAGGATCCTCTTTCCAAAATTATGCTCATGACCATGAGACTTCATGTTGTAGCATCATCCCAGGGCATTGTGGTGGGGGACAGCAGCAGGCAGAAACAGTGGGAAGGCTGCAAAAATGCCAGTAATTTTTGTCCCCCACCCCCAGAATTTGTCTCATAACTAAATATAGCAGAACCCCACCCTTCATAGCCCACAAATGGAACATCTAAAAGGAGGGTTGTTCTCTGTCTAAAATTTGCATGAACACAGAAGGAACATCTCCTCTGTCTGCAAACTTTGGAAAGCACAATCAACTTCCCAAATTATTATTATCATCATCCTCATCATCATCACCACACATGTGCTCCAATAAATTCTGAAGCCTAACAGTCTGTTTGGGATTTTAAGGGGTTATTCCGTTAACATTGAGGCAGTTTATTTAACATTGGCTCTGTTGTAATTTAATTAGTTTTTCTGTCTTCTTTTGCTTCTGTCCTAAAAACCAATTTTATATTTTTATGGGGCTAGTCTGTACTTCCATTACCAATAATTGAGTTTAATATTTTATGTTGTACTCATTAACAGCTGCTCATTTTATTTATCTTTGCATGCAAAGCATCTCATGAACCCAATCAGTTCAAGAAGTGAAAGACTCAACACAGAAGGTTACTGGAATTATATATTCTCTGTTAAAACAAAGTAAATTTCAATCTCACTTCTTGAAGATCTTAGTTAAGTGAAATATACAGTGATTACATTTTTTAAAAAACAAAAACAAATCCTGCTATCTTTGTTTTGCTATCAGTTGTTTAGATTTAGCTAATGACTAGGCAAAAGAACAGATGAAATTAGGCAATGTGGTTGTGTTTAATGAATGCAAATGGGCTAATTGTTTAAGAATAATGGATTCTCAGTCAATCCTTATGGATTTCTCATCAAGTAGTAATATTTGAAAAGGTCCTACATGAGCAATCTTGATTCTAACACATGTTGCATTAATTTAACATTTTGAGAAGCTGAACTAGCTGGTAATCTTTCATGTTGTATCTTTTGATGTTAAGATGTACTTATCTGTGCTATTTTTCTGTTTTTAAATATAGTTTGTTTTCAGCTGTTCCATCTTTTGAATGAAAAGTATGACAATTTAATTACAGTTTAAAATCTAGGAGCTGTTGAAAATCATACATAATCCAATTACTTTTTATTCAATTAGTTTAATAGCAAACCACTTTGCTATAATTAAGATAATCCCTTGATTTTTCTTCTCAGCTGTTTATCATTGGCCTAAGTTATCTTTGAGGAAATCATACTGGGGTATAATTATATCAGCAATCCCCAATGGAATTAACAAACTAAAGAGCATTTGATGAGCAATTCTCTTTTGTTGTACTTGTATGCTAAAGGAAGATGGGGAGAAAATCAGTTTCAAATTGGATGGAACTATTTTTTCTATTCTTGAGACAGAAATCCTTTGGCTCATTCATAAGCTCCCAACCTCTAATTTCTGTACTTTTAAATCTATTCTATGTTTCTGGGTTTTTTCCACTACAATATGTTCAAACACAAAGAAGTAATAAACAAAGCATAGCAACTAGAATATCATAAAGCTATCTGCTTGATTGCTACATTGGAAGTTCTTTAGTTGTGGGGACTCAGAATGTTATGACAGCAATATTATGTGAAGAATAAAGAAAGAACCCAATGTCTTTTTGTGCAAAAGGTTAGCTGCAGGAAACTCAAGTAGAATTTCACAATGAAATCTATTTAGCTTCCCCAAGAAAGTGTCATTATATAGAAAATGATCAAAATCTGTTAATCTTATGTCCTACTGCTATTATTTTGATGTTCAGGCCAATCTTCAGTCCCAGTGGCTTCTGTGCTATGGCAGGAAAAACAAGTGATAATGCAGCAACACTGATACCTAATTTATCATGATCACCACCTACCACTAATCAGAGGGCCTTTTTGGTAGTGGTGCCCACCATGAGGGATGCCCTCCCATCAGATGTCCTCTAAAAGTCTGATAGTTGTTTATTACCTTGACATCTGGAGGTAGCCCTGTTTAGGGAAGTTTTTAATGTTTGGTTTATTATTGTATTTTTAATATTTTGTTGGAAGCTGCCCAGACGGGGTATAAATAACAACTTCTTCTTCTTCTTCTTCTTCTTCTTCTTCTTCTTCTTCTTCTTCTTCTTCTTCTTCTCGTTCATCACTGTCCCTTATTGTACACATGAATGAAGGCACCAATTAAACCATTTCCTGGTGAGATTTAGATGGATGGCAACAACATCCCCAAAGCTTTATGGAATTCAGTGAATTCCTGGCTGCCTTTGAAGAGTCAATATGACTGGGTCTTCTGTGAAGCAGTAGTCTTACTATGGAACTGCCCAGGAGGTAATTAATGTTCCATGACAGAGGGAGACATCCGTGCCCCAAGGGTGTAAACAGTCCTTATAAATATGTCCTTGGAATGACTGTCAACCAATCCCAAAGTTCTACTTACAGGTAGGTAGCCATGTTGGTCTGCCGTAGTGATAACAAAATAAATTCCTTCCAGTAGCACCTTAGAGACCAACTAAGTTTGTTATTTGTATGAGCTTAGTAGTTGCTGCTCTCTTCAATAAAGTTGATTATCTTTTATACTGGTTGATTACCCCTTTTATATTGGTTTCAGCCTTGAGCACCTTGATGGAGAACTTCCATCAGGAAAGAGAAAAGGAAAATGTGATCCTACTGATTCTTTTCAAATTCCTGGTGACTTTTGATACTTGCAACTAGAGATTAATGAATACATCTTTTTCAGTTCCTCACCCCCACATCAGTTCATGGGTTTGTTTGTTTTTTAAGTCCACACAAAAAAGTATGCATTTTTAATATGCATTTATCCTTGTACATTTTTTTTTTTACAGAATTTTGCTTATTAAAATGCATTTAAACTTATATCTGCATTTTGGTACACATGATTTGGGCTGGAGAATTGCATCACAAAATCTGGAGAAGTGAAAATTTGAATAGCTACATTTCAGTTTGTCTGAACGGTATTGATTCAGGAACTGCAAATTAGATAGGTTTGCGCATTTGTCTTCCAACCCTCCCATCAACCATAAGTTGATGTGGGGAGCATGTGAACTTTGGGGGTTTTAAGTTCATTCTACACTAAACCATAGTTTATCACAGTGGTAGGCAACCTAAGGCCTGTGGGCCAGATGCGGCCCAATCACCTCCTCAATCCGGCCTGCAGATGGTCCGGGAATCAGCATGTTTTTACATGAGTAGAATGTGTGCTTTTATTTAAAAGGCATCTCTGGGTTATTTGTGGGGCATAGGAATTCGTTCATCCCCCCCCCCATAAAGTCCATCCCACCACATGGTCTGAGGGACGGTGGACCAGCCCACGGCTGAAAAAGGTTGCTGACCCCTGGTGTATCACTACACCCCCAATTAGCCATTGCCTCTTCACTTTTGAGTATATAGAGGTAGATTTTCTTCCATATATCTTTTGTGTTATTCTGGCATACTATATTCATCTAGATATTGGTTTTTAAAAAACAAAATATTAGTTGATTTAATATAGAATTTTACCATTAAAATAAATGTATTGAGGAGGCTGTGAGCACATAAATGCCACAACACAAGGGTGGTATAATGGAAGAAGTGCGCAAGTCACATGAAAGGGTAAATTAACTAGTAACATGACATTTGGGCTTCACAGCCGATGTGCAAGAATCATCACTTCATATCTGCTATCACAGGTCTTCATATTTTGTTACCCAGGGCTTTCAGTATGGAAAAAGGCTGTTTATTGATTATGATTAAACAACTTTTTGTCCACGAGGGTGTTTGCTGCCTATGTCACCACAGCAATTACACAGCAGTATTTCCCAGGAGAGTTGCTTACCTGCTTGTTATATTAAATCAATAATGTCTAAACAAGAGCTGAATGAGACATTTTAATGTCTGCAGAAGAACATGTAGGCCTCCAGAGAACCTTTGACAATTTCTGGAGTCCCTCTGAAAAGGGAAAGCAAATAGTTTGTGATGAAAAATGCAAGTTACTTTCTAAGGGAGTATTTTGTTGCAGAAAGAATAAGTCTCTGATAGCACATGAGGGGGCAGAAGAGCAGAGCCAGCTGGTGAGGGTCACCCTCAGGGAAATAGATAGAATGATGCTTATTCTTCAGATCCACAATGTGCTGAAAAGGATTACTGTCCAAAGCTAGGATACCTTACTTTCTGTGGTGGTAGAGGACTTCAGTAGGATGCTCCTAATCAGGAGGTTCCTGTTATTCACCAGGGTTGAGAAAACTAAAGATGCCCAAGTATAGAGAGTATTATGCTAGTAAATAAGGAGCAGCAGATAGCTGACCAGTTGGTCCAGTATCTTCTATCAGGGAGAAAATGAAGGTGGCACTGTGGTCTAAACCACTGAGCCTCTTGGGCTTTCCGAGCGGAGGGTCAGCAGTTCGAATCCCCGTGAACTCCCATTGCTCTGTCCCAGCTCTTGCTAACCAAGCAGTTTGAAAGCACACCAGTGCAAGTAGATAAATAGGTACACTGTGGTGGGAAGGTAAATGGTGTTTCTATGCACTCTGGTTTCTGTCATGGTGTTCCGTTGCACCAGAAGCAGTTTAGCCATGCTGGCCACATGACGCAGAAAGCTGTCTGTGGACAAACATCGGCTCCCTTGGCCTGAAATTGAGATGAACGCCGCAATCCCATAGTCGCCTTTGACTGGACTTAACCACCCAGGGGTCCTTTACCTTTACCTTTTTACCTTATCAGGGAGTGTCGTAGAGGAGAGAGCATTGAAACATGTATACAATGTTTCATACAATAACTGTGAAATTATAATCTAGCACAAGGTTAGATATGGGCACTGGATTTGGCCAGGTCCTAAACACAAATCTGGCCTATCCTGAGAAACATGAGCATTGGCTGACTTAGGTACAGAAAGCTATGTATCATTATACTCTGGTTGGATGGGCGAGATCATTCCATAGCTGTCATGGGGTGGGGTATCACAGAGGGCGGAAACACCCTATGAAAAGCCCAATTATAGCTTTATTCTGTAAGCTCTTATCATAACTGAGCATTCTGAGTTAAATATGTAAAAATTAAGAAACAAACAATGTCAGGTTATAGAACATAGGTCCTTCTGGCAGGCATGGATACAAAAGGAAAATGTTAAGTCATCGAATTATAGGATTTTCTCAGCAGACGTGGATTAAAAATTCTACAATTCTACAAAAATGAAAATGTTAAGTGAAATCATTGAATTTTAGGATTTTCTCAGCAATTTATTCCTCCTCTCCCATGCCCACTTCACACATAATATATACATGGCATTTGCTGTCTGTCCATATTTATTTGAGGTAGTATTGGTAGAAAACTATTCTGAACCTTTTTCTTTATAGGTTGTGTCCAGTGTTAGTCATACTTAGAGTAGACCCATTTAAATAATTAGGCATGACTAATCTGGGCCTATTAATATCAGTTCTGAGAGAACTTGATTGGATACAAGGCTGTATCTTTTTCTACTGTTGACATACTTTATGTCTTCCAAGACACAAGATACAAAGGATTCTGTAGCAATTAAACTACCGGAAGATTATGAAACAGCTTCCCTGGTTTGCTTGCAATCAAAGCAAAAAATGTAAATCTGACCTCCACCCACATATCACGGAAGCCACAGCCTTTTTTCTATGATCTAGGAATAAAATAAAATATACAGCAAATCACTAATTCATTTCCTGCACACTGTCAAAACTCAAAGATAAATTATTTCTTTTGATGCTTATTGCATCTGAATTAACCCGCTCCCCAGCTGACAAGAATGATTTCTTCCAGACGCCACTCTCCCAATCTCTTTTGATCAGATCTAAGACTTTACTAAAGCCTTCCTAGTCAATATACAAATCTGATTAGAAACAGTGGCATTTGTATGTGTCAGACACACAAACAATGAGTCATTTCGAGAAAATGTAACTTTAGAAAAGCGTGAAAGACATTTCAAGTTTATGACCTTTAATTGAGGCAGGTTAAACTGACAAATAGTATTAAAAGCCTAATTCCTTTCTCTGAGCTCTTTGGAAATCTTTTATTTCTGTCTGCATGGACTCAAAAGGGCCATTAGCGCTCCATCTCATGCAATATTTACAGTGTCTACATCAACTGGGGCAGGTTGTTATACTAACTCAGGCCAGTGCCAAACACATCAGGGACTCACAGGTCAGCAAGCAACGATAAATCTGTCAGCTGCCACCTTCTGGTATTTTTTAAGCAACTACAAATTCATACAAGCCCCATCTGCATCACACATTTAAAGCAATATCGTACCACTTTCAACAGTTATGGCTTCCTCCAAAGAAGCATGGGACCTGTAGTTCGTTAAGGATGCTGAGAGTGGTCAGGAGACCTCCATTTCTCTCATAGATATCCAATTCCTAGAGTGGTTTTTACAATCAATCCCTCTTCCTGGAATCAGGCTACAGCTGCATTGAGACAGATGCAAAACCTGGTCTTGTGATTTTGGCACATCTTTCCGTGAGGAGAGGGTGAAATGACTGCTACATGTTGGCTAAGAAAAAGCCAAGGAATGTGGCAAAAGAAAACAAGCCACAGTTTCATCATGAAACAATGGTTTTGTACAGAGAGAATTCAGAGAAAGCTTCGTTTCTCTAATTTGTACCCAAATCTCCAGCCAATTTGGGCTGGGTTCCTTCAGATGCCTTTTAGTGCTTGAGGATACAAACTGGTGGTGGGAAAATAAACTGATTGTCAGTAGTGGCTGGTGTGGTGGGAACAGAACAATGGAACCATGCTGTCATTGGTGCTGGTGTACCTTCTCTGGATAAGACTGGGGACTCAGCTAGACTGGTCAAGAAAAAGCACTTTACAGTGGTACCTTGGGTTACAGACGCTTCAGGTTACAGACTCTGCTAATCCAGAAATAGTACCTCGGGTTAAGAACTTTGCTTAAGGATGAGAACAGAAATCGCGCAGCAGCGGGAGTCCCCATTAGCTAAAGTGGTGCTTCAGGTTAAGAACAATTTCAGATTAAGAACGGACCTCTAGAACGAATTAAGTTTTTAACCTGAGGTACCACTGTATATTCATTGTATATGCATTATAACACTGTGACACCAGATGGCAGTGTGAAGTTCTGTTTTTGCCAATGCGATTTCTCATTAAAAGTTTACAACATGTTTTTCCTGAAACGCATCCTTGATGTTTTTAGATCCAGCCTGGGATGGGGCAGGGCAGTAGCGAGCTCAGGACTGGGCAGTGGCAGGAGTGTCTTGATGGCTCCATTGATGCACAGCCAGTCTGCAAGCAGAGCATTTCACAGTTCTGGTTTGGTAGGAGAGATTTTTGATTTGTGTGCTTTGCTGTCATGACATTTCTGTATTGTCGACCCAACAAGATGATGGCAGGATCCAAGTTGTGGAGCTTGCTGTTGTATTCCGAACTTAAAAATGGAAAGCGTAATGCTGGTGGTCAACAAAAGAGGTTCAAAGACTCTCTCAAGGCAAATCTAAAAAAATGTAGTATAAACACCGACACCTGGGAAACACTGGCCTGTGAGTGCTCCAATTGGAGAACAGCCTTTACCAAAGGTGTTATGGGCTTTGAAGACACTTGAAATCAGGATGAAAGGGAGAAACGCACTAAGAGGAAGGCACGTTTGGCAAACCCTCATCAGGATCAACTCCCACCTGGAAACCTATGTCTCTACTGTGGAAGGACGTGCGGATCCAGAATTGGCCTCCACAGTCACTTACGGACTCGCTTTTAAAACCGTGTTTATGGAAGACAATCTTACTCGACCATGAGTGATCGCCAAAGAAAAGGAAGAAAATGTTTACCAGCCTGTTATAATGACACCACAGTTTTGAACCCTTACAATGCTCAGTGTCGGAGTTACTTTTTGTGAGCATTCCTTCCTAGCAGTGGAAGCGATGTTGTGCTTGATCAGCTCACTCAGGCATGAGAGGTGTTCTTGGTATTCTTATTGATCTACAGACTCCAGTGCAAGTACAATGCATTTACTACCTGAGTGTCTGGCATTCCAGTCATTTGCCAAAATAAAATTCTTCTAAATTCATACTTGGTTTTTGAGCAGATCAATAATAGTTAAAAAATAGTGTTTTCTAAGGAATTTAATTGTAGAAATAAAAAGATTAGTATCGCCATTTGAAAACTGATTGGGAAAACCTTAATTCAACTGCTTGTATGTTACATCCCTTTTAAATTCTGCATAGATTTATGCCACCTGTGTTCAAAGTCTGTTTGCATATTTGCATTTAGTTCTGTAAGAGCATGTGAAAATGTTAATGACTCAAATTGGCTCATTTTAATTTCACTCTGAAGTTTCTCAACACCTCCATCCAAAACTGGGTCTTGCGTGTATATATATATATATAAGCAATAAATTTGCAGGGATCTGAGCTGTTACAGCAAATTATGAACTATATATTTAAAACGGATGTCAGGGATCTATTCTAAAGTGGGAATGAAAGCAAATTGTGCTCCAATAATGGAAGCTAAAGTAGTGTGGCTCTGTTATTACAGCAATAGCAGATGCATTAGCTGGGTGATAACAGTGCACTTTAAATTAGTTGTAGCTATGTTGCACCAACAGGCCAGCAAATCTATCCACATGCAATGCAGTTGCTTAGAAATGAGAGAGCAAGAGGATGCTTTTGAAGCTCCAGGTTGTCAAAATAACACTCTAATGAGACTTCATTTCTTATTCTATTACAAATCTTAAAGTTAAACAGAACTCAACCAAGTGCATGCTCAGGAAGGTTTAAAATCCAACTTTCCCTCGTCTCTATCATGCCAATTGAATAAACGCTTCCTATCATCTCCCCAAACAGAGCGGTTTCTTTTAAAATCCACATTACGCTGTGGAAAACAGTTAAGATTATGAAGACCTTATGGTTGAGGCTTGCCAAGATAACACTCCTGACATAGATTGGATTGGTTTAGTAGCGGATTCATTAGCAGATCAGACATAATTTCATCAAGACTTAATTGTGACTGCAGTTGGTTATCGCACAACATACAGTAACATCTGCTGTATCAGGTTAAAATATTTTTAGCCATCTAGGCCTTTAAAATTGTCTATGCCTTGGCCTTAACCTGAGCTACAATTCCCAGAGTTGCCATGGAAGAGGGATTGATTGTTGTACTACTCTGGGAATTGTAGCTCTACAAAGGGCATGGGGGTCTCCAAACAACTCCCACTGCCCTTAATTACCAACCCCAAGGACCCTTAATTACCAAAACCCCAGCTTTGCGATAAGCTATGACTGTTTAAAATGGTAAGATACCGCTTTGAATCTATCATGCAGATGGGGTCTTAGTCTCCATATACTCCTAAAGTTTATCCTATGTCCGCTAAGATGAGAGCTTTTAGTGCGGTAGCCCCTGACCTTTGGAATACACTCCCTTTGGGGAGTAACCTTTGGAATGAACATCAGGCTACATGAACCTACAATGATGGCATTTAGGTGCCTGTTTATAACTCATTTGTTCACTCAGGCTTTCTCCAAAGGATGATTTCCCTGTGTGGCTATATCAATTTGATTTATAGAGATTTAAGGGATGCAGGTCCAAACCACTGAGCCTCTTGACTTGCCGATCAGAAGGTTGGCGGTGCAAATCCCCGTGATGGAGTGAGCTCCCATTGCTCTGTCCCTGCTCCTGCCAACCTAGCAGTTCGAAAGCACGCCAGTGCAAGTAGATAAATAGATACCGCTGCGGCAGCAAGGTAAACTGTATTTCCGTGTGTTCTGGTTTCTGTCATGGTGTTTGATTGCACCAGAAGTGGTTTAGTCATGCTGGCCACATGACCCAGAAAGCTGTCTGTGGACAAAAACCGGCTCCCTTGGCCTGAAAGCAAGATGAGCGCCACAAACCCATAGCCACCTTTGACTGGACTTAACCGTCCAGGGGTCCTTCACTTTTTACTTTATATCAATTTGATTTATGATAGATTTTGTCCATTATTATTACTGTTATTATTATTTATTTTATGCTGTTCACTAACATATTTATCTTAATGTAGGTATATTTATTGCAATATATCTATATATCTATATCTATTTGACTAAACTCAACACATTATTATTCATTTGCTTTGCTTTTATTTGCTGTCCCCTTCTCCTCTATTTTTTTTTTTGGGGGGGGGGGGCTGGAGGACAGCAGCACAATATTTTTTGCATCAAAGTAAATCATTTTTTTTAAAAAAACAACTGGCATGCATGGCTCATTTACAAAATAATTTTACTTATGTTGTATTAGTTCTAATTATTTACTTAAAGCAAGTTTTTTGTTATATCCATTTCCACTGGGTTGGGAAGTTGTTGTGTTTTTTAAATCAGAAGCTTTCCTTGAGGGTGCACAGCTAATCTTGAAACCTAATTGTCAGTAATTTAATGTTCCCTCCCATGTACCGCACGTTACATTTGTCTACAAAGAATCTTCTGCCTAATTACTTTTTTTTAAGGGCTTCCTTAGATTAATCTATCTCAACTAAATGATTTTGCTTTATTGACAAATTTGGTCCCACCTTTGAGATGACTCTTCAGTTTATTGAATGTAACAAAAACAAAAGAGGTTAATTGAAGGGTTCCTATAGGGATGCTCTGGGTCTATTCATTCAGCTACCTCCTCATTAAGCTCTTTACCAGTGGAGAATTGACCACTTATTCTCTTGTTTTATCCATGCTCCTTATCTATTGCTTGCTTCTTCATCCACATCATGACAGGACAGGTTGGCCCCTGGAGATCTCCAAGCAGGGCCGAAACTAGACTTTCTGTCACATGGATCAAAGACCTAGTTTGGCACCCCACCCTCCTGATGCGTGTTTGCATACATACACATACAAACAAACATATAAACACACACACACACCTCAACACATTTATTTGTAAAGGGCATAAAAAGTAGGCAATATATCATTTGAATACAAAGAAATCCTAAGAAGTATTATAACTGTATGACCAAAGAGGAAATGAGCATCCCTTCCAGCAAAATGAATTTGTTTTTGTAGAGAACTTCTATGTGCAGCAATTGTCTATCTGAGGTCAGATTTTGAATTGGATTTATTTGGTCACAGGATCATTAAAAGACTGCATCTCCATAAGATCAACCAAAACCCTCTGTTTTCCTTTTAAAATCTCTCTCTCTCTCTCTCTCTCTCTCTCTCTCTCTCTGGCTTTTTGCCACCCACCCCTCTTCTTGGTTCTGTGCAAATGATTTCAAGGAGTTTTGATGTGTAAATTTACTCCCAAGTAAGCATCAACAAGATTCCTTTCAATTTTATTTTTGTTTGATTATCCATTTTAGGAAATGCAGGTGAGGACAGAAAGAGAGAAAAGGAGGGGAAGAGGACAAAGATGTTGGCAGATCGAGAGGAAAAGGGGCAGCAAAGAGAGTGGGGATCGCTCTTGCCCCATGCAGTCTTGGCTGCAGTTCCGTTTGATGCCGAGAGATTTCCCCTGACAAAATGCAGCGCGCAATATAACAAAGGTTCCCCACCTTTGGTGTAGCCAAGAGGGGCAGAAGGGAAACTGCTGCCCCAATCAATCAAAATCAATACAAATCTGAGGTTCTCCCTCCTCCAACAAAAGCCTGCCCCCCCCTAACAAAAGCCCGCCTCCACAAAAATTCTGGCTATGCCCATGTCCCTCACCCCTGCTCCAGTGGAAAAAAATTGACCAGAAAATCTTAGCCAGCCAGCCGAAGCCATTTTCTGGGTGTGGGTGCTCTAGGAGCCACAGATGAGAGCTGAGTGCAGGGTGAGGACCAAAGGTCGACAAACACCTCAGAAGGATCATGATGTGCTTGTTGTTTAGTTGTTAAGTCGTGTCTGACTCCTTGTGACCCCATGGACCAGAGCACATCAGGCACTCCTGTCTTCCACTGCCTCCCGCAGTTTGGTCAAACGTTGGTAGCTTCAAGAACACTGTCCAACCATCTCATCCTCTGTCTGCCCCTTCTCCTTGTGCCCTCAATCTTTCCCAGCATCAGGGTCTTTTCCAGGGAGTCTTCTCTTCTCATGAGGTGGCCAAATATTGGAGCCTTGGCTTCAGGATCTGTCTTTCCAATGAGCACTCAGGGCTGATTTCCTTGAGAATGGATAGGTTTGATCTTTCTGCAGTCCATGGTACTCTCAAGAGTCTCCTCCAGCACCATAATTCAAACATGCCATACATTCCAGTGTGCATTTAGAAAACAACAGCTGTCTTCTTGCTCCTCCAACCCTGTTGCTACTGTGCTAAGCCATGAGCTAAGCCATGGTTTGACTCAGTGCTCAGTGTGTTATATCAACTCTGGCTCATGGTTTGTTTCATTCCAGATAAACCACGTGTGCCAAGGTTTGTCCTTGAGCTTACAGCCTATGGTTTGTCTGAAGGAGGCAAACCATGAGTCTAAGTTCAGAAAGCAAGCTAAGCCAAACCACAGCTTTGCATGTGGCAGCATGTCATGAGAAGGACCAGGAGTGCCAATTTGTATCTATCCCATTTTTCCATAAATTTTTGTTTTGAGTTGCCTCTCAGGCTATTTGTCAAAGTGGGATAGATATAAGATATATGTTCAAAAATACAGTAAAGGTTCACTATCTATGCTAGCATTCGATTGACGGAGAGAGACTGAGTTGAGAAATAAGACCAAGGGTACATATTGATATAGGAATGTATTAGATAAAATGTAAAGAAATATACAATAATAAGAGTACATTCATTTGTAAAAAAAGGAATATAACAACAGGATAGACAGGAAGTCCAAAGTGTTGGTACATATATGATTTTGGAATAGTTTTTTGTCCTTGTTTTTTCTTTCTTTCTTTTCTTTCAATATATAAACTTTGTATACATGTTGAAAATTATAGTATAATAAGCCTTGTGATGTAATATGATAATGTAACATAAGAACTTTAATAAATAAATAAAATTCATATTAGGTAAAGATAAAGGGACCCCTGATCATTAGGTCCAGTCATGGCCGACTCTGGGGTCGCGGCGCTCATCTCGCTTTATTGGCCGAGGAGCCAGCGTACAGCTTCCGGGTCATGTGGCCAGCATGACTAAGCCGCTTCTGGCAAACCTGAGCAGTGCATGGAAACGCCATTTACCTTCCCGCTGGAGCGGTACCTATTTATCTACTTGCACTTTGACGTGCTTTCGAACTGCTAGGTTGGCAGGAACTGGGACCGAGCAATGGGAGCTCACCTCGTCGCAGGGATTCGAACCGCCGACCTTCTGGTCGGCAAGTCCTAGGCTCTGTGGTTTAACCCACAGCGCCATCAGCGTCCCAAAAATTCATATTATGTGAATGCAAAAGAAAAAAAAAGAAAAAAGGAGTGCCAATTTGAATAAAATATGGGGGGAGTAAGCCTAGCCCCACATAATCGATCACATGACATGGTGCATGCACACCATTTGAATGGTGATGCCCATCAACTTGAGAAGGGGGGTCCAGCCCCCTCAAATATTTTATTTGGTGGCAAAGCCCCCTTGGCCCCCAGGAGTTGGCTCCTAGGAGAAAGACCAGGGGAGGAGTGCAGCACCCATACACTATTCTCCAGTAATCTTCATGCTCATGTGTTCATTCTAAGCCCTGGTTTGGCTTAGTGTTACATGTGAACCATCCCTGGGTTTGTCGCATTATAGCCAGCCATCACAAGGAAATCCCTGATACAACATTCTTGCCTACACATTATGCATGGACTCAGATAGGCGCAATATCACGACGGACGACATCGCAGAAAAAGAAATGTCTTCGTTTCGGAAGTCATTCTGAAAATAGCTCTAATTAAGCATCACGAGGATGGATGTCAGAAATTTTCATTTTGACTGTTAGCAAATGGCTAACATAGCTTTCCAGTTCATTCCACTTCATATTCACATTTGATTTAGACAGAAGCTCAGACTGGACCACTGATAATCCAGCAACAATGACAACTGCTAATATTATCTGTGTCTTGCACAACACATACAAAATAATGCTTCCTGTAAATTTTATGGCATTGTTGACAAGTGATTTCTGTCATAATAGCTCATCAGCATTTGCAGGTCAGGAGGAATCTAATATCTTGCATTATGTAATACAGTAATGACCAGTGAAGACCACGCTGTTTCTGTGCTGCCTATAGCAAATCAGCCAATTAAATTGGCTGAGTTTAAACTCAGTCCATTTTGTTTATGTTGCTAGAACAAATACAGATTATCTCTCCCTCCACACCGCCCCAAATCCTTTTACTCTGTTCCAGTTTACATTTCCTCTTTGTCAGTGCTATTTTTCTAGAAAAAGAGGTGCCGGAACTCACCATGAGCACCTCCCTTGTTCTCCTAGAATCTCAAAGTCACCACCAGAGAGGTGTTGGATTTGAGTTTTGGTCAGTTCTGGCCAGTGCTTTTTTCCTGGGTGGACGCAGGGGTATGCATACCCCTAAACATTTTGAGAATCTAAGTTTGGCCTCATTGAGGGGCGGCAGGGAGTAGGAAAATGAGAGTACCCCTAAACATTTTTTAAAAGAAAAAAAGCACTGGTTCTGGCTGGAAAAAAGCCCTGCTCTTTCTGCTTTTCTCCTTCCTGCATTCCACTGGACCATTCTGCCTCTTAAGTTGCAGCCTCCAATGTTCTAAGCCGGCTTCTCATGATTTGCTGGTATCTTAGCCATCTGCCTCTTCCCTTCCTAGAATGATGCTTCTGTTATCTTACATTTCCTAGACCAGGGGCAGCCGGTCAGGTGCCTTTCAGATGTTGCTGCACTAACACTCCCCTGAACCCTGGCCATTGGCCTAGACCCTCCAGTGTCCCTATTTTTCAGGGACAATCCCAGATTTACAGAAGCCGTTCCGGTTTCTGATTTGATCCCGGAATGTCCTATTTTTCCTTAGGACATCCGTATTTTCATCAGAAAAATCTTGGAGGGTATGGAGTTAGGCAACCCCTGAGTCAAGGAGATAAGTAAACCTACAACCTTTAGAAGAAATCTGAAGGCAGCCCTGTATAGGGAAGTTTTTAATGTTTAATGTTTAATTATGTTTTTATATATTGGAAGCTGTCCAGAGTGGCTGGGACAACCCAGTCAGATGGGCAGGGTATAACAGCAGCAGCAGCAACAACAACGGAATAGGACATTGCTATTTTCATCAAATAAATGTTGAAGGGTGTGTTGGCCATGCTTTTTGGAACTGATGGGCGTAGTACTAGTGGTCCAGCAATGTCTAGAGGGCCCTGCCTTGGCAACCCTGTGGAACGCCCTCCCTTCAGATGTGAAGGAAACAAGCAGCTATCTTCTTTTTAAAAGACATCTGAAGGCAGCCCTGTTTAGGGAAGTTTTTAATATTTAATGCTATATTGTTTTTAACACTTGATTGGAAGCCGCCCAGCTGCCAATAATATAATAATATATTATATTATTAGTATTATAACCTGACCCTTTTCCATTCTACCTGCCTTCCTGAGCAGCTTAGCCAATGAAAGGCAGAGAGACCGGCCTGCTTCCCTCCCTCCCTAGCCTTTCCCTACCTTACCTCCCTTTGATGCAGCCGCAAGAATTTCCATCACCCCTGCGAAATCCCTTGCTGCATTACAATATAAATATGAAGGCATATCCTTGGGATTTTCAGATACATCTTTCATAGGTTTACTTGTAAGATTTATCAGGATGGCTTTATAATCTTCAGAGAGCTTTTGTTCTGAATTGCTTAAATTATTTGGGGGGCTTATTTTCATATAGAATCCCCCCCCCCCAATTCCCATTCTTGGCTTGCTAAAGATGATTTTGACAGGCAATCAATAAAAGGTATGAATGTGCTTAGCAAGAATAATTGGGCTACTGCTGGTTTATAGCATGTTGAGTTGCAAAAGATTCCATTTTCTTACATTACAAAGAAAAGAATGAAAATCTGCCCAGATCTGGTTATGGCTGGCTTGCAGTTAAAGGCGTCGCTGTCTTGAATGCTCAAAACCCAAGAATCCTTAAAAGTAATTAGATTGCATCTAGATCACTATTTCTCATTATCTAGATAGATGACTTTTGAACATTAATGCATTTCCAATCACTTTTTTCTTACTGGCACAACAGGTTACCCTCCAACCGAAGTTTTCCTTGAAAGAAGAAAAGGCTTTGGGGATGGCAAAGTGAGAAGAATTTTCTGTAATTAGGATATCATCTTGCAGCCTAATCCTGATGGTGTTTTCTCATTTATTCCAAAGGGACTTACTTCTGAGAAAGTGGGCTGAATATTTCAGCATAAGATATTGCCAGCTAATCTGTTGATTCAAGCAAAATCATCTTGGAAGACAACATTTGATTAGAAGTAAGGCTGTTGGAGAATTCTGACAAAAACACAGAGAGCAGAAATGGACAATGTTCTCTTTCCCCCACCATTGTCCGGAATGGAAATCAATCCAGTGAATACAATCCACAAACGATCCATAATTGATTACGCCCCCCCCCCATCTGCATTGCATTTCCCTTTATTGAAATGAATGGAGTGGAATAACATTTGTGCCAACGTATTCCTTAAAATTAGTTTTTATTGCAGATTTTCTTGTGTAACAAAGCAGGCAAACAAACAAGGAAGAAAAGTACACATAGCATCTCCACTTTCAATTTGTAGAGTCTTTTTCACAATTCATTTACATTAAGTATGAGACACTGTTGTCATAGTCATTATGTGGTTGGATGAAAAGAGAGGAAGGAGATATGGGAGGATGTTGATTTTTCGTTCTATTGCATAGTGTTGATGCAGGGTATTTGTGTCAGTGTCCTGTGGGTAGGTCCTTTATTTATATATTTACTTATTTTTGTAAGTTACATCATTTCACCACAGCAGAGAGCAAGATGAATCGGGTCGTTTTTTGGTGACAGCCGAATTACAGTGGAACAGAAACACAGCTGCTTGGGATGAATACAGGGTGGAATAGAAAATGATGCCTTCTTACACCTCTAGTAAGAAGGACTCATGTATATCCCTTGCCAAGAGTCTAATCTTTCACCATAACATTCCTAGTGCAATACATAAAAGCCATCTTCAAGCATCCTGACTGAACATGCAAGGAGCAAAAATGGTATAAAGGTAAGGGGACCCCTGACCATTAGGTCCAGTCATGGCCGACTCCGGGGTTGTGGCGCTCATCTCGCTTTATTGGCCAAGTGAGCCAGTGTACAGCTTCCGGGTCATGTGGCCAGCATGACTAAGCTGCTTCTGGCGAACCAGAGCAGTGCACGGAAATGCCGTTTACCTTCCCACTGGAGTGGCACCTATTTATCTACTGGCACTTTGACGTGCTTTCGAACTGCTAGGTTGGCAGGAGCAGGGACTGAGCAACGGGAGCTCACCCCGTCGTGGGGATTCGAACTGCTGACCTTCTGATCAGCAAGTCCTAGGCTCTATGGTTTAACCCACAGCGCCACCCGCGTCCCATCAAAAATAGTATAGGGTGCTGGTAATGTGTACACTCCATGCCCTGGTAACTTCTCAATTGGATGGTTGTAATGTGCTCTCTGTGGGGTTGCACATGAATATGACTCAGAAATTCAATTGGTCCAAAATGCAGTGGTCAGATTACTGGCTGGGATACACGCCCTTTGCTCTAGTCCAGTAGGGCTCATTCTGTGAGCTCAGCAAAAACATCTCACCCAAGGACTCTTCTAAACCTTGCAATGGCAGTGATCCTTAGAAATGAAAGCCTGAGACTGAGAGATAAATTCACAGAATCTGTTTGTGTAGGCCTCTCTTCAGGACACCAGCAGGGCGTAGCTAGCGAGCAGGTTCCCTTTCTTTCCTTGGGAATTATTTCCCTTCGCCTTTGTCCCACTGAATCTCAGTTTATTGATTTCACCTCCTTTCTCTAATCTTTCAAGATTATGTATTTTAAGCTCTGTTTCCTCCGA
This sequence comes from Podarcis tiliguerta, assembly GCF_965153285.1. Lineage (NCBI taxonomy): Eukaryota > Metazoa > Chordata > Lepidosauria > Squamata > Lacertidae > Podarcis > Podarcis tiliguerta. The sequence continues at coordinate 28,190,753 of NC_139543.1, read as the reverse complement.
GGCGTTTGCCTCGCCTCACAGTCTTTTATCATCTGCAAATTGCATCAGCTATAGACCCCATACCTCATTTCCTAAGTTGCTAATGAATATATTAAATTATGTTGGTCCCAGCATAGGTTCCCGGGGAGCTCTACTCACCGGCAGTTCATTCCATTTTTGACACTGTATCATTTATAATTACTCCGTTTGGTTTTCCCCACATTAATTATGTTTCCCCATTGTTGGTCTTCCCAGCCTGAGAAAAATAAATTCTAGCTCTGAGCTATAATGTAATTTCTTTCCCCTCTATCTGCAGCGTGGCACTCCTTATTCCTGATCCACCCCCCTCATTTTCGCCACCACGTGCGTAAATGGAGCCTCCTAGGCTGAACTTGGTAAATCTTAGCTATGATAGCATCAAGTCGCACACCTTTGGAGATGAAACTGGATTACTGCAATTGCTTTCCTGTTTATAACATTCCAGCAGATTTATAGAGCTTAGTGAGTCTATTTCCTCAGTCTATATTTCTCTAGGTGCTTTGTGATCATGTCATTGATTAATGACTCTGAATGTTTGCACCTCTCCAGACATGCTCACAAACTGACAGGCTCTCTCTTCTAATAAAATGTATGGTGAAGGCCTTTGAAAACCGAATTCCCTGAAGACAGAAAATGAAGGAACTGGCCAGATTTCTTCATGAAATCACCAAAGGCCATGCTGGTTTTTTCCAGCTTTATATCTAGACTGTCTGTTGGGTAGCTTTTTTACCTACCATGTGGTGGTTAAAAAAATATTCTGATGAAGTGGAGATGTGGAAAAGGATACTTTTTGTATCTTATTTGGATAATGATGATTATTATTATTTTTGTTATATAGCACAGAGATGAAAACTAAAGTATTTCCTTTGAGGATTAGAAACAAACAAACAATCCACCATCTTCTACAATGTATTTATGAAGGTTTATTTCTTTTTCTTCTTTTTTTGATATGTCAGACACAAATTATTTGACTCGCATGGTTTGATTCCTCTGTGGCTTTGCAATTTTGTTTTAATTTTGGCGGTGCCAGGCACAGAATATGAGAGATTTGTAAACGGCGTAACAAAAGGGAATACTCTAGGCTGCAATAGCTACTATAGTACATTTTATCTTGATTTCTTCCTGCATTTTTTAAAAAATAATTTGCATGCACTGAATACACCTCTAATATTATTATTTTTTTAAAAAAATATATATAAAACTGCTTTATCTTTTAAAAACATGTTGCATAACCAAAACAACATTTCAATTTGTATCTTGTCATATTTCTATTAAAAGGTGGTATGGTCGCCCAGAGTGGCTAGGGCAACCCAGTCAGATGGGCAGGATATAAGTAATAAATTATTTTTGTCATCTTGTTCACAAGTTTCAAATCCCTGTCCATCTGTAAAAATCAAATGAACGCCGTACTATGGGCAAGGGAGTTGATAGATATTCTAACTGAACACAAATCCCAGGATACCTGGGAGGAAAAGGATGTTCTTCATGTCAATTCCTACAGAAGAGAAGGTCCATGTCAGGGAACTGCCATCAGTGTCCGAGGGAGAGAGCAAGCTCTGAAGGGATCCCAGAGAGCATCCCGGGAGTGGGAGAGGCAGCCCATCTTCTGGGGGAGAGAATCCAGTGGAAAAGGGGGGCAGATGGGGTAATCGGCGAGGCGATCCCATGACTCCTTGCCGGGGACCAGCGGGGAGAGAAGGGGTCATCCGCTGCCCATGCCCTCCTTGCGCTGAAGGCTTCCGCGCAGGGAGAGTAGGAGAAGACTTGACATCAAAGAACTTCTTTGCTGGAAGAAGTTTAAGAAACGCCCACTGACGGATTCTGCCAGCGATTGAGACGGTCATGGGCGAGTGGCTGCCCGGACAGGAATGGTTCACTCAGGCAACCCAGCCAGACTTTGGGACAAGCTTATGCACGAGCAACCCCTAGAACCATTACAGTCCACTTGCAATTGCCTGGTTTCACCAGTCGTCCACAAAAAGGATATAAGGGACTCGGTGATATGGAGTAATTCACTGAAGTTGTTTTATTACATAAACAGAACACTGGTGGATACTTTTTTTAAAAAAAATAGCTTGGGTTGGTTATGATCACAGAAATGCTAATGTCCAATCACACCTGTTTACTGGGATAACCATATAGAGCACCCCCCCCCATTTAAATAGTAACAGTGAGGGAAAACCATTTTAAAACCTTGTTTCACTGCCTAGTATTGTTAACCTGTTATCTTGCACCCCACATGTGCTATGTTATCAGAGTAAGCACTGTACGGTGATTAAGTTTAGGAATTTAATTAAAAAGTAATTAATTTTATGCCTAGCTTGTTTAGCAGATATTCAATGAAAATAAGCTATTAGATCAAACTCTGTTTTAACCATTTTAATGCCATGCTATTACATGTTCCCGTAACTTCTTGTCGCCAGCCTTTGACAGCAATTAAAAGAAGAGTTCTGAGCAATTCTGTGTCTAAAAATGTAAGGCAGAAGCCCATGGAACCTCATTAAACTCGTAGACGTTCCTCTGCTATGACTTCAGTGCTCAGGCTAGAAAGAAATCTGTGTTTTTTTCTGATCTACATAAAATGCCTTATGATCTTATTGGTTTGTCAAACTTGCTTGTTGATTTAGAGGGTTCCTCCCTGCCCCTGTTAAGTCTAATGTGATATTTGAGGCCCACTGTTGTCCTTGAAGATCTCCTAAAAAGCCTCCCCCCACTATGGACATGAATTCTAACCCTACTATCCTGGCGAAACTCCAATTTTGATAATTACTTTCTACCAGCTTAGATAATTAGTGTATTCAGCTAAGCGTGGCAAGGCTACATGCTTTTTACAGCATCACTTTAAAAAGTTAGCTAATTAGAGAAATATGAGTAGTATTGGTAAGAAAAGTACAGAGTTTAGTAAGTAGACCTAAGGCAGAAATACTAAGCACAAAAGGCTGATTCACATCAGCCAGAAAATGCCCTGAAATTTCAGTTGTGTAAGCAGAGTGATAGTTTCACCTGGATCTTAGGTTATGATACCCAGGTATCATAACCAGGTATCAGTTTGTTAAGTTTATTCATTTTTATCTATTAGATTTATTAGATTTATATACCACTCTTCATCATAAGGTCCCAGGGTGGTTCACAGAATAAAATACAGAATAAAAACAAGTAAAACAAGACTGTAAAGCAATATTCCTCTTCCCTTGGACACATTTAAAACGCTGTAGAATATTAATGAGTCATAGGCCTGGTTGAAGAGGGATGTTTGTGCCTTGTGCCAAAAATATATATAATGGAGGCACCGTTGGAAAATGAGCAAGGTCCCAGCTAAAGAAGAATGGCAACGTAAGCTGACAGAATATGCACAGCTTGCAGACGTAACATATTGAATAAGAGAACAAGAAGAATGTAACTTTGGAGAAGATTGGAAAACGTTTATTGAATAAATGAGGGGAAATTGTGTACACTTGAAAATGCTGGCAGCATTAAGAGAAACTCAACAGTGTAACTAAGTTTTGATGGATGTAATAATGGAATACTGAATGGTTTAGTTTTTGTAAAACATGCAGAGATTTATGATATGCAAAATGAACCATGGAAAGAGAAGAAGTGGAGTCGTTGATATTTTAAGGGTGTTTAAATGAGTATTTAAAATTGAAAAACAGAAAATTTAATAAAAATGATAAGTACTCCAGCAGGTTGGCCATTGGCTGATGGCCCAAGACTCAGAATGATCCCTCACCAGCCTGGGTCTGGTTCCCTTCTACGGCAGTGAGCTAAAAAGTCACCTCCATTCTCTACCTCTTTTGCTACCTAGCAAAGGACCAAGGCAGTTCTTCTCAGAGCTTTTCATTCTAGGTCAGATGCCCAGGCATTACCTGTACCACCACAGCCATTTGCTAGAAAGACAAACCGTAAGTTTAAAGTATGTTGTGGGGGTTGCCAAAGCACCCCTTCAAGCATGCAGTGGTTATAATCTTCACACTAAAGGAATACATCTTTTCTCCTTCCTGGCCCATGATGAATGGATCCATGACCACCTATGTTTTGTTTTTGTCTAGTTGTTTAGTTGTGTCCGACTCTTCGTGACCCCATGAACCAGAGCACACCAGGCACTCCTGTCTTCCACTGCCTCCCGCAGTTTGGTCAAACTCATGTTGGTAGCTTCAAGAACACTGTCCAACCATCTCGTCCTCTGTCGTCCCCTTCTCCTTATGCCCTCAGTCTTTCCCAACATCAGGGTCTTTTCCAGGGTCTTTGAGGTGGGCAAAGTATTGGAGCCTCAGCTTCATGATCTGTCCTTCCAGTGAGCACTCAGGGCTGATTTCCTTAAGAATGGATAGGTTTGATCTTCTTGTAGTCCATGGGACTCTCAAGAGTCTCCTCCAGCACCATAATTCAAAAGCATCACTTCTTCGGCGATCAGCCTTCTTTATGGTCCAGCTCTCACTTCCATACATCACTACTGGGAAAACAATAGCTATGGCCACCTATAACACACATTAATTAATTGTTCCATTTCAGTACTGGAAACCTCTCTAAGAGCTCCACAGTGAGAGCACTACTTTATTTAATAAAACAGATAATGCAGTATCTCTCTCCCCCCCCCCCCAAGTACAGGCATGAACCAAAGCCCTTTGAAGTCAATGGAAAATCATATCGGCTTCAACAAATCCTTTAGGAGTTCAGCACTTTTTAAACCCTGCTGATGCAATGCACCTATGCTCATTGACTCAGCACTTTTAATCAATTACAACTTTGGATATGATCCACAGTTCCCCGAAATGTTCTTATTAGACTAGGAGTACAAAGTGCTGCTTTTTTGCAAAGTTAATTCTAATTCTTTATTGCCATACGTTTGACACACATACCCCAACTTATTTTAATATGGTTGGGCATCTTTGCCGAAAGTCAACTGCTGCTTTTACAATCACTGAGAACCTTTCTTTAATAAAAGCAGTATAAATTATATTTGATTAAAGCGATGCACCTTAATTATCATCCTTATTTTAAAGTCTATCAAATAAAGCGCCTTTATAACATTAGATTTCTCTCCAGATTATACTGTGTCTGCTCAGAGATTCTTTTTGAGCCCCCTGTATTAATCATAGTTGCCCAATTCCCTGTTAAATCTTTCAGAGCTGAATCAATTGAAGCTATCATCTTCTTCGCTGAAATAGATTTTGGTGCTAATGAAAATTTTCAACCTCATTTCTAAGAGACTGGAATTCTTTTCTCACTTAGTCTTTATGGCACATGTTACAACTCATTTTTAGAATTCTAATGTGATTAATTACAAGCCTGCGCTCATTCTTTTGATTGCTAATCAGGTTTCCATTTTTTTCGTTTTTTCCTGACATCATATTACTAGCTACCCCCATCGCTCTACCCGGACACTGAGGTCCAGCACCGAGAGCCTTCTGGCGGTTCCCTCACTGCGAGAAGCCAAGTTACAGGGAACCAGGCAGAGGGCCTTCTCGGTAGTGGCGCCCTCCCTGTGGAACGCCCTCCCACCAGATGTCAAAGAGAACAACAACTACCAGACTTTTAGAAGACATCTGAAGGCAGCCCTGTTTAGGGAAGCTTTTAATGTTTGATGTATCACAGTATTTTAATATTCTTTTGGAAGCCGCCCAGAGTGGCTGGGGAGACCCAGCCAGATGGGCGGGGTATAAATAATAAATTATTATTATTATTATTATTATGATCTGGATTGGGACCACAGCATCTGGAGAGATTTAATGCTTCCCTCCCAAGCTGAACCAAAATAATCTCCCCTCTCTCAACTATATAGTTCACAATAATAACATATACATTGGTGCCAATGGTGGCATTTTACTATTGCTAACAACTGTATGGTGGATGGGGGCTGAGAGAGTTATAACTTAGGAGGACTAAATCTACTGTCCATGCCCAATCATCTCCGCACAGCGGATGGTGCTGTGATCTAAACCACTGAGCCTCTTGGGCTTGCCGATGGGAAAGTTGGTGGTTCGAATCCCTATGACGGCGTGAGCTCCTGTCTCTCTGTCCCAGCTCGTGCTAACCTAGCAGTTCGAAAGCACACCAGTGCAAGTAGATAAATAGGTACCACTGTGGCGGGAAGGTAAATGGCATTTCCGTGTGCTCTGGTTTCCATCACGGTGTTCCATTGCACCAGAAGCGGTTTAGTTATGCTGGCCATGACTAATGCTGGCTCCCTCAGCCTAGAAGCAAGATGAGTGCCGCAACCCCATAGTCGCCTTTGACAGGACTTAACTGACCTGGGGTCCTTTACTTTTACCTCTACCTAATACAAAAACATATATGCAACTGCTATAATGTGTTGTTTGACCTGTAGGCTACTGATTTTTAAGCATACCTCCAGGACTAATACACAGAGCAGAACCTAATTATTATCCTTCAGATTTCACACTTCTCTGAGTGTGAAATAAAGTTCTTGGCTTTAAGAAGATACCAAAAGGTGGTTTGTTGGTTTGTTTGCATATTTTAGGATAAAAACATATTTAGAAATGTGTATGTTAAAACAAAAAACAAAATACCTACTATTTTGTGGTGATCATTGAATAGTATTTGAGATAAAGCACATATTTAAATTTGTATTTAAAGATATTTTTCCTTCAAATGCATTTCTTCTTTAATTGCAGTTTAATGTGGAAACATTTTAAATGTTTTTGTATCCACCATCTCTCATCATGTCTAGGGTCCAGAGGATAAATGAGTGGAGTGTAAATCTGAAAGAGTTGTTCTGAAATCCCATGTACATTCTCCGCGATCCTTGAGAGGCAGAATATAAATGGGATAAATAAAAATAAAACAAGGTTCACCTATTCAGCTCCAACTCAAGTGATTTCCAGGGGGAGAAAAAATTATGGGTGACTCACTTGAGCAAGTGCCACATAACTGGCACTTAATTTTTATTCCCAGCTCTTGTGATTCTAGGCTATCATTGTAAGGCTGTCTGAGCAAACACTGTCCTTTTCTTTGCTTCTTTCTGGGCAAATTGATCAAAGATGCTCTGGGTATTGGCTTTATGCCTGGTTTCCACAAATGCCAACGACTCTTGCACACCGAGTTAATTAAAATTGACTGCTTGTTTTAGGCAGGAGAAACAGGCTGGGTCCTGGGTTGTTCCAATGAACGAAAGCAAACCAAAGGAGTCACTGCAGCTAAGGCAGAAAATATATTTAATGTACTTTTGTGGAGAAACTCACATTGTTTTTTGCTTTGAAGAGGAAAGAGTGGTTCTTGCTTTGTGGCATGATGCTAGTCTGTGTTGCTAAGCGGGACACAGGAGCTGGTGGTGAGTCTCTTGGGTATGGGAACAACACCTTCCCCCTTTGCTTTGGGACTACGATAATCTTGGTCATTTGATTGCCCTTTTTACCCATTGTTGTCTTTTTATTTGTATATATTGCTTGTTTTATGTTGCCATGGCCGTTGGCTAATGCGAATAAAGTCTATCATCTATCTATCATCTATCTATCATCTATCTATCTATCTATCATCTATCATCTATCATCTATCATCTATCTATATCTATCTATCTATATCTATCTATCTATCTATCTATCTATCTATCTATCTATCTATATCTATCTATATCTATCTATCTATATCTATATCTATATCTATCATTTATCTATCATCTATCTATCATCCATCATCTATCATCTATCTATCTATCTATCTAATCTATCTATCATCTATCTATCTATCTATCTATCTATCTATCATCTATCTATCATCTATCTATCTATCTATCATCTATCATCTATCATCTATCTATATCTATCTATCTATCTATATCTATCTATATCTATCTATCTATATCTATATCTATATCTATCATTTATCTATCTATCTATCTATCTATCTATCTATCTATCTATCATCTATCTATCATCTATCTATCTATCTATCTATCTATCTATCTATCATCTATCTATCTATCTATCTATCTATCATCTATCTATCTATCTATCTATCTATCTATCTATCATCTATCTATCATGTATCTACCTTTGGGACTACAGGCAAATCGTACCTCCTGACATGATGCAGCAGCTACCATTGACACTGCTGCTTCTGCACAAGCACATCTGCGCCATTGACCATGCTTTCCAAAATCCCCCCTCTACAGAATGTCCCTTGAATCCCTTTGTATGAGTTCCTTGAATCCCTGTGCATCAGTTTGCTAATACATTGCCTGGTCATTGGCTTCAAATTACAAGAAAGGAGATTCCGACTAAACATCAGGAAGAACATTCTGATGGTAAGCGCTGTTCAACAGAGGAACGGACTCCATCAGAAGTTGGCAGACGCTCCTGCATTAGAGGTTTTTAAGCAGAGGTTGGATGGCCATCTGTCTTGGATGCTTTAGTTGAGCTTCACTGTAGGAGGTTGGACTAGGTGACCCTGCCTTGAGGTCTCTTAAAGGTAAAGGGACCCCTGACCATTAGGTCTAGTCGCGGACAACTCTAGGGTTGCGACGCTCATCTTGCTTTAGTGGCTGAGGGAGCCGGTGACAGCTTCTGGGTCATGTGGCCAGCATGACTAAGCCGCTTCTGGTGAACCAGAGCAGCGCACGGAAACGCTGTTTACCTTCCCGCTGGAGCAGTACCTATTTATCTACTTGCACTTTGACGTGCTTTCAAACTGCTGGGTTGGCAGGAGCAGGGACCGAACAATGGGAGCTCACACCATCACGGGGATTCAAACCGCAACCTTCTGATCAGCAAGCCCTAGGCCCTGTGGTTTCGACCACAGCGCCACCCGCGTCCCCTTGAGGTCTCTTACCACTCTACTATTCAATGATTCTAGGGGATTCCTTAGTTTCTCTCATTCCTTTCCATATTTGCATTATTGTCTCAGGAAACAAATTAGAATGGAATGGGGTGCTTTCTAGTTGCTTTTCATTTGTTGCAGAAAAGATTGTGTGTCACTAATATCCAAAAGCGAAACTCCAGCCCAGCTAATGTACCACCTTTCTGAAGAGGTCCATTACACGAACACATAGCTGGAATAGGTACTTAGGATGAATTTGGGTGGGATCAAAACCAAGGGTATAAGAAAAAGAAAAACCAATGGTATTTAAAGCTGACATTCAGTCAGTTTAACAGCAGGGCTTGGTTAGGCCAGGGCCTAAGGCAAGGCAAGGAGAAAGAGAAATAGGGAAGAATAGGGGTTTAGAAAATAGGAAAGTGGAGCCAAGTAGCTCTAAGCATATGAAATCAGCAAAAGCTACCATGACTTTACTTCACTGACAGCCAGGAAGGCAGGATCCACTCGGTTCCCTTCCATGGAATGGAGGAGTTGCCATTTTGTCCTTTGACTCAGGCAAGAAAATGTCTTGGGTTTTCTCTGTTTACTGAACAGGAGCTGCAAAAACAGCTGAATCTTTTTTTCTCCCTTAGCACAAATATCAATTACAGGAGGGGTGTGGGAAACCTTTCGTCCTAGCATGTCTGAAGAACTTGATTCTTCAGTGAAATCCATTTACAATCTTCAAAGTGACACTGAGTCTATTAGAGGCAGAGTGTAAGTAAACGATCAAGTTTAACTGAAATACTTAAAGACCCATAAGTCCAGAATAGCTTGAAAGTGAGGGGATTATTAAGGTTAACTGTTGTGAGATAAGAGGGTGAGGAACCTGACACGGCAACAAGATTGTTATCACAGCTTTAAGGTAAAAAATCATTACTGTAGGTGGGAATTTAATTTGTTCCTAAATAAAGAGATTGATTTTCCCTCCCCCTCCCCCCCATTTCCCATTTTGCAAGATGCATTTTCTTATTGAGAAAAACTCAGAAGAAAAGAGAAACATCAAGCTTTTTATGCACATGTTGATGTCTGTGCATTTGTCCAAGATGAAAAGTAAAAAGTGCTAGAAGTAGGACTCAGCTGGATGTTCTCTCCAAATAACATTTGCCTCAAAATCTAGATGCATCAGGGCAAGCAAATTATTGGCTAAAACTGTTCCTCGCTCACTGTCCTTTTCACAGGACAGTGGTGGTAATGACATTCCTGGAAGCCACTTAGCCACCCCCCCCCCCTCATACTCACAGGACTTCCTAGAATGAGGTGGGGCCAATTTCAAGCTTGTGAAATCTGCTTTGATTTATTAAAATCAGAGCTTCAAGATCTACAAATCAGGTGAAAACGTGTATTGTCCCTCTGATCAATTCCTAGAATCATAGAATCATAGAATCATAGAATCATAGAGTTGGAAGAGACCACAAGGGTCATCGAGTCCAACCCCCTGCCAAGCAGGAAACACCATCAGAGCACTCCTGACATATGGTTGTCAAGCCTCTGCTTAAAGACCTCCAAAGAAGGAGACTCCACCACACTCCTTGGCAGCAAATTCCACTGTCGAACAGCTCTTACTGTCAGGAAGTTCTTCCTAATGTTTAGGTGGAATCTTCTTTCTTGTAGTTTGTATCCATTGCTCCGTGTCCGCTTCTCTGGAGCAGCAGAAAACAACCTTTCTCCCTCCTCTATGTGACATCCTTTTATATATTTGAACATGGCTATCATATCACCCCTTAACCTCCTCTTCTCCAGGCTAAACATGCCCAGCTCCCTTAGCCGATCCTCATAAGGCATCGTTTCCAGGCCTTTGACCATTTTGGTTGCCCTCCTCTGTACACGTTCTAGTTTGTCAGTGTCCTTCTTGAACTGTGGTGCCCAGAACTGGACACAGTACTCCAGGTGAGGTCTGACCAGAGCAGAATACAGTGGCACTATAACTTCCCTTGATCTAGATGCTATACTCCTATTGATGCAGCCCAGAATTGCATTGGCTTTTTTAGCTGCCGCGTCACACTGTTGGCTCATGTCAAGTTTGTGGTCAACCAAGACTCCTAGATCCTTTTCACATGTACTGCTCTCAAGCCAGGTGTCACCCATCTTGTATTTGTGCCTCTCATTTTTTTTGCCCAAGTGCAATACTTTACATTTCTCCCTGTTAAAATTCATCTTGTTTGTTTTGGCCCAGTTCTCTAATCTGTCAAGGTCGTTTTGAAGTGTGATCCTGTCTTCTGGGGTGTTAGCCACCCCTCCCAGTTTGGTGTCATCTGCAAATTTGATCAGGATGCCCTTGAGTCCATCATCCAAGTCGTTGATAAAGATGTTGAATAAGACCGGGCCCAAGACAGAACCCTGTGGCACCCCACTAGTCACTCTTCTCCAGGATGAAGAGGAACCATTGATGAGCACCCTTTGGGTCCGGTCAGTCAGCCAGTTACAAATCCACTGAGTGGTAGCATAGTCAAGACCGCATTTTACCAGCTTCTTTACAAGAATATCATGGGGCACCTTGTCAAATGCCTTGCTGAAATCAAGGTAGACTACATCCACTGCGTTCCCTTCATCTACCAGGCTTGTAATTCTGTCAAAAAATGAGATCAGGTTAGTCTGACATGACTTATTTTTCAGAAATCCATGCTGACTATTGGTGATCACAGCATTCCTTTCTAGGTGCTCACAGATTGTTTGCTTAATGATCTGCTCCAGAATCTTCCCTGGTATTGATGTTAGACTGACTGGGCGGTAATTATTTGGGTCCTCTCTTTTCCCCTTTTTGAAAATAGGGACAACATTTGCCCTCCTCCAGTCTGCCGGGACTTTGCCTGTTCTCCAGGAATTCTCAAAGATGACTGCCAGTGGTTCTGAGATCACATCTGCCAGTTCTTTTAATACTCTTGGATGCAGTTCATCTGGCCCTGGAGACTTGAATACATCTAAACTAGCCAAGTATTCTTGTACTATCTCCTTAGTTATTCTGGGCTGTGTTTCCTCTGCTGAATCATTTCCTCCAAATTCTTCAGGTCGGGCATTGTTTTCTTTATCGGAGAAGACTGAGGCAAAGAAGGCATTGAGGAGTTCAGCCCTTTCTGTGTCCCCTGTTTGCATTTCACCATCTTCTCCTCTGAGTGACCCCACTGTTTCTTTGTTCTTCCTTTTGCTACGAACATACCCATAGAAGCCTTTTTTGTTGCTTTTAACCTCTCTAGCAAGCCTGAGTTCATTCTGTGCTTTAGCTTTTCTGACTTTGTGTCTACACGTGCTGGCTATTTGTTTGAATTCCTCTTTGGTGGTTTCCCCCCTTTTCCATTTTTTGTACACATCCTTTTTTAATCTTAACTCAGTTAAAAGTTCTTTAGATAGCCACCCTGGCTTCTTTAGGCACCTTCCATGTTTCCGTCTCATTGGTATTGCCTGAAGTTGTGCTTTTACTATCTCCCTCTTAACAAACTCCCAGCCATCATGAACTCCCTTTCCTTTTAGTATTACTGTCCATGGGATCTCACCCAGCACTTCCCTAAGTTTTATGAAGTCGGCTTTCTTAAAGTCAAGAAATTGAGTCCTAGTATGCTTGGCTGCTCGTTTCCGTTGTATAGTAAACTTCAGAAGAGCATGATCACTTGCGCCTAATGATCCTTCCACTTCTACCCCATTAACCAGGTCATCGACATTGGTTAGGACCAGATCTAAAATGGCTGTTCCTCTTGTTGCTTCTCCCACTTTCTGGACAATGAAGTTGTCTGCAAGGCCAGTGAGGAATCTGTTTGACCTTATACTCTTGGCTGAGTTTGACCTCCAACAAATATCTGGGTAATTGAAGTCCCCCATTACTACTATCTCCCTTCCTTTTGCATGCTTGGCCATCTGTTCCAGGAAGGCATCATCTATGTCCTCCGTTTGGCTTGGGGATCTATAGTAAACTCCCACAATGAGGTCACTATTATTCTTCTCTCCCTTAATTTTGACCCAAATGCTCTCACTTTGGCTTTGAGGTTCTAAATCTTGGATATCTTCACAGGTATACACATCCCTGACATATAACGCCACTCCTCCTCCTTTCTTGTCTGGTCTGTTTCTCTGAAATAGATTGTATCCCTCCATTTTTACATTCCAATCGTGGGACTTATCCCACCAGGTTTCAGTGATGCCTATTATGTCATAATTCCTGAGCCTAGGGGTCTGTTTTCATTACCAAAGCTGAACTGACTTCAGATTCCTTTCGCATGTTAGGTTTCGCAGCAACCTAAATGAGATGGAAAGACAGTTTTGCTGTGGCTGTTAAACAACTGTAATAAAAAAATTAAGGTCTTATATATATAATAAATGTTCATAAATGTACCAACCAAGCACGTACATAGATATGTGGACCACATGTCTTGGGCAGCACAGGAAGACTGTCCTGAAACCATTTTGACTCCCAAACTGACCAAATGTTTTCTCTGCAAGGAGGGAGGGGGTGAGGGAACCTTCCAATTGTCTCAGGAATTGGGTAATCACCATCTCAAAGGAATGGCCAGACTACCAGGAAAGGCAATCAGGTAAGGCATTATCAGATAACCTGGCAGAAGGAAATTCAAATTTCTGTTATAGACCGCCTTTTCTGTGCAGGTATGATGTTTGTGAGGGGTGGTCTTGGGTTACACCCCTTCTTTGATGTATGTATGATGTATGGAGGGGTGGTCTTGAGCTCCAGGGCAGGGAATTTAAAATGTTTATATAAGGGCAGGCACACCTTTGTTCTGGGTCCTCCTCCGTCCTCCTGTGTGTGAGGGGAGCACCCTGTTGCAACAGCTTTAATAAAGATCAGGCTTCCTAGCCGCTTTGCTTCTCAATATTCTCTGGTTGGCCTCTGTTATTTTCTCCTACCGATAGAGAATCCACTTAAGGACTCTATATGGGCTCTTGGAGACCCCATAAAGGGTATCCAAGGGTATCCATAAAGGGCAGATTTTGTTTACAACACAACAGAGTCAGAAACTCTTGCTGACCTATTACATAGGAACATAATAAGAGCTTGCTGGATCAGGCCAGTGCCCCATCTGCTCCAGATGTTCTCATATTGGCCAACCAGATGCCTGGATGTGTGGGTTTGGGTGTGGGTGTGTGTTATGTACTGAAGTTCTCACCCTGGGCCAGCAGGGGGATACTGTAGATAGTTCAGGTCCACATATGCAAATAAGGGATCGAAAGAGATGTTCAGTGATTGGATAGTTACAGAAAGTTGTTACAATTACGTTGTTCTGGAGCTCTATATATGCAGGTTGGCTGAACCCCTTCAGTTCAGTTCTGTTCTGGCCTGTGAATAAACAAGAGCTGTTTGAAGAATCGCTGTGTCATCTGATATGTTCACAACTTAACGGGGGGACCCTTTTTTTTTTTGGTAATGCATAAAATGTCAGATGCTAATTTGAGACCAACTTTACCAGAAAATAGCATTGAGCCAATGTGGGCCAATGTCTACGTTTTACTCTCAGCATTTACGAAAGGTGATTGTGTATAGAAAGCTGAAAGTCTAAAAGATAATATATGTTCCACGTGTCATATTTCTACACGAAGCTCCTCGACTTAGTTCAGCCAGGATCTCAGCAACAAAAACATTCAATTGTTCACTACTATACATTTACCAAAAACAAGTCCAGCTTCCTTTTATTGCTTTCTAGGGTTAGTGACAGATCTAGGGCAAACAGATAAGTGGGAGGGAAAAGCTGGATTGTTACTCAATACTCTGGCAGGGAACAAAGTAAGAATCATACTGTGCCAACAGAGAAATATTACTGTTTGGGCTGCAGAGAAAATAAGTAAGAATCCCAACCCCTAGGGTAACAGCTCAATTTAATAGCAGTCTGTGTGAAGTGATGTGATGCTCATGATCAAAAAAAGAAATTAATCTTTTAATCATCGGTGATGGATATACCTTAGGATAAAAAAGGTCTTTCACTAGATTAGTATTCTTTAGGAATAATCAAATTAAAGTAAGATAGTGAACCAAAAGAGAGTCCTATTTTTCACAGCATTACAGCTAATAGCCATTTTTTTTCTGTTGGATTTAAAGGTCACAGGTGTTCATTACAGCTGAAAGTGATGCCCCACAATTACAATTTTGTGGATTATACTTGTCTTTCTTTAGAACTCCAAACAGAGAATTTTTATCTTTATCTGAGGGATCTCCTTCTTGCACAAGTGCAATGTAACACTCAGGAAATGGGGTCTAATCAACATACCTTAAAGCAAATAAAATATTTTTTCTTTTTTTCTAATACTGTGGCAGAAAGAGCAACAGCAGCAATCCATTGGGTGGTATAGAGTTAAGTTTTACTCAGAGTAAACCTACTGAAATTAATATGCCTAAGTTAGGACTATTAATTTCAGCAGATATTCTCTGAGTAATCCTAGTTTAATGCCACCCATCTACTGGCTAGTAGAACAATATGACTGTCACACCATGGAGCAGTTCAGGGATTCAGATTTTGGGTGACATATTTGTCATCATGGAGTCCATCAGCAGGCTTTGGAACCTATGAACAATACCTTGGATGGATTGGGAGATCAGTGCACCTGCAATATAGAGTTATTTCAGCCCATCTTCATGATGTAGTCACATGCATGAAGAAGGTAATGAAATCACTCGATTCATTTCCACGGGTCTAATTTCTACTAAGTTTACAAACCTATGTCTAGACTGGACCACTTCAGAGTGCAGGTAAGGTCCCAGAGGACTGACTAGTCCAGTAATATGTCAGGGATCGGACTCAAGAGGGCGATATGGAGGAGGAGGAGAATTGATGGGGACACCCCCCCCCACAACACTTCTGATGCTGCAGGAGAAGAGGGAGATAGCCTTAATTTACAGCAGGGCTTTGAAGAAGGTCACAGTGCAGAGAGAGAGAGACGAACAAAGGAGTTGGGGCGTGTTGGAAGAAAGAAGAGGGGAAATTGTGATGGGGCAGCCATCTGACATGTTGGCACTGGAGAGTATTTCTGATCCCCCTTCTCCCAGAACTTGGTGTTCATTAATGGTGCAGGAACAACGTACAGTGGTACCTCTGTTTCAGAAATCTGTTCCAAAACCAAAGCGTTCCAAAACCAAGGCTCACTTTCCCATAGAAAGTAATGCAAAATGGATTAATCCATTCCAGACTTTTAGAAACAACCCCTAAAACAGCTATTTAACATGAATTTTACTATCGAACGATCCATAAAATGAAAGCAATAAACAATGCACTGCAGTCACACAATCAATCAATCAATCAATCACAATGCAAAATAAGCAAAAACAGACAGACCTCAGCGTAACACTCAAATCAGAAGCATAACACTCAAATTGGAGCACGTTCAGCTTCCAAAAAAAGTTCGCAAACTGGAACACTTACTTCCGGGTTTGCAGTGTTCAGGTTCCAAGTTGTTTGAGTACCAAGGTGTTTGAGAACCAACATACCACTGTAAACAGAGACTTTTGGCTGCAGGCAGCCACCGTAAGGGGGGCTGCTGTTGCTAGGAATGTGGGAGAAGGAGCCCAGTTTGGAGCAACGCCATGTTAAGGATTTTTGTGTACTTTTGTCTCTTGCTATTAGGCTGGAATAAGACTACCGTATTTTTCGCCCTATAGGACGCACTTTTTCCCCTCCAAAAATGAAGGGAAAATGTGTGTGCATCCTATGGGGCGAATGCAGGCTTCGCGGACCTCTCCGCAAGCAGCGGGAGCCAGCGCTGGGCTCCCACGGCTTGCAGAGAGCTGCCTGTTTGGGGGCTGGGGTCGAGGGAAGCTCGAGCTTCCCCAACCCCGCGCCTGGGGGGGGGAAATAATTTTTTCCCTTTATTTCCCCCCCCAAAAAACTAGGTGCGCCTTATGGGACGGTGCGTCCTATAGGGCGAAAAATACGGTAATTAAAAAGGATTCTCCTTGTTTTCTATGGTCTTGCTGCAACCAGGGAAGGAATAGCTTTCCCGAAGCCTTGGCAGAGCCTTGACATAATATAAGTCCATGTAGGCAAGCACCATTCTCCCACACCGTTTTCTATATTGAAGGATTGCTTCAATGGACACTTAGGTCAGTACCTGTCAGTATATGAAAGCAACGCAGCTGCAAACCGGTAGCTTGTTGACATCACATGATGCGGCTAACTGTGGGAAAGAAAGTTCCCGGAAGTTCACAGGCTTCTCAGAGCTCTGTGAAGAGTGTAATTTGAAACCTTCCGTTTGCGTATGTACAGGAAGTTTGTCAGACTTGCTAGAAGAACTGAATTGATCGGACATGTTTTTCTGTAGTGCTGTAAAGTCAGAAATAAAAGAATGTAAATAGACGTTTCTGACTGTCTCCTTTCCCTGCTAGGGAAGCAGGAGGAGGGGGTGTGCATTTACCCACGTTGGGAAAATGTCGCCTATCAAAATCTCCCTGGTCTGTCTGGGATGTCAGCCAGAGGAGGTTACCGGTAAACAAGCTCCGAGGACAGTGTGAGGGGCCAGCCTCTCCGGAGGGGGCTTGTAAACCAACAGTACCTGCCTGGGCAAGTGATATTCAGAGAAAAATCAGTTTGACCTAGGCAAAATATGCCTTCTGTTCAGAAAGGATAGATAATTAGAATATTCAGTTTCAGACCAAAACCAATGGTATGTCATCATGATGGTAAAAATTGGGCCCCATGTGCATTATACAAAGAATCCTGGCAACAGACGTTTGTTAAGGGTATTGAGAATTGTTAGGCAATCCCCACACAGAGCTACAATTCTAAAGAGTAATTTCTCCATCAGTCCCTTTTACCAAGGAACTCTGGAAATTATAAGATGATGTGAATAATAATGTTGGTTACAATTTATATACTGGTTTTCATTTCAAGAAGAAACAACAAACGCAGCTCGTATACAAGTAAAAGCCAACAGCAAAATAAGGGGCATAAAACCAATTTTGAAAATACAACTCCTCATAATTAAAATACATGGTAAAACAACTACATTGAAACAACCGTAATTAAACTACACAATAAACAAGATACAAACATTTTATGCTTTTTCACAGCTGAGATGAAATGTAACAAATATTAATAATCTGTTGCACTGAAAATAAATCGGCATTGTATCAGAATAACAACTGCATAATGTAAACATTTATATAAATATTTTTGTACGCATGTTTTGTATGTTATTTATTAAAATAACATTAAAATTAAAATGGTGCTAATTAGCAGTTAAGTACAATTCCTTTATTTTATTTTAGAACAATTATACAATTATATAACACAACAGCAGCTTAACAGTTTAAAATATTTTCAGAGGATACGTTCATCAGGATGCAACCAGCTATTTCCTCCAAACATAAAGTACAACTGTTCATTAAACTTTTATTTTTCAGGTAGTTAATCTTCCAATTGCCAGTTGTTATTCAAAAACAGCTGCATTCTTAGGAAGACTGCATTGCATTTGCTTGACATAATAAATATGTTAAATCTAATCCTAGGCAATGTAAACTAACAGAACAACCCAAACCTCTGGAATCAATACATAGAGAAACCAATGCATTGGTCAGCTCACTATTGCTGGCAGGTGATCTGTCACTGCTGGGGTCCCCGTTGCCAAAAGTGCAGATCAGCAGTGACCAGCATAAATCCCTGAAAAGGGGTGAGGAGTAGTGAGGGTCAGAGTTGGGCTGTCCAGGGATCCACTGGATCCTAAATTCATCCAGCTACCATGATGAACCCAGTAAAAAACAAACAAACAAACAAACAAACCTGCTTTTACTTTGGACCCTGGCAGGTATGAGCAGCAGAGCTTCAGATATATCAGTGGCTTCACTGCTCTTAAAAAATAAATACATTTAAATAGGTATATAAAGGCAAATAGCAACATTGATTTTTTTAAAAAAACAGAATTATGAGTGAGCACATGTGAGACTAACATGAACTAAAAGCATAATTCATGCATCTCTAGAGTGGGGAAGAGGCATTGCTTGCAATTCTGCATGAACATGCACAATGAATGGATCAAGAAAAAACAGGACATCCTGTTTTTTATCAGAAGAGAACGGCGGCCATTTTGTTTGATGCAATCTTGTGAGATTTCACAGTGCAATTTCCCCCTAAAGAAAGCACTTTTCTCAGGGATGTGATCTCTTGTGGTGCCCCAAAACGTGTGCTTTTGGGTGCCTGGAAAAAGTGCTTTTTTTTTTTAAGGGGGGGGGGTGGCAGTGTAAAATTGTGTGAGATCATGGCAACCAAAATGGCAACCGTGCTCTTGCTGTAAAAAACA
The DNA here is from genome assembly GCF_965153285.1 of Podarcis tiliguerta. NCBI lineage: Eukaryota > Metazoa > Chordata > Lepidosauria > Squamata > Lacertidae > Podarcis > Podarcis tiliguerta. Next base: position 28,171,700 of record NC_139543.1, on the reverse strand, counting down.
GGAAGGCGGTGTTATGTACTGAAGTTCTCACCCTGGGCCAGCAGGGGGATACTGTAGATAGTTATGCAAATGAAGGATCGAAAAGTGACGTTCAGTGATTGGATAGTTTTAGAAAATGGCAACAGTTGCATTGTTCTGGAGCTCTATATAAGCAGGCTGACTGAGCTCCTCAGCTTAGTTCTGTTCTGGCATCTGAATAAAGAAGAGCTGTTTAAAGAATCGCTGTGTCGTCTGACATGTTCACCCACAACCTAACAGACGGTGTCCTGGATTTTGGCTTCAAAGTGTTGGAGGGCATGAGGAATGAAAGGGAGGCACCAGCATGGGAACAGAGGAAAGAGGACACCTCAAATGTGCGTCTGAGTCAGTGTGTGAAGAACCAATGTGTTTTGAGTGGCAAGAATCTTCCCTCAGCAGCACCTACTAAATAAAGCCTTCCAAGTGTCTGTTGAAACAAACTGAATGAAGCTGAGCCCCATCCCATAAAAGGGAATCCTATGAATGAGTCTACAGTCGATGATGTCAGAAGCCACGGTAATTCAGAAAACATTAGTGTGGGCATTATGCATCAGCCCCCACGGCTATAACAATATCGCACATTGACATTTCATTAACTCCCTTTGTTAAATGTTAGCACAGCATTACATTTTCCCTTCTGGAAAATGAAAACTGTAAGGAGAAGGTATAAGGAATATACAGCGGAAGGATGAAAACTGTGCATGACACATTCTTAAAAACACACAGGACCCTGGCAGCTTTGCTCATTAGGATTGCCAGCGTGAATCCAGTCTCTTCTGCCAGCTTCAGAGTTCATGTTGCTCAAGAGGCACCAAGGATTCAAAGAAAATTATTTCCAAGCAAATCAATAAAAAGCTATTTGCATTTGGTCTTAACTTCGAACCAGAAGAATAAAAGAAATTCTATAAAATAAAAGGACCACTGGGGTGGGGGAGGGAGGCCGGGTCATGTAAAGATGAACACTGATTAAAACTTGAATTCATCTAAAAAGCAATTAGTGTGCACAATGGAGCCTCCTTGTGGGAGGCTCAGTTCCTGGCAAAATATACTGAAATAGTTTTCTCCTCCACCCCCATCAAAGAGTGCAACCAAACTATCCAGTCATCATTAAAGTTGTTTGCTGTACATCATCCCAAGTTTTAAAGCACAAATATAAATCTATAACTATCCAAATGCATATCCATATATAGAGATTTCTCAGAATCTCGAGACTTCCCTCCATTCGCTCCATGGGTCCTATTGTCAACATTTACAACTGCATATAATTCCACAACCTAAATTTTGTATCCATCCATATTATCCTTAGTATTTGTTACATTACAAGTGTGATTATCCATAGTATTTGTTACATTACAAGTGCGATTAAAATCCTGCTAATGTTTTCATCTGCTTACAGTGGTCTCCTAAATAAATCATAAATTTCCCATTCTTTTTTAAAGTTTTTGTCCTCTTGTTTCCTGAGCTTTCCAGTCAGCTTTGCCATTTCAGCATAGTCTATCAGCTCAGTTTGCTATTCCTCTCTGGTAGGGACTTTTTCTTCTTTCCACCTCTGGGCTAGTAGCATCCGTGCGGCTGTTGTCACATACATTTTCTGCTCCTTTGGGATATTGTTACCTATTATTCCTAAAGACACATGTTTTCTGTTTAGCCCATTCTTGATTGACATCTTCTTGCTTGGACTGTATGTGTTGCTAATGCTTTCACAAGTGTTTCAGTTGACTGTCTAAGCATCTGTATTGTGGTTGCATCTACAGCTAGCTGTACTTTAGAGTACACCCATTGAAATGAATGGGCATGACTAACTTAGGCTAATTAATTTCTTTGGGTGTACTCTAAGTAGAACTTAGTTGGCTACAACTCTTCATTTTTATCGTAGGGGGTGAGATTGAAGGTTTTAAGTTTTTTTGTTGTGTTGTTGATTGTAAACTCTTACTGTTGTAAGTCACATGGGACAGGCACTGATCAGGAACGCAGTCTATTTCAAGTAAATAAATAAATGCTATATTTGTTTTTGTTTTAGTGAGAAGTTGGGGACTGCTAAGTCTATTAGGAAATTGTCAATATAGTTGAATTGATTCCATTAAAGAACAAGGAATATATTTGTAACGCAAAATTTAAAAAATGTAGCAATGAGAAAAACTGGAAGGACAAAGGAATCTGCTGAGAGGCAATGGTCTGACTCAGTTTAAATCAGGTTCATATGAGAAAGTACACTGTGTATATGTGTGCTTTCTTTTTAAAACTATCTTAGCTAGATAAGAGATTAGCATTAATAATTCCTGGATAAAAATTGGGACTTTTCTTAAAGGAAAGCTATATTTGTAATGAAAAAACAAAGCAAAGGAAAATGCCAAGTTTATGTACATGCAGCCGTTGTGATGGTACGTCTGTCAGTGGGTTTCAGGTTTCAGCGGTACCCTGTGTGATGCCAAAATTTGGCACCCCTACCTCTTACATTCCATTCAACATCATCGTTGCAGTGCCTCCTATGGCGCCCCCAAGGCTCTGCAGGGCAACCCAACAAGCCATGCCCTCCTCAATCTGCCTCTGCGCTTAGAGTCCCATTTGAAGACACTGCACTCCACCACCAAGTCATTTGGTGTGGAGGGGAGAATGAGTTCAGAAAATCCAGACATCTTCCTCCTCCTCCTCCTAAAGAACTGAGACACCTCAATTAAAATCTTGAACCAGAACATATGATCTACCAGATCATCCCCAGCTGATGGATCAGGTGGATTCCACATGGAGCAGCCGACTGCACACATGATACAACACCGCCCAGCCAGTGTTGTATTCCCCATCTGCCTATACACCCCCATTGGAATGTGGAGGAGGTCTAACTGCCTTCATGTGTTAAGGAGCTGCACAGAATTAAAAGAAAGTGGGGGCTTCACTTTCAAAATCATGGTTCCGAATCTCTGAATCTAAAGGCCACTTCCTTATCCAGTTATCTGGTATGCAAGTCTAAAACTGGATTTCCCAGTTGGAATCTAGACAGAGCTGAACTGCAGCTGGTGTGGTGTGGCGGAGTCACCTTCCTGACATGAACAGTTTAACTTGACCCGTCAAGGTCAAGTGTAGCAATGCCAGGGTCAGGAAGAGTAATTTGTGGCTTAGTTCCGCTACACCAGACATTCTTCCTGAGCAGCATTCATTTTGTTTGGGGAGTTGGCTGGCAGAGAATTATTTATGATTGTGATGTCAGTGTGTGGCTTGCACTTACGGGTGTTCAAGTGCAGTTCTTCTGTATGCTGAGTCTGAGGATTAAGTAGCAATGCTCGTCGACTCTCCTACTTCATCCAGGAACTATCCACCCAAGAACTGTATTAATTAACTTTTATGAACTTCTGGAATCCTGTTACCAGACAGGGACGAATGCTGGGGAGATGGAGGGCGTTGTGTTTCGTTTCACACTACCCTTTGTGCTCCCTTTCCACGAACCTCGGAGTAATTGGATTTTGCTTGCACGAATGCCTGCAGAAAGTCCGCTCAAAGCATGGAAATCTGAATATTTGCCCTGGATGTGGCTTTCTACGTATAAGGCCAGAAATTTCGGGAGAATATGGTCTCCTTTGCAACAGCATTGAAGCAAGCTACCTACCATTGATTCACAAACCTTGCCAATGCACAACTGCTTGGGGTGAATATTCAGCTAGAATGGTAAACACATGGTCTACCATTTCTTGCTCTCAAAAAACCCTGTATGGCTCCAAAATGAAATTATTTGGCATTTCCAATCAATGCATGGTTGTTGCCATGTCGGGGTTTGATGGAGCGAAGGCTGGAGAAGGGCACTGTTAGTTAACTGAAATTAATTCTGCAGTTAGATGGTTCACAGCAGCAGTGGGTAGCAGGAGTTCTGGCACACCGATAGGCATTTCTCAGAGATTTCATAGTCCAGGTGTGCAGTGGCAGAAGGGCATGTCATTGGTAGGCAGTTTGGCCCCTTACAATGCTGAGTCATTCCATGACTCAGCTGCTATTCACTGGGATAATCAAGGCTTCTTGAAAGTATCAGGCTGGCATCGCAGGAGGCATAATTCTGGGTTTGATGGACTTTGACCTGATCCTGCAGAGCTCTTGCTGCGTTCTTATGTTCTTAAGACCGAATTCTTGGCTCATTATCCTGTTCACAAAAATCCCAGGAGAGTGCTTTATTGTTTCATTGTGTCAGGTGGTGGGGGAAAAAAAAAGATAATCAGAAAAAGCAAATTCTATTCCTCCTGTCACCCTGGCTTGACTCTCTGACACACAGTCTAAAATCTCCAGAGGAACTTTAGGGGTATTTTGCCATTTAAATGCCACTTGCTTCCAATTACTTTCCAGCCCAATCCCTCAAAACCAAGTCAAATCACAAATACACAGGGGTGTATGTGGGTGGGTGATTTAAAATAAGTGACTCGAAAGCTGGTGTGTGCTTTTGTGTAGTGAATCAGTGAGATATGTCAGACAACAAAAAATCCGTAAGTCCAGCAGAATATAACAACACCATACGAGAGATAGTTAAATGATGACTACATGGACTAATGGGTTTAAGTGTCACAATAGAAATATCAAAGAAAGCATATTTAATAAAAGAATACTGTTTGTGCAGGAAAATGTCCAGTTAGCAAGCACCAGTCTATATAATTACTGAAACGAGTAGCTTGCTTTCTTCTGTAACTGAAGTCATGTCCACACCAAATATTTAAAGCACCATCTAACAGCTGTGGAGAATCCTGCAAACTGTAGTTTATGAAAGGTCCTGGGAATTGTAGCTCCATGTGGTCAGTACCCTAAAACTATAGTTCCCAGGATTCTCCATGACTGTTACGCCAGCCTAAGAGTGCTTTAAATGTAAGGTATCGATGAAACCTTATTCTTTACATGCTCTTTGATGGTGATGGGTAATCCCTGTGACCTTTGCTGGTTCTCCATCAACACTCTAGAACAGGCATCCCCAAACTCGGCCCTCCAGATGTTTTGGGACTACAACTCCCATCATCCCTAGCTAACAGGACCAGTGGTCAGGGATGATGGGAATTGTAGCCCCAAAACAGCTAGAGGGCCAAGTTTGGGGATGCCTGCTCTAGAATAAGCCAAGCTGTTTCCCCAAAATATAGGAAGGGAGCTGTAGGAGTGGATTTCTGTCTCTCCCTTTTCTGGCGCCTCATGCTGATGTTGCTATAGGAGAGATTCAGAAGCTAGGAAATGTAATCTGGCCAATGTGGGCCATTTCCATCATCAGCCACTTTGATTTCCCCTGCCCTCAAATTTCCTGGAGGAGCAGCTCCCATATTTATTTATTTAATTGGTTGAAAACTCAGTGGCAACTCTAGATGGCATTGTTTTGTGGAAACCCCATGTCTCGAGCAGCTGTTGAGGAAGCTGTTTATGTTGGGGGAAGAAGCTTCACCTGTGGGATTTCTGTCTGCAGTGCAGCGATTAAAATCACAAAAATGTCCCCAATCTGATCACTGAAAAGAATGGTGAGAGTTAGCAGAGGATGGTATATTTGAGCAGTTTCGAGAGGGGATCTGAGAGAGATTCTCATTCAAGCTGCTGTATGCAAATGGATATCAGAAGGCTGCCGAAGATTAATGCTAAAGGTTAGGAGAAGAATCAAGTTCCACTTGAAAACAGCCTAGACATCACCTTTTCTGTTTGCAGGTCCACAGTTATGCTGTGATGTCCCCATAGAACATGGAAAGAATTGTTCGCAGAAATATTCCCAAGAACAATGTACACAAGGGGAAAGTATATATGCAAGAGAGAAAGGTTAAGCTGTATTAACCGAAAACACTGAACCACCAACTAGTCTATTTGTGTGATGATATGAGTCATATAGGGACACGGGTGGCACTGTGGGTTAAACCACAGAGCCTAGGACTTGCCGATCAGAAGGTCGGCGGTTTGAATCCCTGCGACGGGGTGAGCTCCCGTTGCTTGGTCCCTGCTCCTGCCAACCTAGCAGTTCGAAAGCGCATCAAAGTGCAAGTAGATAAATAGGTACCGCTCCGGTGGGAAGGTAAACGACGTTTCCGTGTGCTGCTCTGGTTCGCCAGAAGCGGTTTAGTCATGCTGGCCACATGACCTGGAAGCTGTACGCCGGCTCCCTCGGCCAATAAAGCGAGATGAGCGCCGCAATCCCAGAGTCGGCCACGACTGGACCTAATGGTCAGGGGACCTTTACCTTTATGAGTCATATGTGTTCTGTGTGCAGTAGGGGCAGGCAGCATAGTGCCCTGGCAACTCCAAAACTGGACTCTCCTTGAAGACCAATGAACCCCTTATTGGGATGGTTTCTCTCCTCATTTTGTCATGCATTGGGACAGAGGTAGGCAATGTAGTGCCATTATCCCTGTTCACTGACCTTGATGGCTGGGGCTGAAGGGAGTTGGAAACCAGCTACACCTGGAGGCTATCACATTGTCTATCCCTGCATCAGTCATGCTTAGAGCGGACCCATTGAAATCGACAGGACATAAGTTGAATTTTCACTATCTTCAATCCTATTATTTCAGTGGGCCTACTGCAGGGTTTGTCCACAGGATCTTTGTCCTATGCTACACCATATAAAGTTGTCTTCTGAATCCCACATAAGCCTCTATTATCCCATATTTCATGCCCTCCCTGCATGGGCACACAATGATGGGTTAAAATTTAGAACATTCATAATAAAAGAGCCTTCTTGGTAGTGGCACCCACCCAGTGGAATGCCCTTCCATCAGATGTTAAGGAGATGAGTAATTATATAACATATAGAAAACATCTGAAGGCAGTCCTGTGTAGGGAAGCTTTTTAAGGTTTAATGTTTTTATATACAGTGGAACCTTGGTTCTCGAACTTAATCAAGACGTGGGTGGTGCTGTGGTCTAAACCACAGAGCCTAGGGCTTGCTGATTGGAAGGTCGGCGGTTCGAATCCCCACGACGGGGTGAGCTCCCTTTGCTCGGTCCCAGCTCCTGCCAACCTAGCAATTCGAAAGCACATCAAAGTGCAAGTAGATAAGTAGGTACCACTCTGGTGGGAAGGTAAATGGCGTTTCCATGCGCTGCTCTGGCTTTGCCAGCTTAGGCATGCTGGCCACATGACTCAGAAAAACTGTCTGTGGACAAACATTGGCTGCCTCGGCCAGTAAAATGAGACGAGCGCTGCAAGCCCAGAGTCGTTCGCGACAGGTCTTAACTATCAGGGGTCCTTTACCTTTACCTTTTATGTTTTCATATACAGTGGTACCTTGGTTCTTGAACTTAATCCGTTCCGGAAGTCCGTTCAACTCCTGAAACTGTTTGAAAGCCAAGGCGCAGCTTCTGATTGGCTGCAGGAGCACCAACTTTAATGGTCCCTGGGCCCAGCTATGCAGCAGGCAATACAGCAATGCAATATGTACAGTGGCTCATGGACAAAATATCTTCCCACCCTCCATTTGTCCATTTGTTCAACCTCAACTCTAAGAAGTGGCTGGGGCAACCCAGCCATATGGGTGGGGTAAAAATAATAAAAAATATTATTTTAAAATTATTGTACATGATATTCTTTCCACAAGAGCCAGTCAAGTTATGATAACTGTGGAATCTAGCTGTGGAGACTAAATTTGCGGCATTTTTGATAGTTTAGATATTTTCGGATTATTTTCTCTTACATTTAGTTAATACCTGTTTAAACCTATCATCTTTTTTTATTTCCCAAGAAGCTCCCTTTTGCCTTTGAGATATAGCTTTCAAATGCAAGTCAACATCCTGGCAGACAGTGTCACCTGGATGACATATTATCTGCTTGGTTGCACCTAAGGGAAGCATCTAATTAACTTGCCTTTGTGGTCACTATGCTTGTTAGAACTTAGGGGTTTTTTTTATTTAAAAAATCAGGTTTCAGGTTCTTGATTTTGCCACTCAGCAGGGCCTTCCAGCCAAATAGAAAAATGTCATTACTTTTTTTCCTGATGGTCTCTCTCTCTTCAGGCAAAATGAGAAAGAGGAAAAACGGGGGCAATCATTTCTCATGCCTTTGTATGCAACTGCTTGATCCACATATGCAACTGCTTCCTTCACAAATTGTGTGCTGAGTACGGGGGTGGGGTGGGGGGAGATTATGTGATATTACAGTAAAATAAAATTCACTCTCAAAAGCTCTTCTGTGTTTGGCTTAATTACTCACTCAGCATTAGCCAATGAAGTGTCATTCAAATGCCTTTACACTACAATTCCCATCAGCCTCAGCCAAAATGACCAAAGGTCGGAGTCATGAATGATGGGAGTCGTAGTCCAAAGACATTTGAATAGCACTGCATTGGCTACCCCTGCCTTACGTTATCAGCACATACTGATCCAGTGTAATACTGTGTATGTTTACTCAGAATTATGTCTTACTGGGTTCATAAGAACGTAGACAGAACCATGCTGAATCAGACCAAGGGTCTTGTTGAATGGCATCACATAACTTTTCTTCTGTTGTAGCATTGCTAGAGAAGTAGATAGCTTTCATTTATCCTCTCTGGACAAGATCTTGGGAATGAGCAGAACAGCAGCTAGACAATTGCAGTCTCCCAATACAGTGGTGCCTCGGGTTAAGTACTTAATTCGTTCCGGAGGTCCGTTCTTAACCTGAAACTGTTCTTAACCTGAACCACCACTTTAGCTAATGGGGCTTCTTGCTGCTGCTGCGCTGCCAGAGCACGATTTCTGTTCTTATCCTGAAGCAAAGTTCTTAACCCAAGGTATTATTTCTGGGTTAGCGGAGTCTGCAACCTGAAGCGTCTGTAACCCGAGGTACCACTGTATATACTGGAGGCAGTGGCTTCCTAGACACAATATTCCAGAATATAATATGACAGTTAACTGCTTTCTAACATTCGCCCTGTAAAACTTGCTAGTGTGACCCATTCTACAGAATGGCAATTTCTAATATGCATATATAGTTTTAATTGACAGTTGCTGTCACGTGATTTCACTTCTTGTGTTTTAGAGATAATTGGTGATTTTCTTGATACAGAGCTGACCACACCAGATACAGTGTTTGATCTGGAAAGTCCCAGATATAGAACTGGGTTTCAAATAGCTCTGGTCCTAAGAAAGTAATCACAGGACAGGTCTATACAACCTGGATCCTATCAAGCCAAATAAACCCAACAAAATTGCCTACCAGTGACTCAGTGAAACTCCTGATTTTGCAGGATGTGAAGGCCTTGGCTGATGTCACCAAAACAAAACGTAGAGCAAGGAGAAGAAGGAATCTCCAGGTACAACCCCTACATCTCATTAGTACTAGATCTATCAGGCACCAGCTGTCACTATGAATCTAATGAAGTTTTAAGGTTAGATAGTCACATGGATATATCTATAGAGATATCTCAAAACAAGTAGGAGTTTATCTAGTTCATAGCAACACAACTGAGACCGACTCCAAAGAAATATTAAATGTCGCAGAAAGGAATGGTAGAAATTGGAACCCTGTCTGAGGGGGTGGGGTGGGGAAATCAACACAAAAGAAAAGAGATAGACCTTTTGGGAAATGAAATGTATGTACCAGTTTCCCCTACCCCCAACATTGTTCTCCCATGTTGTTCATTGGGCTCTGTATCACTGATTTAGCTCATAGTTTGTAACAGAGAGCTTGAGTCATTCTTCTCAATAAGCAAATGCCTTCGTTATTCATTTCATTTCTAAATGAGGCTGGGACTTAGACGAGGGGCAGGTAGTTGAAGATCAGCCCAGGGAAAAGCTCAGGCAATTTCTGCAAGCTCAACATAGGTCTGAGGTGAACTAGTGTGCAGGGAGATGGGATTTCATTAGGTTCCCACTGAATTATTCACAGCATATAATAATTTGGCAGATGCCTGAAATCTGCCTAGCAAATTCAGGCATAACAAGTAACATCACACCAAATGACAAAACCGAAGATCACTGGTCTCCACAAAATTGTACTTTGTGCTACGTGAATCTTTTCAAGTTTATATTACAAGAATATAGGAGACCAAAAAAGCCCGTGTCACAGAGATAAAAATGGAACTATATACAGGCGCTTCTGTCCAAGCAATTTCCACTTCTATGATATTATCTTTTCTTTTCATATGCTGCCTATATATTTTGTGGAAATGGAAAAGCAGTGCCTGTTATTTTCATGTGTTTATTTCTGTTGACAACGGCTTGCCAAGCCTTACATTGTTCTTCCAGATGCATACTCTCCGACCACCTGATCCTGCCAGAGAAAATAATACATAGTGGTCAAAGCCAAGCATCCTCCAATCATGTGATCGGCCGTATCTCTCCTGTGATGGAATGGCATTGATTTGATTCTTTGCTATAAACTGATGTTATACTGCCATAATAAATCTGCAGGTCCCTGGGAAAAGAAATCTCCCTTTTACAACCATAGTTTGACAAATGCCTGTTAATCTCTACCTCTTTGAGAGCTACTGGACAAATTGGACAAGTGTTTACTCCTGATTCTAGGCTGTAATTCTGTCCAAAACTGTTAATACTTCTTTTTCTGATGTGCTGGGGGCCATATCTGCACTTATCAACCAGAGCAATGGAACTAATTGCACCATCGCTTTGTATAACAGGATCCTTTGTTGTTTAGGAGGCCCATTGAATGTAGATTTCTCTCCCACAGTTGACAATGTAGGAATGCTGCAATCAGTGGGCATGCTCCATTAATAAATTTTAGGGTGATTAAATTTCATGGACTTTGAGCTACATAGCAGTTCACCAAGGTACTACTGATACATTATCTCCTTGAAGCAAGGTAAACCACAGAATTAACCCCCTGCAAGAGAAGGCGACTGAGGTTCAACCCCCATTCTTTCCTTTATTGTCCTATGAGTTCAGTAAGGTTGCTGCTGTATTCACCATAATTCTAAATCAGTGGTTTTCTGAGCCACACTTTCAGAATAAAAATTTGTTTGTGCCGCACTATTTTATTGTTATTATTATTGATAAGAAATGCAGTGGAAAAGAAAAAGGAACAACGTGTCCAGAGGAGGGCAACCAAAATGGTCAAAGGCCTGGAAACGATGCCTTATGAGGAACGGCTAAGGGAGCTGGGCATGTTTAGCCTGGAGAAGAGGAGGTTAAGGGGGGATATGATAGCCATGTTCAAATATATAAAAGGATGTCACATAGAGGAGGGAGAAAGGTTGTTTTCTGCTGCTCCAGAGAAGCGGACACGGAGCAATGGATCCAAACTACAAGAAAGAAGATTCCACCTAAACATTAGGAAGAACTTCCTGACAGTAAGAGCTGTTCGACAGTGGAATTTGCTGCCAAGGAGTGTGGTGGAGTCTCCTTCTTTGGAGGTCTTTAAGCAGAGGCTTGACAACCATATGTCAGGAGTGCTCTGATGGTGTTTCCTGCTTGGCAGGGGGTTGGACTCGATGGCCCTTGTGGTCTCTTCCAACTCTATGATTCTATGATTCTATGATTCTATGATTCCTAGCAGTACTTGATTTATCACACAGAACTCAACTACTTTATAATATGATCCAGAAAGTATAAAACAATGCAGTTACATAGGAACATGAATCATTCCCAAAATGTAATAATGATTGTCCTTGAATCTTCCTGCCACACTTGGCATTCTCTCCTGCCCCACCAGTGTGGCGCACCACACCCTTTGATAACCATTGTTCTAATTAAACTAGAATAATATCTTAAATCAAACCAGAATGGGACCATGAAGTGATGGTTGCAACTTCATTCACTTATATCTCTGCCTCTTCCTATATATTACTACTGTGCCATGATAGATCGATCCAGGAAAGTCTGATCAGTCCCAGTTTTATACAGGGATGGAACAAATTCCACCTAAAACGTGTATATATTTTGTGTCTTTCTACCCTCCGGCTTAGCAGCTATCATAGTAATATGTCTGTACCCTGTTTCTGACCTCATTTATACAGTGAGAGTTGCAAACCTAAACACACTTACTAGGAAGTAAACGCCATTCAACACATGGATATTTATTTCCCGTATGCACAATCCTGCAACCCTAAACTTGCTTAATGAGAATAAGTACTGACTGGAACTTCCTTCCAAGTAAATGGGACTTACGTCCAAGTGCATAGGATCAGATTTCAAATCTCCAGAGTCCCAGCAATAAGAAGACTCAGCTGCGTCTAAATCTTCTTCTCTTTTTTTAAAGGTAGATTAATTTCATTTCTGCTTAGCACAAAGAGTATTTTCCCTGAATTGAAAGGGTTTTGACTGAAATGAAAATCTCTTCTTAGGTCTAAACATTTCAGCCAGCTATGGACTTTATAATGAAATCATGCCAAGGATTCATAGCAAAGCAATGCCCACTCTAGTACCGTGGTCAGGAGAGAAAAAAAAAAGTATTATATATTCTAGTCTCTGGCATCGTATCTTCCCCACATTATTCTAGTAATTCATTTTATGACGACCTGAGCAGCGTCAGTACAATATTCCAGTGGCCCTTGCTGGGCTGCCTTTAATTAGGAATTGTCAGTCATAACTAATTCAATTACATGATGGGGCTGGGGTTATATCTATTTCATCTATGGCAAATCCCTGAAATTGAACCATACATAAAACCATTAGAGCTGGTACTGCTGAGGGCAGGGAAAGGTCTGGCAGCCAAATGCCCATGTCAATGGCTTGAGGGAGCCAGCGCAAGCTGACAAATGTTTCGGGCACCATCCAACTACATTACAATGTCTGGAAAGCTTTGCTGACATCTCCCCTGCAAGGCTGCATATTTGAAAAGAGTGCTCAGCAATACCATGCAATCATTATCTTCATGCAGCACGGGTGGGGGACCCATTCTCAGACAGAGGGCCACATTCCCATTCAGGCAGGCTTCTGGAGGCCAGAGAAAACAGTGGGAGGAGCAATGAATGCAGACTTCCCATTTGTGAAATAGGCTACACACCTCTGTGTCCCCTTCCTCCAGGAGGCAGTATCAAGTTTCAATGGCACATTCCTGCTGGGCAAATGCCTTTCAGTTCTGAAGCAGGGTGAGTGAAGGGGTGTGGTCAAGAGAGAAGGGGAGTGTGCTAGGGAAAGGGGAGTGGCTTAAGAGTGGGTATGGCTTGGAGAGTGTCCCAAGGGCCAGATAAGGAGAACTGGGGGGTTGCATTTGCCTCCCTGGGCTGAAGGTGCCCATTCCTGTCTTAATACAGAGAACAATCCTGCCCAGCCACCCAAGGAAAGGGACGGCTTTCTCTTTTTTGTGGGTATCTTTCAATGGCGTCTTTGTAGACAGCACTTTTACATTGATTGACATATCTGGGGTTCTAAAATGAGTGAAATGAATTAATTTCTCTCGGGAGATTCAGCAAGCCTACTCAGTTTTTTCTTTTCCTCTCTCATACAGCACATGACTATGTCATTTTTGAGGAAGAGGCATAATAATTTAGTGAAACTTGTGGCTATTTCTGTTTCAGATGTTAGAAGACGCCACCACGCACCGTAGTACAGATGGGAGCAAGGCCTATTTACTTCCAAGCCCTTTTCAAGATCCTTGCCTCAGTGTTTAAAAGCCCTATTGACTTGGGTTCCAAATACCTTCAAGAGCACCTTCACCCTTATGTGCTAGTCAGGATATTCTGATGGTGATGAGAAGGAGGATGAGGGTGATGATTGTTCCCCACCCATCTGACTGGGTTGCCCCAGCCACTCTGGGCAGCTTCCAACATATGTAAAAACATAATAGAACATTACACGTTAAAAGGTTTCCCTATACAGCACTGCCTTCAGATGTCTTCTAAAAAGGTTATATACAGTAGTTACTCATCTCCTTGACATCTGAAAGGAGGGCATTCCACAGGGCAAGAAGGCCCTTGTTCCCTGTAGCTTCACTTCTCACAGTGAGGGAACCACCAGAAGGCCCTCGGAGCTGGATTATTTCTTTGTGGTATTTAATATGCCACTTCACTCCTTAAGTTACTGAAGTTTCTTCTAATGGCACCAACTCCCTTGGAGGTGTGATGGCCCATGACAGAGCCTTTTATATATTAGTCCCCAAATTGTGGAATTCCCTCCTTTTAAAGGTGTTTCAGGTACCATCTCTACACAGCTCTCTCTACATCTCTACATCTCTACACAGAAGCCACACCAGCTCTCCTTGGCCCTATACAACTGACCTATTACTGTTAATGCCCCCTTATACACCATCTGGTTTGTTGATACATATGTATTATATTATATACTGTAGTTTAAAGCAGTGCAGTTATTCTATTTGTTTCATTGCATTGCATCATCTCAACCTGCCTTGAGACCTTACACAGAAGGGTGGGTAACACAATATGATATATTATAATATACAACATGGCCACAACATCTCATACCAGGGCTTGTGCTGAAACAGAAGCTGTTCAGCACACACCTATGCTTGGAACTGTCTGTTAAGTAACCTCCTTTCAGTGATTTATATGGTGCTACCGTACACTTGGCGGATAGCATATCTCCCTCATCACGAAAGGTCACTGCATAAAGTATATTAAGAGATCAAAAACATACATCTTTGTTACAGCTTTAAACCCTCGATTCAAAGATACCATGTCAGTTGCTCTCCCAAGGGGTAAACCTCAGATTCTCATGGCTTAGGTTGCCAACTTCATGTCAGAGAGGATTATTGAAGGACGAAAGATAAAAAGAAGTGATTTCACTCAGAAGGGAGTCGACAGAATAGTGCAGAAACTGAGAGAAAGCCTGACGAAGGCATGTAAGAGTTAAGAATCGAGTAATGTGCTTAATGTTAATCTGTGCATGGAGACCTTCTTCTGTTGCATTCAAAGAGAAGCCTTTCCATTAACTTTAAGGCTGGATCTAGAGACGTCAAAGAAGCGATTCAGTTAAATGCGTTGTAAATGCATACAGGGAAATTCTATAGGGAAAGATGGGACTCCACAGTGCCATCTGGTGTCACAGTGTTATATTGCATATACAATGCAAATAAAACGCTTTTTCTTTACCAATCTAGGCGGACTGATGGCCAGGTCCGCCATGTTGAAAATTAGAATATGCTGAACTGGGATGGTTTGATTGGGAGGCCAGTTCTGATCTACTAGCAGGCTAATGGTCTTTGTTAACAGAAAATAAGCAGACACACAAAACCCCTCTTCACATGAAGTGCCCCTATGTTTGGTAAACACATGAGCGGGGAGCAGGGCTGCCCAGATTAGCTACGTCAATGGGCCCTCCGAGCCACATCCCCTGATCATAGAATTGTAGAGTTGGAAGGGATCCCAATGGCCATCTACTCCAATCTCTTGCAATGCAGGAATATCAGCTAAAGCATTCACGACAGATGGCCATCCAAGCTCTGCTTAAAAACATCCAACGAAGGTGAGTCCACAACCTCCCGAGCGAGTCTGTTCCACTGTCAAAAAGCTCCTTCTGTCAGAAAGTCCTTCCTGATGTTTAGATGGAATCTCCTTTCTTGCAAATTGAAGTCATTGGTTCAAGTTCTACCCTCCAGAGCATACGTCCTTGTGGTCACTGCTATGGATGCATGACCTGATTATCTGAACATTCTCATAGTTAACAGATTTCTACATCAGTAGAAACCAATGACATCAATGGCTGAGCCATTGAATTTTAGGTTGAAAACTAACAATTCTTGTGTGTTGAAAATTCCCTGCTCAAAATACTTGAACCATGAAAATAGTTATGTTTTTCTGAGCATTTTTTGACGCCATTGTTTCTGATTCCTTGGCTGATTCCTCTTTCCTGGATTAGTCATAGATTGGTTGCTGTGAAAGTGATGAGGCCATTGCTTTCTTTGAAATACATGTTAGCTCCTTATGAGTAAACAGGGCTTGGATCATGCTGCAAAAGATGTAGTGCAGACTAACAAATACATAATTGAATTTGAGGATAAGATCTGTTAACACTAAACATGCCATTCTATTTTTTTTATTTTTTCCCTTGCCCCCAGCAATACAGCCTGGGCATTTGTTTCCTATTTGAAAGAAATGCTCCAATACTGTCACAGAGTAAAACGTGTGGATTTTATTCCTGTTTTTATGTTCTTTGCTTCAGCATCCCTCACCAAACACTGCTGAACTGTTCTCACCCGAGTAATGTGGCCCAGTCACCAAAAAAATGCAAGCACATTTTCCTGGTCAATAACGTGATGCACCTTCGGTTCAGCGTCGCTCTTGAAGCAAAATTTAAAACAAACAACAAAGGCTGATTACTAAGTCAGTACCACACAGCTCAGAATGATTGACAAAGAAGGAATGAGGTAAACATAAGTGTGAGATAACAAGCGTTTGAGAGATGGATATATAAATAAATGGTTTGGGGACTATGGAGCAGACAAGGTCCTTTCAGGTGGCATGCTTGTAATTTGGAGCTGTTGAATGTAAATGGAGTTGTCAATTTCCCCCTGTCATGAGAACAGGCTTTGGACATCAAGGATAGAGAACTCTGTGAGAGGCTTAACAACTCAACTTGTTATCTGTAATGTGGTAATTAGGTCCCTTTCTTTTAAAGGTGACTAATCAACAGAAAGAGACAACCTTGTCTTACCTTTTTAAAAGAGCTTTTTGTCTTTGTCTTGTTTCAATTCATTTTTTGAAAAGTTTCTTTTGTGGGACCTGTCTATGGAAAAGCTAGGTAGGGGTATTTTTTTATTATTTGTCAATAGAATTAAATATGTTAACAGAATTAATTATGAAGGGTATTAGGAGAACTTTCAAAGCTCCAATGATAAAGAAAACTCAATAATATGAGATCACATTACCCCAGATGTGCCCACTTCAGCACTTCGATAGGCAGAATTGGCACTAGGTAAAAAAAGGTAAGGTAAGGTAAGGTAGTGGCACTTAAGTCCAGTCAAAGGCGACTATGGGGTTTTGGCGCTTATCTCATTTTTCAGGCCAAAGGAACCGGCATTTGTCCACAGAGCAGCTTTCTAGGACATGTAGCCAGTATGACTAAACCTCTTCTGTGACGGAAACCAGAGCACACAGAAACACCATTTACCTTCCCGCCACAGTGGTACCTATTTATCTACTTGCACTGGTGTGCTTTCGAACTGGTAGGTTGGCAGGAGCTGGGACAGAGCAACAGGAGCTCACCCTGCCACAAGCATTCGAACCACCAACCTTCTGATCAGCAATCCCAAGAGGTTCAGTGGTTTAGACCACAGCGCCACCTGCATCCCGGAATAGAATTGGCACTACTACAGATACCACATAATACCCATTCTGCATTTGTGTAACTCAATCGCTTAGTGTGGCAGTTGCCTCTACTTGTACCCGATGTGGGTCCTTGTTAACTTCACAGGGTGAGTCAGCCTGCTCACGGTCTGGAAAAGTTTGCACCATATTGTTTGGCTTGGGTTACCGCCGTTTTCTTTTATATTGTCAGCTGAAGGAGTTTCTTTTCAAAACAGGGATCCCCGGGCTTCAGTCCTGTTTGCTACAGCTGCTCCGCCGCTCCCAAGAGGTCCCTTGCATCGGATATAATGAAAATAATTAATTAATTGTAATATTGTACTTATTTTGATGATTCTAGAGTACCGCTTGCATGTACTGTGTGCCTTGTAATATTGGGTACATTCAGCTGTCTGGTTCAACTGTCCTCTCGCCAGAGACCCAATTTTATATTCTTTATATTCTTTCTAGTTCTTTAAAATTACAAACTGCCTCAGGTGCCTTGAATGACACGTGTCATACAAATGCAATAAATAAATAACAATACTAAGCAGGCATCATTCATGGGTGTGTCCAGTGCACATATTCTCATTGAGGGGGTGAGACTAGTCCCTTGCATTCCTGCTGGCCCCATCCTGTTTTTGGGATCAAATTATTAGAATAAAGATGAGTGATCTACATTTCCCACAGAGGCAAAATGCCAAAGAATGCAGACATTTACAAGGCATGCTTGAGACAGGAATCATATGTTCCCATTCAAAATAATAAAGCTATCCAAGATAATATCTTCATTGATGTAATTCCATGCACATTACATAGCTCCTCATTGGAGCCCATTATGTACTGGGAAACATATATTTGACGTGATATTTTAGTTAGAGATTACAAGGAGTTCATCAGTCTTTCTTACAGGATTTCAACCATTCAGGTGCCCGTTTTCAGCTTTGAAATTTGCTGATGTGCATTAAATATGAACTACAGTGGTACCTCGGGTTAAGAACTTAATTCGTTCTGGAGGTCCGTTCTTAACCTGAAACTGTTCTTAACCTGAGGTACCACTTTAGCTAATGGGGCCTCCCGCTGCTGCTGCTGCCGCACCACCGCCGTGCGATTTCTGTTCTCATCCTGAAGCAAAGTTCTTAACCCAAGGTACTATTTCTGGGTTAGCGGAGTCTGTAACCTGAAGCGTCTGTAACCTAAAGCATCTGTAACCCGAGGTACCACTGTACTGGGTCAGTGTCAAGAAATAAAAATACAGCTTTGAGAGTTGACATTTCTTTTATAAGTTACTAAAGGGCATCAGTCTAGCATTTAAACAAAACAAAGTCAGAAAGCAGGGGTCATAAAAATGCAGCATAATCATTTGGAAGAGACTGAGGTGCTTCAACATGGAACTCACTGAAGTTAAAAGGCTTTTGTTTAGAGACAAAATATGAAGCTAACATGTTCTTAAAACTCAGTGGCAGCAGGTGTGATGGCAGGTAAGAAGGTCAGGTGCATCTGAGACATTTCCTAGAGTGGCACTCAGGACTCGCAACACTCTGAAGATGGTGCCATCCTAGAGTTGCTCCCTACGAATCTTTTTGGCAAGACTTACACTCTACCACTGCTCCCTGATGCACTGAAAATTTCCTACAGAGAAGTTCCAATAGAGTATCCACTCAAATGGAGGTGTGGGGGAGAGCATCAAAATTGGTCTTCCATAAGGAGGCCATTTCAGAAAAAAATTATCAGGGTGGTACTCATGACAATTTTTCAACAGTTTCTTTAGAAGGCTCGTTGTTAGCACTGGGGTGTGTGTGTGTGTGTGTGTGCCTTATTTCTCACTTTTCTAAATTTTTAAATGCCACCACCACAAATGATGTGGATAACAGAACTTGAATGTTGGTAATCTGGCTACTGCTTTACACCCCCATAATGCACCAGTAGGTCATGGAATGGAGGGTTATGGTGACCATAATAATAATTATGGTGCTGGAGGAGACTCTTGAGAGTCCCATGGACTGCAAGAAGATCAAACCTATCCATTCTTAAGGAAATCAGCCCTGTGTGCTCACTGGAAGGACAGATCGTGAAGCTGAGGCTCCAATACTTTGGCCACCTCATGAGAAGAGAAGACTCCCTGGAAAAGACCCTGATGTTGGGAAAGATGGAGGGCACAAGGAGAAGGGGACGACAGAGGACGAGATGGTTGGAGAGTGTTCTCGAAGCTACCAGCATGAGTTTGACCAAACTGCGGGAGGCAGTGAAAGACAGGAATGTCTGGCGTGCTCTGGTCCATGGGGTCACAAAGAATCGGACATGACTGAACAACAAAAACTTCATAACAGGCTAGGTACCACTAACTGGTTGAGGAGCTGTACACAAAATTACGTCTCCTCCTCCTATCCAGGTTTTGGGGCTCCACTTGTAAGCAAATTGGTAAGAACAGAAATAAGCTGACCAAGAGTGCCAATTGAGATCTTTTGGGTTTAGTTTCTTCCTCTGCACCTTTTTCCAATGAAAGCTGATTGGTTCAGTTCTCTGCTACAGATGCACAGCCCCAGCTGTTGGGCACCACAATTATATTATGGCCATTTCTTTTTCGATCCTGTTTTTATTTATAGCACAGGAGATGGATTTTCCTTACAGAAAATTTCATGTTTCTGGATACAGATTGTCCAAGTCCCAAAAGGTTTCCAGAACAACTACCAAGAATGAAGAAACACATCATATCGGAAATGGAGCATCTAAAAGATCTTGATTTATTAAAATATGCAAATTGCTTTAGCACTTTGTTTAATTGCTGTTTCCTTAAACCTATCAAATCTTCTTAATGCTTCTCTTCTGTGTCCTTAATTAACACCCATTCCCAATTGACTAGCACCAAAAGCCCTAGCTTGTAAAAATGGCATTGTATTAAAAATCAAATTGCAACAGTGATCAACTACCATTTGCAAAACATCTGTGAGGGAAAAACATAGGCACTAAATTAACACTCTAAAAATACTGTCTTATTGCCTTGTTCTTAGCTATTATTTAACACCTTGATTCCCAAAGATGTTGTGTATAGGAACATTGCTTTGAACTACTAGGATTATTTCAGGGCCTGTAGCAATGAAGTAGCAACTATCTACATATATTTATACTTCCTAAACTTAGAACAGAAGAAAAATTCTTGCTAACCTGCATGAATCTGTAATTTAAATAATTATTTTCAAAATAAAATCAAAGCACTGGAAAACACCTGATTTGTTTTCTCAAAACCATCTGAAGAACAATCTCCATTTATTTAAAATTAACTATTTCCTTGGTTGAAATCTGAAAGTCATGGATGCATTCCAGAGCATGGTCACCCAAGCTTAAACATCACTGATTTTCACTGGATTTAAGCTTTTGTAAGGGTGTGTACCAGAAGCATTTTAAATCCAACACGATAAAGACTATGTTAAGATGTACGGATGAACATGATCTTGTGGCATGAGTGGTTCTGGAAATTCAGCCTATTATATTATTTGTTTATATATGAAATTGTAGTGGTTCTAGGGGTTGCTCGTGCGTAAGCCGGTGCTGACACCTGGCTGGGTTGCCTGACTGAACCTTTTCTGTCCGGACAGCCACTCACCTGTGGCCGTCTCAATCACTGGCAGAATCCGTCAGTGGGCATTTCTTAAACTTCTTCCAGCAAAGAAGCTCTTTGACGCCTAGCCTTCTTCTACTCTCCCTGCGCGGAAGCCTTCTGCGCAAGGAGGGCGTAGGCAGCGGAGGACCCTTACTCTCCCCGCTGGTCCCCGGCAAGGAGTCATGGGACCGCCTCATCAATTCCCCCATCTGCCCCCCTTCTCCCCTGGTGCTACGCTGATTCTCTTCCCCAGAAGATGCGCTGCCTCTCCCAATCCCGGGACGCTCTCTGGAATCCCTCTGGAGCTTGCTCTCTCTCTCCGGCACTGATGGCAGTTCCCTGGCAGAAATCTATTGGCTTTTGTCAACTGCTTGGGTTTAAAACAGTCGTAGAACCATGCTATCTGGAAGCAGAATATAAACCAGAAAAAAATTAAGGGTACTAAAGTTCAGTTGAAATTACTGCATCATAATTGTTTACCTATGTCCTCAAGGATGTGATCTTATACAGTGGTACCTTAGTTCTCAAACGCCTTGGTTCCCAAATGCCGAACACCTGGAAGGAAGTGTTCCGGTTTTCAAACATTTTTTGGAAGTCAAACATCCGATGCAGCTGTCGGCTATTGTTTCTGGGGTGCCTGCACCAATCAGAAGCTGCGCCTTGTTTTTTGAACATTTAAGAAGTCGAACAGACTTCTGGAACAGATTAAGTCTGGTGGTTTTGTTTTTGCTCTTTATTTTGCATATAATTTTTTTGAGGCTTTTTCAGTTAATTTGTTTTTATGACTGTGTGCAACCCAGTTCAGCTACTGATTAATTGATTGTGTGACTGCGGAAATGACTATTATCAGTGCAGGTAAGATTATTATTTTTTTTATCATCTGCAATACTGTCTTATTTATTTTATAGTACAGTACATTGATTATTGCTTTCATTTTATGGCTCAATGGTCTTGTTAGATAGTAAAATTCATGTTAAATTGCTCTTTTAGGGGTTGTTTTTAAAAGTCTGGAACTGATTAATCCATTTTGCATTACTTTCTATGGGAAAGTGCACCTTGGTTTTGGAACACCTTAGTTTTGGAACAGACTTCTGGAATTGATTAAGTTTGAGAACCAAGGTACCACTGTACCTATTTTCCTAGGAGAAAGCTCCATTAAATCCAATGGGTCTTACTTCTGAGAAGACATGATTTGCTGTTAGTCTCATATCTTGCATTGGGGTTTGAGAGCATTAGATCACCGGATTGTACCTGGTTTTATATTTAGAAAAGGGAAATAGGTTAACTTTGCCGCTCAACAGCATCACAATTCATGCTGGGAATATACATCAAGGGATTCTTCACCCTGAAGCATGCTTCCTTATTCTACATTTAAAACATTCACATTTCACATGAATTTAAACTTACGTGGATTTTTAAATAGAAATGAAAGCTGAATGGTTGCTATAGGAAAGTTCCTTTCTTCTGGAAAATATTCTCAGTCCAGTACCGGCGTCTTTATCATAGAATCATAGAGTTGGAAGAGACCACAAGGGCCACCGAGTCCAACCTCCTGCCAAGCAGGAAACACCATCAGAGCACTCCTGACATATGGTTGTCAAGCCTCTGCTTAAAGACCTCCAAAGAAGGAGACTCCACCACACTCCTTGGCAGCAAATTCCACTGTCGAACAGCTCTTACTGTCAGGAAGTTCTTCCTGATGTTTAGGTGGAATCTTCTTTCTTGTAGTTTGGATCCATTGCTCCGTGTCCGCTTCTCTGGAGCAGCAGAAAACAACCTTTCTCCCTCCTCTATGTGACATCCTTTTATATATTTGAACATGGCTATCATATCACCCCTTAACCTCCTCTTCTCCAGGCTAAACATGCCCAGCTCCCTTAGCCGTTCCTCATGCTTTGCATCGCTCTCAGGGAAATCAGTTATACACAAGTTTGAATGAGGGCCACTTCCAGCCACTTGGAATGCTTCCCAGAGAACATATGCAGCCCATGTTTACACTAGAGTAAAGTCTCACTTGTGTTCAATAGATCTTCCTGCCAAGCAACGAGGCACAGAATTCATCATTGGTAAGAGAGACAGAAGTGATTTATTTCCTGAAAAAAAATTAATTTTCAGCGGGTGGGATTAGAAAGAGAGTTTTTTTGGTATTTTTTTAAAGACTTGTGAGCTGATGCAACATGGGAAGCTACATGGCGACTGAAATGAGATTATGAATCTGTTATTGAATGTTAAATCCTAATGGGTCCCATGTATAGCAGTTGCTGGAAACCTCAGGAGGGAAGGTTCTGCTTGTGGATTTCCCATTAGGCATTTGGTTTGTCATGCTGGACTAAATGGGCTATTGGCCAGACCAGAAGGCTGTTCCTAGGTTCGCTAATGATAATGATTCATAAAGTGATCTCTGGAACAGTTCTTTACCTCCTCTCATGGTGTCCTTAAAAAAATGTCTTAATTACTTTATTTCAGTAACTGAAGTAGATGGGCATTGTTGGGAAAGGATAATCTTAATACTAAGCTTCTTCTCCATACAGATAATTATTCACTGATAGAAGTAACCAGTAAGTATGGAAAGCTGTTATACTTGGCCTTTGTAAATGAGGAAGAAAGACAGAAAACATTCAAAATTCTGCCATAGCCTTCCTGCTGCTATTTCAAGTGATATAGAAGGACTGCATAGGCGAAGAGGAAAACCAAAGAGATTATCAACCTGAGACTTAAACACACAGCTCACCCATAGGTGAGCCACAACATTGTTATCCAAGTTACTGCTGTTTAACTCAAACAGTGATCTCTAACGATAGACAAATGCAGACTTAAGTAAAAAAAAAAAAAAAAAAAAAGTCAATTAATTTCAGTGGGTCTACCATGAAAATGCCTTCATTGGAGATCACTGAGAGTTCTAGTCCATCCCCCAAATGAAACTGAAAGGAAGTAATAGACTAATACAAAATCACACACACTGGAGTTCATTCTGTATTTTGTTCCCCTATGAAACTATGGAAATCCTAGTGTCCAGTTTTTCAAGAGCAGTACTGAATACCAAATATCTTCCGCCATCTTATTCCTAATGATGATAAGGGATGTGGGTGGCACTGTGGTCTAAACCACTGAGCCTCTTGGGTTTGCTGATCAGAAGGTCGGAGGTTCAAATCCCCATGACAGGGTGAGCTCCCATTGCTCTGTCCCAGCTTCTGCCAACCTAACAGTTTGAAAGCACACCAGTGCAAGTAGATAAATAGGTACCGCTGCAGTGGGAAGGTAAACACCATTTCTGTGTGCTCTGGCTTCCGTCACTGTGTCCTGTTGCGCCAGAAGCAATTTAGTCATGCTGGCCACATGATGGCCACATGACCCAGAAAGCTGTCTGAACAAACGCCAGCTCCCTTGGCCTGAAAGCGAGATGAGTGCTGCACCCCAGAGTGGCCTTTAACTGGACTTAACCATCCAGGGGTCCTTTACTTCCCCCCTTACCTGATGATTATAAACTTGATTATAAATACTGCATGTGGTCAAAGAGACACTCTGCATTGATATATCAAGGATCACAACCTAAGTTCTGCCAATAAAAACAGGTGTTGGGAAGAGCCCTTCAGGGAAACAAACGAAATTGGAATGGCTAGATTGTGTTTGTGTTTCTGGTGGTGTCTGGAGAATATCTGGCATATAGAAAATGAAGGATACAACCACAGTTAAAATTTATACATGCAAAATGCAAGTTGGAATCTGACATAAACGTATCTCATTCAAAAGTTATTTCCTGGTGAAATTCACCAAATTTTAAGTAACTGCAAATTTTAATGGCATCTTCAGCTAGACCCAGTGCTTTGGTTGTGAACCGGAATCCCTGCCAATCCTCAGCCTGCAATATACGTTATGCATGAAGTATGTTTTGCTAAATGTATAAGAATGAATTATATTTGAGTTCCTTAGATTCACAGTCTGCAGGAGTCCTGCGGAGGTGAAATAAGTTAGTTTTAATTTGGATGCAGAGAGTCCTAATCAAAAAAGATTTGGGCCTGAGGGCAAAATCTAGCTTTTTATCATTCTCCTGTTTAAGTTTAATCATATTAAGGATTTTTAAAATATTTTTTTTTTAAAAAAGAATAGGCTCCAGGAAAGGCTAGTTAATATTTCCATTTGAGGGTTCAAAACTTTAAAGGTGACCTGAAGAGCTTTATTTTTAATTAAAACAATTCTTTTAAAATTATGAATGCTAATAAGTGGGGCTGGGGGTGGACACCGATAGCACTTGTATCATAGCTAGTGGGGGAAATGCAATTTTAACCATAATTTCTTTGCTGCTGTCTCTGGTAGTTTTAAGTTAGGGGCAATAAAAGGTTTCATTGTGTAACTACATGTTCTCCAAAAGACAGAGGATTGGATCCAGGTTCCACTGAAATAAATGAGACCTTGATTATTTACCGCTAACTTAACAGATTTCAATGGGACTTCAAGTTCGCATACCACTTTCATCTTCATATTGGGTTCTGGTGTCATAAAGTGCCACACACGGTCTTCCACTGAAGTCTTTCCTCAAAACAGCCCCTATTATGAGCAGAAGTGTTACTTGTATTTCCTGGTTTCACACCATCACCTTCATACATGATGAGATCACTGCACTAAGTCTTAAAGCCAGAATTCCAGTGTACATTATCCATTTTAGGAGGTCCCATGTCAGTCTATAGAGGCTGTGACTTCAAGTGCCTTTTGTCCTCAGTTTGTTTAGATCCTTCCTAGCTCATCTTTTCAGACACAGGAAAGTGCTTGTGAGGCGGCACACAAAATGGCGGCAGGCAAGAGTACTCTTTTGGTGAGGGAATACTGAATGGTAGTTTACAGGTTTATCATAACTAGCTACACGGCAGATTGTGTGCCAAGTTGGAGTGAGGGGGGGGGGGAATGACCTGTGACTGTTTGTGCAGTGACAGCTTTATCAGATGACAAGGCTATCAGTAATGGCTAAAAGAAATGCTTACACTGGTTTTAATTTAATAGGGGCAAGAGGACTGAAATTTGTCAAGATATTAACACTACAGAAAAGCAAGCAAGGGTACTCTTAAATTTATGAACCAGCATTTCTATCCTTCTGGATCATTTATCTGTATTAGAATAGTGAAAATATTTGGAAATGCCCACATTCTTTGATCAGCCATTTGAAACCAGCAACAACTGCAAATCCTTCCTGGACAACTCTAGTTAAAGTTTGCATCGGTGTTTCCCACTTCAAAATAAATAACCCAAGCAGCATAGACTGTGCAGAGGGTGGAGAGGAGAGCGTTATGACTTCATCATGCCAATTTTTTATGTTCAGGCTCTATGTTCCTGTATGTAGCCAAACCAGCATTAGCCATGGACAAGAGGAATGTATGAGCAGGCTCAGAGGAACCCCAACGCTGGCAAAATATATTTGTGGTGAGGAAATCCTAAGAAGAGATGAACAAACCCCAACAGCCAAATGAAAATGGTATGAGCTTTGTGGTCATGGATACTGACACATTACTGGAGGTGTTGGTAGGGTGTGTGTCTGTGATTCTACACTGCAGATCCCAGCTATGACAGAAGGTTAGTAATAGCTCAGCTTTCTCTGCAATTCTAGGAGTGGTATATAGGGGTACATGGGAAACAACCACAGAGGCTACATTATCATTTCCCCAACAAATGGTTGCTAAGGTTCACTTAAAAAATAAAAATAAAACCAGAGATACATCACTCACAGCCAGTGATATGAGATACCTTGAAAAAGTGTTACAGTCAGACTGTCTCCCCCTGAGAGTAGCTGAATCCTGTGGTTCTGGTTCTGGAGCAAGCATCCTAAATGGAAGGGGTTCGTGTTGTGTCTTGGCAAGAAGAGTGATTGAATGGTCCACTCCCATCTGGAGCTGAGATGTGCCAGAATTAACCAGCCTTGAGTCAGGCTGTGGCGATCACACAGGGTCCCTGGATGTTTAATGGTCTATTGATCCCTGTGCCACCACTGTGCTCGCTTCCCCGCTGCCACCAACCCGTTACTGAGTCCAGACAGTTGTTAAAAGTGAACCAAATAAACAAGTTTATTTTATAAACATTAACAAGTTTACGGTTTCTCAGATAATATTCCTGTCAGTATCTTAACTTTAGTTTCTTTACCGGCCTATACCTTCCTAATACCTTCTGACTGATTATCTCAACTGTTTGACTGACTCTTCTTAACAAATTCTCTCACCCTCTCACATCAGACTAGCCCAACCCACAGACTTATCCTCTCTGTCTCTAACTCAAATTCCTAACTCCCTTCTTGTCCAAAACCCCTCTGTTCTTAAACCTTATAAACAATTAACCCCGCCCCTTGGGTTCCCATTGGTTAGTCATTTTACAATTAGTTAACCCCTTCCTTATGAACCCAGTATGATGTCACACACCTAGGTGGCAAACGCCACACATGCCAACTTGCTTCTGTGAGATCCCACTGGGCTACAGGCCTTTGGCTCTCTGATGCTCACTCTTAGGCCTCGATGACTGGCAACAGGATTGCCACCACAGGGAATGCAATAGCTGATCTTTAATTCAGAAGCTTTTCAAGTATATTCTGCAAGCACCATCTGCAGCCTTTTGTCATCCGTGACTGGACCTAATGCTCAGGGGTCCCTTTACCTTTACCTTTAAGCAGCTTTTGGACATTGCAACATGTCCTCTTGCTGGTGACTTCCAAGAGTTCTTTTTTTACCAATCAGGAGAATATATGCAGTGGGTGGGACCCAGACCCATCCTAGATAGGAACCAGGAAAACTATAGTTCCTCCTGCTGGCATTCATTGGATGTGACACCATTTCTCATTACAAAGCAGAACAGGCCATTCGCACGCAACCATGACATACTATTATAGATAATTCCATTTAGGCATGCTGATGCTATCCAAAAAGTTTCTGTATCTCCCTTTTTGGGTAATTTTCCAGCACCCATGTTTTGGGAATGATTGGACTATCGGATTATTGGACAGCAGGGGTGGGCAGCCTCTGGGCTAGGTTGGCCCACAAAGTCATTTCCCATACACCTCAATCACCTATCAGTCAGCTGATATCAGTGGCTGATGTTAGCTGATGAGGTTGGTCTTGCTGGGTCTATTTTGTCAGTAGATTCCTTGTGGGGGAGACTTCCACCACCCCTCTGGGACAACCTTAACAGGTAAGCTGTCAAGGAAGCTGTCAAGGAGGGAGATAAAGAACTGATCCCCTGGGCCAAAATAGTTCCCAGTCCGTGGTGTATAAGCTAGTCATGAAGAGACTCTCTCAGAAGTTCTCTCCTAACCCATTATTATGTTGTGATGTTCTGACGCAAGGTTGTTGATAGACCTTGCCATAATTGAATAGCTAATGTATCTGAGGTTTGAATTGCTTGCATTTTCAACAAACAGAACCTTTAAAAATGTACCTGTCACTCCCGAATTCTTTTTGAATAATCAGAAGCTTGATTTGAAAGTGGCTGCATTAGTGTTCCTCCTTATCAAACTAATAGAGTTCTTGAGTGTTTGCGCTGAAACATTTCCCATAAATGAAGAATCTGAAATTCATTAATAGGTTTCAGAATGAGCACCAACATACCAACCAAGGTGGGGGCAGGACGGGACAGGAAGCAGAATGTAGTTATAGAGAACAGTTCATGGTTTGAATTAAAACAAAGGCTAAATTGCAAACAAAAACAAAACTTTCATATCTATCTAGACAAATAAACAGAACTGTGCATTCCTATGTTTTGTACATCCCTGTCTGCTGCTACCAATAGGTATCAGTTGACCCAACTCAGAGTTGACCCTTTGAAACCAAGGGACCTGAAATGATTATTCATTTCAGTTGGTTTTCTCTGAGTCATAGAATTGTTGAGTTGGAAGGGACCCCAAGGGTCATCCAATCCAAGCCCCTGCAATGCAAAAATATTTTGCCCAACATGGGGCTCAAATCCCAAACCCTGAGATTAAGAGTCTCATGCTCTACTGACTGAGCTATCCAGTGGTGTATTCTGTGTTAGTATGAGAAACACTGGATACATCATGTATGACTAATACTGAATATATAAAGTACCAGTGGCTCTGCTCCACTACATCGGAAAGAAAAATAAATAAAAGCTATGTTTTAGAAAGTGAGAGATTTTACTTTCTTGGGCTCCATGATCACTGCAGATGGTGACAGCAGCCACAAAATTAAAAGATGCCTGCTTCTTGGGAGAAAAGCAATGACAAACCTAGAAAGCATCTTAAAAAGCAGAGACATCACCTTGCCAACAAAGGTCTGTATAGTTAAAGCTATGGTTTTCCCCGTAGTGATGTATGGAAGTGAGAGCTGGACCATAAAGAAGGCTGATCGCGGAAGAATTGATGCTTTTGAATTACGGTGCTGGAGGAGACTCTTGAGAGTCCCATGGACTGCAAGAAGATCAAACCTATCCATTCTTAAGAAAATCAGCCCTGAGTGCTCACTGGAAGGACAGATCCTGAAGCTGAGGCTCCAATACTTTGGCCACCTCATGAGAAGAGAAGACTCCCTGGAAAAGACCCCGATGTTGGGAAAGATTGAGGGCAGAGGGAGAAGGGGACGACAGAGGACGAGATGGTTGGACAGTGTTCTCAAAGCTACCAGCATGAGTTTGACCAAACTGCAGGAGGCAGTGGAAAACAGGAGTGTCTGGCATGCTCTGGTCCATGGGGTCACGAAGAGTTGGACATGACTAAATGACTAAACAACAACAAAATGTTTTAGAACAGGAATCAGCAGTGGGTCTGGGTGTTTTTGTCAAGGTTTTGACCATCCTGGACCTGATATTTTCAGCTAGTCTACAATTTCACGGATTTTGCTAAGCTTAGGTAAAATCTAAATAGGTTTTGCCAAAGTTCTTTTCTATTACGCCCCACAACATACAAAGCTATAGTAGCAAAGTCAGTGCCCTGGTTTCATGGCTTCACTCGGTGGGCATCACAAGTGGCTATAGGGTATTGCAATACTTGGTTCTAGATGCTGGATTCTCCATGCATTGCAAACAATCCATCAATCTACTTGCTTGAGGCCTGCCTTACTTAATTATATCCATTCATCTTAATCCTGTGACAGCTGCTTATGTATAGAAACAATTTTCTATATACACATTTTTTTTAATGAACATGAAGCATCTGCAGAAGAAAAGAATATGTTCAGTCACATAAATATACCCCTGCAGAAATGTTCTGGAAGACACACTCTCAACACATGCACATAACAGACAGGCATCATGCTAGCAACTATCAGGAGCAAAAGCATGGTGCCTGAACTCAGACTGGGAGCCCCTTCTTCCTCCATTCAATTGATTAACAGCACTGTAAGAATCTTTATTGGGATGCCTTTGGAATGTTCCAGCTGTAATTTTGCCATGAGCTGCAGCTGCAATGTGGCTGCAACTTGCAAAGGCCCACCTGAATTTTGCTTCATGGTTGTTGCTGAAAATTTCATGTTAAGAACATATAGATACCTGGCACTACCGTGTGGTTGCAGGCTTTTACACCTTACATGTGTGCCATGGGGATGAGCCACAAAATGCAGCTCCAATACCACAGCTGCAATATTTTAAAATTATCCTAGAAATTGCTGTCTTCTCCCGGCAACATGAGGACATATTGAAATTCATGGAAGTCAATGCTGCCTTCAGGTATCATTTCTTGCCATTCTTTATATTCCATTTTTCAGAATGTAGATCCTTCCAAAGTGTGGCACCCATAACATTTGGTGGAGAGGGCTCTGCTATGGGTTGGGGTGGGGGAGAAACTGGTTTTGGTCTGCATTCTGGTTTTGGTCTGCATTCTAATGTGAACCCACCTATTTTGTGCTTCCTGAAACAATATGCACACCAAAATAGAGTGATCCATAAAAATGGGCACTTCTCTGAATTTTGCAGTGCAGTTTTTCAACAAAATAATGTCTGCAAAAAATGTGTATTATTAGGCCAAAGTGTGCATAAAATGTATACAGTCATACCTCGGGTTGAAGTAGCTTCGGGATAAGTATTTTCGGGTTGCGTGCTGCAGCAACCTGGAAGTAACAGAGTGCATTACCTCCGGGTTTTGTCGCTCGTGCATGCGCAGATGGTCAAAATGATGTCACACGCATGCGCGGAAGTGGTGAATCGCAACCCACGCACGTGTAGACATGGGTTGTGTTCGCTTCTGGATCCTGTTCGCATCCAGAGGTACCACTGTACATGAAAATAAAAAAATAAAAGAGCCAGTGTGGTGTAATGGTTAGAGTATTGGACTAGGACCTGGGAGAGCAGTGTTCGAATCCCCACTCAGCCATGAAGCTCACTAACCTAACCTACCTAAGCCTAACCTACCTCACTGTCAGGAACTGGGCAGAGGAAGAATGGTGGAGACTGCCTCCCCATCATGACCCTTCCAGGGAGAAGGAAGAGAAAGACAGTATAGATTTACAACAGGGGTTTAAGGGAGGTTGCAGCTCAGAGGCAGATAAGGGGAAAAGTTGGGAAATCATGGGAGAGATGGAGCAATACCTGGCTGATACGTTGTCATTAGAAAGTATTCCAGACCCTCCATCTCCCAGAACCTGGTGAGCCTTAAAAGTAGGAGAGCAAAGAGCTCAAAGACAGAGGGCACTTAGCAGCAGCCGTAGAGATGATGAGAATGACGAATGACGAATGAGGAAGTAGGAGAGATGTTTGTGTGTGAAAATTCACTTGGAACAACACCATTATCTAAGAGGCTGGGTTCTAACCTCTCTCTGTAAAGATTGGAATAAAAAAGGATGGTAAGAAACTTTTCCTTGTCTTTATACTTTCCTGGGCAACCAGCCGAGAGCCTCTGACAGCACCTTGACACTCGCAGGGCTATTGTGAGGATAAATAGGAAGGAGGTTAACTATGTGCACCATCTTGAGATCCTTGGAAGATAAAGGTGATATCGAAATGTTAACAACAACAATAAACCTAAAATGCATTATATTAGAGGAGATTATGCATATTAGGGGAATATATATGTTAGGAGAAATGTATGCTAAAATGCTGACAAATTTTCACTAGAGTTTCTTTTGAAATATTGAAAACTGACATGGAAATGTGGAGATATAGAAATTGAGAAACTGAGAGAAACTGTTATGACAGATTTGTCTGTTCCTATCTGTGGGTTACTTCCCTGAGTGAGCTCACCCCAGCTCGCCATTGTCACAGTTGCTCATTTAATTGCTCTCTCCCTCTGAGCAGCAGTGGTTGGTGGGGCAATGCAGACAGAGTGGTATTGCTCACCTGCCTTCCTAACCCCCAGGCTCGCTGCTGGTTCCTGAGAGGGAGAGGGGCAGGGGAAATTTGCAGGGAGGAAGCTATTGTGTGAGTGTGCTCACCCATGTCTTTGTTCCCCATGCTTTCCCTCACCCCTTCTTCTCAGGGATAGGCAGCGACAGGCCAGTTGGAAACCAGGTAAGCAATGTTGCCCTGCCTGCGCCACCCTGCAGGCAGGGTGAGTGCCTCTATGTCTACTTTACTACATCACTCAGAGGGAGAAAGCAAGGTGGACAGAAGAGGATGCTTCAACTCCTCTCTCTGTCATGGCAAAACTGAATACTACAAGTAAACAGCAGAAAAGACTAGCAGGTTCCAAGGGTTGGCAATGGGCACACTGTGGGCCTCAGTAGGTCAGCCATGTTGCGACCCTGTGACCCCAGCCTGATTTCAGTTTTATACTGGTTTAACTGTCAATTTAATAAATCCGTTCCATTGTCTTCTGTTGTCTTCCGTCAGTATGTTGATGACAATGTAATGTGCACACACTCAGAGGATGACCTCCAAACCATCCTAAATAACTTTACAGAAGCTTACGAAAAGCTTGGTCTATCACTCAACATCCAAAAACCCAAAGTGCTGCACCTTGCCATTGTAGTTGTATGCAGCCATTAGTTCCTTTAATCAATGAAACCTACATAACCATCTACAGTGTTCTTTTAACTATTTCATTAGGAACTTAAAACTAGCCTGAGAATAAATTCTTCTTATTAAACAATATATCCTCTTAATACTCCGTGAAGGATGAATCTTCAGGGTTCAGAACAATTCCACTCCCCACTGCTCAATAAATAAACGATTATAATGAAAAAAATGATAGCAATAAAGAGAGAGAGAGAGAGAATTGAGTTCTTCTAAATTATTCGTCATAGATGCATGGGGAGGGACTGGGTAAATGTCTTCAATGAGATAGAGAGACTGAATATTTTCTTAACATGATGATTTACTTTTTTAATAAAAGGAACCACAGGAGTCGCTTGCCTGTTTAGAAGGCGAGTGGTAGGTAAAGTTTGGAATCTGTGGTTTGGAAACTTGTTTCCCTAACCTATTTGGTCATTTTGCATTTGGCACACAGGTGTAGCGACTTCTTCCAATGTCTATGCCCATTTATGAGAAGCACCTTTAATATTTTATTATTATTTCTTGGCATCCTTCTGTCTCGAGGGACAATGGGGTGCACCTCTGGGGGTAAAGTCAAACTGCTGAGTTAGCAGCACCAAAATAACATCCCGCCCAGAGTACAAACCTGGGCTGCACAGACAACAAAACCCCTCTCTTGGAATCGCTGATGTGGTCCAACGGGAAGTAGAACAATACATTTGGCACCAGCTTGGTTGCAGAAGTTGCCGGAAAGAGGTGTACAAGACCCTATCCAACCATCTTAGGGACTCCACTCTGGATGTGTGTAGGGTTTACTCCTTAGCCTTTGCTTCTCCCAAAGATATCCCACAAGGCAGCAGAGGTTTAGGATAAGAGTCTTTCTTCTCCTACTGTAGATGGGCTATCATCCCAGGTTGATGAGCCCCACGTGGCCCTCACTTTCCTCTACAACACATGTAGAAACCGTCTTCTTGGTCGTTGGATCCACTTTCGGTCTTGTCTGCTCAATCCTCTAGAGTCTATCTTTGTATGCAGGGGAAGTCCCTAACTCACTGAAGGTTTGAGACCCATCAGCTATCCTCACCTGGTTTAGCCAGCCAGTCAAAGCTATTTCCTGTTGCATGCTGAAAGCTCTCGCTACTTTATTAACCATTGCTTAAAATCTTCACTCCTAGGGCTTCTTACTTGAATTTAACAAATTATCTGGAGCAAAGTGTATGAACCCATTGATTTTTATACTACTTTAGGAAAATATCCTTTAAGGAATGTGTCAAAATATCATCCAGAATAGAACTTGGCACACAGTGTGAGATCTCAGCCTTCCTCAAGATACTTGCTGCTCATGATAAGCTAGCATGCAAGGAGAAATGCTTCTATACTTGCCTTCTTGGAGCACATTCAAGCATGAAACCCACAGTGGGAAGGGCCATAGTGCAGTAGTAGATAACCACGAGAATGACAATCTTTTGCATTAGAAGGATGTCTGATGATTTTGGTAAGGCCACCTGGAATTTGGAGTAAATAAACCAATCTGCCTTTTTTTTTTTTTTACTGAACTTCAGATTTTGTCCCCAGTACACTTATTGCCAAAGTTCTGTGGCAACCTTATGTGAAAGAAAAGAATAGCCCAGTCCATTTGAATCAGGATTAAATATGTTCTCACAGTGGCCACCCAGTTGGCTATGGGAAGCCCCTTTGCAGGACATGAACTCAACAGTATTCCTCTACTTGTGTTTTTCATCAACTGATTTTCAGAGGCTTAAACTCGTCTCAATCTGACTTGAAGTTTTTAGTGGATTGCACACTCAGTTTATATAAGTGGATTTTGCATAGGGCCAAAAGTTTCCTGAAAATATCACACACACTCCTGTGAAAATAGGAGACAGTATTATTTTGTTTTTCGTGGGAGGAAATAAATTTCTCTGAAATTTTTGGTGCATGTGTGTGGCCATTTACCTTAACCTTTGGAGGTGGGCAGTTTTTAAAAAAACAAAAACAAAAAAACAAAAAACCACTTGTTTTTAAGGTTTAATTTAAGGGCCATGTTGTTTCCAAGGTATTCCAAGGAGCACAGCAGAAGGGAGGCAGTAGAGGTAGCCTCACTCTGCTATGAGCTGTGGGAAATCCCTTTCTAAGTTTTAAAAAAACTTAGTAGGGAAATCCATTGGCCAACTTGCAAGGTTAAGGTAATGGGCAACTTCTCCCTGCTCCCTGCAAATGCAAGAGAAGTTCAATTCTCTCCCATCCAACCAACCAACAGTGAAAAAGCTGGCTGAAATTTTCAGCATTTGGCAACTAGTTTAGAATAGATTTGGTATGGGGATTTAGCAGTATTCCGTTTTGCTTGCAATATACTATGGTTACCAGATGTCCCCATTTACCGGGGGCAGTCCCTGGTTTTACAAATCTGTCCCCGGACAAAATCCATCCCCAGAATGTCCCCAGATTTATATTTTAAGTGTTGTAGATTTATTAGTAGGGGATGAATGTTGCGTGTTTGGTTCAACGGCACAAGACACATCATATGGGGACTTCCAGTGAGGCAAAATGGCGGGTGCCACGGCAGCGAGCAGCTCCTGAAGCCAGCCAGAGCCAACTGTAATACCAGGCTGGCTCCGGGCTGCTGAGACTGCTGCTGCCACCGCCACTGCTGCGTCAACTGGGGGAACCGCTCCCCCCCCCGTGACCCAAATTGAGCTGGGAGTGAGAGCATCCGTCCACCTGCCCAGCAGCACTCCGGGATCAGTAAAACCTTGGAGCTGACGCAGGGAGAAGGAGAAGAGGAGAAGCAGAAGGAAGAAAGAGGAAGGAGAAGGAGAAAAAAGAGGGGGCCACCGTCACCGCTGAGGAGAAGAGGTAGGAGAGCACCGGGAGGGCAAGGACACATGGCCAAGCCCAGGCCCGACCCGAGACTTCTCCACGGTGGCTAGTACTCCAGGAGAGCAGGCCAGGGCCTAGAGGAAGGCTGCGTGATAGAGGAGACCATAGAAGAGAAGATATTACTTTTTTTTAAAAAAAAAAAAACTTTTTTAAAAACTTTTTTTCTATTGTCAAAAAAAGAAAAAAGGGGAAAAAAGAAGTGTCCCCGGATTCTTTGAAAAAATCTGGTAACCTTACAATATACTATCTGAAAACCGTTACAATTGATAACAATCATTTTCATATCATTTGATATGTTCATTGTTCCAAAAGCGAAGCAAGAGGGAATCTGGTTTCAAATAACAAACCACATGATCGTCCACCCGAATCACTGTGTTTCTTTTATGAAGGGAGGTAATGGAATCAATATGTGCATCCAATTTTTTTTTACCTCTCAAGGCAAGATTTGCAAGCTGTATGCTCCTGGATAGAAGTCATAAACCTGGGGGACTATCTCCAGCTACTTCTTTCCGTGGTTAAAGTGAAATCTAAATGAAAGAAATGTTCCAGTACAGATAATGCATAAAATGAAACTGCTACAGTAATGAATGTTGAATGCAATGTTTGAAGTTAATGCAAAAGTTGAAGGTAATTTATAAACCTTACAGGGTTTGGGTACTTTGGGAAATTAAAGTATATGATTTAATATCCCCTTCCTTGATTACTGCTTAAAATAAAATAGCTTGAACTGTGGCCTGTAGTTCAAGATTAGTAACTTGGATGATGAAAGAAAAGCCAGAATTCAGTGCAGGTCTATGAATATGAATACTTCTCTGCAGAGCTGGCCTTAGTTAATGTAATGTTATCCTTGTGTAACCCAGGAGCTTCATCTTTATTTTATTATAAAATGATATAATATACAGTGTAATCCTATGCCCGTTTCCTCAGACATTAGCCCAGTGAGTTGCTCCCAGGGAAGTGTGTATATGATTGCATTACTAATCAATGTACATGATCGTAATGCAAAATAAAAGATGATGTTGGAAATGACACTTTAAAGATGCGGAATTTATACCTTCCCAATTAAAATGGTCCCAATCCAAATACACATGTGAGGAGGTCAGCAAATGGAAGTTTTACTGACCTTCCTCGATTAGAGCCCCTCTCCTTGATGGTGGTGCAAGAGTCTGTGACCCCTTTGAGTTAGGGAAGCCACAAAATTACATCCAACCCAGGATCTGGGGCCAAAAGGGTGACATAGGTGGAAGAATCATTTGATGGAGGACCGCAGTGTTTCCAAATCGGAATGGTGGCTCATGTGCCCAACTGCATCTGCTTGGTGTGAGGATGCTGAAAAGTTCCTTGCTCTCCTCCCTCAAAAAATCTCTAACATGCATGTGTAAGCCATGACCTTAGCAAACACCAATATTTGAAAAGATCTCTCCCAGTTTTTTGTGTGTCCTAATTTCTTGTCTCAAAATGGTCTGAAGCCATCTTGCCTTCTCTGACTGCCAATACTGTCTTCCTCTCCATGTAAAGTGTTTGAATGGGATGCTCCAAACACCAAGTTTATTGTGTTATTGGCACTTGTGTTATTGGCAAGATGATGGGGCTGAATTCCTACCTCCTCTCACCTGTTCATGAAATGCTAAAGAAATGCTACGTAAATGACGGTGCCTATTATTATTATTATTATTATTATTATTATTATTAATTGACCCCCATCATCCAGCCCTGATAATGAGGTCCAGTGCCGAGGGCCTTCTGGCGGTTCTCTCGCTTCGAGAAGTGAGGTTACAGGGAACCAGGCAGAGGGCCTTCTTGGTAGCGGCGCCTGCCCTGTGGAACGCCCTCCCAGCAGATGTCAAGGCAATAAACAACTATTTTACTTTTAAAAGACAACTGAAGGCAGCCCTGTTTAGGGAAGTTTTTAATGTCTGATGTTGTGTCGTTTTAATATTCCATTGGAAGCTGCCCAGAGTGGCTGGGGAAACCCCGCCAGATGGGTGGGGTAGAAATAATAAATTATTATTATTATTATTATTATTATTATTATTATTATTATTATTATTAACCACCCTATACCTGGAGATCTCACAGAACAAAATCACAATATAAAACTAAAAATTTATAATCAAAATTAAAAAAACAACAACAACCCAATACCCCCCCCAAAACCCCACATTTTAAAAGGGCATAGGATGTCAATCAAATCAACCAAGGTAAAGGTACCCCTGCCCGTACGGGCCAGTCTTGACAGACTCTAGGGTTGTGCGCCCATCTCACTCAAGAGGCCGGGGGCCAGCGCTGTCCAGAGACACTTCCGGGTCACGTGGCCAGCGTGACATCGCTGCTCTGGCGAGCCAGAGCCGCACACGGAAACGCCGTTTACCTTCCCGCTAGTAAGCGGTCCCTATTTATCTACTTGCACCCAGGAGTGCTTTCGAACTGCTAGGTTGGCAGGCGCTGGGACTGAACGACGGGAGCGCACCCCGCCGCGGGGATTCAAACCGCCGACCTTTCGATCAGCAAGCCCTAGGCGCTGAGGCTTTAACCCACAGCGCCACCCGCGTCCCTTCAAATCAACCAAAGGCCTTGTTAAAAATGAATGTTTTTGCCTGGCACCTAAAGGTGTATAATGAAGGCACCAGGCAAACTTCCCTGGGGAGAGCATTCCACAGACATGCCTAGAGACCTCCCCAACCCTCTTACAAGCCTCCTTACTGCCCCTGCCATTTCTCCTCATCTTAACAGTCAGAATGGTGAGAAAAAGGGCATTTACATATTTGTTTTAGTCAGAATGCTTCATGAACATGATGCGGAGCACCCAGAATGTTGGGGTTGTCATTTCCTAGGATTTTCAGGCCCATAGTAAG
This sequence comes from Podarcis tiliguerta, assembly GCF_965153285.1. Lineage (NCBI taxonomy): Eukaryota > Metazoa > Chordata > Lepidosauria > Squamata > Lacertidae > Podarcis > Podarcis tiliguerta. The sequence goes on along the minus strand of NC_139543.1, from coordinate 28,133,356 downwards.
GAACCAGGAGCCTGGAGAAACGACAGTGCTGAGCAACTGTGACACCAGTAATTAATTTGGATGGATTTCCTTAGGTGCGTTGTGTACCTGTTCCGCAGATGAGCATATATTACACTCTTCTTTCTTCCACCTGTGTTTGAAGTATTTCTTCTAATGCACGCTGTGGTATGCATCTAGTTTCATTATTTAATCTAGTACAATACACCTGACCTGGATTGAATTTCCTGGGCATCTGTGGGTGGGGCAAATCTGCTCCCATACTAATGGGGTGGGAACGACGTAAATGTGCACCGACTGGGCTTTCAATGTTATATGCCTATTGTCTGGCTGAAGCTCTCCAGGGTCTGAAATGGAGGTCCTTCTCATCACCTGCCCTTTTAAAAAGAGGGACAGAGCATCCTTATTTGGAATGCATACCTGTGGTACATGAAATTCAAATAGAGTGTTGGGTGCTTTGTTTGTTGAGTGTATTTATCTCTTGGGAATAACATATGATTATCCAATATCTTTTCATTAAGTAGAAGAACAACAACAGCAACAACTCTAAATATTTTGGGGCTATTTTTTTTAAAGAAGGATGTTCATCTAGAGCACATCCTGCTTTGCTAGTGACCAACATGAGGAGGCTAATGGGTTCTCATGGCAAGGAGTGGAAGTGGGAGGTGTTTTGATGCACATTGATAGACTGTCCCTGTTGTTCTGTGGTTCAACAAGAGTTACCGTACTTTTTGCTCTATAAGACACACTTCCCCTCCTAAAAAGTAAGTGGAAATGTGTGTGCGTCTTATGGAGCAAATGCAGGCTGCGCAGCTATCGCTGAAGCCAGAACAGCAAGAGGGATCACTGCTTTCGCTCGCAGCGATTCCTCTTGCTGTTCTGACTTCGCTTCGCTGGAGAGGCACTGTGCAGCTTTCCCTCTCTGCGCAGCGTCCCTTCAGCAAAGCGGGAGGAGAAACGGAGCCCCTTCCATTTCTCCTCCCGCTTTGCTGGAGAGGCGCTGCGCAGAGAGCGAGAACATCTTATGGTTGGGTGCGTCTTATAGAGCGAAAAATACGGTTCACAGAAAGATGTATGCTAGTAAATGCTTCACTCCTCCCTCCCTCTTTCTCACACACATACACATTTGTTTGCGTGTACATATTTCATAATTTTTATTCAAAATGGGGGGAAAAACTTGAATTATTCCATTAATGATTTGCTTTCCTTTTTAGAGAATAAGCATGGCACTCCAATGCACAATGAGAATTATTGTAAAGACTTTTGTCCATGGAGACAGAAGAGTGAGCAATGTTCTCTGCTTTGAAAGCTGTCGCAGCTAAATATGAATTGCAGGCAAAAAGAATTGCAGGTAGAAAAGAATATGTACTCCAAGGAGAAAAAAGGAAGGTCCTTGGTTGAACAGAAAACATGATTCTCAGCATGATGGAAAAACTGCAGGCTTTGGTGCTTTTCAATTGTGCCCCAAACCATTGTTTTTCTCTTTTATCAAACTCTCCTCTCCCTTCTGAAAAACATTCATTTTCAATATGTACGTCACAATTCAGAAAGCGCTCAGACACTAGCACCCATTAGTTGAATATTCCAGGTCCTTGCCCACCCATTTGCCTAAAAAAAGACTGATCAATGGTTGGCCAACAGCATAACAATACACTCCTGAGAAAAGGGATGACATCAATTGCATGTCAATTCAAAATCTGCCACATTTTGTTCCATTCTGCATACAGAGCAAAGTAGATCAGGACAACAGATTCTGTAGAGACATTTGATGAAGAACACATTCAGAAACTACATAGCACTGCTGCAACCATATCTCGTTATTTTTGTTAACTTGATATAAATGTCAGTTGCAAAGGGGGGCAAACTAATTATGAGCTATGCTCAGACTTCAAAGAAGTTTCAGCTTGCCTTAAACTTACCTCTGAAGTTTCAAACTTGAAAAATCTGTACACTCCATTCTCCAGTATTGAAGGTACACCACTAGTGGTGGCCTGAGCTCCCTCTTCTGAATTTTCTGAAGCTGACAAATAATCAACAAGAAAAGAGAAACACAACTGATGGCATTTTAAAGTGGTGCTGTGGTCTAAACCACAGAGCCTAGGGCATGCCGTTCAGAAGGTCGGTGATTCAAATCCCTGCGATGGGGTGAGCTCCCATTGTTCAGTCCCAGCTCCTGCCCACCTAGGAGTTCGAAAGCACGTCAAAGTGCAAGTAGATAAATAGGTACCGCTCCGGCGGGAAGGTAAACAGTGTTTCTCTGCACTGCTCTGGTTCACCAGAAGCGACTTAGTCATGCTGGCCACATGACCTGGAAGCTGTCTGCAGTCAAACGCTGGCTCCCTCGGCCTATAGAGCGAGATGAGCGCTGCAACCCCAGAGTCATCCACAACTGCACCTAACGTTCAGGGGTACCTTTACCTTTACATCATTTTTTTACTATGTTATATTTTTGATAATAAAATAAAATAAAAAACAACATCACCTATAAACACACTTTTAGATGTTGTTCCATTGCTACTGTTTATGAGCAACCCTCACATGAGGTTTATACTCATCTAGTTATCTATTGTCATGAATGGTTGGATCATTTCTCACAGAAACAATGGAGTGAAAAGGAGCCACAAGACAGTATATCTTGTACCTCGGGTCAACTGTTTTCTACTTACTGTATTTTCTGCCCCATAGGACGCAATTTTTCCCCTCCAAAAATGAAGGGGAAATGTGTGTGCGTCCTATGGGGTGAATGCAGGCTTTCGCTGAAGCCTGGAGAGCGAAAGGGGTCGGTGCGCACTGACCCCTCTCGCTCTCCAGGCTTCGCGTAGATCTCCGCAAGCTATGGGAGCCCGCGCTGGGCTCCCGCAGCTTGCAGAGAGTTGCCTGCATGCCGAAGGCTGGGCGCACTGAGTTCAGCGCACCCAGGCTTCCCACAGCTCTCCGCAAGGCGCGGGAGCCCGGTCTGTTCAGAGTTGTCTGTTCAGGGGGCTGGGGTAGGGGGAAGCTTCCCCCCCTTTATTTCCCCCCCAAAAAACTAGGTGCGCCTTATGGGACGGTGCGTCCCATAGGGCGAAAAATACGGTAAATTACACCTATTTCTTTACCATTCTTAGCACCAGTTAATGGTGTTCTATCAATTCTACCTACTCTCTTAAAGTACATCAAATCAAATTTCCTCATCAGAAGGTTTTGTGATGGCTGCTCATTGCCCAGTCACCAGTGACATGATATGAAAGTTCCCCCCTCCAAGTCCTCTGTTACTTGGGTGATCTAACCAGCACACTAGGAACCAGGTGGGTAGAACATAACTAGTGATGAAAGACTACAGTCTCAATATTATAACTGAAACATATCAATCAGTTAATTGATCATCAATACTTCAGTACCATCATAAGCTTTGAAGAGCAATATCATCATTAGCTTTGAAGAAAACCATAGCCTTATACTACTTGGAAAATAACATGGATTAAGAGATGCATAAGATTAGCATTATAATTGCATTGACAAAGCAATCAATTAGATTCAATTGAATGAGCATCATAGGCTTGCTATTTCCTTTCTAACAAAAAAATTAATAAAAATGGTCTCCTATCATCTTCCAGCCCACCTAGCTGTTGGACAGAATTGATATATTGTGTAGCATACTCAGGTATAAAGTTCATAATTATAGCCTGTGCTGTAATATGAGAACAGGGTCTCATCATCTTCAGCTGGGGGGAAAATATACAAAGAAGAGTTGCTTAGAAGGAATAGAACAAGAAATGAAGCTCTGAACACATTTGATACTGATCAGAGTTTTCTTCTTTTGTGTCAATTTCATTTCAAAACCAACATACCGCGTACCTTGCTTCTCAAACGCCTTGGTACTCGTATGTTTTGGCTTCTGAACACCGAAAACCTGGAAGCAAGTGTTCCGGTTTTCGAACGTTTTTCGGAAGCCAAACATCTGCTTAAGTTCAGGAAGCTCCTGCAGCCAACTGGAAGCCGCGCTTTGGTTGTTGAATGGTTTCGGGAGTCGAATGGGCTTCTGGAACAGATTACGTTCAAGAACCAAGGTACAACTGTAGATTAGGAGTTGGGCGTTCATAATCTAACTAGTGGAATTTGTAATTGGCACCCCTGTTTTTATGACATTTCTTTATTAAGGCAGTAGTGGACTTTGAAGTTTTCAGTTTCAGCAGTGCCCTGTGTGATGGACAACCCCCCCCCCCACCTTTTACCTTCCATTGTTCATCATTCTTGCAGCACCCGCTGTGGTGCCTTCTCAGCTTGGCACCAGTGTGGGTGAACCAGTTGCACTCCCCTAAATCTGTCTCTGATTAAGCTCACAGTCACTTTTATTCATTCCATCATGGAAATTTTACAGATCAACACTTGCTCAGATGCTGTTGCCATTCTCTTTAGCATCTTGTCAGGTATGATGTTTCCTTGAAACTTATTGTCAAGTTCTTATCTTTGAAGATGCCAAAGTTTCACATTGCTGCCTCTGTGACTCAGAAAAAGACTTGTACTTTTCCATTATTGTCAGCCTTTTTGGTCTGCCATGGCTGCTCTGGTGTTCAATGAAGTTTACGGTTCCAGGGCCCTAATTCTCCTCCCCCACTATAAAATCTAATTTTATCCCTCACAAGGTTTAGGAACAAACTGATGTGTATATCAACACAGCCACACAGAATGTGAAACTGCACATAAGTAAGTCTTAACCTCACCTATATGTTATTTATTATTCCCTAGCCCTGTGTGCCTCACAGGTGAAAGTGTGAATTTGAGGGCCACTGAGCATTAGATTCTTTCAGTATATCATGCTTACAGAAACACCTGTGCTTCAGCACTTTAACCTAACCAACTGTGAAACAGTGACAGTGTTCAACAGACCTAAAAATTTCTCATTTCGTACCTACAGCATGATGGTCTAATGACTTAATATTAGGCTGCACAGTGTGAAATATATCTGGAAAGTGGTCCAGGACTTATTGAATCTCCACTTTCATATTGCCTACAAGCAACAGCTGGCACTGAATTTGCCTTGGGCCTTACCTTTACCTAACACAATCAAATTCCTTTTAAATTCTGTCAGTGAGTAAATAAATATTTATTTCCATACCATACATACAGGGCTTTTTTGTGACAGTATTCACTGGTATGAAGTACCATCACCTTTTTCTTATCTACCATGGCAGCCATTTTGTGCTGGCACCAATGGCAGTTTTATCAATATGAGTACCATAGAGTTGCCATACATCCAGAAATTCCCGGACATAACTGGAATGCAGCAGTTGGAAGCAGTGTCCAGGTGGAAATTGCTGAAACTTCAAGAACAGCCTTACAAAAGGTGTCATGGACTTTGAAGATGCTTGAACTCAGGACGAAAGGGGAAAATAATAATTTTTAATAGTATTTTTATTATTTATTCCCCTTCCATCTGGCTGGGCTTCCCCAGCCACTCTAAGTGTTAAGAGGAAGGCACATTTGGCAGGCACTCACTATGATCAACTCCGGCCTGGAAAACTATGTCCCCTCTGTGGAAGGATGTGTGGATCCAGAATTGGCCTCCACAGTCACTTATGGACTCACTGTTAAGACCGTGTTCATGGAAGACAATCTTATTATAGTTTATATATATATATATATATATATATATATGCAGGTTTTGGTGTCCTCGGGTGTCTTCCCGTGTAAAAGTTGGGGTGTCTAGGCGACGTTTCGACGAGGTCTCACTCGTCATCTTCAGGCTGGTGCTTTCGGCTTCTTGTTACTGGAACAGAGCAGGATCTCCGTGTTTGAGTTCCTATAAATACTGTTGAGGAGGTGTGGTGTATAGCCTCCAATGTTCTGGGCAGAGAGGAGGTTCCCAGGCTAGTGTGCCTTTTCTTCACCTAATGACCCACCTAAGTGGGATTCAGGAAATCACTCAAGAAATCACTCAAGATATCCCTCAAGTAATTAAGGAACAAAAGAAGAAAAGGCACACTAGCCTGGGAACCTCCTCTCTGCCCAGAACATTGGAGGCTATACACCACACCTCCTCAACAGTATTTATAGGAACTCAAACACTGAGATCCTGCTCTGTTCCAGTAACAAGAAGCCGAAAGCACCAGCCTGAAGATGACGAGTGAGACCTCGTCGAAACGTCGCCTAGACACCCCAACTTTTACACGGGAAGACACCCGAGGACACCAAAACCTGCATTCCTGTACCCGTGAAAATCTACGAAAGCAAATATATATATATATATATATATATATAGTTGCAGGTTTTGGTGTCCTCGGGTGTCTTCCCGTGTAAAAGTTGGGGTGTCTAGGCGACGTTTCGACGAGGTCTCACTCGTCATCTTCAGGCTGGTGCTTTCGGCTTCTTGTTACTGGAACAGAGCAGGATCTCAGTGTTTGAGTTCCTATAAATACTGTTGAGGAGGTGTGGTGTATAGCCTCCAATGTTCTGGGCAGAGAGGAGGTTCCCAGGCTAGTGTGCCTTTTCTTCTTTTGTTCCTTAATTACTTGAGGGATATCTTGAGTGATTTCTTGAGTGATTTCCTGAATCACACTTAGGTGGGTCATTAGGTGTGGATTAGTTGCTAAAGCCTTCGTGTCTTGAACTCTTGAACTTTGTGAAGAGTTTTTCTGAGAAGATGGCTGTACTGCACTTGGTTGTGCTCTGGCTTGGCTTCGTGTATAGGGGCGAGCTGTGGTTTTGTGGCCTGTGCCAGCCAGATCTGTGTAGGGATTGCAGGGGGGTGCAGCATCCGGAGGTGCCACCCTGGTTTGGCTACTGGATGGTGTCTGTAATTTGTCTGTGGAGAGGGTCTGGGTTTGGGTCTGGTGTGGTTGATTGGTGATGGCGTTCTGTGTGCCTCTGGATCTGGTGTCAGATTTTGTGGGGAGGGCTAATTTCCAGATGTCTGGCAAGCGGGATGTGTCGTCACGCTTGTTCATGTTGTGAGGGTGTTTCTCTATCTCGATGGCTTCCATGATTATTCTCTTGTGGTGATGTTCCATGTTAAAGAGCAATTTGGAATCTGCAAAATTAATTTCGTGTCCTGTTTCTTTCATGTGTTGGAAAAGGGAGGAAGTTTTTTCTTCTTTTTTGACGGCATTCTTGTGTTCTGCGATCCGTGCATTTATTCGTCTGTTTGTTTGTCCAATGTACGTGGCTGGGCAGACTTTGCAGGGTATTTCATAGACCCCTTGGTTTTCCAACTGAATTTTATCCTTGGGGTTTCTGAGGATATTGGCTATTTTTTGGTTGGTGCAAAAGGCTGTTTTGATATTGTGTTTATGGAGGATTTTGCTAATTTTATCTGTAGTGCCCTTGATATAAGGAAGGAGGGCTATGCCATTGTTTTCTTCTGTGTCTTGGTTTTTGGGGGGTGTTTCTTTTTGGATTAGCTTCGTAACCCTGTTTTGCTGGTATCCATTGGCAATTAACACATTTGAGAGATTCTGTAACTCAGTTGTCAAGTGGTCTTCGTCAGCCAGGCGTTTGGTTCTGGAGATGAGAGTCTTGGCTACGGAGTTTATTTGTGCAGGGTGGTGGTGTGATTGTGCATGTAAGTAGCGGTTGGTGTGTGTTTTTTTCCGGTAGATAGTGTGTCCTAGGGAGCCATCAGGTTTTTTGTAGATTAGGACGTCAAGGAAGGGAAGTTGGTTGTTGGCTTCTATTTCCATAGTGAATTGTATTTTGGGGTGTAGGTTGTAAACAAATACAATCCCCCCGAATACATCTTGGACCTGACCAACCACTGCCTAACCAACACGTACTTCATCCACAATGGACAAAGATACAAACAGATAGAAGGAGCACCTATGGGATCACCCCTCTCACCGGTCATCGCTAACCTGTACATGGAACACTTTGAAACCAATGCTTTAGACAAGTCAGAACACAAACCCAAACTTTGGCTCAGATATGTTGACGACACCTTTGTAATTTGGCCACACGGGAAGGAAAAACTGGATAGCTTCCTCACACATCTCAACAGCCTACACCCCAAAATACAATTCACTATGGAAATAGAAGCCAACAACCAACTTCCCTTCCTTGACGTCCTAATCTACAAAAAACCTGATGGCTCCCTAGGACACACTATCTACCGGAAAAAAACACACACCAACCGCTACTTACATGCACAATCACACCACCACCCTGCACAAATAAACTCCGTAGCCAAGACTCTCATCTCCAGAACCAAACGCCTGGCTGACGAAGACCACTTGACAACTGAGTTACAGAATCTCTCAAATGTGTTAATTGCCAATGGATACCAGCAAAACAGGGTTACGAAGCTAATCCAAAAAGAAACACCCCCCAAAAACCAAGACACAGAAGAAAACAATGGCATAGCCCTCCTTCCTTATATCAAGGGCACTACAGATAAAATTAGCAAAATCCTCCATAAACACAATATCAAAACAGCCTTTTGCACCAACCAAAAAATAGCCAATATCCTCAGAAACCCCAAGGATAAAATTCAGTTGGAAAACCAAGGGGTCTATGAAATACCCTGCAAAGTCTGCCCAGCCACGTACATTGGACAAACAAACAGACGAATAAATGCACGGATCGCAGAACACAAGAATGCCGTCAAAAAAGAAGAAAAAACTTCCTCTCTTTTCCAACACATGAAAGAAACAGGACACGAAATTAATTTTGCAGATTCCAAATTGCTCTTTAACATGGAACATCACCACAAGAGAATAATCATGGAAGCCATCGAGATAGAGAAACACCCTCACAACATGAACAAGCGTGACGACACATCCCGCTTGCCAGACATCTGGAAATTAGCCCTCCCCACAAAATCTGACACCAGATCCAGAGGCACACAGAACGCCATCACCAATCAACCACACCAGACCCAAACCCAGACCCTCTCCACAGACAAATTACAGACACCATCCAGTAGCCAAACCAGGGTGGCACCTCCGGATGCTGCACCCCCCTGCAATCCCTACACAGATCTGGCTGGCACAGGCCACAAAACCACAGCTCGCCCCTATACACGAAGCCAAGCCAGAGCACAACCAAGTGCAGTACAGCCATCTTCTCAGAAAAACTCTTCACAAAGTTCAAGAGTTCAAGACACGAAGGCTTTAGCAACTAATCCACACCTAATGACCCACCTAAGTGTGATTCAGGAAATCACTCAAGAAATCACTCAAGATATCCCTCAAGTAATTAAGGAACAAAAGAAGAAAAGGCACACTAGCCTGGGAACCTCCTCTCTGCCCAGAACATTGGAGGCTATACACCACACCTCCTCAACAGTATTTATAGGAACTCAAACACTGAGATCCTGCTCTGTTCCAGTAACAAGAAGCCGAAAGCACCAGCCTGAAGATGACGAGTGAGACCTCGTCGAAACGTCGCCTAGACACCCCAACTTTTACACGGGAAGACACCCGAGGACACCAAAACCTGCATTCCTGTACCCGTGAAAATCTACGAAAGCATATATATAGTTATATATATAATAAAGTTCAAGATTAATTAAATAGTGAAACAGCAAAGTGGGGAAATTCTTACGTGTTTAATAATGAAGCACATTTTATAGCTGGTGCCACATTCCAAAGTGAGGACCCACCACAAAAAAGGCTCTCTCCTTTGTGGAATTATATGGCCCTCTGCTAAGTACGGGTGTGGAGATGAAGTTTTACACGGTCTAGAAGAAATGTACCTTTGAGGTACATTTTGCAAAGCACTGGAGTGCTACTCCAGAGTTACAAAACTAGAATGTAGATCTCAATCCTCTCAAAATGGGCCGTATAATATTGTTTTGTTGTGTCTGAAGGCTAAAATGAAATAGTTTCATCCACAGTTCAGCTAAGTAGCATTTCCTTCCCACCCAGGAATAGATATTTCCCTTTGAACAAGAGCTTCCAGCAGCCTTGAGATTCCCCGTGAAATAAGTTTTGTATTTTTCCTTTTGTATGTATAGTAGAGTTCAACTGCATGACTATGCTTGTGTCACAACCTAAGCCTCCTACAAGCATTCTAAACTGCTGTAGCACTTTGAAGCTTGGGAGAGTGCTAAGGCGAGGTTCTCTCCCCCACTCCTTTTAAGCAAAGTACAGCTTCTCTGAGGTTGGGAGTGGGGGGAATAGACAAAAGAGAAAGGGGAACAATGTAGAGATGAGTGCAACTCAGCAACTGATATAAAAGGAACAGTAAAACATTCAGACAGCTTGGGAGGGAACCCTCCAGACATGGAGAGAATGAGAATAAAGTTAAACCAAGACTTTTCCCATTTCTTTTTGAACAACCACCCATGGGGAATGCTTTGACGCAGATATACTGTCTAGATAGCTAAAGTCTCTTCTTTCTTCTAGACCGTGTAAAAATAGAAGGTTGTTCTCTAACACTATTCTCTCACTGTGTTTTTTGAGAAGAAGAAGAAGAGTTTGGATTTGATAACCCGCTTTATCACTACCCGAAGGAGTCTCAAAGCGGCTAACATTCTCCTTTCCCTTCCTCCCCACAACAAACACTCTGTGAGGTGAGTGGGGCTGAGAGACCTCAGAGAAGTGTGACTGGCCCAAGGTCACCCAGCAGCTGCATGTGGAGGAGCGGAGACGTGAACCTGGTTCCCCAGATTACGAGTCCACTGCTCTTAACCACTACACCACACTGGCTCTCAGTGGGGGGGTGTGCCTCAATTTCTATAGGCAAAATGATAATCTCCCGTAAACGTCTCGTAGATATCTCTTGGAAGGGACCCTGGGGGTAATCTAGTCCAACCCCCTGCAATGTAGGAATATCCCTTACACTGATTGAACCTGCAACCTTGGCGTTGTCAACACCACGTTCTAACCAATTGAGCTAGTTGCCCTAGGGGATTTATATTAGAACATTTTTCTATTTCTTTCATATAATTTTCCATTGTTCTATTGTCTCCCATTTAACACTGGCCACATTCACACTATGACATTGTTGTGAGTTTGGCGGGGTGGCGGCGGTTATGCCTTATGCCGTCCCTTCTAATTCCTGGATCCAACAGGGATTCAATTTCTGGAATATCCAGGCAAGTTTCTTGGTAATAGCCCCCTAATGTGAGTCATTAAAGTAACAAAGAAAGAAAACGGGCGCTGCCTCTCCCTCAATTGCCTGTTAGTTAGAAAGACAAAGGACAAAGTGTCACTTTTGTAAGCTAGAAGCAGGAGGAAGCGGGCTGGGAAGCCAGAGCAACAAAGCCATGCTTGGCCTCTGTCTGAATCCAAGAAACAATACCCTCTTGGGGTGTTAATGTTGTGAGCCCCTCTGTTGTAGGCTCAGGTTGTATATATGTGTAAATAAACCATATATCATAAAGACAGCGCAGTCTCCGCTGTCCCTCATTCCAAGGAAACCAAATCCTGGAACCCCTAGAATCTTTCACTGCTCAGGGATTGGAATGTCATGGCTTTCACCCAATAATTCTGCAAGCCAAAGCAAATCAGGAGTGCTGAGAGTTGTTAGGAGGCCCCTATTTTTCTCTCAGAGCCATAATTCATATCGTTTCCTAGGAAGAGGGATTGCTTGTTAAACCACTCTGTAGCTGTCAACTTTTCCCTTTCAAAGGCGACTCTGGGGTTGGGGCGCTCATCTCACTTTCAGGCCAAGGGAGCCGGCGTTTGTCCACAGACAGCTTTCTGGGTCATGTGGCCAGCATGACTAAAACGCTTTTGGTGCAACGGGACACTGTGACGGAAATCAGAGCTCATGGAAATGTCATTTACCTTCCCGCCGCAGCAGTACCTATTTATCTACAGTGGTGCCTCGCAAGACGAAAAGAATCCGTTCCGCGAGTCTTTTCGTCTTGCGGTTTTTTCGTCTTGCGAAGCAAGCCCATTGACGGATTAGCGCTATTAGCGCTATTGGCACTTTAAGGGCTAAAAACGGCTTTTTAAGGCTTGGGGGATTAGCTTTTAGCAGCTTAGCGATTCAGAAAAAGGGGTTTTGGAGCAAAAAAAACCCTTAAAATTTTTCGTCAATTTTCGTCTTGCGAAGCAAGCCCATAGGGAAATTCGTCTTGTGAAGCGCCTCTGCAGATGGAAAACCCTTTCGTCTTGCGGGTTTTCCGTCTTGCGAGGCATTCGTCTTGCAGGGCACCACTGTACTTGCACTGGCGTGCTTTCGAACTGCTAGGTTGGCAGGAGCTGGGACAGAGCAACAGGAGCTCACCCCACTGTGGGGATTTGAACCGCCAACCTTCTGACTGGCAAGCCCAAATGGCTCAGTGGTTTAGACCACAGTGCCACCCGCGTCCCACTTTATAAAAAGAACCTCACGCTAAGAAATATAATTTAATTCCAATTTTTGATAGGAGAAAATACAAAGAATGCAAATGCTTCTCACTGGTATTGTGATACCTCTGCGGCTAGAGACCTGGTATGATCTAATGGTATGACTTTGTTTCAGCTTTGCAGTGTGAGTGGAATATGGAATTTTCTGCTTCTTATTTTGCAGCCGCATGCTTTTGCTCACAGGTTTGTGCTCTCAGAATTTAATCTATCTGGTGCTCTCCTTGGCATTCAGTGTAGTGTACAATATCCTTAACATACTTGGATGCTGACAGTAATAGGATATTAGGATTAATTCTAACCGATTCTGGTATGACTCCTGAATATGTACCCAAGTGTATAGCTTTAGGAAAAAGCAGCAAATCATATTTTATATGCTCTTACTGATCCTGCCATGGTCATACAGCCCTGTATACTGCAAGAGCAAATTTGGCTCCTGCATTGTATGTCACGAGCCTTGACAACAATGGATGGAAACAGAAAATCAAATTTAAAACCAATTTCCCCATTAAAATGGAAACAACAATTTAAAAGTAAAACATTGGTTAGCATCCTTGCAGGCAGTTGCTGCCTTATTATGACTGACATTTGAATATAACACTGGTCAATCACATTGTTTCATATGAGTTACTAGAGAGAAAAAATGCCGAACAAAAAGTTTCCGGCCCAGGTACACAAAAATAACAAAACTAAACAGAATATATTGCATCCTGCTTTTCAAAAAGTCGCATTAGACCATGTGTAACAGATGGGCTGAAGTAGGCTAAGTACCCGAGAAAGCTGGCTACGGTGTACTGCTGCACACTATCACAATACTATGAATATACTGAGAGGACTTATATTGCAACAGATCATTGATCCATCTAACCAGGGTGGTATATTCTGACAGTCAGTGGCTATCCAGATTCTCAGACAGTCCTGCTACTTGTGAGCTTTCTAGCAGGAGATTCCAGGGACTGAATTAATTAATAAGATTTCTTGCCCACCATTCCCCATAAGGTCCTAGAGCAGGTTATAACAATATGATAACAATATATATAACAATATGAAAACAGATACAACTGTTACAGTTTTAAAACAGGTAAAACCATTCTAACTAGAACAGATCATGACCGATAAAAAGAGGATTGATTTACGCTTGGATCATCTAAACATATTTCCTAGTACTGAACAATGGAATAAATGCATTTTGAAAACTGCATTCCTAATAGGAATTAGTATCAAAGCAAAGTCTAGAATGGCCCTTTCCCAACTTTTCATGGGTTTCAGGTCCAGTAGCATTATGGGGGATGTAAAATTGAAATGTGGATTATCCAGGTTTTCCTTTTGCCAATTTCCAGCGTCTCACCTAGCCATCCCTGCTGTGATTCCCCATCCCTAGAATGTCCCCTTTCAGCCACCCACCCGCTAAACACACTTCTCATAATTGCAGAAGCCTTTGGGAGAATTACATCACCCATGAACCACTGGGCTCCGTTGCCCAATATTCTCCTGAGCCAGAACATCAGAGCGGCCGGGTGTGTGTGTGTGTGTCATTTTTCTGCTACTTGCACAATCACACATACCAGTTTTAAAATGAGGTGACTCCCCCCCCCCATTGTACCATTTTGTGAAACAATAACCATGCAGTGAGGCTCATGAGAAATAATCTTTCGTGCCAGTGGTTCATTATACAACGCCACTGCTGTTCTCAGGAAGGAGATTTTGCCAGATTTTCTTCACTTCTTTAAATACATGTGAATTGTTCAGATGAAACTTTCACTAGCCCCCTTCAGGAATATGTACTTTTTGCTTTGATTTAATTTTAGGATCTCAGAATCCTATTACCCGTGCATTAAATTTCAAATTGCGTTACTATAAACTAATAAATGCTCAATAAGCATGTGTGATGGTCGGCCTTCACCAATTTATTTAAGGAGCAACATTTTGTCAATATCATATGCTCCTGTGTTCATGTTTAGTCTGTTAAATGTCTCAGTGAAGAAAATGAAAGGTCCATAATTCACTTAAAGTGAATTGCTCAGCCTTTAGCATCTAACATATACCAGTTTATATTGCCAAAATGGATATACTGCCAGCAAGAATGTAATGAATTGCCTGTCTCCTCAGATAGCCTTCTCCAGCCTGGGTGCCCTCCTCATGATAATTTCTGCATTTACAATTGCTGATATAGCACATTTGTAGGTCATACATAATCTGCTGATCTGTTGTTATCCAATCTTCACATGATCAATATGCAAGGTTTGCACATACATATACAAGATGGATAAAAAAAATCTGGGGATTTCTGATGTGACTCTTTTCTAGATTTTCATCTGTATGTCAAAACCAAGAAGTTCAGAAATGCTCAGAACAAACTCTTATAAACTGCTTTGTACTTAGAAGTAAAGGTAAAGGTACCCCTGCCCGTACGGGCCAGTCTTGACAGACTCTAGGGTTGTGCGCCCATCTCACTTAAGAGGCCGGGGGCCAGCGCTGTCCGAAGACACTTCCGGGTCACGTGGCCAGCGTGACATCGCTGCTCTGGCGAGCCAGAGCCGCACACGGAAACGCCGTTTACCTTCCCGCTAGTAAGCGGTCCCTATTTATCTACTTGCACCCAAGAGTGCTTTCGAACTGCTAGGTTGGCAGGCGCTGGGACCGAACAACGGGAGCGCACCCCGCCGCGGGGATTCGAACCGCCAACCTTTCGATCGGCAAGCCCTAGGCGCTGAGGCTTTAACCCACAGCGCCACCCGTGTCCCGTGTGTACTTAGAAGAGGTACAGCCAATTCAGCCAATTCCAGAAGTTGTTGTCTTCCATCAGCTGCAGCCAGCAAGGTCAATGATCAGGGATAATGGGTATTATCCCAGTCCAATGGCACTTCCTCATCCCCCTTTTCAGTATCCTGCCTTTGCACCCATTGAACAGTATAGGTCTTGTCAGTTGCCATATGGGTAGGGTTGCCATACATCCAGGAATTCCCAGATATGTCCTCTTTTTGGGGGTTCAGCGTGCTAATTTGGGGGGAAAATTTACATTTTAAAGCAACTGTCCTGGATTTTGGGTTTTAATGTGTGTGTGTGGCCGCACGTGAATGAGCGCATGCAGCTCTGGTTCAGGCTCTGACACTGGCTCTGACTCTGGTGTGAGTGGCTCAGGCTTGGCAGCAGTGGATGGGCAGCAACTTTTTGTGTCTGAATTTTTACCTCTTGAAATATGGCAACCCTACATATGGGCCGAGTAGGATTTTTTTGGTTGCTCCCTGACTGGCCTTTTCAGGCATCCATTTTTTTCCACCTACTTTTCACTGCCCTTGGTTCAATTGGCTTCTGATGGGTGGGTTTGATCCAGCTGTTACCTGTTATAAAGGTAAAGGGACCCCTGACCATTAGGTCCAGTCGTGACCAACTCTGAGGTTGCGGCACTCATCTCGCTTTATTGACCGAGGGAGCCGGCGTACAGCTTCCGGGTCATGTGGCCAGCATGACTAAGCCGCTTTTGGCGAACCAGAGCAGCGCTCGGAAATGCCGTTTACCTTCCCGCCAGAGCGGTACCTATTTATCTACTTGCACTTTGATGTGCTTTCGAACTGCTAGGTTCGCAGGAGCTGGGACTGAGCAAAGGGAGCTCACCCGGTCGTGGGGATTTGAACCGCTGACCTTCTGATCGGCAAGTCCTAGGCTCTGTGGTTTAACCCACAGCGCCACCTGCGTCCCTTGTTGCCTGTTATACAGCAATGTAATTTGAATTTAGTGTGGTGAATGAAGAGCACATCACGACTGCCTCCTGTCTGGTGTGGGGCTGCAGTTTAGTTTTGAGCACTCGCAATCTGAGGAATGCTGAGTAGCAGGGGGGCCTACCATAGGTCAAGGGGAAGATGTTATTTGCCTGAGTGGGTAGTGGATTTCCTCTGGGGTGGTTTGACTCCCAGAGGCAGGCAAGAGATTTGTTTGGTTTGAATATTGTAAGTTCAACATTGTTATTTTGATGGACATAGCCTTTGACCAAATGGTTATGTACCAAGTCTCCATTCCACGTGTTGCACCATATAGTGTTACTCCATACCTGGAATGGAAACTTGACACTTAAGCATTTGATTAATTCAAATTATATAATATATAAAATATTTAAATAAGTACAAAATCCAGTTGGCTAGATACACTCCAATTCACATATTAGTCCAGGCAATGTGGATTTTTCCAGGCATATCGGAATTTGCAAAGACCAGATTCCTCAAGCATCCCTAATAGAACAGCACTGAGGTCACTGCACACTCTCGTGATGCTGGAGGCTGAATGATCAGGGTATTAAAAAGAAGTCTTTCCACACTGAAAAAAAGAGAACCCAAATCTCAGCTATAAAAACTGTCAATTAAGTAAGATTGCATTGAAATTAAAAGAACTTACGGCATCCTGACTATTTATGACATCCACAATAATAGTTAATGAACACATTATGATAAGTGTTATTAAAATTAATTCATAATGTATCACTAATGATTAAAACCTAAAATTGATGTCTCCATAATGGTAAATGACTAATTCAGGCAGAATTGTCATAACAGTAGGTATCGGTGGTTTGTGACAAAATATAAGTACAGACTTGAGAAATGGTTTTAATTTGCTAGACTAGGAAATATTATTGTTGTATAATAAATCTGCTAACAGTTATAACCTGTGGCAGTTCACTCTGCTTTAAAGATTAAATGGTTCATCATCATGGAAATTATAGGGTACACAGGGAGCAGGGAAAAGTGCCTCTGACTGGGGCAACTATCTCTGGGCCTGAGATAGCTTATCTCCCTCTCTAGCTCACATTTTTATCTTCCTCTTTTTCAACATGGAGGACCATTGCCAGTTAATTGTGAAGCCCTTACTCCTAAGTGATTCTGCAACTGTGGCACACATCTCCTATTTTGTCAGGCTTTTAGAGGTATTCAGACAGTGAAGGTATAACATAGCACGTTGTGCCAACTTGGATAACATATTGGAGAGGCCCGGGTAAGCCCTGTGGCGATCACACAGGTCCCTGGACGTTTCGTCGTCTATTGATCCCTGTGCCACCACTTTATTTCTCGCTGCCACCACACAGGCCCTACCTGGTACAATACTGAGTTCAGTCAGGGTTAAATTGGAACATAAACTTCTGTTTATTTACTGCAGTTTAACAAGCGTGTGATTTCATAAATGGTATCGGTCAATTACAATCATGGGGTGCCTATCCAGACCTATAACTTCCGTTACCTGCTCTCACTCACTAAACCACCTCTCAGATATTTATTTGTCTTCCTAGCCCCTAACTGTTCCTGACTCAGCTTATTTCGCTACACTAACTCAACCTACTCACAGACTCTATATCAATTCACTCCCACTCCAACCAACCACCCAACTAACTTCCCCCCTTCGCCCCTCCCAGAGCTGGTTTTATAGTCCCTCTGACTCCACCCCCTGGGTTCTGATTGGGTAACCTGTTTAACTATTTCACCTCCAGCACTCTCATATGTTAACATCACAAGCCCGGCTCCACATAATCCATGACATGACAGAGCACACGCACACCACTTGAATGGCAATGGCGATCAACTTTGCGGGAGCCCGGCCCCCTGAAATATTTCTTTGGGGAGGGACCAAAGGGACCTCAGCTCCTAGGAGTTGACTCCTATACAACATACCTTTATTATCCTGGGGAGATGCTTCTGTCTGGATGCCCAGGCAGGGGTGAGGGGCCACAGCACTCCTCAGGTGCAATGCAGTTGGGGAGCTACCCCTTGATCTAGGTCAGGGACTCCCACATTTCCAGTTGACCCCAAAGCATAAGTTCTTCCAGCAGGCATGCTGGAAGGGTTGGGGGTCTACTCAATGCCTATGCCAAACCTCTTGCATCTGCAGACCCTCCAAGTGTCCCTATTTTCCAGGGATGTCCCTGATTTAGAGAAGCTGTCCCGATTTCTGATCTGATCCCAGAATGTTCCACTTTTCCTTAGAATGTCCCTATTTTCACTGGTGAAATGTTGGAGGGGATGGAGTTATCTGACCCCCAAGCTATCTGAAGGCAATCCTATATAGGGAAGTTTTTTTAAAATGTTTAGTGTTTTATTATGTTTTTATATATGTTGGAAGCTGCCCAGAGTGGCTGGGGCAACCCAGTAAGATGTGTGGGGTATAAATAGTAAAATTATTGTTATGGAACGGGACATCCCTACTTTCATTGGAGAAATGTTGGAGGGTATGCATCTGTAGTCAATAAGCTGTGGCTTGATTTCACCCAAATGATAGATGTCATGCTTCTTATTCTTGGTATTGGAAGGTCTAAAGGGTAAGGGGGATGCTTTTCTGCACAATGGTGAACTCTTTTAAACTCACGTTGAAGAAGGGGAAAGTAAGATATTACAGGAGCAAAAGCAATCAATATCAAGCTGCTAAAAACCAGGAAGTCTCCAAGACTGGGCTGCAAGATTTCTGGCTGCCAAAGACTTTGCTTGGCCAGGAGACGTTTTTCTCCTGAACGTGCAAAACATGTGTCAATATGGAAATCTCACATTTCCCCCCTCCAGCTTGCATTTTAATCCAAGCCAGGAAATTGGGGGTAAACAAAATTAAGCCCTCCTTTGAAAGAGGTTTTGAGAGAGTTCATATTGGGAACTCTCACTCCCAATATAATACTGTCATCAAGAGGGCACTGAGGCTTGAAGGCCTTTCAAAGTTTGCATCCTTAGCACAGACCCTGAAATGGGACCAACTCCCCTCCCCAATTTCCGCCTTCCGAATCTAGTGGATAGATCTGCACCCTATCCAAATCTGCCTCATAGCAGCAGAAAACACTGTGGGGAGACTGGAAGATTTCTTAAACTAACAAAGAAGTTAAGATGCAAATGAAGTATTTATGCTGCGTTCACATTTTTCTGATTACTTTCTCCAATGATTTTATGTTCTCTCAGCAAATGGAATAAAAATCACCTTGTCTGCCTCCTTACCTGCTCTTCCCATCATCTCTGGTGCCAAATGAGATGTTATTAATTTTAGCATCAGTACATAAAATGGTAAGTCAATCTGTGGTTCATTTGGAATTCTGATGTCCATGGCAGTCCAGGTCTCTCACATGGTACTCTGTAATGTGAGATGCAGCTCAATACAGGTGTGCAATGTGTGTGTGTGTGTGTGTGTGTGAGAGAGAGAGAGAGAGAGAGAGAGAGAGAGAGAGATCCCTACTTCTTTTCAGAAGCAGATAATTATTCACAAATAGTGAGTATGCAGATTGGAAAAATCAGATTGTAACTGGGACAGTGAGTTTGCATAGATTTCCTTAACTAGATATGCCCAGTTTAATTTTTATTGAGTTCTTTTAAAAAGAGGAGCAGACAGATCTCCAGATGTTTCAATATATCAGTTAAGTCATATTTATAAAATCTTTTTCTTGTTTCTAGTCCCTCATCTACTAAATGGGCATTTCTGTACACACAAACACACACACCTCTCACACAGAAATGCTGTTGAAAGAGTATAGATTATTTTAATGCAACTTTCCTTTACGGTTTAAAAAATATTTATTTCTTAGTCTTTGTACTGTGATCTGTAAAAAAAGAGAGGAAAAAACCAATAGTAAATTAACATTTTTCTATTACACAGATTTTAATAATATTACTGTAAAAAAATTGAAATTTCCCTCTCATATCTGAAAGAAACTCTTCAACAATGTATTGGTAAAGAATGTGTAAATTGCTAGTGACCTTCATTTTTTTTTAAAAAAAACTTTTATTTTGCTTTAAACAGGTACATATAAATATAGACAACCAAAATTACAAAGGAAAATTCCTTAATAGTAATGAAAAAACTACTACAAAAAACTACAAAAAATATCGAAGTACATGACACAGAACATAAGCAACTATGGGAAAGATAAAAGAAAAGAAAAAAGAAAATTAGAAAAAGAAAAAGAAAAAGAAAAAGGAAGATGAGCCAAAGCAAGAAAGCTCATCTATTGTACACTTCCGTAAAGCTCACAACAGATCATTATTCTTATCAATTAACTCTATCTGCATTCCAAAGGAATCCCTCATCTTGGTATCAGGGAACATTTCTCTATGCGGTATTCTAAACATAGACAGATCTTTCTTGTTGAGCCCTTGTCCCCTAAATAATTATTTAAACATTCCCATTCTTCTTTCACCAATTTTTTAGGTTTATCTCTTATTGCATCTGTCAGCTTTGCGAGCTCCAAGTACTCGCACAATTTGACTACCCATTCCTCTTTAGTGGGTGTATTTTTATCTTTCCAGTGTTTTGCCACTATAACCCTTGCTGCTGACGTTGCATACATAAATAGCCTAATTTTGTTTTGGGGAATATTATCTGAAACCGTTCCTAGTAAAAATTCTTCCGGTTTCTTGCTAAATGTAGTTTTTATCAATCTCTTTATCTCTTCATAAATCATGTTCCAAAATCTTTGTATCTCTAGACAGGACCACCACATATGGTAGTATGTTCCTATCTGATCCTTACATCGCCAGCACTTGTTATTGTTTGATTTATTTATTTTTGCAAGTTTTACAGGGGTCAGGTACCACCTATAGTACATTTTCATAAGATTTTCCCTTATAAGGAAACAAGCCGCGAATTTTGTATTTTTAGTCCATAATTCATTCCAAATATTGGGTTTGATCGTATGTCCCAGGTCCCTCTTCCATTTTACTGTAATTTCTTTGATATCTTCCTCCTTTCTTTGCCAATTCAAAAGTAGTTTGTACATTTTTGAAAGTGTCTTTTGATTATTATATAAAATATCCTTCTCCAGAAAGGATATTTTTTTGTCAAATCCTTTGCTTCTTTTATCCTTTTCAAGGGCGGCTTTTAGTTGATAATACTCCAGCCAGGTTATTCCCTTCTGTTTCAATTCGCTTAGGTCCTTTATTTTCGGATCACTACTTGTTTCCTCTACTAAATCCTTATATGTTAGCCAATCACTGTTCATATTTATCCTGTGAACCGACATAGATTCCATTGGTGACAGCCACCATGGTGTTTTGGTTACTACTGATTTTTTACTCCTCTCCCATACTTCATATAATGCCCTTCTCACAATATGATTTTAAAATCATAAATCATACTACCTCAAAGTACGGTTTAAGGTCAGGGACGGCGAAGCCTCCTTTTTCCTTCAACTCTGTTAGTAGCTTAAATTTTATGTGTGGTTTTTCCCCTTGCCAAATAAACTTGGCAAGGTCTTTCTGCCATTCCTTAAAACACTTTACACCTCTAATTATAGGTATTGTTTGGAACATAAAAATCATCTTTGGTGACCTTCATTTTTTAAAGTTATCACTATGCATAGTGAGAAATGTTGAATCCTTTTTTAAAATGAAGATCACTAGTTTTTCTGGTAGCTCAGTGAGGAACAAGGTGTGTTTTGTCCATGTGTGGGGTTGCAATGTGGTGTATGAAATTGCAACGTGGCATGGGATGGGTCCGCAGCAATTCCTTGTGTTGCCAAAGGTTGGTGATCCCTCACTAAACTGCCACTAATTTTCTCTGTCTACTCCCTAATTCCTGCCCTGCCTTCTGCACACTCCTAGCTAAGAAACTGTGAACCAGTCACAGAAAATCCTGTTGAAGGCCCTGTTGCTATGAACGTCACGTTGCAAATGCAGAGAGCACAAGGCAGTCTTCCAAAGTGATCAGTTCCAAGGTGTTGCTTAGTGGGTTGACTGCAACATTTGACAATCGATGGATGATTCGGTTGTTCTTTCCCCGCATCCCACCCTCATCCCTGTGAAACCTGAACGTGAAACCTGAACCATGGATAGCATCAGAAAAAAAGGAACAGAAATGCAAGTAGGAGTTTTAGGCTAGTATCAATTTTGAACAGTTATAATCTCTTTTATAGGTACAAAATCACCTCTGAGCTCTCATACTATTCACTTTATTCTTCTACACAGTGATCCAATTACAAACAAAAAATGTAAGCCTGGGTGACGGGAGGGATGCATGAATCAGTCTGTGTCACTTTTACATATGTTCGTACATGAGTTATTCTGTCCTGTTTTCCCATTAATCTGTGATTTTTCTTTTTTCTTTTAGGAAAAAAAAATCCACATATAAATCCACGGCTAAATATGCAACTAAATACATTTTTAAAGAAGGCAATCCTTTATCCTTTTACCTGGGAATAAGCCCTACTGAACTGCAGGCGGATATGTATAGGGCATTTTCTCTCAGAATTAACGTCTTAAAATAGACTTTGATACATTTTTTGAAACCAGAATGGCATCAGAACGTTTAGGAATTGCAAAAGGTAGATAACTAAGTTCCAGTCCACACATCAATCCAGGAGGCGCAGATTAGATCAATTCCTAAAGATCAAATTCCAAAAGTATTGCCAAATGAGTGTGCTCTACCACTACAATTTTCGGTTTCGCACCTCCATTCTCTCATCTGTCTGTCTCCACATCTTTCTCAGTACATCCCATCTGCATCCAGTGTCCAAATTCAAACATTCTTCCAGAGTGCAGCGCAGATCAGACCTTGCTTTGAATGGCAACCTATTGAACTCTGGTAAATGTTTCTGGTATCAGACCAGTTGTGGCAATAGGCCAAGGGTCAGGATTCTGCTTAATATTTATGTACATGGTGCATAAAGTTCCCTTATACCACCCAAACGTTAATCCTACTGGCCAAAAAAAGCCCCTTTAGTAAATTTGGCTCTGAAATACTAAACGACATTTTCTGTATCTTTTGAGCTGCTGTGAAAGGCTTTGAAATTCAAATTGTGTTAATTCGAAAAATGTAATGATGTAAACCGTTTTATCGTGTGACATTTATAACAATACTGTTACGTGCCCCTCAAATGAAGAAAAGCTAAGTAAGAGGAACCATGATATCCAGCAGATTTGTTATCTGGAGGGGTGATAAAATAGTGCCATACCTAATTAAATTAACTAAATGTTGGTGTGCAAGTTTATCTTCCTTTTGTAATTCCATCACTGCTACATTGGGATCAACATTTAATTAAACCGCGGCTAATTAATTGTTCCTATTGTTTATAAAAAGATGTGATGTTCTTGACCTTTGAGAAAGAGGAAAGGGGACCACTTGCCATATTGCCTAGGGGTTGTTTCCTAAAATTAAAACTTTTAAATTGCAGCAAAGAGAAAAGAAAATGTACAGCTATTCACCCTTCCTTTGCATCTGTAAATGAATGTTGTAGGACATTAGAATAAGGCTAAAATCACTGAAACTCCTAAATAATGTGGATTTAATGTGGTTGCTGTGTAAAGCCTGAGAGAAAGAGAGAGCTTAATTTAAAACATTAGTATTATTATTTGATGGAAGTATCGAGACAGAGAAGACTACCAGGCCTGCAAATTTCACCCACTGTTAAAAGGAAAACTATTACGGTTGTTTTCCTCTTTTTTTTCCTTTTCAGAAATTTATCAACAGTTAATGTGGGAGGTGAAATGAATCAGTTCTAGATGGATGTGCCAAATTGGGCAAATCCTGAAGCTCCTCAGTCTGAGGCAGCCAGATCTAAAAAATAAATAAATAAAAATATTTATACCCCGCCCACCTGGCTGGGTTTCCCCAGCAACTCTGGGTGGCTCCTAACAGAATATTAATAATGATAAAAAAGCGATAAGACATCAAACATTAAAAACTTCCCTAAACAAGTGTAGTTAGTACACACACTTTGTCCATATCTCCCTAGCTTGATACAGTGATGTGCATTTGAAATAAGGATATCTAAAATATAACGAAACATTCAAACACCTTGTGGTGTATTGTACTTCCTGTTGTTGTTTTCTCTCTCCCAATTCTGCTGTTAAACTAAGTTGGCAGCCCTTGATAATTTCAAATTACTTAAAGATACCAAGCTGGCATCATCATCCAAACTATTGTAATGAACCCAAGAAATTAATGATTGTCAGAATCTAGATAATATTTGATGTAGAATAGAATGGCCTATTTGCATGTGAGGAATGTTGAAGGGTATACCATTTAATTTGTTTCCTTTTTTGAATTATTTCCAGTACAGATGGGGTAGAAGTCCACCCACACATTTTCTATTGCAATTCTCTACATAATTGTAACTCCTAAGAAATCACTCTGTGTACACGAGCCAGTTACTATGGCCCGATCCCTTACCTAGTATCCCTCCACTGTGTAGTGATGAAGTAGCTGAGGTATTTTGTTACATACCGGTATGTAAATTAAATCAGAAACTCTTGCAACAGTTCCTTTGTTCTTGCAGCCTAATAGGATTCATGACAGGTGAAACACGCAATCTGCAAGCAAATCTGTGAGAAATTATTTGGACTGTGTCGTATTCGTTTATAATAATAAAAATGAGAAAAAACCTGAAAGTTTAAATCTAAGTGATACGATCATCTCTAAAAGAAGGGGGTGGGGAGGGAGAACAGACATTATACAAAAATGGACTGTTAAGCGTAAAAAACCCCCTTCTGCATACAGACTGTGTTCTCAATAACAAATTAGAGACTACTGACTAAAAATTTGTAGTAGCTTGGTTATCTGAATCTAGAGGCACACACAAGTTTCCCTCCCTCCTTCCCCCAGTTTATAGCAAAAATTATTTAAAATATACGCTGGACTGGAAGTCGATCAACTTCATTATCAGTGCAAGGAACCAGTTGAAACTCTTCAACAATTTAAAAAATCGCTCCCCCATAAGCTTCTGGAACAGCCTAATAAAAATGTACCAAAATGTGGTGTATTTATAAATAAATTATAAATGTATTTATACATTTAGAGGCAGCAGGATAACCACTACTGCAGTTCTTTGCATCTTCATTTCTACCCAATACCCAATATTTTGAATACAGCGTTAGATTACTTAGCATCCACTGTGAAATTCTACAGCCGTAGCCGTTCTTGGTTTATGGCCATTCCTGGCAAATAGTCTCTGAAGTTGCCACTAACGTGGGTGAAAAGGGGGGGAAAACAAAAGGATATTGTGGAATTGGAAAAGGTTCAGAAAAGCACCACCCAAATGATCACGGGGATGAAGGGACTCCCTGATGAAGAATGGTTGCAGCATTTGGGATTTTCTGGTTTAGAGAAAAGAGGAGACGTGAGAAAAAGTTTATAAAGTTCTTTCTGGCATGGTGAAAGTGGATAGGTTTACACCCCCCCCCACGGATGCAACATATAAGGAAAAGAAATGACCCCCCCATTTTTTTTTTAAAAAAAATATTAAAGTGCTAACCAACAGCCCTAGGATGTCTTCTGTATCAAATAACCTCAAGCAGCAAAAGCTGTATGAATTTCCAATGTTCCGAGGAGTTACATAGGGTCTGGGGGCAGGGGGTGGGTGTTGAGAGAGCTTCATGCTTGTGAAAACTCCCTGCCTACGAATCACATTCTTGAAAAAGGCATCTCTGTTGATACTAAGGAACAACCTCTTGGTTTGCATCAGGGAACAGCAGCCCCTTTGTTATGCAAGGCTGATATCATGCTATACAGTAAATTAATGGCAACCATTAAATTAGACTTCTATGAGGATTACAGAAGGAGCGGGTCAGGCTGTGCCTTGGCCAAAGGCCTGGTGGAACAGCTCTGTCTTGCAGTCTCTGCGGAAAGATGTCAAGTCCCTCGGGGCACTAGTCTCTTGTGACAGAGCGTTCCACCAGATCGGGGCCACGGCCAAAAAAGCCCTGGCTCTGGTTGAGGCCATCCTAACCTCCTTGTGGCCTGGGATCCCCAAGATGTTTTTATTTGAAAACCGTAAGGTCCTCTGTGGGACATACAAGAGAGACGGTCCCGTAGGTGCAAGGGTCCTAAATGCTATAAATGGATGGTGTTTACATAGCATCAATAGGTAATTTGCAGCAAAGTCAGTTCTTAAATAAAATAAAATAAAACCAAACCAAGTGTATGGGAGTTTTCCTTTTCCATCACAGTGCTGGGAAAAAATTTATCTTGCTGGAAAAAAATATCCCACTGGCACCTTTAACCAAATGAAGGAAATCTTCCCCGGGCTCAGATAACCTGGCGTGTTAGCCATTATCACCGATAAGTAGATTTTTAATCAAGGAAATAAGGCATAGTTAATTATGTGCATGAGTTATATTTTTAAATTACATTTATTAGCTCTGCTAATCATTTCTTAACACACAAACCAGGTGTCACATGACAGTGTCTCCTTTAACCACCGCTTGCAGAGATTAGAGTTGGAGACATGCTTAATCTAATTAGCAAGCCTGGCTTCATGTGAGAAGTGAAAAAAGAAGAAAAAAAGGAAGAAAAATTGCTGACAGTAGCGATGGCTGCTATTAGTGACCTATTATTTGTAGATTCTCTAATTATAGCCTTCCATATGCACCCAAGGTGTCATGTTCAATAGGAGCTGTGTAATATTTCAAGCACAGGGGGAATCTTTTCATTACACACCACTGATATTACTGAAGATGGGGGAAGGGGGAAGATATTTTTCTTTTTTTTACAAAACCGCAGATCACTGTTTGTGTTGTTCGCTTGTGTTCCTTTGGTGGTGAGAGAGGTTGGGGTTGGCCTAGGGTGTGATTGTTTGCTTGTGATTGGCTGTGGTGATCTTTGTTTTCGTGTGTGAGTGAGGTGGTTGGGTGTTTTGGATCAGGTTAGCCATATTGATTTGTATGTTGTTGGTGGATTATTCCCCATCCATCTTCCCTCTCTCCACCCCCCCTTTTTTCTTTTCTTCTCCCCCTAATGCCTCAACAAATGAAATGGATTTGTAAAAATGTTACATGGAAAAACAACAACGAGGCATTACACTTACTTCTGTAAAACAAGAAAACCCTTAATAAAAATTAAAAAAAAACAAAAAACCGCAGATCACTGCAATTTGTTACACTAGCCCATTTGGGGTGCTGTTCTTTCTCAGGTGATTGCATCTCGAGGCCCCAAGACCCACCCCCCAAATAAATACACACAGACACTTATATTAGTTTAAGTTTTGGGGCAAATTTTGGCCACAACTTTATTGAAATACAATCACGTGAGCGGTATTGGCTTATGCATTGACTCCCTGCTATAACTGACTCCACCTCTCAGGGTGATCGTCTAATGGGGTAAACCAAACGAGGGAGCTAGGTCGATGAGGACCAACCTAAGCTCAGCCCCGGGTTCCTGTGGTCCTGGCATGGCTCTAGCCCCTCAAGCGGACTTCGGATGAGATCCAGGACCCCCAGATTCCTTTAACAGAATACCCAGTTCCTGGAGGGGCAGGTGATGGCTGCACCTCCCCTCCCCACAATCCAACTGAGCCAATGCCTAACCGCCACCTTACAAGTTGTGACAATTTGCTAAGGGGTAGGCGAAAACCAAATGGCTAAAGCCAATCTGCCAAATGGAAAAATTCCTACCCAGCCCCTGTTCCAAAACAGGCGACCCAAACCAAAGCAAGGCCAAGCGACGCTACCTAAACTAGGGAGGGGGGGTGGGTGTTCAACAGTGCAAAGCAAGTGCCCCTCCTTGCGTCACAGTGCCATTTTTAAAGCCCCTGGGATCACGCCGCCCACTGGCTATTGGCTAAAATCGTCTGGTGTGATCCCAGGGGAATGACCAGGACTTCTTGCTCCTTCCCCCATTTTAACCCTGTCAGGTGAGTTCTTGGGTCTCGCGTGCAACCAGGAACCTCTGTTATGAGGATCCCATTTAAAAGTCTGTGAAGAATAGCAGGGGGCTCAGTCGGTAGAGCCAGAGCCAGAGCTAGCTGCTCTGGCACCCAGAGTGGCACACATGTGTGCACCTGGGGGCGGGGCTAGCTGTGTACGGGGCGGGGCTATCCACATGCAGGGGTAGGGCGAGCGTCCCAGGGAAGCGCCGCCTGCTGTGAGTGGCAAGTGTCCCTGGGGGGCAGGGCGGCGATGTAACCCCCCTCAGGGATGAAACCTGGGGTGGACCGCACCCACCGCACCCCCTTCCTCCACCAGTGGGTGGAGCATGAGAGTTTTCATCTCAGGGATGTGGGTTTGAGTCCCATGTTGTGTAACCCTCATGGTCCCTTCCAACTCTACAATTCTGTGATTCCATGGTTCTATGGCCTTCTCACTCATGATGGGCAGATGATACAGTGGAGACAGAGGAACATTTAGGGGAACATGACCGGTTTGCCCACACTGGGTGCTGAGCTGAGAGGGGCCGCAAGGGATGCCGCAGCAATGATGTAGAATAGAAGGTGAGAGGCGGGGAGGGGGGCACCAAATTTTGACATGTCACAGGGTGCTGCTGAAATTGGAAAGCCTGAAGTCCACCATTGGTGGGAGCCTCCTTTTTTCACAGAAGTAACATGTGCAACTCTGCACCATTAGTTTGCCATTCGACTTGCAGAGGGTTGCGAGCAAGGAGAAGTTGAGACAGAGTGCCTCCTCAGATATTGACTAGCCCAGGCCCTGTAGTGGCAGGGGGCTTCTTAAACCACCAGAGTGTGTAGCTCGCTGTGTAGTAAGGCAGGGCAGGGCCTTCTATGTTGTGGCATCCCACTTATGGACTTTCTCTACCTGCAGGTGTAGGCAGAAACTACTGTGATGGGATTCCACTGTGCAGTCAAATCTCATTTGTTCTCCCAGGCCTTCAGAAGAACCTCGTTGGTTGTCCTAGGCTTTATGATTTTTATTCTGCTCTGCAGAATAAAGTGTTTTACTGTTCACAGTCTGCACTGTGGACAGTCTCGCCGTTAAAGCCTGAAATGACTTGGGAACAGGTTAACTGAAAGAACACCTTCTCCTGTAAGTAGAAAAAGAAGTGAGATTGGTAATCATTAAGGAGAGGGTCTTTTCAGTAGTGGAACCCCAGTTATAAAATAGCCTCCCAAGAGAGGTTTATCTGACACCATCCTTATGTTTTTCTTTGGCACCACAGACCTTCTGATTCACCTAGGCCTTTTAAATAACTATGTGTTATAGTCTGGACCTTCCAGTTTTCAACTCAATTTTAAATTATACTTCAAACTGTTAAAAGACTAACTAACTTACTAACCTCTCCCCCTTTTTTATTGTGTAAAGCTTTGTTTTTTTCTGCTTTCTGAGAGAAATGTTATTATGCTATAGCTGTGTAAATAAAATAAATAAAATTGTCCTGCTTTCATTCTTTGCATGCTCCCAGCTGCCTTCAACCATTCTTCTTGAGAGATAAAGGGCTTGTATACTGGGTGGTCTTCAGTTTCCTCCTGATTAATGAGGTGTGGTGTTTTGCACAATTGCCAAAAATCTGCATGAATATATGAGATTCTGTTTCAGTATAAAATACACATTTGTGCATCTTTCCATGAGATATTCAAATATGTAAAATATAAAACAAAGAGAATTCCTATCAACTACGATGAGGGAAGTCAATACCAATTATGGCAGTGAAGCCATCACTACATTCTACTTTGGCATAAGCAATGAATTGGTGCCAGTTGCAATACAGACAAATCCCTAGTTTGTGCTTCAATATAGCTATGGGATTGCATACAGCATGGACGATTGTCAAGCTTAATTTTGAAGAACGAAATGTTGGTTCACAGTTATGTCTAAGACCTAACATCGCAGTCTGTTTTTGCAAAATTTCTGGTTAGCCCACTCCCAAGCTGGGTATCTGAACATGAAGCACCCCACTCAGGCTTCCTTAAGAGGATACCCCGTGACAACTAAGGATCCAGTTTAATGCCCTTTTTTTGCCAAGAAGTTGTGTCTTGTGTCAGGAAGGCAAAACTCGCAGACAGGCTCAATTGGTCTGCAGGGAGAATTCCTCTCTTGCCCCAAATATGGTGACTAGTGTATTCCATAACAAGGTCCAGTAGGGGCAAGCCTCCTAACTTCATCCCATAATCCCTGAAATAGAGGGAGGGAGTGTGGGAAATCCAGGACTGACTGCTGCCTCAGCCCTAGCATGGCTGTCTTTATATGACTTAGGTACAGACGAGAGGGAATAAGTTTCCCTTCAGGTCCACTCCCAAGGCCCACACCTGCACACACCCACAACTGGCCAAGGGTCATCTTTGGCAATTAGTCCAGCAAGAGGAGGCAAAAGCACCTTCTTCTGCCACACCAGTGCAGAGGAAGGAGAGGGAGTCCATTCTCCCTTCCCGCCCGGCCGTGTTGTAGCTGCAACAGCTGCTCCTGGCAAGGCAAATCGAGGCAGGAATGGATATTCAGCCTGGTTCTGTATGGGGAATGGTACTCACCATTTCTTAATTATTGAACTATATACAGTGGTACCTTGGTTCTCTAACTTAATCTGTTCTGGGAGTCCATTCAACTCCCAAAAAGGTTCAAAAACCAAGGCGCAGCTTCCAATTGGCTGCAGGAGCTTCCTGCACTCAATTGGAAGCCACAGAAGCCACATCAGACGTCCAGTTTCTGAAAAACATTTGCAAACCGGAACACTCACTTCCGGGTTTGCGACGTCCGGGAGCCTATTTGTTCAGGACCCAAGCCATTCGAGGACCAGGGTACCACTGTACCTTCTACTTATTTGTATGGATGAAATCCCATGAACTTTTACTTGGGAGTTAATTCCACTGAACTCAGTAGGACTTACTTCTGAGGTGGCAGTGAATACTGATTGTGCTGTATGTCTCTCACTGATATTTTATTGCACCGATTTCTCATTTCATTTCTCCCCTGATATTTCTTGTTTCATGTTTAGTCACTAGTATCTGTCTTGCATTCAGATCCAAGGCCACACAAAGCATTTCTGTTTTGAGACACATATTTCTTGTGGAAATGGTTTATCTATCAGGCAGCTGCATCCTTGGACTCCAGGATGTAAAGTGAACCATGTCTGGACAACATACCTGTATGAATAGAACTGTCTGTTGTGAAGGGGGGAAAAAACAACCTTACAGCACAGAAGGAAATCAAGAAGACCCAGGTTGCTGAGACAGACCCTCTGTGAGACCTGTTGGAGTATGGTGAGTAAATGTTTTTTTCCCCCCTTACAGGCTTAAAAATAAAATAAAATTAAAAACATCAAAAGCCTAAGAAATATGAAAAGAGGACAGTAATAACTCTGCCCCCTTATGAGACCTTATCAGGATGCTACAGCTGTTCCTTCAGCCACTGCTGCACAGTAAATGACAGATATATGTCATGGTGAGTTCAGAAATAAATTTTAGCAGCGAAAAGATCGCCACAAGCATCATGGGAATTCCAATGCAAATAGACATCTCTGCATGGACAGAGCAAATTTGCTTTAATTGGGCTGAAACCCAGAGTCTGCCCTTCTTGCTGCTCATCTGCATGTTGTAGCTGTTTCATGGGCGTATCCTCAAATGATCCAGAGCATTACATAAAGTTATCACCTAATCAAAATGCAAAATTCATTGATGTGTGTTGCAATTAAGCAATAAAGTTTGACTGTAATCATTAAATAGGAATCAAAAAATAGATCGCACTTTAGGGTCAAGTCCTTCAACGGCTTAATCTATGGTCTACAGCAGATGTAATTGTTACCTTAATGGCTTAATGATATCTTGTGAAGTCAGAGAAAAAGTGTAATCAGCTTTCATAATACTCATCTGGCCATTGCAGCATGAAAGGAGTTTGGGGGTATTAAAAGAACATTGTGAAAGTACAGTTCACTTCGCTGGCATCAGCTATGTTGCTGGGAATGACTTCTGGACTTTCATAGCCGCTGGAGTACGCAATAGCCGGGAGTCGTTATTTGTGGTACAGTTACAATGGCACATTTGTTTGTTTACAAAATTATATATTGGCTGCCTTTGGAGGCAACACCTGCATAGCTGACATAGGTCTGATCCTGCTATGCCTGTGTCTGCAAAGCCAACACTATACGAGCATAACCTAAAAATTGTGAGACAAACCCCACAGGATCAGGCTAAAGGTCCATCTAGTTCAGCCTCATGTTCTCAAAGTGGGCAATCAGATACCCAAAAGCAGGACCTGAGCGCAACAGTGCAATACCCACTTTTGATTCTCAGCAACTGATGTTTGAAGGCTTAATGCCTCCAACAGTGGAAGTACTGGTCACTGGTAGCCTGATCTTCAAATGCAACAAGGAGAGGCAGGAGAACCAGAACCCAAGAGGCTGCCATTCAATAAAGTAATATGTTAAACAAACAGCCACTGGGGAAGGGGAAAAATAGCATGATGGTGGTGCCCCTGCAATCCTCCAGAGGCCATGCTCAAGACATGCCTTCCTCACAACCCCAAACATCACACCTAGACATATTAGCATTGCGACCCAGCACAGAACTGGTCCTGGTTAGAGCTATGGCTGAATGGCGAGAAATCCCAAGACCGGGAATAGGCACCCAAGAGGAAAACCACATGCACACACACCTGGGCAGGGACTGGGCACATCCCATTGGAACATAGCCATTTAGAGTGATTGGCACATGGGCCACCAGTCTTAGGCAGAATGGTGCACATGCCTTTCTCCCATAGCCACATCTCTGTTCATTTGGTTGGTCATCACTTAGGGGCCAAGCATCTGTATGAAACCTGTGCCCAAAGACCTGGAGTGCCTCTGCCAATCAGTGCGGACAATGCTGAACTGGATGGACCAATGGTCAGACTCAGTATGACACAGCTTCCTGTATTACAATATTTTTCTAGTACGTTTTTCTTTTGAAGCACAGCGCATTCTCATACACATGCACCTTCCACTACATGGATAGCAGCTATTCTGCCTGATTCATTTTTATGTTTTTAAAAACTTCATTTTGACGACTTCCAAAGCTGCAAACTGTGCTATGTCCACGATTCAAGTACATTTATTGTCCTGCCCCCCCCCCCATATCATTGAACTGTGATTCCTTCAGGGAGTTGGATTACATCACCTTTGATGTCCCTTCCAACTCTACAATTCTATGAATATTGCAGAATGTGTAGTTTGCTATGTGCCAGGTTTACTCAGCAAAATGTATTGATCAAGTAAGATAATTATACAATCTGCCATTATTTTTGCACTATCCAAAGGTTAGGTATCTTTTTAGCAATGCAACTGCTGGATATATGTTCATTTAGAAACCACAGCATCCACAGATTTCTGTCTCAGGATGTCTGCACTCTCAGTGGTGTCTGTTCTTCTAAGATCCAGCTAAATGACAAAGTTTATCGCAGGTCAGGCTTGAAGTATGTTAGCAGCACAACATGTACATCTGCTTGGCTGAATATAATCAGACTTTTGTAGTAACAAAAGGAAATGAAAGATTTCTTCTGAACAGGTTTTTCCAGTCCAATGATTCCCAGCCAACACACATATTATCGACAAAGTTCCTCATTGCGTCCTAAAGAAGGGATGATGCAAAGGTTCATATGTTGGACTTTCAAATATGAATCTTACTATTTTATGTAAGAGAATTTGTGACCCGCCAGTTCTCCCTTTCTGATGGAGAGATTATTGCTTATTTTTTTAGCAAGCTCTTCCAGAGCTGGCTAAGGTGCATTCCAGAGCTGGCTTTGTGTGCTGTACACAACTCTTGCAAAATGTTCCAAGGGAGTTTCCAAACTAGGCATTTAGCACAGAATTCTTCATTCACTCCCCTTTGTATAGGACATCCATGTGATGCTATCATCCAATCAGTCTGATGCTATAAGCAACACTAAATTGTGTGCTTTGTCTTCCAGTCCTTTATTAGCACATTCACATTCTGGGTATGTGACCCTTATGGACACGTTCTTAAAGGAAACACACAGAAACTCTTTCTCCGAGAAATGGAGTAAAAACAACACCTTGGTTAGAAATAAGAGTTGAACTTTTTAAAAATGTTACCGCAGGACGGAGCCAAATTCAGATCATGACCTTTGGGTTGGGTTAAGCACCGGAGCTCCAGAATTACAAACCTTCCTGCACATTCTTAAAACGCAGAAGCCATACACCAAGACAGTAATTCTTGGCAGTACATTTTTTCTTGTCTCATTCAAAACTGGGCAGCATAGCCTGTTCGAGCCTTCTTTAAATTTAAGGGTGGTAATAAAGTGTTTCAGTTTTAATGAAATGTTGAACTACAGGGCAATTCTCAGCTGACCTCATTCCTATTTGGTGCTTGAAAAAGTCCCATTTTTAGTTACTAGATTGTTTTTACAATATAGCAGAGGCTGCTGGCACTATCCTCTGTGTACTTTGGATGCAGTATTGCCGGTTATTAAACCATAAATCTAATCCCCCCCAGAAGAAGGACAGCTAAATATGCCTCCCCCTCCCCCAAGAATATTGGTTGAGATTATCATCTGTATATAGTATAACCTACAAATTTTATTTGGGTAAATAATTTAAAGATGATTCCAATATACCAATATATCAAGGATATTACCATCATATCTCCTCCCTAAACAGTGTTGAGCTGAGCTATTCGATATAAACTTCAGCTACCATTTTGAACTAGGGGACTGTTCAGCATCTTGCCCATGGGACACATTTCGTGTCATGATTCAGCGGCTCAAAGTGTTGCACTCATATAATGTTCATTTTAAAAAGAGATGGTAATTAACCAATGGAATGTGAGAACTGGGTTTGTATCGCCTAAATACCAACTCATTGATAATCAATCTTTATGTCTGCAGCACAAAATACAGCTGCAATTCTACTAAAGCTTATAGAATCTTCAGTTTACACATTTCTAGTACCATGAAAAACATAGAACTGGAGATAAATATTTAAACGTTCGTCTTCTTTTGCTTGAGAATAATGACTGTTTACTGTGGAGGTTGTCCTTTTATTATTATTTTTAATGCAAACTCGTTCCCCCAAGTGACTTCAGCTAGACTGTCTGGATATTAATTTATACTCTTTTTAGAAAAGCTGGATAATCTAACACTTTTTTTCTTGACATTCCTTCAAGGGCATGCAGTCTGTGCAGCAAAAAGAGGATAGAGTCTAGTATTGAATCACATGTGCTTTAAGACTGCTTAATTTTTTAAGAAATGTGACCGACTTCCATTAAGAGTGGTGGTGCTTTCAGTCTTGATATAGCAAGTCAAAAGCATCAAAATCAATATTGCAAAGAACTTCCTTTTAAGCCTATAATCAATGCCCGCCAATGCTGAATAAGCATCAATTATTAACAATGGATGTGGTTTGGGTTGTTTTACTTATGTCTGCTTTTAGAGTACTTGTAAAGGATTGCTACTGTCAAGTGCATCCATTAAACTGAGATCACAGCCCTGAAAGCAAGCAAAAAGGGTCAAAACTGTTGACAAGTAATGCTTACTAGGCCAGCTAAGGTGCTAAATTTCCTCCCCCAAAGCTCTCCAATATCATCTAGTATATCATGGTTTTTGAAGCTGCATGATAGGACTTCTTCGTGCAAGAAGCAAAATATTTGAAAGCAGTGTAAATGCTTTTTAGTAACTGAAAAGCAGGGTTAGCACATTTGAAATGAGTAGATATGCATGTGTTTCTCAACAGAAATGATTAGAGAAATATGTATATTCACTGCCTAGCTGCTTGTTGAATATTGCTAGATATAAATACATCCATGTGATGACATTTTAAATGATATGCAAAAGACTTTAAGCGTTTTGCAAAGAAGTGGATTTCATCTTTCCTACATCATTAGTTTTCATATAGGATTCATTCATTTTTTAATTGTTTTCTTTACCAGTTTTGCTGCCTTTTGTTGCAGAAAGAGAGAAGCCTCGAAAAAGAAGCTGGTAACTTTTTGCTATATTTTTTTTAAGTTACTGCATCATACTTCACATTGCCAACCCTATCTTATTGTCAGGGTCAGGTCAAACGAGGAGGACTGCTGGTAACCGCCACCCCAGGAGCCTTCCAGAGAGGAAGAAGGGGAAGAGAGTATGGACTGGTGGTTTGAGACAGGTCACACCCCAGAAGAAGAAAGGAGCTTAGAAATAATGGATGATGAAGAACAGGAGCAAGGTAGCAGTGGACAGAGACAGGAGTCAGATGTGTTAGAAACAGCACAGCAACCAAGTGACACACTATCTCTGGAGAGTTTGCCAGAGCCTGCCCCCCTTCCCAGAGAACCATATGTGCTCTGTGTGTCTCAGAGCAGAAAGCCCCCAAAAGAATTGCCCTTAGCAGCCACCGTAGGCAGCAGGCGAGGCTCTGATTGCTAGGAAGTAACTGCTGGGTATGTGCAGTGCCGGATTTATGTATAAGCTAAACAAGCTATAGCTTAGGGCCCCACTCTCTTGGGTGCCCCCCAAAAATTCAAAGGAACCCCCCCCAATATATAAGATAAAAACAAACAAATAAAATAAAACCTACATACAGCAACAGTGTTTTGTGTTGTGTATGCTCCCATGATGTAAGTAATGGGCCCTGCCTGCTAGCCTGCTCCCTAAAATATCACTGCTTTGCTCATTTCTACAGTGGTACCTCAGGTTAACAACTTAATTCGTTCCGGAGGTCCGTTCTTAACCTGAAACTGTTCTTAACCTGAAGCACCACTTTAGCTAATGGGGCCTCCTGCTGCCGCTGCACCACCAGAGCACGATTTCTGTTCTCATCCTGAAGCAAAGTTCTTAACCCGAGGTAATATTTATGGGTTAGCGGAGTCTGTAACCTGAAGCGTATGTAACCCGAGGTACCACTGTATAGGATGCCTACATTCTGCATGTGCAATCGGCTATTAGGTCCATAAATTATCTTATAGCATATATTCAACACACAAAAACAGCGACAATTTGTTGTTGACAAAGGACAGCTGGACAAATAAAGGGCCCCATTACCTCCAGTAGCTTAGGGCCTCATCAAACTGTGAGATATTGAACGTGGTCACCAAACAAGACAAGGAAACCTTGGATATAAGGATAACCCTTTTATTTGTAACGCGTTTGCAAAGGCGGGCCCCCCCGCACTCAAGAGTACGGAGAGGCCCCGAGCAAGCTACGGATCGTGACTTTTGTTCCTATTGCTGCCGCCCCTCCCTTAGAGGCTTGGCTTACAATCTACCTATTGCAATTTAACACGATTCTAATACATAGACCAATCTACACTCATTATCCGAGTTTTACCTAATATGGGAGCTGTACATTCTGAAGCTCCTTGTGGTTTTTTGTGGTCTTTTGTGGTCTAACTGACAGGAAGCACGCTCAAGCTGCTGACTCTGCCTGCATACAGGGTCTTCTGTAAATTTCCACTGGGTTTGAGGCACAATTGATTACTCCTTCTCACAATTCCCCCCTCTTGTTGTACCCTGCCTCAAATTCACATAACAATTCCCAATGTTCTCCTTCTTCGCCCTCCGTAGGCACAGGGGCATACCGCATGGACATTAGCTGGGTTTGGACCTGCCTTTGCGCTAGTAGAGAAAGAGAATTATTGATTGCCCTTACAAATATGGGCAAAACACATGGAATTAACACACACCCAGCAGCTATGAGTCCAATAAGGGCCACTATTGCCTGTAGCCCGGGCAATTTTGGAAACCAGGATCCAAACATATCTTTAAAGTTTAACCCTTCCCATGTTTGCACCGGGACATGTGCTAGCCTAATCATGCGATCTGCTATATCCTTAACTACTTTTCCACTATCATCTATTTCAATACAACAATTAGTCAGGTTAAATTTACCACAAACCCCCTTCCCATGTTCCATTGGTGTCATTCCTTAGAAAGCATTCTGTTCCCACCAGCTGATTAGAGATCTGCCATATCTCATTTCCCAAATGGTGGTATGTAAAATTCTTTTGGCTTTTATAGACCTCAGTATAGTTCACCTCATGGGCTACCCAGGGCCATTGATCCCCCATGTTGGTGCCCCCGCATACAAAACAATTCCTGACTGTTAGTTCTTTTGCAATTGTTTCGGCTAAGCTTAGAAACATGTTGTGAGCTTTAGGTGGAAGAGGGAGATGGTTGAGCTGTTGCATCTGTTCCTCAAACTATCAAAGACCGTAATGGGTCTCTTTGTTACTTTGCTCGTGTGTACCTGAATAATTAAGTAGCCATAAGGATCCTTCCCTGTACCATCTATCCCCAATCCTAGGTATATGTGTCTCGGTGTGGTTGTTGTAGATTCCTTGACCCATAGGCAGACGGGATTGCATCCTCCAGATTTGCAGTCTGTGGATGCTCCCCTAGTGGTGATATTTACCCCCTCAGGTCCCCTGTAACTGGGCTGCCTATTAACTCCCTCCGTGTACCAATAATTCCACGTCCCACTCCCTGCTCCCACATTGGTCTCTCCTATCCGTTTGGACAAATACTTCCTGTTCTGTAAATATGACTGTTCCCAGCTGTGGGACCCACATGTCACTCCTGCCTAGTTGTTCGGGCCCTGTCCCTTGGCTATAGCGGTGCATGCATCGAAACATACATGGACTGCTTCCCCTCCCCTCGTTACATTGTGTGTTATGTACCCCTGCCTGCCTTGGGCTATAGAGAACATTGTCTTCCTTCCCTCCCCTTTGTTTGCAGTTCCCCCTTTGTATCCATATACATATATACTTGAAGTGATCGGCCCCACCGCCAGAGGTTCATAGCATTCTGTCTTATTTTCTTTGGTCTGACACCTATAATACTGAGTTTGATTATATATACACGGTCTTAATTGTGTGAGGCACTCCGGGGCCACGTTGTAATACATTAAAGTCCTGGTGACTTTATTCCCTGTTTTAGTAGTCTGGATACACTCTGTACATTCCTGGTCCTGGGTGCCTGAACAAATCCGGGCAATGCCCAGACCCAGGAAAAGGAGCATTAACCCTCTCATGGCTCAGGGAAAGTGTCTCGGATCTGGCGTTTTCCTCAAATATCTCAAGGCTAGAGTCACCGTGGGGGTCTCTAGTAACTCACAATGGACCACCCCCTGCAGAGTGACTCTACAATATTGAATTATTATGTCCTCTACAAAGACTATAGAGCATTCTTCAGTACAATGCACGCAACAAACACATGCTTCACAGTGAGCGCAGCAACAACATTCGTAGAAACACTTGCAAGTACAAAATAAACATATCAGGAAAGCATTCACTGTCCTTAATCTCCTCCCTGGTTCCTGGTCCCTGATCTGGTGAGTTTCACCTTCAACGGATTGTCTGGGCTCGGTGTTGCCGTCCAACTCTCAGGCGGGGCCCTTTTTACCCGGTGATAGTGAGTCCATCCGTGTTCTCGGGTCCGTACTGCTGACTCAGTGGTGAGCAGGACCTGGAAAGGACCATCCCAACTCGGGCTGAGCTCCTCCGCCTTCCACGTTTTGATCAGGACCAAGTCGCCAGGCTGGAAAAGGTGTTGTTGTTCCAACAACGGGGGTCTTTGTGCCAAGACTCCCTGCCTATGGAGAGATAATAAGGACTGGGACAGTGACTGCAAATATTTCCTCAGAAACAAGTCTTTGAATACTATCTGGGGGTTCCCCAGCTGTGTCAGGTAAGGCCGTCCCATCATCATCTCAAAAGGGGACAATCCCGTGTCTTTCCTAGGAGCTACCCGCATTTGCAACAAAGCCAGGGGTAGATTTTTCGTCCAAGGTAGTCCATTTTCCAAGTATAATTTAGTCAAATGTTTTTTTAATTTCTGCGTTTGCACGCTCCACCTTCCCGCTACTTTCGGGGTGCCAAGGAGTATGAAAGTCCCATTTTATTCCTACCAACCCCATGACTTCCTGCAGCACCTTTTGGGTGAAATGAGTCCCTCGGTCTGAGTCCAATGTCTCGATCATTCCATACCTAGGAATGAGGCTTTCTAGTATGTTTTTGGTGACTACTTGAGCTGTGGCCTTTCTACTGGGTATGCTTCCACCCATCCCGTCAGGTGGTCTTTAAAGACCAATAAGTACTTCTGCCCTCCCCTCTCCGGTAGTTCAGTGAAGTCTGCTTGTACTCGTTGAAAAGGCCATACTGCGAGGGGTCTCCCCCCTCTTTCTGTCTTCTTTGCCCGCGTTTTATTAACCTTCTGACAAATTAAACATTTCCAGGCGATAGCTCTACCATTTGTCCCTCTGGGGTCTCCCAACCACCCTCCTTTTCTATTGGACAACCCAATATACTTAGGTTCGTCCTGGGGGACTGGCTTATATTCCTTCATCAGGGCAATCACCGTAGGATTCATCATCTTTGTCATTAAACGTTATACCATATTTTGCAAGCATTGCAATAAGCAGGGAATACACAAGCAGAGGAGCAAAAGAATTAGCAGGGGCCCTATTAACATTGCAAAGAGTCCCTGAACCCAACCACGTGGTAGGAGTCTTTCCAACCCGGACATGTCCCAGCCCTCCCAGGTCTATTATAGGGATTGTGGGCTCCCCAAACACGCATCTGGTTAGTGAGATTGAGGCCCCATACCAGAGAAGGGGGAACTCCGGCAGCTGTGGGCTCCCCTACTAGAAAAAGCAATAGAACACTAGGGGAAATAATTGCAGGGCGCTTTCCCCACAAATTCTATGGCGTTTATGCCAGCAGAAATAAATGGCCATCCAGGAGCACAGGGTTCCCACTGCAATTCCCAGCCACCAACCCCAATGACTCCAAGGCTCCTGCATTTGGTCAAGCTCGGGCGTATCCCACCCAAAACACAGCAGGGGGTTGAGATGAACGTACTAGGGTCCCTGAAGGGGTATGTTGGGAGATATTCCGGTCAGCACATGCTGGCTGTAAGTGGTAAGGCTGGCTAAATCAGCCTGCTCCTGATAATTCCACCGTGGAGTGGTGGGGGGGGGGTAGACCTGGTCAAGTTGGCCCCCGTCCACTCCCTGGTTCCTTAAAAAGGCTCTCGCCTCGGCATGTACTCTTCTAGTCTCCTCAGTGGTCAGGATGGAGTCTAGAAGGTACTGCACGTCGTCAAAAGGTGGGGTTATAGGTTTTAAAAATGCCTTCAAACAATTTAATAATTTTTGCTGAGTTTTCCTCAAAGGATGGATTTTGGTTTCTCCAATTACATACATCAGCACTGGAAAATGGCACATGTTGCACTGTGTAAGTGCACTCAGGGACCACTCCATTGGCGTCTGGCACCCCGGGAGAGTCATAAACCACCCTCAAAGGCATGGTTGCCACAGCTTGTTCTCCTGAGCCTCTTCTCTTTCTGCGCTCAAGCTTAATGTGAGAGTGAGCCTGCCTTGCTGCTTTCAGCCACTCCCTTTGGAACTTAGCGGTCTGATTTTGGCCACGTTGCCCTGCTTCCAACAGATGGGGTGCCACGTCCAGTGCGGACTTATAGGGTGACACAAAAGTCTTCCAAGTAGAAATATAGGGGATTTGGTCTGGGTGGATATTAATGATGTTCCTCCAGAGGGGGTTGATTAATTGCAAATCAAGAGTCCCCTCGGAGGGCTATCCTGTCTTCAATTTGAATCCCCAATCATCATTTTTAGTAGCCGCTTTCCAGTTGTTCAGAAAGCATTGTAAAGGGGTGCATTTACTCCCTCCCGACCCCATCTTAATTTTCCTCAACAAAGTAAAAGTAATCCGCTCCTAGAGACAATTTTATTCAGGCAAGCAGCTCTCACTCCAGACTGTGACTTCAAGAAATGCACAGTCCCACATTCGCTTAGCCAAGGGGAAACGCTAAGCCCCGACCACTCAAACATTCATCCTTTCACTGGATTACTTTGGCACACACTTTCCTTTTTTTTTTTTTTTCTAGTTCAAATTAGCTAATTCAGCAAATCCTTTCCCTCTTTCTCAATCCTTGTTCTATAATTTATCTTAACACAGTCTAAGTTTTCCACTTTAGCCCATTAACAGTCAGTTTTTGCTTAATCCTTTATAACATTTTTCAATTTTGCAATATTTCTGTAAATATACTTTAAATTTTTTTCCAATCTTCTTCCATCGACTCTTCTCCCTGGTCTCAGATTCTGCCAGTCATTTTTGCCATTTCAAACAATACATCAAAACACCAAGAGAAAAAAAAAAACAAAAACATCTAAAAACACATCCAATTTCCATATCTTTATCTTTCATTTACTTATTTCCTCGACTTCCTCACATCTCCCTTTCCCTTATTTTCCCAATTTCCTCCCTTCCCCTCTTTGGGCATCGGGTGGGGAGGTTTCCTTGCATTTCCTTGCATGCGCAACAGCCTTGTTTATCTCAACTTGCACAGCCCCTTGCACAACAACCGTATCTTGCCCCACCAGTAACTGCTTCACCCGTTACTGACAAGTCAGTCTCTCTTCCCCCTCCCTTCTCAGGAGGCATGCTCCTGGTCACGTACACTCTTTCCTTCAATATGTATCAGTTTCCCCTTCTGGATTCCAATTATAACCTCTCTCAGGTCCTATTGGATATTGGGGCCAAACTACCCTAAAAATTAATCATTTTTTACTTTTGACAGGCCCCTGGTATACTGTCTCACCCCATCTTCATCCCATTCTAGTAGGACCTGCCCCAAGGGACTATTCGGATCAATGGGATCCTGCTTTCCTCCATTAGACCCTTTTCTACACGTACTCTGTCCCTTGCCCATTGTTACAATGTCTCACAACCACTCACTCACAGATTCACGCGGACTCGCCTGGCCGTTTCCCTCGCGGGACCACGGAACCGCAAGCTAATCCTCTCGTCAGGACTAGGTCCTGATCCACACTCACGCGTCCGTATGGAACCTCTCTTTCACTCAGGAGACGAGTCTCTCACCCCCGTCCCTCTTATAAATCCCAGGATTTACTCACCCAATGCAGTTCAGCGCCGTTTCCCACGACTGGTGAACAGGCGGGCGTCCCCGCTGGGTACTCACGGTCCCCGACCGCGATATCTCTCCCTCTCAGTCTCGGATTCAGTTCCCTATATCAGGTTTCCGTCAATCAGCCCTCGTGAACCGTCACAGACACGCCCGGGTCAGGTTTCTCCGAAAAATCGGAGTGGCGCCTAACCGTTCACCGGGGGTCGCTGCACAGCTCGTCGAGGGCCCCACGTTGGGCGCCAATTTGTGAGATATTGAACGTGGTCACCAAACAAGACAAGGAAACCTTGGATATAAGGATAACCCTTTTATTTGTAACGCGTTTGCAAAGGCGGGCCCCCCCGCACTCAAGAGTACGGAGAGGCCCCGAGCAAGCTACGGATCGTGACTTTTGTTCCTATTGCTGCCGCCCCTCCCTTAGAGGCTTGGCTTACAATCTACCTATTGCAATTTAACACGATTCTAATACATAGACCAATCTACACTCATTATCCGAGTTTTACCTAATATGGGAGCTGTACATTCTGAAGCTCCTTGTGGTTTTTTGTGGTCTTTTGTGGTCTAACTGACAGGAAGCACGCTCAAGCTGCTGACTCTGCCTGCATACAGGGTCTTCTGTAAATTTCCACTGGGTTTGAGGCACAATTGATTACTCCTTCTCACAAAACCTAAATCTGGCCCTGTGTGTGGAGTGGCCCTCTGAGCATTGTCAGCTCAAGCATGAGGGTGTACTTCCTAGTTCTATGTCAGTTGCCTCTGGCTTTTGCTACTTGGATTGTGAATCAAAATCTGTTTGTTACACTTTAAAGAAGCTGGTCAAAGATAGATTTCCCTTGTGGAAAAGATAAGTTTTCAACAAAAGCTGAGTAATCTGTTTTTATTGACTGTGGGGTTCACTACTTAGGATTCTTTGAAGCACGAACTAAAGCATAATCAAGATAAATCACCAACTAATTTATCTAAAAGATAGCCATCTCTTAGTAGGTCCTTTGCAATCTTTGGGTGCTTCATTGACCTTTGTAAAGGATACAATTAATCCCTAAACTTCACAAATAGTAACAACTACTACCCTGGCGCAACGGCACATGCGGAACACGCATTCGTGCATACAAAACCGCATCTGCAGACTTTTAACCTATAGTCTCAGCTTCAGACACTTGTACAGAAACAAGCTACATCTGCAAAGTATGGCACTAATAGTACTGTTTCTCTTTTTTTCTTTATTTGTGTGTGTGTATGTTCCTCACGGGACGCGGGTGGCGCTGTGGGTAAAAGCCTCAGCGCCTAGGGCTTGCCAATGGAAAGGTCGGCAGTTCGAATCCCCGCGGCGGGGTGCGCTCCCGTCGTTCGGTCCCAGCGCCTGCCAACCTAGCAGTTCGAAAGCACTCCCGGGTGCAAGTAGATAAATAGGGACCGCTTACTAGCGGGAAGGTAAATGGCGTTTCCGTGTGCGGCTCTGGCTTGCCAGAGCAGCGATGTCACGCTGGCCACGTGACCCGGAAGTGTCTCCGGACAGCGCTGGCCCCTGGCCTCTTGAGTGAGATGGGCGCACAACCCTAGAGTCTGTCAAGACTGGCCCGTACGGGCAGGGGTACCTTTACCTTTATGTTCCTCACACTCTGTCAATCACTTTCCTTCTAGATCTTCCCTAAAATAAAT
The DNA here is from genome assembly GCF_965153285.1 of Podarcis tiliguerta. Classification (NCBI taxonomy): domain Eukaryota; kingdom Metazoa; phylum Chordata; class Lepidosauria; order Squamata; family Lacertidae; genus Podarcis; species Podarcis tiliguerta. The sequence goes on along the minus strand of NC_139543.1, from coordinate 28,088,914 downwards.
GTCATCTCTGCAATGTGCTGTTTCATGCATTATTTTAATCACATGGGTACTTTCTATACCATGTTCATGGCTCCAGTTATGATAACATTATTGAGGCCCGTTCTGTGCCCAGTAAGCATGGGACGCCTTTGCCCAGCTTTGGGCACTGTGGCCCATAGATTGCAGCAAAGTACCGGGCAGGATGTTGCCCAGTATCTTCTCTGTGTGATGGGCACATGGGAAAAAGCTGCCCCACGAGCCCTTGCTGAAGAGGGGAGGGGAAAGCCTATATAAGGCTGCTTCCCCTGGAGCTCGCAGTCGTTTTGCTTTGAGAGCTTCCTACCTGCCCACCCTTGGGTGAGCAATTTGGGGTCACTGGTTGACAGGGCCGAAAAGGATTTTTGTTTTTCTCTCAACCTGATTGGCACTTGGTTGGTTTTTCCCCTCTCCTTTCCCTCAGTGAAATTGTGGCTTTCCTCTGTTAGGCAGAAGAATATTGTTTGTATGGCAGTGGAAATGGCATTGGTCAGGATCAACATGTTGGTATTCCATTCCCCCGCTGTGCAGATAGGTGGGATTGTTTGATCACATGTCTGCGTTTACATTCCATCACTGATGGAGTCATGGGAGTGGAAGTTGATTTACACTGTTCCGTCCTGTTGTACTGTTGTATTTCTTCTCTCCGAGGAAGAAGAGACATGTTTTTCCTTTGTCCTGATTTGTATATAATAAAGTAGCTAGTACTCACACCTTGAGCCAGCTCTGTTGCATTACTGACTCAGCAAGTCAATGTGTGCTCATGTCCCAAAGACATGAGTCACGGAAGCACGACAGGGAAGAAGATTGATGGATCTCCCAAGAGGCATGCAGAAGGGAGAGACCGACTGGCACGTAGATGTTGTTTGCCTGAGGGGCCTGATCTGCCTCCTGGCGCCCTCCCCAATACAACATAAGGGGCCTGAGGGGAGGATTGACCATGGAAAACCCAAGCATGGGTTCAGTATCTGCCCCGGTTGGAATCTGCACCCTGGTCCCCCAGTGAAACCTTGTTTGCTTGGCGAACACCACAGCAAGGTTCAACACTGGCCAACTCCTGTCATACCTGTTTGGAGCGATCCAAGCCCAGCAGATCTATTCCATCAACATGGGGCTTGTGGAATGATGAACTGATCATGGGACCCAGTGCCATGCCAACCCTTGCCCTGCCTGCTGCTGTCAATAGAGATTTGACCTACTTTTATCCCATCACCGTTGTACAGTCTGGTTATTTTGCTGCTCTTATGGGTCACATAATGTGCCTGCCTGGGCAAATGACAGCAAATTGATGGTTCATGCCATCTAATGCTTTGGAGAAAGATAGATAAGTATTTTATGAATATCCAGCAAGGATAATGTAAGATTGCACATGTTAGGTCTATAGAACTTTTAGCTGTTTGGAACACCTGTCCAACATAGTCCAGCATGGACTATTCTTTTAGAAAATGATGTTTTCTGTCTTTCCTAGCCTCTCATAGCCTCTCCTAGCCTTTCCTAGCCTTTCCTAGCCTCCTAGCCTAGGGTTGTTCTTCAGATGATATTGCAATCCACAAAAAATGTCAGTCATTTCAAAAATCTTTCCTATAGTCAGGTAATTAGCATTGTCAGAAGATGGTTACTGCAACCTATCAGTGACTAATATTGGCCATGGGGCTGCAAATACCCTCACCTACTCCAAAAGACAAAGCAAAGTTTGGATTTTGGTTTAGGAGATACTGTCTAAATTTATGATGAGTGCCCCACCCCTATTCATTGCTATTTCCTTTTGGTACAACACACCGAAAAGGAAGAATCCAAGAATAGGGTACAGAAAAAGAGAAGTATATCTCACAGATTCCAAGAAAAATTATGCTTTTTTGTTTTTTTTACTTTTGCAGTATGTCCAACACATTTCAGTCACAAATACCTTCATTGTCAGAAGCTTATTTCCTTGTTTCTTAATGAAGCAATCTCAAAGCTTTCTGTTGTCAAAGATTTTGACAGTCTTTTGACAGAAAGCTTTGAGATTGCTTCATTAAGAAACAAGGAAACAAGCCCTTGACAAAGGCATTTGTGGCCAAAACACATTGGGCATATTGCAGAAATGAAGAGCCCATTCTATTTCTGGGCGTCTGCAACATGTACTTCTCTCTTTTTTGTATGCTATTGCTTTTGGAAACATTTAAAATTTATTGGGGACCTGTCATCTTCTATTAGAAAATCAGTATGCAAGATTAATGCTCACTTAGACCACGGTTCTGTTTGCTGTGAACCGGAGGCCAATTTTAATGTAACATTTTACACGTGGTTTTCTTGTTACTAATTTGAACATACGCATGCAGAGTTGTGACTCTTTCTAATTGCTAATAAGACAGATGTGATCCAATATTAATTCAAAGATGCACCCAGGAAATCATACAACCATGACTCTTACTTGTGCTCAAACTAGTGTTAGACGGAGATTTTTATTTTTTATTATTATTTTTTCTATAGATGTGCCTCAGACAGTAACTGACATTAAGTATCATGTTCTGGATAGAATCAAGGTCTCACGACTTCATGCTCTTTAGAGAAAATGTTCTGTTGATGATGAGAAGTGACATAAGCATTTTGCCATAGTGACGAAGAACATTTAGAAGGACACAGAACATGGAATGTTCTGTGTCTCAACATTTAATGATTTTAGCAACTTAACAATAAAAGGATGGCATTTGTTTATTTATTAAATTTGTATACCACCCTTCATCTGAAGATCACGGCGGGTCATAACATAAAAACACAAAATGAGGACACAAAATACATAATAGATAGCAACAGTGTTTCCCCTCCTAAAAACAATGTTTAGGGGTACTCTCATTTTGACTCAAGAAAATCATTATTTTATAGTTTGAATTGGGGAAAAATAAATACAGCAAATGGACAAAATTACAAAGATTCACAAAATGTTTAGGGGTAGAAAAAAAAGCACTGGATAGCAATCAGTTATTCATTTTGCACATGATTTTCAAACAAATTTTGAGGAATACAAGGAAAGTGAATAGATACCCCTAAAATCTCTTAGACATCTCCATAATCTAAAGATTGTATAGTTAAGTCGAATGAGATAAATGAAGCCAAACAGATTGTGTATTATAAGACTGTTTAACATTTTACTGTATCATAGGTAGAGCTTTTAAAATACGTTGCTACATTTGGGACTCCAGTAATTTGTTGTTGTTGTTGTTGATGATGATGATGATGAACAGCTTACACCCTAGCAGGGACAAGCAGAACTAGGAGTAAACTTGCTGGGTCACTGGTAGCGCTTGATGGACTAGAAACTTCCAAAAAATTGTGGAGTTGATGGATTTAGGGAAGGGATGGAAGAAGCTGTCCATTTTAGTTCTCTTAGTTTCACATTTTTCCCAATGTCAAATTCAGTTCTCTACATTTCTGCGCCAATTAGTGATTTTTAAAAAAATCCTCATGATAAATCACCAGCATTTTCATACCAATTTATCCTCATAAATAGATCTCTGTATGCAGTTTTGGTTAATGTACATGGTTTTGCAAGCAATCTCTCAATTTTTTGCATGTTATTTTCACTAATTTATTTAGAATTTCCTCTAATGTAAGCTAAGCATGCTTGCAAACTTCATTTGGCTGGAGAACTGTGTTGCAAAGTTTGGGTAAGTGCGAATTTCACAGGATAGCTTTGTTTCATCTCACATAGGAATAGAGGAATCTGCCGTAAACGGAGTCAGACCTCTGCAGTTGGATGTCAAGTGTGGGATTGTGCCTGATGGCCATTGCTTTGCTCTGAAAAACATAGTCATTCTTCCCTGTTAACACAGGAACCTATGCAACCTGGCCAGATGGGCAGGGTACAAATAATAAAATTATTATTATTATTATTTATTATTATTATAGAGATTCCTCAAATAGTCCCAGAACATGGTTTGAAGATACAGTGGTGCCCCGCAAGACGAATGCCTCGCAAGACGGAAAAGGGTTTTCCGTTTTGGAGGTGCTTCGCAGGACGAATTTGCTATGGGCTTGCTTCACAAGACGAAAATGTCTTGCGATTCCTGGGGTTTTTTTCCCGCTCCCTACCCCCTTTATCTAAGGCACTAAGCTGCTAATAGCCTTTTAGCAGCTAATCCGCTAATCCCTTAAGCCTTTAATAGCCGCTAATAGCCGCTAAACCGCTAATAGCGCTAATCCGCTAATGGGCTTGCTTCGCAAGACGAAAAAACCGCTAGACGAAGAGACTCACGGAACGGATTCTTTTCGTCTTGCGAGGCACGACTGTACAGCTGTAGCAAACCTGCTGAAACTGAGAAGGGATGCAGTTAGTGCCTAAAGGGAAGACTACCTTGGAACTCTGTGTATGTCTCCTTGGCATATAAATGTAATAATCAATAAGTACAGTGGTACCTTGGTTCTCAAACTTAATCCGTTCCAGAAGTCTGTCCCAAAACCAAAGCGTCCCAAAACCAAGGCGTGCTTTCCCATAGAAAGTAATGCAAAATGGATTAATCCATTCCAGACTTTTAAAAACAACCCCTAAAACAGCAATTTAACATGAATTTTACTATCTAACGAGACCATTGATCTATAAAATGAAAGCAATAAACAATGTACTGCAATCACACAATCAATCAATCAATCAGTAGCTGAACTGGGTTCCACACAGTCACAAAAATAATAAAAGAGCCGCAAAAACAAAAATGTAAAATAAATAGCAAAAACGGACAGACCACAGTGTAACACTCAAAACGGAAGTGTGGCACTCAAATCAGAAGTGTAACACTCAAAACGGAGCATGTTGGGCTTCTGAAAAATGTTTGCAAACCAGAACACTTTCTTCTGGGTTTGCAGTGTTTGGGTTCCAAGTTGTTTGAGTACCAAGGCACCACTTTGAGAACCAAGGTACCACTGTAAGAGGACAGAAAACTGGTGTACACCAAGCAGCGGCCTGTAACACAATGTTATATTGTGTCCCCTTTGTGTGTTTGTATTTTGCCAAAGCCCGCATCTGAGGGGATCGAAAAAGAATGAAAGCATCAGAGACAGGTGTTCCTGCTCTAACGTGGGTCTCACTTTACGGTTTTTAAAAGTAGTTTTTGAACATTTAAAAGTACAACCCAGCCTGCCTGCAAGTCAATGAAGAATGCGGCTACTGAATGTAACTGAATGCTTAATTTGGCCTGGCAGGAGGTCTGAGAGGGTAATTTAAGTAAATTGACCTTTGCTGCAACCCGAGGGGGAAACCAAATCAGTCTCATCTGTGACCTACAATATTAACTGTGGACCAATAGCCGGTTAAGGAACAGGAAGCAGAGAATAAGAATAAATTGACAGTTTTCTTAGGTGTGTATGTGTAGGTAGGTGTAGGTGTAGGAAGTGGAATTCCCAAGCAATTGGCATTCAATTGTTTAGTCTTGCAGTGAAAGGCTGGGCTGGATGAATCCCTAGCCGGAATTAAGATTGCTGGAAGAAATATCAACAACCTCAGATATGCAGATGACACAACCTTGATGGCAGAAAGTGAGGAGGAATTAAAAAACCTTTTATTGAGGGTGAAAGAGGAGAGCGCAAAATATGGTCTGAAGCTCAACATCAAAAAAACGAAGATCATGGCCACTGGTCCCATCACCTCCTGGCAAATAGAAGGGGAGGAAATGGAGGCAGTGAGAGATTTTACTTTCTTGGGCTCCATGATCATTGCAGATGGTGACAGCAGCCACGAAATTAAGAGAGGCCTGCTTCTTGGGAGGAAAGCAATGGCAAACCTAGACAGCATTTTAAAAAGTAGAGACATCACCTTGCCAACAAAGGTCCGTATAGTAAAAGCTATGGTTTTCCCAGTAGTGATGTATGGAAGTGAGAGCTGGACCATAAAGAAGGCTGATCGCCGAAGAATTGACGCTTTTGAATTATGGTGCTGGAGGAGACTCTTGAGAGTCCCATGGACTGCAAGAAGATCAAACACATCCATTCTGAAGGAAATCAGCCCTGAGTGCTCACTGGAAGGACAGATCGTGAAGCTGAGGCTCCAATACTTTAGCCACCTCATGAGAAGAGAAGACTCCCTGGAAAAGACCCTGATGTTGGGAAAGATGGAGGGCACAAGGAGAAGGGGACGACAGAGGACGAGATGGTTAGACAGTGTTCTCGAAGCTACAAACATGAATCTGACCAAACTGCGGGTAGCAGTGGAAGACAGGAGTGCCTGGCGTGCTCTGGTCCATGGGGTCATGAAGAGTCGGACACGACTGAACGACTAAACAACGAAGGTACAGCATAGCCAACATGGCTAGTAGCCATTAAGAGATTTGTGAATCTGCCTAGTCCTCTTTTAAAGCCCTCCAAGTTGGTGACCATCTTTATATATGGGGGGGAGTTTGTCTGGTCTCGGACTGTAATAAAGATTGATGCTGTTGAAGTATGGTGGGAGCAAATTCCATAGGTTCTCTATGCAGATGTAGATCACAGAAATAGGAAGCTGAAAGTGGTCTTTGGATATTATATGAACTACAAAAAAGTGAAGTACTTCTGGCTCCATAGTTTTATGAAAGAAATCCTCTGCAAGTTCCTTCTTGTTGTCTAAATTGGATTAAGAGAGTAAAACAGAGTAATGTGTATGGATGAAGGAGGCTATGTAATTGCCTTGAATTGTACAGGGTGAATTCAATGAAACAGCTGTCTGAATAATTTATTCTCCTCTAATAATATAAACACAGTATCTAAACACGAGAGCCTTATCGATCTTTTGTATATTATTACTATTAATAATGAATGTGACAGGTTTATAACTTTCCAAAATATGAATGTGTCAGCCTAAATAACACTAGTAAATCATAAAGCTTACCATCAAATTGAATTTCACTAATGCATCACTTTAGATTTTGCTCATACTACAGACAAGGCAGGAGTTTTGCATAATAGTATCGCGGCAAAGGATTTTGCTGAGCAGGAATAAACTTAAGCATGTTTTATTGAATGGAACCCTTCGAATAAGAATTTCCACTAAACTTAATGATTTAAAACAGCAAAGTTTGACACGATCTACCTGAAGTTAAATACTTCTAAAGCCCATTGATTTCAAGAGGGGGAGACTGAAATGCACCCTTAAATATCTTATTCAAATCAATAAAATTAAAAGTGTTTAACATTGGCTGAATTGTGCCCACCATGATTTGAAACACTGGTGTGTGTTGCTTTGCTGTGTACTAATATAAAATCAAACCTTCCCAGGGCGAAACCACTTCATGGAAAGATTCTTAAGGACTGAAACTTAAAAATAAGTTGGGCAGCAACTTTGACTATGCATAGAGGTGGTCATCTGAAGCCTCCGGCCACATATAAACTCACTGTTAACATTCTCCCATAATTAAGTGGAAGTAGGGGGCATTATAATAATGGGCTTACCATATGGTCAAATTGGAGGCCATAGGCAATTTGTCCTTTAGTCTATATTATTAGAGCTACCCCATGTGAAGTTTCTAAGTGGCCACCGCAGGGATACCGGTCAGTCTATTTCTTCCTTAAGGTATCAGTGATCTGCATTCAACTACTTCATGGATTGCAATCCTAAATAGAAAAGGAAAGGAAACTGTTACAAACATAATTACAAAGCAGGGGCTTCTTAGAAGAACCTTCAAAAACCAGGCATTGATCTACATATTATCATGGCCTATGTGCTCATCGGCAATCTACTACATACACAACTGCCTCTCATAACCCTCCTTTGTTTTAATTCGATTGTGCTATTGCTTTAGACAGCACACTTTCTAGGTTCAATTCTTCGGTCATGAAAATGGTTCCACTGAACCTTGCTATTAAATCAAACTTACAAACATGCCTGGGGCCTCTGTGCAGTTTCTATGGGCTGCTGCTGGGACTTCAGCACCCCATTATGGAGATCTGCCGCACATTCACATTAAAAAAATAATCATCTTTACTTTCTGCAATGCTCTGGAAGTCTAGATGACTTAGGCATTGTGTGGAGAAAATAAATGGCAACCGCCAAGGGCATTGTGGTCAACATACGCTCCCCACCCCCAATCCTGTGGGGGCACCATCACAGAAGGTAGAGGACACTGGATAACACCTTGACAAAAGCCCCCTCAACAAATCATGAAAATATGCTCATTAACCAAAGCAGTAGCTGGCAGCCTCATTCTCTGAGCTTTTGCAGCCAACTCCTTGCTGGTTGTAAGATCAGGTAGAAGGACTGTTGCGCCAGAATGATGATACAATATCTGCTGTTGCACCTGCAATGTGAGGTGGCTCTATAGTGGCATAGCCAATGCGACTGTGTTGGCAGCACTCCAAGCATAGCAGAGTGGCAGCGTACAAAGCCATTCTACAGAACAGAAATAGGGTGGTGGCTGGGCACAATTTATATGTTAACATTCCCACCCCTTTTCTCATTGCAGGAGCAGCTATATTCATGCAACCAATTCATCGACAGATTTCACGTCAAGCTAGGCGTGGATCTGTTATGTTTTGGAGCTACAGGTTCCACTAACTCTGCTCACATGCCCTACAGTGTGACAGTGGAAGAAGTCAGTGACACACACCATGGGTCACAAGACCCTGCACTATACCATGCAAGCCCCTGTGCCTGGCCCTGCCCTGCTCTTCAGATGATATGTGGAGTAAGTGGGACTCAGATAATTCTGGGGTTAATGTATGACACTGAGGAGGTAATAAAGTCAATGTTGCATGTAAGGTATGCTAAACAGGCTACTACACCACCTTGTTTACTTCCTAGCTAGAGAAGAAGCTTATCTCAGTGGTAGGAAAACGTGCTTTGCACGCAGAAAGATTTGGTCTCCAGTACTCAAATTACAAGTAGGACAGACTCCTGCCTGATGCTTAGGGGAGCTGCTTTGACCTGTCAAAGTGGGCAGTATTGGTTTGGTGGATCACATTCAGTATTCAGCAGCTCCAAGTGCTTATATGTCTCTGTGGACCAAATGGTTGTTATTGTTGTTTAGTCATTTAATCATGTCCGACTATTTGTGACCCCATGGACCAGAGCACCCCAGGCACTCCTGGCACCCACAATTTGGTCAGACTCATGTTGGTAGCTTTGAAAACACTGTCCAACCATCTTGTCCTCTGTCGTCCCCTTCTCCTTGTGCCCTCAATCTTTTCCAGGGAGTCTTTTCCTCTCATGAGGTGGCCAAAGTATTGGAGCCTCAGCTTCAGGATCTGTCCTTCCAGTGAGCACTCAGGGCTGATTTCCTTCAGAATGGACAGGTTTGATATGCATAGTACTCCCATTTTGAGATAATGTGAAGTGATGGTTCCCATTTTTTTTAAAGTACTGGTTCTTTAGCAACAAAGTGCAACTGACAACTGAGTCTTATTTCCAGAGAACAAAAAAACAAAACAAAAAAACCCATCTGCAATTTTACACTTATAATGCTGTGCCAAGCTATTCTCAATTTTTGGGTGTCTACAGATGCATAGTTATGTTTTACTCTACAGAGAAAACCCGAAATATTATTTTCTGCTATATCCCCCATCACTGCATTTGCAAACTGCTCTTCTTTTTATCACAAACTGTTTTATGGCAAATGCATTGACAACCCAATATGTGAACTCAGATGGAGAAGTGATATTTCAGTGCCAACATAATGGCTCCTTAAGTTGCTTGCATTTTCCAATACGATAAAATTAGTTTTTCAGCATTTCACCCGTTTGGTATCGTTTCGCTTTCAAGATTCTATTGAGCTCTAAATATATGAGAGATTTTTCCTAATGTAGATTTGTGTGTCCTTCAATATGTGCAAATCAAATACTATTCCAAATACATCCTTCTCTTTCCCCAAAAGTTCTGAACAATTATAAGAGGAAACAATGCATTATATGTTTTGACTTGTCAAATTATCAGAATATGCCTTAATAAAAACATACATATCAGTCTCAACATATGTATATCTGTTTTATGCAGGAAAAATAGAACTGTCAATCTCTAGGATTTAGTAGCAGGCCTCCTCATACTAAGATGTCAAGAGGGCCTATGTATCCTATGTCTCTTTCTGCCTGCTATTCATGGAATAATATTGGTTCATGTCTAAGCTAGAACTTGTCCTTCAGTACTGTTTTAATTAAAAAATGTGTTTATTCCATTCTGTACACTATTCTCTCACATTAAATGAGTATGCTCTGCTCTTGTTTCTGACTTCCTTGGTTAGTTATTTATTCTTTTGAGCTTGTATTTGCTCTTTTCAAATACCATTAAAAATGATAGGGAAAAATATACCGGATTGTTTTGACATGTCTCCTTATGCCACGCCAAACTGACTCAGCCATTGTGCTAGAGTTCACCCACCAGATGGACCACTTTGTATCTGTTTTAATCATAGCTGCTTTTGAATGCAGCTAAGCTTCACACCATACAGACTATTCTTGAACTACATCTGGTCATCCAAATTCTATTCCACCGCAACGAGGTGTCTCCATCCCCACAGCAACTGATTTTTGCTGAGTCTTCCCAAGTTGTCTCTAAGTTAGGGTTGCCATACGTCCAGAATTCCCTGGACATAGATAGAATACAGCAATCAGAAACAGTGTCTGGGCAGGGATTGCTGAAATGTCCGGGGAAATCTGGGCGTATGGCAACCCATGTCAGATGTCTAGATTCCAGATTTTCAGTTTTTGAAATATGGCAACCCTACTCTAAGTCATGGAAAAATTGAAGTCCAAGCAATGGTCAAAGCACCTACTCTTTTCCCCATGCCCTTCCAAGTCTGCTTACTACAGCTTACTACACCTACCTTAAGCTCATCTTCCCTTCTGTTCCAACTCTGTTACTCATACTTGCCAAATTACCCCATTCAGTTGTAAAGCTTTGTACAGCTCATATAAGCTATCAAGATTCATTTGGTGATGAACTGCATCCTTACGTTGACACTCATATACAATAAATTGTATGGCTGTATAAATCTTTCCCTTTTTTTTAACCCATTAGTGGTATTCTGTGGGATAATCTTCATTGGGGGGGCATCTAGAGCAAATGGAAGCATTTGTCCAGTTGTGTTTAAAAATTATGATCCTGTTGATCGCGTGCCAGAATTAGATAATATAAGAATAATGCTACTACACATAGATGGGTAATTCTTTTTCTTGGCAGGCTTTCCAAACAATAATGGGAAGAAGATCATTAATCATATTGAATCTTGCAAGTGTCAAAAATTCAGGAAAGTAGTATAACTTGAAAAGCTTTTTTTTAAAAAAGAGTAAAATGCTGAACACTAAGTCTGAGGTCTCTCTCATATGCACTTGTGCAGAGTACTTCCATTTAGATCAATCAGAATGTACTTTTGAGCAAAGTTGTTGAGGACTGCAACTCAACACTCCAAAATCAAGATCAGAGGACAGCCCTAATGTAGGTGTGTGTGTGTGTGTGTGTGAGAGAGAGAGAAGCAAATAGGTATATAGTTGTTTAAATTAGTGTTCCGAGGTTGTCATGACTATCTATTGCAATCTCATGATCATCAAGGATGCAAAGTGATCAGCTAGAAGTGACCTGAATTATTGTCTTCTACAACCATATCGTAATGATCAAGAGGGTCAGGATGGATGTGGAAATACAGGAAAGGTAAGAGTTTTACAAGACAATTGGCACAAGAGCAATTTGATATAAGATGAATTCAACAAAACTTTTGCATGCCTTTGAACTCATACAGGGTTTTGCTATCCAGCCCCTTCAGTAGAGCCCAGTTCAGATTTGGGTGAGGAACAGCACTATTAGAGTAAATATTGCACTGAAAGACGATATAACTTATTTAAATCCTATTTCTTTGGGACACTAAGATTTTAATTACGGTACATATTTATGTTCATGCAGGTGACTATGGCTAACACAGAAAGATAACCATGCTCCCATCTTGTAAGATTGTCAACTCATGTTCTGAGCAGCAGCCCCTATGTCATGTTGTCTTGTTGATTTTTGTAAATGATTTATGCCTGCCATACATCACGCACGGTGTACATTTTAAAAGTAAATTAATGCAGGCATCATTTAAAATATATGAATTTCAGCTATGTGGTTCAGGCAACACCAGTCCTACACTGAACACTCTCTTGGTCTTCTTGAAATTCAGGATGTTTTTCAAGAAATCTACTCAGTGTTTGGTCTTGGCTAAGGAAGTTTTCAGAGATGTCAAGCTTTTACCATTAAGAATGATATAATGTAGGAACATATATATTGCTACACTGACTACACTTTTGTTTGAACCCTTTCAAGCTAGGCCACTTGCATTCAATTAATAATTTAACATTTTGAACCTAGACTGTGTTCATTCTTGTGTTATTTTAGCCCTTCCACACAGAAACCAGATGGTAGAGGCTTATAGAATCATAGAATTATAGTCAGAAGGGATCCTGAGGATCATGTAGTCCAACCCCTTGCAGCTGTCCCATATGGGGATTGAACCTGTGACTTGGGTGCTATCAGCACCATGCTCTAGCCAACTGAGCTATGAGTGACATGGATTAGAAACAGACTGATCCATCCACCTGTAATCGTCACACAACTTCAGAGCTACAAAGTCTATGATGCTGTGTGAGTGTGATGAAACCATGCATGCCCCAAAGACCTGGGATCTTGAATTAAATCCAATAATTGACACTGAATGAATGAAGTTTGAATCCGTCCAAATTTGAATCGACAGATTTTTCTATGAAAATCTGCAGTGATGAACCACACAAATGGAATTCCTTCTGCCGGTTTCTCTTAAGACTTGTAATTTGAAGGCCAATTCAATTAGTATTTTTCCATCTCTGATTATAGAACTTTAGGTATTCTTTCCTTGAGTCTGGAGGGAACAACAGTAATTGAACTAACAGATCTAATAAAGCAAGAGGGGATAAGCTAACAATAACCATTGAAGGATGCCACTCAAAAGACAGGGAGCAATCCATGGAGACCCTCTGTCTGTGTTTTATCTAAACACTAAAATAAAGGTTAATTTGGTGGCAGCAAAAGTTAATTTATAGATTCCTCTGTGGAAAAGAGCCACCAAATTATATTGTGCAGCTGGCTGATTGGAGTGGGAATCAGAGGTCATCATAATATAGTAGTGTAATAATAGAACTAGTAGACATTGAAAAATATTCATTATGCATCTGAATATGGTGTATCTACTTTATCTGCATAAACTGGGTATCCAGCTTTGCCTGAAAATCACATCTATGAATAGTATGGGTCACAATGGAAGACACACTTCTCCCAGAGCCCTTAAACAGATATTGGGTTACTTCAGGTGTGAGTTTGTTATTCTGGCAAGACTTTCCACTTCTTCATGAGATTGTTCTTGGGTGGTTAATATTTATTTGCCCAGGCAGGTGCAGTAGGTGGCCCAGGAGAGCATCAAATAACCAGACTGTACAATGGCGATGGGATAAAATCAGGCCAAATTTTATTGACAGCAGCAGCGGGGTAAGAGTTGGCATGGCATTGAGGCCAGGATCAGCCCATCATTCCACAAACCCCACATTGATGAAGTGGGTATACATAAATATAATAAATTTAAATATCAATATAGTATGCCTTGGTGAGTAAACTATTGATGCGGTGTAGTGGTTAAGAGCGGTAGTCTCGTAATCTGGGGAACCGGGTTCGCTTCCCCGCTCCTCCACATGCAGCTGCTGGGTGACCTTGGGCCAGTCACACTTCTTTGAAGTCTCTCAGCCCCACTCACCTCACAGAGTGTTTGTTGTGGGGGAGGAAGGGAAAGGAGAATGTTAGCCGCTTTGAGACACCTTAAAGGAAGTGAAAGGCGGGATATCAAATCCAAACTCTTCTTCTTCTTCAACCAGCTGCCAACATCCCGCTTTTTTAAAAAAGTGCTATTTGAGATGAAGAAGATCTCAGTTCCTTTCTGATCCTTGTTTGTGGTTAGATGTACTTTTTTCAAGGACTGAATCCACACAATTCTCTATTGAAGAACAATTTAGGAGTCTTGTTGAATGCCACTGGGCATCCATTACAAGTTTTTGCAAGGACTTGGCGCAGATGTACAGTCACGATTAATGAGTTGTCAACATCATTGGAAGAACTGCATTGATGTCCAATAGAACAGTAATTAGATCTTCATGGAGGCAGGTAGTTTAATGCCTTTTAAAGAAGCGTTATCTGTCTACACTCCCATCAAAGAATTGCCTATATGTCAAGAACAGAAAGAAGTGTGACCAGAGGAGGCCAAATCAGATAGCATATGTGTGTGTGTTGTGTATGTGCATGTAAAATATAAGAATATTATTGGTAGTAAACATTTGTGGTATCTAAATCCTGAATTAAATGCTTAAATTAGTCCATAGTCTAACTTTTAGCTACAAATCAATCCTACTAATAATTTTACTTGTTTACAATAATTTTTTAGGTAAATTATATATTTTCCCCATTCCTTATTAAAATTTTGGTCTTCCTGATTTCTAATTCTTCTGCTCAGTTTTGCCATTTCTGCATAATCCAGGCATAGGCAAACTCCAGCCCTCCAGATGTTTTGCAACTACAATTCCCACCATCCCTAGCTAACAGGACCATTGGTCAGGGATGATGGGAACTGTAGTCTCAAAACATCTGGAGGGCGGAGTTTGCTTATGCCTGGCATAGTCTATCAATTTAGTCTGCCCTTCTTCACCAGTAGGGACTGTACTTTCTCTTCATCTCTGGGCTAACAAAGTCTGGGCAGCTGTAGTCGCATACATAAATAGTCTCTTCTTGTCGCTAGGAATTTCAGCACCTATAATATTTCCTAATTTCCTAAAATAAAAGCTTCTGGTTTCTTAGAAAAGGTCGTTGTAACCAATCAGTTAATAATCCTTTTATATCTTAAGACCTCTTCAATTTCAGCTCATGATCTATTTCCATTAATAATTCTTTATAAGATACTCAGTCATTTCTCATATTTTTTAAAATATATTTTTTACGGATATTACCTCCAGTGGGGAAAGCCACCAAGGTGTTTTTTGTTCTAATAAATTGTCATATTTTCCCCATACTTTATACACCATTTTCCTTACTATGTGCTTCAAAAAAGCTATATGAACTTTAACCTTATACCACAAATATGTGTGCTAACCAAATCTATTAACATGACCTTCAAGGTCTAAAATATCAGTATTTTTTAAAATAATACCCATTCCTTTAACCAGCATAAACAGGATGCCTCATAATATAATCTCAAATCTGGCAGGCAAAACCCACCTCTTTCTTTAGAATCTATCAACAATTTATGTTTTATTCTTGGTTTCTTCCCCTGCAAGAGAAATCTAGTAATATCTTGAAATATTCTTGTCCCCAGTTACCTCTGTTTCCACGAGCAATTGTCACTCCTGCTTCATTCATGGCATTCTTCTTTTGGAGCCATCTTGAATGTTGTATCTTCAGTTATCAGATGCAACTGTGTGGCCCATGTGCTTCATTTCATGTGCTCCTTTCACTGCATGTAGGCAAAAATGAATTATAGTACATTCTAGAATCAGGGCACATTTGTAGTCAGTACAATGACAAAAAGTAAGTCCAAGAAAATCAAGAGCTGCCTTAGACTGAGTCAGACTGTTGGTCCATCTAGGTCAGTATGGTAGTGGCTCCCCAAGGCTTCAGACAGGGGACATTCCCAGTCCTATCTGGTGATGAGAATACAATAAGAGCCTGCTGGATCAGACTAACAGCCCATCTTGTGCAGCATCCTGTTCTCGCAGTGGTTAACCAGATGCCTGTGGGAAACTTGCAAGCAAGGCCTGAGCACAAGAGCGCTCTCACTTCCTGCAGCTTCCAGAAACTGGTGGCTGACCCTGGGACCGTCTGCAGATGTTTTATATAGTCCTTCTTCCCCTAAGAGAAACAGCTTTCGTTGCCCCATTGAACTTCCACTTATCTTGAAGTTGAATTGTTTATTTTTAGCTATTTGTTGTGACCTCGGCAAACACAAAAGAAAAGTTCCAACTGGGTTCCAAGAAAATGAAAAGACATGTTCATCCAAAAGTGAAGGCACAATTTGTCTTTCTCTGAAGAGACCTTTCAGACAAAGCTGAGGGAACATTGCTGCCTATAAAATTAATTCTACTAAGTTCCACATCTATGAGTTCCACATCTGGCACTTGAATAGATTATATAATTTTACTGTGTCTGCTGCTCTCAAAGATAATACTAATAAACCTCCCTGTAAAAAAACTATGAAAACATTGAATACATTGGGTTTCTCAAAGCCAGAGAAAGGTCTTCTGTTGCAAAATATGGATAAGCATCTAAGGTGCACATTTGAAGCCCATAATAAGTAATTGTGCATTAAGATTTCTTGATGAATTACAGATTTTATTGTTCCCCAATTAAAATGGAAATAGGGAAGATATTCTTTGCATATGCTTGGCCATCAACTTGGAGTGAATTATCCAAATCTCTTAAACTGCTTGACACAATGACGAGTTTTTACAGGGGAAATAGGTAAAGTAATTAGACTAAAGCATGTGTGTAATTTTGAAACATGGTGCAAAACCATTTTAGGTTTGCATCCCGATAATGAATTCTCCGAGTTGTAGCTACTTAGCAGTGCTTGGGAATGGTTTTGAAAATACAACAGTGAGTACGATAATGCAGCCTAGGTTTCAATAAGGATTTTATAGCAACTGTATTTTTTAATGCTAAAGTAGGTTTAAAAATTAAGTAAGGTGTTGAAATTATAATGAACTAAATGGAGCACTTCAGTCTGAGAGAAGAGTGCTTTAAGAATCTTATATTTGAATATGTATCATACCACAATCAACATTTTTTATATAAAAAAATCTTTCAGACTCCATCAGAGTCAGCATTTTAAAAAATTCCTAACTAAGGAAGTTCCCCTCAGCAGAGATGAAGCTGATCTTTCAGGATCGCTCTGGCATTGCCTAGTGCTGAAGCAACATTTTTTACTTATTTATTTAATGCATTTATAGCCCATGTTTCTCCCAAACTGGAAGTCAAGGTGGCTTAGACAACATCCAGAAGAATCACCACAAAACACAAAGGAATAAAAGCTAACCAGTTGAAAGCAATTGTTAAAACATATTTAAAACCAGCATCAAAATACAGTTTGGCCCGACAGCAGTCCCGTGGTCAGAACTGTTGCCAGCTTAGTTTCCAAAGGGCTATCTAAACAAGAAGGTCTTAGCCTATCAGCAGAAGGATAAGAAAAAGGGGGGCAGCGTAACTTCTCTTAGAAGGGAATTCCATAATAAGGGAGCAGCCAAAGAAAAGGCTCTTTCTTAGTTTGTTTGAGCCTGACTTCTAAGAGTCTTTGGCCTAAGTGCTAGTGCTAAACTCTCAGCTGCCAGAACCTGGACTTTGCCCTACTTTGCCTTTCTCTACACTTGGTGTGAACCTTCTGCTTGGGTGAAAGCCCTCTTAGTGCAGAGGCAGTAGCTCGAGAAAGAAGAAAATGTACTATAGGTGGTACCTGACCCCTGTAAAACTTGCAAAAATAAATAAATCAAATAATAACAAGTGCTGGCAATGTAAGGAACAGATAGGAACATACTACCATATGTGGTGGTCCTGTCTAGAGATACAGAAATTTTGGAACATGATTTATGAAGAGATAAAGAGATTGATAAAAACTACATTTAGCAAGAAACCGGAAGAATTTTTACTAGGAATGGTTTCAGATAATATTCCCAAAAACAAAACTAGGCTATTTATGTATGCAACGTCAGCAGCAAGGGTTATAGTGGCAAAACACTGTAAAGATAAAAATACACCCACTAAAGAGGAATGGGTAGTCAAATTGTGTGAGTACTTGCAGTGGCGTAGCGTGGGTTGTCAGCACCCGGGGCAAGGCAAGTAATTTGCGCCCCCTAACCTGGGGCAAGGCAAGTAATTTGCGCCCCCCCTGCACTGTCCCTCCCCCAGATAGTCCCTCGCTCTCTCTCCGCACCGCACCGAACGCCTGGCCCCCTCCCCCTCCACAGTGGGCGGCGACCCGGCAGCTCGGATCGGATTCGCACAGCCAGCACTGCAGTGAGAGAGAGTGAGTGAGCCAGGTAGAGGCAGAGAGCTGCGAGTGCGAGCGTGCAGTGGCATGGCGTGGGTTTTCTGAGCTTGCACAGAGTGCTTTTCCTCCCTATGGGCAGAGCCAGCTTGCTCCTAAATACCTGAGCTCTATAGTTAGAGACTCACCATTTCCCCAGTTGGCTTGGCCCCCAATTTCTCTTACTATAGAATTTGGGGCTGGTGGTGGAGGAAATCATTATTCTTCCCCCTTGCTACCCCCCCAAAGCATAAGAGAGGGACTCCCAAGAAGGTGAAGCAGGATTTCACTCCAGGGTATCTCGGAAGCCCAGACCCCCGATCTCTCCCATCGCCGCTGGAGGGGTCATGGAGGCACTGAGCCCGGGAGGCGGGCAGCCAGCCAGGGCGCACGCACCTACCCAACCTCGCTGCGCCCAGGCGCGCTGCTCTCTCCAACTTTCCTCCCTGCCGGGCCAGTGGCTCCGCCTCCACCTCTTCCTTTGCCTCTTTGAGCAAGCGATTAGCAGGCTCGGATTGGATCCTGCGGCAGGCAGGCGGCGCCTCCACCTCCTCCTCCCGGCTTTGCTGCTCCTCCACCTCCTCCTCCTCCACCTCCTCCTCCCTGCTGCTGCAGCTGCTGCGCGGCTCTTTTCCCTCCCGCTTCCTCGAGGGGGGCCAGCCAAACGGAGACGACGATCCCTCCCCCCAACCAAGCCTCGATTGCTTGTCCCTTCCCTCTGGACTTGCGCCCCCCCCCCCAAATGTTGCGCCCGGTGCGGCTCGCACCCCTGGCACCCCCCACGCTACGCCACTGAGTACTTGGAGCTCGCAAAGCTGACAGATGCAGTAAGAGATAAACCTAAAAAATTGGTGAGAGAAGAATGGGAATGTTTAAATAATTATTTAGGGGACAAGGGCTCAGCAAGAAAGATCTGGCTATGTTTAGAACGATACTGCATAGAGAAATGTTCCCTGATACCAAGAAGAGGGATTCCTTTGGAATGCAGATAGAGTTAATTGATAAGAATAATGATCTGTTGTGAGTTTGACGGAAGTGTACAATAGATGAGCTTTCCTGCTTTGGTTCATCTTCCTTTTTCCTTTCCTTTTTTTCTTTTTCTTTTTTCTTTTCTTTTATCTTTCCCATAATTGCTTATGTTCTGTGTCATGTACTTCAATATTTTTTGTAGTTTTTAAAGTCTCTCCCCCCCCATTACTATTAAGGAATTTTCCTTTGTAATTTTGGTTGTCTATATTTATATGTACCTGTTTACATGTACCTGTTTAAAGCAAAATAAAAGTTAAAAATTAAAAAAAGGTAATACACTGCAAAAAAGAGAGAGAGAGAGAGAGAGAGAGAGAGAGAGAGAGAGAGAAGAAAGTGAGATTCTGATGAATATTTTACTCAAAACTCAGTTTATGGCTGATCTGGTGTCAGCAGACAATCGCCCGGGCAGTGCCACTGTGAGAAATTAAAATGGCAGCTGCATCAAAGTACTTTTGCTGCTTTCCTCTGCTGATGGCAGGCAAGCCTTCTTGGGGAGGAGGAGTGGCCTAGCAACAAGTACTTTGCCAAGCAGCACCATCAAAATTGAAGCTGGTCAATCCCAAGACCTAGCACCATTCCCAACTCTATCAAGCCCTTTGATATCCAGACAGGCCATTAGTTACAACATGCAAGTACAGTGGTACCTTGGGTTACATACACTTCAGGTTACAGACTCCGCTAACCCAGAAATATTACCTTGGGTTAAGAACTTTGCTTCAGGATGAGAACAGAAATTGCGCGGCAGCAGGAGGCCCCATTAGCTAAAGTGGTACCTTCAGGTTAAGAACAGTTTCAGGTTAAGAACGGACCTCCGGAACAAATTAAGTACTTAACCCGCGGTACCACTGTATCGAGTAATTTCTTCCCCTCACCACCTGTCTTCCTTCTCGTGTATACATACAAAAGTTCATATACCATGTTGCACAGCTTTTGGATTAAAAACCCTTAGTAGGAAAATGCTGAGAGAGGTGTATGCATAACTCTTAATGTGGAAGAAGATTTACAAAGGTAGCTATGGCATGGATAATTGGTGCTGTTAATATGTATGCTAAGGACGGCACATTTAGCTCCCCTAGACACATCTGAAAAATTAAACTAATTTTGGTGCATCGCTAACAGTGCATTCAATTAAAAAAACAATCATTTCCTTTTCAGTGCTGCCCAGTAGGGTGCCTGAATTACAAATTTAGGTTTATCCGTGAGTCAGTCTCATTGAACTCAGTAAGTAGACTTCTGAGTAGACATGTAGGATTGCAATGTTACCTGTATTTCTTGTTTCTAAAGCCTAAGGAAACCAAGACTAGGTAAAATGAAGAAACAAAGAATATATTATGGAAGGTGAAGGGCCCATGTTGTTATGTGTGGTAAAAAGTGAGGAAATCCCCCCTGCAGCCACCAATAACTTTTTAAATCCACAAGTTGCAACTGCATAAAAGTAGGAATCATGGTGGTAATGCAAGCCAATACCCAGTGGTGTTTTTTTAAAAAAAACAATGCTGCCTCAGAGAATGGTCCTAAACCTAAAGCAAAGGGAAAAAGTTGCCATGGGAACTGCCTGTGCCCCACAGTTCATAAAGAACTGGACAAGGACTTCTTTTTCCATTAAAATGTCTAAGATTCTAAAAGACAGGTTGAACAGAGATAGATAGAACTGACAGATCAAAATCTCAAAAAATGGACACAATGGCAAGTATAGCATCTGTTGACAGAGTACTGGGGCTTCACAGCTTGATCCTATGTATGTAATGCAATAATGAACATGGAGTGTACTATTCTAAGGATTTGATCACCTCACATGATATATAGATCTTCTGAAGTAAAGGGAACATCTGGTGACCACAGTCAAAGAAATCAACCTGTTACTTCATTTAAGGATATTCTCTTCCTGCCCACCTTTCCCTTCAAACTGAAGTTTTTTGTTTCACATTGTTTGATTGCCTTCACTCTAAGGTATTTTTGCATCAGAATCAAATTCTCTGTAGTCACATATCAGTTAGTCTGCACGAAATATACTGTTTCCTTCTGCAATCATATCCTGTGGCAGTGTAAACAGCATTCTTGCAACTTGTAGCCATGCCACCCCATGTTGACTACCCAATCATTATTTGGGTGTGCAGATGAAAGAAAATTGCCTCTTTGTCACAACTGGCCACCTTTATAATTATGTAGGCCTAAGCATGTTATGGGATGCGGGTGGCGCTGTGGTCTAAACCACAGAGCCTAGGGCTTGCTGATCAGAAGGTCAGCAGTTCGAAACCCCGTGACGGGGTGAGCTCCCGTTGCTTGGTCCCTGTTCCTGCCAACCTAGCAGTTCGAAAGCACGTCAAAGTGCAAGTTGATAAATAGGTACTGCTCCGGCAGGAAGGTAAACGACGTTTCCGTGCGCTGCTCTGGTTTGCCAGAAGCGGCTTAGTCATGCTGGCCACATGACCTGGAAGCTGTCTGCAGACAAACGTCAGCTCCCTCAGCCAGTAAAGCGAGATGAGCGCTGCAACCCCAGAGTCGTCTGTGACTGGACTTAATGGTCAGGAGTCCTTTAAGCATGTTATGTGAGAAAACATGACCTGTGTAAAAACTTCCACATTAAACATGCACTTTAGCCTTCAAATTCAGTTTGCTGCTATTCATGTTGTAGACTTATTTCATTACTTATGTACTTAGCCTAGTTTTGCTGCCAAGACCTTGCCTCCTTCTTCAACAAATAAAACATTTCACAGTTACCTTGACTGAAGATAATCAGGAAATAGCCTCTTCCTTCTGGCCTTAGACACCTGCTATGTATATTTTCAGGATCCACCTTATTAAAAAAAAAAATGATAGTATATTGTAATTGAAAGTTTTTAAAGTTTGTAATCTCCGCTAAGACCTTAGAGTGAACTGCAGGTCAAATAACAGCAGCAGCAGCAGCAGCAATACAAGTAGAAGAAGATACTGGTAAGGTATTATTGGTCTTGAAATTCCACCTCTCCTTCTTCAGCCATGTCCTTTTTGCTTCTATTCCTTCTTTAAAAAGGACAAGTTAACTCTAACATGAAGTCCATCAGTTGTCAGATTAATTTAGTAATGAGATAATGCTTCCATTACAATTTGCTTTTTCCACTGATAACATGAAATAATTAGTGCAATTGTATTAAATGCCCCCAAATACACGACGTAAGATTCAAGGAAAATGTTTAAAACTTTACTGAATAAAGGAAGGGCATAGATACCTGATGACAAAAGCACAGTGATTACCATGAAGAATCTAATTGTCCTATTGTCCAAAGCATAAAGCGGAATAAGATTATTATGAAGGCTGTAAATGTTGCTTGGCTAAAAGAAAGAAATGAGAGAGAAGAAAGAGAAAAGGAAGTGCAATTTTTCACCCACCAGTTATTCACAAGCAAACTAGTTATAGAAGCAAAAGCAACACAAATGAGTGATACCGAAGTCCACCTTTTTGTGCATTAAGCTTGAGATGCTTTGCACTTACCTGGGAGTACACTCCACTGAACACGGTCATATTTACTTCTGAGTAAATAATGCATAGGGTTGTGCTGTGAATCTCACTCTGCTATTTTTGAACGTGAACATACACATGGCTAGGGAGTTGGGCAGAGACAGGCTAGAAACATCTGTCCACTTCATGTATTACAGCCACAGTTGCAAGGCTTCTTCTGGATTCTTGTGTGGGGAGTCCGGTCTACTTGTGGAGCTCCCATGCAGTTTAAAACCCTGGTCTTTCAGGGCCCTTAACTGTGTGGGTCCTCAATGAGTAGAAAATGGTCCCCACTATGGTGCAGTGAAACACGGCACATGCTGATGTGGGCAGGGATAAAGGGGTGGTTCCACAGGTCACCTCTACTTGTGTTGCCCTTTACCACTGAAACGTTGGAACAGGACAGTTGAGAAATGCAAAACTGAAATGCCCATTAAATTCAGAACACAGCATCTTTTATGTACCTCCAAATACCTGCCTCCCCTTATCAACACAGCACTGTTTCCAAACCATAAAGCTAGGGTGTCCAGTAAAGTGAGAGAAAAAGGCCTCAGGGAAAACTTCTACAGGTGGTTAAACTCCATGAACTTTCTCCATCACGTCAGTCACAATTTAGGTTGTGGAACTGTGTGGCCTGGATTGTAAAAATAGAGAAATGAAAGACTCATAGGCCACATTCAGTCCATTAAAGCACTACAATACCGCTTGTGCCCCCACAAATAATTCTGGGAGCCGAAGTTTGTGAAAGGTACTGGGAGTTAGATCTCCCAGAACTACAATATTCAAAATAGCTGGACAATTGATCCGTCTTCCCAGTAAAACTCTTGGAATGGTACCTCTGTGAGGAAAATAGAGGTCTCCTGAGAACTCTCAACATGTTTCACAAACTAAAGTTTCCAGGATTCCTTTGTGGAGGCTGAACAACTTAGAGTGGTTTCATGGTGCTTGTTAATGTATGGTGTGAATGCGGTCATATATGGCTGATTCTGCCTCACAACAGGAATTTGACTCCCTTATATTTTGATTCAGTCTAATGCTGATTCTCTATTTGCAGAGTCCTAATCTAGTGGAAGAATTAGATTCCTGCCTCTGGGGGGGGGGGGGGGGAGAAAGAAAATCAGCCAAACTGCTTCTTTCACGCATTTTGCATCCAAGATAAACTAACATATCTAAGCCAATCGCTTGGATGCAGTTTAGCCTCAGCAGACTTCCCAGGAAGGCTTGCACGTACATTCTGCTACATTTGGAATTTTAGTCGTGACCTTTCTTATAAATGTATCTATGCAGTTCGTGCTGGTAGGCTCTCACCGTATCTGTCGAGGCTAACTAGATACTCGTGTTTCCATATTTATGGGAAGAGCATGTGTTTCCTCATGTACCTGTCATCTAAAGCACTCCTACAATTTAATTACGTACCTGAGAGAAATGGGATTTCATCATATTAGGAAAACAGACACTGCTTTATTTGAGACATTGGCTACAGAAAACAACATAACTTGAAGTGTCACAATGCATTTATTTTCAACACATTCTTCCTATAGTTTGGGGCTTAACATTCCTCTCTTTGTGGTGGTGAAATTTCAAGGAAATAAATTTCAGTGCACTTCCCCCCTCCCTCATCCGTTACTACATTTCAGGATCTCCATTTGAAGTATGGCAATTAAGAGTACTTGTGCCAAGTTTGTTAAATTTGATATAATTTACCAGGATCAGATTTTGAAGAAACAAATCCTAGGACAACTGTGTTTCAAAAAGCTTTGGAAAATAAAAATGTCATTGCAAAAGGAAAAGAAAACTTTCATTAAAATGCTTCACTTAAGGAAACTTGATAGTTTTTGCTCTATAAGACTCACTTTTTCCCTCCTAAAAAGTAAGGGGAAATGTGTGTGCTTCTTATGGAGCGAATGCAGGCTGCACAGCTATCCCAGAAGCCAGAACAGCAAGAGGGATTGCTGCTTTCACTGTGCAGTGATCCCTCTTGCTGTTCTGACTTCTGAGATTCAGAATATTTTTTTTTCTTGTTTTCCTCCTGCAAAAACTAGGTGCGTCTTGTGGTCTGGTGCGTCTTATAGAGCAAAAATACGGTATGCTGCAATCTTGTGCACAATTTCTTAGGCATGAATTCCAGAGAGACTCCATGGAACTTACTTCTGAATAAATAGGATGGTACTTCAAATGTAGGAGGCAAATGTAAGAAACAGTTGGTTTTCCAAAGGCTCTCTGTTAGGAACAATGCCACATATATTTGCATGCATGCATTTGTTTGTGTGTGTCTGTTCATTCAGTGAGTATATTCACATCCTGCTTTTCAACACCATACAATTCCTGGAGCTGCAAACAAGTCACAAAACTCAAATCAACCAAATAATATCAAACACACAATGCAAACTATGAAATATTGGAACAGCAGCAGAAGTGGGAAAGAAAGTTTAGGGAAGTTATTACTGACTGATGTTTTAATGTATTTTAAATCTTTTGTTGGAAGCTGCCCAGAGTGGCTGTGGAAACCCAGCCAGATGGGCGGGTTAGAAATAATAATAATAATAAATAATAATAATAATAATAATAATAATAATAATAATAATAATAGGATACCAAAATGATATACAATCAGAGCCAGCAAGATTAAAGTAAAAATGTATTCATCTGGTAGTAAAATGATAACAGATTTGGCACCAGATATACCGGGTATCTCCTTTTGAAAGAATTTCAAATTTGCAGAGCCATCACCCAAAAGACCCTGTTTCAAGTCGCTACCCAGCTCACCTCCAAAGACAGGAGGACTCAAAGGAGAATGCCCCATTGAACTGAATGGGACATACTCAGAATTCAATGCAGAGGAATTATTGCAGATGAAGGAATGAATTATTCTATCACCAGTGGAGTAATAAACACAGAACTTAGACTGCAATCTTAAACTATATTTCCCAGGAACTTAGTACTCAGTGGGACTTTGTTCTTTGTAAGGTTGCAATCCCAACTCAATTATTTGGGAGTAAATCCCACTGAACACTATGGAATTTATTTCTAAATGAGCTTGCGTATGGCTGGGCTGCAATCCAAAGCAAATTTTATTTGAAGGAAATTTCATTTTAATCATTTGTGTCCAGGTGCAAAGCAGAAGCGGCATGATTTAAAACAGGCATCAGAATTAAAGCATTGGCTGTGTGTTGCTTTGAACAGCACTGAACTTCTCTTCATTACTGCCCCATCACTCTTCCGAAATTGATCCCATTACATCCACTTTAATGATGTTTAACAAAATAAGTCACTGAGGAATTTCAGTGTCATCTCCTCTCTCAATATTTGACATTCCAGCTCTTACTTTACTGGAGGAGAAGGAAACGCAAGCCAAAGTGGGCCCAGCTGATCACTGACTGCTTAAAAATGTGTTCATAGCACAAACATCACTGGCTGTTTTATGACTGTTGTGGTAAAAGTCTCCAAGTATCAAAGTTGTGCTCTGTTTTCTAGGGGAGTTTTAGCATTATGCACTTAAGTGTTTACAGAGGAGGGGTTACGGGAGGTGAATAGAATGGGCTAACCACTTGTTCTGAAAGTTCTCCTGATTGAGAGGCAAGAGAGTAAACTTGGTGTTTCTATGTGAGAGTTAATTTTATTTAGGGCTGGGTCATGGTCATGGGGCCCTGGGGAAAGCGCCATTGGTGAGCACTCTGCTCTAAAAATGAGCCTGGACAACAGGTCACAGCCCCCTAAATAACTCTAGACAGCTGAGCCTAGCAAACACTTTTAATTTATCACAGTGTCCCAGAGCAATAGTAAGTCAGTGACATTGCAGGAAATTTAAATGGTGGCTAGAACTACCTGCACAAGACTATTTGGAGTCCTGGGCCAGAGTTCTTTTATAAAGAGGGTGAGGGAGGCAAAAGGGGGCATCAGCAGTAGGCCTTGCTGTGATGCCAGGGGCTGGTGCTAGCTTTGATTCTAGAGTGTCAGATGGGTTTGACTATTGAGTAAGAAAGCAGCTGTTAAAAGACCCATTTGCTTTGTTTATGCTTCCACGCTAGGTACGGTATCCAAGTAAGTTTTACTTAGTTGAAGACCCAGCAGCATAGCATGGGTTCCCACTGTCCGGGGCCTCATGGAGTGGGGTGGATGGGAGGGAGGGAAATGGATGAAGTACGGTACGCATGTGCATTCAACTGCCTAATGTCACCCATGAAATCTCAGCCACAGAAATAAGAAGAGTCATTCCATTGTCTGGAGAGGTCACTTCCTGCTTTGCATGGAGCTCAGCGACAGAAGCACACAGCTGTATTGGGGCAGCAGCAGATGTTGAAATTTCACACCCCTAACAATTTTGCACCCGGGGCAGCCGCCTCTGTGGGCCCCGCATGCTATGCCACAGAGTAGACCCAACTAAGTTAGGTCCATTAATTTCAATAGCCACACTCTGAGTAAAACTTAGTTGACTACACCTTAGATGTTTAGCATGAAACTTCCCTGTCCAGGCCCAAAGAGAGGGGACAGGTAATTCCTGGTCTTGGACCTTTTGAGAGCCCAAGCCTCTGGGCTGTGAAAAAAACAAACATTGGAAAATGAATTTTGGTATCTCAGCAAGGTGACTGTAATGTCTGTTGCTAAATCTCAGCATATCCAATGCTGACTTTTTTTAGAAGGATGGAAGACTAGCAAAACCCATGCTCAGCAGGTATGCTCAGTGCAGTGACATAATGGGCTGGTGAACCTATCACAGCTCAACACACATTCATTACTGCGGCGGACACCATTTTAACACCCCATTATTTTTCGGAATGATCTTTTACTTTGCGGCAGAATGCTTTTCTGTATTTTTCTTTTTTTAAAAAAATATTATGAAATACTGTTTGAATGACATGGTGTTACAGTGCCTAGCTGAATGGAGACACACACCGCCCAATGTCTGCCGTGGCCAGAACAGTACAGAGCACAGAAACGACACAATTCCTGCCCAGAAGTCTTGCAAATTGTATTAAATCGCCAGGAGAATACAGATATTTTTTTAAAAAAAGGCAAGCACTGTGAAGAGTGAAAGAGCAATTTGCAGCAGTTAATGTATCAATTGTAGGCAAATGTATGCAAACTCAGACTTGCTTGGGAAGCAAGGTTTTGGGATCTGGAAAATGTCTGTCTCTTTGCGAGAGAAAGAGGACTTGCACAATTTAATGATCGCAAATGGATGCTTGATTATCCGCCTTGTTTGGTAGAGTAGAAATCACTAGAGTTCCATTGCCAAGAGTGAATCAGAGCCATCCATTAGGTCTCTGCCTGATAAAATATGTATGAATATCAGTGCAGCCTTGGGATGTAGAAGCATGCCCTCTCCCAGTGATATCTGATAAAAGGCACTGTAGCATTTCAGTCTTATCTCCAAGGATCAGGTTGTGGTACTGCTATTTGCACAAATACAATTTAAACAGCTCCACACATCACCTCACTCTGAGAATCCACCACAGGATTGTTATAAGACAGAGAAAAAGGCTTTCTTCAGTCAATCTGGTCAAACATTTAGGAGATGCTCCAGCTTCAACCACAATGGGCCGATATGTCGGAATATGTGCTTTCAGAGATGGAGGCTATTTGATTTCTATCAGTGGTCCCCTACCTTTGCTCCCATCAATGCACCATTACTGAATAGTACATTCAACTTTTGTTCTTTAAAGGCAAATAATGCTTATGTAGAGTAGTATCATAAGATGACACAAAACCCCAAACCTGCATCCTGGTTGTAGAATATTGGTGCTTGTTGAAATGTTCTTGTTTTGGGGGTAGGGAGCACATCAAGACCCAGCAATATCAATAGATGGCTTGTTTCATTTGTGCTGGCACCATCAAACCATTGAATAACAGGGATAAGCTGTGGGATGAATGCAGAGGGTAAAGTTCTGATCATTCTCTTCCTTCATTTATTGAGGAATGTCTGTAGCAGGGGTAGTCAGATGTTGTTGATTCCATTTCCCATCAGTTACAGTAAGCATAGTGAATCATTGGGGTAGGGCTAAAAGCATGTAATGAAGCTTGCTTCTATCCAAGTGGGTAGATAGATAAAGGATAATGGTTACAGCCTATATCTCATTTGCTGGGCATTTTCAAAGAAGTATATATTTCTAATGGCAGAAAACAGAAATAGCTGTTCTATGGGACATCTCTTAATGTAAGACAGACTTGCTTCCTTTTTTTTCTTTTAAGAAAAAGATTTGTGGTGTGTGTGTGTGTGTGTGTTTACTGAATTTTCCAACACAATAACATACAAACAAGACAAAGAAACAAAGGATAATGACTGTATGGAGCACATTGCTGCAGTCAGAATAAAATAAACAGAGATGGGGTTGGGGCGGGGGGGTGAGAAAGTAGTTCAGAATCCAGGAATGAAAATTCTTGCAGTCTGCGGCGAACACCCTCTTAACTACTACTTATTTTTAAAGGAAAACTCTGGTATTTGGACACTTAGGGAAGTTAAATAGAAAAAGGGTGCTATTTTATACAGAATGAAAATGGTAAAACAAAAGATCTGTCAGGAAATGGAATTATTTCCAGAAACAGTTAACTACACACACAAACACATATAATTCAGTGGATGTTACAAGCTGCTAAACAAGGTGGTAAACACACAGCTTCTTTTCACTTGTTTCATAAGCTAATTCTATGGCTGTTACAGCTTAATGTTTTGATTCTTAAACAAGGTGGTACTTTTTGTCAGTTTCCCAACCTTCTATAAATCACAGCCCTGAGGCTCCTATAGCAGTGTAACCAGTGGCGTAGCGTGGGTTGTCAGCACCCGGGGCAAGGCAAGTAATTTGTGCCCCCTAACCCGTGGAGCCAGGTAGGGGCAGAGAGCTGCGAGTGCGAGCGCGCCCCCCCCAGATGTTGCGCCCGGTGTGGCCGGCACCCCCTGCACCCCCCACGCTACGCCACTGAGTGTAACAGACCAGGGGATCACCACACCCTTCCTAACTGGTTTGGGATTATTCTCTTTCCAGAAGATGTCTCCCCTCCTTACTAAATCAAGACCCAAACAGAGTGTTCCCTAACATCTCTACTTCCACTGTCCCCAGTTCAGCTTCACAGTTTTTCTATTGTCTGTATGCTCCTAAAAAGACACTAATCACTGTAAGCTCAGAGGCTTCCTTCTCTGACTACAGATATTTTCCTCAGAGTGGATGTTACATACACAGCTCAGGAACTATAATCCTATCCAGCTGAACACCAAGAACCCAACTCTTAACCCTTTCTTCTCCCCCTGAAAGTGCTGTCTCCACTCGTCTCTGGCTAGCTGTACCCACAGCCAATCAGAGTGGGGTTTCCAGCTCAGTCCTTTGCGTGTTACTCCACTCTGGTGGAATTCCACTGCACTGCACTGCTCCTTGCAAGTCAGGGAGAACTGCCTGGACTTCCAGCAAAACTGGACAGCTGTGGTCTAAACCACTGAGCCTCTTGGGCTTGCCAGTCGGAAGGTCGGTGGTTCGAATCCTTGCGACAGGTTGAGCTCCCGTTGCTCGGTCCCAGATCCTGCAAACCTAGCAGTTCAAAAGCACATCAAAGTGCAAGTAGATAAATAGGTACCGCTCCGACGGGAAGGTAAATGGCATTTCTGTGCGCTGCTCTGGTTTCGCCAGAAGCTGCTTAGTCATGCTGGCCACATGACCCAGAAAAACTGTCTGTGACAAACGTCGGCTCCTTCAGCCAGTAAAGCGAGATGAGTGCCACAACCCCAGAGTCGTTCACGACTGGACTTAATTGTCAGGGGTCCCTTTACCTTTACAGCTTTATTGAAATATTAATCCTTTCTTAAAAGGTAAAGGTACCCCTGACCGTTAGGTCCTTTCTTAGCAGGCTCTAATTCTGCACATGCAGTGTAGCAGACAGTGACAGCCCTTGGAGCTGACTTTGAGCTCAAAGCGTTTGCTTTATGCAACCACAGCAAATGTGCCAAATTAAGCAGCGATGCATTTGCAAGCAGATTGGGAGGAGAGGGCCAAGGGAGACTTTTGATAGCAAGCCCAGCGACACATTAGGGCCTCTTTTGAGACTTTCAAATATTTCAATATCATTAGCACTTTTGGCCCAAGGATCTCAACTTTTTAAAACTCAAAGAAGAAGAAGGTTTTTAATTAAAATTCCTTACCACGTGTATGATGTGAGGAAAAAGGATCAAACAAGTTGCAACAAACATGTCTGAAATGGGGAAAGGCAGGAGATACCTACAGAGAGAGGGGCCTTGTAAGAGTGGACAAAATTAATATGGGGACTAGGTAGCATTTCTAATGTGCTGCTGAAACAAGAAGGGTTTTGAAAACTTTTTAAATTCTATTATTATTATTATTCTATGTCACCCTTCATCTGAGGATCATACAGTGGTTCATAATATAAACACACACAGTGGTTTATAATATATGGCATAAAAGTAACAAAACAAAAACAACCCCCCATTAACAATTCAAAAAGGCCATAGATTGTTTAAGAAAAGTGGGTTTTCACTAACCTGGGAATAAGCCCCAATGCAATCAATTGGGCTAACTTTGCACTATACAGTGGTACCTCGGTATACGAACTTAATCCATTCCGAAAGTCTGTTTTTAACCCGAAACCGTTCTTAAACTGAGGTGCACTTTCCCTAATGAGGCCTCCCACCGCCAGTGCCCTTCCACCTTTCGGATTCCGTTCTTAGACCAAGGTAAAGTTCACAAACCAGGACACTACTTCCGGTTTTGTGGAGTTCGTAAACTGAATAGTTCGTAAACAGGGCTGTTCTTCAACCAAGGTACCACTGTACATTTCTAGAATTTCCCTGTGTATCAGTTCTACACTATGCTTTCTATTTGAAGCCCAGCTTGTATCCCTCCAAAAGCAAGCAATCTTTTATACGGTTTTACAGAGGCATGGGATATCTGCCAGAAAAATACAATAAAAAGCAGTAAGCATGAATAAAACAAAAATATTCATCAAGCCTGAAAGCTTTTCCTCCCTTTATTTTTCTTTCTCGGTTTCCTTATTCCCTCAAGTCCACCTTTCTCCAGTTTCTTTTGACAATTATCCAACTTTCTTAAATAGCTTTCTCCTCTTCACTCTTATCAAGGTGTCCTCTTTTCTTCTTTGTGAAATGTATATTTAGGGCCCAATCCAGTGAACCGTGTGCACAACCAGTTCCCACAGGCAGCTATGGAAGGCAAGGAAGTGTAAGCACAAATCATTCCTTAGCTAGCAACGGGAAGCTTCGGTCTCCTGTACTGTGATTTTCATTCGTGTCTTTCTTGTTCATCTTCCTCTGCTGTCTTCTCTCTTAA
Organism: Podarcis tiliguerta; assembly: GCF_965153285.1. NCBI lineage: Eukaryota > Metazoa > Chordata > Lepidosauria > Squamata > Lacertidae > Podarcis > Podarcis tiliguerta. The sequence goes on along the minus strand of NC_139543.1, from coordinate 28,057,121 downwards.
AGCTTACTAAGCTCAGATTCAAAGCATTTCATTTTTCTATTAATTTTATTTAATATATGCATTTGTCATCTGCTTATTATCTCCACAAAACTATGCCCGAAGTTACAGCAGAAAAATTTAACAATAGCTATAGCCATAAAAACACAACATAGTAACCATGAGGAGCAATCATAACACAGACAAGTAAGCAAACCCAAAAAAATCAATATAACATTGTATAAAACAATACAAATAAGCTAACCTGATTTAACAGCTCAAAGCTAAACAGGAGAGGGAATAATGCATAACATGGAAATAAAATGGAAGCATATAGAAAATATCTCCAAGTTTGAGATGATGCACCTGTAGCCAATAGTCTAGATTTGAGATGCAATCTTGAAACTACGAACTGAACACATATAAGATACTGTGGCTCCTGCTACTCTGTAGTGGGAACATATCCTGCCTGCCGCCACCCCCACTGGGATAATTAGAACATATGGTTGCTATGCTCATCTTCATTATTGCTTGCACCTGTTTCCATCCCACTTCAAGTGATCTTTTGGTCAGAAGGAAGGACTCATTATAAAAAATTGCTTCACATAAGCAAACAATCACAGGGTGGTTAGCATACTGTTCAGCATGCTGGATTTTCTTTTTTTTTTAAACAACAACAACAACATTTGCAATATTAATTTGTTATTGGGAATCCAAACTGCAATCCCATTCTGTTTCTCACCAGTCCCAAGAATGGTCTATGTCATTTCCCCATTTTGCCAAGTAACAGAAGTGACATATCATTGGAATATAAGTGAAATATCACTTAGCACGTCCATGCCTTCCGCAAATGGTAGGGACCAGTGCAGAACCCTGTCCCTAACTGCTCACCGCAATGCAAATGCAGTGGTACCTCGGAAGTCGAACAGAATCCATTCCGGAAGTCCGTTTGACTTCCAAAACATTTGGAAAACAATACGCGGCTTCCAATTGGCTGCTGGAAGCTCCTGCAGCCAATCAGAAGCCACAGAAGCCACTTCAGAAGTTCAGGTTCCAAAGAACGTTCACAAACTGGAACACTCACTTCCAGGTTGGCGGCCAAACCGTTCAACTCGCAAGGCATTGGGGTGGAAAGTATTAAATTCCTTTTCACTGCCTGAATGCAATTAAAATAATCACCAGCCCCTCAATGCAATTTGGATTTTGTAAAAAACAACAGCAACAAAACACCATGCCCATTGAATGCAAAGACATATTACATGTCATGTCTGGTTTGCTCCGAAGGCAGACAATGACCACCAAGACTTACAAATTTAACTAAAATGTTGCTGTTATAGAACAGCTATATAGCCTACAATACACTGGGATTTGGATAATGTGTAGATTTTAAATAATATATTTTCTGTGCACAGACAGTACCATTTTCTTTCTCAGGAAATTATATTTATTTGCTACCAGCCCAGCATTTGTATTTTACCTGTCTATCAAGATACTCAAGGCAAGCTGTTGCTGTAAGGGGGGGGGGACCTGACTAGCTTTGAGCTTGAGGAGTAAAGCAGGCAATTTAAAAAAGAGAATTATATAGCTCTGTTTACTTGCGGAGCTAAAACTATAGCGTGTAATATCAGTCTGCAACATCGCTTGCCCTCATACAGATTACTGATTTACCATCAAGCTGATTTAAGGCCATTGTTATTGCCTGACTCAAGGAGACAGGAATAAGTAATGTGTGTTAATTTTTGTTGATCAATAAATCAGTCGTCAATAAATATATGGGAATAAATAAACAAATCAATGCATTTTGCCTGATTTAATTTAGCATTTGATGTCTTTACTGGGGAAGGGCCTGTGAAATTTCATGGTGAAGAAAGCTGAGAGGGGCGGATTTAGCAATTTTGATTTATCTCTGTTTCCCTCCCCTGCCCCCAATCATCAGTTCAGTCGCCCCTATTTCCACATCAGTTCATTCATTTTTTTTGTAAATTCTCATGAAAATTCAGATGAGGGAGTTTCCTTGTTTGTCCTAACCATAGTCAGTGGTGCCAACATGAATAAAATATTGGGGGGCGGGGTGGCAGGTAAGCCCCTGCCTGCATAATTCATCACATGACACAGTGCATGCGCACCATTTAAATGGCAATGTCCATCAACTTTCGGCGGGGAGTTGGCCCCCTCAAATATTTTATTGGGGGGCAAAGACACTTCGGCCCCTAGGAGTTGGCTCCTATGACCACAGTAAGAGCTATTCAAATACAGTGGTACCTCGGGTTACAAACACTTCGGGTTACAAACGCTTCAGGTTACAGACTCCGCTAACCCAGAAGTAGTACCTCGGGTTAAGAACTTTACCTCAGGATGAGAACAGAAATCGTGTGGCAGCAGCGGGAGGCCCTGTTAGCTAAAGTGGTACCTCAGGTTAAGAACAGTTTCAGGTTAAGAACGGACCTCCGGAACGAATTAAGTTCTTAACCCGAGGTACCACTGTACATGACTAGATTGCATAATTAGAGTTTCCGCTTCCTGGCAAAGCAAGAAATCTGCCCCTGACACCATCAGGACATAGGCAAACAGGAACGAGGAGGTGAGGTAGGAAGGAACCCACCATATTGCTGTTTTTCTTTCCTTCAAAGACCCTTCAAAGCCACCACCAACAAACAGGCAAGGGGTAGGGATGAACTGAAGCCAAGGAAGAGTCCTGCTGCTATTTTTCTTTCTTTCCTTCTGTTCAAAAGCCCTTCAAGGGGACAAAATATCCCCCCCTGTCCCTACTCCGTTGCTGTCTTTTGCCCTCTTCAAAAACCCACAAAAGGCAGGTCCTTTGCCTATAACAATAACCCACATAAACTCAAGGCTTTCCTCCAAAGAGGAAGGGAAAGGATTACATCACAGCCAATATAAGCGGAAGGGCAGAGGCTCTGCTTCACAGACCAATATGAAACCTTTGTCTGTAACTTCAGGAGAAATATCAGGGGTTCAATACAACAGATATTTTAATATTGAGCCGTGAGCTACACATTCAGAAGGTCAACAAGCAGCTAATCTTTTTGCAGAAAGGAATAGGTTCCCTCAATTTCTAAAGCTTGATGGGAACTTAGTTTTCCTGGAAAATTTATTCTTTCCCCAATTATATTAATACTGTCTTTAAAATTGGTCCCGTCTATTTTTCGTCCTGTTACTTACAAATATGCTGATATATGTGCTTGTGTGTATATGTATACTGCTGTTGCTTCTTCTTCTATGCTTGTTAAATGTTAAGTGGAGCAGGACTTTAACACTCAGATATTAAACTTGCAGTACTTGTGGAAGGACGCTTTTGTGTTTGCTCATCAAAGGTCTTTCACCGTTCATCAGTTTAATTGGGCAGCGGTGACTGCTCAGAAGACAGGAATTTAAGCAGAAATTCCTCAAAAACAAAAGACACAAGAAACGGGAGGGGGGGATACACACACACACACAAATTAGTTCCCTGTAGGGCATCTTGGCAAACTACTGGCAGTGCACTTTTATTCAGATCTCAGCTAAAACAACAAAAGTCAGCGCTTAATGAATTTATATCACATTATATGTCTTTCTACACATCACTTGATGTTTTGTTGTCTGTTGGCACTTTTCAAGATTTCCCTTGTTGATAATGTGTTTGTGTTGCAACCAAGGCTAATTTGGCTTTCAGCGAAGTCTCTGAATTTTTTATAATAAAGTAATTTACAGATGCTAGTAGATAAATTAGCGCCACAAATGCAGCCAAATTGCATAATCCCACAGATTGATTTTGTGTTAGCCTTCAAGATGTATAGATACCTTGTGGCATCTCTTTCAAGAAAAGACAGTGAGAGATAAAGCTTTTCAATTTCCCCAGAAAGCAAAGGGGGAACTATGGGCTTATCCACACATACCTTTTGCCCTGCCCTTTCCAGACAGAAGTCTACACTTCAACACTCTGTGTCTGATCATTTATTTGGGGGGGGGGGTTGCCCCGAGCTTCCCCTGAAAAAACCTGCCTTTAAAGCTGAATCGAACAACTCTTTCTACCACACAGCATTTTACTCACAATCGAACCACTTACAAGTGAGGCCAAGGACTGCTTTTCTTATTCCTTCTCCAAACATCAGTGCATTATATTACAAAATAATTCAAAAAGGAAGGCTGGTGATGTTACCAAATATTTCAATTACCTGACGTGGAGTATAAATTTGCTTAACGTGTGCACTGACGCAGTCTGTTGTTTCCCTGAAATGTTATTCCGCACAAAAGTGCTTTTCCACTTCAGGCCATTTTAGTCCATGCCCGTGCTCAGAATTATACAAACATACCCCAAAGGGCTTTTTTTTAAAAAAATAAATAAATTAGGGTTTAAGTAACTATAGGGGGTGGAGTTGTCCCTGGGGCGGGGCGGCCTGAGGTGAAACGAGAAGGTGCTGCGACCCCTTCCCCATGCCGAGTAATGCCCTTGCTTACTGGGGTCATGTGGTGGCGCCTTCTGGAAAGATCTTGCGGAGCTATCGTAAGAGTTCCATGAGATCTCACAGGAAGCTGCTGTTGCAGCCACAAAACCCCAGCAGTGGCAGGGGCAAGCAGAGTGTTGCCCTGCCCAAGGCGTTGGCGTCACTTCACCCAATGGACCCTAAGTTGTCCTCTCTAGGGATTTTTTCAAAGATACTTCTGTAAATATTAGCATTCCACTGGGCATGGAAATACCTCCTTCTTGTTTTTCAGCACCTCCGTTTTGGCTATAATCCTGCCAGCACTCACCACCTGGGTTTGCTATTGGGAGGTACAGTGGATAATATGAAACCTCTGGCTTCAGACACAATGTGACACTGAATGTGAGAGGCTCGTTGCCATGCCATACTCCCAGGCTTCCTTGAAACATCTGACTGGCCACTATGGGGGGGGGGGGCATTGGATTCAAAGGATCATTGGTCTGATTCAACAGGACCTCTGTTATCTTTACCTTTTATTGTATTTGCTCCATTTGCTTTGGTGGATTTATGGAAGTGGGGTTACTAATGGCCTTCTATGCGGACATTTTGTACCCAAGCGTCCTGATCTCCTTTGGCAACAGTACAACACTGAAGCAGTTGAACAGATAAATGAGGCATTGGTAGCATTTCTTAATGCAAGTGTTGCATAGAGTAATGGATTATTACCTTAATTAATGTACACTTTAAATGTTAAGATGTATAAATGGTTCATAAGAACCAACCTGGACCCTGCAGTCTTCATCACAGGCCCTTCTCCATGTGCCTTACCTGAAGGAAGTGCAGAGATCCTCCACACGAGAATGGGCTTTTCTGAGGGCCTTTCTGAGGGAGACATCTCTGGCTAAGAAGTTTGGGAATTAAGATTCCTCCTAGGCTGGTGCTCTTTTAGTGATATGGGTAGGATTTGTCCTTATTAATATGCTATTAGACAAGTGTTTTATGGATTTTGTTCATTGTTCGATTTTTTGTTCTAGTTTTAAGCTGCTTTTAAATGTACTTCGTCTTGTTAATTCACTTTGACACATTTTCTTTTGTATGAAGTGATGGACTAATAATAGTAATATGTAGTAAAAGCAAAAGTGGCGTGGTGCTGCTGTGCTCCAAAACAGGGACTATGTTTCCCCCCCGATGCCTCACATAAAGCTGTAACGAGAAGATTTAATTTGCTGCGAAAAAGACAGCTGTCGATGCCTGACATCCCCTTGCTGTTCTCTCCCTGACTTGCCCACTCCAAACAGTTGTTCTAAATGAATATTTAATGGTGCAGGTGGCATTGATTCCCTGCTTGTGTGCAGAGAGGTCCTAGGGCAACCCTTCAAGAGTTGGTTTAAGCAGTCAGGAAACCACTGCGGAAGGGGACACCTGCTCCAAATATACAAGAGGCTTTGGGGAAACCCAAATCGCATTGTGAAAAGGTAGCTGGAGTATTAAATGCCAGATACAGAATGATCAACGCTTTTCTTTGTCCTGAGAGGCGACCAGTGCATCATATAATAATTCACCCTGTGTCCTTACATATAGAATATGTTGGTACATGTCAATTTTGTCTGAGATAACAGATGACGAATAAAAGCCACAGTGGCTATCATTGGAGCTAAGGACAAATTATTCCCAGCACCTTCTCATAGGAACGATGCCCATCAGCCTCGGAAAACTATCTACCACTGTGCATACTTGCATTTGAATTGACAAGATGCGTGCCAGTTCTACCCAACGCTCATATATCAAAATTCTCCATCCAGAAAGGACCAGATGTCTACCTCTTAAGGCTAGTGATGTGCAAACTCCCTTCTGCTCAAATCATATCGGACTAAATTGCCAGCATCATTGTCAAACACTTAGGGAAGAAAAGATTGCGCACCCCCGCCCAAGAGTTCTAATTGGTTTGCAGTTGCTTGTGTGCATGTATGTTCTCATACAGTTGCCACCTGGGAATTGTAGAGAAAGAGGAGAGAGGTGACTTGTTCTCTGCAGCAGAATAGGGATGGCTAAATCAGTCACTTTTGATTTCACTGTTCTCCATTTTTACAACCTTCAGTTCAGTCCACCCCATTTTTGCATCAATGTGCAAAAGCTTTCTTTAAAAAAAAAATCTGCATAAATAATTGCATGCATGTTTGTGTGTATTTGCACCTAATACATGCATTTCTGAAGGTATATTACTGTATGTTATTTTAACAAGTATATGCGTTTTTGTACAAAATTCAGAGAAGAGCAAAAGGCAATTGTATTTCAGTTCACTTATGGATTTGCCAGATGCAAATGAGATAGGTTTGCATTAACATGTGGACCAAACTAATTTTTCCTCCAACCCTAGGCCAGGGCTGTGGAACTGGTGGCCCTTCTGATGCGGTTGAACACCAACTCCTATCAGCCCCAGCTAACGTGGCCAGTGATTAGGGATGATGGGAGATGCAGTAGAACAATATCTTGAGGGCCACAGGTTCCCCAGGCCTTTCTTAGACCAAAGTCTATAGCCATGAGTTTCCCATGAAGCTTTCATCATGCCCTTTCTATTCTAGATGGTCACCTCCTTGCTATATTTTCTCTGCAACTCTGTAAGGAATCTTGGACATGGATAGTGATGCATAAATAATTTTTTCAGCATTTTAAACACCTGAAGATACTGAATAGTTTGATGACTTGGTTTTAATTTATCCCCTTGATCCTCTGAAGAGACTATGCACAAAATAACTAAAAAATTGCATAAAATAAAATATGTTTAGAAACTGAAATGGAAGGGCAGGGGTAGATGTTTTAATTGCTAGCATGCTTTTTTTGCTAGCCTTGGACTTAATGGTCAGGGATCCCTTTACCTTTACCTTTTCGATCAAAAGCAGTACACAGCAGCCAATGTGAGGAAGGTCCCACTGAGACCCGATTTAGATCAAATTATAGTGCCAGAAGTGTCCCAGATGTTCAATATGGAGTCACCCTTGATTTCCATCAGCATAACTGCTGGTCGGATCTGGCTCCGAGGCTCCGTGTTCCATTTGGGAAATACATTCTCTCACTTTGTGTCATCTAAAATTCATTTCCTTAGCTGTCTATGGAAGGCAATAGCTGAGACACTTGCACTTTGCTATGTTAGCACAATCCTCAAAAACATTTAGAAACACACTGCAGAGGCTGTCTTATTTCACACTTATTTTTCGGTATTGCAGGGCTATGTTTCAGGGTCATATTGATTTCCATTCTGTCTGGGGGTTGATTAATGTTCCAGGAAGGCGGCAGGTGCATTAGTACAGAGCAGAATAGAAATATCAGTGTGTTTTCTCAGAACAGAAATATGGTGTGATTTTATCTCATAATATACATGGACAATAAAGTAGGCTATAGACTGGTTATCAGGATGTTTTGTAGTCTCCTTCCACTCCTGTTATTAAAGGGACAATAAGGAACTAGTACTAACCAATAAAATGGTGCCCTTTTGGCAAGGAAATTAATAGTGTATTCTTCTTTAAAAAAGATTTCATCTCCAGGTTAAGTGTTTTCACCTTATAAACTTGCCATATGGAATGAACATTCTTCAGTAATTGGTTTTTAGTGGGTAGAAACTCCTTACTCATTTATATGTAACATAAGAAGAGCTGCAAGTTAAGAAATGTCTCCGCAAGAAAAGTATTTTTCATCCACATCCTATTACCAAGGTTTTTAGAAATTGCTAGGGAGCTTAATGTGTGCACTTATTTATTTCATAGCTGTGAGGTTTCCCCTTATTTTAATAGCTCGTTTTCAACCTTCCCCGCCTCACCACCAAATGTCCTCCCCCTGCATTTAGGCTGAGATACTTTTTAATTTTATTTTTAGTACTCTTCCTGTAATGCCGTGCTCTGTGAATGTTTCTGAGTCAGCACACTGGTCTATCATTGTGGAATCCAGAAAAATCGCATCTAATTAACGTGATGGGAAGTCTCCAGTCCATTTGAAGACTACAGAATGATCTCTTAAAAATAAGCCGCCACTAGCGGATAGCTTTCTGTCAGAACAGATTCCATGTCATTTTACAAGCCATCAGTGTGACAGGGAGAAATATTGAGCTATATTTTCCTCTGCCCATCAGTAGTGGTGTGTGAGTTGCATAATGTGTCCACAAACCAGGCACACTTGTATGCTTTCCCAGGCATTGCCATGCTTTCCTCCATCTTTATAGCTCCAGTGAGAACCTCCTGACACTTGACAAACTTCCAGCACAGAAAAGAACTTCTATGTGGGGGACTAGGGGTGACCCATATGTTTAACAATCATAGTTTAAACAGGAGACATTGCCACTGTGGCCATGCTCTCTTTTCATTGGTGCGTCTGTGGCAACACTATCTGCTATCAATATTTATTCTCCTGCAATTTCTCATTGCTCCTGCGTTTCTGGCTCGCGGTAACCTCACCATGGTGTGCTGTGCTGCAAGTTGTACAAAGAAAAGTCTTCAGTTTGACAGAGGTTATGTCATGAACAATGTTCCACCTCCACATTTCTTCAAATCCTCCCTTCCTTTGAATATTGGCAATTTTGCTGTAGAGAAAAACACATACCCCACAATGGCACAGGAAGCTAAACTAAGATGAAATAGTATGACTACTAGCTCAGCACACTTTCTAATCAGTAATGGGCTCTCATCTGCCTTCCCTGTGTAATTCACAATTAACCCAAGGAAATTGATATTCAATATATACCCAAAACAACTTTATTTATTTATCTATTTCTAATACACATTCCATATATGTGGTTGGACACTATTGTGCAGAAAGTGAACCCTATCTGGGCAAATTGATCACTCTCAAGAAAATATTATCTAGCACTACTTTTGTGTAAGTTTCTTGTGGTTAGATTATTCTTCTTGTTGGGAATTCCATTCCACCCTTGCCGCAGATGTGTGGGATTGTTGCATATCACATGTCTGTTTACATTCCAGTACAGACTGTTGGAGTCTCGTGAGCGGAACATCCGCCCTGTATTGCTTTTGTGCTCTCTTTTTCTGAGAAGAATGACAAGGACAGAAGCCATGTTTTCTTTGTCCTGAATTATGTACAATAAACCTAGCCGAGTACCACGCCTCAAGCCAGATCTGTTGTGTGTTTACTCTGCTGAGTAATGTGTGCTCATGCACAGAAACATGAGTCGCAGATGCACATTGGAGGAGGATGACTGATGGATCTCCACAGCTGCAAGGCTGAGAAGGGAGATGCTCCGGCTGGGGCCTGTTCAGCTGGCATTCCATCCCATGGTTCTGACACTTCTTGCATAAGAAATAATTCATGTCCAAATAGGTAATTCTTATATACAGATCACAAGAATTGTCCATCTATTATATGTTTTCAGGTGCCCAACAGTTATTTTCTTGATGAGTAGACTAGTCGTTCCACGGAAATTCAAGAAAAGTCTAGTAAGGTGCTAGGCAGCAATGGAAGAATATCATTCATGATGAGTTATTGGATTGAATAGCCTTTTGAAGCTTCTTGATGTTTTGTATGTTAGACAAAAAGAAAGGCTATTACGCTAATGTAGTTGAATGACACAGTGGAAATTTACAGTGTTCTGTTGAGTGAATTCTTTAGCAAAATAATCATTCTGAGGATGCAACTTAATTTGCAGTTTCATACCGGCGCAACACACATTCATAAAAATTAAACCTGTCTACCAACACTCTTTCTTCCCATGAAAAATAGCTTAGTTTTAAATAAAGTCATAAAAATTGCATTTCTTTCATTTCTGGAAGTAATCAGCTATGACATTCAATGGCATAAATCTTTGCTCCATTCGTTTTCTGCTTCTACTAGGAAAATAAAAATGAAATGTTTTTAAAGGTGATGATTGAAGCAATCTAAAGTAACCTCTGCACACTTTGGTAAAGACACAGGTTAAAATTCAATTCAAATCCAGATTGCCTGGGTGCATTTGCTTATGCATTTGAAACAATGGAGGAAACTTTGCATCACTTACCTGGGAAAAACCATAAGCACCTACAGATTTCTTATGTGTCAAACAGAGCAAAAACACCACTCAACCCAGAATAATGTAAATTAAGCTGTTAGGTCACAGCCCATGGTCATGCACTTGGCCAGAAACAGGGCTTTTTTTCAGGGGGAACTTACAGGCACCTCTCAGATGGCTGCCATTGCCATTCTAAGAGAACAAGGCAGGGGCTCATGGTGAGTTCTCACACCCCTTTTTCTAGAAAAATAGCACTGGCCAGAAGCATAAATCATGTATACTTCTATGAGTCTATGAATCTACAACTCATGATTCTATGAATTTAATTCTACCTGGTCATGACATCTGTCAGAAATGAGCCAGCTCCCAGTGAAGGTTTGCAGCCAACTGAAGAAAGCAGCCAGGAACAGAGAGGGTTAACTTTCATGCAGGCGGAACAGCAGAGACAGCTAACTTCCCCACCCCTTGGAATGCCAGTTGATAAGGGAGTGACTGTGAGCGGGTTGGAACCCAGCCAAGGCTCTTGAGAAGTTAAATCAGGCAGAAACAGAGACGGAAGTAGTCTGTCAGACCGGGAAGAGGTTGGAGCTGATCCAATCTCTCCTAAGAGTTGGCTAAGGGGCGGGGTGTTAGACCGGAAACAAAACAAGAGACGCAAGGTTTGAGTTTCTTTAACTTTGTTAGAACAATTGAAGATGGTAGCCAGTGGAAGCAACGCAGAAATGGTCAGTAAAACAAACAAGCAAAAAACACCTCACCTAATTGCCAAAAGATATCAACATGGAGGATAGTCTTTGAGGAACCACTAAAAACCTTTTAGGAGCCAGATATGGGCTATAGGTTGTAGACACCTTTGATTTACAAATTCAGTAGCCCATCAACCAGTATGCTCCATTCCCCAGTTAATAACCATAGTATGAGATGACACTGCCCTGAAGGCTGAGTTGTGCTAATAGACAAGAGATAATCATAGTGCCAAAATAAGTTGATCTAGGCCTAAAACAGAAATGTGTATATAGTTTTTCCCTTCCTTTACCAAGGCTGCTTTTTTATCAATAGCATCAAGGGAAACGTGTCACAAATAACACTGCAAATAAAAGTTGTCCACATTTTTCTTCCAATTAGCATTGTCTTCCAGTCTTTTCAAAAATTCATTTTTTAAAAAAGAAGATGATTGCTGCCATATATTTTCTCAACGAGCGTAGCTACTTTCAAGAGCTTGGTAAATAGGCCTTAAATCTGGATTATTATTATTATTATTTGGCATTTCTACAGTTTAATTTCACCCTGTATGAGACTGCGGTGCTTTGCGAAGACATTTTAGCATCATGCATAACAGCTGAAGATTTAAAAAAAGAAAGTTGCAGCGTTGTACTTCAACCTTAGGAAATTAAAATGAAGGCTGAAATACTGCGCACAGTTAGGCAGCTTATATCACAGTGAAGTCAAAGTGCTTGCAGCAGACTAACTATGTCAGGGAGAGTAGCCAAAATATCTTGCACATTTCAGAAATTGTGGCAGATTTTAGAAGTCTATTTTGCCTAGCAAGAAACGGACTGACAATTCTGTAATCAAAAGCCACTCAGCTTCCTCTTGTATAAAAATCTGCATAGGCAGTGGCTGTTTACCCTACCAATTAATTCCTGATAAAAAATATAAATTTAGTTTTGATTACCAGCCTTCTGTTAGGCTCTTAGAATAGCATCTTGTCTCTGTATCCCTGGCCATTGAAAGCTGTCAAAGAAGGAGGACAGTTGTGAGAATATATTATACTTGCCCAAGAATCACAGGGTTTTTAGGGAACCAAAGGTTCACATTAATTCTGACTTAAATGAACATAAACCATTTTGGTCATTCTTTGTCACACAGTGTATATTTTTTGCTGCATAGAAAATACAAATGAAAGATGCCGCACATTAATTTGATCAAGATGAAACCATTTAACTATACTTCCTATATCATGCCTTCATTCTAAACGTGGGAGCAAAAAGATCAGGGCTGTATACTTAGAGATATTTGCTGCTGGATGCAGGAGAGAAACCATATTTACTGTACTAGGGTGATCAACCTTAATGCTGACTGCAGAAAAGAGAAAATGTGGATTCCATTTTCAGAGTTTATTGAATATTAAAGTAGTAAAATTTCAGATAGCATCACTGATACTGCTCCCCTTCAGTCAATGGACAAGAGGAGTCCTCTCCCTCTCTCTCCCTCTTTCCCCTTTAAAACAGAGGAAGTCAGGATAGTTAGAATTGCAAAAAGAATTAAATACATCCCAATGAATTTGCAACCAGCATTTTAGTATTGAGTTCTTCCATGTTGCACAGTAGACAATACCCTCAACTGTATAAACATGTACGTTTATGTACACACCCCAAATAAATAATCAATGCTTGTCACTAGCAATTGCCTTAGGTTTGCTAACAGATGCTGCTATAATCAAGAACTCTTTATCTATTTCCATTAAGGATTCCGGAATATCGCTCTCCTAGCATGAATGAGAAAGGAAATTGGGATCCCCACTTCAATGAGTTTCTTTTACTTCTACATTTTCCCGGTCTGCGGTTTATCTGTTGGTATTTACATCCCCCGTTTCTCGCATGCAATGAAGGACTTCCACGAAAACCAGTGGAATAAAACACAAAATTACTCCGTTGGGACAAAGTCCTCAGAGAATGTTGTCTTCTTTCAGCTCCTTCTGTCTAAGATGTTTTCACCTGATTCAAAAGGGGAAGGAACAATGGGAACTTTAAAGCAAACATTCGGCCTGCTTCCCAGTCCATTATCTGAACGTGGACCGCAATTAATCTCAGCATGTTACATTGAATCAGGCTATTTATTTATTTATTTGGATGGTTCTGTACGCTGCTCTCCTGCCAAAAAGGCTTCAGGGGTGTCTTATATCCTGCAGTCCTTTTGCTCACAGCACAAAAGGAAAAATGCATCTCAGAGAACAATAAAGGACATAGACCTAAAATCTGCCTGTCCCTGTGATATGCTAATTGTGAACTCATTCTCCAGGTGCGGGTCCTTGTGTAGCTCAAATGGTAACAGGTTAGAGGAAAAGGCCAAGATTTGTAGAACTTCAAAAATATTTTTTTTGGGGGGGGGATAGGAAAGAATCTTAGGAGGGATGGAAACTAGAAACAGATTAGAATTGAGCATGATTAGAATGTGGACTGAGTTGGAAGAAGGGAAGTGATGGGGAATAGAATGGAGTAGCCTAGCAAAGGGCATGGCTGGCTGGATGAAACCCAGAATAGGAGCACTCCATGTGGCAATATTTTGTGGCAGGTCCAGCATTATATAAAGTGAAGCTCAAATGTTTAGCTACAGCATGTTTTGGTTAAGAGTGGCTTTTCAATATAAAACATGACAAGTCACTAAAACATCCCACATTTTTCAGTGTATTGGACACCCCCATGTATAGTATGCCCCTATTTTGGGGGACCCCAATTAAGAAATGGGGGGAAATTGCCCTGACTTGTTGAAAGGGAGGGAGAAAGGTTGTTTTCTGCTGCTCCAGAGAAGCGGACACGGAGCAATGGATCCAAACTACAAGAAAGAAGATTCCACCTAAACATTAGGAAGAACTTCCTGACAGTAAGAGCTGTTCAACAGTGGAATTTGCTGCCAAGGAGTGTGGTGGAGTCTCCTTCTTTGGAGGTCTTTAAGCAGAGGCTTGACAACCATATGTCAGGAGTGCTCTGATGGTGTTTCCTGCTTGGCAGGGGGTTGGACTCGATGGCCCTTGTGGTCTCTTCCAACTCTATGATTCTATGATTTCTATGAAATTGGGGGGGGGGATTACCCAGAGGCTAACAGCCCCATGTGTCTAACAGGCCGCCTATCAGCTGTTCCCTCACTGGCAATCGCTGAGCTTTGGGGGGGGGCAGAGTTGAGCTTTTTTGGGGGGGAGAGAAGATTGGTGAAGCTTTTTTCCGATTACTTTTAGCACTTTTTGCCTTTCTGTGGGGCACAAATGGAGCCACGCAAAGACACTGCACGACAAAAACGGACTGCCTACTGCCTCCCTCCCCACTATAGGGCAGGCAGAGTGGGAGGAGGCAAGCAGACTATGGAGGCCTTGTGGCTCGCCACTGCCAGGAGCTGCGACTGCTAGAGGAAGTTCCGTATTTATTTATATATTTAATTGCTTTATTCCGAGGCTAAGACAACCCACATTTTTAGACCTGAAAAACTGGGTTGAAAAACCTCGTCTTATAGACGGAAAAATACGGTATATCCATGAAAAGGACATGTTTTGCAGGGTGAGCAGACGGAAAATATTAATCAAGGAACTCTTGCAATAGTGTCCATAATTATAGCTCTGCGAACTCTGCTTATAATTAAAGATCTTCATCATTTGGACACCATTGGTGCACGAAATGTGTCTACAACAGAAGTAGTGTAATATAAGAAGAGATGTTACCAAGAGTGTTTCGAAGTACTACACTTACCCTTTAAAAAGATAATTCTGAAGGGCTTACAACAATATTTTGATGCCATTTTCTTATTGTGAGATGCCCTGGCCAGTGGCAAGCCAATCGGGCGCCTGGGGTGGAGCACGTGCACTGCGCCTGGGGGTGGGGCCAGCCTCCAGAGTCTGCCTGCCTCCTCCCACTCAGCCGCCCTACAGCTGAGGGGGAAGCGGCGGGCAGACTGGGCAGCGCAGAGCCTGTGTGTGCCCAAGCCACCACATCTCTCCCAGGAGAGACGTGTGGCTCTGGTGCACTGCAGGCCCCGCAGTGAGTGCTGCCCGGCATTTTGTTACCCCCCCTCAGTGGTGACACCCGGAGTGGCCCGCCCCTGCCACACACCCCTTTCTCCACCCCTAGCCCTGGCAGAAGTTGGCTTCCCAGTACTATATATTTTTTAAGTCCCTCAAATTTCTGGGCTCCATTTATGCTTTACTATATTATGTCATCTGCAATTCACATCATGCCCTGAGCTCTGCTTATTCACTACATTGAGGTTTGCCATCATGAAACAAAAGCAGGGTTCTGCCCTTTCTTACAAGCTGGTGCAAAATGCAGTGGACAGCATTTTTTTTTTGGGGGGGGGGGTTGCGTGGCCTCGGGCCAGTATACCTGAAGGAGCGTCTCCATCGCCATCGTTCTGCCCAGACACTGAGGTCCAGTGCTGAGGGCATTCTGGTGGTTCCTTTGCTGAGAGAAGCCAAGTTACAGGGAACCAGGCAGAGGGCCTTCTCGGTAGTGGCACCCACCCGGTGGAATGCCCTCCCACCAGATGTCAAAGAGAAAAACAACTACCAGACTTTTAGAAGACATCTGAAGGCAGCCCTGTTTAGGGAAGCTTTTAATGTTTAATAGACTATTGTATAATATTCTGTTGGAAGCCACCCAGAGTGGCTGGGGAAACCCAGCCAGATGGGCGGGATATGAATGATTAATAATAATAATAATAATAGTAGTAGTAGTAGTAGTAGTAGTAGTAGTAGTAGTTTAGCTAAGATTTCTGAATTTCAGGGGTACCTTCCAACTCTATGATTCTGTGATATAGCTTAAAATCCAGCAATTCATTCTCTCTCTCTCTCTCTCTCTTTGTGTGTGTGTTTAGGAAGTCATAAGAATAGTTTTGGCTCAGCCTTCCATAGCATGTCTTATTGCCAAACAATTCAAACATGAAGAAATGTCTGAAAAACATGTACATATCAGAGGTGGCTAGCCTGGTGTTACTGTTACTTACTAGTATTGAGAGTAGAGATGGGAAGGCCTGGAAACCCCCCCCCCATTTTTCCAGGTTTCTTTCAGGCCTTCCCATCTCTAATTGAGAGGGGTGAAGATGTCAGCACAGTGGGCATGCAATGGCTGAGTCAATCTGTACTCAGTACTCCTCGTACTCCTCAATTTGCACTGTGACCACCTGCTAGGAAGGTGGCATTGTGGCTCTGTTCCACCCTGCAAGCCACTTCCACTGTGTGTGCATCAGTTAGGAAGAAATATAAAGAAGAAGGAATCTTAATAAGGTTTGTACTACTTATAGTAGAATTGTCTGCATGGATTGGGTTCATCAAGTATCCCTGAGCAATTTCCCCAAACCTAAATATCTATCCACGGTGTTACCCCAAACTACTTCAACTGAAGAGATGACTGAAAATGTAATTGCTTATCCAGGTCACATTTTCTTTTCCTTTTCTCTTGCGATCTTAATCAACCACCCAATGCCATGCTCCAATTGGCATTAGATAAAGATAAGAATTCTGCATAAAACTTATCTTTATATATCTTGCGCCAGATGGTGTGTGTGATATGAAGATGTGTTCTGTGGGCTATTGGATCATCTGACATGAAGTTTTTTGAAATCCTCTTCTAGAAACCTTACATTCACAAGAAGTTATAACTTGTAAATTATGTTGGCATTACCAGTGAATATTCTCTTCCAGTACACCCCTTGGCTAAATCACAGCAGGATGTCTTAAAGCCTTGGCTAAGATGCAGAGGTTCTGTGAGCATATTAGATAAGACTGTACCACAGAAGGCAGAACATAATTAGCTTAAAAGCAGAGTTTGAATGCACACGGGTTGGAATGAATGAAAAGCCTTGCCTGGTTCAAATATTGTGAGGGTTACCTGGGATTCAATTGACCCAATATATAGGATCAGTGTTGAAGATATAGACCTTTTTAGCAGGATTTTAGGTTCTTCTGCTTTCTTAGGTTCCTCTTGTTCAACAGTAACTACATAAGAAAAAGGAGCAGATTTATTTTCATATATTCGTTAAAAAGTCACTCCAGCATAGGCATGGGGAAGAAATTCAAGTTTGTTGTTGTTTAGCCATTTAGTCGTGTCTGACTCTTCGTGACCCCATGGACCAGAGCATGCCAGGCACTCCTGTCTTCCACTGCCTCCTGCAGTTTGGTCTGGTAGCTTTGAGAACACTGTCCAACCATCTCTTCCTTCAAGTTTGTTTGTGTTTTAATAAGAACCGACCCAATTTTCACTACTCAAGCAAATTCATGAACTGAAAGATTCAGTTCTCCAATTTTTGCTAGGCAGTTCTCCAACCCAAGAGATGTTTGTAAAAAAAGAAAAGAATATATATTGGAGGAAAATCAAAAATCAAACACACATTTAAAGCATATTTTTAGATGCCTGAAAATTATATACAATAGTGAATATAATGCATTATTTTAAGGAAAATTGCTCGCAAAAATGTGTACATTAGTCAGCATACAAAAATATGTATAAATTTGCTGACAAACTTTCATGAGGATTTAAGAACACACACAAAGAAAGAAATATGAGAACCGGGTTTAAGATTGCAAAAATGAGAAACAGAGAAAAACCAAAATAGACATATTCCCCTATCCCTGTTCATGAACTTGCACAGCAGTTTACAACCTGCTGGGTTTGATAATCTGATGCTACACATTCACAGTGAAATAAAAATGGGACGGGCAGATCAACATTTGCAGTGCCTGGCTTAAATACTGAGATCCCTAGTAGGACTTAATGCTGAGTAAACACACATTGGATTGCACATGTGTTTAATGGGACTTACTCCCAGGTAATCATGCATAGGATTGCAAGCTTGATCTGCACTTACCAGAGACTGAAGAAACTCCAATGGCAGAATGAGAAATACTTGTGAGCAGACATGCATGAGATGGCTCTGCTACTCACTCTGAATCCCTTTTGTAAAATGTGTCTGTGTTGCTTCCTTCATTTCTTTCAGTCTTCAGTTACTGAAGTTACCTGTAAACCCTCTGGGGGCAGACAAAAATGTTTGGGGGCTTTTTATATTAAAAAAAATGCTGTAGCCTATCTTTTAAGTAAGCTAGCTGGATGTAAAAGCAAGAAGGGTCTGTGCCCCTTTACTAGCTGTCCAGAAGAGGGAATTTCAGCAGGTAGAGCTCATCTGACAATATGAGTTATAAATTTACATACAAAACTGTATTTTCATTGCAATACATGCCCCTTGCCTTGGAACACTGATGCGAATTAAGATGATTAGGCTAGATAAACATACAAAGAAAAACAAAGGAACAGTCCTAATATGTCTATTTAAAATGCGGATGTTTTACAAACCTTAATATAAAAAAGATCCCTTTTTCTTCTCCATAATGCCAGATTATGCCACAGCATTAAGGAGTACCTAGCTGGAACTGTTGAATTTATGTTGAGTGTAGGCTGCATTAAGGTCACAATATTAATAGTAATAAAACATCCTGCCTACCTCCACCAGCAAAGTATACTCACAATGGTATTTAAGAGAAAGATGAATTACATTGCTGAAGGCACCAAGCAGTGTCTGTATTTGCATTATTAAACATTATGATGCCAGAGGTTTGTCTGGCGGTGGCTACTGCAGAAACTCATGTGCTCAGCCACCGTGAGGCTGCACTGATCCTCCAAATCCAAGAAAGACTTCTGGAGGCAGGGCATATCCATGCGGGAAATTGCTTGCATTGGTATTTCGGAGGAAGATGAATTGCAATGCTAAATACTCTCTCCCTCTAATTCAGTGGTTGCCAGGGACCATGCTGAGGAGGGCTGCACTGAGGAGGAATGGTGGCAGCCTCCACCTCCGTCTGCTCCTGAATATTCCTAGGAGCAGGAGATTTGGAACAGTGGTTTGCAGAGGGGCATAGTTCAGAAGGCAGAAGCTGGGAATTACTGGATGGGGAACAGCTAGGAGAAGAAACACTGGAAGAGAGGGGGTTAACAGATTCACAGCATTCCTCCACTCAGCCCAAGATCAAGAAGAGAACAGAAAGCACAGAGGGTACAAGCTCAGTTTACAAGATGTAGGAAGTTCATAGATTAATAGGGACAGAAGGGGGTGTGATCCTTAATTGGGAGCACCGCCATTTCTAGGAGATGTGTTCTTAGTTCTCTCGCTGTGATTATTAAAGTTTCCAACTGGTAAGATGTTCCTTTCTTTGATCTTCTTATCTACTGCCATGGGGGGAGGAAGTCGACTCCCCGAAGCCTGACAGTCGTGTGCCATACTAGTTTGGCAGGAAAAGATGGCAAGTGTGGCAGGAGGATTCAAGAACACCAAACAAACATTTAAACATGTCAGTGTTGTAAAGTATAGTGTGATTTTATATATATAGATACAGCTAGATATCTTTTCAAAACGAAACTAAAAGCATCAGCCGATACTGAGGACAATCCTTGTTGTGATCCAGAATTGCTGTTCGAATAGAATGCTGGGAATGATGCATGCTCTTACATAGCTGCATTGTTTTATAATTTCTGGATGTCCCACAATCGTATTATAGAGTCGTGATGTTCTATGTTATAAATCAAGCACTACTTTTGGTCTTCCAAAGTATTTCTTATCATTAAAAATATTTGGTGTGGTGCAAGCAAATTTTGATTCTGAAAGTGTGGCCCGGGGAAAAAAGTTTGAGACTGCTGCTCTAATTGTACAATATAAGGAAGAAACTGAGGGCGCAATCCCAACAACCAGCAGCCATGAAGTGGTGGTTCACCAGCAGGCGGGTGGCGCTGCGGTCTAAACCACTGAACAGAATTTCCTGAAATACTGTTTCCAATCTTGAACGTATTCTGTGCCGTTCCCTGCTTAAAGATGGTGAGATCTGGCTTCGTGGTTCATTGTCTCTGTTTTAGAACTGAGTGGACAAGGATGAAACATTTATCACCCTTATTTGGGCACAAATGTTCCAGAGCACAATGCAACATTGTGTTGTAAATAGTGTAATATATTTTTTATCAGCTCGAACCACCAACCTTCTAGTTAACAGCCAGTTGCATAACTCTGGCAAACATAATACATATATACAGTCATACCTCGGGTTACAGACGCTTCAGGTTGTGCGGTTTTGGGTTGCTCACAGTGCCGAACCTGGAAGTACTGGAACGGGTTACATCTGAGTTTCAGCGCTCGCGCATGTGCAGAAATACTAAATCACACTTTGCGCATGCGCAGAAGCTCCAAATCATGACCCACAATTGCGCAGATGTGGCGCTGTGGGTTGTGAACGCTGCGGATTGTGAATGTGCCTCCCGCATGGATCACGTTCGCAACCCGAGCATCCACTGTATATATTAATGAGGAGTGGTATATAAATCACAGTTTTGAGTTTTTAAAATTCTCCAACCCAAGATTCACCATATTTCATTGAAATGAAATAAGTAAATAACCCAGGTATCTGAACTTTCTAAACACCAAAGGCAAACAATTATGCAGACTGAACATGGAAGCAAAGATATAGGCAGGTACACCATAGAGAATCAGTTCCTGATGTTTACCTACCGCTGGCTGTCAGGGGTGGGTAAATATGCACATTCTGTGACAAGCCACCTCACCTTTGGTTGCTGTAAAAACTACACAGCTTTGTCACTTTATTGACAGCAACTATGCAAAGGCAGCTTTGCATTATCTCCATCCCTCTCCAACCTATTGGATTTGATCACTGGAGAAGTAGAAGACGTCATTCATCTGAGACCAAGAATCAGATAAATAATCTGCGGAAGCCACCTTTCTTTGGCCATCAAAATGCTCACTAAAAGGCTGCATTTCAATAACGGTTTAAAAAGGTAAAGGTAAAGGTACCCCTGCCCATATGGGCCAGTCGTGTCCGACTCTAGGGTTGCGTGCTCATCTCGCTCTAGAGGCCGTGAGCCGGCGCCATCCGAAGACACTTCCGGGTCACGTGGCCAGCGTGACAAAGCTGCAGCTGGCGAGCCAGCACCAGCACAGCACACGGAAACTCCGTTTACCTTCCCGCTATAAAGCGGTATCTATTTGTCTACTTGCACTTAAGAGTGCTTTCGAACTGCTAGGTGGGCAGGAGCTGGGACCGAAGACGGGAGCTCACCCCGCCATGGGGATTCGAACCGCTGACCATACGATCGGCAAGTCCTAGGCACTGAGGTTTTACCCACAGCGCCACCCGCGTCCCCAATAATGGTTTAGTTAGTTCAAATTAAAATATGAAACCCAGCTCTCGCCACCTCCCCCTTTAGGGAGCTTATTTGTGTCACAGTGAGGGAAATCAGAGTGGATTAACAACCAAACGCTCTTCTCAGGGACCTCTGAAGAGCGTGATAAAGATCCCCTCTATAAATTTGTTAGCACTACAGCTCCCAGGATTCATTGGGGAAGCCATGATTGTTTAAAGTGGTGTGATAGCTCTTTAAATGTACGATGCAGATGGGGCCTTAGTTCCATGTGGCATGTGTGGGTCATGCCCACTAAATCTGTTGTCCAGACCCTCTGCACAGGTATGCAGATGGTGTCTGTCTAGTACGCAGCATTGTTTTCTGGAAAGGAGCCAAGCAGCAATCTATAATGCATTTACTGCACTTGCATTTTGTTAAATGTCAAGTAGGACCGTTCAGAGCAAGAAAGGTGAACTCTGGCAAATAAGCACAACTACAGCTCGCTTGCAAAATCCTGCAAACTTGCTGTCTATAGCCCATTAGTGTCAGAATGGACAGCAAGCTTGAAAGCTGCCAATAGTTATACTGGAGACATAGAAGTGTGGTGGTCTTGTTCGAGAGGAAGTCTGACAAGCAGAAATAATCCAATAAAATGCCCTGAAGTCCCTATACCTGCACTAATGAAGTTCTCCTACAGCTCAGAAGGTAGAAGAGCTCTAACAAAAGAAAAACAAAGTAGTGTGTTTGTCAACTCTTAACTTCCTTAAGGGTTGTTGAAGCAAGATGCACAAGTACTGATATCAAAGGAAGAAGGAAATGTAGAAAACCCTTGAGAGTTGTTTTGATAAAGAACAACAAGAGGGAAAAGACCTCAAATCAAGGAGGTAAAGGCTTTAAACAAGACCGACCATTAATGAAATGGCTCAAATGTATCTATGTTTTCAGACCTTCTTAAAAACATACTTGGGGAAAGGAAGAGGAGCGAAGCTTTGGAATATTTTTTCCCACTCTGCCTCATGCCTCTGTTCCCCACAATATAACATTAAGTGCTAATCTACCCCTTTGCTTGACCTGTGTTTTGATCGTATTGCGTCCCAATTAATTCCCTGGAGTCCGAGATCTTTTCTTGTTGTTCCACAGCTGTGCCTTGCAAAAACTCAATCTTCCCCCAGCTGGATCAAATCTTATCAGATCCGTGGAGAATCCAGAGAGAAATTTTGCTTAACCAGGCTTCAGTTCAGCAGGTAAGATCAGCATTTTGCAAGGTAAAGATGCAGAACAATGAGAAAAGCTATTGGACTCAAGGGAATTAATCAGCACATATTATGGTTAAAATTTGGGCCAAGTAAAAGTGTGGATGAACCCTCAGTCACCACTCTAAACATTTAGCAAACTGTTGTTATTCACCAGTAGCCTTTCATTTTCAGATAACTGTATAGAATGAGCAGTTATACAACTTGGGGGGAGTGTTGTATGGGGAATCTTTTTTTCTTTGACATATCTTCATTATGCTAGAAGGTTTTAAACTCCTGCGACCCCAAAACTTAACTGACAACTGAGAATATGGCTAGTCAACCTGATACATGACAGTTTTGAGATGCTGCAAAGTTGGAGCGTATGGTAGGGCATCCCTATATTCATCACAGAAATGTTGGAGGGTATGGAATTATGCGACCCCCCCAAGCCAAGGAGATAAGTAACTATACAATCGTTAGGAGACACCTGAAGGCATCTGAAGGCAGCCCTTCATAGGAAAGGTTTTTAAAAAATGTTTAATGTTTTATTATGTTTTTGTGAGGAGAACCTGAGCTTACAGGGTTAAACAGCTCAGAGTGTACGCCCTGCCTACTATTGGGAGGGGGGAGATTCTGTGTCATATCCGAGATTCTAAACCTCTGTTCTTTCTACTTTCGCTTTTGAGGAGAGTGGAAGTGTTTTCACAATGCTGTTCGACAATGGATAGTCTGCTGTAAATAAAAACTGCTTCTAGCTGCTAATATCCTGAGTGGACTTTATTTAAGCACACTGAAGAAAGCACTGAAGTTTGCAGCTTTCTCTTACCGCTGCTTAACTCTATGTTTGCTCAGAGCATCGGAATGGGCCCTTTGAAGGGTGGAAGCCTGGCCAGTAGCTGCACAGCCGAAGCGGGCTGGACGCCAGGACTTATCTGAGCAATAAATCTTCTTTAGTTTTTATATATGTTGGAAACCATCCAGAGTGATTGGGGCAATCCAGTCAGATGGGTGGGATATGATGATGATGGTGATGGTGATGATGATGATGATTAAACAGGACACTCCTATTTTCATCAGAGTAATGTTGGAGGATATGGAATTATGATCAATAACTAACTGCTGTTGTTGAGAAACTATTGTGTTCCACAGGGTGGTTATGTTGTTTTTGCCGCTGCTGAAAAGATAATTACAGGGCAAGATACTATAGATCTCAAGCCCTCCTCTTGGCACGGTCCCTTCCCTTAAAAATAAGCAAGTTTTTTGAAGGGCAGCCTTTCCACAGAGCTGCTTTGCTCGGGAGCTAATGGATGCTGCATTGCGTGGCTCACAGTTCCCCAAGGAAGCAGCTTATTAACTGCCAGCGTTCCCTGAAGTAGCAGCTCACTAAGTTTCTGAAATAACCCAAGGGAAGGAAAGTGATTTCATTTTCTCTCCAGTCCTCAGGAAAGATCTGCTTGAGAAAGAAAAGCTGAACATTACATACAATTAACAAAGTTCTGAGCAGGGGGAAAGGAAGGGAAGTGTTTCAGGCTTGTGAGGGTTAGTTAAAAGCTGGAATGGAGGTTTAATTTGATTAACGTTTTTGTCCCCGTGAAATGACCTCGCCTGTCCACCCACTTGAGTATCCCTTTGGGAAAGGGTACAGAAGTGTTCACAGCGTGTCCTGCACTCCTACACTGCATTGTTTTCAGTGGGATATGCATTTCTGGGTTCAAATCTCCAATGCGAGAGAGCGTGGGCCCAGCCAGTCTCCTCCTCTTCACCCCAAACAGCAGCAGGCCAGAAAAGCAATGGTTGCGAAACATCCATTTGTTGCATTTCTATCCCATCTTTCCTCCATGGAGCTCAAGGTGGTGTACATAGTTCAACTCACGCACGCAATGGGATATCATTTTCCTCTCCTGTCCCTTCCAGGTCCCTGTATGCTCTTGAATCAGCTCGGTGAGGGGGGAGGAGCTTGGGGGACCCTCCAGAGCAGATTTGAGAGGGGGAAGGGGAAGAGAGGAAACAGAAGTCCCATTATGATAGTGGAACTCCATTTGCACAGCATTGAGTACAACCCTAAGTCTGGATCCAACTCTACAGTGTCATAACATGGGTTGCCAGTGCCCTGTCAGGGCCATGGTGATGGTCTTCCCAGCAGGAAGAGGGAAGCCGGGGAGGAGTCAGCGGCAACAGCCGTTTATTTTATTATTAATTAATTAATTTCATGGTTTTTTTACACTGCTTGATTGTTTTAAAAACAACAACCCTCAAAATGGTTTATTTTTCTTTTGAAATGCTGTTTTTTGCACCCAGGGCAACAGCCCCTCTGGCCAACCCATGGTACGCCACTGCAACCCTATGTTCTTCCCCTATGACAAATGAAATAATATGCAACACACACACACAAGCACAAATATGCCCATAATTTCCCTCCTATACCTGAATGAGAAAATTTTGCTTTTTCCAGAATCGCGGCAAAATTTGGATTTGGGAAAGATGCATTTATACTGGCCTGAGAATGTTTTCCTTTCTATTCCCACAGAAGGGTTTGTTATTAGGCGGCCATCAAACTGAAAGACACTGAAAGAGAAGCAGACAGATAGACAGGGAGAGAAAATTTTCTCAAGAACTCAGGTTTTAAAAAGCCACGAATGAAGAAAAAGAAGAAAGGAAGGAAGCCTTGAGAATTGAGGGGCAAGATTTGAGGTTTTCTGAATGTGACATTATATCAGGTTGCCAGAAGCAAAATAGACCTCTTAACTGTTAGGGGACTGTCCCAGAAGATTTATCATCTCTGACAAGAGTTTAAAAGGGAAGATGCTTCCGCCTGAAGTATGAGTGAAAACCAGTAAAAGAAAAGAAAAAATATTTAGAACAGCCTCAGACTGTTTGACAGTCATTGCACGATTGCAGCTTTAACATTTAGCAATTAGACAAAGAGAGAGAAAAAGGTTTTTAGGATATTGCTCATTCAGGGAAAAATGCACACCTTTTCATCTCCATCCATAGGAACCTCTCTAATTGTAAGTTCCTTTAGTAAACAGTTTCAATGCAATCCTGATTTGTGACAATTATATGTAAATGCACTGTTCATGTGTGTGCAGTTATCGAGTGACATTTTTGCTAACAAATCTCAGTTACTCATCCATATAAAGTGCTAATTTTATATACCTTTTCTATAAACACACACGTTTGTTAAAGGACTTACACAGTGCTTTTTTCTGGGAGGTACGCAGGGGTACGTATACCCCTAAACATTTTGTGAATCTTTGTACTTTTGTACATTTACTGTATTTATTTTCCCCGATTTGAACTATAAAATGGTGATTTTCTTGAGTCAAAATGAGAGTACCCCTAAACATTTATTTTTCGGAAAAAAGCACTGGACTTACACCCCCCCTTGATTATTATTTTTTAACCATTGGTTTGAAGTTGAACACATATCTTTCCATCATCTCATTTGCCCTCCCCTCATAGTTCTTAAGCACCCTCCAATATTCTCAGAGTCATTTCTAAACTTGTCTGAGAGATCTCATTCCTCGCTAATAAGGGTTCAACAGTGTAAAAGTTTGCCCAAAATAAATAATGGTTGCAACTGTAGAGAATATGAGGGTCTACCCCCTCCTACAGATGAATGACAATGAAGACTCCTAACTTTAAAGCAGGCTTTTAATTTGTACCACATCGAGACACAGCATCCCTGTCAGCATCGCCCTTGAGCCAGTGCCACGAACTGGACTCATCCACTTCAGCCCCGACTCGGCTAGGCGAGCTGGGTAGCACTTCTACAGACCACCTTCTGCACAGGAACAGGTCAAAGTGCTGTGGACTCACAGCTTAGAGTTGTGAGCACTGGATTCACTTCCACAAGAAGACAGTCGTCGCACAGCAGAGTATAGCAGAGTATAAACAACTCGGAGAGCAGCTCTGTAGAATATCTTCTTTTATTCTATCTCCAACTATAATACACAACTATGTACAGAGCTAAATGAGGTCTAAGCGAAAATGCTGAACTGCACTGAGTGTCTGCAGCTGCTCTTAGCAGCAACCTTATCTATACACCGATCTCTCTCTAACACTCAGTCTCTCTCTCTCTCTTTGATGTGAGGCTGGAGCGGAATAAGTAGAGAGCAGAAACCGCCCCCTCCTCTCTCGAGAATCAGCAGAGAACATCAGCAGATTCTTGGATATGGGAGGGGTGAAATCTCCTCAATCCCCTGTGCCATAAAGTTGGTCTTTATCTTCTTCTATACTGCAGGTAGAATGTAACTGTAAACCTGAGACTATCACAGGATTTCTGCATATCATACAAAACTCTCAAATGCATCCTATGATAATTTTTTATCTATCTGGTTTTTGTTCGTCTCTTGATTCTTTGATGGGAATATTTTGAGTAGGAAACTCCTCACTGTGGAACTGCTGAGGAAGCGGGGGGAAGCAAAAGTATTATTTTGAATGGGGTTTTTGTAGAGGGAGGGGGAGAATCACAATGAGAGTTCTCTCTAGCAAAACTCTATGAGCTTCAAGGAGAACTCCATTAGCTTCAGCTCCTATCTAGCAAACATGAATTGTTGGTTTGACTGCAAAATACAGAACTCTCATTTCTTCCTCATTCAGAAATAATTAATTTTTATGGAATTTAACATAACTTTTGTTGACAATGTATTTATGCAAATACAAAAAAAGTATCACCACCACTACTGTCAATATCCTAAAGTGCTTTGTTGCTTTATTCCACCAAATCGGAACATTCTGCATTGCTCAGTTTGTAAAATGTGATGTTCATTAATGTAATAGCACCCTCTATGTTTCAGAAATAGCATGGATAGCAACATCAATCTTTCCACAGGTAAAGAAACCTGCTTCTGATTTTAATTTCAATTCATTTTTAATACCAGGGTGAAATTATCTTCTTAATTCATTTACCAGACAATCTCACTGTCAGGCTCCATAATATCTAAGAGAGTCTTAAGTTTTTATAAGCAGGACCTAAAATGGAATTTTGAATTTCAGAATTTTAATCACATTGCAAATAACCTGCCATGCATCATGCTTTGACATAAAAATAAGAGAAATATACTTTTTTTTTGGGGGGGGTGCATGCAGAAACACTTTTTAAAACACCTTAATTAACATTTAAAGGTCTAAGAAGTAATAATATATTTGTTGCAACGGAGAATGATTATCAGTGAAGTGTGGGTTGGTTTATTAGAAAAGGCAAGGAACTGTGCCTTGCAAATAAACTCCTGTGAATTATGAGGCATTAAAAATCTTGGCTATGGTCAATACTTAGCTATGATAATTACATGACAGATGCATTTTTAAATATGAGATGAGATTAAAAAGAGGAAATAGAGATGGAAACTGACGTTTATGTTTTAATGTTACATAGAACTGGACAGTCTTATCTATGTGCTAAAAATATACATCTCATTTTTCTTGCACAGAGGACAGAAATCATCTCAATCCTTTCCCTTCCATGCCAACACTTACTTTTTAAATACACCAATATTATAAAACAACTATAGAAGCAGCAGACAGTGTGGTGGGGCTCCTGATCTATATGCCATAATATGTTTGATTCTTTACTTTGGAAAGGTTGAGAAGCAAATGGGTACATTTCAGACTTCATTTGTCAGGGGCTGGACTGAGAAGGAATGGTGGGGGCCGCCCCCCCTTTGCCTGAAGCTTCCTGAGAACAGGAGGAGATATAGATTTAGAACAGTGGTTTGCAGAAGGTCATAGTTCAGAGGCTGCAGAGGGGAGAAGCTGGGAAATATTGGGAGAGGAACAGCAGGAAGAAGAAACACTGGGGGAGAGACAGCTGACAGACTCAGTGTCTTTGGAAAGCATTCCTGATCCCCCCCCCCCCCCCCAGGACCAGGCAAGCATTGAGGGTAGTTGAACAGAAGGCTCAGAGGCAGAAAGCTCAGATGAGCCGACACAGGGGTGACGTAGAATAGGGGAGAGATAGGGGGTGGGACTTCACTTGGAGCAATCCCATTATCTAGGGAAGACTGCATTCCTCCATCTCCCTCTGTGAATATTAATAAATTACATGGTAAGAACTTTCTTGAAAAGCAGAGACATCACCTTGCCGACAAAGGTCCATATAGTAAAAGCTATGGTTTTCCCAGTAGTGATGTATGGAAGTGAGAGCTGGACCATAAAGAAGGCTGATCACCGAAAAATTGATGCTTTTGAATTATGGTGCTGGAGGAGACTCTTGAGAGTCCCGTGGACTGTAAGAAGATCAAACCTATCCATTCTTAAGGAAATCAGCCCTGAGTGCTCACTGGAAGGACAGATCCTGAAGTTGAGGCTCCAATACTTTGGTCACCTCATGAGAAGAGTAGACT
The DNA here is from genome assembly GCF_965153285.1 of Podarcis tiliguerta. NCBI lineage: Eukaryota > Metazoa > Chordata > Lepidosauria > Squamata > Lacertidae > Podarcis > Podarcis tiliguerta. Next base: position 28,028,279 of record NC_139543.1, on the reverse strand, counting down.
CCCTGGAAAAGACCCTGATGTTGGAAAAGATGGAGGGCACCAGGAGACGACAGAGGATGAGATGGTTGGACACTGTTCTCGAAGCTACCAGCAGGAGTGACCAAACTGTGGGAGGCAGTGGAAGACAGGAGTGCCTGGCGTGCTCTGGTTCATGGGGTCACGAAGAGTTGGACACGACTAAACAACCAAACAACAACAACAAGAACTTTTGTCATTTATCTGCTTCTTGGCTGCTACCGTAGCAGGGAACGGATTCCCCAAAGCCTGACATAATTGTTCAGTTAACATACAATGTGTGGTGCTATTATCACTTCAACCAGGGGTTCTCCAAACATTGTTGGACTCCAGCTCCTATCAGGCCCAGCCAGCATGGCCAATGGTCAGAGATGATGAGGGTTGTAGTGCAGACATATCTAGAGGGTGAAAGGTAACATGTGTAATCATTGGCCCAAAGCTGAGTACACAGTGCCATTATATGCTGGACACGTGGCATATATGTGTACTCCACCACAACACACATATACCTAATTTCTGTAATCTCCATTCTTCTTTTGATAGGGCTGGATTGTGGTATTTGATATGCATTTGCATGCCCCAAGTCATGTGATATACCATGCATGCACAGAGTATAACAAAACATAGTGCTGTATTATTTAATAATAATAATAATAATAATAATAATAATAATAATAATAATAATCCACTCTGTTCCACTTTGTTGGAAGCCACTCTGGGCGGCTTCCAACAGAACACTAAAATACAATAACATAAAAGCTTCCCTAAATAGGGCTGCCTTCAGATGTCTTCTAAAAGTTTGGTAGTTATTTTTCTCTTTGACTTCTGGTGGGAGGGCGTTCCACAGGGTGGACGCCACTACTGAGAAGGCCCTCTGCCTGGTTCCCTGTAGCTTGGCTTCTCGCAGTGAGGGAACTGCCAGAAGGCCCTCGGCGCTGGGCATCAGTGTCTGGGCAGAACGATGGAGGTAGAGATGCTCCTTCAGGTATACTGGACCGAGGCCGTTTAGGGCTTTAAAGGTCAGCACCAACACTTTGAATTGTGCTCGGAAATGTACTGGGATCCAGTGTAGGTCTTTCAAGACTGGTGTTATATGGTCTCGGCGGCTGCTCCCAGTCACCAGTCTAGCGGCCGCATTCTGGATTAATTGTAGTTTCCGGGTCACCTTCAAAGGTAGCCCCACAAAGAGCACATTGCAGTAGTCCAAGCGAGAGATAACTAGAGCATGCACCACTCTGGCGAGACAGTCTGCGGGCAGGTAGGGTCTCAGGCTGCGTACCAAATGGAGCTGATAAACAGCTGCCCTGGACACAGAATTGACCTGTGCCTCCATGGACAGCTGTGAGTCCAGAAAGACTCCCAGGCTGCACACATGGTCCTTCAGGGTCACAGTTACCCCATTCAGGACCATGGAGTCCTCCACACCCGCCTGCCTCCTGTCCCCCCAAAACAGTACTTCTGTCTTGTCAGGATTCAACCTCAATCTGTTAGCCGCCATCCATCCTCCAACCGCCTCCAGACACTCACACAGGACCTTTACCGCCTTCACTAGTTCCGATATAAATATAATATTAGGGGCAGATGGGGCTCGTCTAAGAGAAGGAGAAACCACCCCAGACCATCCTATTATAGCCTTGTGGCTATACTGATCCATGAGAAAGGCTTCAGGAGTAAGCCCTGAGGAAAAATCTGTACCTGCTGTCTTGCAGGGCATCTTCAGGAGAAGAGAAGGCTAAGGAATAACCCTACAGAAACCCCTAAGATGGTTGGGTGGTGTCTTGTACATCTCCTCCTGGCAACTCCTGTAGACAAGTTGGTGCCAGATGTATTGCTGTGCTTTCCTTTGGACCACATGGGTGAGGCTGAGAGGGGATATTGTCTGGGCAGGGCAGGGCCTCCATACACCCTTCCCAGAGAGGTCACTTCAGCCAAAACATGGGAGGCAGCAGTTAGAGTTATCAGTCTGTTCAGCCACAGCAGGTGCTGTGACTTGACATCACCCCCAGAGGCACACTCCATTGTCTTTTGAGACAGACAGATGCCTACAATAATAATATAAATATTATAAATATTTGTGTGTGGTTTTTTTAATGAATGAATTGGAGAGATTCTTGTTCCTTCTTCACTTGCAAAGAAACACCTGCAGGGTTTCTTATTCTTTTTAAAATAATAATAATAATAATAATAATAATAATAATAATAATAGTAGTAGATCAATGATTATCTTGGTGTTATCTCTAAATTAAAACATGCTTATGTTTTAATTATTTAATGTATGTATTTAATTAATTAATTATTATTTGTATGTATGTATTTAATGTATGTATGTATTTATTTATTTATTTATTTATTTATTATATTTTAGCCTGATGACCCCACCTCTTGATGAATTATATTTTGAAAGCCTCGAATGAAAGCATGGGATGCTGACATGAAATTGTGGGTTCCTCAGTTTATAGTGACGTATTGATTCATAGTTTACTGACATTCCCGGAACTAGTTGTGATGATCATATGCATTACAAACAAGTGAAATCCCTGCCTGATCCCTGCTGTCAGAGAAAGTTCACTTGGAAATAAGCCAGGTTTCATGCAAATTCCTTTTCCTTATCCAAGAGATTAGGCAAGCAAATGCTCTCCATGAATGAACTTGGGCACACAGAAGGTTAAAATTTTATTAGCCAGATATATGCAGAGAACAGACATATCTGAAATTTGTAAAGGTCATGGTGTAATGAATCATGTTTTGGGGATTGTGTTTGGAGGACAGTGGGGAAAAGGTCACTTGAAGTATGGACTTCTAAAGTACGTTGGAGGGAGAAGTTCAATGCAGCATGGAATAATGTTGGGTACAGGTCCTGGAAGAGCTGCTGCATGCCTTGCAGGCCTTTTTTTATCTCAGCTTGGATGGTGGGACCCTGACTGACTCCAGCTACAAAAGCTGAGGCTGCTGAACAGACCCCTGGTCTGTTGGTGTTGGTGGTGGGAGGGAGGGCCTTTGGAGAAGGGTTGTTGCTATTGTCTTTTTGTATCTTTACTTTTGATCTTGTGATTTATGTGGAAATTGCTCAGTTTGGTTGTGTATTTTTTAATGTTTTATTTATTGTTTATGGCTACTTTGTCATGTTGTACTTGTGTATTTTTTCATGTTGCAATCCACCTTGAGTATGGTTTGAGCTGTGGAAAGGCAACAAATAAAATTATGCATTTACCGTATATGGATGGAAATGTGGTTCGTTGAGTGAAGGTGGTCAATGGTAGAGGGGAAACAAACAGATGAATGGATTAGATGGTTTTAGGAAATGACCAACTTTAATCAGAAGTGTCTCACTAAATGGGGAGGGGTTGCTATGCTAGCTTCTCAGCCAGGGGAATCACTATTGCTTACCTAAAGCTGGAGGGGCAAGGCAGTGGGTACACCGGATTGTCTCTGCTGATGTGTTTGCACCACCCTGACTTCTCTCAGTCTGTCTCCTCTCCTTCCTGGTAAGCAGCACTCTCCTACCTGCTTTGACCCATTTCTAGTTTTAATTACATTCATCCCAGACCAGTTTACTGTGGATTTGTTTTAGCTTTTTCTAAAGGAGATTTCACCCCTCCCATTCCAAGAATCTGCTGATGTTCTCTGCTGATTCTCCAGAGAGGAGGGGGGCGGTTTCTGCTCACTACTTATTCCGCTCCAGCCTCACATCGAAGAGAGAGACTGAGTGTTAGAGAGAGAGTGTGTTATCTCTGTATAGATAAGGTTGCTGCTAAGAGCAGCTGCAGACACTCAGTGCAGTTCAGCTTCTTCATTTAGCTCTGTATATAGTTTTGTATGATAGTTGTAGATAGAATAAAAGTAGTTATTCTACAGAGCTGTTCTCCAAGTGGTTTATGCTCTGCTATACTCTGCTGTGCAACGACTGTCTTTGGAAGTGAATCTGGTGCTCACAACTCTGAGTTGTGAGTCCACAGCACTTAGACCTGTTCCTGCAGAAGAAGGTCTATGGATGTGCTACCCCAGCTCGCCTGGCCCAGTCGGGGCTGAAGTGGATGAGTCCAGTCGGTGGCACTGGCTCAAGGGTGATGCTGACATTTACTGTGGATTTATTTTAGCTTTTTCTAAAAATAAACACGCTGTATCTCATTAACAATGGGTAATTCTCAGTGGAAGCCATACTTAAAGTGTTTGACATTGAACACCTGCACTCATGCCTAAATCTTCTACACCATGCTTAGAACACTTAGATTGTGACAACTTGATATAAGATGCATTTGGCAATTTACGAGCTGTTGAACGATTTTTGAGTGTGGCACATCAACACACAAAAGATAGACAAAATCAGATCGGAAAACAGGAACGCTGCAGAGCAGTTCAGACCAAGCTATTTCTCAATGTAACTGTTCAGCTTTGCATGTTGGCAGTCCTTTTCGCCCAGCCCACCATTTCTTCAAAATGGCTTAATTTAGTTGGGGTCAGATATAGGCTACTCATGTCAACCTTTCCTTGAGATTTTTTTTTTTTTAATAATGTAAGGAACAGAGACATATTTTTAAAAAAGAAAGCTGTGGTGTTGCAGAGGAAAAGATTAGGCAGCTACCCAGAAAAGATGTAAGAGTGGGAAAGGCAGGACAGTATAGCGCTGGACTATAATTCAAGAAATATAGAAAGCACTGGATTCAGATTCATCATCCTTGTGACAAAGGTTGTAACAAGTGCAACAGATACTGAACAAATCTATGTGACAGTGAGTGTAACGAGGATGAAAAATGCCCCAGAATCCCCTTACGCTATTTGACCCTACTCCTTTCCATCGTTTTTCCTCCCTTCTTCTTTTTATCTGGATCTTAGCAGCCTATCATATCATAAGATCTACATTTTTTAAAAAAAGGATACATATGTTATAAATGCCAATATGCTACAGTGTTGACCAAGGAAAAGCTGAAATGCATTCCAGTGGTGTTATTTATCTTCCAGCTTTTTCTGGCATTTCCCCTCATGTATTATTTTCCTGATTTCTTTGCTGTTGTCAAATAGTGAGCATGTGGAGGTGGGCTAATTGCACAGTAGCCTGTAAAATCACATACCAACAAAAAAGTTTTCAGAAGTTTGTGAAGTATCCAGTGACTTCATGTTAAACATAAAACCATTAAACTTCGAAGTAACAACCAAGTGGTGTTAATCACTTCCTATTAAGTCTTCCCCCTCAAAAATGATAGAATGAATATTTTAGAACTGGACAGGGCATCATCATGCCTTGGGGATAAATGTGGCCACCTGGGCCTATTTTTCTGGCCCTCAGAACTCCCTCCAGACCATACCACTCACTGACCCAGTTTGTCAATCACAGTTGTTGTTAAGTTGTGGGTGAACATATCAGACGACACAGCGATTCTTCAAACAGCTCTTGTTTATTCACAGGACCAGAACAGAACTGGACTGAAGGGTTCAGCTAACCTGCTTATATAGAGCTCAACTACAAAGCAACAGTAAAAACTTTCTGTAACTTTCCAATCACTGAACGTCACTTTCAATTCCTTATTTGCATATGTGGACCTGAGTGAAAACTATCTACAGTATCCCCCTGCTGGCCCAGGGTGAGAACTTCAGTACATAACAGTTGTGTTGTCTACTTGGAACACATCCTTGAACTCTAAGAGTGTCTTGCTTGCCTGAATGGCAAAAATCTGCAGCAGCCATGTGTGTACACCCTTGGGTGCTCTTGCGTCTTGTGCACAAGGTGCAGGACATGCACACAACATGTCAGTGCTCACGGTGTGCTGACATCGTGTGGCCCCAACCCCCTCAATCACAGGAGAAAGGTGGCGTGCTTGCATGCATGCATGCATGCATACGTACGTACGTACTTAACTTTATTTGTATGGCACCTTTCTACAGTTCAAACCATGCTCAAGGTGGATTACAACATGGGAAAAGCACATATGTACAACGTAACAAAAGTAGTCATAAGTAATAAATAAAACATCAAAACACACACACACACAAGAAACCAAACAATTTCCACATCAATCACAAGATCTAAAATAAAGACAGACCCTCCAAGTGTCCCTATTTCCCAGGGACATCCCTGATTTAGAGAAGGCGTTCCAGTTTCTTATTTGATCCTGGAATGTCCTACTTTTCCTTAGGATGTCCCTCTTTCCATCAGAGAAATGTTGAAGAGTACGCATCAGGGCCCTGCCCTCCCAGGCCAAGTGGGAAAAGGCCTGCAAGGCAGGAGCAGGTCTTCCAGGACTCACAGCCAAGACAGACATAGGTAGGATAAAAAGATGGTATGCACCTGAGCGGCCTAGCAGAGGATAAAGTCCACATTGCAGAAGCTCCTCACCATGTTTAGGGAAGCTTTTAATGTTTGATGCATTACTGTATTTTAATATTTTGTTGGAAGCCGCCCAGAGTGGCTGGGGAAGCCCAGCCAGATGGGCGGGGTATAAATAAATTATTATTATTATTTTATTATTATTATTAGGCATCTGTCAGAGCGGCTCAGGATCTCATCACCGAAGGTAGCTTGATTTCACAGGCATCTGGCTGGTTGCCCACATTTTCTTTCTCTGCACTGTAAGGTATGCTGTGTTTATGTTCTCACACTAAGTTGCAGAAGCTTGGCATCATTTTGCATGAGTCATTAGCTCCTGTTTATTTTGCAGACACTTCTCAGTTCATGTGACAGCAGCTGAAGATGTTTATCTGCATGTATAATGTATTTTTGTGCATTTACATTTTCAAGGTAACAAAACCCAGAGCTCCTATCGATATCTGTTCCTTAGTTTTCTTTCAAGCAAAATGGACTATAGTTGAATTTGCTCTCCATTTAAAATGTGGTCTTATTATTTCACTTGAGTTCCATTGTGTAGCAATTAATTAATGCATTCTCCATGCGAGACACAGAAACAAAATGTGAACATATGTATGAATGGGTTTGTTTAACAACTGAGTCTAAAATAGAATATGGATGTTGGGATATATTTTATTGACATCCTTGTTATAAAGTAATTATCACCACAAAAGGGAACATTTATACCCTAGATGGCTTCAAATTGCTATTGTGCCTCCTGATTTGTGCAAGACATTTCACATCCCCATACATTTTAGACTAGACATTTATTTGAGAGGATTATCTAATATTAATTAAGTGCAAAACCTGTATCCGATAAACACACAGGCCAGAATGCAGTTGTGTGCTTCTAGGGGGTTAGACTTTCTCTTTCTCGGGCAGCTTTTCACTTTCCATGCCATATTTTGGTTATTTTGGAAATGAAAGGATTTCTTTCAAAATTCACAATTCTCTGAATTGTGAAATGCAGTTCTTCATCCAATTACTGTATATAAAAATGCATACGCTAGGTTAACATATGCATAAATGTGCATATATTAGTGAACATAACATGTAGAAATTCATTATATTAGGGGAAATAGCTTTGTGTGTCAAGGTTCCCAAGCCACCCCCAGATAAATCACAATTCACACAGAATTTTTGTTTAAGGTTTTTGGCATAATTTTGGTCACAACTTTATTAAAATACATAAACGTCAGTGGTTGCTTAGGCATTGGTTACGACTATCTGTCCCCACCCAGGGTGGGGTTCCAGCGAAAGCCAGTAAGGGAAAACAATATTGGGGAGAAAATGGACCTGGGCACCAGACCCTCACCTCTCCCCACATGCTCCCAGGGGCTTGCGAAGCACAAGCCCCATGCCAGGGATCCAGACAAAAGCATGGCGAGCCCATGGAATCATTTAATGGAATTCCCTTGCAGCAGCAGCATTGGAGGGGCAGGCACAGCCAATCCTTACCTCTCCACCAACCAATTTTTAACCAATGCCTAACCGCAATTTACTAGTTGTGGCGATTTGCTACGCAGTAGGCAAAAACCAAATGGCACCAGCCAATCAGCTAAATGGACAAAATTCCTACCAGGCCCCTGCCCCAAAAGCAGACGACCCCATGACAGGCATAGCAAGGTCAAACGCAAGAGCCCTAAATTAGGGAGGGTGGGCGGGTGATCCGGTGCATGCAGCAAAAGAGAACGCTCAATGCTGCGTGCCCTGTATATAAAACCTTTGGTCCATCCCATAAATTGGCAACATCAAAATTTCCCCAGTAACCCAAACAGGCCAATCACTGCCAATGGCCATCTAAATGATCCCACCCAGCAACAGAGGGGTGGCCTGCCAGACCCCACGGCAACATGTGCTCTCCATGAAGGAAAACACGCTTTGTGAAAATGTATAAGGAAAAAATGCATTCAGAGGGGAGAAATTAGCCTTCAAATGCGGACAAATTTTCATGAGGATTTCTTTTTAAAAAACCAGAAGCTGATATGGAAATGTAGAAAACGGCAGTTAAGATTAGAAAAACTGCGAGTGACTGAAAGTGACAAATTCACACATCTCTACCAGTGTGTGTGGAGAATTTTGGAGTTTGCCTTTCTTGAATTTGCATTTATCAGGGCTAAGATACAACACCCACTAATTTTGAATCGCATTGTTCAGGCCCATTCTGTCTATCTGCCAAAAATATTATATTCTCAGTCTTCTTCTTTGGCACTAGCCCAGATGATCACATTTGGTTTTGCTGATTAAGTACAGGTCACTGAGAAATAGGCCTCATCTTTACAAGAGAAAACAGTTATATACAGCTATACTTAAAATATTTGCTCCACTCCTATGGCCTGGTAAAATATTACTACAATATTTTAATTGTATAAAATGGGTAGACAGATGCAACTGATGGGATTGGGGACTTTAACAAGACTTTAAATGGGGACACGGAATGTCACACTTTCCAGTAGGAAAATTAGACAACAATTAGACAGCAACATGATGTGTGGCGTGGGATCTTTGGTCTAATAGAAGAACAGATTAAAATAAATAATCAGACTGATTTAGAGAAGATTTGACTGCACACAGACAGATTGGAACACATGACCCAAAAGGTCTTTTGCAACCCCATCAACCATGACTGAATAATTCTGTGATTGCAGATATTTAATTTTTTTTTAGAAATACAAATAAAAGTGTGCATACCATATGAGTTGTTTATGCAGCATTCCCTGCTCAGGATTCATTAGCATTATTGGCAGTGCCTGTTTGAACAGACAAATCTAAATTGCGTTTTCAAAAATGGTTCACGTGCATTTGAAAGGAAATTGGCAGGGCAAAAATTCAAAACAACCGAAAACTTACCAACATTGAGTAAGAGAAACCTGTCTGAAACAGAGAGCGAGAGCGAGAGAGAGAACACAAATAGAGATTAAGAGGCTCACAGATTTCCTCTTTAAACTGAAGCCATTGAGATTATTATGGAGAAGGAGGTGGAGATGGGACTGACAATTTAGTAACAAGTGTCCTATAAAAAAAATTGATTTGTTGTAATGTGGTAGGAGCGATAAATTACTGTGTACTACAGCCTGATTTGTCTTAATTTTAGTACTTAGGGTTTTCTTCCCTGCTTAATTTCCCCTATTATTTCATGGAGAAGTATAGGCAGGCCTTGTTACTTCAGTATGGAATCCAAATAATACAAGTACTTTGGTCAGAACATTGACTCTGTTAGCTAATTGTTTTCCTTGCACGAAAATGACTTTTTATGTAGTCACAGCAAAGTCATTTTATGTGCTGGTATAAAGGTAAAGGTACCCCTGACCATTAGGTCCAGTCACTGACGACTCTGGGGTTGCACGCTCATCTCGCTTTACTGGCCAAGGGAGCCGGCGTACAGCTTCTGGGTCATGTGGCCAGCATGACTAAGCCACTTCTGGCGAAACCAGAGCAGCCAGCACACGGAAACGCCATTTACCTTCCCACTGGAGCAGTACCTATTTATCTACTTGCGCTGGCATGCTTTCAAACTGCAAGGTTGGCAGGAGCAGGGACAGAGGAATGGGAGCTTACCCCGTCAAGGGGATTCGAACCGCCAACCTTCTGATCAGCAAGCCCAAGCGGCACAGTGGTTTAGACCACAGCACCACCCACGTCCCTATGTGCTAGTATAGCTTACGTTTATATCCTACATTTCTCCCTTCATGAAACCCAAGGTTACCACCATACAAGTGGCTGTCATTCCAGGGTTTCCCAAAATTGGGTCTCCAGCTGGTTTTGGACTACAACTCCCATCATCACTGGCTAACAGGACCAGTGGTCAGGGATGATGGGAACTGTAGTCCAAAAACGGCTGGAGACCCAAGTTTGGGAAACGCTGAACTAGACCCAGGCCACTTCAGCTTTAGCAAGGGGGTGGCCTCAGGGGTCTTAAACTGCAGCGGCCAGAATGGTGGGACTGCACACCCATTCAGCAGTATATGTGAACAACTGTACAAGTGTACACAGCTTAACTTTCTGTGTATACAGATGGTGCACTCATTGAATGTGACCTCAGAATGCATCCTCCAGCCTGTTTTGCACTGTTTGTAGCAGCCGTTGCAGTTGTTTATGCAGCATAGAAAACAGAAAAGAAATCATTTGACTCAAATCTATCCTCTGGCAACAATACAAGCTACATTTGCATCATTTTAAGAGGGACTTATTGACTGCTCAATATTACGTGTGTTTGTGTGTGTGCTCTGCACATCGGTACACAAAGGTCAGCTCGCTATTTAGTGAGCAAAAGTGATGGCAAAAGCCAATATGTACTTGAAAATATCTTCCATTATGTTCAATGGGGCTTACCCCCAATTATTTGTGCACAGGATTGAGCCCAAAGTGAACAGATTGTTTCTGTCATGTTATTTTATTGTATTTTTCAGTTCACAGTCATACCAGACAATTTCACAAACCACACAGCCCACAGATTCTTTGCTAACAGGCAACTTGCATTTTGTAAACCATTGGTACATTTTAATGAGCTCTGCTTCATTTCTCGTCGTTCTTCCAAATGTTTTCTGAAATCGAGATTTAATGCACCTTAAAAAAACACGCGCACACACACACTCAGAGACCACTAACCTCTAGGAAAAAATCATTTTGTGTCTTAAATATGCAACTAATATGAGTCACAGCATTTATTGAGCGAATCAGCCAAAGGTGACTTTGTTATTGAGAAGTGATTTGAGGTATTATGAACATCTGAGGGAACACAGTGCCTTTGCAAATCACCATATAAAACACAAACAATTGATCTCCAGAACAAATGGATGCAAAACTCCGTGCATCCCAACAATTCACTGTAGAGTACAATTAATTATCAAGGTTTCTGAGAACTTGCTACAAGGACAAAAGAAACACTGACAGCTCTAGAGGCCATCTTGTTCACTGTCATATTCTGAGCATCAGTGAGCATCGTTGAAAATGTGGTGTCACATTGCAATCACAGCAGAGAATAATGCAACTGCTAGGGCTAGTATAGGCATATACATCATTTGACCTCTATGTTTCACTGGTGACTTGTATGTTTGATGGCTGGTTGCTGAGTGTGTGTGTGGACTGACTGATGTGTCTGTGGACTCTGATAGGTGGCTATGTGCTTGAACTTGAGTGGTTTCATTCATTTTTTTATCTTGGCAGTGCCCAAATGGAGGTGATTGCTGGTTGCCTGTTAGCATTAGGGGTTCTTCGGCTTTGTAGTTTCCATGTGGTTCTCCTCTTCAGGGAGTTTATGGAGCTCTTGGGAGCCACCTATGGAGAATCCATGCTGGGTGCCATCAGCACGATCCGTGTCATCACATTATTTCATTCAGCCCGTCTTGCAGTCTCTTTGTTCATGCATGCAGGCAGACCAAATGAGGATGATTTCAAACATGACTAAAATAATAAAAGTCACTGGAAACCCTGTGACTGGGCAAAAAAACATCTGATAGTGTTTGAATGTGGATGCAATTATTAGTATATTGGTCTAAAAAGGTAAAGGTAAACGACCGCTGACAGTTAAGTCCAGTTACAAATGACTCATCTCGCTTTACTGGCCGAGGGAGCCGACATTTGTCCGCAGACAGTTTTTACGGGTCATGTGGTCAGCATGCCTAAGCTGCCTCTGGCGAAACCAGAGCAGCACACAGAAACGCTGTTCACCTTCCCGCCAGAGCGGTACCTATTCATCTACTTGCACTTTGATGTGCTTTTGAACTGCTAGGTTGGCAGGAGCTGGGACTGAACAATGGGAGCTCACCCCATCACAGGGATTCTAACCGCTGACCTTCCGATCGGCAAGCTCAGTGGTTTACACCACGGGGGGGGGGGGAATCTAGTACTCCAATTGGGAGTTCATGTTGTTGTTGTTGCTAAGAGTATTTTTCAACACTGGGGAGAAGTCTGATTCAATATTCATAGTTCCCGCCTTTGTCACCTGATAGCTAGATAGCTGTAATATAATCCAGAGACATTATAGTGTCCCTGAAATTCATCATGGAAGACTGTTGTTTGGAAGGCTTACTTGGAGCAAAATATGGTATATTGTCTTCTGACAGAGTTGTACTTAAATCATATTATACTGCTGCTCCAAACTATATTGCACGACGAGGCCCCATGTCCACCCAGTTCCCCAAGGTTCAAATAACTTGACAACACACACAACATTGGTTTTGGGATCAAATATGGCCACAATGTTACCGGTTACATATGTGAAGGTTTGACTATAGGCATTGGGGTAAGCAACTGCGTATCTCACTCCAGCCCATCACTAAGGGTAAGGCCAGATGGAAGGGATGCCCTATGACCTACATCAAATTGGGGTCCCTGTTGGAGGAGTGGTATGCCACAACTGGCCAACTGGGCAGCAGGAGGAGCTTCTAGCATTGAGTAGGAAGATCTAAAGGGGGAGTCTATGCATGTTTGGCTGAATGTACTTGAAGTCCTTTTTGAAACTGGGAACACTGACAACGCATGGTTCTTTATTTCAGGGGGGATGCTGAATTAGTTCACCTGAATGCTTGAAGAACTGCCCCCCCCCCGATCTTCACAGCCTCAATTTGGGGCTGCAGCCAAAAGGGGTGGGGATCTTGGGGCTAATACACATGATCCCATGGGCCCTCCACACTTTATGTATAAGTTATTACCATAATAGGATCCTCCCTTCTGTTCTTATAAGCCTAATAAATTTATCTGGAGGACAAGGGTGAAGGTGGAGGCCTAATTTGTTTGTTACATGTCATCGTCTTCTGAGAAAGAAATGCTGCACTGGAAAGATAAATGTACAGCTCCATTTGATCAATGGATTGAAGAAATGACTACATTTGCCACTTATGAGCCAATTAGTTATAGATGTAGACTTTGCATGGATAAGTATATTGGAATTTGGAACGTAAAGGTAACTCCTGACAGTTAAGTCCAGTTGTGAACGACTCTGGGGTTGCAGTGCTCATTTTGCTTTACTGGCCGAGGGAGCCGACCACAGAGAGTTTGTCCGCAGAGTGTTTTTTCTGGGTCATGTGGCCAGCATGACTTCTGGCAAAACCAGAGCAGCACACAGAAACACTGTTTACCTTCCTGCCAGAGCAATCCTTATTTATCTACTTGCACTTTGATGTGCTTTTGAACTGCTAGGTTGGCAGGAGCTGGGACCGAGCAATAGGAGCTCACCCTGTCATGGGGATTCGAACCATTGACCTTCTGATCGGCAAGCCCTAGGCTCAGTGGTTTAGACCACAGAGCCACCCGCATATCTATATATCAAATAGATATAAGATAAAAATAATCATATCTCTATATATTAGATAAGTATATATGGAATTGGAATTGTTAATTATTATAGTGATATTGTATACCTTTTATTTTTATTCTATGAAATGTTTTTAAAGAAAGAAAGAAAGATAGATTAGGTCCTCCCTTCTGCTATTATAAGCTTAATAAATTTATCTATAGGACAAGGGTGATGGGTAAGTTCTAATTTGTTCATTACAAGTCTTGGTCTCCCAGAAAGAAATGAAGACCCAATGCACCAATGATCCTATGGTATCACAGAGCTGGTCAGAGGATACTTCAAGTGTATCAATAATTTGTCAGCAACTTTAGCTTGCTTTTTCACTGAACCATACTGTAGATATTTGCGATATTTGCCATCAATAGTGTGAAATAATTGAATGGTATTTAGAAATACAAGTATTCAGGAAGCTCATCCACATGATTATGTTTTATTGGAACTGTGCTGTGGGTGACTTTCAGGATTTCAAAAGGACAGGAAGGAAAGTTGCATGGCAATGAATCCTGTGTATTCACTTGTGGTTTGGGCCTCAGGTTTTGAAGACACATCACAAATAGTTTTTGCTGTTGTTCGCTATACATGAAAAGGACCAAAATTGAACTTAGGTATTTGACAGAGTAAGTAAAAATTCAAAAATTTAATGAGATACCCGCTAAGTATTTAGCAGGTATTACAGGATGCCAGATTAAAAGCACAATAGAACTATGCCCTGTGCCTCTGCCAGGACTTTTGTGTTTAGTTAAATGTTATGGATTCATTTAACATTTAAGAATAATCCAACTGCTCTTTCACTCTCCCCTAAAGATTGGTTACACAAAAATGCATACTCAATTATTGAACAGACATCTGCTTGAAATATTAACTAAAGAACACACAGTCGCCCTTGAGATGTGTTTCGTATTTTCTTAAGCTCCTATAATGTAGCTACAGATTGTCTATTAGCAATGAATATTTGACATGACATACAAGTTTCTCTCTTTCTTGTAACTGGGTGACTGGAATGAATAATTGAAACAGATGAGATGTTGCTAAGCCAGGTGGGTTTACTCTCCACTTCTGGTTTTCTGAGCAATATTTCAGGTGATGGCAGTTTCTTAAATCATGCTATTTACTTACTGAGTCCACAGAGCTGGGTAATGAAATGTACTGTCACAAGTCATAAAAGGCCACTGGACTGGTTTGACAAGTGGGATCTTGAGGCTAATATTATCATAGATACTCTTTAGTATGCAGCCAAAATGGTACTCTCCAGTATCCACATACATGAGGAAGCCATCGTCAAGGTCAAAGGAGCTCCAAGTTTTGTAAAAGTGAAAATGGAATTCTTTTTTGCAGGGTGGGGGGCAGACACCCAAACAGGCCAATGAAGATTACATAGAGATGTAATCTGGCTGTTAGAGGCAGAGCAAAATACTGGGGAAGGAAAAAAGGGAATGAAATAGAGTATGCCAGAAAGAGACAGGCTGGTTGTCTTGGAACCCTGATCAAGAACATTCCACACAGCAACATTTTGTTGCAAGTTCCTATTTGTAAATTCATTAACAGCTGCTTACATTGGAATGGGTAAAAGACATGTAACCTACCTAAGCACAATAATGCTGGTTTCAGAATGAAAGGCTTCCTAACAAGATTTCTTAATTTGAATATAAATTATTCAAAGAGAAATTTTTAACACCACCAATGGTGATTTAAATTCTTACCTCAAATTGGATTTATCTTTATTCATTGTTCCATGAGTAGAGACTACAAAAATGTTAGGAACTGCTCTGTAGCTGCAAAGCAGTGCCTAAATCTGAAGTGAATGCTTGCATTTAATGATGTTGGTGAAGTTCTCCCAAGTGTTACACCCCGTGGGGGAACGAAATCTCCCATAATTCTAAACTTATTTTGGATTTGATATCCCGCTTTATCACTACCCAAAGGAGTCTCAAAGCAGTTAACATTCTCTTTTCCCTTCCTCCCCCACAACAAACACTCTGTGAGGTGAGTGGGACTGAGAGACTTAAAAGAAGTGTGACTAGCCCAAGGTCACCCAGCAGCTGCATGTGGAGGAGCGGAGACGCGAACCCAGTTCACCAGATTACGAGTCCACTGCTCTGAACCACTACACCACACTGGAATAGGAATGAGTGTAATTTAAAGTGAGGAAGTGAAGCATCTGAAATGAATTAAAAAGGTAAAGGTACCCCTGCCCATATGGGCCAGTCTTGACAGACTCTAGGGTTGTGCGCCCATCTCACTCAAAGAGGCCGGGGGCCAGCGCTGTCTGGAGACACTTCCGGGTCACGTGGCCAGCGTGACATCGCTGCTCTGGCGAGCCAGAGCTGCACACGGAAACGCCTTTACCTTCCCGCTAGTAAGCGGTCCCTATTTATCTACTTGCACCCGAGAGTGCTTTCGAACTGCTAGATTGGCAGGCACTGGGACCGAACAGCGGGAGCGCACCCCGCCACGGGGATTCGAACCGCCAACCTTGCGATCGGCAAGCCCTAGGCACTGAGGCTTTAACCCACAGCGCCACCCGCATCCCTGGAAATGAATTAAGGATGCAAAAATGGGAGAAGAACCTTACTGAATCAGGCCAATGGTCAGTGTAGACCAGCACCCAGTTCTCTCAGTGGCAAAGCAAGTTTTCCCCAAATCACAGCCACCTGCCCCACACCTGACATTCTATATAACAGATAAAGACACAGCCGCAATTAACACCAAAGGCAAGTCCACTGAAAAACTTCCAACCTGAGCTTCCGAGTGCAGCTGATCCTTGACAAAAATGTTGCAATCATCAGCACTGAGTGGAACAACCGGTACTCCATAGTTCCTGATTGGAAACCTCTGACTGCTGCCAAAAGTGGGGTTTGTAGTCAGTGCTGATGAACTGTTTGGCATTGACTGCAATCTCTTTGAGGATCAGCCATGGGGATATTCCTTTAGAGCAACAGCTTGAACACATCTGGCCTTCAAAGGAAGAAATCAAAGAATTAGTGGAATACTTAGAGCACTCTCCAGTTCTTTCCTTTGCAGCTGGTTCACCTGACATCACGGTCAGGTGATCAACAGAAGGACAGCCTTGCCCCTGCCTCAGTCAGAATGGCCCAGAAGGGACATGGGAGCTCAGGATCTGGCCTACTGGCCAAATCCTAGTCCTTATCCCTCTTATAGTGTGTGGCTCATATAGTTGCATATGGACTACTGCAATGCATTCTCCGTGGGGCTACCTTTGAAGGTGACCCGGAAACTGCAATTAATCCAGAATGCAGCAGCTAGACTGGTGACTGGGAGTGGCCGTCGGGACCACATAACACCGGTCCTGAGAGATCTGCATTGGCTCCCAGTATGTTTCCGAGCACAATTCAAAGTGCTGGTGCTGACCTTTAAAGCCCTAAACAGCCTTGGTCCTGTATACCTGAAGGAGCGTCTCCACTCCCATTGTTCAGCCCAGACACTGAGATCCAGTGCTGAGGGCCTTCTGGCAGTTCCCTCATTGTGAGAAGTGAGGGTACAAGGAACCAGACAGAGGGCCTTCTATGTAGTGGCGCCCACCCTGTGGAACGCCCTCCCTTCAGATGTGAAGGAAATAAGCAGCTATCTTATCTTTAAAAGACATCTGAAGGCATCCCTGTTTAGGGAAGTTTTTAAAATTTAATGCTGTTTTGTTTTTAACACTCAATTGGGAGCCGCCCAGAGTGGCTGGGGAAACTCAGCCAGATGGGCGGGGTATAAATAATAAATTATTATTATTATTATTATTATTATTATTATTATTATTATTATTATTATTAAACATGTCCTATGTTCAGTTTGTATGCTGATTCCAGCGCAGCAGTGTTTTTCAGTGCAGAAGCATGGAGACTTGCCCTGTCATAAAGTGTTTTTAAATTCACATACAACCTGGTGCAGGACATAGGTGCAAGTTCAGGCACTCTTCTTTACCAAATCATTCCCAGTGTCAAATGGTGTGGGTGTTCAAAACTAAACCCGTGTTTGCGCAGAGATTACTCACATTGAGTTTTTCTGAGACCTCAGTTTTAGTTATAGGGATAACATGAACGTGAGCCCGAAGTAATTACTGGATTGCATCCATACCTAGTCAAGCTTCAAGTGGACTTAATAAAAACAATGGGAATTAGGTTTCTTAAGTTCCATTGATTTCAATGGGTCTACTCAAAGCTTTACAAACACTAGATCCAAGCTAGTACGGATTAGCCTTCTCTGTTTTAAAATGGATAAGTATTTTATTAAAGTTTTATAAGTGTTAGAGAATTCAGAAATAATGACAAACAAATGGAAAATAGATTGGAGTAGCTCAAGGGTCCGCCCTTCTGTCCATTAAGCCTTGCTTGTGCCTTGGAACAAGATTGTTTACCACCGTCAGTCCCTAATTCCAAATAGCAGCAGTAGCCATGAAGCCACATGCTGATTCTAAATGGAAGAGTTAATGGATTTTGCTGTTGTTCACAACACGTGAAACAACATCTATTTTGGGTACACAGTTTGTAAATCTGCTGATTATCAATCAGATTATCTACTCTGACCTTAGCTCCGACCGCATCACACCATCAGCAGAAACTTTGCTCTGCAAAGAGTGCTGGAGCCAAGTAAGTCAGTTTAAAAATGCATTTGCTCAGCACAGCAGCAATTTATGTTGTTTGCTTTGCTTAGCCAGCACTCGTGTTATGAACTTTACCTTGTGAATCTGGTTGGTGAATGAGATATCACTGTAATATAGGATGTGTGAGGTATTCATATCAAAAGGGTCAACTCTTGCTTTTCTCTTTTCTTCAAAGTCAAGTGGTTTGCTTACCTATCTTGACTAGAGATTGAACTTTCTGAAAATCTTAGCTTGTCCACACAGATCCCCCCCCCCATTCCTAATTTGCTCCTTAATTTTCAGGAGATACTGTCCCTGCCCATAGTGGGGACAGCTTTGCCCCATCCGCCACTTACCTTGGAAGAAACTTAGTCTCCCCCAGGGGAAAAAGGGGATCTGTCTATCATTTGATTGCATTTCAATCCTTCTTCTGCCACGCGGGGTGTCTTCCCCCAGTGCTACTAAAAATAAAAGCATAGAAAATGTTATACACATATACAGTCTAGGTTTCCTAAAATAGCAAGCACATGCATAGATATTTACAATGATGCATTTAGCTTTATAAAGCTATGGATGTATTAACATAATTATAATATCATGCTGCAGAAATATAATACACCATGAGCCTTAACTGCTTTTAACATGTTATATGTATAGCATACATATTTTGGATTCCACATAATAGGACGCCACCATATTTAATTTCCCACAGAGCCCTGGAGTGCCTTATATAATGTCTCTCTTGTGGGAAATTTAAAATGGGTAGGCAGGGGAAATCCATGTAGATATAGTGTCCTGGTTTAATGCCAGATCCCAGGGAAAAGGCAACAAAGCTGAAAACATGCTGGTCAGAAGTTGCAGGACCATGGATAGCTCCATATGCACAACTTGTTATAATAAATGTTGAGAGTAGAAAGAGCCTTTTCCAGGCTCCATATTACAGTGGTATCTTGGGTTACATATGCTTCAGGTTACATACGCTTCAGGTTACAGACTCCTCTAACCCAGAAATAGTACCTTGGGTTAAGAACTTTGCTTCAGGATGAGAACAGAAATCGTGCTCCGGCGGCACAACAGCAGCGGGAGGCCCCATTAGCTAAAGTGGTACCTCAGGTTAAGAACGGGCCTCTGGAATGAATTAATTACTTAACCCTAGGTACCACTGTATTGTGACTAACTCTTTATTAGGGTCAACACTTTGATCTGAAGATGGGTGGGTTTCCTCCATTTCCTAACATATATTCCATGTATTACTGGTCTAGTAAGATTCTGGGGGAAGTCGCTGGTTACTCAGGCCCAGAGGAAAGGGCCTATAATGGTCTAGTTCTGGCACCACAGACACAAGAGCTTCTTATGGGATCTCATGTTTCTCAGCTTCAGTTCTTTCCTCATCTTCTGTATCAGATTCAGAGTCCTGCTCCTGGTCTGCCTCCTTAAGTGGAAAGTCTGTAGCCCATAAACCAGAATGTTGACTATTGCCATAGAAGTAGGAGGGGAATGGCATAATGGTCTTTGCCAAGTACCCCCTTCAGTCCTGGATCAGGACCTGGACTGTGCTCTAAAAAGAACATGGCACATTAGCAGTGTTTCTGTGATAGAGTAGGGAGGGCAATTGTCAGGCAATCCTATTCCACACACCCACCCACACTCCCCCAGCAGAATATGGACTGGCACTGTTAAGAGCCAAGAGTGTTAAAGAGCCCAATCCATTAGCTATATGCAAGCTCTCACATAACTGTTAATAAATTTAGGATTAGTACATTGTCTCAGAAAAGCCTGACACCCAGCATCGGGAAGCATTTAACAACTTCTCTTTCCCTGCTCAATGTGACATACGCTAGAGTAACTTTGATTGGAGTTTCTTTCAAAAATATGCAATGAACTAGATTCTGATTATATAATTCATGCTAGGTAATTGGGGAAAAAATAACTCATTTTCTCCAGGTAATAGTGTCTGCTAATCAACCATACAGATTCAAATTAAGTACAGGATCTACATAAAGAGTGGGTCATACATAGTGACTGATAATAGAGATGTACAAATTGCATTTCGTCTGCAAGAATCAGATGTGGAGTATTGCCTGCAGTCTTAGTCAATTTAAAGAGAGAGAGAAAATCAGATAGTGTAGTGGAAGAGCTCAGGTCTTTATTAGTCTCGTTTATTGTTCTCCCTAGATAAAGATTTACAGGCCTGCTATTTGTTTGTGTTGAGCTTATATCCACTCTTCCCTTACGGTGTTCAAGGCCAAAGTTGGCCTGCACTTAAATACAGCAACGGTTGGTGTCCATTGGGGCTGACAAGGCAGAAGGCTAGGAGAGTAAACCAATAGTAGGTGGAACTGGAGTCAAAGACAGATGGGGGCTACTAATTCTACATTTGGTCCCATTCTCCTCCCTGTAAGTTCTACAAGAGCAACACTGAGACCAAGCAGGAGGAAACTGACAGCCAGTGCCACCTTCTAGGCTGGTTGCACATACAAAGGCAGAGAGGTGAGGGCAGAGTGAGGTTGATAGACAGTACCACATTTTTCCTAATGGATGAGCCTCTACTTCTTCACACAGCAGCAGGCAGCAATGTATCAAGTTTGTCCATAACTCCTAGGGCTTGCCGATCAGAAGGTTGGCGGTTCGAATCCCCGCAACGGGGTGAGCTCCTGTTGTTCGGTCCCTGCTCCTGCCAACCTAGCAGTTCGAAAGCATGTCTAAATGCAAGTAGATAAATAGGTACTGCTCCGGTGGGAAGGTAAACGGCGTTTCCGTGCCCTGCTCTGGTTGGCCAGAAGTGGCTTAGTCATGCTGGCCACATGACCCGGAAGCTGTACGCCGGCTCCCTCGGCCAATAAAGCGAGATGAGCGCCGCAACCCCAGAGTTGGCCACGACTGGACCTAATGGTTAGGGGTCCCTTTACCTTTACAGGGCAAGGGGAGCCTGCTTCTCATGGTGGCAGTAGCCCAAGGGAAGAGGGGGATTATCTCTTCATTCCACCTCTCAGCTCAGTGCCCAGTGTGGGCAAATCGATCATTCTCCCCTAAATCCACCTCTGCCATCACCCTCTATTGACCTGGGATTTGTATCTGAGTCGGATCAGCCCCAGAATGGTCCAGGTTGGGCTGGGACCAATCCAAAGTCCTGGATCAGGTTGTAGATCGAATTGTGGAGCGTGGGGTTTGTGCACAACTCTATTCTGTGATCTTGGTACATCATGTGGCAGATGATGTGAAAATCCTGTGTTTGAGATGCTGGGGAACCACCACCAGTCAGCGTAAGCAGAGTAGGCAGTGCTAGGTCAGATGGACAAATATGGACCGGGCATAAGATAGCTTCCTATTTCTCACTCACCTTCTGAGGGGCGGGGGTGAAATAAGGAGGGGGGACCCAATTGCTGATGTTACATTTGATTGTTTAATATTGTTGTGATTCTGAAGAAAGCATTTTTTTCACATTGTGTTTTGTTAATAAATTGCTCCTGTCAGCTGAACAGTTCATCACAGGGCTCTAGCAAATGATTTTTTATTTTGCAGTATTTTTAGCACACCCACAAAAAGGGAAGGAAATGGAAAAGGGGGGGGGGTATCAAAGCTGAGTTCATCTCAGAAAGGCCCTTCAAGCAGTGTCTTGTCAGATATCGGAGAATAGCATGCATTTCACCCTTCAGGAAAGACATTTTTAAATTCATTTCAGTCATTGCTTGTAATTGAGTTTAACAGCAGAAAATCCTTCAGTTGACCTCCTGTCTGTCTTTGTTTCTGCTCCTAATACAATTGCTCAGAGAGAAAAATGGTCCATCTAAACAAGTCAGAATGACAGGAGAGAGAGATAGAGCGAGAGAGAAAAATCCCCCCCCCCAAAAAAAGAATCTGCTAAACTAAATAAATAAATAAATAAATGCCGAAGCCATCTGTTTGGGGAACATCAGAACTGATGCAGGTAAATAATTGAAACAGCTTAAATTGCCTCCCCCCCCCCCCAATACACAAAGAAAATCTTTGAGCCACATGGTACAAATAGACCACATATGGAAACTAATTAAAACCATGTCAAAGTAAGCTTGTCATCTTCAACTGCAGTGACTGAGCAGGAAAATAGAACAAGATTGCTGTTTTTTAAAATGGCACAATCAAATGTTTTTATTTGAGTGGATTTGTGTTGGGGGAGGGATTAGATTCTGAAACCCCTTTTCTAGACTTTGAAATATTCCTTCATTTTCAAAGATGTTTTTGCTTGTTTAGATTCAGGTAGGTAGCCGTGTCGGTCTGTCGCAGTCGAAATAAATTTAAAATTGCCCAGTAGCACCTTAGAGACCAACTAAGTTTGTTCTGGGTATAAGCTTTCGTGTGCATGCACACTTCTTCAGATACTTGCTTGTTTATTTTATTTATTATTACATTTATATCCCACTTTTTAAAGTTCTGAAAAATGCAGCCTTTGTATAAAACAGATTAGGCTGTCAGTGGAGGAGATCTGTAGTTAATCCTATGCCCATGTGACCTGCTCTGGCTGTGCTGCTCAAAGGCTGGCACACAGCTGAGCAATGCCAGTTATCAAGCCTGCCAACCCACACTGATAGGAGATGCCAGCCACCCAGCTATGCCATTCATCTGACACTCCACCCATGGTAAAAAGCAATGGCAGCTCAGCTACCTATCCTAAGCACTCCTACCTGCCCTCCTTTTAAACTGGTTCTTTCTCCTCCAAAGGTCCACCAGATTGGCTCCACTGGAGTGTTTGCATGACACTGACTGCTCCAATGAGGGACAGGAGTTCATGTGAATGCCTCCTGCTGCTGGTAACAGATGCTATAAATGAAGGTCCCTGAATTGATGAGCAACCCAATATGTGTTGTGTAGTGGTTTGTGTCAGGCTAGGACAGGGGTACTCCACCTTTTTAAACCTACCGTCCACTAATGCATCTTTCTTGATGGTAAAATTTCCTTACCACCCACCAGTGCTTGATGGAAGGAAGATTCAGCTTGTGCCGTAGAACCCCCTACCGCCCACCTAGAATCCTGAAACGCCCACTATTGGGCAGTAGGGACCAGGCTGACAACCCCTGGGCTAGGACCTCAGAGAGCAGGGTTCAAACAGTGACTCAGGCATGAAGCCCACTGGTCAGTCGCCATCTTTCATTCTAGCTTATCTCATAGGGGTGTTGTGAGGATAAAGGGGAAAGGAGGAAAGCCATGCAGGCTGCTTTGAACACTTTGGAAGAAAGGTGGGATACCACTGTAAGAAATAAATAACTTAATTACATGTAACCGAGTGCTCACTGGAAGAACAGATCGTGAAGCTGAGGCTCCAATACTTTGGCCACCTCATGAGAAGAGAAGACTCCCTGGAAAAGACCCTGATGATGGGAAAGATGGAGGGCACAAGGAGAAGGGGACGACAGAGGACGAGATAGTTGAACAGTGTTCTCGAAGCTACCAGCATGAGTTTGACCAAACTGTGGGAGGCAGTGGAAGACAGGAGTGCCTGGCGTGCTCTGGTCCATGGGATCACGAAGAGTCGGATACGACTAAACGATTAAACAACAACATAAGAATGACACAAGGTGCTTTCCAAAATTGAAGCCATTTGCCCTAGTTTCTTTGCTCCAACGTTCTAAGGAATATAATGATTCTACGCACACACACACACACACACACACACACCCTACCAGCAGAGTGGAAATCAAATTGAATGGGAGGGGTTTCGAAACCTGTATTTTGCAAGAACACTACACTTCCACGCCATGCTGAGCTACAACGTAGCTGCTCTTCATTATCGTATTCAAGACAGTGGGTAGCTTCCTGCAGCTGTCAGATGTTTCCTTCTTGAAATATGCCCACAGGGAAACAAAAAAGAAGCCTAAATTAGCCATCACAAAGATGCTCTTCTTGCAGTATTTCCGATCCTACCAAGAACAGAAGGAATAGAAACGCAGGCAAACAGTTGGGGGTTTCTACTGCAGTGAGACTTACCAATATTATTTTATCCTTTTAAAAAGAAATCAATGTTAGAGTGGTTTACTTCGTCTGGATTTTGCACACTTCCAAAAATATTTGATCATTTCTGACATCCTTTCCCCAGCTTTTTGCATTTGAATTCAAGATGGCATCACAGAAGGTATTCCAAAGATCATCTAGCTGAACCTCCTGCTCAGTGCAGAAAATTCATTGTTGCAACATCCTTGATAGGTGACCTTCCAACTTCTGATAAAAAACTTACTGAAAATGAAGATTCTGCTTAATGAACCCTCTGCTAAAAAAAAAAAAAAAAAATCCATAATGGAGGATCATTACTGTCATCAGAGGCAGTATTTTCCACTGTTGGAACAGTTTGTACCACCAGGAAATTATTTCTAACATTTACCCCTTTCTTGTAAACTGTACATGCTGGTTTGAGTGATAACAGCTTCTGTGATGAATTTAAGTAGTTTGGAAGATAACGGGGTTGGTGGTGGAATAAATTTCCCATAACTCTAGAAATCACAGAGTTAATATAATTATGGCCCTGTTCATTGGTTAGCCCCCTCATATATTCAGTGGAATTGTGTCAGGATGTAGGCCACACTCCCTGACCCAAATATGGCTCCTTCACACCTGTGTGTTCCTCTTTTGTAGTGACTGTCCTAAAGACCTCCATGATTGGGTAGGGATATAAGGTATCTGTCTGAGAATCCATCTTGGCATATGAGTGGTATAAAGATGGAGGAGGAGGATAGCTACTTGTTCAATATAAACATGAGAAAGGGCAACTCTCATTCCCAATCTCAAGCTTTCTTGGCCCATGTTTACATATACAGTGGTACCTCTGGTTACATACGCTTCAGGTTACATATGCTTCAGGTTACAGGCTCCGCTAACCCAGAAATAGTACCTTGGGTTAAGAACGTTGCTTCAGGATGAGAACAGAAATTGTGTGGTAGTGGCACGGCGGCAGCAGGAGGCCCCATTAGCTAAAGTGGTGCTTCAGGTTAAGAACAGTTTCAGGTTAAGAACGGACCTCCAGAATGAATTAAGTACTTAACCCGAGGTACCACTGTATATATCTCAGAATGGATGTTGTTTCAACCCAGGACTTTGTCAGGGCCATTCTGCCCACGAGGCAGAGTGAACCAGCCTGCCTTGGGTGGTTGAATCCCTCAGGATGGCTCTTCCATGGATGCCTCACCTGCCCTGCTACCTGAGTCGGGCGGCTGGAGCTCCCTGTGATATTTCGCAGAAGTCTCGCAAGAGTTCTGCAAGAACCTTGCGAGAGCTCACTGGAAGCCATTGCTGCCACATTATCCCCAGTAATCAAGGTTTTGGTGTGGGACAAGGGTGGCATCTTCCCCTTTCACCTCAGCTGGCAAAACAAGACCAGCCACCCCTGGACCTTGTACAGCACTGAACAAGAAGATAAAACAAGCCATAAATATAGTTGCTTAGAAAATCATCTCTGAAACTGTCTCCACCCCTTTGTCCACCAGCTTCACTCATTTGAGGGAGGGAAAGGAGGGTTGGGAACTTTTCAGTAGAAATGCACATCTTCCTACAAATGATTCCAATGAATCATTTTGGAGCTGAACAAGAAACAGATGTCAGTTAATTAGAGATCTGGATTTAATGACATGGTTGCATAGGTATAGCAACCAAAACAGCTGTGTTCTGCCTAACATTAAATTAATTATTTGAAAGCATCCTTTGCATTTTTCTTAATTTTCAATCCATTATCTTTCATAAGTCTTCACAATAAGTATTGGAATTTCAAATTATTTTGTTTTCTAGGGCTTAATTCTATCTAGATTTTATTCCTCAGTTTAAAGTCATTAAGAGAAGCCACAAGTTGTCCCCAGCTATCATCCATTACAAAATGAACAATTGGGGGCTGCTTTTATTGTATTTGTATCTGGAGCAATTTACTACTGTGTGCCTATTATTTCAGGGATTCCCAAGGTCTTCCAAGGTTCGGTGGTCTGATTACTCTGATCAAGAAAGAGGAGCTGTAAGCCTTTCTTTTCTTTTTCCACACTTACTGTTTCTTGTCTCCCTGAACTTAATGCCAAACTTTTGGCATGCTTCCATTCCCCTATTGCCGGTCACTATGCCATTTCAGCTTTGTGTGGTTGTTGTTGTTTTTTTAAAAAAAATCAACATTTTTGAAAGCTAGAGTTTTGAAAGCACTATATTAAATAGCTGTCTCTCCTCTCTCCGTGTGTGTATGTTTTCATTTCTAAAGG
This sequence comes from Podarcis tiliguerta, assembly GCF_965153285.1. Taxonomy (NCBI): domain Eukaryota; kingdom Metazoa; phylum Chordata; class Lepidosauria; order Squamata; family Lacertidae; genus Podarcis; species Podarcis tiliguerta. The sequence goes on along the minus strand of NC_139543.1, from coordinate 28,001,838 downwards.
AAAGATGATAAAGGGAAGGATGCAATAGGTTCATGCCAGCATTTTGCATCATCTGGGGGTCTAGACCAGATACAAATGTAGAGCACACAGAGGGCATTGCAGTAATTGAGTCATGAGGACAGCAATGCTTGAATCACAACTCCCTTCAGACCAAGCCAATGATCAGGGATGATGAGGTGTGCCTGCATTTGGTCCCCATCAACAGTCTAGCATTTTTGCAATTGCATATCTCTAAATATTAGAAGCTGGAGACATACAATGAGGAGGGTCTTTGTTTGCATGTTCTACTTGCCAGAGCTTTCTGACTAGTCAGTGTTTGAAACTATAGAGCAGAGCTGGCACAGTAATAGAGATTGGGACTGACTGACCCAACTTAGAACATTTAACAGGGACAAAGAGGTTTGCTAACAAATCCCTAGATTGATATGTTCTGATCCAACCCTCTCCAACCTGGTCTATAAATGTTTTGAACTCCAGATAGCATGGCCAATGGCGATTTGAAGTAGGTCAGCAATGATTTCTGATAATTGTTTTACAATGACAACAACAACAAAATGTCAGTCCCCCGACACGCAGCTCCAAATTCTGCTGCTGAAATGAAGAAGTGTGGGGGATGATAACCAGGTGTGGATTTTTGTGTGGAGGGACTGTAAGCCCAATTTAGCTCTGCTGCTCAAAACAAATTGCTGGGCTTGAAATTCATTAATTCTAAGTTTGTCTTTTGCACCTGGCTCCAGTTGGTGGATCTTGGAGTTCTAGTTTTTTAAAAAAAGCAAAGCAGCTCCCATAAGTCTGAAATCTGTTCTCCTCTGCTGAAGAAGATGTCTGGTCTAATCTAGTTGGCTTATTCTTATGTTCTTATTCTGATGGCAGAACTGAGGTTTCTTTGACATGTAGTCTGAATGTAGAGGGGCACACAATCCTTTCTTTGCAAACCTATGCATAAATTTGAAAAGAATAAGACAGGCCAATAAAGAATGTAGTTTCAATTTTGTTTAATGTATGCACTGTGCTTTTGTTGTGAAAAAGAGAAGGAAAGCAGCACAGGATGCTAAATGCAATATGTCGATTTTGACTTAACATCCACTTAACATTTACCTAATACCCACTAGGTTACCTGACGGTGTGTTAAGGAGAAAGGGAGACATTCCAACATTATCAGTATTTATAAAACTGATTGGGAATTGTGGCAAATTCTTCTGTTGTGATCCATGCAATTTTAGAGTTTTGGACTATGAAATAGAGAATTCAGATCAGCTGCTCATCGTTTCACCCAAGAACACTAAATAGCTTCCCTTATGTTTCATGCAGCTTGAGAGAAGGAGTGCAATTAATCTGTTGCTTCAGATTTCACTGCCATCTCTATTTATAATATTCACAACTTTGAAGGAAATCAGTCTGCGGAACATAACAAATTGCACAATGGTGCTGAGAGGTGGGAGGTTTAAAAATATATATATTTTAGGAGGAACCGTTTCAGAAGGGGGGATTAATGTCTTGCAATGCCAAGCATCTATAAGAGGGGTCCAACTTCGGAAACGCAAGCTAATCTTACAAGGCAGAAAAGTTAGCTGCCAATATTTTGAATAGAGAACATGCATTGTGAGTGTAAACACTGAAAGAAATAGCACACCAAGGCAAATTAATGCAAGCAACACAACAGAGAGAAAACACACATACACACACTCAAACCAGACAAGTAATATAATTTTAGCAGAACCTATTCTCCATGGAAAATAACCAAGCTTTTCCAGTGTAGACTTAGTCCTAATTTAACCATGAGCACCTCAAAGAAGGATCTTTTCTTTAGAACCATTAAAGACTTCAGTCTTGGGGTGGGAAAATCTGCCACCAGTTGGAGAGAGAATGAATTTCCAGGGGAAAGTCATAGCATTTCACGTTCAAACTTCTTTACCTCCAGTTAAAAATGAGCTTAGGTGGCTGGGCTGATCAAGATCTTGCTTGGCCACAGGCTATTAAGTGACCATATAGGGCAGGAGTGAAGAAGGTAATGAATTATTACAGCAAAATACGTTTTGCTATGAGAATTTTAAAATTTCTGTTCTGTTAGTCACTGAAATAAATGTAGGGTTTTAGTGGACTGACAGCATCCCAGCAGGATCCAGAACCAACTTGAAACCAATAAAAATTACACACACACACATATCAAACATCACTTCACACAAGTTGGTTCTAGAACTATATTATAGATATTGTTACTATCTATCTACCATTTCCTTGTCTTGCTTTTGATGCTCGAAACCCCTTGAGAATGTTTTCAAGCCCGTTATCTTCTTACCTAAATATTATGTGATGGCCTGAGTAGCTAAAAAGAAGTATGTCTTTTTGGCAATGACACCCCAGCTATGGAATAGCATCTCTAAAGAAGACCTTCTCTGGACCTTCTCTGAGGCCTTTTCAATGCCGAGTCAAGGCAATTCCAAGTACTTTTCAATGCTAAGTGAAGGTAATACCTACTGTGACAATCCTTCCTTCCCCATTCAATTTCAAGCAAGACAACTTCTGAGGATGACTCTCAGAAAAACACACACATTTTATTACGCTCAAAAGATTAGGGTCAGCACAGAAAAAGACGTTTATGTGGAAGCTGGTTGACTGCTACTCCACACCACAAGCAGGTTTCGTGGATGTTTTTGCCTTTCTTAAATTTTGCTTCTACACCCTCTGCCAATACAGATCATACTAACAGCCTTCTCCAATGCTCTGGACTGTGAACTCTCAGATCAGATCTCCTCTCTGCCATAGGAACAGATCCTGTCTGCATGATCCTGCCAAAGTGAAACAGAAACAGCTAGTGGAACAGTCATAGAAGAGGCATAGCAGAGTAATATTAATATTGCATACCATGCAATATTAAGAGGGTGATGTATCCAGTCTGATTCACTGTCCAAAGAGATGTTCAGGTTAGTTTTCCTTATACCTGAACAAGCACTGGGATATCCACTGATTGATGTATCTCATACCTTAATGAAACAAGTGATCAACTCTAACTGATGGTAAGCATCGTCATATAATATGACAGGGCTTAACCTTCAGTCTTTAGGTTTGAATCATTTGCTCAAGGTAGTTGCAGATCACTGTTTTTATGATGATCTCAGTAGAAACATATAACGATGGTTCATGAACTGCTCCTGTAAATCTGATTTAAATCTTCTTGATTTCCAGAGTGAATCTGATTGATTTCCACACACTCAATATGAGATGTATACTGACCTGTCAATGGTAACTTTGAAGAACATCCCCTTCTTTTCCCCCTCCCAACCACTGCCCTTTCTTCAGTCCTAATCACATTTGACATGCATTCCTCAGTTCTTATCCCAGCGGTATAAGCTTTTATATCTACAGAGCAACACAAGTTCACTCTAAGATCTTGGAAACATTATGCAAGCCTTTTCAAGGGCTGAAAATGGATTTCATTTATACCAGATATTTGCATAAGCACACAGAGTTTCATAGCAGGAAATATAAAATGCAATTAAAACTTAAATTATTCCTAGTCATGTGGGTGTGTACATGTGTCTGTACACACAGAATGTGGACCCTCTCTCTGGGTGTAGTCAAAAAAATATGACGCAAATCAGTTATTCAGGGAATCCTGAGTTTGATCATGCCATTATAAAGGGAGTGCCCAACCTTCCAAATCACAGTTGCCATGGTTTTTCCAAAAAGTTTAACACACAACTTTCCCCCCCCCCTTTTCTTTTGTGAGAAACAACTGCAACCTGATTGAGGAAATGGCCAGAGCTCAAACTGTGGTGGGGTGCAGAGGAGAGTGTGTCTTAGTATTTCCCTCAGAAGCTGGGGGGGGGGGGTAGGGGTAGACCAGAAGGCATTCTCTGTGGTGGTCCCTACACTGTGGAAATCCCACCCCAAAGAGGTTTATTTAGCACCTTCATTTCTACAGCTTGTGGTGAATGCTGAAGATGTCCCCTTTTACTTTGCCTTTTAAAGCATTTTTTTAGGACCCAGCTTATTTCTGTGACTGTAAGTTATTTTAAACAGTTTTAAATATTGTGCTTTAATGTTTTGACTCACCTGGGGACCTTAACAACAACAACAACAATGTCCCCCATGTGATATGACCTTCTCGTGCATCACATGAGGATAATCATGAATATGTCTCATGTGAAACATTTACGTTTCTCTGTCCTGAATCTATTGCCAGTGAATTTCAATGGGGGATTATTATTATTATTATTATTATTATTATTATTAATTCAATTTATACACCATCCTATACCCAGAGGTCTCAGGGCAGTTCACAAACAAGACCACAACATATAAAAACAAACCAAAAACAATAACCCAATTTTAGAAACCCCCAAAGAACCACATTCTAAAAGGGTGTTGGATGTCAATAAGATCAACCAAAGGCCTGGTTAAAAAAGAACATTTTTGCCTGGCCCCTAAAGGTGTATAACGAAGGCGCCAGGCAAACTTCTAGTGTTATAAAAGAGAAAAATTATCTATCAGAAATGATTTGGATTAAAATAAAAATAAAAACTTCTGGGAAGATTCATATTTATCAGGTTCCTTTCATCTAATTACTCAGGCAAAACTTTGTTCAAAGTGACATGGGGTCATCCTCCTCTGCCAAAAATGAGACTGTCAGGTTAACAAATACTTGAGGATTAGCTTGTTTGAACATTTGTTTGTACTTTTATCCAGGTAATCTCTTGGAATTCATCACAGCTGCCGCAGCTATGAGTTACAGTTAATATAATGAGAGCTTGTTTTGCAATTCTGCAAGACTGTATTGATTTCGCCATACCACTGAGTTCAATCCTACAGAGACTCGGTGCTATTTGCAACATGCATGCAAGGACCGGAATATTATAGCTGTGCATTATTGATAGCAATCCTCTGAAGACAAGCGTCTACCAGGGATGACAGTTGGACATGATCATTTTTGAAAGGCAGATTTGTTGAGCTTTGACAATCCTCATTTTTCCCCCAGTTCCCTTGCAAAGTTCCTGCTAACTAATGGTTACAGACAGCTGAGGAGCAGTACTTTTATTCTATTAAACAAGAAAATTCCTTCCCAAACCATATGGGCTGGCAGGTGTTCTTTATCAGATATGGGTTGCTATGAGACAAGTACTTGCTAAAGTTAATTAGTCATATAACAAAAAGGAGGGGAGACATCTCCAGCATTGCTTATTGATTCAGCACACACTTTTCACATGCCTGCTATCAGAAGCAATACAAGTATTTAGGACGTTATCCAATAGTCCCAGGGAGTGCATTTGAAAAGCCACTGGGTATTGTGGCTCTCCCCTTCTGCGTGCTGAGAAGGAGGGCTGTGGAGGGAGGGAAAGATTGTTCCTGGAAGTCTCATTTGTGTAACTTTATATCCTCTACCACCAGTACACTAATAGTAAAGTGTCCCTCCTTTTCCGCCTTCCATGCCTGACCCACCGTGCACTGCTTCCCCACCACCACCACCAAAGAACCAACAACTCAGGGGCTGCCCAGGCTCATGGAGAAAGGAGATAGAAGCCTCAGAGCAAGGGGAAGCATGGTGGTTGAGGTCAAGGCTGTGGCCGCCCCTCTGCCACCGCCATCGCTGCAGCATCAACATCCCAGACATGTAGCATTTATTTATTCATTCATTTAAAGTGTCCCCAGATTAATTGAAAAAAATCTGGTAGCCTTAGACTACATGCAAACTCTAATTAGAGAAGCTGATGCGATCCCTGTCTTACTTCTTTCTTAATTCCTTTTCCCAAGTAAGAGGTTACCAATAGTCGCTGCAATTGTGCCTTTCCTTCTGCTCCACTCCTACAATCCATATCACAAGAGCAGGAAACATGTACTCCAGACAGGCAGAGCCAATGTGATTTATACTGGCAAGATCCCAGCATAACAAGCAAGATGGGTTTTTTATTTATTTAAATCATTTATATGTTTTTATTTGAATGTCTCATCCTTTATCACATGTGCGCCATTCAGCACATTAAATATGGCTGAGATTCAGGAAAGAGGATTTCCGCCAACTGCACTTTCCACTGTGCTTGCTGTTTGATCATGCTGGCTTTAGAATGGAGAGCATCCATCTGGCTTAATTAGTTTACAGGCACTCTCTTTCCATTTGCTGTTCTTTCTAATGGCAAACAGCATCCATGATAAGAAAGCAAAACATATCTGTGACAGGCTAGTTTGTGCTGAATGCAAGGGGTGGGTTTCTTTTGGAATTCAAAGAGCTGGGAAGAGAGGATCAAGATGATTTCGGGAGGCCATGCTAATCCGCAATGAAGTATTTCTTTCAGATGCAAAGTTGGGGTAATTGAGAGAAGCAGTTTTATCGTGTTGTTTTTATTTTGCTTCCGCTAGTGTAGTATGAAACTCTTCCTCAGCTGCTAGGATTAAGATAAAAAAAGAGAAAGTCTAACATTCTGAGACAAAGAACAGCCCTTAGTCTGAACATGCTAATTTGGAAATAAGTGACAACGAATTCAATGGAACTTCCCTCCAAGTAAGCATACTTTAAGTTTGTAGCTGTGATCATGTGCCATTTTGAGCTCTGAGAGGTATAGCAGAAATGAGTTCATGCCCCAGCCCCTACCACCTGTCTTTTTCATACCTCTACTCATACCCCCATATTTGGTGAAGATATCTTGGTTTATACCACAGTTCTCTACAATAGCTAAGAGGGGAAACTGGTTCAAGAGCTACCTCCAGAATATGAATCTAGGATCAGATCAGGCCGAGATTGTGACATCTGAACCAGGCTTGGAATGGTATGATATTAATTTCACAATTCCCTTATTCATGAGGCAGCAAGCTGTTTAGAGATGCAAGGCCAGTTATCAGCTGGATGTCTCAGAGGATATTTCATCTCAAGGTTTATCATATTTTATTATGTCAGGGGAAAGATGGGGTAATAATAATACAATATTGAGAAATTTAATCAACATGTTATTATTGTATCTCCTTAGATATCTGTGAATCTGTGGTCCTTCTGCTTGAACCAAGAACCTCATGGTCTGGGGCCTAGCTTGGTGAGCTGTTACCCAGAATAATTTGTCTGGTCTCAGAGATTTGTTCAGGCACAGCATGGAACAGTAGTGTAGTGACCTTGGCTCAATTTGATATATATGAGCTTTCTTGGCTCATATAAAAGTGTGCCTGTTTCAAAGAATTCTCTCCCGTCTCACAATGTTGACACATGTTAGCAGATGTGTACTTTATGTACACATACACATTACTATACTGTGTCTTTCAGAAATGTTTGTTGGTTTATTCCTGGACACCAGCCTGTGTTGGGATAGGTCCAGGGTATTTTTGACAATGATAGATGCATCAAGGGAAAGATCAGTATTCCTTCGAATCTGAACTGTAGGAACCTCAAGGGAATCCAAAGGTTCAAAGACTCAAGCACCCTTGGGGGAGTCTCAATTACTTTAGGCAGAGGCTCGAAGCAAGATACTAGGGCAAAATTCACAAAGCTGCTGACATACTGCTATCAACATAGCACAGGACAGTACCTGTCTTATAATTCCTGGAGAGAATTTCTCCAGGGAAAAGAAGCATAAACAGGTGCTCACACAAACTTATGAAAATATCTTTTTCTTCCAGCAGATTCCTAATTTGGAATCGTTTAATGCCCATATAGTTCACAATGTATGGAAACTTCAACAGTTTCATAAATCTGTGAAAATCATGCTGCTAATTGTTGCCTCTCTTTATTACTTCTCACTAATTTGGATTTTTAGAAGCAAAGTGATTATAATAAACCCTGCTAGGTTCATAGCAGACCATCACATAAGCTTCTTTAGCTTAGCACATGTGCATAATCAGCAAGCAGTGGTTCTAAGATGTGAGACTGCCTTACATTCACTGGGTAAGAAGATGGGTCCATACATCTGGTATCACCTACCCTGAGTGGCAGTAGCTCTTCAGGGGGTCCAGCAAAGGCATGGGCCATTATGCTAGCTAAGACCCAAAAGAAAGGCTATACTGGGTAGCTCCCAACAGAATAGTAAAAAGATGATAAAACATCAAACGTTAAAAACTTACCTTAACAGGGCTGCCATCAGATGTCTTCTAAAAGTCAGATGGTTGTTTATTTCCTTGACATCTGACAGGGTGGGTGCCACCACCGAGAAGGCCTTCTGCCTGGTTCCCTGTAACCTCGCTTCTCGCAGTGAGGGAACTGGCAGAAGACCCTCAGAGGAGCACCTCAGTGTCCAGATGGACATGGGGGTGGAGATGCTCCTTCAGGTATACAGGGCCAAGGCCGTTTAGGGCATGAGTAGGTAAACTATGGCCCAGGGGCTGGATCCAGCCCAATCGCCTTCTGAATCCGTCCTGCAGATGGTCCGGGAATCAGTGTGTTTTTACATGAGTAGAATGTGTGCTTTTATTTAAAATGCATCTCTTGGTTATTTGTAGGACATAGGAATTTGTTCATCCCCCCCCCAAAAAAAAAAGGTCTGAGGGACAGTGGACCAGCCCCTGCTGAAAAAGTTTGCTGACCCCTGGTTTAGGGCTTTAAAAGTCAGCACCAACACTTTAAATTGTGCTCGGAAACATACTGGGAGCCAATTCCTCAGTATGTCCTCCTACCTAATCATGAATTTTCACGGGGAAAACTTCAGCAGAACCTTTTGCTGAAGCAAAACCCCAGCATCTGAAATGCCAGAATAATATATGTAGGATCTTCAAACTCAAGACAAAATAACAGGATAAGAATTCCCCTACCTAAAGATAATGGGGACATTGTTCATGATAATGCCAGCTATAAAACTGACTTGCACTTTACAGCCATCTCTCTTTTTCTGTGGTTGACAGTGTTTCACACTCTTGCTCATGCCTTTCTCGCTATAAAAAATGAACAGCATTTGTTAATGAGAGCTCCTGTCGGAAAACTTGATTCACTGTCGAGGGTGCCACTTTTCAGCTGAGAAAGATGCTGTGAAGTTGCTATTAGCAGAAGGATTTTTTTTTTTTAAAAAAAAATCTGTTGGTCTTTAAGAACTTGCCATTTGAGTAAGGCTTGTAGTGGAAGTATCAAATGCAGAAAAATGTTCGGCTTCTGAAATATGACTCATGCTCAGAACTGCTTCTCACAGGGAAGACATCGGTAGATTCGACATCGCACATCTGCAATGGGGTCCTAGACCTGAGCTATTGTGCATTGCAATAATTAAGGGGAGTGTGATCTAAGAGGAGAAACTCAGGAGTCCCTGGAATGTCACCAAGGTACTGGGACGAAGCTCTTGGATCACAAGTTGTTCCTATGAAATCATCAGTTTAGAGTCAGTTTGTGGGAAGGCCCAATTTTCTTATGACATGATGCTCAACATCAGATTGATAGAAATGGATCCAGGTAACAGCACTCATTTTGGAGGGTCCATAATTCTATGGTAGCTACCAAAGCACCTTTCCTAAAGAGAGAAGACTAGCCATTGGGCAATATCTTCTACCCTCTCATGGATCAAGGTATATTTTTGGCAGCACCTCTTAGCCCCATGTACAATGTTCTATGTAGAGATAAGCAGGGGTCATCAGATCATTTAGGAGCATATTACATTGTAGTGTGTAATTATATCATTTCTAGACTACTCTTGGGTATTTTATACTTATAACAAGAAAGACAATAAAAAATAAACAAAAGAAAAGAAAAAAAAGCAATACATAAATTCAACAAACAATACATCCACAATAGAAACTGAAATAAAAACAATACAACAATACAACCTAAAAAAAAGAAAAAAAGAAACAAAAGTAAAAACACACATCCAAATTTTATATCCACATCTTTCATTAGCTTATTTCCTCGACTTCCTCGCACCTCCCTTTTTTGTATTCTAGTTCAAGTTATCTAATTCAACAAATCATTTCCCTCTTGTTTCTAGACTACTCTTTAGCACATCCAGGTGGTTTCCAACAATGCAAAAAAAAAAAAAAATGCAATCAGAACAATGATGAAAGCAATTAAATTCAGCTTACAATAAGAACAACAACTTGAGAATACTAAAGCTGAAACTTACTAATTTTGTCCCAATGCCTGGAAGGAAAAGATGATTTCTCATTCTTGAATAAATATTATATCTGTACCTCCAGGGAATGGGCATTCCGTAGACAAGGGGCCACAACAGAGAAGGCTTTTTCATGTTTCACTACGTTGCAAGCCATGCCCACCAACAAGATGATGAAAAGAGCTCTAGTACTGACTGTTGGACCCAGGGCAGATAGTACGGAAGAAGGCACTTCAACCAATAGTTGGATGCCAGGCTGTCATTAGAAAAAAATGTGAGGTCCATTAGTGTATCTATACCTTTCAGAAGCACTGTAAGAAAAGAAACCTTAAGTGCTTAGTAGTCCATCTATTTGCTGTCCTAATCAGTTTTGAATAGTTTTATTAGAGAGGCTTTTATTTTTATTAGGGAGGCAATTTTCTGGAAATCTCAATGCTTATCCACATGGATTTTTCCTAATTCCCATTTTGCTCAGCAAGAAGCAAGCTCCCCCCCAGCTCTGCTAAATTTTCATATATTATATGCCTTGTTATACACATATTATAATGTGCATATTATACACTGCATGTTTCCTAAAGGAAGGAGCACATAAATTCATGCATACAACAATACAACTGTCTATAAATACTTATCTAGCCATACCTATAAAATTATAGTTCAGAAACGTAGTACCACATGAGACTTGACTGTTTTATGTGTATTATAATATGCATATTGTGCATATAATTTTGCATAAAGTTAGTTGGGTGGTTGTTGTTTTTAACTACAATGTAAAATGCAACTTAATGCAAGAGGCAATCCAATGCAGACAAAGTTTGACCAGGACAGAACTGCCCAAATCCATCTGTTTAAAAGATTCCTCTTCCATTCCTACGTAGATGTTATTGTTTGACCACTGATTGCACCAACATAAAAATATGAAATGGACATATAATAGTTTACACCACAATGGATTTATTACAAATGCACACACTTCACATAACACAAGCTGCACTTTACATAACAAAAATGCTTTTTAAAATGAATGATCCACATTAATAATAATTTATTTTTACGGTCGGAGACCAGCTTGTGAAACACAAATGGGACTACAATCCACATTGTCAAATATAACATTTGATTCTGCAAAGAATGCTGTTTATTTACTTTAAATAAATCCATCAAGTTCACACTGTAGAGATAGCAAAGTGAGCTACACACACAGACACACACACACACACACACACACACACCATTCATTTCGTGCCATTACTGAAGACCCAATACTATTTTCTACACGGCAGGCCAATTTCAAAACTTTGTTAAAATCTGCCCCTCTGTAGTAAGTGCTTTCCTTGTTTTTCCGACCCTGGGGCCTAATAGGCAATTGGGAAATGCATGAAATAAAATGCACTTTGTGTGGTTTGAGGGCTTTATTAGTAATGTGAAAGATCTGTCCTTTTATTTCCACTCGCACATACTTCCAATTTGAGATTTATTTATTTATTTTTACCAATTTCCACAATTTAAACTGGAATTCAAGAAAAAAAAATGGAATGCCAGAGCTGAGCAAACCCCTGGAATAATTATGAAATGGAACAACAGGCATAAGAAATGCTTTATACTGAGTCAGACCATTGGTCCAGCTAGCTCTGTATGGTCTGTAGTTACTGCTAGCAGCTCTTCAAGGTAGTAGTTTTATGCAGGGTGGCCACTAATATTGGCCAATATCAGAACAATGTTTCGCATCTCCACAAAGGCCTCAATTAGGGCTGTGCACAGGGATCAAGATCCAGTGCTTTGTAGCAGCCCTGCTCAAACCTGAGCCAATCTGGGGCTGAGTGGTCCCAACCTGGATCTGGGCCCTGAACCCATTTGGGGGGCTTTGCACAGTCATGTGACCCACTTCCAGCTGTATGTTGAATCAGGGTTTTAAACCCAAATTAAACATGTAGTCAGGAGGGTGGAAGAAGGAAAGGCCACATAACTGTGCAAGCCCCCCCCCATTAGTTCAAGATTTGAGCTGGGTCAGCCCCACATCATTTTTTTTAAATAATTTTTTATTAAGTTTTGCACAATCATACAAATTCCCAATTAACACATTTTCAGTTTTAGAACTTCCCTCAACTTCTCTGACAATAATCCGTATTTAAAATTTAGTCTACGCATTCTTCAAATTTAGTATCACCTTTTTTTTTATCTTAATGTCTTAATAATCTTTTTTGCATTTTTGCAATATTCCTTATTTTTTCACAAAGCTTCTTTAAAACCCACTAGCGTTGTTTGTTCGTCACATACACTCTCCAAATATTCCGAAAAAAATTTCCAGTCCTCAATGAACTTGTGATCTCGTTGATATCTAATTTTTCCAGTTGACTTATCCAGTTCTGCATAGTCCATTAGCTTCATTCTCCAATCCTCCAGAGACGGTAATTCTTCCTGCTTCCATTTTTGGGTCAGCCCCACACCAATCTGGGTTGAATCTGTGTCAGACGAGTTGAATCAGTGCTTGTTCATGATAACGGACTAGATGAACGCCATTAAATTTAAACTTGATCCAGGCAAGATTGTGATGTTGTTAGTGGGTAGGTAGCACGCGGCCAGCTTTGGTGGGGTCACACTCCCTCTAAAGGAGTGTATTCATAGTTTGGGGGTTTTCTTAAATACATTGCTGTCACTTGAGGTAAATGTATTAAAGCTGGATAGCTCAGTTAGTTGGTGAGTGAGGCTGATAATGCCAAGGTTGCAGGTTCAGTCCTCGTGTCACCCAATTCACTGGGGTCTAGGACCTATGAATGCATATGCTCTTATGCTGCCTGGAACCTTGATGCTGAAAGCTATGCATACCAGCTGTGGCTGCAAGAGTTGGGAAAAGCATTAAAAAGGGTTTTACAGGTGTGTTCAAAGGGAGAGGAAGGAAACAGTAGTTCTTCCGTTCAGTAACGATATTATTGGAATGGCATTATATCATGGGTAGGCAAACTAAGGCCCAGGGGCCAGATCTGGCCCAATCGCCTTCTAAATCCAGCCCATGGACGGTCCAGGAATCAGCGTGTTTTTACATGAATAGAATGTGTCCTTTTATATAAAATGCAACTCTGGGTTATTTGTGGGGCACAGGAATTCATTCATTATTTTCTAAAAAATATAGTCCGGCCCCCGACATGGTCTGAGGGACAGTGAATCGACCCCCTGCTGAAAAAGTTTGCTGACCCCTGCATTAAAGTGGTACCTCAGGTTACAGACCTTCAGGTTACAGACTCCACTAACCCAGAAATAGTACCTTGGGTTAAGAGCTTTACCTCAGGATGAGAACAGAAATCATGTGGTGGCACCGGTAGGCCCCATTAGCAAAAGTGGTAGCTCAGGTTAAGAACAGTTTCAGGTTAAGTACGGACCTCCAGAACGAATTAAGTTCTTAACCCAAGGTACCACTGTATATGATTACCTGTTGCTGGAAGCCATAGGAGTGCTTGCAGGTTTCTCACAGGCATCTGAGAAGTGGATGCTGGACTAGATGGGCCATTGGCCTGATCCAGCAAGCTCCTCTTGTGTTCTTTGTAAGGATGAGGAAATATTAACAGGTACAAAGAGAAAGGGGGATCTCCTCTAAGATGGTGTGAATGGTGAGAAATCAGGTTCAAGGTTGGTCAGGTAATACCTACCTATCTGCCTTAAATGAGTTCAAGTTCTAGGATTCCCAGCTGGTTAGAACATGGTGCTGATAATGTCAAGTTCGCAGGTTCAATCCCCATATGGGACGACTGCATAACCCTCCATTGCTCGGGGTTGGAGTAGATGATCCCCAGGGTCCCTTCCAACTCTCTGATTCTGTGAGATATCTAGGAGGTGACCTTGGCAGCACAGAGTGCCGTCCACCAGCTTAGGTTCATGGCCCAACTACTGCCCTATCTGGACAGATGTGGCTGCAGTAATCTATACAGTGGTACCTCGGGTTACATACCCTTCAGGTTACATACGCTTCAGGTTACAGACTCCACTAATCCAGAAATATTACCTCAGGTGAAGAACTTTGCTTCAAGATGAGAACAGAAATCATGCTCTGGCGGCGCGGCGGCAGCAGGGGGCCCCATTAGCTAAAGTGGTGCTTCAGGTTAAGAACACTTTCAGGTTAAGAATGGACCTCCAGAATGAATTAAGTACTTAACCCGAGGTACCACTGTACTCTAGTGACACCTTGATTGCACTATTGCAATGTGCTTTAATTGGCACTGCTCTTGGGATTGGGGAAATACCCAAACTGGCATGTGTTTTATTTACCAATTTTAGCAAAAAATAAATAAACTCAGTTTGTTTTGAAATGCCTCTTTTTCAAAATCAGAGTTTAGTTGAATCTGATTGATCTTTCAGAATGGGAAGGCCAATACCATCACCTCATGTAGCAGTTGCCACAAGGGAAGAGACATGTACTGCAACAGTTACCACAACATGCCAAATCTTATAGTCATTTCTTGCTTTTCAGCAAATTAGCAGTTATAGCACAGTGCCTGCAGCTATCACACTCTGAGCTGTGATCTCATTAGCTCTCACAAGCTAAGTGGCATCTAGTTTGCTCAGTATTTAAATGGATGAACTGCAAAGAAAATGCAGGGTTTGGCAAAAGCTATCACTGATTATGTAGCTGTCATTGTTGCCCATGAGCTAGAAGTGTAAGTCTTAAGCTGTGGAGCAATGACCATTTCCTCCTTCTATTAAAAATTCCTTCTGTTATAATTTACAATATGGAAGCCACCAAATGCAATGAGCTTCAAAGGAGAATTCAAGGCTCTTCTGTCCTGGCGTACTTCCCCTGATTCTTTAATGTGTTTTTTGCCTTTCTGGGATTTTAGTGTATTATGTGCTATTGTAAGTATTGTTTCATTTTAGAGTCATAGTTTGAGGTATATTATATTTTATTATATTATGTTAGTTTTCTTTTGTAACCCACTTGGAGACTGTTTTTGTATTAAGTGGTGCATAAATATATGAATGGGACATGGGTGACGCTGTGGTCTAAACCATTGAGCCTCTTGGGCTTGCTGATCAGAAGGTCGGCAGTTCAAATCCCCGCGACGGGGTGAGCTCCCGTTGCTTGGTCCCTGCTCCTGCTAACCTAGCAGTTCGAAAGCACATCAAAGTGCAAGTAGATAAATAGGTACCACTCTAGCGGGAAGGTAAACGGCATTTCCGTGTGCTGCTCTGGTTCGCCAGAAGCAGCTTAGTCATGTGGCCACATGACCCAGAAGCTGTATGCTGGCTCCCTCGGCCAATAAAGTGAGATGAACGCCGCAACCCCAGAGTCGGTCATGACTGGACCTAATGGTCAGGGGTCCCTTTACCTTTAAATATATGAATGCAATCAATATAAATATATAAATATAATTTATAGACTACTGTAATTGTATAATGTGCCCCCGAATAATAGAAGAAATAAAAGCAAATTGCTTTCCCAAAGGGTTTTGAACCTAAATTTCAAGTACTGGATACAACGAAAGTCTTGTCTTGGGAACCAGGCAAGAAGGCCAGCAAGGCAGGGTAAGGCAAGAGTCATCAGCTTTGCAAGAGATGAATGTGTGGATTCAGGACCATGGATAGTGCTCCTGTAGCTGGGGCCAAATATTCAAGTTGTTATAGCAAGGTCCTGCAGCAACTATAGCAGAGCAAGATAGTCATTGACTGGTGACTCCATCCTACTGAGTGCTACATCTGGGCTAATTAGAGGCTTTCTGCTGCAGCAGCCATTGACCCCTTTGCAGCTGGAGTTTCCAGCTGTGGAGCTCTCTCAGGAGGGTTTTCTTGATCCTCCAAGGAGTCTGTGGACCAGCCATCATAATCTGGTGGGAGATGTAATTCTTTGAGGCTTGGGGAATGGAAAGTGGGTTCTGCTGCCTATGGACCCACACAAGATGAACTAGAGAATTGATCTATTGCCTCCTTCTTGCTGCTAGTGCTGAAGGGCTCTTGATTGTTCTAAAAACATCTTCCAAAGAAATGCTACGCTGAAAAATTGAAAGTTATGTTGCATCTATGGCTGCTTCCGCTCTGTTCCACCTTGAGTCCATTCTCTCTCCCTCCCCTCTGCTTCCTCCTTCCTGACAAAACAAACAGGGACTTCACTAGCTTCTTCCAGTGTGTCAGAGCTTGCTCTGACCCTTTCTAGGATCAGCCAATTCAAAGATTTCCTGTGCATCTCATTGAAATCAGGACACTTGAGACAATCACTGAGTGCCACTGCCCTCAGGTCCTGCTTTGGGGCTTGGTTGGCCACTGTGAGAACATGATGCTGGACTAGATGGGCCATTGGCCTGATCAGTAGGTTCTTCTTATGTTCTTAAGGTCACTGCCAGAGCGTTTCCCACTGCCACCACCATCGCCATTGCCAAATCCTGTAGCACAGTATAGCATACAGGATATTGGGTGAGTTCACACATTCAGTTGCCAATCAGCAAATATTAAGTAGAGCAATCAATGTGTTCTCCTACATTTATGACACGGTGATGAGCCTTATGTCCTTGTACTTCGCATATATGACTTAGCAGTTCCATGGTCAAGGAAAATGACTTCTCCCTTTGCCACCAGAAAATTATATTCAGAACTACAAGCCTTTCATGTCCCGAGTCTAATGAAAAGACATCAAACCACATTCAATCATCTGTGGAAAAGAAATGTAATGTGTCTGATTCATTGCCAAATATTAACTGTCCTAAGTAAAGGCCATTGGGAAAAGAAAGATACTTTTATCTTGTTATTGCAGCATATGGTCTTATTTTTTATTACTTATTAGTTTCACAGTGAATTTAGCATTTATGGAAATGAAGAATGAAACAATCCTGAAAGGGGCAAAACATTGTGCGTAGCGTTCCAAATAGTTTGCTTTGGATAAGTCAGATGAAGAACCTCCTCGTTGGGTATATCAGACGTGTTCCTAGAGACTTAAACTCATAATGGAAGTCTTGATTCTACAATGAGTCACAGTACTACAGATGTCAATATGAAATTCAGAGATGGATAATTCCTCTCTCTACACACTGCAGCAGAGAAGGGCCCGAGGCTGCATTCACGTGGCAGTTTGTTCCATTTTCCCAACGTCTCCCTAGGTGTTAAATTCTGCATGATGTCTGTGCTTTCCCACAAAATAGAAGCCGCTTTCAGAAATCTAGCAAAATATAGTTAAAGTTCAGTGCTCATTTCTGTGTTAATTGCTTCCAGGGGAAAAACCATTTGCAGCCCACTAAACCCAGAAAATCGCAAGAGTAAAGTGGCAAAATATGGGGCAGTATACCAGCACACAGTTCTTTCCTTCTTTTATGGGGGAATCATGGGGAAACAGAAGCACACTTGTGTGGAAAGAGTGGGGGAGCACTGATGCTGTCCAATGACATTTGTTATTGTGGGTTTGACGAAATTTAGCACGACATGCCAATATTATCGGTCAAAAGGCTACAGGCCCATAATGCAACAGGTACTGCAGTGTGAAAGGAATGTAAGAAAACAGGACAGAAGCACTAGCATTATAATCAGGAAAACAAAAGCAATATTCACCACTTCTGAATGCACTCTGAGATTCTTTGTTTGCAAACACACACACACACACACAGTATATATACTTAGAGAGAGAGAGAGTATATAGTATAATAGTATAATAATGTATATATATGTCTCTCTCTCTCTCTGTGTATATATATATAGTGTATATATAATATACACAATAGTATATATAAAATATACACTATTAACATTTTCTACCTAATATTTTATATATTTTGTCGTAAATGAAACAATTCATCTTGAAATAACACTGGAGTTGCTCTTATTACGGAATGCCAATGGGTTGTGAACATACCCTGTATCAGTTTGTCTCTTCTGTCTGTCCATTGCTGCTTCTAAGCAGGACTAGGGAGAGAATAAGCTCTTAGTGCTCATATTTGTGGTCTCAATAGCTCAGGCAAGGAGAGATTAGTCTAAGAATCTGAGATGGAGAGAAAGAGGGAGGAGGGATTTCTCCCCATGGTGTATCATCTGTCAAAAAGTACATGTCAATACTGTCTTGATTGTTGTATTGATCTGCTAATAATGTGGGTGTAGATTGAAATTAACGACACAGAGAATTCTTCAATATGCAATTACAATAATTTCCCCTGAGCTGTTTTCATTTCCCTATATCTATCGTTTTCTTTTAATAAATCCTCCCCTGATGTCTCTCCAACAACATCTCAATTTGTATGACTGAACACTTCACATGGAGCGTTCGGCTAGCACAGATGTCCCGCAACCTCTGGAAAAAAAACACATATTGAAAAGGTAGGGAGCTTTTCAAAATGAGAACAGCTGTTGTCTGGTCTTTTGTGAGATTGTCCCTAGTAAGGGAGGATGAACAGTAAGAGCTGTTCGACAGTGGAATTTGCTGCCAAGGAGTGTGGTGGAGTCTCCTTCTTTGGAGGTCTTTAAGCAGAGGCTTGACAGCCATATGCCAGGAGTGCTCTGATGGTGTTTCCTGCTTGGCAGGGGGTTGGACTCGATGGCCCTTGTGGTCTCTTCCAACTCTATGATTCTATGAAGCCTATGTGCAATTGAGTCTCTACTTGTATGTGGCTGAGTCTGCTTATAATTTCCTTTTGACAGAATGGGGTAAAATTTGTAGCCATGCCACACCCCCCAGACGATACAAAGCCTGCAAAATTAATTATCCCAAGTTTTTTGGGGGGGCACTTGGTCTAAGAATTCCATACATGTAAAAGGATTCCATGAGTAATAAATATGCCAAACTGGGGACAAATGTGTACACAGGCATTCATGCTAGGCTGTTTGGGGGTAGGAAGAACTAACTGGGATTTGTTTTTCACACCAGTCCCTCTGAATACAGTGATTTTCTGTCACAATAGAGCTCTGCCTCCAACCTCTCCCCACGCTGGTGTGTGTTCTCCCTTCTCCCATCATGCCACACTGGTGCTGTGGTGGCATTAATTTGTTGGCAGCATTTTATTTATTTATTTAATTTTGGTAGCTGGGTCACTGAGGCACCATTAGTACTTCAATTGCCCACACTTCTATTCATGCTTCTTTGTATTTATCAACATCACCTCTGACAAGCTGAAAATCACTCTGAGGCGCCCTGCCTCATATCCTTCCCCCTCTGTCTCCACTGTCTTGACGCAATTCCAGTGGACTCCATCCAGCAATGCCTTGAAATTGCCAAGCAAGCCTTCCCTTTTTTCATTCTTTTTCAATTTGACCTGACACTAAGGACCCTCACTCTCCTTCCTTGTGTTTCATACAGAGCATAAGGACTCACTATGAGAGTGCATATATTTAATGATTAAATTGCTATTTTGGTTACCTTCTGAATAAAGCTCCATTTCTGGAAAAGCTAGTATCTCATCTCTGTTGTTTTCACAAGTGTCTTGCAAAGGTACCAGACATGAACCCAAAATTATTCACACTATACTCCTGTGTAGGTTGGTAAATGCAATAATTACTGAACTAGATAGGCAACAGCGCACCCTCTTTTATCCAATTTTGTGTTTCATTTTATTTGTTGGTAGCACTGAATGGGTTCAACTTGTGCTGTTTGTTTTGTTCTGGTGTATTTGCTCTTCTGTTGTGTCATTTGATTACTTTTGCAAGAAAGTCAGGGGAAAGAAATAAGCTTATCTCAAGCTAAGATGGTATCATTTAGAAATCACAGTCCTTCTGGCATTTGAAAGGTGAAGAAGTAAAGTCGGTTATGATACACTGGGCCAAGGATTTTGGATATAACATACAGTTAAAAGATTGGAGGGAAATGAGGAAAGAAGGAATAAAATTTACAGCATGCAATGCTTTGAAAGAAAATGTGATGAAAATGATGTACAGATTGTATATTACACCAGTGAAATTAGCTAAAATGTCTAAAACAAGTAATAAATGTTG
Organism: Podarcis tiliguerta; assembly: GCF_965153285.1. Classification (NCBI taxonomy): domain Eukaryota; kingdom Metazoa; phylum Chordata; class Lepidosauria; order Squamata; family Lacertidae; genus Podarcis; species Podarcis tiliguerta. The sequence continues at coordinate 27,981,946 of NC_139543.1, read as the reverse complement.
GAAATGTAAAGAAAAAGAAGGATCTTCTTATCACATGTGGTGCGAATGTAAGAAAGTGAAAAGCTTCTGGGAAATGATATATAATGAGATGAAAAAGATGTTGAAATATACATTTATTAAAAAAACACCAGAAGCATTTCTACATGGCATTGTAGGGGAGGATATTAATAGACAGGATAATAAACTGTTTTTATATGCAACAACGGCAGCAAGAGTACTATTGGCAAAGAAATGGAAACAAGAAGAATTACTGACGAAAGAAGAATGGCAGATGAAATTAATGGACAATGCAGAATTAGATAAGATGAAAGGAAGGATTCGAAACCTGCGGGATCAGAGATTCTCAGAGGACTGGAGTAAATATGTGAATTATTTGAAAAGCAATTGAAATTAACAGATTACACTAGTAGGATTGCAAGCAGTTTTGTAAGGAGGACTATGCGAAATATTGCAGAGAAAATTATGAAGAGAATTATTAGTGAAGGACTATTAAAAGTAATAGGGACGCGGGTAGCACTGTGGGTTAAACCACAGAGCCTAGGACTTGCCGATCAGAAGGTTGGTGGTTTGAATCCCTGCGATGGGGTGAGCTCCCATTGCTCGGTCCCTGCTCCTGCCAACCTAGCAGTTTGAAAGCACATCAAGTGCAAGTAGATAAATAGGTACCGCTCCGGCGGGAAGGTAAACGGCGTTTCCATGCGCTGCTCTGGTTCACTAGAAGCAGCTTAGTCATGCTTAGTCATGCTGGCCACATGACCCAGAAGCTGTACGCTGGCTCCCTCGGCCAATAAAGCGAGATGAGTGCCGCAACCCCAGAGTCGGTCACGACTGGACCTAATGGTCAGGGGTCCCTTTATCTTTTATTAAAAGTAATAGTGAAACTAATGAAATGCAGATTAAGTGATAAAGACTGAAAAATCTTCAGATGTGGTTGATGGAAGTTCAAAACATTGTATAAGATAAGAAAATATGTTGTATGTTTTTTGGAAAATTTATGTAAAAATCTATATATATATATATATATATATATATATAAATATATATATATATATAAAATAGAAATCACAGTCCTTCATAGAATCCACCAAGCAATGCTCAGTAGAGCTTGTGCAGGAATCCCAAACCACTAAGCCCCACTTCAGTGAAAGGCATTTGCTGAGCTTGGTAGATTAGCCTCTTTATTAGCTGTTAGTTAAAAACGGTGATGAAATTGTTGACCATGTCGGCTCTGTTTCTCCCACAGAGTAAAAGCTTTCTGAAACACGGTCAGGAACAGTCACAGCGAAGGCTTGACAGTTCACAGACAAAGGGCATGCTGATTACAATGCCTTCAAAAACAACCCTTGAGTAGTGAGCTGAAAGGCCACACAGTATGTCTTAAAAAAAAAACATGAAACAGAGGCGATGAGGCAAATGAGTACACAGCTATCAAAATAATTCTTTTGAGAATATGCCTCATTCACCTGGCTCACCTTCACGCTGCTAGCATTACGAATGTCGCATTCCTATGTTTCAAGTACCCTCCTATGTAAGGTTCTTGTTTCAATAGAAGTGATTTAAATGGATAGGGATACATCAAGGCTTATTCTCAGTGGGAATGCTCTGGGAACGAGGTTCCATTCATTTTAACTCGGGGAGCTTATATGTGGCAAATTCTCCACTCATAGCAAGAGTGAGAGAAAAGGCCCAGGAGAACAATTGTTACAATTCTCTTCATAAAAAAGGAAAGCTTATTATCTCCCAGCTTCTCTTCTTTTGATCCTCTTATGCTTCGTCGGATCAGGTATGGCATACCGCTATGTCTGTCTGCAGATCCTCATCCTCAGTTGCCTCTGAAATCCCTCTGACATGCCCAAAGACTCAGCTGCCCCCTGATAACCCCAGCTGACCTGCAGTGAACCAGTGGCAGGAAGGAAATTCAGAAGAAACCCAAGTGTGTAAGAGTCATGGCAGTTCACAGCTATCGCTATGAAAGGGTCGGAGTGCATTTTGAGATAACCCCTTAGGCAACAGGTGATGGTCTTGAAAAGGACTCCTTTTAGCCTGCATTAGGTCAATACTGGAAACTATATTGAGGTCATAGAGATCATAGATTTGTAGAGCTGGAAGGGACCCTGAGAGTCATCTAGTCCAACCCTCTGCAATGCAGGAATCCATCAGCCAACATGGGGCTTGAACCCATGACCGTGAAGAGTCTCATGCTGTACAGACTGACCTATCTCCATTCAGCTAGCATAGTGTCACATGCGTTCTGCTGGGGGGAAATTCTTGCAAAATTGCATATGGTAGGCAAAATTCATTCTGCCTCTTCCTGATCCACACGGAAATTTGAATGTATGTCCATTTATTCTAATGTATATTTTTGTGTACACAATTTTGCCTACCATATGCATTTTTGCAAGAATTCCCCCCCCCCCAAGGCAGAAGGCATTTTTTTACATTATGTTCACATTTATACATAATATACACTTTTCCTGTGCCCTCATATGCACATTGTTATTCACAGTATTTCATTGACGAATTGCACCAAAAAATTCACAGACGTCTGAATTTCAAATGACAGCTGTTTCAGTTTGCAATGTACAGGAATTATTAATTTGGTTTAAGGAGTATGAGTTTGGTAGGATAACGTTAAAACTGCACTTTTTTGTAGTTTAACCCTAAATCTCTCTAAGGTGGAGGATTTCGGATCTCTTAAAAGGTAAAGGTAAAGGTACCCCTGCCCGTACAGGCCAGTCTTGACAGACTCTAGGGTTGTGCGCCCATCTCACTCAAAGAGGCCGGGGGCCAGCGCTGTCCGAAGACACTTCCGGGTCACGTGGCCAGCGTGACATCGCTGCTCTGGCGAGCCAGAGCCGCACACGGAAACGCCGTTTACCTTCCCGCTGGTAAGCGGTCCCTATTTATCTACTTGCACCAGGAGGTGCACCAGTTGGCAGGCGCTGGGACTGAACAGCGGGAGCGCACCCCGCCGCGGGGATTCGAACCGCCGACCTTTCGATCGGCAAGCCCTAGGCTCTGAGGCTTTAACCCACAGCGCCACCCGCGTCCCTTTTTCGGATCTCTTAGGGGCATCACTAAGACCGGTTTGTCCACAACTCTCCACTGGAAATTCTACTGGAAATCCTTAAGCAGAGAGAAAGATAATTGGTTAAATCAAATTAGAATGTAATATACTCATTCTCTCTGTCACATGAATACAGCTGTACTAGTTCATAATTCTTAGATTAAGAACTTTCATCACAACACAAGCAAGAAGGCTCAGTATAAATAGATTGCGTGGCATGTGCAGCCATGTACTCATGCTAGATTTGTCAAGTGTACACAGAAGGTGGAAGTAAATATCTTTGGTATTAATAGCTCTGTTGCTAGGCTGGTGAGTCCAAACATGTCAGGCCTATGTTATTTATACTGTTCAAATGCTTGCCACAATATGCGCCTGAAAGCCTCTGAATAAATTTCAAACACAGTCGTTCCAAGAACAGAACCTTTTGTAAAAGAAATGTGGTTTGTGGAAACCAATTTATTGCCCTTTCAGCAGTAAAGGCATTCCAATAGAGTGTTTTCAAGCAGCTTCTCAATGCGAGAACAGTGATACTCCGGAAATGGGACCAAATGCTCACTTCGTCTGAGAGACGGTATTGTATGATTAAATTTAGGTAATGTGTGACATTGAGCTCAGGAACGTGCAACACTGACCACAATTCTGGGATTAATATGCTGACTCCAGTTCTTTCATTATTAGGGCTGAAAAACGTATCATGTTAAGCATGCGGTTTCAAAACATAATGAGGGCACCTCGCTTTACAAAAAGCAGGCACATGAGGTCTCAATCCAGATTGGCACTGCATCATGGGGAGAGAAGTGTTTAACCTTTGTCCTTGCACATTTCCCCCTGGACAATTTCCCCTGAAGTTTCATTTTGCACTCAAAGATGCTATTTGCTACAAACACCACCTTCAGAAGGATGGCAGAATGAACACAGTGGGTGGGGAATTAAACTTCCCTCCCTCTCAGAGGTCTGGATTTTACTAACAGCAGTCAGATTTCTGGTACAATTCCCTTCATGGGGTTGTCTTAGGGCCTGGCTGTATATTCAGTTATTAAACAATATGCCAGTTTAAGATCAGAGTTAAAGCCATCTCATAGCGACTCAAGCTCCACAAAGATGAGAAAGTGGAAGTGAAACTGTGATCAGCAATGATGTTGTCCAGTGTCACAAATTGTGCTCGCTTACAACTTAGCCTCAGTGCCGGATTTACTCCCAAACTATGTAAATGGAAGTTTACAGCTTCAGATTACAAGAGGCCTCTAAATACAAAGGCATTGCTTTATTTATTTATTTACATAAATGGGTCTGCATAAATGTTACATAAAGAGTTGCATAAATGGTTAAAAAATAAAGGAAACAGGGTAAACAGACATCACTGTTATGATATAATAATAATAATAATAATAATAATAATAATAATAATAATAATAATTTATACCCCACCCATCTGGCTGGGTTTCCCCAGCCACTTTGGGCAACTTCCAACAAAAGATGAAAAATACATTAAAACATCAGTCATTAAAAAGTTCCCTGAACAGGGCTGCCTTCAGATATCTTCTAAATGTCAGATAGTTGTTTATATCTTTGACATCTGATAGGAGGGTGTTCCACAGGGTGGGCACCACTGCCGAGAAGGCCTTCTGCTTGGTTCCCTGTAAATTCGCTTCTCACAGGGAGGGAACTGCCAGAAGGCCCTCAGCTCTGGACCTCAGTGTCCGGGCTGAATGATGGGGGTGGAGACGCTCCTTCAGGTATACTGGGCTGAGGCCGTTTGGGGCTTTTAAGGTCAGCACCAACACTTTGAATTGTGCTCGGAAATGTACTGGGAGCCAATGGCAAAATATATTGATTGTTTACACAATTATTTGTCGTGTTTGTGAATCTCCGCAGAAATAACTAGAATTGATAATGCAGTTATATAATGTACGAGGGGCAGCAGCCCTTCTTGCTCTGATTACCAAACTCTTGTCATTCTCTCCACATTAGCCAACTAGAACTTTCCATTCCCACCCCAGGCAGCTAATAAGCTCATTTTCATCTTCACAACCCGATTATGAAGCCTGTTCTCTCTAGTCTGTTCTGCAGCCCCACTTTGACCTCTGGTTCCACCTTCACTCCCATGTTCACGTCTCATCCCTCTCCTTTTGTGCAGCCCTTCTGTGAGACTTGTGCACCTCCAAACTACGATTTCAGCCTTGAAGTGCACAAAGGGACTGTTCATTTCCCCCCTCTTCAGAGATACAAAAAAATAAATAAGCAAACAGTATTAAAATTGGACCCACATTTGCACCCAAAATTAATGGATGGCTAATTTAAGGAGGTGATTTTGCTGACTATTCACCAGGGGATAACTGGCATTGTCCAATAATTCAGAAGAAGCTGAAAGTTGAAAGACCACCTCCCTCCCCACAAAAAAGTTGACAGAAATCTATTTCCTGAGATGTTTTCGCACGGTCCTGGTCTGTAGTTGTTTGCTAGCTCACAATTATTTATTCAGCAACAATAATTCAGAGGTGCAAATAATCTTTTTTTAGAAGACCGTAGTTGTGTGCTACATGAATACAAACCTGTAAAAGAATATTTATGTCCATCAACCAAGGCGGCAGGGCAATCATCAGAGGTACCATGCCCCCTGACTGATGGGCATAAATATTTTTTTATAGAGCTGGGGTGCACAGCATGGTTTCATTTTCCAATCATGCTGCCTTTTCTCAGAGTTCTGTCCTTTCCCTGACTCACATACAGCTCTGCCACTGACAAAAAATGACACATTTGCTCTGAAACATAGGCTTGTCATATTTCGGACTGAGACAAGGTTGCTGTGATTTTGTTAACAGGGAAAGCAAATATGTATTTGTGTGTAGGGATCCCAGATCCCGAAATGAATTGGGTTGATTTGAGATTCAGGTAGGTAGCCATGTTGGTCTGATGCAGTCTAAATAAATAAATAAAATTGTCTAGTAGCACCTTAGAAACCAACTAAGTTTGTTCTGGGTATAAGCTTTCGTGTGCATGCACACTTCTTCAGGTACACGAAACTTATACCCAGAACAAACTTAGTTGGTCTCTAAGGTAAAGGTAAATGACCCCTGACAGTTAAGTCCAGTCGCAGATGATTCTGGGGTTGCAGCGCTCATCTTGCTTTACCGGCTGAGGGAGCTGGCATTTGTCCGCAGACAGTTTTCCCAGGTCATGTGGCCAGCATGACTAAGCCACTTCTGGCGAAACCAAAGCAGCACACAGACACACTGTTTACCTTCCCGCCAAAGCGGTACCTATTTATCTACGTGCACTTTGATGTGCTTTCGAACTGCTAGGTTGGCAGGAGCAGGGACCGAGTAATGGGAGCTCACATAATCGTGGGGATTCAAACCGGTGACCTTCTGATCACCAAGCCCAAGAGGCTCAGTGGTTTAGACCACAGCGCCACCCACGTCCCTCTAGTAGCACCTTAGAGACCAACTAAGATTTTTCTGGGTATAAGCTTTCGTGTGCAGATACCTGCACACGAAAGCTTATACCCAGAACAAACGTAGTTGGTCTCTAAGGTGCTACTGGACAATTTTGGGGTTGATTTGAATTGATCCAGCATATGGCTGGAACAGGTTGAGACAGCCCTTAATTCCCTTGGCTTGGGTCCATCTGAAGTGATGAGGAGCAAATAGACAAGAGGTGTACAAGTTGGTGTACACAGGTAGCCTGTGCGTTGCTTCTCCTTCTCCTCCCAACCATTAGGGTTTTAATTAGGGTTTCATTAGTGTATAAGGGGAGGGAGCACAGTTTGGGTGAGCTGTAAGGTGAAGGGGTTTGGTTTGGTCACATTTCAAGGGGAGATGGGACAGTTGAGGGGAATGAGGGATTGGGGTTGGTGACATGTTAAGGAAGAGGAAGAAGGGGTTTGGTGAGGGGGTGTGGGGCTTGAGTGAAGCAACCAGGAAGAGTAGCTCCTACTAAGGAAATAAGTGTCTAAGACTACAAACTTAGACCTCAGTGTCAAATCAGCACCAGTCAACCCAGTCCCAATAGACAATAATGATGGGAGTTGTTGACTAGAAAGTGGATAGCTTAGCTTTTCCTGCTACACATCATTTCCTCAGAGAAAACCCCAAGGAACCCAGTGGGACCTATTTCTGACTATACACAGATGGGATTGCACATATTAAAATAACTCATATTAAAAACCTCTTTTAAAATTCAGCCAGCAAAAGAAAGAAGGGGAAATATAGCTAAAATATAAGAATGCATCAAAAGCTTTCAGGTCAGGGGAAGAAAAGTTCCTTTCAAGCAATTATTCATTTTGTATAAACAAGTTCATTAAAATAAAATAAGCAAACTTATCTCCTCTGAGTCCAAGATTCGCAAGTGATGGCTGATCCCTTATTCATCAGTTGACTAATAATAAAAGCATTTTAAAAAATATTAAAACAGAGGGGGGAAACATCTGAATTTGTAAGTGCTAGAGGAACAGCTTCCACAATTTGTTAACAACCCAAGTGAAAACAATGTTAAATTATTCATCTAAAGTTAAAACCCAAATCATGTAGAGCTAGTTGGGCGGAGGACGGTTTCAAGGCATCATCTTCATGAGTGTCTGAAGATCACAGCTACAATTCTGATTATAGTTTTAGCCAGGGGATTATACCAGCTTTTATATTACAGAGGGAAACATTACATTTTATCTGTGGTACTGCTTTTACTGTTAGATGTAAAAAAAAAGAATGGGAAAGGGGGCATTTTGTCGCACAGGCACCATTCAGGCAGATTTTAGTATAGTTAAAAACAATTTAATTAAGCAGGAACGATGCTTTACATCTTCAAGTTCACAAAAACAGAAAGCATTGCCATATTAGCATCCATACAACCAAGTTTTATTCACGGTAAATCCATTGAAATTAATGGAGCTAAATTAGGCACATCCATTAATTTCAATGGGTCTAATCTGAGTATAACTATGTTCGAAGCAAGCTATTGTTATCCGTCATACACCTTCCTGGATTACATGCCTGTGCAAACTGAGACTATCCACTGTTCAATAGATTTCTTTTTGTTTAACTTGAGACATAACCTCATCCTCAAGGCTTCAGGAGGAGGAGAATAGATTAAATAGCAAATATATAGGATCCCAACAGTATTACATTTAAAAGGATAATAAATCCCTCAGATGGTAGGTTGACTCTGCAGTTCTAACAGGACAAATATAGCATATATATGAAACTGTATAAGAAACATGGGAACATCTTTTGATGTTGCTTTAGGCCACTGAAGAAGGCCTTTGTGTTATCTGGATTATGTTGGAATATGGGTTTGGCCTATTAAAGATTTATAATTGGCGTTTTTGCATCTATGATCATTAATTTATTTTAATAAAGAATTCTGTATAAACAACCCTCCTCTTAACTCTGGTTTTGGTTTTAAATTTAGCCTTACAACTCAAGTTTCCACCCATTTATAGATGACTTCCTGGACTACTTTTAGGCAGTTTTATTCCATGAGTTCTGATTAATTCCAGGTATCCTTTTTCTGTCAATTTTAAAGAAGGATCAATGATTGCCTCTTTTCAACATAACTGGGAAGAATAAAGTTTTATGGTTTCTCGTATATCTTACTGTTGTGCCAAAACGAAGGGTGAAAAATGGAATTCTGGAGAATTGTTTGGAAAATGGAGAAGAAAATATTTGCAGCTTGAGACAGCATTCAACCTAATGAAGTAGCAAAAGTAAACAGGCCTTATTTTGTTCACTAAGCCCGACCTTGGTGCTATGCCTCCTAATTATATATTCTTTATATCAGAATGTAGTTTTTTGAACTACGCCTCTGTGAGCCAATTAGAAAAACTGCTTTAAAACACATATGATGCTGCATTCCTCATTTAGCTGACCTTTTGGACAGCTAAGCTAATACGCTTGTCTCTAGACTATCAATGGATTAGCTCCATCACAAGTTTAAGAATCTTTTCAAAATGCTAATTTAAATTCAGCATTGAGGCAGAGTAGGTAGGCGGCTATGCCAACATTAGCTGACAACATTGAGCATAAATGATACAGTTCAAAGCCAAATGAGGCAAAGTGGGAGAATCGCCTTTGACTGCTGGCTCATGCTGTGAAATGCCTATGGGTGCAGAGAAAACTTTCAAGGGATCGATTCAGACAATGAGGACATGAGATAGCTCAGATGGTTAGAGCATTGTGCTGATACTGCCAAGATTGCAGCTTTGATCCCTGCATGAGACAGGGATTCCTGCATTACAGGGGGCTGGATTAGATGACTTGTGACTTGATGATCTTCAGGTTCCCTTCCAACTCTACAATTCTATGATCCATCAATGTGATGCTCTTCTTCTTTGGCAATCACTCGTAGCCAAGTAAGATTGTCTTCCATAAACACAGTTTTAACAATGAGTCCGTAAGTGACTGTGGAGGCCAATTCTGGATACACACATCCTTCCACAGTGGGGACATTGGTTTCTGGGCGGGAGTTGATCACAGTATGGATTTGCCAAGCGTGCCTTCCTCTTAGCACGTTTCTCCCTTGCGTCCTGAGTGTCTTCAAAGCCCATGACACCTTTGGTAAAGGCTGTTCTCCAGTTGGAGCGCTTGCAGGCAAGTGTTTCCCAGTTGTCGGTGTTTATACTACATTTTTAAAGATTTGCCTTGTCTTTAAACCTCTTTTGTTGACTACCAGCATCACGCTTTCCATTTTTAAGTTCGGAATAGAGTAGTTGCTTTGGAAGACAATAATCAGGCATCTGAACACCATGACCAGTCCAATGAAGTTGATGTTGAAGAATCATAGCTTCAACACCGGTGATCTTTGCTTCTTCCAGTACACTGGTATTAGTTCTACAGAACCTAGCCAAGTGATATTAATATTTTCAGGAAGAAGATCAGCTCAGGGCACCTCTGAACTTGATACTGTCCTAACACAGAGGGAATGAGTCCCTTTCAGAGGCGTAGCGGGGGGGGGGGGAGAGACTGGGCTGTGGGGGGCAGCATTTACCACAAGGTCCGCAGCACGCCCAAGCCACGCTGAGAGTGATGCGGTGGCTCAGGCGGCTGCAGGCTCTGCGCTGCCCAAAACGGCAGCATGGGACTTGAATCTGCCCACTGCTTCCCCCTCAGCTGCCCTACAGCTGAGGGGGAGGCAGAAGCGAGGCTCTGTGCAATACACCCTGCCCCGGCTTGTCCTGCCCAGTGGGCGGCTTGCCCTGCCTCCGTGGGTAGTTTGCCCATGAGCTAGCTACGCCGCTGGTTCCTCTGCATGGCAGCCTGCCCATAGGTGCATTTTTTAAAATAATATTTTTATTGACTTTTTACAAAAAACAAAAATGTTTCATTGAAAGAAAAAGAAAACCCAGAAAAACTAAATAATAATACTAATAATAATAGCACACATACACTATTGGTTGTTTTTTTTTAAAAAAAGAAAACAATTCATATTAAATCCTTAGTTTGGATTACTTGAATCCCTCGACATCCTTCCATCCCCTCCCCCGGTCCCATTTTATTATTTTCATTTATCCACGTCCAAAAAAAATCTTAACTTCTATTTTCTTCCATTCTTAATAGATTGTCTAACGCGTTACAAGTGTTTTTCGAAATGTATTTACTTATGTGCATTGCTTTTGTGTATATACAATAAACATTTCCCATTCTTCTTTATATTGTTGTCATCTTAATTTCTAGATTTCCCAATTATTTTAACCATTTCAGCATATTCCATTAACTTAATTTACCAGTCTCCTTTAGCTGGGACTGTACTGAGCTAGGATTATCCAAACGGCCTTTTCCTTTTCTTTTCTTTTAACATTTCCAACATTTAAATGAAGTGCAAGCCATGAATTTTAAGTCATTCTTCCAGAATTTTTCCCAATCTGTCCATAGGTGCATCTTAAGTGTCACTTGAAGACGGGGGGCTATTTTTCAGTTGTATTTACAAAATAAAAAGCTTTCCTCCTGAAGAGTTGTTGTTGTTTTAAAAAGTATTGCTAGTTCTTTTCTCAGCAGTGGAGCCTTGAATCAAGAGAGGGTCAAGAGCACCCGATTCCTTTTGTGAAACTAAGTCTCCAGGAAGAGAATTGCAAGCGTATCTTGAGCATGCATTGACTTTGATCAAGTCACATTTCGGGGCCATTTTTTAAATCTGTGGAACAGAAGCTGCTGATGGCTAAGAAGATATTTGCAGCCAGACTGTACCCTTGACACATTCATTTGTGGCCATGTTCTCTCTCTCTCTCTTTCTTTCTTTCTTTCTTTCTTTCTCTCTCCCTCGCTCCCTCCCTCGCTATCTGTCTCCCTACAAGAAAGGCTTCAGGAGATGAAACATAAAATACACAGTTAATTATGTATATCAAGAAATAGCTTGAATTAAATGAGAATTGTTCCCAGTGTGCAGAGGATGAAAACAAGATGGAAATATGAAAGTGTTTCAATAAAGATTTTTAATGGAAATAAGCGAGATGAGAATTTAACCGGCAGTTACCTGGGGAGACCCATAGGAAATGAACGCCCTAGCAAGCGATGCCTCTGGAACCCTTTTTATTACCGAGCTGTGGGACATAAAAGCTCAGGTAAAGAATATCTTTAGAAAAAGCTAAATGAATAGGTTTTCAGAACTATTGTTTGATCTAAATGCAAACCATTTGTTGGACACAGATATGAAACCTGCTTGACTCTTTAAAGACATCCTTGTTCTCCCTAAATGTCAGAGGCCTTGAGTAAATAGCCATTACAAGGAGCCGCTTTCTACTTCAAATTACCTTTTCCCAGCGATGCTTTAGAGAAGACGTGGAAGGGGAAAATGAAAGAATATATAAATCAGATAATCTGACCTGCACATGCGCACATGTTGTATAATGCTAGGTCTCTTTCTTCTCTCAGATTTAAAGCCCACTTCTCAGTGGAGTCTTCTGAATGTCTCACACCATCACAAATACTGGCACTGCCCATTTAATAGACCCTAATAGAGTTCAATACACTGGATGGAATTTGATTGTGTGAATCAAATTTTCTGGTGTGAATCTTTTTCTTTCTTTTTTTTTTTAAAAAGTCCCTGTCCCTGCACACATGCTCCAAAGTTTCTGCTTTATAGATACCCATTGGCTTGGGATTTCTGTGGGAAACTGAGAGCTGCACCTGAGCCAAAATGGCTCCTCACTTCCTCCCCAGAAGCACATTTAGTCCACATTGATTAGGTATTATTATTTTTATCTTGTAGACCCAATTTGAGTCCCACGACTCAAATGGAATATTTTGTTGTTGTATGCATTTCAACCATCCCAAAGTTTAAGAGTCAGTAGCAGAGATGTTGTAAAGCTGTTCATGGAACAACCCTATTGATGAAGACAACAGTGGTTACCGAGCCTTGGTTGCTGGTTGCAAAGGGGGGAACAATACAAGTTAAAGCTTCAGGGCCTTGACAAGGTAGGTCCGCCACTGGACTGTATACAGCATGTTGGCAAGTGGCTCGTTGTCCCTTGTATGGATCACCTCTTATACTGACACTATTCCAAAGCTAGCACTCAAATTCACTCAGTAGTTAGTGAGCTTCTCCTTAGGCTGTTACTCTGGCTTGTTACCTCCTTTGCTCCTGTGGCCCTGGAGGAACTGAGGGATCTGAGAGCCAGATAGGAATCCAGGCACCTGAAGAATGTATTAATATTTAACTTAATTTCTTCTTATAATAATGTTCCGTCACTGATCAGAAGGAATGTAATTGGATACCAGTGTATAATCAAACTAATTTTGGAAGAAGGGGGCCAAATGTATTTCACGCAAGGGCCCACTACAAAATTTGGCTGCCACAGTAATGATAGGATTGCAGGCACATGCCTGCTTGGTCATACAATATAAATGAGTAAATTGAAAAACCCACACAAAGTCCTCGGATACTCTTGCTCTGGTAGCTTGCCAGCCCCCTAAACAAAACAAAGTGACAGTGAACCATATTAATGACTTGAACATGCTTAGCTCCTGTCGTCGGTTGCTGATGTATGCTAACCTACCTATCACCAATTATTATTTACATCCCATTTCCATCTCATAAAATTCCTAGCACATACTCTATTAGCACCATTGCAAGAGTGCATATTTATTATCGCCGACTGCTTATACATCTCCATTGGAAATCAGCGACTGTAATAGACCTTTTTGCTTTTAATTTAGCATCTGACTGACTTCCATTGGTATATTGACTGAAGTCTGCAGCTCAAAAGTGTGAGAGCAGGTGTAGAACTGCTTTGCAACAATCACATTTGGGGGCGGAGGACCTAGTACCTTGGCTTTGAAAATTTATTTTGCACACATTTTTCTGGGCTGGAAGTGGTTCTTTAAAAGTGCTAAGAAAAATGGGAGAACAAAGTCATTTTAATAATTACCGAGAGAGCCCATTTCAACCATATATTCTATCAAGGGATAGCAAGGTTTCTGAGCATACATCAGGAGAGATTTAAGTCAGGGGAGTTAAGGATATTTTGGGATGCAAATACTCTGACTGCCATTGCCCAATTAGCCGATGGAACATTCAGTGCCCAGTATCCTGTTTCAAATATTATTCTCTTCTTCTTCACAGTGAACTATCTATCAAAAAAGAAAATTATTCAAAATAAGCTGTATTTTTTCAAACACAAAAGTCTCTCTAGGAGATTTGTGTTGCATGTGAAGAGCCTGTCAGAAGGACTTGAGCAACCAAAGATCAAATCGTTAATAGGCCTGGTTTGCATATCATGCTAAGCCAAATCACGGTTTAGTGTGAATGCTTGGGAGTCTGGGCTTCCAGCCAGGAGCATGCAGCCACTTTGCTTCTCTCCCAGTTGCTTTGTTGCCGCAGTGCACTGAGCTAAGCCAGGCTTATTATTTAGCTCTCTCCAGCTAATCAGAAGCTGTACCCAAGGTTCGTCCTTTGGTTTACAACCTGTGGTTAGTCTGGAGAGAGCTAAACCACAACCTCAGGTTCCAATGACATGCTAAGTGTGGTGCAACAGCAGGGGAAAGGCAGAGAGGAGAAAACTGGCTGTGGTCTCCTCTCCCAGAGATTATACATTGGCATGTTCATGCTAAACCATTGTTTGGCTTTGGGTAAGTTTAGGACCATGGGACCCTGGTGGCACTGTGATCTAAACCAATGAGCCTCTTGGGCTTGCTGATCAGAAGGTCAGCGGTTCAAATCCCTGTGATGGGGTGAGCTCCCGTTGCTCTGTCCCAGCTTCTGCCACCCCAGCAGTTTGAAAGCATGCCAGTGCAAGTAGATAAATAGGTACCACTGCAGCAGGAAGGTAAACGGCGTTCCCGTGTGCTCTGGTTTCCATCACGGTGTCCCATTGCGCCAGAAGCAGTTTAGTCATGCTGGCCACATGACTGGAAAAGCTGTCTGCAGACAAATGGCGGCTCCCTTGGCCTAAAAGCAAGATGAGCGCCACACCCCATAGTCATCTTTGACTGGACTTAGCTGTCCATGGGTCCTTTACCTTTACCTTTTAAGGGGAGGACCAAGCCATAGTATTGCCTCAGGCAAATCACTCCTACATTTGAGCACCAGTCAAGTACTTCTAAACAGAGAATAATGCTGACTCAAGATGGGCTCGGACAGGACTGCTGTTAGCACCCTTTCCATTTAAGTGGTATTTAAACAACAGAGCCAAAGAAGTTCACAATTGATTCCATGTGCCAGATGGGACTTGGTTATATATAGAACATAGGACTCTACCTCATCCTGAGTCAGACCATTGGTCTAGCTGGCTCTGGTTTCTGCTGGCATGTACTGATAGTGGCTCTCCAGAATTTCAGGCAGAGGACATTTCTAGCCATACCTGGAGATACCAGGGATTGAACCTGCATGTCTGTAAATCACCTTGAAACATACATGAAGGTGATTCTTGTCTTCATGCAAAGCAGGAAGCTAATTCTTCTAGCAGGAAGGGAAGGTGGACACAGTCCCAAGTTTACACCTCTCATCGTGCAATCATATGCATGTCTACTCAAATGTAAGTTTCACTGAGATCATAAGCCTGCAAATTACTTCCATGAGTGAAAACAAGTGTCAAGACGGTCATTTATGGGACTTGATCCTAACTGCTTGGATACTTCTCTCCTTGCCTCCAGCCCTGACAAGTCTGACCCATCATTGAAAATGCAATGATTTAGTATTGTTTCATGAAGATCTCTTTGTGTCAGTTTCACCCTACAGAAGAGTCCCAGGTAACAACATACAAAATAGATGAAGTTTGTTATTTGCTTGTGCTGAACTGGCTTAGGAAGAAAATTACTGTTTGTTTTTTATTATAAAAACAACTTTCTATTTCTCTTACTTGATTTATCTTGCCTGAAAGAACATGACCACAATCTGCACATTTATTTTTACAGCTAAACATTTTTCCTTATTAAGGAAAGCCTATGGACCTCTGTGTCAACAGCCGATGTGGGTAACAGATATTCAAACACACAAGGAAATCATCACACTTGGCAGAGAATTGTTGAGGACACTGTTCACTTTATGCTAAATTTCCCACTGGATGAATCTCGGGGGGGGGGGGGAATTACCATAGATTTGTTTAATGGGTTTATAAGGCATGTCTGATACAGTAAGATTTGCTATTTCCTTTTTGATCAGAGTAAGTTCATCACTCTCACCCTGCACCCAGAAGCCCGGACGATGAGGAGAAAAGTTATACAATCAATTCCTGTTGCTTGTTAGGGTGGGGTTCATATGTTACAGAGACAGCTCGGGGAATGAGCCGTTTTGTATACGGAATTATAGCTTGTTTATTCCATGATGATTCTGTATCTCTCAAAATATGTTTTTGTGCCCCATGAATTGCCCTGTAGGTGCTCTGTTGAGATTCCATCACAGCAATGTTGTAACTTTAGGGACTTTCTTTGTGGTGACCTATGGTTTCAGCAAAGAACACTGACCTGAGCTATCACACAGAGTTATGGCAAGGCAGAGCTGTGAAATTACTGTGAAATCTTTGTCATGTAAACACCTGGATACCTTTGCTGGAGCAGAGCAGATAGTGTCTGATGTCTCTGAAACTGAAACCTAGAATGGAGAAAAACTTTCCTTTTCTGTAACTATAATATGGTTAACAGCAGTGTTAGGGAGATGATTTAAGTTGGAGAGATGGTAGGGGCAAAGGGTAACTTTAAACCTCAGTTACAGTAAGGAAAACTATGTATCAGCCTCCACCGCTCCTGTGTTTTCAAGGAGGTTATAGAAAGAGAAAGAAAGTTCTATGTGAAAAAGACTGTGAGCTCAGCTTAGTTCGTGGGCTCAGAGTACACTGAGAGTAGGGATGGGCTAATCTGTCCATTTTGATTTTGCTTGGTTTCTCATTTTCCCAATTTTTTTGTTCAGCTTTCTGCATTTTCACCTCAGCTTGTGATTTATTTATTTTTTAGATCCCCATGAAACTCAGCCACATTTTAGAATGAATTTCTCCAGACTGACACAATTTTTTACTCAATTTTGCCCCAGAGACACATTTGGCAAAGCATATTTTCCCATATAATAATGATTTTTTTGGCATGTTATTTTCACTAAGGTGTGAATTATTGTGCATACTTTAGCACTGGCTGGTGACCCCCCCCCCCCCCCGTGGAAGATGGAGAAGTGCAAATTGTGAAGTGTGGCTGTGTCTCTGTTCTCATGTTGTTTTCAGAAAGGTGAACTGGGTAGAATTGCCTTTAAGTGTGAACTGAATTAATGGCTGGGCCACTGGCCTGATCCTGCAAGGCTAGTCTTATGTTCTTACAGAATAAGCAAACCACAACTGTGGACAGTGATACCAAAAGTTTTAGGGTTATTCCTTATTTCCCCATCTCCCCCAGCCTGGGAAAAAAAGAATCTATTCAACATAACTAAGCATTGGGCTGGATGTGTTTCTGTCAAGGCCTCAGGATTTGGGTCAGTAATTTTTCAAACCAAAGTAAAACCCAAGCTTAATACAAATCTTTGGCCTCTGCCTTTAGACCCTCCACTTAGTTTATAAGCTAATGTGTTTTGTCAGCTGGAAAAGTGATATATTTGGGGCAATTCTTTCATCATCCATATAACCACCTTTTTTCTTGTTTCTGTTGTTTTCCCCACTCATGAGTCAATACTATATCTGCCTGTTGCCCTTTCTCTGGAGGTGGACTTTTGAGAGGAAATCTATTGCCACAGTAGGCAATAACGCAGGAGAGACTCACGGGGCATTGCTAATCCAACAAATTCCATGTACATGTAAATAAGCAAGAGCAAACAGCCTGGGGCTTTTATTAATATCTAGCGAAAGACCTGGGATCTGTTTTGTTTGCTATAAACACGAGCTTGTTCAAAGAAACTGAAAAGGAGGGTTATTAGTGTCAATCTCATTGCTCTTTAAGTAGTTCTCCCTCCCCCCCCCCCCTTTTAAACAAAAATGGTATGGATAAAATAGCACAGTGTTTTGAAGTAATTGAAATTACTAATCAGAAAAGGGGGAAAGGGGAAAAAGATCAGGGTAGGATTGGAATGTGGAGGAGCAATTAATGGGCTGGAATTTTTAGGAAATATATTTAATTTTGGATTAGCTACAGGGGTTATTTGAAACAAGCATTCAAAAGTTCTCTGAGGAGTTTTGAAAGAATGGCAAGATAAAAGGCAGAGCTATCAGTATAATTTGGGGTACAATTCTGGTCCATTGGAAACAATTGTGTGTGTGTGTGTGTGTGTGTGTGTGTAGGGAACATGTTAAACATGTACTGTGATGGAATGTGGATTGCATCCTATTTTGTTTCTGAAAATAAACGAGTTTGATTTGTGCCATACCTTGAGAGGAGAAAGTTGCTGCGTGTTCTCCACTTCCCTAAGCTATGTCGGCAGTGCCACAGTTTCCTTTAGAGGAGGGTGAATGGAGACCTATCTTTTTGTGATATTTACAATTATACAGGTGGTGCATTGGTGGAGACAAACAGCATGAACACTCTGCTCCTAGACTAAATGAACTAGACTAGATGGACATTTGGTCTGATTCAGCTTCTTATGTCTTTATTGACAGAATGAGACACCAGTACTTCCCAGTGCCTTTAACTCTCTCTCTCTCTCTCTCTCTCTCTCTCTGTCAGTTTCCTCCTGATTCTGTTTCAAAAATCTGCTTCACACACAAACACAACTACCTTGTTTTAGCTGGATAGGGCAGGATATTTCACCTTTCCCGAACTGGTTTCCACATGTCAAACGTTCCAGAGAGATTTCTGTTATCAAGCAACTGCATTCTTACCATTAAGGGCCATCAAGAAGACAAACCATTAGCAATTTGGTCAAATCTCAGGCCCTGATCAGCCATCCCTGTAAGGCAAAATCTTAGTGCAAGACAACTATCAGACACCAAGCCCACAATGATATTGTGTATAAGTTAACATTATCAGAAGTGGCATGGTTGTCTTTTCATGCTTTCTCTTCTAACGATGAAGCCTGTGTACCTCAGCTTTCCAGTCCCCTGAAAAGTAGCCCAACTCCTTAACTCTTCTGCAGAAGACTGAAGGCACCTTCAGCCCAAGTGGCAAGCCATGTGTGAATGAGCAATTGCAAGCTTCACAATCACAACACTTCATTTCAAAGAAAGTTTTTTTTGATGGTATCTATTCAAACATTCACCTGTACATAATCAAGGATTAGTTTGAGTAGTGTTCTGATGACAATGGAAGTGATGTTCATGCATATGAGTACAGTATTCTGTGAACCAATGTCTTCAACCTCTGTAATTAATATGATATCCTACATTTGTTAGTAAGAGTGCGTCAATACCATGCAAACTCACATAGCCGTTAATTTACCACACTGTATAAGATGTGTGAGATGTGTGTGTCACTTTGATCCCCTCTAGTGGTGGATTTATAACCGAGCACATGGGGAAATGATGAGAATTGGATAGATGCCTTATAAATAAGCATGAGCTTCCAGTAACTGAGGCAAATGACCACAGCTCTCAGCAGGAGCACAACACACCAAGCTGTGCTTGATTTAGCCACCACAATAAAGGAGCACAAAACACTGCATATTCTGCACTCAACTGTCTTGAAGCAACACCACTTTGTGGGATTCTTAGAGACATGCTTTGAAGGTCCCCTGCCCTCAGAAGAACATTGACTTCTCATTTCAGACCCCAATCCAGAGCTTTGTTTGAACTCCCATAAGCACACACACAATTTTACACAAGTAGACCAGGCAGAGATGGCCTTCTCGGTGGTGGCGCCCGCCCTGTGGAACATCCTCCCACCAGATGTCAAGGAAATAAATGATTACCTGACTTTCAGAAGACATCTGAAGGCAGCCCTGTTTAGGGAAGTTTTTAATGTTTGACGTTTTATTCTGTTTAATATTCTGTTGGGAGCTGCCCAGAGTGGCTGGGGAAACCCAGCCAGATGGATGGGCTATAAATTATTATTATTATTATTATTATTATTATTATTATTTGCTTTCTTCAGCAGATGAGTAACTTTTGCACGCACATTCATTGTGTTGCAACAACATCATGTGCATCAGGGAAGTTTCCATATACACAATAAACAGTTTGACCTGTTTCTCAGAGCATGCATATCTTTCTAAAACCAGGGAATGTTATGCAAACTCCCCCCCCCCCAAGCAGGTATTGCAATTACTTGATCATATGACCTTGATTGTGTGATGATTGTACTTGAGATTTAATTTTCCTTTGCTTGTTGTTCTGATTGCATTTTTAAATTCTTATGTACAACATGGCCTTAAGGGGATTGTCCTATCCTAATTTAAAAGCGATGTTTCTTAAACAGCCTACATGGGGGAGGGGGAATATGGATGGCAATGTGCTATCCCCCCCCCCATTTAAATTGCTGGAAAAAGCCTAGATCTCCATGGATCTGTGAGGAGCACAATTAATGGTCAATACTAAATGTGCCTGTGGATCCAAATTGAGCATCTGGCCTGGCTCATTGGGTAACAGGAAAATAATTTCCATGATCAAGCGAGCATACACTGTTGCGAGTAGCTAGGGAACCAGTCTGCTGCAGATGTTATGAAGTAAGCCAGAGGAGATGAGAGGCAAATGGCAAGAAAGGATAGAACCAAGGTGGATGTAGCTTAAAGGGGCTTGATTGCCCCATCTTTCTTCCAATTCGTCACTAGGAGATCCCATGGAACTGTCCAGGGCTGGATTTAGGTTGGATGAGGCTCTAAGCTACTGAAGGTAATGGGGCCCTTTATATGTCCAGCTGACCTTTGTCAACAACAAATTACAGTGGTACCTCGGGTTACAGACGCTTCAGGTTACAGTCTCCGCTAACCCAGAAATAGTACCTCGGGTTAAGAACTTTGCATAAGGATGAGAACAGAAATCGTGTTGAATATATGTCATATGGTAATTTATGGACCTAGTAGATATCTAAAGCCATTTGCACATAACAAAATACTGTATGTATTTTATCCATGCATAATGTAGGCACCCTATTTATAGAAATGAGCAAAACAGTGATATTTTAGGGAGCAGGCTAGCAGGCGGGGCCCGTTACTTACATCATAGGAGCCTACACAACACAAAACACTGTTGCTGCATGTAGGTTTTATTTTAAAATACAGCTGTATTTTAAGCAGTATTTCAATTAACTGCTCCCCCCCCATTGCGTTTTGTTGTAATTTATATTTGGTGTTAGCCACCCTGAGCCTGGCCCTGGCCGGGGAGGGCAGGTATAAATAAATTTATTATTATTTTGGAAATGTACATCCAGTTGTTTTTTCCTTTAATTTTTTTTGGGGGCCCCCTAGAGAGTGGGGCCCTAAGCTATAGCCTGTTTAGCTTATACATAAATCCGGCACTAGAAATGTCTGATTGACTCATAAGAGGGCTGGTTGACAACAAACCATGGCCGTTTTATAAGGAACAGTGATGCAACATTGCATTGCTTCACAAGCCTTCTAAGCTGGATGTAAATAACAAAACATGTGAAATCATTTAGGTTCCTTTTATTAGGCACTAATACCTAATAATACCTAATCCATACTAATACCTAATCCATACTGAAAATGTTGCAGGCAGGGCTTCACTATGAATGGCTCTTCCTCGGCTTGGACATTCAAGATAGGAAGCTGTAAAGAGAGGGTAAATGTTGCTGAGTGTCATCATGTTCAGCTCAGCATAGGCTTGTCTGTGGCTTCTTTTTCAGCCTTACAGCACAATCTTATGCATAGCCTCTCTAAAATAGTTTCCCCTTGGTTCAACAGGTCTTACTCCCAAGTAAGTGTGTACAGAATAGTAGACTTAATTAGGTAGGCACGTTGCTAAGTATTGCAGCTTATGCAAAGGCAGCTTCATGTCCATTTCAATAACTTTCTACCAATTGGTTGACTAGAGTTTTGTCTCCAAATCCCAAAGATCACAGCTGTTTTGTAAAGCTGTGGATGGCACATAAAAATGTGTGTGTTTGGAGAGTGGGGATGGTCTCTCTGAACTTTCCCCAGAAGCGGAAGAAACCAAGTGCTGCAGCAAATTGCATGTTGTTATATTCTAAAATTCAGGTGAAGCAAAACACAGAGTAGAATGAATGCATAGAATTCTGAAGGAATGGCAGAGGGAACTGACTTACACCAAATCAAAGCATTGGCTTATCTAACTCAGTGTTTTCATTTAAATATATTTTATTAAATCTCCACCATTTCCACATAAAATTGCAACACATTATAATGTTTTTTCTTTTATTGACTTCCCATCCCATTTTCTGCGGGGGGGGGGGGGTTCCCCCTTCACTACCCCTTTGCTGCACCCTATCTTCCCTCTTCTATATCATAACCATAATACAATAATCTGCAGGGCTTTTTTCAGCCGGAACTTGCCGGAACTCAATTCCGGCACCTCTCAGGTGGCTTCCGGCATCTCTGAATTGCCATTCTAAGAGAACAAGGGAGGTGCTTGTGGTGAGTTCTGACACCTCTTTTTCTAGCAAAATAACACTCATAATCTCTAATTCTATCTGTTGCTCATAGTTGTAATCCTGCTGGCAAATTCATTGTATTATATTTATTTAAATAGTCTGAAAAAAGCTTCCATTCTTCCATAAAGCAGTCATTGTTAAGTTCTCTTATTTTAGCTGTTAACTTTGCTAATTAACTCCATAGTATGTATACTAGGGGAACCAATGTGATTCCTTCTGATTGCTGCTAGACTCTAACTCCCATCAGCCCCAGCCTCTAGCCAGCAGGGATAAAAGGAGTTATCATCCCACAACATCTGTGTGGCAACTCATTGGCTCCCTCTGGTCCATATTGCCTAGAGATGCCTCTCCAAGGTTTCATGCAGGAGTCTTAAACAGCCCTACCTGGCAAAGATGGAAATGGGTACTTTTTGCATGCAGAATGTAACTTGGTGGGCACACTCGACCACTGAGTTACAGTCTTTGCACCCATGACAATCTGCTCATCTGCTGTGTGTAAGCAATGCATGAAACAAAGGCACCCTCTCCAGTGAACCACAGCCCAGGTAACAGAAATATGCGCAAAGAACAGTCAGAGCTGACAAATCCATTCAGAAACTTTACACGGGAAATTTATTTTCACTTGCTTAATCTGTTTCTTGTGGGTATTCGTCTCAAAATTCTATAGAGAGATTCTAGACATATTAGATGCTAATACAGGCCTGGAATTAACAGGAAAGAAAGAATAAATATGCATTTAAATAGAACATAATACAGTGTGTATGCTTTTATACAACATTAATAAACAGTATAAACAGCAAAAGTTTGTCATGTCGAAACAGCGTACTGAGGCAAGAAAGAGAGAAGTTTGTTGTTGGTCTGAACATCTTTGGAATGTGAATAGCACCTCTAGTGAAAGAAAAAAACCATGGTTGTCAAAAGGTATCTAGCCAATATGTTGAAATAAACAACTTCATCAACAACAGAACAACAATGTGCTGGCATTCAAATTAAAAATAAAACAGTAAATATAGCTACCATGTGTCTTCATATTGCTTTGAAAATATCAAATAGGAATGAGACTATGTTTACAAAGTGGAGTGTGAAAGGAGAGGTGATAAAGATGATTAATTCAGATGAATATCAGGGGCCATAATCCAGAGAATTGCACAACTTAATCTGTGCAAATAGATTTTCATTTTCTTTCTTGAGAAAAAAAACCACATGTTTTCAAGTAGCAGCCCCCTGCCATTCCCGCATGCACCACATACCCAAAGGTTTAGGAGATCCAGGGTGTTTTCAAGGGGAAGTGTTTCTATAAAATAAAAATAAAAATGGCAGAAGTTCTGGTCTGCACGTGAAAGCCCTAGACAGTCTTAAAGTACCTGTCTCTAGATTGTGATAATGGACTTTCTTTGCATCCTAGAAGCAAGCAGTCATTCATCCATGCCAAATACCTGCATACAGATTTGGAAATGTATGGCAGTAACATGAAATATATGGGGGTGGGACAAACTGCAATCCTGCCATTTTAGCTTGGGCATTCATGAATATTAAACGCTGGAAGCCACATAACTAACCCAGACCAGAGACAACCAAGCCATGATAACTCAGACAAATCCACTTGCACTATATTGAACAAGATTAAATTGAATCCAATAGTAACTTCTCTCTCATTTCCTTCCTTCCTTCTCAAAGGGGTTACTAAAAGCCACTTATTTATTAAAGCCCTGCATGAAAAGGGGCATTTCTCTGCACCCAGCCTAAGTCATCAAGTTATCTAGAGCAGGCGTTGATTCATAGAACCATATCTGAGGGTCAATCCCCTTTACTCCTTGCTTTCCAGGACAGTGAAACATGTGTGACATTAATCTAAATGCTCTCTACCTTATGCCCAGATTCCTAAATTAGCACATCATCACAAAGATCTTTGAGAAGTTAGGTATGGAAGCCTATGAAAGTGGCAGGATTCAAGTCCACTGGATGAAAGTTTGGATTGTAGCTTCACCATCTCCACAGTAAGTCTTCACTGCCAAGAATCCAACCCCGAAACTCTAATGTAGTTCATTTCATCTTTTCAGGAAAATTAAGGATAGTTCTTCAGTGTATTCCATGCCCAGCGGCTGCTAATTTCCTATCTCTGAGTCTTTGATTAGAACAGAGGCAGGGCAACTTTCTGGTTACAGAACATCACATATCCTTGCCTTTTCTGTCCTCATTCTTTTTAGAGGTTGCTTTGTTCAGTGAAGGTAGAATGGAATTGCTATGAAGGAAGTCCTGCAGCGCTGGATTGGGTTTACTGCAAGTCAGTTTATCTGTGGACAGCTCCTCAGTGATATGCTGAGATTGTTGACATAATGTAATATTAAAGGAACTCTCTTCGATGGTTTTTCATCATTACTCTATATGCAATCTTATAGTGCTTGTTGAGCTGAGGTGGTATGATGACACAGAATGCTCACAAGCACTCCACGTGCTCAGAGGACAGGCAGAACATCTGCGGTCTTAGCATTTTTAAGAAAAAACATTGGTTTGACTGGGGTTAACATTTCTCATAGGACCTAGGGACAGGGATAGCTTTGTGGGGTAGAATGAAGACTGGGAAGCCCAAAGTGTCTAAAGAAAAGCTTCAGAATAGGCAATAAACTGAGAAACAGTTAAGAGAAGGATAAAAGGGCTTGAAGGAAAAGGCAGAAGAGACAGCCAACATGGTGCTCTGCAGATAAGTGTTGCACTCCCAACTTCCATCAGCCCCAGCTGGCAATGCCAATGATGAGGGATGATGGGAGTTGTAGTCCAACCACTTTACTCATCCCTGTATTTTGGAGAACCACAGGTGTCTCCTCACCATCCCAGAGCCACAAGGCCTTATTGCTCCTTCTCCTTGCTGTTACTACCTGTCGCATCCCTTCATTTAGCAAGCAAACAATATGAATGAAATGAAGGAGCAGCAACCGGAGTACACTTTGTGCTTTCTTCTGAGAGGTGGTGTGGATTGGACCCAGAGGGACAGGCAAGCGAATGGGCACCAGTGATGATGTTAAAGTGTATGAGATGGGCCTGCTTCAGGGGTCAAACTGTGAGTATCTTTTCATACCCCCCCCCAAAAAAACCCAAAGTCAAGTACATGACTTCAAACTTCTAGTCTAAATGCTTTACAATGCACTGTTCATTTTTTATTTGCCTGCACATTAGATGCAGAACCACATACGAATTCAGGCTTGTTATTTTGTTATCAATGAAAATTGCCTTCTCCTAGCGAGACTTCCTGGTGTGCTACCAAACTGGAAGGGCCTGCAGAAAATAGCAGAATCATCTGGGTGCTTTTGAAGCCAAGCAACTACTGAGTAAATACCTGAGTAAGATGCAGGGCTGTTGCAAGTGGACAGACTCCAGACAAATGCCAGCATTTTAAAATCAATTTCAGTGGAATCAACAAGACTTGAAAATGCTTCATGTAGGGTTGTCTTGACAATGATATTACTCATTCATCACTGTCATATCGCAACCATAAAGAAGGCTATGGGTGAGATCTAATTGGTATCCTTACACTCATGGAATGATTTTGATCTAGTGTGTGCCTTCATTAATGGAAGGAAAGAGGACACCCCCCCCCCCGGTTGCCCTAATTCCCTACAGCAACTTCCACATCTCCAGCCTTTAGTGGAGGCATTGACTGGATCCCAAGTTCTTCTGTGATTCCATCCTGTGACATCAGGTTTTAAATGGTTTGTGGATTTGGTTTTCATGCTTTCAAAATCTTAATATGAGTACTTTTTAATTTTTTAAAAAAGCAATGTTCATGCATATGTTTTCATGGCTAAGGCATCCTTCCTTACCCTGAACTTCCAAGAAGCAAGATGGCAAACTCTTTGCCCCAGCACAGGCTTATGGTTTGTGGCTGTATAATGCCCTAGATCAGGGGTCACCAAGCTTTTTGAGCCAGTGGGCACATTTGGAACGTACTGTTGGTGGCAGTCACAAAATGGCTGCCGCAGGAGCATCACGTAAAATGCCTACCACATCAAAAAGAACAAACAAGAGAGAGGAGACCACAAAATGGTATGGCCTGCCACCTCATCCATTGGGGAAAAGGCACCTTTGTCAGTCACCATCACACACATACACACAGAGGTCTTTATACTCCTCTGTTCAGAACAGAAAGGAGAGTGAGTGTCCACTCCTGGCATCCAATAAAATGTGGGCAAGTTTAAGGATGTGTGCTCAATGCGAGGCTGAACCAGTGAAACAGGAAATGAGCAGACAAAACAAGCAGTCTCATGTGAGTTGTGTTTTTTGGAGGAGATATTTAATGTTTTTTAAAGGAAATATTTTGTGGGTGCCATAGGAGGTGCTGGAGAGCACATGGGTGCCATATTGGCGAACCGATGCAAGACCTCAGGGGTTTGTTTGTTTTTAAAGACAACCCAGAGTACAATTTGTTCAGAAATCATCTATACAACATATACACACGCATTTTAAAAAAGGCAATTCCTTACACTCTGACAGCAGTGAAAATATGCAGCAGTATTTCAGGCCACATTGAATTGTTGAGGCTGGGTAGTACAGCAATGTTATAAAATATTGCAATTCTCTCTTTTAATAAATACTTGAAGTTAAGACTGAAGATGAGAGTAATCAAGTACTGCGTTGCAGAAAAATAATAATTTGTTGAAGTATTTTTCATCTGTTACAAATAAATTTTATTTACCAAACACAATTAAAAAAAGAAAAACATTCCCAGCAGATATGAATGATGAAGATTACATTCTGATAAAGGAAGGCTTGCAAAGAACCAGGCAACTTTGATTCTTTTGGACTAAGGATTTGTTCTGGTATATATATACCTTTTCAATACGTTCATGTACATTCATGTTAATGTCATTATTTACACATTCCAGGAACACTAGGCATATTGGCTGGGATCCATAGCAGGAAGATATGTGCATGGAACAGAACTGTGCGCATTGAGGATTTTGCTTACTGTTTTGGCCATAACATATTCCACTGCAGAAGAGGTAAGCTATTTTTTATATGGACCAATGGATTGTCTCTTTAGCAGTGGGAAATGCAGTGGTTAATTTTTTAAAAAGCAAGCACCACCAGGGTTGCACATGGAGTTTACCTTTGGATCCCAGCCACTGTGTGTAAATTTAGGGGTTGATTCATTCAGAAAATTATGCAGGCATTGTGCTGGTTGCCACAAGGTA
Source organism: Podarcis tiliguerta (assembly GCF_965153285.1). Classification (NCBI taxonomy): domain Eukaryota; kingdom Metazoa; phylum Chordata; class Lepidosauria; order Squamata; family Lacertidae; genus Podarcis; species Podarcis tiliguerta. Next base: position 27,954,791 of record NC_139543.1, on the reverse strand, counting down.
TTCAGACTTGGTCTGTACATGTAGAACCCTGCTTCCATTCCAACTATCTCCTAACAAGGGCTGATGTTAGGACGACAGAGAAACACCTCTTTCTCTGGCGATGTAAAGTTGGATATATGGTATCACTTACAGCTAAATATAAAATCAGGCTTGGTGGGCTACTGTTCTTATTTACACAGTTACAGTACACAAAATGGCTGCATATTGTGGACGGAGGTTGGTTGATGACTGCATTGGAAATATATGTTATAGGTGCTCTTTTGAGGTTTTGTACTCATCTTCAGACTTAGAAATAACAAGAAAGGAGACTCTAGCAGGAAAGAACAGTCACTAAGACATAAAAAGAAGGGGATTGTGGAAGAAAATGCTTCCAATAGTTCATGACAAAGACAATCCAAGCACCAGAGGGTATGCCATTATTATCCTACAATGGAGCTCAAGAGAAATACTCAGCTGAGCTCTTTGGGTATTACTTGCATGAAACTCTCAAAGTTGTGTGGCTCCTTCTGCCCTCACCATCAGTGCTGAGACATCTGAAGCAGATGAGGCTCCCAGGCTCTGTGCGTGATTTAGATCTGTGGTCACCCAGAGTTCCAAGTCATGTGGGTTTGCCTCCACCTATAGAGCAGGCCCTTTGCTTCAGAGGTTTTATGTCTCAGCTCTGCGATAGCAAGAAGAATGGCACAAGGATAGGAATTGGTCCAAATATGTGGTCCTTTTACCAAGGTTGATCATCTAACATAAGATCTAGGAACCACAAAAAGTTCAGAGCACCCTGCAAGAAGGAAATGTCCATAAATTAAATTGACAGAAACAAAATATGGAATTTCCCAGAGCTCAAGAATATTCAGAACTTGAATTTGGCTCAGGCATGTCTCTAGTTTACACAGTGGCGTAGCGTGGGGGGTGCAGGGGGGGCCGTCCGCACCGGGTGCAACATCTGGGGGGGGGTGTGCTCGCACTCGCAGCTCTCTGCCCCTACCTGCCCCGGTTGCTGACAACCCACGCTACGCCACTGAGTTTACAGGAAAAGAGGAGGAGGACGAGGGGGAGGAGGAGATGTATTGCATTCTAAGAGAACCAGGGAGGTGTTTGTGGCACTGATAGGGATCGCTTTATCTTAAGATGCTACTTTAATAGGATTGAACTGCACAATGGTCAACTTCAGGGCCAGCCCAAACATTAGGAAAAGTGAGGCAAGTGCCTCAGGCAGCAAATACTGGGGGCAGTTGCCGCTCATGGCTGTTCCTGCTGAGCTCCCCCAGCTTCTCTGATGTCACATGACCTTTCCTGAGGCCCCTAACCTGGCCTGCTTTCTCAGCTGTGGTTGAGGATGCTATCCCATCGCCAGTGTTGCAATACAATTGCCAGCCAGTAAATGGTACGGAGTGGAGGCACAACCTTTCCTTAACCTCAGGTGGAAAAAACTGTTGGGCCAGCCCTGGCTAACTTTCATAAATTAAGTTCTTTTTAAAGGACTTTAAAGGATCTAGGAGATCCACATGTTTATCCAGATCCTGGACTACGAGTTCAGCTCTGAGTTACATGTGCTTTAAGTGCCTTAGGTCTCAAAAAAGGTAGTGATGCTTTGGATCAGCTTTGCATTCTCCCTTTACAGTACATAGAATACCAATGTAAATAAAGACAAGCAAAACATAATGAAATTATTCCAAAACAACAAATAAGATATGCAAAGAAGAGAGTGGGGGCAAATGTGTCACCTTCTTCTCCCCTCTTGTTTAAAACAAAAAAACAACCCTTGAGGTGTTAGCATATTTAATATGCTTGAGAATCTGCCAAATAGTCAAATTTTTAGAGGTTAAAAAAAAGAAAGAGCTTCAATGAATTTGAAAACGTCCCTACTTTTCTGAAAGGAGTGCTGCATAAACAGTGCATACATATTTTATGAATCAAACCCTGAATTTTCACTTCTAAAACATTTGTTCTAAAATATCCACCCGAGAGCTTTGCACCTTCTCTTCCTCATATATTAAACAAACATTGTCTTGAACTACATTCATTGTGAGATTCGTGTGTGGTTTTTTTTATATATATAAAAAAACAAATTACCATTTTCCTTGCAGGCAGGTAATGTTAAACAGCAATGCACTTAATTTATACCATGTGTGCTTAACTATGAATAATGGCTTAATATTGAGGAAAAAAGTGGCAACCATCTATATATACTTATGTGTCACATCAAGCAAAGGAACCAAAGGTATATATGTAAATAGGTGAAGGGTCGGGCTATGCAGATAAAGTCTGGCTTGGTTTTTAAAGGCTGCTAATTGAGTTCTATGGGATAAAATAAATGGCCTACAGCACAGCAGAGTTGAGAGATGAAACCAGTCCCTCATCCCAGAATCTGGGGTCAACAAGGATCATATTGAACCATCGTCCCAATTATGTCCTTGAAGACACCACTACAATTTTTCTTATGTATGTGAGTGACTCCTAGTCACTCAACCAGGGGGAAAATAAAGCTTTGCATTTTGGGGAAAATATTCTGGTCAAACAAAAACACGACCGCCAGCTCTGAGAGTGGTTGGCCTTTTCATGACTGATATGGAGTCCATGGATGGTGCTACAAGATTCATTGTAATCCCAAAGAGGACCCCTGCAATATACAACCCTTCACCCTGGTTCCACCTGTCATAATGAAGAACATTTTCCTAGTATGGGACTGAAGCCATCCTTGCTTTAAAAAGAAGTCTCATTGGATGTGTAGGATAGTCTGCTGTTCAATTAGGTTGCTGGTATAGCAGATTACAGGTGGAGAGGGGCTATACTATATAGGACAACCCTCCCATCACCATCTTTGCTCCATCCTGCCTATTCATTCAAAGGCCCCCCCAGATTTGTGAACTGATGTTTGGGTGTGATCAGTGCTTTTTTTTCTAGAAAAAGAAGTGCCAGAACTCACCATCAACACTTCCCTTGTTCTGTTAGGATGGCAATGGCAACCACCTGAGAGGTGCCATAACTGAGTTCTGGAAAGTTCTGACTGAAACACACAGGCCCTGAGTGTGATCCATATTAAAAACAGGGTTGGGTGCTGTTGCTTCCACGAAGCTAAAACGAGTTTCTCTTTGCTCCACCCATCTCCTGGACAGAAAGGTTAAACTCAATGCTAAAGGGGCACAGAATGGAGAGGGCACTCTCCTTTTTTGGTTCTTGGTTTAAGCAGCATGTATTGCGTATCTCAAGAACAAGGATTACAGTTCATCTTGTCCATCTTTGAAAGAATGGCTGTCTTTTGCAGGCATAATGGGGGTGGGGAGCACACTGTAAATTGGTGGCTCATTTTCATTTTCTATGAAAAATATAACAGCATATTTATATGCAGATCAAATACTGGGTTTTATAGGATCTTATAGATCAGGCATGTCCAACAGGTTGACTGCAATCTACAAGTTGATCGTGGGGGCAATACAGGTCAATCGTGATCCCCCCCCCCAAAAGCTAAACAACTCTGTAGAATCCTCCATCCTCCCCTAAAAAAGAGGTCAGGAACTCTTGGCAACGACAGTGGGTAGATCACTACCAGTTTTGTTATACTGGGAGTAGACTGCAGTCTCCTGGGGGTTGATCATGCCTGTTAAAGATGAAAGACTGAAATAAAGTTAAAGTGGTGTTCTGCAGGACATAATGCTCGACCACTCTATACTGCATAACACACATGTTTCACCTCATACTCTGCACGAACACAACATTGACAGTCTTGCTTTGCATTGCCACCACGGTCTTAGAAATGGCAGAAGGATCTGGCCACATGCACTGTTGACCTGAAAGGGGCTTATGGAAGTGGATGCATTGGCCAGACTGAGTTCAGAAATGCAGCTGGGATGAGGCTGAGGACTTCCTTTGCAAAGACTGACAAACACACCAGCTGCAATACATACTACTTTGACCTGATCTGGTGCTACTTCAATTTCATCAGTATTGGGAAATGTTCTGCATGACCAATAGGTACATTTCTGTGGACACTGGGCTGAAACAACTGACTATCTTTGAATCTCTGGACCAAGTTGGTCCATAAGGAACTGATAACTGCCAGAAGATTTCTTTGGCTTTCAAATAATTTGATCTACCTACAGAGACGAAAAAGCTTACTGTCTCTGATATTGACAGCAGGGAGAAATCCAGGATGGCCAACTAGGCTGTATGCAGCTCCCACATTTATTTTATCTGGTCCCTGTTAGCCCTATGAATGCCTGAGCACACATGGTCTACAGTAGTAAAGGACTAAGGCTGGAATCTACACTGATCTGGAAAAACGCTATTAAACACTATAAAAAAGTTACATAGCTCTCAATGCAATTTCCCATTGCCAATGGATCACTGCTCTGCAGCACCCTCTGGTGTCACATTTTTATAACGTATTTTTAACATTATAACCAACCAGTGTAGATTCGCCCTAACTCCTACCTGGCAGGAATTTTGTTAGCAGGGGTCAGTTTTGTGTATCTAAATACACTTTTGAGTCCAAGGTCTCAAGAGCAGAGGTAACTGGGTAAAGTGGCAGTGACAACTACAAATGTAAAACAGATTTCAAACATGTCTGGAATACAGTGATGAGCACAAGGCAACGTGTTGTTCAGAAGTTATACCCTGATCCTAAATGTCTGTGCCAGCATATCTACATATTTGTGATATTGCAACAATGCAGCAGTTGGACACAACCCATCCTAAGTATTATTTTGCAAGTCTTAGGATCAGGCTGTAAATATTTCAGTGTCAAATCTATTACAGCAGAGGGAAATGACCCTTTATTTGCCACAATTAAAACACCTATTGCGCTTAGCAATAAAACCCACCAGTTCTTGTATCTGATTTCGTTTGTCCTTGAAAATCCACACAGTAAAATTTGATCAGAAAGAAAACGGCTTTTGATCCACTGAAAGTTCCCTATGAAAGAGTAATTTGCTTTGTGCGCTTTTTGCTCAGGTAGCTGTTAACAGTAACCTTTCATTTTTTAAAATCATGTTCTCACACTCTTTCCACCTTCTGGCCCAAAACATACCATGCGAAGAGGTCAATAGGCATTGATCAATATCTGAAGGATTAAGACCTTTGCTTTCCATTCCTAGACAACCACCTATTTTTGCATTAGACACATGTTTGTAGCAGGAATCGTTTGGGTTTTTTGGAAGACCTTGCCGTCCAAGTTCTACCCTGATTTGAGTCAGCATTTGAACGGACTCACTCACACCAAGTTAAAAACAGGAGACCTAATACTTTCGACACCAAAACAAAACACAATATAATGCCTCAATCCTATTCCGTCCCTGCACGGAGAACAGAATGGGGTCTGGATCCACAGAGGACTACAGCATAACCTACGCCTTTGCTGCACCGTACTACTTCTGCACTGCTGGTGGATACAGATTTTGCATCTGAGGAGCTTCAAGGTGCTAGATGCTTCAGGCAAGGTGCAGAAAGGCTTCGTTTAGCTGTGAGTGGTTGGCCATGTTACAGCCATCGAAACTGCGAGGGCCAGGCTTGAATACCAATGAGCAGGAGGGGTCCCAAATGCAGCAGATCTAGCTTACCACTTTTTGAAGCATCCCCTTCTAAAGAGCTCCCCCCAACCCCCCCTAAATACAAGAGTTTCAGATAATCTAAATGCACCATGGTTACCTTTTTCTGGGGCAGCACAGCGGGAGAGAGAGAAATTATGATGTTCTACGGCGAATCCTTCTGCACCTTCTCTCTCTCTCTCTCTCCATGGAAGGGGCAGGATTGGGATCTAAGCGACGGGTTTTATTTTATGTTCTGCAAACTCCTCCCCCCCCTTTAGAATTGCAACTGATTATTATTTCTATAAAACCTGGCCTGTACTTTGAAGAAATACTTCTAATGGAAGTTATAAATATGAGTATTTGAGCCACATCTCTTTTTTGTGTGTGTGCACACGCATTAAATATTAGTTTCTCTTTCTGACGGGTTTTCTGGCAGTTTGCTCGATCTGCTGACCGTCTCTTCGCTCTCTTTGTGGGTCAAGGGCTCCACTTCCTTGGAATCGGCATGCTTGAGGGCTCTCTGCCTCTCCTCTTCCGCTCTCTTCTCCTTTGCCAAAAGTCTGTAGTTGATCGCGTTCCCAATAAATAGCCAGATGCTTGCAACGATGACAATGACACCGCAGACAAAATACATGTATTTGTAATCTTTCGTTATGTCCACGAGCAAACCTGGAAGATAAAAAAAGAAGCCCTGCAAATAATACTGAAGATGAAACAAATCATTCTCTCGCGGCAGACAGAAAGGAAGGTCCGAATGCAACTTCTGCAAGTAGAAATAGTGTTGCTTAGCTCAACAGTGCCAGGATTTTAGTGCTATCGCTGACTGTTTCTTGCAAATGGTTCAAGAGTGAAGGCAATCATCATCAATCTGCTGCTATTACAGTGGTGCCTCGCAAGACGAAAAGAATCCGTTCCACGAGTCTTTTCGTCTTGCGGTTTTTTCGTCTTGCGAAGCAAGCCCATTGACGGAATAGCGCTATTAGCACTATTGGCTAAAAAAGGGCTAAAAACGGCTTTTTTGGGGGGGGATTAGCGGTTTTGCTGCTAAAATGCTTTTAGCAGCTTAGCGATTCAGAATAAGGGGTTTTGGAGCAAAAAAAAATTCGATTTTTCATCATTTTTCGTCTTGCGAAGCAAGCCCATAGGGAAATTCGTCTTGCGAAGCGCCTCTGCAGACGGAAAACCCTTTCATCTTGCAGGTTTTCCATCTTGCGAGGCATTCATCTTGCGGGGCACCACTGTATATGTTAAATTTAACATATATTTAAACTCTGCTCATCACTGACTGTAATTTTGCATTGCATTGCCATTTGACTCTTACCTCAAATGTTCTCCTTTGCATACTTGTTAACTAGGATTTCATTTTAGGCATTTAATGAAGTGAGCCTGAGTACACAATAGCTTATACCAGAATAAATTTTGACAGATTTTTAGGTGTCCCAAGACTCATTTCTTCCAAGAGGCTAACATAACTGCCTCTCTGGAAATGCTTCACTGGTGTAAGTACTTCAAGAAATGCAAGGTTGGAGGTGTGTGTGTGCATGCGGTGAACGAGGAAGAGAACTTGCATTAGGAAAGGTGCTGTCTGTTTGCTGAAAAATGACCAATCCAGAACAACACAGATGCAGCTTATTGATTATGAGCTGCTATGAATTGTCCTTTTGACTGTGCATTGGTGTAAAAAGTTCAGAATAAGTAAAGTATATAATGGGAGATGGGATCCTTCCCATCTATGGGCTGTCAAGGGATTCAACAGAAAGTAATGCTATGTTTGCCACCATTAAATAAAAGTAAATGGCAAGACGGGTGTAAGAGAAGAAGGGCAGAAACTCTGAAAGCGTATATGCCAAAATAAGTTCTTCAATGAGAAAGTAGCAGTCTAAGCAGGACTGATCATCACTAACCCAGGAGGTAAATACACCACTAGGTGGCATACTGAGAGCTAGAGTAGCCAGTTTCTAATTGAAGAAAGCTCTTTTCGCATGGCAATTAAAGGTCGTGATTCAGTTCAATCGTGATAAGTCAGTGTTCTGTTCAATGGTTTTTTATCTTTAGACCAGAGCAAATTAAAATGATACCAATGTCTACACACCTAACTTTGAATGAAAATAAAAGCCATGAGAATATCTGGTGATCCATTGCTATTCCCTCCTTATACCCATTGAAGGGAATTCAGACAGGACTACCATTGCATTAAAGGACAACAGCATCTTGTGGGATTGCCCATAACTGCGTCCCCCGCACTTGTGATTCTCAGGAACCAGGCATGTACACTGCCTTGGTCTTCATGGAGGAAATGCAGGATAGACCTGTAATACCAACAATAATATTGTAGGGTACAGTAGGAAATGGTAGACGGAAGGATCTTTGCATATGCTGTGTGGAAGAGAAAGGTGAAGAAAGGGGAGCCTGTGGAAAAAGCTCACCATGTCCGATAAAACTGTGTGCTGTCTGAAGAAAGCCAGTGGAGAATGGAGGGAGGGGAGAAATCTGATTGGGATGACAGGTGATCAGAAGATATGGATTGCTTGATTGAGAGGTGGGAACTTATGGAAACATGGAAGGAAGCGGGAGGGCGGGTGCAGGGAACCAAAGAGCCAAGGAGAAAGGAATTTTAAAAAATGTTTTCACACAGGATTCAAGGACAGAAGGAAATGTGTGGACAAGGAAACATTAGATTCCAAAAGGGTGGGGTCAAGAAAAATCTGAATGAGGTGGGCATGGAGTTAAATTTCATATATTGACTTGCACCAACCAGCCAAGCTGTTGGTGGCAGGTCTCTTAACAGCTCAAATGCATACTTGCCATTTTCTTAACATGACCATCATCAATATACTCACCTCCCAACGGAGGGCCTAAAAGAACAGGGCAGCATTCCACAATGGTGACGAGTCCTACAGCGCTGGAAAACCTGCTAGCACCAACCAAATCCATGAGGGTCTCAAAAAGGACACTGCTCACCATGCCAAAGGCAAGTCCAAAAAGTACTGCGTACACAACCAAGCCTGTGTAGTCTTCGGCCAGCGGGCACATGATGTGGCAGATGCCATTGTACAAAACGGCAAAGCTAAAGAAGTATTGGATTTTGGGCCGTATATATTTGGAGTTTGCGAGCAAGCCCATGGACGGCCTGGCAAACATATCAACAAAAGCCAGGATGGAGAGGAGGAACGCAGCGGAATATTCATCGATCCCCTTGTGCTTGGCATAAGGAGCTAAGAATACAATGGGGGCAAAAAAGCCAAGGAACATGATGACGTTTCCAGATAGATAAATCAGAAACCCTCTGTGTTTGAAGAGGGAGAGATCTAAGTATGTGTTGATGGTTTGCCAAACGGACTTCTTGTCGTTCTTGTGCAAGGCAGAATCTCCTTTCCCCTTTTCTACGTCTTTTTTGACCACAGGGGCTGGTGTGGGTCCGACGGGCCTCATAAGAGACCCGGCCACGCAACAGTTCAAAAGAAGCCCTCCCAAAATGAGGAAGCTTCCCTTCCAGCCAAAAGCATTGAAGAGAAACTGATTGAGAGGTGCCAGAGTACTTAGAAACACTGGACTCCCAGCCATGGCCAGTCCGTTAGCAATGGGGCGTTTTTTGTAAAAATACTTGCCAATCATTGTCAAAGCTGGCTGCAAGTTGAATGCCAAGCCCAAACCTAAAAGAAAGGAAGAAAGAAAACACACACACACACACAAAACATGAAAAATAGAGCATTCTCCTAGAATAGTACCAAATTGTCACCTTCCAAGCACCCCATATAAACAACAAACAGCCAAAATGCCAGCTAGTAATTCTCCAGAAATATTAAAAAGCTGTTGGCGCTGGCAAATAAACGTGAGTGTTCATTGCTTCCCATGTGCTTTAATGTCACTGATATGCCACACAAAATTTCTCTCGTTTCCCTCATATTGCAGTCCAATAAAAGCGAGAGCTCTGCAAAGCACGATTCATGTTGCAGACAACGGAGTGACAGAGGAACAATGATATCAAGACCTTGAGCACACTGTTTCTGTATTTTACTAAGCTATAATCCAATTTGCTCCTGGTTCATTTCACAGAAGTTATTAAATGTCACCTTCTCGACGAAAACGGCAAGAGTTTAGAAGGATAAATCCTCTGCCTTTAGCTTTATCCTTTACTTAGGTTTGAATAGGTACACATAAAAATAAGGCTTAAAATGCCTAATGGACATGGGCCGTTACACAGAAAATGACGCCCTCCCACATCATTGCGGGGTCCTGAGGTTTCCCATGGAGGAGAGACTCACACAAACATTTCAGTTTCCTTGTTTGGTGCTGTGACTGGGAACCTTACAGGAAGAATATAGCGGAATAGACCTGGCATCGCCGGCAGCCAATCTGCCTCTAGCTATCTTACAGCTGGGTTAGGTTAGTTACCAGAAGGAAGAGTAGCCCTGAATGCATTCATGTCATATTCGCTGAGCAAAGATGTCTTTCCTCTATGGATGTTACTCATCCTATGTGGATAACACTCTTTCTCAGTCTACAGCCTAATTCTAAGTCCTCATATGCCAGTAGCACAGCGGCTAGCGGGTTTGATTTGAGCCGGAGAGACCTGGCTTCAAATCTCTATATAGTCATGAAACTTACTGGAATGGCTTGGAGTGACCTGCTTTCTCTTTGGCTGACCTACCTCACAAAGCTATTGGGAGAATAAGGTGAATGAATTTACCATATTTTTACGCGTATTAGATGAGGTTTTTTGACTCAAAAATCATGTCAAAAAGCTGGATAGTGGCATGAAGGGGAAGCTGCACACACCAGCCAGCTGGTTGGCAGGCATGCAACTCCCCACATGCCACTGTGGGAGGCGCATGCTCTAAAGAGGAGGAGTTTTGGATTTGATATCCTGCTTTATCACTACCTGAAGGAGTCTCAAAGTGGCTAACATTCTCCTTTCCCTTCCTCCCTCACAACAAACACTCTGTGAGGTGAGTGAGGCTGAGAGACTTCAGAGAAGTGTGACTGGCCCAAGGTCACCCAGCAGCTGCATGTGGAGGAGTGGGGAAGCGAACCCGGTTCACCAGATTACAAGACTACTGCTCTTAACCACTACACCACACTGGCCTCCAGTGTCTCCCGCAGCGGCATGGAGGGAAAGCTGTGCACACCAGCCACCTGGTTGGCAGGAGCGCAACTCCCCCCCATGTCACTGCGGGAGGTGCATGCTCTAGAGAGCGTTTCCTCCAGTGGTGTGGAGGGGAAGCTGTGCGTGCCAGCCAGTTGGTTGGTGGCCCATGCCCTAGGAAGCTTCCCACCAGGTCTTGGGGGGAGCGGCTGCCCACTTTGCCAACCCCCAGCAACGACCCTGCTGGGGTGATGGCATGGTGCAATTCCTCCCTTAAAAAGCTCAACAACTTTGGGCCATCACCCCTCATTTTCTTTAAATTTAGTCCCCCAAAATAGGGGGCGTCTTATACATGGGGGCGTCTTATACACTGAAAAATACGGTAAGTCCGGTGGCTGGAATGGTGAAGCTATTCTAAGATGCTCAAGCACAGGTCAGTATCATCATGGCCTGCCAGTTCCTGAGTCAGTCTCTGTCTTCAGAAGTCCACTTGTCATGTCTACTCAGTGCATGGCTACTGCTACAGATTTTTTTATATTTTTTTTAGGTATACAGGATTGCCTGTCATAACTTGATCCATGCATCTTTCAGTTAACTTTGCACAGCCAGGTCAGCATGCTGCATCTTTGTGACTCAAGGCTGAAAGAATTGACAGGACATGACAAACTGCAGCCTCAACTTCAGCCTGTAGGTTGGTAACAGCATCATGTTGTGAAAAGCATCGTGTTTGAGAGACAACAATCCTGTGTGCCGTTTTTTATCTTTGTGTGGTGTCTCATTCACAAAGGCAGACCATCGCTTGAGAATGCAGTCACCATGTGTGCAGCAGCCTTAGGCAGTATAACAAACCTAGAAAACAAGCCATCTAGAGGCTCTGTTAGGGTGGGTGCTGAACAGCAAACTGTCTGCTGGCTGAATGCATATGAATGGGAGTTTAATAGAATGGGCACCCTATTAATAGGGTTTTCGCTGATGTTACATCATACAAACCCAGTCCTCAGGCTCTTGTAACTGAAACCCATATTTTGGAAACATTGCATTTAGAGCTTGCTCCTACATTACAGAATTTCCACATAAAACTCTACTACACTGTGAATAAACTCATAACATGGCAAACAGCAACTGGGGCATTTTGGGTACAGTTGGATTTGTATTCCTTGCTTGTATGGTGACATGATTAAAGGCTAAAAGAACCTGTAGAAAAATGGAGTACTGATGACTATAATAAGTGCTGCCACGAGCTAATCAATGCCTGGGCTGTAATTGCACGTGACCTAGTAAGAATGGTGCAAAGAACATGCACCACAAGTTGAATTATCATTTAAAAAATTGAAACCCACGGGCTTTGTCTGGGATAGCGGTTTAACACTTACCTCCAATGACACCTATGCAGATATAAAGCTCTAGGACACTGTTGCAGAATGAAGAGCTAACCATTCCAAATGAAGCCAGGACCCCGCCTGCAATCATGACTGGCCGGCTGCCATATTTGTTCACCAAGACGCTGCTTATGGGGCCTAAATACAGGGGGAGGGGGGAGAGAGAAATTACTTTCTGAAAGCATAAATGCAATGGAAATAAGGAGCACTTTCTGCGAGGGACAGAAGACTTCACACTCAGCTCGGAAAATATGAAGAAACTTGGTTATTCACATCAGTACATTTGCAGCAGTCTTCCACTGAATCAAACCAGTTTTAATCCTTACAGAGGTGAACATGAGAGGTCCAATTGCCCATGTATAACCTATTCAGGGCTGGGCCTGCTGTGCAGTGGAGTGAAGCCACCTACTTCAGCTGTTGTCATAACATGGGCTGGCAGGGAGTGGATAGATGAAGGCAGCAATTTGGGTCCGAAGAGCAGGGATGGGGGCAGGTGGATTTTGGAATCAGTTCCCTATTTAAGGGTGGACCCGTATGATCAGCGCTTTCCAAAACAGTACGTTAAAAACTTTTCTGTCCTGCCTTTCCATAATAATTAGTGATTATGGATTTTTAATTTTTATTGTATGGTTTTTTTGTTTTTTAAAAAGTGTGGTTTCAGATACAAAATTGTTGTAAACCACTCTGGGATTTTTGTACAACTAGAACAGCGGCGTATGAATATTTTAATAAACAAACAAATTTGCAAACCAGAACACAGCCACTTTGAAATCCGCACTCCCTGAATTTTGCTGAGTGACGTGCGTAAAAATGAATAGGCTAGGGTAAAGTGTGTGCGCAAACACCTCTGTTAGTGAAAATAATAGAGCAAATGCATGGTATTGGTGAATATCACCAGTATCATGGGGCCAGAGACAAAAGGCGGCAAGGCAAGAAAAGGGGTTTTTACTTTTGTGTAGTGTGCAGCTTTCTACACCCATCCAAGGACACATTCCAGCCAGGCAAAATTACCCAAGGAAGGTGCAATGCATGTGCTGTAGGCCTTGGGTGAGTCTTGGCCCCTGAGGCTGAAGCTTCTCACTTGAAATATAGGCTGGCAAATGACTCAGCCAACAATACTGCATTCCACCCACATTTTAAACAGATGAAACCCTTTTTTTTAGGCTGGATGTGATGTGCTATTCCCATGCGCTGGCAATCACACATGGACATTGGAGTCTTTTTAGATCAGTGTCCCCACTGGCACTTCTGCCTAACAATTGTTTTTGTTTTATTTTGAAATGGGGGTTCCACAGAGAAAGTGGATGTGCAGAAAAAGTTACAGATAACAGGACTTATGTACACCTGGTACATGCACATATTATATATCATGGATATGACTACATTTAGAAATCAACCAGATTTTTAATTTGCACAGAAATTGACTATTTCTCTTTCTAGGAGAGATGGAATAAAATTTTGTTTTTTCAACATTTGCCACCAAACTGACCTCATTTGCACCTCCCTGATTAATTCAAAGACAAAAATGTCATTATTCTTTGCATTTCATACTTCTCTGAATTGCAGAAGTTCATTTCTCAAAAATATACCAATATGCAAAAAAATGAATATTTTAGGATAAAATGTGTTTATAACTGTAACATTCAGATAATGTACATGTTGCGGTAAAATGGTGAGAACCAACCAAGTCCAATTACTCATTAATTTCAGTGGGTCAACTCTGAGTATGGCTAGTATGCATTTTAATATGCTTGGGGTGGAAATGCACAGATTAAACTGGAAACCAGATGGAAGGGATTTATGAATGAACACGTGTGAAACTGACACAGACTGGAAATAGACTGCTCTGTCCAGCATCTCTTTATATGCTGCTTCACTAAGGTATAAATCATAAATGAAATAATTCTATTTTCATTTATGAACTCTGAAGCTACATAGGCCAGTGTAGTACTATTCTGTTGAGATAAGGCTTTTTATGCAGTGGTGTAGACCCACAAATTGTGAAAATCTATAGTCATAAATCATATTTCTAAGGAAGTTCAGTTGCTAGACTTATTTCAGTCTGTTATGCATTGTGATTTTGTGATTTTGCTATGTTAAACCATTGTTTCTCACATGAGCAATATACTGTATAGTTTTGAAGGGTTTAAAAATGGAATGTATGTATTAAAGATCAAGACTGAAGGGATGTCAGACACATTTGGGGAATTTTCCCCACCCCCAAATATGTTCCTTCAGGATCTCACCTGTCTTAGTTTTGTAAGTACTAAATTACCATCCTTAAAGGAAAAAGGAATAAAAAGGAAGCCAAAGCAGACTAACATTTAAAGCCAGTGCTAAAAACGACTCTGCAATAAAGTGAAATGTCAAGCACTGCATTTGGTTTTTACTGAAAATCTATCTGTATGTTGTCCAGGGTATAAGCTTTCCATTAAAAAAAAAACACCCCAATAAAAGAACAAACTTTGCATTCGCAGTGTGAGAAGTTAAGTAAAATATGCTGTAACCTAGTGTTTGCGGAGGTCTCACTTTGACAATCTTTAACTTGCAGGCCTATCCTGTATGGCAATAAAGATATGTTTTAGTCAAATATTCTCTCCTTGTTACTGGAATGCTGTGCTAATCAGGAATCAGTGGCATCTCAAACCCCAGGACTTCTGTTTCAGAGTATATGTCAAAAGATTGCAAGCACAAGAATATTGGAAGGCAACCTAGCCTTTGAGATGTTGGCCTCTCGTTGAGCAAGAAATGTGTTGGATCCAGCCATGTTAATAGACCCACCGAAGTCAATGGACCCAAGTTAGACATGTCCATTAATTTCAATGGGTCTCCTTTGAGTATGACTAACATTGGACACAACCCAATATTATTCAAGGGTGGAAATAACCTTTTGGTAGTTTTTTCACTCTTGACCTCCCCTGCTCCCAATTTCTCCACTATCCCTACATGAAATTTGACAGGCCACCCACCCGTTTGCAGAACCTGACAAGATCTAGTCAGAACATCTTTCTTAGTCAGGTTGAAGCTGCACCATTCATTTCAAGCAGCCTATACCACTTTAACAGTCATGGCTTCCAGCAAGGAATCCTGGGAACTGCTGGGAGTTGTTAAGAGAACCCTATTCCCTCACAGAAATATAATTCCCAGAGCTCCGTAGGAAGAGGGAACGATTGTTAAGCTACTCTGGGAATTGTAACTCCCTGAGGGGAAAAGGGGTTCCAACTCTCCACACCCTTAACAAACTACATTGCCCAGGATTCTTTGAGGGAAACCATGACTATTAAAGCGCTATAATTGAGCTTGCAGTGTATAATGTAGATATGGTCTCAGTCAACATATTAATCTTCCATTGGGAAAATCACCACATAGGCCTCCGAGACAGATGAGAGGCAGCACCTTCAAAAGGCTAAATGAGTCTTCCCACACTTTTAAACACTATAATAAAATATAGCTTTGGTGGTGGGATACACAAAGGGTTACAAAAGCAGTAATATTTCACTAAATAAGAAAATATGGAAAATGTTACCTGCCATATCAAGCCTAATACTAAAGTTAGCTAGCGAATAAATTACTTAAATGCACTCAGCTTCCATATGTCCTGCTAAGTGGACTCTCCACCCACCCTGAAGGAATCTGTGCCTACTTTCTACTTTAAGAGTCTAATATAATGCTACAGCCTCTTGCCTAGATGCCAAGGATATAAATCCAAATACATTGTAGCTACGAGCATGTAATCAAGCCTTTAATGGCCATGCACAAATGCAATTGCACATTTAACAATTTTTATTATTTGTTAAGTGGTGTCTGCTATATAGCAGCCTGTCTCTTTAATCAACCCCGTTTTTCTTTTTTTTGCAGTCACTGGCATAATGTTCATGCTATTCTCCAAGATACGTCTTTGACGGACCAAGTGAAACAAGATGAAGGCTTGCTGCTCTTCAGCTAGGGAAATCTGTTTTAACAGAAGCTGAAGAGAAAATCCTATACATCTCTCTCTCTCTCTCTCTCTCTCTCTATATATATATATAGCGTGATTGAACTGCATGGGGTTTACTCTCTGACAGGTAGGTGTATGACTGCAGGCTAAATCCATTTCATGCATATCCTTCATTAGAGTCCTCTTCAGGCATTGAATGTGTGACAAGTGAATGTGTGACAAGGGCAGTAGGGTCATGTGCACAAGACCCACTCCCACCACTCTCATTCCCACATGGTGCACACTGAACACAGAGGTCTAAAGTGGGCTTCTAACCACATTCCTCTCAACATGGTTAGATGCCTCCACTTGATTGGAATGCTGCACTACAGGGTTATTGGTCATGCGGAGGCATCTAAGTTCATTCATCCAAACATGCTTGGAAGCCTCCTTCCCACTCAATGCATGGTTGGGGCTGGCATGCATGGCCTCATACCTCTTATGCCAGATATGGGGAACTTGTGGCCCTCCAGATATCATTGGACTTCAGCTCCCATCAAGACCAGCCAGCATGGCTAATGATCAAGCATGACAGGAGTTGTAAGCCATCATTTGAGGCCCCTTTTTGTGCCTCCTCCATGAGAGGTCCAGAGAACACGAGAACAGGCCCTTCCTGTGGTGGCTCCCCACTTGTGGAAAGCTCTCCCTCAGTAGGCTCACCTGGCACCTTCATTACATACGTTTAGGTGCCAGGCGAAAACACTCCCCTTCTCCTTGTCCCAGCCTTTGCCTAAGTAAACAATCTATGGTCTTTCAAACTGTGGGAGGGGGCTATTGTTTGTTACTATGGTATGTATTTTTGTGTTGTTATATTGTAAACTGCACTGTGGTCCTCAAATGAAAGGCGGTCTAGAACTTTTATTCTTATTAACAATAATTGTAGTTCAACAAGATATGGTGGCCACAGGTTGCCCATTCTTGTCCTACTCCCTCTCTCTTCTTAGATTTTAGACTTAGATTTTCATGTTTTGTATTTGCAGAGGAAAGACTTTAGGCTCTCAAATTTCAGTGGTGACCTGTGTGATACTAAAATTTGGTGCCCTCCACCTCTTTTACTCTGTTCTACAGCACTGTTGTGGCGTCCCCTGCAGCATGGCACCCACTGCTGCTGAACCAGTCACACAACCCTAAAGCTATCTTTTTGGGTTGATAGAGATCATCACCTTTGATGTAGAAAAGAGGGTAGTTAATGGTCCATGTGTAGGAAAGCATTTGGAAGAAGAGAAAAGAGAGAGGGGGGAAAAACTGCAACAATTCAATATGATGAGTAGTGCTCACATCTGTTGTATGTATCTAGTGATTTGAAGGTTTGGGCATGATATGATGCATTTTAAGTCAAGCACAGACAGATTTAGGATCAGAAATACAGATTTCTTAAACAATATAAGTAAGAATACAGGAAAAAAACAGTATACTTTTTCTGTTTTCAGAAGCACAGATGATATATAGAGCATTTCCTTTTCTCCTTGTTCCCCCAAACTACGTAAGATTATGGTAGTGGCAGATAAGTTTAAAGAACCCAGAAAGGAATGAAGATTTGTTTGGCATAAAATCCATATCCTGCTGTGCTCTCAGGCAGAAGAACATTTATCAGTAGAAAGGTATTAGGTAATAGGTATACTCCATTCATTTGCGAGTCAAAGGGAAGCCAGGATACAAGAACAATTACATACCTACATTTGTCCTATGCATCTCAAAGGCTAAAATCAAACATGTTCAAAGTAAGTAAAACGCATCTGTACTTCTCCCAAATAAGCAACACTTTTGAGGGCTGACAGAAAAACTGACACATGCTGAGATGCAGGGCTAGCAATGTAACAGGCAATATAGGAACAAGTTAGATAATTTGGTCCACATTGGCCAAGATAGTCTATATGGAATGGCAGCAACTCTGCAAGTACACAAGTAACACCTGGTGGAGATCCCAGGGATGGAACCTGAGACCTGTCACTGAGTGTCAACAACAGCAGCTTGATGGTAAATGATCCCACCCGCAAAATCCTCTGCCATGTCAAAGCAGCACAACATCAATAAAGCCGTAAAATGGAACATAATGTTAAAATAACAGTTACAATAAAAAAATATAAAAAGCCAGCAGGCACGAATATCCGCAGAACCACATGCAGGAAATCAATGTGCTTTGTGATCTGAAAGCCTGCCTAAATAAAAATGTAATCAGTTGTTGCCTGGAAGTTTTGACTGTGCGGGCCAATCAGATGTTCCATAACTGGGGGCAGGGGGTGGCAGTCTCTTCCACAGATGTGGCAAGGATCAGGGCATTGCCTGCAGGTTGTAACTCAAGTACTAGGATCCCAAGTCACTGATGGCTTTTTATGTTAATCGTAAGACCTAGAGTTAGACTTGGCAGCTCTCTGGCAGCCAGGGCAGTACTTTCAGGACTGGAGCGATATGATCCTTGCTTGCTACTCCCGGACTAAAGCATTCTACATCAGCAGCAGCTTCCAAACTATCTTCAGGGGTAACTCAACACAGAGTGAATTGCACCACTCTATCTGGGATGCTATGGGACGCGGGTGGCACTGTGGGGTAAACCACAGAGCCTAGGACTTGCCGATCAGAAGGTCGGAGGTTCGAATCCCCGCCATTGGGTGAGCTCCCATTGCTCGGTCCCTGCTCCTGCCAACCTAGCAGTTTGAAAGCACATCAAAGTGCAAGTAGATAAATAGGTACCGCTCCGGCGGGAAGGTAAACGGCGTTTCCGTGCGCTGCTCTGGTTCGCCAGAAGCAGCTTCATCATGCTGGCCACATGACCCAGAAGCTGTATGCCAGCTCCCTCTGCCAATAAAGTGAGATGAGCACCGCAACCCCAGAGACGGTCACGACTGGACCTAATGGTCAGGGGTCCCTTTACCTTTTTATCTGGGATGCTGCAAGAGTACTGGTTACTGAAGCTGAGCTAAATTGAGGCAAGTAGTAGAAGTTAGCTCCTTTTCTGGTGCCATCTTCTTTGCCTTGGTGTTGATTTAATTCTGAGGTGTGCTATAAAGGTGCCACGCGACACACTTACGATTCCAAACAGATTGATAAGTAAGTCCTTTCGATGCGGGTATAGCTGTATCTCTGCTTAATTCAGGCAACTGCTTTATCTCTCCAATAGCTTCAGTTATAAATGTTCTGATTAAGATTATTGAGTGCTTCTGTGTATTCTGAATCACTTCCAGCACCACTGCCTGCTCAGAGAGGCCCTGATCACCTCTGCTCATTGTTTCCACTGTTTATACAATGGCACTGGAAACACCGAGTGACTACGGATGTTGAAAACACTCACCTGTGCAGTGTCTCCCAGAGGTGGCAACAGGCACCTTTTGTGACATCAAATAGGGGTGGCGTAAATCAGAATCTTAGATGCAAGGAAGGCTGATGCAAGCTCCACTTTGGACAGATAAGGACCAGTGGCTGACTAGAGGAATGTCAATGCAATCAAGGTGTTCCCCTTGTTTGCAATGTTCAAATTGTTCACAGGGTACAGGATGGGAGGCTGCATAGATTTTGGACACACTGTGGAAAAAATAATTCCTCTTGCCAATGCACACAGCACTCTCACTTCTCATTTCTCCAGGAAGGACTGGAAGAGACCCCTGCCAGAAACCCCAAAAAGCCAGTGCTAGTCAGTGCAGTCAGTAATTACTAGATAGACCAGTGGTCTAACTCAGTATTCAGAACCTTCCTGTGTTCCTAAGAATGTTCGTTAGGTTTGAGGCTTCCACTACCAACCCTCCATTCAAACTGGCTCCATCAACATTCTTGAAATCCCAAGGGGAGAACTTCTAATTCCACATTATGTGACTCTTGCCTCCATATTCTTTTTAATCCAAAACCCAAAGCAGGCTGCAAATATGAGTTAAGGCAGGGAGTGGAGAAAAGCGACTGTAGCTTCTTCCATGTCACCCTCCCCAAACCACTTTCTCCCACACTCAAGGATGGATGTGGAGTCTGAATGGAAAACACACGGCAATCCAGATTTTGTGAATTCTAACTTCCAACCTGGTAGAGGGCTATCTCAGTAGTGGTGCCCTCCCTGTGGAACACCCTCCCTTCAGATGTCAAGAAGAAAGAAAGAAAGAAATACATAACTTGTTGAAGACATTTGAAGGCAGCCCTGTATCAGGAGGTTTTTAATGCTTGATGTTTTATGTTTTTAGATATGCTGTAAGCCGCCTGGAGTGGCTAGGGAAATCCAGCTAGATGGGCGGGATATTATTATTATTATTATTAATTAATTAATTAATTAATTAATTAATTACTATTCCCAGCCAGCATGGCCAGTGCTCAGGGATGATGGGAGATGTCAGTCCAACATCTGAAGGCACCAGATGGTGGACTGACATCTGTAGCTTGTCTTTCATAGATGGGCAGACAGCTTAGAGAAAGATTTATCCAAAAGTCTTCTCTGCCAGTCTTTCTTAACCCTCATCAGCTTCTTTGCTGATTACAGATATCAACTCAGGTTCTCTGTGCTCCACTCCAACTCTGTCTACCCATGGACCTCTTTTTCTAACTGAAATATTCTTCCTGAGAAGCAGAAATAGAATCTTCATGCAATATACAACTTTCAAATGGCCTCCTCTACGATGTTTTGGGAAGTGCTGGTTTGTTATTTCAGTGTTAAAATGTGTTGGGGGTGAGCATTAAGAAACTCAGTGGCAAATGTAAGGTGCCTGGTGGAATTAATAAATGTTTCCTGTTCAGGAATAGACAGGCTGATTCCCGCCCTCACCGTGCTTAGCATTTAACAGTGATTAATTCAATCCCCCAAGGGCTTCTGTGCTTCTGTGAATCTAAGCGCCATGCAGCCATTGCTGCACTCAAAACGTTCCAGAGGTTTCACCTAAACATTATTGCAGGTGACCCGCACAGTGCAATGCTGCCACAAAAGATTACTCCTTCTGCAAATGAGATGCCAAACCAAGAACGGCTAAGCCCAATCCTTCTTCCCAGTGAAGTGAGAAATGATATAAATTTTTTAACAATGGAGCCGATAAAAATTTATGCACTTTTTCCGCGCTTAATGAGAGATTCGAGGGGGGCCTTGTCGCTTGCTATACAAATGCCCTTAGTGAAACATTTAAAACTTCCTGCTGAGACCAAGCTTTTGGAAATATTACCCATTAATCTCAGTGGGTGCTCCTTTCCTCTCTGCCATGGATGGTTACTCGTGAAAACCTGAGCTACAATCTGGAAGCATCTTTGGCCGGGTAGTTATGCTGAAGGAAGCAATTTTTTACATATTTTTTTTTTTTAAAAAAATAGATTAACATAGAATTTGTAGGCTTCTAGAGTATGAGGGGGGGGGAGACCCTAACAGTCTTCTCATTCTAAAGAAAGCCTATACCTAATCCCAAGGGAGGATGGTCCATCAGTGCTAATGGGGCACTGCCCCACCTGCCTCAGTGTGCCCTTAGCCAGTTCCCCACAGCTAGCCACTATGCTTCCATCTGTCATTCGCTCGGCCTCCTCTTCCTCCTGACCTTCCTATCATATGCTCCACTAGCCCCAACTGGTACCAACCACCACTGTGGTTTTTAATGCACCCCGATTAAAAATGTATACACTGCTTGACTGTAGAAAAACACACACCCTTGGAGTGGTTTACAAAAAGAATATGGGACATGCATGAATCCTTAAATGTAAAGGGACCCCTGACCATTAGGTCCAGTCACAGACGACTCTGGGATTGCGGGACTCATCTTGCTTTATTGGCCGAGGGAGCCTGAGTACAGCTTCCAGGTCATGCGGCCAGCATGATTAAGCCGCTTCTGGCGAACCAGAGCAGCGCATGGAAACGCCGTTTACCTTCCCGCCGGAGTGGTACCTATTTATCTACTTGCACTTTGACGTGCTTTCAAACTGCTAGGTTGGCAGGAGCAGGGACCGAGCAACGGGAGCTCACCCCGTTGCGGGGATTCGAACTGCCGACCTTCTGATCGGCAAGTCCTAGGCTCTTTGGTTTAACCCACAGCGCCACCTGTGTCCCAATGCCTGAATCCTTAACTAAAGATTAAAATGCAGTTGGCCCACACACCCATGCATGCATAGACATGCACCCCCCCATCGTTCTGCCTGGACACTGAGGTCCAGCTCTGAGGGCCTTCTGGCAGTTCCCTCACTGCAAAAAGCAAAGTTACAGGGAACCAGGCAGAGGGCCTTCTTGGTAGTGGCGCCCGCCCTGTGGAACGCCCTCCCATCAGATGTCAAAGAAATAAACAACTACCTGACTTTCAGAAGACATCTGATGGCAGCCCTAATATTTGATGAATTATTGTATTTTAATATTTTGCTGGAAGCCGCCCAGAGTGGCTGGGGAAACCCAGCCAGATGCATGGGGTATAAATAATATTATTTTAAAATAAATAAGATAAATGAGTACTTCATGGTATGCCTTGAGGGTGAGGCTATTGCTAAAATGCTACTAAAGCTGGAGCGAAGCTTTCCTGGCTTGGCTATTTCACAGTAGGCCTCCTCAGACATTGGTATTCATATCAGGCCCAGAGGCTAGATGAGGACCTCCAAGTTTCTCTCTCTGGTCCTCAGGATACTGTCTCCCAAGACACAAGTCTTGCTTTACACTCTCCCTGTGCCCCAGCTGGAATGTGAGTCTCCAAGTGAATATTTTTCAGAAATGTGCAAACATTATATAGCAATATGGGTGATCCAAGGAGAAGAAAAGAAGCACAGAACAATGTTGTTCTCGTGCCAGCCTAACAATCTTTGTTTTCGAATAGGTTAGAAACGAGACAACAGGGACTGCTGCAGTTCCTTTCATAACTCGATGACATCTAAAGGTTAGCCTTTATTTTTCCCCCCTATTGATAAAAATGACTGGAGGCAAAGCAATAGATAAATGCTTAGGAACACTTGAGAGCTAAAATGGGGGGGGGGGGATTAAGTCCACATGGGCCCAGCCTTCCTGTTTAGAAAGCGGTAACAATAATACGGTGACAGCATTCTTTGCATCCACTGAAAAAACAGAACAAAACAATATTCTGGCATAAAGCAGTTTGAAATTAACGTGCATTTACCAGTTCCTATTTTCATTTTGAAAACCTACAGAAATGGCAGATATGCTTAAGGTATTTGGTGGTGGTGCATTGTTGCAGCACAACAAGCTTTTATAAGGCCACATCTGTACAGTAGCCTCACATGCTATCGGTTGCGCACATGAACGCAGTACCCCAGCGTTTCACAGTTCTGGACAACTGGAATCTGCCCTAAAAATGTTACAAAGTGGAGTTCCTCCATTCCATTCCCAACTCTGACATCTAAAAGAATATAAGAAACAAGATGCACTTCAGTGATGTGGAACCAGGGGCGGGGGAAGGGGGGTGGCAGTAGGTGCGGGCCGCCCCAGGTGTCACCACTGAGGGGGGTGACAAAATGCTGGGCGGCACTTATCACGGGGCCTGCAGTGCGCCCGAACCACACATCTCTCCTGGGAGAGACACAGTGGCTTGGGTGTGCGCAGGCTCTGTGCTGCCCAAATGGTCCGCCTGCTGCCTCCCCCCCCCCCCAGCTGTAGGGCGGCTAAGTGCGAGGAGGCAGGCAGACTCCGGTGGGCCTGTGGTGTGTCCTGCCCCTATGGGCAGATTGCCCTGCTCCTATGGGAGGCGTGCCCTGTCCCAGGCGCCTGAGTGGCTTCCTCCGCCGCTGTGTGGAACCAGCAAAGATGTGGAGCCAGCACTGAAAAGGCACTTCCACTACCCTCCACACTCCATTTCTGCATACCCTTTTTGGTGGGCGGTGTTGTGGCCGGGCATTGGGTCCTGCAGTGATCTGGCTGGGGGCGGAGACTGACACCCTCCTCGTAGCCAGCCGGCTGTTTCGCCAGCACTAGGGGCTCCGCCAATCAGCGCCAGTAGGAGGCATGGCTGCGGCAACCTTAAACTGTGGTACAGCCTGGGGACCATCCTCTCATGCCCTTCTGCTGCCCTCCATACTTCATTTAACATGTGAAACACCAGGAAAACCTCCTCTGCTGATCTTAATGCAGAGACACCCAGAAGAAGAAGTTTTCTCAGATATTTGGGCCCCAGATCACTCATGGTTCATGTCAACATAAACATCTTGAATGCCAGAAGTAACTGGCAACCAAAGCATCTCTTTGAGAACAGAAGTTATATGCAACCAACCCACTACTCCTGCCAACACCTCGGCTATTTTTCTGCTTACAAATAGGATGGATAATAATTTTTGAGAGTTGATAGGCACACAGCTCTAGTATATACAATGTACAGGATTATCAAATGAGGACAATGGTCTGGCAATCAGATCAGTCGTTGTTCCTTTGTTTCTAATTCTGTGCTGCTACTACTACATTCAGGAGTGGGAGAACTATAACTATGGGCAAGGACATTCTTCATTTTTCTTTATTAAGGTCAAGTAATTTATTAGTTTCCCATTATCACCAGGCCGTAGCTCCCCATACTATGCGGTTGCTTCAGTGCCTGAATTCAGTTAAGCTGAGGGAAGACATGAGATTGCTGGCAAGTGTACCCTTGTTTTGCAGCTGCATAATTCTCTCAACTACAGAGGGGTTGCTTTCAGGTGACACCTGCAAAACAGAGAAAGCTCACAAGTTTTAGTCCCAATCAGCCCAGTGTCCTGAGGTTGCTGTTTTAAATCTCCAGGATGCTTTATTACATGACCCCTGACTCCAAGGTTAGGGATAATACGGATTCCCTGCAACTGTTAATCAGGTGAGCAGCATTTCTTTATTTAACTATCAACATAAGAAGGAAGCTTGCACTGCATCCTGCAAATGTAAAGATGGTTTTGCTTTTGACAAAAGGTTCTTGCAAGCTGTGCTCTCATTTTCCATCCCAGATTTTATGAGATGATAATATTCTGCCTGGGCCCCCCCCCCTTTTTTTTTTAATGGGATAATCTGTGCTGCAACAGAACCACAGGAAGGTGAAAGGAAAAAGCAATGTGGAACACTCCCAGGAGATAATGAGAAGATTTGGGTCTTCTGAAAATACATTTTACATGCAAAAGATAACAGCCATTCCTAGCTTAAGTCTCTCATAAGTGAGCAGGAACTAAGAAGCAGAGATAAGTTTAGCAGCAAATAAGTATTAAAGTGGAGAGCTTAAGCAAGTAGTTATCTAAATAAAGCATTCAGCTCTATCATTGTTCCCTTATTTCTGGTTCCTCGCTCTTCCTATTTGGTTTATTTATATTTTCGCCAAGAAGGACAAGATAAAACAATTCAGTGTTGCTTCATTCCATTTGTTTTGTTTGTTTGTTTGTTTAAAAAGAGGGATAAATAAAGATTGAGAAGGGGTCCATCAACATTGTTTGAAAGGATTTTAAGCATATGGCTGACAGTGGTATTACTAACTCAGCCAATCAGGTTCTGACAGCCTGAGGTACTCAGGCTGTGCAATTGCCGATAATGACAGTAGGCCCAGGAGTCCTGTTAACTTACAATATTTCCTTACTAGAAAAGCCTGGCAATGTAGCCTAGGCTTTTCTAGTAAGGAAATAGATTTTTGGGAAAAGCTTCACCATGCCTGTAACTCTTTCCAATTATGCTTTATGCCATGCCACCCATGGCAGCCATTTTGTAACTGGCACCCACAGCACACTCTCAAAACCCAAAATGTGCCCCCTGATCTGGGAAGGTGGGCAACTCCAGCCTTAAAATTGAACAGCAAACAAGTGGCAGCAGACGTGCTCTTTGGAGCTACCTCCCCAAGGATGCCTCAAAGTGAGGGAACTCCAAGGCATGGGTGTCCCTGAACTTCTGGTCTCTGAAGAGCGGAGAGGGCGATTTTGCTTGCCATCTTATGCAATGAGGAGGAACAGCCCCTTTGCTGTTCTGCTGACTGGCACAAATTGGCAGAGGAGCTGATGGGGCTGTGTGTCTTCCTCTTCTTCTTCTCTCTCTGTGTTGTGCATTACTGTGTGTGTGTTTTTGTATGAAGAGAGGCTATTGCCTGCTGAGTATGAGTATGTTATGTATATGAGTGTGTGGTCTCTATCTGCGTTGTGGCTTCACTGTATACACTGTCTGCCAGTGATTTATATTTGTAGGAAAAGTGTAAGCTAGAATCTAGAAAGCCATTGTGATTCACCCGCCCTACAGTGCCACTCCCCCAAACAAGCAAGACGTTCAGCGGATGGTCTCATGATTGCTGGCACTCCTATTACATCCAGCGCGTCTTCATTGCAATCAATCCATTGCATTAGAAATGTAAATTCCCATCTGCTTTTAATCAGTGGGCCCCTATAAACGGGTTCTTGTTTATGGCTTGCCTACCAAAATAGCACAATCTGCACATATATTTGTGGAGGATGATCCCCCCCCCAAACAATAAATGTCACTTAGCTGACAGATGAAATGTCCTCAACGACAACCAAAGAAACCCACCCTTATTATGGTACTGTAGTTTCCATTTAATTTACAATTTAATTAATCAATGTGCTGCTTGAAAACAAGGCAATTAGTTAACCTACAAACAAACCTTTAATTAACTGACAGCTTTAGAAGCAGCAATATATATGGCAGTGGAAATACCTTTAACTGCAGTTCTGTGCAACCAAAACAAATGCAAGTCATGCTCTTTTCTGTGTCTGGTTCCAGTGATTATGGGCGCAAGTACTAAACACATGCATGTGGAATTGGCCCTATCACAACCACCTCCCTCTCCCGAGGCCATGCCTCTTAATAATCATGCTTCAGATCCTCCCGGAGTCTTTATACCTCACTGGGATGTATGTATGCATGTATGATGATGCCTCTTGCTCACCTGGAAGATGGTATGGGTGTACAGAAGCTAACCTAGGGCACAGAAGTAAACTTTACATTTATCCCACCCATTTCTGCTTCTGGGCTGAATTGCCTGCTAGGGGGCCGCTGGAAAGCTGCCCTGAAGGGAATGTGACCCATCGGCACTTTGCCACCCTTGGCTCCTTTGGGAGGAAAGGCAGGATATGAATTTAATCAAATAAAAAAGATACATTTCTTAAAATGTTCCCAATTCAATGTCTCTCTGGAATGTACATGGGGTATGATTTTCTTGGCTTTTCCCAAACCATGTAATGTCAGAAGTGTGACCTAGAATGACTAATAGCCAGCTTTCAACATCATGTTACTTTAACTGAGTTATTTTGTGAAGTTTGTTTCAGTATAAAGTATTGTCGAAGAAGAAGAAGAAAAGGAGTTTGGATTTCATATCCTGCTTTATCACTACCCTAAGGAGTCTCAAGGATGTGGGTGGCACTGTGGGTTAAACCACAGAGCCTAGGGCTTGCCGACCAGAAGGTCGGTGGTTCGAATCCCCATGACGGGGTGAGCTCCCGTTGCTCAGTCCCTGCTTCTGCTAACCTAGCAGTTCGAAAGCACACAGTGCAAGTAGATAAAAAGGTACCTCTCTGGCGGGAAGGTAAACGGCGTTTCCATGCGCTGCTCTGGTTCGCCAAAAGCAGCTTAGTCATGCTGGCCACATGACCCAGAAGCTGTATGCCGGCTCCCTCGGCCAATAAAGCGAGATGAGCGCCACAACCCCAGAGTTGGCCACGACTGGAGCTAATGGTCAGGGGTCCCTTTACCTATAAGGAGTCTCAAAGCTGCTAACAATCTCCTTTCCCTTCCTCCCCCACAACAAACACTTTGAGGTGAGTGGGGCTGAGAGACTTCAGAGAAGTGTGACTAGCCCAAGGTCACCCAGCAGCTGCATGTGGAGGAGCGGAGACATGAACCCGGTTCCCCAGATTACGAGTCCACCGCTCTTAACCACTACACCACACTGGCCACAGACAGAATGCAGCCACATGCCTACGCCCTTCTTCAAACACTTGCTTTCGGTGACAGTGGTGGGAGTCAAGTGTTTTGCACCAAGCAAAGTTCTCATGGCAAGTTGCTTCTTTCAGCCCTTTGATGTTTGTCATGATTACCTGGTAGTTTTATTTTATTTTTTAACAACTTTTGGAAATTTGTGGTAAAGCACCTTTGGGTTCCAATTAAAAGTTCCAATCGGATTCCTGGGTAAATGTGGGATGATTTCAAGGCACATAAAAAGCAAAAGTAGTTGTGTTGGTCTGTAGAAAAACTCCAAAAGGCACAGTGGAACAATGCCTTTATTAGGCTCAAGCAAAATGTCACAAAAGCATGGCAGGTTTTTGAGTTCTCCGGAAGTCTTCATTAGGCAAGCTGTTATGCACCAGCACAGAGATGTCTGTTTTGCATGTGCCTTGATGAATACCAAACCTAGCAGTTCAAGGCACAGTCTAAACCTAGACAACAATGATTTCTCATCAGCTGAAGATCGACTTCAGATTTTGTGGGCTGTATCCCCTCCAGCCATTAGATAACACTACACAATTTGGTTTCAATTGATTCTTTCTACCTGGTACACTATTCAAAATTAATTCCTGGTTTCACTAAATTAAAGACTGCCATGTTTACTTCTCTTAACTCTTGTTCTCTGCGTACCACGGGATGAAATGGAGAAGAGGGGAACTATGTACACCTCCTTAAGCTCCCTGGAAGATAAAGGTGGTCTATAGATGTGATAGATATAGATAGATAGATAGATAGATAGATAGATAGATAGATAGATGATAGATAGAGTAGATACATTCATACACACATACATACATACATTCATACATAAAGGTAAGGGACCCTTGGATGGTTAAGTCCAGTCAAAGGTGACTTTGGGGTTGCAGCGCTCTTCTCGTTTTCAGGCCGAAGGAGCCAGCATTTGTCCACAGACAGCTTTCCAGGTCATGTGGCCACCATGACAAAACCACTTCTGGCACAACGGAACACCATGACAGAAGCCAGAGTGTACAGAAATGCTGTTTACCTTCCGGCCTAGTGTGGTTTTGGACTGCTACGTTGGCAGGAGCTGGGATAGAGCAACGGGAGCTCATTCCATTGCAGGGATTTGAACCGCCAACCTTCTGATCGGCAAGCCCAAGAGGCTCCATGGTTCAGACTAGAGCACCACATACATACATAAATACATTGTACATAAATTTTAATAATAAATGATAAATTAATATTGCATGGTGTGGAGAAGGTGAATAGAGACAAACATTTCTCCCCTTTAATAATACGGGAATCTGCGGCCCTTCAATTAAGCTGAATGGTAGGATATTCAGAACAGACAAACATACAGCACATAGGAGTGTGGAATTAACTATGAAATTAAATTGCACACTGTATTAATTGATATTGTTTTTAACACTAGTGAGCATGTGATGATTTTAGCTTAAGAATTGTACTGTTTAATGTTTTTATTTGTACATTGGGGTACTTTTATAGCTCTGTTTAGAGTTCGTAATGTTTTAATAATATAAATTTTTAAAGTCTTTTTTTATCAATTCAGTATATTTTCTTTTAATTGTCAAATAATTCTGTGTACATTGCGGCAGCCTTTGGCTATGTGCAATAAAACTGACTGAGGCTGAATATATAACTCACACAAAATGTAGTGATGGTTATCAAATTTGATGGTTTTAAAAGAATATTAGACAAGTACATGGAAAATGATGCTCTCACTGGCTTCAAGTCATGGTCACTGAGCTGTCATCAGATTTTGAGGCAGCATGCCTTGAAAGGCCAGTTGCCTTGAAAGGCCAGTTGCTTTGAAACAGCAGGGGGAGAGGAGAGGGCTATTGTGCTTATGTCCTGCTTGTCCCTACTGGAGAGGGATGTGGAAGCTGTGAGTCTCCAAATGTTGCTGGACTCCACTCCCATCATCCACAGCTACTGGCCATGCTGGATGAGACTGATGGCAGTTGTAGTCCAACAACATCTGGAGGATGACAGGTTCTTCATCCCTGTTATAGTCATCTCATTGGCCATTGTGGAAAAATAGTCCGTTGGTTTCATCCAGCAGAAATCCTCTTATGCTCTTTGGCAGCTGCGTGAGTGCCTTGTGCATCCCAAACTACAGAAGAAGTCTGTGAATTAGGGTTAAAAAAATTTATTATATAAGGAAACGGGATCAGAGTTAATAACACTTGCGGTTGTTTTTATACTTGGAAGCTAACAGATGCAAGGACAGCTGAAATTAGATGAATAAAACATGTTTTCTCACCATAAAAATAATTCCAAGCTTATTACATCTTGTGAGTGCAAGATCTGGCTGCCAACGGTAGGCTAGCTTAGAGCACCGTTCCCTTATCTAAATTAACAATCCAATCACTTAGAACAAATGCTTTAGTAATTTGGATGCACACACACAAAAGTCAGAAAAGAAGACATGACAGGGAGCAGGCAGCACAGCTTGCCAAGCTGTGCTAGAGAGAGAAAAACTGAGAGGCAGATTTCCTTCTAAAAATATGTGCATGGAAAATGAACATTGGGTCCAACAAGTTGTGAACTGCTAATGCCCTGCGAATGACAAAGGATTATGCTTTCCCACATAAATATATTTATTGCACATGTTGATCACCAAAGGGAACTTGGAAAAGATTAAAAGCCTGATTCTAGCTTCTGTTGAACATTAAGAAGATAAGGAGAGCCTGCTAGATCCAGCATCTACCCCAGCATTCTCTCCTCACAGTACCAAACAGATGCCTATCGGAAGATCACAAGAAGGAGCTGAATGCAACAGTACTCTCTCCAGCTGTGGTTGCCAGAAACCGGCATTCAGAGACATACTGGCAGTGGAGGTAGAACACAGCCGTTATGTACTGAGTTGAATAGGATCCAAAATGCAGCAGTTGGATTGGTCCTAGAATAATAGGATTCAAAATGCAGTCTGATTGTTCCTAGAACAATAGGACCCAGAATGCAGCAGTCTGATTGGTCCGCAGGAGCCACCCAATCCAGCTCCAGGTGGAAGTGAATCTGCAACCTGATTGGCCTATAGGAAAATCCCGGAATTAGCCAATCAAATGGAGCCCATTGTGTAAATAATGTATATAAAGCAGACATTCTGGGGGAACTTCCATTCCTCCTCACCACTATGAGCTGAATAAAGAGCATGAAATCGACTCTCGACTCCAAGTATGTTCCAACAGCCATCATGGCTAGTAGCCATTGATCACCTTATCCTCCATGAATTGGTCTATCCCTCTTTTAAATATATTCTGCTGAAAACCTAAGCTAAGGACCAGGGCTTCTGCACAAAGACACCACAAGAAGGCCTTTGTATCAAAATAGGAATCAGTGCCACCAGTGGAAGAACATTTCAAAAAGGACATATTTGGGGCACACAGGGTGAAAAGAAGCCAGGGCTAATACAATAGAGGTATAACACTCTAGATTGACAGCTCTCAGAAGCAAATAGTGCAGCCTTGTCATTGTTGAGGGATACACCAAGGAGGTTTTGAAGGGAGAGTGGAAAGAGCTACCAACACTTCACTGTTGTACAAAATGCAACACTAGCAGTTGCCATAAGAACATAAGTAAAGGCCAGCCAAAGGCCTATCTAGTCTGGCATCCACCAGTTTCTCCTAAATGTTCCACCAGATGCCAACAGAGAGGCAGGACATGAGGGCAATATCTCTTTCCCCCTATGCTCTGGTGTTCAGGATCATGCTGTTTCTGATCCTGGAAGTAGCATGCAGTCGTTCTGGCTAAGAGCCACTGGCAGTCTTGTCTTCCATGGATTTCTCCACAGCCACATCCCACAAAAGGATCAGGCTGTTAAGAGAGCAACTTTTCCTTCAGTATTACATCTGAAGGTTCACTGAAGATCTACTGTTTGCTCATAAGACCAGGATTCTAGCTACACCAACAGTTCTGCCCTGCTTATCTATGCTCAGTGCTGGCAAAACATTGGTGCAATGGTGATACAGTTTCATTCTCTGGACATCATTTGGTACAACTGTCAAAGCGCTCTGTTCTTATGAACCAAACAGTAGCTCGTACTGTGACTCAGCAGTATCATGTTTCCCCAATAGAAGCCATTGAACCTTGGCCTGAAAACAGCTAGCCTATGATTGCTTCAATACACTTTTAAAAACAAACAAGTGGATATTTCATAACTGAGAAACAGTGGCAGATTTCAGCTTCCCAGCACAGCATTCTTGGCACACACTACACAGGCTGTTTCAGTTGAAGATACGTACAACAACACATTTTACAGAGAGTATTGACAATTTGGAGGAGGGTAACCAGAGTGCTCACTGGAAGGACAGATCCTGAAGCTGAGACTCCAATACTTTGGCCACCTCATGAAAATAAAAGACTCCCTGGGAAAGACCCTGATGTTGGGAAAGATGGAGGGCACAAGGAGAAGGGGACGACAGAGGAAGAGATGGTTGGATAGTGTTCTCAAAGCTACCAGCATGAGTTTGACCAAACTGCGGGAGGCAGTGGAAGACTGGAGTGCCTGGCGTGCTTTGGTCCATGGGGTCACAAAGAGTCGGACACGACTAAACGACTAAACAACAACACAAACAAGAAAGGTGTGGGGTTCTGGAAACCAAGTCCTAAGAGGAATGGCTGGAAAAGCTGTGTCTGGAGAAGAGAGCCCAGAGAGGAGAAATTTAAGGGGAGACATAGCAGCTGCCTTCAAGTAGCTGATGAGCTGCCACATAGATGATGCTGTACCTAAATTCCTGCACTGAGCAGGGGGGTTGGACTAGATGTCATTGAAGAAGCCTTAAAAACCCTAAAATGCTATGATTTTATAATGTGTGTGTCTCCCAAGATGGTTGCATATATACCTTATGCTGACAATGATGTCTCACAGTCCCTAGCAGTAATTCAACCCTTTCATAAGTACTGTAGGCTCCATTTTTTGTGTGTCACATTTTATGGAAACACATCCCAAGTTAGTTTACACACTCTCAAAATGCCCTTAAAACTAATGCAAATGTCAAAGAACAGAGCTAAAACAAATTAAAGGTATTAATACTTTATACGGTGTTTTAAAGAAGCTCCTACTTATTTATGACTGCCTTTCACAACCTGGTTTACTCAGCAATTCTTGGAGGAGGAATAAAGAATCCTCAACACTTGTACACTGAAGTGCCATTTGTTCAATAAACCCTAGTGCTAGGCAACTGTGCTTAGAATTAACTATCTGGCTATGGGACACTTGGAACTAAAGTAGACTGTTAGGCTTGGTGTGATGTGAGATGATAGAATATTCAGACCACTGAAGTCACCAGGAATGAAAAAGCAGAGAAAGACATTACATGGCTAGAGAGGTAATTTATGAGATCCTCTCTAGGAGAAGTCATGTCTCCTGGAGAAGGGAAACTTGTCTATACATACAAATGAATGGAGAAATCTAAGATGCTAATGCAGCACTGACTGGGTACCAGGGCATCCCACCTGAAACAGGGATTTTCTGTTCTTTCTAGCAAATATTATATATGCCATTGTTTTAACTGAATTTACAGCACAACCTTATGTATACTTAGAGACAAGTCCCACTGATTTTGGTGGTACTTACTCCTGGAGAAGAGTGTATGCAATGACTGTAGCTGGCTGAGGGCTGCTCTACACTGCAAAACAACAAAAAGGAAAAGTAGGTCTGTCATAAAAAGGTAAAGGTACCCCTGCCCATACGGGCCAGTCGTGTCCGACTCTAGGGTTGTGTGCCCAACTCACTTAAGAGGCCGGGGGCCAGCGCTGTCCGGAGACACTTCCAGGTCACGTGGCCAGCGTGACGAAGCTGCTCTGGCGAGCCAGCACCAGCGCAGCACACGGAAACGCCGTTTACCTTCCCGCTATAAAGCGGTAGCTATTTATCTACTTGCACTTAAGGGTGCTTTCGAACTGCTAGGTGGGCAGGAGCTGGGACCGAAAGACGGGAGCTCACCCTGCCACGGGGATTTGAACCACCGACCATTCGATCGGCAAGCCCTAGGCACTGAGGTTTTACCCACAGCGCCACCCGCGTCCCCAGGTCTGTCATAGCCAACACTTTAACCTATAGGTACATAAAGATACGCCTTTTGACATTTATAATAAACTCTCCTTTTCCTGCTTATCATGTTTTTTCTTTGAAAATTATATTTATTTATTGAGAAAGTTTTTGATACAATATTGACAATTGAACTTATCTACATTTGTCCAGCAACCTTCAGTATTTTAGATTCTTAAAAATGCAGAAGCATCACTTTAATAATCTTGGAAGGATGATTTAGCTGTCAGCTTCAATGCTTCCATTCTACTTCTTTTCCTGAACAATTCTGATCACATGCACACACACACACACACACACACACACACACTCCATTAAACTAGTTATGGTGTTTTTGTCTAGGTTTGGCAGCAAAAGTTGCAATTCCTACTTCTTTGTCACCTCTACCAGCAAATATCAAATTAATTCAGCATGATGTAAAAATGTCTGTCTCTGTGTGTAAAAAAAACACCCAAATGTGAAGTATTCCCTCACGCCCAGGAGGCATTTGGAAATTGGGAAGTTGTGTTTTCAAGGGCACACTAAATGAGGTTCTTAAAATTCAAGGCTGTACATATCCTAATAGAGGGTAAAAGTTTGTCCCACACAGCAAAGGACACAAAGGTCACATCAAGCAATTTCCCAGTCATTGCCTGTTCTGTTTTCTCAAAACCAATGTCTTAACTGAGAAGATACTATTGATGGTTTAGGGAAATAATTTCTAGAGTCTTAGTTAACCATATGAAAAACTTTTTGTTTTGTTTGTCTTTGTCTTTTCTGTTTTTAAAGGCAGCCATCTGGTGTTTGTGTTACATGAATTTTGCAACTGTCATTTTTGCAGTGCATACCATTTTATCTTCACAGTAATGTTGCTAAAAATGTTCTGAATTGCCTTGTTGGATTTGGACCACATAGTTCAGCACTCCGTGTCCAACAATGGCTGCCCCTTGCAGCTTACAATAAAGGCAGAACAGAGGATGGAAATAATTCTCTTCTGCTGTTTGTTCCCAGCATATGTTAACAAAACGTGCACTGACCTTGAATATGGAAGTTCTGCCACTTCAGTTTGATAAGCCTAGCCTTCTAGAATTGTCTAAAAACATTTTAAAGAACCACTCACGCTAGTGATATCACAATATCCTTTGACAATATGTTCCATAAACTGATAATGCGTTGCTTGTTCTGAACTTGCTGCCAATCACTAGTCTGAGCGCTCGTATTTTGAAGGGCAGGCAATTCCCCTTTATTCATTTTCGCTGCACCATTACTTGCTTTATTATATGTTATTTCCCCTCTCTCTTCTTTTGCTAACTAAACTTTTGACACAGCCTCCCCGCATTATGTACAGAGAGCCTACTGAGTAACATTAGCAAATATTCTGAACACACCAAATGAAATGTTCTTTTTCCAATTAACCTTCAAAATAAACCCCAAGAGCTTATCACTGAACTATTTTTTAGTTGTCCTATGAACAAAAACAACAGGAGCTTGCTGCAGTTACAGGTAGCCTTAAAAGGCAGATATTTGTGACAAAGCTATAACGGTTTCCACTGTAAAATGCAATATGGTATCCAAAGAACATATCAAAGAAGGAAAACTGAATTCTGCAGAAAAGCAGATCACGTAAATCTGCAGATACTTCCTCTTTGTTTGCAATGTATCCTGCTTCTAAAGCACATACCATTTGGAATTTTTGGGCTGTGAGATGGCTAACAGAAAGAGAGATGGAAGGGCATAAATTGAAAGGAAGTCCAGAGGTTGGGGGAGAATGAAGATGAAATTCTATTTCTGTCTTCCTTTGGTTCTTGGAACTATCACACACAATCCAGGTGTTCTGGTCATGAGAGCCAGAGGCATGTTACTTTCTTTCAAAGTGTAGATAAGCTGCAATTGCACAATGGCAATTTGCACC
This sequence comes from Podarcis tiliguerta, assembly GCF_965153285.1. Taxonomy (NCBI): domain Eukaryota; kingdom Metazoa; phylum Chordata; class Lepidosauria; order Squamata; family Lacertidae; genus Podarcis; species Podarcis tiliguerta. The sequence goes on along the minus strand of NC_139543.1, from coordinate 27,919,079 downwards.
CATGTGACAGATAGTACATCTGTGCAACGAATGTATGAATATGGGCAAACAGCTGTGGGATTTATTTATTTCCCAGTGTTCATAACAAATTGAAAAGCAATTCATTCCTGTGAAATGATGGGAGATTTAAGTATAAAATTAAAAGCAAAATATATACAGTGGTGCCTCGCAAGACGAAATTAATTTGTTCTGCGAGTTTTTTCATTCTACGAGTTTTTTCGTCTTGCGAAGCACCGCTGCGTACTGACGGTTTCCCGTAGGAATGCATTGGCGGTTTTAAAAAAAAGGCGCAAGATGTTTCGTCTTGTGAAGCAAGCCCATAGGGAAATCCGTCTTGCGAAGCAACTCAGAAAACGAAAAACTCAGAAAACGAAAAACAAAACTTCGTCTTGTGAGTTTTTCGTCTTCCGAGGCATTCGTCTTGTGAGGTACCACTGTATAAGTGTGCACTGATTGTCCTGTGCCATCCCACTGTATGTCCAAATCCTGATGATAGTACGCTATTTATTTATTTTTTTGCAGGGGGAAGGCACTATTTAGCCCACCATATGAATGAAGGTTTGGAAAGTGTCTGAACTTAATGAGGGAGAAAATGGCAGCAAAATAGCTTTACTTTCTACTTGTCGTTAGACTAATGTAGCAGTCAGGCATGCCTGAGATGACCGAGCTGCCATACTATACCTTTAAAGGTAAAGGTAAAGGGACCCCTGACCATTAGGTCCAGTCGTGACCGACTCTGGGGTTGCAGCGCTCATCTCGCTTTATTGGCCGAGGGAGCTGGCGTACAGCTTCCGTGTCATGTGGCCAGCATGACTAAGCCGCTTCTGGCAAACCACAGCAGCGCACAGAAACGCCGTTTACCTTCCCGCCAAAGCGGTACCTATTTATCTACTTGCACTTTGATGTGCTTTCAAACTGCTAGGTTAGCAGGAGCTGGGACTGAGCATCGGGAGCTCACCCCGTCGTGGGGATTCGAACGGCTGACCTTCTGATCAGCAAGTCCTAGGCTCTATGGTTTAACCCACAGTGCCACCCATGTCCCTTTAGTTTAGGGCTAAAGTATACTATAGCTTTAGTTTAGGGCAACACCCAACAGATAGTAATTGAGGATCTTTGTACTGACTTTACTGAGAAAGTCTTGTGGCTGAAAAAAAGAAGCAGCAGCCCTGGAAACACATATAAAAATAAAGAAGCCTCCTACTGACAAATGTGCTCCACAGAGGAGCAGATCCACAGCGTGCCTAAGGGGCAAAGTGAAATTTTTATACAGAACTTGATTCATTCAACTTTGCACATCTTTCCTCTGCATTCTTGAAGGAGGTGGGGTGGAGATGAACACTGTGCTTGACCTATCTGTTGGAATTAACCACGAATCCAGGAGACCATATGGATTTGCCAGATGGCCTGCTATAATTTCATGACATTTATTCGAAGTATGAAGTTAAGTGATAAACATAATTAACATTCCTTTAGCTCCTTCCTGGATGTCTTTTATTAGTTTCATTTTTTCCCAGATATTGAAAGGTAAGTTAATACCTTGTTACCGAAACACAGATGCCTGCTAATTACCTCAGGAGGCTGAAGGCTCCGAAGCAGAGATCCTCAGTCTTAGACTCTCACTTACCCAACGACCCCGCTGTGAAGATTAATAGGCAGAGCGCTAAATCATAATGAGTGTGTCAGATCTCAAATGTTTTTCAGGTTCTTCCTAATTAGCATTAAGAGATACACAGTGTGCCCACAACATTTTCAAGATATCTGCCAGGCTTCGCCATAAACAAGGTACCTGACACGCTATGTTTTTCCTGCTTTCATTCAAGCAATAGTACAACAAATGTTAAAAATCAAACAATCAAATTTGATAGGAAAAGCAACAACCCAAAGGAATAACTCCCTCCCAAACATTATTATAATTGTTTCCTTTTTTTCATCCTCTGCCAGTGATTGTTTGATGCTTTATTTATTGGGAAGCTATTTTGTGGTGGCTGTGGCTTCAAAGAATGTTTAGCTTTGGCAAGGCTACCTGCTGCTAGCACATTAAAGCCATACAGCAAGATAAGAAAATAACTGCTTCACTGTTTAACTTGTTACTTTTGCTATAGAATGTGGAGCTTGCTCAAAATCCTTTATTTTTTATTTTTATGCTTGATATTTATTCTGGACAGGAAGATAACATTTCTGGGTTTCTATGTCCTGTACAGTATAAGGTGGAACAAAATACTACAAAAAAGATGAATTGTTCTGAAGTTCTCAAGATGTTCTCCTATCCTAAGAGATAGTGACACCAATGGGAAACTGGTCGACGCCAGTGCTAAACTGAGAGGCAGCATGAAATTTATCCATTAGCATCAGGGGTGGTTGCAAGCAAAGTCATCAAGAAGACAGACAGGAAATCAACAGGGTGAAGATTCAGGGTTCTAACATTCTCAGTCAACCAGAAAAGATGATGCTGATGAAAAATGGAATCAGATTACAGTATTACTTGAGTTGTTTGATAATGCTATATTTTCCAATAAGGGGGGAAGTTAAGGTACCCCATGAACCTTAGCAAAGTAGCAAATTGCTAAGTAGCAGATTAATCGGTCATATTTTAAATCAGCCTTCCACAACTTGGTGCACCTCATAAGTTTTGAACTTCAACTCCTATCATCCCAACCAGCATGCCAAAACACCTTCAGGCAGAGTAAGGCTGTTACAAATCCTAATCATCTTTCATTTTGTTCATTAAAAAAGCAAAACAAACAGTTACTTCTATTTTTTGCTACTATTTCAACAGCTGAGGGTCAAAGTCGGTTGCCTGTTCTGTTACTTTATTAAATGACTTCTATTATCCATTACTTTCCATATCAGTGTGACATGTCCATCAGCAGTAAACTTTCCAGGTTCACTATTCCTATTGTTTTTATCAATCCATAAAACTTGATACCCTGTTCCATCTATTGGTTCATGATTGTGCTTTGCTTGATTTATTGATCTCAGCATCTGCTTACAGAAAGTGTTTTGGTAGTCCACCTAGCTCCCCCTTTTTAACTTCTCCATCTCTTATATCAGGGATGGGCAGACTTAAGACTTCTGGAATCTATTTTCGGGTTGCTGTTTCCCTAAAACCCTAGGATCTGCCAGGCAGAGTACAAAAGACACTTAGAATTAAAAAAAACCCCTATGACACCAGAAATTATATTAAAGTACTAGACCTAACTGAATTCCACAGCCACTCCAGACAAAAATCCATACCTTATCCTGGCCATTTCCCCTTATTTCCTTGATGTCATTTTGTTCTTACCTCTGCTACACACTAGGGAATCAGAAATCCTTGCTGATCTACTTTAAATCACACAGCCAACCACTAGTAGATCCCAGTGGGCCTTCTGCCCTCACTTCTGCACTATAGGTAAAGTAAGGTAAAGGGACCCCTGACCATTAGGTCCAGTCGTGACCGACTCTGGAGTTGCGGCGCTCATCTTGCTTTATTGGCCAAGGGAGCTGGCGTACAGCTTCCGGGTCATGTGGCCAGCATGACGAAACCGCTTCTGGCAAACCAGAGCAGTGCATGGAAACGCCGTTTACTTTCCTGCTGGAGTGGTACCTATTTATCTACTTGCATTTTTTGGTGTGCTTTCAAACTGCTAGGTTGGCAGGAGCAGGGACCGAGCAACGGGAGCTCACCCCGTCGTGGGGATTCGAACCACCGACCTTCTGATCAGCAAGCCGTAGGCTCTGTGGTTTAACCCACAGTGCCACCCACCAAGCAGCAAAACCAATTGCATCATTGTTTGAAACGAACGCCCATTCATTCAGAGAGGGATAGTTATTGGAAGGGTTTAGGAGAGGAAGCAGAAGAAAACAATTTGTGGTTCTTTATGAAAACACATCTAGAGAAGCCATGAACTGCAAAATCATGGAGCAGAACTTTGCTTAATATTGTAAGACCATCTGACAGGCAAAAAAGAAGAAAAGTTAGGTTCTCATATACCTCCTGCATACATGACAGCCAACATGATCGATGATATCCAAGCTATCTGGCTATATGATGTGCCAAAGATCTCCTGTATCTCCTTGAAGAAGACTGTGATGGCTTTAGGGAATGCATAAGAAAATCCAATGGAGATGAAACTGCCAAAGACCACGACCCAACCCCATCCACCGTCCGGGGGAGCGTACTGCGGCGTCGTTGCGGGCGGCATTTTTTAATCTTTACAAGTAGGCTGCAGCGGGGAATAAAAAAAAGAAAGTTGAAAAGGTTATTGAAATAGCTTCCTTTTTATTCAGCATACTGTCCATATATAGTAGCCAATTCAATACAATAATACAAAACTATTATCCAATGCTTTAGCCAGCAGCAGATTCTCAAGTAAGACTGTCAGTGGATGATGTAGTGCAATTACTCATCTATAAAAGCCAAGGTAGCCTTCAGGGAGGGTGAAAACCTTGGCAAGGGTTACTGGAAGAACCTTATTAGGTATACTGTAGTTTTTCCAGGTCACTGATCCAAGCCACTGTGGTTGTATTTAGCAATTAATCACAGATGGTAAAGTGACATTTTGGGTCTTCTAGTATCAATCTACCCAGCTTCACCATCTCCAGTGAAGTGTGGTTGATTTGCACCATATGTGGGCCTGGCCTATATCTTGCACTTCTATTAAAGTGTAAAATAATGCTTGATCCCAGCCTTAAGGGAGCATCACATTTTAATAGTTATTTTTAGGTAACATTTTCATGAAGAATAATACTCAAAGTGACTTGCAAAGGTAGTAAAACCCCAAGATTAAAACCATTTAAAAGACATACTGTATATACATACATGCATGCAAAAAGCATTTCCAATATAAACCAAAGTCCAAACTTCATTCAGAACATGGCTTGAATTAAACTAGATGAAACAACATTTTTTGGAAACCTGAAGGGCTTGATGGAAACATTGTTATTTCATTATGAGAATGTGAAAAGTGACCTTTAGTGCTATTAAATCTGAAAATAAAGATTGGTTATATAATGAGTAACAAAACTGGGGTAAAAAAAGAACTGAATTACACAGCTCCCAATTCCCTGTTTGAGTTGCCCACCTCCCTCCCAGCTGCCCTTCCCCCAGAAAACCATGGCCCTTCCCACTTCCCTCCCTCCACATTCCAGCTGCAGCCTTGAACAATTACAAAAAGAGAGAGAAAGGGACACAAAAACAAAATCCCAACTTGCCCCCTTCCAGGGCGGATCAATCTAGTCAAGTTTGCTGAAGTCCAATCTGTGATTCTGGTAGTTGCCATTCTTCAGATTAGCCAGTAAAGTGTTTTATAAAAGGATGCCATATTTCAACAAAATTGAAATTATGGTGGCTTCCCTCTGGGGTCTTCTAGGATCTGCATCCACCTGGAGTGATTCAGAGGTGGCCCCTTCCTCCCCAACCCCCAGCATGGCCTTTGATTACCCCACTTCGACTGTCGGGTAAGGGTGATTTGATTCCCCCCCCCCCCATGATCCCAATGTTGATTTTCACTCCTCACTTGTCCCCCGTGGGGTGGGATGGGGGCATTTTGTGCTTCGCTTCGGGTGTCAAAGTGTCTTGGGCCAGACCTAGAGGAGGTAATGTAAGTGTAGGTCCTTATTTCAGAATGTGCCCCACTTGAATGATCCTCAAAAAGAAAACTAAATGCCAGAAATAGAGGCTCAGTCCTAACCTTCTCCCCACTAAGTTAGTTTTCTATGTTCAGGAGTAGCTCCTCACAAGAGCGCCTGTCTGTAGTCTAAAATGGCACCAATTGAGAAAACTAGTCCTCACACACAGGATAGCTGTGACAGAGATTCTTAAAAGCATCAGGCTATTTCTCTCCCCATTGTTGGTGTCCAGATGACTATTAATTTAATCTTGTTTAATCTGTGCTGACAGATACTGTCCATACCTGTCCACACACACACACACACAAAAAAGTGTAATGTGGAGTATCATCATGGGTTGAACATGTCCGAAGACCATTGACACAATAATTGCAATTGTTGCAAAAATAACACCATGTAAATCAGTGCACTGGAGCATTCATAGGAACAGAGCCTTCCATCAGCGGAGCCTTCTGCAGACTAATGAAGAGATTCTTTTCCCAGTGTTTCTACTAGAAAACATGATGAGTCCTGTTTAATGATATATCAGAGACACCTTGCCTAATGAGAAAATCACTACCCCAATAACAAACAACAAACAAAGAAGTACAGCTGCTAAATTTCAATATGCCTCAAATGAATTATTCTATTTGCAATGGGACTGGAAAGCTCTGATACAACAGAACTCATACAGACAAATCAAGGCTGGATGTAATAATAATAATTTATTATTTATACCCCGCCCATCTGGCTGAGTTTCCCCAGACACTCTGGGCAGCTTCCAATCAAGTGTTAAAAACAATACAGCATTAAATATTAAAAACTTCCCTGAACAGGGCTGCCTTCAGATGTCTTTTAAAGAGAAGATAGCTGCTTATTTCCTTCACATCTGAAGGGAGGGCATCCCACAGGGTGGGTGCCACTACCGAGAAGGCCCTCTGTCTGGTTCCCTGTAACCTCACTTCTCGCAATGAGGTAACTGCCAGAAGGCCTTCGGTGCTGGATCTCAGTGTCTGGGTAGAATGATGGGGGTGGAGACGCTCCTTCAGGTATACAGGACCGAAGCCATTTAGGGCTTTAAAGGTCAGCACCAACACAGTACAATTCCCTTTATTTATTTTTTATTTTTAAGTTGAAAGTCCCTACAGAACCTGTTTGATTGACAGGGAAAAGACAATGGTTGGGACTGATTCCATCTCCTCCTTCCTCTCCTGAACAGCCGGGTAGTATCATTTTGCTTTTGGAAGGCATTGCATGCATAGATCAGGAAGAGGAAGGGTGCACACAGCACCCTTGGGTATGTGTTGTACCTGGTAGCTGCCAGTGAGGTGATGCTCTGTTACTCTTCTGGCTTCCCAACATGGCAGGTTGCTGTTTGATGCTCCTGATGCTTCATCTATGCTGTGCCTGCACCACACCAAGTTCCACTGACTTGACCCTCTCCCTTGCACTCTTGGGAAGCACCAGTGACCTGCTGTGTCAACAGAGCTCCTTCCACATCAACTCACTGGCCACTACAGGTGGTACCCCATCCAGCTGCAAATAGTCATTCTGATTTCTGCATACATCATATTGCCCCCTAGATTGGATTGGCATGAATGGGTAGATGCAATGGAGGCCAGCTGGATCGGGGCCGATAGATATAATTGAGATCCATATTGAAAATGAGCAAATATGTCTGAACCGCAGCAATAGGATTGGTTGACAAAGACAGGCAGCAATGAATACCATACCAAACATTTTAAAAGGATGAAAACTGAAATAACAAGGTCAGAGAAACAGCCATGACAAATAATTCATCTTGATATCATGCACTGTAGATTCTAGTCAATCATGATCAACCTGTTTAGACTGCTTGTCTGCAAATGCTTCATTAATATTCCTCTGCTTGCCAACTGACAAAATCAACTCTCAATACAATAAATAGCTTGTCAGGAGAAGCTCTGAAAATGCTCGACTCTCTCCCATTTTTTATTTTTATTTTTACAAATTCTCAGTATTTATTGTAGGATAGGCTACAATTCTGATAATATCAAGGGGTGGCCTTTGTTTTTGTTTTTTTTTGCCCTTTACGTTTAGCAGGGTACAACTTCTGCAGTTCCTCACTGGCTGATAGAGCTGCAAGGATCACAGTGACTTAAGAATCTATTGAATAAACTTGTTTGATGTGCTTCCAAAGACATGGCGACAATGCACGGTGGAGAAAACTGCTCACCGAATTGACTTGAACCCCACTTATCCAAAGTACAGGCTCTGTCTTGCTTTGTATTTCAAACTGCGCATACAGCTAGTCCTAGAACCAGGAACCTTTGGTTTTGCATGCAGCTGTCCTATGGAGTGAGCTAAACAAACTGCATCTAGGAACATTTTCCTGGCAAGGAAGTAATCTCGGGCTCTGAACTGGCTCTGTACTCAGGTGTATTCCTCAGCTCCCTTTCCCAGACTCGGATCACCTCCAACAGCTGCCCATGGCTCAGTCTTGACAACCTCAAGCAAGGGAAACAACCACAAGGGGGTGCACTGAAATGAATGGGACTTGAAAGAGCAGATCTCCCATTCATTTAGCTGCCCGAAGGATCAGTGATTAAGGGAGCTAAAATAAGCTGAGAAGATGATATGGACACCAATAGCATGGGGACTACTCCTTAAGTTGGCAGAAATGGTTAATAAAGCTGATCAGATGCCATTTTGCTGTTTGACAATTCCCTGGTCCTGCCTACCCGCAAATAAAATAATATAAACCCAAACCTGTTCAGAGTCTTTCCGCCACACTTGCTTTAATAGGGTCAGCTAACCTCTCTCTTCACAGTTCAAACTGCTGGCTTGTCACTACAGCAGAAATCCTGATCCACTTATCAGTCTATTTTAATCATTCTTACTATTCCTTAAATCCCTGTACCTCACAAGCATTAAGTACACCAAGTTGTATTACAGCAGCTAAGGGCAGTTTAAAAGGACTGCCGTCAACATTTAAAGAAAGAAGGGTGTTTAACAAATATTAGCTTGGAATCCCCTTGGGATTTAACAACACTTTTAAGGCACCAGGAAGTCCTCCTTAAGTCCTCCAACAGAACTGAATGGGATTTGTGCGATAGACCAAACCATATAGTTAGCCTGGAAAGGCACAAGAAATCACTAAGCATGTACTGAGTGGTGGGATGTTTTACCTCAGCATGGCAAACTAAACAAAGTGGCATTTACGTAGTCAAAAATGTGTGTTTATCCACCTGAAAGTCGGACAATATAAAGAATTCATTTGAAGTACGCAGGGGGGAAAAACACCCCTAAAATTACTGGGGCAAAGGAAAATATAAATGCACGGAAGGAAAAACGTCAGTCTGTACTTTATTTCTGGGGAGGGTGGGGGAAAGGATGTTGAATTGCAAACTTACTATGTGTTTGGTCTGAGAACTAAAGAACTACCTACTAATATATACACACAAATTGCTTTCAACTCCCAAGATGCCTTAATCTTTCACTATAAAGCCATTGTATAAAACTTTTTTAAAAGGCCCCCTTCCTTCTCTTTAACCAAACAGATTTTTGCTTACGTAGGCCATATGCAGTCAGACCAACCACAATGGGAGAAGGTGGAAGATAAACATTAATCTGCTATAGGGGCACGTGGGAATGTAAGAAGGGCTCTTCTTATGTTCTTATCCATGGGTAGGCAACCTAAGTCCCGGGGGCCGGGTGTGGCCCAATCACCTTCTCAATCCGGCCCGCGGACGGTCCGGGAATCAGCGTGTTTTTACATAAGTAGAATGTGTGCTTTTATTTAAAATGCATCTCTAGGTTATTTGTGGGGCCTGCCAGGTGTTTTTTACATGAGTAGAATGTGTGCTTTTATTTAAAATGCATCTCTGGGTTATTTGTGGGGCATAGGAATTCATTTCCCCCCTCCCAAAATATAGTCTGGCCCACCACAAGGTCTGAGGGACAGTGGACCGGCCCCCTGCTGAAAAAGTTTGCTGACCTCTGTATTCTCTAACCCATAGGGTTGCCCTTCCAGTCTAGCATCCCTAGAAATTATTAGCATCTTTCTGTGTATGCAGAACATACTTAGCCCATTTTTATTTCAACAAGTATGTCTCCCCCCCTGCTCCCTATGCCTTAATACACACACCAGTGGGTCTCTCAGGCCAACTTCACACAAAGAATGGGAGGTATGGCTGATGTTTCATACATGGTCACCTTGTGAATGCCCCCACATGGCCTAATAATAATAATAATTTGGCTTCTTGGGGCAGCACTGGGAGGAAAATGTAGGAGAGGCTGCGCACTGGTCCATCTAGTCCTATATTCTGTTCTCACAATGTCCAACCAGATACCTGTAGGAAGGAGACATGAGGGCAATAGTCCTCTCCCTCCAATCATTGAAAATTCAAAAGCCTTTGCCTACAACTCATTGTTTGCATGCAATAGGGCTCACACACTTCTCAAAGAACTCTGACAATAAGCGTGGGAAATAAACTGTTTCTCAGAATGCACGAGATGCCGGGGCTTAGCTTACTAAATCTAGATCTATTGAAATCTATGGGAGATTTGTCATTGGCAAAAATGGGGCCACCATACACTGGCATCGGCTGAGTTGTAGAGAGGAAGAAGAGTGTAGTGCTTAGCTTTCGGACTAGGGCAGTGGACCCACTGCCATTTTATTCTGCATCCAATGCGCTGCAGCTGCTGGAGAACTGTGTAAACACAAGGTTATCACAATCTGTAACTGTATCTACTATGTCATTCCTTAGGAAATACTGCATTTTGATACATTTTCCCCCCAACCACCTTTGATTCAAATTAATGTGAGCACAGTCTGGACCAGGAAGATCCAATTTCAAATCCCCACTCAAGTAAAACTGTGGGCGACGGCAGATCCGTCACTGTGAGGATAATATTGGGTGCGTGTGTGCTGCTTTGAGCTCCTTAAAGTAAAAACTGTAATAAAAAAATAATATTTAATAAAATACCTATTGTCACCAAATCACATATGAAATGGTAAGAACAGCTCAATGTACATGTCTTTAAGAAATTTTCTTCTGTGATTTTTTTGAATTTTGTATCATGTCATTAATTGATGCAGTGTTGGTATGAAAACAAATTTGCCCTAGATACATTTTCTGAGACCATACAGAAAGAATATGTTACCAGTATCAAAACAGGCTCCTTTCTAAGGATATACCCAGTGAGAAAATCACATTCCAGAAAACTGCTGGATGGATGTTGCTAATCTACTTCTGGCAGTAACAGTGTTATTGCCTAAATTGTTGAATTTCAAATTAACACTGTGCAGAGCTGGTAACTTTGTCAATCCCACTCATCACTTGCCGTGTTTCTGTTTCGTAAGGTGTAAGTTGTTTGGCACATAATAGCATAAACGAGAGCAAATGCTTTTAGATAGTATCACTGCAAGTAATACATTCTGCGCATCCCTTACTGAAGATCCATCCCCCCCCCCCGAAGAGGTAACTTTCATTTTATTAGCTCAAACCACAGCCAACTTGTGCTTGGATTTAATGGGATTTAGTCCCATCAAATGTGAATATATCCTGACGTTTTCGTTAAAAACCAATCCGTTAGCAGTTTCACATTCCCCCACCATCATAAACATGTTGTTGTATAAACCAGCGTTTGTGGCCAGGTAAAACAAATGGAGATCGAAAGACTGAAATATCTTAGCATCAATACAGGCTGTTCTACAACACATCTATAAATAAAAACTCCCCAGCATTAAGGGCACGACCCAGCCAAAGTTAAGCACCACTGGTTTTGGAGTGAGTGCCAAGGATAAATGCCTAACTGAATTATGGCCAACTTTTTTAACTTCAACATTATCAAATGAGCAGGGGCTAGTTGTAAACAGAAGTAAGTGAAGTCTCCCAAACTCCTCCTCACAGCAAGGGAATGACAAATCTGTCAATGTTGGTTTCCTTCTGTTTCCCAGCATTCAGTTCTCTACATCTCCACATCGGCTTGCAGTTGTTTTTAAAAAGACCTCCTAAAAATTCAACAGCATTTTGCGCAAGCTCCTCCTAACATGCATGCGTTTGTATGCAAGTTTGCATAATATGTGTACAATTTCCCTTAAACCTGCCCATTTTTGCAAAGCCAATTATCTTAATATAATGCATGCTTGCATGTTATTTACACAAACAGATGCATTTTATGCACAGTTCGTCCCAGTGCATGTGTTTATGTTCAGGTGAAGGATGAGACAGAAGGGGGAGCGCATGAGTCCAAGTCACACGGTTTGTGTCATGTGTGAATGTAAGTTTGGTCATGCTCTGGACACTGATGTCAGAAAAATGAATGTGAAAAGTGAAACTCTGGCCTTAACCAGTTAGCTTTCAAATTAGCAGAGGAGCAGCAAGGAAAGCAGTTGCAGGACAAACCAGGTGAGTTGCATGTTGCAGAAGCATAATAAATTGAAAAGCAAATTCTTTTGGAAAGCGGGACACAGTGAACATCAATCTGTGCAATGACTTTGGTGTCAGTTTCAGGAGAGAAATTTAATCAGATCTGTAAGGGAAAGGCATGAGTCATGTTTTTCTCTAGTGACACTCAGATACCTGTTTATCTAACCAGACTACAGCTATCATAGATTTCTTTTAAAATTTCCACTAGAGGTCAATCTATACAGAATATAAAAAATGCCTGCATGTTCTTTCCACCTTATCCCTGGGATCCATGGCATGCTGTAGCTTCCCAACAACTCTGTGAAGCTGAATGGAGGGTTAATGATGATTTACACAAGGCTTTCCAGTGAATTTCACGGCTGAGCAAATATTTGATTGAGGTCCTTTCATACCCAAATCTAGCACTGTAACAGTGTCCTACATTGACTCTCTTAGGCTGAATTCATTTCAGATGTGCATGTACATCATCTGATTTTGCTACACTTGATTATTGTACTCCATTATAGCCTTATGCAGATTACTGCAATAGGAATAATCAGTGCACATAAAATATTGCAAGATCATGTCTGCTGACCCTGCTCCTGATGCGCACAAACTGATTGGGTCTTCTGGACAGAGCTTAAAGATGGATAAAACATAGGCTCTCCCCACAGAAACTCCCCTGCATCCATGCACAAAAATTCATTGGTATGTCTTCCATATGGGTAGGTTCTATGCAAAGGACCTGACCAATCTTTGGAGGTCAGGCAGAGCCACCAAGAATTATTATCCCACTCTCCACAGTGATAATCCCCAGACTGGTCTGCATTGGAGTGTGCTTGCACTGGGATGAGAACTGAAAGATGGGTTCACAAACTGCTCCCACTGAAAAAATGTGTTCGTTATGATGTAAGGCAGAAGGAAAGTTCTGCAAGGGATGGTTTTGTTATTCCTAGAATCTTCAAAGATGATGAACATGAATTTTTACAAGGATGCTTACTCACACTTTTTCTGTGTGCACAGTGGGAGGGGGCACAAATATCATGGATGTTTTTGTCTCCATTACCCCCCATAATGATTCAAAAGCAATAAATAATTTGTCCAGATTTTTAAAATCCAGGTATTTATGTGCACCACACACAACAGCATGTGCATTATTGGATAATGGCAGGGGTTAACAAAAGGGTCTTTTAATACATAATCCTCTACCCCCTTACTTACTTGGGAGCATGCTCCTTTGAAATCAATTGAATTGTTTTCTGAGTAGACCTGTATAGGATTGAACTGTTAATTCTGCAGTTGTTTTTTTCGACAGTGGGGATTATAGCTATGAATAGATGGAAGATATGTGGTTTTTACTTTCACATATAGTTGTACCGTTCAAAACTGCAGTTTTTAATCAAAAGTCTAATGCCTTGAAAATTCAGGGCTATGCTATGCATAATTGTATAAGCATGAACTGTGTAAACACTGTAGTCTGCAACTCCTGCAGCCAACATATTCTCTGTTTTCCTTTGGACCACATCAGCGAGGCCAGGGAGTGGTCTGGTTGCCTGGACAGCCCACGACTTCCATATTCACTGTCCAGGCTTGCACCCGGGGAAGGTCACTACAAACACAGCAGTTTGACTTCACCCCTGGAGGTGCACTCCATTGTCTTTCAAGACAGATGGATGCCAACAACAATTGTACTGTATAGGATGTGTAAGGGCAAAAACAACAAAAGACATTTCTAACAAAAAGCTATTCTCTTAGGAAAGGTGTATCAGTGTACCATGTATGCAAAGATATTTGTACAGTGGTACCCCGCAAGACGAATGCCTCGGAAGACGAAAAACTCGCTAGACGAAAGGGTTTTTTGTTTTCTGAGGTGCTTCGCAAGACGGATTTTCCTAAGGGCTTGCTTCGCTAGACGAAACGGCCCTGCCTCTTGTGTCATGGCGACAGTCACTGCACGCACGCACGCATGCTTCCCCGCTCCTCCGGCTCCCTCCCACCTTCCGGCTCCTCCGGCTCCCTCCGACCTTCCGGCTGACGGCCGACCTTCCGGCTGCCTCGCGACGCTGCCCACCCCCCTCGCGCGCTCCCCTCAGAGAGCCATTGCCGCCAGCAGCCAGCGTTGCAGCCAGAGTTGCGCTCCTGAGCCCCGCCGCCCTCCAGCAGCCGCGTCGCACGGTGGCCACAAGGTGCAGGTGCGTCTGAGGTACCGGCTGCGGCAGCTGTCCTGCTTCTCCCCGCCCCTCCCCGCCGTTGTTAGTGTTTAAATGCAGTGGTGCTTCGCAAGACGAAAAAACTCGCACAACGAAAAAACTCGCGGAACGAATTAATTTCGCCTTGCGAGGCACCACTGTAGTTAGTTGTATATATACTTGTGTGCATGTGTATTCATTTTCTTGGTTTAATTTCTCTGTGGGATTAAACCATAAACTTAGATATAGGAAGCCTACATCATCAACAAAAAAAACTTATTTCCCCCCACAATTAGCTAAAGGTTTATGCTGACCCGTTTATTTTACGCAACTGACAGTAGGAGGCTGGAAAGGAAAGAGGATGCAAAAAGTACTTCCATTACAATCCAATTCCAGGGGGGAAGGATGGGCAACGTGAATAAACACATTCATTTCATTTCCTTGCTGATGATCACAAAAATATCTTTAAATAATCCAGGATCGAACCATGGTTTATGATCCTGTCTTATTAATAAGCCATAGATAATACTAACTATGGTTTCTCTGAGTTTGGACTTAACCAAAAAAAACCAGCAGTTCGCTGAACACCAGTGGTAAAGCTTCCAATCTCCTCTATGCCTTTACACCTGGAAAGGGGATAGGAGGAACACACGGCACTGAATTTACACAGGGCACGACATCGAATGAATGATTTCCTCAGGTGTTCTTAAAGGGCAAAACAACTGCCAGAGAATGCAATTTAAATAAACTTGGAAATGTTTTTATGTTTATTTTTTGAGAGTCATGCATTTTTGCTGCATGCAGGAAATGTGATAGGTGCCTGCAATGCCATGATTTTCCTACAAAAATTCATTTCGTCTGTGCTTTGTCCATAATACTTTCCTATTGTTGCACAAATTACCTAGAGTGCCACCTGAAAAGCCTGACATTGTTTTGAAAATGCAAGTGGCAATTATGCTCCCTATAATTAACCAGAGAACTAATAACTAGAGACAATCATCATCATTTGCTATAAATAACTCCTCTGTTAAGCAAAGATAGACACTGACTCCCGCAGTGGTATCGATATCTAACTGCCTCTGCCACCAAGGAAGATGCCAGGCTGGACAGATGGTTTCACTGATTATTTTTTCAGATTGGCCAGAATATCTGACGACTTGCATAAATGTTTGATCACATGACCCCAGTCAAACGTTGTGTGTCCATCTGTGTTAATTTCCCCAACACAAACATTAGCATTTTCTTAATGATAAGCATTTGGATGTGGTTGAATTTGGATTTCCAAAGCAATTGATTTTAAATTGTTCACTGGGCCCAAGACCATCCCTTGAAATTGGAAATGCACTGGTAGGGTACTATAGGGTTTTGAATATTAGTACACATAAGAGCAGAAGAAGGTGTAACAATATCAGAAGTGGCTCTACAAGAGTGAGCCATGATGCTCACTTCTTATTAGGTATGCTACTATTGCTTATCAGGAAGGAGCAAGGTAGGGTGGTGAGGATGCCAGTGTGGTGCAAACACACCAGCAGAGCCAATCCAGCACTTCTTGCAATGCATTCACCCAGCACTCTGCTACCTCTCCCCTTCACCTCTTGGTCAACAATGACCCATCTTCCAAGAGCACAGTATAGCAGCTCCTCCTTGATAAATAGCATAGGGTTGTGTCCCATGATGCAGTCCCATGGATGAAACAGACTGCCACTTGAACATCAGAATTTCCTCTCCTCTTCCTTGCAGCAGCACCCCTCCACACACACACACACACACACACACATCATACACCCTCATAATTTGCTCCAGAGTTGGTGGTGGCTTCCCTCAGGCTTACGGTCTAAAATAGGACTGGCCAATGTGTTGTTGGACACCCAATTTCCATCAGCTCCAGCCAGCACAGCCAATGAGTTATGGGAATTGTAATCTAGCATCATCTAGAGGGCTACCCCAATTCCAAAAGACATGGGGGGAGAAACTGATTGGGAGGGAGGAGTAAGTAAGCAAAGTAAGGTTCTATGGTTATGTACCATTCTGAGCAACTTGGATGAAGGATCAGTAAAAGTGAAATATGTGGTTTAACTGGTTAATAAAACCGCCTCATAGTGCTTCGTTGTGTAATAAGAAACCATCTGCGGCTCATGAAGTGGTTATGACAACAACTAGTCATATAACTCATTGCTTTGACCTGCTTTGTGGACGAGGGCCAAGATGAAAAACACCAGAGTCATCTCAAGGCTGTCCAGTCCCTAAAAGCCTTTTGGCAAGTGTGAAGCATTCATTCACACTGAACTGTATTATAGCAAGCAATATAAAACCCCTGACCCATCAAAATTCTCCACTAATCTGTGGATACTTTCTAAGAGCTCTTGAATTTCACTCTTGGCACTCAAGTGTCAGAGTCAAGGGCACAAAAGGAATTTACTTGAATGCCCTCCATGTGTTTCACAGAAGGGGCAGCAAGCCCTCGCCACCTCTCCTGTCCTCCTAACTTTTCCCCTTCCCCTGATGTGTGCACTGACCATGTTCTTTCTGGCTAGGTATTCTGTGTCAGGGTGAAGGGGCCTACCATGAGTACAATGATGTTTGTAGGGGCTGTTCCTGGCTGGTAGGAGCCCTGATCTGCTAGTGTGCAGGAACTCCTAGGCACATGCTTCCACATACATACCATATTTTTCCATTTACAACATGCCCCCATGTATAAGATGACCACTATTTTTTGGGACCACAAAACAATAATAATTGGGGTGAGATTGCCCAGAGTTATTAAGATTTTTTGGGGGGTCACTACTGCCAATAGCTCTACAGCCTGCCCGTCACTGCAAATCACACGCATCGCCGCGGCCACCAAACATCTGCACGCTGGCCACCAAAAGTCCACCTGCCCACTCAACGCAACCACAGCTGATTGCACACATGCCTCACCACTGCTGTAAATCAGCGTCCCATTGCCACAGTAGCAACCAATCATCAGCAGGCATCTGATCACATGCCCAATCGCCGCTGCCAATCTCCTGCTGGCTGCCACCACCAATCACCTGTCCCCCCTCTGCTATCCGTGTATAAGATGACCCACAATTTTTGCCTATTATTTCTAAGGAAAAAGTATTGTCTTATACACGAAAAAATACGGAAATCTGTGAAGATCTCTTCACTTAATTGCTGAATTGTCTGTGATTCCTGCATTGCAGGGGACTAGAATGGATGACCTGTAGGGTCCTTTCCAACTCCGCAATCCCATGATTCCATGACTGTGCAGCCACTGGAGATGTGTGTGTGTCATGTCTGGTTCCCATGTTGGAGTGCAGAGACTATCAAGTGTCATCCCAGTCACTCTCAGTGGCATTCAGTGAAAGTGTATGAGTGTGGGCCATGTGGACATCCCTGCAGGGTTGCAAAAAGATGTGTTCAGATATGTTCAGGGGTATATGGGTAGGAAAGACAGGTCCAATTTCAGGGCACATGTGAAGAAAGGAAAAAATGAAGGCTGAATATCCACTCATATACTTACTCTACTTCAATTTCTATTCCACCCACCCCTAGGGCTCTTCAAGCTCATAACGGCAGTTTAAAGACACCACACAATCAAGACAACCCAATGAAATACCAAATAAAAAGAGATGCAACGCTATATTAAAATGGATTGCCCTTACTCCACACCTGCTTAAGCCTGGCTGTGAAAAAATAAAATAAAACTTGCCTAAGCAAGAAAAGCCTTTTTGACATTGGCTTTGGTGTGTGGCAATGGATGAAGATGAGGCAAGGCTTTACAGCTTGCTCAAACACGACAGTTTTGAACAATCCCAAATTGCACATCTCTGCTTGTATGCCTTTGTCCAAACATTCGCTTCTTTGAAGGAAGAGAATGGATATACAGGGTTTCTGGCATTAGAAAGGAAGATCTGTTTATATGTTGCACCCACTTCAGGCAGGGTGATCTAAAATTCTGCTACTGGTGTTAGCAAAGCTGCTTCAATAAAGGAGACCAGAGAGTCCAGAGGGAAGAGAAATTCTGGGAGCACTTCACTAAGGAAACTGGACAAAGCACAGTGTATAGCTTGAGGAGAAAGGCACAGAGGGGTTTTGTCTTTCTTAACTCTGGCCTTGTACATACACAGCAGGAATACATTCAACTAAACATACAAAGGAAAACACCCTCTGGATGACCCAGCTAATCAGGGCACATGCTCCCTCATCAAATATTAGGCCTCACTGCCTGGTTGCTAAGCAACACCTCCAACCCCCCTCTTGTCCAGCTAAATTACTGATAACAGACTTAACCTTTAGGTTACAAACTGAATGATCTCTGCTGTTGCACTTCCAACCATTTCTTCCCGTCCTGAGTTTCATAGTAAGCATCTCTGGGGTTTCTTTTAATTGCCCTCTCTGCAGCAAAGTTTTAAGACCTACATATTTTAAAGGCTTTTCTTCTTCTTCTTCATGCAGCTTAACACAGATCTATCAACTTTTCCTTGCCTCAGTACCTAAATGGAATTTCCGTGTTTAGAGAGAGAGATTGAGCTGGCTACCAGTTGCTGGGGGGCAAAAACAGCAGGGAAGGGTGCTTGCAGGCTTCCCGGAAGCATCTGGCTGGTCGCTGTGAGAAACAGGATATTGGACTAGATGGACCTTTGGTCTGACTCAGCAGGGCTCTTTTTATGTACTTCATAGACGTGCTTTAATGTGAACAAATTTATTAAGTCTCCCCAGGCCAAGAGAAACATTGGCTTGAGGTGAAAACGGAGCAGCATGCAGCCATTTGCTCATTTGCTAAGCTAAAATGAACTAAAACATTTCTAAGCATGACAACCACTTATGGATACGTAAGGATAATTCTAGCCCTTTAAACTTCTAACACTCAGAATAGGGATGTATTTATCTGAATTCTGCACAGCTATATAGCGAAGGACACCTCTATAATTCCCGTTCTAATGATAACGACATAAATATGAGTGGCTTATCAAAAGCCAGTGGGTTGCTTGATGAAGCTGGCATTTGAATCCAGCCAAAGCAAAGTGCTTTTAAGTCACTTTTATGTCAACGGCACATTTTAAAACATGTCTTTAACTCTTCCATTTACTTCGCTTTCGACAGACCCACACTCATGGTTCATGAATTCAATTCCCCCCAAAATGTACTGGAATATAGAAAGGCCCATTAGACAAGGATTTAGCTAGGAAGGGGTTGCCCCCACATGCCACCACAGTATGAAAACAGAAGCAATGTCTATTATAGTATTTCAAAGCAATGCTAATTCAATAAGGAGAAGGAGCAAAAGAGTGGCACTCTGGCCTCAAAGGAAAATAGGAAGTCCTGCAGCTGGTCAATCCCAAATGGCTCAACAAAGCAGTAGTGTGCAGTGATTTTTTTTTGTAGGGGAACAGTCAGGGCTGCAGCTTGCAAGGGTGATTTGGGGCTATATAGATGTGACGTTGCAATGTTGTGCATGTGAGTATCATGCCTCCCTTCCTAAGCCAGGCAGAAGCTTCCCAAGCTTTGGAAAGGAGGCTCCAGGGGAACATTTAAGGGACTAATCTAGTCCCCCTAGTTCATTGACTGCACGCCACTGCCAACAGACTACCAGTGTTGAAAGCCTACGAAACAGTAGCTGATCTGTTTCCAAACTAATTGAAGGTTCAGTGTTCTCAGCTGTGTGGCTTCTTCCGAGGTGGCCCAAATATCTCTGAGAATGGGATCCTTGCATCTGACTCATGCTCCTAAGTGAATGCCCAGTCTTCTCCTGGTGATTATCCTTGAGCCAGACCTTTTACCAGGGAAACTGAGCTTAATTTGGGACATGAATAGCATCCCATGGCCATTGTGGAGTTACATGGAGCCCAGAGGAGGATGGTGTAAGGCAGAAATTTCCAAACTGTGTGTCGGCTGCAGTGTGTAGGCGTGTTGCGTGAACATTCCCCACACTCCTACCAAAGATGGAAAGGGGTTCGTTTAACCTCCAGTTTGCTAGTAAAACTGAATTATGATGCATGTCTAAAAGTGTGTCACCGACATGAAAAGTTTGGAACGCTCTGGACTTGTTATTTCCTAAAGGCCTGAAGTTTTAGCCTGCTAATTGAAGCTTCTTCTTTTTTTTTAAGTACTTCATAATGGAAAGATGCATCTGTATTAAATGTAGGAAAGGAAATGAGAATAGAGTCTGTTTTGAATAACAGAATTAATTGTCGCTATTTTTTAAGAAGGAAAAAAAAGGCATCACCTATACTGGCAAAAGTGACATATCAGAATGCTACCTGCATAAATATTTCTCAGGGCCTTTAATTGCATCTCCCATCCACAGAATCCAGTGTTCTCAACATGCTTTCTTTATTTATAAGAGGTTCTTTATATTTAATATCTGTGCTACCAACTCAGGGATACAGCTAGGGAACTCATTGGAAGATACAGATAAAATATCTGACGCCACAGCTGAGCAAGGTCACCTTCATATCCTTGTGGCTAAGCGTCGCTCGGCCTCATCGACCCTGCAGCCACTTGAGTTCAGTGTGTTAAGTCAGGCAAGGTTCAGGGTTGTATTTAAACAAGATTGGCTAAGCTATGCTATGATAAGAAATAGTAATTGTTGCTTACCAGGGGGTCGGTGGGGGGGGGGAATAATACTTTAACCAAACAATCTGTGGTCTGGATATGCAGTTCTTCTGCTCTGCTCTGTTTTAACTCACAGAAAGATTGCTTTTTTTAATGTAACCAAGAAGATGCATGAACATTTCAAAACCTCTGCTGCAAAACTATATACTGTACATTAACAAAAGAAGCTATGGGATTTGGGTGAACTTTTAAGGAAATGAGCAATCTTTATGGCAGGCAGTCCTCAAGTCTCAGTGTTGAAAAGGAAGAATGATATCAGATGCTCAAGGAATAATAGGGTTTTCCCTTTATAAAGAAGGAGAAAGAAAACATCAAATAGAAGAGCTAAGAGAGAGAGAAAAGATTTTGTTTATGTCAAAGAATAGCAAGTCCTGAGTTGAACATGTCCAGTTCTTTTAAATCCATGGAAAAATTAAAATAAAATCCATCCTTATTGCATAGTAACCAACTGTATCATTTAATATATTTGATGAACCAGATTCACAAGGATATAATGTGATATGATACGTGGATGTCACATTTGAATCTGTCATAGGGAAATATTCCATTTAAGATTATCAGATGACGCATTTAGATGACATTAATTCTGTCTGATTCAAGCTGTTTGAAATGCTGGAATTGGATAGCTGTCTACAAGGACCTACAGAAATCATACAATTGCCTCGACTTCAGAACTCTGGTGCAAGATTTTGCTCCTCCTTCAGAAATAACATGCCTAGAGCCATGTCATGTTGGAAGGGCTTTACAACAGCCTGTGTTGCACATGTTGGGTATGCAGTATTTGTGTATACAGAGTTCTTCCATCACACCCCATCTTCCTATATGAACCTACCTGGTTCCTGACATCATCTTCTGAGGCCCTCCTTCATGTGCCTCCTCCTCGAGAGGTCTGGAGGGTGGCAACACGAGAATTGGCCTTCTCTGCAGTGGCTCCCCGTCTATGGAATGTTCTCCCCAGGGAAGTTCACCTGGTGCCTTCATTATACACCTTTAGGCACCAGGCAAAAACATTCATTTTTAACCAGGCCTTTGGTTGACCTTATTGACATCCAACACCCTTTTAGAATGTGGCTTTTGGGGGGGGGGGGCGTTACTGCTTTTGGTTTGATTTTATATGTTGTCGTCTTGTTGTGAACCGTCCTGAGACCTCCGGGTACAGGGCAGTGTATAAGCTCAATAATAATAAATAATACTTCCACTAGAGTGGGCATGATGTCAAAATGGAATTCCCTTGTCCTGAAGCTGCGGTTGCCAACAAGGCATGGAGATGGGACAGGGTGTTGGAGGTTATAAGACAAGAAGGAACATTACATCTGCCATTGATGGATCTGATGCTGTTGTTCTGTTCTGTTGCAGTCTACTATTCTGACCCTCTCACGTAGTCAGCTGTGAAGCAGAACTGGCCCTCAATCCTCAAAAGGCTCAAAAGCTCATCACTACTTGGTTACTTTCCAGGTGCTTTTCAAAATCTTTTGGCTTTAAACCATTTCATTGTTTACTGCAACTCTAAAACCTTGAACATCCATCAATAATCTCTGTCTGTGAAGGCTTGTTAAACTTGATGCTGTTGTTAAAGCTGACAGCATTTTAAAAAATGAGGTTAAGGCCTGATATCGTAAACCAGTATCCAAGGCGGCTAATGACTAGCACCAGAGTCCCACTACTTGCCCAAAGAAAGAACCCGCCCCTTTGTGTAAGTGTTACAGCACAAAACTGGTCCCACCACCATGCATGATGCTTCCCTTGCCTGGCAAAATTAAATGCACAAGAGCCTGCTGCACACAAGCAGTTGTTTTAGTTGTTTGTGTGTATAATCTAGAATATTATCTGTTTCACTGCTGTGTCTGCATGCCTGATGACAGACTTCTTAAGTATCCCAAAATGTAGACAAAATAAACTCAGTAGCCAGAGTATGAAATTCTTAATCACAAGGTCATGGCCACCACATTGGGTGAAATATTCCTGCAATGAGGGAGTTGGACGAGAATGATCATCATGGTCCCTTCCAACTCTACAATTCTAGGCTTCTATAATTCTGTCAAAAAATAAACAACAGTGTGTTGCTCCATCAGGCAACTGGGCTGTGATGGAATTGCAGCAGCAGGTAAACTAGCGTCTTTCATATTTAAACCTGAAGCTGATAAACAGCTACAAGATAAAAATTAATCATAAGAAAATGGTCTACAATGTGCGTGTACACACACACACACACACACACACACAGACACACACTATTCAAATTACATGAGGACTGCATTACACTCATTTCCCCGCTTCCCATCGTTCCCTTTCCTCTACTAATCAGTGTGAAAGTGGAACAGATAACTTCAGCTGATTTTGCAAAGGGCTGGGGCTGAATCTGTGCCAAACAGATGCCCTTTATTTCACAGAAATTCCAACAAAAAATTATAAACAGCAACAACATGTGTGTTCTAGATGGGCTGTTATTCTTCCCAGTTCTTAAGGGACTGTACTGTTTTTAAACCTTGCTGTTTCTTTCATGCATGAGATGAAATTTCACAGGCTTCTCCATAAAAAAGATGTTTTCTTGTTAGTTTATTCCTGCATAACCCTCCTTTAAAGAAAATGTGTGCCTTCAACACTTATCAGTACCGAAGAAGAAGAGAAAGAAGCAACAACAATAGAGATAGGTTCAATTTATCTACTTGGAGGGAACGTCATAAAGGGCAAATAGCACAAAACTACTTCTCAGAAGGTTGCAAGATGTCTCCCAAACTTGTCACGACGTGTCAGCACATCGCTTAGCGTGTGCACATGATGTCAGCATGCCCCGTGGCCTGCACACATGGCATCCACACATTGCGTGGCCCAGACCCCCTCAATCACTGGGGCAAGACAGTGTGTGCTTGGCGTTGAGTATCCTTCTATATGTGTCATCAACAACGTAAGAGAAAGAGAAGGTGATTGCCAGGAAATCTGTGCCCTGGAACTGCTGGCATGAGGGCCAAACTACCCTATAAGAAACAGAATTGTTTATTTAAAATAGACTATTTAGGCATGCTTTTTATGTGGGGGGAAAAGAAGTCACACAGCTCCTATCTAGATTGGGACTTGTGCCTTGGCACATATATTTGATGTAACTCAGTAAAAAGTACCGAGACCACCAAAATTCTGCGTTAACAAACCAAAACAACTTAAGGGAGGGAATTCTTCCAAGTATGACGTGGGAATGGCATTTCACTTTGAAATTAATGTCATAGGGCAATATTAAGAGGAAAAATGCCTCCAAGGCCAAGGCACAATTGGATTTGAATGGCAAAACTGCAGGAGCAGCTCAAAATTATTATTGCAAGATACCTGCAGCGTAGCTGGATTCTTCTTTCATTCTTTCTTTTTTTCTTCCTTGGAAACTATCACATGCCTCTCTGTTAGTTCCTGTTATCAAATCCAAAACACTTGGGTAACTGCTTGTAATAAGTAAGCTAATGGACCCATTTAAATAATAATTAAAAAAAACAAAACAAGGAAGAAAAGCATGTTAGCTGAATACCTGGCTGAACCACTCTCAGCCAGTTACGTCCAGATAAAGGATGGGTGTCATGTGATACTATGCGAAAGCAGAGGGACATTTTCTTTCCTACTTGAAAGCATGTGACAAACACAGCTTCGGGTTTCCAGCACACACAGACACGTTTTTATAGCAACTGTAAAGGACACTGAAAGATTCCCTGTGAAAGTCACAGATGACAAAAGGTGCATACATTTAAGGGCTTGGCTTGCCCTTCTCTTTTTTGGGTGAGGGAGGTCACATGAATCAGAAAATGCGTCAGACAAGCAGAGGCATGTGATATGGGACAAAATTCACCTGCCTCTCAAATCCTTTGAATGTAACAGTCCAGTGTAAATGAGCACCCATGCTGTAAACGAAGCTGCTTTTACAGCCCTTCCTACAGCCTCTCCACACATCCAGAGTCTCTTTTCACCAGTCTGGGCTCAGTGAACCCAGTGAAGGCTACTTCCATGGAACACAGGAATATACCTTATACAGAGTCAGACCCATGTCAACCAGTACCATCTGGGGGAACCTATGAACCTCCAGGAGTTGTTGATTATAACTTCCAGCAACCCTGCTCACTGGGCCAAGATAGGCGGGGCTGATGGAAGTTGGAGTCAAATCAAATCAAATACCTTTATTGGCATCACAATATAAAATGCTTCAAATCACTGGGATGATTAAAAGGACAAGGGTGAACCTGTCTAGGGTTATAGGGTCACACTGTAGTCATGTGCACTTAAGATATTCTGCTACGCCCAGTCTATTTCCTGAAGGAATGGTTCATTGGGAACCCTTTCGGGCAAAATTGTGGCTAAAAAGGAAGCTACTAAAGCAGTGGTATCTTTGTCCCGATCTGCCAGGAGAAACCTCATTTGATTTCTTCTCGGAGTTGTGGGCCGGAGATCCAACATTTTACTCAGGATCAGTTGGCGAGGTTTGCTATGTAAAGGGCAATCTAAGAGAATGTGGTCCATTGAATCTGGTACGTCTTGGTTGCAGCCACACAAACGGGCTCGATATGGAGTGTGTGAGAATCTGCGTTTAGTCACTGCAGAAGGGAAAGCATTTAATCTTGTGAGCATAAAGGCTCTTCGATGGGAAGGGAGTAGTAAATCCTTTAGGTATTTGACACAGGTTCCACAGGGTGTTGTAATACCTAAGGCCTCTGGACAGCAAGATCTCGGAGTATGAGGTAACAAGTGCTGTCTTTTGTGGTCGCCTGATTAATTGGAATATGTGATTTTTGTCACATGCTTCAAGGCTCTCGAGAGCAATGCCCAAACTATGGATTTTGTCTTGAATTGCTCTATACCATCTGGATGAGATGTGCTCTTCAAGCATAGAGGTTAAGAAGGAGTTAGATGCTGTTCTAAAGTGGTCTTTCAGCCAGGCCTTGACTGTAGAGAGCCATGCTTTGGTTTCCATCAGATGTGGGCAAGTTTCAGCACATAAGATTAAATAATTTATGCATTTAGGGGCACCAAGGATCTTACGGAGAAAAGTCGCTTGGATGGAAGTTGTAGTCCATCCAACAACTGGAAGGCCACAAGCTGCCCACCCTGTTGGACACTGACTAGCAGCTCTTCTTCAGGGTTTCAAGCATCCTACCTGGAGTTTGGGGGGAAATTAACCTTCTGCATTAAAAGTAGATGCTTTGCCACTAAGCTACAGGCTGCCCTCTGGTGGTGTGCCACTTTACACTGGCATCAGGAGTTCTGTGTTGCATTCCATGTTCTGCTGTCACTCTTTCAGAGGCACCGATGTAGCTCACTCCATTCTCCAAAGATATGCAAACACATAATGCTTCCATTCTAATACATGCACCCACCTCAGCAGAAACTCTATAGCTTACGTGTTCCAGCTACCCCAAAGGTGGTGGTGTTGTGGGGTTTTTTGCCTTGCACATTTCCTCACCCCAACTCTGCAGAACAAATGCAGTCCTTGTTTTATTGTATCATTCTTCTTCAGTCACAGCAGCGACTTACAGTACAAGGCTGCAGCTTTTCAAAATAACAGAGGAAGCAACTCAAGAGATTCTTTCTAAAATGCACTTGAGTGACGGTATTAACTTCTGGGGAGGAAACACCACAGGAAGTCTGTCTGGTTTTATTTTGTTGATTTGTAAGGAGGCCCATGTGTGTGTTAAATTTATATTTATTTTTCTCTTTTTACAGTGGCCCTATTCCTCCTGGGAGTGCAGGGAAAGCTTCCTCCTTTCTTCATAGCAATCCTGTGATAGAGGATAGGGCAGACACTGACTATCTCACAGCTGAAGACAATCGGAGCTGGAGTTCAACAATATCTGGTATACCTTCTCTGCTCCTGCTCTAACCAGTATCCCAAACTGCCTCTCTTACAAAGCAGATGTTTGGGCAGAACAAAGTCCGAGCAATGGCACCGGGCCACAATTTACACATGCAACCAGACATTGATTCTCTTTGCCTGGAGGTCACGGTGGTCAGTCTGGACCACTGGGCACAGACTTAAGACCCCACAGTCCCTTCCTTTCCCCCCAAAAAGATGGTACCACAATGGACAACAGTGCTTGTGGAAGGGGGAGAGGGGAAAAAAGGGAAGCATTTTAAAGAGTGGGCATGGGTCTCCCTCAAATGTCTCTGAGCTCTCTGTGAGACCAGAGGCACTCTGAAAACTGAAGAGGGCTAGATGAAACGTTTGGAGCTTTGCTCTGTCTGACTAAAGTACACCCATGATAAAAAAGTTATATAAAAAGGTATTGTGGTGAGGACTGACACTGCCTAGTAAGGGAGGAGGGGGGAAGGGAGGGAATGGCTGACCAGAATGAGCAGGGGAAAGACTTTACAGTGGTACCTCGGGTTAAGCACTTAATTCGTTCTGGAGGTCCGTACTTAATCTGAAACTGTTCTTAACCTGAAGCAGCACTTTAGCTAATGGGGCCTCCTGCTGCTGCTGCGCCGTCGGAGCACAATTTTTGTTCTCATCCTGAAGTAAAGTTCTTAACCCGCAGTAATATTTCTGGGTTAGCGGAGTCTCTAACCTGAAGCATATGTAACCCAAGGTACCACTGTACTTTTGATATCCTTTGTTCAAAACCCCTGTCAGGTATGATGCAGGCAGCCTGCCAACAATCCTCATAAGAGGTTTGAGAAGAAAGATTAGAGAGAGGAAAAAGTCGCTTCCCCTCAGCCTGGTACAGAAGCATGACATCAAAGGCCAAATTGGGAGGCCTAGCTGACCTTATGAGGCCCCTAGGCCAGATGTTCCCAATGCTGCCTTACTATGTATTGTGGGGAAAGGTGAATCCCTATTCCCATCATTTAAAAGAGACTCAACAGCAGGTGGCTGTGTAAATCAGCACATAGTGCTGACTATACCCATGAATGAATCTATGCTATGGAAAGGAAGACATCAGAAGATAAATGACAACCTGCCTGGACTGAGGAGGAGAAAGCCATGTGTATTGTAAGATGCTGGATCTAGAGGAGGGAAATAGTGCTTTCTGCATTATTATTTTACTACTCTTGAAAGCATAACGTTTGTTAACTTGATATCCTAAAAATGGAACACAGCTGCCTTCCCTTGATGGCATACTAAGATATCCTTCTGAGATTGTTTGCTCTTATTTTTAAGCCTAATCTTTCATACGTGAAGTTTCTTTCACTGTGAAGAGTTAGCTGGTCTCCTCGCTCTACAAGAAAGGCCTTTCAGAATTACTTTTTGAAAGCTGAGATGGCTCAGTAGTGTGCCTCTCTTACCTCCTGGCATCTACTGCCTCTGCCATAAGTGAAGCTCCTGAATTGCCTTTAAAGCTTAGGTGTACCACTGGGCAACGCTGTCATTGCTAGTAAAGTACTGTTCGAGTCTATAGTTTGATTAAATGGGAAATGACTCTGCTGTCTTCCAACAGCATCTGCCCATTGTTTGAATTAGTCTAACTTAAAATTGGGAGCTGATTATATTTGCCCACATTAACTTGTCTCAAGCTGGCACTATTTTTTTGTCAGATCTGCCTAGCCAGATTTGCTCAGGAAAAAAACTGGGCCCTTGAGCCCCAAATTATGTACACTAGCTTGCCATTTTCATTTCATGCCTCTACTGCACAAAGTTATTCAGCTACCCTTCCCAACCAGATGTTACGTACATGCTGCTCATGTAAATCCTCCCCTGCCAAGTTCGAAGGGGGATGATGTGGGATCGTTTGGACCAAATGCAATGCTTAAATGGGAATGGCATTTGATGCTTCAGGAAGGAGAGAGAGATGAACCAGCAGGCAAGCTTTTGTTTTGCTCTGCAAGCCATTCATCTTAGTAACTTTCGCAGAGAAACAGAAGAGATAGAAAGATGCATCAAGCACATTGCTTGACTGGGAGCAAGCCTTTTGGACTTAATTCAGAGGGAACAGATATAGGATTGCCCTGTACAACTGCAATCCTATACACATGGGAGTAAGTCCCATGGAACAAAATGGGGCTTGTTTATAAAATGTTTAGGATCGCATTGTGAATAATAGTATGCTTAATCCAGGCTTCCTCAACCTCGGCCCTCCAGTTGTTTTGAGACTATCATTCCCATCATCCCTGATCACTGGTCCTGCTAGCTAGGGATCATGGGAGTTGTAGGCCAAAAACATCTGGAGGGCCGAGGTTGGTGAAGCCTGGCTTAATCTATAGAATATAAATAAATTATGGAACTCGCTCCCGCAGGAGCTAGTCATGGCCACTAACTTGGATAGCTTTTAAAGAGACTTAGCCAAATTCACTGAGGATAGGTGATCAATGATGACTAGCCATTATGGCTATGCTCTGCCTTAGTGGACAGAGGCAGCAAATGCTTCTGAAAACCAGTTGCCGGGCTTCACAAACAGAGAAAGTACTGCACCTCTGTGATCAGGTACTGCTTGCGTTTCCCACGGGCATCTGGTTGGCTACTGTGACAACAGGATGCTGCACTAGGTGAGCCATCAGCATGACCCAGCAGGCTCTTCTCGGGTTCTTAATTGAATGCAATATTTTATCTGATGCAATAAAATGTTAATCCTTGTCGTTTCTCAATTTAAAGCTGAGTATGTAATCTATCTTGCATAATATGCAATTAAAGACACCATGACTCACAAAACGGTGTGTTTTTCCCACTTGTTTGAGGTATACTTGTTTGAGTCACCCGTGCTGGTTATCCATGGACAACCCAGTCTTCTAAATGCATTTACAATGCATTCGGATCAATGGACTTGCCATACGACCAATTTGGGGTTTGCCCAAATTCTGTGTGTGCCATTTAGTAAGCATGTGGACCACTATTTGGTCAGGACTCCCAGCCTTTTTAAAAAGTCAACTGTTGCCCATGTAGATCCAAAAATACCAAGCAGTACGTTCAGGCAGTAGTCTGTCTAGTCACTTAGCAAGGAACAAGCTCAATCCTACCTTCCATTATTCTAATGAAGGATGCCACATGTAAGGGAAGCAGAGATGCCAGTGAAGTTTTCCTAAGCCAAGCTGGGGAATAAACATTGTGTCTTGTTAAAAGTCCAATTCCAAACTTGTACTTCACAAGCTCCAAAATTCCGCCCTGACTCATGTTTTCAAAATCCCCAGACACATCTCTCGTCACTATTCCCTACTCCCCAAAGCTGTTATCAAGCACAATGGAGTGACAGAGAGGGAAGGAAGAGGAGATTCCTTCCTCCAGTACTCCCATCACTGCTGTGTCAAGCAAAGGGTGGAGTAATATTAGGGTCTAGCAGGGAGTTATGTAGATGAGCAAGGTACTGTATATCTGACATCCTTAGATTGGCTCTGCAATATTTTTCCAAGTTGTCCTGATTTCTTGGAAGTCCAGAATAATCTTAAATCAAAACAGAAGTCCTGGAAGTTTCCAAGAGCTTGATAATATCACTAGGAAATTTGTGGTGTTAACCTGCATTGTTTTCCTCTTTCATGTGACACTGAGAAGAGGAACTTCCTTCAGCTCACCTGAGTTTTTGGTGCTAGGTGTGGATAACTGCTTAGTGACAATATTCTATAGGTCAGGGATTTATAGACAAGGTCAGGGATAGGCCCTTCAGATGTTGTTGGACTCCAACTTCCATCAGCCCCAGTCAGCAAGATAATGGGAATTGTAGTTCTAGGTGGTTAAAGTTGAGACAGTATATACACTGACTTAGAGATAAGAGCCATTGTAACAGTGCTTAACTCTGTGTGTTACAACTGAACTCTAAGGCTGCAACCCTATACTACTTAACTGAGTGTAAGGCTACACTTCTATGCATGCCTACCTGAGAGTAAAATCCTTAAAATTCAGTGGGATTCATGCTTACTTCTGAAAGGAAAAAGAACATGCTTAAGATTGTGCTGTAAGCCTTATGGAAATCAAAGAAAAACATGGAAATCAACAGATACATGTATGTATGCACAGGACAGCAACTGAATTCAGGTGGTGAAGGTGACTTTCCATTTCCTTTGGACAATGCCTACATGCTAAGGGTAGGCGTTTTGCCTTAGTATTCAACTGGCTGTTATTCAAGACTTGGGGGGAAACAAAGACTTCACGCACTTGGAAACTCTACTTGCTTGTTAACTGAGCCAAGAGAAGCTTGTTACATTTCCACTGGACATGTTTTGCTACTGTAGAAATAGATCCTGGTATAGGCAAGTGGTCAACTTCCTCCGATTGTTTTTGGTGGTTGTCAGGAGCAGATGACAACGCAACAGTGAATGCACTTCATTTGAACAATTAACAAACAACATGCATAATATATCTTCTCAAATTGAGAAAATTGGCCGGAAGATATAAGGGTGATCAGGTACATAGTACGGCATGGCAGAGGTCAGGCAGCTAGGGGTCAGGACCATGGAGAGCTCTCTGTAGAACAAGAGTCAGGATTGAGCTGGGTGCTAGACTCAGAAGGAAACGAGGAGTGTTGCTCCAGCACTGGTCTACAGCCTTCTGAAGTTTTAGATATTCCTGCAGAGAGAGATGTGGCTGTGCCTTTGCCATCATGGGGGCAGTCTACTAGGTAGTTAAAAGGACTGCATTCTAATATGCAGGCGTGTACCCTGGTGAAAATGAAATGCCTCCTGTGGCCACTAGTCACAGTTGGAGGAAGGCGCTTCTTTGGACCTGCAGGGTCCGTTCCACTGCCAAACATGGCAGCATCAGGTAATCCTAAGGCTTAGTCTAAATCCTTTTGAAACAAAACACTCAAGTTACCCTACATGGCATTTGCCACATCTCCTATGGCAGGCATAACAAACTCGGCCCTCCAGATGTTTTGGGACTACAACTCCCATCATACCTAGCTAACAGGACCAATGGTCAGGGATGATGGGAGTTGTAGTCCCAAAACATCTGGAGTGCCTATGCCTGCCTATGGTAAGAAAAACTTGATTCCAGGTGAACAGGAAGGAAAGATTTTGTAAACTGGAAAGGAGTTGGTTTCTTTTGATTAGACTATTGTTGCACCACAGAGGACTAAGGAGGCAATCCTATTACCTGGGAGTAAGCGCCATTTAACTCCGTGACTAAATATATATAGATTGGGTTATAAGACAAGTATACATGCGCAACAGGCTTTTATTTCAGTAATAACTGCTTTTTGAAAAAGTTTTGGTGCACTAGTAAACTGTGTAGATTTATTTGCATGATTGCATTGGCTGTATTTGAGACCTGACTCTGGTAAACTCCCTCTTTGCAAATATTTGCTCTAAGGTTCTAGCTGCTGTTCTTGAAAAAATAAAATAAACTTTTATTGTTTATTTCATACTTACAACATAAAGCTCCCTCCCATACCACCAAATCCAGAACAAATAATTTCATTCCAAACTACTAAAGGTTTGAACTATATTGAGGTTAAGTCAATCATGTGAAGAGCAATAAAAAGGGTGGGGGTAGAAGACGGGGGGGGGGAATGGAAGTTGTTCTTTGGTGATCTGCTATCATACCATATACTTATAGGCACTTGGGTTTCCCATCTCTACTCAGAAGTAAATCATATGGAATTCAATGGGGCTCGCTCCCAGGTAAGGTGGGTTAGAATTGCACCCTTTGGGTATCTTTTAAACATTGTCCATTTCTCTCTTTTTTAAAAAAACAAACAAACAAAGTTTCAAATGGAACTTAGTGTTCTTCCACACTACTTTTATTATAATATTTGTAATATAAATAATATTTTGATCATCATTCTTCCTTAAGCAATCAGGTAAAAGCCAGGTTCAGGGGTGGGTGGAGATTCTCCAACATGACAGTCTAGTCCCAAGCAATTGTGTTTATTATGAACACACACACACCAGACCTTGTTTTCTTGGATCTGGTCAGTTCTGTGCTCATTGCTGACTTCTCTGCCAAGCTAGCATTAAAATATCAGCTGTACTGAACAAGGTGTCTGGTGAAAACATTTTCTCCGCCTCCCCTATCACGGCATGCACCCTTCCTCATGATTTGCGCAGTCTGCTATTATCTGACCCTTCACCCTAGACATTCCCGTCAGCCAGACACTCTGCCTCTCTCCTTCAAGCAGGAGGACACAGGCACTCACAAGGACACAGGCAGCCACTGCCAAAGTTCCTTCCACACTCCTCTGGGTTATTGTCAGGTCACAGCTTGACATTGTGGCGTGAGGAAACTGCATTGCAACATCCTATGCTGGTGTTAAAAGTGCTTGTTCTCGCTGCTTCTCTAATTAAACTCCTCCTAAGTTATCATTCTAAATAACTCTGTTCTCTCTCTTTCCGTTGTTCTTTTAAGCTCTTCCATCTGGCATCTTCGTTGTAACTTGCAACCTCATTTCCCCCGTCATTGGACAATGAACGAAAGCTATATAACTTTACTCAGAGCTGTTCACTTCTCATTTATCTGTAGCATCACAGAAACCATTCTAATATTTGTTTGCCATTGTACTAGTCAACCCCTGAAGGGAATGGCATGCTGTATTTTGTTGTTGTTGGGTTTCCTACTATTACCCCTTTAACTGCATCTACAGCTTCTTCTCCAGTGCTGCCATGGGTTAACATAAGCATGTAGAGATGTAACACAGGGTAAGTCGCTATTGAAATCTATGCTGACACTTCAGATGCTAATCGCTCCAAGTATCGCCTACCTGCAGTGACATTCACATTGTTGGGATGTGCACCAAATTGGTACACTGCAAATTGTGTGGGTCAGTTATACATCAGGGTATGTCTGGTGTGTACCCAGTTTAGGCGTGCTAGTGTAAACACAGCCTTAACATAACTCTACTTGAACTGTAACAATAGTGCGCACACTCTCTCTCTTTCTCTCATATTTCTTCTAATCTTTTCCTTTTACATCTTGACTGTTTCCTAGTTGTGAAATCAGATATGAGCCCCTGATTGTTGGTCTGAATGTCAGGCCAGGATCTAGAAAGTGTTGAATGGATAGCCAATCCCAAAGAGAATCTTAGCTCCAAAACCCTATGCTATTTGATCCCTTTGACACCTTCTGATCCCATCATTTCAGCTCTAATGGAAACTGCCACTTGGATGCACATTAATGTGCACCCAGGGAATGTTGGTGAGACTTAGGGCAAAACTAAAAGTGACAATGAATGTGAGGTTACTGCCAAGAATGTGAACTCCATGAGGAGTTCCACATCATTAGCTTTCTTGCATCTCCCCACAAAAGTCAATGATATGGAGGAAGGATGGAGAAATGCAGATCATGATGTTATTCCATATTTCCATAACTACAGGAGAAAGAATGGGGAACCTGACAAAGGTTTGCCATTTTCTGCAGCAACCCCCTGCCCCAGCACATGTACATGATCAAACTTCACATAGTCTTAGTATACACTTGAAGGCAAATTCCACAGCCTACATTCTTTGGTATTATACTATTCTTATACGACTGGGACAACTCCAAACAAATTGATTGTGGACTGCAGATCCCACTCCAGATGTGGATGCAGCTCTCAGGTGGCACGTGCATTCCAATCAAAACGGTTGATCTGCTCACATTAAAAAATATGTACATATGGGTCCTCATCACCCACTGGAATCAATGGGGAAGCCCACCTTAGTCTGGGAAACTGGGTCCAGATCAGAGCTCAGTGGCCTATACAAATTCACTGGATTAGGGAGCAACATGTTGCAGAAAGAGAAATAACTTATAGGGGAAACATTGTTAACTTCACAGGCATTACTTAGACTTTTGTATTATTAAAATAAGTGTCTCACAGACAAATGAAAGTCACAGTGCCCGCCTTGGAGAATTTACAATCTAATGAGTCTTGAATTTCCAGTCAGATGACCTAACACCAAAAACTGAGGGAGAGGCAAAATTTACACAAAATAATACAATCAAGTGGTCTGTTGTGATTCTACTTAGTATGTGTGTCATGTTTGGTATACATATTCATATACCCTGCTGCATTTCTATTTGCCGTTCTCCTGGCTTTAGATAATATGCAGCACAACGGACCCTAATAACTTTATTAACACTTTCGGAATGTTACTTTACTCTTTTCCAGCTTTCCCCCACATCAATCAGTCTCAGCTTCCTATAAACTCTAAAGTTTCGCCTGTCAGCTCTCAGGCATTTCCATTCCCATGATCCTGTCTAGGACTATGCATGATGGCAGAAG
The DNA here is from genome assembly GCF_965153285.1 of Podarcis tiliguerta. NCBI lineage: Eukaryota > Metazoa > Chordata > Lepidosauria > Squamata > Lacertidae > Podarcis > Podarcis tiliguerta. The sequence goes on along the minus strand of NC_139543.1, from coordinate 27,884,219 downwards.
GCTTGCTTCTTCAAACTCAGAGCCAAACTGCACACTACACAGAATGGTTTGGCCTTGTGCGTTTCTTTTATTTTGCTTTAAAACAACGTTAAATAGCAACTGTCAGGATTGAGATGGTTAAACAGGATCGGGCCTGTGATAGAAAGTTTAAAAACCCTTCCTTCATGGTCCCCCCATCCAAAAAACCCCCTCCAAACCTGCTACTTAACCCAGAATTGAAGCTGCCATAGAAGCAAGTGTAGCTTTGCCGTGGGTGCAAATAACAGCTTCAGAAATAGACCGTGGTGTGTGAAGGTAAAAGGATGATCCTATCACCACCACCAAAATCACGCTGCAATGGGTCCCCCCAGTTACCATTTATCAATTGAAAACAAGCTGGGACAAACTATGAGTTTTAGTGTTATCTGTAGTTTGGTCCTCAGGTCACTATCAAACACTTGAAAAAACAAAGTGTGGATTCTAGTGATAGGCAGCATGTTGAACCTTCATCTGCTCATCACTTCCCACTGTGACATCCTTCCCACCCAACCTGACCGCAACATTCAAAGACCAGGAGAAAAGCAGTTCGGGACTGGGGTTGCTAAAAGAAAGTCAAAGGGTCTAGGCCTTCTAGGGCCTCCATTTGAAACCATCCCATCTTACTAGGTTGGAAGACAGTGGTTGGCTGGCATCATGTGCATCTCCACTCACAATCATCATCTTAAAGGCCTGGGAGATCTTTTCAAGGGCTTGTTGATCACCGTCACTATCTAAAGTTAGACCCATGGCTACTGTCAACTCATATGTCGTGTCTCCAAGGAGGAGTGCAAACATACACAGCTCCCCAAAGCTGCTCATTTGGGATGCCTCGTGAGGGTAGACGAAGTATGTCACACAAAACAATGGGCTATATTGTGAGCCAAACTCAGAGTAGGCCCATTGAAATTCATAGACATTACTGACATTACTCCATTAATTTCAATGAGTCTACTTGAAGTAGAACAACTCCATACCCACCCCACAAAAAAAGCCTTTTCTTCTTCATATCAACAAGCAACAAACAGTTCAACAGCAAGATAACATTGCTTCTTTTCTTGTTACAAAGACAACAGAAGATTCTTTTTCATTCCCTTATTTCTGACACCAAGAACTGCAAATTGCAATGCTGACCCCATTAAGTACCAACCTTACTTTACCTTAGCCCCAATCTTCATAATTCCTGCACACCATTGTTTTTTCCAACTGTGAAATGTACTTTTTAGGGGAAGTCTCATATTAATGGCACGTACCTGTTGGATAAGCTTCTCTGCTAACATCTATTTTCCAAGGCTTACTGTACGCACACTCTATGAAACAGCGTTATGGGACTTTTCCAATTTTGTGTAATAGCAAGTCAACATAAAGCGTTCAGAAATACACCACCAGTTTCTGACTGGGTACAATTTATTTAGCTCTCCTTTATTCAGTGAGAGCGAACAGTGTGCTAGAATGTTTCCAAGGTTTATAAATAGAAATTAATAAACCTGCTGAAAGCTCCTCTTGAACTCGTTGGCAGGGAAGGAGTTCTACTAACATGTTAGGAAAGACTTCCATTGCAATCTCATTGAATGCATTGCTCTTAGTCATCTGGCATTCCAGCCACCACAAGCTTTGACCATCAGTTGACCTGGAGAAGGTCAAGCTGATACAAGCAAGAAGGGTTGCTATGAGACAGTCATATGTACTACTGAAATATTATTTGAAAACTCTGAGCTTCTGCTTCTAATTAAGGAGGAACAACTAAGTTTTGCTCAAATGCTACTTGCAGGCTGAATCCAGACTTATACATACTTAGTGGGCACCCATTGAAATCAGTTGGACATTTCCTAATTATACATTTTCTAATTATTTTATTTCCAATTACGGTATTAAGAGGCACAAATGTTCTTCACATTGTGTTCACAAGCCTCTAGTAAACCAAATTTCATATTTCAGTGGCTGGACTGTGTTGTCTTGAACCCTATTGTTCTTTTTTAGAGTGTCCCTGACTTGGAGGCACACAATGACATTAAAAAATGTCCCAGGGAGTCATTGTAACCTCTCCTAGTCGGCCGCAGAACACTTCCAGTTGTCCTAGAAGCAGACAAGATGCTGTTAATCTCTCCCTGGAAATTTTATAATGGCAACAAAAATCCATTACTAAGGAACCTTGGGCATCAATTTCAATTTGTACATATCTCCTTCTCTTCCTTTCCCTCCCAGTACTTTCCTTCATGTTCACAGTTTGAGTTACCATGTGTGCGTCATCCTGACCAATCCCATAAATGCCCTGTCTCAAAGCGAACTGAGAAAACTCTTAAACTGAAATGGCACCTAAAACTGATCTCCCCGCCTTTCTTTATCACTATCAGGTATTCCCTCCCCACTTCACCCATAAAATTCTACAAATGTGGTTTCATTACTACAAAGGAAAAAAAAGTTTAATTGTTACTAGATTTTGTGGGGGGGTTTTGGACAATTGTTTGGGGGAAATGTGACTTTAGAAACTTTTACAGCAAATGTATGCAAGAAGAAAATAGCAGAAAGAAAACACCATTTTTGTTTCCTGGTTTTCTGGGGCAAGATTTCTACTATTGTCATTTGGAGTTAACAGAACTTACATTCTTTTGAAACACTTTCTTTTTTGTTACCCCCTTTCTTATTCTGGGTACATTTTGGCAAAATATAAATGTAATAAATGAAGTCTGAAGAAACCAGTACCAAGAGCGGGAAAATTATAATGCAATTCCCTCAAGTGAAAATGTAGAACAATGCACACTAAAATTAAAATTGCAACAAGCCCATAAAAACCTCTCAGTAACATTTGTCATCTGAGAGCTGGAGGAGCGTTTGTGTCAGAATGAAGGTGTAATGAACTTTAAAAAGCCAGTTATGGGGGCTCTCTCAGTTCTCTCGCTATTTCCCCCCCCCCCCCCAGAATAAAATGCCTAGCTACAAGTTGGGAATTATTTGCAGCTAGGTAATAGCAAACTCCCATGCAGCAACTTTTAATGACTATGACCCAAATTTTGAAAGGAAAACGGGGGACTGCAGCTGTGCCAACAGCTCTTTGGTCGATCTGCTCAATGCATAATGGCATTTGAGAATAAAGTGTTTTCTGTATACAAGGTGTTTAAATTTTCCTCATTTTGAATTGACCTTTCCCAGGAGATTTTAACACAGGGGCAACAGTGCTTTGACCAGAAATAACTGAGCAAAGCATGTCTTTTACCTCTTTCTCAAGCCGTTTTTTTGTCTGCAGCTGTGTATGTGTTTTGTGTATGTTTATGAACTACATGGCTGGTGTTCAGTCCACCTGGTTGTTGTTGTTTTTAAATACTATTTTCAGCCAATAAACAGGAAGATGATTTATGTACATTTATGTACCACTTAATAGCCAAATTCCTAAGCATACAAAACACATACATAAAAACACAGTAAAGTTATTAAAAAGAGAAAAGTCTACATGCAACATGATAAGCAAAAAATACATTAGAAATAGCACATAAGGCATCAATTAAATGTCAATGCATAATAAAGCAGAGCAGTGTGATGAATCTTATGAGGAAGGGAAGCCTGCTTAAATAGATGGATCTTCAGAAGGTATTTTAAGCTTGCCCCAATTTCTGCCTCACAAAAGGGAAGTGGAAGGGTGTTCCAATAGTAATAAGAAGAGAGCCTGTTGTCATAGCAAACCTCTGACCCCTGACTTGACAGAATATGGGCCTTCCGGCCTGTGAAATCAATGGGTTGGGGCCTCCTGACACGACTAAGCTATTGACCATGGAAATGTTGACATTCCCTCTCCTTATCACTCGACCTCTCCCTTCCATACCTGCCTGAAATGGCTCCACTTCCTAAAGTGCCATGAGTTGAGTTGTATCTATGAAAGCTTCTGGGTCAAAAATCGACTTGTGCTGTGGACAAGTGGGTGCATGCTTCCTTCCATCATGGTTCTCCATGTATTGGAATTTAACCATGTTCTGGTTTATTGACTTACAGACCCAATTGCCACCTTTTTGGATGCTCTTTGTAAGTGCTGCCTAGTTCATAATGTGCAGGGATTGGAGGTTGGGAGGTTGCCTTGAGATACATAGGGGCTCTATCTCCTGTTCTCTCTGATACTTCATATACTGTCCTTTCTCCCTTCAGTTGTTGCCTGCAGTGACACTAGAAGCACCAGAGCTAACAGAGAGGGGGCATATCCCTGGCAGATTTGTGGCAGGTAATACCTTCAGTGATAGTGTTGATCTGCTATGGCAACCATTTCCCTCTTGCCTTAATCCTCCATGTACGAATGGACATACCGTAGATTTTCAACAAAGTTCATTATAAGTGCAACAGAGACACACTTATTCAAAACTACATAAAAGACTGAGGTAAAAACTGCCTGCTCACAACAAACGGTACATTTTCATGCGCATGTCAGTGAAATCTATGATTCAGGGAGCACATGGGGAGAGAAGAATCTGAAGACCATTAACTATTCTTTGAAGTGGGGAGCCGGCTTCTTGCTCAAATGCATCCTCTAAAAGCAATAGTTATTTAGAAAATTCAAATTATTTTTATTGGTTCGACCCTGAAGCATTTTCAGTAGGCGAGAGTTACTGCACTTTGAGAACAAGTAAAGTAGTAAGAACCATTGCCTCACATAATAGCGTAGCACAAATGGAACCTACAAAGTTGACAGTTTAAATCCTATCTTTTTCAGCAAAGCCCATTTGATCTCTCTTTCCTCCCTTCCTCTTTCCCAACTGCAATGTTGTCATCTAAAGTAAAAATAATATAATTAACTCAGAAACAACTTGGGTGATTTCTACTTCGGGCTACACAAATAAAAGGCAAGTCAGAACAATGGTATTTTCTTTTAAAGCTTTTCAGTGAGTTTACTTTGTTCTTTTGAAAGCATTCATAATATTATTCCAAATGCTGTTTCCATACTAGATGTTCTCTGCATGTGTAGGAAGACAGACTTAATTGTCCAGAATTCTTTTCAATAAATAAGAAAATGAAGTGCACATAGAGTAAGTGAATTCACAGAAGATTTATTTCCAAGATAGTGTGTTTATGATTATAGGCTTAAATGCAAAATGGGGGCCTAAGATTTGGGTAGTTTCAATTTTAAAAAGAACAAACAAAGGAAAGCAGCATTATGGCTTCAATTCTCTCCTACGATATAGGTTGTTTGCCACTAAATTTATGTGTGATAAAGATCACCCACACTAAACTTAAGCATTGTCATGTTTTACATGTGACTGTACATATCATGGCATTGAAAGATTCTGGGACATATCCAGCCATGCCCTTCTGTGAATGGAAGGGCTCCTTCCATTATGCAAGGGATTCCCAGCCAGCAGAGGTTGCTGCTGGAGGAAAGGAAAGGCGACCTTCATAGGTCTCTCCATATACACACCCCCAGGAACAACCTTGGGGATAAACAGGGGGTTGCAAGAGCTGCAGGAATCAGTGAAAAATTAGTAAGGTAAAGGTAAAGGGACCCATGACCGTTAGGTCCAGTCGTGGACGACTCTGGGGTTGTGACGCTAATCTCACTTTATTGGCCGAGGGAGCCAGCATACAACTTCCGGGTCATGTGGCCAGCATGACTAAGCCACTTCTGGCGAACCAGAGCAGCACACGGAAATGCCGTTTACCTTCCCGCCAGAGCGGTACCTATTTATCTACTTGCACTTTGATGTGCTTTCGAACTGCTAGGTGGGCAGGAGCAGGGACCGAGGAACGGGAGCTCACCCAGTCGCGGGGATTCGAACTGCCAACCTTCTGATTGGCAACCCCTATCGTCCCAGTCCTATTAGTAGAGTTCCACTATTGGTAAGTCTGGATCCATATGCCATTTTAAACTCTTTGTTCTCTTTCACATCATTTGTGATGCCCCATTCACTGTGAGCCTGAGGATTCAAAGCATATGCTCCACTGTACCTGCAACTTAACACTAATCCTTTGCTGCAAAACATATTATGACATTAACCTACTTATGTGCTTCCCTGGGGGTGCCCTGTGAGCACCTAGACAACCTCAGTTTCAAATAGGAATATTTTTTTCTACATAAGAATCCCATGCTTTCTCCAGTTCATCCCATCTTGCTTTCCTGTTTGTGTTTCTGCAGTTTCTGGATACTCTTGGTTTCCTGATAATTTTTATCTCCTTACTTCCTTGCATTGTAATAGGAGATCAAAAATGGATTGTCAGACGCAAGGTCAGCACCATAAAACCAACCACATTCTTATTATTCTAGTGCGGTTTTATGGCACAGTGTGCTCTTGCTTATCCCACCTACCTTACATCCCAATGTGTCTGATACTAAGTGGGTCAGGCAAGATGTTTCCTTCCTCTGAGGCTACCCAGGAGGAACCGAAAAATGCTACAAAACTAAGTCTCTTGTTCTCTCTCTCTGGCTGTTTGACAAAACGGGAAGGTATCCTGGCAAGTCAATTTGTGTGCTACTTTTAAAGCAACTTTTCAGGAACCACTAAGAGCATAAGGAATACTAAACAGAGACACAGGCTTTGGGGATCTTAAAGTTCTACTTAAAGGTGAAGGAATATCAATGGCTACTAGCCACAATAGAGCTGTTCCACCTTCGTTGTGAGAGTTAGTATGTCTTTGAATACCAATTGCTGGGAAGCACAGATGCAGAGAGTGCAGCTGCACTCAAATTCTTCTTGCTGACTACCTTGGTGGACTTTTGGCTTGATCTAGCAGGCTCATCTTACCTTGATATATTCAGGATCACTTAAGAAAGTAAGAGGTGCCTGGCTGCATCTGACCAAGATCCTGTAAGAATGCCAGTGTCTTAACTGTACAAACATTACTATGTTAGGATTCTCATATACATTCCTAGCCCGTATATGGCCAGGCATCAATGGAGGCTTCTTGATGGTTGCACCACAATTATGGAATATCTTCCCCCCCAAAAAAGGATTTACTAGCACCTATGTTATTTTCAAGGCCAAGTGAATGTAACTTTTTTTTATTCAACAGGGTCTTTTAGTTTCAGTTATATGTTTTGTTTGTTTTTTAAAAAAATGTCAAGGCATGAAATGCTTTCTCTTGCTGGTTTTTCCTGTTAATTTTATGCTAGTCTGCTTTTATGCTGCTTCTTGGTAACATTTTATAGTGGATGTTGAGTTTTTGCATTGATATGGCTTTATCAATATTATATTGCTTATATTTCTGTAAACTGCCCAGAGGACCTGGCTCAATGGGTGGTCTAGAAATGAAAAAAAATAAAAAATGATGCCTTGAAGCACAGTGGATTTCTGGCCAATCTCTTTTGCAGCACCCTCCGAGGCTGTTAGTAAGCATGCTATAATGAAAGTGTATAGTTTGGGCACCAAAGTGATATGAAATTGTGTGCTACCAAAACAAATGCAACGTCTAAAACACCCACCCCCTTTTTTAAAAGACCTAAGATAAATGTTTTCGAATAATTTTGTTTGTCTCAGAAGCACACGTGGATCTCTGGATTGGGAAAATAACGGTGGTCTTGGCAGAAATCATATCAGGTGTCTCACCTTGAGATGTCTCTATTTAACAAGGCAATGCATGCTTATAAAAGTTGGACTGTTTCGTAAAAGATTATTCATTTCTGATGTTCTGTATTATGAGTCTCTTTTTCCCCCTTCTTATTCTGCGAAACCATTCAGCATCTTTCTTGGATGCTGTTTCAAGCACATCCAGCTCTTTAGTCGGGTCTCTTTTATTGCCACTCGTCCCTTTCACTTTATATTTCCACTTTTTGTCCTCACCTTGAAATCCAGCATAAATTTTGCTTTACAGTCCTCATTTTTCTTTTCTCGCTTGCCTAGTCTATCCACTTCCCCCTTTCCATCCAGCATGCATTAATTAAATCCTCCACCCACTCGGTTTCACTTAATGTACAAATACATTGACGAAATCTAGTCTGGAGGTAGTCTCAATATGCATAACAATGGATAATTTCCCAGATTATTGCCATCTACAGATGTATACATGCTGGCAATGCAATCCTACACGCCTACTCATTTCATTCAATGGAGTTTACTCCCAGGTAAGAAAGAATTGGATTACACCCTAAGGCTCCATTCCTATACGATCTGGGTTTAAACATCATGAAGATCAATGGAACTTACTTCTAAGTATGCATGTTTGGGATTGCACTGTGAAAAGTATACTGTCAATTGCTATATTTGTAAAATGGTAATAATAAATGGTTTTACGTTTAAAATCAAAATACTGCTTTAAGTCATGAAAAGTTGTTCCATGTGTAACTGGTAACATCATACAGCACAACGATTGGCGCTAAATAAATGTTTAATAGTGGTAATTTGAGCAGGTTTCAGCAGTATATAAATTGCTGAAATGAAGAAGCTCCTCTGCTTGCAACATAAAATTCTGACTACTTCTGCCTGACTCTCACAGTTCAGATGAAGTCCCTGACTAATTCAGGGAAATCAGCAATGTCTTAATAGGTCATGAAATAAAGTAAAGTTCAGCCTAATCTCAGGAATCAACAAATAAGGAATAAAGCAAATCCCCTACCTAACTGGTGAATTTTCAAGCTCATTTGTCAAATCTGCAAAATAACCACAGCCCTTTGTGAATTATGCAGACATTTCATCATTGTAGCAGGTAGCGGTTCATTAATTACTCAAAGGTATTGCCAATTTGATGAAACAGGTAGAGGTTGATTAATTTTTAGAGGTTTTTTTTCTTTTTTTAGATGCGTAAGTGATTAGCTTTCATGAAAATTGCTAGGCTCTCTAATTTAGGCAAAGGCTTTGGTGAACTGATAAATCAGGCACAGTCAGTTAAAAGAAGGAATAAATATATAGACTGATTCCCAAATGAAACTATATCACAAGAATATCTAAAAAATATTTTTTCTTAATAAAAATAAGAACTTGGAAAAAATCATAACCAGGCCTTTCACATACTCTTCAAATTATTCATGAAAAGGTTCCCATCATCACCTGTAACACAGTAAAATTGTTGCATTTGTTATGTTGGAATGACTAGGAATACATCTGATTTTGAAAAGGCTGGGGCTAGAGGTATTTAAACACATTTGCTCAGGAGTAAGCCCCACTAAATTCAATGGAACTTGAATTTATGTAAGTTTCTACAGAGCTGCAGCCTAAAAGACCTAATATACATGCGATACATGCAGTTAAACAATTACACCAACATGCTAGCACAATGCAAAACAACCCATAATCATTTCATTACTGCTAATTATTAATATCCATTATTATGGTCCAACATTGTCTGCTATCTTTAAGTAAAACTGGAAGAGAAAGTGGTGAATTACCTGGTAGAAGACCTCTGTCCAAAGACAATAATTAACTCTCCTGGCTATAGAAACTTTAGTATGAGCATTTAAAGCCCTTTTGTAATCCTGATTGGTCGGTGATAAAGCATGCTGTTTGTTTATTTTAGGCAACCAATTGAAAACTGAAAAGGCATCTCAGACTACTTAGTGCAGAAGGTTACGAGGACTTCTTTTTAAACCCTTTAGTGCTACTTCACAGAAATAATGATCATTTATTAAAAGCACCGAAGTATTATATTTTTAATGAATGAAGCACTAGCCTTGTTTAGAAGAGTCATAGTCACAATTCTACAATATATATTTGCAATGATGCTGCATGTGGAAGTGACACAGAAAACCATTTCTATAACCTCAGAAATGCAGCAGTAAAATAAAAATTATGCTTCCGTATATAAGTGACACGACATCCTCCAGCGTTGCAAAGTCTCAAGCAGGGCAGCATGTATTTGGGGGAATTTAGCAGCTCCTTGGGTCATCTTTATTAGAAAACTAGACCATCTTTTTTCAGACCAGACCTTGTCCATTAAGAGGATAAGAAGCAAGTCTTATTAAGAGGGCGTGTGTGAACCATTATGTGTGATGGATTTTGATATAATGGAAAGGTGTGCTAGTGTGAGAGAAACAGAGGTGATTTTCTACAGATTCTTCCTTCCCGCTACAGCCTCCCTGTGCCCCTCTCATACAATTGTCCATGCTGTTCTCCCTTAACTCTCTGAACAGATGTAGGGGACAGGGACTGCAGTTAGGAGTTAACATTTCCCTGCCCCCCCCCCCCCATTGTCACGGTCTATATCAAGCCCCACACAATTTGCATAGGATAGGAAGCCAATATGCTAACGGACAGAATTTACCATTAGTATACAAAGCCCCTACACAACTTGGCACTAACATAGCTGAAGACCTGCCTTAGCTTCTCTATACCTGCCCATTCACTACAGTCATCTACATCCTTGTGGTGCCACAATGAAAGGTTTGTTTTGAGGCAGCTTGGATCGGGTCCTTTAGCACTGGGGCATCAACCAGCCTTGTGGAAGACAAGTTAGAAAAGACCCATCATGGTAAACGTGCCATAAAATACGAATGCAAATGTTCACTTTTACAGGCTTTCCCAGAAAGACAAGATTACGTTTATAATGATTTTGAGTGTACATATTGATACTAAATGTCTTGTTAGCTGCTTTGGTTTTCACACAACAACCTTCATATTTCAGAACACTAGATAATCCCCTAATATGATGGTGGTTATTTTACTACCATATCCTTCTTAGCTGTTCATCTTCTAAACTTGTTAATTGTCTCTTTTCTACTAATAAACTGTCCTGGAGGTGAAAAAGGAATACAGTGGTGCCTCGCAAGACGGAATTAATTCGTTCTGCGAGTTTTTTCGTCTTGTGAATTTTTCGTCTTGCGAAGCACGGTTTCCCATAGGAAATGCATTGACAGTTTCCCATAGGAATGCATTGAAAAAGGCGCAAGACGTTGTCGTCTTGCGAACCAAGCCCATAGGGAAATTTGTTTTGCAAAGCAACTCAAAAAACAAAAAATCTTTCGTCTTGCGAGTTTTTCGTCTTGCGAGGCATTCGTCTTGCGAGGTACCACTGTATAGGATACGTGTCTTCCAAACACATATGATGAATATGATACCACATACTTCATGGGCAGCTGTTGCCATTACATGTTCCCCACCCCCTCATCATATAGCAGTAAAAAGGGTATTCTGCTTTTATAACACCCACAGTTTGGTTTTGTTACTTTACTACTGTGAGCATACATTCAAATGGAATCTTACCACCAGGGGAAATTGATTAACAGGACAGGACTAGTTTTTAAGGGGAATTCCTGACAGGCTCGGTCTTGTAGCCTGGCACAAACTGGCACAAACTTGGGCTTAGAAGCGCAGTGCAGAATGAAGCTTCCTTGCTAACCAGTCTGAGTCATCTGGGGACAGGGAAAGAAGAGAAGACTCCAACTGTACCAAGGCTGTAGTCTTGGCTGGTATCCTGCCTGTTTCTGTGCATCCAGGATCATGCACTATCGCTGTTCAGAAGCAATAGAAGAAGAGTTTGGATTTGATATACAGCTTTATCACTACCCGAAGGAGTCTCAAAGCTCCTAACATTCTCCTTTCCCTTCCTCCCCCACAACAAACACTCTGTGAGGTGAGTGGGGCTGAGAGACTTCAGAGAAGTGTGACTAGCCCAAGGTCACCCAGCAGCTGCATGTGGAGGAGCGGAGACGTGAACCCGGTTCCCCAGATCACGAGTCCACCGCTCTTAACTACTACGCCACACTGGCTCTCACAATAGTCATTTACACTACCTAACATGTACATGCAAAGTTATGCTGGGCAAAGACAACAGCAGTTTTTTTTTTGCAACAGGATCTGTGTGTGCAAAAGCATAGCTTCTGAAATGATTGCAGCCTGCTTGGTGTGGCTCTGGCTCTCCTTGGGATCTCTGTATCAGAAGAGAGAAGAGATCCATCCATGGCATGTATGCTGCAGTTGACAGATCAGGGTCTCTTGGTGACTTTAAGACCCCCACTTATTTGGGGCCCAGCTGGAAGCTTTTAAGACATCCAGTAGTGACCGAATCCATTTCTGAACATGGAAATGTCATGGAAAATCTTTCCCCTGAACTTGGGTGGCAAGTGCAACAGAGGCTTGCAAACCTGGGTGAAGAAAACAACAACCTTGCAACAGAAACTAAAGGAGTGTCTTGATTGAGAAAGAATACCTTTCTCAGTCTCTCATTGTTTTTTCAAAAAAGAGGGAAAAAAGGATGCAACTGTCATTGAACAAAGAACTTTTTAATGAGTTATTTGCATAGCTCCAACACATACAGTTGAAGATTTATTAGCTTAGATGACAGCGGCATGCCAGGATTAAGTAATAATAAGACAGGGGTATCAGAATTATTTAATAGCTGCATGCTTGACTGTGTTAAGTAGGACAAAGGTTAAAGCTTAAAAGGTAGAGAACATTTTATTTTTCCAGTGTTATGTGATCATAAGATAAATTTCTTTAGGGCATCCAGTATAATTATTATGGTTATAAAAGCACAGAATTTTCAGGGTGGAGAGAACTATATAAGGAAATCATGTCAGAAATAACACAAAATCACAGCATAGAGCTCAGCGGGCTCCTCTGTTTACAACAATGGACGCATTCCTTAACAATGTTCATTCGTGGAAGTCAATCCCAAGTCCTATTTATGCAAAGTCCTGCTTACCACCTACTAGATACTTAACCTTTGCTCCATATTAAACAAGAGATACCAGGGCTGTTATTCCAGCATAATGACCCTGAATTTAACAGGAATCCAGACAACAAGCCACCACATATTATCAAAACGACACGCCATGGGTCTCTGCAACAGACCTTTAACCCACCCACCCCCTACCCTGAAAGTACTGCAAACCAGTGAACTGCAAGCTGGACAACATCCCCAGTTACTGTCAGAGAAATGCCCATAAGTTTGCAACACAGAGGGCCAGGTATTTGGAGAGGTAAGGCAAAAGGTGTCAGAATCTGCTGTTTAGGCTACAGTTCAAGTCAAAACCAATTCAAAACAATATGCAGCATCTCTTGTCAACCAAAAAGCTCATCATGTTACCCAGACATTGGCTGTGTCCTGGCTGAAGTTTTAGATGACAGGGGAAAGTCAATAAGAAGGGAGTTTCGATCAACCAATCAGAAAGAATTCAATGCAGGCTACGGTGTAAGTCCTGGACTGAACTTACAGGTGGGTAAGAAAACAGAAAGACAGACAGACAGAGACAGTCATGAAACAGAAATCTTGGAATATATGTATCTTGTTCAGAATGTCTTCTATATACAGTGGTACCTCGGGTTACATACGCTTCAGGTTACAGACTCCGCTAACCCAGAAATATTACCTCGGGTTAAGAACTTTGCTTCAGGATAAGAACAGAAATCATGCTCCGAGGGCACGGCGGCAGCAGGAGGCCCCATAGGCTAAAGTGGTGCTTCAGGTTAAGAACAGTTTCAGGTTAAGAACGGACCTCCGGAATGAATTAAGTACTTAACCTGAGGTACCACTGTATTGATATCTCTTTTTAGTGGTGTCTCCAATGACCTGCTGCTTAGTGGAATCAGCTACTTTGTGTGACCTACCGCAGCTCAGCATTACAACTCTTCTGAAGGCTAGACTTTGAACATTCAATCAATGAACTGTTTCCGTTCATTCATTTTTTAAAAACAAAAAATCTTGATAAAACAAAAAGGTCCCACAGACGAACACAGCAGCAGATCTCAAATTTTGTTTTTGTTTTTTAGAAGACAAAAAACTTGTAAATTGTTTTTGCGCAATTACTTTCAAAAACCGTAAGCAGCAGGCACCATTTTAAAAGAAGCTTTCCCCTTCTATGACATACATATGGGGAAATTTCTTCAAAGCTAGTGCCTGATATGATGTGCCCCTACATCATCTAAAAACAAAGAAAGCCTTTTTCTTCGTCAGACTTATTGTTTTATTCAGATGAAAAATTGGGCAGATAAAATGGATCAAGCAACTGACTGAATTAAATTTATGGAATTAATCCAACTAAGGGACAATGGAAAAACCAACAATAACCGAGAGAGAGAGAGAGAGAGAGAGAGAGCAGAAAATGAAATTCCTGCAGAGAGGCAGCATAATGAACATTTTAAACCCCAAAACCTGGGTGCATAAAAAGTTATTTGCCTTGACCTGTGGCTGAAAAGATCATAAAGAAGGGATAGATATGTTTATCATGGAAGTCTCTTTTTGATGCTAGGGGTTTGTTTGTTGTTTTGTATTATAATTTGGATCTGATTTGACATTTATGGGAGTTTCCATTGCAATGTCTCAGACTATTTGCAGATGTCATGCTCCCTATTAATCACCAAACAGTAATTTATCTAACTGATAAACCACAGTTTGGCAATCAAACACAAAAGCACAATCTCTTATCTAGCCCTTATCCACTATGCTACTACACTAGCCAGGCATTTGCCGGAATTGACTCCAAGTGAGAACCATATGAAGTAAGCTATTTGAAAATTTTCTCTTCTCAGGGTTGTGGGGTCAAGCCCCAAGCTGGGCAAAAACATTCCTGAATTGCAGGGGGTTGGACTAGATGACCCTTGTGGGTCCTTCCAACTCTACAATTCTATTCTACTACCAAGGTGCATTTCTTTCATCTCCTTGCCTCCACTTTTGTCCCTTTATGCTTCTAAGAAAAGTCACGCCAGCAGACATGTTCCCTGACACAAAGGCTCACTCATCCTTAGGCTGCAGGGAGAGACAAAGACATTTGAAATAAGCCCGTTTCTCTTCTGGATAGTGAACAGTTTCTGGGGGCTTCCTTCCAGCCAAGGAAGTAGACAGTCCATTTCTCCCCCACAGCAGGATCCAAATAAACACTGTTGCAGGTGAGGAAACAAAGAGATGGATTCTCTCCTGGCAGAGTCAAAAGAGCAAAACTGTGTCACCCTTGGTGGTAAGAGTTCAACCAAACACAAGAAGTTCCGTCCTCAGCAGGGCTCATCTCAAGAATTCAAGTCCACCCTTTTAGCAAAACAAATACAAACAGTTCCTTTCTCTGGAAGTTGTTAGAGGCGGGAGGAAGGGGAAGCCACAAAAGGTTAATGAACTTGGCAGGAGTCAACTAACACAATTGAAATTACCCACTGAAGCAGTAAGAATTGTGAAACCAAGAATCCCAGCCGGCTAGTTCCAGAAAACAAGAGTTCTCTTACATCTGAAGAATGACTTGTGGGAAATCCACCCATCCCATCATTTGATCTTGCACAAGGCTTTGTATAGTCTTAACCCTGGAAATAAGGCAGGCTCCCTTCTCCTATTTCTGTGTTAACTGTCACAGAAATGATAGGTATGGATATGGTTCAGCATTCCTCCTCCTGTTCTTTTTCTGTTTACTTAATATAGGTCTCCTTACAACAGGCCCCTTCAGAAGACTGAAAAGCAGAGTTTGGGGCCATGCTTGCTTTGTGCAATTTAAATCCAGTGAGCATAATCCAACAGGAAGCTCGATTCCTGTTCATGGGACAACCCACAATGTGTCATCGAAAACAGGCAGTGTGTTCCAAGGGATGCATCACATTTAAGCCCTAACACTATTGAACTAGTTCTCCCATGTCTACACCAGAAGTAAGAAGACTTCACGCTTACTGTTCCTACTTTGCTGTTATTATTACTAGGACTGGCCAATATCTGGTTTTCAACACTGTAATAGATCACCAGCTAAATTTCGTGATATACTGACATATCATAATGTCTCAAATAAGGATGGTGCTATGTAGAGGTATTGGTTGGCTGCATGGTTTTTCCAGCATTGTGATTTTTGGCAGCGGCTGTTCTTTGTGATTCACTGCCCCCTGCAATAAGACAGGTGAGAACTGAAATGGCAGAGTTAACAGAGGCTACAGGAATTGAGAGAAGCATTGGCTGGCTTCATGGTTTTTCCCATGTTGTGATTTTTGCATAGCACACAAACACACACAAACACACACACACACCATGATTCATAATATACTGCCAGGTCAAAAATTATGAAACTGTTATCACAACAGAGACTTCAAACTGGTTTTGGATAATATATCAGTTGCACAAAACCTTTGCCCTAATTATTACTAATATCGTTTTTATTTGTTATTGGTACAACAGTAAGACTAAATTATTCTGAACCTAGGATCTGGAGGACCAGTACCAAATGATGTCCAACAGCCTTGAACCCAAAACACCACTCCTGGTCTTTCCAAGCTCTCTATCAGCTGTATAATTTGGGGCAGGGCAGTCATTTTGTTGCTGCTATTGTTAAAAAGCTGGGAAATAGAAACCCTTACCAATCCGCAGCAAGTCACCCAGGGATATATCAATAACGTTACCCTCTGTCCAACTCTGTTTTATGTACAACTGTGTTCTTCTATGTGTGCACACACCGATAAATTCTCCTTTTTTTACCACTAAGTAAGATTACAGACAGGGCAAAAACCTCCATCTCCTCACACAAACATTTACTTAGCTGATTTCCCCCTGTAAAACATTCAATGTGTAAACTTTTAAAGGGGTAAAAGGATTAAAAAGAAAATCGCTGAATATTTGGCCAGTGGTTCTTCCAGTGGTGTTGCTGAAATGTTGCTAGAGTATTAAGCAAGGCTTTGGAGCTGCAATAGATCCTGGGTTCACCTTCTGCCGATAACTTGTCTCCTGTTAGTCAACTTAAGAGCTCCAGACTGTGCTTTAAGGATTCCCACATGAATCAGCTGATGATATTTCCCAACACCGCAAATATTTCCAATAAGCCTCCTTTACCAGAAATGGTACAAAGAACATTTCTTTATTACTTAATAGAAAACTAGGAGTAATATTCCCCTTCAGTACCACAATCCATACCCAGAAGCAATTCCCACTGAGTTCAATTACACCCAGGTAAATGTGCACAGGATACTAGCCCTCAGGTGCGATCTGAGTCAGGCTTAATTTGAAAGAAAGTTCCTTGGAAACCAGCCATGATGGCAAAGTTCCGCCTACATTGTCACAGGCTCTGAATAGTTGCTGCAGATTACAGGATGTCAGAACGCTGTTTCCCACAGAGAGCATGTTTCCCACAGAAATCTAATTGGCCACTGTGAGAACATGGTGCTAAACTAGGAGGGCCTTTGGCCTGCTCCAACAGCCGCATCTTATTATGTCCAACCCTTTATGGGGCTGTGGGTGAAATAAATACCCTCCAACATTTCTCTGATGAAAATAGGGACGTCCCATTCCACAATGATAATTTTACTATCTATACCTTACTGGTTACTGCTTACTGGTTGCCCAACCACTCTGGGCAGCTATCAACATATAGTGGTACCTTAGGTTACAGATGCTTCAGGTTACAGATGCTTCAGGTTAAAGACTCCGCTAACCCAGAAATAGTACCTCGGTTTAAAAGCTTTGCTTCAGGGTGAGAACAGAAGTCATGCTCCGGCGGCGCGGCGGGAGGCCTCATTAGCTAAAGTGGTGCTTCAGGTTAAGAACAGTTTCAGGTTAAGAACAGACCTCCAGAATGAATTAAGTTCTTAACCTGAGGTACCACTGTATATAAAAACATAATAAAACATTATTATTTTTTAAAAAACCTCCCCTATACAGGATTGCCTTCAGACAGCTTGTGGGTCGGATAACTCCATACCCTCCAACATTTCTCCAATGAAAATAGGGACAGCCTAAGGAAAGGTGAGACATTCCAGGATCGAATCATAAACTGAGATGGCTTCTCTAAATCAGGGACGTCCCTGGGAAATAGGGACACTTGGGGAGTCTGCAAATATCTCTGCTCTCATAGTAGTGGAGACTCTAAAATACAGCAATGAGTAGTTTAGGTGGCCTTCTTCTTTAGCATGTTAACTATTTTATTTAGGTTTGACATAAATGCTCCTTTTAATTAGCAGAAGTGAAGCAACAACTTGCATTTCACCTCGCAAATCTGAGGCTAACTAAAAGATGCCAACCAAACTGGCTATTCCCTGCAGTGTGACAGTTATTTCTGGGTTCTTATAAGAGCGCCAGGTGTGGGGCAGGTACAGTTGTGGCTGCAAAGTGAACGAGCTTACAGTGAACGATGCTGGGAGCCTTGCTGGGCTTGACTGCATTAAGGTGTTAGTTCCTCATAAAGGACGCAAGCGCAGCTGAGAAGCGGTTTGGTTTTAAACCACTTCCTCAAATCGCAGATGTCTGCAGAGGGGGGAAATGTAACACACAGAGGAGATGGTTTCAATGCAAACCACTTCCTTCAAACTGACTTGACAAGGAATCCCTGTAAACAGCTGATTGGCAGTTACAACAAGCCCCTCTGAAGGGATGCCCCTTAAAGCTGTGCCATCAAGAGGTTACTGTGACCACCGATCAGGGGTTACGTCAACCTCCTTTTGAGCTTTAACAAGTGTCAATCACCAGAAATCATTATGACATCAGGTAGGACGTGCCAATCAGAAGGTCGGCAGTTCGAATCCCCACGACGGGGTGAGCTCCCGTTGCTCGGTCCCTGCTCCTGCCAACCTAGCAGTTCGAAAGCACGTCAAAGTGCAAGTAGATAAATAAGTACCGCTCTGGCGGGAAGGTAAACGGCGTTTCCGTGCGCTGCTCTGGTTCTCCAGAAGCGGCTTACTCATGCTGGCCACATGACCCGGAAGCTGTACGCCGACTCCCTCACCCAATAAAGCGAGATGAGCGCTGCAACCCCAGAGTCAGTCACAACTGGACCTAATGGTCAGGGGTCCCTTTACCTTTACCGTTAGCTGACATGGGAGGATGGAAAAAATAGGGACCCTATTCCCCACCTGTCTTACAGCTTTGGTTCAGTTGCTCTAGGAGAGGGTTTTTGAATGCAATGAATTAGACAACTTATTTTTTAAAAAAATATTTTCTGTTTCACTTTCCCTCCCTATTTGTGCTCAGCATTCATCCTCACCTTGTGCAAGGGGTGTTCTTGCCATTCCCTATTGTCTTTCTCCTTTCATAAGTTTCTGCTCTCCCCCTCCCTTCATTAATGTGCTCATTCATTCGTTCATTCTTTCATTCAGGTTGACAGTGGAGTGAAATGGCTAGTGCCACCATTTCTAAAGTGCTAAGAGTCAGCTTTTAGACAACTTCCTAAGGGACTGGCAGAAGGAACAGAGGAAGGGAAACGAGGACAGGAAATCAACTAGGATACAAGCTGTGCTGTGTTCATTTGCATGGAACAGAGTGGCACCCGAACTGATTTATGGCAACGATTAGAATAATAATAGATACCTCCTATTTGACCTTTTTTCATAAATGAAGTTCAAAATACTTTATGAGAAGAGATTAATATTATATGGGGGAGAAAACGGCCGTAAGAAACTTGTGATGAGCAGAGCAAAGTACCCAGCCCATTAGAAAGATGGGGTGAATAAGGAATATGTCGCCTGCATTTATCCTCTGGATTCATCTCTACGACTAACAACAATTTCAAATGCACTCATCAAACAAAACAACTATTGTTTAGTTGTTTAGTGAATAAATTTGCTTTTCAAGGGTGCAGCATTTTAGATAGACACAAAGTGAAAATATATGCACCATATAACGTTACATATATTTCAGTGTCGTTAGCTACAGCGATGCACCCAAGCTTTCTCACATACTCCACTCGTTAGCAGCACACACACAAATTACCCCCAGTAGACATTTAACTTAAATCTGACCAAGAAACTATTGGATATATTTGTATTAAATAAATGCATTAAAAGCCTTAAACAATTACTTCTGGCAAATTATTTTGCAGACCAATCGCAGTAAGCTTGAGGTTGCTGAGGTAGGGGCATAGGAAGCAATAAACAGCATTGAAACCTTTGGGGGAGATCAAACTGGCTACTTTATTGATTACAGGTGTAAGTAGGCTTTCGCTTTGGCACTGGGTATGCCATCTTGGTTGCTGGCTGATTATTTCCATCAGGGTCAATCCTGGGTTAAGGATCCCCATATGGTGCACATCAAATACGGGTGACCCCTCCAGGATGCCAACTGGGAAGTTCCATGGCCCGTTAGCCCCTTTCTGTGCATATGGACAGAATCCTCTTCCTTGGACTCCATAACCAAGGTGCCCTGATACTTTAATCCTGAGGAGAGGGGGGCATAGCTCCTTCACGTATCCCTAATTAGACGAAGGATGCAACCCAATGCCCTTTCCCACTAAGAAGTTGTGGCAATTGCTGCGAGGCAGGGAAAACCTCTAAACAGGCCCATTTGGTCTGCAGGCAAATTCCTCCCTGGCCACGAATATGGCAACCAAGTCACTGCTCAACAAGGTCATAAACACATACACCACCTGCTTACCTTCAAGTGGAGCCAAATTTATAGAGAGTGCGAGGATGGGATGCTCAATGGGGATTCTTGGAAGGTGATGCAGCTGGCTTTTCTAATTTGGAGACGTGGATCTGGGTGGAAACAGACTTTCCCAGGTCCATCTCCAAATTCCCACTCCACTGGCCTCTGATTGGTCAATTTAATGTCAAAAGAGGTAGGGGATTCCTGTCACTCCCCACCACCAACCGGGGCTGATGACATTGGCCAGCCAATAGCAAGGGAAGCTTTTCTCACCCTCGCCCATAAGTTGTCCACAGCTGTACAAGGCGGCAACTGCTGCCGCTGTCAAGAGTGATATTTCTGTTTTCTATTACTATTCCAAAACATACAAATATATCAATAACCCTCAAAACCTATGGGTATCTTCTCCTCCTCCTCCTCCTCCCAGACTATTAGAACTTACAATATGAAGATAAATTTGTACCTAGAAATTACGCTTGTAAGCAACAGTTCAAATAGCAGCTTCTAATTTCTCAAACAGGTTCAACGGGGAAACAATTCATTTCTTGTTCACTGTGACTCCCGACATCACTTGAACAACACCGAAAGAACGGCCAAAAGTACATGCTGTTTTACCAGTCATACCAGACTGGAACTCAGCTACAGAGTTCAGCTTGGTGCTGTCAGACTAACTAAACATCCCCATAAATCTTTCAATTAGATAAGAACAAAAAAATGGTCAAAACATTGTTTTTTTTTTTTAAAAAATGCTGGACATAAAGCGCAAAGGGCAAATGAAGTAGGGAAATACAGTGGTACCTCGGGTTACATACGCTTCAGGTTACAGACTTCACTAACCCAGAAATAGTACCTCAGATTAAGAACTTTGCTTCAGGATGAGAACAGAAATCGCATGGTGGCAGTGCGACGGCAGCAGGAGGCCCCATTAGCTAAAATGGTGCTTCAGGTTAAGAACAGTCTCAGGTTAAGAACGGACCTCCGGTACAAATTAAGTACTTAACCAGAGGTACACGCAAAAGCAGTGCACCAAAGGATAATTAATGGAGGCCAAATTATTATGAAGTTTTAAGATGTTTGATGCAACATACTCTGTCCTTTCTGCTACCTACATGCTGCGCAACAGAGGGTGGGTGATCATGGCTAGCTTCTTGGAAATGCTCAAGTATGCGGAACCATTGACCAAATGAGGTTCAGTCAGATGCATTCAGGACGGGCAATTCTATTCCTAAAGTGCAGTACCCAGCATGGTGACCTTTTTTGGGTGGCAGTAATAAGAAAAGGTCAGGACTGCATACTTGGTTGGTAACCTGCAGCAGCATTTTTAGCTAGATAAATAGGAAAGAGTTTGCAGGGAAACAGAGCCTTTATGAAGAGTGATTTTTGTCTAAACTGCAAAAACAATTGGCTGGATGTGGTGACCTGAAAGGTTAACAAGGCAGCTCAACAAGAACAACCCAAGGGATCCAATTCACACAACAGGATAGAGGGGTGGGAGCAGACAGAGAAGGTCTAATATTCTTCACATTCCTCTTGCCAGTATTACCGTATTTTGCGCCCCATAGGACGCACCGGCCCATAGGATGCACCTAGTTTTTTGGGGGGGAAATAAAGAAAAAAAATTATTTCCCCCCCAGGTGCGGGGCTGGAAGAACCAGGTCGGGGAACAGCGGGAAGGCGCGCTCTGCCTCGCCGCTGTCCCGCGAGCTTGTGGGGCTGGCGATGGGGAGAGCTGCGCTGAGCCCGGGACTGCAGGCGGCTCTGCGCAACCCTCGGATCTGGTCTCCCGAGGGTTGCGCAGAGCTTCCTGAAGCCTGGAGGTTGAAAGCCTGCATTCACCCCATAGGACGCACACACATTTCCCCTTCATTTTTGGAGGGGGAAAAGTGGGTCCTATAGGGCGAAAAATACGGTAACCTTGTTGAAGAAAGAAGGAAATGTCAGACTTAGGACCAATATCAAAAACCAGACCAAGGTTTTAGAAATAAAAGATTTGTTCCCAATTTCAAGCAGGTTGCCTACAGGTGTACAAAGCATTGTGTGCTTATCAATTTCTTTAGACCTTTCACTGAGCTTGATGCCGTTTGGTAATTCCAAATTCCACTAAACGTTAGTGTTCAGATTTAGAAGTTGGTGTCTTCCCCTCCTTTGGGCTCCTATGTGGTCTGGCAGAAAATCGTTGGACATAAACATTACTCTTTCTGCTTCAAAGATTTTTTGAAAGGAGAACACGGCCATAGGTAACAGTAAACCATAGGTAACATGGGGGGGGGGGGAGCTTTTAAAAATAATCACAATCTCAGAACAGAAACTTTGGACCACAATGTGCCCTCGCCCCAAAGTTAATGCGAGACATTTGAGTCTTGCATTGTTGACTGCCTGCCTGCCAGCACTTGACATTAAAAGAAGTTTCTAAGCGGCCGCTAAGGTCTTATGCAATTCATGTTGCTATAAACAGTAACCCGAAATAAATTTAAAATCTACCATTGTGGAAAAGCAGATATTACTCTCTCGATCTGCCTAATGCTTTGTTGTGCATGTTTCTGTCCATCCAATTTGCATGGCACTTTATCACGAGGCAATATTTTCACGAGCAAAACTGTTAAGAGCCCCCTGCTGCAGAAAATCTCTGGAGTAGAAGTACTTTGCGGTCAAGCGTGCAATGACAACAGATGACAATATGCAGTCCTCTAACACTTTTATCTCCCCAGCTCACAATCCTGATCTTCGTCCACTTTCCTGAACAAACCACGAAGACTTACTCTCAAGCAAGCATGCACGGGTTCAAACTGCATGCCTCACCATACAGCTCCATTCCTTTCTAACCAACAAGTTGGCAGAAAAACGGTCTTCAGCACACTGAGTTCAATGAAATCAAGCACTTTTTTGAGTACTAAAGCAACACCTTCTTGCCTGCATCTCCACTTATGTGCAGAGCTTTTTACAGCCATGGCACGAAAGTGAACTTCTAGCTGTACCTGCAGGGCACGAGATCAGGCTGACGGTTTAGGGAATATTAAGGAGCTTTCTGAGCACACCTGGGCTTTGCACCTGGGTTTGCGCAGGAAGCAGAGCTCATAGTTATTCCCGACAAGTTCATTGTCATTCCTACCTAATGCGCACATATTACATCTCGTATGTATTTTTGAACCTTATCATCATCGGTATTCCTTGCTTCTGTACTATATGAGAAATTGCAGTTGCATATTGAATTGTAACTGGAAGTCTAGCACATACGGATGAGTGTTGCTTGCTTTGTTGTGTAGAAACTTAACTTTGAGATACAAGAAGGCCATCATGCAGTTTGTCTGCTCTTTGTGGGATGTAGCAGCTGCTCCCAAGAAGACAGCCAAGCAGTAAATCTATTTGACCAACCACCCCGTACACCATTGCACACACCACTGCCTCGCTGCTTGGCCTCACGCTTCTATTGAGAAAACACACTGCACCACTGAGTTTGATGTGTGAGCGCCATCCCCTTTGCTATCCCAGCTGTTCTTGAATGATAGCATGAAAATGCTTTGCCTCCTGAGCATCAACATTCTGACCTTATGTGCTCCAAGTAACATACAGGCTTCTTCAAGTGCCAAACAAGCCTCCTATGCTAAGACTTCCTTTTAGACGGCTCTGTTGCTTTGTTAAGCCACAGCAGTTACCTGCACTTCAGACTGAACCAGAAAATTCAGGGATAGGGACATACATTTTATTTCTGTAGCATCAGAACCACACAGTTTCCTTTGGCAGACCTCCACTGACTAACCACTAGGGATGGAGAAGTTCAATTTTGTTTGCATTTTAACGAAAAACTACTTATTCCACATCTCTCAAACCGATATGCAAACCAAATCCCAGCTATGCTTTGAAATTCGCACTTCTCTGAAATTTGCGATGTAGTTCTCCAACCAAACACTTGTGCACAAAAATGAATATATTAGGAAGGAAAGCACATGGGAATGCATGTACAGTGGTACCTCGGGTTAAGAACTTAATTCGTTCTGGAGGTCAGCTCTTAACCCGAAACTGTTCTTAACGTGAGGTACTACTTTAGCTAATGGGGCCTCCTGCTGCTGCCGCGCTGTTGCCACACGATTTCTGTTCTCATCCTGAAGCAAAGTTCTTAACCTGAGGTACTATTTCTAGGTTAGCGGAGTCTGTAACCTGAAGTTTCTGTAACTTGAAGCATCTGTAACCCGAGGTACCACTGTATTAGTGAAAATAACCGTTCGAAATGCATTGCGTTAGCGGAAATTGCTTGCAAAAATGGGCATATTAGTCAAAGCTGCACACAAAAAAATGTGTTTATAAGGAGAAATTCACACTGAAATGCAGACAAAAATTCATGACTTTTTAAAAAGCAAATTACCATGGAATTCTGGATAACTGAATAGTTGTGGGGTGGAGACTGAAAAAGTTAGAGAACTGAAATTGACAGATTCATTCATTTCCGCTAAGCACACAATACTTTGTATCTCCTTACACTAAAACAAAAGAGAAGATTAAAATCGGGGGAAATCAAAACACAGCTGAACAACGAAGTCAAATGTAGGGCAGTATCCAACAAAGTTGTTCCATTAGCACAAGGACTTTGGGTTGCACAACAGAACTTCCCCTTTCTCTTTCTGCCCCCCCCCCCAATTCTCCAAAATCTGTTGGGGGAGATTCTCTGAACCCTCTGCACCAGATCTGAGGAGGGTAGAAGGGAACACAGGGGCGGGTGAGGGGGTGAAGTAGTCATTGTGCTAGCAGAACTACTTTGTTTGTTTGAACCCACAGAATTCAGGTCAGAACCATAGCTTCTGATGAGGCAGATGTACCGTATTTTTCGCTCTATAAGACGCACCAGACCACAAGACGCACCTAGTTTTTGGAGGAGGAAAACAAGAAAAAAAATATTCTGAATCCCAGAAGCCAGAACAGCAAGAGGGATCGCTGTGCAGCGAAGGCAGCAATCCCTCTTGCTGTTCTAGCTTCTGGGATGGCTGTGCAGCCTGCATTCGCTCCATAAGATGCACACACATTTCCCCTTACTTTTTAGGAGGGGAAAAGTGAGTCTTATAGAGCAAAAAATACGGTATTTCTAGAGCAAGCCCAGGAACTGCTTAGGTTAGTGTAGTTCCTTTTACTTAACGAAAATATATGGGAGGTGGACATAAAGCAGCGTGGGGGGGGGGGGCTTCCATATGCCATAGGGCAGTAAACTGTCACTCCCTCTGTACACTGGAGGCCTTCTAGCTGTTGGAATGAAGTCTATGATAGCCCTATCTGTGCTTATCGATTTTGAATTGCTAAAGCCACTCTAGACGACGTAATTAGCCAGCTATAATGCTGCATTCCCCTCTTTGCCTAATCTTGGAATAGAATGTTCTGGTTTGCCTTCAAATACGCATACATTTCTTATCTTCTTTCTTATCCCTAGACTAAATATTTAGTAGCCCTCTGTAAGACTCCTCACCACCAATTCTTACTGGAAAGGAGCAATCTCTGGGGACACTAATGATTTCTTTGTCTCTGACACACATTCCTCTTCCTCTGGAAAATGAGAAGAAAAAGAGGAAAGGGGGAGAGAGGAAAGATGAACGTAACATAAGGAGATGGTGGAGGAGATACAAGACAGACAAGAGGATGGGATAAGCAATGGCCCCCTCAACAGCCGCAAATGCTCATTTCAAAGTCTACACTCAGGTATAGTTTGCCTAGCTGCTTAACCCAACATAAGCCTGCTATGGCCTACTATAAAATAGGATGAGCTTCACGGGAAAGCCCCTATGATACAGAGCTTATCTTTCAGGAACAGAGATAATAAAGTCAGGAGAAGGAAAAGACAACACTGTACAATTGCCGTTGCAGAACAATAAAGCAATGGGGAGAGGACTGACAAGAGCCTCACAAACAGAAGCACAAATGTTACTTTTCAAAATGTTGATTCTGAGCTAGAATACTTGCTCTCATGTACACACAATAGTCATTTGTGGCACACTGAAAGCAAAAAGGGGAAACTGTTTCCCTTCCATATATAAACACTTTTCTATATAATCCCTTGAAAGTGATTCTTACTTGCCTCAATGGTTGGCCAAGTAGCCTCCTATTATAAGCAGTTTATCTCATCTCATTACAATTCCTACAATTCCACTGATATTACATATTTGATCTCTTCCTCCCGGGGTGTGGTGTGCCCACCAGTACATGCTTGTGCATGTAAATGGGAGTCTTTAAAAGGGATATTGAAACATAGTCACTCAGAGGTAAATATCACTGACTTCAATGGAATTTACTTTCACATACATGTTGTTAGGACTGAAATCCTGGTGTCCAAAACACACACATGGCTGTGCTTTATCAATATCACGCACCAGCTATTCTCTACGATCTACAAAATTTGAAACTGCACCCAAAACTAAGAGCTAAAATTTGACTGGATCAATGCTGCTCAACACGGCACGTACCTTCTCCTTCAGTTCCGGAATGAGAACTTGCAGGAACACATGCAAACATAATGGAACAGGTAAAATGTGAGAATGTCCACCCCCACCCCATTCTTACTTTAACCTTCCGTTAGTACCTTAGGCAACTGTCAGCATTTGGCTTCTTGCTAAAGCTCCGTTTCTTGTGAGCTTACAACTGTAGCCTGCGAGTTTTCAAACTGTTGGGCAGAGAGCCCAAGTGCACTTGCATAAGAGTTTAGGTGCAGCCTTTGGCGACAACCCAAAAGGTCTTTTGCTTGAGAGAACTATATCATTTTTGACTCCTGGTTATTTCCCTGGGACTGTTGCGTCCCAGGACACAACATGGATTAGAAAAAAAGATTGTACATGAATAGCACAGCACTGGCACTGAAAGCTCAGATTCTCTCTCTCTCTCTCTCTCTCTCTCTCTCTCTCTCTTTAAGGGCAAGGTAGATAGCAATTCACTAACAGAAAAGATTTGTCGTTTATGGACATGCTGACTTATGTATGTAGGTGTGGGGTTTTTGTGTCTTTTTAAATTTATTTTTTTTAAAAAAAATGTATAAAGAAGCAAAGTTACTGCTTAAGATTCGTCTAGCACAAATAGCATGCTAAATAACCAATTTGTACAGTGGTACCTCGGGTTAAGTACTTAATTTGTTCTGGAGGTCCGTACTTAACCTGAAACTGTTCTTAACCTGAAGCACCACTTTAGCTAATGGGGCCTCCTGCTGCTGCTGCTGTGCTGCCGGAGAATGATTTCTGTTCTCATCCTGAAGCAAAGTTCTTAACCTGAAGCACTATTTCTGGGTTAGCGGAGTCTGTAACCTGAAGCGTATGTAACCCGAGGTACCACTGTATATTAATCACTGTGAAGCAAAAGTCTGCAATGGCACATTCTTCTCCCCACATTTGAGTGCCTCTCTGCAAGAAATGCAGGGCTCAGAAAACCACAGGAAGCTCCAGGTGTGTGGACATCTATGCTGAACCCATGATGCTCTACTACCTATTGTTGCACTGTAGTAGTATCAGTAGCAGGGGGGCCAAAATTGCACTGCTGTGGAGGCCACTGCATATATGGTTGTAAGACTGCAGAACTTGACTCCCCATCCCCCAACAAGCTTTTCTTGTCATTTTCTCTACTGAAATGCATGGCAAATGTGACAAGTCTCATTTTTAAGGGTGTTTTCTATTCATTGCCTTTATCATATGAAGCCTTCATGGATCACTGGACCATCTAGCCTAGTATGAGCTACTTTGTCTGGTGACAAGGGTCACAGCCAGAGTTCTTTCACAAGTTTGCCAAATGGAATTATTTAACAAGGGATGCTCTTGATTGTTAGCTTGAGGGCTGCCATTCTTCTGTGTGAAACAAAATAACTGCAACAAATTCAGATTTTTCTTTTAGAAGATCAGCCGACCTTTACCAAACAAAAAGCCTAGATCACCTGTGTGTCTCCAATGTTAATTATATCTTCCTTTTGTATTTTGCTGTGCATGGTTATGGTGCATTGTATGGTTTTATTTCTGATAAAGTTCAATGGATATCAGGACCATTCAGCCCTTGAGGGCACCATCTTGACTTGTGGTGCCCAAGGAATCAGGTGAGATTCATCAGCAGGTTTCACTAGAGGGTCTACTACAGGCAGGGCCAGACCTTATATTAGACAGTGTGAGGAAGCTGCCTCAGGAGGCAAATGCTGGGATGCTGCAGCAAGATGTTAAGAGGAAAGAGCTCCATGTGATCTGCCTTGTGCCCCTAAGCTAGCCTGTTGTCTCAGGTTCAGCAACGGATGCTGTCCATCACCAGTGCTGAAGATGCAACAGCCAGTCTGGCTCACC
This sequence comes from Podarcis tiliguerta, assembly GCF_965153285.1. NCBI lineage: Eukaryota > Metazoa > Chordata > Lepidosauria > Squamata > Lacertidae > Podarcis > Podarcis tiliguerta. Next base: position 27,855,774 of record NC_139543.1, on the reverse strand, counting down.
TTGGTACTAAGAACGGGAATGGCTTCTCGTCCTCTACCTCAGACAGCAAGATGACTTTGGACTCTTCTGACTTCAGGGATGGAGAACCTATGGCCCTGCAGATGTCACTGGACCCCAGCTCCCATCAACCCCAGCCAGTATGACCAATGGCCAGGAATGATGGAGACTGGAGTCTAATGGCATCTTAAGGGTCACAGGTTCCCCATCATTGATGCACCGCTTATTGGTCATGGGTCCTGATGTAAAACAATGCAATTCAGATGGTTTTGAGAAAACATTTTCTGTTCTAAATGCCACTTCTATGTTGCTGTTTTTTTAAAGCCTCAGAAACCACTCTGGTTAAATAAACGATTTCCTTATCAACAGCTCTTATATTAAGGTTGTGTGGTTTAAGTTTGAGGAAAGGAAAAAGTGAAGTTGAAATGGAACTGGCTAAACTGGTTTGGTTAAATATTTCTATATTCAGGGCAAGATTGACCGCTCCCCCACCCATTCAGTTCAGCCCAACTACTATATGATGCAATGCTTGTTTTTCATACTTTTGGAACAAAGCACTTCATGCACCTAGAAGTAAGCTCTAGTCCTGGAAAGCTTAAGTAACAACAAATGTATCACACTTTTAAGGTGCCCTTAGATTCTTACTGGAGTCGGCTCCTAAGGCCACCACTATTCAGAGCCTGACATATAAGTCCCAGCAGCAAAGCCACTATGCTGACGGTCCCCTATAAGCCAATGACCTTTGCAAATGAAATGAATTGAGGATCACACGTCCATGACAAAACCCACCATCCTACATTAGATTCCTCCTTTACTGCCTGATCTATTTACTCAGAAGGAAGCCCCCTCCAGACCCGTGGAGCCGATTCCCCCCCCCCCCCGCAAAAAAAACGTGCACACGATTTCTTTGGACAGCTCCGGAGCTCCGCAGGCGGCGCGAAACGGAAACAGCCCGGCAAGGTCAAGCTGTCCTGCGGAGGCGCCAGGAATGAATGAGGAGGCTGCATCTGCGAGGAGCCTGGCGTGCCCTTCTCCGGCGTGCGGGCCGACGGCGGTGCCAGCGGCTGCTGCGCCGCGCTCCACGTGGCCTGGCGCCCGCCAGAGCCAACCGGCTGCAGCTTGCCGGCCAAGCCCCCCTCTCTCGTGACGTCGGCATCCCTCCCTTCGCCGACGGATCGAGTTCTCGCTTCCTTCATCCCCTCGCAAGCCTCGCTGGCCGCCGCGCGCCTCCCATTGGCCGCCGCCGAGGTGGGGCCTTGGAAACCAGGAGACGCGCTGCGCAAAGGCAGGCCATCCACGCGCGCCTCTGACGCGCCGCCTCCCCGCCCATCGCGAAGAGCATCATCCGGCTCCAGGCGCCTGACCCTTGGAGGATTTGACTACCAAGAATCAGGAGGGGGGGGTAGAGAAAGAAAAGCCAGCCCCACGCAGACCTGCCTGCCCAGAAATACACCGCCAGATCCTAGCCACCCCGAGTCCCCTCGCGGCGCGGAGGCGGAGGCAAGGGCCGCGCTCGGCAAGGAGCTCCAGAAGGAGATCCGCGCGCGCACGCGAGCGATGCCTCCGCCCCCGCCTTAGCCACCTCCTTCTGCTGCGGCAGCGCAGACACAAAGGCGCACCAGCACGCGTTATGCCACCAACCCACTACTCTTGCAAGCCACGGTGCCCGGCCCAGGCAAGCAGCTCCATCCTTCTCCACCGTGCCACCCACTCCCCCATTCAAAATGGCTCCTTTGAGGGGGGGGGGAGAGACAGAAGAGCCCCTCTCCGAAAAGCAGCAGAGCTGCAGGCGTGCGTTAGGGACTGGAACCGGGGAGCAACGTGATTGGGGGGGGGAGGAGAGGGGGGATCGGTTGTGATCGGGCGCGCACACGCAACGTGGTGCAGGGGTGCCAACTTGAATAAAATGTTGGGGGCGCTCAGGTGAGCCCCAGGCCACATGACGACGCAGCGCGCGCGCGCACCACGGAAGTGCCCATTCACTTTGAGAGCGGCCCCTCCAATAAATTATGTTTTGGGGGGGGGCTTACGTGGGAGCGTGGGAGTGGCTCTAAGGGGTGTATGATGGTTCGGATGGGCATCTGTCACTTGGGTCTACGTGGGTGAGTGCCATTGCGCGCTCTCCACGGGGTAAATCTCTGGAGGTCACTGATCGGACGGGGGCAGGCAGGGAGGCGAGCTCCGACTGCGCTCCCCATCCATCCGTCCCTAAGGCCGGTGGTGGCCAAGCCCTTCTCATCCACGGGGGCGCGGGGGGTGGGACACCGTGTTCTGCTTGCAACTCCGCGCTGCTCCTTTGGCGGCGGACGCCGTTCATAGTGTGGGTCTCCCGCCCACCCCGCACCCCTCGCGCCTGCTCTGCCCGCTTCCCCCGTGTGTGATGCATCATCCACAGTGTGAGCTCGGACTTGGGCGCCTCGCATCCCAAAGCCAACGCGATCGCGGCGGCGGCGGCAGCAGCAGCAGCAGACCAGGCGCTCTTCTCGTTGCTTAAGCGACACCATTCCGACACAGTTAGCAACACACTCGGGCGGCAGAAGCGGGGACATTCAAACACGAAGCGGCGGAGACAATGGGGCTGGAACAGACGGCGGCCCCCTTCTGCCTAGAAACCCGGCCGCCCTGCCCATCTATTTTGTTAATTAAAAAAAAAAAAAAAGATGAACTGGATGGCTCCGTTTTACGTTACCTGGCTTGGTCTCTTTCTCTGTGTGTGTCTAGTTTGGGTGGGCTGGTCCTAATCTTCCAGCCGCCGCCGCCGCCGGTTCCTGCTCGCTGCCACTGGCTGAATGGGGCGATATTTATTTATTTCCCCATGACGTGGCCTGCAGAGGCCGCCGCCGCCGCGAAAGAAAAGAGGCGGCACGAAAGACGCGGGGCCTTTTGTGCGCCTCGGGCTGGAGTCGCTGGGAGGCCGCGCGCGGAAGAAAGAGGAGGAGGCGCGCCGCCGTCCCTCTCCGCCACCTGCCCCTGCCTGCTTTTCGTTGCGCTCCGAGGGGGATTGGTGTCAAGGGCAGCCGGGGAGGCTCGACCAGGAGCCGCTGCCACCGCCGCCGCCCTCGCCGAGTGGGGCGGAGGCTGCCGGGCGGCGGGGAGGCGCCTGCTGCCTGAGCCGCAACATCTCCAAGGCTCCCGGCGGCGGGAGAGGAGAAGAGGCGAGGCGAGGACGCGGCGGGGAAGGCAGGGCCGAGTGGGGCCGAGCCATGAGCGCGCCTAAGGACGCTGAACTGCGCCCTGAAGGGTTTGGGGGTGTTGGGGGGGGTACAAATTGCCCCATAACTAGATCAGGATCGTAGGGACAGGGTGTGGGGGGCAACCATTTGGCCACGCCTTGGATTTTCGGCCACGCATCCAAGCAGGGGTGATAACTTGAATAAAATACAGTGGTACCTCGGGTGGTCTTTGTCCATGGAGTTTTCTTGGCAGGGATACTGGAGTGGCTTGCCGGTTCCTGCTCCAGGTGGATCACGTTTGGTCAAAACTCTCCACTATGACCTGTCCATCTTGGGTGGCCCTGCACAGCATAGCTCATAGCTTCTCTGAGTTATTCAAGGCCCTGTGCCACAGCAAGGCAGTGATCCATGAAGGGGCCACCTCATGAGAAGCGAAGACTCCCTGGAAAAGACCCTGATGTTGGGAAAGATGGAGGGCACAGGGAGAAGGGGACGACAGAGGACGAGATGGTTGGATAGTGTTCTCGAAGCTACAAACATGAGTCTGACCAAACTGCGGGAGACAGTGGAAGACAGAAGTGCCTGGCGTGCTCTGGTCCATGGGGTCACGAAGAGTTGGACACGACTAAACGACTAAACAACAACAACCTCGGGTTACAGACGCTTCAGGTTACAGACTCTGCTAACCCAGAAATAGTACCTTGGGTTAAGAACTTTGCTTCAGGATGAGAACAGAAATTGTGCAGCGGCAGCGGGAGGCCCCATTAGCTAAAGTGGTGTCTCAGGTTAAGAACAGTTTCAAGTTAAGAACGGACCTCCAGAACGAATTAAGTTCTTAACCCGAGGTACCACTGTATTGGGGTGGGGCAGGGTTTGCAGGTAAGCCTTTGACTGGACTTAACCGTCCAGGGGACCTTTACCTTTACCTTACCCCACACAGCAGGGCACACCCACCATTTTGAATGGCGATGCCCATCAACTTGGGGGAGGGATGCATGGGCATAGCCAGGATTTATTCTATTTATTTATTTTATTGAATTTATATAGCGCCCTATACCGGAGGTCTCAGGGTGGTTCACAGAAAAGATCACAATATATACAATTAAAATAAGAACAATAACACACACAAAAAGAGCCACATTTAAAAAGGGTATAGGATGTCAATCAGGTCAATCAGGCCTGGTTAAAAAGGAACATTTTTGCCTGGCGCCTAAAGGTGTATAATGAAGGCGCCAGATGGACTCCCCTAGGGAGAGCATTCCACAGATGGGGAGCCACTGCAGAGAAGGCCAGTTCTTGTGTTGCCACCCTCCACACCTCTTGAGGAGGAGACACACAAAGGAGGGTTACAGAAGATGATCTCAGGGTCTGGGTAGGTTCACATGGAAGAGGCAGTCCTTGAGGTAATACGGATATATGGTATTGTTAGGGATCAGAACCAAATTATCTGCAATGCGATTGGTCAGTTAAGTATTTTTTTTTATTTACTTGATTGCGGGTGGCAGCTGCCTCCCCTGCCCATGGGGGTCCAGCACTCAAATATTTTATGGGGGGCTACCTTGGCCCCCAGAAGTTGGCTTCTGTGCCTCCAAGTGGCATCAGGCGCAATTGACTCGTTGAATGAATGGGAGTGCTCGCCACCACCAGTACAAATTGTAGCAGCTCAGCAGCACCAACCGGTGATGTCCTCTTCTTTCCTCCCTGGAAAACCCCCTTTTTCTGGACACCCAAGTCAGGGAGAGTTGGTTCCATGGTGCTCCCCATGGAGAGATCTACGACAGCCACTCTGGCATCCTTGCTCACTGGCACGAAAGAGCATCCCACCTCATTCCCTACTACTCCAGCACAACAAATCTGTGTAAACACTCTGCAAGCAAAGCAGGATGAGTGCAGTCGTATAACCACCCCATAAATTAACCAGAACAAAAATCAATAAAGACCAGCAAATCAGGATGAATGCTAAATAAACAGGTGGTCTGGAGGAGCCCTCAGAGCGGTTCTCCCTGTTTTCCCCCTTTATTTTAAACCTATGTGAACTGGAATGTACCTTCTGTTTGAAAATCATTCTCCTTTGCTTTCCACTCACAGTGACACAGTCCCAGGAACACCTGTTAAGAGCTGGGAATGCACATTACATGTTGTTGTTGTTGTTGTTTGAGTTGTTACAGGACTCAAAGCAGCTTACAGATAAAAACAAGAATCACTAAAAAAAAGAAATAAAGAAACAAACCATTTAATAAACAATGAAACATTAATAGAATTGAAACTGTATACATATATAAAATCAGTTTGAAACATACACATAATTACAATCAGCACAGTTCCAGACCTTTCATTTAAAGCAGTCAATTCCCCCAAGTCTGATGGAAGAAGATCTTCACCTGGTGGCAGAACTACAGGTCCCAGCACCCTTGAAAACTATAGTTATTCTTTGGTGGGGTGCTATAAGCATATGGTGTATACACAGCCAGAGACTCAGGCTGCAACCCTAGGCACGCTTTCCTGGGAGTAAGCCCCACTGAACAGGACAGAATGTGCTTCCGAGTGAATGTGTGTAGGATTGTGCTGCCAATGACATGGATCCTAAGTTTGTTTACTCAGAAGGAATTCTCCCTGAATTCAATGGGACTTTTGAAGAAGCGTGCGCATGATGAAAACCTTCTTGCATTCTGGAGATTACATTTCTGAAAGGTAAACCATACTTGCGAGAATCCACCTATTAAGACCTATCGATTTTTCTTATGGTCTAAAAGAGAGAATTATTTGATGCAGACCTTCAAGCAAGATGGTATTGCAAGTATATCAGTTTGGTGCTGGCACCTGACAACTCCGGGATTTGTTTCATACCTGCTATTCCATGTGGCTGATCAGGGTATTAATAGGTCAGCACAGGTAGCCCAGTCTAAATAGGACTGGCCAGGCAACGTGCAAAACTACAGATCTTTGTGTTTCTTTTTCTGCTGGTACTTTCTGCGCTTGCCCAATGCTAAACAAAACTGAGCTGTTTGGATGTAGCACCTGCGCTTATTTAACTCAGTTTGCTTATATAATGATCAGTTAGATACATAGTGATTATTTGAACCTTGTTTTAAGCACTCTTTTATTTACCATTTCTTATTTTGTTATAATCTATGTTGATACAATAAAAATACATAATCCTAGAACTGTAGAGTTGGAAGGGACCACAAGGGTAATCTAGTTTAACCGCCTGCAATGCAAGAATCTTTCGCCCAGCGTACGGCTTGAACCCACAACCTTGAGATTAAGAGTCTCATGCTCTACCAACTGAGCAATGGTCTGTTTTATAGCTACATTTAGCCTTCTCTCTTTCCGTATGAGCAACTAGTGTTCTTGCACAGATTTAATGTGCGCATGTCAACCTAACCATGTGAGTTATGTTTGGTCATTGGATTTCCATTATTCTACTGGGATCTGTTCAGAATCAGACCCAATCTGGCCTTTTCCTAGATGCCTGCTGTGCCCTACAGATAGTTATCACCTATTCTCTGTCCCACAGTTAAACTTAATAACCAATATATCTGAGGGAGCGTCTCCACCCCCATTTTTAGCTCCGAAGGCTTTCTGGCAATTCCCTCACTGCGAGGCTACAGGGAACCAGGCAGAAGGCCGTCTCGGTGTTGGCACCCTCCCTATGGAATGCCATCCCTTCAGATGTCAAGGAAATAAACAACTATCTGACTTTTAGAAGACAGCAGTCCTGTTTAGGGAAGTTTTTAATGTTTGATGTTTTATTGTATTTTTAATATTCTGTTGGAAGCTGCCCAGAGTGGCTGGGGAAACCCAGCCAGATGGGCGGGGTATAAATAATAAATTATTATTATTACTAAATAAGGTTGGGCAACAGGAAGTGTTAAAAGCTCCATCATGGTAGGCGTTCAGAAATCACACCTTCCATGATTTCCAGGGTCTTTTCACACTTCTGTGCATTATTGCAGCAACATTCAGATATACATGGGAAATATTTACTGTGATTCACTTTGCCTCTGGATCCCACCTCACATGTTTGGGGCGACATCTAGGATCTAAAGGAGGGCTTGTATCTATTGTGCCTGCTATCAGATCTGCCGACGGTCCATGCATTCCGATCTTCCTCACAAAAAGGAGATGTGCAAAAGTCGTGTTGAGAATTGAAACTGCCTTTGTCGGTGTACAAGCCCCCTGCAATGTGTCACTGTAAGCAGATGCTTGGAGTCACCTGATGGTAAGGTTATCCTTGGTGCTCATTATTTCGCGGCTCGAATCAATCGGCTAGATCCCTATGTTGTATCGGTGCCATCCCACTGATGCCATTGGGTAGCAATTGTAACTAAGAATGGAAGTTGGCACAGTTTTTCCACAGAGCTGTTGCTTATGTCCCAAAGTCATACACCGCAGATGGCATGACAAGCATTGGCAGCTGTTTTCCATGGAACAGCTAGCCGTGCACAGTGTATCTCTCTGCAGAAAACGAATGACAAGAACAGAACCACAGATAGTTCCTGGAAAACGGAAAACATGGATACTTGATCTAGACAGAAGCAGTCAAGGTTAAGTGCCATGCTGCATCCTTTAACCCAAAGAGGGCAGAGTAATGGAAAACGGAGCTGTGTTTTGTTTTTAATTGTGAAAGAATTCCTTGCTAGTTCCTCTTTTTTAGATCTGTAACCAATTTCAAGCAGCACCACAGCATAGTTCAGCCTGTGGAGAGGACAAGCGTGTCACAGAAATACATTGCCCTTTCCAATGTGATGGTGTTGATTTATGAAAGCTTCACAGCTCTGAAACTCCAGCATCAACATCTCCAACCGTATTTTGCCCACTTACGTTAATGCTGATAGAAGCAATCAGTTTTTAATAGGAACATTGTGTCATTCTACTATCATGGCATATCATATACCTGTCAACTGGCCTGGAAAAACCAGGACACCCTGTTTTCTCCCCATGAGAACATGATCGTCATTTTGGGCTCCTTGCTCTTGCATGAATTTGGTCCAGGATCTCACCCCGAAATGCTTTTTCGGGTCCTTGATCTCGGTGGCACCCCAAAATGCACATTATTGGGCACTGTGCCCAAACAAGTGCTTTTTCTGGGTCTGCGATCTTGCACAGGTCATATGACTCACAATTTTGGGCCAGGAAGGGGGTGTCCTGGCTTTGGGCTGCATCATTTTGGAGGGTATGATCTCATTGTTTCAGAAGTGCCCTTGCATTGCAGTGGGTTGAACTAGATCCCTTTGGATCCCTTCCTTCTCTACAGTTCTAAGATTCTGTAATAATAATAATAATAATAATAATAATAATAATAATAATAATAATAATAATAATTTATTTATTTATACCCCACCCATCTGGCTGGGTTTCCCCAGCCACTCTGGGCAGCTTCCAACCGAATATTAAAAAAAATACAGCATCAGACATTAAAAACTTCCCTAAACACGGCCGCCTTCAGTTGTCTTTTAAAAGTAAAATAGTTGTTTATTGCCTTGAAATCTGCTGAGAGGGCATTCCACAGGGCAGGCACCACTACCAAGAAGGCCCTCTGCCTGGTTCCCCGTAACCTCACTTCTCGCAGTGAGGGAACCCCCAGAAGGCCCTTAGCACTGGACCTCAGTATCGGGCTGAATGATGGGGATGGAGACACTCCTTCAGGTATACAGGACCGAGGCCATTTAGGGCTTTAAAGGTCAGCACCAACACTTTGAATTGTGCTCGGAAACGTACTGGGAGCCAATGAAGATCTTTCAGGACTCGTGTTATACTGTCTCGGGGGCTGCTCCAAGTCACCAGACTAGCTGCCGCATTCTGGATTAATTGCAGTCTCCGAGTCACCTTCAAAGGTAGCCCCTCATAGAGCGCACTGCAGTAGTCCAAGCAGGAGATAACTAGAGCATGCACCACTCTGGCAAGACAGTCTGCCACAGTGCTCAATCCTTAGTATTTGTAACAGCTGTGGGGCAGCTAAGGGGAAAGCCTAGACCAAGCAGAGAGCACTAAACTGCAGTTTTTAAAAAGGAAAGCCCTTCTCTGGCTCAGTTTCTTTGAATGAACAGGGAACTTCCAGTATGTCAGCATACGGGAAAACGTAGTGCCCAGAGCTGAGCACTGCCCTTCGTGCTGATGTGAATCTCAGTGGAATGCGGCTACACAAGTGTCATCGTGCATGCCTCCTAGATATATTCTTTTGTAATGATAGGCATCAGATTGGTTGAGCTGTGACGTACGGTATTTACATTGTAAATTGAAGTCAAGTACGAAGTGTATTATGAACATTTGCTCATGCACAATGCCAAGGCAAGTGAAGTGGCTGCTCCTGGATGCTGGGAAGTGGGGAGGCTTTTGAAATCCTTGCTCCCTGAAATTTGGCTTTTGTCCAATGTAATGGCATTCAGTCACCAGCTCAAAACATGGATCTTTATCCAGGCTATTGAGAATGGTGGCTGATGGTTAGTAATTGCTGTAATTTTTATCTTCTTGTGTTTTCCCCCCTGATTTTATAAACACAGCTGTACCTTGGTTGATGAACGCCTTAGCAGTCAAACGTTTTGGCTCCTGAACACCGCAAACCCAGAAGTGAGTGTTCCCGTTTGCAAATGTTCTTTTGGAAGCCAAACATCCAGTGGGGCTTCCGTGGCTTCTGATTGGAAGCTCCTGCAGCCAATCGGAAGCCATGCCTCGGAAGTCAAAAGTTTTGGAAGCTGAATGGACTTCCAGAACGGCTTCCGTTCGGCTTCCAAGGTATGGCTGTACAGTGGTACCTCGGGTTACATACACGTCAGGTTACATACGCTTCAGGTTACAGACTCCACTAACCCAGAAATAGTGCTTCAGGTTAAGAACTTTGTTTCAGGATGAGAACAGAAATTGTGCTCCAGCGGTGCGGCAGCAGGAGGCCCCATTAGATAAAGTGGTGCTTCAGGTTAAGAACAGTACAGACCTCCGGAACGAATTAAGTACTTAACCCGAGGTACCACTGTACAACCATTTTATAAATTACATTTTGCTGTTACCTGCACTGAGTAAGATCCCAAGAGGAAGGATCACACACACACACACACACACACACGTACTCCCAACTCATGCAGGAGTTACATTCCAGGGGGGCCACACACATAAGTGAAACGTAAAGTGGGGGGCACCCTCAAAACATACTTTAAATGCCCTCTCTGCTGCTCTCTCCAATCCACACCAAAAATACTGTATCCAAAAATTTCCACAACTAGACTTGAAGCTCTGGGGCCAGCAGGAGGCTGGAGGATGCATATGAAAGTGGCTGCACTACCCCACATGCCAGCTGTTAGGTGGGGAGGCAGAGCAGCCTAAACAAAGCCCCACTCTGCCTCTGCTCTCTTCAGGGCTTCAGGGTCTCCTCATGAGCCACAAGGACTCTCCAGCTCTCTCCCACCATTGAACTGAATTATTTACTTATTTCCTGGCACCGTGCATATACAGAGCCATGCGTGAGTCCATTATGAGTAAGTGGAGGGACAACTGTATGTATATATGATTTAAATAAATTATAAATCATTAAACATTCACATTCCAAAATTTGAAACCATTTTAAAAAGCAGCAAACAATAATTATTAAATATAACATCCACGAGATTACCTAAATGCAGAGCCCTCACCATCAACAAATGCAAGGTGGTGGGAACATAGTCCTCATGAAATTTATCAGCAACTTTTAAAAAAACGTTGATTAGTATCACTGCATATCCTTCCATAAAATCTCAGGTGTGCTTTCTACCTTCCTAGGTTTCTGCAGCATATTTATTGATGTAGGCCAGGGGAGAAGAATCTTTTTTCAGTCTGAGGGCTCTTTTTTTTCATGAGAAACCTTCTAGTGTTCCTATGTAGTGGTAGAAAGGGCAAGAGGCAACAAGCAGGTGGTGGATGATGATGAAGAAGATGATGATTTATTTATTTATACCCCACCCATCTGGCTTGGTTTCCACAGCCACTCTGGGCAGCTTCCAGCAGAATATTAAAATACAATGATTCATCCAGTGTTAAAAGCTTCCCTAAACAGGGCTGCTTTCAGAAGTCTTCTAAAAGTCTAATAGTTGTTTATTTCTTTGACATCTGATGGGAGGGCATTCCACAGGTGGAGCAAGGAATTTGACTCATCTTTGTTCAATACGCTACATTCCAACCACTCAAAACTAAGAGGTTTCTAAGCCCCTCTTCCCAGTCTTCCCACCCAGGAAAACAGAGGCAGCATGACAGGTCAAGGACACATTCCAGTGATGCAAAAGTATTTAAGAACATGAAGCGGGACTGGTGAAGATGTGTGGCCTGGGGAGACTCACAAAACCATATTAGGGATGCCTGGCAAGCTACACCTGACCTCTGGGTCTGATGTTCCCCACTCCTGATGTGCGTAGTTCCTTTTGCATTGCCAGGGATGTGTTCATCTTGGACAAGCCTCACTTTATCTATTTTCAAGCTTGTCTCGCCCAAATCACCCATTCCCACTCAGTCCAGAGCGTTTTGCTGATTCGTTACTTTTTACTAGATAGAATGAGGCCTTCACTCTCACTCCTGTCACTTTGACATGGCAGTATGATCATTATTCCCTGATAACAAATACGATTCTAACAAAATGACCTTGCCTACGATCATGTTTCTCTCAAATATCATTCAGTTGTGAAATGGGGAGTAAGTGAAAAGATTTGACCCAAAGCTTTTGGAGATGCAGAGTTTAAGGCTCTGACAAGTAGGTGGACCAGATTTTAGAAATGGAGGAAGATGCTTTTGACAAAATCAGTCCGGATCACTGTTATTTGGCAAAGTTGTAGAATTAAACCCCATTCACACATACTAAGAGTAGTATGTGAAAATGAAGCCATGTAGAAGTTTCCCCATCAGTGACCCTTTCCTGGGAAGTGGCTCTCTCCACTAATCTAGTGATATTTCCTCCCCAAGCTGTGCCACTGTAAGGTACTGAAAAGCAAGGTAAAACACCTTCAGTTATTAAGGTATGCTTTGCAAACGTAGCAAATTATTTTCAGATTAAGACTCCTCCTTCTCCATCTTGTCCTCCCATGTCAGTTTATCCGTACAATTTTCTTTGACTCCAAAAGACTTTGGTATGTTTATTACCTTTCATAAATTCCTGACCACAATCTCCCATGATATCCTTGATGTCAACCTGGTAAAATATGGGCTAGATGGTGTCACTATTAGGTGGGTCAGCTTGGAACAACCATGCCCCAAAGTGCTCATTAATGAATCACAGAGTTGGAAGAGACCACAAAGGCCATCGAGTCCAACCCCTTGCCAAGCAGGAAACACCATCAGAGCACTCCTGACATATGGTTGTCAAGCCTCTGCTTAAAGACCTCCAAAGAAGGAGACTCCACCACCCTCCTTGGCAGCAAATTCCACTGTCGAGCAGCTCTTACTGTCAGGAAGTTCTTCCTAATGTTTAGGTGGAATCTTCTTTCTTGTAGTTTGGATCCATTGCTCTGTGTCCGCTTCTCTGGAGCAGCAGAAAACAACCTTTCTCCCTCCTCTGGTTCTGTATCAACCTGGAGGTCTTGGGTGGAGTACCACAGGGCTCCATCTTAGGCTCTGTGCTTTATAAATGACTTGGACAACAAAGCGGAGAGGGCTGCTTCTCAAATATGCAGATGATGTGAAGTTGAGAGGTGTACGTAGCTAGCACCATAAAAGACAAGATCAAGATTCACAATTATCTCAACAGATTGGACCTCTGAACTGAAACCAAGATGAAATTGACCGAGATAAATAGAAAGTTCTGCATTTAGGTCTCACAAGTCAAAGGCAAAAATGTAGGATGAGTGAAGTCTGACTTGCAACACTAGAACCTGAGCCAGCCACGCAGTGTGGTTGCTAAAATGGTTAAAATGACTACTTGGCCTCTAATGGTTGCTAAAATGGTTAAAGTGACTACTTGGCCTCTCCAGCAATGCAAAAGGAACTCCACATGTCAGGAACAGGGAGCTTCAGACCAAGAGGTCAGATGTGGCTCCCTGGGCTTTTATAATATATACTGTAACACCTCTTCACCAGCCCTGCTCCATGACCTCAAATGCCTTTGCATCACTGGAATCTGTCATTGAACTGTCATGCTGCCTTTGTTTTCCTGGATGGAAATAATGAGAGGAGGGGCTTAGAAACCTCTTACTTTTGGGTGGTTGGAGTGTTGCCTACTGAACAAAAATGGGTCACATCTCTTGCTTCACCCACTTGTCACACCACCCACCCGCATCTTTTGCATCTTGCCTTGTCTGCCATTGACTTAAGGCTTGCCATAATGCAGCCCTTGAGTCGAAAAAAGATTCTCCACCCCTGCTCTACATCAATAATGATACATTAGAAACCTAGTAAGGCACACTTCAGATTTTATGGAAGGATGACCATAAAAGTTACTGATAAATTTCTTCCTGCAAGAGGACTATGTTCCCACCACCTTGCCAACGTTGTTCATTTGTATTTGGCACAGGTAAGAATATTTGAGCATAAACTATTTTCCGCATCAGGAGGTAAACACATTTTCTTCACCCTGCATGCTAAAACTATAATTTGTTGGCTATAATCTTCATCAAATGCTTAGCTAACCACAGATGGTTCTAATTGTTTTGCAGGATATATTGGCTCCAGTCGCCAGACACCAGTGAAATCCATGTTTTCCTGATTGACTCCAATAGTCAATGTTGTTGGTCTCTGAAAGGAAAGAACTGATTGGATTTTATTTTAAACTCACTTTTTTATTATTAATTTCTTTGAATAAGCAGTTTCTGCTTAATATGGCAGATTTACAAGGAAGGCATTGTATAGTTAAGCAAAATCAACGTGAAATTGTGTAGTGCTGCTGCTGATCAGCTAAATCATATCTAATAAAATCTGGCATGATTTAAGTAGGCTACATTAAATTTTGCATACAGTGGTACCTCGGGTTAAGTACTTAATTCATTCCAGAGGTCCGTACTTAACCTGAAACTGTTATTAACCTGAAGCACCACTTTAGCTAATGGGGCCTCCTGCTGCTGCCGCACCACCAGAGCCCAATTTCTGTTCTCATCCTGAAGCAAAGTTCTTAACCTGAAGCACTATTTCTGGGTTAGTGGAGTCTGTAACCTGAAGTGTGTGTAACCTGAAGCATATGTAACCTGAGGTACCACTGTAGTTTGAGCTCTGGTCATTTGACACCACTACCCATCCCTATAGAAAGCCTAAAGTAAACCTTCGGCGATCAGAAACAATAATGCAGCCTCTTTTATATGCAAAGTAAACAATCTATTGGGAATACATCTGGGATTCTCATAGCCTCCATACTTCATACAGTCACCCTCCAACTAAGGGAAGATGACAAGGTTGGAGGCAGAGCTAATAGCTCACCCCCCACAGCCCTCCTCTCATGTTCCTCAACCCCGTTTCCAAAATGCAACATCCACAGCCCGTTGTCTTCATACTTGTGGTTTACTTTTCATAGAAGGGAAAGAGGGATTCAACATGAGCCTTCACTTTTGACATCGTACTACTTTTGCAGGATTGGTGTGGTTTTCTGGCTGCAGCAGCACCTGTGGTGCTTCCAAGATTTAGAAATGTTGGAAAAGAAAGGTCAATTTTACTCACCCAGTTGAGCAGTTGGCAATAACTAGGTTCAAGAATGGAAAGTTGTGAACACAGTTCTGATGGCTTCAGAAGTTGTATAGCATGGGGATATGGACAACACATTGAGGGGTGTGCATGTTGCCCTCTTTAGGTGTTCTGGAAATAGGGTGAAAACAACACACAGTCGCCCTCTTTGAGCTGGAGGGTGGCTGTGTGAAGTGAGGAGCATTCTTATACCTGGTCAGGCTACATATGCCATGTAAGTTTAAGTACAATGTTTTCAATATGTGCCTGACTTAGAGAACCCTCATCTGTACATAAGAGAAGAAATGAAACAAAAGAAGGGGTTTTTTTTGCCTACGTTAAACTTTCCGCTTCCTTCGGCAGAGACAAATACTGGACCGCAGTTTGACTATGAAAGCATTTTCCCCCTTCTGCATAGAAGCGAAGATGCTGTCTCGCGGCTAAATTAATCACTGCAAGAGTTCCCATTCGGCCAGATGTTTCCTGTCCTATTCATCTAGCAAGAGAAGCCTGTTTGTACACACTGCCTGCTCCTGGTGATTTCTTGCAGGTACGCACACCGAAGGCTTATCAACCATATAGCAGCAGACACTCTGTTACAAATTATTCCCTTCACTTTGGTCTTTTTCGGATTTAATTGTTTGCATTGCTTTAACTGCTTTTTCACATTCAGACAACAGGAAGGGGAAAAAAACAAGGCCTGAACAAAAGTTAATAAAACATACACAGCTTTGCTTAAGCAGCACTTGTTTGGGGCATTCCCTGTTTGGGGCATTCCCTGGGTTAACCCCAGATGTTGTTGGGAGACCCAGTTCCCTTCATCCCTGGATGCTGACTGCGTCTAGGAATAGACAAGTCTGTCAATTTCTCTCCATTTCTCATCTTTCCAATCTTAAATCCAGTTCTCCACATTTCTACAGCAATTGGCAGATATATTTTTTTAAAAAAATATTCACCAGCATTCATTGGTACAGTGGTACCCCGCAAGACGAATGCCTCGGAAGACGAAAAACCCACTAGACAAAAGGGTTTTTCATTTTCTGAGGTGCTTCGCAAGACAGATTTTCCAAAGGGTTTGCTTCGCTAGACGAAACAGCCCTGCCTCTCCCTGTCGCACGCTCACTTCCCCACTCCTCCAGCTCCCTCCCACCTTCCTGCTGACGGCTCCTCCGGCTCCCTCCCACCTTCCGGCCGACCTTCCGACCTTCCGGCTGCCTCGCGCCGCTGCCCACCGCCCTCGCGCACTCCTCTCAGAGAGCCGTTGCCACCAGCAGCCAGCGTTGCAGCCGGAGTCGCTCTCCTGAGCCCCGCCGCCCTCCAGCAGCCGCGTCGCACGGTGTCCACAAGGCGCGGGTGAGTCCAAGGACCGGCTGCGGCAGCTGCCCTGCTTCTCTCCACCCCTCCCCCGCCGTGGTGCTTCGCAAGACGAAAAAACTCGCACTATGAAAAAACTCGCAGAACGAATTAATTTCGTCTTGCGAGGCACCACTGTACTTTAGTTCAAATTTCTCTAAATGGATGCAGTTTGTGTGCAGATTTGACTAACATACACATTTTTGCAAGCATTTCCCTCCAATATGGTTCAGTAATAGATGCATTTTCCTGCACATCGCTCAGTGTTTTATTATTTATGTATCTCCCGTTTTATTCCTTAAAGTGTATACACTGCTTGATTGTAAAAAGCCTCAAAGCGGTTTACAAAAAAGAATAATACAACCATAGAGTTGGGACAGACCTTCAGGGCCATCTAATCCAACCCTCTACAACGCAGGCATCTCATCAATGACAGTACTAGATTGTCTAAATATTACTTGGGGGGGGGGAGCTAGCATTGTCAGAGGATAATATTATTTTAAGTTACCTACCCACAACATGGAATTTGACAACTGGTCAATGTAAAAGGATTCTCTGCGCCCTCACTATGGCTAAAAGACTGATATTGATCCACTGAGAAAATAGACCTATGCCCTCCTTTTATCAATGGATAAAAAACATGACAACTCTTGCATCATATGAACTTAGAGGCATAGACTGTGTATGGACAAATATTATGATAACTGGAAAGCATTTATAAAAAAATAGGTTATAAATAAATGTATATGTATTAGAATAATACACTTATATATCTTTGTTTTAGGCAAATATGTATAGAATTATAGGTTTTTTTATGCAGATTTTGGTTTCCTTCTCCATTTTTTTCACTTTACAGTCGTACCTTGGTTGCCAAACGGAATCCATTCCAGAACTCCGTTCAACTTCCAAAAACATTCAACAACCAAGGTGCAGCTTCCGATTGGCTGCAAGGAGCTTCCTGCACTCAATTGGAAGCCACAGAAGCTGTGTCAGATGTTCAGGTTCCAAAGAATGTTCACAAACCGGAACATTCATTTCTGGGTTTGTGGCGTTCAGGAGCCAAAATGTTCACGTCACAAGGCATTCGAGATCCAAGGTACGACTGTATTTTGTTTAACTGAAATATTTTCAATTTTTTATTTTATTTTTTAAAAATAAAAAACTAAAGCATGTAGGACAGGCTTCAGGTACCCCTGGGAATGGGCAAGGAAAAATGCTATCCTTGTTAAATTTCTATATTTGGCATTGCCATAGTAGGATTTCAGGTGAAGAAGAAGAAGAAGAGTTTGGATTTGATATCCCGCCTTTCACTCCCCTTCAGGAGTCTCAAAGCGGCTAACATTCTCCTTTCCCTTCCTCCCCCACAACAAACACTCTGTGAGGTGAGTGGGGCTGAGAGACTTCAAAGAAGTGTGACTGGCCCAAGGTCACCCAGCAGCTGCATGTGGAGGAGCGGAGATGCGAACCCGGTTTCCCAGATTACGAGACTACCGCTCTTAACCACTACACCACACTGGCTCTCAGGTGTTCATTAGAAGGTGAGAATGGGGCACTGATATTCCCTGCAAAGTTCCTTGGTCTGCAAATCCAACAGCCCAAAAGGCTTTCATATATTACAAGCTCTCCATCTCCAAGCTAGTTCATCCCTGAATATGAGAAACCTTTCCACAGACTGTTCAATAAGAGACCTTCCCTGAGTGAACTCTTTTCCGGTACTTCAAAAGGAAAGTCTTCTTTCCCCTCTTTCCTAGACAGAAACTGGAACTGTGGAAATGAGGAGGGGCGATGATTTAAGTAAATATAACCCATGCAGCCTAAGAGGGAGAAGAAGAAAAAAGAACATTCACGACTAATTTAGAAAATATAATATTGATTGTCCATTGCAACATAAATGTAATGTTTCATAGTCAGTACAAAGCATGAAATAAATTGACTAGGGACGAGGTTGGTAAGTTTCGGCTTGTATTAGCATAATTAATTATGCTTCGTTGCAACACTCCCTCGAGCTCAAGATGGAATGCTTACCTCCACGCATAAAGAATTGTTTTCTTCCCAGCCATACAATTCCTGCAGTATATCACAGAACCGTAAGCAAGAATCAAATGACAGGTCGGATTTTGTTCTTGTAGCATGCTATATATTAATTTACTTGATTGCGCTCCTTTATGTGAAAAGACACTCTTGCGCAAAACCCGCGCTACGGCATTTTAAGCAGCCTTTTGCGCACAGAGGAGGATGCAACTTGATCGGCACTTTGGTGGCAAACTCATCATATTGTCCTGAGTCTCCAAGCACCTTTCAAAATATGTAAATAAATACACAAAACTCAAGAGAACTGACATAAGAAGTGCTCTACAGTATCAGATCAATGGACCGCCTAGTCCAGCAACCTGTTCTCATGGTGGCCAACCAGATCCCTGTGGGAAGCCTGCAAAGAGGACCTGAGCATGACAATACTCTCTCCACTTGTGGCTTCCAGGAACTCGTTGTGATGGCCCGGGATTCGGACTCAGAGGCTGAACCTGAGGAATCCCAGCCTGCACAGGAGTCCCCGCCTCCAGAACCAGCTGAGCTGGGGCTGGGGCCTGAGCCTGAAGGGTCCTTGCCTGTGCTGGATCCTCAGGTGCAGGCATCAGCTGAGTCTGCTCTGGCCCCTGAAGCCTGCAGGTACTCCACTCTCAGCCCCGTCAGGGGAAGAGGAGGTTGCCTCTGGGTCCGGTAACCCTCCAGCCTCTCCTGAGCTGCAGAGGCTCAGGGCAGAGAGGCGGAGGGAAGTAAGTTCCCACAGGAGGAGTGCTTGCCTCCAGGCCAGGAGAGGCGAGTCACCTGTGGACTGGGGCCACCCTATGCCTCAGGGCAGATAAAAGCCAGTCAGCCCCAGTCCCAGGTTGCAGGAGCAACATTGTTGGTAGCCTGTTCCTGCCTGCACCCTGTCCTGCTCTTCTGCCAGAGTTCCTGACCTCACCTAACTCCCTGCCTTGGAGCCTGCTTCAGCTTTGACGGACAGCCTCCATACCGGACCATTGGCCTCGGACTGGACTCGGACCTCGCCGCACTGTTAGCCCTCGGGACTACCACACTGATATTCAGAAGTATACTGTCTCCCACTATGGAGGAAGAACATAGCCATTGTGCCTAGTAGCTGTGGATAGCCCCCTCCATTTGTTTCTCTCTTTTTTGAAATAATTTTTATTAACAGGCCAATCACATCACATAGTTCAAATCACATTAGTTCCAGATTATACAGCCAAATTTTAAATTTTTTTGGGGGGTACCCATATATCAAGCTCCGCACGAGTCCAAAATTCCAGATGACTCCAGACATCACTTGTTTGCTGCTTTTGTTCGACAGTTCCATCCAGTTCGATTCAGATAGACCTTTATTACCTTCTTTCTCTTCTTGTTGTTATCATTTATTCCTTTCTTTGCGATCTCTGATAATTTTCACAAACAGATTGAAAATTTGCCCCCTCCATTTGTTTCATCCTCTTTTAAAGCCATTGTCAAGGCTCTGGCAAGGCTTCAAGGTGACAAAGGAACGCTGTCTCTATAATGATGGCATTGCTCCAAGTCAAGTCCCACCCCTTCGGTCCCCCTTAATCTACATCACCCCTGTGCAGGCTGGTCAGTGCTTTCTGCCTCTGAGATTTCTGTTCTGCTACTCGCACAGCCCGTCTGGTTTGGGGAGAGGGTGGGTCAGGATTGCTTTCAAGAGACACTGAGTCTGTTAACTGCCTCTCTGTGATGGCCTGGGACTCAGACTCGGACTCGGAACCAGAGGAGTCTCAGTCCACACTGGATCCTTTGCCTCAGGCGGCATCTGGACCAAGTCTGGGGCCTGATTCTGAAGAGCCCCAGTCTGCACAGGTTCCCCTGCAACAAGCACCAGCTGGGCCGAGTCAGGGGCCTGAGCCTGCCCTGGCTCCAGATGTGGGGATTACCTCATTGCCTTCAGCTGGGCCATCACTTACAGCTGCTCCACTACCGGTTTGGTCAGGGGAGGCTGAGGTGGCCTCTGGGTCTAGTAACCCACCGACATCTCCCGAGCTGCAGAAACTAAGGTCTGAGAGAAGGAGAGACCTGAGTACTCGCAAGAGGAGTGCTTGCCTTCGGGCGAGACAGGGAGGTGAGTCACCAGGGGATCAGGACTGGCCGTTACCCCAACAAAGATAAAAGGCTGTCGGACCCCACCCCAGGTGGCGGGAGCAACATTGCTGTTTGCTAGAACCTGCCTGAGACCCTGTGTCTGACCTAGCCTGGTTTCCTGCCTTGTGTCCTGCCTTGGCCCTGTTGGACTAACTCCTCACAGAATCCTTGGATACAGGACCAGACCTGGACCGCGTTGCTCGGGTTAATCCCTGGGCCCAGCACACTCTCCCCCGATGCTTCTCTTTCCTCCTGCTTCCCCAAGATATCCCAGCCTTTTCCCTTGTCAGCCTCTGAACTCTGCCCTTCAGCAAACCACTGTTCGAAATCTACACGGTCCTCCTCTTCCTGGGAAGGTGCAGAGAAAGGGGGGGGTGGCTCCCACCATTCCTCCTCAGTCCAGCCTCTGACAGCTATCCAACTTGGGGCCTACCACTTATGGGAGCAAATGCCATAGTCTTTAACTACATGGTGCGTAAATAAGTACTTTCTTTTGTCTGTCCCAAGTCTTCCAGCACACGTAGCTCCAAATTCGGCTGCAAATGTTTGTTTCTCTATCTCGGTAATTGTATCCTGCCTTTCAAGGCTCAACCCTTCACACAGCCACTCACAAGGCAGGGCCTCAAGGCAATTGGAATATAATATTTAAAGGAGAAGAAAACAAGCACACAACCAACCTGAAAGGCAGCCCAAGGAACCCACAGAGGCAGAACAAACACGGAATAGTTAAGACAGCAGTTCTATCCACACTTAGAAGTGAGTCCCTCTAAAAGTCAGCAGAATGGCTGAATATACACCTAAAGAATTGCACTGCTGAACTGCAATATAATCTCAATGATTTGCCGGGAAACTCTTTGGCTGCTGGTGGCACATAGGTAATGGGAGCTAATTTGGGGAGCTCATTTAAGACCAATGGCTCATTTAGGCCAGCATCCGTTCTCACGGTGGCCAACCAAATGCCTCTGGGGTACCAGCAAGCAGGTTTCAAGCACAAGGTCCCTCTCCCCTCCTGTGACTTCCAGCAACTGGTATTCAGTAGCATTGCCGCCTCCAGTCGTGGAGGGCAGAGCACATCCATCATGGCTAGTAGCCACCGGTAGCCCTTTCTTCCATGAATTTGGCCAATCCCCTTTTAAAGCCATCCAAGTTGGTGGCCTTCACTGGCTCCCTGTGGGAGAGAGGTCCATAGTTTCACAATACGCTGCGTGTGAAGAAGCACTTCTTTTTAACTGCCCTGAATCTTCCAACTCTGAAGGGGTTTGGGGAAACAAATTCTGTTCTAATTACAATTGAAAACAATGAGCTATTTATTTAACACAATGGAATTTCAGCTTTCAGTAGGAAGGGCAGAGGCACTTCAAGTATGGAGTGCAAGGTTTGCAACCAGGTTCAGTGGTTGTCTCTTTGATGTGCTGAGTATCAGATTGAAAGCAGTGACAGTACAACAAATCTAAACTCACAAACTGTGTATTTGTGGTGCTTGGTTCACCCTTCCATTAATATATGGGGGAGGGCTTTGTTTTTGTGGCCAGTGTAACATACTCAAGCAACGTAAGTTTTGTTCCTAACATCAATTTATTTTCTGCTGAATAAGGAAGCAAAACTATGAATACAATAAAGGGCCATTCACCTATTGCATATTTCTTGAAGACCTTTAACTTAACCTTTTTTGGGGGGGTGGGGGAATAGAAATTCTGAGTCATCTTGCATAGTTCTGCTCATATGTAACGCCATTTGTAAAACTGTTGCCAGATCATGAGACTTCAGATAATTATATTTAGAAAGATACAGAACATGCTAAACATGCATGAAAATGAAAAGTGGGTCTAACCCATAGATTTACTGACTTTCTATCAGTCTTCCTTGATCTTTCCCATTTTGCTACCCCATCTGCATGAGTGTATAACTGGCTGATCAGTTATTGAGTTTCTGTTAACCTTTCCAAGAACCCTGAGGAGATCAGCGCTAAATATGCTTCTCCATTTGAAAACACTTTATCTGGATAGTCACTAATAGGTTCTTTCAAATTCCTTTTTCCCATTCATCCTCATCTCCATTGGGGAGATCAAGCTTCCACGAGGTAATGATCAGACCTCTCTTGATTACAATCTAGAAACGTTTCTTCCAGTTCAAATTTCAATAGCCCGTGTTAGCTGGAAACTTTGCTAAAACACAAAATGAGCCAGATCAGCAGGTGGCGGCTGCTGTTTCTGCTTTTTTCCCAACATCATCTTGTAGTTCAGTTACCAAGCTGCAAAATCCCTTTCAAATTGACGGTTGCTTCAAGCCAACAAAAGTAAATTGTAGTAGAGTTTTAGATCACAGGAGAGACTCCCTGAGCCTGAAAGAGAGCTGCGTTGAACAGCTGTGCCTAGTTGTGGAGGGCACTTACCCCTTTGCGAGCACAAAGCATGCTAACTGTAGACAGTAAATTTCAAGGAACCCCATGAACGAGGTGAGTCAAAGGACTATTGACTATAATCAGTGAAATTTCAACTTCAGGGAAAGCATTCTGCATGGAATGATTGGCGAAGTGGGAGCAATAATTTGCTCCTTACAACTCGGCTTGGCAAAACATTGCCTCCAACAGCTTGCCAGGTAGCTTTTGCTAGCATGCAGTCTGTAGGCGACAAATTTCCTCCCAGGATTTCCAGAAAGTGCAGGATTCGTGATTGATCTGATATGGCAGTGCTGTGCATTCTGCACACAAAGGGGAGAGTGCTAATACCAGGAGAGATGAAGCTTTGCTACTATAACACAGAAGTTATCATCAAACAATTGCTATTGGGATGAACCCCGTAGACTTGCAAAAAGGAAAATAAAAGACTCTGATGGTGAAAGCAAAGTCAGGATTCAAGTGAGACTTAGATCATCCCGCTGGAAACAATGGGAGAAGCAGGAGCTCACAGGTATCTGTAGGTCACCTAGAAAGCAGGAGTTCACATTTATCTAATCCCACCTGTTGAAATGAGCATGGAGGCAGCTGGCCCTATGAAATTTCTGAAGGCACATGGATTTAAAGTTCATGTTAGCATAGGAACCTAGGATCATAGGCAGCTGCCTGAGCCATGCCAGGGGTTCATTTAGCTCAGGACTGTCCACATTAACTGAGAGCAACCCTACAAGATTTCAGGCACAGGTCTCACCCAACCCTACCTAGAAATGTTGAGGATTAGACCTAGGACCTTCTGCAGGCAAATCAGGTGTTTTACTGCTGAGAAATGGCCCTTCTCCACAATTCTCACATTCCTGCATGAATCAAGTAGGCTGCACAAAGTAAGCCATCAGCTAGTGGCTAGTGCAGAAAAATGGGGCAGCGCCAAGTTCAGAAAATGGCCACTCACCACATTCCCGGGGGGCAGTGTTTGTGGTCACTTGTACTCCTACCTCGATACCCGTCACTTGGCCTCACATGCTTCTCAGGTGTTGTGGGGAATGTAAGGATGCAGGTGGTGCTGTGGTCTAAACCACTGAGCCCTTGAGCTTGCTAATCAGAAGGTCGGCGGTTCGAATCTGCATGATGGGGTGAGCTCCTGTTGCGCTGTCCCAGTGTGATGGCCTGGGAATCCGATTCAGAGGCTGAACCGGAGGAATCCCAGCCTGTACAGGAGTCCCCGCCTCCAGGGCCGGCTGAACTGGGGCCGGGCCTTGATTCTGAAGCGCCTGCACTTGTGCCGGATCCTCAGGAGTAGGCACCAGGTGAATCCACTCTGGCTCTGGAGGGGGTTGAGGACACAGTGCCTACAGGTGCACCTCTCCCAGCCCTGTCAGGGGAAGGTGAGTCTCCCCCTGGGTCCAGTAACCCTCCAGCCTCTCCTGAGCTGCAGAGGCTCAGGGCAGAGAGGCGGAGGGAACTGGTTTCTCCCAGGAGGAGTGCTCGCCTTAAGGCCAGGAGAGGCGGGTCTCCTGGGGGCCGGGACCGCCCCTGGCCTCAGAGAAGATAAAGGCCAGTCAGCCCGGTCCCAGGTTGTGGGAGCAACGTCATTGAAGAGCTGTTTCAGCCAGCACCCAGGCCTGTTCCCCCAGAGTTCCTGTCCTTGCCCGGCTCCTCGCTTTGGACCCCGCTTCGCCCGTGGAGGACTGTCTGCCGACCCTCGACTCAGGTACCGGACCTCGCCCCATGGTAACCTTCCCCCGGGACCAGCACACCCAGCTCCTGCCAACCTAGCAGTTCAAAAGCACACCAGTGCAAGTAGATAAATAGGTACCGCTGTGGCGGGAAGGTAAACGGCGTTTCTGTATGCTCTGGTTTCTGTCACATTGTTAAGTTGCGCCAGAAGCGGTTTAGTCATGACCCCGAAAGTTGTCTGTGGACAAATGCCAGCTCCCTCTGCCTGAAAGCTAGATGAGCACCACAATCCCATAGTTGCCTTTGACTGGACTTAACCATCCAGGGGTCCTTTACCTTACCTGTTGGGAATGCCCAGTGGCCTCAGAGTTGCAGGGTGGGTTCCTGACAAAAGGGATCCTTGAAATCAGCCAAACAGCAAGGGAGAAAACACCGGGGGGGGGGGATAATAATAGTGCTCGGACATGGCACTTTAAAGCATGGATCTGTGCCTAGAAATCCAGGACAAAAGGAAGTCTGGATGAGCACCATGCTGTGCTTTAACCTATGCTCAACCTATGTATTTGTGCATAATACAAATATTAAGTAAAGGTAAAGGGACCCCTGACCATTATGTCCAGTTGTGGCCGACTCTCATTGCGATGCTCATCTCACTTTATTGGCCGAGGGAGCCGGCGTACATCTTCTGGGTCATGTGGCCAGCATGACTAAGCTGCTTCTGGTGAACCAGAGCAGCGCACGGTAACACCGTTTACCTTCCCACCAGAGCGGTACCTATTTATCTACTTGCACTTTGACGTGCTTTCAAACTGCTAGGTTGGCAGGAACAGGGACCGAGCAATGGGAGCTCACTTTATCGAACCGCTGACCTTCTGATCGGCGAGTCCTAGGCTCTGTGGTTTAACCCACAGCGCCACCCGCGTCCCTAATACAAATATTAGTAAACACCAAAAAGCCTCCAATGACCTCCCTCTAAAGGAAACCTAACCCAGATAAGTGCTGCAGCACTGAAACTTCTCATCACTCTTAAGAAGCAGAATGAGCACAGCACTATGCAGATCTCCTCCCTTTCTCTCCACGCCACAGGGAGTTATGTGTGCAAGCCAAAAGTCTGTGTGCTCGCTATGACTCAGAATTAATTGAAAGTGTTCATCTTTGCAAAAACTGTGTTATAAAACGACAGTTTTATAACACCCAACTTTGCTGAATCATGGCAGGAGTTCACAGTTACGCCACCCTTCGTATTTAATTAACCTTAGCATTTTAATGTGGCAATGTGGTAGTCTCTGGTGAACCTTCCAAAAGCTTCATCTGAAACAATTCCCTCTTCTCAGCAGATACATACAGATATTGAAAAGGGACCTTAATTTTGTTTTCACTAACACCAGGCCCAGTGTCCACCACTGATAACAAAGGTCCTGCAGAGCAGCAGCGGCCAGAAGGGAAATGCAAGCACTGAACTTCCAAGGAGACTGAATGTACCAAAGTCTATGGGCTCTTTCTTCCTGCAAGATGGTGAGAACTTAGTCATCCTGAAGAAATGGGTTTCCCAAACCAAAACTGACTGTGCAGGCAGTTTGAAACTGCACCAAAATCCCTATTTTTCCTTAGCTAAAATCCATTAACTTGAGCTCTGAGTCAATGTATAAACAAAAACCCGGCTGTGCTGAGAGCCCTCTCCTTTACCAGTTTGTGACGGCAGGATGACCCTGACTGCACCAGTAGAACAGAGAAGACACATCCGTACCTTATCTTATGTGCTGACCACAAAAGACGCACAGACCTAAGTCCAGAACAACGCCAAAGCGTGCTCTCGGAGATGATGACCTCTTCCTCCAAGATAAGAGTAGGAAGAGGAAGATCCTTTTATGGTCAGAAGTACAGGAAGGAATTCCCTTTTATGGTTAAGAATACCAGAGCAAGAACATATGTGATGTCAACCTGCGTACATAGGCTGACGTGGCTGGATTCCTGGGGAAGGAGGGAGAGGGTGCCTGGAGGATATATACACTGCATGAAACTTGTCATTTCTTTGGACTTGCTGTGGACTTGATTACGCAAGTGCCTTCTGCTATCCAGAGAACACTTTCTTTGAACCAACCTCGGTGTCATTTGACTTCCTTCCTCCTGTCCCGGAGCAACACAGACCCAATCGGTGAAATCAAATAAGGCTAGAATCCCAGTGAAATTCAAACTAGCAGTGGCGTTAACCTCACCCCCCCCAATCCCCTTTGTTTCCCTCTTTGCCAAAGAGTGGAGGGGTTGCATCAGTTCAATGTTCAGCTCACAAAAAAAATGGTTTTACAGATACTGGTTTATATTTTGCTTTGGTTGGATTTTATTTTGTAAACCACCTTGATTTATTTTATGAAAGTGGGGGGTTATACTTATTCAGATCATTGTACAGTTGTACCTTGGTTTTCGAACAGCTTAGTTCTTGAATGTTTTGGCTCCCTAATGCCGCTAACCCAGAAGTGACTGTTCCGGTTGGCAAACTATTTTTGGAAGCTGAACTTCCGATGGGGCTTCTGCGGCTTCCTGCAGCCAATCAGAAGCTGCACTTTGGTTTTGGAAGTTGAATGGGCTTCCGAAACGGATTCTGTTCGACTTCCAAGGTACAGCTGTATAAAAGAGCACTTTGTTGGGGGTGTGGGGGTGTGGCTGAGTTCACTGACTGCAGGATGGGATTCATGAGGGCTTGGAAGGGGGTAAAGAATGTAATCCACACATTATATGTTTAAAAGTGCCCTGTTAGAAATACCACCCTACAACATATTTTGAATTCTGATATTACTGAGGCACAAGATGCAAAGGGCCTGTTGACTGCTCCTTTGCAACATCTTGTGTGTTTCAAATGATGCGATGGTATCTAACATTTCTTTTTGTCTCATCGCTCCTCTAGCTATTTCTTTTTACGCTGAAACCTTCAATTTCTATTTCTCTGTAAAACTCTTCTTGCTGCATTATGAGTCTTCCCCAAAACTGCCTTGTAAATAGAATGTTCCTATGATGCCTCAAGGCTGCTGTGGCAATAGCAATTGAAACTGAGTTTGCATGATGATTGGGTTGTACAAACCAGCAGAGTCCACAGACTGGAAAACATAAATCTGGCCAGAACCCTGGATGCTTCACAACAAGCCAGAAAAAAACCAGTCGGGCATCATTCTCATCCATCTCTTATTAATCTATTTAATTTTGGGTTAACAGAAGCATCATTGCTTTTAAAAATTCACATAGAATTGCACTCTGGGATGCTAGACAAGATCAGCTTTGGCAGGCTGGGAAACCTATGTTGGGAAAATGTTCATGTGAACTATTACTGTGGCTGAGGGCTTTAGGATATACTTACGTAAGTATTGAGCAAACTCTTATAACCTGAGCCCTAAACAGTTTGGGACCCATATCTTGAGATTTTCTGCTGAAGTTCTTCTTCAGCTGCCTTCTTTATTGGAAGTGGGCTGTGTAAAACCAAAGTAATTGGTTTCTGGTAGTGTTGGCACTGGTGCTGGAGGAGATTCTTGAGAGTCCCATGGACTGCAAGAAGATCAAAGCTCTCCATTCTTAAGGAAATCAGCCCTGAGTGCTCACTGGAAGGGCAGATCCTGAAGCTGAGGCTCCAATACTTTGCCCACCTCATGAGAAGAGAAGACTCCCTGGAAAAGACCCTGATGTTGGGAAAGATGGAGGGCACAAGGAGAAGGGGACGACAGAGGACGAGATGGTTGGACAGTGTTCTCGAAGCTACCAGCATGAGTTTGACCAAACTGCGGGAGGCAGTGGAAGACAGGAGTGCCTGGCATGCTCTGGTCCATGGGGTCACGAAGAGTCGGACACGACTAAACAACTAAGCAATAACAACAGTGTTGGCACCCTAGTTGTGGGATGCCTTCTCCAAAATGATGCCTCCGTTGCTTGTTTTTTCACTGCCAGGTTAAGAGACCTCTGTTTTGTAGCATCTGAATTTGTGGAAATCTTCAGTCTGCTGTTTGTATGTGACTCTGATTAGTTGGAGGTCAATCGGCTGCTGTCAGATCTTAGTTGGAAAATAATTTCTGGCGTTTGGTATACATTCAGATCCAATATTATCCATTCCACCGTAGAAGA
Source organism: Podarcis tiliguerta (assembly GCF_965153285.1). Lineage (NCBI taxonomy): Eukaryota > Metazoa > Chordata > Lepidosauria > Squamata > Lacertidae > Podarcis > Podarcis tiliguerta. The sequence goes on along the minus strand of NC_139543.1, from coordinate 27,827,331 downwards.
CAAATGCAGAGAATAATGGTATACACAGCATGTTGTAACTGCAGTACCTGGAGATAGATGGCCATCCATAGCAGTGACCAGAGAAGGAATGACTGCTGGGAGGAGCACAGAGAGAAGAAATGCCATGGTGCATCTGCAGCAGCACAAATGGACACCTTCATCTGCCCCAGCTGCAACAAAACATGTCTCTCCCCTATCCCTCTCTACAGCCACAGGAGGCGCTGCAACCTTCCAACAGTTTGACTTCAACCGCAAAGGTGCAACTCCTCCATTGTCTCTCAAGACAGATGGGTGCCAACAACAGTTACTGAAGATATGACATGGACTCTTTGGGGAGGAAGGGGGGGGGATAGATATTTAATACAAACTAACAAGACATGGTACCCAAAATGCACATTAAGGCATAGATCACATCCAGTTTTTGTACAATGGAACCTCGTTTTACAGATGGGATCTGTTCCGGAGGCCCGTCCGTAACACGGAACTGACGCAAGCTGAAGTGATGCGTCTGCAAAGGTGTGTGGCACAATTTAGCGCGAGAGGCGAAACCCAAAAGTAACCCATTCCAGTACTTCCGGGTTGCCACAGGACGCAACACGGAAACACGTAACCTGAAGCAGATGCAACATGAGGTATGACTGTATAGAAAAGTTTTGAATTTTTGATGTTTTACTGTGCTTCATGTTTAAATTTGTTGGAAGCCACCCAGAATGGCTGGGGCAGCCCAGTCAGATGGGCAGCATATAAATAATAAAATTATTATATTATTAATGACCACATTCGATCCACACTATTGCATGCAATATTCAGAAAAGTGCTTCCTTTTCTATTTATTCCACCCGCATTTGAAATATTTTTAAACATTGTCTAGTAGCTAATTGGAGATTGAATGCAATGAAGCAAGAGATAAAAAGTCATTTCTCTGATAGTTAGCTGGATACTGTGTCTCCCGCTCCCAGTCACTTCCCTTAATAATTTTGCGTAGCAGCATGGACATCCCCTTGTAAAGACCTCTGGCAGTTTGGAACAGCTACTGTCTCTTATTTATGCCTGCCAAGCCTGTTCACTTAGCAGCGGGTGATCATTCAATGAGAGTTTATTAACAAGTCTCCTCTTCAGACTGCAGCATGTCGAATCCCTCATTAGAGTGAGGATCCTCCTTTCATCACTAACCTGGAAAGTACCAAAAGAAATAGTCAAATTCACACTTTCTGAACATTCCTGAATTATTGTTTCTGCAGCATATGTGTCACAAAAGCAGAGCTTGTTTTATTATGATCTCCCTGGTGTTTTGGTTTCCCTGGTGGTCCTTATGGGCTGGGCTTGCAACCTGTGACTCAAACAAGCCAAGCCAAGAGCTCCAGTCACATATTATGACTTGTTAGGCTATTTTTTTTTACGATACAATACACTAATCTTTATTGTTATTGTCCCATACAGAACAACAAAACTGAAAAAAATTTACATCAAACATTCAAAAACCAACAAGCCTGCTATCCCAGCTATCTCAGCCTGGTTAGCTCCCTAAAAGCTCTGATACCCCATAATTAAATACAATATACTTCCATAGAGACTACCTTACACTGCGTTTAAAACCAAAATCGGATTTGAATAGAAACTGTTTCTCAGGCGGCTAGTCCTAATCTTTATAACCCTGTACCTTCTTCCAGAAGGCAGTAGCTGAAAGAGATCATTTCCGGGATGCTCACTGTGGTGGTGGGTCAAAAGCAGGAAGTTGATCAAAGTCCTTATTGCCACAATGCATGGCTGGGCTGCGTGTGACTTGACAGGTCACAAGTTGTGCAAGCCTGGTAGATACAATATGCTCAATTGGTGAAGTTCCTGAGGACTAGAAATAGCCACTGGCCCATCTAGTCTAGCATCCTGTTCTCACAGGTGTCTGAAAAATCAGCAAGTGGGACCAGAGCACCAGAGCCCTCTGCCCTCATGTGGCTTCAAGCATCTGCTGTTCAGAAGCATCACTGTGGAAGCAGAGCAAAGCCATCATGATGAGTAGCCATCAGTAGCCCTCTCCTTCCACGAACGTGGCTAATCCTCTTCTTAAACCATCTAGGTTGGTGGCCATTTCTGGCTCCTGTTTGGAACAAGTCCTACATTCTGATTATGGGCTCATCCGAATCAGAAAAAAGCGGCCTTTTGTGGCGAAAGTGTCAGGACAGACAAAAAACAACCCCCCCTAAAAACACTCAGATGTAGCACTTTAAAGCACAGACCTGTGCCTAGAAAGCGTGGAGCAAAAGGTAAATGTGCATGAGCTCAGCGGCGTAGCTAGCCGCTCAGGTGCCTGGTGTGTGTGTGTGGGGGGGGGTCCTGCTGCTGGGGGTGGAGCAATCCACACATCGAGGTGGGGCGAGCCTCTCCGACGCTTGGAGCCTCTCTGCCACCTCCCCCTCAGCTGTAGGGCAGCGGGAGGGAGAGGCAGTAGGCAGAGGCAAGTTCCACGTTGCCGTTTCAGACAGCACAGAACCTGCAAGCACCTAAACCACCAAGTCACTTCTAAAATGTTTTGTGAGCCCACCTGGGGTGGCCCGCCCCCCTCCTTCCTCCACCACTGATGAGCCCTATGTGCTGTCCTCTGAATAGCTCAGTTGGTAGAGCATGAGACCTGAATCTCATGGGTTCAGCCAGGAGAAAGTAAAGACATGATGCCTCTCCTATCGCAGCCAAAACAGAAAGTAAAAACGTTCACATAACAAAGATGAGAACACATCCCCAGTGACAGGACGTCATTTCCCTTGAGCTGTTAACCCTGTAAGCTCACAGTTCAAGCTCCATGTTGGTCAAAAAATTCCTGGATTGGAGGAGCTTGGAGTAGATGACCCTGGTAGTGCCTCTCAAATCTATGATTCCAAGTACTTTCTTTCATTGGATGTCCATAAATTCAAGTGCTATGGGAGAGGGAGAGAAACATTTTCCATCTACTTTCTCCATCCATGCCATGCATAACTTTATAAACTCCTGCCATGCCTTTTCTCTAAACAGAAAGATCCCAAACATTTTCTTCATAGGAGAGTCAGTCCATCCACGTGAGCATTTTAGTTTCCCTTTTCTGATCTGGTGCTTTGAGAAAATGGCTGTATTATATCTGAACCCCATGACAGTGTGGCAAGCATTGCTTACATAATGAATACCACTGTTTACAGTACCGCTACTGCTATTCATAGCCCATCATCAAGTAACCATTTGCATGCCTCCAGGAACACTGAAATTTATCGGTCTTGCTGTGTCACATGAATTTTGACATGTCCTTTTCCTTTTTTAAATAGATTTTTAAAGGAATTTAATCAGGCTTGTGCATGCAGCTGAACAAAGTCCTTTTGTTTTACTGTTTTGCTGTTTTTAAAGTTTACTCAGCCATCAATCCCCATTTGTGTTGCTGCACCTAACAGGTTTTTTTTTTAGGATGCTGGTGACACTGAGAAGGTATCATTTAAAGTGTGATGTTCTGTTGTGTTGTTGTTGTATATTATGTTGGAAGCCGCTCAGAGGTGCTGGGGCAACCCAGATGGGCAGGGTACAAAAAAATAAATTATTATTGTTGTTGTTGTTTGTCTGCACAGTTTTTCTTTAACCCTTGTAGCACTTGACTTTCTTCTCTTGACTTTACGGTTGCATGGTCTTCTGGCGGGAAGGTAAACGGAGTTTCCGTGCGCTGCTCTGGTTCGCCAGAAGCGGCTTAGTCATGCTGGCCACATGTCCCGGAAGCTGTACGCCGGCTCCCTTGGCCAATAAAGCGAGATGAGCACCGCAACCCCAGAGTCGGCCACAACTGGACCTAATGGTCAGGGGTCCCTTTACCTTTACCTGGTCTGGCATTGTTGTGTGACACCCCCCCCCAACTGATAATGCTGGGTCCTCCACCCAGCAAAGTAATCTAGGATGGTATAGATAAAATGTTTGCTTCCAGCCATCACCACCCTTCTCCAGTACTCTCTCATCCTCATTCTGTTCATGATATTTTTTTTGCTTCAGGGCATATACTTCTAAGCAACATTGATTGTGCAGATTAGTGAGCCATTTCATTGAAAGGATTACCTCAAGTACTTCTGTGAGAAGCTCAGAGAACTATTCTTTCTTTTAAACTTTATTTCCCTATGTTATTATAAGCCTACTGGTACCATTTACCTCCCTACCCCACAATCATGTAATGGAGAATTATATACACAAAACAACAGGGTCAGAAATGTACCAGTGAATGTTAATGGCTACTATAATCGCTTAAGTAAAACAGAGTTCAAGGAATGCGCATTTTAGCACATCAGTGCTGATGTAACTCAGAGCAATGAGAACAAATGAAGTATCATTAGTATAATGGCCTAGATTTGACAATGTTGTGTTTGAGATTCTTTAAAATAGGCATTGTTACATATAGCAGGTGCTTGCATGAAACCCAATCAGCTCACTCCAGGGGTCAGCAACCTTTTTCAGCCGTGGGCCGGTCCACCGTCCCTCAGACCATGTGGTGGGCCGGACTATATTTGGGGGTGGGGGGTGGAAATGAACGAATTCCTATGCCCCACAAATAACCCAGAGATGCATTTATATAAAAGCACACATTCTACTCATGTAAAAACACTGGACAGGCCCACAAATAACCCAGAGATGCATTCTAAATAAAAGGACACATTCTACTCATGTAAAAACACTGATTCCTGGACCGTCCGCGGGCCGGATTTAGAAGGCAATCGGGCTGCATCTGGCCCACGGGCCTTAGGTTGCCTACCCCGGCTCACTCCTTCGAAGACCAAAAGAGCACTGTGGACCTTGCATTGAGGTTTGATTATCTCCACCATTCCTAATGGGCTCTACACTAGAATTGGTGTAGAGATTGTCAATAACCATGAACAAGATATAACATTCCCCTGCATTTTATGAGTCAAGCTGCATATTCAGCTTGAACACATGTCTTGATATCTGCTCATTTCCAACTTTATGATCAGGATTTGTGGTTATTTCTGATCATGGTTCAGCCTTGCAGATGAATACAATGAACAGACTTTCTTCTAAAAATGTTGCACACATGCATACCCTCATATGCATGACCGGTCAGAAGGAATGTTTACTTCCCTTCAATGTGTGGGTGGCCAACTTCAAGGCTATCAAGGTTAATGTGTTGTTGTCGGAAATCAAGCTGGATAGATAGGCGTGTTGGGCAGAAGCCAATCCATATCAGCCCTTGAAGGTCAGAGGAGATTGTCAGAGATGAACCAAGGATTACAGCTTGAGAATGAGTACAAACCAGAAGGACAAGGAAATCCAAGGCATTAATTTAAGTCAGAGCAGGAGAGCAAAGGAACGGCGAGTAGGAAACAAAAGCGTTTTCTAGCAATAGATGCAAGAACACAGGATGTTGCGGCAACAAGGAAGCAGAGAATTTTCATACCTGGGAGGAATTGCTCCTGAAGAATAGTTACAGTACAGATAGTTTTTTTGCCAGACAAAGTGGTGCTATCTTCTGGATGCTGAACATGTTTCAATTTGATTCTTCACTATTTAGATGCTAGGTAGGTTTCAGATTTGCTCTGCAGAAGATATCCAATTGCTGACTTGAATTGGTACCTCTTGGCATGGTACCTATTGGTATACTTTCCATCATTTCTACAGTAATAATTCCTTAATTCTTCTCAGTCTTTCCCCATAACTGCTTGCTGCTGCCTTAAAAACTGTGAACCAGTTTACCTTGCCTGAGCATGCATGAGACACTTGGAGAAGGGATTCTTCTTCAATAATAATAATAATAATAATAATAATAATAATAATAATAATAAATAAATAAATAAAAAAAATAATAATATGTTTATATTCTGCCCATCTGACTGTATTTCCCCAGCAACTCTGGGCTGCTCCCAACAAAATATTTTAAAAAAATAAAACTTCAAACATTTAATAACTTCCCTGTACAGGTCTTCCTTCTTCTAAAAGTGATATAGTTGCTTAACAGTTTGACACCTGATGGGAGGGCATTCCACAGGGTGGGCACTACTACCAAGAAGTCTCTCTACCTGGTTCCTTGTAACTTCACTTCTCGTAGTGTGGAAATCTCCAGAAAGCCCTTGGCACTGGACCTCAGTGTCTGGGCTGGATGATGGGGGTGGAGATGCTCCTTCAGGTATACACGGCCAAGGTGCTGGGTCCTGATGCAGTCAGTGAAACCATGCTCCCAATGACCATACAGTTCTCCTGTATGTTGATCCTGTTGATCTAGAGCAGGGGTGGGCAGCCTCTGCCCCAGGGGCCTACCTATTTGACCTATACAGTCATCAGGTGTGGCCAGGTCTTAGACAAAAGTGGATTTGCAGGCAGCTGATTACTGGTGCCCGCAAAGTCCCTTGCACAGTGCGTCCCATGTGGCAATTATCAGCTAGTTGCTGGTGCTTGGAAAGTATTGCACACATTTTGGTTTTTGCCTGGGTGTTTTGGTTTCTAACTATGCAGGCAAAAACGGGTCAGCTGACATCATTGTGATGTTAGGTGACTGACAGCTGGGTTGCCCCATCCTCCTGTCAAATTAGGAGCACAGGGTCATGTGGCAATAAAGATGTGGCTCTCTGACCAGATCCAGTTCCCCACCTGTAATCTAGAGAGCCACATTCCTCCTTCTCCTATTGTCTATGGATGTATTCCAACTCCTGTTTGACCCTCAAATGGAAAACAAACAAACCAGCCTTGTTTTTGGATAAATGATGGCCATAATGAACCTGCCCAGTAACATGGCCTACATCCCAAACCTGCAGTAAGCAAAGGACCTATTTGAGAGCATGATGTCTGCAATGGCCATTAAGCAGTGAAACCCTCCAGTAAAATATCTCAAATTATATCTCAGCTCTCCTATGTCTGCCTAGCACTTCTTTTTATTTCCATGTTTCATAAGCCCAACCAATTTTTAACCACACTCTTCATTTCCCCTTCTCCAATTCTCCTAAATTCACTTCCCCATTCCATACCTTTACCATCTATGTTCTTGGACATCACTATAATATTCCAGAGCTTTTCTGAGAACCTGCGGACCACATAAGGCATGACACTACTCACAGAATTAGCATTAATGGGGTGCAAACAGAAGGCATAGGACCCCTGAGTTAGATTGGAACCAGCAGAGAACAAAATCTTCTGCCAGAGGCCTGATCTGGTGGTCCCTAGCCCCAACTCCTTGCACTTGCAAAATAAAATAAAATAATGCAATAGCAATTATGTGCATGGTTTCACATCAATCTTGAAACCCCAATACTTAAGAGCCCCGATTTGCCCTTTCCTGGGGATTATATATATATATATATATATATATATATATATATATATATAAACTTAAAATGATTTGCTTCTTAAATGGAAATTAGCTTACCAAACTTAACTGTAAGTATTCCAGTTCTCCTGGGCCCTTTCTGATTCATTAGCAAGTAATACAGCTGACTTGCCCATTGCAAAAGGCTACTGCAATAATAATGCATTGCTTTGTACAAGAGGCATTAATTTTCCTGATGGCAGCAGACAATGCAGGCAGAAATATATAAAGAGCTCTTTGTAATGGTAATTAAGGTACAACTGTAGTGCTGAGTCAATGCAAATATCTTGTAAATACCGTTCTTATTGTTAATGAAGTGCATTCTAACAGAGCAAAAAGCCCAGAAATGTTCTTCCCTTGATGAACATGTTAATAGCAGTTACTCAAAGCATCCAGAAATTCCTGGGACTAGGTAACAGCTGGAAACAACTCTAATGAACTGCCGCAGAAATTACTATACCTTACCGCATAGTGACTTGCTTTTGATGCATGCGCCGATTTGAAAACCAATCACTTCATGTCTTACAGGGGCTTCCCATTACAACATTTTTAATGAACTAATTACATTTGGCCCGGCTGTTTGTGAACAAACCCTCATGTAGATCGTGGTTTAAAACAGCTTTGTGCAGTCACCAAGAGAACTAAAATTCTGTTTCAAAAGCTCCAAAATCTATGGATAAAGATGACGGACATTGTGGCAATTTTGAAACATTTCTGACCCTCCAAGTGTCCTTATTTTCCAGGGACAGTCCCAGGTTTACAGAAGCAGTTCTAGATCCTGATTTGATCCCTAAATGTCCCGCTTTTCCTTAGGATGTCCCTATTTTCATCAGAGAAATGTTGGATAATATGGAGTTATGCCACCCTGAGCCAAGGAGATAAATAACTATACTATACTATAGTGGCTTGGGCAACCCAGTCATATGGGCAAGGTATAAATGTAGCACCCTGCTTGTGGTTAATGCTTAGCTGGAATGAAATATTCAACGCAGCAATAGAGAAATTAAAATAGTAATTTATTTGTCAGACAAATAAATGATAGGCACAGTGGTATATGGTTACCAAAGCTCTGCCCACTCCAGCCCTGATGGCCAGCACTTATATTTCCTCAGCCCAGCCCCCTTGCTCCTCCTTTGGCTGCCTCTGTCCAATCAGCCTGGTTGAAATTCCTATTGGCTGTTTGCTAGAACCAATCATAAAAGATACATCCATTTCCTATTACCTTTTATGGGAGACAAAGATCTATATTTCCTTCTATCCATAAATGGCAGGCAAGTAGCCATATATCTTACATTTGCCTCGACAAGGCACCTTAATTACCAGATCACCTTTTGCCCCTGTTGCCCCTGCATTCCAAAACAAATGACTAAAACAAATGGCTTATGGTATTAAATTCTATCTAAACAGAGATCTTGGGTTCACATTCTCACACACCATCAATGAAATAAGACTCTAACATAAGAATCTAACATTTCTTACTTTCTAAATCCTTTGCATAATTACATTAAGCCAACAAATTTCATACATAATATAGATAGCTTTTTAGAAGAAAAGGCCTTTGCAAAGTAAAAAAGGAACTCAGTAAAAACAGCTTCAAAAGAAGCCTCTTCAGTTTACACCCCCCTTTCCCAGCCAGCTGCTTTTCCCATTAGCTCTTCCCAAAATTTATTGCCCTTTAACTTTCTCAGTATACCTTAAACCTTAGGAAAATATGGCTAGAGTCTGATGGGAGGCACGTGGTATTATTTTCTGTTAAACAATAAATCTTACTATTTACCAACTCTTAATTAGTGTTTTTGCAGCTTGATTGTATTCTGTAATATATAGGGTCAGTGTAACATTTGCTCCCAGCCTGTATTTCCCTTTTACAACTTTGAGAAACTTGTCTCCTGCTACCGCTATAAATCAGGGGGGCCCTTGTTCAGGAGAGCAGGAAGATAAACAACTGCCAAAGTACTTAGCCAGCTGGTTTCTGCCTGACATGAAACATACAAACATTTGCAAATATATCTTTAAGCTCATTTTAAAATACAGGCCTTGATCAGATGCCTCATAAATACTGTAATAAAGTTGTTATTGTTGAATAGGACATCCTTATCTTCATCGGACAAATGTTGGAGGGTATGACATTTAATGGTTTTAAATGTTTAAATTTTTTTAAAAGAAGTATTGTTTTGCTGCTTACCATCCTTTGCTCCTTTGGGAGGAAGGCTGGGATATAAATATAAATAAAATTAATTATTTCAAAATTATTGCTTATGGTTGTGTTTTAAGTAGAGGAAATTTCCACTGTAGACTGGTAAATATTTGTTTCTTTAATTCAGACAGATGTGGGGAACCTGTGGCCCTTCAGATGTTGCTGAATCAGAACTCCCCTCATTCTTATTAGCCATATTCGATGGGGCTGATGGGAGTTGGAATCCAACAACATCTGGAGGGCCACATGTTCCCCATTCTTCATTTAACACATCTAAATCCCACCTTTTTTCTGTCATGGAATTTAAGGCAGCATATATGTTTTTTCTCAAGTGGTCACCCATCCAGACACTAACCATGCCCAGGCCTGTTTAGCTTCAGCAAGGTGGTAACATCATGTGACTTCAGACCATATCTTGGGTAAGAAACATGGCATGTTTTACTGTGTGTAATGGGGGAAGGAAGGAGACAGATGGTTAAAAGATGTTTCAATTCTACGTACTGGAAGATTGTATTCTAGTGTAGTCATAGCTCAGTCCGTGAATCTCAGGGTTGTGGGTTGGACAAAAGATTTCTGCATTGGACTAGATGTCTCTCATGGCCCCTTCCAACTCTACAATTCTATGATTCTATGCTGATTCTTTAAAGTATAGATCGTAAGCAGTGGCGTAGCATGGGTTGTCAGCACCCGGGGCAAGGCAAGTAATTTGCCCCCCTCACTGCACTGTCCCTCCCCCAGATAGTCCCTCGCTCTCTCTCCGCACCGCACCGCACGCCTGGCACCCTCCCCTCCACAGTGGGCTGCGACCCGACGGCTCAGATCGGATTCGCACAGCCAGCACTGCAGTGAGAGAGAGTGAGTGAGCCAGGTAGTGGCAGAGAGCTGCGAGTGCAAGCACGCCCCCCAGATGTTGCGCCCGGTGCAGCCGGCCCCCCCTACACCCCTACGCTACGCCACTGATCGTAAGGCATTTCCAGGACTGCCAAAGGGAAAGTATTTGTATAAGAAACAACAACTTCTGGCACCCACGCAAAGAGTGCCAGTCATTCAAAATGTGGGGTGGTGGAGAGACATTTCTTTAGCATGGAGACCTGTGTTTGACCTCTGGCGAATACATTCCATTAGCACTTCTGGTTTACACAATAGTTTCACAGGAAAAACTGAAAAATAAAGAGAGGCCCTCATAAACAAGGAAACGAAGGAGTCACATGAATCCAGGGCCAGATTGCAATGCAAGCTAAGTAAGCAAAAGTTTACAGTAGATCCTTATATTATGAGGAGCCTCTAATGAAATGGTTTAAACTTCAAGTTTTATATGATTTCATAATAATATAGACTTTGCTAAAGCTATAGGGCCTCTTAAACTTGATGTAGCTTAGGGCCTAGGATATCCTAAACTGTTTGGATCCAGATCAAGTGTAAATCCATGGAGTTGGTAGACAGCAGTAGATGGGACTGAAATCACGTAGAAAATTCTGTGGAGGCAAGACACAGGCATGCTGAGAAAGGGGGAAGATATACTGTGACAAACAAAAAGCTGTATAGAGGTCCTATGCCTGAACCCCCGTACGGCCCAGTACAGCACAAGTGGCACTGTGGTCTAAACCACTGAGCCTTTTGGGCTTGCTGGTCGGAAGGTTGGTGGTATGAATCCCCACGATGGGATGAGCTCCCATTGCTCTGTCCCAGCTCCTGCCAACCAAGCAGTTTGAAAGCACGCCAGTGCAAGTAGATAAATAGGTACCACGGCAACAGGAAGGTAAACAGTGTTTCCGTGTGCTCTGGTTTCCGTCACAGTGTTCCGTTGCACCAGAAGCGGTTTAGTCATGCTGGCCACATGAACTGGAAAGCTGTCTGTGGACAAACACTGGGTCCCTTGGCCTGAAATCGAGATGAACACCGCAACCCCATAGTCGCCTTTGACTGGACTTAATCGTCTAGGGGTCCTTTACCTTTTACCCTATTCCTGAACCCTAGTAAGCTGCCCACCATTTTTTTCAAGTAGTCCTTGCATGCTCAGACATCAACTGAGTTTTTCGGGGGGAGGCCAAACCCTTTCATTTTCAGTTGGATTTTTTGCTGAACTAAAATGTGGTTTTAGCAATCTCTGATTTATTCCTTTCCCCTTTTTTCTGTTTGGTCTTGGCACACGCACACGGATTCTCTCTTTGTTTTGGGTAGCTGGTGAAGAAAGGGGACCTTTCTGTCCAGTGACCCTGGAATGTCATTTGATTGAACCAAAAACTGTGCTACTTCAGCAAACATAGTCCAAGTTGGACAATTATCCCCTCCCCATTCCTAACACCCACCCACCCAGTCTTCTTTGAAATGCAGTCAGAAACATTTAATTTATTTCTGCCTGTTCATAGAACAATTCGGGAATTGAATGACAAGGTTGCTTGTTGAGATTGAGTCTTAATAAAATTCAGATGAATGCTGGTGAGGAAAAATTAAATTATATGACTTGGTGATGCATTTTTCTCTCTTTTCTCCAAGGATTTAGCAATGAGAGCAGTTAAAGGAATCGCAAATTGGTATCTGGGCAGGCACCACAAAATAATATCAACCAATTTCCAGAAAGCTCCTGAACTCCCACCAGATATTTAGATTTTCAGCTTCGTAGTAGAAAGCTCCCCAGGATGTCGCTGGCTTTGACTGCATTATTAGACAATCTGCCTTCAAACTCTCTGTAGCAAAGCTACAAATAACGTAGTCCATTTGTTCATATTAACAGGGCTTCTCTTCAATTCTCCGTAGTTCCATAATTCCGATCTGAAAATGTGTAATGTTTTTAATGATAGAATTTTAAATGTGCCTTGGCTTTTAATTTGTGTGCATAATATACCTTTACTTCTGTGAAACAGAACATCTATCTCTCAAAGGGGACTGCTAGGTAATGTGAAGTGCTTCCAGTGCCACCTATTGGCTAATAGGAATTATGTCCGTTGGTAACAAAGCAGGAACATTGTTTCTAGAAAAGAAATTGAATCGTAGAGTTGGAAGGGACATTGTGGATCATCTAGTCCAACCCCCTGCAATGCTGGAATATGCAGCTGTCCCATACGGGGAATGAACCTGCAATCTTGGCATTATCAGTACTGCACTCTAATCAACTGAGCTATTCACATATTAGTTAGTTAGTTAGTTAGTTAGTTAGTTAGTTAGTTAGGTTTTTTTAAAAAAAGATGTACCGTATTTTTTGTTCTATAAGACTCACTTTTCCCCTCCTAAAAAGTAAGGGGAAATGTGTGCGCGTCTTATGGAGCGAATGCAGGCTGCACAGCTATCCCAGAAGCCAGAACAGCAAGAGGGATTGCTGCTCTCGCTGTGCAGTGATCCCTCTTGCTATTCTGGCTTCTGAGATTCAGAATATTTTTTTTCTTGTTTTCCTCCTCCAAACACTAGGTGCGTCTTGTGGTCTGGTGCGTCTTATAGAGCAAAAAATACGGTAATTAATTCAGAGGTCTCAGACAAGGGGAGAAGCTTGTTTTCCCAGATGCAATACAACATAATTCCAGACTGGAGCTGCATTAGCAGACAATGATCTGAACAATTCTTTGCTGCTATAAAGCCAAGCAAATGCAATGGGATATGGCAACCCGGTTGTTTTTTTAATGGCAACATAACAAAAATGAATAGAGTTGTGCAGATATGTTTCCAGAGGTGCCCTCACCCTTTTGACTGAAGGAAGCCTATTGAGAATAACCTTGTGAAATTTAATGGAACTACTCTGATGTAAATGGATCATGTATCACAGCCTAAATTAGTTTGGGGCATAACAGTTTTCAACTCCTTAAAAGGACAACCCTACACATGCCTACTCAGAAATAAATCTCATTGGGCTTAATTGGGTTTCCTCAGGTAAGTCAGTACAGAATTGTTTCAGCCTTAGTATTTATTCGCCACACATAGAAAGCTAGGCGTCAGAAAGAATTCTAGCCTAACTTTGCCCCTGATTGATTGATTGATTGGCTGACGAATGAATAACTGATTAAATAACACCAGGGCTTTTCCATGTCTAGGAATTAAAGCTGGGATTTTTGATCGATTAGATTGTTAGAAAATTTTGATCAGGTAAAAAAAGGAAGTGGATATTTTAAAGTAATAGAAGTCTGACAGTGGTGTGCATCATCTTAGAAGCATGCACCCCATGTTTCTCACGGACAACATTTTTGTTTTGACCATACACTCCCCCCCCCCCGCCCGATTGAATCAATTAATTAAATACAATTAGGTTGCAATCCTGTGCTCATTGAACTGGAAGTAAACCCTATAGGGACTTACTTTTGAGCAGGCCTGTATAGGATCAGCTATAGTTTCTGCAATCGTATGCCGCTCCTGAAACAATTGTGCTTTTCTTTCTCATGGGGACCATTACACCACGCAAACCCCCATCTTCAGCCTGGCAGTACATTTCGCAGGTATGATTACCACCTCTTTTGCTGCATATGTGAACTACGCTGTAGGGAGAGGGACAAGAAAGGGTGTGTGTGTGTAGAGTAGCCAGGAAACAGATTAAGCTGCAATGGGAAGATACAAGTCACTATTTGAAGCATTTTGTTCAGATTACTTTTCAGCATTTGAGTTGGACAGTGTGGCTGACTTTTACTCTTATGCACTAAGGAGATAACGCCGAAATCCACCTAGGCGATTTCTTTTTTTAAAGCAAAGCTATGTTCCAGTGTAATTACATACAATACCGCAATGCAATTGTTCACAATGTGATCGGATTCCCTTTCATTCTAGTTAAAATGGCTTCTCACAACCTCTCGAGTCCTACTAGGGCTGCTGGAGCTATTATTTTTTTGCTGAAGTGGCAGGCTGGATAGTACAGTAGGGTAAACCCAGGGGCCATTAGGATGACACCTTGCTAGATATACTGTACACAGCGCACAGTAAAGCGTGTTCTCCTTCAGGGAGAGCACGTGTTGCGGTGGGGTCTACTGAGCCACCCCTCTGTTACCAGGCAAGGTCTCTAAAGATGGCCTGGGGCAGTGATTGGTTCACTGGGTTGCTGGGGTAAAAGTTATGTTGCAATTTTGGTGGGAGGGGTAAAAAGGTTTAAATACTCTGCACGCAGCCTTGTACTTTCTCTTTTGCTGCGTGCAACGGATCACCTGGAGCACTTGGACCGTCTGGAGGACAGTGGAGCGATCTTCTCATTGTCTGGTTACATTTCTTTATTTTCCCCTTCTTTTTAATCTTCTCTAGTCCCTTAATTAATTTAATTCCCCCCCCTTTTTTTTTCCTGTTTGATTTCCCACCCCACCCCTTATCCTGCCCTTTGGGAAGATTCTCCCTGTACCTGTGAGCACTGCCTGTGCTTAATCCTCCTTGGCTTGCCTTTCCCAATAGGGAGAGAGCCCCCATTAGGGGTTTTCTTTTGCAAAAAGGTTTTCCCCATTTTTGCCTGTTTAATTGTGGGGCTAGCCAGGGCGGTTCCCAGCTTACCTGGAATCACTTTCATTTATACCATCCCCATAGGTTGGCTTTATTTTGGGTGCGTGCAGTGCTGTTGGCCAAAATTTTAATCTAGTCTTGGGCGGGAGCACTATATTGAGTTCCTTTAATATTGCAATGAGACAAAAAAGGCAGAGAGCAGAAGCATGGAGGCCTGCACGGCCTGCACATATCATTCAAGCCTAAGCCTGCTACAGTTAGCAGTACAGTAAATTTCCAGGTTACCTGGAATCACTTTCGTTTATAGTATCCTCATAGATTGGCTTTATTTTGGGTGATTGCAGTGCTGTTGGCTGAGTTTTAATTTAGCCTTGGGCGGGAGCACTATTTTGAGTTCCTTTAATATTGCAATGAGACAAAAAAGGCAGAGAGCAGAAGCTGGGAGGCCATCACGGCCTGCACGGCCTGCACATATCATTCAGGCCTAAGCCTGCTACAGTTAGCAGTACAGTAAATTGTTAAGTTCCTGTGACATGTGACTCATTCTCTCTATAAGAATGTATCTGTTTGTTTGCAGGCTCACTTGTTGCTAATGTATATCTTAGGCAGACAGAATGGAGCCAGAGGCTCTCTGTGCCTCCAATGAGCACTCTTTGTATGCTCTTTAACTATGCTGTTTCCGAACAAGTTTATTTTCTGCAAGTTAGAGACGAGCCATTGTGGCTTAGTGGCTAGAGCTCAGGACTAGGACCTGGGAGACAGGGTTCATATCCCCCACTTAGCCATTGTTATCACATAACAAAACAAGCTGCTCCTTTTGGACTATTTTGTTGCTGGGTAGTTTGGCGCATTTGTGATATTGCTCCCAAAAAGAACTTGGGGTTTCTTGAGGAGGTGCTTCCCTCTAAAGGGCAAGCAGGGGTACCTGGACAGGCGGTGGGCTGCCTCGAGTTTGTTATCTCATTGGAAACATTTATGTCTGGCCTAGCAGGTGATCCTAGGGCTTGGCCCGCTTGGCCCTAGAATTTGATGGCCTCTGGCAGCGTTTCTGGCCTGAATAGCGTCCCCATGTGGTGCACAAAGCATTGGTTTCACCTGTTCCTCACATTGTTTAGGTTTTTTGCAGACTATGACAGGGCCTTTGCAGATGCCTCCAGAGCTTGCCTCTCCTGCAGAGGATGACATGTTGATGCCCCAGGTGCCTTCTTCCGGAAGGAAGCGTCTTCAGAGGCAGGAAAAAGCGGAGCAGGGATGAGGCTTACACCTCCTTGCAGGTAAATCATCACTGGGCTGATGATGATTCAGACATCACCTTGGACCTCTCCAGGGGACAGGGTGAGGCTGTTCCAAGTCTTTAGGGATCATCATGGATAGCTCAGCCGTCAGCCTATGGTGCCGGTAATGCCTAGGTTGCAGGATTGGTCCCTGTATGGGACAGCTGCATGCTCCCTCATCACTTTACCCGGACCCTGAGGTCCAGCGCCGAGGGCCTTTCTGGTGGTTCCCTTACTGTGAGAAGCCAAGTTACAGGGTACCAGGTGGAGGGCCTTCTCGGCAGTGGCACCTGCCCTGTGGTACACCCTCCCACCAGATGTCTACTACCAGACTTTTAGAAGTCATCTATGGCGGCCCTGTTCAGGGAAGCTTTTAATGTTTGATGCATTACTGTATTTTAATATTTTGTTGGAAGCTGCCCTGAGTGGCTGGGGAAGCCCTGCCAGATGGGCGGGGTACAAATAGATTATGATGATGATGATGATGATATTGTGGGAGAGTGGACTAGATGATCCTCGGAGTCCCTTCCAACCCCACTATTCTATAAGTGGTAATTCACTATGATGGGAATGTTAGACGCAGGGCTGCCATCATCCCCTTAGCTCGCTAGGATCACAGGGACGGGGACATGTGGACAGCTCCACATTTCAAATGGAAATTCCCTGAGCAATAGAACCTGAAGCTGGTATGCAGGAAGCTGGCCCGGTGGCAGCTTTGTTGGAACTTCTTAGGGATCGTCCCTAAGAGAGCCCCATACGATTCCATCTGATCCATATTTATCACATCCCAAAGGCACCTCAGTGAATGATGCTATCCCTCCGGAATTGTTCCGTGAAATATGCATCTTTGGATCAGGCAGTTGAGCTTACCAACAAATTGGAGGAGGTGCCTTGTTGGCATTATGCAATATTGAATTGGCTGTTAGGCTGCTGCCGGTTCACCCTCAAGATTTTAAGTAGTTAGGCTTTAATTGGATGGTCCTTATATTCATAAGGCGATGCCAGTGGGTTGCTCAATAGGCTGTGCAGCACTGGAGTCCTTTAGCGCCTTTCTGGATTGAACATTGCGAGTCAAGACTCGTTTAACTGGGGGTATCGTTATGTGGATTATTTTACTGGCTGTTTCTTGTGACACCAGCCGCTGCTTAGCTTACTGGATGCCCCTTTATTCCCTGAGGAGCTGGGTGTTCTGTTGGCAGTGGAGGATAGTGGGTCCTACTGCCCCTTTTAACGTATTTGGGGCTAGCTGGATACCGTTGCTCAAACATCTGCTTGCCTGTGGAAAATCTGTTTGCCTTGAAGGATGTTATTCTTGTAATACTTCCTCTGAAGCAAGTGTTGCTTTGTCAGATCCTATCATTCCTAGGTCAGTTAAATTTTGCATGCAGGGTGGTTGCTCCAGGCTGCTCCTTCCATTCCTGCTTGGCCAGGTGGTCTCATGGCCCGGGGTCCCTTCATCATCATGTACAGTGGCCTTGAGCCTGGCAGGGCAAGGCAATCACATGTAACCTAACTTTTCTCGAGTTTTCCCCATTGTAGTGTCAGTGCACATCTGGACTGAGGAGTTTAGGGACCGTCGGATCTGTCTTGGTCTGATAACCAGGCAGTATGAGAGTCCTGGCAAAACGGTCTTCATGCTCTGGCAGAGTCTTCGCAATGCTTAAGGTTTAATATTGCGTTTCTGCTCGCTTTATTTCGGGATCATCTAATGTTTTTGCTGTCGCTCTATCCCGTTTTTCAGTTGGAGAGCTTCAGATCCTGGGCTCTGGACGCCCAGCTAGACCGGATTTTCTGTAGCTCCTTTGGCACTTGGCAACAATTATTAATTATGAGGAGTAGTAGCTTACGTTTCCCCATCTGCTTTCAGGTCTTATGAGAAGGCCGGGATTGATTTCTTAAAATTTAGCTGGCAGTCCTCGGCCATTCAGAGGAACCTGCCCCCATCCTCTGAGCAGGACCTGCAGTAATTCACCCATCTGCTGCAGATCGGATGCAGTGTTAAAACTATCAGAATTCAGTCCGCTGCAATGTCTGCTAGAGTAAAGCTTTAATTTTTCAGAGACCCTTCTAAAAGTGTGTCGTGCGCAGGGTCTCGGAAGGTTGGAATAGGCTCCGAACTTCACAGGCCAGCAGGCAGGAAGCCGGTCAATGTTTGACCTATGCAGTATCCGCAACAAGTTAAGACTTGTCGGCTGGTTCAAGATCAAGACAAGACTTATTTCAGTATTCCATTGTAATTTTGGTGTACTGAGGGTTGGGGAAATTGTGTTGGAGCCAGCACGGGGCTGAGAGTTCGGAGGCTTATTGCCTCAGGACTTTTCCTTATCTGCTTTGGAGCTTGTCATAAGTGTCTGGAGCTCTAAGTCAGACCTAGTGAGCAGGGTTGCCACCATCAGGCTTCCAGTCACAGGTGAGGTGGGCCCTTGCCCTGTTATTGGATACCGGAAATATTTGGCTTTTCGTTCCCCTGGGGGCTGGCTCGATCCTAGTGCACAGAAATGGGTTCTGGTTCGACAGGCATCTAATTGCTCACATTGTGCGCCTGTTATTGCAGCCTGCGGCTTGCCTACCGCTGAACACACCTCATTCCTTCCAAATAGGTGCTGCTGCAAAGGCTGCGCACTGGGGCCTGTTAGTAGGCAGGATTGTGAATACGGGTCATTGGAAGTCTGACGCTGACAAAAGGTTATGTCAGGAAGCATCGCCAATGATGCCTGTGCTGATGCCTGTCTGTTATTCCTTTTTTCATAGGAGCAGCTGTTCACATTTGGATTGTCGGCCACAGCATCATGCACTGAGCTGGCAAGCACCCTGACGAGTCTGGACTGGGGGCGCCATCTCAGCCTTCCTGCCCATGTTTCTAGCTCCAGTCCGCATCTGGATTGTGGGGCACAGCATCGTTTACTGGGCTGGCATCAGAGCTAGGCAGGCTGGAAGGGGACTGGGTCTTGGCCTCCCGCAGCATGTGCAGGTCTCGCTCCAGTCCGTATCTGGATTGTGGGGCACAGCATCGTGTACTGGGCTGGCATCGGAGTGAGGCAGTCTGGAAGGGGATCTCGGCTTCCCACAGCATGTACAGGTGCCGTGGATATCCAGACGGGGAATGCGGTGGAGTGAATTCATCCCACTAATTAAGCAGAGGGTGCTTTCACATGGCCCCCCTTTGGCAATTTTGGTGCAGTTGGGGGAGAATGATATGGCAAAGGTTGATTGCTTTACTTTGCAATCCGTGATTCTAAGAGACTTGGGGGAATTGGTGACCTTAATACCTACCGTTAAAATATTTTGGTCACAATTACTGCAAAGGAGCAATTGGCAGGGCATTTCTCAACCCAAGGCTGCCGAAAGGGCCAGGAAGCGCATTAATTCCGCAGTGAGCAAGAGGGTAGCGGAATTGGGTGGATTGGTGATTTACCACCCAGATATTACCTTCAAGGCTCTGGCCCTTTACCGCAATGATGGGGTACATCTTTCCGAGCTGGGGAATGATGTCTGGTTGGATGCGGTAATTGGAGGATTGAAGGTTGGGTTGGGATTGTGAGTGGTTGGCGGCGAGCATAAGAGCTCGATTGGCGGTTAGGCATTGGTTATAAATCTGGTGGAGGAGGGGTCAGGATAGGCTGTGCCTGCCCCTCCATGGTTGCTGCGGAAAGGGAATTCCGTTGGAGGAGGGGTCAGGATAGGCTGTGCCTGCCCCTCCATGGTTGCTGCGGAAAGGGAATTCCGTTAAAGGAATCCTGGGGCTTGCCATCTTTTCGTCCAATCCCTGGAATGGGACTAGGGCCGGCAAGCCTTCGGGGAGCAGGCGGGTGAGAGTTGAGGGTTGTGTCTCAGCTCCAATTCCTCCCCGACTTGCTTTCCCCCGCACTGTCTTTCGGTGGTGCCCGGAAGTCAGTTCTGTCCCCAGGCGGGGGGACAGATAGTCTTAACCAATGCCTAAACAACCACTCACGGTTTGTATTTGAATAAAGTTGTGGCCAAAATCATGCCAAAAATCTTAAACAAAAATTACGTGTCTGTTGTGAGTTATTTGGGGGGTGGATTGGGGACCTCGACACGCAAAGCGTGTTCTCCTTCAGGGAGAGCACGTGTTGCGGTGGGGTCTACTGAGCCACCCCTCTGTTACCAGGCAAGGTCTCTAAAGATGGCCTGGGGCAGTGATTGGTTCACTGGGTTGCTGGGGTAAAAGTTATGTTGCAATTTTGGTGGGAGGGGTAAAAAGGTTTAAATACTCTGCACGCAGCCTTGTACTTTCTCTTTTGCTGCGTGCAACGGATCACCCGCCCACCCGCCCTAGAGTAAGGGGTTGTTGCGTTGACCTTGCTATTGCCTGTCATGGGGTCGTCTGCCTTTGAGCAGGGGCCTGGTAGGAATTTTTCCACCTGGCAAATTGGCTGGCTGGGTGGTTTTTGCCTACTACGTAGCAAATCGTCACAACTTGTAAGGTTGTGGTTAGGCATTGGTTATAAATCTGGTGGAGGAGGGGTCAGGATAGGCTGTGCCTGCCCCTCCATGGTTGCTGCGGAAAGGGAATTCCGTTGGAGGAGGGGTCAGGATAGGCTGTGCCTGCCCCTCCATGGTTGCTGCGGAAAGGGAATTCCGTTAAAGGAATCCTGGGGCTTGCCATCTTTTCGTCCAATCCCTGGAATGGGACTAGGGCCGGCAAGCCTTCGGGGAGCAGGCGGGTGAGAGTTGAGGGTTGTGTCTCAGCTCCAATTCCTCCCCGACTTGCTTTCCCCCGCACTGTCTTTCGGTGGTGCCCGGAAGTCAGTTCTGTCCCCAGGCGGGGGGACAGATAGTCTTAACCAATGCCTAAACAACCACTCACGGTTTGTATTTGAATAAAGTTGTGGCCAAAATCATGCCAAAAATCTTAAACAAAAATTACGTGTCTGTTGTGAGTTATTTGGGGGGTGGATTGGGGACCTCGACACGCAACTGTGTAAAACACAGATAGTCGGTAGTCCGTCTTCCATCAAATGATAGCTAATCCCCTCGGCTGAGGGATAAGATCCCCATGGAACTATTCAGAATAGCAGCAGCTTTATCCAATGTCAAGTGGTGGTTCCTTCTAGGGTAGCGGCAATCTTGTACAAGTAACGTCTAATGTTTGCTTCAGGACTGAACAATTATGTCCAATTTTCAAAACAGATGGCCAACAAAGATTTCACATGAAAATACGGTTGGAGGCAGTACGGCTCTGAATACCGGTTGCTAGGAATTATTATTAATATTATTGCCATTTGTGGACAATGTACTTATCTGTACATCTGGAAAAAATAGTTATATATAGATAGATGCACAAGCAGAGATGAGCACACACAATAAGTACAATGTAAAAATGGTCCACATAAGAAACAAAAACAAATACATAAACAGCATCCATTAACACAGAATCAGTAAAGTGGGAGAGCATTACAAGGCAGCATAAGGTACAATCCCAAACGATATAAAACACACTGCTCATATGACCATCCGCCCAGTTTCATTCTCACCTTCCATCCCAACCAACCACCACTGTCATTCACTATCTCACACATTTTCTCTATCAATCAACCACTCACATGCAAACCACTCACTCTGCAACATTACTACCCACATACAAAGAAACACTGCCAAGCATACCTATGTGCTGGGCTTTTTTCCAGCCTGAACTCGCCAGAACTCAGTTCCGGCACCTCTCAGGTGGGCGCCATTGCCATTCTAAGATAATGAGGGAGGTGTTCATGGTGAGTTCCGGCACCTCTTTTTCTAGAAAAATAACACTGCCTACGTAAGATACTCTCCCCAGCCCTGAAGCATTCATGGGTGCATTACCTGCAGGACCATCTAACACCTCTCCCATCTCTCACCTGGGAGAGTTCTATATCATCTCCCATCCATTCAATTGGGGAGCATGCTGCTGCACTCAGGACTTGCTTCTGACCATCCCATGGGCATCTAGTTGGCCACTGTCAGAAAAGGATGCTGGACTAGTTCGGCCATTGACCCAATCCAGCAGGGTTTTTCTTATGTTCTTATTGGTGCTTCTGATGTCTCCGAAGAAAACCAGACTGAGGTCTCGAACTTCTCACTGGCTGGGGTAGTGGGGCGCACATAAACATTATCAATAGAACTGAGATATTTAAATGGATGAAATAAATTCTTTCATCCTGTTCTGCTTCTTAATGCAAGATGATGTTAATTTCCACAAAAGTATATATCAGTATAATTCCTGTCTTCAAATAAATGGTAATGGTTTTGTTTGATCATCCAGGAGAGTCTTTCACTTTTACTGCTCATGGCCACATTTTTATTTTGTTTTATTTATCAGGCATTTTGTTATTTCCAAAGTGTTTTGTTATCCACAGTTGATGGCAACTGCAATGCTGGCTCAGGTCATTCAGTCCATCCTCGCTTTCCTCCTAATACAGCCTTCCCCAACCTAGTACAAGTCCTATAATCTCATGACCATTAGCCATATTGGTTGTGGCTGATGGAAGTTGTAGTTCAAAATATATACAGCTCATCAAGTTGGGGAAAGATGTTCCAATGAATGGTGTAGTAGGGATTTTTGGTTTGGCCATGAGAAGAGACCTACAAGTCTTATTTAATCAAAATACAACTTCAAATATCATTTCAATAAACTTTGCATCTTTCACAACATAATTTCTCAATTTTACTTCATATTATATTAGAGATGTTTCTTATTTGTCAATATTCTGGGCCAATAATAAATCCATCAATATAATAGACCTAATGCATACACACAGAAGACAAAAACTTTCAGTTACTGTTAGGAGAGAATGTCCAATTAGACTTGAAAAGCTCGGTTTGGGATATTAAAGATTTGGGAAGTGTGGCTTTGCAAAGGGGGATACTCAACTGCTATAGTGAAGATTTCATCTGTCAAAAATGGTTCATTGGCAAGTACAACTCTAGTTCTAGATGTTTGCAGTGAGAATGCTCACCTTTTATACCATCCACAATTACCAATGCACCATGCATCCAGAGGCCACACATAGTGTGAAATTAGGCCTATTGTACCTTAATAATGGGCTAATTTTACCCATGTGAAAGAACCCAAAGTCCTTTCTGGCATTCCTCGTTGACTTTTGAACAAAGAGAAATGCATATATAGCTCTAGCAGTGTTTACATATATGATTTCTGATTGTTTAACCAGGCAAAGTGAGCATTCTTCACCGGAGCAGTATTTGTTATTCCACACTGTGAGAGGCAGAAGAGGTGTTTGATCTTTATAATTGAAGGATGGCTTTAGCTGCAGTGATAATCAATGTAAACACCTAATGTAGACACATCATCTTCCTTTGTAAGGTTCTCCCACCTCCCTGGCTGGCCAAAGTGTATAATTCATGTGAACATTTTGTGCGAATCTTGCTCTCTGAAGTCCAGCTATGGTGAAGTTAGTTTAAAACTCTCACTTCTTATCCTTGAAGAATGTCTGAAATATAATAGTGTTATGTTTATCTATCTGTCTCTATCTATCTATCTATCTATCTATCTATCATCTATCTATCTATCTATCTATCTATCTATCTATCTATCTATATCTATCTAATCTATCTATCTATCATCTATCTCTATCATCTATCTATCTATCTATCTATCTATCTATCATCTATCATCTATCTATCTATATCTATCTATATCTATCTATCTATCATCTATCTATCTATATCTATCTATATATATCTATCTATCATCTATCTATCTATCTATCTATCATCTATCTATCTATCTCTGTCTAAATCATGCGAAGAACCTGTGTGTGTGTGCAACAGAAACCCCCTTCAAATCTTTACCCCGAAGGTATGGATCGAAGCTGGGCTAGACCAATGGAGGGTGTGCAACCAGTATTTTCAACCTGTTCTCCCATTCGCATGCTTGTAATTGAGTGAAAGGTAAACACCCCAGTAGGGGTCATGTGATTTAGCAACCAGATGATTGCTTCTTTGCATTGACAGGCTCCTGCTGCTGCTGTTGTTAGTAATAATACTACCAAAAATAGGCTTCCAAGCAGTATACAAAATATAAAAACCAGTTACACAAACATTAAAATATAAACACCCATAATTAAAATACACAATGAACATTCCAGTTAACTGATAAACATCCAACATTCAAATACGCATTACAGTGGTACCTCGGGTTACATACGCTTCAGGTTACAGACTCCGCTAACCCAGAAATAGTACCTCGAGTTAAGAACTTTGCTTCAGGATGAGAACAGAAATCGTGCTCTGGCGGCACAACAGCAGCAGGAGGGCCCATTAGCTAAAGTGGTACCTCAGGTTAAGCACAGTTTCAGGTTAAGAACGCACCTCCGGAACAAATTAAGTTCTTAACCCGAAGTACCACTGTACAATACTCCAGAGGTTTTCAAACTTTTTGAGTCCACGGCTCCCTTGACCAACTACATTCCTTCTGCAGCAACCTTGTGGGGCTCAGGAGCCCAGATATGTCACCCCTTGCCTGCAGAGCTGGGAGCACCTCACCCCTTTTTGAACACCCTCCCTTGTGGAGTGTTCCCTCAGCCTCTTCTCTCTCCTTCGGAGTCCTCTGGGCAGCTGCTGCTGCCATCCCTGGTCTCTGAGCTGTCCCCCCTGCCCCAAAGAGAGGTGCCTCCTCACACTGCCCCACAGGGGCCTGGGAAGCAACCCCTGGCCAGCCCCAGAGACACCATTCCCCTGAGGAGCTT
Organism: Podarcis tiliguerta; assembly: GCF_965153285.1. Taxonomy (NCBI): domain Eukaryota; kingdom Metazoa; phylum Chordata; class Lepidosauria; order Squamata; family Lacertidae; genus Podarcis; species Podarcis tiliguerta. The sequence goes on along the minus strand of NC_139543.1, from coordinate 27,802,458 downwards.
GTAGCCAGGGCTGCTTTGGAAGGCAGAGATGCAACAGAGCATCTGAGGAGGGAGGCAAGGAAAGAGGGACAGAGGTCAGTGTGGCCTGCGGCACCCCTATCATTCAAAGCACCCCAGGGTGCCATGGCACACTGGTTGAAAACCACATCAATACACAGTACAGCAATTAAAACAGGAGGTTCAGGTTGAAGGATCAAGTGAATACCTGTGTAAACAGGTGCATCCTCAAAAGCTGACACATTTATAGTCTTGAACCAGGGGAGAGTGATGTGCTGAAAACTTATGTTGAAGAATGCCTGAGATTTGGTGGGATTCCCCAATCTGCAAAAGCTCAGTTAGGTTCTGACTGCACAGATAAATGTCTTCAAGTGTTTGTTTGTTTCTTGCCTCAGCAATGAAACTGTTTGAATTTACATTGGCATCCATAGAATTTGGCTCATTTGTTTTTAACAATGTTTAGGATGGCGAGATCTCTTTTTTGAGCTTAAACTGGGGGGGGGGGGAGGTCATCCCCATGAGGGAAGTTGGATTTGCGCAATGATCCTGATATAAAACAATCTGGAGTTTCTTCTATTGAGTTATGCAAACGAGAGATAAATTCCTCCCGCAAAACACCTGCAAAATAGAAGAATGAAAGACGTTTTAAATATACATGAGATGACATTCTTCAGATTCATAGCAGGATAAATAGTAAATAGGGTAAACGGTATAAGGTAAATAGTGTTTACGGATGAATTAATCAGACTAACTGTGCAATCCTAAGCATGTTTATGCAGAAGTAAGTCTCATTGAGCTCAATGGGATTTACTCCACAGTAAGATTGTTTGTCTTATATGAACCCCTGACCACCACATGTTAAAGGTAAAGGTAAAGGTACCCCTGCCCGTTCGGGCCAGTCTTGCCAGACTCTAGGGTTGTGCGCCCATCTCACTTAAGAGGCCAGGGGCCAGCGCTGTCCGAAGACACTTCCGGGTCATGTGGCCAGCATGACAGCTGCATGTGGCGAGCCAGCGCAGCACACGGAACGCCGTTTACCTTCCCGCTGGTAAGCGGTCCCTATTTATCTACTTGCACCCGAAGGTGCTTTCGAACTGCTAGGTTGGCAGGCGCTGGGACCGAACGACGGGAGCGCACCCCGCCACGGGGATTCGAACCGCCGACCTTTCGATCGGCAAGTCCTAGGCGCTGAGGCTTTAACCCACAGCGCCACCCGCGTCCCTTGACCACCACATGTTACTAACCACCATATGTTAAACTGATAGTGTGACTAGGCATAATATTTAAATGGAAAACATTTTGTATTGGATCTTCTGGTCTCTGGAAAACCCAAATAAACATTGTACTGTTCCAGTAAGACAGATATTTATCTGGCAGACACATAGATGCCCAGAAATTGTACAGATTCAAACTTCATAAAAAGCAAGGAGTCTCATAGTACCTAAAAAAAACCAGAAGTATTGTTCTGTGAACTACGGTACCGTAAAGAAACTAAAACTCATAAAGCAAAGAAAAATAGGCAAAACCTTGGATATTATTCTATATTTTTAAACAATTCCTGTCTTTAAAGTTGCCACTTTTTATGATAAAGTCTCTGCGATTTTAGGAAGTGTATAATGAGCAGGAATGAATGAGTTCAATAGCTTTACCCAGAACTCCCCCCCCCCCCCCATGTTGAATGTACAAATCCTCTCTCCGATAAAACTTAGTAACTCTGCCTGTATTTGATAAGAAAGCGTAGAGGCCTATAAATGTGCTCTTTTTACAGACACACATTTGGAGTTCCATATTTTGTTTCTATGCACACAGCTCTGTCATCTGATTGCTGACAGGTCCAGTTGGCAACTGGAGTTGGAGATTCTTGGAAAGTACAATTTTCATATGGGAATGATAAATTCATCTGGCCTGGATAATCCTGCACCGGCTGAAGCTAATGAACAACCTTCAATTTCCTGTCAATACAAGAACAGGCCTTTTCTGTGATGGCTCCCCACTTGTAGAATGCTCTCCCCACGGAGACTCGCCTGGCACCTTCATTACATAACTTTAGGCGCCAGGTGAAAACATTCCTCTTCTCTATGGCCTTTTAAACTCTGTCTGTATGTGGAGTATTGTTTTCGTTTGCAATCACGCTGTATGTTTTTGTGAAGGGTGGCATAGAAATTTAACGAAATACAATTTCATCGGGTCCTTCCATTTCAACTACAAAGCAAGAACACGCTGTTGATGCTTAATAACCAATAATAAACAAGGTGGAGGGAGTTGTTGACCCACTAACAATACTGCCGCCGTAGATTTGTTGAGACTGAAACTTTAAAAATAATTCACCCAATAATGCCTTTCATCATTCAGCGTCTTTTGTTTATGCTTGCCTATAAACAAATTTCCCCTGAACATCACTGCATTTGCCTCACCATCTGAAATAGTTCTGAAGCGCAAGACATTCTCCGTTTATGCTTCCTGGCTGCTTGGTCTCTTTGCAGACTCCTCGACTTCCTCCACTAGGGGTCTATTCATCAGGAATTAATTAAAGTCCACTTCTTTGCCAGGGCCGCTTTCCAAAGAATTACAAGATGATTCCCAACTATTTGATGCTGGAGGACTTCCTTCCCCTTTTGACCGATTTCCCATTTTCTTCGCTGTTGCTTTAGCAGACAACGGGACATCACAATTGTTTTTCAGAAGCTTTTGTTTCTGCCGCCCATGGATACAAGCCTGGCAGGAGCTCCATAATCACTGTGACTCCAAAACAACTGCATGTGTGAACTGGCCTGAAGCCATCTAAACATGAGAACAATCTCATTCATCATTTTGTTCACCTTCCTGCAAATATCTTTTGTTTGTGACATTAGCCAGGGACAAACAAAGACCATTTGAGAGACACAGAAACTTTTCCCAAAATCTTTCCGCTGTCAACAAGCACTGCAACTTCTGGGCTCCTGCCCCACTTATGGGCATTTATTTATTGATATTAAAACTTCTAAGTCACCTGCCCAGTGGCAAATTTCACCCTCCCCAGCCTCTGCTGCTGCCAGGAGAGCACTGGTGTGCCAGGCGGGCACAGGACGAGCCCCCTCAATGTGGGGGGCAAGTCCGCTCCCCTGCATGCAATACATATTTGTATTTCGCTGTGGTAGGCATACTTTTGCTCACTTGTGTGGAGTCAGTGGCAAAGTACAATTTTGTTTTGAGTTATTCTCTGTTGCTAGGAAGTGAGTCAAGTTACTTATATAAGTTAGAACAATACAGAGTATCAATACCTGATGTATAATACCGTTCAGCAAAACTTAGAAGCTAAAAGGAGCCCTTCTTTTTGCTCTTTTGGTGGCAGCATCAATTATAACAATAGCTCAGTGTGCTTGTAATTATTATGGTATGGCTCTGCTCATGTTTGATGCTTTACTCGTGCTGTTGGCTTTCGTAAATGCTGCATCCATTCCAACATGGGTTTGAAGCTTCAGTCAACCTTGCTTTAGGTGTTTTTCTATTGATCTCAAAAATGAAGAAAACACATTCAAAATAATGGCTTAGTGAGGAGGCCAAATATACTTTTAAGAAATAAACAGGGCACCTCTAACTTTCTCTCAGCCTGGTAATTTCTTTCCACTACAAAACTCAGCCCTTTCACACAAAAAACCCATTCCTGAGTTTCCCTCAAGCTTTCTTCATTTCAGCAGTGTACTAATTGATTTTGGAAGCTATTTTGGTTCTGGTAGGTTACTGTAAAAATGTGATCATAGTGTTTATGATTCTGCACTATCATTTTACACTCAGAGACCCAGTGCTTTAATAGCCATGTCTGCCCTTCCCTCTTGTTTGTGCTGATAGGCCAGCCCCGTATTATTTTACAGTTGCCTGTCATATCCAAAGCGCAGAACTGTATTATATATCTTAACCGGACTAGTACTTCAGAAAGGCATGCAGAAGTTTTGGTGCTAATAAATAATCATTATTTAATGCGAAGAACCTACTGTTGTGTTCCATCATATTGGCAGATAATTTATGAAGTAAAATTGTTCAATTAGTGAAGAAGCCTATCGATTTGCCTTGCAATATTTGCATGCCCTTGGAGAAAATTATTTGTATGAGTATCTTACCTTAGTTAAATCCAGATGCCAGTACTGTGAACCCATAAATATAATCTTAGCACATAGGAGAATAAGCTGTGACGGTGTAACAGCACTTTCCCCCCTGGCGCCATTGGGCCCGCTCTCACTTAAATATAGTGCACCCACCTCACAGAACACCAATTCCACGAATTCCTACAAACTACCCCAGATTATCTTGTGGGGGATTTGTGGAAGGGAAAACTTAATAATTTGGAGTCTCAGGCAGGATTTGATCAAATAAACAAGAATGGTTTTATTAAATAAAGGAAGCTTATGACACAAAGTGGGTAAAACATAAGATACTTCAGATTATAATGTTATTTCACTTCAGTTCTTTCTCAGTTGCTGCACAGCTGTTGCTGCTTAATACTTTGGTTCTTAAACAAGGTGGTATTTTCTGTTTGTTACACACCCCTTAGACAACCCTACTCTTGAGGTGCTCCAAGTCACAGACCCAAGGGATCTCCACACCCCTCCCAACTGGTTTGGAAGTCTTCTCTTTTTGTAGAAGAATCTCTTCCCTCCTGACTGGAATGAGTCCTAAGTAGACTGTATTCTCACAGCTTCTACTTCTCCTGGTTCAGCCTCAGCTTCCCAGTTACAGTGGTGCCTCGCAAGACGAAATTAATTCATTCTGCGAGTTTTTTCATCTTGTGAATTTTTTCGTCTTGCGAAGCACCACTGTGTATTTAAAACCGCATTGGCGGTTTTAAAAAAAAGGCGCAAGACGTTTCGTCTTGTGAAGCAAGCCCATAGGGAAATCCATCTTGCGAAGCAACTCAGAAAACGAAAAACTCTTTCGTCTTGCGAGTTTTTCGTCTTCCAAGGCATTCGTCTTGCAAGGTACCACTGTAATTCTTGGCCGATTACTCTTACAGGACACCACACACTGTCCTTCACACTAAACTCAGAGACTCCTTTCTCTAGCTTGTGTTATATTCCTCACAGTGGATGTCTCTTCTACCCAGAACCAACTCTCTCTCCTCTCATTCCCTATCTCCCAAGCTATTCTCCCAACCTATCAAACTGTCTCTCCAAATCCTCTCTTTTTCAACCCCCTCTCCTGGAACCCTGGCCAATCAGAGGCTGCCATTCATTAACCGTTTGCTGGCAGGAAAAAAGAAAAGGAAAACACTTGGGGACCCAAACTGCCCAGCAAAACAAACTTTCCGTTCACATCACCCATAAGAGAATCCCTGCCTCTGACAAAAATGAATGCAAGAACCACACATTTGTTATACCAGACAACATAACCTATAACTCCCTTTGCCAACTCTTAGGATGGCACTGTGACGTTCAGAAATCCAGTTAGCTCCTTATTCATTTTTGCCATGCCCCAACACTAAATTGTGAGAAATCTGTGCCCTTAATGAACGCAATGTAAGATGTTCCTGTCAGGGTGCTTAACTCCTCCTCATTGTAGCCAATGACATATAATGCACAACACACATGTCACCTACACATTCAAGCCATTTCCCCACTGAAATCTGGGTATCAGACCACCACACAGAGACAGCAGGAGGTAATCAGAAGTTACCTTGTCTTCTGCATCAGAACTGTCTGTGGCAGTGTTCCCAATAGTGTATAAAAAGCCACTTAATCACTAGTTGTAATATGTTTGTTGGCAATTTCATTTTTTGTCTCACCTTGAGAGCATTGCTAAGGTCAGCTCTTATGAGTACATTTTTATATCCTGCCACAATAGCTCTCGAATCCTACATTGAATCCTTCAGCTGCATACAGAATGTTTCTCCTTCCTTCCCTCTCTTTCTCTCTTCATTAGATGCTTCACTGACTGACCCTTCTAGGAAACTGGGGCAGGGGAATCACCCCAATTAGATGCCCTTTTCCCTTGATTCTCAACACACTGTCTCCGTCCCTCTTCTTTTTAAAATGTAAGGAAAGTAAGCAACAGAGCAAATAATAGAGGTGTGTATACAATGATGCATCATGGTTTGGAGAAAGTGCATTGTAGGAGATTCAAGAGAAACAAAAGGAAGTGCTTCGGGGACTTTCAGAATGGGGACCTTTTCACTGTCTTCACATAAGTTAGGATACGATGGGAAATAAATGGCAGTTATGGCAGCAGATACAGGAATACAACAGGAAAATCACAGATGTGAGGATGGGAAGTAAAAATGTAAGAAATTATTACTGTATATTGAAAGTGAATTGAATAATGTGAAATTTTGTGTAAAAAAACTAATAAAATTACAAACACACACAGAGTGTTACCTTGGTTTACGAATTTAATCTGTTCTGGAAGTCCGTTCTTAAACTGAAACCCTTCTTAAACCGAGGTGCGCTTTCCCTAATGAGGCCTTCTGCCGCCGTTGCCCTTCCACCATTCGGATTCCGTTCTTAGACCGAGGTAAAGTTCACAAATCGGGACACTACTTCTGGTTTTGTGGAGTTCGTAAATCGAATAATTCGTAAACAAGGCTGTTCTTAAACCAAGGTACCACTGTATTAACATCTTTCAAACATTTTGAATACCATTTTTATTCTCTGTCATTTTTTAAAAAATGTAGAAAGACCTCTGACCTGTGATTTGATTTGATTCTTTGCCCTCCTGTTTTTATTTTATTTTATTTATGATTACAAGGAGGGTGAGGTGGCGGACACACTTCCCCCCCTCCATTTTATTTTCACAACAACCCTGTGAGGTAAATTAAACTGAGAAACAGGACTGCCCCAAGGTCACTCAGCAGTCTTCATGGCTGAATGGGAACTTGAATTTGGGTTTCCTAGGTCCTAGTCCTAGTCCAGCAACTCTGGGAGCAGACTTGGGCGGTGCTCATTGGCTGGCTGGTTGGTTGGCTCCGCCCCCTGGGGATGCCCACCCAAAACCTGCTGGCATTGGCCAATCGCTGTCTAGCAGCCCTCTGACCCAGCCCTTCACCAGATCACGGCCACGGCCTGTGGTCTGGCTGCAACACCACCCACCATTGAAGGTGAGCAGACTTACCCACAAAGCCACACTGACTTTAATCATTTTTATTTGGCTCTTGTGTTCTTTCTACTGGATTATCTGTTCTTGATAAAGCAATAAATATTGCCTGCACAGCTAAGAACAAAAGAATATTAAAATTCAATACAGAATAATTAAAAACAAGAATACACAATATGCAGCAAAATGAAGCCAGGAACAGGAATGTTCCTTGCACCAGCAGACACCATCAATAGGTGACAGAGAATAAAAATGGTATTCAAAATGTTTGAAATATGCTAAAAATATATTTTTATTATTATATATAATTTTATTAGGTTTTCTTCCACAAAATTTAACATGATTCAATTCACTTTCAGCAGATATCATGCACAATTGTCTACATTTCTCCCAACAGATGGTACATCGGGTGCTCGGATAGGGAAATCATGCAACAACAATAGGCAAGGTTGGAGTGGTCATCACTTTAATGCTAAAGGGTGTGTGTGTGTGTGTGTGTTTTCAGTAGCCTTGTATCAAGAACCAGCACCAAGGACTTTATTTTCACCAATTCCTTCCCTTGTCTGAGCCCCCCCCCCACATTTCAGAGATTGTATTTGCTTTAGCACCGGTGGTTTTCTAGGTAAGGAGACGTTTTCCTAAAATTATATGTATGCTGTCATTATTGTCAATTCAAACTTGATGACAGCACTGCTGCCAGGGAAAGACTGGTGTTTGTATATTAGCCAGGGATAGGACTGACAGTTGCTGTGCTTACATTGAATTAGCTCTTTTAACAAAATTTCTAAGCCAAAAAAGAAAACCAAAACCCTGTCACAAACAAAAAAACAAAACACATTTCCTGATTGGATCAAGACAAACTGCTGTTTCAAAAAACCATGAAGAAAGAAAGAAAGAAAGAAAGAAAGAAAGAAAGAAAGACAGACAGACCTTTGGCAGCTTAAAATATCAGAGCTGGGGTAGCCAACATGGTGCTCTCCAGATATTAGAATCATAGATTTGTAGAGTTGGAACGGACCCTAATGGTTATCTGGTCCAACCCCCTTCAATGCAGGAATCTCAGCTAAAGCATCCATGACAGATGGCCATCTTGTTGGACTACAACTCCCACCATCTCCATCCTGGCAATGGCTGATGGGATTTGTAGTCCAAAAACATCTGGAGGACACCATATTGACTAGCCCTGTCCCTAAAGGATCATATCCCTGGGATTCAAATGCTGATGAATACTATTTAGCAGGAAATGAATCTGGTCGATAATATCATCTTCCTTAAGAGGCAGCTGTGGCCTTTTAGGATTGGCCTAAGGCACAAAGGTCACGGGAGAAAGCTGAACATGAAGGGAAAAGAATTTGCTTGGAATCAATGGTTTATTTGAAGAAGAATAGGCCGGAGCAAAGGACAGCATGTTTGATGTGCCTCCTGCCCTTTTGAAAGGCAAGCACTCTTTGAATTTCAGAGCAGGTCATCAGTTCGTTTGTGCTCTGTGGTGCCCCTGAGACATTCTCCAAACCAACTGGAGATCGTATTATACAATGATTCAGCTCCCATATGGCTAGGAGAACATTAAAATGAGCTGCTCACCTACGGTAGATGGAGCAGATCTCAGGAGTCTTTCCCAGGGAACTGCCCTTGCCCCCCAAGAAGAGTGTGATTCTGTGGGGCAGCCCCACACAATCTGCCCCTGCTCACCTCGTGGCTGGGTCACTAAAACATGGTCCCAGCTATATCTTTTTCTGGATAGGCAGTGCAAGGGAACTTTGCAATTAGAAACGTCTTCACAATAATGCTTTCACCAGGACAATGTTTCTGAGAAATTTGGCGTTTCACAATACACTTACCTAGCAAAAGGTTAGATGGAGGGAAATCAGCAAAGTTTGAAGAATCTGCTGCTGATCTGGTGAGCTCCCTGAGGAAATTGAGTGTGTGTTTTCCTCCCTTTTCTAGGGCAAGGAATTGAGAAGGAAGCCAGAGCATGGGAAACATATTAGTATTATAATTATTATTAACTAAATTCGTCAGTCACTCTATCTTGCCCAGAGCAACACAAAGCAGTTTGCAAACAAAAGCAAATCCGCATAGATACAGTAATACTGACAGGATGCTGTGCTATGTGGCTGTAAGACCTAGCGGAGGCCAAATTCATGGTTACTCCTCTCTGACATTCCCATCTAGGGGATGTATCCAGCCCTCAGAGTAGGCCCATTTGAATTAATGGGCTTCAGTTAGTCATACCTATTAATTTCAATGGGTCTACTCTGAGGAAAACTAGCTTTGGATACAACTCAGTAAGTCCCATGCCAACAGAGCGAAGAGTAAGGTGAGGCAGTAATTGTGCTTGTGGTCCTTGATATCAGGTGGAGTGGTGACTCTCCTCAACAAATGTGTGAAATCACTAATGAGCTAGAAAAAAGCCTAATCAAGACAACAAGTGAAAATTGATGATACCATATTGTTTTCCTGGAGCCCAGAAGACATAGGATTGGTTAAAATATGACCTTTGCTTTCATACTTTGCAAATTTAGAGGCCATTCACCTCTCTGCACACTTTGTCTACAATACAATTAATTAAGTAGGAACTCACAACATTCTCAGCAGTCTGAGATCTGTGTGCTCCAGCGAATTGTAGGAATTACCAGTTGTGTGTTACCATTCTGCACACCATTTTTTTTTTTTTTTTGTTCTAGATATGCAGAAGCATGACTCTTGTATTCACAAAACTGAAAAAAATGAACATGCAAATTGGCCCCGGGAGTTTTTATCTGTTACAAAACAAGCTGATGTCGTCTAATTATGATGTTGGTAGTCTCTAGATTGCATTTACCAAAGTTCACTATCAACTTGGGCTGTCAATTAACAGACGTGTCCTCTGATTATAATAAGTATTACAACATCTCAGTCTAGGTGACACACAGAGGATGCATAATGAAGACAGCAATCAAAACATTGTCTTTTAAAAAAAGTCATCTTAAAGGCCCAGCATGAATCAAAAGATGCAGATAATACTAAGAGCATTGCCACCAGCATATAACCTCTTTCTACAAAAGATCAGTTCCCTCTGAAATTTGATGAAATAATGCCTGTATTTAAAAAATGCAACCATGGTTCCATTTTAAAACCAACTGCCTCAATATATGCAATAGAGAACTAGTTGTGATTGCTTCCATAGCCATTATCTTAGCATAACGCTAACTGATATATTTAATCAGAAAGTAATGAATGTAATATTGGATTCTATTTTTCCCCCAAAGTCAATTTCTTTTGAGAGAACAACAGATCTGAAACCCTGGAGAGTCACTGATGATCAGTGCAGACAATACTGAGATAGACAATTATTATTATTATTATTATTATTATTATTATTATTATTATTATTATATCATTATTATTATCATTATCATTATTATTTCCTGCCAATTTACCTGACAAGGACACAAGGTAAGAACCTCTAAAAACATCTTTTAAAAGACAATTAAACATTGATAGAATGCGCCCTCTCTCTCTCTCTTAAATCATTCAAATAATTACAATAAAAGCGGCACAGCACCAGCCTTTTCATTAAAAGACGTCAGTTTCCAAAGCTGTTGGAACAAGAAAGTCTTCACCTGCTGGCAGAAGATCAACAAGGAGGGAGCCAGTCAAACCTCTCTAGTAACAGAGTTCCAAAATTTGGGAGCAGTCACCAAGAAGGTCTGACTGAGTATGAAGCAACTTCCTATGCTTTTGCTTTCCCACAGCTAGAGATAAATTTATTTGCCTCCAGGCAAGCAAAGGGGAAAGCTGCCACAGTTTTCAGAATCAGGGCAAACACTTGATGCCCTGCTCATCTATGCAAGTATGTCTTGTTAACTGCTACAAGCACATCTCATTGAATGCTTATAGCAGCCCTGTAGTTGAGGATAAAGATGAAAGTCACAAAGCCACATCCACATAGAATAACATAAAGTGCACCAAAGCGCAGTGTTATTAGTTGAGCAGAACAGGGTGTGGAACCTATGGTCTTCCAAATGTTGTCCAACTCCCATCAGTCCCAGCCAGCATGGCCAATGTTGAGAGGCCCAGCCAGGGATGATGAGAGCAGAGTACTGAGAGCAGAGCAGCTGCTGAGGTCCTCTCACAAATTCCACAAAAACAAGTTAGAGATGAGCTTGCAGTATCTCCAAATCTGGGAGAGTTGTGTACAGCTATTAACCAAACAAAAAACAACAAAGCCAGTGGACCTGATGGGATACCTGCCGGAATCATCAAAGTGGGCGGAATTGAACTTACACAACAACTTCACAAGCTCATCGAAAAAATCTGGGAAAGAGAAGAAATCCCAGCAGATTTTAGGGATGCCAAAATTTTCAATCTCTTTAAAAAAAAGGTGACAGAACTGATTGTGGAAACTATTGAGGCATCTTTCTATTAGCTGCAGCCGGCAAAATTCTTGCAAGGATCTTAGCAAACTGTCGCTTAACAATATCCGAGGTGACCCTTCCTGAATCCCAAAATGGTTTTTGGCCTTCTAGGGGGACAGTGGACATGATTTTCACTGCTCTACAGCTCCAAGAAAAATGCAGAAAGCAAAACCAACCCCTGTATATGGTGTTTATTGACCTGCCTAAGGATTTTGTCACTGTAAATCGTAACGCCCTGTGGACTGTACTTCTGAAAATTGGCTGCCCAGATAAATTTGTAAATATCATTTGGCTCCTCCATGATAACATGACAGCAACAATTGCAGATAACAATGGCTCTCAACGTGAACCATTCACAGTGGGATCAGGTGTTAAACAGGGTTGTGTTATTGCCCCAACTCTATTCATTATTTTCATTGCCATGATCCTACACTTTGTCAAAGGGAAACTCCCCACCGGAGTAGACATCATTTACTGAACAGATTGAAAGCTCTTCAATCTGAGCAGGCTGAAAGCAAAGAGTAAGGTTACCGTAACTTCCGTCAAAGAGCTTCAGTATGCTGATGACAACGTAGTGTGGTCATGCTCAGAGGATGACCTCCAAACCATCCTAAATATCTTTGCAGAGGCTTACGAAAAGCTTGGCTCACTCAATATCCCAAAAAACCAAAGTGCTGCACCAACAAGTGCCCAATAACCCCTCTGCAGCACCACAAATCCAACTCAATGGTGTAACGTTGGAAAATGTCAATCACTTCTCCTACCTAGCCAATATTGATGCCGAAATCCAGCATCGCCTGAGCTCTGCAAGTGCGGCTTTCTCCCAATTGAAGCACAGAGTGTTTGAGGACCAGTACATTCACAGGGAAACTAAAATGCTTGTTTACAAAGCTATTGTACTACCACCCTTACTTTATGCTTGTGAAACATGGACCACTTATAAACGCCATCTCCAACTCCTCGAAAGTATTCCATCAAGTGTCTCTAGAAATTTTTACACATCACTTTGGAAGACAGGTGAAATAATATCAGTGTACTGGAAGAAGCAAAGATCACCAGTGTCGAAGCAATGATTCTTCCACATCAACTTCGTTGGACTGGTCATGTTGTGCAGATGCCTGATGATCGTCTTCCAAAGCAACTACTCTATTCCGAACTTAAAAATGGAAAGTGTAATGCTGGTGATCAACAAAAGAGGTTTAAAGACTGTCTCAAGGCAAATCTAAAAAAATGTAGTATAAACACTGACGACTGGGAAACGCTGGCCTGCGAGTGCTCCAATTGGAGAACAGCCTTTACCAAAGGTGTCATGGGCTTTGAAGACGCTCGAACTCAGGACGCAAGGGAGAAAGGTGCTGAGAGGAAGGCACGCTTGGCAAACCCTCAACTTGATCAACCCCCGCCCGGAAAGCTATGTCCCCACTGTGGAAGGAAGTGTGGATCCAGAATTGGCCTCCACAGTCACTTACGGACTCGTTGTTAAAACCGTGTTTATGGAAGACAATCTTACTTGGCTACGAGGGATCGCCAAAGAAGAAGAAAATGAGAGCATCAGTCCAGCAACATCTGGAGAACCACACATGATGTATGTAACTTACACACAGAAAGGGGATGGACTTTTTATTGGTTTAAACTGTCATTTTCACACTTCACATTAAAATTTAAATTTAAAAGAACAGCTATTATGCTGAAAAATGTTACTTCCAAAGTAAACTTGGAGTGGAGAAAGCACAGTGGACTCGTTCAGATGATGTATGATACTGAAAACCTGGGGAACTAATTTTAGACAGGGATTCCAACTTTCCTAATGCATATTCAGTAATGTTTCCTCAGCTGTTCTGCTGAGCATCGTTCAATATAGTTGATATTCAAAATGCATACTGAGAGATTCTGAACATTTGTAGGAAAGGAAAACTAGTACAGAATCATGGCTAAATCTGGAAAAGTATCCTCTTTTTCTGTCAATGGTGGTGCTGTGCTGAAATATGTTCTATATCTTGAGAGCTTACTCCTGTGAAAAGGGGCTTCCACTTTTTTGCATCATTCTCGGGGTCCTCTACGTTATTTTTTAAAATCATTTTGGTGCGTGCAGTGTTTTGAGCTTATCTTAGTGTTAGCTTGGAGTGTGTGGGTTGTATTGACCAACTTTACTCAGAGTAGATCCATTGAAATTAATGGGCATGGCTAACTGAAGGCTATTATTTTCAATGGGTTTACTCTGAGTAAACGCTAGTTGACTACCTGTTGTGTCAGCATTCCATGCCTGTCTTGTCTTTACAGCTTCCTAACAGAGAAGCAAGGTTTTTGACACAATATATGCAAGTAATGATGGGATGCGGGTGGCGCTGTGGGTAAAACCTCAGTGCCTAGGACTTGCCGATCGTATGGTCGGCGGTTCGAATCCCCGCGGTGGGGTGAGCTCCCGCCTTTCGGTCCCAGCTCCTGCCCACCTAGCAGTTCGAAAGCACCCGTAAGTGCAAGCAGATAAATAGGTACCGCTTCATAGCGCGAAGGTAAACGGCATTTCCGTGTGCTGCGCTGTGCTGGCTCGCCAGAGCAGCTTCGTCACACTGGCCACGTGACCCGGAATTGTCTCCGGACAGCGCTGGCCCCCGGCCTCTTAAGTGAGATGGGCGCACAACCCTAGAGTCAGACACAACTGGCCCGTACGGGCAGGGGTACCTTTACCTTATGCAAGTAATGAAACTTTATGTTTATGGGTAGATTCTTAGTAACATCTGTATTTAATCTGACAGTGCAGAGATACAATATTCCTAACTATGCAAACACTTTGTATTACAAAACTGCATTGCAGGTAGGTGGCATCTCTGTGCCTCCAAGCTTTCGTTTGTCTTTTATCCAGAGTTTATTTTGTCTATGCTCAGCTTTATGTAAGGAGGAGACTATTGTTGTCTTTTATTTGAATACCAAAAAAGAGAAGTTTCCCCCCATTCATTGCCTAGAGAAAGAACAACAAGAATTTTTTTACTGAAGGCATAATCCAGCCGTAACAACTGAAGACCAAATCAAACCCTACACACAAAAGAACCATGAGGGCTGACTAAACATTTTTATATTTTGCTATTGCCATTTATTTAAAAATCAATTTTGAGTTGGGGGATGCCCTTGAATATGGTCTGGAATCTGCAGAATGTGCCTGACAGATGGTGTAGTCAAATAGGACCATGACTCATCCAGACTTAAATGCATGGCCCTGGCTGCATGTGAGCTAGCAGATCCAAATTGAAGTATTGGGCATTCTGTACAAAGCCTTGGAACCCAAGTACCTCAAAAAGCACACACACAAACACACACACATACACAACCTTATGATCAGTTGGTGCTGCTCAGTTTTTGCTTACTGTACAATAGGGCCTTCTTGGTAGTGGTTCCCTGTTTATGAAATACCCACCCTGATGAGGTGTGTTTGTCTCCCTCCTTTAAATATATAATACAATGTACACAACAACTTCAATAGCCAGGTGGGAATCCTCCAAGGGAGGCTATTCTACAGATAAAACAAAAAGGTTCTGTCCCAGGTCCTGAAATTCTTCTGATGATGGGGAGATACAGTTAGGGTTTCAAAAGTTGGCCTCAATGCTTAGGCAGTTTTGCCAGGTGTACCTGCTACAACGGCAGCAAGAATACTTATCGCAAAGTATTGGAAGACACAAGAACTACCCACTCTGGAAGAATGGCAGATGAAGGTGATGGACTATATGGAATTGGCGGAAATGACCGGCAGAATCCGAGACCAGGGAGAAGAGTCAGTGGAAGAAGATTGGAAGAAATTTAAAGACTACTTACAGAAACATTGTAAAATTAATGAATGTTAGAATGATGCTGGATTGAAGTTAAGCGGGATTTTTTAGCAACAATGTTAAGGAATATGTAAAAATGGATTGTTAACGGTGATAATTTAAAGCTATAATATATTAAGATAAAAGATTAAGATAAAATTAAAGAGGGAAAGGATTTTCTGAATTAACCAATTGAATTGGAATGCAAGAAGGGGAGGTGTAGGGAGGTCGGGGAAACAAGTAAATGAAAAATATGAAATGGAAAGACTGATTTGTTTTTAAAGGTTTTTATTTTGTATTTTTTCTCCTTTTTTTTTACTCTTTTTTATTTTTATTTTTCTTCTCTAATTTTTGTAATATATTGAAAACTTTAATAAATATCTTATAAAAAAAAAGAAGTTTTGCCAGGTGTACCATTTGCCAAGCATCTGTGTGTCGCTATCATGAGCAGCAACTGTGAGAATTATGGAAGGAAGAGGAATTTTTCAGTTTCATTTTGACAATTTGCGTTTCCCTGTTAATCATTAGTATTATACATTAGCCGGTAGCATTACGGTCCCTACTATGACCATC
The DNA here is from genome assembly GCF_965153285.1 of Podarcis tiliguerta. Lineage (NCBI taxonomy): Eukaryota > Metazoa > Chordata > Lepidosauria > Squamata > Lacertidae > Podarcis > Podarcis tiliguerta. The sequence goes on along the minus strand of NC_139543.1, from coordinate 27,786,629 downwards.
AATGAAATGGTGTGAATGTATATCAAAACACACGCATATGGGTAGGTGGGGTATGAACGACCTGCTAAATAAGTTTTGGAAAAGATGGTGCATTATATCTGAGTGATGTTGAAAATACAGTTCATTATTTATTTTTCAATTTCAGTATTGGTGTGTATATGTTAAGTACCAATTCGCCATAGTGTATGTAGAGAAATTGCAGAAAGAAAGGAATGGAAGTCCAAGTTCTGTTCTGATTGGTAAAGCCAGTTACCTCAGGCAAGAGAAAGTGAGGATTTTAGACTTGGAGAAAATGAGGCACATAGTCAGTAAGAAAAAAAAGGGGGGGGCACCAGCGGCAAAAGCCAAGAGATATGTTACTTTGATAGAATAACTGTATTTTCTCTTCCCTAAGTGTTGCTTAAGATAATAGTTTGTACAACCAAAACATGTTGGGCTTCTTATTTACAAGAATTATGTTTGATAAAGAATGATTTCTTAGCAACATTTGCAGGCTTTGCCTCTTTTCCTCCTCACAGTGTACTCTAGAAGAGATCACAACACACACACACACACACACACACACACACACACTATGCATATCCTTGGAAGAAATTTCTCATTGGCCTCAACTCACTCAGCTTTTTACCTTAAAAAACAAAATAAAACACACCTACAGCCACCTTCCTTTGGCAAGTGCCATTGGTATAATGCTGTTGTAAGTTGCCTTCAGTTCATTTGGTTGTCTAATAATAATAATAATAATAATAATTTATTTATACCCTGCCCATCTGGCTGGATTTCCCCAGCCGCTCTGGGCGGCTGCTAACAGAATATTAAAGATGTGATAAAACATCAAACATTAAAAACTTCCCTAAACAGGGCTGCCTTCAGATGTCTTCTAAAAGTCAGCTAGTTGTTTATTTCCTTGACATCTAATGGGAGGGCATTCCACAGGGTGGGCGCTACTACTGAGAAGCCCCTCTGCCTGGTTCCCTGTAGCTTCACTTCTCGCAGGGAGGGAAATATGAGGTCACACAATGACAAACATTCTAAGTTGCTGAGTTTTGTATTCCAAGTCAGAGAATTAAAAAGTTCAGTGGCATCACCGTGAGGCAGTGCACAGCATAGAAATTAAGTGGGTATCACCAATGAAGATTTCAGGGATGGTGTGTTTGCAAAAGATCTAATCAATTTCAAAGAACAGCCATGATTTCATAATGTCTGAGAGAGACTATTTTGAAGAACTCCAAACATTCAGTTGCTGGTGAATTATTTCTGCTTTTCACATTCTCTTTGAGTAAGCAATGCTAAACACATTTCCCTCTGGAGTATTATAAATTAAAAATGCTCTTTTATTGCGTTGTGACTCAGGGACCTCAGCAATTTGTTTGCACATTTAAAACTTTTTAGTAAGATTTTTATCTATTCCGAGAGTATAAGAGTTTTAATAATGTTAGCTGTACAAAGAATTATAATATTCCTGGCCATATGCTGTCTTGCTTTTCGACTATCAGCACACAATTCATAGTGTGCAAATTAAACTTCTTTCTTATACATTTCCAAACAAATGGTGCCATATTATAAATACTACATTGCCGCTTTTGTATACCCTGTAGCATTTCCATACATTTGTAGCAGAGGAACAAAACAGGAGGAGCTGAAAGGGTTAGAGGGAGATGCAGAAATCCTCTCTTTCCCTCCTTCCTTACTGGAAATTTACTCTGCAGTGTGATTATGTCAGATTTCATAAACTAGATAGAGCCAGGCTAGGTCAGTACTTCAAAGGAGCCCTACAAAGAAATAAAAGCATGTGTTTCAAGTATGTGTGTGGGTGATTCAAAGCGATGGTGCTCCTTTTCCATGCATTGTTATCGATTGGATGCCCTGGCTTTGTGTAAAAGGGCAAAAACGTCATTAAAACGAGCATTTCAAAGGAAGCCTAATCTACGGTTTGAATCTCTCCGGACAAATAAGAATGTAATATATCTTTTCATGTAGTACTTAACCTCTTTTTTCCCTAGACATAACCCAGTATCAGATTTATATTTCAGTTGCTGGATTAAAAGCAAGGTCCCTTCTTCTAGCTTTTGCGCTAGAGGGTTTTTGTTTCTGTTTAAACTTGATCATGTAACACAGAGCCTTACCCAGCCTAATGCCCTCTAGGTGGTTTGGAATACAATTCCCAGTATCCCTCACTATTGGCCATCTTGATTAGGACTAACAAGAGCTATAGTCCTAAAAATCTGAAACATCTCGCTCAGGGAAGACTGATGTAACACCAAAGCATTTCAGGCCAGTTATAATTCCATCGCTGTTTCTCCCTGTCAGTTGCTTTTCGGCTCTGTCTTCAAAAGTTCCACTTTTCCAGCAAAAATGCTACTTGCCCAAAAATGGAAAGAAGAAGAAGTCGCAGCAAAGGAAGAACGGATACAAGAACTTATGGAATATGCAGAAATTCCAGAAACCTACTGGAAGAATAAGAAAGCAAGATACCAGAGCTTTTATAAAAGAATGGAAATGGTTTATTGAATATTTACAGATAAATTGTAAACAGATAAAAACACTGGCAGGATTATTGTAATAACCTGCAGTTGCATAAGAGCATATATTTAAAGAAGATATTTAATTTGGATATGCAGAAGATATTAAAAATACATTTAAGAACTGCAGAAAGAGGGGGAAGGAAGTCACTTTTTAAAATGTCAAAATGATTGTAAAATCATGTATACATCTGAAAAGTAAAAATGGAAAATGGAAAAAAAATGAAAGTTCCACTTTTCCATACACTGTTTGTGACATAAGCAAAAATGTATCCCTTCACAGATAAAATGACCACAAGATAATGTGAGGTGGCCAAACACAACTAGATTAGGTGACAAGGAAGGCCAAACCAGCCCAGAAGGAACATGACACGCCCCCTACCAAAAGCACTACCCCACTCCTAACACCCTATACACAGTAAAAGGTTAATATTTATTTTTTCTTCTTCTTCATCAAACAAAATGAGAATATAAAGAGAGGAGAAAAGAAAAGAAAGCTGTTACAGCAAGAAGAAGCTAATGTAAAAGGACCAGGGAGGAGGGATGAAAGAAATTATGGAAAATTAAGAATAAGGTACAACTTGAGTGTGAAAGGAGAACAGGAGAAGAAATTACAGGAGTTTTTTAAAAAAAAAACAACAACTTTGAAAGGCATGTAACACAGTAGGAAGGGAAAACTAAAAACAAGAGGCCTTTGCTTAGAGCCTCTGGCAGTGAATTCTGACTAAAATGGGGAGGCTGAGCCACAATATCTCCAGAGCAAATGCCTGTACAACAAGAAAGCTGAGCTATGGAACACCTTGGCACCTGGAAAATGCTGTGTCAAAGTATTTAAGAAAGATGAATTCATAGGTTTCAACTCTGGGGGGTCCTGGGTATTTCCACTGCGGGTGCCCAACAGAGGCCCCACAGCAGAGGTGGAGGGCCCACCCCAGTTGGCATGGCCGTACTATTGGAAAGCCATCAGAAGGCAAGGCAGCAGGTGATGCACCGCTGGGCACCTACAATCTGGGGGCCAAGTCAGCACCACTGGATGAATTAGCTATCAATAGAAAATGATAGCTGATTATGTCAATCTCTGCCTCCATGGGTCGCCATTTTGTTACTGGAGGACGTCGGTAATTTTCTCAAGTGGTCCTAAGAGTGAAAAGTGTGAAAACTTCCATTCTGCTTGATTTCAGACAGAGTCCCCCCTCCTCCCGCCCTATCTGGAGAAGTCACAGATTGAACTAGAACATGGGTAGGCTAACTAAGGCCCAATCGCCTTCCAAATTCGGCCCGCGGACGGTCTGGGAATCAGCATGTTTTTCCATGAGTAGAATGTGTCCTTTTATTTAAAATGAATCTCTGGGTTATTTGTGGGGCCTGCCTGGTGTTTTTACATGAGTAGAATGTGTGCTTTTATTTAAAATGCATCTCTGGGTTATTTGTGGGGCATAGGAATTCGTTCACCCCCCCCCAAAAAAAAAATAGTCCGGCCCACCACAAGGTCTGAGGGACAGTGGACTAGCCCCTGCTGAAAAAGTTTGCTGACCCCATGAACTAGAACCTTTGACATACAGAATTTTGCCAGGTTAACGCTGACACTACAGCCTGTTACCAACTCATGTTTTGTCTTTGACTACCTGTGTGTGGAAAGGAGCAGGGCCTTGTAGCGCAAACACTTTGAACGTTCTTTTCTGCTGCATTTTATCCTTAAAACCTCTAAAACGTGTCACAGGAATATTTCCATTCATGAAATGATGGTAGCTTTCTATTCATCATTGCTCCAAAATCAAGACTGGCAGAGCTTATTTGGTATAATTTACTGGCAATCAACCCTTATTGCCTGTAACTTGAATGTCAAAGCAAATTACACCCTCTGCTAAGGACTGTTTTTTCCCCCCAAAGCCAACCGGAGATAAACGGAGCAAATCAAAGACAACTTACATTGGTAAAATCCCAATGACGTTGACAGAATTTACCTCAGTGTAAAGTGGTGCACATGTGATGAAAAGAACCGTGCTCCATATGTTATAAAATCAACTTGCACGTGAGATAAACCCGAGTTACATGCACCTCCATTTAGGGGCAGCTGGGCATATTGAGGGAAGGCATGTTGAGGGAAGGCAGATATGATGACAATTCCAGGTGTTCTCCTACGAACTGCCAAACTCCTTACCTCTGGAGTCATGGATGGCTCTCCTTCCTGCAGAATTTAACAAAAACAATAATAATAACATATGCCCCACCCATCTGACTGAGTTTCCTCAACCACTCTGGGCGGCTCCCAACAGAATATAATAATAAAAAAGTGATAAAGCATCAAACATTAAAAACTTCCCTAAACAGGGCTGCCTTCAGATGTCTTCTAAAAGTCGGATAGTTGTTTATTTCCTTGACATCTGATGGGAGGGCATTCCATAGGGTGGGCACCACTACTGAGAAGGCCTTCTGCTTGGTTCCCTGTAACCTCACTTCTTGCAGGGAGGGAACTGCCAGAAGGCCCTAGGAGCTGGACCTCAGTGTCCAGGCTGAAGAATGGGAGTGGAGATGTTTCTTCAGGTATACTAAACAGGCAACACTGACACTAAGGAGAATGAAGCTGACCTCTGGACTTGTAAGAAGGCAGGCAAATGAGGACTGGCTGTGGGCAGATTGACGCTGATACAGCAGTGCCCCATGCACTCTAATGGACCAGCCTCAATTGCTCCATTTAATAACATTAAAAAAAATAAAAATGTGAGGATATCAGTCGTTAAAGACATCCCCCCATCCATGGTAAACTCACATGTGACAATTTACAGAAAGGTGATCCAAGGGAAAATTAGTCCCTAATCCCTCAGAAGAAGAAAATGGGAAGAATCAATGGGAAGAAAAGAAAGCTGAGGTTCAAACAACATTTTTTATTTTATTTGAGGCAACTAGGGTGAATGTAATTTACTTGTGAGTAGATATTATATCAGGAGCTTGGTCATGTGCTATATATTCACAGTGCTATATTGAAATGGGGGTGTATGTGGTGATAGGATGAAGGCAGTACCTCTGATGAAGGACAAGTCATGCTATTTTTGGGGTAGTTTGTCCACCTTTGGTCCCCACCTGTGTCTCCTAGAAGCTGTCAGCATGTGACAGCAGCCATACCTTGGGAATGGCTTCAACTGGCTGACTAAACCAGGTGGTTACAAACCCTCAGGGACTTCCCTTGCTTGTGAAGACCGGCTCTGGAGGATTGAGCGGACAAGACCAATAGTGGGTCCAACGGTCAAGAAGGCAGTTTCTGCATGTGCTGTAGAAGGAAGTGACGGGCAGATGGGGCTTGTCAAGCTGGTGCCAAATGTATTGCTCTGCTTTCCTTTGGACCACATCATCGAGGCCGAGAGGGCAGTGGTGGAGCATTCATTACTGGCACAAAGTGCGCATATTGAGGGGGGTGGCTGTGTTTTTTGTTTTTTTTTAAAGATATTTATTGAAGCTTCAACATACTACAAAGTTAAAAAAGAATAAAAAGAAAAAGAAAATACAAAATAAAAACAATTAAAAACAAATCAGTCTTTCCATGTCTTATCTTTCATTTGCTTGTTTCCCTGACCTCCTCACACCTCCCTTTCTTGTATTCCAGTTCAGTTGGTTAATTCAGCAAATCCTTTCCCTCTTTAATTTTATCTTAATCTTTTATCTTAATATATTATAGCTTTAGATTATCACCCATTAACAATCCATTTTTACATGTTCCTTAACATGCTAAAAAAACCCACTTAACTTCAATCCAGCATCATTCTAACATTCATTAATTTTGCAGTGTTTCTGTAAATAGTCTTTAAATTTCTTCCAATCTTCTTCCACTGACTCTTCTCCCTGGTCTCGGATTCTGCCGGTCATTTCCGCCAATGGGGGTGGCTGTGTTTTGGTTTGTGTGTGGTTTCTGAATTAGGTAAGTTCACCTTTAAATGCAGACCCAATCAAAATTCTTCCCCATCCTTGCCCACATACACAGAGAGGGAAAAGAAGAAAAGAAGACTAAAGTCATCTTCATCACAGAGAAGAATAAATTCTTCCCCAGCACCTGCCTATTTCAGTCAGATATGACAACAATTCCAGATGTTCTCTTATGAACTTCCAAACTCCTTACCTCTGGAGTCATGGATGGCCACACCATGAATAGTTTTCCTTTACTAAATTATTACATTCTTGTTGTCCCAGGCCTTTGGAGTCCTTGTACATATTAGATCTGAACTCAGTCCTGTTTTCTGTTACTTATTTGTTTTGTTATTATTGTTTATTTATTGAGGACATTTTTAAAATGGCGACTTAAAAAAAAAAAAACTTTTGAAATGTATGGTAGTATTGGTGTTGTTTTATTGGTCTTGAAAATGACTTGGGACCACTACTGTGGTAAAAATTGACATGAAAATATCATGCAAAATAATAAAACACAAATAAATAAATAAAAAGGCTGAGATTTACTATTCATTTCGTGCAAAATAAAGGCCATATTGTTCCAATGTCAATCAAGGTCATTTATCAGAGAATTGTTTTATTAGAGGGAAGCAAATCCATCTTATACCTTCCAAATGCCTTGCATTAAATATTCAGCCTGCTTTTAATTGTATTTTTATTGTTACGTTTATTTCTCATATGTATTTTATTGCACAGCTTGAATTTCTGTAAATTGTAATACATGAAAATACAATATCTAAGAAATAAAAGAAGCAATGAAAGTACTATTAAAAACCATGCAGCTTCTCAAACAATGCATCACAAATGCTACTACAGGCAGAACAATCATTAAGTGGTCTACGAAGACTCTCGGCAATTTTCAAGTGGTCCATGAGGGGCGGAAAGTGTGGGAACCACTGGCCTAGATAACTATTTCACAGATGGTTCTGCAGATAGCAAAAGCTAAATAAGGGAGGATAAAGGAATTCAGGACTAGCAACCTTGACATCTAAGTCTGAGCTGTGCTTTCCACTTCCATCTCAATTTGCAAGGTCAGATGCCTGCTAAAGGCCATAAAACCATCTGGATTCTGATAAGGAGGCAGTTCTAAAACTGTGACCATTCTAGCTGGAAAAAAGCCCTATTCTTGCTACTCTTCAGCCTCAGGCAGCTGGTTGAATTCCAAACAAACAGAGACCTCTAGTGCTGCCGTTTTATATCAAGGGATAGGTCTTCAGATCCATTCAAAGTTATATGCTAGACTCTCACTTGCCACCTTATATGGGCATTTGCACAACACTGATGAAAATAGGTTTTTCTGGTGGCTACTGCTGCTCATTCTGTCTGGAGGGTGCAGATATTTTATGCCTTTTAAGATTATTTTCTCCCCTTTGGGTGCACACTCCTAGTATTTTTATATTTGTACTGCTTTATTATTGCAAATTGTCTTGGGTTTCTTCTGGATATATGAAACTCCATATAAATAGGTTCTAGTAAACTATGCTGACTGACTTCTATCAGGTTTGGGGAAGTTTCCTAGTCTGATCCCAGTTTACAATCTCCAAAAGGGGACAAGTGTCTCAGCACTGAGGCAATCCAGAAAACCAATCACCATTAAAGAAAGGGAAGAAGCCATAAAGCCTGGGACTTAGTTATATGTGGCAGAGGTTAGTGACATCAGGAGAGGCGTCATGAAGTCTTCCCAGGGGATGCATTTTAATTTCTGCATCCTAAAGCCTAGATACCTTCAAATGAGAGACTCCCATCTCATGGCAAGCCCCACTATCACCCAGGGAACATATTTAAAGCAGACATATTGCAACATATTCTCTACTATTGGGAACATTTTTTAAAAAGTCTGATTGTCCCAATGTTCTGGCAAACTAACTTCCTCTTCACATACTAATCCCTCCTGTGTGCTTTTGTGGCACATTTGATGATGAAGAAGAAATGAATTCTGCCTTTGTGGTGCCTTTATTTTTATTTCATTTTTAACATACCATGCTATCAGTCTGTGTGCGTAGCTTTATGTAATAATTGAATATTGATTTTTAGCATTGTCCTTCCTTTGTCTTCGTTCACCACCCTCTCTTCCTCTCTCATTTACCCTCCCATGTATCATGGAATCAATTATCTCTGTTTCTTATGACAAGGACTGTGCTTTCAGTTGTCTATGGATATCTCACCTGTTTCTGGGATCTGTTAAATTATGTTCTGGGATCTGTTAAATTATGTTCCATTTAAGGTACTGGCACTATTTACTTAAAATCAGAAGTCATTCTCCAATGACTGAGTCAGCATACTCTTTGCCTGTATAATGAAGCAAACTCAGTGCTGTGCACATAACGACTGGAAAAGACCCTGATGTTGGGAAAGATGGAGGGCACAAGGAGAAGGGGACGATAGAGGACGAGATGGTTAGACAGTGTTCTCGAAGCTACAAACATGAATCTGACCATACTGCGGGTGGCAGTGGAAGACAGGAGTGCCTGGCGTGCTCTGGTCCATGGGGTCACGAAGAGTCGGACACGACTGAACAACTAAACAACAACAACATTGTTTGCTACCCTCAGAACCTACAATAGCTCCAAAATTGGTTTCCCAAGTTGTATTATGGTGACCCAGTGAAATAATAATATTCTCTTTCTTTAGACATCATCCAGAAGCTCACACTTCCAAAGACTGGTGTTACACGTACCAGGTTCACCCCAACTTTCCCTATTTGTTTAGGTATCAAAGTTTTGAGGAATTCTCCCAGCTTGTAAGAAAATCTACATAGTTGGAGAAATTGTTCTCATAGGGGAGAGCTAATATAAAATACTCTGTACAGTTAAAATGGTTGTTTCCCAATTTGTATTGCTCTGCAGTTACTAAATATCATTTTGCTGATCACTCTCTTTCGGTGCTCTCTGGAGGAGGGTTACAAGTCACATCTAATGCGTCAATGTGAGGCTCCAGATGTAATAATCAAGCATCTGATCACCTGCATTTTGAAAGTTTCCCCAGTGACTATACCACTGTGATCCATATTGTTCACCTCTTTGCATCTCTAGCATGTAGGTGTGACCTTGATAAAATTCTGGGGCATTAACTAGTGGCCTGATTATTGCTTGGCCTATATAATCAATTACCAGATTCATAATGTTGGGGGGGGGGGGCGCACATCTTTCTGCAGCAACATCTTGGGAGTGGAGCATGAGAGGAGGCTCGATCCTTCTTGCCAGAAGGAAGACTTCCATTTGGCAGCCTGCCTAGAAACTTGCAAACTCAATTAAAAGCGCATATGGCCCCCTAACAAGGAAGAATTCCTCTATGCCAGTCTTCCTTCCACACTGTAATGGCACTTATACAACTCTTCCCTCTGCCACCCTGTGAAATTATGTTTTTTCCCCTCCTTCCTTGTTTTTCTGACGCTACTTTGCCAGTAGCATCCGTTGCACATATTGTTTTCTCTGCCCTAAAATAATGCCGGGACCACTGCCAGGAATGAACATCCATGTGAACTCTGTGGGGGTGGATTTTTGCTTTTGAGGAGTTTTTGTCGAGCAAGACAGGTACGGAGATACTTACTCTTAATGAGCAGTACTGGTAGAATTAATAAATCTTTTCAATACTCCCCGAAGCAGCTGCTCTCTTTTTGAAATAATGAGCATATGGTTTCATCATATTTCATTGATTTGATTCCCTTCAGCTAAAGAAGTATTTCAGTGGAATGCAAACAACTTAGCAGAATTTCTGCATAGGTTTCCTACCTCTTCATTTTCTTTCCCTCGGTTAAGCAGAAAGCTGACCAGCATGCCAAAGGGGAAGCCAAGGGCAGTATCCAGCGCTCTGAAACTGGAGAATGCATGGGTGGCAATGGAAATGCTGAATGCCAGGAGACGGGGAAGCTGTTTGACTTCATACTATTGAGGTTATCTAGAAAGACACAGTCCAGTTCTATTAAAATCAAGAGGAGCTTTGCCACTTGAATGGAAGATGGAGGGTACTTAGGTGTTTGAAGATGCAGCAGAGAATTATAGCAAAGGAGTTCAGTATGTGCTGGGTTTGTCTGAGGGCTGTTCACATGCTTCAGATCTCCTCCATGTGCCATAGCCCAACCATGCTTGGTAATGCAGGTGCATGGAGGATATAGCATGTGATCAAGTGTTCCTTTGATGTAGCCTCGTGTCATGGTAGCTATGGCCACAACCACAGTGATTTCATAACTTGCCAGTACAAGGAAAAATATCACAGCTGAGAGCCTGTATTCTACAGTTGAACCTTTGATCCCAAACGCCTTGCGACTCGAACGTTTTGGCTCCCAAACGTCGCAAACCCGGAAGTGAGTGTTCCAGTTTGCGAACGTTCTTTGGAACCCGAACGTCCAACTTGGCTTCCGCGGCTTCCGATTGGCTGTAGGAAGCTCCTGCAGCCAATCGGAAGCCGTGCCTTGGTTGTCGAACGTTTTCAGAAGTTGAATGGACTTCCGGAATGGATTCTGTTTGACAACCAAGGTGTATTGTGAGATGAAAATGTCCTATGCTGATCTTCTCCAAGGGGTGGAATAAATGTAACACAGTGAACTTCATAGTGCTATGAACAGAAAGTAATCAATGAAGGACCAAGGTTTCTTCAAGATGGATATTTATTGTGGGATCCGTGGTCCTTGCACATGTCCACATGGCTTCATTGGTATCAAAATGCCACCTTGTATCCTCCCCACCATTTAATGTGCTAGTCAGACTTGATTGAGAATGACTGTAAAGCCCTGCTCTCTGTTCCCATTCCAGACAGACCTGCCAGAAGGCAACCCTAGTTTCTGGAATCTAAACCTTCTCAGAGCTCCAACAGAACCAGCAAGAATGCACTACCACTGTCCAGTTCACATTGCATTGCTGGGAATCATATTCAGAATTGAGTCACTTGGCTAAAACGTTGGAAATGTTCTTTGTGTACTTATTGAGTATATATTAAGTTGTATTTACATTAAATATCAATTTCCTGTATTTTACTGTTGTTCCTTGCTCTGGAATTGTGTCAACAATGGATAAGAGGTTATTAATCATTTAAATAAATAAAAAATCAAATCCCTTTTGCGATTGGCACAAGAGAGTTCTGTGACTTTCTGCTGAGGTCAATGGTCAGCAAAATGGCTGCCACCTGCCATTCTCGTTTCAGACATGTGTCAATCTGGCCAAGGACAATGGGTTGAAGAAGGAACGTATATTCTGCAGGCTGTTGGAAATTTATTGTGATGAAAAGCATTCAAGCCAAAAAGGATGCCTTTGCCATTTTGGTCAGCCTTGACTTTCTCTTTTCTTTTCCATGGGTAGCTTTTCAAAGGGGTGTGTGTGTGTGTGTGTGTGTGTGTGTGTGTGTGAAAAAGGCCAGAATGAAGTCTAAGCTGAGCTTCTTCTTCAAAAATTCTGTGTCTGATGGCCATTTCACCTCAGAGGTCCCGTTCTTATAAAAAGAATGAATCATTTCCCACCCCTAAAATATGTGTCAGAAATAGGAAGTTTAATGCAGCTCTAAGTATCAATATTTATTCCAGCGTGCAGAGGCTCCCCCCACCCCTGAGGTTGCAGTAGACAGCAATGTTTCCCTCACAGTTTCTGACATTCAAATGCCAGGGAGACAGATGAATGCGGCACCTCTGCCTTTGTGACATAATCCATACATTATTAATTTTTGTTGTTGCGCGAACACTGGGAGACAGATGCCATTCTGAACTGAAAACCTCTGCTCCGACATGAGGAGAAGCAGTCCCTGAACTACCAAGCCTGCTAATTAATGCTGAATAATTGAATAAAGAATGGTAATTTTGGTGTTATCCCCCACTCCCCGCCCCATCTAATTTGCTGTCTGCTAATAGCAGCCCAGGAAATAGTAAGCAATGCAAAGTGCATGTGTGAGGGTGTTTATAGCACGCACACACGCACACAAACGCACGCACGGCTTGCAATGAAAGAGAATTAATAATAAGATGAAGTAAAGAGTGTGAAATAGGACAAAGAAGAAAGCGATAACATTCCTTTTGGTTTCCTAGTGTCTCTCTGTTAGGTTTTTGAGACTGAGAATACCAAACAAGGAAAGATCATTTGATGTTTTCTGTGATGAAATGAAATGAGGGGAAACAGTTAAGGCTGTGAAAATATAGGGGAAAGTGACCAATATGTTTGAAGGGACGCGGGTGTGGGTTAAACCACAGAGCCTGGGACTTGCCGATCAGAAGGTCGGTGGTTCGAATCCCCGCGACGGGGTGAGCTCCTATTGCTTGGTCCCTGCTCCTGCCAACCTAGCAGTTCGAAAGCACATCAAAGTGCAAGTAGATAAATAGGTACCGCTCCGGCGGGAAGGTAAACGGCGTTTCCGTGTGCTGCTCTGGTTCGCCAGAAGCGGCTTAGTCATGCTGGCCACATTGCTCGGAAGCTGTATGCCAGCTCCCTCGGCCAATAAAGTGAGATGAGCGCCACAACCGCAGAGTCGGTCACAACTGGACCTAATATGTTTTTACTTGACCAATATGTTTACTTGGCAATTGTACCATTCTTCCACACATAGGTCTATGCAACTCTCCTTCCAGCACAATCTTAGACATACTTATTTAGAAATAAATCTTAAGGAAACCAATAGGACCTACTTCGTAGCTAACAAACAACAGGTCCCAGAATTCTTTAGGGGAAGCCATGTCCCCTGTGTGGGTGCCTGAGGGCCCTGCTCCTTCCTGCCACTCACCATCTGGCCTGGGGCGGGGCCTGAAGCCTCATAAGGACTGCTGCGCTCTGCTGCCCAGGAGGATTCTCCTGTGTGGGTGTCTGAAGGCCCTGCTCCTTCCTGCCACTCACCATCTGGCCCAGGGCGGGGCCTGAAGCCTCACAAGGACTGCTGCGCTCTGCTGCCCAGGAGGATTCTCCTGTGTGGGTGTCTGAAGGCCCTGCTCCTTCCTGCCACTTACCATCTGGCCCGGGGCGGGGCCTGAAGCCTCATAAGGACTGCTGCTGCGCTCTGCTGCCCAGGAGGACTCTTCTGTGTGAGTGTTTGAGGGCCCTGCTCCTTCCTGCCACTTACCATCTGGCCCGGGGCGGGGCCTGAAGCCTCATAAGGACTGCTGCGCTCTGCTGCCCAGGAGGATTCTCCTGTGTGGGTGTCTGAAGGCCCTGCTCCTTCCTGCCACTCACCATCTGGCCCGGGGCGGGGCCTGAAGCCTCACAAGGACTGCTGCTGCGCTCTGCTGCCCAGGAGGACTCTCCTGTGTGGGTGCCTGAGGGCCCTGCTCCTTCCTGCCACTCACCATCTGGCCTGGGGCGGGGCCTGAAGCCTCATAAGGACTGCTGCGCTCTGCTGCCCAGGAGGATTCTCCTGTGTGGGTGTCTGAAGGCCCTGCTCCTTCCTGCCACTCACCATCTGGCCCAGGGCGGGGCCTGAAGCCTCACAAGGACTGCTGCGCTCTGCTGCCCAGGAGGACTCTCCTGTGTGGGTGTCTGAGGGCCCTGCTCCTTCTTGCCACTTACCATCTGGCCCGGGGCGGGGCCTGACAGGCCTCACAGGGACGGTTGTTGTCACTGCTGCTGCGGCCCAGGGGGTTCCGGAGTGGCGCAGAGCTTTTTTAAAATGTTTTAAATTTTTCCTTGTTCTTTTTATTTTTATTTTTTTGTATATGCGGGGACGTGGATGGGGGTGGGATGGATGTTTAGTTGGGAATTTGTTTGTTTTAACGGATTTGTAATTTTATAGTTTTTTATTTGTATTGTTTTGTTTTCTGGGGTCTTTTGTTTTTGTTTTTATTGTTTTAAGGTCTTATTTTGTTCTTAAGGGGGGGGTCAGGGCTGCCGGGGAGTGGGTCCCAGCCAACAAAATGGCTGGGGCATGTTCCACAGAGGGGGATGCGCTGGGACAACCGATCTCAGTGATCACGGGTAGGAGGAGGAGTTACGCTAAGACCAGACCTTGTCATTACAGAGGAGGCAGGTTTAGTCGTTGTCTGAGGACTATCCCTGCCTCCGGGTCTGGTCCTGACCGGACGGGTACTAGAATCAGCAAGGGATACCCACATGGCCTGAAGGTGCTGCTGTGCAATGCCAGGTCGATGATTCATAAAACCACTGCAATCCATGACTTGATCATGGATGGAGGAATTGACCTGGCATGTGTAACAGAGACTTGGTTGGATGAAGCTGATGGGCCTGTTCTTGCCGCTGCTTGTCCACCAGGTTTCTCTTACGCACAGCAACCCAGGCCTTGTGGGCGGGGAGGGGGGGTTGCAGTGATTTTTAGGAAGTCATTAGTTTGCACCAGGCGTCCTATTGGGAAGACCCAGTTTTCTGAGTGCATGTTCTGGAAGTTGGGCAATAGGGGCGGTACAGGATTCCTTCTGGTGTACCGACCTCCCCGCTGCACCAAGGATTCCCTGCCCGAGCTGCTTCAGGTCGTGGCGGATGTCCTCCTGGAGACACCTAGCTTGGTTGTCCTAGGGGATTTTAATATCCATGCCGACACGACCTTACAAGGGGCCGCTCGGGACTTCGTGGAAAGCATGGCCTCCATGGGGCTGTCCCTGAATAAGTTTGGCCCAACCCATAGCCGTGGACATGCCTTGGACCTGGTGTTTACCTCAACGGATGTTGGTGATCTGACACTAAGTAAAAGCGAAACAAAAGAAGTGCCATGGTCAGACCACTTCCTGGTGCAACTTGACTTCTCCGCAACCCTTCCCCTCTGCAGGGAGGTGGGACCAATTCGGATGGTCCGCCCCCGCCACTTAATGGATCCAAATGGTTTCCAGAGAGTGGTAGGGGATGCTTTATCCCATGTTGATGGCCTTTCAGCCGATTCCCTGGTGGCCCGCTGGAATGTGGAGTTAACCAGGGCTATTGACTGTTTGGCTCCGAAGCGCCCTCTCCGATTGCATGGAGCCCGGACAGCCCCGTGGTTTTCCACGGATCTGAGGGCAATGAAACAATCGTTGAGACGGCTAGAGCGCCGGTGGCGGAGGACCCATTCTGAAGCTGACCGGACACAGGTTAGAGCTCAGTGTCGAGCCTACCAAGTGGCAGTAGCGACGGCGAAGAAGACTTTCTTCACCGCCTCTATTGCATCTGCAGAAAACAGCAGCAGGAGACTTTTTCAGGTGGTCCGCAATCTAGCGGAACCACCTGCTACATCGGGGCCCAGTACGGGCCACATGATCTCCTGCAATGATTTTGCAAAGTTTTTTGCAGATAAAGTCGCTCAGATTCGGGAAGAGGTCGATGCCACCGTGGGAGCAGGGCCGGGGCGGGAGAGTGCTAGAGTCCTGTCTAGTCAAATTGCATGGGATCAATTCCAATCTGTTACCTCCGAGGATGTGGACAGGCTGCTTGGACGAGTGAAACCAACCACCTGTCTCCTTGATCCTTGCCCATCCTGGCTTATAAAAGCTAGCTGGGAAGGGCTGGGCGATGGGCTTCGTGGGGTGGTGAATGCTTCCCTCCGTGAGGGAGTCTTCCCAGACCCGCTGAAAGAGGCGGTTATTAAACCGCTTCTTAAAAAACCATCTTTAGATGCGGCCACGATGGCCAACTATCGCCCAGTCTCAAATCTTCCATTCTTGGGCAAGGTGATTGAGCGAGTGGTGGCTGAACAACTCCAGGCACGCCTGGAAGAAGCGGACCATTTGGATCCCTTCCAGTCGGGATTCAGGCCTCATCACGGGACTGAAACTGCCTTGGTCGCACTGGTTGATGATCTCCGGCGGGCTAGGGACAAAGGTGAGAGCTGTTTCCTAGTTCTGCTGGATCTCTCAGCGGCGTTTGATACCATCGACCATAACATCCTTCTGGACCGTCTTGAGGGGCTGGGAGCTGGGGGTACTGTCATACAGTGGTTCCGCTCCTTCCTCCTGGGCCGTGTTCAGAAAGTTGTGGTGGGGGATGAGTGTTCAGACCCCTGGGCTCTCACTTGTGGGGTGCCTCAGGGTTCTGTCCTCTCCCCCATGCTTTTTAACATCTATATGCAGCCGCTGGGAGAGATCATCAGGAGGTTTGGGCTGGGTGTTCATCAGTATGCAGATGATACCCAGCTCTACCTCTCTTTCAAATCAGAACCAGTGAAGGCGGTGACGGTCCTGTGTGAGTGTCTGGAGGCGGTTGGAGGATGGATGGCGGCAAACAGATTGAGATTGAATCCTGACAAGACAGAAGTACTGTTTCTGGGGGACAGGAGGCGGGCAGGTGTGGAGGATTCCCTGGTCCTGAATGGGGTAACTGTGCCCCTGAAGGACCAGGTGCGCAGCCTGGGAGTCATTTTGGACTCACAGCTGTCCATGGAGGCACAGGTTAAATCCGTGTCCAGGGCAGCTGTGTACCAGCTCCATCTGGTACGTAGGCTGAGACCCTATCTGCCCACGGACTGCCTTGCCAGAGTGGTGCATGCTCTGGCTATCTCCCGCTTGGACTACTGCAATGCGCTCTACGTGGGGCTACCTTTGAAGGTGACCCGGAAACTACAACTAATCCAGAATGCAGCGGCCAGACTGGTGACTGGGAGCAGCCGCCGAGACCATATAACACCGGTCTTGAAAGATCTACATTGGCTCCCAGTACGTTTCCGAGCACAATTCAAAGTGTTGGTGCTGACCTTTAAAGCCCTAAACGGCCTCGGTCCAGTATACCTGAAGGAGCGTCTCCACCCCCATCGCTCTACCCGGACACTGAGGTCCAGCACCGAGAGCCTTCTGGCGGTTCCCTCACTGCGAGAAGCCAAGTTACAGGGAACCAGGCAGAGGGCCTTCTCGGTAGTGGCGCCCTCCCTGTGGAACGCCCTCCCACCAGATGTCAAAGAGAACAACAGCTACCAGACTTTTAGAAGGCATCTGAAGGCAGCCCTGTTTAGGGAAGCTTTTAATGTTTGATGTATCACAGTATTTTAATATTCTTTTGGAAGCCGCCCAGAGTGGCTGGGGAGACCCGGCCAGATGGGCGGGGTATAAATAATAAATTATTATTATTATTATTATTATGTCTATTTAAAGCAGTATCATAGTGCTTTAAATGTATAGCCTGAATGTGGCCATAGAAGCACAGATGTATCCCAAGGCTGCGTCCAGCAGTTCATACTACTGTGTAGCCCAGGGTTTCCCAACTGTTTTTTGAACTACAACTCCCATCATCCCTAGCTAGCAGGACCAATGGTGAGGGGTGGTGGGAATTGTAGTCCAAAAAACAGCTGGAGACCCAAGTTTGGGAAACCGTGGTGTAGCCGTACCAAATTTAAGAAAATATGATTTTTAATATATATAAATAAAGAGGAGCTTGTGAGGACGAACTTGGCCGAAAAGTATCGATTGGAGAATGATGGATAGAAAGATAAGATTTCTGTTTGCTACATTTTTGCTTGGGATACATCTCTTTCCTAAGGATGATTCAGGGCACACATGGATCCGTTTATTCTTCTGTACCTCCACATTTCCTGTATTGTGTGTTCTTGTAACTCAGTAAACCTTCCCTAATCTTAGCACTGACTTGGTTTTACCAATCTTGAGGACGGTGATTAAATCATTCCAACATCAGCAGCAACCTTATTGAACCAGATTGTACATTTCGTTTTACTGCACATAGGTCAGGGTTATTGCTACACGGTAATATTAGGCCCTCTTCTTGCAGCTTATCTGCCTAACACACTTGTTTACACCTACTGGCAAACACTTCATACACTTGAAATCCAATTTACTGTCTTCCTGACAAGAGGCGATCTTATGCATCTTTTATGTCAATTTCATAAAACGACAGCTTTGGGGAAAGATCTAAAGTACAATCCATTCAGTGGCACCACTAGAGAGAAGCAGGTTGTGGCAGAGAAAAGGCAGAGGAAGTTCTGTGGAGACAAGTTTAGTCTCAAATGCATAGGATGTTAGACGTCAACATGAAAGAAAACCTACCTTTTTGTTCAACCATCGCAACTGCAGATGCTTCCAGTGACGGGTGGGAAGAAATGATTTTCCAGGGGAGCATTTGCTTTCCTGTGCTTCTTGCATCATCACTGGAAACTTAGCTTCAGGCCTCATGGAACTCAAATAGGTATGCAAGGGTATTCATTTCAGTTAGGCTGCAGCAGGAGAAGCTATCACTGGACTATGGCCAAAAAGCACCACCAGATGTGTCCTTAGTTAGAAGCATGCCCCATTGATCCTTGTTGTTGGGTGTATTGTGAAATAAGGATGCATAGAACTGCATATTACCATATTACCATGTATAACACGCCCCTGTGTATAAGATGCCCCCTATGTTGGGGGACACAAAATTAAGAAAATGGGGGGGGGGAGATTGCCAAGAGTTGTTGAGCTTCTTTTGGGGGGAGGATTGCAAAAGAAAACTCACCCGCCAGACCAACAATGGCAATCGCGTGCGTTGCTAAACCCACCAATTGTCTGCCTGCTCGCCACCAGCAGCCACCAATCGCCCGCCCAATTGCCACGGCAACAGCCAATCGACAGCAGCCCTTGCTGCAGCCACCAATCACCTGCCCAATCACCCCAGAAAATCTTCTGCTTGTGGCAGCAACCAATCCCCTGTCCCACCTCTGCACTATCCATCTATAAGACAACCCCCCATTTTTGACATTATTTCATAAGAAATAAACCACATCTTATGCATGAAAAAGTACAATAATTTAAGAATATATCTGCATGAACCTCGCCACCCCCACCCTCAGGAATCAGATATATTCAATCAATGCATCTGTTCCTACATCACACTTGCTGTTTGGCCTGTGGTGCTTCTTATACACATAAACACCCACCCCATAATCTTACAGCTACTCATTTTACTTTACGTCTTACTCCTTTTTTTCCAGAGACTTTCTCCAACTTTCCAATTTAATCATAAATTGCTGAGCTTGGAGTGCAGAAAGTTCATTTTCAGAAGCTCCTTAGAAAGAACGGCATCGGGATGTAAGAGTTTTGACAGCTGACATACGCAGTACTTTAATAACCTGAAAGCCTCCCAAAGTGGTACAGTCAGAATGTTTCCCTGTTGGCCTAGAATTTCAGAATTTATTTTTTTTTATGGGAAGGAATGAAAAATTACCACCCTTCCACATCTGGTTGAATGGCAGTTGCTTGCTCCTTGAAAAATAGCATGACACAGTTTGTCTTAATGCCACCAAAAAAGGAACATGCCGAAGAAATAATTACGTGTAGACACAAGAATGACAAGAAAAGGCGCTGTAAATCCTTCCAGCAGGGACAATTAGGCATGTTCAGGCATTCACCTAAATAGACTTGGTGTAAAAACAGAGATGCAGTCCTGCCTGAACATCTTCAAATGTGCAGGCTGCTGTGATTAGCACAAAGGTCTGAAGAGGGTTTTCAAGCATGTTCAGCTGAGTGGTAACTGTAACTAGGACTCATAAGTTGTCCCAGTCATGAGGAGAGCTCCTAAGTGCATTCAAGAAACACGCTCAAAATATCCTTTTGAGACTGAAGATGAGCCTGTGTGCATGCCTTTGCCCCAATCCCAATTTTAAACTTTGACTAAGCAAGGCCACAAGTCTGTGATGCTTGCATAACACTCGGTGAAGAATCCCACGCAGCTTTAAACGTCAGGCCTTTCCCATCATTACTAGCTCCAAAAATTCTTGCTTGAAATGGACCTTGGATCCACCTGGAGGCGGTTTTAGGGTGTAGCGATCAGTTAGGTGGCATTGGCACAGGGCTGCAGGGGGGCAGGGGGGGCGCCACCACAAGGCTGTAGAATGGAGTGTTAGCATCGCACAGGTTGCCACTGAAACTTGAGAGCCCAAAGTCTGCTACTGATTCACCCAGTGCTTTTTTCTTTCTTTCTGGGGGTATGCAGAACATTTTGTGCACCTACGTTTGGCCTCATTGAGGGGCAGTATTTCAATATGAGTAGGAAAATGAGAGTACCTCTAAACATTTTTTTAAGGAAAAAAAGCACTGGATCTACCCATTTCCTGCCCCACTCACATCATGGGGAAAATGAATAGCTGAACTAGGAAATCTTGTTTTCAAATAATTAGGAGATCTGCATGTTCATTGATACCTTGTCTCCATGGTCATAGGACAAGCAGAGTAGAGTATTCAAGCATGGCAGGGAGGGCCTGATAATTTGTATACAACCTGATATTCCTTTATCTCTCATGTGAATGGTTATCTTTGTGTTCCTAGACTCCCACAACTTCAGAGGTTGTTCTGGACAGATATACTAGCATTGTGGATTTCAACTTCCATCACCCTCAACTACCATAACCAATGATAAGCGTTGCACTCCAGCAACATTTGGAAGGCTCCGTTCTGGCTACCGTTGATCTAGACTAGAGTCTAGGATAAAACACTGTTGGATGTGATCACGTGGTGGCAAATTATTTGCACTCCATAACCGCTCCTTCTGTTCACTGTCATTTTTGAATTTTGTAACATTCATGCAATCGACGTGTTTTAGAAGATACACCACCCTACCTCTGATATTTTTTATTCTATGGGAGCAACACAGCAACTCTTGTCTTCATACTAGATCCCCTTAAGGCACAGAATGGCACTTTAAACACTGAGAATGGATCCTTTTCAACTTGAACATCCTTTTCTAAACAACATGCATCTCCCTGCTTTTCTGTTGGGTTTAAGCATCCAGTCTAGAGATTAAAATGCAGTAATAACCTGAAGCGCAAGGTCACCCTGAGTTATGTTGGGAGAAAAGAAAATCTATACCTTTCCTCTTGAGATAACTCCCACCTGATGTAAAATTGAAGAGATGCTACAGATGTCTGCATGAAAGATGTTGCACAAAGCTCTAGGACATCTGGTCAGCTTCTTCCATCCTATCCTATTTTTTCCTGCTTAGAAAAACTCAGTTTGTTCTCCGTGCTTGTTAAAACAGGGTGTCTTGAAAAGAAGCCTGGGTGATTGACAGGAAGGCAGGCATTGTTGCAAGTGATGCTATTTATGCATGAAGGCATGGGGAAGCTTCGGCACATGTATCATAGAATCACAGAATCACAGAATTGTAGCTTTGATGCTTTGTTATTTTCTTAAGGCTGCAATCGTATGCACACTTTTGTGACATTGAGTCCCATTAAACTTAATGGGGCTTACTTCTTAGTAAGCATTAGGGAGGGCTTTCTCAGTTCTCATCTGAATCAAAATGTACCAAATTCCCCAAATCAATAGGTGAACAGAAGCACAGCTATACTTTGAAATTCACACTTCCCTCAATTTTATGATGCAGTTCTCCAACCAAAAAGTACACAAGCCTTGCATATATTAGAGGGGGGAAGTAAATTACTTGCAAAAAATGTTCATATCAGGCCAAACTGTGAACAAAAATTCCTATATTAAGATGCATTAATTAAGATGCCGTGCAAATGTGCACATGAATTTCCATGCATACATTTATTTAGAAAGAATTGCAAATTGATGCAGAACTGAGGCAAACAGAAGCTGGAAGAAAGTGAATATAACACATACATACATACTTTCCTACTTCTAAGCAGAAATGCATAGAATTGTGATATAAAATATACTTTCAAGACAGAGCTCTTTATATAAAAACAAAATATATCTATTAGCATTGAGGTTCAGATTATGGGTAGTTGGAATGTCGAGTTTGTGAAACAACATAATCTTTTTAGAATATGACAAGTGAATTTGAAATTCAGATTCACAGATCTTCGGGTGTTTTCATTATTGGCGTGAAAATCTGAATTTTGCGAGCATGGTCAGAATATTTGAAGTCAACATTTTCAGGTGGGAGGGCAATATTTTTTCTCTGTGTAACTGCAGGAACATACATTGCCTGGAAGATAGGGAACAGCCCTATCCCATAGCTTGATTGAAAAAGGGCTTGATGAGCCCACAGAAACAAAGAGAAACTCAGGCCACATAAACAAAGAGAGAGTGGTGGCCTATTCCAAGCATTGATAGCTTATTCGTTTTTGCACCCACGTTTTGTGGATAGAGATAAGTGAGGAGTCACTCCTTAAAATCCTTAAAATCTATGAAGTTCTCCCAACTGGTACCCTCCCGATGTTTTCCTCCCATCATCCCTAACTATTGGCCATGCTGGCTGAGGCTAATGGGAGACGTAGTTCAAAATCAGCTAAAGAACACTAGGTTGGGAAAGACTAATTAGAAGAATAGAGTTCAGGCAGGAACCTGGGCTTCCTCTAGTGACAGTGCTTTCATAAGGAGGCCCACCTCCTCTTCTGAGAACCCATCTTCTAATATCATTAGAAGTCACATCCGTAAGCATTTTTGCAATAATGTTATATTAAGAAAAAGTTTCAAGCATCACTGAAGAAACACAGAATGGATATTTGCATGGCTGTTTTAAAAACAACAAAACAGGAAGCAAGTCTGCATAAAGAAGTATCACACAAAGTTATGATTATATCATTAAAGGACTTGATGGGTTGTTTCTGGGGCTGGTAGCTGCAGATGTGGGTTAAATTATACAAAGAAGCCCGAAAAAGTTACTAGCCACAAACACATTCACCAGTAAAATGGGCTTTTTATGAATGCATAACTGAACCGGAGACAAGAACCAATTTTGCATAATGCTGGAGACCACCCAGAAATGATTATTGCTCACCACAGACAACTAACCAAGAGGCTAAACTCAAGTCTATATATTGATATCAGCAGTACTTTTTGGGGGGGAGGGGAACGCAGGGGTACGCATACCCCTAAACATTTTGTGAATCTAACAGGAGAAGAAACTATTTTTTTTTTTAAAAAAAAAAGTTTCTTCTCTAGCACGGTGAATCGTCAGTTCTGTTGCTACCCCTGATGGCGGCCTCATTTCCTGTCACAGTGTTTCCTGAGTCTCAGGCGGAAGCGAGCGTTAAATGTGTTGGAAGTAGGAGGGAAGGTTTTAGTGCAGACAACCACATGCCAATGTTGAAGTTAATGTGAGCTGTCAGCCATGTAATATGAGGTAATGCATGTTCTTTGTAAAGGTAAAGGGACCCCTGACCATTAGGTCCGGTCATGATCGACTCTGGGGTTGCGGCGCTCATCTCGCTTTATTGGCCGAGGGAGCCGGCGTACAGCTCCCAGGTCATGTGGCCAGCATGACTAAGTTGCTTCTGGCAAACCAGAGCAGCGCACGGAAACGCCGTTTACCTTCCCGCCGGAGCAGTACGTATTTATCTACTTGCACGTTGACATGTTTTTGAACTGCTAGGTTGGCAGGAGCAGGGACCAAGCAATGGGAGCTCACCCCGTCGCGGGGATTCGAACCACCAACCTTCTGATCGGCAAGTCCTAGGCTCTGTGGTTTAACCCACAGCGCCACCCGCGTCCCGCATGTTCTTTGTACTTTTGTCCATTTACTGTATCTATTTTCCCCAATTTCAACTATAAAATGGTGATTTTCTTGAGTCAAAATGAGAGTACCCCTAAACATTTTTATTTTATTTTAATTTTTAGAAAAAAAGCACTGGGTATCAGTATTAAAATTCTGGGCTGCAAATGTTGGGAGGCATAATAATACGAATGTGTACAGAAAACTTCTTTTCACCATATGCCACTGAAATTGCATAAGAAATGTCAGTGCTCTTAAGGCAGAGCTATACAATAGTCTCCCGCTCTCCAAAGAAGCACAAAGATAGGATCACATCTCAGGCGAGAGCACTTCTCTCATTTACAATAGTCTATATACTCCTAGGATGTCATGTTTTAATAAGGCACCAGAGTCTTACTGAAAGGGCAGGGATCAATCCTCAGCAAACCAGTCAAATGCACACCGAACTTGAATCCAAATTATGCTTCTAAAAGGCTGTCCTTGATTCTTCTGTACAAGTTAAACAAGCACCTCTCCACTTAACACATGCCATGCAATTCTTTTGTACACGGTGCTCCCTCCTCCTTGCCTTGTGACTCCCCCCTCTTTGAAGCACTGTAGGCTCCGTTACAAAGGATTTAGAGTTACATTGAAAAGCTGTAATTGCCTGCTTGAAACGACTGAGTAGAAATATAGTTCCCCCCGAGAGGGAAAGGCAGGGCTAGAAAATTCAGAACACAGACAAGAAAATGTGAGCACCGGGGGCTCAGCAAAAGAATGGTCGTCTTAGCAAGAGTATCAGGAGCACCAGTCTGCACATGCTCAAAGGAACTCTCTTCCATAACATGTCCTATTGAAAACAAGTCCCAGAGACGATTCCCTGCAAGTCCTGACTTCGTCTTTCACCTGCTACACGCAGAAATCTGAATGGAAGAATTGGAACTCCAGAGATATATTAAAAGAGCTGCAGAGATACAAAAGCATTTCATTTTAAATTGAAACAGATGGATGGTGTTTCTATCTCCACTTTCCTTTCTTGCAGGCCATACCAATCTTGATCCTTGATTAGTAACATAATTAAGAGATTTTTGAAGCTTAAAGGAGATTGGCAGAGTCCGTGACTGCATTCCTCTAATCTCAGTCTTATATCCATCTATTTAGTCATTTCTATTTGCTATGAGGATCTCATTAGAAGCTGTCTTAAATAGGTTTCGTTGGTGCAAAGCTCATTGTCTAACATTTGCTATCTAGACAAATTCCATTCATCAAAACCAGCATTTACTAATCTAGCAGAACAGGAAAATAAGGATCAGAATCTCCCTAGAAACCTGAAAAACATATATATATATATATATATATATATGCTTTCGTAGATTTTCACGGGTACAGGAATGCAGGTTTTGGTGTCCTCGGGTGTCTTCCCGTGTAAAAGTTGGGGTGTCTAGGCGACGTTTCGACGAGGTCTCACTCGTCATCTTCAGGCTGGTGCTTTCGGCTTCTTGTTACTGGAACAGAGCAGGATCTCAGTGTTTGAGTTCCTATAAATACTGTTGAGGAGGTGTGGTGTATAGCCTCCAATGTTCTGGGCAGAGAGGAGGTTCCCAGGCTAGTGTGCCTTTTCTTCTTTTGTTCCTTAATTACTTGAGGGATATCTTGAGTGATTTCTTGAGTGATTTCCTGAATCCCACTTAGGTGGGTCATTAGGTGTGGATTAGTTGCTAAAGCCTTCGTGTCTTGAACTCTTGAACTTTGTGAAGAGTTTTTCTGAGAAGATGGCTGTACTGCACTTGGTTGTGCTCTGGCTTGGCTTCGTGTATAGGGGCGAGCTGTGGTTTTGTGGCCTGTGCCAGCCAGATCTGTGTAGGGATTGCAGGGGGGTGCAGCATCTGGAGGTGCCACCCTGGTTTGGCTACTGGATGGTGTCTGTAATTTATCTGTGGAGAGGGTCTGGGTTTGGGTCTGGTGTGGTTGATTGGTGATGGCGTTCTGTGTGCCTCTGGATCTGGTGTCAGATTTTGTGGTGTCCTCGGGTGTCTTCCCGTGTAAAAGTTGGGGTGTCTAGGCGACGTTTCGACGAGGTCTCACTCGTCATCTTCAGGCTGGTGCCCCACAAAATCTGACACCAGATCCAGAGGCACACAGAACGCCATCACCAATCAACCACACCAGACCCAAACCCAGACCCTCTCCACAGATAAATTACAGACACCATCCAGTAGCCAAACCAGGGTGGCACCTCCAGATGCTGCACCCCCCTGCAATCCCTACACAGATCTGGCTGGCACAGGCCACAAAACCACAGCTCGCCCCTATACACGAAGCCAAGCCAGAGCACAACCAAGTGCAGTACAGCCATCTTCTCAGAAAAACTCTTCACAAAGTTCAAGAGTTCAAGACACGAAGGCTTTAGCAACTAATCCACACCTAATGACCCACCTAAGTGGGATTCAGGAAATCACTCAAGAAATCACTCAAGATATCCCTCAAGTAATTAAGGAACAAAAGAAGAAAAGGCACACTAGCCTGGGAACCTCCTCTCTGCCCAGAACATTGGAGGCTATACACCACACCTCCTCAACAGTATTTATAGGAACTCAAACACTGAGATCCTGCTCTGTTCCAGTAACAAGAAGCCGAAAGCACCAGCCTGAAGATGACGAGTGAGACCTCGTCGAAACGTCGCCTAGACACCCCAACTTTTACACGGGAAGACACCCGAGGACACCAAAACCTGCATATATATATATATATATATATATATATATATCCACATACACAATATAGGCATATAAAAATCACATACAGAGCGTTACATTAAAACATCACAATACTAGCCTTTTTCTTTTAAGCCTTTTCCTTAAAAGTGACCTTAATAGAGGAAAACATTCCAAAGGGCTAATTGAGGCAGCCAGCTGATTCTGCAGCTTCACTGTATCTGTACTTAAAAACAGTCATGAAAACAGGAAGAATAAATGTTTAACATAATAACATAATAATCATAATATTCACAGGAAGCTTAAAAAAATGGCGTAAAATATACTCCGTCCTGGAATACAAGGTGCATTTTTCTACCAAATATTCATGAATGTTGCCAAATAAACTCATATTTGGTGGGAATGTGCCAACCATGAAATTGTTTGGTCATATAAATCACAAATAGCCCCCCCAGCAAAAGTCAAGTCAAGGTGATTCGCATCACCCCTAGTGGTCCGAATTTTATCAGTCCTTTTTTTCAGAAATTGCAATGAATATGACTTTTTAAAACCATAGATCCATAGAATAACAAGGTGGATCCTTCTGCCCTTGAGAGATCACTAGATGAGAGGCAATAAACCAGTACAGAACTAATTGTTGAGATGCAAGGTCTCTATTGACATCATCAAAACCAGATAAGAGACAAAGTTTAGCACCCAAGGTTAATTTTTGGGCATTATTGCTGCAGATCTCCATTGCAAACCAGAACTTGTGTACATAATTACATCCCCACCATATATGCCAATATGTTCCCCGTACCTTACAAGCTCGCCAACATAAGGGGGAATCAGAGTTGATAATATGGGCCAGGTTCACATTAAAATGTAAAGCAAATTGAATTTCTCCCGCACCCCTAGCCATAGTTCAGTGGGTGGATTGCACAGAAAAATTAATGCAGTTTCCTTGCAAATAAGTCTGTTAACCTCCTGCTAGTGGCATCAGTCTCACCACTCCTTCATTTCCATGTTGAAAGAGAGGCTGCAAATTATTTTCTGGAGACACCATCTCTTCTGTGCTAAGTGCGATGGAGCTTTTATTAAACATACTGCTTTATTTTAAATAGTACTTTATGAAACACCACTGTACAAAAACCAAGATGTGGGACCAATCTGTGAAGACAGGAATGAGCCAGAATGGTGGGGAGTATTTAACCTCCCATTTTTACATTTTATATTTCGAGCTGCTTTTCTTCCCAGGCAATGTTAATATAAATTAATCAAGCACAGGAACAGCGGAGGATTCAAACGATAAAAATAAATCACATCTGATAGTTTCAACAGATAAGAAACGCTCCTTCCTCTGTTAAAAGATAAAAATATTTTACATAGCGCAGATTGATCAAATCTGCAATAAAGTCATAGCACAACCCCCATTGCCATCAAGTAGATTTTTTTTTGACACATCTGATAAGCCTCTTGTGTTGTGTTTAGTTATTGGTGTGTTTTATTGGCAGAAGAAAATTCCAGAGTTTTACAGCCCAGTCCTGCGCATATTTGCTTAGAAGTAAATCCCACTGAGTTCACTTACTCCCACTTAAGTGTGCATAAGATTCCTGTCTTGGGCAGAAATTATCACACCCCATAGCCAAACTGAAAGCACAGGGATTACTCAAGGCCTCACTATGTCATCTGCTTTCACAGTATCTCTGTTTGTGGTTCGAGGACCCGACCCCCGCACCGTGGAAATGAATAGACAAGGACACGTGATTATGGTTTATGGGCATGAAAAGGCCACAACTTTATTGGTTACAGCAGTGAAAAGGTATTGGCTTAGGCATTGGATGTCCACCACAGGGGTTGAATCACCAGTGGGTGGAGCCTGTTGATGATAATACAACTATAGGCTCTCCCCTGACGTCACCGGGGGTCGTGCCATGGCCTCCCGCCAAGTAGGCATCGGACAGAATACACGACCGCCGGATTCCTTTAACGGAATACCCAAAATTGAAGGCTTAGGCGATGGCCACACCTAGCCTTCCAACACACCATCACGCAATAATCCAATGCCTAACCTACCCACCAATACCACGAAAGTTGTGACGATTGCTACGAGGTAGGCGAAAAAACCCCATGGCCTAATGCCATGCGGAAAAACTCCTACCAGGCCCCCCGCCTAACCAGGGCGACCAACCTAAGGTCCATAGCAAGGCCAAGACCCTAAGCTAAAGGGAGTGGCGGGTGGGTGATCCGCGGCGAGACGAGAAGGAAAGAGGCCGGGAGAGGGCTGGCGCTTCAATTTAAAGCCTGCTGGTGACGCCCCCCAGCGGCACCCGATTGGTGGGTGCCAGCTGGTGGGCAGGGCGCCAGCCAGGTAAGCAAGCAGGGGGCGGATGCCCCCTGCTAGGGGCGGAGCTCGGGCTCCCGCCCACAACCACTCCCCTCTCTTTCAGGGAGGAGAGTCTTTGCGAGTATTTTACTCAGCTATGTCATCACCTTTTAATCTTTGCTGTTCTTCTTTCAGTTCAGCTTTTCATTGCTCTTCCCCATCACAACCCAAGATTTGCCTCTTTTCCTCATTATTCACATTTTATACTCTGCCTGAAAATTACTCACATGGAGCAGAAAAGTCTCTTTGTGTATATAACGATGTCCGCACAGATGCTGTTAGATGGAAAGAAGATAAAGTCCCTACCAGAGAAGAGT
This sequence comes from Podarcis tiliguerta, assembly GCF_965153285.1. Lineage (NCBI taxonomy): Eukaryota > Metazoa > Chordata > Lepidosauria > Squamata > Lacertidae > Podarcis > Podarcis tiliguerta. The sequence continues at coordinate 27,757,535 of NC_139543.1, read as the reverse complement.
GGCAAATCAAATTGTTGGATTATGCCGAAATGGCAAAGCTGACTGGAAAGCTCAGGAACCAAGAAGAACAAAATTTCAACAAAGCACGGGGGGAATTTATAACTTATCTTGGAAACCACTGTAAGCCAATTAGCAGGACTGCAATAACACTTGTTATGTAGCAAGCAGTATGGAGTTAAAGGAGTTATATAAAACATGGACTGTTGAAAAAGATGTATTAGAAAAGGTGTAATAATAGAACCCGTGGAGGGGGAGGTGGGAAGTCTAAAGATTCAGAAGAATCTTTTAACTGTGGATGTGTGTGGTTGTATTGTTATAATTCTATATTTGTAAAATCAAATAAAAAATACAGTAGTACCTCTGGTTACGGAGTTAATTTGGTCCAGAGGTCTGTTCTCAACCTGAAACTGTTCTTAACCTGAGGTACCACTTTAGGTAATGGGGCCTCCCACTGCTGCCGCTGCACCATTTCTGTTCTTATCCTGAGGTAAAGTTCTTAACCTGAGGTACTACTTCTGGGTTCGTGTTAGCGGAGTCTGTAACCTGAAGTGTTTGTAACCCGAGGTGTTTGTAACCTGAGGTACCACTGTATTTTGAAGGGGGGGGGAATTACTCATGGGAGAGGTTTCATTCTTTACTAGATTATATGCACTTTACTGATGTTGGATTACTGCAGTGCACTCTGTGTGGGGCTTCCCTTGCCCTGCAAGCTGCAGTTAGTGCAGAATACTGCAGCATAGTTGCTCACAGGAATGAGACCCTGTATGAATGTAATACCTCAGCTTTAAAATCTGCGCTGGTTGCTCATTTTTTACTGGGCCAAGTTCAAGGTGTTGCTCCTGATATATAAAACTATTAACAGTTTGGGATCTGTTTGTGTGCAGTTATCACCTTAACCCATATATGTCCACTTTACTGCTTCTATATGCAGAACTGTTACAGTTGCCACATAATACACATTCTGAAATAATATGAAATAAATTTTGGAACTCCCTATTGACATCAGGCAGGTGCCTTCATTGGACTATTTTCAGGGCCTGTCTAAAATTTTTATGTATATTCAAACCTATCCAGACACTTAGATTATTGTTATGATTTATTAAATTTATATACTGCCCTTCATCCAAGGATCACAGGATAGTTTACAGTCTAAAAACACAAAAATACGCAATAACAAACAAACAAAAGTACCCTCCCCCCAAGTTTAAAAGGCTATAGATTGTTTAATTAACCAGAAGCATGGGCGAAAGGAATGTTTTCGTCTGGCACCTAAAGATATGTAATGAAGGCGACAGGCAGGCCTTCCTTGGGACAGCATTCCACAAATGGGAAGCCACCTCAGAAAAGGCCCTTTCTCATGTTGCCACCCTCCAGACATCTCACAAAGAAGGGCTCAGATGATGACTGCAGATCCAGGTCAGTTCATATGGGGAGAGGCAGTCTGTGAGGTATTGCGGTCCCATACCCATCAACTGTCCCAATTTGAGTTGAACGTCCTGGAGTTAGAGAAGCCATCCTGACTTCTGATTGGATTCTAGGATATCCCAGTTTGGCACCCATGAGAGCATGACCCCAAAAGACATGCATTTGGGGGGGGGCTGCTGCCACACAAGTCATGTGACTCGTGCGAGAGTGCAGCCCCAAAAGATGCACATTCTGATTTTCTTCTGGGAGATCTTGGAGGGTATGCAAGAGAAAGCATTGGATTCAGAAGTGTAACTGCGTCAGAATCAGGCCACCTTCCATCCATCTGGTCTAGGAACCACCCACTAACAATGCCTCATTCTTATCTGCCTTGAGCTTCAGTTTACTGGTTCTCATCCGAGGCAATACAATAGTTCAGCACATCCACTGTCTCACCTGCAGGTGTAAAGGAGAAGCAGAGCTGTGTGTCACCAGCATATTGTGGACAATGTACTCCAAAACTCTGGATGACCCCAGTCAGCGGTGTCATGTACATGTTAAACAGCATGGAGGATAAAACCAAACTCTGAGGAACCGCACTTCGAAGGCTTCATGGGGCCAAATAACACCCCCCCCCCAGACAACACTCTCTTGAAATGAGCATCTAAACAGAACAGGAACCACTGCAAAGCAGTGCTGCCCACCCCCAAGGTTGATGTGTTTAAAACTTTTTATTTTTTCTGTTAATTATAATTAAATTTAAATATTTTAAAGTGTTTTAAATTGTTTAAATCAATGAATTTAATATTTCTTGTAAACCACTTAGAACCAAGCTGTATATACATTTTGGTAAATAAATAATGTTGCCAAATCTGTTTTCTGCCTTCAATTCTACTAAAGAAGATTACCCCCCCCCCCCATTTAATCTCTAGATACTTATCCTAGATGCCTCAGAGTTGAATTCTTCCCCAGGGAAAGATGAATAGGACAAATCAAGGGAGCTTCTCTGACTTCAATATTTTAGCCCATTTTTCGCCCCTTTGATAAAAGTCCCCCATATTTGATCTTCTTTTTCTTCTCGGGCTGATGGTGTAGTGTAGATAACAGAATTACAAAACAGCAAGCCCCTCATTCCCATCTCACTTCTACTGGAGAACTCACAGCACATTTTGAAATTCCATCATGAAATATACATCTACTTAGGGATTTGAACAAAACTGGCATGTAACTCACCATGTGAAGCAATCCGATGCATAAGCAGTTCCTAAAATGGAATGAAAACCAATGTGGTCAACATGTCTGTCCAGGGGCACCCAACTAATTCCTGTGTGCCTTCTGTGTAATGTGCAGAGTGGCCTTTAACATGTACACTGGCTTCTGTATGGTTTCCAAATGCTTGGAGACTGCGGGACATTTTGGAACAAGATGAGTCTGAACAAAGGATGGGTCCCGCTGGAATGCTGGTGCTTAAGATCAAAAAGATGGCAGAGCAGGTTACAAACTGACTTCAGTGAAGAAGTTGACAGGAGGTGGAGCGGAGACAGGCCAAGGTGGCTCGCTACTGCTAAGGGATGTACATATTTCATGCCATCAAAGTGGGGGCTAAGTAGAACGTGGCAATGAGCACAAAGAAGCAAATTACAGCCATTTAAACTGGCCAAAGAAAGAGCCACAGGACAAGCTGAACAAAAGTGGACCTTAGGAAAAGGATACCGATGCCAGCAAGCCTTTAATATGTACCGTATTTTTCGCTCTATAGGACGCACTGGACCACAAGACGCACCTAGTTTTTAGAGGGGGAAATCAAGGGGAAAAATATTATTTCTCCCCCCCAGCCCCAAAGAGCAGCGGAGAGGCTGCGGGGGAAGCCCGGGTTCCCCCCCCAGCCCCGAAGAGCAAAGAAGCCAAGACAGCGAGCGGGATCCATCCCGCTGGCTGTCGTAGCTTCTGCCATAGCCGCACAACCTCTCCAGCCGGGAGCTAAACCTCTCCAACGCAGCTAAAGAAGCATGGCTAAAGAAGCCAAGGCAGCGAGCGCAATCCATCCCGCTCACTGCCTTGGCTTCTTTAGCCTTGCGTAGCCTCTCTTGGCTGGAGAGGCTGCACACGGCTATTGCAATTCCCCCACCTCCCACAAATGCCCATAGGAGCCGCGCTCCTGCAGGCTTTTCTTATAGGAGGGAGAAGGGACTGACTGGCCGTGTCAGTCGCTTCTCCCTCCAAGGGAAAAGCCTGCAAGAGCCGCGTGAAGCTTGTATGCGGCTCTTGGGGGCTCTTCCTCCCTGCCTCCCCCCTGCATTCGCTCCATAGGACGCACAGACTTTTCCCCTTAGTTTTTAAGAGGGGAAAAGTGCGTCCTATGGAGCGAAAAATACGGTATTTTGTAATCCAAATGCAAAGAGAGAGGACATGAAAAACTTGTAACCCTTTGGTTAAAAAAAAAATGAACTCAGATCTGTGATGCTAGGGAGAAGTGATCCAGGGGTCAGCAAACTTTTCAGCAGGGGGCTGGTCCGCTGTCCCTCAGACCTTGTGGGGGGCCAGACTATATATTTTTTTTGGGGGGGTGAATGAATTCCTATGCCCCACAAATAACCCAGAGGTGCATTTTTAATAAAAGGGCACATTCTACTCATGTAAAAACACGCTGATTCCCAGACCATCCGTGGATGATTGAGAAAGCGATTGGGCCGGATTCGGCCCCTGGGCCTTAGCTTACCTACCCATGGAGAAGATCATGCATCTTCTAAGATACCTGGATAAGGTGGTGTGACTATCTTTCAGTCATAGTTGTCCGTCTGTCAGATGGGAAGGATAATGATGGCTAGCAGCCTTCTTCCCCACCTTGGTGTTTTCCTGATGTTTTGGACTACAACTCCCATCAGCCATCACAGCCATTCTTGCACAAGGGAGCTGTAGTCCAAAAGATCTGGAAACCATCAAACTGAGGAAGAATAATGCATTGAATTGGTTATCCAGCAAAGATTCGTGTGTAGGTGAGCCCAGTAAGTAAATTACTAAGGCGCTCCACAACTTTGCAAAGTCGTTGTGCAAAGGATGAACCAGAACGCAAAGCAATAAGAGTTGTAATATCCATGAGTGATCCCTCCCCCTCCTCAGGCACTTCTAATGTACCTAAAAGTGGGACATCACTTCCCCCAAGCGCTCCACGTACTGCGCTCATGATAACCCATCTCCTCACATTACATGAAGGGATTTCTGCTGCAAGGGGAGTCTGCTTCCACCAGCAGATGCTTGCTCATTTGGCACAGGCTATGCCTGACAGGAGGAAAGGAAGAAGATTTCTTCCTCATTACTCAAGCCATCTCTCAGGTACTAAGTGAGACGTTTGAATTTTGTAGACCCCAGAGAGTTTATGATTATGCTGGACAGCATCCAAGACAGGATTCATAGACCATTTTACGTGTTCGCGGGCACATAAACTCCAATGACGATGACAACGCAAGCTGTAAGGGAACTGGACTCAGGTGGAACAACAATACTGGCAGCATATGCTCAATCTGAAAAAAAACAACAGGCACTTGCAGCTCCTGAGACCAGCTGTTGTTGCTTTTCGGGTACAGAACTTGGTTCAGAAAGGAACGGAGGTCTAATCTAAAATATGTGACTACCGTACTGCCAATGACTCACTGAGGACTGCAGTCACTCCTACTACATTTGAGGGAGTGGGGATTGAATTAATGGCTATAGATTTACAGGCAACAGCAAAACATTTCTCTGGGCATCTAGTTACCAGTGTAACAATGTGCAAAAACAAAGAGCTTAATACTGCAGTGGCTTGATGCACAGAGCTAACATCACGTAGAAAATGCAACCTTCCCCCTTCCTTCTATTTAACGGGCACTGTACTTTTCAATGTAAGGTATCATTGCAACAACGCAATGCCTTCGTTTTACATACAATCTCAGTGACGAAGAACTAATTCTAGTTTTGTCCCCATCCTCCTCTCTGCTGAATTATACAAAGCCAGCACTGGATAATAAAAAAGGAGGAAGCTGACGCCCATAACCATCCTCTGGACCAGTTATAATAAGAAACCAGGTGGGTAAAGGTTACCTGAGGGCAGACTGAGTTTCTTGGGGCAGCATCCCATTTTCTGTAATTCACCAGCCTCCATGGGGTAGAACAATATAATCCTTTTTTAAAAAAAATCATGTTCATGTTTGGAAATCACCCTGAGGTCACACTTGATAAAGAATGATGTAGAAACCAAATAAATGAACATACACCAGGTCTAACCAATCTAAAATCTATATACTTGCTGATTGCAGGCATCAATGCTAAGAAAGCACAAGGAGGCTGATGGGTTCGGTCCGTGGTCCATCTACTCCAGCATCCCTGTTGTCATAGTGGCCACCCAAATGCTGATGGGCAGCTTGAACATTGGCCACTCCTATTTAATTTCCAAATGTCCAAAGAGAGCTCTCCCTACACAACATTGCAGGTTGGGTGAGAACATAAAACCATCCCTGCTTTTGTCCTATAGGCATCTTCAGGCATTTGCTGGTTGCTCCAGTTTTGTTCCACAATCTCTTCTCTTCTCAGCTGTTGTGTACAGCACTTTTCCTCACTACTGAATTCCCTCTACTTAGATTGCTAAAAGCCAAAAATCCCATTACATCCGAGTTGGGAATTTTCTCATTTTTATTTTTACTTTCTGAACCCAATGCTTTTTAGTTCAGTTCATAAATCCAGCTAACACCGTACCTCTCCTGGTGTTTCAACGATACGGACCTATAGCAGATAATGCTGGGAGTTCCTATTTTAATCAAACTTAATTATGCACTCAGACAAGCAATTTTTCTTGGCTAGTTGCTTCATTCTTCATTACACCTTCTCTCTGGGGAACAGCAAGCTTATCTCAAGATGGAAATACCCTCTTTTGCCAAATGTTCGATAGCAACAAAACGCACAAATTCATATACAATATGCAATTTGCATTGTCAAAGGATAGATTTAAGTACGGTCTGGTCTGTTTTAGCCATTAAATCTGACACTTGATAGAAGAAATCATTTGGGCTGGCAAAGACCAACATCCTTCCTTGTCTCAATTTGGCTTGCTTGTATATCAGTATTTGCAAAACCACTTACAGATATACTTTTCATTACCACTAGACACTGTACATTTTGCAGGGCCTGCCTTTCTTGGTGTAGCGGTCTAAACAGTACTGACATCTTCAATGTAACACTGCTGATACAATGATGTTCTGAAATTAAAATTACAGACCACCTAATTTACAAGGCTGCTAATATATATATATATATGGACGCAGGTGGCGCTGTGGGTAAAAGCCTCAGCGCCTAGGGCTTGCCGATCGAAAGGTCGGCGGTCCGAATCCCCGCGGCGGGGTGCGCTCCCGTTGTTCGATCCCAGCGCCTGCCAACCTAGCAGTTCGAAAGCACTCTCGGGTGCAAGTAGATAAATAGGGACCGCTTACTAGCGGGAAGGTAAACGGCGTTTCCGTGTGCGGCTCTGGCTCGCCAGAGCAGCGATGTCACCCTGGCCACGTGACCCGGAAGTGTCTCCGGACAGCGCTGGCCCCCGGCCTCTTTGAGTGAGATGGGCGCACAACCCTAGAGTCTGTCAAGACTGGCCCGTACGGGCAGGGGTACCTTTACCTTATATATATATATATATATATATATATATAAATACTTGGCATGCTCAATAAAAGGGGCGAGGAACGGCATCCCAGGACAAAGAGTTCTTGGGACTGATCAGTAGCAATAGGCCAGCACAAGCCCAATTGAAATGAATGATTTCTGGAGAAAAATATTCCTAATCCCATTCATTTCAATGGGTCTGGCATAGGATTACCTTGCCATAGATCAGTGGCGTAGTGGTGTTTGCCGGTGCCCGGGGCGTGGAGGGTGAGCCAGCTGCACCAGCCCAGCCACTGCAGCCAAGAGGGGCCACTCTGCACTGCCTGCCCACCCATGCAGGGGGGAGCCTGGCCAATGCGGCCCTTGGTGAACCCATGGAAAGGGGCCTCAGGCTGAGTCATGCTGGGGTTACTCCTTGCCCAACTCCCTCTGTCTGCGACTGTTCATCATCCGAGTGAGGAGTGAGCCAGCACTGGCTGAGCAACCATTCAACAAGGAGGGCGGGGATGTGGTGGTGAGGCCAAGCTGGGTTCTGGAGCCCAGAGACTTCCATTGACTGGCAGGGTGGGACAGGGATCCCTGCATGGGGCAGCTGGTTTGACCCCCTCAAAATTGTGTGCCTGAGGCCATGGCCCTGCTGCCTCCCCCATGCTATACCCCTGCAATAGATTGCACCCAAATACATTTCACACCTTTGGGATCAATAAGCATCTCCATTCTGATGCATTTTCTTTTTTAAATATTTTTTTATTTGATCTTCAAAAAGAAAGAAAGAAAAAACATAAAAGAAAAAGAATAAAGTTACATAAAATATAATACACATTCCCGTATCGAGATTACTCTGAATATTCTGACTTCCCACCATCCCTTCCATGGGTCCTCTTAATTCCGTTTTCATCTGCATATCAATACTTCTCCAAATTTTTCATCTTCCTAAATTATCTGTAGTTTCTGTTACATTACAAGTGTATTTAGAATCCTGCTAATGTTTTGGCCTGTTTATAATGATCTTGAATATACGTGATAAACATTTCCCATTCTTTTTAAAATTTCTTGTCTGCTTGGTTCCTGAGCTTCCCAGTTACTTTTGCCATTTCGGCATAGTCCACCAACTTGATCTGCCATTCTTCTTTGGTCAGGGTTGTCCTCTTCCTTCCATCTCTGGGCTAGCAGCAATTCAGATGTATTTTCAACTGTGTCCATCATACCTCAAATACACCTACAGTATATGAAAAATAGCTCCCCCCAACTCATGCCTTATAAACAGGAGCAGCACACCCAATGAGCAGGGGTGGAGCAAGGTGGGGGGGGGGGCAAATCGCCCCGGCTGTCGTTACTGGGGGGGGGGGGGGTGACACTTGGTGCACTGCCCACCCGTGATCTGTTGTGGGAAGGGGTGGAGCTTTGCTGCTTTGCTGGTGGCCTCCCCCCCCCTTCATCTTGACAGCCCTGCACTCCCGGGCTGCTGTAGGAGGCATGCAGTAACCAAACAATTAAACCCCTGTGTTGCAAGCAATTATCAGTGATATCCAAGGCAACACGATGACCAAGTACAACAATGCGATGTCAATATGAACTCTTTATATAATCTATACAGAACATTGAACAGTATGAAATATATGAAATATGCACTCTCTGCAAAACCAAATAAACAGAAATCTTATAAATCTCTGAAAGTCACAAGATATGCACTCTTGATGGATTCTCTTGAAAACATAGAACCAAATAAACATAAGTCTTATAAGTCTCTGAAAGTCTTTCTAGACTATGCAAATCTCTGAAAGAAGCAATGGGTCAGATTCTTATCTGGTGAAAACAAGCCGTAAAACTATGTTTTATGACGTCCAACGCTGCCGAAGTGGTCCGCAAACAGATGTAGTGAACAGTGATTCCAGATATACCCACTGTTTTGTGGAATTCTTCTTCAGCACAGCAGAAGAAGAAAGAAAGACTTTATTGATGCAGGCATTTGTGTGTTCCACCTACAACAGGTACATTAGGTTTTCAAAAAAAGTACCCCGTGTAATATATAAAAGTGGACACAGTAAGCCATGCTATGCCACTTACCAGGTAGGAGAGGACAGCAAGGGTGTGGCGGTGTGACTCTTACAGCATAATGGCTCTGCAGGTGTGACTGTGAAGCCCTGACCTCACCTTTCCACATCCTGGTAAATGGTAGAAACTGCTGCTGAGAGGCTGTCACTCCACCCATTGACATGAATGGCACTAGGAACCCTGCTTTGACCCCCAGAAATGCTTTTCCTCTCAGTTGGAGTGCTTGGGATTCTCAAAGCAGCAAGAACATGGTGCATCCTTTTTTTGCATCTCCTTGTTTAGTGGGCAAATCCTAGTCATAAACAATCAGGTTTGCTATTGTTGAAATGAGTTTATGAGAGGGAAACATTGCTAAAGACAAAAGAAGGAAGTAAAGGTAAAGGTAAAGGGAACCCTGACCATTAGGTCCAGTCGTGACCGACTCTGAGGTTGTGTGTTCATCTCGTTCTATAGGCCGAGGGAGCCGGCGTTTGTCCGCAGACAGCTTCCGGGTCATGTGGCCAGCATGACTAAGCCGCTTCTGGCAAATGGAACGGAAATGCCGTTTACCTTCCTGTGGGAGAGGTCCCTATTTATCTACTTGCACTTTGACGTGCTTTTGAACTGCTAGGTTGGCAGGAGCAGGGACTGAGCAACGGGAGCTCACCCCGTCACGGGGATTCGAACCGCTGACCTTCTGATCGGCAAGTCCTAGGCTCTGTGGTTTAACCTACAGCGCCACCCCCGTCCCAAAGAAGGAAGTAAAGAAAGCTAAGAACAGAAGGGAGAATAGTACAATGAAAATGTGTGTGTGTGTTTTAATGGGTTTGTGGGGGGACTGCCCACCCTTCGTGACACCACACATTGCCACACAGAGAAACAAACAAGCTTGTATGTAGTTGTCTTTGTACTCTGCTTACTATCCTAAAGATATATTATCCTATAGTCCCATAGTATGTCAAGTGTCTCTCTGAAACCTAAACAGATTATGTCCACTGCTTCATACCTATCTTACTCTCTCCTTTTGCCTTGTGATAAGACAAAGATTTATATTCTTATTCTCCTCAGTGGGGTCCATCAATCTCAGTCAAGTTGCCTGTCTCAGCCGCAAACCTCCATATATCAGAATTGGGTTAAGTGTAATGTTGATAAATGTGGAGAATACTTTATGGACATATGGCATCAACATATTCCATCATTCTTGATACTTGACATCTTACCAAGTGACAGGTTTTATATATATATATCTTTGCAATCCAACCAAAGAGTAATAATTTGGATTAATTCAGGAACGCAGTTGCACCCTTTCCCACAGGGAATGCTTTCCTTTGCTGTGAGTGAATTTGGCCGTGAAATTTACTTGGAAAAAATGGTCCTAGTCAAAAAGTATCTCTGCACAACTGGGTTTTGAGTGACAAGAATATATATTTCGGCTACTGCAGACTCTTTACAGCAAGCTAACCTCCTATCAGTACTACTGCTACTCCCTGCATGTGCACACACACACACACACACACACACAACCCTTGAAAGGCCTCACCCAGGAAGAAGGAAGGAGAAGGAAGAAAGTGACACACGCTCTTGTTACTATGTGCAATGTCATTTGAGGCAGCATCTATAGTGCCATCTAGCTGAGAAACAAGAACATGTAGCAAGCACAGAATGTCTAAACACTTTTTTCAACTGTTTGCTCAATCTTCCTTCAGTGTGATCATCTCCCAGGATGTCCCTCCACAAATTGCCATATAGCTGCATTTATTTATTTTTTACTCTTGCCTTTGAACATTTGCAGGATCAGTTTCAAACTTTCCCCTCGTAGGGAAAGGAAGAGGTACATCAAGAGCTGGGATTAAGGAGGCTATACTTAATGAAATGAGCACAGCAAGAACAGTCTAGCTATTAAGGCCAGGATGGAAGAAGCTGGTCATAACCCTTCTGCTGCAATAAACACAGAGACAGAAGGCACCTCCAGACCTTTTATTTATTTGTACAAATCATGGTAGTTATCCCACACTTTGAAGGAGCATTACCCCATCACTGCAAAAGGTCTGCTCAGAAAAACAATGTCAAATTGCACTGAAAAGTGTGGGATAACAGCAACCAACTGGCAATGTCATATAACCTCTGCATTATTATGTCAGAGGTGACAATGTATAATTTTTGCACAAGTTTTTTGTGACTGTACTAGCATGAATACCCAATAAAACAGCTGTTCTGGAAGCTCCCTGAAAGTCAGCTAAGATGTCACACTGACACAATTCATCTCTCCCAGCTGTATCAGAGAGGTTGTTCAAATCTCTCACAGGAAGTGTTATCTATGAAGTATCTAATATACCGGTTCCAATATCCATTTTTCAATCACAGGTTTGATGAGCTCTCAATTCTAGTTCCCATGTTCTTGAAGCAAACAGCCCACCCATTGGCAAAAAAAGGGGATAGCATCACACTAGGTTGCAGTGTTTGAGAGCTTTTGTTGTAGTTGTTGTTGTCTAGTCGTGTCCGACTCTTCGTGACCCCATGGACTAGAGCACGCCAGGCACTCCTGTCTTCCACTGCCTCCCACAGCTTGGTCAAACTCATGCTGGTAGCTTCGAGAACACTGTCCAACCATCTCATCCTCTGCCGTCCCCTTCTCCTTGTGCCCTCCATCTTTCCTAACATCAGGGTTTTTTCCAGGGAGTCTTCTCTTCTCATGAGGTGGCCAAAGTATTGGAGCCTCAGCTTCAGGATCTGTCCTTCCAGTGAGCACTCAGGGCTGATTTCCTTCAGAATGGAGAGGTTTGATCTTCTTGCAGTCCATGGGACTCTCAAGAGTCTCCTCCAGCACCATAATTCAAAAGCATCAATTCTTCGGCGATCAACCTTCTTTATGGTCCAGCTCTCACTTCCATACATCACTACTGGGAAAACCATAGCTTTAACTTGAGACCTTTTAGTTTGGAGAAAAGGCGAGTTAGAAGTGACATTATAGGAGCTTATAAAATTTTGCATGGCATTGAGGAAATGGATAGGGGAAAATGTTTTTCTCCCTCTCTTATAACACTAGAACATCTCATGAAGCTGAGGGTTGTAAGATTAGTTTTAAAAAAGGAAATACTTCTTTACGCAGTGCATAGTCAAACAATGGAACTCCTTACGTTCCCAGAATTCTTTGGAAGAAGCCATGACAGTTTAAATTGGCATAACAGTACTTTAAAGGCACGGCATAGATGTGACCAATGAAGGAGAGACTATCTGAAGTGGTCTCTAGTGATTTTAATATGAGCAGCCATATAACTAGTTTTATACCAACTCTGAAAGTATAGTGGGAAGGTGGTTGACTGTTTACCAAATTAGTCGACACCACAGACAATATAGCTCGGTTCTCTCTCCTATTCTAGAATATGTGTTTTGTGAACTTGCCTCTTGCCTGAGACATTGGAGTCAGCTTTTACATGCAATAATAGATCAAATCCATCTTTAGTAAAATGCCATTAGAAAAGATGGATGGTTTTGCCTTAGCCGGTTAATGTGATAGTTGTGAAATATGCTCATTTTTCTACATTTTTCTTCTTCGAGGACCTCATCCAAACCCTATTAAAGTCAACGCTGTATTTTCCATTGATTGTAATAGGTTTTGAATCAAGGCCCTAATCATCTTGGATATTCTTTGTAATAAACCCTGTAGCTATGTAATAGTCATTGTTCTAACCCCAAAGTATGATCACTAGTCCTCACCTCAAATTATTATACTGGCTTGTAATAACTGCAGTTTTCTCTATTATTGCTTAATGCTGGTATAGATGATGTCTTTTTTTTAAGGAATGATACTATCCAAACAACTTTTTACATTTTTTTTATACCACACCCCTCACCAATAGATATGGAAATTGACCCTCTAGTTCAAACTTCCATATTTGGGTTGGTGGTTCTTAAAAAAATGTTTTTGTTTTTAATTTGGTATTCCTGATGTAAATGCACACCATGCTCTTTCTTCTACTGCCAATGAGATTTCATTTTTTAAAACATGGTGGGTTGTTTGTTGTGTGCATCTATAGGACAGTGAAATCAGTGATGAAAGACCTTTTCTATATCTGTGGAATTTTAGATATTTAATTTTTTCCATTTATATTTATATAGTTCCTTCCAGAAAAAGTGCTTCCTCTGTACAACATACAGTCCTTCCCAAGCTTGTTTTCTCCTGCTCTGGAGGGTAGGACTTGAATCAATGGCTTCAAGTTACAAGAAAGGAGATTCTGACTAAGCATGAGGAAGAACATTCTGACAGTAAGAGCTGTTCGACAGTGGAATGGTCTCCTTTGGCAGGTTGTGGACTCTCCTTCCTTGGAGGTTTAGAAGCAGATGTTGGATAACCATCTGCCAACTGAGACACCTGCATTGCAGGGGGTTGGACTAGATTTCCAACTCTACAATTCTATGATTCCAACCCAGACATAGGCAAACTTGGCCCTCCAGATGTTTTGGGACTACAACTCCCATCATCCCTAGCCAACAGGACCAGATGATGGGAGTTGTAGTCCCAAAACATCTGGTGGGCCGAGTTTGCCTATGCCCAAACAAAACATGGTGAGCCACTTTCTCCTTTAGCCTTACCTCATTGTTTGAGAACCTTTCTTTTTTCCACAGACTGGTGTCCACAACATTTCATTGCTGCAATAATAACAGCATTTGTGGTGGATTTATACCAAAGCATCCACACATCATTCTGCTTTATTAGTTGTTTTGTGAAGTTCCCCCAAGGTAGCCACATTATGGATATCTGATGGGGCACTCTGGCGCTATGGTACAACAAAGGCAAGACAACCCATCCCTCCAAATATTTCTGGTCTGAAAAGTTACCGGATTTCAGCAGGAAGCTACAGGAACATTCAGCAGTTGGAAATGAAACAGTATGTCAACCCTGAAACTTTTGCAGGTGCAAGCAATATTAAAAGCAGGATCACATATAATCGCCCCAATGCCAACATGAGCACAAATCATCATGAATGCACAATAAAAAAAGGATGTCTGGTGGGGCCCATAATTGTTTTCTTTGAAGGATGTGTGCCCTCCTCTCTCCAGCATTGGAGCACATATCCCACATCTCTTTCAGGACCTAAACTTCCCCCTCCCACTCATGACTAAGGTACTATTGTTGCAGCAAGGCTGCCCTCTCCCATTATGCTTTATGGGTTTCTAGCTCTCCTTAGAAGATTGAGGGTGCATGAGCACATTGCTAAGGGAACATTGATCCCGTTGCTCAAAAATAAATGAGTAAATAAAGATTGGTACAAGTCCAAAAAAATCACATTTTCTAGCTTGTTTCCACAGTCACATAGAAAAGTACCTGAATAAATAATAACTTTCGTATTACATTGCATTTTGAGGTGCATAATTTAATATTTGGTATGCATGAGGAACTCCAGTTTGTTTTACTGCTGCATTTGAAGTTCATTGTTTTACTTACAATTTTCTTTCTTTTTTCTTTCTTTTTCTTTTTGGACGGATAAACAATTACAAAATCTAATCAGAATAACTGATTGCTACAGGTCAGCAAAAAAAATAACAATAATATAGAGTCCACAGAGTCTAATAAAAAGCAGAAATATTGCTACGTAAAATAATGTAACACTTTGTATGACCAAAATCCACCAATAAATGGCAAATACATACTATGCTGTCTCATTGCTAGCTGGCTTCAAAAGCAAAACTAAAAAGATACACCAAACACATAATTAAAATGCACACTTTGTCAAATTTAACAGCACAGTGTGGTGAGATTTTCAAGCTGAGCAAATAATAGAAAACCATTAAGCAATAGAACTACTTGTTTAAAACACACACACACACACACACACACACCTAACTACATTTGTGAAAGTGACAGAGTGCAGGCCAAAATGAACCATTACAGAAACCATGCTATAACTTTGGGTAACTTTACTAGGGTGGTTAGTAGAACCATTACATCTGAGATAAATATTGTTGTTGTTGTTGTTTAGTGGTTTACTCGTGTCCGACTCTTCGTGACCCCAAGGGCCAGAGCACACCAGGCACTCCTATCTTCCACTGCCTCCCACAGTTTGGTCAGACACATGTTTGTAGCTTCGAGAACGCTGTCCAACCACCTTGTCCTCTGTCGTCCCCTTCTTCTTGTGCCCTCAATTCTTCCCAACACCAGGGTCTTTTCCAGGGAATCTTCTCTTCTCATGAGGTGGCCAAAGTATTGGAACCTCAGCTTCACGATCTGTCCTTCCAGTGAGCACTCAGGGCTGATTTCCTTAAGAATGGATAGGTTTGATCTTCTTGCAGTCCATGGGACTCTCAAGAGTCTCCTCCAGCACCATAATTCAAAAGCATCAATTCTTTGGCGATCAACCTTCTTTATGGTCCAGCTCTCACTTCCTTACATCACTGCTGGGAAAACCATGGCTTTAACTATATGGACCTTTGTTGGTAAGGTGATGTCTTTGTTAAAGGTGATGTCTCTGCTAAATATTTTTAGATTCACACCATTCTTGTGATTCTAATTGGCTTTAAACTGTTTATAAACATTGTGTTATAAATTGGTGCACCCACCCTGGGACCTTATGGGGAACGAACAGTAAAAAATTAAATTGATGATGACAGTGATTTAGGAAATGTAGGAGCTAGGATTTAGATGTCACAGGTGCTCCAAAGAAAGTCAAGAGGCAATGGGAAAGGTAGATTCACAGGTTAGCCAAGTTGGGCACAGATATGCTTTGTGGATCTGAAAGATCAAAATACATCCTGGAATTACAGTGTTCATCCTCAGTTGCATTTGGAGTTCCCTTGTTCTATGGAAGCCCACTCTGCAGATTGCTGCACTTGGTTTGCTCCTTTACATCTCTTCCCAGCTCGGACTTCAACATATATGTCAGAGGACCAGCATCCATATTGACAGCTGAGATGAAACTGGAGAATACTGATTGCTTTCTGGAAAGAACAGCTGTTTCCTCCTGCAAGTACGAAAGTGGTCTGTGGCTATCGGTACCAGCAGAGTAAGGGATGTGAATCAATCAAAGGGAGGTGGACAGGCAAAGGTCCAGACAAGAATGTCAATCTCTTCTCATCCATCTATCATTGAGTGTTCTTCCTTTAGAATTTTTGGATCATTATCTGGGCTTATTATTATTACAGATGCATTGAGGGGACTATAATAATGTGACAGAGAGAAAGAAACACATTTCTCACACTTTCTCCAAAAGGATCTACCCATGCTTTGTTTACAGTCAGCTTCTCTTTTTCTGAGCCTCCCTCCATGTGCTGTGAAATCAGTCAGTCTAAAAGTCATTCTCGGCACCAGTGCAGCTAAAGACAAGTCATCAATCTTCACAGAGCTATTGTAGGCTTCCTTCTTCTGCATTCATCTAAATGTCATGGTAAAGCTCTGTGATGATGCCTTCCGTGTCAACCTCTGTTTTGTTTTGCTTTGAAAAATATAATTTTGGAAAACTCACCAGTGCAACACAGCAAGGAGGCATCTGAGGATCTATCGCCTCCTCCATTGTGAGATCTCCATTGACTTGTCTTTCTGGCAAGAAGGGAGAATGAGCTCCAGGTAAAACCTACCAAAACTGATTTCCAAATGAGCTGACCGGAGAGCTGACCGGAGAGAGTAGAAATATGATATTGGAAGCAGGCAACTGTTTTGTAGCACTGGAAGTTGGTTTGCAGGTGGTGTGCACGGGTTGGCATTTCCCCTGAAAGTGTGTGTGGTGTGCACCTTAGGAGGGCTGGATTCGGTGCTGAATGAGGAAACTCAGGTGTTGGCAGTGACCAGGAGAGTTAAGTATAGCTCTAATTAGAAGATATAGTTTCAAATGTTCCTGAGGAGTAGAATTGTTGGTAGGAACTGCATGCCCCATAGATCTTTATGCCCAAGGTGTGACCAAAGTGTCGAAGGTTTAATGGAGACTGATTTAATGTTTCAAACCTTGGAAAAAAATTGTGGGGAAGGCAGCATGAAGCTCATTTGGAAATGGGGAGGCTCCAAATCACATCACACTCCCAATTCCATAACCAGCAGCACAGCAGCAAAACACAATTGCACCAATTTATTTTCTAGAAACCGTTCCTAGTTCACAGGTAGTCAATATGGTATCCTCCAGATTTTATTGGGCTACAAATCCCACCACCCCTGACCATTGCCCATGCTGGTCAGGGAATCGAGAAGTTACAGTCCAGAGCAAATGAAGAACATCATTTCCTCTATTTTTTCTGGTAGATCATTCATTATCCTTATCCCACACACCATGCTGGAGGGTATGCTTGTTTATTGGACCTGCTGAAGTCATCATCCTGATGCCCAGAAGAACTAGACAAAATAATTTGTTAGAAAATGGAACAAGTGCATTTCAAGCATATTTCATCTTCTTGATTTTGCCTTAGACTATCTGAAGATTGTCAATGCATTTAACTCACTGAACTGTTAACATCCTCACAGCTTGCTTCTTTTGCTAGGGGATCTGAAACACCAGCCGTATAAGGAGCTAACTGAAGCAGCCAGGAGTCCTGAAAGATGGTGGTGCAATTAATTGAAGTATCTAGAATTGATGAGCGCTGTCAAGGCCCCACTATGAAGGAAGCTACCAAGGGAGCTTAATAAAGTGACTCGGAGAGATCAGGGATATTGCAAGATCTAAGGGAAATTGCCAGGAGCACCAGAAAACAATGGGCGAGCATGTGGAAGAGCAGAGCAGACCTGCTGTGCTCAATTATGCATTCAAGAGCGATTAGGGTGCTGGAAAGATAAAGAAAACAGTGTAAATATCCCTCACTACTCATCAATGATGATGCCAACTTGAACTCATGAAGATAAATCATAGAATGAGCATAAGGTGTGGAAGAAATAATATATTCTAACCAACATTTTTTCCGAAGTGTGTGTGTGTGTGTGTGAGAGAGAGAGAGAGAGAGAGAGAGATGGAGATGAATTCGGTCTTTGTTACAGATTTGTTTGTTGGTCCCAGTACTGACATATAAAGGGATACCCTTAACATCAGTTTGCTTGTTCTTAAAAACTACTGTTTATTATGTATATAGTGTAATCAGCATATATGGTGTTTTATAGAGTTTCAGATACAAAAAATAAATAAATTATCGTCTCCAAGGAGCTTACAATTTACATTTTTTTTCACAGTGGGAGAATGATTTTCGACATTGAAACAATTAGTTATCATACAGTGGTATCTCGGGTTAAGAATTTAATTCATTCTGGAGGTCCGTTCTTAACCTGAAACTGTTCTTAACCTGAGGTACCATTTTAGCTAATGGGGCCTTCCGCTGCCGCCGTGCTGCCGCCATGCGATTTCTGTTCTCATCCTGAAGCAAAGTTCTTAACCCGAAGTACTACTTCAGGGGTACCGGAGTCTGTAACCTGAAGCGTTTGTAACCTGAAGCGTCTGTAACCCGAGGTACCACTGTATATGGTATGGTAGAGTCTATAGATTTCTAATACCCGGTACAAGTTTTCTAGAAAAAGAGGTGCCGGAACTGAGTTCCGGCAAGTTCTGGTTGAAAAAAGCCCCGATGGTGCTTCATGTGTATGGTCTAAATGTAACCACTGTTTACTACTTTGTAGGGGACAATGTAAAAGAAAGGCTACATTGTAGATCTACTTCTGTATCAATCTTTAATGAAAAGTAGAAATAGGCTGTCATTTTACACATATGCACCCCAAAAAATGTGACACATGAATTCATCTTCTTTAATCGATGACCATCGACCAATATTTGTGGACCAAGTCCAGGGACTCAGTTACATTCGTAAAGATAAGGCGCTTGATATGTGTTATAACACTGTGACACCAGAATGCGCTGTGGAGTCCCATATTTCGCCAATGGGAATTCCCTGTATGACATTTACAACGCGTTTAACTGATTCACATTTTTGACACGTCTAGATCCAGCCCAGGTGTTGAATTAATAGCAAGGATGTGTTGTTCACAGTGTATAATCAAGCAGCTTTAAAATGGAGCATCTTTTAACATAGACTCTCTATGGTTTCATAATAATGAATATATCACTTCCAGTCTCTGCCAACAGCTAGGGCTCAGGTAAGACATGTGTATTCAACCTCTTTCGAAAGGCTGCTTTCCAAGACTCTTTCCTCTTGACTAATCAGAGCCCTGCTTTGTAGTTACTGTTCTCTTGGCATAGCATCAGCTCCAATTTCAAGCTCTTCAGCAATTTCGGTGCTTCCACTCCATCATCCCTGACAGCAATTGAAGGCCTACAGGATGTGTGTGTTTGTCTGTGTGTGTGTGTGTGTCTGTGTCTGTCCATGCCAGACACCGCAAATGAGAATCTGTTACCAGCGTTCTTCCCTCAAAGGCAAGCTGGTGTATTTTGTTTTCACAGAAACGATTGACACCTTGAGCCCTACTCAGCCATTATTAAAAGGAAACGCATTGGATATGTGAAGACACACTGCCCCTGGTCTCTCTACTCCCAACCTTCCCATGATAAGGCTCCTCAAACTCAGGAAGCTTGTAAGCATACTCAACATGCACTTACAATGTGGCTTGCTTTCATAACACCTGAATAGATCTTTGTGTAGTGTGGTGTAGTGGTTAAGAGTGGTGGACTTGTAATCTGGGGAACCGGGTTCGCTTCCCTGCTCCTCCACATGCAGCTGATGGGTGACCTTGGGCTAGTCAGACTTCTCTGAAGTCTCTCAGCCTCACTCACCTCACAGAGTGTTTGTTGTGGGGGAGGAAGGGAAAGGAGAATGTTAGCCGCTTTGAGACTCCTTAGGGTAGTGATAAAGCGGGATATCAAATCCAAACTCTTCTTCTTCTACTCTTAGACTTGCCCCATGCAGCTACCCTTTTCCTCAGGTGGCAGTGGCGTGATTGAAAAAAAAAAAGCAACTGGTGTCTGAATACTGCTACAAAAGGGAGAGGGGCATAATTTGGGCACTGCTTTAGACACAATGTCTTGGTGTTTCTACTAAATTTGTAGGAATTGTCTGAATGAGAAGGGCTTAGAAGTGTGTAAAGGGGTGTGGCATCCATGCAAATTCAGTGTCCTTGCATGCGCAGGCTCCTCTCAGACCTTCAGGTGTTGAGCAAAAAGCAAGTTCTACATGCATGCTACTTAATCTACTTTTTGTCATGGCCTTGAGAGGAGGAGGAGAAGCCTACAGAGTCTTGGGCTTCTGTACCACTAACTGGGGAATCTAGCACGGTTCATGATGTTGATGTGGGTAGACATAGCTCAACACTATGATTCTATGCTTTTTTAGTCAACAGAGCCCATGGAGCATGAACCCAGGGGGCTGGAGCTTGAACAGATGCTATCCCTGGAGCCTGACTCGTCAGAGAAACCAAGTGTTCCTGAGATACCACAAATGTCCAACAACACAGCAGGCACAAGACCACAGAAGGGCGACAAAGTGACAGGGGGTGGGTTGGCTCTTCAAGAGACGTATTAGGTCAAGGGCTGGAGTTTGGGAATGGTGAGCTGGAGATCAAGACTTATAAAGCCTCACCTGTGACCTTTGTTGGAGCAATGTGCTCACTCAGTACTGCCTGCACAGTCAACAATCATCAACTTGTCTTGGTGCCAGAGTGCTGAGATAAAAGGTAAAAGGACCCCTGGACCAGTCAAATTTTAACTATGGGGTGCGGCATTCATCTTGCTTTCAGGCCGAGGGAACCGGCGTTTGTCCACAGACAGCTTTCTGGGTCATGTGGCCAGCATGACTAAACCACTTCTGGTGCAACGGAAACGTTGTTTATCTTTCTGCCACATGGACATGGGTCAGCAAACTTAGGCCACATTCAAACCATACATTTAAATCAGTATCATACCACTTTAAATAATGGCGGTTCCCCCCAAAGAATCCTGGGAACTGCAGTTTGTTAAGGGTGCTGAAAGTTGTTAGGAGACTCCTATTCCCCTCACAGAGCCACAGTTCAAAGAGTGGTTTAAGAAATAATCAAACTCCGGGAACTGTAGCTCCATGAGGGGAACACAGGTCTCCTAACAACTCTTAACAAACAGCAGCTTCCAGAATTCTTTGGGGGAAGCCATGACTTTTCAAAGGCATGCCACAGTGCTTTAGATATATGGTTTGAATGCAGGCTTAGAGGCCTATACACAATCAGGAACCCTGATCACAGGCAGACTTAAAGTGTGTTCAGTCAAACCTTTGTACTCAGACAGGAGACCCACACGCAAGGGCATTGGTAAAGAGCCTGGAGTGTACACTCTACTGCCCTACAAACTTCCAACACTCACATGCCCAGTCTGAAGATGACCATAGATGTGTTAGTTTCTGTTTGCCACTGTGCAGCTGCTTAGAGTCACAAGGCTCTGTTTACATTCCAGAGACAGTCCAGGCTATTGGAAGTCTCACGGGAGAAGGGAGACGGATGTGACGTACTGGTTTTCTCTGTTCCTTTGTTCAGTTGCTGTCTGCTCTCACAGGGAGAGGATGTATTTTTCTTTGCTCTCTGTGTAGCTTAGTAATAAACCATAGCATGCAGCCATAAATCTCATCACTTCTGCTGCTTTGAAACTCTACTGAATGGGGGAACGTGCCTTGGAGCCTTATCAGAGGCTCAGGTCGTTAATTATTCGTCGGAGGGCGATTCTGAAGGACTCGGCCGGAAGATGAGCTTTATCAGCTTGGCCGAGTAGAGATTCCAACAAGATGAACCAGGGTTTGCACCAATGATTTCCCAGAAAATACTTGTGATACTTTAATTGCCCCCAAAAAAGATAATTTTTTTTTTTCATAGAATAGTAGAGTTGGAAGGGACCATGAGGGTCAGTAAGTTCAACCCCCTGCAATTCAGGAATCTTTAGCTCAACGTGGGGCTGGGACTCAGGACCCTGAGATTAAGAGTCTCATGCTCTACTGACTAAACTATTTTCATCTCAAAAGGAAAATAATCCCATTGAGGTTTATACTATATAAAATGCATTATCTGACAGTTTGGGGATATTTCCAAGAAACAAAACACAACCAAGAACTAAAGCATTTTTTCCCCATTGTAAATTAAGTATCAAGAGAATGAAATGTATCTTACAAAAGCAAAAGAAGCAATTATTCAACAAACTGGATCTAAAATGCAGAATGCTATCCTTTTCTTCTTAAAAAACTCATGACTGCCTTTTAAAAAAGTCTTTCAACGTATAACACATTGCTTTGTGTGTTAATTGACTTTATTAAAATTAGCATTTTAAAATTTCTAATTTTCTCTCTCATCTGTGAAATGTCACTCATTTCCTCTCATATCATATTCTGTAATTAAATTTTCATGGTATCTAATTTTACTTGTTTATCATTTTTTGTCTGAAATACTGCCTGTTTTTACCAGAAATGCTGAATAGTTACTTATATGTTGACCAAACACACACACACACACACACACACACACACACACAAACCTCTATTCATTTTAAACTTGTAATTATGATTTTCTGCAAATACCATGTACCTAAATGAACAGAGAGATAATTATTTTCTGTTGCTGCCTAAGGGCCAAATTAGATGTTACATAGGAGATGTGTGAACAATCTTTTGTTGGTTTAGTTTTTAATGAAAAGCAGAAGCAGGAGGTTGCCAGTCTGGGAGAAATAACTTTGGGGAGAAAGGCTGCTTGGTCCTTTTTGCTCCTGTCAGTTCTGTGGTCAAATATGACCACACCCAGCTACTTTTCTGCCTACAGGAGAAAGAGAAGAGCAATTGGATCTCTGCAGCTTTTCCCAACAGGGAGAAAGCACAATGACAAATGTGAACAAACAAAGGATAGGGTTAAGCAGCTCCTTCCCATACCATACAGTTGCTTGAACTGACATCCTCCTTTGGCTGCTTTTCATTAAAAAGAAAAAGAAAAAAGCAAGAGGAGCATATTCATGTTCTAATTTTTAATACTTTGTTGGCCATATGAAGGTTATATTTATAAAAGCAAATCTCAGGTAGTTTGTATACTGCTTTGGCAAAGATATGGGGAGTAAATTTCATTCTACTCTCTAAATTATTAGTGCAATCTTTCAGACGTTCCTTAGTCTGTGATTAATCACATGGTGGTAATTAGTGTCGCTTTGAACAAAATAGTTCACAAGATTTCTCTAGAGAAATAGAAAATGTTGCTCTCTTCTCTACTAAGCAATCTACCTTTGACTTTAATATTTTATATCTATTTCTATTGATGCTGAGAAGAAAGGTAATTACATTTTGTGGAGAGTTTTATTCAGCCTGTCTTTGCCGATGCCCAAAGAGTTGCTTGGCCTCTCACAAAAGGTTTATGCTAGCCTAATGAAATTTTGACTTTCTCTTGAACAACTGACCCCCTTCCTTACCCTGCCCCACCCCACTAAAAATATACACCCTCATATCATGAACTGATTTTGAGACTCCATTTATAGTCCTGTGTTCAGGAATGAACCAAAGATGGCATTGGCTAAAATATTGAATAACTGAACAACAATTATAGAAAAAAATCCACCTTCTAGTGCAGTGGTACCTCGGGTTACAGATGCTTCAGGTTACAGACTCCGCTAACCCAGAAATAGTACCTTGGGTTAAGAACTTTGCTTCAGGATAAGAACAGAAATCGTGTGGTGGCGGTGCGGCGGCAGCGGGAGGCCCCTTTAGCTAAAGTGGTGTCTCAGGTTAAGAACAGTTTCAGGTTAAGAACGGACCTCCAGAACGAATTAAATTCTTAACCCGAGGTACCACTGTACGTCTAAAGCTAATTTTCTATATTGTCTTTGCTATATCAGCATTAACTAGTATAAACACCAACCACCGGGAAACACTGGCCTGCGAGCGCTCCAGTTGGAGAAGTCATGAGTTTTGAAGACGCTTGAATTCAAGATGAAAGGGAGAAATGCTCTAAGAGGAAGGCACGCTTGGCAAACCCTCACCATGATCAACTCCCAACTGGAAACCACTGAGGAAGGACGTGTGGATCCAGAATTGGTCTCCACAGCCACTTATGGACTTACTTTAAAAACCGTGTTTATGGAAGACAATCTTACTCGACTACGAGTGATCGCCAGAGAAGAAGACGAATAAACTAATTCTGGCATGGATTTGCAGGCCAGCCGGCAATTTGTTTGTGCACCAAACCTGGCCCAGTAGAGCACTCCTCATGCAGCCAATCATTGCTAAAGTGGGTAGGAAATATTTGACCCTAAATATTTGACAATATATTGCACCCAACGCAAGCATTGGGCTAGTTGTAATTCTTACTCAATGTCCAAAACATGCACGATTTAAATGGGCTGCACCATACCGCTGATCAAGCAGCTTGTGTTTTATTTTATTAATAAAACAAAAGTTTCTGGATTAATTGTTTTTAAATGAAATACTCTTGGCTGGGGGAGGAGAACCAGAGCGCCCAGGTCTTCAGGGAACCAGCCTAACATAAGCAGCCATATGAAAAAAAAACCAGGCTCATAAGGATACAACAGGTAAATGAGTTAATTTGGACAACTTGGTTTGGGTGCATGATAAGCAGAGGACCCACCACAGACCTCTAATCAAATGCTCACACAGTGTAGCTGCCTGCTATTGACAAGGCTATGGCACAAGTTCTTTACAATGGCAAAAAGCAATTGCGTGTTCAGACCCAGAAACCTCCCTCCTGAATAATTTTTTGGTTTTGGTTTTTGGCAGAATTTAGTCCACAACTTTATTGATTACAGAAAGTGACTGGTTGAATAGACTGTGGTTCGACTTGCTCCCTGCCATGCAGGTAGCGCTGACCCAGAGTTCTAACCCAGCATAGGTCAGCCAAGGGTGAACACCTGGATAAGTGGAAAGCCGGGAACGGGCTATCTCTGCCACCCAAATGTCCCCCTGGACTCAGGCACGGGCACAACCCCCTCTCGGGGTTGACCAAACCATTGAGTCCCTGGATTCCTTAAACGGAATACCCTTCACATAGGGATGGTGAGAGTGTTCTCCCATCCCTATCACCTGAACCAGAGCCTATCCGCAACATTACAAGTTGTGATGATTTGCTACACGGCAGGCAAAACCCAAATGGCAACAGTCAATCAGCCAAGTGGGGGAAATTCCTGCCATGCCCCTGTCCCAATGACAGATGACACACGACAGCATAGCAAGGTCAAGCGCAAACCCTAAAAGTAGGGAGAGGTGCACATGCCAAAAGAGAAAGTTCTGGGTCACGTGCATGGGCATAAATAGCCGAACAGTTTGGACTGCATCCCATTGGCCAGATTGCACCCAGCTTCAAGGGACCTACCAATCGGGTGTTGTGACTGTCCAAACGTACCCACCCACAACACAGAGTGTCAGTTGTCCAGGTCTCACCACAATATGTGCCTTCTTTAAGGGAGGACCTGATTTCTCTGAAAAGTTGGGTCACACATTGTTTTCTGGATCAAGACTTCCAGATCCGAAGACGTTTTCTCCAGGACAATTGAGGCAGCAGCTTCTTGCTGCCTCACAGCAACATTTAGTTCACTTTCATTAGAAAATAGACATCACAATTCACACTACGTGCTGAAAATGCTGTACTACACACACACACACACACACACACACACCACATCTCGATCACGACAGGTGTGTCTGTGTGTTTCATGTTGTTGCATAAAAACAGTTACAAAAATAGTAGAAATATAAGAAAACTAAACAACCATTTTTTAAAAAGATGCAAGGTCGTAATTTATCTTGGAAATATTGCTCCAAAACATAATAAAGAAAGGCTATCTTTGAACAAACATCACACACACCCATAATAGCTTCTTTTAAAAATATGTCTATTTGGTTCAAAACAGCGTCTCAGATTTTTCTGACCCATTCGAAAATTGAGGATACATTGGATTCCCCCTCTACACACACACAATAAGTATGAACACATATTCTGCCAACCAGTAATAAAATCAATGCCATATCGGCTCAACTGGGCAAAATATGGTAACTATTGAGCTCATAACCAAAATCTCATGCCAAATTTTTTGAATAGTAATACAAAACTACTGCCACAAAAGAGTTACCGGTAATTTTTAAGCACAGCTGCCTAATAAATGTCCCTTTTCTCTTGGAGGAATATGGTCAAGACGTTTCAGGATGGTGATGCCAGCAACATCTGGGCCTTTTTCTTGTTCTCTTCCTATGGTTTCCGAGGAGGAAAATATATATATTACTGAGTTTCCCGATTGCCAACAAGACTAGTGCAGTTTTCTGGGTCCTTCCTTGGATGGAAGACTGATGAGGAGATTTTGGTTGTTTATGATAAGAATCTGCTCGTGGGGATTTGGAAATATTTCACGGGAGGCATCGTTTGGGTTGAAAAATAAATCACCGAATGTAAATGTTTATTATTATGTATGTGCTTCATTAATTATTCAAGATGCTTAGAGCTTGGGTAAAGTGTTTGATAAATTGGAATACATACATATAAATAACCAGAGTTCTCCCTCCCACTTTTTCTTTTCTTAAGCTGTGGATTCAGCACCATGCATCAGGCAGATCCAACACTTCAGAGCTTGCACTTCAGCCTTCAGAAAGAAATCTTAATGCGCTCTTACTGCGCTAGGCATGTGGCAGGGGGCCTCCTACAGAGTCAAAGAGCTAACTTCTATACTGAAGCTGCATGGAACAATATTTTGCACGCTTCATAAGACCGATTTCCTTTTACCAGGGAAACTACAACGGATGAATTGATATAAGCAGTGTTGATGCTAGATTGCATTGTCTAAAAAAACCAGGATTTTGGCCAAGCAAGGAATTGGACGTACATAAATGTAATGCTGATAACCAGTGATATTTTTCTAGAAAAAGAGGTTCAGAACTCACCATGAACACCTACCTCGTTCTCTTAGAATGGCAACGGAGGCCACCTGAAAGGTGCCGGAACTGAGTTCCAGCTGAAAAAAAGCCCTGCTGGTAACATTTGTTTGCCCTTATACTGCTGGATGAAATGTTACACAACTCATCCTTTTCTCCTTGGTCTCACTAGCAAGGCTGGTGACAGGCCTTGCTACACCTCAGACTTGGACATGGTGTTTTGATGATTTTGATGACATCATTGATCTGAGACAACACATGAGGTTTGTGCTGAAGAAGCCATCTTTCTCTGTGCCTGTACTAGGTATCAACAAAGTTCACGTTCAGGCTGCTGATGTTGTAAGCGCACATCGGAATGCCAAATCTTTCTGAACTGAGAATAAGATATCCGAGATCTATTGGATTCCTTATTGACAATCAACAAATCATTCATTTGAGCCTAATTTATCTCTGGGCTATGAACCCCTACACATAATTATTACAGTTACCCATTTTAACAAGTGTGTGTGTGTGTGTGCTTGTGTGCCTGTTTATCACCCAATATATAATGGTTATAGAAATAAAAGTGAAAGGTGGTGGACGGGAGGAAGCTTATACCAGTAGCCATTCAGAGATAGGTTACTGAACTGGTGAATTCAGAATTATTTTATAAAGTCTTCCGTGGAACTTTCTGCACAACCAGCTGAGGAAAAACCAATGCTTTATCTCCCCCCCCCCCCAAATATGGCACAATGGGAATACAATTTAAGAAAGAAAGCTGGAAAAACACAAACCATGGACTGTCTCTCTACCTTTTCTCTTTCATTAAAATTGTTAACCACACAACAGGGCTCTCTTCCCTTTGTTCCATACAGACTGAGGGGAAAGTTGAAGGAAGGTGAAAAACAGGGAAGAAACTACTCCGTAAGACCATCTTCTTCTTCAACAACTTCTGGTCTGTAAGAGCAGCTATATGGAACATGAATTTTTTTTTAAAAAAACCCTATTGAGTATTTGAAGATCATTTTCTTTTTTCCTTGAGCGCTTGTTGACTTAGAAAGGTTTCCCAAGGTATGCTTTCAGATGGGATTACTCCAGCTTTCATAACACCATTTACAAATAGTGTACCAGTAAGGGGGATCATATAATCTGCTGCAAGCACCAAGATAAAAGTAAATAAAAATTTCCAGAGGCTATTGCTGTTAGGTTACAAAGTGGTTTCACAAAAAAGCACATGTTATCACAGCAATTGCTCGTATTGATTCTACAATTTAGCTGAACATTTTCTTAAAAGAATACCAGAGAGCACCAGTAATTTAAATGATCTGGGTATCGCCCCAAATTATAGAAATAGGAAACCCATCTACATATTTTCATGTATTTATGTGTTGGTAAAGTTTAGTTGTCTAGGGACAACTAAAGTCTAGGGACGCGGGTGGCGCTGTGGGTAAAAGCCTCAGCGCCTAGGGCTTGCCGATCGAAAGGTCGGCGGTTCAAATCCCCGCGGCGGGGTGCGCTCTCGTCGTTCGGTCCCAGCGCCTGCCAACCTAGCAGTTCGAAAGCACCTCCGGGTGCAAGTAGATAAATAGGGACCAGTTACTGGCGGGAAGGTAAACAGCGTTTCCGTGTGCTGCGCTGGCTCGCCAGATGCAGCTTGTCACGCTGGCCATGTGACCCGGAAGTGTCTGCGGACAGCGCTGGCTCCCGGCCTCTAGAGTGAGATGAGCGCACAACCCTAGAGTCTGTCAAGACTGGCCCGTACGGGCAGGGGTACCTTTACCTTTTTTTAAAAGTCTAGTTAGTAAATAATTTGGGAACCATTGGGAATGCCAGTGGACATTCCCTAATACATTCAGATGATCATCAGTAATAATAATGATTGTCCATGATGACGATGACGATTTTAATTGTTAATAATAAAGTTAAATGAACAAAGCTATCCACCACATATAGATCAACAAATAGGTTTGTGGTGGATGGCTAGAGAAACTGAATGATGCATGTATCTTTCAGGAAATATTTTTATCGTGAGAACGCTTAACTTTCCCTCTGCTCCCACCGATTGATCTGTGCTTCAAAGCTGACCTTTCGTTAAAGGATTCATAAACCCAACCCAGGGCATGAATCTCCCAACCCATACATCCCCCAGACCTGAAAGCAGTTTTTAAAGCACATGTGTTGCACACATATTAGGGCCCAACCAGAAAAAAAGTGTGTTATAATTATGTTCCATTGAAATTAATGAAAGTTGGGTTAGAGCTAAGTTGTCCCACTGATTTCAAGCAGAGTTAAGCGTAACTAAGAGTACAATCCTATGCTGCCTGGGAGGGGATCCTAGGGGTCAATGCATATGGCAGACCACCTTCTGCATAGGTAGAGAGGGAGAGAGGTCTGCCCACAGAGAGAAGGGACTTCTATAGTGACACAAAATATGCAGTGTTAAAAAGAAATGCAGTGGTACTGTTCATAGCAGACCACTATAATGTTGCGGTCCAATATATCTTGTGGTTATTCGTGGAAAATCACACAGAGCTGTACAGTGGTACCTCAGGTTACAGAAGCTTCAGGTTACAGACGCTTCAGGTTACAGCCTCCGCTAACCCAGAAATAGTACCTCGGGTTAAGAACTTTGCTTCAGGATGAGAACAGAAATTGCACGGTGGCGGCGGGAGGCCCCATTAGCCAAAGTGGTACCCTAGGTTAAGAACAGTTTCAGGTTAAGAACAGACCACCAAAATGAATTAAGATCTTAACCTGAGGTACCACTGTATGCCACTTGCTGGAGTAACAGATGAAACCAACGAATCATTTATAAAAGCCTTGATTTGCTTTCAACCATTCTTTCTAGAAGATTGAAAGGACCTCCTGATGTTCAAGGACCGGACTCCCTCATCCCTTCCACAAAAAAGCACATGAAACATGTATATTATTAGGGTGAAGGAGAGATGCACATAATCAGATACCCGAGTCACCTTTCTTGGAAGCACTCAGGAGAGACCAGCTTTCCTACCTACCCTTATAGCACCATTGAAATTCTTCTGACAAGCAGTAAGCTCCTGATTGAATATTTTCATATAAAAGCAAAGTAGGCTGACTCTGTAGGGGTGAAGATCTCACAGAGAATGAGCAACTGGCTGTTTAGATATTATCGTGCAGAGAGTTCACATATCTATGCTCTGCACACAGCGCATCAAGTCATGTTCTCCAGGTGGGAAGCAGAAACAATGATTAAGGAACAAATACCATGGCAGAGTTTTCACCTCAAAAATAATGTGTCAACTCCTTTACCTCCTGAGCTCAGATAAGCAGCTGGAGGGTGGCTTTGTGAAGGTGTGTGTGAAGGAGCATTCACATGGACTCAGATATTGGCTGATGTTTACACCACCCATGACTGGATCTGTCTTTCAGTTTCATGGGGCCACCTCAGAGTGCAGGGTAGGTTTAACTGGAAGCAATGAGTTTTCTTATCAGATCCCAGCCTCTCAAAGCAGCTCAGGGAGGGCATCATTCAAAGGACGCCATGTGCCTTTGGATCTTATCCCTTCAAGGCTGAGGCTGGGATTGAAGGGCTCATGACACCCTTCTCACATAGCCCTCCCTGAGCCACCTCCACTTTGCGAGGCTGGGATATGATCAGATCCCAGCCTCACAGAGCAGTACATTGTCCAGTGTTGCTTTGCGAGGCTGGGATTGTTTCCTTGCAAAGTGGCTCAGGGATGGTATCGCTTTGGGATAGCATGCTCTGACACCAAATCTTCTACATATAGTACTTATTGGAGGATAAAGCCCACTGAATACTTCTGAACAGAATTGTAATGGAGCCATGCTGTGTAGGCATTACAAAAAAATTATGGGAAGATTTCAGCAGTAGATTAATCCAGAATGTGGCAACTAGATTTGTGACTGGGAACGGTCACCGAGACCACATAACACCGGTCTTGAAAGACCTACACTGGCTCCCAGTACGTTTCCGAACACAATTCAAAGTGTTGGTGCTGACCTTTAAAGCCATAAACAGCCTCAGTCCAGTATACCTGAAGGAGCGGCTCCACCTCATCGTTCTGCCTGGACACTGATATATTACTTCCCTTCCACACTTTCCCTGGTTCCTTTTGCTTTTCTACTACTCCACATAATCCACATCTTTTTAATCATCCAATTTATTATCTGTTAAATACTCTATCTATTTCAACTCTGCTGGATTTACACGAGATCTGCTAAGAACCAGTCTATACTGATTCTTGGAATAGTCAATAAACATTATCAATTCCTCCTTGTATTCCTTATCTTCGTTTTCTCTTATCCTGTTTGTCAGACCAGCCAGTTCAGCATATTCAAACATTTTATACTGCCTTGCTTCCTTAGTGGGTACTATACTTCTTCTCCACCCAGTTTAGCAACTTGCTCTCTTCTTAACTGCTTGAAAAGTACATCTATGTACACCCCTGTATTTTCCAAATCATTAGTAAATACCGCAAGAGATTTTGCTTAACTAGTAGGCATAGCCAAAACAATCAAATGCACTAAGCTGAATTTAATACAGCAGACACCTTGGGTTATTTCCAGAATTTAATTATTGCTCATTACTTTGTTGGCCATCTTACCCTCTCCAGTTCTTAGCAACAATAATACTGGCACAATACTGTTTTCTTATTATTTGGACTGCTAAATTGCCCACAAAATTCTTCAGAGAAACATGGAATAATATGACAGTTGGGCACAATTATGTGCAGAATTTCACTCCCCAGCTGCTTGTCTCCAGCTCTGTGTGCCAGTCCAGGAATCTGAAATTGACAGCAAGGCATGAGCTGGCTGATGCTCTTGGCTGAGTATCAATTTAGAGCATCCCAGCACTTTCTGTCTCCAGACTTAAATCCTTTGCCTTACATGAGTGATAGGGCCAGTCAGTAATTCTCTGCAGTGTTTTGTAACTTTGAACACACCTGGGGATTTTTGAAAATCCACAAGATTTCAGCTTTCCCCCTCCCTCCAGCTTTGATATCTCCATTTCCTGGCTCTGTTAAAGAAGGCATGAAGAAAGTATCTACAATAAAATGAGGGAATGCAGACAATTTAGTGCAAAGATGCCCCACGGTTATTGGGCGTGGAATGAAGCACAGTACATATGTGTGAAGGAAATGCTGAAAGATACCTTCTATTTCCTCCGCTTTAAGACTATAAGGGCCAAAATATATGTTGTTATTGTTGTTTAGTTGTTTAGTCGTGTCCGACTCTTCGTGACCCCATGGACCAAAGCACGCCAGGCACTCCTGTCTTCCACTGCCTCCCTTAGTTTGGTCAGACTCATGTTTGTAGCTTCGAGAACACTGTCCAACCATCTCGTCCTCTGTCGTCCCCTTCTTCTTGTGCCCTCAACCTTTCCCAACATCAGGATCTTTCCCAGGGAAAAATATATGTAATTTTGTTAAATGTGAAAAATTTATTTTTAATGAAAATCATCATTGCAGGGGTCCCCAACCAGGATCAACACCAGTGAGAAGTTTTCTCCCATGTCAATGTTGGAATACAATCTTCATCTGTGGTTGCCCACCAGGATGATGATGATAACAACAATATATTATTATTTATACCCCGCCCATCTGGCTGTGGAGACCCAGCCACTCTGGGTGGCTCCCAACAGAATACTGAAAACACCATAAAACATCAAACGTTAAAAACTTCCCTAAACAGGGCTGCCTTCAGGTTTCTTCTGAAAGTCAGGTAGTTCTTTATTTCCTTGACACCTGATGGGAG
This sequence comes from Podarcis tiliguerta, assembly GCF_965153285.1. Taxonomy (NCBI): domain Eukaryota; kingdom Metazoa; phylum Chordata; class Lepidosauria; order Squamata; family Lacertidae; genus Podarcis; species Podarcis tiliguerta. Next base: position 27,724,961 of record NC_139543.1, on the reverse strand, counting down.
GGTGTTCCACAGGGTGGGCACCACTACTGAGAAGGCCCTCTGCCTGGTTCCCTGTAACCTTCCTTCTCGCAGTGGGGGAACTGCCAGAAGGCCCTCAGAGTTGGACCTCAGTGTCTGGGCTGAACGATGGGGTTGGAGATGCTCCTTCAGGTATACAGTGGTACCACGGGTTACAGATGCTTCAGGTTACAGATGCTTCAGGTTACAGACTCTGCTAACCCAGAATTAGTACCTCGGGTTAAGAACTTTACCTCAGGATGAGAACACAAATCGCATGGTGTTGGCGCGGTGGCAGTGGGAGGCCCCATTAGTTAAAGTGGTACCTCAGGTTAAGAACAGACCTCCAGAACGAATTAAGTTCTTAACCCGAGGTACTACTGTACTGGGCTGAGGCCATTTAGGGCTTTAACGGTCAGCACCAACACTGACAATTTCCATTTTAAATGCAATGCATTTAACAGCATATGTCATTTGGCTCTGAATTGGACTGAGTCTTGCATCATTTTCTTGCAAAGCGACTATGGTTTTCCAAAGCTACACTTGAGTTATAAGGATGCTAGAGAATAAGGCTGTCGAATTCAAGTCACTTTTAAAGTCTCCTTTATTTCAATACATAGGTTGGAAGAATTTTGACAGGTGAAGCTCTCTCAGTCCTCTTTCATGCACCTATTAAATGTAGAGAATACTCATATTTTGTTATATCTGATCATCTAGTTCATTCAAGGTTATTCGTTCAAGGTTACTTAGAGATAGCAGCAATTTCAGAATAAAAATATCAGTGAATAGCTCTGTGATTCAGTCTATATCTACTCATAAACAAGCCCCATTGAATTTAGTGGGGTTTACTGCCAAGTAAGCTAGTATAGGACTGCAGCTCCAACATGCAACTTCCACCAACTTTATCTTGCTAGTCACCCTGTTCAAATAAATTCTATTAGGGTTATGCAAATCTTGTATGTTATTTAAATATGCAGATTAGTTATGAGTCTTGGGTGACTTGTGTAAAGCATGTGACATGCTTTGAACATTCCGCAATGCATGTTTACTCAGAAGTAAGCTGCATTACCCTCAAGATTGCAGCCTCAATAATACAAATATTGATTCAAGAAATACATCTGATTTTGTCCTCCATTCTGGACACGATGCCTATTTTTGCCCAATTAAGTGTTTGAAGTCCTGATTAGCAGCTGTCAGCACTAAACAAGTCATTACCCATGACAGAGATGAATGGTAGATTAGCACTTTTCCTGTTAAAAGGTCTTGAGCACTAATTGGTTGATTAGCAATGTGAGTTTTAAACAGTGTTTTCATGCTGAGCAGTTGTTTGTCCTAACCTTATTTAGGTTGATATGGGTAAAACTTCTGCACTTAATAACATTGTGCCAACCACTTTAAAATGGCATTTTGTTTCTTTATTCATTTATCAAGACATTTATGTACTACCTCCTCCATCAGGCTTAAGGTGGAGTATAATTAAAAATTAAGGTGGAGTATAATTTAAAATTAAAAAAGCATTTAAATCACAGTTGCCAGGATCCAGCCCAGAGATCAACTTTGTTTTTATAAAGGATTTGTGACCGTAGAAGAGTCTGCAACTGGAATTTTTAATCCATTGCAAATACCTTGGCTCCTGCACCAACTACCCTACTCTAATCTGCTGAAGCATCCATGAGTTTTGTGTTATTGCACAGCAAGCAGGGAATTGAGGAGGAACAGGACAGGAAAAGCAGTTTCTACAACCATTTTAGTCATTGCATAAACGCTGAAGAAACAGGCAATATTTCTAGGATGGCATCCCTGGTAGGGACTGGCAGGAAACCAGCATGGAATGGTTGCAGACAATTATGAGATTGGATGTGTTGCAGATGCACATCTGGAGGACCCAACCTGCCATGCAGAAATGCTGAAGGTGAAGGATAAGAACCATTGGGAGCGGAAGAATCTGTTTCTCCTACAGCCGAGTAACATATAGCTACTGTGGCATGAACACACACTAGATCAGACACTTAGGTGCTAAGCCTTAATAAAATGACAACGCTTTATTGGTTGGTTGGTTGGTTGGTTGGTTGGTTGTCAGTAGTAGTAGTAGTAGTAGTAGTAGTAGTAGTAGTATTTAAGGCATTTTTAACCTTACATTTCATGCTTAAGGCCTTTTTTAACCCTATACAAGAGTGCTCACACCTTGCTGGAAATGAATTCAGAATGGTTTGAGGACACCGATCAGTGCAAAGCTGGTTTGAGAAGCAACGCATCAAACAGTAGCATCGTATAGCAAAGTACAGTGGTACCTCGGGTTACATACGCTTCAGGTTACAGACTCCGCTAACCCAGAAATATTATCTCGGGTTAAGAACTTTGCTTCAGGATGAGAACAGAAATCATGCTCCGGCGGTGCAGTGGCAGCGGGAGGCCCCATTAACTAACGTGGTGCTTCAGGTTAAGAACAGTTTTCAGGTTAAGAACGAACCTCCGGAATGAATTAAGTACTTAACCGGAGATACCACTGTACAGGAGAACAATGGACATGCATTTTTTTTATAAAGTCATGTGCAAACATAGATTAAAAATTTGCTGGCTGCACTGTAAAGAGGAGTGTGAACACAGCCTAGATTCCAGTTTTGCAAGCCAGAGGTTTCTGCTCCATACCAACATATCTTTTTGTAAACTGCTTTTAGGTTTTGTTTGTTTGTTTGTTTTAACAATCAGGCTTTATCAAAATTTAATGAAATCAATAAAAACCATCATAATAAAGACACTTCTACATCTAGACACAGAAGAGACATTTATTACTATACAGTGGTACCTTGCTTCTCAAATTAAATCTGTTCCGGGACTCCGTTCGACTCCCAAAATGGTTTGAAAACCAAGGCACGCCTTCTGATTGGCTGCAGGACCTTCCTGCACTCAGTTGGAAGCTGCGGAAGCCACGTCAGACATTTGGCTTCCTAAAAACATTCACAAACCGGAACACTCACTTCCATATTTGCAGCGTTTGGGAGCCGATTTGTTTGGGAGCCAAGCCATTTGACTACCATGGTACCACTGTATAAGAAAACATGGCAGCCAGGCAAAAGCCCTCAAGAACAGGGCCCAGGACACGGCCAGCATGTGTCAGGGTACTTTCAGTGGCTCCCAGCTGGTTGCCCAGGAATTATAAAGACAAGGAAAAGTTACCTACAGTCCTTTTTTATTTCCATATTTACAGAGAGAGGCTATAGAACCCAGCCTCTTGGATAATGGCATTGTCCCGAGTGAAATCCCCTCCCCCCCCCGTTTCTCCCACTTCCTCATTCGTCATTCTCATCCTCTCCTCTACAGGTGCTGCTACATGCCCTCTGTCTTTGAGCTCTTTGCTCTCCTACTTTTAAAGCTCGCCAGGTTCTGGGAGATGGAGGGTCTGGAATACTTTCTAATGACAACGTGTCAGCCAGGTGTTGCTCTGGTGTTTCCCAACTTTTCCCTCATCTGCCTCTGAGCTGCGATCTTCCTCAAATCCCTGTTGTAAATCTATACTATCTTCCTCTCCCTGGAAGGGTCAGGATGGGGAGGCGGTCTCCACCGTTCCTCCTCTGCCCAGTCCCTGACACAAACAGAGACATTCCGCCCACACACCAGAGGTTTCTCATCCGTACGATTTCAATTTCAACCCTCCCTCTCAAAAGGTAGCTTTTTCTATAGCACCACAATGTAACGCTAGTACAGTGGTACCTCGGGTTAAGTACTTAATTCGTTCCAGAGGTCCTGAAACTGTTCTTAACCTGAAGCACCACTTTAGCTAATGGGGTCTCCTGCTGCTGCCGCGCTGCCAGAGCACGATTTCTGTTCTCATCCTGAAGCAAAGTTCTTAAGCTGAAGCAATTTTTCTGGGTTAACGGAGTCTGTAACCTGAAGTGTATGTAACCCGAGGTACCACTGTATGTGGTTCAAACCATTTGCGTCACATTAACTTGGGTTCGGTAGGACAGCTCCGGAATAAGTAGCTGTTGAATTATGGCAACAGGCAGCAAATAAAAGAAGAAGCTTTACTGCAGTGGAAAGAGTTAATTTCAGGACAGTTCAGCGGATGATTAATATCCCCCGAAAGAAACAGCTGGGCTAGGTTTGCTAGCACATATTAATTAAGGCAATGAGATGGTGTGATGACACTTCTCTTTGATAGAGGCCAAAGGCTACTTTGTATTCTGACAGAAATAGCCACCTTCTACTTCCTCCGCAATATAATAAACCTCCTTGTTATATCATTGCCGCCTAAAACTATTGTCATAATCCCAATGTGGAAGGGAATAGAATCGTAAATAGATTCAGTGCTCAATGGCACTCTGCTCCACAGGGCTTTTGTGTGAGTGTGGCGTGAGGGTTTTTTTATGGCTTTTTGAGAGTTTTTATCAAAGCTAACAAGGAAAATCAGAAAGGGGGATTCAATAAAAGGAGTCAGTAATGAGAGGAGCTATGAAAACTGGAGCAGTATTGTTTTAGTTTCCAGCCTAATAAATCATATTAATTAAAAGAGAGATGTTCAATCTTCGGTTAGTATCAAGCCCACAGTTTCAGAGTACAAGAACCTTTGGAAGCAATAGAAGATAAATGGAGAAGCCCGGCTAGAAAAAGCAAGGGAGAAAAGGAATAGGGCAAATCCTAATCACACGGGGTTACTAACAATTCCATAAATCATCTTATCTGGTCCGACCTCAGGGGCATCACCTGCAGAAATATCAGCCTGATCTGCATTCGCTCTGCTCTGCTTCAAACACATAGAGAGGTGAGACTCAGATCTGTGAATTCATTATCCTTTCAGCATCCCTTCTTTTGAAAGAAGCTGTCAGGGGTTCAGGAGCAGAGGCACAGGAAAGGGAGGAAATGGAGAGCGAGGGGGAGGAGTCCGAAGGAAATGTCAGCGATGACAGCGGTCCGAGGTCTCTGAGTCTTTCCAGTGAATCGGATGATTCACAGAAAGGGGCTCCCATGGTCAGGGCAAGGGGGGTGCCTAGGGGGGCACCCCAGGAAGAAGGGGCCAGAGGGGACTCAGAGAGCAGCAGTTGGAAATCCGGACCAGCGTCCACACCAGAGTGCAGTAGGGGGGAGGAGTCCCAGGCATCAGGATCAGGCGGCGCGCTGCCAGCGGGAGAACATGAGGGAGGATTGACCACGCCTCCGTCGGGGAGCGAGGAAACGGTCAAGAGGAAGGTTGAAGGCTGCGCGCGCGCGTGCGCCAAGTTCAAATGTACAGGAGGGCGGCACTGTTGGCAGCCCGGATAGGGAGCCAGGTCCTAAAGCCCGCCGAAGAGAGAGGGAGGAGTCAGGGGGGTCAATGTCTGCGTCGGAAGAGTCCAGGAAGGAAGGAACCCCGGGGGGTAGCAGGACCCAGAGGAGAAAGGAGAGACGGAAGAGGTGGAGTAAGGCTAGAGTCTTAAACTGGTGTACAGGGGGCGGAGATTCAGATGGAGCTTCGCCGGTCTAAACCCTAGACGTAGAGCTGGGGTGCTGCGGCTTGAAAATGGAAACTGTACTTCAATAAAGACTTTTGTACATTACTACCGGCTAGCGTTGGTCCTCTGTGAGCTGGGACCAGGAGCCAGCTCTGACAGTAGCGCTGAAAAGATACTGCACCTGTCCGTCTGTCTTTGCTCCAGAATGGACTTTCATGCAACCTACAATGTTTTGAAAAGGGAGCAATTTGATGTGAAGCAAAATGTCTGCACCTCTGTGGTGACTTTCCTCTGGACACATAGGACTGTCAGTGGACCCAACAAGGTTGGGTCTCTTCCAGAGATGGAGAATGTGTGGTCTTCCAGATGTTGTTGGGCTTACAGAACTCATCATCCTTAACCACTGGCCATGCTAAACAGGGGCTGGTGAGAGTTGGACTCCAAAAACCAATAGACTGACCCCAGGCTATCCACACCTGTTTTGATCAATCATAAGTAACCATCAGATTAAACAACAGGCATTAGCTTTTTATCACATTACAATAAAACAATACAGGAAAAATGTGCCCCATCATCTGATCTCCCTAGAACACAGACTAAATTTATTTTTAACACCATCTGTACCCAAACCTAAAGAAAACTTTAGAAAAAAGGAAATTTAAAAAGAAAGAAAGGAGTGTTAAATTATATTAAAATACTCTGGAGCTCCTCAGAGAGCACCGCTGGAAGTCACTAGGTGAAACCTTTTAAAGGAACTTTGTGTTGCTCTCTTTTTACTAATGCAACTAAACCTACCCTAAAATACCTCAAGAAATTATTAGCTGCCACCACCTACTGAATTGGTAGAGTAATAGGATTGCTTAAAAACAGTGGTACCTCGGGTTACAGACACTTCAGGTTACAGACGCTTCAGGTTACAGACTCTGCTAACCCAGAAATAGTACCTCGGGTTAAGAACTTTGCTTCAGGGTGAGAACAGAAATTGGGTGGCGGCGGTGTGGTGGCAGTGGGAGGCCCCATTAGCTAAATGGTTAAGAACAGTTTCAGGTTAAGAACGGACCTCCAGAACGAATTACGTTCTTAACCCGAGGTACCACTGTATATAATATTACACTCGATTAAATAAATAAAGGTACACTTCATTTGTTTGTTTGCTGAATTAATTAAATTAGAAATGGTATGATACCTTACAACTGAAAACAAAACCAGGCCGTTTACAGATCTTCAAACTGAAATAACACAAATAACAGCCCTAAAATACAATCCATGGAAACCAGATGAGCCTGAGGAAAGTGTTCCAAAGCTGAGGTGCTACCATAGTGTCAGGAGTGAGCCAGCAATAAATTACACAGAGGAAGAAGAAGAAGAAGAGGAGGAGGAGGAGGAGGAGGAGGAGGAGGAGGAGGAGGAGGAGTTTGGATTTGATATTTTATCACTACCCGAAGGAGTCTCAAAGCAGCTAACACTCTCCTTTCCCTTCCTCCCCCACAACAAACACTCTGTGAGGTAAGTGGGGCTGAGAGACTTCAGAGAAGTGTGACTAGCCCAAGGTCACCCAGCAGCTGCATTTGGAAGAGCAGAGACGCGAACCCGGTTCCCCAGATTACAAGTCTATCACTCTTAACCACTACACCACACTGGTTTATTAGAAGAAACAAGGTCTGCTCAGGAGTGCCAGGCAGAATGATCACAGCAACTCTTCTCAGTAGGTCCTGCCACTGTGAGACAGCTGTGGAGACTGAAGGTCCCCACCTTCCTACAGCTGTCTAAGTCCCCTCTTCTCCCAGGTTCTTCTCAAGCAATCTGAGACTGTGCCAGTGCATCTGTCTTTACTCCTCCTGCCTCATACCTCTTCTGGTCCTGGGAGAGCAGCGGGGAGGGGGCTTGTCACAGCAGGAGTGGAAGACACTCTGGCTTCTTCACCAGCCTGATTCATCTCTGTCTCTTGGCCTCTTTTCTCCCTGCTTCTGATTCTGGACTTCTCTCTATCACAGACTCTCCCTACTCACTAAACCTCATTTCAGTTTCTGGCATCTCCTCTTCCCAATCTTCTCCTACTTCTTTCTCTGACCACACATTGTCATCCCACCACTAACCCTTAAGCTCTGAGCCTTCTTTCCTTGGTGGTTCCCCAGCTGCTACCTCCCACCATTCCTCTGAATCCTGCCAGTCCATGACAAACAGAGAAGATTCTTCTTCCAATCACCACCACTTAGCCAGTGAAGGCAGAGGAACCCAAAGGAGGTCTTCTGATGACATTCTTAATTGTCAGGATTCCAGTCCGGGGGACTGGAATCCTGACAATTAAGAATGTCATCAGATGATATATTGTCAAAACAACAGATAGCTCCAGACGGCTCTAATACAGCCTCCTGGCATCATCAATCATGATGACCCTTCTGAAGACCCCTTCCGGTTACAGAAGATATTGAACTTTCTCACTTTGCGCCTCTTGCTTTATTTCCAGTCTAGCAGCCCTTCCCTTAGCCTACTCTTAGGAGGGATTGGCTTAGCTCCAGTCTCTTCCTGTTCTGACAAACTGCTTCTTTCTCTGTTCATGCCAGTTTGCACTTCTTGAGAGCATTGGTTGGGTTCCGTCCAGCTCTCAGCCATTCCCTTATCAACCGGCATTCCAAGGGGCGGGGGAGTTGGCACTAGCCGATGGTCATCCTGCCTGGCAGTTAACCCTCTCTGTTCCTGGCTGCTTTCTTCAGCTGGCTGCAAACCATCACTGGGAGCTGGATCATTCATGATATTAATAGATGGGCATGTTCATCTGGGAATAGGTGGTCCTTTAGACTGAGACCCAAACTATTATCTTTGTTAGTTCAGTTGCAAAACACATGTAGGAGGTCCCTAGTTCAGTCCCCTGCATCTTTTGGTAGGATAAGGAAAGCCTTTGTGTGAAACCCTAAAGAGCTGCTGTCAGTCAGTGTCAACAGTACTGAGCTAGGTGGACAAATGGCAGTTCCCCACGTTCCAAATAATAAATTCCTGTATGGAGTTTTTCTTGCAAAAGCCCATTGAGATGAATGGGAACTATGCAAGACAATGCTGGATTCCTCACTTGCACATGATTGTCAACAGCTGTAGATTTCAAGAAGATAATAACCTATACAAATGTAGAAATCTAAACTGAAACTTTAAATGATGCTCATGTACCACAGCTGTAGGTCTCAAATTGGTGATAAAATATACAAAATGTAGAAATCTAGACTGAAACTTTAAAGGACAGCGACGTAAAACTGTCAGTAAAAATGGTGAAGCTTCTTCTGTCACAGCGCAGAGTACCTTTGGATAATGGAAGACCCTTAAGTAGGTGTTACAGTCACATGGGACTAGTTTTTAGATCCGATGCTCTGTCATCTGAGAAAATGACTTTTGTGAAGATTCGCATCACATTTTTGCAACAGACCAACATTCCATTCTGCCACTGCTGTCTTCTATACATGAATATTAAGAAGTTGGAATTATCACCAGGCCAGCCATCAATTTTAGAAGACAGATTTTTACAGCACAGGTTTTTTTAGTAGGCTGCCTTTGAAAATTCGGTTGCAATAGTTAATATCTATATGCCAAAAGCAAACCAGAGCCATAATTTTGACAAAGTTGTCAAAAGCATCAGTCGAGTCACCTAGTCAAAGCCAACTCAGTTTGTTGCTGCTGGTGCTAAGCAGCCTGACATCTTTTTTTGCATTTAGTAGATAAATTATAACATGCCACAACAGAGTAGCTCTGTCACTGAAAGGTTTCTGGCTTTTGCAAAGTTTCTTTTTTACATATATTTTTAGCACGTAAAAAAAATCCTTTTAAACTACATGCCATTCAATATATTCCAGGCCTTCTTTTCTTTTCTTTTCTTTTCTTTTCTTTTCCCATTCTTTCTTCCCAGACACAATGCTCTATGCCCATGGTTCGGCATAAACCTATTTAGGGGAATTTGAGACCAGCCCTTGGTAGAGATGGGCTTTTGATTGGTCTGATAGTGAGACCAGCCCCACTGAGGACAGTTTAAAGGAGTTCCAGGAGGATGGCTTGGTTGTGGATGCTCTTAGAGAGAGCTTTCCAAACTTTTATTGTTGGTGACACAGTTTTTAGACATGCATAATTTCATGACACAGTAATTCAGTTTCACTACCAAATTGGAGGTTAAACTAGCCCCGTTACAGCCCCAGGAGGAGCACGGGGAGTGTTTGTGCAACACACCTACACACTACAGCCGACACACTACTGGGTTGCGACACACAGTTTGGAAAGCTCTGCTCTAGTATACAGGTAGATGGTAAAGCCCTAGTACTAGTAGATCTCTGGATGGCTTGTAGATCAGCAAGATTTTCCATCTCCTAATGGAAGATAGATCAGGATATATTAGTGCTTTGCAGTAGATCAGCAATTGTTCAATAACAGACACCACAAAGTGACATTTCCTACCTAAATTAGGTTACTGAACTGAAGAACACTTTGGGCAATCAGAAGTGGATTCTTGTGGGAAAGTAGTGTGAACTCAATTCTGGTATTGCAAACCAAATTCATAAGCTCAGAATGTTGTTCAGGGACACCCAGTTCTTTCAGTCTAACTGTAGGTCTTTTTCTGGTTGGCTGATCTCAGGGGTCTAGCAAAAAGTACCGTATTTTTCGCTCTATAAGATGCACCAGACCACAAGACGCACCTAGTTTTTGGAGGAGGAAAACAAGAAAAAAAATATTCTGAATCTCAGAAGCCAGAACAGCAAGAGGGATCACTGCACAGTGAAAGCAGCAATCCCTCTTGCTGTTCTGGCTTCTGTGATAGCTGCGCAGCCTGCATTTGCTCCATAAGACGCACACACATTTCCCCTTACTTTTTAGGAGGGAAAAGTGAGTCTTATAGAACAAAAAATACGGTAATTTTGAAGCAAAATTAGTGAGCTTTTCCATCATTTCTGTAAAGAGGAGCTGAGCCCTCTTTCCTCTCCCTCACCTCAGTTTTAATATGGTAACTTTTAGTTCAGCATACTGGCGAAAACAAACCGACCTACCCGGATCATATGACTAGTTAGTCATCCATACAAACAACTGTCAAATTTGTCACCAGAAATAAAAAGGAAAAGGAAGTCATTGCAGCAGGAACAGATTAGTTATTTCTAGGGTCTCCTTTTTGTAAGGGTCAGAGAAAATATGTCTGGTTGCCTTAGGGAAAAACATTTGTTTACTGAGCAGCTTAAGGAAACAGGATGTCGAAAAGAATGGTGAGAATTCTAGTCATCTCCAGAAATAATAATAATAAAAAATGTATTTTTCTTCTGTTGCAGGCCTGTTTCATGAAACTTTGGGTATCTTTCTGAAATGTTTTACCCTTCCCCCCCCCTCTTGAATTGTAATTAGACCAAAGTAATGACATATTGATACTGTTTGTCTCCTTTAATGAGCCAACTCATTTTTCCAAAAAAAGAAAGAAAATACTTTTTTAAAAGGACATTGTCAGGGAACTGCCATCAGAAGGACAGGAGGTGCAAAGGCTCACTGAGGTTGAGAGAGACGTAGCAGCAGAAGAGGGAACCAGTAGGGGGAGAGCAGGAACTTCAAGGGAAGGTGAGTCGGAGGGATGGCTCAGAGACGCTTCCAGCGAAAACAGCGGGGAGGTCTCAGGACCTCCTATAGGGACACCCATTCCTCGCCGGAAACTGTCACGCCGAGAGTCCAGAAGACGTGTTTCCGTTAAGGAGCTTTTATGTTGGAAACGATTCCGAAAGCAACCACTTTCGGATTCTGCTAGCGATTGACGCAGCCATGTCGGAGGGGCTCCGTCACAGGGAGAGGTTTGAAAACCTGATCAAACTCTGAGGGACTTGCATTTTACGCACAAGCAGCTCATCATCCCATCACAGCAATCCGAAAGTCTCTGAAAGCCAGCTTGTGCAGGGAGAGGCATCATGAGCGACCCAGCCGGAACCGGAGGAGCAGGAGCAGCTGGAGGGGGTCCAAGCCTGGAAGAAAGGTACAGGGCGTTGGAAATCCAGCTTGCCATGCAAACGGCGAGGCTTGAGGAGAGGAGGGCTCAGGATGCAGAAAAGGGGAAGGAGAAAACCACCCCGCTCGCCAGAAAGGTGCCAGGATTGGTGCAGAAATTCGGGGGGGATCCCAGAAACTATCATGCCTTTAGAACAGAGATGCAATACGCTCTCAACCTGCAGTTTGATGACTTCCCCGATGAAGAATCGCGAGTGGCTTTTGTAATTGGCCATCTCAAATCGGGAGCGAAGGACTGGGTTAGACCCCTGATGGCAGTAAATAATGAGATCCTAAAGGACACGAGGAAGTTTTTCCGTGCCATGGACCTGATGTTTTCCAGCGACATTGAGCAGGGAGTGGTGCGAAGGCAGTTAATGGCTTGCAAACAGGGGAGCCGATCTGTCCGTGAGTACTGGACTGAGTTTACTATGTTGATTCACAAATTGGGGTGGGACTTATCGGCGGAACCCATCCAGATGCTTTTCGAAGAGGGGCTTTCTTCGGCCGTTAAAGATGAACTTTCCCGGGGGCCCAGGGCGGAGTCTATGGACCAGCTGACCAAATCCGCGCTGGCCATAGGAGCGCGCCAGGAAGCGAGGGCTTTGGAAAGGCGGGAAGGGAAAGGAGAATGTTGGAGGGAGCTCCGCATTCCAGACATTCCAGAGCCACCTTTCCCGCCGGGAGAGCCGATGGAAGTTGGAACAGCGCGGGCGCGCGCAGTTTCTAATCCCAGTGAAGGGCGGAAGAAGGAGGGAAAGAGCGCGAAGAAATGTTATCTCTGCCAACAGCCAGGGCACTTTGCCAGAGTCTGCCCACAAAGAAAGGAATGGCAAGGGATGGCAGGAGCTGTTGGGGAAAAGGAGGAGGAAAGCAAGGAGCAAGTAAAAGCCAACGCCTGGCTGCCACCGTCGGGGCACAGCAGCCAGGCCAAAGAGCAGTGAAAGTGCCCACGCCAGAACCTCCCAGACCTGCCTTAGTGATAGAGGTGTTGCTAGAGCTGCCAAACGGACACCCACTACAGATCAAGGCGCTTTTGGATTCAGGCAGCTCCTGTAATTTCATGAGTAAGGAGTTTGCAGCTGAGCATCAGATACAGACCATCCCTTTAACTAGCCCCTTGCAGGTGACCACGATTGACGGCAGAGAGCTGTTGGGAGGAGAAGTTAGCCAACAGACAGTCCCGATGATAATGAGGGTGGCAAGGCACACCGAACGGATAGCGTTTAATGTGGCCACCTTGGGAGGAGCTCCCATCATTTTGGGGATGAGCTGGCTGGCGCTACACGATCCGCTAGTGGGCTGGCATCAGAGGGTGGTCTCCTTTGGGTCAGCGCATTGCCTAGAACACTGCAAGCAGGGGAAGGTTCCGGGAGGAGCCAGAGTCACCCTAGCCGGGATGGAAGTAATGGATAAAGGGAAGGTGCCCCCGCAATACGCAGATCTGAGCAACGTATTCAGCGAAAGGGAAGCAGACAAACTGCCGCCGCATAGACCCTTTGACTGTCAAATCAAGCTACTCCCTGGGGCCCAACTCCCGGTGGGCAAGCTGTACGCCATGTCAGACAGGGAGATGCAGGAGTTGAGGGAGTTCATTGACAAAAACCTGAAGCGAGGTTTCATCAGAGAGTCCCGAGCGGTGGGGGGCAGCCCAGTGTTTTTTGTGGACAAAAAAAACACAGATAAGCTGAGACTTGTAGTAGACTTTAGGGCCCTGAATGCAGTGTCGGAACCCCTGGCTTTTCCTATGCCCCGAATTGATGACATTTTGACCAGGGTGAGGAAGGGAAAGATTTTTACAAAACTGGACCTGCGGGGGGCGTACAATCTGATACGCATAAGGAAGGGGGATGAATGGAAGACCACCATGTTCACCCCTTTGGGAGCATTTGAATACCTCGTTATGCCCTTCGGTCTACAAGCAGGCTCGGCGTGCTTTCAAGCTTTTATGAATCACGTCCTGGGGCCTTTGCTCTACAAGAATTGTGTGGCCTTTCTAGATGACGTGTTGGTGTATTCGGAGGATGAGGAGCAGCATGTGAGGGACGTGCGAGAAGTGTTGGGCAGGCTGCAAGCCAACCAGCTGTGGGTGAAACTGGAGAAGTGCCAGTTTCATACCAAGGAGGTGGAATTCCTGGGGTACCGCTTGTCAGACAAGGGATTGGCCATGGATCCAGGCAAGGTCCAAGCGGTACTGGAATGGAAGACACCGAAAACCAAGAAGGATGTGCAAAGATTCCTGGGGTTTGGGAACTTTTATCGGAAGTTCATCAAGAACTTTGCACACTTGACGGCACCCATCACCGACTGCCTGAGCAGCAAGAAGAAGTTTGTTTGGACGGCGGAGGCGGAGCGAGCATTTGAAGAACTGAAAAGGGCTTTCGCCTCGGAAGAACAACTCCTGCATGTGGACTTACGAAAACCCATGAGAGTGGAAACCGATGCGTCCGACCGGGCGATCGGGGCGGTACTTCTTCAACCGGGAAGGAATACGTCGGAGTGGAGACCGTGTGCCTTCTTCTCGAGGAAGCTGAATAAATCCGAGAGGAACTACACGGTGTATGACAGGGAACTACTCGCCATTCACGAAGCATTCCGGAGGTGGAGACATTTATTAATTGGGGCACAACACAAGGTGCAAGTGTGCACAGACCACAAGAATTTAGAGTATTGGAGAACAGCACGAGTGCTCAACCAACGACAAGTGAGATGGGCACAGGAATTCTCCAAATTCCACTTTGAAATTTGTTATGTGCCAGGTCCAGAAAACGTCAGGGCGGACGCTCTCTCACGCAAACCAGAGTATTTGGAGGGGGAGGGGGCAATCGAAGAGAGACATGTCATCCCTGAGGACCGCTGGGTGTGTGGGGCGGCGCTGGTGGGGTGACGAGAACTGGTAGAGGAAACGGAAAAGGATGAATATGCCCAGGATAAGCTCAGAGGTCTCAGGGGGGAGGGCGAGAGCCCCGGAGGTTTTGAGGAAAGAAATGGGGCATTGTATTACAAAGGGGCACTGTATATACCAGAAGGTGAATTGAGGGGAAGAGTACTCAAGCAGTTGCACGATAGCCCCACGGCGGGACATTTTGGGCAACACAAGACCATGTGGATGGTTACCAGGGAATTTTGGTGGCCCAAGGTGAGGGAAGATGTAAAGGAGTATGTAAGAGGGTGTGACCAATGTCAGAGAGCCAAAGGGGAAAGAAGGGCGCCGGCAGGGTTATTAGAACCATTACCCACACCAGAACGGCCTTGGGAAGTGGTATCAATAGATTTTATGACGGATCTGCCGAAGTCCAAGGGGAAAACAGCCATCATGGTAGTAGTAGACCTGTTAACTAAGATGTGCCACTTTGTAGCATGCTCACATGCAGTCACAGCGGAAGAAACAGCGAAGCTGTTTGTAGAACACATTTTTAGGTTGCACGGGGCCCCCTTGAGGGTGATCTCAGACCGCGGCAAACAATTTACTTCCAGGTTCTGGAGGAAGCTCATGAGCTTGCTGCACGTGGAAGTCAATTTTTCGACGGCCCGGCACCCTGAAACCAATGGGCAGGCGGAAAGAGCTAATGGCATCCTCCAACAATATCTGAGGTGTTATGTCAATGACAGAGAGAACGATTGGGTCGAAAAGTTGGCGCTGGCAGAATTTGCCTACAATAATGCGGAGAATGTGTCCACAGGGATGAGCCCCTTTTTGGCTAACTACGGGTGCCACCCCAGGGCATTTCCAGGGGATGGAGGGGAGAGATGGAGCGTCCCAGCGGCCGAACATTTTGTAGAAGAGATGGAAGCGATCCATCATCAGCTCCAGCTCAACTTAGAAAGGGCCAAGGCACAATATAAGAAGCAGGCAGACAAGAACAGAAGGGAAGGCGAAAGCATAAGGGTGGGAGATCAGGTGTGGCTGTCAACCCAAGGGTTGCCGTTCAAAGGGGGTTGTAAAAAATTAAGACCCAAAAGATTGGGACCCTTTGAGGTCATTCAGCAGGTCAACCCAGTGGCTTTCAAACTCCGGTTACCCAATCACATGAAATTGCACCCAGTGTTCCACAGGTCGTTACTGTCACCATACAGGGGAGGACGTGAAGGGGAGCACGCCAGGGGACCAGCCTTGGAAGAAAAGGAAAGCAGCAACCATGTAGCGGAAATCCTCGATTCCAGGTGGAAGGGTAATCAGGTGGAGTATTTGGTGGCGTGGGAAGGGGAACCGGAGTCAGAAAACACCTGGGTGACTGCAGGGGAGGTCAATGACGAGGTTTTAACAGAAACGTTCCACCAAAGATTCCCGAGGAAACCACAGCCGGTAGCAAGGTTTAGGAGGGAGTATTTCAGCACCACCGACGAGGAAGAGGAACTGGAAGGATTCGCGGAGTCGGAGTTGGAAGAGGGAATGGACTCTGATGACGAGGAGTACCGAGAGACCAGGGACAGCAACAAGTGGAGGGAAGTGTTCGAAACTTCGGACGATGAGGAAGGTTCTTTCAGGGGTTTTACCTCCTCACAGCCCGTAGGGGAGGAGACGGGAGGGGGTGAAGGGGGCCCTGGAGGGGAGGTGGATGTCAGGGAACTGCCATCGGAAGGACAGGAGGTGCAAAGGCTCACTGAGGTTGAGAGAGACGTAGCAGCAGAAGAGGGAACCAGTAGGGGGATAGCAGGAACTTCAAGGGAAGGTGAGTCGGAGGGATGGCTCAGAGACGCTTCCAGCGAAAACAGCGGGGAGGTCTCAGGACCTCCTATAGGGACACCCATTCCTCGCCGGAAACTGTCATGCCGAGAGTCCAGAAGACGTGTTTCCGTTAAGGAGCTTTTATGTTGGAAACGATTCCGAAAGCAACCACTTTCGGATTCTGCTAGCGATTGACGCAGCCATGTCGGAGGGGCTCCATCACAGGGAGAGGTTTGAAAACCTGATCAAACTCTGAGTGACTTGCATTTTACGCACAAGCAGCTCATCATCCCATCACAGACATGAAAACATTAAAGTGTTCAGTATTTCTCCTTTTATGCTTTCTACTGATTCTATATTCTTATTCTATGTTTTCAGGTTCCACATTGATTAAGAGCCAGATGCAATGAACACTAATCACCTACAGTGAGATGTTCCCACAAGCAAACAGATACACCCTAGCAGAAATGACTTGGTTTCTTTTGACTGACAATAATAGCTTCGTAACAAACAGAGTGGCCCTCCATACATTGGCTGAACACACACACAAATCAGGAAAAAGAAATTAGATAAAATTTATATAAGCTGTTTTGGTGATTTGGAGGTTTACTTTTGCATTCTCATTCTGTATTTTTCTGTTGAGAACCACACTGAGATTTTTGGATGAAGGACAGTATACAAATTGAGTAAATAAGAATATAATAAGAATAATAATCTGAAATTAAGCTAGATTTAAGCTTGTTGGTCTTTCTGGTGCATGTTAAATAGCATTTTATTATGTATGGCATGAAAGGCGGTACATCAATTTAAGAAATAATAATAAAATAAGAAGAAGAATCTGAAATTAAGCTAGATTTAAGCTTGTTGGTGTTTCTGATATCTTATTTATGTAATGTATCATTTTATTAATCATGGAATGCATGTTATGTATTATTTCGTTAATACTATTGCTACGTTTGTCATGGCTAGAGCAATAAACTTAGGAACTGAACTGAATTGGACCTACAATGAGATCATGGACTTTACCTCCACAAGCAACCCTAAGAAGGGAATCTGGTGCATGTGTACTTTCAAAGTCCTATCAAATGCAATGGAACTTACTCCCAGGAAAACCATGTATGGCGCTGCAGATTAATGAGGGTTAAGAAAGTGATGAGGCCTGGGCTTAAGCATTCAGACAATACCACAGCCATCCCATGCCAGGCCTGGAGTGTTGTTGTGGCCAGGAAAAGAGGGGTTGAGATGGGAGGCGCATGGTATGTGCATGAATGCAAGCAAGCACCTGAATCTTGCAAGCATGACCACAGGCTTTATAGGCGAGTCTTTATCTGTGGCCAAAGGTTTGTGTTCTGGCTGGATTTGGGGCTCTCAAATCTCAGCGGAGCCCTGTAGAATGCTAAAATTTGGTCCCACCGACTTGCTGTAATTGTTGCACCACCCTAAAAACCACCTCTGGGTTATTGGAATGGGCAGGGTTTGGCTCGCCCAAGGTTGAAGTCAGCTTACTACACTTCTCATTTCCCTGTTATTAATAAAGTTATTGATATAGTTAAATACGTCACTCATGTCTTGCCTCTTCCCGGTTTTGGTCACAACTGCTTTGCCATAGCTGCCTGGAGACAAAATAAGTGGTTCGACATACACCGAAGAGCTACATAATTTGACTTTCCAACACTCTGAGATCTAGGCTGACCTATTGTTCCTATCTATCTGCTCCATGTGTGAAAACAGTTAGCAGGCAAACAGCTTTTCACTGTAAATTAAATGCACAACCAATAATCAGCAGCATCGTGAAGCTCAGGCAGAGTCTGGTCCCCAGATAAAGTCTTAATTGCAGGAAATTGTCCTAGTGCTCCTCTTTAAAATGCATTATAATGTCAGCAGTAGTACATCAACTCTCTGCGTAGAGGCACAAAGTAATCTCTCTCCAAGAAACTTGTTAGAGGTTGCTAAAGATTATGCAGCCCAGACGGGCAAAGTTGTTTATGACAATCCCCTAGACGACACCCCTAATAAAGAGCATGATATTTATTTCATTAGTGTCATGTATCCCATGACACCTAATTGCTAATAATGTTTTCGTGTTTTGTTGCTGACAAGCAACAGTCTCCATACACAATGATGGTTGCAGTTATTCTATCAAGATGATTAATGAGATCCAGTCCTGGAGAACCTCCAGATGTATATATTTCATTGAAATGGAACACTCTGGCGCATTGAGCACATGTGGGAAGAAGCGGATGGAGAATTTAACTTGCTCCTATAAGTCAGCTGGAAGATATGTGCACACTTACACTTCTAACTGATTTCAAAGGAATATAGAATAGCGTCAAAGCGCATGACTTGATTGATTGGCAAATCTAATCACACTATGCCACTGTTTGTGGAGGAATAGGGGAAACAGTTGTGTTGTATAATTTTGTCCTACTGAGTATGCATTGGGAAACCAACTTTGCTGAGTTGATACTATATCTGTTATGATAAGATCACATTGTAGTAATTGGCCCTATGCTTTTAAATTCAGCTGTGTTCTGTTTCATAGCCATCTTTCCCTACATGGAGATCATCGCCATCAATGAACTATTTGATCTGTGGCCATCACTAAAAGGATAAAAACAAGGTAAAGGACCCCTGGACAGTTAAGTCCAGTCAAAGGCGACTATGAAGTGTGGTGCTCATCTCACTTCAGGCCGAGGGAACTGGCGTTTGTCCCCAGACAGCTATCCAGGTCATGTGGCCAGCATGACTAAACCGCTTCTGGAGCAACGGAACACTGTGATGGAAACCAGAGTGCACAGAAATGCCATTTACCTTCCCGCCACAATGGTACCTATTTATCTACTTGCACTAGCCTGATTTGAACTGCTTGGTTGGCAGGAGCTGGGGCAAAGCAACAGGAGCCCACTCAGTCATGGAGATTCAAAGCACCGACCTTCTGATCAGCAAGCCCAAGAGGGACAGTGGTTTAGACCACAGCGCCACCTGCATCCCTTTAGTGGTCATCACTATTTTATGGTAATTTGCATACCAGTGAATTTAGTTTGCGCCATAAAATTGGATTTAACATTGCATTCCAATGACAAGAATGGAGTGTCCAATGAAACATTAGGGAGAACTTTCTGACACTAAAATCTGTCCAACAGACTCCCAATGAATGAAAGCCCACCACCTAATGAGGTTTTTAAGCAGAGGTTGGATGGCCATCTGACAATGTGATTCCTGCATTGCAGGGGGTTGGACTAGATGATCCTTGGGCTCCCTTCTAACCGTACAACTTTATGATTCTTTGAAACATTACTTCACATGTGGCTTGATCATCTCAGCCTCAATGGATAAATAGGGAGGCCTGGAGAGGCTAATTAGACCTGCAGGTCAGAGGTTTCCAACCTGATTCCAAATCATTCAGGAATATTTGCAGAAGCAACTTTTCTTTCTCTGTTGCCCATTTATATAGCTTGAGCAGCCTGTTATTGCGGTCTATATTTTCATAAATGCAGACTTCGGTAGAAGATTGCTGTTATAAAAAGAAGCATATATCACATAACCAAGAGAGCAAGAGAACAGCAGGATGGGGGGGGGGGGAGATGTGGCCTGTAGCAGCAGCCCTATAAAAACCCTGTTGAGAATAATGATATCTGCATGGTTAGCAAGTGAACAAATCAAAATTCCCCAGTTAGTCACACAGCAGAGAGGAAAGTGTAGACTGGCTGTCTGCTTCTTTGCATTCATTTCCCCCTCAGCACTGACATCTTAAGATTAGCAGGCGTGTGCGTGGTTCACCCCCAATACACTATGTTATTCCGACGACGAATGGGTACATGCCACCTAATGGTATATAGCTCAGCTCCATTACATTACCCAAACCACCCTGGGCTTCCCATATTTAACACAAGGGGAAGGAACACTGAATCCAAATGAAATTACAATTTTCTCTGTGTTTGCTTTGTACACCGAATAGCTAAGCAACTAAGAAGGAAGAATGCAGAGCCACCTTTCACCGCAAACTGTCAGAAATGACGTTTGCCGATCAGAATGGTTATATGGTTTAGCAGACTGAATTGCTGTGCTTTTTTGTGTGTGTTTATGTTCTGTGCATTGGGAAATCACACATTTTGACAGACAAACTTGATGGGTTTGATCATGGTAACAGAAGGCCACTTCTTTCTCACTGCAACATCCAATGAGAAAGGATCACAAATATGTAATTTATGAAATCTTAAACATAACCTAAAGAATGAGGTTAACAGCCGAGACTGATCTGGTCATAACACCATGACATGAGTTGTGATAGCCACTAGTAGAAGCACTAATGGGGGGGGTGAGTTGTTGTTGTTGTTGTTGTTGCTGCTGTTGTTGCTGAAGAAGAAGAAGAAGAAGAAGAAGAAGAAGAAGAAGAAGAAGAAGAAGAAAAAAAGGTGAATCAAGGAAGCGGTGAAATGAAAGAGAAATGAACTCTATCAGAAGAGTTATACATCTAAGCAAGTTATATCCTTGCTCAACAGAAGTGTATAAAATTATGCATGATACAGAGAAAGTGGATAAAGAAAAGTTTCTGTCCCTCTCTGATATTACTAGAACCTGGGGGCAATATTGCAAGATTCAGGACAGACAAAAGAAAGTACTTCTCCATGCTGCATGGGTAATGGGCAGTAGCTTGATGTAGTAGTAGACTATCAGTGGCTACTAACTCTGATAGCTGTGTCCTACCTCCACTGTCTGGAGTAGATAGGCCAGTGGCTAATCCAGCAGGGTCTTCTTGAGTTCTTATCCTGGCCAATGTAGGTGTGACCTTGTCCAGTATCCTGTTTCTCACAGTGGCCAACCAGAAGGCCTGCCTGAGGGAAGCCCAAAAGCAGGACTTGGGCCATTTAGGTCAGAACAAGTGAATTAGACACAAGAAGCAGGACCTGCAGCAGGGATCTCCCCAGACCCAAGAATGTTCTTGTTCAGAGCGCAGGTCTGTCCAGAAAGGGAATCTTCTTGCACTGTATGGGCCAAAGGGAGGGCAGAGTGGTTGATGGGGGCTGGGATTCCCCTCTGATCTGCTAAAGGAAAAGGACTGTTGGTGTTATGTACTTTTGTATGCCCTTGGTATGTAGCAACCACTGCCTTAATTGGGAGCCTCCGCATTTCACTTTCAACCCAGTAGGTACTCAACCACCAGAGTCCACTATTAGAAGGAAATATCATCCAGCCCATGCCAATAATGCATCTTTCTTTTAAAAAAAAATACTTCATCTCTCAGAAACATCCACTTGCTTTAAATATTGGTATGCTTAAAAAGTTTATGATATTAGATCTTGCTCAGAATATAGACTAAGGGTACTATCCTACCCTCACACAATGTTGATGGCATGCCCAAGAACTTAGCATAGCACATAGGTCTCCATCAATGATGACTGGCACTGCTGGCCAATGGGGCTTGCCTATGGTGCGGGTACCAGGTGGCCAGAAAGCTAACAGATTTTCCCATCAGCAATAGCAAAAGGAAAATCCTGAAATAGTGCATCACAAGGAAAAAGGATCTACCAATTGCTTTGGATGCATTTGATCAAAAGCCCTGCAGATTGCCCAAAGAGCCCACTCCATGGGGCCCTCAATTGCACCAGTCTGGAACTGGCTTATTGAAAATTGCAAGAAGCCAGACTCCCACACATCTTCTGTCCTGGCCAAGAGAAGTCAGCAAGGTTTCAAATATGATAGTAGACCTGCCATATCACACTCCCACAACTCCAGTTAGGATTGCTCCGTAACGTATGCGGATGCGACCAACAGAGCTACTTATGTATACTAAAAAGACTTTTTAAAAAGGAAGGAGGCCAGAAAATCCCAAGCAGTGGCAAATGTAGAAGCAAATATAACAATCATATGAGGGTTGTTTAAACCATACACCACAAAAACAAAATTAATTTAATCAGAAAATTTAATCTTCAGTGGGATTTATTCCTTAGTAAGTTTGTTCAGGGTTACATTCTAAAGCTCAACTTTTTCCTTTTTCTTTTTTCTTTTTTACGGGAAACAATGGGAATTTCAAAATTAAGACTGACCTGTAAGCAATTAAAATGTTGACCAAAGCTGTCAGAAATAGAGCGGTTCTTCAATACAGCCACTTCAAAGAAGTCCAGAAATAAATAAAATCCAGACTTTGTTCCAAGGAATCCGTTTACATATACCTGCCTCTGTAACCTATTGTTCAGTCTTCCTTGTTTTCAAACAGCAAGAATAAACATCCACATCAGTTCTGACTGGGCATAGTCTTCCAGATTGCTTTGCTTCACTGAACAGTGTGAACTGCAAGTGATATTCAGCCATGGTAAATATGGAATCCATCAGCAAGAGCAATAATTACCCAGATGAGAATACTCTGATTACTTCCTTATTTTCCTCAAGTGAGACCAAAGCACTGAGTGTTGCATAATCATCTAGTTCAATCTTCTTTAATTGGAGCCTATTTAAGGACTGTGAGTCATCAAGTTCACAAAGTGAAAACATGGGAATCTTTGGAGGGGAAATGGATAAAGTTTGTTGAAAACCCCTTTCTGTTACAATAAGAAAAAGAAACATAATCCTCTGTTCATTCTTGCACTCAGGTCAAATATTCTGCGCCTTCTGAGTGAAAAGCCATATACTTGGTATGATCTGTACGTATCTGAGCTACTTCAATTCAGTGGAAAAGCCAAGAAAAATCTAATACCAGTCAATTTATCAGATTTTCTAATACCTGTCAGTGAATCAGGAAGTAAGGTCTACTAAGAAAGGCATGTCAAATATGGTGATGATGTCAAAGAGAAAATCTTGTTAGCCCTATCCACACATCTCTCCACATATTGGACTAAAACTAGAAGCTCAGGTGGAACTCTTCCTCTTGGCTTTGCCCTTGGCATCTGTGCATTGAGCATTGGTATCTACAGGAGAGCACCAAGTGTGTCATGCATCTGGTGGCCCTGTGCAAGTGGACTGAATGGAGCTCCATCTGGGCTTAATGTGCAGGTGTCAGGGATGGTGCTAACACAGCAGTTAACATCAGGTGTGGATCACTCAGTGTCAGGTTTCACAGCCCACACCATCCATCATGCATTAGTCCTACACTCAAAAGAGCTGGAGATGAACAGAGCATGTGTAGACCAGTCCTCCATGAACTGGTGGACACGTAATATTGTTTTGCTTTCCCTGGTTATCCATGCTGTGAAACAATGAACCATATGAATGTAATTTAGATGTGAAGGAGGAAAAAAACTCTAGGAAAAAATTACAGTGGAAGGCTTGTATTGTAAAACCCCATTCCAAGAAATCACAAAATATCTTAAAGTACACAGCAATATATTGGAGTGTTGCTCACAAATTACTGTTTTGAGATAAAGATCAAATTGCAGAAAATTACTGTACTTTAACAGCAGTTCAGTGTGAAGTTAAAAGATACAGTATATACCATTGAGGTGATAATCTTTACCGGGCTGGTGGCACAAACTTGGTTTTTCCTCAAGCAGTTGCTATATTGTGTATTTGGGGAAAGCGTATATACACATCATTCTTCTAGAAATAAGACCTATTCTAGGTTTTCCTTCACATTCTTAGCCTGAACTTCTTTTGAGATGATTGGAAACAATCAGATGGATTCAGACATCCTGTAAGTAGAGCTACAGTCCATAGAATTATCCCTCTCAAGAAAACAGGGAAGGCATTTTTTGCTGATTCTTCCTTCCACTCTGTAGCCTCTTGAACCCTCTGAAAATCTGATCTTAAGAACTGGAGGAGTAGCATAGCATGTAGGTGGCAGAGAAGGCTGCAGGAAGAATCAGGAATCACCTCTCTATCCTGTTTTGCTGGAAGTTGAGGCTTGCAGAGCAGGTGGCCACAATCTTCTAGACTCATCAAGTCCAGTCAAATTCAGTCCAAACAAATCAAGGCAGGTCTCTCGAAGCAGACACCCTGGACAGCACCCTGGACAGCTCCCAGTGGACCCAGCTGTCTGAGCTATGGAATGTTGTTGCCTCAACAAGGTGCTGAAACCATGTGAGGCTTTGCATTGGGTCTCATAGCCTCGAAACATGGCACCGTGTTCCTTAAAAGGCCTTTGACTGTTGCTTAATAGGTTGGCTTCTGCAGGGTCTAGGAGGTAGAGGGATGGTTGGTCCCCCTCTCCACAAGTCTGATGATGCTACAAGGCTGTGCGGAAAGGTACTAGGGAAAGTGGTCCAAACCTCATCACCATCTGAGTCTTCTTTAGAGCACTGTCGGACCTCAGAGGCAGAAAGAGCAAAATGACCCATTTAAGGGAAATGTGGTCCCCACTCCACATCACATATAACTAGGAAGGAGACGATTTATCACTGGGAAGCATTTTTTAAAGCAATAAAAATGCACTATGTGTTCCATCTCTTTTATGTACTGTGGCAGTCAAAGCATTTGCACTATTAACCAGATCACCGAAAGAGTCACACTTCATGGCTTCACCATGTCACATCTAAAACCAGCCACTGGGATGCTAATAGATTATATCATCGAAATAATCTGAAAGTTATTGTGGTCCAATGCCTAAAGAGATGGACTTGGAATGGAAAACATATGATCAACTTGCACCTAGGTTCTGCCTCATGTAAGGTATTTTGCTAGAGCAGGGATGGGAAGACTGTGACCCTCCAGGTGTTACTGGACTACAATTTCCATCATCCCCTACCAGGACTACTAATGATCAATGATGATGGCAGATGGAGTTCGGCATCATATGGAGGTCTACAAGTTCTCTATTCCCATGCCAGCATAAACACAGTGACAATATTGTGTACAGCCTGCATATAATAAAAAAGAACAATAGTAAAAAAGAAAAGAAAATGTTTAAAACGAAAGTGGGAAAGACAGTAACTAATAACCTAGCAATATATCCAGGAATATTTTTTTTCTGGGCTTGAAATAAAAGAAAGAAACTATTGTGCCAGGTTTCCTTTTAAAGACAAGAAGTGCATTTTACCATCTGCTATAACTTCATGGCCTAAGGGAAGAATTTTCTTTATCCTGTTCTCACTGATTCTGTGAGTGTCAGTGAAGCATATAACATTTTACAATTTAAATGAGATTTGATAGTTTTATGAAGAAAAGAAAATTCACCACTCAATTAATCCATCCTACCCAAGTCTGGGTTCAGATATTAAACCATTTGATTTACATGCTGTCTAAGTCTAGACATGTTTACTTGGAAGTAAATCCTACCCATTTCAATGTCAATTGCTTCCTGGTAAGGGTGCACAGATAGAAGTTGAAAATGTTCTGGAGAGGCAGACAGAGTATATTGCAAACCATGACATATATATTTTTACACTTAAAATGTGAGTTTTCATATAATTCATGTTTTTGTCAGAACAGGGGGAGGAAGATGGAAGCCACATACAGTGGTACTCAGGTTAAGTACTTAATTTGTTCTGGAGGTCCATTCTTAACCTGAAACTGTTCTTAACCTGAAGCACCACTTTAGCTAATGGGGCCTCCTGCTGCCACCGTGCCGCTGGACAATGATTTGTGTTCTCATCCTGAAGCAAAGTTCTTAACCTGAGGTACTATTTCTGGGTCTGCGGAGTCTGTAACCTGAAGCATATGTAACCTGAAGCGTATGTAACCTGAGGTACCACTGTAATGAGAATTGTGAATTAGTTGGTGGAGAAAGTGAGGGAAATCAAAACTTGAAAAACTTCCAGTGCCCACCAGGGCCTCATTCCTAGCCTGCTAGCAGTGTGTCAGAAAAGAAAGGTGCCAGACTCCAAGGAATTCTCTGCCTCTCCCGGTGGCCGCAAGGAACAGAGGAAAACAAAGAGTTCTTACTAATGAGTTTATTCCATCATCCCAGCCACAAATAAGGAATGCAGTCTCCCTCCTGTTAATGGCATTGCTCCAACTAAGCTCCTCCCACCTCCCTTCCTACCAACAGCACTTTTCCTTATGATGGTCACCAGGGGCTAATTGACTCTGAGTTCTTTGCTCTTGCACCCTCAATGAATGCTGAGTTCTGGGAGAAGGGGGTTTCAGAAATGCTCTCCAGTGATAATGTGTCAGCTCACAGCTCAGTCTCTGCCTTCCTGGCTCTGTCTCCCCCCTCCCTTCTCCCAACACCTCCCAACTCTTATTTTCACCTGTCTCTGAGCTGTAACCTTCCTCAAACGGCTGCTGTAGTTCAATTCTGCCTTCCTCTCCTCACCATTCTCACCCTCTTCAGTCCAGTCCCTGACAAAAGGGAAGGGGAGATTTGATTTCCCTTTTCCTTTCTCCTTTTTGGACGGAATAGACCCAGAGCTACTCCCATGGCGCTGGTAAGTGTGATCTAAATGAATGGGTGAGGGGTTGTAGGTAATAGAATCATAGAATTGTAGAGTTGGGAGAGATCCTGAGTGACATCTAGTCCAACCCCCTGGACTGCAGGAATCTCAACTATTTCATACATGGCAAATGGTCATCCAACCTTTGCTGAAACACCTCCAAGGAAAGTGTGTGATTTGGGGAATCAGGGTGGTTGACTATAAACAGAGCTATTGCAATTTTGTGGGGAAAGAGCACAGCTCATTTCTAAGCTAATCTGATTTGCCTAGGGAGAATTCATCTATCAATAGTTCCAACTGCTGGACCATTAAAAGGCAATATGATAGCTTCAAAAATATGAAGGACTGTCACAAAGATGATGGAGTGAAACTGATTTATTTTGTTCCAGAATATGGGTGGAGAACCTGTGGTCCTTCAGCTGCAGTCGATCTCCAACCCCCATCACCCCAGCCAGCAACCCCAATGGTGAGGGATGGTGGGAAATGTAGCCTAACGACATGGGGGGGGGGGCACAGATTCCTCACTGCTGCTTCAGAGAGTCAGAACCAATCCTATGGGTTCAGATTACAAGGCAAAGGATTTAGACTAAATATTACGGGTGGCCCAGATTCTGCATTTCACTAAACTGTGTTGCTACTTGTGTTTCCAAAGGCCCCAAATCAAAAGGATTTTGATACTCCTCAAATCATAAGATAATTCAAATCATAATTAGTAAGCTCAAATCATAAGACACTAAAGGTTGTTTGAGTTCTCTGGCTTGATCCTGGCATGCGACGCCAGGCTTCACACCAGTACAGAAACAGAGAAGATCTAGCAAATCATATTGGCACTCTGTTACGAAGGAAGTCTTACTTCCCAAGGTCAGGGTACACAGCGAGATCATATTGCCATAAGTGAAATAAAGTGAAGTGAGGCCTCTGAAGAGTGACTTTTTTCTTTTTCTTTTGGTGATGAATTCCATCTCTCAAGCAAGTCTTTAACCCCAGGGCAACGTCTCATACTCGCTTGTAAAGAGCATTGCACACAGCTGGTGCAATATATAAATAACAAAAAATAATAATACAGTGCAAAGGGGACATTATTTTTTTGCCTAATAAAGGTTTCCTGAAGAGTGATAACATGAAACAGAATAAGAATTCCAAAACCCTAAAAAGGAAAATCTGCAATGCAAATATTATCCTGGCACATGAATGCATAATATTAAGAGCACAGCTGAATATTTTCTGTGATGAAAAAAACCCAAACTTAAATCTGTTGTCAAGGAAAATAAAATCCTATGTTCCTAATAAGCTGGACAGACATGCGTAAACTGACTTAATTTACACAAAAGCACAGCAGTTCCAATATCTCAATTTCTCACAGTTTTGAAGGAAAGAAAACTAATGGGCAGTACAGGAAGGAACCAATTGCTGTGTTAATCAAAGACCCTTTGGCTGCGTGGTCCTTCCAGTCTGATCTGATCATTGAGTTGCTTGCGCATTATTATTTTTTAAAACCCTCTTTAAAACAATGAGGCCAGAGATTTATATATATATATTTAAGTAAAAGCTTGCCATTTGAGAAAGCCTAATTCTGCACCAGAATTTTCCATGGCATGTGGAATATAAGAGGTATATGATAATGCATAGCTACCGTAGTCTGACTGTAGAAACAGGAAACCTCTCAAAGGAACACAAAGTAGCTACAGAGTGGCTTGGGCAACCCAGTCCGATGGGTGGGGTACAAATAATAAAATTATTATGATTATTGCTGTTTCCAGAGTGGTTACAAATTCCATTGCTCTTGCCAGATAGCTCTGATGACTGTAGCTCTGAGAGGATAAGGGACTCCTCACAACTTTCAGCACTCTCCACAACCTACAGTTCCCAAGATTCTTTGGAGGAGCCATAACTGCTTAATGTAATACGATGCGGTTTTACAAATGTATAGTACAGATGGGGCCTATGATGCACAAATAGAAATGAGCGTGGCTGGGGTAGAGACCCTGGCAAAGTCCTCCTTCGCTGCCTGGACTTTCTGTTTGGTCTTCATGGAGCCTTACTTAGACTTCCTTTGCCAAGCTGCAGGAATCACTACAGAATGGAAATCTATTCAGCCCCAAGACAAAGAGGAGCAGAGCTCAGTTGGGAGGATGTGCGTTATTCTGTGTTATTTATTTCAAGGGTGAGGGTTTTTTTCAGTGCTTTGATCACTTCCTTACAGCAGGAGTTTGGAATGCTTGAATGATGAGAAATAAGTCGCTTTACAATGAGTTATGCTAATAGGATTTGAGGAGGAAGCACCAGACAAAAGGGTTCAGAGGGGAGGGCACAGGTGGATTGCGAAAATGCTGAAGGAACGCAAGCATTTGACTAAATTATAGAACAGGGCTGCCTCTTTATATTTTGGACTCTACAGTAGAACCTCAGCTTATGTTCCCCTCAGGTAATGTAAACTTCGGGTTGCGAAAGCGTCAAACCCAGAAGTATTTTTCCGGGTTTCACAGCTTGCACATGCGCAGAAGCACTTTACACACCACACGCATGTGCAGAAGCACTCTATCATGCCACACACATGTGCAGAACAGGCACCTCTGATTGCGGAAACCTCGGGATCCGACCGGAGCTCCAGAATGGATCCCGTCCACAACCGGAGATACCACTGTAATTCCATCAGCCCCGGTGAGCATCATTGGTGGTTACAGTGATACCTCTGGTTACGAATGCTTCTGGTTACACACACTTCGGGTTACAAGCTCTGCTAACCCAGAAGTAGTTGCTCCCGGTTGTGAACTTTGCCCCAGGATGTTGGGGGAAGTCGTGTGCTAGAGGCACACACTCAATGGGAGGTGCCATTAGCAAAAGCGTGCCTCAGGATAAGAGCGGTTTCAACTTAAGAATGGACTTCCAGAAGGAATTAAGTTCGTAACCAGAGGTACCACTGTACAGGTAATGGTAGTTGTAGTCCAACAATATCTGGAGGGGCCAATCCCGGCCTACAGGATTTATTTAAATGGAAACCTGTTTGGAATGGAGTTATCTGATCCCACACCATACCAGAAACAAGGTAGCTAGATGTGCAGAGCCAGTTGCACAGATTGCCGGGGTACATGAACCAGCTGTGATACATAACAGCCAAGAATCCACTGAGACAGAGACCTCTGTGAAGGACTTTTTGAAACATTGCAAGAAAGACTATGAGGAGAATTATCAGTTAATGATAATTAAGAGTAATAGAGAAATTAAGAAATGCAGAACAAGTGATAAAGAACGGAAAATCATCAGAGGTGTTGACGGAAGTCTAAAATATTGTATAAGATAAGAAGTTATGTTAAATGAATGTTGGAAATGATATGTAAAAAAAAACCAATAAAAATGTATAAATATATATAAAAGAGACAGAGACCTCTGTTCCAATACTCCTAGAGGAAACAGTTCTCAGGTCAGATCCACCCCCCCCCCCAACAGAATGGTGCTTTCTTCCCTGAAGGCCTACCATGGGCCTCATGTCCCCAGTAAGGCTCCCCAAACCTACACCTGCTTTGTCCTTGTTCATTCTATGGTTCCGGACATTTCACTCCTGCCTGTGGATTAAAAATCTTTGCCATCTCCTTAAGACGTAGTCTTACCAAGAGAAGGGATTGTGTCATGAAAGAGCAAGTGATTCCCTCTCTCCTCCACTATGCGCAGAAGTTTGTATCCAAACTAAATTATAAAAACTCAGGTGCCATTGAAATTGACGGGATGAGTTAGTCATGGCTTATTTAGTGTGGATTCAACTCATTACATAATGTGAGAAATGGGTGCTCCAATGCCATTTGCATGTTTCTTTCCCTTCCAAAAAAACACAAGGGAATGATTGCATAAATTGGACTTATGCACACACAACGCTGCATTGTGTATTTTGAATTCTGTTTTCCCCCATTTAATTTAGTTTTTGAGCCCACTGGAGGTGACGGTCTGTCTGATGTGTGGTTAATTGCTATCTCCCATACTGAACTACTGGGCCATAAATCTATGCACAAAACTAATAAGCCAGGCAGGCAAAGATTTTGAGTTGTTTAAAAATAAAATTTCTGAAATATAGGCAAGAAAAAACACGAATGTCCAGAGTAATATAGGACCCTGCTGAGATGAAGTGGAAACTGATTAGGATTAAGCATGATAAATAATCTGCATGATTGCTTTAATTAGGCTATCTACCCCAAACCTTTGCAGAAAATAGCTGCTAATTATTTACCAAGCAGGCAAAAAAATAATTCCTGTCTTTATATAGTCAGATGGAGTGTGCGGGAAATGCCTAGAGTGAACCAAGTTCAGATAAGGTTCAAAATGGAACAAATTAGTAATGTGTTGTATATATCTGTAATGAGTTAAGACAGACTCAAATTGTTTTTAATACTACGCCAGTGGGTTAAGAAGCAACCCAGCTTAAGGAACTAGATCACTGGTATGAGTGCAATAAACAAACCCCACAGTGTTATAAATGGTATTTTTATGATGTTTGAAAGGTGTTTTAAAGGTGAAACAGACATTTTCAAAAGTATATTAAATGTGACAACCATCCGAAAGTTGGGTTTGTCCTCAAAATTGAAAATGTGAGTCCTCTTTGTTATCTGTTAAATGAAATTGTTAACTGAATGGCTAAATAAAGCACAAATGCCAACATTTAGTAAGTGCTTTACAACAGCTAGAGTATGTCAGCTTCAAATACTATGGCATGCTGCTTCAGGCCAGTTTTCCGATGTACTGCCTACAAACCGGAAGCTGTCTGATACTGCTTGTTTCTGATTATCTCTGCTTTCAAATTCCTCCTCAAAATTTGCCCTTTGTATTTAAGTCCTTGCTTACCTGACAGTCTGTATCTTCAAAACAGGTGAGTGAGGTTGCTTCTACACTGTCCCTATTTATAAGCAAGATTCAATCACATTGCTGCAGATTCAGGTTGTGCAATCAAAAGCTGGTTTGAAGCTCTTGCATAACAGACCCACTTCCCTGAAAGATTAGATGTCTTGTGAGTGATAAAGCAAGTGGAAATGCAATAACATTATCTAATCTTTCTGCAAAGAAATTAGCATGGACGTCAACATTGGCTGCAAGCAAATGAGGATGAAGCTCAGGAAACGGGTTGTCTAGAAGAGGCCTACACTTTCATATTTTTTCTTTTAAGTCAACCTGTGTTTTAAACCCATCTCATTCATTCATGTGATAATAAAAGTTCTGGTTCCAGATTAATTCTTTGGTCCTTCAGTCCTGCAAAATGTCACCCCTTCCAGAATTATGTTCCAGGGATGCCTGCCTCCGTAATGCAGTTGATTTCCTGACTGAAAGTGAATAAACAATTCTCTCCTTCTCAAGAGTGATCCGGAACGTCAGCAGACTCTATCACCGCTGTTAGGATCCAGCAAGGATGAATAACTTCCAGAACACATTTGTCAGCAACTCCACCCAGATCTTTGTGCTCAATGCACAAAGACCCAAGAGGACATCTCATGTGCAGGAAAGCGCATATCGTTCCATGATAGTGAACCGATGCCAACTAGGCACATCTTTGAGATCTGTTTGTGAGCAGTTTTATTGTGAAGCACTTGCAAACAGATTTCAAAGTGACGTTTTGTAGCACCCACCAGCTGATTGGTACTGAGAAAGACATTTGCAAGCCATTTGGTGGCCCAGTTGCCCTAATAAAGAAGCTATTTGGTCTATTCCAGACATGTTCAATCGGTCAACCATGATCAACAGGTGATCCTGGTAGATCACGGGATCCTTATCAATCTCAGGCTTAGAATAACTACAGAATGAATATTTCCTCCCCCAACCCCCTCGCCCTGTCCCTCCGTCGCATCTAGTGGGCAGAGTTTGTTGTTGTCTAATTGCGATGTGGAATACGTTGATTGACTTTAGCGCTACGTGCGTTTGTTATTTGCGGAGTGTGAGATGAGCGAAGCATGTCGTTCTCCCTTAAGTAAAGCTCAACAACTCTGGTCAATCCTCAATGACAATGGGTAGATCACTGCCAGTTTTTGTACACTGGGAGTAGATCACAGTCTCTTGGGAGTTGGACAGGCCTGGTCTATTCCTTCTCAGATTTCACTCTGCTGTTTTTATTTTTGTTTCTTTTCAATATTTACTGCTATGTTAAAGTGTACTAATCTGGAATGAATGTTTAGAGGAAGGTGCAGTGGAGATCTTAGTAAAATGAAAATGAACAAAGAATTCCAAATCTCCTTTCAAGCCAAATCACAAGGAATCAAGACAAAAACTGAAGTGAATGGTGTTTCACAGGCTTTGAAGTCCACATTTGACCTTGCCATGGATTGGAATGTGTTACAAAACAGGAGAGGATGAAGCAAGTGTCTCCCCACTTTTCCTGTATCCAATCTTGTGATGAGGATTCCACAATCATCAGCTTATCTTCTTACTTCCCCAAAAGTGTATCTCAACATCCATTACAACCCTTGACTTTAAAATGAAGAATTCATTACACAATTGTCAAAACATAAAAATATTAATAATCATGCTTCTCCAGCCATCACCGTACTTCAGACAAAGCACCTTGATTTGCCTTACCTGATCTGAACACTTTACTAAGAGGTGCCTAGCTCCATTCAGAGCTAGAGAGCAATTCATGCTCCCTCCTTAGTTAATAGCAACCTCTTCACGTGCCATCTTGGCCTCCTGAAATCCTCACCAAAGACCGAACCCCTGGAATCACGCAGGTAAGAGAGCAGGGTTTGGCCTATCTCCCTGCACAGCACAAATTACTTTAATGGACACATCAGTTTATGCTAAGCTTTCACCATCTGTTCTACTCTCTAATTAAATGCAAAAGAAACACACTTCATAATTGCATTTGAATAGTAAAAGATAAGGGATTTGAATGCATGCTTAAATTTCTGCATCTGCTCTATAATTCTTGTCATCACAGGCTTTTACCGGGGGAGAACAGAAGGAGGGGGAACTGGCATTATAGTTAATTTTTCTGGCAGCCAAGAGTTATTGGCATAACAAGTTGCACTATTTATGGGTAAGGGAACTGTGAACTAGAGGTAAGTAAACCATTGCAGAATATATGAGACAGGTCCATGAGGAGAAGTAAATGAAAGAATGGTTGGTATGGAATAACTGCTGTCATGTCCCAGCCTTTTACAATATTTCCACTTGACACTAAAGCACCACCTTAAAAAAAACAGTCTTCTGAGGAAATGAGGTGATTTGGAAAAGTTGGGGTACAGGGTTGATATCATCTGATATCACAGCTTAGTGCAGACCCTGATGTTCCATACTCAATTCTTTAGCAGTTTAGGCTCTGGTAGATGTCATCTGGAAGCCAAACCTTTATATAAGAGAAGGGGTATAACTCTGTGGTGGAGCATCTGTTGGTATGCAGAGGGTCTCAGATTCAATGGCCTGCATCTTCATGTAGGGCTGGAGAAATTCTCGTCTGAAACCGGGGAGAGCTGCTGCCACTTGACAATAGCTAAACCACTGAGCCTCTTGGGCTTGCTGATCGGAAGGTCAACGGTTCGAATCCCCACAACGGAGTGAGCTCCTGTTGATCGGTCCCAGCTCCTGCCAACCTAGCAGTTCAAAAGCACGCCAGTGCAAGTAGATAAATAGGTACCACTGCAGCAGGAATATAAACTGCGTTTCCGTGTGCTCTGGCTTCCGTCACAGTGTCCCGTTGTGCCAGAAGCAGTTTTGTCATGCTGGCCACATGACCTGGAAAGCTGTCTGTGGACAGACGCCAGCTCCCAAGGCCTGAAAGCGAGATGAGCACCACAACCCCTTAATCGCCTTTGACTGGACTTAACCATCCAGGGGTCC
This sequence comes from Podarcis tiliguerta, assembly GCF_965153285.1. NCBI lineage: Eukaryota > Metazoa > Chordata > Lepidosauria > Squamata > Lacertidae > Podarcis > Podarcis tiliguerta. Next base: position 27,690,768 of record NC_139543.1, on the reverse strand, counting down.
CTTACCTTTACCTTTTAGACCAATGGCCTGACTCAGTATAAGACAGCTTACGACTTTTCTGGAAAACCTAGAATGGTATAGGGATCGGTGTTTAAAAATCATTTAAAATGTCTTTGCAATAGCTCAGATCTCCTCTTCTCAACAGAATCTTCAGTAATGCAAATGCTACCAAGCAGCTGACACACTTACAGTGCACTGTACTGAGTACATTGTCTACTCAGCAGTAAATCCAAGGAAATTCAAGAGGGCTTACAGAGAGTAGGATATAGGATGGCAGTCGGACCCTCTTCCTCTGAGCTCTGCTGGAAAATGCCAGCAATTGAGGCTGGCGCTACTGGGCAAGAATCAAATGCAGCTCATTTGATCCTGTTCTACTGTTGAGCTTCTAAGTATCTTTTTATGACTCTGCAGTCAGTGCATTCCAAATTATTATTATCCAGAGAGAAGAATGAAATTAGACTTATAGCAAAAGGACACCTGTTTTCTCTGAGCCATCATGTTAATATCCTCTGCTAAAATCTTCAATATTCCTGCAACTTCCAGACATATTAAATTCCACAGCAGTAAGCAGTCAAATGAGGCAAATGTGCTTCTTCACTTGCATGCCTGCTGGGCTGCTGACTGGTACTCACAGGAGCTGAACAGAAGTTTGGTCAGATAGAAAACAAAACAAAAAGAGTATCTTGCTACACTGTCCATCTCAGTACACTGTAAGAAGATGAAGTTCTGGAATTATTATTATTTATATGATATATTTATCTCCCACCTTCCTCCCAAGTTAGGATTCAAGGAGGCTTCCAACATTTGAAAACAACATTTTAAAATACAAAGTAAAAAAACTAGTTCAAAGCAATAATTAATATGCATCAAAATACATTTTAAACCAGCAATTAAAAACACCTTGCCCTGACAGCAGCCCACTGAACAGCATTAATCAATGGCCTGTCTGAAGAAGATCTAAACCTGCCTGCAGAAGGATGACAAAGGAGCCCCTCTAACCATTTTTGATAGGAAATTCCACAATATGGGAGTAGCCACAGAAAAAACTCTCTCTTGTGTCACAACCAACTGTGCTTCTGATTTTGGTGGGATTGAGAGAAGGTGGTCACCTGAGGATCTTAGCACCCGGGCAGATTTGTATAGGGAGATATGATCTTTCAGATAACCTGGGCCCAATATACCCGTATAACAATTACAGGTTTAACTTCCACAGTGGCTACTGAAAGACTGGATTATATCGCTATGGGTTTTCTGTCAGACTTCTGTCAGCACAGGGCTGTCAGCGTGGGTTGCCCCAGGGCAATTTCTCATGTTTGACAAAGGAGAGCCATGATAATTCTGGCAATGTGTCTCCATGGAAGCTAAGAAGACTAATGGAAATCAGATAATATTCATCTTCTGGATTCCCCCTCTAGCCAGGGGATTGAGCAAGGTGCCTGTGGCCATGTTCACATGGGATGCTAAGAGAAACAATGCCTTAGTACAAACATGCTGGCTGTCAAGGTGGAGATGGTACCCATTTTGCTCCTTCAGCGTGGCAGCCAAGCCAAAGTTTTGCTTATCATTCATTTGAACCTGGATTAAGGTCTCTCTTCCCAGATTTGGATAACACGGGATAAGCTGCCACACCACACTCAACTAAGAAGCCCAGGGAGAAGCAAAGCAGGTGTGAGCTTCTCTTTAGGATCCATCGCATTTGTGTGGCTCCATTCTTTGGCTACAACCTTGATGGCAGAAAGTGAGGAGGAATTAAAGAACCTTTTATTGAGGGTGAAAGAGGAGAGCGCAAAATATGGTCTGAAGCTCAACATCAATAAAACGAAGATCATGGCCACTGGTCCCATCCCCTCCTGGCAAATAGAAGGGGAAGAAATGGAGGCAGTGAGAGATTTTACTTTCTTGGGCTCCATGATCACTGCAGATGGTGACAGCAGCCACAAAATTAAGAGACGCCTGCTTCTTGGGAGGAAAGCAATGACAAACCTAGATAGCATTTTAAAAAGTAGAGACATCACCTTGCCAACAAAGGTCCGTATAGTAAAAGCTATGGTTTTCCCAGTAGTGATGTATGGAAGTGAGAGCTGGACCATAAAGAAGGCTGATCGCCGAAGAATTGACGCTTTTGAATTATGGTGCTGGAGGAGACTCTTGAGAGTCCCATGGACTGCAAGAAGATCAAACCTCTCCATTCTTAAGGAAATCAGCCCTGAGTGCTCACTGGAAGGACAGATCCTTAAGCTGAGGCTCCAATACTTTGGCCACCTCATGAGAAGAGAAGACTCCCTGGAAAAGACCCTGATGCTGGGAAAGATGGAGGGCAGAAGGAGAAGGGGACGACAGAGGACGAGATGGTTAGACAGTGTTCTCGAAGCTACAAGCATGAGTCTGACCAAACTGCGGGAGGCAGTGGAAGACAGGAGTGCCTGGCGTGCTCTGGTCCATGGGGTCACGAAGAGTCGGACACGACTGAACGACTAAACAACAACATTCTTTGGCTTATTGTGACTTGCAAATGTGGTCTATATGTGGGAGGAAAATGGGCCACGTTTTGAGTTTGAGATAGACAGAGGAATCCACAAAGAGCTTAGTTTTAGGTTGCTGGGTGTTTGCACAGAGATCTGATAGGGGAGCGCTAGACTTGGGCAGTTTGTTGGTGTGTTAAAATGGGTCTCTATTTATGTTCAACATGTATACAGTGGTACCTCAGGTTACATACGCTTCAGTTTACAGACTCCGCTAACCCAGAAATAGTGCTTCAGGTTAAGAACTTTGCTTCAGGATGAGAACAAAAATCGGGCTCCGGCGGTGAGGCGGCAGCAGGAGGCCCCATTAGCTAAAGTGATGCTTCAGGTTAAGAACAGTTTCGGGTTAAGTACGGACCTCCGGAACAAATTAAGTACTAACCTGAGGTACCACCATATATGTAAAAGAAGACACAAATGTTACCAAATGCTATAAGTCTCCAGTGAAATCCCCCCTTACTCCAAATGAAACCAACCCTGGGTAAGCAATGCTGCCTTGGTACTGCCATTCTATGAGAACGAAGGAGGTGTTCCTGGTGACTTACCATGAAAAATGGTAGTTTGTATTTCCGGTAAATAATTCAGATGACCCACTCACTATCTGCAAACAGAAGAGGAGAAGGAAGGGTTGTATTTGACTCACTGTAGACCTATTGAAATCATCTGACTTAAGTTAATTAAGTCTGTTATTCTGATGGGTCTACTCCCCATAGGGCCTAGTTGGGTGCAACCCATAGTGAATTAGCCCTGAAAGAGAAAGGTTAATGTGAAATATATATTTGATCTATTGGCATGAACTCTCTCTGTGTTTCAGTTCAATTCTGCTATAACCAGAGCTCTAGATTTTAGATTGCAGGAATGCTAAATTATAAGACTTGCTTCCCTCTCAAATGTTTAGCTTTTTTTTAATGGCTCCAAACACGGATTCTGGCTAAGAGGAAATTGAGCCACTCCTGATTTCATCCAGCAGAGGGCATTAGCATATAGGTCTGATGCATGGAATATGTTGTTTTTTCTGTACTATTGAGGCTACTATTGAGAGTGCTGCCTCTACCCTCTAATGGGTAACAAAAACAAAAGCCAGTGCATTACAATTTCTATTACTCATTGTTTCAAAGAACATTCATTCAAGGAGCATTATACTGGAACCAGCGTTGTATAACATCTAAATGAAATATTATTTTCCCCTTTTTATTTGATGTACAAAACCTAGGAATCCATTATTAGCATGTAGTAAATGGAGAAGAACATGTACTCTTAATGATTCATAGCAAATGTTATGTGTAAATGATAAAAGCTGTTCCAAGGGTAAAACTTTTGTTCTACTATTAGTGTGCCAAATATTAAAGAGGTTGCTCTAATGTATATACAATGTGATACAGTGATATGATTTGCAGTAAATAATAATAATAATAATAATAATAATAATAATAATAATAATAATAATAATTTATTATTTATACCCCACCCATCTGGCTGTGGAGACCCAGCCACTCTGGGTGGCTCCCAACAGAATATTGATGATGGTAATAATAATAATAATAATAATAATAATAATAATAATAATGCAATAAAACTTCAAACATTGAAAACTTCCCTAAACAGGGCTGCCTTCAGATGTCTTCTAAAAGTCAGCTAGTTGTGTATTTCCTTGACATCTGATGGGAGGCCGTTCCACAGGGCGGGCGCCACTACCAAGAAGGCCCTCTGCCTGGTTCCCTGTAACCTCATTTCTCACAGGGAGGGAACTGCCAGAAGGTCCTTGGCACTGGACCTCAGTGTCTGAGCTGAATGATGGGGGTGGAGACGCTCCTTCAGGTATACTGGGCTTTAAAGGTCACCACTAACACTTTGAATTGTGCTCAGAAACGTACTGGGAGCCAATGTAGGTCTTTCAGGACTGGTGTTATATGAAATGTCATTGCAGCACAAATAAGATCCATTACAAACAAACCCAGGGCCAATTCATACACTAGTGTAGAGCTGCTGTCACATAGCTGTCCCTCTTGCTATATCTGCAGGATATAGCTAGGTCACTCTAGCCATTATGTACATAGTCATCTACCGACATATTCAAACATAAAGAGGACTGTTGCCTTGTAAACTTTGGTGGTGGCAACTGTAGCTGGTGCAACAGGAACCATCACAATAATGCCTTGTCCAGATGATCAGCCAAACCTCATTTTAAAGTTGGTGGGATAAAACTACAAGAACACATTTATAGGAAATACTGTAATCCAACATACAATTAGTTTTGCCGGCTACCTGGGTGGGGAGAGCTCACTCCTGTCTTTTTCTTGGTGGATGACATTTCCCATCCCATGGATGGAGCTAAACATTATCACCCGCTGATCGCTACAAACCAGATTGCTGTTAATGGGATAGCTAGAGAAGCCAGTTCAAAGGTTGGCATGTGGGAATGGGGAGGTTAATCCTATTCATGTTTTAAGCAGACACAGAAACACACAAATGGGAAATGTACATTTTATTCCTGAAAGATGGAGCCACATAGCCTGCAAGGATAGATCTAAAGAACAAAACATTTCCCCAAATCAATGTCAACAATTCTAGATCTATCTGACCTCTCTCACTCACATGCCTTTAATCAGCTGCTCAATTCTTAAGCAGAAGATGAGGTCCAGAAATCCACTTTTGAGTCAGAAGCATTTTTTAGCTGAGTAAGCTAAAAAAACAGTAGAACCAAAAGGATCTAGGAGAGAGATGACTTCTGGGTCCACTTAATTCTGTTGCCAGATGCTGTTGTATAAATCTGGATGCCATTCGCTTAGGAGGGAGACTTGACCACAAGAGGGCAGTGATGCTTATTAAATATGTTTTGCCAGGCTTCCTCTTTGTCCATTTCAGAAAGTTAATCACTTACATGACTCATTTAAGGGAAATCTCCAATAGAACATGGATTTGTCTATCATTTTTGACCAGGCCATCTTGTTTAGTGATTCACAGAGCAGGCACCCAAAGACTGGGCAAGACCTTTATTTCTGAAATTCCACGAGAGCCAGTGTGGTGTAGTGGTTAAGAGCGGTAGTCACATAATCTGGGGAACCGGGTTCGCGTCTCCGCTCCTCCAGATGCAGCTGCTGGGTGACCTTGGGCCAGTCATACTTCCTTGAAGTCTCTCAGGCCCACTCACCTCGCAGAGTGTTTGTTGTGGGGGAGGAAGGGAAAGGAGATTGTTAGCTGCTTTGAGACTCCTTAAAGGGAGTGAAAGGCGGGATATCAAATCCAAACTCTTCTTCTTCTACTACTACTACCACATGACAAATTTAATGGCATTACTGAAAACCACCATCACAAGGACAGCTCCCCATGGCGGTGATTTTAATTCCTGTGGTATTTCATATGGGTCAGTCACGTCCTGATACCTTCCAAAAAAAACATGTTAGTGAGTGTGAATGAAGAACCTGTGGGTGGCACTTATTTCAGGTTATTGAATGTACCTAGTGAACCTGCGGTCTTTCGTTTGGAGGGGTCGCTTTCAAAAGAAATAAAAACGCTCTGTCCCAGTAGTGATCTAGTGGAAACAGCTCTTTGAGATGGCATGTATACTGCACTGAAAACATACTGAGGGTTGAAGAGCCAAAATATACAGCAGTGGCCTCCTGGGTAAGGAAGCGACACATGACTCTTGTTTGCATTTCCTGGGATAGGTCTGAAGGAGGAATCCGTAGGAGGTGAGAAAGGCGAGTTGCAAATATGGAACTCATATTCCTCACTGGGGGAGACAGGCGAGTTCCATTCTGCAGGTTACAAAGTGATGGATTTAATCCTTAGGCTTTTCTTCTCCCAAAGATATCCCATAAGGCAGCAAAGGTTTAGGATGAGAGTCTTCCTTCCTTCTCTCTTCCTCTGAAATGATTTTTATTTGATTTATCCAATCCAAAGTTATAAAACTCCAAATATATAACCATATACAGTGGTACCTCGGGTTACATACGCTTCAGGTTACAGACTCCGCTAACCCAGAAATAGTACTTCAGGTTAAGAACTTTGCTTCAGGATAAGAACAGAAATCATGCTCCGGTGGCACGGCGGCAACAGGAGGCCCCATTAGCTAAAGTGGTGCTTCAGGTTAAGAACAGTTTCAGGTCAAGATCAGACCTCCGGAACGAATTAAGTACTTAACCCGAGGTACCACTGTACAGAAATTTCTCTGAATCTTAGGACTTCCCCTAGCCCCTCCCTGGAGCCCCATTTTAATCATTTAAAACTGCATCTTCTTCCAGACTTTAACTTTTATATCAATCCATATCATCCATGGTAATTATTACACTACAAGTGAAATAAAATTCTGCCAGTGCTTCCATCTGCTTACAGTGGTATCTTAGACAAATTATTATTATTTTCCCCATTCTTTGTAATTTTTTTGTCCTCTTGGTTCCTGAGTTTCCCAGTCAGCTTTGCCATTTTGGCATAGTCCATCAGCTTGGTTTGCCCTTCCTCTCTGGAAGGGACTTGGAGAGTCTTCCTTCTCCTAGACGGATTACCTTCCCAATTTGACAAGCCCCATCCGCCCCGTACTTCCCTCTATGACATGTGCAGAAACCGCCTTCTTGACCGTTGGACTCACTATTGGTCTCGTCTGCTCAATCTGCCGGAGCCTGCCTATGCATGCAGGGGAGGGGGGCAAGTCCCTAACTTACTGAGGGTCTGTTTCTCATTGGCTACACTCACCAGGTTTAGCCGGCCAATCGAAGCCATTCTCGGGGTGTGGCTGCTGTCGCATGCTGGCAGCTTCTAGGAGCCACAGGTGAGCGCTGAGTGCAGGGTGGACAAACGGCCCAGAAGGAGCACAATGTGTCCCCAACCAGAGGACCTACCCCTCCCTTACCACCCCATAATCCCTCCACACTATCTTCATATTTGGAATGGTCATTTCTGGTTCGGTAATAGCAAACAACCTCACGATGGGCACAGTCTCCCATTGTGGTAGGTGTCAGGTGTGCGTGCAGGAGCCAGGCCCTGTGACCAACAGGACTTTGCAGGACTGGGCCCTTTCTAAGTTTCTTCTGAAGAGGCAAGGTGAGGCCGATTGGTAACTCACAGCACCTGGTGGCAAGAGCTGGGAAGGGATAGAAGGTCAGCATTTCCCTTCAGCTCTTTGTCACAGCAACATGCTTCCTGCATTGTTGCATTTGGCTTCTTGCTTCCTGTTCCTTGAACCTCGGCTTCTTGACTCCCTGCTTCCTGATCCTCGGACCCTTGACTCCTTGCTTCTTGATCCTTGGACCCCTGACTTCGTGACTCCTTGCTTCCTGCCCCTCGGACCCTTGGCTTCTTGACTCCCGGCTCTCTGACCCTTGGACTCTTGGCTTCCTGACTCCTGGCTTCTGGACCCCCGTTCCTGCTCCCACCCTGCCATCTTGCCCCCGGTCCTGAAGTCCCCTGCTGGGACTTCGCTCGCCCATGACAGTAGGAAATGGCCTTTGAACTCATTGATAAGATGCTGTGCATGTGATGGAACTGGGGGAAAGGACCAAGTGCTAAAGAAACAAAGGGGAGAGTCCTGCTGGGTCAGACGAAAGGCCCATCCCGTACAGCTTTACTAGACATGATAGCTACATACCCTCCAAGTGTCCCAATTTTCCGGGGGCAGTCCCGGAATTACAAAAGCCATCCTGGCTTCTGATTTGATCCTGGAATGTCCCTATTTCCCCCGCCAGTGCCACCACCGCTGATCTTCAGGAGCAGAATGAGCCACCGCTTGTCCCAAGTGGCTGTGAGGGAGCTTCCCTTTGCCTCTCCATGGCCTCTTCATGGCTGCCACCACCAGTCTCCTCTGGACATCTTATAGCAGCTGCTGGAGTACGGGGAAGGAGGAGAGTCTGTGACTGCCAAGGCCCAGCCCTGTGTGATGTGCAGAGAAATATAGTGCTTTGTGTGTCCATGTCTAATCTTGCATCTTTCAAAAAGTTATTTATTGCTGTGTGCTTTTCTTTTTACAAATCTACCAAAGAATGCCGTATTGGCTTGAATATAAGCCTCACTACTTTCCCCAAATTCTGACCATGAAAATATAAAGTGTGGCTTAAATTTGTGACCTTACAAAAATTCGCTTTTACGATATTGCTGCTGAAACACATACAGTAAAACGGAACAGGTGTGAGTGCCTGAGGAATTTTAAGGGAGTGGCTTATATTCGGGTATTGACTTTATTTCTTTCGTTTCCCCCCTTGAATTTTAAAGGTGCAGCTTATATTCAGGTGTCGCTTATCTTCGGGCCAATATGGTAAATTAAAATCGGGATGAAAGGGTTTTCTCAATATGGTGGAGGGCATGTGTCCTGGGTCCCTTTGGTGAAGTGGTGGTGGTAGCCCTCACCCTACTTCTAATAGGAAATGCTTTGTGGTTGTGGGGAACAAAATATATGGGGTTCAGGAAGGGTCAGTTGGGAGAGTGTGAGAAATGACTCTATTTTCATCTGAGGAATGTTGGAGGGTACGGAGCAATATTGTCCCTTCACTGTCAGAGGCAGTATGCCCCAAATACCGGTTTCTGGAAATGGCAAGCCATGCTTGGGTCCTGCTGTTGGGTTTCCAACAGGAATCTGGCTGGCCACTGTGAAAACAGGAAGCTAGACTAGATAGGTCATTTCCTGATCCAACAAGCTCTTATTTTCTTAAAGTCATCAAGGAAGGCACAGAGCTGTTTGCACACCTTTCTGAAACCAAAGCATTCATTATTCGTTCGAATGCAGTCCTTAGCATGGTCCACAGTCCTTCCTGCCAGGTCATTGTGGAAAGGATTGTGACCTTAACTGCAACAAACTGGTCTCATTTCACTCATGCTGAGGGACCTTTGTGTCTTTGGAACAAACCATAACATTAGCAAAATCGGAACACTAGAAGACTATGCTCTACAGCATACTGCATAGAAAAGTTCCAGACTTTTATTAAATTGAAATAGATTTGTGTGGAAAGACTCCAGTTCACTCATAAACAATTTATAATCTGAAATGTGCAGCAGTGCTTGATTAAAGGTTTAAATGCTTGCATCCGTCTGCCAGCAGCATATAGTGTTTCACTGTTCCCATAACTGTATTTTGAAATAAGATGTTTCGGAATCTACTTGGGAACTATTATTCAAGCCTTATAATATTTTACAGTGCAATCTTGTACATGTCTACTCAGACGTAAGCCCCACTGAACTCAGTGGGGCTTACTCTCAGGAAAATGTGTGTAGGCCTGCAAGCTTAATCGACTAGAATTGAGGTTAGGTTTTGTCGTTTCGGAGTCTCATTGGCTACGAAGTTTATTTCAGCTTCATAATCTCTCTCTCTCTGCAGAAGAAAAACTTTGCTATAGTTGTGATCATTGCCTAGACCAATTGACATTAAAAATATGAATAAGAAAAAATAATTACAAACAAAACATTTTCCATTAGCTATGCCAATTAAGTTGCGCTATTACCAAGTACTTCTGCAAATGAAACTGTGGAAAAACACATACACACAGCGCATGGAAAATTAGTTACTTAACCATGGAATTCCAACTGTATTGTAGAGTCAAAGAAGCAAGACGAGACTGACCACCTTGGAAAGTTTGAAATGTCTCTGTGTTTAATTTTTAATTTTTTTAAAAAAAACTATTTCCACCAACATCTTAGTCTGGCAACAGAGAATCATTCCCACAGCACTAAGTGATGGGAAGTTCAGGGTGACTTTGCACCCTGTTATTCAATCCTGGTCAGTGAAGGAAGGACTGTAATACCAATCACTTTGGAACAACAGCAGGGGAGGCCTGCTGTCTACCTTGCTGGAACTGAGTAGGTCCGGGTCTTGCCATGCTTAGTTTACCTCATGGGAATCACATGCCCTCCACCTTGGATTCCTTGATGGAATAAAAGCAGGATATAAAATGTAAGGACCTTTTAAAATTCCTCAGAGGTATGTAGTGGGCTACTGATGACCTCTGAGAGAAGCTTGAAGGTGATGACAAGGGAGAGAACCTTTTCAGTTGTGGCTCCCTATCTGTGGAATGATCTCCCCGGTGAGGTCCGCCTAGCTCCTTCAACATATTTTCAGTGTCAGGCAGAGACTGACATTTTTTTACCAGGCCTTTGCTGGGCTGAACTGATTTTGTTCTACTGTTACTGTGCTGCCCAAGTTTCCTATCTCTCCAGGCAATGCCCACTCACTCACATGCACCAATGGTGTGTGTTGACAGAATCCATCCTATCTTTGCCTCACAGAACTTTTTACACTACATCACAGTGATTCCGAGGATGGAGATAGCAAGGCGGCAATCTTATTTGTATGGCTATTCATGCATAAGTTCCATTGGCAGCATTCAATGAACATTGCAGCCTAAAGAAAATATAACCAACCTACAAGAAGGCGAAACACAACATTTCCCTGCCAACCCCTTGAGACAATGGACTGCAAACTATCAGTAGTATGTAAGTCTTTGGTTCTAAAGAGTTCAGAACTTCAGAGGTGGAAAAAGGGTTGGTTTCTCTAAGTCTTAATGAATTTATCAGAGAGATTGTAGAGTTCACCAGTGTTCTCTGTGTGTACAGTTAAGTGAAAGGCCTCATGAGGAGTCACATCTGGAGAAAAAGTGAAAACCACAGGGGACTCTCAGAGCTTCTTTTCAGCTTTCTCTACTGGCTTCTCAAAAAAAAAAAAAAAAAAAAAGCCTTAGGGAGGGAATTCAGTGATGACCTTAAGGTAAAAATAAGAAACAAAAATAAAATAAAATGTCAAAGACAGTTTCCTCAGGGGCTCGGCTTCTTTTCTTTCCCATTACAGCTTTCTCTTGCCACCAATTTTTAAACCAGCCTATTTGTTCTTTGCACCATGTATGGATAGCAAATAATGGGCTAATCCTAAAACTGTCACAGCTGAGGTAGCCTGAGAGGACGGATAAACAAAGCCTGTGGCTGAGGGCAGCCAAACAAAGGTCTGGGGTGGGTTCATTGGGAGGATGAAAAAATCTCCATTCGGCTAAGTGTTTTCACAGGTGTTGACTTAACTTGCAACAGCCTTACAGGAATGAAATTTTCTTCCCCTTAAAGGAAGAGGTGGGGAATAGGTGCTTGCTAGTTTCAAACAAATATTTCCTGTTACACGGTTGCATGTAAGGAGCTACCCCAGAGGTGGAATCTAAGCTGATGCCATGCAAAAATGGAGGTAAGCAAAAAAGAGATAAATGGTCATAAAAAAAAAAAGTTTGCAGCACAATTCCAAAGATGTGTTCTCAGAAGAAAGTCCTGCTGTGTTCAATGGGGCTTACTCCAGAAAGGGATGGGTGAATACGTCAATTTCAGTTTCCCTCATTTTTTGCATTTCCATTCCATTAGTGAAGTTTTTTTTAAAAAAACAAACAAACACCTGTACAAAAATTCTTATGCGTTTTCATGCACATTTCTCTTAATTTACACATTTCTAAAAGTAATTTGACCTAACACAATCCATTTTTGTATATTTTAAAGAATATAGGCATTATTTGTGTGACCTTTTCTTTATATGCACCTGTATAAAGTCGTCATGGTCTTTGGCGTATACAGTGGTACCTCTGGTTAAGAACTTACCGTAATTCATTCCGGAGGTCCGTTCTTAACCTGAAACTGTTCTTAACCTGAAGCACCACTTTAGCTAATGGGGCCTCCTGCTGCCACCGCCACCTGATTTCTGTTCTCATCCTGAAGCAAAGTTCTTAACCCAAGGTAATATTTCCGGGTTAGCGGAGTCTGTAACCTGAATTGTCTGTAACCTGAAGCATCTGTAACCTGAGGTACCACTGTACAAAAAAACTTATCAATGATGATATACCACACCTTTATAGGATTGGAGCCCTGTATTGAACAATTTGTAGAAGTGAATTTTGAAGACAGATATTGGTTTGGAAATCTGAACTTGCTAAATTCACCTTCAGATTTCCTTCCCATTCCTGTTCCTAGGCAAATGTCTAGCTCTCCAGATGATTTGGAATACAACTGCCACCAGCTCCAGCCAGGGTGGTCAATAGCCAGGGATGCTGGGAGCTGCAGTCCAACAAGATCTGGAGGACTAGCCCTGACTTATATCCAGTTCAGACTAGGCTTATTGGCATCCTTCCTTGAATAGCAGTAAATGGCTCCTGGTCCTCTATGTGATGGCAAACATCCATTGCCCTTCAGTTCTGCTTTCCCAGGGCTTAAAGTCTTTATTTAAAACAAAACAAAACAAAACCCCACACACAAACACAGCATATGTTCACCTTCACCCATTTAACTTAAAGGATTTCTGGAAAGGTGTTCCAGAAGATAAAATGGGTTTTACTTAACCATTTCAAATATATATACAGGGTTTTGAAGTTCAGGCAAAGATAAGGACACAGACATTGGTTTTCCAGACAGGTAATATTTACTTGACATATGGGGGAAATAGTCATGACATAATTTCATTACTTATTTGTATCCCACTCATCAGCAAGTTCAAAGGAGTTTTGAAGAACTGATCCGAAGTGCAGTTGCTAGTTTTCAGGTAAATGAAATACATCTCACTCTTAAAATCAACCAATCAACCAATCAATCAATCAATCAATCAATCACTGGTTCCTAGACCATTTCGAAACATGATTCAAAGCTCTGGTGTTCACATTTATAGCCCTGTGTGACAGGACACTGGCTGTCAAAGGAACACCACCTCCTAGGTAAGACTGCCTGATTATTAATGATGAAAAATAATTGTCTGAGACCCTTCTCCTGGCCCCACCACCCAACCAGATATTAAATGGAAGGTGCTTAGGAAAAGATATTTTTCAGTTGTGGTGTCCAAATTATGGAATGCTGCTCATTAATGGATGCTTGCCTGGAACCAACCCTAACAGCCCTTTTCACCTACTTGCAATTTTAGCCCTCTTCTACTGTTATCCGTCATGTGATGTGATCACATCACGGAAGCCACACTCACCAGCCACATCACTGCATTCCCATCAACTCGTAGGACATTGTAAGACAGAGGAAATAATTCAGGAAAACCTGGTAGCTTTTATTTTCTGAATTGTCTGACAATTGCCTGAAGTGCTGATCTCATGACTAAACAACATTTTTTCATTTACTTGAAGAAACTCTATGTGACCTTATGCTAATTGCAATTTACATTTTGCATGTCTAAAGTGTGATGACACAACTTTGACGGCAGAAAGTGAAGTATTAAATAACCTCTTAATGAGGGTGAAAGAACACAAAATATGGTCTGAAGCTTAACATCAAAAAAACTAAGATCATGGCAACTGGTCCCATCACCTCCTGGCAAACAGAAGGGGAAGAAATGGAGGCAGTGACAGATCTCACATTCCTGGGCTCCATGATCACTGCAGATGGTGACAGCAGTCACGAAATTAAAAGACGCCTGCTTCTTGGGAGAAAAGCAATGACAAAGCTAGACAGCATCTTAAAAAGCAGGGACATCACCTTGCCGACAAAAATCCGTATAGTTAAAGCTATGGTTTTCCCAGTAGGGATGTAGGGAAGTGAGAGCTGGACCATAAAGAAGGCTGATCACCGAAGAATTGATGCTTTGAATTATGGTGCTGGAGGAGACTCTTGATAGTCCCATGGACTGCAAGAAGATCAAACCTATCTATTCTTAAGGAAATCAGCCATGAGTGCTCACTGGAACGACAGATAATGAAGCTGAGGCTCCAATACTTTGGCCACCTCATGAGAAGAGAAGACTCCCTGGAAAAGCCCCTGATGTTGGGAAAGATGGAGGGCACAAGGAGAAGGGGACGACAGAGGACAAGATGGTTGGACAGTGTTCTTGAAGCTACCAGCATGAGTTTGACCAAACTGCGGGAGGCAGTGGAGGACAGGAGTGCCTGGCATGCTCTGGTCCATGGGGTCACGAAGAGTCGGACATGACTAAATGACTAAACAACAAAACAAAAAGTTATGTGTAGCTCACGTTTTTTTGCCTGAAGAAGAGGAATGGAGATATTGGAGCTTGGTGGCTACCATCTATGCTTTCAACTGCAGTTGTTTAAGGTTCAAAGACCAGTATAAAGGACTACAAAGCTAAAACAGTGATCAGTGTAATAGGTAAAATTGTGCGATCACAGCTCTTAGGCCAGGTCCTCAGTCAAGACATGCATTCCTGTGACTTGCAGTGCCATTCCTAACATGAACCTGCATGGAAGATCAGTACCAGTTATTCCTCAGTGACCTCTGAAGGCAGGAAGGTCTACAAAATGTGGTGTTGCAGTGCATGGAGGTTGGTACATAAGCAGTGGGTTTGACCATACTCTACCTTCAAGCCTTTAATATCACCCCACACCATTGCATGTCATCAAGTTTAATAAGCCCAGCCCTTAGCCCCATCAGAATATCTACCTGACTTACCATATTGGTTCAATTTACCTGTTGAGATAATACATTTTATATGGGGAGAAATCTATTCTAGCCAAGAATCTCAGGTAAAACCCACTAAATCGAGCATGCATTATATTACAGGAGGTTATAATACAGACATAATTTTAAAATTAGGTGCAACAGAGTTTGGCCCAGAAAATTATTCCTGGAACTTGGAAGCATTTATGAGGCTTTTACTGCTGAACAGTCATTTTAAAGAAAGAAACTGCATTTTTCCCCTTCCCCAACCCCCTTGCTATATTGGCAGGCATTTTTTTGCTCAATATAAAATAATAAATGACAGTAATTTATTCTGTCTATCCCACCCCTCAATATATTACAGGTCCCAGGAGATCCAAAACACAAAGCTCGCTCCTCTTGCAGTTTTGCCTAGAGCAACTTTTCTCCAAGGGTTCAGGACTCAAATACCTCTGAGCTTGCTCCCAGCCAGTGTCAATCAATCGTAACGTCCGCGTCAACAGACTCGCTGTTTGCTATCGCTTTCCCTCGTCCAGGCAGTTTGGGATGAAATGGCTCGCTAATAGCAACAAAATAATGCCGTAATTGCATGCGCAGAAACAGAAAATGCAATCTGTCGCATTAAAGTCTTTCTATGAAAGCGGAAAGCTGGGGAGCTTGTAAAGTTAGCTTGCAATGCCTTGGTTGAGAATATGCTGGGAGTAAGAATATAATTGCACCTAAGCTGTGAAGATATAACCTGTTGCATCTGTATTGCACTTCTCTCTATTTTTCCATTTTTCCATCCATAAGACTAATGCCAGCATTCACATCCTTGGGTGTCTACACAAATTACTCTGGAATAACTATGCTCTGGGTTTATATTCACAATGACTTATGGTGATGAGGATCCCGATCCATAAGCAAGACCCTTTAGCCTCCAATCTTGCTTTCTCCACACCCTCACTGCTTCCCCCAGTGCAAACACATTCGTTTACCTGGGAAGAGCAGCCAGGGCTAAACCAGCTTCATCTTGCCAGCCCTTTTAAGGTGGGAATAAACAACTCAGACAGTCCAGTGATGGTCTTTTAAGTTTAGGGAAAGGGTTCTCTGTCAGATGTACTGCAGTTAGGAATGGGCGAAACCAGTGGCGTAGCATGGGTTGTCAGCACCCGGGGCAAGGCAAGTAATTTGCGCCCCCTAACCCGTGGATTTTAGTAGGGGCAGAGAGCTGCGAGTGCAAGCACGCCCCCCCCCCCATCTTGCGGCCGGTGTGGCCGCCCCCCATGCACCCCCCACGCTACGCCACTGGGCGAAACTGTCCATTTCAGTTTCTCATGGTTTATCATTTTTCCAGTCAAGTTGAGCCTTTCACATTTCCACATCAGCAAGGTATTTTTTTTTAAGTGCTCATGAAAACTCACCAGCATTTTAGTATTAATTTATCCTAATATACATGCTTATATGTGAGTTTGCCGAACATACACATCTTCGTAAAACAATTTCCCCTAAAACAATGCCCTGTGTACATTACTATTTTAAACTAATATATGTTTACCCATTACTTGATTGGAGAACAGCACTGCAAAATTCTGAGACACGTGAATGCCAAAATGTTATGTGATGAAGTTCTCACCCTGGGCCAGCAGGGGGATACTGTAGATAGTTTTCACTCAGGTCCACGTCAGTTATTTTAGGCGGGAAACCCTGGGTTGTTGTTGCTACAATGTTGACAGCCGGCTGCCTATAAAAGCAGGCCGGCTGAGCTGTTTGCTGTTCAGTTCTGTTCCAGCTTACAAAATAAAGAGCTGCTTTGGAGAAATCGCTGTGTCATCTGCCATGTCTACCCACTATTCAACACAAAAGATGACTGTGGAATTCATGGAAAATGTGCATTAGTAGTAGTAGTAGTAGTAGTAGTAATAATAATAATAATAATAATAATAATAGTATTATTTGTACCCTACCCATCTGACTGGGCTGCCCCAGCCACTCTGGGCAACTTCCAACATATATAAAAACATTAATATTTTTTTAAAAAAACTTCCCTTTACAGGGCTGCTTTCAGATGTCTTCTAAAAGTTGTATAGTTACAGTACTTAACTTCAGTGTTTTTTTTCTGGGGGGACGTAGGGGTATGCATACCCCTAAACAATTTGTGAATCTAAGTTTTGCCTCATTGAGATGCAGTATTTCAATATTAGGAAAATGAGAGTACACCTAAACATTTTTAAAGAAAAAAAGCACTGCTTATCTCCTTGACATCTGATGGGAGGGCACTCGACAGGTGGGCACTACTACTGAGAAGGCCTTCTGCCTGTTTCCTGTAACCTCACTTATTGCAGTGAGGGAAAGCGAGAAAACCCTCAGAGCTGGACCTCAGTGTCTGGGCTGAATGACAGTGTGGAGACGTTCCTTCAGCTATACAGGACCAAGGCCATTTAGGGCTTTAAAGGTCAGTACCAACACTTTGAATTGTGCTTGGAAACGTACTGGGAGCCAGTGTAGATCCTTCAGGATGGGTGTCGCATTCTGGATTAGTTGTAGTTTCCGAATCACCTGCCCCATGGCAGTAGTCCAAATGGGAGATAACCAGAGCATGTACCACTCTAGGAAGACAGTGTGCAGGCAGGTGGGCTCTCAGCTGGCATACCAGGTGGAGCTGGTAGGCAGCTGCACTGGACACAGAGTTGACCTGCACCTCCATGGACAGCTGTGAGTCCAAATGACCCTCAGGCCTTTAAATACAAGCAGAATCAAATGTATCCCCCATCTCTGATTGCAGAGAGAGAGAGAGAGAGAGAGAGAGAGAGAGAGAGAGAGTTGATAGTGGGTACAGTGTAAAAGCGGGGTGTTATCACTCATTTGCTCTCAGTTGTTTTCTAGGTGGTCATGGATTGTACAGAAGGTGATGACTGACAAAGTAAAATCTGTAATATTTGGGTTTTATTTACAGTAATGAGTCCTCAATTTGGAGGACAAGGGTTTATGGGCTACATGCATCAAACAATTTTATTTTTATTTTTTGAGTTTGGATTATGACTGAAGCAACAAGATGACAGCTGCAAAGAATATGCAGGAAAGGACAACAACAACAGCTGCGTAGGAAAAGGCATTTTGACATGTTGAGGGATTAACTGTCTCTCCAGGGAAATTGTACAATGAATTCAAGACCTACTCAAAGCCACTTCAGAAGTGATGGCTGGCTGCCGCTGCACATGGCAACCCGATCTATCCCTCTAGTCCCTGTAATGGATAATTGAAGAAATGTGTTCACATGTTGTGCTTTTCCCTGCGCCCGCTCCATGTCGTTCATTGACCTGAGGAGGCAGGAGCAAGCATTTGCACAACATGACATCGTGCCCCACATTTCCTTAACTATGGGTGTCTGGAGGAGGAAGGGGAACTCAAGCACAGGCGTGCCATTTTCTGCAGTGACACCAGGATCAGGATCAGCAGACTGATCATTGTTGATCACTTTACTTGGGCTGCCCCCTTCATTGCTGAGTCGCCATTTTGTATTCCCCATAATTCATCAAAGTGATGCTACATTGGGGGCGTGTTCTGGAAATTTTTTTAATGATGATTGCCCAACACTGATCAGAGACACAAGTTGAAGCGGTGCCATCACTGCTGGGCGAGTGGGAATCTTGGTGGAAAGGCACTATGGTTACGATGATGAGAAGCCCCTCAAGTCTGAAGTCAGCCCTGATTTTCACAGCTTGGTCTGGCCCCAAAAACACGAAGAAGGAGAAAACAATATGTACTTTATTCATTTGAACCTTAAGCATTCTACGTGTTTGAAGAGCAGCACTTCACTGGGGTGAATTCTTCATACCCTTCAGAAGTGTCCTCTGTCAGAAATGCATGAGTACCCAGGGCCAAATGAGATATGGTGCTATAATTGTGTCTTTATATCCAATTTAAGTTTCTCAGGGGGTTGTGCAGATCGAACCTGCTAGGGATGGGGGAATCTGAGTGATCTCAGCTAAAGCATCCATGACAGAAGGTCATGCAACGTTTGATAAAAAACTTCCAATGAAGGAGAACCTGCAACCTCCCAAAGGAGTCCGTTCCATTGTTGAACAGCTCTTACCTTCAGAAAGTTCTCCTTGGTGTTTATTTGGAATCTTTCTTGTAACTTGAAACCATTGGTTTGAGTCCTATGTTCCAGAGCAGGAGAAAACAAGCTTGCTCCATCTTGCATGTGACAACCTTTGAGATATTTGCAGACGGCTATCAGATATGTTTTAAGTCTCCTCTTTTCCAGGCTAAACATACCCAGCTTTTTCAACTGTTCGTTATAAGGCTTGGTTTCCAGACCCTTGATCATCTTGGTTGCCCTCCTCTGCACACGTTCCAGCTTCTTAACATCCTTCTTAAATTGTAGTGCCCACAATTCCTGCATTGGACTAGATGATCCTATGGGCTCCCTCCAATGAATCTCTGGTTTAACTCTTCCCTTCCCTGCTATTGCTATGAGTAAGGGAGGACAATTTGACTCTGCCCCAAAGGATATTTTGGCTCTGCCCAAGCCAGTAGCCTCAATATTTTTGAACAATATGCTCAAAGTTGAATCACTTTTGGACTCTCTTCTCAGTGAACCAGTTGTGTGGCTCCTCATTACCTAAGGCTGGTGGGATTCCTCCAGAGCTGTGCTACTTTGTTGTGAGCTGCTTTTAAAAATAGCTATTGTCACTTCTATTCTTCCTAGCTCCAATCTGTATAGCTATAGAATTGAACTCTCTTTTCTGCCTTTACCTTCTGCGAGTGATTTTTCAGATTCCCGATCTCCCTCACCTCATTGCCTTGCCTGTTGTTTTTATCATGTCAGGTCTAGAATTACATCCATGCTGCTTGAGTCAAAGGTCTCATTTTCTCTCTCAGTATTTAAGAATACCTTTAAAAGGGGGAATAACATTGCTAATCGTGGACCATTTTCTTCAATTACAATTGTTTAAGCAAACATTAAACGGGTAGAAGCAAATGCATGGGAATTATGTAAATTCCAGGTTTTTTTGATGAGCGCTCCTTGCACAGTATGGACTGCGCTGCCTCTGAAATAGGAAAGTGTGTATACATTTTTCTTTGGAGTTTCATTTTTTCTTTCTTTCTTAAGGCTTCACATGGCGTCTTGTTGCAAAACAAGATAACATGCTGTGACACAGCATGGGAGGCAAAAGATAATGCACCAGAAATGGGAAATAAAACTGCTCTGAAATGTGCTATCCCAATAAAGATAGTGTGCATCCACTGTGATGATATTGCTGTTGATCTCCACACACACGCGCGCACACACACACACACACGGCCCAAATGTTCCACGGCAAGTGCATAAAGAGCTTTCTTCTTTCTTATCCCTTTCTTCTTCCATTTTTCAGCAAAGGAGCATCCTGTTCTAATGTCTCCAACTCGTGAACAAATGGAATCTTCGCCACATAATCATTCAAACAAAAAAGACTCACTGATAATGTGATTTTATTTTCTGAAATTAAATACATGCTAGGCCCAGATCTAGTTTCAATCCCCTTCTGATGGTTTATTAAGAGAGGGTGAAGAGATGCAGAGGAGCCTGAAAGGCTTCTGCCAGTCTGGGTGGAAGATAGGGGTAGACTTGGTAAACCTGGCTCAGTTCAGTCTTTATAGTGAACCTACCTAATTCACACTTTCTGAAACAATGCATGAACTGAAGCACAGTTACTCTTAGCCAGAGATAGATGGTTTGTTTGTTTGTTTGCTTGCTTGCTTTCTTTCTTGCTGCATCACCTGTTATAGATCCAAATTGTTTCTTCCCCCACTTCTTCTTCTTCTTCTTCTTCTTCTTCTTCTTCTTCTTTGGTGATCCCTAATAGCCGAGTAAGATGTCTTCCATAAACACGGTTTCAACAGTGAGTCTGTAAGTGACTGTGGAGGCCAGTTCTGGATCCACACATCCTTCCACAGTGGGGACATTAGTTTCTGGGCAGGTGTTGATCATGGTGTGGATTTGTCAAGTGTGCCTTCCTCTTAGTACGCTTCTCCCTTTTGTCCTGAGTTTGAGCATCTTCAAAGCCCATGACACCTTTGATAAAGGCTGTTCTCCAATTGGAGCATTCGCAGGCCAGTGTTCCCCAATTGCTGGTGTTTATACTACATGTTTTTTAGATTTGCCTTGAGAGAGTCTTTAAACCTCTTTTGTTGACCACCAGCATTACACTTTCCATTTTTAAGTTTCGAATAGAGTAGTTGCTTTGGAAGAGGATAATCAGGCATCCGCACAACATGTCCAGTCCAACAAAGTTGATGTTGATGCTGAAATTGATGTTGAAGATGTTGAAGAATCTGGTGCACCACCTCCAGCACTGCCCCTAAACATCCTAACTTGGGTTTTTTTGCTGACTCAGTCCTGGCAGGGGGACTCACAACAGCACAGCCCCACTCTGTAGTGGTCCTCTTCCACTGCACTGCCAAATGCCAGCAAAGAGGGAATGGCGATGCACCGTAACACAGAGAGACCCATTCCACACATTTTGTCTGTGGCTGAAAATATGCAGAAGATATACATGAACAGAGCAGAGAAAAATAGAGGGAGTGAAAGGTATGTTAAACCACCAGCCCCACTAAACACCCCACAGAGGACTTTAAACTCTTATAGATATAAATGTTTAAAATGACTTGTGTCCTTCAAGTCTAATATGAAAATTAAAAAAGATGAGGATTTGTGTTCTCCAGAGCAAGAAACTGAATTTTGACCATAACACGGAAACTATTATCCTTGCTGGTTTAAACATCATGTGTAGCTAATCTACTAGCTATTGATATTTATCTATCTACGGAGGTCTCCAGACTAACAATGTTTTGTAGGAGGGATTCAAGTGCATATTGAGAATTGTTTTTAAAAATATTATTCTTTATTAAATTTCTGTACTGTCATTCATCCAACGATCACAGGGTTGTCTACAATATAAAAAAACAAAAAAAATACATAATTTAGGTTCGCATAATTAAAATGAATTAAAGTGCCCTGACTCCTAAGCATAACACAGCCTGTATTTTTTAAAAATGAACTTTTTGCAGTTAGGAAAGTGACTGGGAAATGAACTGAAAAGTGTGGAATGAACAAGTGACAGGTGGGAAGAAACCACTGCAAATTTGGCTGAATGCTCCTTGTCATATAACCAGGCCACAAACAAATCAGAGTGAATGCTCAGTAGACTGGAGATTCACAAACCACACCACATAATCATTGTGCTAGGGAATCAGGATGAGTGAGTGCTGTCCTAGATGACACAAACCCTTGCACGATCTGGCTTGGTCTGCAGTGATCACTGTACTTCCAACAGGCTCCTCAAGGGAGGGTTTATATTGCTTGCTGAGCAGCTGTGTAATCTGGTTTTGGATTACATCGAAGTCCTGCATGTGGACAAATCAACTATATAGACACTCTTTGCAGAATTTCTGGCTTTCCTGGGGGTTAGAAAGAGACTGAGTCAAATATCAGTAACCAGCAGGATTTGTCTAGCACTTTTCTTGAGTTGTTCAGGAATCCCTGGTTGGGCATCTAAGCGGATTTTAAGCATTGATTTCTCTATTATGTTCTGATTAGTAATATAGTCCAAAATGACTGTCCTTGAAAGTATTTTGAGTTTGGAAAACTTTTACTTTTGCAACTTCTGAAGTTAACTCTTAATTGAATTGGCTTTTCCTGTTTTAAAGGGTGTTGCTTTTTTAGCATTTCTGCATTATTCAGAAATGGCCTAGCACATGGTCTGTAATAAAATCAAAAATTGTGACTCATTTGGGGAATATTCATAGTGAGTATTAATCAGACGATTAATCTACTATTTATGGGTCCAAATTTCAAATTCTAACTGTTTGATTGAAATGTAGGTCACGTTGGGCTGCTGTTTGTCTTGGCAGGATTACAGTGTGGCCTTTGCGGAGACCTCTTTAAGGGCAAAAAAAGCATTTAGTCACTATACAAATGTGTTGAACAAAGTAACAATTTTCATTAAAGAAATCTCAGCCAGAGGCCTGAAATTAGACTCCCGAAAATTTTCACGAACGAAACCTGGCTTGCCTGAACATTTATGAAAATCAAAGATAAAAGGCTGAAAACAAGGATAAATTAGAATGTTATTAAGAACCCATAAAGGTGTTCATTAATCTGTCACCCTCTTAGTCACGTAGCTATATTTAGCAATAGTCTTGCATTTCTTGCTAATGAAAATAAGATGGCTTGTCTGACGATGTTCAAAGTACCTTGTTGTTTTTCCTTGCCAGCTCACTGAAGTCCTTACTTTCTCTCAAGCAAACTCCATTTTCTGAGTCTTTCAATTAGTTGTTCATTCCCCTGTGGTTGAATAATCATGGAAATGTGTCCAGGAGAGTAGCCATGATAGTTTCTTGCAGGAAAAACAACAAAAGAATCTTGTGGCACATAAAAGATAAATGCATTTCTTATGACATGAGCTTTCTTGGGCTGTAGCTTTATCTGTTGGTGGACGGCTACCCTGACCCGGCCCCAGACACACTGACCACATGCTTGGAAGCTGTGGCTGGATGGCTGCATGGGAGCCGGTTGAAGTTAAGTCCTTCGAAGACAGAGGTCCTCTGGCTGGGTCGGGACGACATGGGGTTGGGGGGGCCAGTGACGGTCACCTCCAGGCTTGATTATTGTAACTCGCTCTATGCCGGGCTGCCTTTGAAGCTGACCCAGAAACTTCAGCAGGTACAGAATGCCGCAGCGAGACTCCTTACAAGGTCCTTGCCGCGGGATCACATTCATCCAGTGCTTTACCAGCTGCACTGGCTCTCGGTGGAGTACAGGGTCAGGTTTAAGGACCTTTAAAGCCCTATGCGGCCTAGGACCCTCGTACCTACGGGACCGTCTCTCCTGGTATGCCCCGCGGAGGACCTTAAGGTCCATAAATAACAACACTTTGGAAGTCCCGAGCCCCAAGGAGGTTAGATTGGCCTCAACCAGGGCCAGGGCCTTTGCAGCTTTGGCCCTGACCTGGTGGAACGCCCTACCACAGGAGATCAGGGCCCTGCGGGATTTGACATCTTTCCGCAGGGCCTGCAAGACAGAGCTGTTCCGCCTGGCCCTTCATTTGGACTCAGTCTGACCCTTATGTTTCCCTCTCCTTATGGTTTTGATTTATGGGCTACTATTAAAATGAGGCTGCATTTTAAACTGTATTTTAACCTGTATTTTAATTAACTGGGGTTTTTTTGTTTCGTTCCCCCCCCCCATTATGTTTTATTGTAATTTTATTGGTGTTAGCCACCCTGAGCCCGGTTCTGGCATTATTATTATTATTATTATTATTATTATTTATTATAGTTCATGTCATCGGATGCTTGAAGTTACAGATCCTGAGTTACACCCATATACACATTGTTGGGGTGGCGGTGAGGTTGATAGACAGTGACTTCAGAGGGAAAGTACAAATAAAAGATTGCAAGCAACTAAGTTATCCCTAGAGTAGACTCATTCGAATTAATAGACCTAAGTTAATCATGCACATAGTTTTCAGTGAGTCTGCTCTGACTAGAACTAACACTAGACGCAACCCAAAGACAACAGTGGTAACCAGTTGCTGATAATGTTCTACAGATATTTGGCATACACCCTAGCAGTGGTAAGCAAATTAACACAATGTGCTAAAAATCCTGACTCAGCTCAATCTGCAAGTGATAGCATTAAACTTATTGATATATTATATATTCAGCAGTTTCATGTTGTGGTTTTGTGTTGGAGACATTAAATCTGGACTTGAATAGTGCTGCCCTTGGATGTGCACCAAATATCCGTGCCCAAGGTAATGTGTACATAAAATAGGTGCACCAAATAAAGAGAATCAGCTCTTTGTTTCACACGTACATGTTTATTAACCTGCTGCAGCATCAAGTACTGCAAACTTCATTTACTTAGTTCTCATTTGAGTGAAATAAGCAGATATTGAAACTCCATTTCTTTTTACACATGAGGATACTAGACAAGAATTGTGATTTGCCAAAGACCACACGCTGTCAGTGAAAGAGCTAGGATGAAAACTTGATCATTCTTTGATCCAGGAACAATCCACTAGAGACAGTCTGCCTGTCTACAGCACTTATCTGGCATTTGGTGAAACTTCCAGATTTTGCTTCATGGATCTACGACGATGAGAAATTATATTCTGCAAATACTTGTGATCTTGTTCCAGGCAGAAATTTCGTCTTGCCATATCTGCCAACATATACAGACCTTTTGATGGCAAAAAATAGGGAGAGAAAACCCAATCCATTGCTGTGCAAGAGTTTAATGAAATTTTACATGTGGGTGTATATTTGTAAACAGTCCTATACCATCACTCAAGAACAGCTGGAAGCTAAAGCTATGTCTCACATAGCTTTGAGTTAATGCAACCCCTCATTCCCCATTGGAAAAAAGTCATTTGCTGTTTATTTTATCTATATATAACCTTTCTGTGGTGCCAAAGTGTACATATGAGTCCATGCAGAAATCTCACACAATGTCTCCAAGGCTGTACAATAGCCAGCACTTACAACAGGTATTCTACAGGGAAGGTAAAGCTATTAGCATTGTCCTGTAAAGCTAAAGGGGTCCGGAAACAGACTGTTGTGCCAGCATGTGTGTGCTTTTCCATTTCCCCAGAAGCCTGTTTTGTTTTGTTTTTCTGAAAAATGGAAAAAATGTCAGACTGTGACCTGTGAAAGGGTAGATGTGAAAGCTTGTTTCACTCCAGACCAACCTTCCATTTTTAGAAGTCCATGAGAAATATGGTGACAAATATGAAGAAGCAGAAACTGATAGCGATAGCTCAGAAAATGAGACTGATTAAAGCTTGCATAGTATTCACTGAGTCTTGGTCCTTTGGCCTTTGTTCCCCAGCTCTTTGTATGGAAATATATGTCTGATTGTGGAAGAGAGAAGGATACCTAGGATGGTGTTCACTGTTAGTCCTATTCAGTCCCACTGAAGTTAATAGACATGACTTAGGTTTATTAATTTCAGTAAGTTTACTCTGGGTAGAACTTAGTTGAATATAACCCATAATAATTTTCAAAACACACAATCATTTTCTTTATTTTGAACTATAATGGTGATCGTTTCTGTTTTTATGGTTTTTGTTATGGCTTCAACATTTCCAGAAATTTCATATCTCTAATCATTGACAACACAAAGGCTTGCCAGGAATTCTGGTAGATTCGGGTATGTATCATAGGAAAGAATTGATCCATTTGAAACTTCCTTCCTATGGTGTATTACTTTCCATTACATGAATATACACCTATCATTTTTAGCATTTCAATTGTCTTCCATGAGGTGTCTATGCTAGAAGCAGGCCCACCAACATCATAAATAGGCAAATTTGGATATTTAATGAGTGAGCACCTGTGCTTTGACAGCAGGATGGTGCAATGTCTTGGCCGATGAACTGGCTGTACTTGTTGTAGACTGAGAGGAGCAATTTGAGAAAAATCCCTGGAAACATCAGAAAAGTAAGTGAAATCCTATACATGTTTCCTGTGAAGCAAGTTACGCTGAGTTCAACTGGACTTAACTCCCATGGAAGTGTGTGTAGAGCCTCATCTGTACAATACATTTAAAGTGCTATAATACCAAGTGTCCTGGGAACTGTATTTTGTAAAGTGTGTTGAGAGTTGTTGGGAGACTGCGATCCCACTCACTGAGCTACGATTTACAGATTTCCTAGGAAAGACAGATTGTTAAACCACTCAACGAACTGTAGCTCTGGGAAGGGGCTAGGGAGTCCCCTAACAGCTCTCAGCACCCTTAACAAAATACATTGCCAGATTTCTTTGGGGGGGAAGCCATGACTGATGAATAAGGCAGATCCATTGAAAGTGCATTGAACACACATTTAAGGCACACAACTTCCCCCAAAGAATGCCTGGAACCGTAGTTTGTAAATGTTGATGGGAATCTGAAGCTCTGTGATGGGAAAACTACAGTTCCCAATATTCTTTGGGGGAAGTTATGTAATTTGCTTTATGTGTGTCACGTGTGCTGTGTTCCGCCCAACTTAGGGCGGCAGTGCATGTGTGTGATGTCACACGTGTGGCATGCATGTGATGTCAAGCAGTGGGAGGAGGTCCGGTGGGGCCTACTGTGGCTGTGGGTACACCCCACGAGACCTGTTGCAGCTGCGGGAGGGTCCAATGGCGCCTGCCACAGACTGTAGAATATTGATGGGGCCTAGATTCATCCTTCAAAATTTTGGGGGGCCTCTGAGAGCCAGTGTGGTGTAGTGGTTAAGAGCAGAAGTCTTGTAATCTGGTGAACCGGGTTCGCTTCCTCGCTCCTCCACTTGCAGCTGCTGGGTGACCTTGGGCTAGTCACACTTCTCTGAAGTCTCTCAGCCCCACTCACCTCACAGAGTGCTTGTTGTGGGGGAGGAAGGGAAAGGAGAATGTTAGCTGCTTTGAGACTCCTTCGGGTAGTGATAAAGCAGGATATCAAATCCAAACTCTTCTTCTTCTCAGATGTGTTGAATATGCTTTAAAGGCATAGTACAGAAAGAGACAGTGCTAACTACTCAAGCACCCAGAGCGGCGTGCACCCGGGGGTGGGGCTAGCCACCTGCAAGTGCAGGGCTAGCATCCCAGGGGGCAGGGTGAATGTCCTGGGGGTGGGGCAAGTGTCCTAGGGTGTGCGTGGCCACCCGCCACGAGCTTCCTGGGGAGTGTGCACCTACCCGCCGTGAGTGTCCTGGGAGGTGCATGGCCGCCGCGAGCATGGTGATGTCACCCCCCTTCAGGGATGGCACCTGGGGCAGCCACACCCACCGCACCCACTTTTCTCTGCCTCTGAGTGCACATCTGCCCTAAACTGCTGCAACACTGCTTTAAACTTATAGTCCAGATGTGGCCTAGGACTGCAGCTGAAATGCCATTATCTGATAACAGGATTTGAAAAATTCTTGGAAAGGGGAGCTCTTAGTGCTTTGATGGATAGAGCATTTTATTTTAATGTAATTCCAATGGATATGAATTATAAGGACAGATAGAAATATACTTCTCGCGATAGGCTGTTTTCTTTCCAAAACTGCCAGACTGCAGGCAGTCGGAGGCCTCGTCTGTCATTCTAAATCCTGCCTGGAAGCATTTTTATGCTTGTCAGACAATATACAGATTTTGTCAAGTGCCACATCGAGATCTTCAGAGAAAGGTCCTTCTCACCATTTGTCTCAAAGAGAGGGGACTGTGTTTCCTGGCACATGGGGAACATTCAGAAGCCTTCAGCGAGTCATTCTTTCTCCTCCTACAAAGCCCGGCCGTACACACACCCGCATGCATGCAGACGTAGCTGACTTTTCAGAAAGGTTATAACTTTATGAGCTTCAGAATCAAAAACTGATGTGACCTACATAAAATAAATGCTCTGATTTCCTAATTAAAGCAAGCTGTAGTTGCACGCTCGGCTAACAGCCGCCAAAGAAATTATACAATAAATCTTCCGACTGTCCTCCAGGAATGTGGAAAGAAGGTGGTGATGAGGAGGACAGCAGCAGCAGCAGTGAATGGGAATGAGCCATGCTGTTCACGCTCATTGCAGAGGGTCTACGTTTCCTTTCAAACACACAAGCAAAATGTCTAAGATGATTGTATGCTTTGCAAGGGGGTCGGCAATCAGCCCAAATGTTTTAACAGCTGGGGTTTAATACTATATATATATATATATATATATATATATATACACACACACACACACACACACACACACACACACACAAACACACATACTTGTTTGGTTAGGATCTGATTTCTTTCTGAAAGGGTGGTCTCAATGGATGCCAAAAAGCTAGCAGGGAATATTTATTCTGAGAAACACAGGGATGTTTTCCTCCTCCGAGGCTGATCGGTTCTTTTGGGGGAAAGAAGGGATTTATTTATTTTTAAAGATAGTTCTTGCTAAAGAGGACCAAGGCTTGGAAAACATGCTATTTCTTTTGGAGGCACCGGATTGATTACATCATACCAAAATTAAGAAAAAAGAGAGAGAGGTACACTTCAGATACTACTGCTTTATTTTTATTTTTTATCGTGCTTCTTATAGGCTTAGGCCTTCTGTTGTAAGACTTGTCTATAAAACTGGGCAAGGTTATAATTTCAGAAATTGAACTACACACATCTCTGGGCATTGCACCTAGCAATGTTGGGAAAGATCGGATAAAGGGTCCCTATTTTATGGTCTCATTTTATTAATGTCACTTACATAGCTCTTTATTTTCACTAGATAGATAGATAGATAGATAGATAGATAGATAGATAGATAGATGATGGAAAGATAGAAAGATAGCTAGATGATACATAGATAGATAGATAGACAGATGATAGATGATAGAGATAGAAAGATAATGGAAAGATAGAAAGATAGTTAGATGATAGAAATTTTATTTGCATCAGCCAACAAGATAAGTATGGAATAACTCATATTCCACCCATTAAACAGTGACTTTCTATGAAGGAAAATGCATTGATCTAAGGCGCATGTGTCACCACTGGTTCAACGCTGAAGCAGGACCTTCAATAGAATGGATTATATGACAGACATGACCATCCTGCTCAGAACAAGTGCCTACTTGTGGCAAATTGATTGACTCATGTGCCACCAGCAAATTCTGCATGCAAATAAAGTAACACCATGGCTAAATCATGGCACTACTGTGCTACTTCAATGTGGCCG
The DNA here is from genome assembly GCF_965153285.1 of Podarcis tiliguerta. NCBI lineage: Eukaryota > Metazoa > Chordata > Lepidosauria > Squamata > Lacertidae > Podarcis > Podarcis tiliguerta. Next base: position 27,661,239 of record NC_139543.1, on the reverse strand, counting down.
GGGGGGAAAGAATGGGAACCAATGGTACAGCAGGGCATCACCTTGGAAACAGGGCAATTGATTCATGGATTCCCAGCTTGTCCAGCTACACTCCATTTATTAAAAGAGTTCCTAGAGGTTAAGATTAAGCTCTATTCGTGCATTATTTGCATGTAGGGCACTAACTGGAGAGGAACTGTGCTTATGTATGAGCAGCTGCATATGCATAGAGGTTCCCTTGCAGGCAACATATGGTCGTCAGAGGTACAGGTAGCATGGCAATGCTGCCTCGAAGGCAGCGTGAGATGCGTGCACCTGTGACTGCCGTCCATGCGAGTAACATGCAGATAGTACTTAGGAATTGCATGTTTTCAGCCTTAAATTCCTTCATGCTTGAAAAACAGGGTTTTAATAGAGGAGTATACCACTACACTGTGTTACCATAATGAGGTTGCGAATTTTCCCTTTCAAAATCTTTGTGTGGGAACGTAATCGCTGCCTTGCTGAATCAGATTATAAACCCACCTCTGGTGACCAAAACCCTAGGAATCTGACAAGCGAGGCATTATGGACCTAGCCATCTCCTGTTGTTTACCTTCGGAGATAAAATTCTCCTAAACATTAGGTTCTATTCTTAGCTATTGTGGCCAAGATGCAATGTTGCAAATACCTTTCAAAATGCTATCTGTGTTAGTGCTCATTCCAACTTCCCATGGTGATAAGTTCTGTAATTTAATGGTGTCCTACACCAATGATTGCTTCCTCTTTTTTGTCCTGAACTCAGTCAACCAGCCAACATGAGTGTACCAGACAATACATTACCTTTTTTTTGCTGTTCATAATTGTATACATCTCTGTCATCCCTAATCTCAGTCAGTTTTTTGTCCAAGCTAAATAGCCCCTACTATTTAAGATGCCCCTCCAGAAGGAAGCGCAGGTGGTAGGGGCTCATGGGCCAGCAAGCATTAATACCTAGAGGGATAATTAAGCTCAGGGCAATGGAGGGCCAGGAAGGAAGAGAATTAAGCTTGGGGAAGAGTGTCTGAATCGGCTGAGTAATGGCAGCCTGAGGGAAAATTCAGAGTTCAGCTGCAGGTAAAAAGAAGATGCTACATCCCAGCCTCTGTTCTTTCTGTTTTCCTTTTCCTGTACAGTGGTACCTCGGGTTAAGAACTTAATTCGTTCTGGAGGTCCATTCTTAACCTGAAACTGTTCTTAACCTGAGGTACCACTTTAGCTAATGGGGCCTCCCGCTGCCGCGCGATTTCTGTTCTCATCCTGAAGCAAAGTTCTTAACCCGAGGCACTATTGCTGGGTTAGCGGAGTCTGTAACCTGAAGCGTCTGTAACCTGAAGCGTCTGTAACCCAAAGCGTCTGTAACCCAAGGTACCACTGTATTTTCATCTGTAACATTATGTAATTATTCATGTATATTCCACCTTTCTTCTATAGAACGTAAGGTGGCATGCATTCGATTCTAGCTGGTCTCTCATCCAGACACCAATCAGATGCAGACCTGTTTCACTTCAGGAAGGACTCTGCCTGCATCGTGTTTGTGTATATGTGTGTGTGTGTGTGTGTACGCCAGACATATTGAACTAACCCTTCTAACAAACACGCTCTTCTAACCACCAATACACCATTCATTTATACTGCAGCATTGTTATGCTTTTTTAAATGTTCAGTACATTTCCTAAGAGCTGTTGCCACAAAGTTTTCTACTACGACCTAGCAGAACTGATGTTTTTGGTCAGCTTTCTGCAGGGATCTGAAGGAAACCTTCCTGAGGGGCTCCATCCAATTTCCACCTCAGCGTGTAGCACTTTTCACTGACTTCAGGGAAAGTACCGTAACCATTTCCAGGGGGGTAGCCTCATCAGTTTGTTGCAACAAAAGCAACCGTGAGTCTTGGGGTGCCTTGAAGACAAACAAATTTATGACGGCATCAGCTTTCATGGACCACATCGAGTGCAAAAGTGCTATTCTCAGCGACAGCTACATATACACACAGCTTGGTGGGTATTGTAAACAGCACCAGCAGTGCAAGACAGTGTAGCATCAGTACCCTCATGCAGAGGCGGAGCTAGCTGCTCCGGCACCTGGAGCGGTGCACATGCTGTGCACCCGTGGGTGGAGCCACGGGGGCGGGGCAAGTGTCCCAGGGGGGTGAGACATCCAGGGGGTGGAGCGAGATGCCCATGGTGGGCTACTTCCTGGGCAAGGGGATAAAGGGAGCTGTGCCACTTTGCCAACAGACTTCCTCCCTTTCCTCTTCCTTTTGACAGCTCAGGGGAGACTCCCCCCCCCCAGGAAACAGCCCGTGAGCGGTGGGCAATGGCACACTGCCCGCCCGCAACTCCCAGGCCTCGCCCGAGCAGGCAAAATGAAGGGGGAAGGGGGGAGTCGCGGGTGGGCGGTGTGCCGATTGTCACCCCCCCCCCGCAGTGATGACACCTGGGGCGGCCTGCCCCCTCCGACCCCCTTCCTCCGCCCCTGCCCTCATGGCATCTACTGCTCTCCAGAGAATGGGGCAGGGTGAGCTGGCCATAAGAAAAGACAGGCAGAAATGGAAAGTGCTTCTAAATTATTTGTATAGGAACACAAAACTGGCTTGCTTAAGCCATGCAGTCTAAGCTTGCATCATTCAGCTTAGACATCCTTATTGGTAAGGGTTCACATGGTGGAAGAAAAAGAACAAAGATTGTAGTAACCCTGGTGTTGGGAATTTCATTCCTCCGTGCTGCAGTTGTGTGATTGTTGTAGTTACACGTCTGTGTTTACGTTCCACAGTGTTGGATGTCATGGGAACGGAAGTTCAGATACGCTGTTCCGTTCTGTATAACTTTTGCTTTTCCCTTCTTTCCAAGGAAGAAAGAGAGGAGCCATGTTTTCTTTGTTCTGTTACGTTTGATTTTGTACATAATAAATTAGGCTTAGATGTCACACCTCAAGGCTCAGCTTCTGTTTGGACTCTGCTAGTGTCATGTGCTCGTGTCCTTGGATATGGGTCACATCAGCGTGACGGGACACAGGAGTGATGATTCATCTCGGGCTGTGTTGTGTTGGGGGAGAGGCATCAGCCTTGGCGTTTCCCAACACCTTCCTCCTAAGATGAGGGGATGTGATCTATCTAAGCCTGGCAGGACAGCTTACTCTATGGTATTAACCCCTTCATGCATTAATTACGATCAAGCTAATATATAGCCTACAAAAATTGTGTCTTTTATTTGTTTATGTTCTATGTTCTATGTCAGAAAAACAGGCCAGTCTCTATGCAAAAGAAAAAGCGGACACAACTCCCCCCCCCCAAAAAAAAATACAGGCACACACATACACATCTATTTAGGTCTGTAACTCAAGATAACATTTCATGAAGTGAAATAAAGTTTCCAAAAGAAGACTCTACCATCATGAATATGTTTGCCTTAGAGGTGCCACAAGACATTAGAGTAAGTGTGTGCTACCTCTCTCTCTCTCTCTCTCTCTCTCTCTCTCTCTCTCCTCCTCCTCCTCCTCCTCCTCTTTGCCATTTAATAGGTGCTTCAGATATCCATCATTCCCTTTGTACACAGGCAGAACAATCCAGACTACAGGAAACCAGTGTAATTTATGCTGAGGTAAATTAGGCCACGGTAACAACCCTATTCCAAACTCCATTCAGCAACAGGACTGCTGCTGGCTGAACTGATCTGAGCCTGGCAGAGGGAAAACAAGCCTTTAAAAACGTTTGACTTGCACCACCCTTTTTCTGGTGTAAATTAAGCTGGTTTTCTAGGAAACATGGCCAAGTTGAACACAGTTTGGAAAAGGGGGCAAGGCTCCTCCTGCCCCATCCCATGCCCTTGCCCACTCCCCTAAAACAGCCCTTTCTGGGGACTTACTTTGCTCCCATGTTGGTTCAGCTGCCTTTCTGAGCTGAGATGAGGAATTTCCACTGGCATATCTGCGGCTGAGCCAGGATGAGGTCTTCGCTTCTGCCGCCTTCCCCTATTCTTTCTCAAACGGTCTCTCAGAAATATGAGAATTCCCCCTGAATCTTGAGACACGTCTATAACAATTTAATCTAAAATCAGATTTATTGGTTGTGTGGTGAGCTTAAGTGTAATTTTGCCTTTGACACCATCGGATGTTCCATGCACATGTGTGGTCTGCAATTTGAAGAGTATATTCAAATCCTGATCTCTGGGAAACAGTTGTTCTGCTACGTTTTGGAACAGTCAGCACCCTACCTCACAAAGAGGGGGGCGATGTAAACTGTGCTTTGCATTTACATCTCCAAACTTGTCCCTTAGCTACTGCAGTCATTGATACAAAGCAACTGGATATCTATGCTTCAAATGAAGTCAAATCCTATTTGAGCATATTTAACTCTCAATCTAGGGATGCGGGTGGCGCTGTGGGTTAAACCACAGAGCCTAGGACTTGCCAATCAGAAGGTCGGCGGTTCGAATCCCCGCGACGGGGTGAGCTCGGTCCCTGCTCCTGCCAACCTAGCAGTTCGAAAGCACGTCAAAGTGCAAGTAGATAAATAGGTACAGCTCCGGCGGGAAGGTAAACGGCGTTTCCGTGCGCTGCTCTGGTTCACCAGAAGGGGCTTAGTCATGCTGGCCACATGACCCGGAAGCTGTACGCCGCCTCCCTCGGCCAATAAAGTGAGATGAGCGCCGCAACCCCAGAGTCGGCCACGACTGGACCTAACGGTCAGGGGTCCCTTTACCTCTACCTTTAACTCTCAATCTGTAATGTTTCTCAGGACCAGATTTGCCTCCTTTGCTATTGTGGAGAGCTGCCCTTCTGTTGGTATCCTAAGCAAGTCCATTCACATAATCATTTCATAGAATTATAGAGAGTTGGAAGGGATCCTGAGTGCCATCTAGCCCAACCCTCAGCAATTTGGGAATCTCAGCTAAAGCATCCATGACAGATGGCCATCTGACATTTGCTTCAAAACCTCCAAGGAATGAGAATCTGGATTTCTGGATATTATATTTGTTTGTGATTTCCCCCTGCCTCCTTGCCAGGGTCTATTTATGCTGAGTGAACATCAAAGCAAGAGAACCTCATTATTTATAGGCCTCTGACAATGTGCACACCCTCCCATCCTCAGAATTTGAAATGTTGGTGCATCCCTTGCAAAGCAAAACAAAAACACTTATTGTTTGATAATGGGTATTGTGATGGTTCTAGGGGTTGCTCGTGCGTAAATCGGTGCCAACACCTGGCTGGGTTGCCTGAGTGAACCTTTTCTGTCCGGACAGCCACTCACCCGTGGCTGTCTCAATCGATGGCAGAATCCGTCAGTGGGTGTTTCTTGAACTTCTTCCAGCATAAAAGTTCTTTGACGCCTAGTCGCCGCCTACTCTCTCTGCCCGGAAGCCTTCTGCGCAGGGAGGGTGTGGGCATCAGAGGACCCGTGCTCTCCCCGCTGTTCCCCGGCGAGGAGTCTTGGAGCCACCTCGCCGATTCCCCCATCTGCCCCCCCTCCTCCACTGGTGCTACGCTGATTTCCTTCCCCAGAAGATGTGCTGCTTCTCTCCCTCCCGGGACGCTCTCCAGAATTCCTCTGTAGCCCTCCCTCTCTTTCTGGCTCCGATGGCAGTCCCCTGACAGGTATGAAAAGTTTTACGGGTGGCATTCTCAATGGATAGGAATAATACAGTGCTTTTTTTCTGGGGGGACACAGGGGTATGCAATCCCCTAAACATTTTGTCAATCTAAGTTTGGCTTCATTGAGGGGCAGTATTTCAATATGAGTAGGAAATTGAGAGTACCCCTAAATGTTTGGGGGGGGGGGTTAGAAAAAAAAAGCACTGAGTGAATATATTAACACCCCTCCAGAAGCATTCTGAGTTCCAGCTCCGAGGGCCTTCTGGTGGTTCCCTCCCCGCGAGAAGTGAAGTTACCGGGAACCAGGCAGAGGGCCTTCTAAGTACTGGCACCCGCCCTGTGGAACGCCCTCCCACCAGATGTCAAAGAAATAAACAACCATCTGACATTTAGAAGACATCTGAAGGCAGCCCTGTTTAGGGAAGTTTTTAATGACTGATGTTTTAAGGTATTTTTAATCTTTTGTTAGAAGCTGCTCAGGGAAACCCAACCATATGGGCAGGGTATAAATATAAATTATTATTATATTTAATAATAATAATAATAATAATAATAATAATAATAATAATAATGTATGCCTACAGCCACAGATCTCAGGGCAGTTCACAATATTGGTGCTTTCCAGACAGAGCATCAACTGAATGCAGAAAACCACCTGCTATGTTAAATTTTCCACAATTCTCAGGAGCACCCAGCATAATACTGTTAGGTGCCCCATACCATTGTTTGAAATTTACCATGGTGATTAATTACTTTCCCAGATCCAGAAGCTGCTGCCAGGTAATTCTACCTCTGGAGGAATGGGTAAGCAGGAGCTGCCCACGGTTGGTGGGTTCTGAGGCCAGCCCTGGCCTAGTGTATGTGTGTGCAAGTGAGCTTGCTACTGAAGACACTGAAAATCTATGCTGGGTATTAATAGAATCTGTATGTCTACTCGGATCAGCTGACCTGTCACTTGGGGAGCTATGACAATGGCCAATTGCTTATTTCTGAAATATGTGTAACATGTTGCGTTCTGACCTTGACCATCCTTGCATGATATATTTTAGCTTTCCTTGCTTTTTAAGTAGCCATCCTAATTTCAGGTGGACACAACATCCCCGGCGCAGTTATTATATCTGCTGTGCGTTTGTCGAAGAGGCAGTGAAGTGGCAAAAAACACTGTTTATCCCTGGTCAACGGCGACGGAATTCCACCCTGAGGAAATCCTGCTCATACAGTTCATCTGTTTCAGTAGTATTCAGGGAGAAGAAGAAAGGCTCCATTACTTAAAATGGTAAGAGGAAGAGTAATGAGCGAAAACTAAAAACATTCAGGTTAGATGTGAAAGAAAACTTCTCCACCGTTACAGTAATTTGGCATTGGAAATAACTGCCAAGGGAAGCAGTCAAGCCATTGTCAGTTAAATTACGCTATTCGGGATTAAATTGGATATAGCTCCAGTGAGAACAATGAAGAAAAATGTTGTGCATGATGCGTAAGGTTTGAATGGGGTGTGTATGTAAGTGCTCTATTTATTTTTAATTCTTTCCACAATGCCTACATTATTTTGAACGAGGCTATTATTAGAGATGCAAATTTAGAAACAGACCACACTGTCTGGATTCGAGACGGTGAGGCAATGGTTATCGCCCATTTTATACAATCCAGCTACTCTATATATTGTCCAACTCTTTTACCATTATATATACTTACAAATGAAACCAAGGGTGGGGGGAGGAAATCAGATTACGATGATTCATGCTATTCAAAAAACATTACAAACATTAATAACAATTATTCCATTTACCAGAGGCTTAGACTGATTATTAAACCAGCTGCAAACCATTTATATACAGTTGGGGCTTTGCCAGCAAGCTCAGTTCTGAAACGACATTCTTCTGCCCAGCTGCAAAAAATAATAATTCTCACCATTTTGTCTTCCAATGTTCTGCTCCCCCATCAGTGGCCCCCTCCAGACATGTCTCTGTTTGCCTGCGTCAAAGTTTCAGCGTAAATGGTTTTTTTGTGTGGGGGGAGGGTCTGGAAATAAGTGTAAAGTCAACTTGCAGAATTAAAAACAAATTAAAATAAGTCCGTTTTTATATTTAAAAAAACATTGAAAACATACAGCGTTAACTGTTGGGGGGATTAGAAGAAATATGAATACCCCATCACATAGAAGAGCTTTAAATATACAGATATTTTCAGGCAGTGCTGGTGGTCTAGAACCATCAATACTGTCAGTTCTTGGCAGCAGCAGGAATATACATATGAGGAACACATACAGTATTTATTTCCACTAGCTGGATCTAACTGCTGTAGTGCATGAGATGACGTATCTGTGATTAAAGGCTTTCACAGCCCACCACATGATAAGGTAACTATAGATAACTATATGCAACTAAGTTGCAACAATATTATTATACTATTATAGTATCTTTTTTTAATGTCCCAAAGCATGAAAGGTTTTTAAGCTGATGCTGGATACAATCATTTGCTGTGTTATTAATAAAGGTAAAGGGACCCCTGACCATTAGGTCCAGTCGTGGCTGACTCTGGGGTTGCGGCGCTCATCTTGCTTTATTGGCCGAGGGAGCCGTCGTACAGCTTCCGGGTCATGTGGTCAGCATGACTAAGCTGCTTCTGGCGAACCAGAGCAGCCCACAGAAACACCGTTTACCATCCTGCTGGAGCGGTACCTATTTATCTACTTGCACTTTGACGTGCTTTCGAACTGCTAGGTTGGCAGGAGCAGGAACTGAGCAACGGGAGCTCACTGCGTCGCGGGGATTCGAACCGCCGACCTTCTGATTGTCCATATTTTGAGGGATGGAGGCGTGTACCATCCTACACATCAACAAATCTGATGGGATAAAGCCATTGCCCTGTCCAGTACAGTATGAGGCTGGATCTACATTGATATGTAAAAACATTATGAACTATAACATTACATAACTCTCAATGCAGTTTTCCATTGTCAAAGTTTCACTGCTCTATATTTTTATAACGCATTTCTGACGTTATAACCAATGAGTGTAGATTCGCCCTGAGTCTCTCAATGAGAGCAGCATTTGCACAAACTGATGCCTCCTCATCTCCTTGGCCATTTACCCAAGCACTGTGAAGCTTCTCAATAGGCTGTGATTGACCCACCAAAGAAGTAAGCAAGCTTCTTCATAGACTGCCTAACGAATTAGAATAGATTGGCTTTGTGGATGTGTAGGATGGTGTAAACTTCCATGCGTTTAGATTATCTCACCCTCTTATGTAGCCAGCCAATCACCGCACCCTGTAGAAGTGGGCTTCTTGCAGGTAACATCTCATCCGAGTTTGAGTCCATATGATGTAGCTCCTGCCCTTTGGAACTTCCTCCTGTTACATTTCAGGCATCTGTTGAAGACTCACCTCTTTAAATGAGCCTTCTAAGGGGAGATTGATTTGAAATTGTTTTTATTATTTTAACTGTTTTGATATATGCCATTGTTTTATGTGTGTTTTTATTGTTCTGTGGAATTGCTTTGAGAAGAGATTCATAAATGAAATGAAAATGAATAAATGAATGGATAATACGGTGCAGTTCCAGAGGAGCAAATCAGAAAAGTTGTAACTCCAGCTGACATATGAAAAGAAGGTAGCATCACCTCAGGCATGGGTTGTCACTAACTGTGGTGACAGAGGTGGAAATCCTCCCACACTGCTGATGCTTTAAAGGGAAGAGAGGGACCAGGGGCCTGATCCTCCTTGCTGTCTACGACTCACACGACTAGTGGTGGGGTTGAATGTTTATAGCCCTCTTATCAATAAAAAGAAAACACCATACTTTGTGGTGTAATCTAGTGATGTATGGAAGTGAGAGCTGGACCATAAAGAAGGCTGATCACCGAAGAATTGACGCTTTTGAATTATGGTGCTGGAGGAGACTCTTGAGAGTCCCATGGACTGCAAGAAGATCAAACACATCCATTCTTAAGGAAATCAGCCCTGAGTGCTCACTGGAAGGACAGATCGTGAAGCTGAGGCTCCAATACTTTGGCCACCTCATGAGAAGAGAAGACTCACTGGAAAAGACCCTGATGTTGGGAAAGATGGAGGGCACAAGGAGAAGGGGACGACAGAGGACGAGATGGTTGGACAGTGTTCTTGAAGCTACCAGCATGAGTTTGACCAAACTGCGGGAGGCAGTGGAAGACAGGAGTGCCTGGCGTGCTCTGGTCCATGGGGTCACAAAGAGTCGGACACGACTGAACGACTAAACAACAACAACACTTTGTGGTCTCTTGAATCATGCATTGCTGGCAGATGCACATGCCAGTTCCATTTATTATGAATTTGCATCTCTATGACAGCCTACAGCTTGAGGGTCAGGTTAATTCATTGATGATTAAATTCAACACAACAAAGAAAAGGAACTCATTCCAGCAGGAGAGGATCTGTGAAGTGTTTCATATACTCCCCTTCCACAGAGCCAGATTACCAAATAGGCAGAGGAGGGCACACCTTTTAGGGGCCCACAACAATGAATCAGAATAATATTTATTTGATCTTGAGAGAAAATTACAATCAAGCTTTCTTAGTTCAGTGTTATCCCACTAGAGCTTGCACACAAGAAACCTCCAGATACGAAGCTTTCTGTGAGTTAGGTGTGTTGCAAGTTCCCTACTAGGACCAACTCCAGGTCCTAGTAGAATATTTGTGAGTAACCGAGTAGGACCTTTGAGATAATTCGCAAGGGGTGCCCTGGGATTTCAGCTGCCCAGGGACCTCCACAGGGTTTAATCCAGCACTGCCCTTCCACGTACAAAGGATAATGATTGAAATTGGAAGTGTGAGATACTCGCACACTATGACAACTTCCAAATATTGGGTGTAGCTCACTGTGAAGATTCTTTGTGCAAAATCTGGTCAATGTATAAGAATTGCACAGAAACTGTGTGAATCTTAATTCGTTTATTGGGACTGGGGAAAGACACACCTCCCAACAGATTCTAGCTGTTAACCTGATAGCTGTGTCTCTAAAACAAAAACTGAGCAAGTACTGGATGTTGTTTCCATTAGGCTTGTTCAGGTGGGAGTCAGAACGACGAGCTATTGCCATTACATTTGTTAAGAAATCTGCACAGCAGCAAGATGATGATTACAGCTTTCAGCACATTCATTGTGATGCATAGATTCAAGGTGAAATTCACCCTGGAATCATTAAAAACTTTATGAACCTTTCCAGTGAGCCTGTGCCCCAGCTCAGAGTAGGCCTGCTTTGATTTATGATTTGTGTTCAGACAGGGTGCAATAACCTCTTGAGACAGGTGCTAAAATGAACCGCATCTGAACTTTATTGAAGAGCTAGCAGACACAATCCAGACAATGTCCTGCTCTCTGCAGATGGCTGTCTCCCTGAGGATCTTCTAGAGCTGAAAAGTAATAGGAAGGTCTCTAGGCACGTCTCCCAACATTTCTGACCTGGGCAGAGATTATTGGCCAGAAGCCAGTTTTAACTGAGAACTGCCTGATATAAACACTGCTGATTCCAGCCGTAGCAGAAATTAACTCTCTAGGCTTCTGTTGTGAGGGACCTAGACTTCGTATGGTGGCAAGGAAAATAATCCATTCTGCTGTGTTTTGCTTTGGAATGCACAAGTGCATTGTTGCTTTTGCAGAAAGTATTCCGTTACAAAGCCGCTATATGCGAGACCCAGCAGTGGTAAAGCTACCAGACATCAGCATTCCTGGAAACAATGCCTGCGAACAGTTTAATTATTTTGTTCTTTAAATCTCCCTGCCAAGAGTCCTTACTGGATTAAGTATTCAACACCAAGAGATTAAAGAGGTATATCCCTATAGCTACCAATGAACACATTGCCACATAATCACTCGGATTATCTTTCTAAGGAAGTAGATCAAAGCTCTGCTTTTTTTTGCATGGGTATCAGATAATAAAGGCCAAGGATAAACCAAACTCTCATCACTTTTACATCTATCCCCCAGCTAGGAGAGCAAGACTAAAGAAGAGGGGATGTATAAAGGTAAAGCCAATGGAAAATGATTTGTTCCTGCACAACTTCTGCTATAACAGGGACACAGATGACCAATTTAAGGGGAGATGCTAGGTTACAAGGAACCTTTTAAAGGTGCATAAAGAAAAGCAATTAGTAGATTGCAAACCCCTTTGAAAGAAAGAGTAAATAAACAGTCAGTCACAAGCAAATCATACAATTTATGCATGGCTTTCTATAGTGTGTGTGCATTGCAGATAGCCTAGCTTGCATTCATCAATGACTCTTTGCAAGGAAGCCTTTAAAAGATATTGCTATATATAGCAGAGAATAAAAGTTTAATTCTAAACAAGGCAACTTTCCAGCGTTTTAAGAGCACAGATTCTTGAAAGGCTGGCATATAAAGACTGCGCATCTAACAGTGCATGCTTACTCAGAAGCAAGTTTCTTTGTGTTTTGGATTGCAGCCTTAAATAGCCTTATATTTTGATTAGTCACTATGGATGAAGGACAGTACAGCAACGCAGTCATGATTTGTTCTGCGCTGATGAATTGCATCTAATGTTGACTTGAAGAAGCATTTTCCATGAACAAAAAGGACCTGACATTACTTAGTCAGCTCAGTGACCTATCCATAGTGTATCAGCATCTGTCTGAATTGACAGCATTTTTCTAGGGTGTAAGGTGAAATATTTTCCAGTTACATAATGCATCATAGTTATTTTACCAAGCTTTCAGCCCTTCCGAGGGCAGCCTTGACCATACATTGATAATCACATGACTAGAAGGGTCTGTTTTATTTTTTTTAAGCATGACTTTAGTTTGTTCTTGAACAGAGAAGGTTGAAAAATAATGAAAGCAAAAAAAGTGTTTTTCCAACTTTATTCTGCATTTGATATTTTCCCATTTCTGTATTCTCTGCCTGGAAAACTAATAAATGTAAATTGCAGCCTATAAAGTTTTTTGCAACACACACAGACACCCAGGCTCTCTGGTGACACATTTCTTCTCATCATGGGAAGACAAGAAACTGCAACTGACATTCAGCTACCCACATATAGAGTAACTTTGAGTGTGATAGTGATACAAGGAAACAGGAAGTAGGAATATTTCATATTTCCCGCTTGTGTGTGAAATGCGCCTTTCATTCTCTATCCCCTTCCTCCAAAGGAAATGCGTGAATTCTGAATGTTTATGCATCTATTCACTATGAAAGATCAATGTTAAGCATTTTTTCAGATGGCATGACTACAGAGTGATAGTTAAGGCACACCCAGTAACCCCTTCCTGGCCTATCTCACTTTACAAACCCCATTTACACTGGGGTTACATTCCACGTGTTTATTTGGACCGCCATTGAAAAAGCCTGCAAACACCCTGCAAACCTATGAAAACCCTTTAAAAAAACAACAGATCTGCCAAACTCAACCACAAGCGATCCCTCCAAACCTCCTTGCTGAAAATCTGACTATCCACAGGCCTCAAAGGGCTCCTGGGATTTACAAAGTCTTGTGGGATTGCTAGACACTGTTTTTGTGCCATTTTTGCCATTTTCGCTCTCTTTTAGAGCCGCTTTTGCCCCTTTTCATATCACTTCCAGGTCTACAACACGTGCTTTGAAAACACGTAAATGTGGAGTTGCACACACACAAGCACACACTGGTTGCATTCAGACAGCACTTTATTCAATTCACCCAGTGTTTCCTTACTTGATAGTTTCCGCATTTTCTGTGATCTTTCACAAAACGTAAACCTAAAAGTAGCAGGATGTTTTGAGCGTGGAAGCAATTCTTAGGTTTGCAGAGGTGAAACAAAATGGAGGCAGCCCTAATGAGCTAAATAGCTATGTGCATCAGGCCCTGCAGCAAGATGTATTGGGCTGTATCAAATCATAGAATAGAATCATAGAGTTGGAATAGACCACAAGGGCCATCGAGTCCAACCCCCTGCCAAGCAGGAAACACCATCAGAGCACTCCTGACATATGGTTGTCAAGCCTCTGCTTAAAGACCTCCAAAGAAGGAGACTCCACCACACTCCTTGGCAGCAAATTCCACTGTCGAACAGCAAATTCCACTGTTGAACAGCTCTGCTAGTCCTACTCAGTGTAGACCCACTGAAATTGATACAACCCCTTGCTGAAGAGTCAAAAGTTGACATTACAACCCTAACTTTGTGCACTATATAACTGAACTCCCAAGTGGGTACAACTATATTCACTATTTTTTATTTATTTATATTAACGCCAAACGTTTGTTTCATCAAATAGCACCCTGGGAAAGCTGGCAAGATATTGTGCTAGTACAAAGGTTGGTATGACCATTTCTAAGCATTTATTTGCTGAGGTGGCAAGTTTTAAAACTGAGCCATTAAACGACCTGTTTAGCTTAAACATTTTGCAACTCAGCACAAATCTTAATGTTATGCAATAACTAACTGGAAGAAAACATTGTTACACATTAAGAATTGCATTTATTGTTCTGCTGTTTCGCACTAAGCTTTATCAGCAACATTTCTGAATACCAAAAATGCAGTGCTCTTTTTTGAACATTGTTGAATGGTCTGAAAGTATATTATCCTGAGCTGCACTGAAAATCAAAACTTCTTATCTTGGCAAAATGTGATCTGTGCAAATAAAATTATCTGTAGCACTCTAGAAAATGCTTGTACAAATATATATGAAATTTGGGTGATTTACTGCCATGAAACAATATGCAGTTCTTTTCTGTAGCGTGGGCTTCGTAAAATTTTAATCTCAATTTAATTAAATGACAGTGGGGTATTGTCAGTGCATGGTGTTGATGTACAAAAACAATACTTTTTTCTTTAATTCTATCCTTTTAACAATTTCATATGTGTCTTAATATTAAGTCGTCCCCCCCAGTAATAGAAGCTGTGTACAAAAATGTATTTAATGGCTTTATTTTCCTTTCATGCCAAATAATTATATTTTATCTCCTGCCATGCAGAGAATTTAATTTTAAAATGCTTTATCTTTAGCTCTATCTTTATATATAGAAAACCAATTCCCCGCATTATTATTGATTTAAACACATTTTCTCCGTGTTTATTCTCCTGTACCAGCCATACTTTTTTCCTGGGTTTTCTTTTTCTTAGGAGGGGGTGTCGTGGTGGGGAGAGAGGCCTACAAAATCAGCTTAGACTGGAATGAATAACCTTTTGTATCAAAGTTTTGGCCTGGAGCCATTTATAAGTTGAGGTGCACATTGCCCCATTGTTTCAAGTGGGATTTCCATGTATTTGTAAGAATTTGTAGGAACCAGTGCCTTCATTTGCTTTGGTCATTAGCAAATGGTAAAGGCTTGTCCTAATAGTAGTCAGATAGAAGCAGAACAAAAGATACAAGGACTATATAGCTTTGGGTGCCAGTTCCCTTGGCCAAGGGTAAAAACAAAATTGCAGTCATAAAAATCTTTCACTTGGTCCTGGTTCCCTTCAGCCCCTCTCTCTAACATGCTGAAGACCTTTCCTTTTAGGAAGTGTAACTGGTTGTTCCATTTTTTAATGGCTGTGGTTGGATTATTTGCTGTATTTGTTATTTTTTCTATATTTTATGGCTAAGTTATTGTTACAAAAGCTGGGTGCCTCCTCCTCTCTCTGCCGAGTGATGCCAAGAGCCCATAGGGTTCCAGGCACTCGCCTAGGGTCTGTGTTCCTCTGGAGAATTGATACACGGAGGAGACTGTTGTAGCTTAAGAAATGTGGTTTGTTCACATTTGTTCACATTATTTACACCTTCCGTCTGTATGGAGGTGTTAGAATTCCTGCTCCATGATTGCAGTCATGGGATTTTTTGTCTTTCACATGACGGTATATGTTTTGACTCCACAGAGTGAGAAGTGACAGACAGGATGTTTGTGTTACTGTGTTCTGTGAAGTAGGACTATTGTCCTTTGTTCTTTTTCTCCTTTGCTGTCTGATGCTAGAGAGAGAGGGAGCCATGTTTCAGTGCTCCGTGTGTGTTTATATGTAAATAAAGTAGATTAGCCAAAATGCTGGGTTGCTGAGTTCTGTTACACAACTGCGAAGACTCTGTGGATCCCTAAGTGTGCCGATGTCTGTTGGCATCGGTCGCTGTGATGCTCTGGCTGAAGAAAGCTAATGAAGCTACCGAACGATTGACCAGGAGGGAGAGAACATGCCAATCGGGCATGTGTCTCTGCCAGGGTCCTACTCGAGTGTAGGATGAGCTCCTGACAGGAGGGAGTTCTGATATTACAGCATGGTCATTTCAAGAAGGGCTTGTCCTCCACAACAGTGCAGCCAGACTTCAGCCAACCTGCCCAAGATGGATCCCAGTTTTTCTTCTTCCCAGCAACCCTTGCTTAAGGCTCCTTTTGTCCTGTCACCTCACACCCAGTTACCCTGGCAACCTTCCAAATCCCCAGTTTCTGTTCATACTTTCAGGTGGTGGAAAGGACAGTTCTCTTGTATTGCCAATGGCCCCAATGGTCCCCGTATTGTTTTTTAATGGCCCTAGCTTGGCCAGGTCATTTTGCATAAGCCAGTCCAGGAATTCCTCTGCAGCTTGTATTTCTCCCTTCACATCTCTCTCTCTCTCTCCAGTTCTGGTTATCATAAACAAGAATAAACCATTCCTCCTGAAAAGAAAGAAAAGCTCAAGTTACATTATGCAAGAAATTATTCCATTTCTTCTGAAATGTAACATATTTTACACCTTCACTTTACTTAATAAAAGAACCCCAAATTTATCTGACAGGAGATGCTGATTCAGTATCCTGCGCAAGGTATGTTTCAGTAAATTAGGTTTCAATCTTTTTTTGTTTACTGAGTAAAAAGTGGATTTTTCAGACATTTGTGTTTACTGCGAGGGCACTGAATTCTATCCGAAATAAATTGCTAGCATAATAATCCAAACACAATTCCACTCTTTGTTTCAAATTATAAAAAAGCAATACATATGTTTCTTAAGGTCCATTAAACACCTGAAAATGATCATTACCGTACAGCTAGGAAGTAGCAAAGTAAAGATAGTGGCTGATCTGTTCCTCATCCTTAGAAATATGAGCATTGCATTGAAGAAAATGAAGCAGCTTTCTCGTTTTTCTGTTGCCACGCACACACACACAATTAGCAGAACTTTCTTCTTTTGCACTTGAAAGAAGCATTGATTCCAACTACTGCAAAGGAGAATAGAGATCAGGGCTGACTTGAGGGGACCCCTGGCAAAGTGCTCTCTGGTGGGCCACCATGGACATTTTCCTCATTACTCCAGAGCAATATCAGAGGGCATTGTGGGAAATTAATGGCAGCTCCAAACCGGGGCTGGTGATTAATGCAGCAATGGATGTTGCTAAGGTGTTAGGGCCCTGCACAAGGCTTAGGAATGCTGACACAACACCTGAGCCAGCTGGAAAAAGGAAGATCCACAAAGCCAAACACAACCTACCAGCCATGTTTGATGGACCACCAGGAACTTGATCTTGTGGTTGTTTAGTCGTTTAGTCGTGTCCGACTCTTCGTGACCCCATGGACCAGTGCACGCCAGGCACTCCTGTCTACTGATGCCTCCCACAGATTGGGCAAACTCATGCTGGTAGCTTCGAGAACACTATCCAACCATCTCGTCCTCTGTTGTCCCCTTCTTCTTGTGCCCTCCATCTTTCCCAACATCAGGGTCTTTTCCAGGGAGTCTTCTCTTCCCATGAGGTGGCCAAATTATTGGAGCCTCAGCTTCAGGATCTGTTCTTCCAGTGAGCACTCAGGGCTGATTTCCTTCAGAATGGATGCGTTTGATCTTCTTGCAGTCCATGGGACTCTCAAGAGTCTCCTCCAGCACCATAATTCAAAAGCATCAATTCTTCAGCGATCAGCCTTCTTTATGGTCCAGCTCTCACTTCCATACATGGGAACTTGATACACCTCCATTTTTTTCTGACTAGCTAGGCTTGTGCAAATCAGAAAGGGTTGATAGGCATCTTATAGGTCATTGCATATGGCTGACAAGCCATGTGCAGCTTGGTAGTCTATTGTAAGGTGACAATTGGGTGTTCAAAAGATGACATGCTAAAGCAGGATTCACCAACGTGACATCTACGACTTGCCTGCCTAGGCTACCTATGGGCTCTTGGAACCCTGTCCAGGGCATGCCCACAGCCCTTCCAAGGCCACATCCCTCCTTTTCTCTGCTCCCTCCTTGAATGCAGTTGCTTAGCTGGAATGTGTTCCTTAACTGTGATAATTTCTCTTGCTTGCTTAGAGTGAGGAGGCTTGGGGAGTAGATGGGTTGCGAGGAAAAGCTGACTTTTACATGGACATAATGTAACCTACTGTATACCCTCCAACATTCCTCAGATGAAAATGGGGACATTTCTCACTCCTTTCCAACTGACACTCTTTGACCCCCCCGCCTTTTTGGTCCCCTCTCCTCAGAGTATTTCCTTTCAGAAGAAGGGCAAATGCCACCATCACTACACCAACAGGACATGTCCTCCACTGTCCTGAGAAACCCACTTAATCCTGATTCTATTTTATTTTATTCTTTGGTAGATTTACAAAAAGAAAAGCATACACCATTAAATAAATTTTAGAAAGGGGCAAGAGGAGACATGGATGCACAAAACATTAATAATCAAGATTCCTTGTGCTCTGCTTCACTCCCCCTTTTTCTCCTGCCCAGGGTGGCCCTCCCCTCTGCCTGCCCCTCAGAGCTACTGGGCCTCAGTGGTGACAGCCTCTTTGCCCCCTTGCCCACTCTCCAGCAGCCACTATGAGTTGCCCAAAGGTGGAGGCCAGAAGCAGTAGTCATGGAAAGACCATGGAGAGGCAATGGGATGCTTCTTCGTGGTGGCAGCTGCTTGGGACAAGAGCCGGCTCATACTCCTCCATGAGTTCATCAGCAGCGCTGGTGGGGCAAACAGGGACATTCCAGAATCAAATCAGAAGCTGGGGTTGGCTTTCGTAATTCTGGGACTGTCCCTGGAAAATCAGGACAGTTGGAGGGTATGCTACTGTACAAATCTTAAGAGTCATACCTTTTGCTCCGCCCACTTTGTCTTCTGGACCCTCCCACTCCTGGCCTGCAGGCCTATGAAGAAGGAGTGCAGCCCTCAGGCTGAAAAGGGTTTCCTCACCCCTGCTCTGTGTATTTTTGGGGTGTGTGAATCCACATGTCCTTGAACCATGAAGGCAAGGGGGGGGGGGGAGACCACCCAGCAAATGCCAGACCCTCAGAAGGCACAGGCTTCAGGGGGAAAGTTGCCACACTTGCTTCGCTCAGCATCCTGCCTTGCTTAGACCCGCGCCAAGTGCTGCTGCAGCCAAGGGCCCTTTGCAGAACTTAACTGTTCAAATATTGTTGCAGCCAGCCCTGGCAGCAGAGCCCATGTCAGCGAGAAACTCGAAAGATCAGCCCGTGTGTTCCAGGATCAGCTTGCAGTAGTCGCTCTACTCAATAGATCATTCATATGGCTTCAGCCCAGAGAGAGAGGGAGCTTGGAAAGTCAGGTCATGAACAGGAAGTGATGGAGACAAAGCAGAGTTTCTTAGTTCAGGCTCAAATTCAGAACTGCTTTGTTGTTGTCATGGCTACGAGTTCCACATGCCTAGAGTCATGGGTCTGCGAAAAGAATGATGCAGTGTCTAGCCTTACAGCTGTATATATAAACCAAATTAGTCTACCATGCCTCTACCTGTTCCGTGGCTCACAATGAAAGGAGTTATATATCATGAAATCAATCATGCAGCAGTTATAGTCTACACACACTTGTTTTATTGCAGGCACAACTTTATTGCAATTTGATTTCTAACTCGGCATAAATTAACAGGGGAGGGAGCTGTTGATTCAGCTCAGGAGTCGACAGAGGAGCTTCCCGGCCAATGCAAGCTGGAGCGTAAATAAGTTCTTCCCGTGACCATATTTCTTGCGGCAGAATATCTATGCATGTGTACAAAGTGAATATATTACACAGCGGTTCTTTAAAATAATGACAGATACAAGCACATGCATATGCTAGCTGTTTAAGAGTGTTTACCTATGTCTCAAAAGGACAGGACTGCTTGTATTTATTTTCACTTATTTTTTCATCATAAACGTAACATAGAAAGAAGAAGTTAACCATCAGAATAATTCATCATTCCTAAATACACAGTTCAACTTCCTAGAAGAATTCAACTCCAGCTTGGATTGCCCCCTTGTTCCTTATTTCAACCAATTTCAACCAACAGCTCCCCATTTCGCAAGGCTAAATGTTGTTGCTAAATAAGGGACCATCCCTTGAAATAAAGAAATAGTGGCAAGTCACTGTGGAGACTCCTGACGGCCATTTTATTTATTTTATTTATTGAATTTATATACCGCCCTATACTCGGAGGTCTCAGGGGGGTTCACAGAAAAGATCACAATAAATTAAGTCAAAATAAGAACAATAACCTAATAACACCCCCCCCCCCGAAAAAAGAGCCGCATTTTAAAAGGGTATAGGATGTCAATCAGGTCAACCAAAGGCCTGGTTAAAAAGGAACCTTTTTGCTTGGCACCTAAAGGTATATAATGAAGGTGCCAGGCAAACTTCCTTGGGGAGAGCATTCCACAGATGGGGAGCCACTGCAGAGGAGGCTTGTTCTCGTGTTGCCACCCTCTGAATCTCTTTTGAGGAGGAGGCGAAGGCTTGGCCAGGGCGGTCATCCTCTTATATACCTACTGGGATTGACAAGGCATCTGATCCTCACCTGAATCTCATAACTCTCCTGACAGGTGATTTGGTCTGCAGCCACAGTGTGGAAATAAAGGATGAGATGGCCCACCAGATACCAGGCACTCTACTATTCAAATTAGGCCCCAGTGTTTTTCTTACAATCCCCTCTCAATGAAGTAATCATTTTTAATCTAGAATTTAAATTCTCAAAACTTTCTTATTTGTTAATTCGATAAGTAAACTACGGCTCTCACTTCATTACAAACAGTATTTCTACCTGCAAAACACTTGAGCAAACCTGCTCCTCTTCCTTTCACAGATATTTTGTTGCCATTTGCAACTGTAGCTGGCTCTGATTAGTTATCATTTAACTCTTGGGGGAAATAATTAGCATCATATGTCATGTGCATGGAAGTTGCCGAACCAATTATCCAACTAGAAGGATTACTGTTAATAGCATCTGTTTTCCTATAACTTGATATTGCTGGATAGTTTGGATGAACTACAAAAGCATTTTTAGTTTGCTTTCTGTTGCTACCCTGGAACTTTTCTTTATTAGTGCCACTTTGTTTTGTACAATTCCTTGGAAATGAAGGAAAACAACTTTTCTGCTTGTATATGTTGATAAGATGATTTTGGTTACTGAGGACAAACAAGATTGTACAAAAACAAGATTGGGGGCAGGCCTGGCCAGGACATAGGTGTCCTGACTGTGACAAAGGTGACCTGTGTGCTTTCTTGCTTGATTAACAGCTGTTGGGAACTTCAAGGTCCCTGCTCTCCCCTCTTATGGTCTTTATACTGGAGACTCCATTAGAGAGCATTCCATGTCAAGAAGGAAGGCAAGTGGGCACCCTATCAAATGACAGGGCAGGAGCTGCATGGAGCAGGGCCTTTTCACTGATGGTGCCCATTGTATGGCTCTCTTTTGACCTGCTCTCTTTTGGCCTGTATTTTGGAGCAGGGAAGGCACCAATCAACAACTGTAGATTCTCTAGAGTCTATGAGTGCACACACTTGCTTGCTGCTTACTCGGGAGTTGTAGTATGGCATTGATTTTATGTGATTTTTCAAAGGTTAGTAGTCCATCAGCACTGTCAATTACAAGGGGATACAATTTTGACACTTTCTTGCAACAATGCAACAAGTTTTGCCAATCAAAACCAGAAGGGATACAATTTATGAGCTTTCTCCATTATCTGCACGGCAGGAGGTGTTCAGTCAACAGTGCAAAGGCTGAGCTGAAGCGTTCCCTGCTTTCAGCAATAGGGGTTGCTCTTTGGTAGTACAGTGGTGCCCCGCAAGACGAATGCCTCGCAAGACGGAAAACCCGCTAGACGAAAGGGTTTTCCGTTTTGGAGGTGCTTCGCAGGACAAATTTCTCTATGGGCTTGCTTCGCAAGACGAAAATGTCTTGCGATTCCTGGGGGGGGGGTTTCGCTCCCCACCCCCTTTTTCTAAGGCACTAAGCTGCTAATAGCCTTTTAGCAGCTAATCCGCCAATCCCTTAAACCTTTAATAGCCGCTAATAGCCGCTAAACCGCTAATAGCGCTAATCCGCTAATCTGCTAATGGGCTTGCTTCGCAAGACGAAAAAACCGCTAGACGAAGAGACCCACGGAACGGATTCTTTTCGTCTTGCGAGGCACCACTGTACCCAATTGGTTAGCTGTCAGATTCTAAAGCTCCCTATTGGTGGCTCTTAAGTAATTCACAAAATACAGAGTCCATTCATAAAATATAGTGTTCATTCATAAAGCAGTAACATAAATCTCCGTTGGTACATATTGGGTGTATACGTACAGGTTTATGGCCATGCTGTAGTGTACTGCTTATGCGACTGTGAATAAAAGGTGGCTGGACTCATCGTCCCGGGGTTTGGGAGAGGGAGTAGTGACAAAACTGATTTCTAATAAGTGCCCCCCCTTTATTTCCATAACAAGTCCTTGAGTCTATACTTTGAATAGTGACACCAGGGATCTAGAAGGGGCGGGCTTGTCAGTCCAACCCCTGCACAGTCTCATCAGGGCTGGCCTTAAGGCAATTGGAGCAACTGGGCCAATTGGGCTCCCTGGGCCGCTCCTAAGGGGGCCCTTGCACCAGGGCAATCTAGATGGATTTTATTTGTATCTATAAGATTTTTGCTGGTGAGGCCCCCTAGATTTAGAGGCCTGAGTTGCCCTGCCCTCACATGAAGTCTTGGGTTTGCAATTTTGGGAGAGGGGACACTGCGGCACGGGGGAGCAGGCAGGCTGGTGAGGCCCCCTAGATTTAGAGGCCCTAGGCTTCAGCCTACTTAGCCTATACATAAATCCAGCACTGCCCAGCATCCAAGAATCTAGCATCTAGGGATCTGGGGGATCCCTGCTCCTCCACAAACCCATAGCAATGTGTTCTAAGTCACTCAGAGACAAACAAGCAACTGACAAGTTTAAATCACTATCATCATCATAACTGTGGGCTTTGTCCAGCACCTTCTCAAGCCAGGAGCCATCCCTGGGAAAAAGTGCTAGAAAGTATACTTCAGGGTTTCTTTTAAAGTTTGTTTAGTTCCTTTCTTTCTTAAAGATGCATCATTAATACAGCATGGAGCTGGTTTTCATTCCTTTTTCTCCTTTTTTGCAGTAAAGGCATAATGTGAGAGAATAAATCTAAAACAAAGGATGTATAATTTTATCATTTGACAGCTGAAACAGCAAGTTTTAGGGGTTGACTCTGCAATAAAGTCAGTAGTTTGTAGCCCAGAATATCACAGATAGGGGTTTGTGTGTGTGTGTGTGTAATGTCTTGCTGAAAAGGAAGTTAACTATTACAGGTAAAACAGGCAGCACCAATGCTAAGTTAGGCTAGTGCTTTGCATTGAAAAGTGTGATTTGCAGAGCTTTTTGTCATTCTTACTTCCATTTTGAAGAGAGATTCCTTTTTTAAAAAAAGGGAGCAACCTTTAAATAATTAAGAGTTACTTGCTGCTCGCTTAGTTACAAAGGTGGTGTGAAAACAATGATCTCTGTTCATTTTCATGTGGGCCGCTTTGCCAAGTTGTTGCTTAAGAAAGTGGTTCGACTTGAAAGAAAAACTAATTAGGCAAGCATTTTTTAATAACGAAGACTCTTTGTGCCTCCGGGTAGGAGCAACCCATTTTTTATTTTCTGTGAGGGATTTCTATACCGCTAGAAGAAGTTATAAAGCCTTTGGAGAAATATTTTTCTTTTGAATATGAGTTGTTTGCAGAAGAGTAAAAATATTCCATGACACAGTCACTGAGGGAAGGGTGATGCCGTCTCACACCTTCTTGGGCAAAACTAACAATACAGCCAAGCAGGAATGTTACAACAGTTAGAGTGAGAAGCTAAAGGTTTTTTGGGGGAAAGGCCAGTCTGATCATACAAACTTCTTGAGTAAAGTGCTGGAATTTACCTTCTTGGGAGAGCAGATGTTTTGCATGCAAAAGGTCTTAAAGTCAATCCCTTGCATTTCCAGGTAGAGCTGGAAAGCACCCCTTTTTGAAACCCAGGACATGCTCTGCCTGTCAATATAGACCAGGCATGGCTGCACTTGGCCCTCCAGATGTTTTGGGACTACAATTCCCATCATCCCTGACCACTGGTCCTCTTAGCTAGGGACGATGGGAGTTGTAGTCCCCAAACATCTGGAGGGCCAAGTTTGGCCATGCCTGATATTGACATTGCTGAACTAGAAGGAACAAGGGTCTGACTCAGCCTCCTCCGATCCTGATGCCTAAATGCAAAAACGTTGCATCCATTTTCTGCAGCTTTTGCTCTGATTGCCATTTTAAGGTTACCAATGTACTGTTACACACAGGAATCTTGTAGATGTTTATCACAGAATCATAGAATTGTAGAGTTGGAAGGGACTGTAAGGGCTATCTTGTCCAACCCCTGACAATGCAAAGCCTTGCCCTGCATAATCAATCCCACGATATGGCACACACACACACCATTTGAAGGGCAATGCCCATCAATGCCCCAGCCCCCTCAAATATTTTATTGGCAGGGCGAAGGGACCTCGGTCCCCAGGAGTTGGTTCCTATGGGTCCAATCCATGTTAGTACCTGCGGGACCGCCTCTCCTGGTATGCCCCACAGAGAAACCTACGGTCTGCAAATAAAAACATCCTGAAGGTCCCAGGCCTCAGAGAGGTTAGGCTGGCCTCAACTAGAGCCAGAGCTTTCTCGGCTGTGGCACCAATCTGGTGGAACGCTCTGTCACAAGAGACTAGGGCCCTGCGGGACTTGACATCTTTCCGCAGGGCCTGTAAGACAGAGCTGTTCCACCAGGCCTTTGGTCAGGGCGCAGCCTGACCCCCTCCTCTGGCAATCTGCACAGGGTCCTGCTTGCTGGTTGCCATCAATTTGTTTCTGATTGATTTTATGGTGAAAAGTTTTTAGAATGTCGGATTGTTTTTATTGTTGTTAGCCGCCCTGAGCCCGGCTTTGGCTGGGGAGGGCGGGGTATAAATAAAATTTATTATTATTATTATTATTATTAGTAGCCATCACTGCCTCCTGTGGCAATGAGTTCCATAGTTTAACTAACTAAGAAATGCCTTTTATCTGTCCCGAATCTTCCAACATTCAACTTCATTGGATGTCCACAAATTCTAGTGTTATGAGAGAAAGAGAGAGGAGAGAAACTTTTCTCTATCCATTTAGAAACTTCCTTTTTCAACACAGGAAGGGTGTGGGTGATGGAGCAGGTGGGAACAGGGACCTTAGGAGTGGAGTCTGCCCCCCATCCACATTTTATGCCCACACCTTCCTTCGAATGCATGGATAGGGCTTATTGTACGACACAACTGACACGTCCTTTATTAAGACTGGTATTAGTAGTAGTGTAGGAACATTAGCCTTCTTAATTCCAAATTGCTTCTTGCTCAAAGTCATTTGCCATAGCTAGCAGTGAGATTAAATGCTCAAACAGTATCCAGCTCGCCTTCCTTCTCTCTCACACACACCCTTTGTTTGTTTATAATTGAACATTTGTTTTCCACCATGGGAGAAAGATGGGTGTCTCTGCACCTGGCTGGGATAATGTATGTAGATATATTCCAAAGGCAGCTCTACCACTCTGGGCAAGTTCTACTTGAATTTCATTTCGCCACAAACCGCAGCTGAATCATTCCTCATGCAGATAGGAGAACGACTCTGGTAAACCATTTTGTTAAAACGTTCATCAAAATCAGGTGCCTGGTCCTGGCAGCCGTCCTGGCAAAGCAATGGCTGTAACTAGGATTAAGAGTGAAATGAAATTGGGGGTGGGAATGACAAAGAACAGGGTTTTTTTATATTTCTTTTAATGACAAGCCCTTTGATAGTTTTTTCCCCAGGTAATCCCACTCTGTATGTGTATGTGTTTTCAAAACAAAAAAAAATCCCCACAACTCTATTGATTTCGAGCCATGACTCACATACAGCCCCTGTAAGCAAAAAAGATGAAGCTTTTTAAATGCAATCACCAAAACCAAACGGTTTTATTTCACAACAACTTTGAGCTTCACTTTAAAGCAAATATAACACGAATCACAATGCAATGGCGATTGATGTTTTTCATCAAAACCCAATTATCATTCCATCACGGCATAGACTATAATGCCACATTGGCCGAGCCAAGGCAAACACATTGCAAGCGCCTGAAAAATTTAGATCTGTGTTTTTTGGAATGTAACTGCTGTTATTAGTTCTCACAGACATGTTTGATCTTGTCGGGAGAACAAGCAAACATTAAGTGGAAGCACTTCTTTAATCAGGCACTTGCAGAAGTTAACTTTCGCTAATATGCTGAATATAGCAGGGAGGGAAAACCTCTTTTGCAGAAAAACATGCAGAAGGGATTATTATTTAAAACACACGCACACAACTACAAGCTTAGAAAAACTGTAACCCGCCAAGCCCAATGCAGCACACCAGCTGTCTACAGTGGCCTGTTAAGGTGTTTGAGAAATCTTCTGTTTTTTCCTTCCTGTCTGGGTCTGCAGATACAAGGAGATTGTTAACCTGTTTGCTAGTCCAGAGTAAGTGGGTTGCGTATGTTGTAATCTAACAAACATGGTGCAAAATGTTTTAAATTCAAAGTATCAGCAAGTAATACCATTAATTCCCCGGTATCTCTTGGTTCATTAATTCCCCGGTATCTCTTGGGACGCGGGTGGCGCTGGGACGCGGGTGGCGCTGTGGGTAAAAGCCTCAGTGCCTAGGGCTTGCCGATCGAAAGGTCGGCGGTTCGAATCCCCGCGGCAGGGTGCGCTCCTGTTGTTCGGTCCCAGCGCCTGCCAACCTAGCAGTTCGAAAGCACTCCCGGGTGCAAGTAGATAAATAGGGACCGCTTACTAGCGGGAATAGGGAAGGTAAACGGCGTTTCCGTGTGCGGCTCTGGCTTGCTAGAGCAGCGATGTCACGCTGGCCACGTGACCCGGAAGTGTCTCTGGACAGCGCTGGCCCCCGGCCTCTTAAGTGAGATGGGCGCACAACCCTAGAGTCTGTCAAGACTGGCCTGTACGGGCAGGGGTACCTTTACCTTTATCTCTTGGTTCAGGGACGCGGGTGATGCTGTGGGTTAAACCACTGAACCTAGGACTTGCCGATCAGAAGGTCGGCGGTTTGAATCCCCGTGACGGTGTGAGCTTGGTCCCTTCTCCTGCCAACCTAGCAGTTCGAAAGTATATCAAAGTGCAAGTAGATAAATAGGTACCGCTCCAGCAGGAAGGTAAACGGCATTTCCGTATTCTGCTGTGGTTCGCCAGAAGCGGCTTAGTCATGCTGGCCACATGACCCAGAAGCTGTACACCGGCTCCCTCAGCCAATAAAGCAAGATGAGTGCCACAACCCCATAGTCGGCCACGACTGGACCTAATGGTCGGGGTCCCTTTACCTTTTTATCTCTTGGTTCAGGTCTACATATTGTTGGCTTTTAGCTTCAGTTGACACAGCGTATTTCTTATCACTGGCTACCAAATGTTTGGCTAAGGGCATAGTATACTACATCTAACAAAGCAGTTTGGCACTGCCCTTGGCTGTGTACAACAGTAGTGGCGGCAGCAGGTGTAGGAAACTTATCTTTCCCCATCCTGTTTCGTTTCAGTATGTTCATTTTTGTTGTTTCTCAGGCTGGGGTAAACAGGTGTGCTGGAGTTCGAAAGCATGTGTTGAGTATGCAGTGAACATGCAGAGAAGAGTGGATGGGGTATCGAAAAAGATCAGGCGGAAAGGTGGACAAGAGCAGATATTTCATAGTGAGTTTCCATCATAGACTTGAATGTTAGCACTCAAGAATAGATGCCTGAATTACTTTTTAAAACAGGTTTGGGGGACCTGTGACTCTCCAGTGGTTTTGGATGTCAACTCCCATCGATCCCATGGACAATGATCCAAGAAAGCGGAAGATGGAGTCTAGCAATGTACTGAGGTCCAAGGGTTCCCCATCCCAATTCTAAAGCCTGCTAGACTGGTGACTGGGAGCAGCCACCAGGACCGTATAACACCTGCCGTAAAGGAACTACTGTTCATTGGCTCCCAGTATGTTTCCGAGCACAATTCAAAGTGTTGGTGCTGACCTTTAAAGCCCTAAACGGCTTTGGCCCTGTATACCTGAAGGAGCGTTTCCACCCCCATCGTTCAGCCCAGACACTGAGATCCAGCTCCAAGGGTCTTCTGTTGGTTCCCTCCCTGCGAGAAGTGAGGGAACCAGGCAGAAGGCCTTATTGGTAGTGGTGCCCACCAGTCAGATGTCAAGGATATAAACAACTATCTGACTTTTAGAAGACATCTGAAGGCAGTCGTGTTTAGGAAAGTTTTTTTATGTTTGATGTTTTATTGTGTTTTTACTATTCTGCTGGGAGCCACCCAGAGTGGCTGGGGCAACACAGTAAAATGGGTGGCATAATAATAATAATAATAATAATAATAATAATAATAATATAGCTCAAAGCTGTAGAAGTGAAAACATAAGGTTCATCCACAAAACCTGCATGCCTAAGGTCAAAATATCTGCAAAAGGAATTTGCTGTTCTCAGCAAGTGCCAGGTTATATCAACTCCTATCCCATAAGGAAAACACCCATTTCCTTTGCTATCTGGATTGCAGGTCACGCCTGCTGCTGGCAGTTCTTCCATAAGGGCAGGAAGATCTTGATCAACAAACAACTGCCTTACAAAACCAGCTCCATGTAAACAATCTTTAGAGATCTGCATAAATCTTCAAAGTCAGCTAACCTACTTTCTTTGCTCTGCAAAAGGCAGGCATGCTTAAATCCCACTGAAATCAGTGGGACTTAGGCTGCAGCCTTTTGAACACTTAAGTCCAATAGAGCTTAGCGAGACTTGCACTGCATACACACTTATACCTTGAAAGCACATTCAAAGCACATTCCCTCCTCATAGAATGCTGGGCACTGTAGTTTGTTAAGGGTTGCTGGGAACGGTAACTCTGTGAGGAGGAAACTGCAGTTCCCAGAATTCTTTGAGGGAAAGAATGTGCTTCAGATAAATGTTCTTTAAAAGTATAGTGTGTACACAACTTTACTTCTGAATAGACAGGTATAGGAGAAGACTATTTTGTTCATCCAGGCTTTTAAATTTCATTTCAAATCCAGGGTGCTAGCCATTTCTGTTTATGCTGTCTGTTGCAAGGAAATGATTTAGACAAGGACTGACATTTATTCCTTTTTGTTGATTTTAATTAATAAATATTGTATTTTCTAATATTGCCTTGTTTGCAAGCTGTCCGGGGAATATTTACAGATGGACAGCTAAATAAATTATTTTATAAATACATAAAGGGTTGTGCTCCTAAGCATGTTACTATGCAGTTTAAGTCCACTGATTGCAATTGAAATGCACACCATTCACATATTTTAATTTTGTATACAAAATGACATGACAAGAGTCGAGGTTTCGCAGGAAACAGATGAAGGCAATTGTGGATGCCAAGATATTCCTCTTCTAAGTATTTGAAAATGTACCAGTATTTCAGGCTCATTCATCTATAACTGATCTAGGAGCAGAGAAGCCTTCACAATTGCTCTTCTGGATTTTGAGCAGAGGTCTTTTACATCACCATTTACTTTTTCCTACTAGCAATGTCAGGGATTGAACCTGGGACTTCTACGTGCATGGAACATGCCCTACCACTGAGCTAGGGCATGTTCTTTGATGACCTTCTCTTTGATGACTACTTGAAATTGCTTCGTTGGACCTCTTTTGATGTCTGGTGCTGTCAGAAGATGTAGTTCGTGGTGGAGGAGCCCACACCAAGGCTCTTTCCCATGCCAACATTTGTGCCTCTTGGCGTTGGGTGTGAAAAGAGGCAGTATCATCCTTCCATGCCACCCTGGCATCATTAGGATATCTAGGTCACATGGGAAGAGATAATGCTGTGGCTCTTTTCTCATAGTAACACCCTACGTTCTGGAATTTGAGGTATCACTGGTATGGAAAGATGTTGCATTGTGTATCCATGGGACTTAAACTTTCTGATGTTACTGAAGTGCCATAGCTGCAGCAATGGCACACAGGCCTCTCAGGGCTCTGAAGACAGCATCGCAAGCCTCAGTACTATCTAGAACCAGTTACCATATTCTGCTGCATCTCAGAATCACTGCTACCAGTTCTCCAGTGTGAAATAGGTTACAATGCTGGAAACCGTGGGAGGGGAGAGTCCTCATGTTCTACTTGCCGGTTTCCCATAGGCAACTGGTTGGCGACTGTGAGGATGCTGGACTAGATAGGTCATTGGCCTCATCCAGCAGGCTCTTCTTATGTTCTTATATCTCTGTCTCTCCACCCCTACAGGGCAATCGACCATCAACTGTTCTACAGCAAGGATTGCAGGAGAGAGAAAGACCGCCCCAAAGTCTGCCACAGGTTCACTATCCCCTTCCTGCCACCACCAGCTGCCCTCTGGGAAGGATCCTGGTGGCTTTGTAGTTGTTGTTGTTGTTGGTTGTTGTTTTCAATTCTGTGTCTACTGGGGTCCTAGGAATTAAAGACTACTGGGAAGAGTGCTATGGTGTCATTCTGCCTGCCTGGCATGCCTAGTATATGTACAGTGGTATCTCGGGTTCCATACGCTTCAGGTTACAGACAGAAATAGTACCTTGGGTTAAGAACTTTGCTTCAGGGTGAGAACAGAAATCGTGTTCCGGCAGCGGGGCGGCAGCGGGAGGCCCTATTAGGTCCAGTCGTGAACAACTCTGGGGTTTCAGCGCTCATCTTACTTTAAAGGCCGAGGGAGCCAGCGTCTGTCCACTTCCGCAGACAGTTTTTCCGGGTCATGTGGCCAGCATGAGTAAGCCACTTCTGGCGAAGCCAGAGCAGTGCATGGAAACGCTGTTTAGCTTCCCGCCGAAGTGGAACCTATTTATCTACTTGCACTGTGTGCTTTCGAACTGCTAGGTTGGCAGGAGCAGGGACCGAACAATGGGAGCTCACCCCGTCGAAGGGATTTGAACCGCCGACTTTTCAATCGACAAGCCCAAGTGGCACATACTATATGTTTAATCACCTTTCTTCTGACAGGAATTGTGTGCCTTTAAAGTACACAAATCTCTGGTCCACCAGCCTAATTACACCCAGTAGGGGTCCTAATTTGCCCATTGCACCATTTTCCCTATTCCATGTCCACCTGCCCCACGGTTGACAATTTATGTGATATCAGGTGTGGACAGGTATCTGCAGAGGACTAACTGATCCTCTGACAGTTGGTTGATGGCAGTTACCGAAGAACCTGTCTTTTGGTATTGTCATGTTTTATATTTCTCTGGCTGTTGTGCTTTCTTTGAGCCTTAAGTGCGTAGATGTGACTTCTCCCACCTGGTGCCCTCCACATGTTTTGAAGTGCAACCCCCCCATCAGCCCCAGAAGCCCCAGTCATGCTTACTTGGGGAGGGGATGGGAACTGTAGTCCAAAATATCTGAAAGGCACCAGGTTGGGAAAGCTAGCATGGACTTATATCTACATGGGTATTAGTCCTGGTGAGACAGCTTCCAGCACTGTTAGACTGCAGAATTGTCTTGTAAATCAGTGTTTCAGGTAGATGGTTGAAATAAAATTAAATCTGTGGCTCTGTGTTGCCAAATAAATATTCATCTATTTTATGAACCAAATTCTCACAGGCTTTAAGGATTGTTCTCATTTACACCTGCATAAGGCTTCGTTGCGTCTTTGGAAAAGTATTACTCTGTGGCTTGGTCCCACAAGTCATTCTTTCACACAGCAAGTTTGATTTTCTTAATCATAATTAAATGCAAATAGAGTCATTAGTCAGAACTGGAATCTATAGTTGTCAAGCCTTTGTTTTCGATGTTTTCTGTTATCGTGGTCTGTTTTCTGTTATCGGTACACATCCTAGCAAATATTCATTTTGTTCCTGGAAGGATACTTCCTGTCATTAGTGATCAATTAGAGAGCTGTGGGAGGCAATAATAATAATAACAACAAAAAGAAGATAAAATCCTTAAAACAGACTAGCATATGCAACAGTCTGAAATGCCTGAGGATACAGAAAAATGTTTGTAAGGCAGTGACAGCTGGTGTCCACTGGGATTTTGGACTACTTGCAGGCCTGAGAACCAACAGAATCATAGACAAAATGTATGATGAATCATTATTTTAAAAGCTCTTGCACAGAACAAGTCGAGGGTGTATGATACAACTGACAGAGGAATTCCAAAGAAATGATAGAGGAACTATAAAGTGAGTGGTTTATTCTGGGAAGAACCGGAAATGCTGGGACTTCTACATACTTTTCTTCCATGGCTTCTCCGACTTCTGAAGAAGCAACTTGCCTGCCAGAGTCCTTTGCTCCTCTGCCCATTATTATTTCCGACGGTTATGCCACCTGTAATTGCACAGAAACAACAAAACATCAAATGTGCTCCTTGCTGAACTGCAGGTACAAACAGTAATGATATAATTAAGCTCCGCAATTATGAAATTAAAATGTGCCATTATTTACTGAAAGCTCGCAACAACTTAATTTCCCTCATTAAAACACTTAAGAAAGGAAATGTGTGGATTGGATATTCTGGGTTACAGAAAGGTTAAGGCTTCTGTTGTGGTTTATTAATAACCGTGATAAGACGGGAGAGGCCTTTTCAGTACATATTTTGCTGTAATCATGCAGGCAAAACTGTGTAAAAAACAGAATGTGTGCCATAATTTGGTGCTACATAGAATAGTATTCAGCCAAGTTTTACTCGTTGAAATTAATGGACCTAACTTAGTTACAGTGGTACCTCGGGTTACAGACGCTTTAGGTTACGGACGCTTCAGGTTACAGACTCCGCTAACCTAGAAATAGTACCTCAGGTTAAGAATTTTGCTTCAGGATGAGAACAGAAATCGTGTTCCGGCAGCGCGGCAGCAGCGGGAGGCCCCATTAGCTAAAGTGGTGCTTCAGATTAAGAACAGTTTCAGGTTAAGTACGGACCTCCAGAATGAATTAAGTACTTAACCCAAGGTACCACTGTATATTCATTTCAGTGGGGTCCACTCTGGCTATAACTTAGCAGAATACCACACACACACTTCTCAAAAACTATGAGCCTTTTCACATGTCCAAGTGAATGTGCATACAGCAGGATTATGCCCATTTATGAATGTAGATCCCTCTCCACCTGCACATAGGCATGGTAGGTGACATTGTGAAACAGTCTACAAATTGTACATGTGTATCCTCCTTCACACTTTCACATGGGCAGAGCTCAAGACCCCACTAAAGTACATTTTTTTAAAAAAGTCCAGTAGTTGAAAATTATACATTGATGCAGAAATGTGTCTTCACCCTCATGCACACTCAACTCTGTAAATATCCTGCAAAAAATATAATATATAAATAAATGGTTAAACATACATGTCTGCATTTTCTGCCTTTTTGTTCTAATAACTTCCATAGCACAGTTGAAGGCTGGAACTACAGTGGTACCTCTGGTTGTGGATGGGATCTGTTCCGGAGCTCCGGTCAGATCCCAAGGTTTCCGCAACTGGAGGGACCACTTCTGCGCAAGCGTGCGGTATGGTAGAGAGCTTCTGCGCATGTGCGTGGGGCAAAACCCGGAAAAATCCCAAAGGATACGCAACCAGAGGTGAATGTAAGTAAAGGTACCACTGTACTGCTGGTTCTGTGTGCTATGTGCGGTAGTGGCGCCCGCCCTGTGGAACGCCCTCCCATCAGATGCCAAGGAAATAAACAACTATCTGACTTTTAGAAGACATCTGAAGGCCGCCCTGTTTAGGGAAGTTTTCAATATTTGATATTTTATCACTTTATTATTTTTATTATTATCAATATTCTGTTGTCAGCCACCCAGAGTGGCTGGGGAAACCCAGCCAGATGGGTGGGGTATAAACCACAACAACAGGTATCAAACCATCCTGCACTAAAGCTAGGGACTGGAGAGGAATTTGGTTCACATTGAAAGGGGAATCTACTTCTTGTTCACTTTCTGAAATTATACCCAAAATGCAGCCATCCTTCAAAATTCGCACACCTCTGAATTTTGCAAAGCAGCTTTCAAGCCCAAGTAATGTGTATAAAAACGCGAATGTGGAGGTAAAGTGTGCCTAGAAATGTTATTAGGGAAAATGATATATAAAAGTGCATTATATAATGGGAAGTGCTTTAAAAAATGTTTATATTAGGCAAAATTGCATTCAAATCATCATCACCATCACCTACATGGTTGTTTCAAGGCATCAGTCATCCATGTTCTTTTGCACTGCCCCGGTATCAGACAATTTGATCTAAGTTTATTAATCCTTCCTTATGTTTACTCAGGATGTGGATATGATGGAGATAGTAGCCAGGTTTCTGCAACATGCAGTGGAGATTCATGGATGCTATACAACTTAAGTGTTAAATGCAGGGGTTTGTTTGTTTGTTGAGGTGTTGTTTTTTTAATTGAACCCTACTGGAATTTTGTAGATATGCCAATAAAGGTTTGAGAATCTGAGAATTGTTTGTTTCGAGGCAATGCACAATAAAACCTGCAGAAAACAAATAAAAGCACAAAAAACAGCTGATACGTTTTAAGCAATGTGCATATCTGAAGAAATTTGCAATAAAACACTGGTTGATTTTCATGAAGACTTTTTTTCCCTTTAATCCAGATTGATGTAGCAATGTGGAGAACTGAAGATTGGGAAAATGAGAAACTGAGGGAAACTGAAATTGACGGATTTGTCTATTGATGGATTTGTCTACCCTAATTGAACTTCAAGATTTTAAAACTAAAGGTATCAGGGGAAAGGATTATTTAACAAGCGGTCTTTCCACAGGTTCCCATGCTTTACGTTTGTTTGTTTTTTGCTCAGTGGTCTAGAAAAGCCTTCCCCAAGCTTGAGTCCTCCAAATGTTGTTGGGCTATGACTCCCACCATCCTTGACTCTTTTGTCACGCTGGCTGGGGCTGATGGGAGTCGGAGTCCAACAATATTTCGAAGGCACCAGACTGGGAGAGGCTGCCAGTGGGATATACTCTGAATTGCTCCCTCCTTTCTTATAAAAATCACTTGTTGGCAGTGTCGTTCATCAGGACAGATGAACCCAGAGTGGAATTGCAAGCTGTGCAATCCTGAAAGTTCAGAAAAATAGGCTTCCATGCCATCAGCTGGCTGTAATTTAGATTCTTTTACAGATCTCTTTGGGACTACTAGAGTCTTCATTATTTCCTCCAGTAGGAAAGGAGAAACTATTTTTATGCAAATACAGACTTCTGCAGGGGTAAAAAAAAATAAAAATGCTATCAATCTTCTTGGTTAGCAATAGGTGATTTCTTCTTTCATGTTCAAACGAGCTACAGCTTGCATCACCTATTTTCTGTTTCTGGGGCTAAATTGTGTAATAACAGACTTAGTTCCCACAAATGAAAGACATGCTTCTAACTAGGAGTCTAGCTCAGAGGTAGAGTTGCTGGATTTGCTGCTAAAGGAGCAGGACGTTGTTCAGAAGAACAGGGACTGCACTTTGATTTGGTGGCACGCTTCCCGCAGTGACAAATGTTGATCGACTCCCGGGTTGCGCTGCAATTCATTTGAAATGGAGGGATTCCCCCCCCCTTCCTTTTTAGTTCAGAATAAATTGAACGACTGCTTTAATATGGTTTGCCACTGAAGTCCATTTCCTGGCGCTCAGTGATAGACATGACACGGCAACAGTGGGTGTTAACATAGCTCATGGTGAGATTTCTATACAGAAATTCGGTCAGGCAGCAGGGAGTGTTGGCATGGTCTTTTCATCATCCATTCTCCCGTAGTCTAAAAGTAAATGCAACAGATGGAGGAAGCAGGAGAAAGTGGTTCTGCAGTATACAGGTACTTCCCAAAGTTTAGATACATGGAACTCAATACCTGTGGTGGTGGGAATAGGAGGAAGTGGGTGGTTGGGCCTTATCTTTTGATCATGGACTCAAAAATAGCCACCCACAAATAAAACTGCTTTAACTGTAGGAACACAGGAAGCTACCTTATGCTGAGTGAAACTTGTCTAACTCAGTATTGTCCGCACTGATTGGCATCAACTCTACAGGGTTGCTGCCTGGCGACATTCCCAGTCCTAACTGGAGATGTCAGGGATTGACTTGGGGCTACCTTTGAAGGCGACTCAGAAACAACAACTAATCCAGAATGCGGCAGCTAGATTAGTGACTGGGAATGGACGCCGGGACCATATAACACCGGTCTGAAAGGATCTACACTTGCTCCCAGTACATTTCCAAGCATAATTCAAAGTGTTGGTGCCGACCTTTAAAGCCCTAAATGGCCTCGGCCCTGTACAGTGGTACCTCGGGTTAAGTACTTAATTCATTCCGAATGTCTGTTCTTAATCTGAAACTGTTCTTAACCTGAAGCACCACTTTAGCTAATGGGGCCTCCTGCTGCTGCCGTGCCGCCGGAGCACGATTTCTGTTCTCATCCTGAAGCAAAGTTCATAACCTAAAGCACTATTTCTGGGTTAGCACAGTCTGTAACCTGAAGTGTATGTAACCTGAAGCGTATGTAACCTGAGGTTCCACTGTATACCCAAAGGAGTGCCTTCACCCCCATTGTTTAGCCCAGACACTGATGTCCAGCTCCAAGGGTCTTCCAGCAGTTTCCCTTACTGCGAGAAGCAAAGTTACAGGGAACCAGGCAGAGGGCCTTCTTGGTAGTGGTGCCCGCCCTGTGGAATGCCCTCCCATCAGATGTCAAGAAAATAAACAACATTCTGAATTTTAGAAGACATCTGAAGGCAGGCCTGTTCAGGGAAGTTTTTAATGTTTGATGGTTTAATATGTTTTTATATTTTGCTGGAAGCCAGCTAGAGTGGCTGAGGAAACTCAGTCAGATGGCAGGGATGTTGTTGTTGTTGTTGTTGTTGTTGTTGTTGTTATCATTAGCTGTTCTGCATCTAAGACAGGGGTTTTTTGGGGGGGAAGGAACTATATATGACTTTAAATGTATGGATGCATATAAGATATTTCTCTGGGACAATTGGGTGAGTCAGCAATCAACATTGGGACAGTAAGATCTCAGGAGGAATGTTAAATCCTTTTCCCTCCTGCTGAAGAGTCTTAATGAAAATCATGCACCCACTCCAATACTACTATTAGCCACAGGAGAGAAGCTTCTATTGGCACCAATCGATGTTGCATTACTACGGGGCATTGTGGTCAATTACAAGTGAGCACCGCCAAAGGGAGCCCAGGGCAGCAGCAGCAGCACCAGCAGGAAGTCGTGGGTCCTTGCCACCCGGTTTGGCCTGATCCATGTTTTCATGCCTTGTTTGCTTGGAACAATGAGGCAATAACCACACTATTTTCCAAGGCATTCTTGGGTTTTTATTTTGTAAGAACAATTTTGGCGGTGACCCATTTATGCAGCTTTGTATCTTGTTTGAAGTAGGATACTCAAAACCGTTTGGGTGTTTCTTTAAAGCATGCATGGTGGGGCGGTGGCAAGGGGGGTTGCATTGGATTGTGTGCAATGAAGTCTGGAAATATAAATGTTGACTTTGCTGAGGAACATTAAAGAAGTATTTCCTTTTTTTTGAGGGGAGGATAGAGATGTCTTTCCTATTAAAATCAGATGGAGAGTAACAGGCTGACTGGAAGAGAAGACATTACAGGCACCAAGGAAGAAGAAGAAGAAGAAGAAGAAGAAGAAGAAGAAGAAGAGTTTGGATTTGATAACCCGTCTTTCACTCCTCTTCAGGAGTCTCAAAGCAGCTAACATTCTCCTTTCCCTTCCTCCCTCACAACAAACACTCTGTGAGGTGAGTGGGGCTGAGAGACTTGAGAGAAGTGTGACTAGCCCAAGGTCACCCAGCAGCTGCATGTGGAGGAGTGGAGATGCGAACCCGGTTCCCCAGATTACGAGACTACCGCTCTTAACCACTACACCACACTGGCTCTCCAGGAACTGGCCTAGACTCAGAGGAGAGTCACTTCTTCCTCTTAAATGAGCAGGTTTGGAAATTCAAGAGATTTTAAGGTTGCTTAGACATGGGAAGAAGCCATCAAGCAAGTCAAAATTTGTCAACAGATCCATTCATAAATTAGCAAAGGAAACAAACACCTTATGGCCTTCCCATTGGTTGCAGGAGGCAAATGGTGCCAGACAGGTGTGCCAACTCTTGGGAGCCAAAGAGTCTTCAGCCCCCTCAAAATTTGTTGGAAGGGGGTTGTGGCTCTTCATTGTTGAGAGGGCAGAGGAGACTGAGTAGGGAGCCAAGCATGGCACAGCTTTGTTGGCTGACTCGTCCGGAGTGCTTGGCCTCCTTCAGATGACGTGATGTTGTGTGTGCATCACACACGTGACATCACACATGTGAGGCGTGTGAGGTCACACATGTGCAATGCACACCGTTGTCCCTCAATCTTGGGGGCAACATGGAACTTCTGGTGCCAGAATCCCATTCAAAAAGAAAAGGTTACATGATAAAATGGGACCTGGGAGTTATTTTGGTCCCTTTCACGCACACATTCAATTTGTATTTATTATGCTTGTCATTAGCTTTTATGCCAAAGAAAAGAATTCTCATAGCAACTTAACAAGGCAGAATACAATAAATAAATGCAATTTAAGACCAGAATTTTTTAAAAAACCATGAACAATGCAAAATACATAAAATGCTCATCCAAAAACTTATTAATAAGGACAACTGACCCCATTAAAAAATAAGCAACTGAGTGAACAAAAAGATATGAGACTGGTGGCAAAAGACTGACAATAATGGCACTAGGCATGTCCCCTGGCCACTCTCTGCACCTCCCTCAGGTGGGGCACACTCATAAGTGTGCGAGACAAAGGAAACACCCTGGGTAAGTGCCTGGACCACTGGAATCTCGCACTGCTGTGGAGGTTGGGGTGCTGTGTAACAATATTTTTAAAAACCAGTGAACTGTTTGTGATGCCATGGTGACGCACTGCAGATTAATTGATGGATTTGTGACTCTGAAAACTCTTCCAAAAGTGTTTTGTGACACCATTAACTACGCCACACAGCCTTTCTTGTGGGAGGTAACTTAGATTAACAGAGCAGGCAACGGGTAAACATCCCTCATTTCACCATGCCAAACACGTTGTGTGAACCGATCATCACAGAGGAGCCAAATTAAGGACACATTCTTGAGGCAGACACATTGCGTAAGTGCAAATTGTCTCGCTAAGCACGTTTTGATTGTTCTAGGACTTTCTCTAAACACTTAATGGCACAATAATCATGTTAGCTCTTTCTGTTGCTTGATGACAACGGAAAGTGGCCCCCTCTATAAAACCATAGGAGCTGTAATCAAGAGAAACATGCCTTGAGGATTATTCAGTAAATTCTTTGGGACGGGAATTGTGTTTGGGGTGGCAGCTGTACTCTGAGGAGAAGCAAATTCAGGTTCAGGGACCAAATTAAGCCTCCAAGAAGGTCTCTTTCCCCATTCTCCTCCACACATTATGTACCAATTTGTCTCAAGGCTTTACTGCTCGTTTATGAACCAGCCTTTTGATTAGTTTTTATGTGCTCCTTTCTCCTAATCTCATTCCTATTCATTTCTCCCTCCCTCTCTCTGTCTCTCTCTCCCCCCCCCCCCCACATTGGCTCCCAGTACGTTTCCGAGCACAATTCAAAGTGTTGGTGTTGACCTTTAAAGCCCTAAATGGCCTTGGCCCAGTATACCTGAAGGAGCTTCTCCACCTCATTGTTCAGCCCAGACACTGAGGTCCAGCTCCAAGGTTCTTCTGGCGCTTCCCTCACTGCGAGAAGCGAAGTTACAAGGAACCCGGCAGAGGGCTTTCTCGGTAGTGGCACCCGCCCTGTGGAATGCCCTCCCATCAGATGTCAAAGACATAAACAACTACCTGACATTTAGAAGACATCTGATGGCAGCCCTGTTCAGGGAAGTTTTAAATGTGTGACATTTTAATGTATTTTTAATCTTTGTTGGAAGCCGCCCAGAGTGGCTGGGAAAGCCCAGCCAGATGCACGGGGTACAAATAATAAATTTTATTATTATTATTATTATTATTATTATTATTATTATTATTATTATTTCTCTTTCTTCTCTTCCCCCTATCACCACTACTTTACTTCTCCTGTTCCCTCTGGAATTGTCACGCACTCACACAAAACACCTATCATTTACCAGCAGCGGCAGCAGAGGGCAGAGCACCGGGGCGATGGCAACCTCCCAGTAAGTGCTATTTTTCAAGAAAAAGAGGTGCCAGAACTCACCATGAATACCTCCCTCATTCTCTTAGAATGGCAATGGCGCCCACCTGAGAGGTGCCATAACTGAGCTCCTGTGATTGCTCCCTGAAAAAAAAGCCCAGCTCCCAGTGATGGTGCTGGCTTTGCCATGATACAAACCAGAGGTTCCTAAACTTTGTCGCAGGCTGGCACTGCTATGCCTCCATCCCACCCAACACACACACACACACACAGAGAGAGAGAGAGAGTGAGAGAGATGCTGCTGCTCATTGGTGTTATAGCATTAGTTATAGCACATGCATGCTGAAATGATGCAATAATCACATATTCCTCCTCTGCCTATCCCTGCTTGCTTTTCTTCCATTGTATCTATTTCAGATGGTATGCTCCTTGGGGTAGGGAGTTGTCCAACTTGTTCTTTCAGATGTGCATAGATAGCTCAAACATAGTTCTAAATATAGCTCTAAACGAATAAGAAGTCAATAAATTTGCTTCCCGGTTTCACAGAGTGGCAGATACGTGAACAGACAAGAGTTTACCAAACCAATGAAGAAATATGAGCCAACAATAAAATAGGAATTATTATCGACCACTGTATTGACTAGAAGATCGAACCTATCCATTCTTAAGGAAATCAGCCCTGAGTGCTCACTAGAAGGACAGATCCTGAAGCTGAGGCTCCAATACTTTGGCCACCTCATGAGAAGAGAAGACTCCCTGGAAAAGACCCTGATGTTGGGAAAGATGGAGGGCACAAGGAGAAGGGGATGACAGAGGACGAGATAATTGGATAGTGTCTTCGAAGCTACCAGCATGAGTTTGACCAAACTGCAGGAGACAGTGGAAGATAGGAGTGCCTGGCGTGCTCTGGTCCATGGGGTCACGAAGAGTCGGACACGACTAAACGACTAAACAACAACAACTGTATTGACTACACTGGTATAATAAATCGAACGGCTCCAGTTTCACCAGGCCACAGATTGTGCTGCATAGGAGAAGTGACTTGCAGGTCAAGTCTTTGGATTGACGCTTAGAGCAAAGGCAGCTTTTTCTTGCTAAGCTCCTTTAGGAAGGTCTTTGGAGAACCGCTACACTCATAAACGTTAGACAGTCTTGAGTTACCGTGTTGCAAGTTCCTCAAGGATCACTGCCTGGTTCTGTTCCAAGAGAGAGGTGGCAATCAGTGCTGAATATATTTGGAAAAATCTTTTTATCTCAAGATCAGCTAAGCTATATTTCTCATGAGATGGTTGGCTGGGGAACAGTTTCTCCCCCATCCTCCGGCAGGCTGCCAAAAGATTTGTGTTTGTGTTTGTTTACAAATTAGTCGAAGCTCATTGTGAAACCCAACTCTCATTTCTGACTGCAATCTAGTTATCACCTTTGCTCTCCCAGGTCTGAAATGAACCAGTGAGCTTCATCCAATGCATTTTCATGTGTGAAAGTCTCTCAGTTAATGAGAAGAATGTTTCATTTTTTTAAAAAAACATATTCAAGTCTTTGTTTCCTGCCTTGATTGACTGCTGAATGTCTCAGAACAATGGCGCTATCAATAACAATGA
The DNA here is from genome assembly GCF_965153285.1 of Podarcis tiliguerta. NCBI lineage: Eukaryota > Metazoa > Chordata > Lepidosauria > Squamata > Lacertidae > Podarcis > Podarcis tiliguerta. Next base: position 27,619,751 of record NC_139543.1, on the reverse strand, counting down.
TAGAGACACTGAAATGTGTCAGAATAAAGGATAGAGCAAATTAACCATCATTAAAAGTTAAGCGTTCCTAAATGCATGTTATTATTTATGTTAATGGCAAACATAATTTCCCCTACGTAAAATGGACGGTTTTAAAGTTTGGTTTAAAACTCAATTCACTACATTGGAAATAAGAAAGATTAAAGGCCGTTTTTTAAAAAAAATGCTTCAAGCATCTGTTAAGGGCTCCAAACTTTTTGGTGTGCAATACAGAAGGGAAAGTATCTGATTCTCCAGCTATGGTGAACTGACAAGCTGGAAATAAATGTATGAATGAATATAAGCAATAATGTTTGGATGCTCGTGATTTCCCAACTGGCTTCTAATAAATTTGGAATGGTGTTAGTGCTTCCAGGTGGTTACATCAAAACAAGGATCTACACTTCCACTCTCCTCTCTCCATACAGATCTCATGTGCTCCCCAAATCTGGTATGGAGTGTTGTGGAGGGTGGGGAGCCCTGAACAGATTAAGGGTGAGCAGGGGGAGGGGGTGTGGCGTTCATACGGAGCCCCCAGTCGTCTCATGGACTATTGACCCGTACACCACTAATCCGCTGCCACCAACCAGGTCCTCCCTGGTAAAATCACTTCAGTCTCAGTCAGCTTTTCAATTCATAAAGAAGAGTGTATTTTATTTCAGAATTAAACCAAAACTATTACAGCATTCCAAACAGTGTTCCTCTTTACTTTCTTAGTCTTATGTTCCTCTCTCTATCTCTGCTACCACCCCACACTCAAGGACCAACTGCCCTAACTGTCTCTCTATTACCAACTACCTTTCCCAACCAGCCAACCCACTCAAACCAACCAACTACCCACCCAGAACTCCCAACGAACTACCCCCCAGAACTCCTTTATAGACCCACTGACTACACCCCCCTGGGTCCTGTCTGTGCAACCTATTTAACTATTTCCCCTCCAGCACTCTCTCATACATGGTAACGTCACAGGGGGAAGTTGTGTCCTTCTAATAACAATCCTTGTGCTGATGATATAGTTGGATGGGATGATATAGTTGGATACTGATGGGATGGTATAGTTGGATACTGTTTCATATTTATTAGGGTGTGGGTTTTTTGAAAAATCACAAGCTGAAATACATAATTGTTTACACTCATTTCTCTGCAAGAGGTCCAGAGGCCGGCAACACAAGAACGGACCTTTTCTTCGGTGGCTCCCCACTTGTGGGATGCTCTACCCAAAGATACTCATCTGGCGCCTTTGTTGGATATCTTTAGGTGCCAGGCAAAAACATCCCTCTTTACCTAAGCCTTTGGCTAATTAAACAATCAATGGCCTTTTAAACTTGGGGTGGTCGTGTTGATTTAGTTTGTAATTATAATGTTATGTGTTTTGTGTTTATTGTAAACCATCCTGTGATCTTTGGCTGAAGGGTGGTATAGAGATTTAATAAATGATGATGATGATGATAGCTCCCACCATTTCTGATCATTTGCCATATTGGCTAGAACTGATGGGAGTTGGAATCCAAGAACATCTGAGGAAGATCACGTTGGCCACCGATGGTCTACACCAAGCATGGCCAAACTTGGCCCTCCAGCTGTTTTGGGACTACAACTCCCATCATCCCTAGCTAACAGGACCAGTGGTCAGGTACGGTGGGAGTTGTAGTCCCAAAACTGCTGGAAGGCCAAGTTTGGCCATGCCTGGTCTACACTCTCCAATATTTCAAAGTAGGCTTTCCCTACTCTCTCTAGGGACTGAACCTGGAACCCTCTGCAAGTAAAGCATATCACTGTGCTAAGTTCATCAAACCTGACGCAGGTTTGTTGGTTTTGAAGCCAACGCCATGTTTGTCATCCTTTCTATTTTCACCCTAAGAGGAAGGTTTCTTCTTGCACCCAGCTGGTCATTGCTGGGCTGAATACCTTGTCTCTACATGAAATTATTTGGGGTAATTTATTTGACAAACTATATATTATTGCAAATGTCTTTATTTTAATCATTAACACTCACCCACTGGGAACAAAGTAGCTGATTGCCCTGTCAAGGAAATTATTGAATTTAGTCATTTGGAAGATTAATGCTGCTGAACTTTAGAAATGTATTTTATTAAGTATTTTAATAATGAACAATCCCAGGTGTTCTGCATTTCCCCAGAATGGACATAAAAGGCTTATAAACAGGAAAAGCTGAAAGGATATCTAGAAAATTATAGCTGAGCTTCAGACTGATTTTAATAGGATAAAGACATTTAATCATCTGGATATCATCTGGATGTCTTCCACTGCTTCAGAGAGAGAAAGCAAAATGCTTAACATTTAAATTGGCAAGTATTTAAAAACAGCTCGGGTGGATGGCAAGTCTCTCAATGGCTGCCCATCGCCATACTGTCCAAGTTAAAAGATTTAGGCCGGGATCCAAAACATCTAGTTCCATGGCAGCAAGGAAGCTCTGAGGGTGTCTTCCTCAAACAGCAGCTGCCCATGCTTCATGCAAACAACTTTTTTTGAAACTGAAAAGCAGCTTGTGATTTGGCTCAGGGATCTGCACTGCTGCACAAAGAAAAGAAGAAGAAGAAGAGTTTGGATTTGATATCCCACCTTTCACTCCCTTTAAGGAGTCTCAAAGTGGCTAACATTCTCCTTTCCCTTCCTCCCCGACAACAAACACTCTGTGAGGTGAGCGAGGCTGAGAGACTTCAAGGGAGTGTGACTGGCCCAAGGTCACCCAGCAGCTGCATGTGGAGGAGCGGAGACACGAACCCGGTTCCCCAGATTAGGAGACTACCACTCTTAACCACTACACCACACTGGCTCCCACACACCACACTGGCTCCCACAAAAGGAGACCATACAGCAGTTCTTCGTATCCTAGGCAGATTTTAAGGTGATGGTTTGTCAGACTATAAGTCATATCACGTTTCCTCTAGTTGATCCATGAAAATATATGTTCTATACTATGGGTTGTAAGCAGTGGGTTCCATCCTCACTTGTGTGCATTGTAAGTGCCACCACTATCTCTCCCCCCCACATTGCCTCCGCCTTCCACCTGCCCCATGGCTTCTTTCATCTTTGCTACAGCTCCCTCTTGACCTGTTATCAGAGCCTGCTTACTTTTGGTTCAGCTGGTGTGGTGGAAACACCCAACAAGCTCTCTTCCTCCTCTATTTAGGCACCAGGAGAAAACATTCCTCTTCTCCAAAGCCTTCGGCTAATTAATGTATGGCCTTGTAAACTGTGGTGAGGGTTTTATTTCTGTTTGTTTTGGTGGGTTTTTTGTTTTTACAGTGGTACCTCAGGTTACAGACGCTTCAGGTTACAGACTCCGCTAACCCAGAAATAGTACCTCGGGTTAAGAACTTTGCTTCAGGATGAGAACAGAACTTGTGTAGCGGCGGCACAGCGGCAGCAGGAGGCCCCATTAGCTGAAGTGGTACCTCAGGTTAAGAACAGTTTCAGGTTAAGAACGGACCTCCAGAACGAATTAAGTTCTTAACCCTAGGTACCACTGTATATTGATCTTTGGATGAAGGGCTGTATAGAAATTTAATAAATAACAGTAATATTTTGCCTCAGCTCTCTCTGAGAAAGGACCAGGAGGGTGTCATTCCTTTGAGCAGCAAGGCATTTTAGAGACAGCATCCCAGCAGCAGCCATACTTCTTGTGTTGTGTTTGGGAACTGGCAAAGGGGGCCACATACGCAGCCTTCGTCTCTTTGGAGGAAAGGCAGGATATCAATGTAATGAATAACAATAAATAACAAATACTCAGTCTTAAAGTCTTTGCAAAGTAAATGTCAGGTCTTGCCACTATCTCAGATCTTAAGGCCCCATCTGGACTATACATTTAAAGCCGCGTCATATCACTTTAAACAATCATGGCTTCCCCCAAAGCACCCTGGGAATTGTAGTTTGTTAAGCGTGCTAAGAGTTGTTAGGACACCCACTATTCCCCTCACAAAGTGACATTTCCTGGAGTTCCTGGGGAAGAGGGATTGGTGATTAAACCACCCTAAGAATTGTACTCTGCAAGGAGAATAGCGTCTCCTAAGAACTCTCAGCACCCTTAACAAACTACATTTCCCAGGATGCTTTGGGGGAAGCTGCAGATGTTTAATACTGCTTTAACTGTGTAGCACAGATGGGTCCAGGTCTTGCATCCAAGAAGCCTCAATGGTTGCAAAAGGCCTCCACTAAGAACATAAGGCCTCCTAACAACAGGTTTAAAAAAAACGAAGATCATGGCCACTGGTCCCATCACCTCCTGGCAAATAGAAGGGGAAGAAATGGAGGCAGTGAGAGATTGTACTTTCTTGGGCTCCATGATCACTGCAGATGGTGACAGCAGCCACGAAATTAAGAGACGCCTGCTTCTTGGGAGGAAAGCAATGACAAACCTAGACAGCATTTTAAAAAGTAGAGACATCACCCTGCCAACAAAGGTCCGTATAGTAAAAGCTATGGTTTTCCCAGTAGTGATGTATGGAAGTGAGAGCTGGACCATAAAGAAGGCTGATCGCCAAAGAATTGACGCTTTTGAATTATGGTGCTGGAGGAGACTCTTGAGAGTCCCATGGACTGCAAGAAGATCAAACGCATCCATTCTTAAGGAAATGAGCCCTGAGTGCTCACTGGAAGAACAGATCCTGAAGCTGAGGCTCCAATACTTTGGCCACCTCATGAGAAGAGAAGACTCCCTGGAAAAGACCCTGATGCTGGGAAAGATGGAGGGCACAAGGGGAAGGGGACGACAGAGGACGAGATGGTTAGACAGTGTTCTCGAAGCTACAAACATGAGTCTGACCAAACTGCGGGTGGCAGTGGAAGACAGGAGTGCCTGGCGTGCTCTGGTCCATGGGGTCACAAAGAGTCGGACATGACTGAACGACTAAACAACAACAACAAGAACATAAGGCCTTTTTACAATTCTAGAAAGTCACTATCACACTGCCCTGTAGCTGTTCCTCAAGTTTTCTTCACCCTCCTAACAACAGGTTAAAATAATGAATAGAATCCCATTTCTGCATGGGATCACTTTTGCATCAAATTTTCTCCTGAGGGGAAATGGAGAAGTTTGTGAGGTTGTTTTTTTTTCTGAACTAATATTTTCAACACATCCCCTCTACTGCCAAACATCTTAGAACAAACCCTGTACAATCTTGCAATATGTTTACTGAATATACCGGAAAGGAAGTTTTCTTCAAGTAGCTGCATGTTTAGCTGATTCATGGGCAATTTTGGTCTTTGGAAAATATCGTACATTGCTGAAAGGTGTGCTTCAGATAGAAAGGAAGAAATTTCCAAAGTGCATGGCATTCTGACATTCACTTTTATTCCACACTGAGAACAAAATTGATATAAAAAGCTGCAGGAGAAAAATGCTATAAAAAAGCATTTTCATGAAAGAAGGTGACAGTAGGACTATGGAAAGCAAAATGATTAGCAGACATTTCAAAATACCAGACATTTTGGACAGCTTAAATCCTTAAAGTATTTCCACAGATTCAGTCCCTGCTATGGAAATTGCTGCTTTATTATGAGACAAGTTCAAATTACCCCACAGTGGGCCCTAAATTTAACCAAGTTTTCTGTAGTGCTCCTTTACCATGCAAGAGGTGGGAGAGATTTTTGATTTTGTTGAGTAACTTATTTCAACACAAGTAAAAAAAAAAAAGAATAGCAAAAATTGTAAATAAACCACATTGCTTTTGTAAAGAAATTCCAATTTCTATGGTTCATTTTACTTAGGGTTCTGGCTATGGTCTTCCGTTTAATTAAAAGTTCCATTTAATTAGTCCAACTTACCAACGTGTGGCGTGTTTGATGCAATATTGTGTCAAGGTCGCAGAGACAGTGCAGAAATCCACTTAGTAGCTGCATGATCTTCCAGCAAGAACACTCACTAGAGCTGGGAGACAGGCCCTAAACCCAGATTGGCTAAAGGAAAATCTACCCTCCTGTATCAAGGGCTTTCTTTATAAAAACTGGTCTTTGACCTCGGTCTAATAACCCCCATTTAGATTTTGCAACAACCACAATGCTTGGATGCAGTTTGCTGGTGGGGTCTGTGGTTGGTATTAAAGGTAAAGGTAAAGGTACCCCTGCCCATACGGGCCAGTCGTGTCCGACTCTAGGGTTGTGCGCCCATCTCACTTAAGAGGCCAGGGGCCAGTGCTGTCCGGAGACACTTCCGGGTCATGTGGCCAGCGTGACAAGCTGCATCTGGCCAGCCAGTGCAGCACACGGAAACACTGTTTACCTTCCCGCCAGTAAGCGGTCCCTATTTATCTACTTGCACCCGGGGGTGCTTTCGAACTGCTAGGTTGGCAGGCGCTGGGACCGAGCAATGGGAGCGCACCCTGCCATGGGGATTTGAACCGCCGACCTTTCGATCGGCAAGTCCTAGGCACTGAGGCTTTTACCCACAGCGCCACCCGCATGGTTGGTATTAGGGTGAGGCAAACTACCTCTTGCTATTTTTGGTCTGTACTTCAATTCCCAAAGGCATCTTTGTATCTCCTGCAATTTTTAGGTTAAAGAGTTCTGCTTAGTTTTGTAAGGTCTTGCATTTATTGCCTGGTTTGGCTTATTATGGTAAAGTTTGGCTCTGAATCTGGTACCTGACTGCTTGGTTGTCGCTACAGAGGGGGTTGCTGAGTGTCAGCACTGAAGGTAAAAAAGAATATATTAAATGATCCACATTTTTGCAAGTGTTTCCTGGAGGGGGTGCGGGGATTGTGTTTCTTTAAGACTGACTGCAAACCTAGCAATGTAGATATGGCATAGTCTCTGGCCATGGCTGGGTACAGAAGGCAGCATGGTTGGTCATTGGCTGGGACTACAAATCTGGCAAGAAGCCCACTAGCCCCTCCCAAACAACCACATAACTGGCTTGGTGTCTGACTTGACAAAGCTGAAGGCAGTTCTAAGTACATTGGAGGTTAAGGGGGTCCCCTGGCATTGCCTCACACGACCTACAAAATCCTGGAATTGGCCCTCATGCAATTGGAATCTCTTTTCCTTCCTGTCATGCTACAGCAAGAGTCCATGAGACTATAGTTTGTAGTTGTTTAGTCATTTAGTCGTGTCTGACTCTTCGTGACCCCATGGACCAGAGCACGCCAGGCACTCCTGTCTTCCACTGCCTCCCGCAGTTTAGTCAAACACATGTTGGTAGCTTCGAGAACACTGTCCAACCATCTCGTCCTCTGTCGTCCCCTTCTCCTTGTGCCCTCCATCTTTCCCAACATCAGGGTCTTTTCCAGGGAGACTTCTCTTCTCATGAGGTGGCCAAAGTATTGGAGCCTCAGCTTCAAGATCTGTCCTTCCAGTGAGTGCTCGGGGCTGATTTCCTTAAGAATGGATAGGTTTGATCTTCTTGCAGGCCATGGGACTCTCAAGAGTCTCCTCCAACACCATGATTCAAAAGCATCAATTCTTTGGCAATCAGCTTTCTTTATGGTCCAGCTCTCACTTCCTTACATCACTACTGAGAAAACCATAGCTTTAACTATATGGATTTTTGTTGGCAAGGTGATGTCTCTGTTTTTTAAGATGCTGTCTAGGTTTGTCATTGCTTTCCTCCCAAGAAGCAGGCGTCTCTTAATTTCGTGGCTGCTGTCACCATCTGCAGTGATCATGGAGCCCAAGAAGGTAAAATCTCTCACTGCCTCCATTTCTTCCCCTTCTATTTGCCAGGAGGTGATGGGACCAGTGGCCATGATCTTAGTTTTTCTGATGTTGAGCTTCAGACTATATTTTGCATTCTCCTCTTTCACCCTCATTAAGAGGTTCTTTAATTCCTCCTCACTTTCATGTGAGTATGAGTATATATCCTATAGGTGGAGAGCCTTTTTCGACCTGTGGCCACATTGCATTCTGAGCAACCTTTTTGGGGCCACTACAGTAAAGGTAAAGGACCCCTGGACAGTAAAGTCCAGTCAAAGGCAACTATGGGGTTGCGGCGCTCATTCGTTTTCAGGCCGAGGGAGCCGGCGTTTGTCCACAGACAGCTTTCTGGGTGGCCAGCATGCCTTAACCGCTTCTGGTGCAGTGGAACACCGTGAAGGAAACCACAGTGCACGGAAATGTCATTTACCTTCCCACTGCAGCGGTACCTATTTATCTACTTGCACTTGCACTTTAGAACTGTTAGGTTGGCAGGAGCTGGGACCGAGCAATGGGAGCTCACCCCGTCATGGGGATTCGAACCGCTGACCTTCTGACCGGCAAGCCCAAGAAGCTCACTGGTTTATGCACATGCACACACCCCTCTACCTCCATCAAGGCAGACAGGAATCATTATCAAAGTTTAAGGGCACATTCCAGTCAGGCAGAATCTTTCAGTGAGGGTGCAAAGTAGACTGGTGAGTGGGTATGGCCCAAAGAAAGTCTCAAGGGCCAGGTAGAGGGTTGTGGAGGGCCACATTCATTCACCAGGTCTGAGGTCCCGCAGCCCCTGCTATGCAGTATAATGTTTTAAAGAAGACCACACTCTAGCGACTTTCAGCAAGCTGACAATAGTTACCAGGGAGCAAACCCATTGAGCACAATGGGGTTTTACTCCTGAGTAAAGACAGAGAGAATTAAACTGTACATTTTACTTGTTTAGGAAACTTTAAACTAAGAACATATAGGGAAACGGGGGGTTCACATTTTGCTATCTGGCCTTGTTCTTATTTTATAGGATTGTTTCCCCCATCTTAAAAATGAAAGAATGCGCAAATCAAAGAAAAATATTTGTCTTAATATGTGCTTTCATATGTTCTTTAAGCTTCAAAGGAAATATTTTTCGGCTGTACTTTCTTCGCTCCCCTCCACTGTTTGTATTAAACTTGATTTTGGAATCCTAACAAATGAAGTAACATCTAAGGAAGGTTTATTTAAAGCTTTCCTGAGGCAATAAGCAATTTGAAACTCGTTAACCAATTTCTCATTTATCTAGTCATAACACATCCTTTATTGCTACTTTCATGAAAATATGCAGAGGCCAAAAGAGCGCCAAATGCCCTCGCTCCGCAAAGCTCTTTCCAATGTGTCAAACTGCAGGAGTAAACAGACGCAAACGTTGCCAGAAGACAGCATGAGACAGTAATTACAAAGGGACACTTTAAAAGAAATATTATCCCCCTGTAATATGCTGATTAATCAGCTTTTAACTGGGAACTATGCTTGTGTGAGCCTCTCCAAGTTAATAGAAATGGAGAAGTGTGTGGTTAATGACTAGCTACTGAAAGATGGAAGTATCTAGAAGTGTAGCGACTGATGGTAAGTTGAGGTTCGGGGTCAGAAGAGGTACCTCTCTGCCTCTGAGTGGTGACCAAAGGGGATGGGAGCCCTCACGCTCTCATAGGCTGGAGATGCAAGGTGATAGTGGACACAGGGCATAGAGAAGCTCAGACCCAGGCAGGTGCTCCAATGTCACCTCACATTTTCCCACAGGAAGGGTGTCTTTCCTTCTTTGCTGATCCCTTGTAGCCGAGTAAGATTGTCTTCCATAAACACGGTCTTAACATTGAGTCCATAAGTGACTGTCTGGATCCACATGTCCTTCCACAGTGGGGACATAGGTTTCTGGGCAGGAGTTGATCATGGTGAGGGTTTGCCAAGCGTGCCTTCCTCTTAGCACGTTTCTCCCTTTCGTCCTGAGTTTGAGCATCTTCAAAGTCCACAACATCTTTGGCAAAGGCTGTTCTCCAATTGGACCACTTGCAGGCCAGTGTTCCCCAATTGTCGGTGTTTATTTGCCTTGAGAGAGTCTTTAAACCTCTTTTGTTAACCATCGGCATTATGCTTTCCATTTTTAAGTTTGGAATAGAGTAGTTGCTTTGGCGGACAATGATCAGGCATCCGAACAACATGACCAGTCCAACAAAGTTGATGTTGAAGAATCATTGCTTCAACAGTGGTGATCTTTGCTTCTTGCAGCAAGGTTGGCTAAGCTGTGGACCTCCTGATGTCATTGAATGACAACGCCTGTCATTCCCGACCATAGGGCACACTAGCTGAGGCTGATGGGAGTTGCGACCACATCTGGGAGGCTGCAGTTTAGCCACCCCTGGTGTAAGGGCTTTCTGCTTCCCAGTCAACTCTCAGTAGCAGCACCCTACTCCTACTTCACTCTTTGTTCTGAAATTAGACTTAAAGTGAGCACTTAAGCTAATATGTAAGAAGTTATACGCTCAAGTTATATTTCACGACAGCACCACAGAATGAGAAAAGAGTCTCTGGGTTGAATTTTTTTAAGGGCCACACTCTACCTCCAGACAGCAATTCTCAAACTTAGTCACCACTCCCTCGCTCCATGGAACACTTGCAAATTGTTGCCAATCTTGCTGGATCATTTAATATACTTTTTTTTTTACCTTCAGTGCTGACATCCTCAAAACCTTGCAGGCCTTTCCCCACCTGATCTGTCTCTGGGGCTTCTCTGCAAAGGGCCTGGTGAAGCGTTGGACTGAAAATCCAGGGATAATAGTAGACATTTCACTACCTCTCAGACTGGCCTACCTTACAGGATTATTCTGAGGGTTCTGTGTTAGCAAACCATAACACAGAGATCGGAATACCCTGACAAAACTATCAAGGTTACTTGAAGGAAGCCATGGCAGTACAAATATGCTCAGTTGACGTGTAAGGACAAAGAAGAACCATGAGGGAAACTTTCCTGTCTTCTAGTAACTGCAATAACATGCTTACAGTATTTTGGCCAGTGTAGCTTGTCTGTCATGGTGCTATGTTGTGAGGAAAGCTCTGGTTGAAATTATTGTTGAAACAACTATCAAAACCAGAGGATTACTGTTGCCATTGCAATCTGCTGACCGTAGGTCAAAGCAACATGTATGTGAAGCAGATACATACCCTAGCCTGTGTTTTTTCAGAACCAGTCGTATCCCTACAACTGTAATCTGTTTTGACTTCTGAAAATTAAATTGTTGTAACCTGTCCTGGGACCTGCTACTGAAGTGTTGGGTAATTAATGTAATAGTAATAATATTAATTAATTTTCCAGGCAGGATGCATGCCCCTTATTATTTCCTGTATTAGTATTACTAAAGCTGCTGTTTCACATTTATAAAATGTTCCATTACTAGATATGCAATTTGTGGCTTATCCTTTTTTATAATGAAGAAAACAATTAAAGCAAATAATCCTTTATTGCACTAATTACTACTGTACCTCTCTGAAGCTCTGTTCCCCCCACCTGTGACCCATTACCTTTTATCTGCAGTTCTTCACTCTGCTTCTGTTCTGTATGCCAGATCAATTGGAATTCATATTTTTTTCCAAAATAGATTTTTGTAATGTCTTGTACTGCTTCATGAAAGTCAATGGACCAGTCTCTCCCTCCTCCCCACCTCTTGATGTTAATACAGGAAGGCACAGTACAGTGGTACCTTGATTCTCAAACGCCCTAGTACTCAAACGCCTTGGTTCTCAAACGCCGAAAATCCGGAAATAAGTGTTCTGGTTTTTGAACGTTTTTCAGAAGCCGAACATATGATGCAGTTGTCAGCTATTGTTTCCGGGGCACCTGCACCAATCAGAAGGTGTGCCTTGGTTTTGAACATTTCGGAAGTCAAACGGACTTCCGGAACGGATAAAGTATCACGATTTTGTTTTCGCTATTTATTTAGCCTTTTTGTTTTTGAGGCTTTTTCGGTTAATTTGTTTTTGTGACTGTGTGGAACCCAGTTCAGCTACTGAGTGATTGATTGATTGGATGACTGTGGAAATGGATAAAAGCCCCCCAGCCAAACGATAACTATCATCAGTGCAGGTAAAAAAACAATAATTTTAATTTTTATCATCTACAATACTTTCTTATTTATTTTATAGTACAATACATTGATTATTGCTTTCATTTTATGAATCAATGGTCTCGTTAGATAGTAAAATTCACGTTAAATTGCTGTTTTTAAAAGTCTGGAACGGATTAATCCATTTTGCATTACTTTTTATGGCAAAGCGCGCCTTGGTTTTGGAATGCTTTGGTTTTGGAACGGACTTCTGGAATGGATTCAGTTTGAGAACCAAGGTACCACCTTGCTTGCAAAGTATAATTCTGCTTTGGGTTATGAGAGAGGTAATTCCGAAAGCAACTTTCTCTCTGGTCCATTGGGGCTAATGAGGCACCACCCCATCAACCTCAGTCTGTCCACAGCCAGGCCGTACCTGCTCTCCCTTCCTACTTCTAGAAGCCCAGGGATGCCACTGGCTGTCAGCCTCCTTCTCTTCCTTAGTCTCAGTGTTGCACTTGTAAAACTCAGCACAAAGGAGGATGAGGATAATATTAGAATCAGTTGGCATTCCCTCTCATTGGCTCTGGCTGCACCAGCTGTTGGTTCCTCCCAGACTTTGCTCCACCATCCTCAATGGCCACCAGCCACCAATGTGAACCTGACCTAACTGACATACCCTACAACCCTTTGAAGTCCAAATTCAGGACGCCATCTTCCTGCCGCCATCTTCCCATTTTTTAAATTGCAAGCGCACTGCAGCCATATTGGTAGCTGTAATCTCGCACAATTTTGCCCAGCGGTTCCCAGCATGTGTTTTGGGGTGCCATGTGAGATCACAGCCCTGGAAAAAGTGCTTTTCGGGGAGGGGGAATTACGCTGCAAAAATCATGCAGGATCACAGCAATCAAAATGGCTTTTGTTCTCTTGATACAACAAAACAGGATGGCATGGTTTTTCCAGGACATTTGCAGGGTATGAACTGGTCATTGCTGAGGTGCCCACCATATGCATGAATCTGCAAATCTCGTTGACCTTCATTTTCCATCCAGCCCAAAATTTGCTTCAATGTCTCTACCATGGCTGCATTTGCGGCTTCCTGGAGAAGGTCCCTGCTCTTTCCAAATTGCTCAGTGTATTGCAATGATCTGAGACTTTGGAGGAGAAATTGTCAGCCTGGAGATCAGCAGGGGTAAAATTTAGGGACCCAGAAGTCAACCTTCCTATCACAAAAACCAGAGCTAGGACATGATATAATTATAATACAATGTTTGTTATTAATGGGGGCTTATTTGTGTCTTCTTGCCATGGAGCATTATAAAGTTTATTGCATTTAAATTATGTGTCTCGAAAAACATGGCATCTTGCTGTTTTTCATAAACCTGCCAATTTTAATGGGTCTCGCTTCCAAGAAATCTTTATAGGATCAGAAAGTAAACAGACACAAATTCAGTGCATCTTGTTGAAAGGGCCTGGTTTTAGGACTGTGACCTATATTAAAAAATGTATATGGTTACATAATCTTAAATGATGAATGTTTAATTGACTGCCCCTCCCTCTGCAGCACCCTCACAAGCTTACATTTAGCTTGCCATTTACCATATGCAGGACATATCTTGAAGACATTAGCAATCATTATGAAATGTGAATTGCCAGAAGGATACTTGAGTTTATTTGTAATGGAGACAAACACTCCACATTTGGGCGAACGCTACAAATGGCTGAATATTTGGTGCCCTAGGCAAATCTTTCAGAGAGAGTTCATATGGTTTTGCTAGTTGTAATCAGCCCAGCTCAAATTATGCATAATTTGGTTTTCACGGTTGGGTCTTGGATCACATAAAGTCAAGTATAATTACTACCACAAAGGAGAATTCTACACGCATTTCAGGGCATTCACTGTGGACCTATGACACACTCCGAAAAGGAACTGCAATTACTGGGAAATTATTTAAATACGTTTTATTGTTTTTCCTCAAAGGCATGTGAAATTGCAATGAGTAATCACAGGAACTGTGGTAAATGGTCATCAGGTTTTAGTGTTATTATAAAATAAAAAGGATTATCAATTGATATTTTTATGCCTGGCAGGGGCAAAAGCATTATTTTGATTATATAAAAAAAGATGTTGGGAAGGGTAAGGAAAGAGGGGACAGGAATAACAGGAGGAGCAAAGTATACCTTGCTCTGTCTAGAGAATATATGAGTATATATGAGTAAAAGGATAGTTTCATAGATATTCCAGTTTCTAAGGCAAGATTTCTTGAACTATAGATGGGGGGGAAATGAACAACAGCAATGGTTCTGACAAATGATTATATACCACATATGTTGTAGAAAAAAACTGCTGTTGAAGTTGGCTCAGTGCACCAGTCTCATTTTGTTTCAAGTGTCTATCGCTATCGCTATCTCTTTCAGGAGACTGTAGATGCAAGGGTAAATAAATTGTGAAAGGCACTTCCTCAGATTGTGGTGGCACTCTTCATCTAACTGAGATAGCAAGGTTCTGTAGAGTTTATGGTCCCCTTACAACTTTCTGTGTCTGAGTACCTCAGGCTTTGTGAAGACAATGGCGCTTTTTCTGGGAAATGGAGGGAGATTGCATAGAGAGTATCTATTGGTGGTAGACAACAATTGACCTGTGAGTTGCTATCCAGTTTATAGTGAACCAGCCAGTAGCATCCTGTGTGGGGGGGGTGATCTCTGCTTCTTCCAATACACTGATATTAGTTCGCCTGTCTTCCCGAGACAACATCAACATTCTTCTTCAACATCAACTTCGTTGGACTTGTCATGTTGTGTGGATGCCTGATGATCGTCTTCCAAAGCAGCTAATCTATTCCAAATTTGAAAATGGAAAGCATAATGCCTTCAACAAAAGAGGTTGAAAGACTCCCTCAAGGCAAATAAACACTGACAATTGGGGAACACTGGCCTGCAAGTGCTCCAGTTGGAAAACAGCCTTTGCCAAAGGTGTCGTGGACTTTGAAGATGCTCAGACTCAGGACGCAAAGGAGAAACGTACTAGGAGGAAGGCACGCTTGGCACATCCACACCGCGATCAGCTCCCACCTGGAAACAAATGTCCCCACTGTGGAAGGACGTGTGGATCCAGAATTGGCCTCCACAGCCACTTACGGACTCATTGTTAAAACCGTGTTTATTGAAGACCATCTTACTTGGCTACGAGTGATCGCCAAAGAAGAAGAAGAAGAAGATGGGCGGGGGATGATGAAGACATGGAGCTAACCTCCTAGCATTGCTATTGCTACAGCTTATAGGGCTGGCTTGGGTCAGGGTTGTGGCAAAGGGTGACAGGTCTATTTTGGTGCACCTGTGGGAATGGTGGATTGACTCCACCAGTGTCCGCACAGCTCTGATCTCATTGCCACCCTGCCATGCCTCATCTACATCCTGGCAAATTAAGTGACGCCATTGTGGGATCTGGAACTTGGGGTGTTCTTACATAGAAGTATATACTCAGGGTCACTTATTAATTTAAATGCGTCCCTGGGAATATTCTGAAAGCACATGATATAGTTGAACTTCTGATGCTAATGGGATCTGGTTCTGGATCGTACAGAACTTAAATGGAGAACCACCATGGGAACAGCTGTGGGTCCTTCTTGGAGAAAGTCATAGATAAGGATATAGAAAGTAACAGAGAATATTGTTTTCCTGGAAAAAGCAATAGATGCCTAAGGCTTTAAATAAAATAGTTGTTAGATTGTTAATGTTTCTTTTAAAATTTCAAGCACATTAATGGACCAAGGGGACTCTCATGATCCCTGTGGCCTCTTTGGGACTGGGCATGAGCTGGCAGTCTCAGATGCAGATGAGTGAGGGAGAAAGGGGCTGAATTGTGGAAACTGGGATTGGAAAATGGAGGCTCTTTCCTTTTGACTCCAACTACCATGGAAGGGAGAGCAGGAACCCTGGCCCTCCCCTCCACCACTCCTTCAGAGTGCAGAGCATCATGGGGGCCTGGGGAGGGCCTCAACCAACCACTGTGGGGGCAGGGCTGTGCAGCAGACAGCAGCAGAAGGCAAAGGTTCAGCTTTGTTGCCAAGATCCAGGCACTGCCTTCATAGGTGGGACATGAGTCACCTGCCCAGATGCAATGTGTATCTACATCCTCACCATTCCCACATTTTTCAAAGTTTGGTGGGAGGATCACGGAAACTTGTTGGGACATCTCTATTGCTTTCATTCAGTTCTGAACTTATTGCCCTTCTCCTGGACTCTTGACTCCTAAGCCTGCTGCTGAGCCTGGACCATTACTTATCTGAATAAAGTTATCTTTCTTACTCGCAAGTAAGAGCCTCTGTTGTCATGTTTTGGGTGGGAGCTAGGACAGGGGTTCTAGTTTAAAAGAAGTCCATCGTATAAGATTAAAGTTAGTCCATCTACTGCCTGTAGAAGGCACTTCTGAAGATGATTGGGAGAGGCTGTTTCATCCTTAGCTTGTAGTTAGCTTTCATCTCTGTAGATTGCTCTAGGAATGTGCTATATTCCATGCCTGTCTCTCATAGCATTCAAGCTTCCTGTTGAACTCAAATAGAAATGACTTATTTTCTCAAGAGTAGAATCAGGAACTAAATCCTCTCCAAACAAAATTGGTACATAATTTGCTCTGTGTTTTTGCTCTTGTTAGTTCAAGGACTTCAGAATGGATATGCATGGAGGCTGTTCTATTTTTTTATCATCACCAAAATCCTGTGAGATAGGCTAGTCCAGAGTGGGGATCCTTTTTTCAGCCTGAGGGCCACATTTCCTTCCAGGCAACATTTCAGGGGCTGCATGCTGGGAGGGGCATTGCCTCTGTACACTAGGTTAGTTTATACACATGCCCCTCTTAACTTGCATCCAGGCAAGGAAGACATTATCAAGGGCCGTTGCACCCAAGCAAAATCATTTAAGGAGGATATTTAGGTGCTCTGGGGAAAGTTCTGAGGGCCAGGTAGAGAGGCCTGGAGGGCCACACTTGGCAGCTAGATCTGAGGTGCCCTACCCTGGATAGATTGAGAGAGATCAACTAGCCCATGATCTTCCAATGATTTGAACTCAGATTTGCAGAACATAAGTTAACATTCGATGCCTCATAGCACACTGGGTGACCTAAGCAGCTTAAATTTGATTTGTTTCTTGTGAAACAACCAGGAAAGAAACGATTAGGAAATAGCCTTTGCTTATATTGATTTCATGGATTTGTGTTTGTGAAATTGTGATCCCCCGAACAGGCAATTTGCTTCTCTAAATCACGTCCCACTAACCTCCCACCCAGCGGCAGAGCAAGCCGATCAGGTGCCTGGGGTGGCGCGTGCGTACTTCGCTCAGGAGCAAAGCCAGCCACTTGTGGGGGCGGGGCCAGCCAGCCACCTGCAAGGCAGGGCCAGCCAGGGCAGGACCCTCCGTGGGGCCTTCGAGGAGTCTGCCTGCCTCCTCCCACTCAGCTGCCCTATAGCTGCCCGTTTGGGGCAGCGCAGAGCCTGCTGGCGCCCAAGCCACCGTGTCACTCCCAAGAGAGACGCATGGCTCGGGTGTGCTGCAGGCCCCATGGTGAGTGCCACCCGGTATTTTGTCACCCCCCTCAGTGGTGACACCCGGGGCGCCTGCCCCCACCGCACTCCCCTTCCTCTGCCCCTGCTCCCACCACCTACAGTTTACATGCTACAAAAAAAGGTAAAAGTAGCTATGTTGAGACACGAGAAAACTTCCAAAATGCATCATCAGGCCAATACCTGTGACAGAATAACAAAAATGTTGTGTGCCATAATTCCTTATGGGTGAATATGGCTACCTTTACAGTCCAGTTTCTCTTTATTCCTGCTTGTCACCTACAAAAGGATGTTTCTGTTTTGCCTAAATGGATACAGAACTAACATACGGCTGCTGTATTTACAGAGAGGACCTGCCATTATCTTTTATCCTTCCTGGGAGGCCTGGGTGCCACCTGAACTGCAAAGCATCCTTTAATGCTTGCTACCTCCTCCCACGCCCAATCTTAAAGACTCACTCCAGATGGTTAGAACAGCCTTTCTCTCTCCTCCCTTACCCGACTACATTTATTACATCTAGCCTGATGAAGAATTCTGGTGCGCTTGAAAACCTGCACATTACTCTGTGGACATTTTGGTAGGCCTAATGAAGATGTTGCCCCCATACACCAAAACACAGCTTTCGATACGAATTAACATGAGAATATGCCGTATTTTGTCATAACACAAATGGTTACAAGTTCCAAACACATCCAGTATTTGCCAGTTCTGGGCCACACAGTTTTTGCATGAAACAATTATTGTATTATCTGGTGATGGAGATGGTTCATGGTTGCTAAACAGGAACCCCACCCTGCATCTTTTTGTAGATTATGGTACTGTCATTCCATCAGGGGGGCATGAACTGAATTAGCACAAGGGTTTCATTGTACATTATTGAAGCCACTAATTTGGGTGTATAATAACTACCAATGCTGCCTCCCACTCGTTCTTAAGCACGTTAAAAGAGTTCTATGCCTTGTTAATAGTATATCTGTAATGCATATATCACTTTATTAAGCCCCTGTTATTATAAAATGATCCTTAAAGATCAGAGTTTGTTTATGCTTATTCTTTATTTCTGAAACCTTCCCACCCGTTTATAGTTTACACTTATGCAAAATGTTTCAATCGGCATGATAAGTTCAGACAAGCTTTTCTGTTTCTGTTCTTTTTCTTGAAAGTGAAAGCTGAAAGCCTAATGCCTCTATTAACACTTGCATATGAGTCACTGCCCTTGCCAACACTCTAGATAAGAAGGAAAAAAATGGTGGGTTTTTTTTGTTTTTTTTAAAGCAGTTTCCTATGAACTCCAGGAATTGGAGCATTATGCAGTCAGTAGGCTAGCCTTTCTTCATTGATGTATGCTATTTTCATCCAATTAAGATATAAAGAGAACATGAACTGCATGCTTTTGCATCACTTTATAATGTAAACAAATAATAATTATTGCATTTCATGATTTCATTTCATTGCTGAATAGTATCATTTATTACATTGCTTAGATGCTTTATATGCTTTATATCAAGACTGACTCAAGACAACTTACAGAAAAGTAACACTCAATTTCAAGCAGAGCAACAGGAACAGAACAATATCCCACACTACAAATACCTATCTCTCAGGAGAGGAGCCAGTTAATATCCAATAGACTTCTAAAACCCAACAGGTGCCATCAATACCTGGGAATAAAGGAAGTCTAAACTGGTACCAAGAAGATGTTAATGTAGGTGCCAGGCAGGCCTTGCCGGGCAGAGCATTCTATAGACTGTTTACTGTTCATATGCATGACAAAAAAATGGGTGTATATGTCCCCCTAACAGTACAATCCTAATCTATATTTTACTCAGAAGTAAACCAAATTGAGTTCAGCAGGGTTTACGCCTAGTAAACACCGTATTTCACAGATCTATGAGCTGGAGCATTGCAATTTGGGCAAATTAAAATGGCAGGAGCCCCTGCTCAATAGTGGCACCACTGCCTGCTCACAACTAAAAGGGTGACCTGGTAAGGAGGCCGTAAGGGTGTAACAGGATTGGGCTGGTGAAAGGAATCATTTTGTTTGGAAAAATTTACTTCAAACCCCTCCCCCCCAAAATTGCAGTAGATGTCCATGAAACTTTGTCCCTAAGTCTTCAAAGAGGTTTGATGAGGCCCTAAGCTACTGAAGGTAATGGGGCCCTTTATATGTCCAGCTGTCCTTTGTCAACAACTAATTGTCACCGTTTTTTGTGCTGAATATATGCTATATGGTAATTTATGGACCTAATAGGTATCTAAAGCCATTTGCCCATGTTGCCATGCAACCAGTCCATGCAGAATGTAGGCACCCTATATATAGAAAGGAGCAAAGCAGTGATATTTTAGGGAGCAGGCTAGCAGGCAGGGCACATTGCTTACACCATAGGAGCCTACACAACACAAAACACTGTTGCTGTATGTAGGTTTTATTCTATTTGTTTTTTATCTTATATTTTGGAAATGTACCTACAGTGGTACCTCGGGTTAAGTACTTAATTTGTTCCGGAGGTCCGTTCTTAACCTGAAACTGTTCTTAACCTGAAGCACCACTTTAGCTAATGGGGCCTCCCGCTGCCGTCGGAGCACAATTTCTGTTCTCGTCCTGAAGCAAAGTTCTTAACCCGAGGTACTATTTCTGGGTTAGCGGAGTCTGTAACCTGAAGTGTATGTAACCCGAGGTACCACTGTACAGGGTTTTTTCCCTTTAATTTTTTTTTGGGGGGGGGCCAAGGGAGTGGGGCCCTAAGCTATAGCTTGTTTAGCTTATAAGTAAATCCGGCACTGATGGCACCCGTTGTTGCAGGGCTTTTCTTCTTTTCCAGCCGGATGGCTGCCAATGCCATGTTAAGAGAACAAGGGAGGCGTTCGTGGTGAGTTCCTAGCAGATTGGCACCGGCTTGGGCATTGCTAGTTGGTTCCTGTGCTGAGAGAGAGAGAGGTGTTTGCGGACTGGGAGACGTCTTGAAATTGCGCGCGTTTCTTTCCTGCAGACGGGTCTTGGTAGAAAGCCTCGAAGGCGGGTAGAAAAGAGAGGGAAGCCAGGAGCGCTTCCTGGAGGTCTGGGCCCCCTGTCCCTCCAACAGCGGGGCCGCTGGCCTCGGCTGCGCGGTGCAGCTCCGTCGGCGAGGCCGCCTGCTTTGCCTCTGCCGTCGAGCATCTCTTCCCCAGCGCCCGCCCTCCGCCTTGTTGTCATCACATGGCAGGGGGCGGGCCCAGGCAGGCGCTGCCGCGACGAGGAGGCAACGGCGGCGGCGGCGGAAAGTTTGGCGAGGCGTCTGGAGTTGGCTGTGCAGCGGCGGA
Source organism: Podarcis tiliguerta (assembly GCF_965153285.1). Classification (NCBI taxonomy): domain Eukaryota; kingdom Metazoa; phylum Chordata; class Lepidosauria; order Squamata; family Lacertidae; genus Podarcis; species Podarcis tiliguerta. The sequence goes on along the minus strand of NC_139543.1, from coordinate 27,599,152 downwards.
GCCTCGCCCGCGGGTCTAGCGGGGGCAGGCGGCCATGAAAGGGAGCCTCCGGCCCAGCACCCCCAAAACGGGACACGCTCCGCGCGCCCCGAGCGCGCCCGGCCGCCCCGTCGGAAAGCGCGCCGCGCCGACGCGCGCCAAGGGAGCTCCGGCCATGGGCGCCGCGCTGCCGCCGCTGCTCCTGCGCTGCTGCTGCCTGGTCGCCTTCTTCTCCCCCTCCTCGGCGCTGGCCGAAGGGTGCCCGGCGCTGCCGTGCCGCTGCCGGGGGGAACTGCTGGACTGCAGCCGCCTGAAGCTGAGCCGAGTGCCCGAGCCTCTCCCGGACTGGGTCGTGCAGCTGTAAGTAGCGAGAGCGGGCGAGCGGGCTTCGCTCCTGCCGGGCTTGGGGACGCTAGGGGGCGCTCCGGGCTCCCCGCGTCCCAGGAGCGAATGGCTTTGATTTATTCTTTCGCGTGCTCTTATTCCTGTTCGCATTTGATTTCTGCACCGCTTAATAAGTTTAAAATAGGCTGGAGTGTGGAAGGGATGAACCTTTTGCAGAGTCCCAGCTACTTCGGTGTTGTCTGCGCGGGCTGACAGCGGCTCGCCAAGATTTTGGGCCTCTTGGAGAACCCAGGACTTAGACTTGAGCGGTGCTTTTTCACCTTATTAGGCCTGTATAGTTTTATCTCGAAGCATCTCGATTCATATATTCCTGTCTTCTCTGTCTGCCAATAAAGCTTGGTTGTTTGAACCCAGGACCTTGTGTGGTGGGCAAGGCAGATGCTCCCACCACATAGGGGCAGTGGCATGTTTTGAGTGGCCCTCCTTGTGTTCCCCATCCTCTTAGCAGGCTGATTCCTAGAGGTTAGTGGCTTCCACACACTGCCTGTGCTTTGCCACTAGGGGAGGGGGGAAAGATGAACCCACCCAAATGGCAGGGCGTCCAAACGAAGTTCCTGGCACCACAGTGGGTGAGCTATCAGGTGACAGGGATGGCTTCAAAGCAGAGGTGGAAAACCAGTGCTTCAACCCCGACCATAGACCACGCTGGCTGGAGCCAATGGGAGTCCCGCCAACATAATGGAGAGCCACCTCTCCTTTGGAGGAATCCCACCCCCTCAACACAACCCCCTCGCTTTGTTTCTCTCTGGGACGTGGAACTGGGACTCTTGCACTCAATCTCAGCCTGTTGCATTGCCCAGAGGCCAGCTAGAAATGGAGCTGGTGAGAGATAAGGCAGAGGCCCGGCCCTACCCTCTCTCTCATGCAAGAGGGAGGTATGGGTGGAATCTGCTGGGCCTTCCTAGAGGGAGTGCCTCCAAGCTGCTGCACTACACATGGGGAGCTCATAGGTGAGCAAAACAGATACCACTGCTTCTCTTGGGCCAGCATGTGGAGTTGGGCCCTGGTGGGGGCAACTCCAACCCACTGTAAGAACTTCAGAGCCAAGGCCTATGTATTCCAGCATCCTGTTCCCTTCGGTAGTCAATCGAGACGCTTCAGCATGGCAGGAAAGCAATAGCTCTCTTCTGTTGCTGCTGCCGCCTCTATTTCTGGAGGTAGCTCACGGTTGCCGTAACTTGTAATTTGCTGGTTGTCTTCACAAAGTTGCCTAATGCTCCTTTGAAGGTTGTGGTCCTGAGGGGAGGGCTTGGATGGGTGAAGGAGCAGCCAGGGTGGCATTGAACAGGCCGCCCCCCTCGCCTAGGTGCTCCATCTGGAAGCAGGGCTGGGTTCTGTTCCCACTGCTGTGCAGAGGGAAAGATTATGTGTGGGGTGAGGGAGAGAGAGGGGGAAAGTGGCTGCCCCTTGCACCTCCCACTTGCTTTGGTTTCTGCTTCCCGTGAGGAGGAGGAGGAGGAGGAGGTGAAGAGGAACGATTGCTTCAAAGAGGGTGGAACCTCATCTTCTTGAGAGGGGTCCAAACCTCTCATGTTGGCAGGTGCCGGGGCCTTGAGATGCTGGAGCCTTTTAAGGGTACCAGCTCCAGATGTCAGTCTTGACTGGCACAAGTAATCAACTTGAAACTTCTGAGTGGGGGTGGGGTAGGGTTTGAGGCAGCGGGATGTGTAAATGTGGTTAGTTGTGTGTCTGTAGGGCAAAGTGGATTTCTTCCCTCTAGAATGGACATCATATAGGAGTGTAGTGGGCAGGGTTAATATCCCAGGCCTATTGTGTCTGAAACTCCCATTGTTCTAGGTGCATTTTGCGACAGGGAATTTCATCAGTGTGAGCGGTTTCTGAGCTCTGGTCGCAGTATTGCGCCTAAGATTTCAGATTAAAACTGTGAAGTGGGAGGAAAGGAGGACCTTTTTCTGCCTCCCCGCTTCCAGCTACTCCCTGAAGACTGGAGAAGAGACCCTCTTAAGAATATTATGTGGGTGGGTAGGGGAAGGCTGTGAAAAATGAACATAATATTTTAGCCTCAGTTCACTCATTTTCAGCTTTATATTCCTGTTATAAAAAAGTGTGCCTAGACATTCCGTTTTTGCACCCATAACCTAGGTTTAAGGTGCCATGTAGCTCCTAGCTTTCCAATTTCAGTTTCTAACACTGATCTGTACCTTTCCTTGGAAAAATGATGCAATTTTGTTCCCCCTTCCATTTCCTCAATGCCGTTATCCTATAATGACACATTAAAAAGTCAAAGAAATGGGTGGCACTTTCATGTGGAAATTTGCATTATTATATCATGTACATATAACTTAATGTATGATGAGCCTAATGCATAATGAAAATTGCTATGTTCACTAGGAAGCATCCAAACAGAGTTTCTTTTTACACAAGGAGGATGCTGATCTACAGTTGGTAACATCTTTAGTTCATGTGCAGAAACCATTGCCCTGGGAGTCTCTGTTATTTGGAGAAAGATGCAGAAATATGGCTTGGAAACAATACAGGATTCCATAGAGAATTAAAAGCAATAAAAATATGTATTAAAATGCCATTGAGTTAATAGGCACACTAAATGTATATTAAATATGTTGCTTTAAAACAAGGGTTTCTGGTATCCTACATTCCAACTCCACTTGTTTTTTCTCCAAATGTTGGCTATATAAAAAACGAGGATTTTTGAGAACTGCTCTGGCTGATACTTGTTTAAGCAAACATGGGACCCAGTATGGTCCCTGAGCAACATTCCTCCAAGCTGAGAGCAGTTTTAGAAAAGTTGTGGTCTCTTGTGCTTTTGTTCACGTGATGATTTATTGACACAGTGAAGTAGTTGTAACTTGACAAGCATTCATTCATTGTGCTGTGGGTTTCAGTCTCTTATGCTAAGTTACTGATTCCACTGGCTGTTAAATTAACTCATCAACACAAGCATGAGAGCTGGACATGATTGAGCTGGTATTTTAGTATCTAGTATCCACACTGATTCCTCCACAAAGACTTGGAAATTTTCTAAAGTGAGAAAGTAGATGAAAAACTTTGGAATAGTGTGATTGAGCTTACCCTCTTGTCATTTCAATCACATATCAATTGCTTTATTAATTTTCTGTTGCACTTCGGAAGCAAGTGCAGATAAGAACTTTAAAGTAAACAGGAAGTCTTTGAATTAGTTCTGGCTAATTCTGTTCAATTGCCTCCTCTGGAGGTCTTCCTTACTGAGAAAAAGTGACTGTTGTATTCATAACACCTGGGTTTGACTCTGTGGAACATTTACAGAACAGTCCCTACTCAAAAGTAAGCTCCGTTGAGTTTAATGGCATTTACTCCCAGGTAAGTTGGAAACCACAGAGCCTAGGGGTTGCCAATCAGAAGGTTGGTGGTTCGAATCCCCACAATCGGGTGAGCTCCCGTTGTTCGATCCCAGCTCCTGCCCACCTAGCAGTTCGAAAGCACGTCAAAGTGCAAGTAGATAAATAGGTACAGCTCTGGCGGGAAGGTAAACGGTGTTTCCGTGCGCTGCTCTGGTTCTCCAGAAGTGGCATAGTCATGCTGGCTACATGACCCGGAAGCTGTCTCGGACAAACACCGGCACCCTCGGGCTATAGGGCGAGATGAGCACCACAATCCCAGAGTCATCCGCGACTGGACCTAATGGTCAGGGGTACCTTTACCTTTAAGTTGTGCATTTGATCGGAGCCACAAATAGTTGAAGAATCTAAAGGCCAAGCTATTATTTGACAAGAAACGTTTGTCACAATTTTTATTTGTAGATTTGATTTTAAACAAAACAAAAAATCCCATAAACTTTTCAACAAAAGTTTATCAAGTATGATGGTAGTTTTCCTGGTTAAAGGTGCAATAGTAACAATCTAACAAACAAGTGATAGGAAATCCTAGCATGTAATTTATAGAAAAAATGCTAATTAGGAATTAAAACTGATTTTAAAGGGTTGTTTTCTAAGACGGATATTGGGTCAACAGAAATAATAGCAAGATATCTCTGTGACAGTTAATTTAGTGGCCACTAAAACAAACAGATCTTTTGTTGTTTCAGTTAGCACAGTGGAAGCTTTCTAATTGGATTTCCCCTGGAGACGTAAATTGTCCATATGTACATTCGCATTCCTTTAAAAGAAGTGTGAAAAATGGGCTCCACTTGTATAAATAAGCACTTGGCCTTTTGTAAGGAACCCTGCTGTGATCACTCATTGGGCAGCTGTGTCACTTGTTCTTAAACTCACAGGGTTACCATCTTTGTAGGTGTCACCAGACCATGTGGTCTGCTAGGTTTTGTGCAAATGTTTCTTTTGTTTGAGTTAAATGCCTTTAGAAGTTCCTGTTCATTACTTGCTTTTCCACCCCCCCTTAAAAAGCGTGCAGGCAGACATGTGGCCTTCTTCTCCTGCCTCCTGTTGTTCTTATGCAGCAGAACCGAGACTGCTAAAGAACTCTAGGCAGTTAAGGGGCAATAAGGAAACAAAATAGTTTGTTGTTATTAGCATAGATCACTGTTGTCCCAGATAGTTTTGTCTGTGAATAATATGAGGCTGCAAGCTTGTTTGCCGGAATATTCGTGATGGGAGTTCATGTGGATTATATAACCAAAACTACTTGCTTCAAAAATCTTAAATCTCTGGCACCTCACCAATATATTTCCCAGGGATAAGTTCCTACTGATTTCAGAGGATCTTACTTTCCAGAAAGTCTGTAATTCTAAACACATCTACTGGGAGGTAAGTTCCAGTAGGGTTGCTTCTGAGTAAACTGTGCAGAGGAATGTGTTCTCCAGAGTGCTTAGCATTTCAGCCCAAGACTGCATTCCTTTTCACACTTGGGAGCAAAACCACACAGAGTTCAGTAGTGTTTACTCCCAAATGTGTAAGGAATGCAGTCTTGGGGTGTGGACTTCAAGAGAGCAATCCTATGCTTGCTTTCTCAGAATGCAGGCTTACTTTTGAGCAAACATATTAAGGAATAGGTGATATGTAAAAATGATCAAAATAGCATGCTAAGAGTGCAATCCCATACATGTCTACTCATAAGTAAGCTTAGTGTAGTCTACTAGAATTTACTACAAGGGTTGGGGGATGGCAGGCTAACTCCAGTAAGATTTTTCATAGACTTAGTTACTCTAAGCCAGGCATCCCCAAACTCGGCCCTTCAGCCGTTTTGGGACTACAACTCCCATCATCCCTAGCTAACAGGACCGGTGGTCAGGGATGATGGGAATTGTAGTCCCCAAACAGCTGGAGGGCCGAGTTTGGGGATGCCTGCCCTAAGCAGTGCAATTTTTTGAAGTGGATTTTAGGTCCTTCTGTAGAGCAGAGGTGAGGATCCTCCAGATGTTGCTTGACTATAGCTCAACTAGTGAGAGCGTGGAGCTGAGAATGCTGAGGTTGCAGGTTCGATCCCTGTATGGGACAGCTGCATTGCAGAGGGTTGGACTAGATGTTCCTCAGGGTCACTTTCAACACTACATTCCATGATTTTGTGAGTAAACCTCTCATTGACCTTGACCATTGGTTATGCTGGCTGGGGCTGATAGGAGCCCCAACAACATCTGGAGGCCTAGAAGTGCTTAATCCGTGCTGTAGAGAGATGCTGATTAATTCTCACTTGACCAGAGCTTTCCCCTATCACATGTGTCCCTTTAGTTCTTCCCACTCAAGGCAACCACCCCATTTCTGAGGAGAGAGAGCTCTTGTTCACAAATGCTGCTTGCAGGCATCTGGTTGGCCGCTGTGAGAACAGGATTATGGACTAGATGGGCTATCCAGCAGGCTCTTCTTGTTATCTTAAACTCTGGTAGCCATCTGAGTGAAAAACTTAGACCCCTCCCTTACATTCAAATTTCTTGCTGGATGTGATTTTGGGTGGTGGGTTGGAACAAATGATGCAACTGCGAATCCCAGACCTGTTTTCTGGCTGATGGAGGACCAAAATTGTATTATCTGTACGTGTTGTCTGAGTTGTGGTTATTCTTGTAATTGCAGTTGACATAGCAAAAGTCTCCGAGTGAGGGAAAGTGGCCAATTTTAACACAGTTTTTTACTACAGGCTTTCACTGAAGAGGTATTCACAGTCTTAAATAAAACCAAGACTGTTCAGAGCTAGTGAGTGTTTGTAGTAGTTTATCAACAAATTTTCTTTACGGTTTGCCTCTGCTTTCAGGGCAGGAGGCTAGTCGCTCAAGAGAAACACTCTACAGTTTAAGAACTTCGCTTTTGTTAGGTTTAAAGTTTAGCAGCCAGGAGGGGAGAGGAAGAGAGACTCTGAACAGTCGCCATACATCTTTGCTGTTTTTTCAGTTCTCTTTGGAATTCTAGATTATTTTACCAGGGTTTGTCTAGGAATGTTGAAGCTGTCACTGAGACAGGGGGAAATCTAAAGGATGGTTTCTGCTAATGTTTGTATTACATCTTGGTATTTACATTTTCTAAACCTTCCAGTTCTTACCAGAATTGCCAGAGGAAAAAAAGTTTGGATAGTTTTCACAGCTGTTCTTCAGCATTTTCCAGACTAAAATCTGAACATAGCATGCTGATTTATGAGTCACTTTGGATCTGTGTCTTGAAACAGCTACAGCCTGCCTCTTTGTTTTTTAGCTTTCCTTCTTTTTGCTGAATTAGCAGCTATAAAGGCCCCAATGGGAATTGATTAAGAAGCTGCTGCTGGATTTGCATTTTAAAATTTTGAATTAAGTTTCAGGCATTTCCAAGAAAGACCATATTGATTGCACCTAAATGGCACACATGGCGCTGATCCCTAACATACACATTTATAAAATGTCCGAAGAGCTGTTTCTTCACCACTTCACTTTGTTGAGGTTATTTGTGAATCTTATTGCTGATAACACCATCCTTCATGGTGAGCAATTCCTTGGACAAACACAGAAACACAGGCTTGGAAGACCTTATTTAGTACAGCTTAGTAGCATTCTGCAAACCAAGGATTGTTAAAAGTTGAAATTGTGGAATACCTTATGCGTATGTTGATTGTCCTGCTTTCTGACTTTCCCTCCTCCTGTAAGCTATCTCTTAAAAGTGCCTTTGCTTTAACTAACCAAAGTTTATCGATATTTCTGAAACCAGGTTAACTGTGGTTTGCCTTAACCACAGTTTTGGGAAATAAGCAGAGTTCAAACCTTGGTTCTTCTGATCATGACTTGCTACACTAAACCATAGTTTGAAGACTAACCAGACCCCCACATACCAACAAACCATAGTTAGTTGAAACTGGAAGCAAATGCTCTCCTCCTTGCTAATGCAGTAGAGAAGGGAGATGGAAAACATATAACACCCTTCTGTTTATCTGATGTACCTCCCCCCAAAATGTCAATCAGACTCAAGTGTCGACTCTAGATAAATATTTATTTCTGTTCATTTGTGAACTGAAAAAAAAATGTTGACTGATGAGTTTAACTTCTGCATTTATACACTAAAGCAGCAAGTATTGCTATCTTTTAGCACAGGGTTGTTAAAATGTCCTTTAAGTTTATGTTATACACACTTGGTTCTCATAATTCGTCACAGAGAGTGCATTGGGGAATTCTGTTTTGAAAGGAAAACTGCACCAGAAGTTTCATGTGCAGAAGCTTCCCCCTCATGAAGGTCTTCCTGAGCTTTCCATTTGCAGGAAAAAGCTTCCAAGCCAGCAGTCCACTATGTGTCTTCTAAGGTGAGAATAGTGTGGAAGCTGCACTTTTGAGTTTGTACAACACCATGGCATTTTAAAATGTGCTCTGCTTTCAAAAGTGAAGCTTGCACTTGAAATGCCTGAATCCAGCCGCCTTATAAGTTTCAAAGTGCTACTAGTAAGCTTAAACCACTGTAGAGATTTTTCTTTCCATGTACTGTGGTTTAAGGGAAGGGCAAAGAGGGAGGAGGCAATTGGGAGTAGAAAATGTGTTTCCACCACTTTTGTGATTCCAGCTTCTGCTCCTAAATTATAAGGAGGAGGTCTGTTCACATTATTTTTTCTACTGGTTTAAGGAATTGTATTTGCTGCTCCTGCCCTTTTAAAAAGACAAATGTGCACACTTAAAAACCTATTACATCAGGGGAGAAGCTGATTTCAGAAAGGATTATATCATTATTTTAGCTCCCGTCCTGTTTCTAGCAGTTTTGCAGGAATGCTCATCTCTTCAAAAGAGTCATCTTCTCCTTGGTGATTCTAGATAGTGTAAAAAATTGCTATAAAAAGAAGACCTATTAAAGTGCTGGTAATTGTTTGATTTGAGCTGTTGAGCAATAAAGGCACGTTGTAATTTTTTTTTGGATGGGAGTAATAATTTTCCGAATCAGGTTTAAGAAAACCTTAAGGGCTTTTGAGGGATATTTGCATCTCCCCACCCCCCTTTATAAAGCAGCACAGTGCATGGAAAATCTGTGGATATCGGCAGTGTCAGAAAACACAAATTTAGTCTGAAACATAATGCAAGTTGTTATGCTTATGGTTGCCTTGATGGACTCCAGATGGATGGTGAGCTTGAGCTCTGAGTGAAAGTGCCTGGCTCCAGTTTGGTGATCAGGCACAGCAGTGGTTGTAATTGCAGGATTTTTATAGTTTAAAGGCTCTGCCAGATTTCTCTCCCCCCCCCCCCCTTCCTCGCCCCAATGTTATAACTACAGCAGAACAAACCCACTCATGTCTGATACTGTCTGGTAGGTCCTAAGGCAAACAAGCATGTTTTAAATAAATTTTCATAGGGTGTCTCTCTCCCCCCCCCCCCCATCCTGCTTTCTTACTTTTTAGGTGAACTGAAGAAAGGCAGGTTGTTGGAAACAGCACTTTTTTGCAGTAGGGTTTTGAAAGCTCTTTGTTGAAATAATTGCTGATTCTTGTCTAATGCAGGATGAACATTAATGTATCAGACTTTTAACAGCCATGACTTCATAGCATTTTGGCTGTGGGTTTGCATAGTTCTTCTAATCCCTGTGAGCCAAGGCCAAATATTCCAGCTGAGGCGCAAGGCAGCAGAAAAGGCCTCTCTCTGTGCTAAAGTGAGCTTAATTCAGATCACCGTTTCAGTCCTGTTGAATTAGTTGGCCTACATCTCTTCGGTTCCGTCAAGGGTGCCCTGGAAAGACTTATGCCTCCATCCATTATGGCTGATGCACATGAGGAAGCGGGCTCAGGGTGCTGCAGGATAGACACATCTGTGGCAGATGGGGCTGTTTCGTTCAGCTTTGCATTCGAAATGCCGATGCCTTGAGGCCGGAGTGTTTATCCAGGCCTGTTTTCCACTACTCACATATGGCTTGCATTAACATTTTTATGTGTGAGAATTAATGGTGCAAAGACACGTGAACACAGGAGAGGAGAGGTTTCCGTACCACCCAGCCGTCAATATACCTAGACTTTGCAAATTTAGACTTACCAGGTGAAAGCCATAAATTGAGCAACAGCTTTATGTTGGATTTGCCAGATGTCGCAAGACTATAACAACAGTCTTTGGCCCCCTAGACTTCTATGGTGGGGGGGGGGGGAAGGTTGGCTCATATACTGGAGATGTAGAACTGTGACGGTGTTTTATTGGCAATTAATTGAACCAACTTAAGCGGATGCAAAAGTATCTTCCTGTGGGCCTTCAACACTCCCCAGCCAGCCAGGATGGCCAGTGATTGTGGATGATGGGACTTGTAGTCCTGAAACGTTGGGCAAATCACCAGTTCCTCACCCCTGGATCAGATGGTGGAGAATGAAAAGGCACTGGATGATGGGAGTTGCAGTCCAACAGCATATGGAGAGCCAAACCTGCCTTAGAAGAACAATAACAAGGTTATCTGTAGATGGAGGGGAGAGGCACAACAAAACCAGTGTGCACTTTATGTGTTATATTTCAGTATATGATCCAGTTTCCTTCTGTGCAAGCTACTTGCTTGTTCTCTTTGAGATGTACCTGATATTGGTAAAAGTTGATACAAGAGCTTTTCTTCTTCTTGTATCCTTGTAGAGATCTGAGCCACAATAAATTGTCTTCAATCAAGCCTAGTTCCTTGAGTCACCTTGGCAAACTACGAGAAATGTAAGTGGCTGCATGTTCTTCTGTTTGACTATAATATGCATGATGTAAGATGCATTCCTTTAAATGATTTTGAGTGGTGGTATTCATAGTGATGCATGGGCACAAAATTATAAAATGTGAAGTGAGGCTATAACTTACCTGGGGGAGGTGTTTCAGAGGGTATCTGTAAGTCAGTGTTGCTATAGGTTGTCCCCACTTCCCTTGGGGGGGGGCTACTTTAAGTTAGTGCGATGGGTTAAAATGGTCAAGGGAAAATCAGAAAATACCAATCGGCTCTTGTTTCTGTGTCAGCTGACTTGTGTTTTTGTTTTTTTTAATGTTGGCAGAAAACTAAACAGTAATGAATTTGAAGCCATACCAAATTTGGGACCTGTTTCAGCAAACATCACTCTCCTGACTCTGTAAGTCGATTTTAAAAATATTTTTATTCTTATTTGAAAACAGTGGCCATATTGACACATAATGTTTAACCATGATTTAACACTATGCAGACAAGATAGAATGAGGAGAAGCACTAGGAGAAGCACTTCAGTACAGCTTGATTTCACTTTCTAGGATTCATAACAAGTGAAACTAAATACTGCAGAAGTCCTTCTAGTTGCGTGGGAGGAGAGGAGAGGGTTGGGTGTGCTTGGGCTCATTCTAACTTGTGCATGTAGAGCTAAACTATGGTTTAGCATTGCGTGCAAACCAGGCCTGCACTTGTATAGTATGTGACTGGGAATCAGCATTCTGACTTTGTGTAAGGTGGCTTCCTTTGCTGCTGCTTGCCTGGAGTTGGTTGCTGGCTTTCGTAGAGCGGCTTCTTCCAAAAATATGTCATAGATGGATATTATGGGAAACATGCAGACTTCAGTCCAACAGAACATATGGATCTGCATACATGAAAGGCCGAACTCCCACCAGTTGAATTGAGTGTTTGAACAGAGCACCTCTTTGTCAAGACGTTTACCTTTTTCTAATGATCCATATTTTTGTTTTTTAAAATTCTAGGTCTGTATGTTTAGTTAGAAATTAAGAAAAGCAGAATTGAACACCCCGTTCTGAATATTGATCACAATAATTTCCCTTTTCTCAAGAATTTGGCAACTTTCTAACTCATAACCTTTTGCTCCTGTGAAATGGAATGTCTGTAAGAACTTCTCAATCTTAAGTTGTCCAATCCTTAGTAAGTAAAAAATGTTGTTCTTTGTGTGATTTGGAAGTGCCATTCGATTGCTTCACGGTTGTCTCGTTTTTTCTGACAGTGAAAATCTGCACTTAAGTACAAGTTGCACGGTGTCTGTTGGTAGAGGACGCTAAAGGGTTAAAATAATATGGTAAATTTTGGGAAGCCGTTCAGTTAATGAAAGTGATCAGTATTCAATTGCTTACATCTGGTGACTTATTATCCTGCTGTTTTTACTCTGAGCCTAGGTCAGCTAAGTCAGCTGGTTGCAGCCGCTGTGTCTGCTCTGCTCCTATTTGAGAAAGAGCTGAATGACATTTGATATTGGTGTGGCTTTCTTATAGATTAAGCTGGGTGGGGGAGAGAACTGAAAAGGAAAGGCAGATGGTTTATGGGGGAAAAGAAGAAGAAGTGGAGAGCTGGTCCATAAAATTAACAGCAGCCTATTACTATAGAATTCCATAGGTGAAATATCAACTTGAGGCGTAAAAGTTTGGTTTCTAAGGTCTCCACCCCTACCGTTCAGCCTGAGCTGTTGTGCAAGTTAATCAAGATTTTTAAGATCAATTCACTCGTTTATTTTTTACTATGTTAAGGTCCTCATGTAGTGTCTTTACCTTACCATTTTCATGCACAGAATCTTTTTTTTTTAATTTTTAAAAAAGCTCCCTTGTGAATGAACGACTTACAAATTGCCATACCATGAAATCTTATCACATGGGCTCTGAAGAACAAGGCTAGATCTTCTATATTCCTGAAAGAGCGTCTCCCAACCCCATTGTTCAGCCTGGACACTGAGGTCCAAGGGCTTTCTGGCAGTTCCCCTCATTGTGAGAAGTGAGGTTACAGGGAACCAGGCAGAGAGCGTTCTCAGTAGTGGCGCCTGCCCTGTGGAACGCCCTCCCATCAGACGTCAAGGAGATAAATGACTATACAACTTTTAGAAGACATCTGAAGACAGCTCTGTATATGGAAGTTTTTAATGTTTGACGTTTTGATTTGTTGGAAGCCATCAGAGTGGCTGGGGCAACACAGTCAGATGCGTGGTCGGCGGTTCGAATCTCTGCGACGGGGTGAGCTCCTGTTGCTTGGTCCCTGCTCCTGCCAACCTAGCAGTTCGAAAGCATGTCAAAGTGCAAGTAGATAAATAGGTACCACTCCAGTGGGAAGGTAAATGGCGTTTCCATGCACTGCTCTGGTTTCGTCAGAAGTGGCTTAGTCATCCTGGCCACGTGACCTGGAAGCTGTATGCCGGCTCCCTCGGCCAATAAAGCGAGATGAGAGCTGCAACCCCAGAGTCGGCCACGACTGGACCTAATGGTCAGGGGTCCCTTTACCTTTAGTAGTAGTATTAGTATTATTATTCATCTCTGCTAGTGGAAGCTGCTCCATTAGTGCAACTGGGACATTGCCCCACCAACCTCAATCTGCCCTTAGCAAGGCCTCAAATATTTGCCTCATTATTTATGACCAATCCAGTGGTCATATGACCAATCCAGTGGGCATTGCCTATTGCCTTCCTTCCCAGAGTTGTCCTTGCAACAGAACACCACAAGGAGGAAGATGAGGGACAAAACTTGAATTGCTTGGCTCTGCCTTTCATTTGGTGCTGGCTCCATCCACTGTTGGTTTCCCTGTTTTCCACCCTACCATGTCTCAATCAGCACAAGCCACCACGACTTTCTGTTGTGTCCTCTACTTTTTACATTCCAAAGAAGTGTAACTGCAGCTCAGGAAAACCTAAAAATATTCCTCTGCAGCTGTGAAAAGACTTCAAAAGTCAAGTCTCACAATCTTGAACTTGTGAGTTTATGTTAGTTTAGCCAGCCGGCCAAATATAAAGATCTTTATTTGATTTTGGTTGTGTGTGTGGTGTTTCTTTTCCTTATAAATAAAATAAAAGTACACATTTCTTTTAAGGTGCTTCCTGAAAAGATGTGGAATTGTTATGCGGCACAGTTGGGCTGCTTGAGAAGAGGTGTCTTGTTACCATTGTCCTTTGAAACTCACACAGTGCCTCTGAATGGCCTCCAAAGGCTTCTGATTATGCTCAGCAGAACACGGCTGAGGTTACAAGTGTATGTACCATCCACCTCCTGACCTCTGCAGAGAATGACTGGAATTAGAAATAGTAGCAATTTATTATGGCTGCTTTGACATGAAAGCCACCTTTAGGTCAGCACAGCATGGGCCCAACTTTGGGATGAGCACAAAATAAAATAAAGGCAAAGGACAGGGATCAGGTGGCAGTTGAGTATGTAATCAGGGATGTTCGCTCTACATTCTGCAAGCTAACTGTTCCCCGCCACACACAGGCACACAAAACCCCCTGCAAAGCAGAATCGACCCTGTGGCCTGCCAGCATGAAGCTGATTCTCCCAGAGCTCGCAGCTTGGAATGTGCAAGAATGGCTGAGGCTGTGATCCTGTACCTGCTTACCTGGGAGTAAGAACTGTTGTAATCGACGGTGCTTACTATTGAGTAGACATGTATGGGATTGTACTGTGAAATTCCTGCCACCGCAGAACTTAAATTTTCCATACGTTGTGCCAAGTTGGTATCTAGCAGGTTGGAAGTGATTTTGAGGTTGTGCACTTTGGAAGAGACATCTTATGAATCAGTGTGGCTGCATTATGGCAATGTCCCCCCCCCCCCCCTTTCAAAGGCTGACTTCTGTTGAAGGAAGATCTATAGAGAGCTTTTATGAAAAAAAAATTATCGTGTGTGTGTGTGTTACTGCTAGCCTTTTTTTCCTGCATAGGGGTCAGTTCTGTTTCTAGGTGATGATGTGTGTGTGCTTAAATTTGTGTGTGCACAAATGACATAGGAAGTGTGCAAATATTATCTGTATGTCATCTAAAGGCATCTACTGATACCTCTGCGGCCCATTCAGATTCTTAAACGTTCCAGCATCCCTCTTTGAATCAGCGAAGAGTAACCCTTGTATAAGTTTGAGGCTTTAAGTTTTTACCTTGTGTGCCTAGGAATTTCTGCAGTGAATTGTACTTAGCACATATGTGTACTCACCGAATGTTTTATGCTCCAGATTTATTTATTTATTTAAAAAACCAAGACAATCTTAGGGTATGTTAACAGAAGCATTATCATTGAAATTGCAGGTTCTTTTATTCTGCATTGGTCAATCTGTGCTCTGTTTGGCTACTACATAAACAGGAGTGTGTCCAGAGGACTAGGGTGGCATGGGGGTATGTAAACTAAATCCTATGAAGAATTGTTGAAAAAGCTGCGTATATTTCGTCAGGAGAAGGGAAGATTAAGAGAGATATGACAGTGGTGTTTGAATAGTAGGAGATGGAACAGACTTGTTCTTTCCTGCTTCAGAGAACCAACGAGTGGCAATTGCAGGAGAACAGATTTTGGCTAAATATTAGGTGAGGCTTCCTCAGACTGCCTCAGGAATTTCTGGGATCTCTTTTGCTCTGGATATTTAAGAAGAGGATGGGTGGCCATCTGACAGAGATGCTATAGAAACATCCTGCATTGCAGATAGAGGAAGGGGGCTTGACTAAATGGTCTCTTTTCCAACTCCACGATTCTGCAAAAATAGATTGCTGGTGATTTTTCCAAATAAAAATTAAAATGTCAAATGGCTTTCCTGCTTATCAAATGACAAAGCCGTACCCCACGTAGCTGAGGGGAGGCCACACTGAATTCTTCTGTGAATTGTCTTCTGAATTGCCCAACCACCAGTTCACAAGGGACCTTTGCTAGGCAAAAATATCCCCAGCTTCTGGTTCCTAGAGCTGGGCATTTGTTTAGATCAGAGGTCTGCAAGCTTACTGGATGATGGGCCGGTCGACGCTCTATCCATTGGAGGATGGGCCGGAGCGTGTGCACACACGCTATTTCTGGTGCTCCTCCGACCTGGATGTGTGCTGGAAATTGTGCATGCACATGGGTTCTTCTCTGTCCCACACGCGTTGCGTTCACACATGCTATTTCCAGCACACATCCGGGTCGGAGGGGTGCCCGTGTGCATGCACACAGGCGCCATCAACCCAGAAGTCGGTCCCCGCGCCGGTAAGAGCGGGGGGTGACAGCGGTTGTCATGGGCCAGATAGACGAGCCCTGTGGGCCACTACCGGCCCATGGATCTTAGGTCGCCGACCCCTGGGGTAGATAATCAGTGCAGTTATTTGGCAGTGTGGGTACCCTCTTTTAGGGAGTTTTTTGGGGGGAATGCTGAAAAGTGAGCATGACTTTCAAAGCAGAGTACCCACATCTTCTATTTGACTGGTACTTGTGGATATGTCCTCTCTTAGACCTCATGGGAGAATTTTAAAGGAAATACTAATGGGTTGCCTTGCTTGACTTAAAATTTAGCCATAAACGATTTTGGTTCAGCACAGTCCCATTCATTTTTACGCACTCAACTATTGACAAATGAGCATTTAAATACTTATTTTTATCATCCTTATTAAAAACTGTTTTGGAAGAAATTAGCACGGAATGAATGCAGCCCCCCCCCTCCAGAATTGGGGATTCTGGATTTAAACTGCTATAAATGGTTGTGCTGACTATCAATAGCCATATTCTGTATCCCTAAACACAGATATTTAAAATATTTGCTTATTTGCATTCCTTAAATATTTGAAGGACCACATACAGTGAACACAGGGTTCTCTTAAAGCATGTGTTACTAGCATACAACACAATATTGCAATCTTTGAGACTTGAGTGATGAGAGTTTGGGATAAATGACCTGGATTGACAGCATCTTTCACAGGTGTCTGGTCACCTGTCCCCCCCAAAAAAACCTCACAATGAAAGAGAATTGGGTCTTCCATCCAGAACTTGCTATTCTAGTCAACATTATTGAGATTTATGTATTTATTTTAAATGTATATATACACAGTCGTACCTTGGAAGTCGAACAGAATCCGTTCAAAAACATTCAAAAACCAAAGTGTGGCTTTTGATTGGATGTTTGGCTTCTGAAAAATGTTCGCACACCGGAATGCTCACTTTTGCGGTGTTTGGGAGCCAAAACGTTTGAGAACTAAGCTGTTCGAAAACCAGGGTCGCTTTTGTCCTATGACCTCCCAAGGCAGGTTACAGCAATAAATAGGCTAAACAATAAAAAATAGTGAAACAAAATAACTATCCGAAACACAGTTAAACACAGTCTGTCTCTTGTCTGAGATCTACGCAAGACTGATACAGTTGTCCTAATGTTGAACAGTGTTGGTGCCAGTTGGAACTCTAAGGCAAGCACATTGCACAAATTGGGTGCTGTTCCTATAAAGGCCTTTCAACAAGTAATAGACCTCTCTCTCTCGCACATACATCCCCACAACTCCCCTTAAAGCTGTGAGATCTAACAGTAGATCTCAAATCATGGTGGACAGGTTAAAATGGACGGGTTGTCACCGCTTTGAATAACTGGGCCTCAAGTCATTTAGGGTTTCATATGTCAAGACCCCAACCCTGAATTGGGGTCAATAGTTGATGCCAGCCAATGTGGATCTTTGAAGCCTGGTGTTATATGATCCCTAGCTGCCAGACCCAGTAAGACTTGGGCGGTACCATTTTACACTACCTGCAGCTTTCAACCCACCTTCAAGGGCAGACCCATGTAGAGTGCATTGTAATAGTCTAAACAATGGCACCAGTGTCCTAGCTTGACTTGCTTGTACCTTGACTTTCACATGAGTACCTTACGGATGATGAATGCACACAGTGTTTTCCCAGACGAGGATCTGTTCCAGAGAAAAAGAGAGCTTCTACTAAACTGTTTAATTCACTTTGCCGCCAGAGATCAGGGCATCCTAAAGAAAACTATAGAAGCACCCGCTGCATGCGGATTTTCTTTGGCTGTTGCCTGGAATAACAGGCTAGTTTTTCATAATAGATGACATTTTGAACTCAATGTTGTCCCATTCTTGGAACAGATATGTAGAATTGTCCTTTGACCTCCTTCTTGCCTAGTGTGTGTATGTGTATATATGTGTGTGTGTGTGTGTGTGTGTGTGTGTGTGTGTACCTTTTCTGTGGCAGTGTTACCTTGAGCAGAATATTAGCCCTATAGCAAATATGCTCAAGAGCAGAACTTGCTGCAGTAGGATTCTCAGGTTGCAGAGGTGCAAAGCATTGGGCAACTAGCAGTATTGTGTAACCATTTTCTCATTTTAAGTAGCGCAGGTTATCAGCCTGTACTAGTGATGTGGCCAAACTGCAACAACTGCTCCTAATCTCACCCTGGCCCTGTGTGCCCATTAGCACCTTTCCACAAATTCTGACTGAACCAGATAAATGCTGCTCCGATAGATGCCTGTGTGTGACCTTTCTTGTGTGTGCTGCCCTGTCAATTGGCATGGAAGCAAATTGACCGCTCTGCTCAAAACTGCATGGCTTGTATCAACCCAGTCCGACTAGTGGCCTTTGGAATTGGGAGGAAGGTAAATACGGGCTGGGAATTGAACTGAGTGAGCTTTTATAACTGCTCCTCGAAATGGGTGTAGCTTTGGGCTGCCTGCCATCGTTGTGTCAGATTTTCCCGTTCCCAGAGCACGTTTGGCTTATTTTGGAAAGCAGACGGACTTCTTTTTTGTCTCCATATCTGGCAGCCTCTCTTTCTTCCTTTCTCTACTACTAATCCCCCCGATGAGTTGGAGCAGGATAGGAGTGCAGCTGGCACCTCTGCAGCTTGACTCTGGGGCGAGACTGCTATTACCGGCGTCACATATGTTCTAATAAGAAAAATCCAGAATCTGAAGCAGGATACCCCAATGTGTTGAGAAGCGCTGCAGTCTGTGGCCTGCATCGGTTAGGGAAATGAAGCTAATTTGCACATGCATCTGTTGCATAATTCTGTTTCTGCCGCTCTCAGGTCTGTGTTGGGCAGTAAAACCCCATCCTGCCCTCACCACCTGCATTCCATTCTATGTTGCAGTAAACAAACATATCCGCAGATTTCTAGCATGCAGAAATTCCGTGTCCGGTACTTAATTCTGCACTTGTGAAGCGTGACCACAGATTCTGCACATTACACTCTTTTCTCTGCACAGAAGCAGGCTCTCACTCTCTCCATTCTGTACTTTTGTGCTTGAATGGAAATCTCTGAATTGGGGAAAAGGCACTTTTTGTGAATGTGGACAAGCTTGACTCCAGCTCTGTAGGCTTCCCTTCGTCCTATAGTTGAGAAGTGGATGTGAGATGAATGATGCTCACCTGGTTTCTGTTATACTTTGGCAATATGAGGGCCACTTCCTTTGTTTCATTAAAAGTGAAGGTCCATGACAAGGCCCTTTGTAAGTGTGGTTTCAGTCCTAAGTTATGCTCTGATTTTTTTTTTTAAAATAAAAGTTTCAGGAAAGGTTTCCCTGTCTGGACACAATAAATTTCTGAGACTGGTAGAAGGAGAGGGTTTCTCTTTCCATTACCCCACCTGCTTTCAAAGCCATCCGCCATTAGAGATGCATGGAGGGTTTATAACAGACAGCCTCTATGAGAATGGGATGCAATATGCCTCGGTGTTGTGATAAGAACTCTGGCAACTCCCAACCCATTAATCAACTCCTCAGCATTATGACTGAAGAAATCATGATTACAAATGGTGCGAGTTTTAGAAGAGAAACGCTTTTTTGGTGGAGGTGTTATAAGATCATGCGTGGTGGGGAGAAAGGTGGATCGGGAGATGTTCCCTGCCTTCTCTTGTAATATTAGAGTGGTGTGGAGGCAGGACAAGTGTTATGTACTGAGTTGAATAGGATCCAAAATGCAGCAGTCTGATTGGTCCTAGAACAATAGGATTCAGAATGCAGCAGTCTAATTGGTCTGCAGGAGCCACCCAATCCAGCTCCAGATGGAAGTGAATCCACAACCTGGTTGGCCTACAGGAGAATTCTGGAATTAGCCAATCACATGAAGCCCACTGTGTAAATAATATATATAAAGCAGACATTCTGGGGGAACTTTCATTCCTCCTCACCACTATGAGCTGAATAAAGAGCATGAAATCCACTCTCGACTCTGAGTATATTTCGACAAGTGTGGAGCAGGGCGCTTGCAGGCTTTTTCGGTGGTGTTTCAAATATGCGCAATTTCACTGGTGCGCACAGTGCCTTGGAACATAACCTCTGCATAAATAGGGGCTTGCCTCTATATTTCTATATGAAAATTTGCACTTTTTCAGTAGTGCTGTATCTCATACAGTCCTACAGAGAAGGTGATGGAGTGTGCTTTGCTGAGAGCCTGTTGCGGCACTGGCAAGATCCGCCTTCTGCCTTCTCCATGCAGTTTGGCTGCTACTTCTCAAACTTTAGTTGGAGGGCACCGGCGAATAAGTTTCACCCTTCAGCTTTGACACAGCCAACCAATATGTGAAGAATGATGGAAAGCCTTGCAATACATCCAATAGGCTGTCATTTTCTGGGAGCATTTGACTTCTTGATTGTATTGGCTTTCATTCAGATCCGTGCTATATTTCACTGCATAAGAGGGAGTCGTTGCCTTCTGTCTTGCAACGGTATGTGTGATTGGCATTGTTGACTAAATGGTAAAATAAACACTCCATTCTTCCATGCGCATACCAGTTATATTAATGGCGAGGCCAGTTTTTTCCTGCTTCTGGACACTTGACATGGAACTTGCTGTGCATTCTGATGTTCACACCCAGAGGTGCTTTCAGAGTGTGCTTTCCAATTCACTGCAAGAAGATGTCAACTCTCTGTGAGTTGCCCCACAAGGCATTGAGCTTTCTCTTCCGCTAAAGTAATTTCATAGAACTTGCTTCTGCTAGAGGAGCCCCATGTGTGGCCCTGTCCCTCCAAGGAGGCTTTTTTGCAAAAGGCTGTTTGATAGAAATGTTGGAGGCAGGAACAAATCCCCATGCACACTTATTTCCTGGTAATATGCTTCTCAGTGGCTTAGGCTACTTTAAATTATATCTCTTTATTGTTGACTGCACATGAATCATAAGGATGAAAGTTTGTTATCTTTTGACAATATTCTCTAGGGGTGTGCACCAGCAACAAGATTTGACTTGTATCTATATCGGCAGTTTTGGGAAGCAGCCCAATCTGTTTTGGGGCTGCTCTGTGTCTTTCCATTTTGACTCATGCAGAACAGAATTAGATATGTTGAAAACAAAGTCATGCCCCCCGCCGCCCCTATAAATACACACACACACACTATGACAGGGAATCTAAAAGTGGTTATAACATTTTGAAAAACTTTTCATAGGAGTGGATAAAATTTGCAAGCACAGCCTCCCCTCCAGAGTGGATGAAGCTTGCCAGATTGTAGGCAGATAGATCTAGGAGCTTTCGTGCAGCACAGCTTTAAAAGCAGTGTCTGTGTGACTTTTTTTTTTAATTCTCTGCCAGATATGGGTGTAACTTGCAACCAATTCTGAGGTGGCAAAGGTTGCTGAATTTCAGAATGAAATGGGCTCTTTTTGCTTTTAGGCTGCAAATGACTGGAAGAACTATATATAGAATAAAAAGGCTACTGTAATCTGGTGCAATATGAAAAAGAAAACACCCTCATCTTCCACTTTATGACCCAGTGAAATAGAGCAATTTAGGTTTTGTTGTTGTTGTTGTTATTTGTGTATCTTAACACTATGACCCAGAGATTTGGGGTTAAATACTGAAACAAATGAATTTGATACAAGCTGTCAGCATTCATTAAGTCTGAAGTAATTACTGCTCTGTCATCTTCCTCACATGGTAGATTACCTTGAAGTGAGAGTACTTATTTTATTTATTTTGAAAAAATATATATACCATGCCCTTCAGTATGGCTCTTATTGGAGTAGCTAACAAAGAATGTAAAACAGATAAAAACAGATTTTAGAGTTGTGCAGAAATATGCCTAAGTTAAACTTGGTTCAATGCAGCTTACTCCCTAGGAACTTTTGCAGAGAGTTTGCAGCTCAAGCCTGCTAAACTTGGAGGTTAGTGCTGCTGAAATCAGTAGGGCAAGTGAGATTCCCAACAGAGTGTTGCAGGCAGTGCTGGATTTACGTATAAGCTAAACAAGCTATAACTTAGGGCCCCACTCTCTTGGGGGCCCCCAAAAAAATTAAAGGAAAAAAACCTGGATGTATATAAAATATAAGATAAGATAAAAAACCAATAAAATCGCTTTAGAGACCTATTAGGTCCATAAATTACCATATAGCATATATTTAACACAAAAAAACAGAAACAATTTGTTGTTGACAAAGGACAGCTGGACATATAAAAGGCCCAATTAACTTCAGTAGCTTAGGGCCTCATCAAACCTGAATCTGGCCCTGGTTGCAGGTGGCATTCCCTGTCCTCCTCCTTGGTCTTTCCTACTAGGCAACAGAGCTCATTGATGACATCTGAGACAAGGGAGTTATGCTAAATAAGTGGCACTCACTTAGCTGGTGATGGAGACAAGACTTGTTCTGCGGATAGCAGGCAACAGTTCCCACTGAGGTCCTCTGAGGCAAGGGAGTGGGACTGAGCAGCTAGAACCCGCTCAGCCTGTGATGGAGGCTGATAATGACCCACACATGGAGTATGTGTTTGCTATTGGTATAGAAGATCTTCATTCAAATTAGTGTGCACAGTATTTTTTCCTGCCAGAGGAGTAGCCTGCCTATCTGAACGCATGGCGTTTCTTCAGAACAATTAACCAGCAGTAAATTAACAACTCAAGATACATAATATATTCTCAAAATCAAAGACACTGTGTTTTGATGACTTACACCCTGGAGTAGGGTGTAAAACACAGGTGCTCATAAGAACAGAATTCTGTACCTGACAGATGTTCAGTGGCACTGTATTTTTTTGCTATGGGGGGAAAAAGTCAATTGCGCTTTTGGTGAAAGCATTTCCCCAAAATTCTCTTTTTGCTGTTAACTGTGGAAAGTTTTTCTCTTCCCGGAGTACAGTATAACTCGAGAAGAGATACTCCTGCAAGGGTAGGGAAGCAACAAGGCTTTGGAAATAAGTCCACCATCAAATCTGATTTGTGATGTCTGGTTGACTTAGTTCATAGTACAAGGAAAGCAATGTGTGGCAAGGGCACCTCAAGCATGTCACGTGACAACCTTTTAAATGCTTGAATTGTGTGTTACAGGCAGCACAGGAGTGGACACTTGTTTTAGCAATCCCACAGGTTCTAATAAGGCTCCAGGGCCTTACATTTAACATTTGTGTTGACCTTCCGATTGCTGTAGATAAGATGGAGTCAACGAGTGGTTCAATAGGCAGCATAGTACAATCTGTTGTGCAAGTTAATCACCAATTTAAAGGTCAATTCACTCATTTATTTTTCGCTCTGTTAAGGTCCTCATGTAGTGTCTTTGCCATTCCATTTTCAGGCACAGAACCATTTTTGAATTTAAAAAAGCTCCCTAGTGAATGAATGACTTTCAAATCGCCATATCATGAAATCTTACCATATCTTCTGTTCAGCCCAGATGTTGAGTTTCAGCTCCAAGGGCCTTCTGGAGGTTCCCTCTTCGCAAAAAATAATAATAATAATAATAATAATAATAATAATAATAATGGTTACAAAGAACCAGGCAGAGGGGCCTTCGTGGTAGCCGTGCCTGCCGTGTGGAACACCCTCCCGTCAGATGTCAAACAGATAGACAACTATATGACTTTTAGAAGACATTTGAAGTTTTAATGTTTGATGTTGTTCTGCATTTGACGTTTTAATTGGTTGGAAGCCACCCAAACTGGCTGGGGCAACCCAGTCAGATGGGTGGCATATAAATATAATTATTATCATCATCAGTGGGATTGCTTTAGATGGGATTCCTTCTTAAGTGCTTGCATAAATTAGACCTGTTTGTCACAGGCTGTTTAGGTTGTCTAATGCACTTGCATCTGCATCCTGACTTCTTGCTAGAGCTGGGAATGTGACGCGAATATATGTGTTGTATGAGAGGACCCATTAAACTTGATGTTGCTGTCCTACACTTCCTAGGCAGTAAGCCCCATTGAACGTAGTGGGACTTGCTCCTGAATAAACATGCACAAGGTTACGTTGTGAAAATGACGTAGCAGTGGCTCAGCATTTCAGCCCACTTGGCTTTTGTGTCCGGTCTACTTCTTATACAAGCCTGAGGGAGGACTGTGAGGTAATAGGATATTGTTTGTCAGAGTCTTACAGTGTGTACTAGACACCTAATAGTGGGCAAACAAAGCCTATGAACAAAGGGAGTTTTGCAATAAGAACGGTGATGAGTGAAACAAAACACCTGTGAGGCCATCTGTTGTGTTGTTTTAAGTATTTCGTAAAACACTTCATGCATTCCTGGCTGTCTTCTTGCTCCTGGGTACTTTTGTGATACTCTCACAGAGGGCAGGTACAGCTTCTGTGAGGTTTACTGTTTGCTAACCGTCATAAATGGGATGAAATGTATGCCTTGGTAATGAATGTCTGAGAAAGGCATGTAATACGGTTGGTAGTTATCTTGTGGTGGTAGAGTTAAGATAAGCAGACCATATAATGGCTATAATTTGATGGTTGCCGAAACTCTCTGCATGGTAGTGATAACTGCGTAGAGTTAGTTCATTGTATCCTCACACCTTGAGGGCTGGGGTATTGCCTTGTCTCCTGCACTTCCACGTGCCTCATCCAAAATGAGATTGTCTCCTCTGAACATCACAGAAGTTTAGAAGTGATCAGATTGTTGCACGATTAGAGTCACCACATGTAAAGTTTTCAAGGGGACTTTGTGCTGTAAATAGCTGTGTGATGATTCCATCCTAACTTTGCTCTTGATAAAAGATTTGCATGATGGGAGGCAGCTGCCTTGGGACACCTTTCTGTATAGAGTAAACCATCATCATCATCAACATTTATTATTTATACCCCACTCTGGGTGGCTTCCAACAAAATATTAAAAACACAATAAAACATCAGACATTAAAAACTTCCCTAAACAGGGTTTTCTTCAGATGTCTTCTAAAAGTCAGATAGTTGTTTATTTCTTTGACATCTGCTGGGAGGGCATTCCACAGGGCAGGCGCCACTGCCAAGAAGGCCCTCTGCCTGGTTCCCTGTAACTTCGCTTCTTGCAGTGAGGTAACCGCCAGAAGGCCCTCAGAGCTGGACCTCAGTATCCGGGCTGAATAATGGGAGCATGGTGTCTACCAGCTGTTGTGGACTACAACTGTGGCCGATGGAAGTTGTCCAAAACAGCTGGAGGGCACCAGGTAGGAAAATAAGATGTTAGACTATTCTTGTCTGACAAATTTTGTCCTAGAAAAAACTGGAAGAACCCCTTGCATTGGAAATAAGAAAGTGCCCAAGAGTTTGGCTGTTGAGCTGACTGGCCCAGTTGGTTAATGAATGGCATTCTTTGACTTTCTATTTCAGTTGGAACCTGAAGAGTTCAGCCACCATTTTCTCATCCTCATAACTTTGTTTCCCTGTTATCCCCAGTGAGATATTGGAGATTGTCACAACCAACAACAGTACATGAGAGCGTGGGTGGAGGGGCTATGGTGCCATTGCTGTGAAACCAGAGCTTTCCCAACCTCACCCCATCTCAGAGACCATAGATCCCCTACTGCTGGAAGTGTGTAACTGCTACTGTGGTTCCCTTTGTGTGCTGCAGCCAGTCACAACTTAAGATCAGTGACTCCTT
Organism: Podarcis tiliguerta; assembly: GCF_965153285.1. Classification (NCBI taxonomy): domain Eukaryota; kingdom Metazoa; phylum Chordata; class Lepidosauria; order Squamata; family Lacertidae; genus Podarcis; species Podarcis tiliguerta. The sequence goes on along the minus strand of NC_139543.1, from coordinate 27,573,982 downwards.
CACCTGCAGTTGTGCCAGAGTTGTGGTGTGAATGCATACTACTTTATATTTATTTATTTATTTATTTATTTATTTTAAATTATTTTTTATTCGTTTTTCTTCAATAATACAAACAGCAATAAACAACAGATACTAACCTAAATTAAACGACATAAACTAGCCTAAATTTCCATTACAATCTTTCAAAAAACTACAACATCTTATTAATGTCTCTATTATATACGCATGTTGACCTCCCTCCCTCCCGATTTCGGGCTTCTTGATAAATCTTCCATCATACTACTTTATATTTAAATAACCTTCACATCTGAGGCTGAAAAGAATGCCCCCTCCAATAATGAATATTTTTCTTTCCCTTACAATACAAAGTTTGGCACAGTCACTTCAACCATCTAGGCTGTTTAAATTATTTCTCAAATAATTTATTTAATCATGTGAGCTTATCTGATGTGGCACCTTGGTTACTTCTGGTGTTTGCTTATAAATTGTTTTGGGAGGGGACCAGATGACGTGTTGTGTTGTGTGGATATTGATCACTATGTTCAATCATTGGTTATGAGCACTGGGTAAATCTCAGCAATTTCCAGGTTGCTCCTAGCTGCTATCCCTCTCCACCAGCCCCCAAATTAAAAACACACCCTAAAATATGCAGCATTTAATTATTCACCACCTGATGGGTTGGAGATGAATATATGAACTACCCCCAGTGAAATCATGTTAGCACAAAAGTTCTGTGTTGCTTGATCTGTTGATGGTTGCTCACATGTTAGTCGTTCCTTGATGGCATGGTTTTTGCGTGATGAAGGTGCACATACAAGCTTGTCCCTTGTTTCATATATATAAACTTGGTTTCTCATTCCTTTGGGGTTGTTGTTTTTTTGAGCCATAAGATATAATCTGCACTCCTTGTCAACCGGTGTGTTTTGAGAAGGTATAAAGTTGTATGTTCGCTGTGACATATGGAAGTCACATTTCTTGCAGCTGTACAAGTGTTGTGAACATGACCAGTGCTTTGGTCTTCTGGACTAACTGGGGTGGGGGAAATAGGTGGGATCTCAGACCACAAGCCTAAAAGTATAAGCTTTTATATCTGAAACTAGCAAAACTGTTTTTATCAGATGTTTAAATTTTCATGTACTAGCAACTTGTTGTGATGGGCTTAAGGGTACGTGAGCCTTGAAAAAGAAGTTGTGAACTTGAGACGAAGGTGGAGGCATGAACTATTGAATTACAGGCAAGGTTTCGTTCTTGGAATCCACTTGGAGTCAGGCCCAGGAATGAAAATTGTGGTAAAATGTTACTTGTGGGGGGAGGCAGCAAACAAAGGACTGCAAACAGAGGGAGGAAGGAGCAGGTTCTGCAAGCTCTTAAATGTGGTTCACGGTAAAGCTGAAGAATACGCCTGCGTGTTAAATGTTGATCTGTGGCAGAGCAAGTTGGAAGGGGAAATGGTAACAGAAAGCAAAGGATGATCTGGGAGTACCAATGTGTATGACACATGCCAAATAGATGAGGTCACGGAAGTGTAAAGGATTGTGAAGGAAGTGAAGATTCATCAGTAAGGAATGACAACTATACGCTTCCTACTGGTTTCAGTGGCAGTATGGCCATGAGGACCAGTTAGGTAAAGGTAAAGGGACCCCTGACCATTAGGTCCAGTCGTAACCGACTCTGGAGTTGCGGCGCTCATCTCGCTTTATTGGCCGAGGGAGCCGGCGTACAGCTTCTGGGTCATGTGGCCAGCATGACTAAGCCACTTCTAGTGAAGCCAGAGCAGTGCACGGAAACACTGTTTACCTTCCCGCCAGAGCGGTACCTATTTATCTACTTGCACTTTGACGTGCTTTCAAACTGCTTGGTTGGCAGGAGCAGGGACCGAGCAACGGGAGCTCACCCTGTTGTGGGGATTCGAACCACTGACCTTCTGATCGGCAAGTCCTAGGTTCTGTGGTTTAACCCACAGCGCCACCCATGTCCCTCTGAGGACCAGTTACTGAGCAACAACTCTTGGCTTCCTGTCCTGCTTGTTGGCCACCATGGGAAAAAGGATACTGGGCCAGACAGGCCTTTGATCTGGTCCACCAGGATTCCTCTTTTTATCATTTGAGCATCTCTCATTTGTGCTGAAGTTGGTGGAGGCAAAAAATATAGCTGGGGTCCACTTTATAGTTTCTGCAGTTCTCTGGACTTAGGCAGATGAAACATAGAAGCCCTGGAAGAGAGTCCGAGAGATGGCTCAGTTGGTTAGAGAGTGGTGCTGATAACACCAAGGTTACAGGTTCAATCCCTGTGTAGGACACTGAATATTCCTGCATTGCAGGTGGTTGGACTAGATGGCCCTTGGGGTCCCTTCCAACTCTACAATTCATTCTATGATTCTCTTATGATTTGGATGAGAAAGGAGACAGCAGCAGTCTCTCCTGACATTTTCTCTTGCTTCTGCTGCTGCTTCCCTTCTCCGGGCACAAAGAGATCCAGTCATGCTTGGAGTCCTCCTTGTCAAAGGGCTAGGGCCCTTTGGCGTTTAAGAGAAGTGGAGGTGAAAGATGTGAAATTAGTTGTTTGCACAATAGTGAGAGTCCTCTGCCAAGAGGAACAATCCAATAGAAGATGTTCAATGGCCTAAACCAGTGGTTTTCAACCTGTGGGTCCCCAGATGTTGTTGGACTACAACTCCCATCATCCCTGAGCTCTGGCCTTGCTAGCTAGGGGTGATGGGAGTTGTAGTTCCACAACATCTGGGGACCCACAGGTTGAGAAAGGCTGTCCTAAACCAAATAGATTATTGGACCTTGGAATTTCTATTTCTTTAATCACTGTACAGTTGTACCTTGGTTTTCAAACAGCTTAGTTTTCGAATGTTTTAGCTTCCAAACGCAGTAAACCCGGAAGTGACTGTTCAGGTTTTTGGAATCCGAACTTCCGAAGGGGCTTCCGTGACTTCTGATTGGCTGCAGGAGCTTTTTGCAGCCAATCAAAAGCCACGATTTGGTTTCCAAATGCTTTGGAAGTCAAACTGACTTCTGGAACGGATTCCGTTTGACTTCCAAGGTATGACTTTACTTTTAAGGGTTTTTTTTTAAAAAAAAACATATATACACACTGTTTAATTGTTGAAATCTCTAAGCTTTAGAGCAAAAATAATATACATTAAACAAAAAGTAGAACAAAAATATACATTAGAAACAAAAAAAGGATACATTAAAATTATCAGTAAAAGTCAGAAGTTAAAAACAAGTTGGCCTAAACAAAAATCCAAGTATAAATAAAATCAGTAGTTAAAAATATACAACGCTGCCTCTCTCAATAAGATGCATAGGTAGAGCCACAAGTGGGCTGACATCAAATCTGAATGCCGGATGTCAGGGAACTGCCATCGGAAGGACAGGAGGTGCAAAGGCTCACTGAGGTTGAGAGAGACGCAGCAGCTGAAGAGGGAACCAGTAGGGGGAGAGCAGGAACTTCAAGGGAAGGTGAGTCGGAGGGATGGCTCAGAGACGCTTCCAGCGAAAACAGCGGGGAGGTCTCAGGACCTCCTATAGGGACACCCATTCCTCGCCGGAAACTGTCACGCCGAGAGTCCAGAAGACGTGTTTCCGTTAAGGAGCTTTTATGTTGGAAACGATTCCGAAAGCGACCACTTTCGGATTCTGCTAGCGATTGACGCAGCCATGCTGGAAGGGCTCCGTCACAGGCAGAGGTTTGAGGACTTGGTCAAACTCTGAGGGACTTGCAGTTTACGCACAAGCAGCTCTTCATCCCATCACACCTGCCAAGCAAAATGTAATGCAATAAGAAGGGAGTTGATCTTTATCAAAAAGTGTGAGTAACCTGTTAGGACCAACTACAACAACTGCAGATTTTACTAGTACAGCTTGAAATGAATGAAACCCTGTTCTGTCCCTACTCTTTTAAAGTTTATTTATATATATATATATATATATATATATATATATATATATATATATATATATTATTTGCAAATTTAATGAAGAAAAATAATATTAAAAATAAAGGAGAAGAAATAATATCTGAATACTGCTACTGATAAATTATCAGCTCACATTAAGGATACAGTAACCACCAGCACATTCATAATAGTTGTGTGGTTTTAGTTTTGCTTTTAAGTATATATTCTGTTTTTTGCCACCCATCTTTCATGAAGTTTTTTTCTGTCCTTTCTGCTTCATAAAACAATACAGAGGGTCACATATGACCTTGGACTTCAGCTTGCCCAACCCTGATTTAAAAGATGTTTTAATTTGTTTATTTGTTTTATTTATAGTATGTTAGGCAAATCATTATTTTCCTCTCTACAAGCTCAATGTATTGATAGACATCCTGTAAATGGTCACAACTGTTGATAATCTTTCTGAGCTTTGATGTGATTTATAGCCATGATTGGCACATTCTTGTGTTTCAGATATAATGCTAATTTTGAAACAAAATGTATACAATCAAATCAGAGTGTCTGGGGGTTTGTGTCTGTCATTCAGGTTCCTCTTCCTTTGCACTCACCAGTTGACTTCAGTTGATGCCCCCGGTTTCCCAGCTATATTCGGCATAGATCCGCCTTTCTCAGCCCTCGGTCCTTAATGTTGTTGGACCACAGATCACATCATCCCTGACCATTAGTTCTGCTAGTTTAGAGGTGATGGCAGTTGTAGCCCAACAGCATTGGAGGACTCAAGGCAGAGAAAGACAGGTGTAGATACTGGGAGCCCCAAGAGCTGTATCTGTGCTTGTTCCATTCACAATTTCCAACCCCCTACCTACAGCTCAACCAAACCACCCTGTCCCTTCATAGGATGACTACTAACAGGCATCATCAGTGTGAGACGGACAGTAGCAGAGCACAGTGGTTGCTGGGAAGCTGCCCTGTCCTGATAGTCTTGACCTTGTACTTCAAGCTGCTTCTTCATTCTCTGATTCTGCTGTGATGGCTCAACAGTGCTGACAGCCCAGTTTGTTGTCCCCTGTAGTTTGTAGCGCCACCTGTCGACACTTTTGCAAACTGCAGCATGACAGCGCTCTTACATACTTGTTATATGTAAGGAAATATTCAAGGTCTGAGGAAACTTCAAAGTTTTGTTGGTGTTCCTGCTAATAAACATTCACATCTAATTTAACTCAAGGTTAGTTTATGTGAGAGCTTGAATTTTCCTCATTTTTTCAGGGGGTCCCCTCAAAACTGTCATCAAATTATAGGTTACCTCTGTGTCTGCAGATGTGTTCTGTAATTCATTGGAGGTTTTGTTGTAATCGTTTGCAAAATAAATAAATAAATAAATCATGATGACACATATGGATCTCTGCATTGGATCAGTGTTTTTGTGGTTCTGGCAAGCTTTAGATTTGTGATTTACTCACATTTTTTAATGGTGCAGTCTACCAGTACAGTGGTACCTTGGGTTAAGAACTTAATTCGTTCTGGAGGTCCGTTCTTAACCTGAAACTGTTCTTAACCTGAAGCACCACTTTAGCTAATGGGGCCTCCCACTGCCGCTGCGCTGCCAGAGCACAATTTCTGTTCTCATCCTGAAGCAAAGTTCTTAACCCGAGGTACTATTTCTGGGTTAGCGGAGTCTGTAACCTGAAGCATATGTAACCTGAAGCATATGTAACCCGAGGTACCACTGTATAAGTTTTAATTTTATGGCTTTTTTTGCAGGGGAGGATATAGAATTACGTGAATTTACTAAAATCCAGTTTCATTTTTCTGGATTTGACTTTTGTTCAGACCCCATGGAAAAAAAGGGGGGGCAGATAGTTTGCCTGATGTGGGGAGGGAGAACAGAAGGGAGCAAAGGGGTTTTTGCCTGTGACCTGCTCTCAAAACTCCATGTGGGCCAGTGGGCCTAGAAAGCTTGAGGACCTCTGACTGAAGGTATGATGTTCTTTAAGACAGTGTAACACTCAGTGCAGAGATGAGAGAGCTTTATCTTCAAGTGCATCTTTCAGATAACCAGCCCCAAAAATTTAGTGTGGTTTAATTACTTACTCTGCCTTTGAACTATATTGAGATGTAATTAAACTACTAATGTCTTGCCCGCTGTTAGTTAACAAACGAATGTTCTTTCTCTTCCCGTATTCCCACAATAAAGCTCCAGCAAGCCTTATCTGTAAAGGAGGCTGCCTTGGAGTAATTTGCCAGTTAGTTAACATCTGATCTGAAGGTGAGATTATTCAGATCCATTAGGAACAGCTGAAATTCATGGGGGGGGGGGGCTATTATCCAGCCAGTTGTAAGAAATTTCTCTTTTATGAAGCAATGGTGACACAAAGACTGCAGTGTGTACGCTCTCCCTAACTGAATACTTTCACACTGCAATTTAGGAGGCGTGCAGTTCAGGAAATTGCTGGCTTAGGCTGAAGCACAGTTTTACTGCAAGGAAAATTTTATTTGTCACTCAAGTAATTGGCAGTTTTTAGTACCTTATTAGTAATTACCTTATGAACACTAACGTCTAAACTAAAGCCTCTTAAACTTGTTATCTAACTTTGTCTTGCTCACTCATAAATCTGCCGCATGGCTCATCCGTTGGGTTTTTTTTTTTTTTAAAAAAAAAGATTTAAACAAGACCTTGCAGCTAAGAGTTAAATTTAAAGAGCCTAGACTCGACAGGCCAAGGGCTGAAACTTGATGCTGAGTGAGAACAATGTCTGAGGTGTAACAAAATATCACTTCTTTTTAACACATCTGGTGTGAGGGCTAGTTAATCCACAACTTCTGGCTTCTCTTTTTAGCCAATTTCTTGGTTTTAATGAGTGGTGATTAATCTCAGCCTCTAACTTCCCTTAAGTGCTTATATGGGTACCTCAGTTGCCAGACATCCTGTTTTAAATAGAAACAACTTATTTTGAAGGAACAGTCCCATTGATGTGCTCAGAGTACCCTCAAATGGTATAATTTTAGCAGACTTGAGGTGGGCAAGCCAGTTTCTCCCTCTGCTTAGATTTAAAACATGATAAACCACATTACGTTTCTGCCCTTTCATATTTTCTAATCTGCCCCATAAAGTAGCCTGACGGGCCTGACATCAGCACTTGGCAGCTTCCAGCAACTTCTAGTAACCCAGTGCCCAGCAACTGGGTCGCCAGCAACAATGCCTGCTTTGGGTTTCTTGCTATAGGCAGCTAGGGCTCTGAACCACCATTTTGAATTTACCAGAGGGCTCCTGCATTGCTCCAGAGTACTGGAGCAGCTCGTGGCATCTTGCCTCAGAAGCCCAACAATCTTATCTATGAAGGATAGGAGCGAGGAATCTCTGCGGCCTTCCAAATGTTTGTTGGACTCCATCTCGCATCATGCCTGGGCGTTGGTGATGCTGACTGAGGCTGATGGGAGTTGGGAGTCCCAACAATACTCAAAGGGCCACGAACTCCTTGTGCCTGATATAGGAGAAGGCCCAGCAGAAAGCTCTTTGCCTAGTCCTCCCTCAAACCTGGAGGTGTCTTCTGGCAGGCATCTCAACAAGGATTGCCAATTATTTATTGATCTCAAGCATTTTTACCCTCATTTTTTAGCTGAAAAGGCTCCCAGAGTAGCTTCCAAGATCAATAGTAAGATCATCCCTGCTGCTTTCAGGCTTGACATCCAAAGGAATGTATGTATGTATGTATGTATGTATGGAAGGGTTGGTAGCAAACTCGGGTACCAGTTTTTGAAGACACAGTTCTTATGAGGACCAGTTGGAATGTAAGTAGGATGGAACTGGCTGTTGTTGAGGGTAGGCCAGAGGCAATGGAATAGCTGTGTTTCCATTTCCCCCCATCTGTTCTGTAGCTGCTGTTATGTGACCTTCTCCTATTTGGGCAAGAATTTTCAGAGGGTTGTTGTTGGATCCTGAATGCAGAAAAACATCCTGAAATTATGTGGAAGGATGAAACGATGCAGTCTTTACGAAAACTTCAAAGCACCTTCTATTCCTCTAAGCATGGCACATGGTATCTCTTTTGCTGGTGGCACCCTATCCTACACACAAACATGAGATCAAATTGTGATAATTTTGTTCAGAGTGGGCGACTGGTGGCCCTTTTCTTGGGTTGATAGCTGAGGAGAAGAGAGCTTTGCTTGTGGTTATTTTAAATTGTGTTCTTGACAGAATAAGAGCAGCATGCTTGACACTGTGCCTGACCTAGTGCCTGATACCTCCTGGGTCAGCTCTACAATTATTGTGCTGAACTGACTCTCCCAAAGGAAGCAAATAAAGAAATAGTCATTATGAATAATTTGTTTCCGCAAAAGAACTAAATTTTAATTTCAGACACGATGCCAATGAACACTGTAGCAGAACAGCAAAGTTGCAATGATCACATACCCTGTTATTAGATGTGTACATGGAAGGCCTTATTCTTGTTGTGTTCAGGTTTTGGTTGTTTTTCTTCTTTGGCTCCCAAGTTCACAGTGTTCCCCTTCTTTGGCTCCTGAATTCTGCTTCTTAACTTGTTCTTCTGTCTCACATTATAATCACCTCTTCCTTTTTTTGTTCTTTTCCTGGTGGTATTAATTATAAATTTCTTAATTCCAAAGACGTTCATGTTTTGTTTGTCCTCCTCTCCTTGATTTCCTCCCCATGTTTTGTTCTTTGCACATTGCTCAATCTCATCCATCTGACTAGCTGCTCTGTTCTGTCATGTCTTTATCATTTTTCTCTGGCTTTTCCATGTGTTCAGAGCTTTCTGCATCTTTATGTTGTTTTGCTTTTATGTGTGGCTCTGACATTGCAGTTTTCTCCATGTCTGGTCAGAAATAAGCTCCGTGGAGTTCAGTGGGACTTACGGCCAGGTGCATGAATATAGGATTGCTACTTTCATTCTGGCAAAACTTTTTATTTTTCCTTAAGTTCTTGGGAAGTACAATCATTTCATTACTTGTCTGGAAACTGCCTTAAATTTGACATGCAAATTTTAATTTAGGACAAGTAACAAGATTACAGACATCTTGCCTGAAGACCTGAAACCATTCCAGTCTCTAGAAACTTTGGACTTGAGCAACAACAATATTTCTGTGCTTAAGGCGGAGTCATTTCCTTCTCTGATGCTCAAGTACATGTAAGTTTAACTTTATTTAAGACAAGGCTTTCGTTACATCTTGAGTTCTAAAATCGTATATTAATTTACTGTCTGATTAGCATAGTTAAAGTAGTAGACTAAAGTAAAAACAGCCCTTTCAGTATGTGTGATTTTAAAAATAATAATAATAGTCCTATAAAGACATTGGGTTAAATCTAATGGTCCCTTCTATGAGTGGAAGGACAGAATATATTTCAGTCATTGAAATATTATTTTGAGAATTTAAATTCTATTTGCCATTGGATCAGTGCTGGTTATTTCCTGTCTGCTAGGTACCATAGACTTTGGCTGAAGGCAAAACGTATGTTTCCATTCAAAGTTCCCCTTAACCACCGATTGGAGGTTGACAGAGGTGGGGGAGATTTTAAAGCGATTATTAAGTTCTTAAATTAGGATTAGCAGTTACCACATAGTCGGTAATGAGGTCTTGGTACGAAATCTGCTACAATTTCCATAGCTGCTAACTGTCATTGTTTCCACAGCCACATTAATAATAATCGAATAATCTCCATGGAACCAGGCACTTTTGACAACCTGTCTAGCACACTTCAAGTATTAAAGCTGAACAGGAACCGAATTTCAGCCATCCCACAGAAGATGTTTAAACTCCCTCATCTCCAGCATCTGTAAGTACAGCCTAACTGTTTTAAATTAGTCTTGCAGGCTTCTGGCAGCGGTTGAGCATCAACCTCAGTAGTAACCACATAAAGGCACGAAAGCTTTAGATAGAACAGAGGCATAGTTCTCATGATGCATTCATGTTTTAAACCGAGGATGAGGAACTGGTTGCGCTCCAGATGTTGCTAGACACCAGTTCCCATCAGCTGCAGTCAGTGTGGCCAGTTGTCAGGGGTGTTGAGACCTGTAGACCAACAACACAATGGAGATCACAGTTTCCACCATCCCTGTCCTAAGGTTTCATATTCATATGATCTGCTTTCTTTGCCCTGAGTAATGCCCCTACTGTTGCAGCTCACAATTTTATCCTGGTATATCAGGAAGAGCTGGCTTTTATTTGTTACTGTTCCATCTCGCTACAAGCAACGTATGTAATCAACAATTTGTGGGGCCACACTTTGACGTTCTGATTGTACCAAGAGAGGAGCAGCCCAGAATATATATATATATATATATATATATATATATATATATATATATAATAATAATTTATTATTTATACCCCGCCCATCTGGCTGGGCTTCCCCAGCCACTCAGGGCGGCTTCCAAAAAAATATTAAAATACTGTGATACATCAAACATTAAAAGCTTCCCTAAACAGGGCTGCCTTCAGATGTCTTCTAAAAGTCTGGTAGTTGTTGTTCTCTTTGACATCTGGTGGGAGGGTGTTGCACAGGGAGGGCGCCACTACCGAGAAGGCCCTCTGCCTGGTTCCCTGTAACTTGGCTTCTCGCAGTGAAGCCAACTTCACTGCTTCTCGCAGAAGGCCCTCGGTGCTGGACCTCAGTATGTGTGTGTGTATATATATATATATATATATATATATATATATATATATATATGGTGGGAAGTCTGAGCTTATTTTAGTTAACTTGGATCTCTTTTTTCCCTCCTCAGAGAAATGAACCGTAACAAAATTAAAAAAATAGATGGGCTTACGTTTCAAGGACTTCCTTCTTTGAAATCGTTAAGAATACAAAGAAATGGGCTAGCTAGGCTCATGGATGGAGCTTTCTGGGGATTAAGTAGCATGGAAATCCTGTAAGTATACGCTTCCATAGTCTTCAAAAAATAACCATTTTTGAATCCCTTAGTACATTGCTTATTTTGAGTAACTGCGATGCTAACAATATATAAATGTACAACCCACCAACCTGTAAAACTTTTCTGGCTTCTGTTTCCAGTAGGAAGAGCCTTAATTTCTTCTTGTTATGTATTGATTTTTAAGTTTTCATATGAAACTTGAGGTCTTTCCCCCCCTTTTTCTGTTTCTATGTATGTATGTGTGTGTGTACAGGCAGCTGGATCATAACAACCTAACAGAGATTACCAAAGGCTGGCTTTATGGGTTGCTGATGTTGCAGCAGCTCCATCTTAGCCAAAATGCTATCAGCAGAATCAGCCCTGATGCCTGGGAGTTTTGCCAAAAACTCAGTGAGCTGTGAGTAGTAGTTTTGTGTTTAAACCCTTCCATTTTTAAGAGCAGGGTACAAGCCAAAGCATGAACAGCTTACCAGTGAGCTGTGAATTTTTTTGTAACAAGATTTCTAAAGGTGGCAACAGCTGTTTGTGTGTTAGTTAATGCAATGATATTTTGTTGTGAGGAGCTGAAGCCAACTGCGTCCCCGTCCCCCCCTTCGTAAAAGTTATGTTTGGTCTTTCGTTACTGTAATTTTTTAAACAAGGAAGCCCATTCTGCTATTTTCTGTGTAATGGAAAATAATGTGCAAGCTTAGATCAAAAATAATCAGGCTGAACTTAATCAGGGGACGAATTGTGAATTGGGTTTGGGTTCCTTATTAATTCTGATTAAAGCAAACGTTTCTCCCCCTCTCAAACTTGCAGGGACTTAACTTATAATCATTTAACCCGGCTAGAGGATTCAAGCTTTGTTGGTTTAAGCCTACTTGTGAGGCTGAATGTTGGGAACAACAGAGTGAGCTACATTGCCGATTGCGCCTTCCGAGGACTATCGAGTTTGCAGACTTTGTAAGTTTCATAGTAGGGTTTTTCTCTACAATACCAAGACTATCTTAGTGTAGATGAATGTGAAGGAATTCTAAACAATGAATACATCTTGATACAAGGAAGGTTTCGTCTCTGCTGCTGTTGATATGCATTGACAACAACTGTTGAAGCTACTTTAACTGTTTCAATTTTATTTCATACACACACACACACACAGTGGTATCTTGGGTTAAGAACTTAATTCGTTCCGGAGGTCCGTTCTTAACCTGAAACTATTCTTAACCTGAAGCACCACTTTAGCTAATGGGGCCTCCTGCTGCCTCCGCGCTGCCGGAGCACGATTTCTGTTCTCATCCTGAAGCACTATTTCTGGGTTAGCGGAGTCTGTAACCTGAAGCGTATGTAACCCGAGGTACCACTGTATATATACTTCACATTTTAGAATAATTCCTCACAACAGGCGTGGAAAAAATAAAAACGTCATACGATCAGTAGAACAAAAAGTAAAATCATGACATAGCAGGGCTGCTTTACTTTGCTGATTTTATGACATGCAGCTGCTGCTTTTGAAAACGACTTTTAAGAGGGTGCTTCTAAGCACTGTGTGTGGAAAGAGTAACCAATTTCCTAGGTTTCCAGTTGGGTAAAACATTTAGGCTAGGGGTGAACATGCCGCTGGGTTCCCAATGTGCTTCCTTCTAGGAATCAATTGCTTTTGTGATTTAAACTTACTTGTACACTTTGAAGACCCTGGATCTGACTTATCTATTTCCTTCAACAGGGATCTTAAAAACAATGAAATCTCCTGGACAATTGAAGATATGAATGGTGCCTTTTCTGGACTTGACAAACTTAGGTGGCTGTAAGTACAACTTACTGCTTTATCTTCAATTGCAGATTCTGTATTCCCCATCCCACCCCAGCTGCTATTGTCCTTCCAGATCTCTTTCCGCTTTCGCACATTAGAGCGAGGCAATGGAGGCAAAAGTAAAGATTAAAGAAGGACTAGGCAGGAAGGAGGGGAAAGAAAAGATTGCTAGTATTGCTAGTGGTTGAGGGAAGCTGGAAGTCACCTGTAAGGTGGATTTGGCCACTAGGGTGCTTGGCTGTACGTTAACATTTACAGTCATACCTTGGATCTCAAACACCTTGCGAGTTGAAGGTTTTGGCTCATGAATGCCACAAACCCGGAAGTGAGCATTCCGGTTTGCAAATGTTCTTTGGAACCCAAACAGCTGACACAACTTCCATGGCTTCCGATTGGCTGCAGGAGCTTACTTCAGCCAATCAGAAACTACGCCTTGGTTTCCAAAGGTTCTGGAAGTTGAACAGACTTCCGGAACAGATTCCGGTCAACTTCCGGGGTACCACTCTACTTCACTGACACAGCCCTCTCTGCTGAGGTCTGAGCTGCAGCAGTGCAAAGCTAGCAGAAGCTTGATTCTCATATTAATCTGCTTTATTTAGCTTATAGTTGGAGGGAGAGGGGTAATCAGGAAAGACGAAATTAGCTAAAGTGGAGGCAGGCAGAGTGGGAATTAACACATCCTATGAAACTTTGGATCAAAAGTCCAGAAATACCAGGATTTTTTCTTGATTTGCTCTTTGGAGTCACCTTAATTTAACCCGGCCTTCCTTGATGTGCTTCTCTTCAGTAAGGTAAAGGGACCCCTGACCATTAGGTCCGGTCGTGGCCGACTCTGGGGTTGCGGCGCTCATCTCGCTTTAGTGGCTGAGGGAGCCGGCATACAGCTTCCGGGTCACGTGGCCAGCATGACTAAGCCGCTTCTGGTGAACCAGAGCAGTGCACGGAAATGCCGTTTACCTTCCCACCGGAGCAGTACCTGTTTATCTACTTGCACTTTAACGTGCTTTCAAACTGCTAGGTTGGCAGGAGCAGGGACCGAGCAACAGGAGCTCACCCCATCGCGAGGATTCAAACCGCCGACCTTCTGATCGGCAAGTCCTCGGCTCTGTGGTTTAACCCACAGTGCCACCCGTGTCCCTCTTTTCAGTACATCTCTCTTTTCATTAATTACAAAAAAAGTTTCCAAATACTCTTCAGTTGAAAAGACTTTGGATTATCTTAACTCCATGCATGGTGTCATGCAATCAGTCCTTATAGCTTTCACCAAGATTCTTCAGAGTAGAAATTAGAGGCAGTCATGTTAGTGGAAAGCAACATAAGGCAGACTAGGGCAGATGTTTGGCAGGGCAATCCAGCATTCAGAGGCAATGGCTCTGTTAGAATGCAAAGATTTTCTTCACAATGCACAGATGTAGAAATAAATTGGCTGACAGCCCTTGAAAAAAAAAAAGCTTCACCAAATTATATGCATTAAAAGACTTTGAACATGCCTTCATCTCTCCAGTAACTGAAGCAGAATACATGTATATATTTAGGAGAGGAAAGTGTTGAGAGGTAAGTAGACACAGTGCAGTAAAACATGCCTTAAAAGCAATTATCAAGAGTCTCTCCTAACGGTTCCAAAAATCATGCATCTATTTCATTTTCATCTGTTACATGTTAAGTGTTTTATATTTCCAGGCTACTCCAAGGAAACCGGATTAGGTCAATTACTAAGAAAGCGTTTTCTGGTCTGGATGCACTTGAACACCTGTAAGTAGTTGAAAATCACATTGAACCAGACAATTTTTAAAATATGCAATGATGCCAACTCAATGATAACCTTCAAAGGGGGCATATAGGTCAGTGGTAGAGCTCCTGCTTTCATCATCATCATCATCATCATCATCATCATTTTTAATTTGTATACCGCCTTTCTATCTTACAATACTCAAGGCGGTTTACAAGCTGAAGAACAAAAAATGTACATCTTATAACAATCTAATGCAATACAAAAATGTGATAATAAAACATAACTTTAAAATAGTCAACCTCCGTCAAAACAGTAACATTCAACAATCATTAGAATAGTATAAAATAATAATATCAACATAGAAAAGTTAAACAGAAATCCACTCAACAGTTACAATAATATCTAAACTATAATCAATAAAACAACAGCAAGCCACAGTACATCAAAAAATACAATACACATTAAGAAGCAGAGGGTAGAGCAAGGCAGGTGGAAAGAGGCCTTGCCTAATGGAGTCTCTCCCCTCACAGTTCTTCCTCCAGGAACAGCTTCCTTATGAGGAGACCCTGGACCGGAGGGTGGGGCAAGGCAGGTGGAAAGAGGCCTTGCCTAATGGTGTCTCTCCCCTCACAGTTCTTCCTCCAGGAACAGCTTCCTTATGAGGAGACCTTGGACCAGAGGGTGGGGCAAGGCAGGTGGAAAGAGGCATTGCCTGATGGAGTCTCTCCCCTCACAGTTCTTCCTCCAAAGGAACAGCTTTGCACACCCAAGTTCCCAGTTGCAATCCCAGTTTCAATCTCCAATAAGGGCTGAGAAGAAAGCCTTCTCTGAAACCCAGGGGAGCTGCCTATCAGTGTAGACTTAGTTAGAGATGGTTTGAGTATGAGACGACTTTCTGTGTTGCAGCATAGGGTCTACAGATGGCATTCCCCTGCCAAATTGCATTGTATCTAGGAAATATAGTCAAACCATACAACTGGGGTAGCTCAGCTGGTACAACATGAGACCCAATAGATTTGAGCCCCACATTGGGTGAAAGATTCCTATACTGCAGGGCTTGAATGAGATGATCCCCACGGTCCCTTCGAACTCTACAATTCTATGATATATTATCTTTTAAATGAGTCTCTGTGTAGTGGTACTTATATGGTACAAGCTGCTTCTTTTTCATGTTTTATTTTAGCAGAATGTGAGAATTTGCTTTGACTTTGTTTGCCTTTTGATCCTACATTTTGCCGTTTCCTTTTGTTTCCACCCGCAGAGATCTAAGTAACAATGCCATCATGTCAGTTCAAGGAAACACGTTTTCACAAATGAAGAAACTTAAAGAATTGTAAGTGTCTCTAGTTTGCCCCAATGAGACGTGTGTTATGTTTGAATATATCAGATAATCATAGCAATGGACATTGGTAGTAATGACGATGCATTTATTTTGAAAAGCAGTACCTTTAGCAACTTTCTCACATCGTTGTTGAACAACATAGGGCACAGTTAAGAAAAAAGGTGCTGTGGATCTGAAAAAGGAAATAACAGTCGTACCTTGGTTCTGGAATGCCTTGCGACTCAAAAGTTTTGGCTCACAAACTCCGCAAACCCGGAAGTGAGTATTCCTGTTTGCGAACGTTCTTTTGGAACCCGAACATCCAGTGTGGCTTCTGATTGGCTGCAGGAAGCTCCTGCGGCTAATCAGAAGCTGTGCCTTGGTTTCCAAACTTTTTGGAAGTTGAGCGGACTTCCGGAACAGGTTCTGTTTGCCTTCCAAGGTACCACTGTACGTATTTTGAGGTATACAGCTAAGGCAAGGATAATTCTAGAAGTTCGTGCTCAACAAGTAATAATACTCTGTTTTGGTCTTATAAAAAGACAGAAATTCTTTCCCCACCTAGTAGCAAGGGCCACTCTGAACTATACCCAGGGCTGGATTTAGGTTTGATGAGGCCCTAGGCTACTGAAGGTAATGGGGCCCTGTATATGTCCAGCTGTCCTTTGTCAACAACAAATCATCAGTTTTTTGTGTTGAATATATGCTATATGGCAATTTATGGACCTAGGTAAAGGGTAAAGGACCCCTGACCATTAGGTCCAGTCGTGGCCGACTCTGGGGTTGCGGCACTCATCTCGCTTTAGTGGCTGAGGGAGCCGGCATACAGCTTCCGGGTCACGTGGCCAGCATGACTAAGCCGCTTCTGGTGAACCGAACCAGAGCAGTGCACGGAAATGCCATTTACCTTCCCGCTGGAGCGGTTCCTATTTATCTACTTGCACTTTGACGTGCTTTCGAACTGCTAGGTTGGCAGGAGCAAGGACAGAGCAACAGGAGCTCACCCCGTTGGGAGGATTCGAACCGCCGGCCTTCTGATCGGCAAGTCCTAGGCTCTGTGGTTTAACCCACAGCGCCACCCGCGTCCCAATTTCTGGACCTAATAGGTATCTAAAGCCATTTGCACATGCAGAATATAGGCACCCTGTATATAGAAAGGAACAAACCAGTGATATTTTAGGGAACAGGCTAGCAGACGGGGCCCATTACTTACATCATAGGAGCCTACACAACAAAAACACTGTTGCTATATGTAGGTTTTATTTTATTTGTTTTTTATCTTATATTTTGGATCCGGCACTGACTATATTAGACACTTACCTGTTCAGCTGCATGTACGTGACACAAAACCAAACCCTTAATCATGCTGGGCTCTGCTTCTTTAAGTAATTTCCTCCTCCACCACCCTGGTTCTGATACCAGGGAGCCAGCACAGGATTTAGCTCAGTGAGGTAAGGTAGGGGAAGGTTTTGTTTCTGCCCCCCTCATTCTCCTCTAAGTATAGGGAAAGGGCTATAAAATATCTGCCTTGCATGCAGAAGATTCCGGTTTCAGCCCCTAGCATCTGAAACCCTGGGGAGCTACTGCTATTCAGTGTGGACAATCAACAACAACAACAACAACAATTTATTATTTATACCCCGCCCATCTGGCTGAGTTTCCCCAGCCACTCTGGGCAGCTCCCAATCGAGTGTTAAAAACAATACAACATTAAATATTAAAAACTTCCCTAAACAGGGCTGCCTTCAGATGTCTTTTAAAAATAAGATAGCTGCTTACTTCCTTGACATCTGATGGAAGGGCGTTTCACAGGGCGGGTGCCACTACCGAGAATGCCCTCTGTCTGGTTCCCTGTAACTTCACTTCTCGCAATGAGGGAACTGCCAGAAGGCCCTCGGAGTTGGACCTCAGTATCCGGGCTGAACGATGGGGGTGGAAACGCTTCTTCAGGTATACAGGTGTATACAAAGTAGATGGACCAATGGTCTGATTCTGTATAAGGCAGCTTCCTATATTTGTATAAAAAGTTAATCCTTCTGTGCTGGCTTTGTAGTACATCTGGGTAGGTTAGGAGTGAGGCAGGACGCTTGTACACACTGCCACACTCAGTTCTTATGTATGTGTTAGACCAGAATGAGCAGGAAGCCTGTAATATGTTCTATCCAACACATGTACACCTGATAGCCCATGATTCTCACCTATCCATGAACCTTCCCTGAGATGTTGAGACCGGCCAGGCTGCAAACGAAGTAAATAAATCAGTGCAACGCCGTTGATTTTTTTGTGATCAGTTTTGGTGCTTAACTTATCTTCGGGTTTGATTTAATACTGCTTTCCTGCTCTGGAAGCTGTGAAGTTCTGCTTCCTATGAATGGAATCTGCTTCTGTTTCGTTTTATAGGTACCTAAACACGTCTAGCCTTTTGTGCGACTGCCAGCTGAAATGGCTACCGGAATGGCTGATGGACAACAATTTCCAGGCTTTCGTCAATGCCACTTGTGCCCATCCTCAGATACTAAAAGGGAGGAATGTGCTTGCTGTCAGCCTAGAAGATTTTGTGTGTGGTAAGGTTGTTGTTTTTTTGTAATCCTTTTTCATTGCCGTCTAGATGGTTGTTTCAGGGCAGATTTAAACAGCTTTAGGTTTATTACCTGAACTGTGAGGGTTAATAGTTTTGTTTATTTGTTTAAAATACTCTTCCCCACCCCACCCCCTCCACTGTTCATGAGCTCTGCACTGCAGATATTTCAAGTTTGTGGTTTTATTTCAGATGGGGAACGACAGTTTAGGATTAAGTTTTGTGTACTGCATAGTTGCATATTGTGTACAAAAGAAGGCTCAGTGGTTTGTGGTGGCAAATGCATATATGCTGCTAGGCTTAAAATGTGAATGCCACTTAGGTAAGCATTGTTCTAAATATTTTGGCATTCTGTGAAATGTTGAGACAGATGCATGCTTAGTGTTCTTAAACGCAAAAATGCAGGAATATGTATAATATGAATAGCACCTTCATTGTGCAGAGGTTAAGACGTTCTTCAGGAGTTTTGTTAACATACAAAATCCACATAGTCATCTTTAAGCACAATATTTCATTTTTATGGCCTTTGTGCACTCCTACATCTAAGAACATTTGAGAGCTCTAGCAAGGCTCCAGCATTCCTGGCTCCCACCTCCTTAAGAGAAGAGTCAGAGGTGGGACAAAGGCATCCGTTCTATTTTGACCAGCATGTTAGCAGCTGCCCAGGAAGTTCTATTGAGCTCATGGTCTTTAGGGAAATATTTTCTCACAGACTCACTTTTCTGTGTTTGCAACTCAGCAACATTATTCCACCCCCAAAATTAGGGAATTCCAATGTCTTTTCCACAATCAATTTTGTTTGGGCATAGTTTAATTTCTAAGAGAGTAGAAAGAGATTGGACCACAAAACAATGTGTAGGGCTGGGCAGTATCTGGTTTTCAGCATTGTTGATATATCACCAGCTAAACTTCACAATATACTGATATAGCACAGTGTCCGAAATAAGGATGGAATTATGCGGGTGGCGCTGTGGGTTAAACCACAGAGCCTAGGACTTGCCGATCAGAAGGTCGGCGATTCGAATCCCCACGACGGGGTGAGCTCCCGTTGCTTGATCCCTGCTCCTGCCAACCTAGCAGTTCGAAAGCATGTCAAAGTGCAAGTAGATAAATAGGTACCGCTCTGGTGGGAAGGTAAACGGCGTTTTCGTGCACTGCTCTGGTTCGCCAGAAGCAGCTTAGTCATGCTGGCCACATGACTTGGAAGCTGTACGCCGGCTCCCTCAGCCAATAAAGCGAGCTGAGCGCCGCAACCCCAGAGTCTGTCACGACTGGACCTAATGGTCAGGGGTCCCTTTACCTTTATTTGGGGACATTGGCTGTCTTTATGGTTTTTCTCAAGTTACGTTTTTGGCATCGCACACGCATCATGATTCGCGATATATCGCCAGGTCAAAAATTATGAAACGGGTATCCTAATATGGACTTCAAAGTGATTTCGGATGATATATCGCCCAGCCCTAATGATGTGAGCACTTTCCTCATTAGACCCTATTGGAGGACAGCTGCATCACCTTACTCACAGTGAGAATATTTTTGCATCTCTCGGTTCACAATGGAAGGGAGGGAGGTTGTCCAGCCCTGACAGCCAATGAAATGTGAGCATGTTTTAAAGAAGCAGGGAGCCTGTGGTTGTGGTTCGAGGACCCGACCCCCGTGGAAAAGAAATGAATAGACCAGGACACGTGATATATGTTTTATGGGCATGAAAAGGCCACAACTTTATTGATTACAGCAGTGAAAAGGTATTGGCTTAGGCATTGGATGTCCACCACAGGGGTTGAATCACCAGTAGGCGGAGCCTGTTGATGCTAATTCAACTATAGGCTCTCCCCTGATGCCACCGGGGGTCGTGCCATGGCCTCTCGCCAAGCAGGCATCGGACAGAATACACAACCGCCGGATTCCTTTAACGGAATACCCAAAATTGAAGGCGTAGGCGATGGCCACACCTAGCCTTCCAACACACCATGACACCATAATCCAATGCCTAACCTACCCACCAATACCACGAAAGTTGTGACGATTGCTACGAGGCAGGCGAAAAAACCAAATGGCCTAATGCCATGTGGAAAAACTCCTACCAGGCCCCCCGCCTAACCAGGGCAACCAACCTAAGGTCCATAGCAAGGTCGAGACCCTAAGCTAAAGGGAGTGGAGGGTGGGTGACTCTCGGCGGGACGAAGCGAAGTGAGGCCGGGAAGAGGGCTGGCGCGGTAACTTAAAGTTACCTGGGGCACGCCCCCTGCCGGCTCCCGATTGGGTGCCGGCCAGTGGAGGCGGGGCCCCAGCCAAGTAGACTGGAGAGCAGGGGGCGGCTGCCCCCTGCAAGGAGGCGGTGCCCGGGCTCCCGCCCACAACCACTCCCCTCCCTTCCAGGGGGGAGAGTCTTAACGGGAACTGACCAGAAAGAGCAAACAATCTGACATGCATTGTGGATTTTTGAGGGGTTAACTCTGGTTTATCTTTCTTACAGTGAAAAACACACCAGTGCTGAATAGCAGGGAGGTTCAGGTCTAGAATTTCTGTTATTTTTGTGCTGCTCATGAATGTGCTGCTCATTGAACCACTGTCAAAAGTGTTCTTTCATAGCCACAGTTAATGGCCATAGTTGGTGGCCCTAAGCAAACTTGGGCTGGAGTTTTGTACACAGTTAACACTGGCATTAAAAGAAAATGATTGATGAATGCATAACGGGCAGCAGAAATGCAGCTTTTGTAAAAAGAAAAACCTACCATGGCTTGCTCTGAAGAGCTGTAAAATATAACTAATGAAACTGTAGGTCCAAAAGCATAATTGACCCCATTATTAGAGATGGGAAATTAAGCCACAAAAAATCACTTCTACAAGAAAGAGACATGCTTTCAGCTGAACCAATGTTACAAGCATTCAGCTGGGAAGCACCGAAATGCAGTACATTGCAAATATATATGCTATAGCATCTTTGCAATACGGCTTCTTAATAACTTTTAAAATAAATCCCTCATGTCTAATTGAGAGAGTTACTGTATGAATTAAACTTTCTTTAAACTCCAAGAAATGGACAAAAATTTGGTTTCTTTAATGGACTAAACAAATTAATTGAATTGAATAAACACTTTTTGATCTCCATAGCCTAGTTATCACGTTAATGTTTCAGTGGGAAATGTTGCTTAAAAATATATTTTCAGTCAAGAAGAATTGTGCTCCTTAATTCTCAGATCTTGCAGCTGAATGACAGTAATTTAAATATTCATCCTTGCATTTATTAAAATGATTGCTCAGCAGGAGAAAAATACCACATGCCTTTCTAAATTTAATGAAAACAACTCTCTCTGTGTGTATGTGGTTTTAGAAGCTAATTCAACATGCCAGGTTAAAGTTCTGGGAAGAAAAGAAGACGAGGAAACAGAAACGGGGCATTTTAACAAAATGAAATTGTGTGCTTACCGGTTCCTTTGTCCTTATAATTCGAAATTGATGTAATTTGTACTTCTCCCAGCTATCAAAAGATGATAAATTTTAGACCTAAAGGCAATTTTTCAAAAAAAGAAGAAGGTGAAAATGAGATTTAAAATAGAAAATAATCTTGCTGATCCATTGTTGTGTATGATCATCATATGATTATGCAATAGAAATTGTCAGCTGGTATTCCCTGGGCCAAAGCTGCACAACCCAAAGTTGAAAAGGCAATATGGAAGTTGCTGCAATTATAAGCAATGAAATTTTACACCAGGCCAGGAACCTGACTTTAACATGCCACCTCTTACTCCCTTGACAGAGTGGCAAAGCCAATAGCCGACAAGCGGTGGAAACTGGCAGCACAATCTTAGGCTATTTAGAAACAAGCTCTGTTGAGTTCAGTAGGACTCAGCTGCCAGATAAATGCATAGAGAATTGCAGTTGGAATGTACTTCTGCTTCATGAGTGAAATGCTAAACATTAGTTGATTGGTCAAAATGTTATAGTGTTCAGAGTACAACAATTTCCCAATGGGATTCAGTAGAGCCCTGTTTATCTTCTCTTAGCCCCACCTACCCCCAACCACATGCGAAAGCAGCATGGCCAAACATCAGAGGGAATGGGAGGCCTGGGCTGGCTTGCCCCAGCCAATCCAGCAACGTCCTCTTTCTGTAGACAAGAAAGAGAGGATCCATTTGTGTATGTGTGATGCTTCCTTATTTGGGAAAGGATAGTGCCTTTGATGGACACAGTTTCTGAGATGAACTCAAGTAAATGCAAAGTTACTCTGTAGACCTGAGATGGAGAGCTAGTGTTCCACCAGATGCTGTTGGCCGGCGTTTGTCCGCAGACAGCTTTCTGGGTCATGTGGCCAGCATGACTAAACTGCTTCTGGCGCAACGGAACACCGTGACAGAAGCTAGAGCACACGGAAACACCATTTATCTTCTCACCACAGTGGTACCTATTTATCTACTTGCACTGGTGTGCTTTCGAACTGCTAGGTTGGCAGAAGCTGGGACAGAGCAACGGGAGCTCACCTTGTTGCGGGGATTCGACTGCCAACCTTCCGACTGGCAAGCCCAAGAGGCTCAGTGGTTTAGTGACACCTGCTTCCCCAGCTATTGGCAAAAGAACCTCCCTCAAGAGTACAATTTAGAACAGGGATGGGGGACCCTGTGGCCCTGCAGATGATGTTGGATTGCAACTCCCATCAGGCCCCAGCCACCGTAGCAAATGGTCAGGGATGATGGGAGTTGGAGTCAAAGGTTCGCCATCCATGATTTAGACTGCTGATTGAAAATCTGCATAATATCTCTTTTAAGTACTTGATTCTTCCAAACCTATAATTAAAGGTCTGGTCTGGTCTCTCACTTTCGTCTCCGACAAGAAATCACATGAGCTTATTGCAATTTGTTCCCCACCCCCCTTTGCTCTTATATTCACAGATGATTTTCCGAAGCCACAGATAACTGTACAGCCTGAAACTCAGTCAGCAATCAAAGGTTCCAATTTAAGTTTTATATGTTCAGCTGCCAGCAGCAGCGATTCCCCGATGACTTTTGCTTGGAAGAAGGACAATGAATTGCTGCATGATGCTGAAATGGAGAATTACGCACATCTCAGGGCACAGGGCGGCGAAGTGATGGAATATACCACCATTCTTAGGCTGCGCAATGTGGAATTCAGCAACGAGGGGAAATATCAGTGTGTTATTTCAAATCACTTTGGCTCATCCTACTCTGTCAAAGCTAAACTCACAGTGAACAGTAAGCATCTTGAGATTACCTATATATTAAACAAAAATCATATGATATGTAATCCAAAAGGCATCACCCGAAATATTTGGATACTGAAAGTTGAGATACTGTTGGCTGCCTTCTCTGGACACACGGGGAACAAATGTGAAAGCACGTTATATTTGAATGTACCAAAACCATATATATAAATATCTGGGATTCAATAGGTTATATCCAACAAAGTTGTCCCAGAATTAACCTTGGATTGAAATGTGAGTGAATACGGTCTGTCTAAAATAAGATTAATTCATATATATGTTTTCCCGAGCTGTGTACGTCACAACCTGTTAAACCTCATTTGATTCTTTAGAAATTATTTATATAAAGTAGACTGCATTTGGTTCATCAAAGATTCAAAGAATTGCCATCCAAGATACACCCAGTTAAAGAGACCATTCAGTCAAATATTCAAGTAAAATGAAATACAGTATCATGGGAAAGAAATTCACACAACTCACACTCCCAGAATTAATGTGTAAACCAGGAGGCCCCAATCATTCAAAATATGCACATCTACAAATTTGGTGGTGCCTTTCTCAAATCACAGTATGAATGCAAAATGTACATATCAGCAGGAATTGCATACAGATTTTCATGCAGACAATTTTTTTATTAAAAAAAAAATCTGATGAAGAAACAAGGCACACCGAGAGAAACTGATATTGACAGGTTCATCTATCCCCAAATAAACTAGAGAATCAGCAACGGAATTGATAGCATAGCAAGCAGCCACTTCGTAATGTTATGCTGCTAGTGCCTGGGATGAGGAAATGATTGCCCTGTATGTGCTTCCCTGAAATCAGTCCTTATTTCAAAAGCAGCTTGCAGATGTTTCCTTCGGAGTTGGGCATTAAAAAATCTAGACCTAGTTGAGCTGTTAGAGAGCAGGGGAAACAATTGTCCATGAATCGATGGTGACACCGATTCCACTTACATTGTATGGCCATACTGAAAACTGTGGTCTACACTATCTAATAAGAAAACTCACGTGTATATTTTTGCATCTTTTGTGTTTTTTGTAGTGCTTCCTTCATTTACCAAGATGCCCATGGACCTCACCATCCGTGCAGGGGCGATGGCACGGCTGGAATGTGCTGCAGTCGGCCACCCGGTGCCCCAGATCGCTTGGCAGAAAGATGGCGGCACTGACTTTCCCGCAGCACGTAAGAGACGCATGCATGTGATGCCTGAGGACGATGTCTTCTTTATAGTGGATGTCAAAATTGAAGATACTGGTGTCTACAGCTGCACAGCTCAGAACACTGCTGGGAGCATCTCTGCTAATGCAACATTAACAGTGTTAGGTAAGATAAAATGTGATTGCCAACTGAACACTGGGGGTGCCCCTTTGTCTTTGCTTGCTGATAACATGATTAAAGCTTTAGAGATATTTTTGGACTTGGACTCAAATATCCCTAGTGCTGCAAGATTGTCACAAGAGCGCCTGGACTAAAATTGTCTTATCAAAAACTTCACTCTTGTGGTTTATCATCACAACAGCTACTCACTTTGGGTTTTAGTAAAGCAAACAGTCTAATTTGTCAGCGCCTAAATGATATCGAGCGTCAGAACAACCTGGCCACTGTAAGGAAATTTTGCCCATTGTATGACTATTTTCCACCTTCCCATTTCAACTCTCTGGCACCCCATCTGCATAACCTAGCAATTCTAAAATATAGACACGTTTTTACTCTCTCAAGATTGAATGTATTGCCCTTGGCTGTACTTGAGGGACGATTTCAACAGATTCCACACAAAAAACGCTTATGTCCTTGCAGAGATGGCAGTACCAAATCAGTGGCGCATGCCCTTCTGGCTTGCACTCTTTATAAAGACTTGAGGAATGAGATTATCACCCCTCTTTTATTGTCCATTCTGGGTCACCCAACCACTGCCACAGTGTCCTTTCTCTTGGCAGATGAAGATGAGCAGGTGACAGCAAAGCTTACAAGGTTTTTAGCTGGGGCAATCAGAATAAGATCCACTATTTGACTATTGATTCAAAACCCTAAAATGTATTTTATACAATTGACTTTTTCTTTCTATTCTTTGTATATCATACTGTTATTTTTTGCTGATGGCTGACGCAAATAAAGATTCATTCTTGGTAACATTCATATATTTGCTGCTCCCCCTCTTTCCTTCAGAAACACCCTCGTTTTTGAGGCCTTTGCTGGACCGGACGGTGACGAAAGGGGAAACGGCCGTCTTGCAGTGCATCGCCGGTGGTAGCCCCCCTCCTCGGCTTAACTGGACCAAAGACGACAGCACTCTGAAGGTGACGGAGAGGCATTTCTTTGCAGCAGGAAACCAGTTGCTCATCATTGTGGACACAGACTTCGAAGACGCTGGGAAGTACACGTGCGAAATGTCTAATACTCTTGGGACAGAGAGAGGCAACATCCGCCTCAGCGTAATTCCCACGCCAACCTGTGACTCTCCTCAGAACGCTGCCCCGTCTTTGGACGATGATGGATGGGCCACTGTGGGCGTTGTGATCATAGCTGTGGTGTGCTGCGTGGTGGGCACTTCCCTCGTGTGGGTGGTCATCATATACCACACAAGAAGGAGAAATGAAGATTGCAGCATCACAAACACAGGTGTGTAAACTGAAACTTGGCACCGGAAGAGCAGAGCTGAAATATGTTTGTGGTTAACCTACAGAGGTTTTTCTTCCAGGCTTATTTGTGTCTCTTGACTCTGATTCAGAAGAGCGAATAGCTTTTCAAATACATCCCTCTGTTGCTCATTAGCCTTAAAATGCGGCAAAGAATCTTGATGCTGATAGCTCCGTGTGTTTGCTTAAATCGCAGATGAGACAAATCTGCCTGCTGATATTCCAAGCTATCTGTCATCCCAGGGAACTCTAGCTGAAAGGCAAGATGGATATGGGTCATTGGAGAATGGAAGTCAACATCATTTTGTATCTTCATCCTCATCCATGGGAGGATATTTCTTACAACAAAGAGACAGCAGCGGTAAGCATTCAAAATGTTGAAGTGTATCATCCGAAAGCTAGAGATCCAATCACTATTGTCCTTAATTCATAGAGGGTAGCTTCTTCGACAGATAGACTCTGTTGATGAGAAAATTGTCAACAATGGCTATGGTCCCTTAAAGGGTATTGGGATATCAAAACACTTGCCATCTTTTAGCATTTAGATCATCGGTGTATACAGATGCAAATTCATACGTTTTTATCCTGCTGGGGAGTGCTTCGAGGAAATGGCTTGGAGATTTTTCTTGTGCATTTTCTTTCATTTTATTTTCCACCTGGAGCCAAGCTTTTCAATCACTGGCCAAGGACATCAATACAGTAGTGATCCGAATGCTACCAAGCGTCTTCAGCAAGAGAGTCAGCTGAGACGTTTCTGTCTTGACAGGATAAGTTCAGTTTTTCCCCATTCCCCAGCATCATGCAGAGGTTATTTTGTTCCAAGTACTTTCCCAAGTCTTCCATATCCAGAAGGCAAAGTCTGTATCCACTGGTTCTTTCTGTGAGATGCAACAGAAGGACTTGGTGTGGCAGCCATATTTTGTGCCCTACTTAACGCTCTAGATCAGAGGTGGGGAGACTGGGGCCCCCCAGGGGCATCTGAAGGCAACCCTGTGTAGGGAAGTTTTTTAATGTTTAATGCTTTATCATGTTTTTAATATTCGGTTGGGAGCTGCCCAGAGTGGCCAGGGAAACCCAGCCAGATGGGCAGGGTATAAACAATACAGTCGTACCTTGTTTTGCAGCCGGGATCCGTTCCGGAGCCCTGGCTGCTAGCCAAAAACGATGCAGGGCAAAGCGCCACATCTGTGCTTACGCATGGAGTGGTTTGCGCTTCTGCGCATGCGCAAACCGCAATTTAGAGCTTCTGCACATGTGCGAGTGGCAAACCTGGAAGTGACCCATTCTGGTACGTCCGGGTTTGCTGCAGACATTCACTGGAATGGATGCTAGACAAGGTGGATGTTTGCAGAGGTATTACTGTAAATAATAATAATAATAATAATTATTATTATTATTATTATTATTATTATTATTATTATTATTATCTTGCAACTCCCATCAGCCTCATGATCAGAGATTATGTGACAACAGCTTGTGGGCCACAAATTCCCCACCCTTCTTCTAGCTCTCGCTGTTGAGGAAATCTTGTGCCAGAATAAGTGCACCTAACTTGACAAGGGACATTATCACAGTGACCCTGGCAATGACTGTGATCTAGAGGGCTGAACAGCCAGTTCTTTGTAAGGAATGTTGTTAGGAGATCCTCTCCGCCACCACCCTGCCCAAGCAGCAGCTTTTCCACACCTTTGACAAGCTACTTCTAGAATTTAGGGGCATTTTTACAGAAAGCTGAGATGTCCCACAGCGTGGTCAGTGCCACACGATCTAAATAGACTCTGTGGAACTGGATGTTAAGGGTGCACAACTCTTAATACTGGAAACCACTAACTCTGAAAAAATCTTATTAAGTTCTCAAATTAGTATGATATCTGGGACCTTTGGGTGAAGGGTGGACTCTAAATACACCTAATAAAGAAATAAATGAGTACCTCAAAATAATATTACTTTGAAATCAATAAAAAATGATAATATGTGTTCATATATGACAGTTAAAGTGAAAATAAAGGGATCCTGACCTATACACCATTTCTCTTTTGAAGGAATTTGTCATACAGATAACTGCAGTGAAAATGACTTGGAAGCTGTAACAGATCCATTCTTATGTCATTATCTGGGAACTTCAGGAAGTATATATATGAAAAGCAATATATGTGGCCCAGATATGTTTGATGTATACCATGCAGGTAATCTTCATTCCATATGTATATATAAAATAGTTTGCTGCATTTCATTGTCTCTTTTTGAAGGTTCTCTTTTGCTTAGCGAAGCTAACCCAACCTTGTTTTTTTGCTTATGGTGTTTGTTTAAGGCTGCAATCCAGAGCAAAGGACTGTGTGTGCGGACCTGTATGACTCAAGCTGCTTGAAGGAAAAGGAATGCTACCCCTATCCCCACCCGCCTGAAGATCCTTTTGACCAGTATATCAGCATTTCTGGAATACACCCTCCAAGTAGTAAATTGCTCCCCTCTGCTTACACTCAGCGTGAAGACAGTGGAACAAGAAGCTTGCATCTGAATTTGGATGCATGTGAATTTAGCAGAAATCAAGAGCTGCCTCCTCTTACTACAAGCGGCACTTTCATGGGTATGCTTTCAGTGGTTAAAATAGCTTTGAAAAAGCAAGTAAATGTGAACCATGGGCATGCAGTCTCCATTATTAGTGTATTTTTGGTCTTTGTGGAAGCCGCCCAGAGTGGCTGGGGAAACCCAGCCAGATGGGCGGGGTGCAAATAATAAATTATTAAATTATTATTATTTTTTCAACATTGGGTTGGGAAATTCAGCATTCAGCACCCATTTGCACACAGAATTCCCCGACCAGCTGGCAATAGTGTTGAGTGAAAATCTGCAGCCACATGTATACCGCCTCTGGCTAAACTCAGGGAGTTGACTATTTTAAAAATGCATCTTGTTACTAACTTCAACATTTAACTGTGTCAAAAGGCAGAGGTAGAAAGGTGAATCTGATTTAAGAACATTTCACTGGTCTGTGGGGTGGCCTTTTGTCCCTTCTTAATGGAGAGCACTTGACAAACATATTTTCTCTCTTGTGTGTCTTTCAGGAACGTTTGGGAAACCTATATGGAGACACCAGCTTGATTCCTTCTCAAGTTGTAGGCAGCCTTCAATTTGGCAGCCAAGAGCTTCTCAAAATCATCCTCGTGAATCATTGAATTTTGACTCAGAGTCTGAGGATGATAACAGAAAAGACCGGACGTTTCATGAAGGGGACAGTGGCAATTGTATATACGGACAGGCTGCTGAAAATTTTAGGACTCCTGCTTTTCGGTTCTCTGAGTTGGATACATAGCTCCCCCTCTACCCTGCAAGCTGATTTATGAACCAAAGAAATATACTACCTCAAAGTGGACATTATTTAAAAAAGGAGAGGAAAGAAGACACTCCATACTTGTTTTTTATTAGGGCTATGATTCAAAAAGAAAGAAAGAAATACATTTTTTTTATACAGATGCAGTTTTATTGCCAAAACATTATACATTTTTATGCAGATTATACATTCCTTATAGAATATATTTCTAATAATTTTATAGCTTTGTTTTAACTGAATGGTACCTTTTTGTAAATTAACGGTGTGAATAATAACTATGCATTTGTTACTAAGACAGATTTCATTTTGTTGAAATGGGTGCTAAAGTGTTCTAAAGGAATACCAACATATGTACATGTTTTGTTTCCAAGGGTGTTTGTGTGTGTGTGTGTGTGTGTGTGTGTGTGTGTGCATTTAATGGTCATTCCAAAGTTATAAGCAGGTAAAACGGTCATATTTCCATATCACTTTTTAATACATTGGGCTGCCTTGTGCACTTGAAGCACTGTAATAAAAAGAAATATACAGCCGGCTTTTTATGTCCAGAGAAATGAAAAAGTCGTTTCCCTCCTCCAACCATCTTTTCACCAATTTGTCTGCACTACAGTGCATAAGCGCCCATAGCAGAATATTTGGCATCTGAACAAAGGCACTTGTAAGTCTCCTTTTCCAGATAGCGTTCATTATTTTACTTGAGCGGCTACTTGTGATTTAGGCAGCTTCGCCAATGTGCATCACAGTTCTGCAGAGCGAAATGAGCAACAGCATATTCAAACCCACCATACATTGGCCTAATTCCAAGTTGTATGTAGAGCTTTGCACATGGAAAGGAACAGCCCATCCACATGCGATGCGTTCCTTAAGGCAGACATGTTTGATTTGTATGAATCTTTGATTGCGTGCCACTGGAAAACATTCCCCAATGAATATTAGTTAATCATTTTATGCTTGTTATTTTACCATTTCAGTTTCCCAAACAAAATCATCTCTAAAAATGTAGCAATGTCCAATTATTATTTTTTTTGCCAAAGATCGAAAACTAGTTTTAAACCCTGTTTATCAAGTCATTCAACAGTCTGTTAAGCCTGCTTTATGAAAGCATACCCCAATAAAGTATTTTCATAACACTTTCAGAAGGTTACCTGCCTAGGAACAGAACAAAGCTTACAGCTGATGAAGTCTTCTAATTGTAAAGAAGTAACTGGGAACATTACTTCTTATGTATCCTCACTCGAAAACAGCAAAAGGCACCCTGCTCTGTTTGAGCCAAAACACTCTGATGGGCAAATTACTTGTGGTGGGGCTACACTGCACATATCCAAACACTTTTGCCATCAGTCACTGTCAGTTCAGACTCCAAAGCTGTACAGTGGTACCTCTGGTTACGGATTTAATTCGTTTTGGGGTGCCGTGTGCACTCCTAAAAATCCATAACTAGAGGCGCCACTTCTGCACATGGTGCTATAGAGCGCTTCTGCACATGTGCGATGGGCAAAACCCAGAAGTATACCCGTAACTCAAACCTGGAGGTTACGCAACACAAGGTACCACTGTATATAGGAAGTGAGACTGTTTTGCCCTGTTGTACTTACCTTAACACTTGCTTATGTTGAATCGCATTTGCCATTTCAATGCTTCCCAGTTTGGGAAGACCCAGAACAGTTTTGATGTCCACAGTGCATTCCAGGTTACAAGTTAAAAATCACAGGTCCCAATACCTTTGGGGAAAGTACCTTTCAACAAACCAAAAGGGCAAAAGCACAGGGTTTTGATGGTCAGCTGGTCCCTTTTGGTAGGGAGCTGCGTCTTTACTTGTCCCCCATTGAGATCATGCAGGACAGGTGAGCATGGTTTGGCCTAAGCAACCTCATGGACCAAACGAGGCCTTCATTTGGCCTGCAGGCCAGAGATTCCTCAGTGCTACTATAGAGACTAAGCTACTTCCTACATCCACTGACTAGCATTGTTGCCTTCCTCTGAACCTTTTACGATTTGTCTATATCCTTCTTAAAATGCTGTGACCAGAACCTTACGCAGTATTCCAGACAAGGTCTGGCTAGAACGATTACTTTTTGAGTCTTGGAAACGATGGTTCTGTTAATGCAGCCTAAAATTGTGTTTTGCAGCCGCATTAACACTGCTGGCATGATCATCCTGAGACTGACTACAAGCTCAAGGTTCTTTGCTCATATAGCACTGTCATGCCAGATATCCCACATCCTATGCCTGTGGATTTGACCACCCGCACCCCTCCACGCACTCAGTATATTGGTAAAATAAATGTGTATAATGCTGTAAAGGTAAAGGACCCCCAACAATTAAGTCCAGTCGCAAACTACTCTAGGGTTGCGGCGCTCATCTTGCTTTACTGGCTGAGGGAGCCGATGTTTGTCTGCAGACAGTTTTTCTGGGTCATGTGACCAGCATGACTAAGCCGCTTCTGGCGAACCAGAGCAGCGTACGGAAACGCCGTTTACCTTCCCGCCAGAGCGGTACCTATTTATCTACTTGCACTTTGACATGCTTTTGAACTGCTAGGCTGGCAGGACGAGGGACAGAGCAACGAGAGCTCACCCTGTTGCGGGGATTCGAACCTCCGAACTTCTGATCAGCATATCCTAGGATCAGTGGTTTATACCACAGTGCCACCCGCGTCTCTGTGTATAATGTGTTAAGGGGGACTCAAATATTTTTCAGGGTGTGTGGTATGATTTTCATCACCTCCAAATATGCACACAGTAGAGGGCTTACTTGAAAACGTTCTCTACTCTCCCTGCATGTGCTAAGTTTATATATTACAGAGAAGCCATTGTATTTGCAGCCCTATATTAAGTCGAGGTTATCCCTGTATTTCCTGGCAACCTAGCAGTTCGAAAGCACGTCAAAGTGCAAGTAGATAAATAGGTACCGCTCCGGCGGGAAGGTAAACGGCATTTCCGTGCGCTGCTCTGGTTCGCCAGAAGCGGTTTAGTCATGCTGGCCACATGACCTGGAAGCTGTACGCCGGCTCCCTCGGCCAATAAAGCGAGATGAGCACACAACCCCAGAGTTGGCCACGACTGGACCTAATGGTCAGGGGTCCCTTTACCTTTTTATCCATGTATTACTCTAAAGTAAAGTAGGGGTGGCTAACCTGTGGCCTCCAGATACTGCTGAACTACAATTTTCGACCATTGACCATGGTAGCTGCAGTTGATAGGAATTGGAGGCCAACTTATGGAGGAAGCACATAATTCCCTATTGTCTTAAAAATACACATTTAAGTATTCTTCAGTTAAATGGTACAATTCATCTAGACCAGGTTTAAAGTGGGGGAACCCTGCAACCACGCCATTTTTAAGCAAGAATGGTGGGAGTGGTAAGAAATGTATTTCAAGGTATTGAAAGCCTAATTTACCCTCCCCCATCTGTTTTCATTACTTGAGGGCTCCTGAAAGTTGTGAATCCTCATCTCAACAATCTGCTTAGACCCATGTGGCTCCCTGTAGGCTAATATTATGAGTCTCTTTTTAAAAAATATATTAAAAAATCCCTTCACTTTGAAGGTGCAAATTTATATAGTTGTCAGACTTTTTAAAGCTTAATTGAAAGCAGCTGTTGGAACAGAACTCTGTAGGCTGCATCTTTCAGAGAGTAAGTCTGGAGCAAAAGGTCCTTTCCCCTCCCCATTGCCCCTCCCAGTGAAGTCAAAGCGCTCTCTTTTTCTCCCCATCCAGGAACCTGGCATCCAGATTGCAGTGTAATTTCCCTCTTTAATTTCAGCCCTAGCATTGGAGACAGGAAGCTAATCCATCTTCAGTCACCGGTGGTCTAACTGTACAGAATGGATTTTTCATGCTTTTGTTTATCAAATTGCCAGGTTTTCTGACTGTTATTGTTAATTTGTCTTCATTGTTGCCAGATGTGGTTATGTGGTGGCAGACACTGATATCAGCATTTGGGGATAATTAACGGTGTTTTGAAAGAAATTAATTTTTCCAGGGTTAGACACACAGCTCCGAGACAGTAATGCAAGAAACCCTAAATTAGATTTGCTTGCTCATGGTGCGATCCTATACTCACTTTCCTAAGAGTAAGCTCATTATTCATTGGATGCTCATACTCAACAATTTTCAATACTTCTATCTAGAGTTACACTAATGACAGAGCAGAGTTTAATTTTACAGACGGTTAGACCAGGAGTCAGCAAACTTTTTCAGCAGGGGGCCTGTCCACTATCCCTCAGACCTTGTGGGGGACCAGGCTATATTTTTTTGGGGGGGGGGGGGGATGAATGCATTCCTATGCCCCACAAATAACCCAGAGATGCATTTCAAATAAAAGGACACATTCTACTCATGTAAAAACACCAGGCAGGCCCACAAATAACATCAGAGACACATTTTAAATAAAAGGACACATTCTACTCATGTAAAAACACGCTGATTCTGGACCATCTGCGGGCCGGATTTAGAAGGTGAGAAGGTGATTGGGCCGGATCTGGCCCCGGGCCTTAGTTTGCCTACCCATAAGTTAGACTAAAGAGCTAAAGATCTGCATGGTGAGATGTGCATAGATAGGCAGACTTTTGGATTCTTTTCCTCTTCTTCCTAGACGAGGGCTTTCAACAAGTTGGCTTTCCAATCCTGGAAATTCCAGAAAAGAGGAGAAAGAATTGACACCAAGCCAAAATAGAGGAGGGTGGGACCCGAACAAGTGTAAAATTCTGCTTTTCGTATTATGGCTTTACATCTTGTCAGAAGGCCCAGTCTACCCAAAGTTGGGCACTTCTGATTTCCATTGACTTTAAGTAGAGCAAATAGGCATATACTGTACTTAAATCTCCTATTAACATCAATGGGCCTTAATGGTTCTTAAGTGTATCATGCTGTTAAGCATATTGCAACACTTTTCAGCTAATAGAGGAGCTCCAGTTTCAATTGTCAGCTCCCAACTGCTGGACACTGAGGACCTCTTAAGATGTCTTACAGATGGAATTCCTGAGTAAAAAAACATTTGCCGCTTGTGTTGGCTGTGAAGGCTGCCTCTGGACAAATACACTGTTTGTGCACATTTTGAAAGGAAGAACTATGATTTCTTCACAAGGCACCCTTCATTTTGATATGTGCCTGTATGGAGGAACCAGTTCCAGAGAACATGTTGTCACACATTAAATTTTGGAGGTAGAAACATTGCAAAAATATATTTTTAGTTTGCTTCCACACACAATTTCTGGCATCTGAGTTTTATTAGTTAGAAAGAGGCTAAATGGTTGACCCTGACACTCTGCGCTCATGGAACGCAGAGCTATGCTATGCTATTTTTCCTTCTGACGCAGATATCAAATAAAGTTTGTGGCTTGATATTCATACAGGTGTAGCGGAGGTGATAGGACATGAGTTTGAAATGACAGAATGTTCCGTCAGAAGCTCTTTTCTTACCATTTGAATCCCCTTCGGATACTTGAAGATGGCTTTAATATCACCTCTCAGTCTTCTCCCGGCTAAACATTCCTCAACCATTCCTCATAAGGCTTGGTCTTCAGATCTTTTATTATCTTCTTCACCCTCCTCTGCACACTTTCCAGGTTGTCAGTATCCTTCTTGTTATGAACTGAAGTTCTCACCCTGGGCCAGCAGGGGGATACTGTAGATAGTTATGCAAATAAGGGATCGAAAGTGATGTTCAGTGATTGGATAGTTTTAGAAAATTTTTACAGTTACGTTGTACTGGAGCTCTATATAAGCAGGCTGACTGAACCCTTCAGTTGAGTTCTGTTCGGGCCTGTGAATAAACAAGAGCTGTTTGAAGAATCGCTGTGTCGTCTTATATGTTCACCCACAACTTAACACTTCTTACATTGTGGCACCCAGAACAGGACACAGTACTCAGGTGGGGTCTAACTAGGGCAACAAAGAGTGGAACTATTACTTCCCTTGATCTGGACATTATACTTTGGTGGATGCAACCTAGAATTTCACTAGCTTTAATGGACACTGCTTAGACACTGCTTCATTTTTTTGGGTTGCTGCTTTGATTTGTGTGCATCTGTATATTATCAAAAATTAAAGCAGTGTTCTCATTGAGCCCCACCTGTTAAATAATTATGTTCACCCTAGGCTGCATCTTTTTTGTGTGCATTTTTCAGGGAGGACCTAAAATCAATATATTTTCCCCAACAGATGCTTTATACAACTAGTGTGTGACATTTCTAAAGCCACAACCCTATACTTGTGATTCTGTAGTAAGTCTCAGTGAATTTGTTGAGTAGACAGGCATAGGACTACGGCTTAGAAAAGGATGGGCTTTGCTTTTAGACCTCTTCAGCCACATTTTCCTGATATGCACTTGTAAGCAGGCTGCGTTTTCTAGTTCTGTGTGTTCCTCAATGTGATGTGGCAGGAATATCTTCTAAAACAGTAGGGTCCAATGCAGGGATGAGTTCCTATCCCTTCCCCGTGTTCTTTGTTTCGTTTTTTTTTTTTTTTTTCCCTTCAGATGTTGCCGTAAATCACTTACAGAACTGACAGCGTTTGGGCTGCATGACAAACGTTCCATAATAATGCAGCCCGATAAAAATGTGGAATTTCTGAGGTTACTACTTGTAATGCTTTTGGTGCCGTTGTAAATTCCCAGCTGTGTCAGCGTAGGTGGAAAGCAAGTCATAAATAAAAAGTGTGTAGAGAGATCTCTTGCTGTGAGCCAAATTCCATGACTTCATTCAACTACTTAAAATGAAAAAAATCTGATAAAGTCATTAGCATTATCTTAATTACCTTTTGTGTGTGTTAGAAATGGTCTACAATGTATATTGGGCGTCTGATGAGCATCCATACTGCCCTGCTTAGAAGCATACATGCATGGGAAAGAGACTGGGGGAGACTGGTGTCCCAGCAAGAAACCTTAATGATAACAAATAAACAAGAGCTTTGTGTATTTTGATAGGAGGGACAGGGAGGTGGTGAGAATCCAACAGATAAGGAAGGGGGAAAACTCTGCAATTGTCTGTGGCTTTCACATGCTAAGAGACATTGATAATTCTAGGATAATAATAGCTTGGTTTAACCTGCCAAGCATTTTAATGGAATTATATTCTGCAGAACGAAGGAAATGGGTAAAGTTTTGAATTTGGTTTATGTAGTATGGAACAGTGCTGGATTTACATATAACCTAAACAAGCTATAGCTTGCAGCGGTTCTCAACCTGTGGGTCCCCAGATGTTGTTGGACTGCAACTCCCATGATCCCTAGCTAGCAGGACCAGTGGTCAGGGATGATGGGAATTGTAGTTTCAAAACATCTGGAGGGCCGAGGATGAGGAAGCCTGGCATAGGGTCCCACTCTATGGGAAATATAACTGGATGTACATTTCCAAAATATAAGATAAAAAACAAATAAAATAAAACCTACGTACAGCAACAGTGTTATGTGCTGTGTAGGCTCCTACGATGTAATGCCAATGTGTTTGCATTATTAAGTTTGTTATGCATAAAAAATCATTTTAAGTTAGAGCTTAATAGTTATTTCAAAATTAATATACTTATTCATTGTATTTCACTATTAATATACTTCTTCATTGTATTTCAGTTCAACAATTACTTTGAGAAAATACATATTTTGTTATGTGCAAATGGCTTTAGATACCTGTTAGGTCCATAAATTACCATATAGCATATATTCAACACAAAAAACAGTGACAATTTGTTGTTGACAAAGGACAGCTGGGCATATAAAGGGCCCCATTACCTTCAGTAGCTTAGGGCCTCATCAAACCTACATCTGGTCTTGGTATGGAATAACTAAAACAAGACGTGTTTTGGCAGTGCCCATGCTGTCATATCAGAGGTTTTTCAAGCTTTTGAGACTTGTGGCGGTAGTGGTAGAGGAGAAATGGTGAAGCTTATATTGAACTGGTTATGAATCCAAAGTGGTGTCAACGTGACTTGAAATTTGATAGGAAGAACCGAATGCACAAATACAGGAAAGGTGACTGCTAGCTTGACGCCATTACATGTGAATATTCACTTTTACTTATAAAGGCATTTCTAAACCAGCAGCTCATTATAATAAAATATTGTGGAAGTGTTTCCCCAAATTAAAGCAAAATCTATAGTCACATTTCATTTTGCAAATGGACAGGATCAAGTGATCCAACAAGGAATTCAATTAAGTGCATTCTCTAAACACTCTTGACAGAACATAAATGTTTTCAGCAAACAATGGAACAGATCAGGATTTGCAAGTGCCTGTTTAATTCCAACAGGAAGTATATCCCAAAGGGTTAGTGCTACTGTTCTGAAAGCTTAGGTTCCAGCAGAAGCTGCTAATAGTGACATGGGGGGGCAGGGGGTGGTTGCCCCAGGCACAAAATTGTTAGGGGGTGCAAAAATTCAACACTCGGTGCCGCCTCAATACAGTTGCGCGCTTCCGTCATCGGGCTCCATTAAAAATGGCTTCTCCTTGCAAATCAGGAAGTGACCTCTTCAGACAACAGAACGATTCTTCGTATCTCTCTGGCTGCAATCTCTGCTAGGCAGTTGAATGTGCATGCGTACTCCATCCATTTTTCTCTCTCCCATCCACACCCTGCATGCCCCGGACACAGGCAACCCATGCTACACCACTGACTGCTAAACAAACCCCTGTGGGACAGTCAGGAGAGCTTCTCTGCATGATGACTATGACCTGACTGGTGTATAAGGAGGCAAGGTGCTCCTTCTAGTAACCTGATCCTAGGTCATTCAGGGCTTTGTACACTAACACTAATACATTGAACTTAGCTCAAGAATGTCATGTTGGCTGATGTCACGTTGCTGATATAGACATTTAAAGCAGTAACAGACCACTTTAAACAGTACAGTGGTACCTCTGGTTAAGAACTTAATTCGTTCTGGAGGTCCGTTCTTAACCTGAAACTGTTCTTAACCTGAGGTACCACTCTAGCTATGGGGCCTCCCGCTGCTGCTGCGCTGCCAGAGCACAATTTCTGTTCTCAACCTGAAGCAAAGTTCTTAACACGAGGTACTATTTCTGGGTTAGCGGTGTCTGTAACCTGAAGCGTCTGTAACATGAAGCGTCTGTAACCCAAGGTACCACTGTAATGGGTTCCCCTAAAGAATCCCAGGAACTGTTGTTCGTTAAAGGTGGAGAGATTTGTCAGCTACAATTCTAAGAGTTCTCTGGGAAAAGAGGATTGATTGTTAAACCCTGTCAAAACTGTAGCTCCATGAGGGGAATAGGTGTCTCATAACAACTCTCAGCATTCTCAGTTCTCAAGATGTTTTGGGAAAAGCCAAGTGGTAGATGCAGCTTCAAATGTACCATGTGGATGGGACCTAGGACTTCCAACAGTGAATTTGCCCCCATTATTGGCATTCAGTCAATTCCACAAAGGTGCATGCATTAGATATTTTTCCCTACATGAGAAATGCACACCTCTCTGAACTTTACCTGGAAACATAAAAATGAAACGAACCAGTCAGTCACACTATCAGCGAACATCTGAGATGTCCTCAGTTGGGTCAGGCAATTGCAAAACAACAACAACAACCTTAATAATTTCTGTTTGCTTTTTAAACAACTAAAGTCCCTCACCTTCCATTCCTCCTCTAGGCTCATACGATCATGTGCATTTTAAAGAATATTTTGGGAGGTGTATTGGCTGAATACAAATTACCAGCTTACCATCTGAGAAATGAGGAGAGGCTTGCCAGTTTAAAAATGTGTGCTAAGCTCAGCACTGCTGCTGACTGTGGGTGGTCTTGTGGTTTTCCAGAGTTGTAGTATGCCACGAGTTGCTGTTACTGTTCCTTGGGTTGCCCATATGTTGTGTAACTGAGGAGCTGGGATGTTCGCTCTACTTACCCTTTCATGCATTTCTATGGTTTTTGGTTTTTTTTACTGTTTCTTCATTTACAGAAGCAGATGGTTTGTTCTGCTCCTACGTCTGAACATGTTAACACATATGGGTAATGGTGTTGTTTGCATTAGTTTCCAAATGCGTAGGTGTGATGGAAAGTCCAGGAAAAAAGCAGTGCAGGTGGAATTCCACCAGAGTGGAATATGCTGAGCTACAGCTTCACTTTGATTGGCGGTAGGTACAGCTAGCCAGAAGGAGGGTGGAGACAGGACTCTGTTCATGGCATTGGGCTGGGAAAACAGTATAACCTCTGAGCCGTGGAAAACCCACCCTGAGGGGATATTTGCAGCCAGAGAAGGCAGTCTCT
Source organism: Podarcis tiliguerta (assembly GCF_965153285.1). NCBI lineage: Eukaryota > Metazoa > Chordata > Lepidosauria > Squamata > Lacertidae > Podarcis > Podarcis tiliguerta. The sequence continues at coordinate 27,534,370 of NC_139543.1, read as the reverse complement.
GAGCTGGGGGCTGGATTGAAAGACAGTGGTTATTGTCTTTCAAAGGGTATACAGACACGAGAAAGCTGAATTCTGGGAGAAGTGGAGTTCTCAGGGAACACTCTACTTAAATCCCACTTCCATAGGAAGGGGATAGATTTCCTAATGAGAGAAGAAGAATCCCAAACCAGTTAGAAAGGGAGTGTGCACAGTGCTATTTTTCTAGAAAAAAGAGGTGCTAGAACTCACCATGAATGCCACTCTTGTTCTTATAATGGCAATGGCACCCACCTGAGAAGTGTCGGAACGGAGTTCTGGTGAGTTCCAGCTAAAAGAAAGAAACCTTGCTGAGTCAAATACTGTGGTACCTCAGGTTACAGACGCGTCAGGTTACAGACTCTTCAGGTTACAGACACCACTAACCCAGAAATAGTACCTTGGGTTAAGAACTTTACTTCAGGATGAGAACAGAAATTGTGCAGTGGTGGCGTGGCAGCAGCAGGAGGCCCCATTAGCTAAAGTGGTACCTCAGGTTAAGAACAGTTTCAGGTTAAGAACGGACCTCCAGAACGAATTAAGTTCTTAATCAGAGGTACCACTGTAGAGGAGCCTCAGGTGTGAGATTTCTAAAGGTGGGGAATCAGAAGGACAATAGGCAGATTAATACTAGCCTAACTAGGGACGCGGGTGGCGCTGTGGGTAAAAGCCTCAGTGCCTAGGACTTGCCGATTGAAAGGTCGGCGGTTCGAATCCCCACGGCGGGGTGCGCTCCCGTCGCTCGGTCCCAGCGCCTGCCAACCTAGCAGTTCGAAAGCACCCCCGTGTGCAAGTAGATAAATAGGGACCGCTTACCAGCGGGAAGGTAAACGGTGTTCCGTGTGCTGCGCTGGCTCGCCAGATGCAGCTTGTCACGCTGGCCACGTGACCCAGAAGTGTCTGCGGACAGCGCTGGCTCCTGGCCTCTAGAGTGAGATGAGCGCACAACCCTAGAGTCTGGCAAGACTGGCCCGTACGGGCAGGGGTACCTTTACCTTTACCTTTAACAGAAAGTACCAGCCTGTTTCTGAACTCACAAGTTATTGAAACCTAAGCTGGAACATCTCTGTGATAAGTTTAAGTAACCAAAGTAAATCTAACTTTCCATCTTATTGAAAAGTCTGCGATATCTGCTGAGTTTGGTGTGTACATTTTGCTGATTCTTCGAAGCTCTCTAACTCCCAAAATATTTCCGTTTACCATTCTTATTGTGAAATAAATCCTTTTTCTGTTCAACTTCCCTAAGACTCAAACTGGCAGGTTTTTCTTATTATTATTTTAAGCCAGAAGGAGAGGGGCCACACTACAGTAGGCAACGGTTTTGAGACATTTTCCTGCAATTTTTAGCTGCTCACTCCACTCCAAATCACCAGCATACAGGCAACTCCTGCACTGACCAGGAGGAAAAGTAGGCTTCTGGGTTCAAAGGTAGGATACGAATTTAACAAGTAAATAGTACATCGATTCCATATGTAAAGTGAGGAAAGATCTGATGCTATTCATAACAGTCAAGCGCAGCTTGCCTCTATCCTGAGGATAGCCAAATCTCATATGCATTTTCATGCACATTTCCCCCAATTCGTTTATTTTGGTACACAATTTTGCTCAGTATAATTTTGCTCATTCACGCTTCCACTTGTCCCATACCTAGAAAGCATGCGTACAAATGGTTTTCTAGGCACAGGTTCAAGTGGTTTTGACTTTGCCCTGCCACATTACCTTGGAAAACCTGTTCTTTAGTGTTAATCGGAACAAACAGCAATCAATGGAAAATCCCATTGCTCTTTGTTCCAATTCAGTATTAAACTGTGGGTTTTCCTGGGGAAATGGAAGGGCAAACTAAAGTGTGGAAGATTCTTTAGTAATTACATGGATTCATCTTGAAATGTATGTCCTGATTTCCTTCTCAAACAGAAATTTAACATAAAACACATAGTTTAGTATTTGTTTTACTGCTTTATGTCAAAAGATTCTGGTAACCGAGTTCATTATTTGGATAGCAAATGCCAGTCAATTTAGCCAGCAATGCCATCATCAAACATTAAACAAAGAATTACTTCAAAAAAAGAACAGCAGTTGAATCGAATTATGGCTTGATTTAAATGGTGTTGTTGTGCTTGATTTAAATGGTGTTCTTGTAAACAACACAAAGGATAAGAGAAGGCAACATTCGTTTGCAGGAAATAATTCTGCCTCTTTTATAGATAGCCTTGTTAATTTGAGAACAGAAGCAAACATGTTCTTCTTGCCTTCTTTTTTCTTTTTTTTGAAAAAAGGTGCACAGATAATTTTTATTGGTAGCAACTTGGTTTTTGTGGATAACCAGCAATTTATTACCAAGTTCAGGCCTTATTGCTTTTTCCAGCTTGTGGAAACCTATTTCCTTCATGCATAACACTTTTTAATTTATCACCTCCTGAGAACACTTAAGCAACTGTGATTCAATTAAAGCCATGTTCAGTGGATGTGCCTGTGTTTCACCCTTGGCTGATAAAAGAAAAAGACGCTATATTTTAGAATTATTGATTGACTTCTCTGTATTTATGACTCCAGTCAAAATCTTTAATGATTGCTTTAAACTGTTGTATATGTGGTGTGCCGATCTCATAGAAGAAGCTCCAGGTGCAATCCATATTTTTCTCAGAGTTTAGCAATGCACCTTCCCTTAAAAAAAATATGTGCTAAATAAGTTAGAACTGTGCTAAACGTTGGCAAAGGAATGTTCGTGAAATGACAGTTCTTATAGCTCATAGATGATAGCCAATGATAGCCATACTCAGGGTAGGCCCATTGGATTAAAATGATTTGTAACATAGTCCCACTTATTTCAAATGGGTCTATTCTGAGTATAGAATTGAGTATCACCCTAAATGAATATTTGCAATATGAACTTCAGGAATCAATATACAATACATATTCAATGCTAATAATAAAAAAATGTTATTGTTGTTATTTGTACCCTGTGCGTCTGACTGGGTTGTCACAGCCACTCTGGGCAGCTTCCAACATATATAAAAACATAATAAAACATTAAATGGTAAATTAAATTACCTTATTAAATTATAAATTATACACCATATACACAACAGTGTGTATATGTGTGTGTGTTAGTGTTATGTAGTGTTTCTGTATTGTATTGTATTGTATTGTTCATTTTTTCTTTTTTTTCTTTTTTGTAATGTTTAAATTGTTGGAAAAGTAATAAATATTATTTTTAAAAAAAATAAAAATAAAATAAGCAGAAACACACACAAAAAAACAGTGTGTATATGTGTGTGTGTGTGTGTGCACGCACGCACGCATGCGCGCGCACACACACACACATATATCATAGAATTTCTGGCAAATATTTGGCATCCAAATCTATAAAGAAAACCTTGAAGAACCACCACCAACTTCAAATCTAATCATTATGAAAATAATTGTTTCATGGGCATCAAAGTGGGTGGTGAAAATGCAACTAAAATATCAGATTTGGTGGTGGTTGAAAAGAAAGTTATTATTATCACTGGGTGGAAAGTGCCCATTTCACCACATGCAGACACACTTTCCCAAAGTACACTGGCAATGAGGCTACATCATATCCTAACATGCTTCTCAGGTCCTTCTGGTGGGGAAAATGTCAGCTGCCAGCTGGTCACTGTGCTAAGAAAAGCTCTCTTTGTCACAACCGCTGCTGTGAAACGAGCTGCAATGAAAATGGTGAAGAAAGGGGAGCCATTTCACTTCTCTTCTCTCCCCCACTTCTCCTTTAGAACTGAAATTCTTGGCCGAGAATGTTCAGCTCAGCGCTAGGGAAAAGGTTTGCCTCGTCCAGAATTCTGCTTCCCACACTTGCAAGCCAGATGCTTCTGGGAAACTTGTAAGCAGGACATGAAGGAAACAATCCCTGTTTTTTGTTCTCTGAAGCTAGCACTTCATCATATACTGCCTTCTTTTTTTTATTGTTTATGCACTGCTTTTTCTCCCCACTGACATGGTTTGTTTGTGATTTCAACCAATGATGACAACGATGCCTCTGGACCAGAGATTTTCACATGGTTATGGGCCACTGGTGGTCCATGTTCTCTGTCCAGGTGGAAGGCTGAGGAGCAGTTGAGATTATCTGTGCAGTGGTACCTCGGGTTACATACGCTTCAGGTTACATATGCTTCAGGTTACAGACTCTGCTAACCCAGAAATAGTACCTCGGGTTAAGAACTTTGCTTCAGGATGAGAACAGAAATCGTGCTCCGGCGGCGCGGTGGCAGTGGGAGGCCCCATTAGCTAAAGTGGTGCTTCAGGTTAAGAACAGTTTCAGAACGGACCTCCAGAACGAATTAAGTACTTAACCCGAGGTACCACTGTACTTGTTTCTGCACTTAGTTTCATTTTTCACTCAATCATGATTGAGGCCATTTTAGCCAGGGCTGGATTATCAAGGAGGGTGGCAGGACTTTGGGTTAGGACCTAGATATCAGCAACCAGGAACAACTGATACATTGCTTCAAGCAATTCTGACACACAGCAGTCACAAAGCTGTTAGTTAATTATGCCTCTCAAGGAAATGAGGACAGTGTCATCCAATCATGTTCATCATAAATGGAATGAATTTCTGCTCCCATAACCCTCTGGGGCAGATTGGGACATGAGGCTTGCAGCAGGTGGGGAGGAAAAGGAAGGAAGGAAGGAAGGAAGGAAGGAAGGTCCTATTGCACGAGCAGACGGACTAGGCTGAGTAGCAACCAGGAATAACTGATACATTGGTTCAAGCAGTTCTGACACCATCACAAAGCTGTTAGAAACAATATCTTGATGTGAATTGAAGTGCAGCCCCTAGATCTGATTTCAAATGCCGAAACTAGTTTCAAGCAATATTACCTAGTGCCTCAGCAGAATATCCCACTGTACCCATCCCAGCCCACATGTGATTTTTCTCACCCCATCATGGCAGCAAAGCAGGGCATGATGGGAACCAAGAGGAAGTCGTCAACACGTGTCGCTAACAGAGCTTTTTGTACAACTTCATATCACTTATGAAGAGACTTGAATGCTGAAATATATATCCTCCCTTTTGGCTTATGTGGCAATTTCCCCCTCTCTCTTTGGTTATAAAATATTTCATGCTGACACAACCATATTCCATAAGATAGTATTTTATTTAAATTTTTATATCCTTTGTCGTTAGAGGTAGTTTCATTTTTCAGAACACACCATCCTGTCATCTTTTGTATTTTCTCTGTTTTCTGACAGTGTCTTCCATTTTTAATTTTGTACATAATTAACAAAGTGTGTGTGGAGCAAGGGGTGTGTGTGTGAGTCTAGCACAATACTAAAATCTGCTATTATCTTTCACATTTCCCCCAGTGTTTTCAATTGACCAAATGCACATAATTGGCCTTGCTGTCAAATACTGTCATAGCTATAGCAAACTACCATTGGGCTGCAACTCCTTTATGTTCTCCCTTCTCTCCTTTTCCCTTCCCCATTATCTGACTGCATAGTTGGATGTGATAAATTGGGCAGGGTAGCGGAAAAGCTACTTACAATAAACTTGCGACAAATTAAGCATGGGCCCTAAGCATACCACAGGGCATCCAGATTATACATTCTGAGCTAGCAATTGTCTCTTTGTGACCATAAATCTTCTAGATTTTTAACCATGCTATGTGCCTGCAGGATGAGAGAAGGTAGCTTTCAAATAATCCCCCTTCTCCTTGGTATACCATAAGTTTGTAATGAGCAGCAGCTTATAGGCAGAGAGCTAAATTAATGCAATAATTTTGTGGCATACCCTTAGTCAGTGCTTTTTTTTCTTAAAAAATGTTTAGGGGTACTCTCTTTTTGACTGAAGATTATAGTTCAAATCGAGGAAAATAAATACAGTAAATGGACAAAAGTGCAAAGAACATGCATTACCTCATATTACATAGCTGACACATTAAACGCTCGCTTCCATCTGAGTCTCAGTAAACACTGTGACAGGAAATAAGGCCGCCATTGCGGGAAGCAATGGAACTGACGATTCACTGTGCTAAAGAAGAAACTAAAGAATTATATATATATATATATATATATTAGTTTCTTTTCCCATTAGATTCACAAAATGTTTAGGGGCATGCGTACCCCTGCGTACCCCCCAGAAAAAAGCACTGCCCTTAGTTATTTATATGTGCAGTTATAGCAAAAATAAAATAAAACAGTAGTATAGGAACATGACAACTAAGACAATTCCATCAGATTCATGCATTTGTTTCTAGTGATGGCTGCGTGCTTTGATTTCCTATTTTAATGCAACATTTTTGGATTAAAGAGAAAGTTGCTTGGTGGCAGTGCTCAAATTACAGGTGGGGGCAGAGGGGGTTGCCCTCCCCTTTGTTGCTGGCTTTTTAGAAACGTAATAAGGGAAGTCAGGAGAAGGGCTTGTGGATTCCACTACTATCTCTCCCCCGCCCCATAATTATACACTGGCTAGAGGTACAAAAGTGACAAAATTGATTTTTCATTCTAAAACAAATCAGTGGAAAACCCCGGGGTTACATAATTATACACATGAAGCCTGGGCAACCCATAATCGCAGATGGTGCGTCCTGCTAGGCTTAGATTTCCAGGGGTGATGTCACTCTGAAGGCAACTCTTGTTTTTCATAGTTAGCATTTCTACGCGCACTGTAGGAAGAGTGGAGTCCAGCAGGTCGAGGAGCAGTTAGTGCACTGAACTGGCGTCCTCCTAGATGTGTGGTCGAGAGCGCGAACTAAAACGAGTAGCCTGAATGCTTGCAGAAAAATAGACCAGGGTGGCCAGAGGAGAGGAGCAGGCAGGGACTGCATGGAATCTGAGAAGCATGTGGCCTGTGCTTTGGAGCCACAGAGAAGCACAGAGAGGCATGGGCAGGAAGAAGGAATGTGGTGGGGAGCCCTGCAAAGGAATAGGTCTTGATGTCTTCCTTAAGGATCCAGTAGGTTGACCTATGTGCATATGGGCATTGAGAGTTTAGCCATTAGGCACATTGTCCCTGGTTTCAGTCTGAACTGAACCCCTCTTTACTGCTGAATTTTGCAATCTGCAAAAAACCTGAATGGGCATTTGTTGCACTGCAGCTTTAAAGAGTGGAGTTTCACGGGGAAAGATCCGGGGTTTGGGCGTTGAGCTTTAAAGCACAGACCTGTGCCTGGAAAGCGTGGGGCAATATGTAAGTGTGGATGAGCCCTTAGTCAAAACATCCTCTGCTTCCATTGCTGAATGGAAGGTACCAGAGGACACCTGCAGATAGTGACTGGAAAAGGAGGTGGGAGGAAGTCACTGGAGAGGGGGCTACGAGCAGGGTGAAGGCAGTGACTGTGAAAGGTCTTGCATTGGCCCCGAGTCTCTTATTTTTGCATGCTATCTTCATCTGGAACTTAATGGAGCTTAGTTCTCATTTTTTCATGAACGTTGAAGGGGGCTGGAACAATAGAAATGGGTTTTAATATTGTTTCCCTGGTCCAAATTGTGATACATAATCTGAATGTTTTCAAGTCAACCAGCACTTAAGTACAGTGGTACCTCGGGTTAAGTACTTCATTCATTCCAGAGGTTCGTTCTTAACCTGAAACTGTTCTTAACCTGAAGCACCACTTTAGATAATGGGGCCTCCCACTGCCCCCAGCGCGCAATTTCTGTTCTCATCCTGAGGTAAAGTCCTTAACCCAAGGTACTATTTCTGGGTTAGCAGAGTCTGTAACCTGAAGCGTATGTAACCTGAAGCGTATGTAACCCGAGGTACCACTGTACCTCCATGAGAGACGCCACACTGATTTGTAGATAAAATGGACTCTGCTTTGGAAATTACATTTCCTCCGTGAGTTATATTTTAAAAATGTCTTTTGCAGAGCAACATGTTGGAACCATATGTGATTACAAAGCTCAGGTTGGCCAGCTAGCTTTATATTACATCCACTTCCCCATTTGTAATTCTCATTTGCAGTTCGATGATACGAGAGATTCATCAGGTCTGCTCACTTGCGTATCACTTTGTGCTGACCTTTCCGTGGGAAACAATGTTTGCAGCTACTGCCACAGCAACACACAAGGTGTGTATGAGACCTTGGACCAATCTAATAAAAACAATTAAAAATAAATAAAAAGAACCTGAGGCACAACACAACAAAGATAAAGAGAAGAACAAAAAAGAAGGAATGACAGAGTTTAATCATGGATCCAATCACTTCCATGCTTTTGTATGCAAAGTCACAGCAATATTTTGGCTAGTGTTTCTCAGACCTGGACATGCTCACACACATGTCTGTAAAGGCATACGTTCATATTCTCACTATGTGGTGGGGAAAGATTGATCAGTAGAGAAGACACCCTTATATTTTGAGATTGGTGTCCTTATGACATGGTAAGGAGATGGATCTAAATCTCTGCAGCCACCATTCTTATTTGTCATCCTGTGTTTCAAAGTTAGCTAGGGGAGAGACAGCTGAATGTCCTTGCATTCTGGGAGGGGAAAGAAAAATAATGGGCAGAAATCCTGGATTACGGGTTTTACTTTTTTCAAATTATGTTGTCATCTCCAAAGCCTCTCTTCCCTCAGCATTGAACCTGTTATCTCTCCAGTCAGCCTGCCATCTATTTAGCCCTGGCATCTAGACAGACACTGCTGATATTTTGTTATTAGGGCAATACCATTGGTATGAACTGATGGCCCAGGTGGGGCTTTTTCAAAGTGTCATTAACTGCTCATATAATAAGTGCTCCAAAACTGTAACAAAAAATCAGAGGGGATGGAGGCCATTGATTGTTCTTGGGTATAAATAAAGATAAATGTCATTAAAGGCAATTGGAAAAGCCAAACTTACCCACTGACTAAATCTTCTGGAGGCAAAAGCTGATAGTGAGGGAAACAGTTCAGGAAACACACACACACACACACACACACACACACACACAATGTCAGATTAGGCCAGCTACTGCTGGAGATGGCATCAAACACCAGTTCTGTTTAGATAAAGGGTTTACCTTGGATTTAATCCTTCTCCAGTCTAAGTTGCTACTGCAGCAAATATTTCATCTTTCCACCTCATCTACTTTCTAAGGCTGCAAAACTGAAAGCTTCTCTCTCCCCCCGCTCCCTCCCGCCGCCGCATTAAAAGCAAATGGACTTCTAAAAACATATTTTAGGGGAAAGATGTGGTGCTAAATGTGTGGGGGGGTTTGCATTTAAAGCTCAGGGTGTGTGTTTATTTTAAATGTAAGCTGCATCCACGGAGGGGAAACTGATAAACAGCAGGGATGGGTCGCGGGCTTACTCCTTCCTTCCCTGCTGTGATCCTGGAGAACATCCCTGTTCAGTTTGCTTTGGGGGCAGAGGGGAATCATACTTTGGTGCCATAGCACTGACATTTCTAAGGCCACCAATTGCCTCCTGAAAGTTGCTTCCTTCATCATCTCACAGATTGGGTGTGGAGCACCTCTGGCCACTGAACTACAATTCCCACCAGACTTGCATGGGGCTGATGGGAGTTGTGGTTTAGCAACATCTGGATTATTCCTCTATCTTCAAAAAAGCATGCCTATTTTCTAATGCAATGTCTTTATCCCCTCAAGAAGCACATAAATATGATTTTCCAGTGGGCTGGAAAGGTCATTTTGTATTGTATTTAAACTTATTTTTCCTTGTCCTATGGTGGAGGATCTTCTTCTTCTTCTTCTTCCTCTTCTTCCTCTTCTTCCTCTTCCTCTTCTTCCTCTTCTTCCTCTTCTTCTTCTTTCCCACCTTTCCCCCAGTCTGGACGCAAGGCAGTATGCACATATAAAACAGAGCAAGCTAAAAACATAGAAAAGATATCATTAAAATGCAATTAAATACAAAGAGAATTAAAATAGTATTAAGAATTAGACTCCGTTGTTTTGTGGAATCGCCTTAAGACTAATGCAGAAGGTGATGCACAAATTAATTACAAACACACAATAAATATGCACACACACACACACACACACACATATATATATACATACACATACATGCACTTTGTATGAAGCCTTAGAATAGACCTTTGGCAGCTATAGCTAATAAAAGCAGTTTAGGCCCGCTATGTTATCCAAGGCAGCCACAGAAAGATTCAGCCGAGTCAGCAAGAGAACCGTTTGCAAACATAACCCGAGAGCAAAGCGCTGCCAGCAACGTCGATTACAGAGTGTGGTTTATGAGCTCATCCGCTGCCAGGCTTGCTTTGTGTGTGGCCGTGGGTGTGTTAATTAGCTTCAAGTCAAAGGAAACCTGGTGCCAATATTATCCTTCGCTCACTTCAAGAAAGAGCAGCTCTGATTCTGAAGACCCTGCGCAGCCCATCCTCTCTCACTCTTGTTCCTGGCCTGGAAATTAGAATGGTTACTATCAGTGACCCCCAAGGTTGTACATATGTGATTGTGTGTGTGTGTGTAATGCCACACATTGCGTCAGCCTGTGACTAATACTCGGTTGTACCTCAGCTGTAGAATTCATGTGGTAAGGGTTGCTTTAAAAAAAGAAAAAAAGAAAAAGAAAAAAGTCTGCCCTCACATGCATGTGTGTGGCTTTTCCTGCTTAGGGGTATTTTAAATATATGTCCTTCAAGAGGCAGACCTGTTGGTTTCAGTGGAACATATTCAAAAGCAGGGTGACCTCCTGTTCTAAAGGCATGTCAACCTGCAATAATTTTTCTGCTTCCACTTCACTTCTCTAGTACAAAACTAAAAAAAGGAGGAAGGAAGCAGTCTATGGGAGAAAAGAGTTGTTCAAGGTGCAAATAAAAGTCTCTGTGAGAACGGGCATTTCCAAGAGGCAGAAGATGGTGCTCTTTGAATGTAAATGGATGAAATCATGCAAACTATCAGCTTTGGGCAGGGGTTGGTCCTTGTGCTACAAATATAGCCCTTCATATATTTTTGATTACAACACCCATCAGCCCCAGCCATCCTAACTAACGGTCAGAAACGATGGGAGTCCACAACATCTGGAGGGTAACACATTGGCAATCTCTGATCTACACCAAACAGTTCAGTCTGTGAGTTGCCCACCATTTCAGTCATCTACAGAACCTCCAAAAGGGGGCTGCAAGTTAAATTTCCCAGAATGCCCTGGTAGCAACACTAAGCCAGGAGCCTTGTGGATAATCTGAGCAGCCCACAGCAGATCACAGTGATGCTTCTGCTCAATCACTAGGTCCACCAGAAGGTATTTTGCTAGGGCCTGCTCAAACTTTGAGGACAAGCTTAACCCAGGTGAAGAAGCAACAAGCCAAGTCGGGAGCTGCCTAAAGGTATTTTCCTGAAAGGTGACAGTGATGGAAACAGAGCTCAATACAGAGCTGCTCTATTCTGAGTCAGAACATTGGTCCATTCAGCTCAGTATTGTTGATACTGTGTGCTGGTCCCAAGGGTTAACCGTGTGGCGAGGTCTGAGTCCAGTCCGAGGTCAAGGGTGCGGTATGGAGGCTGTCCGTCAAAGCTGAAGCAGGCTCCAAGGCAGGGAGTCGGGTGAGGTCAGGAACTCTGGCAGAAGAGCAGGACAGGATGCAGGCAGGAACAGGCTACCAACAATGTTGCTTCCACAACCTGGGACTGGGCTGGCTGGCTTTTATCTGCCCCAAGGCATAGGGCGGCCCCGGTCCACAGGTGACTCGCCCCTCCTGGCCTAGAGGTGAGCACTCCTCCTGCGAGAACTTAGTTCCCTCTGCCTCTCTGCCCTGAGCCTCTGCAGCTCAGGAGAGGCTGGAGGGTTACTGGACCCAGAGGCAACCTCAGCTTCCCCTGACAGGGTGCAGGCAATGGGTCCTCCATCACCTCAGGAGCCAGAGCAGACTCAGCTGGTGCCTGCACCTGAGGATCCAGCACAGGTGAGGACCCTTCAGGTTCAAGCCCTAGCCCTGCTCAGCTGGTTCTGGAGATGGGGACTCCTGTGCAGGCTGGGATTCCTCAGGTTCAGCCTCCGAGTCTGAATCCCAGGCCATCACACCCTTCAGACAAAGGACATTCTTAACCCTTCCTGGAGAGCCCAGCTTTTGAGCCTGGGAATTTCTTTGTGCACATGAGATCCAGGAAGTTTCCTGAGTGGGCCACAAAGCTGTGTAGTCCTGTTTCAGATTTTGGATGCTTCTGGTTATTCCCTGCTTCTGTCCTCTTTATTGGTGTTCTGGGCTTCACTTCAAGCTTCTGCAGAAGTTCCTTGATGATCCTACAGATATCAGTCCTGAGGTGTAGGACTACAACTATGTGGGAGTTGTCCCATTGCATCAGAATAACACAAGCTTTAGAGACTGAGTCATCATTACAGTTAAGGGGCAGGAAATTCATGCTGTTGTTGTTTATATGAACTGGTTATTTATATAGCTGTATTTTACAGCTCTATAAATGGATATGTGGTTCCTCCCCCTCAATGACTCTGTGTGGTGGATCCAAATATTTAAAGTATTCAAAAAGTGCACCGAGCTGCCTTCTCATTCTTCTGTTCCTGTCTCGAATCTTGGAAATATTACTATTCAGCAATGTTCTCAATTGCTTTCAGGTCACGCAGCACATACAAGCAGACCAGTTCCTTTGACCAAAGAGGAATCTGTGGCCTAACCTCTAGCTGAACTGCGCATGAACCTTCTAGAATTCTAAAATAAGTATGGGAAGTTCTTTCTTTGAAAAAGAAAAGAAAGGGAGAGAAAATAAATTGAATATCCTGGTTCAGCATGCTACAGGAAGTCAAACATTGCTGAAAAATATCCCTCCAAAAGGCTATTCCTGGAGTATTTACTGGACAAGCCAAACCCCAGAAAGTCCTGGAAATCTTTCAAGAAATCCCCCTTGAGTTATTTCTGGTCTCAAGTTCCAGACCAAAGTGGTTTGGATTTGAGCTCCAAAGTTTGAAATCTTATCTGCTCCATTTCTTTCTTTTGAGAACCCTGAACCGAGTAAGTTGAGTCTCAAAGTACTGTGGCATTTCCTGTAGGAAATCCATGGAATTGGTTCTCACTTCAACCAGTTGCGTGGAAAGTCCCATCAGAATGAGGGTCACTTCAGGACTCTTGGAGCACAACTAACCCTTTGTTTTTGCATGGTCAGATTGGGAATGTATATTTCAAAAGTATGGATGAATGAAAAAAAGACTGAACATTAAAGACAAGAGCAGATGGTTGGTCTGAGGAGCGTTTTAGTGTTTTGGACATACTATATTTGACCTTAACATGATTTTAGTACCGCAAATGACAGTCAGTTGCAGAGTTGAAAATTCATGAGAATTTGGCTTGAGGTTCTCAAATCCAAACTAAGATATGGAATGATTGTAGGACACCCCTATTTTCATTTGGAGAAATGCTGGAGGGTATGTTCTCAGGACAACACAAAGTTTGCTGAACACACACACACACACACACAGAGAGAGAGAGAGAGAGAGAGATTGGGAAAAGAAAAAAAATGGAAAACTGGGGTGAACAAAATGGAGTATCATGCAGATGGGCATGACTAGATGACTGGGACCCTGGAAAGAACTATCAAGGGATGAGAATATACTGCAACATTTTGTTACAAGTCCTTCTGGTTAATTGCAAATTTCAACAGGTTCCAATTAATTCTAAAGAATCCTGGCTCTGTTGGCTTTGATGGCTTTCCAGGATTTGTTCGTTCTATACATTTTATTTGCTGGGAGCACTGAATTAATTAAAGGAACTCATAAAACACTCTGAAAAATCTATGTATGGAACTTATTGTATGAGTGCCAAATGCTCATGTTATTCATATCAGCAATGATTTCTGAACAACCTTTAGGGCCAGTAAATATTATACTGTCAGTTACCAATGAGAGGTGGACTCTATGCTTCAGTTGTTTAAGGTTGCCTTCTTATACTCACTCAGCTGGCTGGGAGTAAAGCTCACTGAACCCAATGGGATTTACAGTCGTACCTTGGAAGCTGAACGCCTTGGCTCCCGAACAAGTCAGCTCCTGAACGATCGAAACCCGAAAGTGAATGTTCCAGTTTTCAAACAATTTTCAGAAGCCAAACGCCTGGCGTGGCTTCCGCAGCTTCTGATGTCCAGGACACTCCTGCAGCCAATTGGAAGCCGCCCTTTGGTTTTTGAAAGGTTCCGGGAGTCGAACGGATTCCAGGAAAGTATTCTGTTTGAAAGCCAAGGTACCACTGGACTTCTGAGTTGAGATTTTAGCATTCCACTGTTACTCTGTATGGTGCTACAAAGTCTTGCTGCCATAGACTACCCTTTAGGAGGGACAATTGGATATGTCAATTTCAGTTTCTCTCTGTTTCTCATTTTCCCCATCTTCATTTCTCCACATCTCCATATCAGTTTCCATTTTTTGTTTTGTTTTTTAAAATAGAAATTCACCAGCATTTTAATGCAAAATTCTATGTGCAATTTCCCCTAATATATATTTTTGCAAATCAATTTTCCCTCATATAATGCATTTTGTATGTTATTTTCACTAATATGTGAATTTATATGTACAGTGGTGCCCCACAAGAGGAATGCCTCGCAAGACGGAAAACCCACTAGACGAAAGGGTTTTCCGTTTTGGAGGTGCTTCGCAAAACGAATTTGCTATGGGCTTGCTTCGCAAGACGAAAATGTCTTGCGAGTTCCTGCGATTTTTTTCCGCTCCCCACCCCCTTTTTCTAAGGCACTAAGCTGCTAATAGCCTTTTAGCAGCTAACCTGCTAATCCCTTAAGCCTTTAATAGCCGCTAATAACGCTAATCCGCTAATCCGCTAATGGGGTTGCTTCGCAAGACGAAAAAACCGCTAGACGAAGAGACGCGCGGAACGGATTCTTTTCGTCTTGCGAGGCACCACTGTACATGTCACCATAGTGTGTGCATTTTTGTACACATTACTAGGCTGCAAATTTCAAAGCGCTGTTTTCACTGCTTTTCGGTTTTGGGAAGTGGGAATTAGGAAGGCTTGCCTTTCAATGTGAACCAAATCCAATTTTGTCCGATTTCCACTCTCTGGAAGTTGTTCTTCAACATTCAGGCACACGACCAACAGATGGATGCAGTTTCCACATGACCAATGGATGGGGAGGTGCCCACAGAACAGTTCAGAGAGGGAATAAATCTGATTGTGTGACACAGCAATGTGTTCTCCTTTCTTTCCTATCAATAGTAATTAAATGACACCACTTGCAGGCCTGAGCGTTATCTGATTCCCCCACTTCCTCTCCCTTCTTTCACAACAGCTCCAGAGCTCAGGTGGGCCAGTCCTATTTGCAAAAAACCAGATAGAAAAGGATTGATTTCCTGCCCCCTTTTTCAAGCTATTTCAAGCACACACAAAAAAAATCTAGGATGCATGTGTTGTGAAGTAATTTATCTGTGTAATGTAATCTCTGAGCGAGAACTTACTGACAGTTTGTTCAAGGGCAGTCAAATTGCCTCAAGAGGTTGAAGTCTCTGAGAGGATTTTTAATCACATTTACCCCCCCCCCCCCAGCTGGGTAAATTTACACGCGTTTTCATTGTGCCACATGAAGGGGCAAGATGGGTGGCAGCTGCTTTGACAAAGGTGGCAGAGAATCATCTTGGTTATCTGAGTTACTAGCACACAGCTGCAGTTGAATGAAATTGTCTAGAAGCAGCAGGATAGTTGAACAAGAACCAGCCCATTCCCTCTTAATATTAGCTAGCTATGTGCAATAACATGATCGCAAAAGTAGGGGTACAATCCACAGGGCAGCTCTCCTTGAAATTAATGAGATCTATGCAAAAGCATGGAGTGGTATTCCAATAAGTTTTACAAACAGTAGACCTACTGAAATTAATGAACATAACTAAGGGTGTTGTTCACATTACTGCATACTGTGGCTCCAGTGTACTGCCACCACAGTATTTTAAGCTGGGTTCAAACAATGTTACAGTGGTACCTCGGGTTACATATGCTTCAGGTTACATACGCTTCAGGTTACAGACTCTGTTAACCCAGAAATAGTACCTCGGGTTAAGAACTTTGCTTCAGGGTGAGAACAGAAATTGTGCTCCGGCGGCAGGGCAGCAGCAGGAGGCCTCATTAGCTAAAGTGGGGCTTCAGGTTAAGAACAGTTTCAGGTTAAGAACGGACCTCCAGAATGAATTAAGTACTTAACCTGAGGTACCACTGTAGTTGCAATCTGTTTGTATCCCGTAGCTTTTAGAGAAATGCACCTGTATGATGTGCTTTCCCCCCTCAAAGCAGCTTCCGTTCCGTTCCAATATGGAAGCCACATTTCCATCTTGGTGTGAACTGTTTGGGAAGATTTTACGCACGTGCAGATGTTGGCACATGCACAGATGAAATCTTCACTGAACTGGAGCTTGATGTGGGGAAAGAAATCACTGGGTGAAGATATCCCTGTCCCCGATCTGGTGTGAACTGCGACAGAAGAAAGCAGCTTAGAAACACAGTGGGAGGAAATGACATCACAGAGTTCCAATCTTCTAATGTGAAGATACCATAAATTAGGACCATTAATTTTAGCAGCTGAGTAAAACTTAGTTGAATATCAGCCATGGAAAGGATGAAAATGCATAAAGTATTTCAACTGAAGTACTGTGATTATTGGGCTATGTTAATGGCTTCAGCAAAACGTTCATTTTCTCTGTGGAATACAGCTTCACAGAGGAATTCTTGACATCAGTCTCCCATTCAAATTGGACTTGTCCCAAAACAGGAAGACGGGGATCCCTTTTTCTAAAGCCCTAAATGGAACAAAGAGAGAGCAAAGCGTGTTCTCAATAAA
Source organism: Podarcis tiliguerta (assembly GCF_965153285.1). Lineage (NCBI taxonomy): Eukaryota > Metazoa > Chordata > Lepidosauria > Squamata > Lacertidae > Podarcis > Podarcis tiliguerta. Next base: position 27,517,639 of record NC_139543.1, on the reverse strand, counting down.
AGAGAGCACGTGTTGCGGATGGGGACAGCCAAAACACCCTGTGGTAAACAGGCAGGTTGGTATTAATGGGCCTGTGGATGAATGCTGTTGCTGGGGCAAATTTGATGTTGCCAATTTAGGGGTGGGATCAGAAGGTATTTAAGCAGGGTCCGCAGCTAGCCACTTTCTCTTTCGCTGCGGACATCGGATCACCCGCCCGCCCTCCCTTGTCTGGGCTTTCGCTTTGACCTTGCTATTGCCTGTCTAGGGGTCGCTCGCATTGATGCGGGGGCCTGGTAGGAATTTTCCCGATTGGCTGATTAGTGCGTGCCTTTTGGGTTTTGCCTACTGCATAGCAAATCGTCACAACTTGTAAGGTTGGCGGTTAGGCATTGGTTTAAATTGGTTGGTGGAGGGGTATGGATTGGCTGTGCCTGCCCCTCCAATGCTGCTGCTACACGGGAATTCCGTTAAAGGAATTCAGGGGCTTACCACCCTTTCGTTCAAACCCCTGGAATCGGGTTTGGGCCGTGTAAGCCCCTAGGAGCATGCGGGGAGAAGCTGAGGGTCTGTGCCGCAGCTCCAGTTATCCCTGATCTTGTTCCTCCACACTGGCTTCCGCTGGAATCCGGGAGTCAGTGCTGTCCCCAGGCGGGGGGGGACAGATAGTCTTAACCAATGCCTAAGCAACCACTCATAATTTGTATGTTAATAAAGTTGTGGCCAAAATTATGCCAAAAACCTTAAACAAAAATTCATGTGTGATGTGTGAGTTATTGGGGAAGGGTGTTTTGGGGGACCTCAACACGCAATTAAACACTACAGCAAGAACACTGAAAACGTTTTATAGCTGACTTATTTAAAGTCAGCAAAACAGAAAGGCCTTTTCCATCCACCCTTGTTGCACTTCAGATATTCCTGCTGCGTGAAACATGGAGCAGAATATCCATCACTGTGTGGAACATAATCTCGTTTCTCGGCTCTGTTTACGGCACTATAACTTATCTTTGCCCAGAATTGTCATGCCATAACAACTTACTTTTCCCTTGGTGTCACTCTCACGAATAGAATGGAGGCCAAGAAGGGGGAGGGGAGTGATTAACGGTGCCTATACAGGCGACACCAGAATAACAGATTACCAACCTGATGTGACAAGTGCAAGGTGTTAATTTCAGAGAACGCTGCACCCATGGAAAGAACAGCACTCCTGAGCCCATGTCTCCAGTTGAGTGATGCGAGCACCAGGCATATTGTTGAGAGTAAAGAAACAATAACAATGTCATCGTGTGCCCCTCGTGAGAATTAAATGACATTTATACGAGGTGTGGACAGGGGTTGTTTATTTTTTAGTTTATTTTTAATCTGGAAGAGAAAAGTGTGGCTGAATTATGTCAGTAGCTTTATTTAGGTTCCATTACATTACAGTAATTCTCTCAACAGTGTTTTGTTTAATGTAATGGGTAGATAGTCCAAGCCCTGCTTTCATTCACTTCCACTGAGGGTTTCCATTTGTTACACATTAAGCAGCTACCCAGCTATGCAGGTGTAATGGCCTGCATGCTTAGTAAAAAGGGTTCAATGTTTCTACTGAGCTGCAGATACTGATACAAATCAATTGTCATAACTAAGGGGGAAAGCAGAACCATTCCTTTCACTTCTATTGTTAAAAATTAAATACTCCCCCACCAAGTCTCTTGTAAATATAGTAAAGGTAAAGGGATCCCTGACAGTTAAGTCCAGCTGTGAACGACTCTGGGGTTGCGGCATTCATCTCGCTTCACAGGCCGAGAGAGCTGGCATTTGTCCACAGACAGTTTTTCTGGGTCATGTGGCCAGCATGACTAAGCCGCTTCTGGAGAAACCAGAGCAGCGCACAGAAACGCCATTTTGCTTCCTGACGCAGTGATACATATTTATCTACTTGCACTGCGTGCTTTCAAACTGCTAGGTTGGCAGGAGCTGGGACCAAACAACAGGAGCTCACCCCGTCACGGGGATTCGAACCGCCGATCTTCCGATTGGCAAGTCCAAGCGGCACAGTGGTTTAAACCACAGAGCCACCTGCGTCCTCTTTCTTGTAAATATATTGCAATATAAAAATGAGAACTCTCTCTCTCTCTCTTTCTCCCTCTCCTTCCAAATACAAATACTGCAGCCATGTTTGAATAAGGTTTTTTTTTTTAAGGCAGACAATTACGGAGCATTTATGGGGACTTTGATGAATTGATCGCCTCTTATCCCAGCCTTACCATTCTGTGGTCTTCGCTGCTGGAGAGGGGGGTTTGGAGGGACTGTCAGTGCCCGATCGCAATGAATAGAGCCAGAAAGATTCTGGAACGTGCCGTGGCGCGTAGAGTGGCGGCTCGGAGGGGGGGTCATTGACCAGTTCAGCAAGGAGGCCCTCTACCGGGATGATGGCGTGCATCTTTCGGATGCTGGAAATGATGTTTGGTTGGATGACATATCTTCAGGGATTAGGGATTGGTTGCAGGTCTAAGGATATTGGCGGCGAGCTCTTGCTTGAGTGGCGGTTAGGCAATGGTAAGGGGTATTGTTATGCAGATGAAAGGGGGGAGGAAGCACCATCACCTTCCCCCATGTGGAAGGGTAGTCCAGTAAAGGATTCTGGGGGCCGTTGCCCTGTCTGAAGCCTATGGAGGTTTGGGCCTAAGGCATGCCCCCGAGCAGTGACCCCGGGGAAGCTCCTAGTTGATGTGCATCAGCAGGACTCCCCCTACTGGTGGTTAACCCTTCCCGGTCTTCAAGCAATCATGCTGAAGCCAATTAGTTGATAGGACCAATGCCTAAGCCAATACCTCTCAATTCCTGTAACCAATAAAGTTGTGGCTAGTTTTCGCCCATTAACCTAAAATGATGGTGTCATGTGTCGTTATTTCCGAGGGGGTGGTGGGAACTCACCATGCAATTACGGTTGCATTCTCAGAGCTCCTTTATGCAATAAAAAGGGCATTTTTCATGCAACTTTTTATCCCACTGTACCAGGAAATTGCGGGCAGGGGGCTTGCTTAGTTCTCTCTCTCTCTCTCTCTCTCTCTCTCTCTCTCTCTCTCTCTCTCTCTCTTCCACACCCACACCCACACACCCACACCCACACCCACACCCCTCTCTGAAGAATGCTAGCTCTCCTCCCAAAACATTTACATGAGAAGTGGCTCCTCAAGGGAACTTTCCCTCTGTTTGTCCTGATGAACTCCACCTAAAATGGAGCCCAGGCTACTTCCTTCCTCACCAGAAAGTTGCAGCATCTACAGCAGAAGTGCAGAACTAGTGGATTTGTCCATTCACTATGGGGACCACTGCTGGATGAGCATCATTTTTGGCCATTGACCTTGCTAGGTTGGGCTGATAGGGGTTGGAATCTAACAACAGATGAAGGGCCACAGTTTCTCATCCCTGCATCTTCTGGGGCTCTTCTGCCATTGGAAGTGAGTTGGGTATCAACCAGAGACCACCTTTTTAGTTGCAGCATCTAAATGTTGAAATATCCTCAACAGGAGAAGAACATGACATCTGCATCATCATCTTTTCAGAAGCAGGAGACCTTAGACATTTGTAATTATTTTAACACAGCCATTAAAAAAATGTTGTGATTATTTTATACTATTTTTTTAATGCTTGTAAACCAACTATAGAACCTCTATGGCTGAGGGCACAGCTACCGTATTTTTTGTCTATAAGACACAATTTTCCCTCCTAAAAAGTAAGGGGAAATGTGTGTGCGTCTTATGGAGCGAATGCAGGCTGTGCAGCTATCACAGAAGCCAGAACAGCAAGAGGGATTGCTGCTTTCACTGCGCAGCGATCGCCCTTGCTGTTCTGGCTTTTGAGATTCAGAATATTTTTTTTTCTTGTTTTCCTCCTCCAAAAACCAGGTGCGTCTTGTGGTCTGGTGCGTCTTATAGAGTGAAAAATGCGGTGAATGATTTATTAAATACAAACTCCACACAGGACTGCTGGGGTGGTGTGTTGTTGTTTTTTGAAGTGACCTCAAGATTGATTGATGCCCTACCCTTAACGACCAATAGACAGATCGTGCAGAGAAGTGACGAGTGGTTCTAGCAGTATGAAAAACAGAACAGAGTGTGCAAGCACAGAAAGAAAATAGAAAGAAGGGGGGAATCCAATACTAACCTAAAAGGGAAGAAGCAGCCTTTTGAAAACAGGGTTGTAGCATTTGCAGGACTGCCAAAGAAATGGATTTCCAGTCCTCTGAGGAAGTCTGACCCTTTAGCCTCACACATTTTCTTCTTGGATTGGAAGGGAAAGTCAGCGTTTGGAAATCTTACATTGGAAAAAAAAAGGCTACTGAAATGTTTTATTATTCCAGTGTGAAAAGGGTAGGACGACAAGCTTTTTTGGGGGGGGACGGGTTGGATGCATGGGAGGGTCTTTGAATGTTCAAATCTTGTGAAAATGAGTGGCAGTGGCCGTTGTTTTCAGAGCCAGGTCTTTGTGAATTGCGCCTCTAATCCTAATCCTATTTATTCTGAAGTTACTCACAAACCCAATGTTTGCCTGAATGCATGTGGACTAGAAGCAGGGTGGAGGCATACATGCAAGCCCCACCCCACCCCAGATCGTTCCACACACCAGCTTCTCTCCAGATGTTTCCAGATTGAGATGGAAGCTCTGAAAGTGGGATCCTGTGAGACACCAAAAAACTTCTATGGTGCCAAACAATGGCCCTGGAGGCAGGAGAAGAATCACTGAAGTAAAAGGTAAAGGTAAAAGGTAAAGGTACCCCTGACTGTTAGATCCAGTCACAGACAACTCTGGGGTTGCGTGCTCATCTCGCTTTATTGGCCGAGGGAGCCAGCGTTTGTTTGCAGACAGCTTCCAGGTCATGTGGCCAGCATGACTAGGCCACTTCTGGCTAACCAGAGCAGCGCACGTAAATGCCATTTACCTTCCCACCAGAGCAGTACCTATTCGAACTGCTAGGTTGGCAGGAGCTGGGACCGAACAATGGGAGCTCACCCTGTCACGGGGATTCGAACTGCTGACCTTCCGATCGTCAAGCCCTAGTCTCTGTGGTTTAGACCACAGTGTCACCTGTGTCCCTCAATCACTGAAGTACAGTGCCTACAACCCATTCTCCTTGAACCACTCCAGTAGGATATCGTGGCCAACAGTACTGAAAACTATTGAGAGGTCAAGGAGAATGGGCTGGATCAGGGCTGTCTTAAGTATATCCAGGGCCATGGTGCAAATCCAGCGCCCCCCCCCAATCTCCCAGAGTTGCTGACCTTTTTACGGCGCTGCCGGCAGCTTTGTGGGGCTGGAGGAGGCAGGCAGCAGCTGGAGGGCGGCTCCTCCGGCAGGGAAGAGGAGGAGGTTCTGGGTGCGGCACTGCTTTGGCGTGGCATGGCAGAGGCGGGCGAGGGCAGTGAGCTGATGCTGAGAGGCCTCTTCCCTGGTGCCCTCCAGAACTTGGCACCCTGGCGCCCCGCGCCACTTGCCGCTATGGGCAAGACACCCCTGGGCTAGATCATACTCTCTCCATCATTCCCAGTGGGAAAGGGGAGAGTTATTGTCCAGCAACTGGGTCACAAATTATGCCATCCCAGTTTAAAGATCTCCCTCCACTCCACCACCACCCCGTCTCTCCTGTGAGCTATTCCAGCGACTAGAAGAAAATTAAAATTAAAGTGACTCCAAATAAGTTCCAAATGAATATATGGCATTTGTTTCCTAATGAATGGAATATTGAAAGTCTTACATTCAATTCTTTACTAGCAATAAATGAAATGAATGGTTCCCAATTGTTTCATTGTCCAACTCATTACCAGACAAAAGCACACCCCTATTGCATATTCCCTCTTTGTACAAATGGCAGACTGCATCAGCAACCTGTCTAAAATCGGCTGCAGCGTTCAGCCCACCCTGCTTTATAATTTTATATATCCTAAAAGGGGGCGACTGCCTGAAAGCACTTTTTGGGGTTGTTGAGGGGTAACGTTGCTCATAGTTAAATGGGGATTAGCAAACATCTTTTAATTAGGTTTGAAGAAGATTGAGAAAACACAAGACACACACACCACGTTTCCCCGTGGGACAGCTTTGAGCCTCTTTCTCCCTTCCCTTGCTTTGCCTCACTCATCACCGGCTCAGACCGCTGTGACTTGGTCGGTGGTAAAGACTCAGGCTGGAGCAGTGCACACACGTATGCCCCGGGCACCAACAACCTGCGCTACACCACTGGTTTGTATGTGCAGGTTTTTTGCATTAGTGCGATTCTGAGGGGACAGAAGAAGAAGAGAACATTAGTTCAAGAGTCTACTGGAAATAGTTACGAGCACAGCCAGAAGAGAAATGAAAGAATTGAAGAAATAGTGGACATGGAAAGAGGAGCACATTTGCAGGATGAAGTACAGTGGAACCTCGGGTTACAAACACCTTGGGTTACTTACATTTTGGGTTACAGACTCCGCTAACCTGGAAATAGTACCTTGGGTTAACTACTTTACCTCAGGATGAGAACAGAAATTGCAGCGGGAGGCCCCATTAGCTAAAGTGGTACCTCAGGTTAAGAACGGTTTCAGATTAAGAACGGTCCTCCAGAATGAATTAAGTTCTTAACCCGAGGTAGCACTGTAAAGGCAAAAGCAGGGCACAAATGCAAAACTATTACTAAATTAATAAGCAAATCAATAATTTTATTCACATCCATTTGCAAGCCATTTTATTTTTTTAATCGAGATATATGCAATTTTTCTGGTGGTGAAATTTCATTGCCTTCAGCTTCAGAAGGCTGCTAAGCTCATCATAATATTTTATATATTTGATTGACACTCCCCCCCCCCGGCCAGGCCTCTTTTTTCCAGCCTTTGGTTGGTTTGCCTCTACATTCACCTGGAAACACCTGAAGTTTTAAAACGAAGGCCTGACAATGAAGCAAACCAACTCAAACACCTTGTTCAGCACCTGGAGATGAATCAAAATAATTCCCCCCTCCCCTTGTAAAAGATCAAGTGTGCCAGGAGCTGGGTGCCTCCAGGGCCAGTGCTGAATGATTAGCAAAGAAGAAATATAGATCCTTTGACAAAACCAGCATTCGCTGTGTCCTTGCCAATGGCAGCTATAGGGTTTGTGCCAAGGGAGGGTAGCCGCAGGCTCAAGGGATGAATGCAGCTTTCTGGGCCTCCCTATATGGCCTCCCAAGATTCTCAATAGTCAATGCCCGCTCCCCAGGGCACATCCCAAACTGCACATGGGCCATGCCCTCCTCAAGGACATTCTCTGTGGTAGCCCCTAAGTTGTGGAACTCCCTCCCCACCAGAGGCAGACCCTACAGGGAAGTAATAGTGCCACTGGGAAGTAATAGATCAAGGGAAGTAATAGTGCCACTGTAATCTGCTCTGGTCAGACCTCACCTGGAGTACTGTGTCCAGTTCTGGGCACCACAGTTCAAGAAGAACACTGACAAACTGGAACGTGTCCAGAGGAGGGCAACCAAAATGGTCAAAGGCCTGGAAACGATGCCTTATGAGGAACGGCTAAGGGAGCTGGGCATGTTTAGCCTGGAGAAGAGGAGGTTAAGGGGTGATATGATAGCCATGTTCAAATATATAAAAGGAGGTCACATAGAGGAGGGAGAAAGGTTGTTTTCTGCTGCTCCAGAGAAGCGGACACGGAGCAATGGATCCAAACTACAAGAAAGAAGATTCCACCTAAACATTACGAAGAACTTCCTGACAGTAAGAGCTGTTCAACAGTGGAATTTGCTGCCAAGGAGTGTGGTGGAGTCTCCTTCTTTGGAGGTCTTTAAGCAGAGGGTTGACAACCATATGTCAGGAGTGCTCTGATGGTGTTTCCTGCTTGGCAGGGGGTTGGACTCGATGGCCCTTGTGGTCTCTTCCAACTCTATGATTCTAGGTGTCCCTATTTTCCAAGAACAGTCCTAGATTTACAGAAGCAGCCCCAGTTTCTGATTTGATTCCAGAATGTTCTGCTTTGCTTTGCTTTGCTTTGCTTTGCTTTGCTTTGCCTTGCCTTGCCTTGCCTTGCCTTGCCTTGCCTTGCCTTGCCTTGCCTTGCCTTGCCTTTCCTTTCCTTTCCTTTCCTTTCCTTTCCCAGTTTTACTTTAATTTTCAAAAGTTAATTACATATTTGTTTTCCTCCAATATTTTTAACAAATGTAAGCTTCCCATTCCCCACTCCATGGTTTCCTTGTTTCCCCTTATCCAGACATCCCTATTTTCACTGAAGAAATGTTGGAGGGTATGGAGTTATACGACTCCCAAGCCAAGGAGATAAGTAACTCTCTAATTTCTAAGAGCACCATCACCTGTAGATCAAATGAGCTGAGTTGCTTCACTCTTCTTTGATCTCTTTCAGAAACATTTGGATATGACACAAAGCCAGGATCATGACATTATATTATCTTTGGGCTCTAACTTGCTCAAATACAGTGAGCTTCGAAAAAGCATCGATCCAGGACAAAGAAAAGGGGTGGGGAAGAGAGAAGTGGAAAGTGTTTGGGTGGTGTCGACTTGGAACGAACCTTAGGTAGGTTTCAAAAAACACAAAAAGCTAAAGACATGAGGATTAAGCATTTGCATTACCGACTGGTTTAGGCAACCACCACTTTAAGCCTCATGTGTGAAAATGCCTTTTGGCAAAGAATCTTGAAACAGCTCGAAGCCATTGGCTTAGGCAGTCACAAACTGTCTTGCTGTAATTATCCTCCTATGAGATCTGCTGCTAGAAAGCAGGCGTATTGAACATTACAACATTGGCTTTGTGGTACAATGTGTGCCTGGCTATGAAGAAATCCCTGCCTTCCCATTGAGTTTTCTGCAAAGGCCAGCCTTGCCACCTCACTTCATTCAATCCCCTTACTGCCCAAGAATAGTGGCAGAATGACCTCAGCAGTGAGGACCCTCCAGTCTATAGGCCAGACCTCCCTGTTCGAGCTGCAAGTCTGTTTCTATCAAGCCACGCCCACCTGCCTTTAACCTGAGGCAATCTGGTCCAATGGGACAAATGGGGCACCACCGCAACAACCTCCATCTTAATTCATCCAAGCCTACCTGCCTTCTTACTTATAACCAGTCCAGAGGTTGGCTCTGTCAGAATCTCCGTTACGACTGAGCTGATAAAGCTCATCTTCCAGTCGAGTCCTTCGGAATCGCCCTCCGATAATAATTAACGACCTGAGCCTCTGATAAGGCTCCAGGCACATCCCACTCAGCAGAGAATCAAAGCAGCACACGAAAGTGATGAGATTTATGGCTACATGCTATGCTTTATTACTAAGCTACGCAGACAGAAAGAAATACATCCTCTCTCTATGAGAGCAGAATCATAGAATCATAGAATCATAGTGTTGGAAGAGACCACAAGGGCCATCGAGTCCAACCCCCTGCCAAGCAGGAAACACCATCAGAGCACTCCTGACATATGGTTGTCAAGCCTCTGCTTAAAGACCTCCAAAGAAGGAGACTCCACCACACTCCTTGGCAGCAAATTCCACTGTCGAACAGCTCTTACTGTCAAGAAGTTCTTCCTAATGTTTAGGTGGAATCTTCTTTCTTGTAGTTTGGATCCATTGCTCCGTGTCCGCTTCTCTGGAGCAGCAGAAAACAACCTTTCTCCCTCCTCCATGTGACATCCCTTCATATATTTGAACATGGCTATCATATCACCCCTTAACCTCCTCTTCTCCAGGCTAAACATGCCCAGCTCCCTTAGACGTTCCTCATAAGGCATCGTTTCCAGGCCTTTGACCATTTTGGTTGCCCTCCTCTGGACACGTTCCAGTTTGTCAGTGTCCTTCTTGAACTGTGGTGCCCAGAACTGGACACAGTACTCCAGGTGAGGTCTGACCAGAGCAGAATACAGTGGCACTATAACTTCCCTTGATCTAGATGCTATACTCCTATTGATGCAGCCCAGAATTGCATTGGCTTTTTTAGCTGCCGCGTCACACTGTTGGCTCATGTCAAGTTTGTGGTCAACCAAGACTCCTAGATCCTTTTCACATGTACTGCTCTCAAGCCAGGTGTCACCCATCTTGTATTTGTGCCTCTCATTTTTTTTGCCCAAGTGCAATACTTTACATTTCTCCCTGTTAAAATTCATCTTGTTTGTTTTGGCCCAGTTCTCTAATCTGTCAAGGTCGTTTTGAAGTGTGATCCTGTCCTCTGGGGTGTTAGCCACCCCTCCCAGTTTGGTGTCATCTGCAAATTTGATCAGGATGCCCTTGAGTCCATCATCCAAGTCGTTGATAAAGATGTTGAATAAGACCGGGCCCAAGACAGAACCCTGTGGCACCCCACTAGTCACTCTTCTCCAGGATGAAGAGGAACCATTGATGAGCACCCTTTGGGTCCGGTCAGTCAGCCAGTTACAAATCCACTGAGTGGTAGCATAGTCAAGACCGCATTTTACCAGCTTCTTTACAAGAATATCATGGGGCACCTTGTCAAATGCCTTGCTGAAATCAAGGTAGGCTACATCCACTGCGTTCCCTTCATCTACCAGGCTTGTAATTCTGTCATAAAACGAGATCAGGTTAGTCTGACATGACTTATTTTTCAGAAATCCATGCTGACTATTGGTGATCACAGCATTCCTTTCTAGGTGCTCACAGACTGTTTGCTTAATGATCTGCTCCAGAATCTTCCCTGGTATTGATGTCAGACTGACTGGGCGGTAATTATTTGGGTCCTCTCTTTTCCCCTTTTTGAAAATAGGGACAACATTTGCCCTCCTCCAGTCTGCCGGGACTTCGCCTGTTCTCCAGGAATTCTCAAAGATGACTGCCAGTGGTTCTGAGATCACATCTGCCAGTTCTTTTAATACTCTTGGATGCAGTTCATCTGGCCCTGGAGACTTGAATACATCTAAACTAGCCAAGTATTCTTGTACTATCTCCTTAGTTATTCTGGGCTGTGTTTCCTCTGCTGAATCATTTCCTCCAAATTCTTCAGGTCGGGCATTGTTTTCTTTATCGGAGAAGACTGAGGCAAAGAAGGCATTGAGGAGTTCAGCCCTTTCTGTGTCCCCTGTTTGCATTTCTCCATCTTCTCCTCTGAGTGACCCCACTGTTTCTTTGTTCCTCCTTTTGCTACGAACATACCCATAAAAGCCTTTTTTGTTGCTTTTAACCTCTCTAGCAAGCCTGAGTTCATTCTGTGCCTTAGCTTTTCTGACTTTGTGTCTACATGTGCTGGCTATTTGTTTGAATTCCTCTTTGGTGGTTTCCCCCCTTTTCCATTTTTTGTACACATCCTTTTTTAATCTTAACTCAGTTAGAAGTTCTTTAGATAGCCACCCTGGCTTCTTTAGGCACCTTCCATGTTTCCGTCTCATTGGTATTGCCTGAAGTTGTGCTTTTACTATCTCCCTCTTAACAAACTCCCAGCCATCATGAACTCCCTTTCCTTTTAGTATTACTGTCCATGGGATCTCACCCAGCACTTCCCTAAGTTTTATGAAGTCGGCTTTCTTAAAGTCAAGAAATTGAGTCCTAGTATGCTTGGCTGCTCCTTTCTGCTGTATAGTAAACTTCAGAAGAGCATGATCACTCGCGCCTAATGATCCTTCCACTTCTACCCCACTAACCAGGTCATCAGCATTGGTTAGGACCAGATCTAAAATGGCTGTTCCTCTTGTTGCTTCTCCCACTTTCTGGACAATGAAGTTGGCTGCAAGGCCAGTGAGGAATCTGTTTGACCTTATGCTCTTGGCTGAGTTTGACATCCAACAAATATCCGGGTAATTGAAGTCCCCCATTACTACTATCTCCCTTCCTTTTGCATGTTTGGCCTGAAAACAAGGGAACAAAGGAACAGGAAACCAGTCATGTCACATCCGTCTCCCGTGAGACTTCCAACAGTATGGAATGTGTGGAATATAAACAGAGTCTTGTGACTCCAAAGCACTGCTCAGTGGCAAACAGAAACTAACAGGCTCTGGCTATCTGCTTCCTTCTTTTTAGTCTCAGCGTTGCTCTTCTAAAACTCGCCAGAGGAGAATGGGGACAAAATGATAAAGAGCTGGCTCTGCCCACTGTAGGTTCTGACTCCACCTACTGCTGGGCTTCATGCATTCCGCCCCCCCCCCCATTTCCCAGTGGACACCTGCCACCACTGACCTGAGGCAAGATGCAACATGGGGTTGGGCCAAAACGGAAGGTTGTGAACACAGCCTGATTGATTTCAAGCTGTGTCGGAAAAAATGGCTCACCTGACATGATTGTGACATGAGGTAGTTGACAGGTGGGATCCAGCCAATGGATCTAGCCTGCTAGCTAGATCCAGTTTCCCATCCCTGCTCTAGATGTCCTAAAATAACCTGTCCAGGAAATGCAACATGTATCTAGTAGGGTAGGGATAGCACAAGGTGGACCCTCAAGGTGACCCTAACCATTGGCCAGGGCTGATGAGAGATATTGCCCAACAACATTTGGAGAGCAGCACATTGGCCATCAGGATCTAGAGCATTTTCCCCCAAAACTTGAGTCTCCAGCTGTTTTTGGACTACAACTCCCATCATCTCTGACCACAGGTCTTGCTAGCTAGGAATGATGGGAGTTGTAGTCCAAAAACAGCTGGAGACCCAAGTTTGAGAAACCCTGATCTAGAGGCTCGTCACTGTTGCTTACAGTTGTGAGGGGGGAAAGACTGAGGAGTTCAATCTTGAACTCACCAAAAAGTAAGCCGAATTCTATTCAGAGAGTCTTTCTACATGCTTAGAGGGTGCACTGTATTTCTGCTGTGGAGGAACCGGAAGGAAGTGAAGGAATTGGAAGAGAAGGGAAACTAAAAACAACAGAATTAAAAAGAAAGGTGTGCTTTGTGCCTTAATTTCTACCCCACCTCCCCAGATGTATCCTTTACACCAAGCGAGGGACAGTGCTGGCTTAGTGCTGAAGCTTTTCTTCAGCTAACCGGCAGCTAGCTGATGAAGTTTATATTGTCCACAAACCTAGACACTTTATATTAATTAACCTTTCCCAAATTTATGAGCTGAACATTTTAGCACATCCTCTGAGGTGTACTACTAACTAAAACATACTGAAAATTAATCGCTATGTTTTTAGTATTTTGCCCCCCCCCCCTTTCTGCTTCCCGTCTAATAAACCATTTCAAATGTCAGTTCATGGTTAAGAAATTGGCAGCCTTCTTTCAGTAGACTGAGTGGCTCCATTGAAAACACCGAGATAGAATAAACAGTGAAACGATTTTGTGAAAACAAAAATAAAAAATCACATTTAATGTCTTTGTTCTTGCCTCTGAAGGAATGGCCTGTGTGTGCTAAAGACTTCCAGTCAGCCCTCAGATTTTAATAGAAAAAAGTAACAAAGGCCTTCATCAGCTGGAGCAAATAATGAAAATGAGACGCAAATATCACACATGGGTTATTCCTGAATCCTTTTGGCTCATCTGGCGCATTTCAGCTATTATTTCCCATCCATAATAGGTGGATGGTTTTTGGCAAAGCTAATACTAATTATGCAGCTGGCAGGCTGTTCTTATTGCTGTGACGACCTGCTTCCCTATAGAGTCTACCTGAGTCTGGCGAATATTTGACAAGTGTTATTAGCCACTGTGCTTTGGTACTTTGCTGGGAATATTAGTCCAGTGGTTCCCAAACTTTTTGGGGCCACCACCCCTTTAGTTCAGTAAGCCCATTCCCAGTGCCCTCTACCTTACACTATAAAAAGCATTATTCAGAATAGCAGTTTGCACAACCCACTAAGGAAGCTGATAATGCAATAAAATTTGACGTGGTAACAATTTGAAACAGCCATCCAGAGTGGCTGGGGCAACCCAGTCAGATGGGCAGGGTATAAATATTTTTATTTATTATTTTGCTTCCAGCAAATATAAAAACACCATAAAACACCGAACATCATCATCATCACATACATTCAAAATCCAATTAAATCTAGTAAATTTGATTAAGGCAACTAAATTAATGAACTTAATCCAGTGAGCCCAACTTTTCAAAATCTAATAGCCACTTACATCTCCAACTTGCCCCTGCTGTCCTCTTGTCTCTTGGTGCTCCTCCTGGGTAACCTTACCACCTCCAGGGGTGGGACCAGCCACTTTGGGAACTTTGATAAAGGTAAAGGTACCCCTGACCATTAGGTTCAGTCGTGGATGAATCTGAGGTTGTGGCGCTCATCTCGCTCTATAGGCTGAGGGAGCCAGTGTTTGCCCAAAGACAGTTTCCAGGTCATGTGGCCAGCATGACTAAGCTGCTTTTGATGAGCCAGAGCAGTGCACAGAAACACCGTTTACCTTCCCGCCGGAGCGGTACCTATTTATCTATTTGCACTTGACATGCTTTCGAACTGCTAGGTTGGCAGGAGCAGGGACAGAGCAACGGGAGCTCACTCCATCATGGGGATTCGAACCATTGACCTTCTGATCGGCAATCCCAAGAGGCTCAGTGGTTTAGATCACAGAGCCACCTGCATCCCTGTTCTGTTGGAATAACAGTGGTGCCCGCCTGAGAGGTGCCAGAACTGAGTTCCGATGAGTTCCAGCAGGAAAAAAGCCCTGTAATACCCTGTGAGAACAAGATGCTTGTCTAGACAAGCTATTGGCCTTGTGTCCTTTTTATGTTCTTATGTCTTGCCTTATTGGTCTACCTCTATTCCATTACATACTATTGCTTTGAGCAAGAATGGTTTTATTTTTCTCTATCAGTACAATTCTTTTTATACTTACTTAGAAGTAAATCTTGCTGTTTGGGGCTTATGCTCAGCTAAGTGCACAAAGCATTGCAGCCAAGAGCACGAACCGCTGCAAACATCTCTTGAACCTACCCCATTGAACTGAATGATCTTGTGCAATCTCTATTTTATGTTATTTTTTAAAACGTGGCCAGGGAATTTCCTGGTGAATTTTGGCCTAAAGCAATAGGATTGAGCTATAAGATGTTACATGCTCAACTGTACTACAGCTCAGTAGTTTTCCGCCGGGAGAAATAAAAACCTTTTGTCTTGCAAAGAAGCACAATATTGGCAATTACAGATTCCTGGGTGACAAATGCAGAGCAGCATAAATAAGGCGGATAGTGGCAGTTGCTATAGCTGCAAATTAGACTAGTAAATCAAAGGGAATCTGCAAGAATTTCATTTGGAGAAAAGCAGCAAGTAAGCAAATTGTTCTGTGAGTTAACAGTTCGGGGGGTGAGGGTGGAATTGTGACATTTGTCACGTCTGATTTCCTTAAAAATACTTTTAGGAAGCTTGCCATTGATTTATCATGGTGTCATTAAGGAGCGCATGGTGCATTTGTCAAACAAGGATAATGAAAGATGCTAGTTGCACTTGTAGCTACTTTCTGTCTTTTACAATAGTCCTAATATTAACCTTGAGATTTCCACAGTTGGCAGATAAATGGATAGTTCAACAACTGCTATGTTTAAAAGATGCATTAAGCAATGCCTGTTTATAGGAATAGAGATATACACTAATAAATCTGGCTGCTCCAGAGAAGCTCTTCCTAATATACTCACAACATATGAGAGATATGATGCTGTCCTATTCACAAAATGTTGGCATAACTGGCTTCATTCAGATTGCGAGGTAAGCAAAGTTGGGGAGGTCCAACTTTGTTTCTATCCAGGAGAATAGCAGCATCTCTGAAGTGCTCAGGTGTCAGACAAATAAGTGAGACTGGCCTGAGAGACATTATAGGGACCTCTCTCACAGTGGGGAGCAGCCTGTGGCCATCTTAATCTGTGATCTGCAGGCTTGGGTCCTACAAGTTGGTGGCCTACAACCCCTATCCACACCAGCCATTTTAGCCAGTGATATGATGGAAGATGGAATCCAATACCATCTGGGGGCCCAAGGTTGAAGAACACTGGTCTAGTTGCTGCTGGACTCCAACTCCCATCAGCTTATACCACTTGCCATGCAATCTGGGATTGATGGGAGTTCAACAGTATCTGGAGGGCCACAGGTTCCCCAGGTTTGTTATCACCATGGTTGACTGGTGCCCATTAGGAGCACTTGGTTAGAAGGCAAGACAGAGTAGGTGGAGCCAGAACCAGCAAAATTACTGTTCCTATCCTACTCCCTACTGAGATGGAAGTGGAGGAAGCTGACAGGCCATGCCAAAACATGGACCAGTTGCAAATAAAGCAGGAAGGGGCTTGCTAAGAGCAGGCAGAGGTTGGTGAGGCAGTGCCCTGTTTGCTTTAAATGGACCACCCCCCACCTGAGCTGGTCTAGTCTACTGTTGCAAACAATTTGGTTTGTAGCTATAGATACTCTCACCAAAGCTTCTTTGCCAGATCTGAGTAGTGATGCACAGCCTGAAAATCAGGGCGAGATAAGCTCCAATTGTAGGCAATGCTCGCAAGATTCCACCTGAAGAGCCATTTGCAGCTGCTTCCTAAACTTTTTTCATTGGCCTTGGAGCATGGAACCTAGTGCTTTTGCTGTCCTGTAGCTTATCGGGTACAATGGTACCTCGGGTTAAGAACTTAATTCGTTCTGCAGGTCTGTTCTTAACCTGAAACTGTTCTTAACCTGAGGTACCACTTTAGCTAATGGGGCCTCCCGCTGCTGCTGCACCACCGCCACACGATTTTTGTTCTCATCCTGAAGCCAAGGTACTATTTCTGAGTTAGCGGAGTCTGTAACCTGAAGCGTCTGTAACTCGAGGTACCACTGTATTGGGGTTGATGGCATGCAGAGCAGAATATTACTTAGCTCATTTATTTTTTCTTTCTTTATTAATATACTTTTTAACTCATTTCCTTTCCTTTCCCTACAACATGGGAACCACAAGGCAGATAATAAAAGGGAAAATAAAATAAAAAGATAATGAAATAATATAATCCAATTATTGTTCTTTTTTCATAAAAAAAGAACAGCAGCAGGGGTCCCCACCATAGTTTATGTTTCCAGATCCTACTTATCTTAATAGCATGCATTTAACTATAAGGTTGCCATATTTTGAAAAGTGAAAATCGGGACACCAAAGTTGCTGAGCTTTTTAAATTTTGGCCACATCATAGCACTACTTGGCAACCAAGGCAAGGGCAGCTGCCGCTGAGAACTGCCTCAGCTACCTCTCCTCACACAACTTTCTTTTCCTTTTTTTGATTCCCCAGGTCCTGCTCAGCATCCTGCTGATTCCCTGCAACAGCCACCACCACAACACACAGTTTGGAAAGCTCTGCTTTACCCTTGAGGGCAAAGGGTGCATAGAAATGCCTCTGTTTGTGAAAACAAAGAAAAATACATTATACCAGGGGAAACTCTTTGCAAAAAAATTCCCATGTGTATTAGGCAAAATTGCAAACCAAAATTAAATAGAAAAGTATGTACATCAGGATACACTTGTGCTAAAATGCTAATGAATTTGCATATGGACTTAAACAAATAAACTGATGTAGAATGATGAAAAGCTGATGTTAAGATTGGAAAAAAAATGAGAAACAGAGTGGAACTAAAGATTTGCCCAGCCCTACAGAAAGCCCAGTGTATGTGTTTTTAACAGGTAAAAGGTAAAGGTACCCCTGCCCATACGGGCCAGTCTTGACAGACTCTAGGGTTGTGCACCCATCTCACTCAAGAGGCCGGGGGCCAGCGCTGTCCGGAGACACTTCCGGGTCACATGGCCAGCGTGACATTGCTGCTCTGGCGAGCCAGAGCCGCACACGGAAACGCCGTTTACCTTCCCGCTAGTAAGCGGTCCCTATTTATCTACTTGCACCCGGGGGTGCTTTCGAACTGCTAGGTTGGCAGGCGCTGGGACCGAACAACGGGAGCGCACCCCGCCACGGGGATTCGAACCGCTGACCTTTCGATCAGCAAGCCCTAGGTGCTGAGGCTTTTACCCACAGCGCCACCCGCCCTTTAACAGGTAGTAAGCTGGTAAAGTAGAGTGTGCTATTCCAAACTAGTGAAAATTAAAGTAATTCATTCAAAAACAAACAAACAAACAAACAAACAAACAAACCCTTTTTAATAAACTTTGTAAATGAAACACAGAGTGTGGATAAGCTTTTTTAATTGACTATGTTCTTATGCAGTAGAATTTCCTATGTTTCACAGCCCATGATGAAAATCTCTTGTGGCACATCTCTATTACCTTGGTATAAGTAAGTACGATGATTAAGACAAGGTGGTTTGGGGGTGAATAAAACACACACGAACACTTTCCCCTTATATGTGGAACAGGTATGTCATTTACTGGAAGGAGATTTTCCATGCTTGATGTATCAGAGAGGTGAGGAGGCTGGAAAACTTTATGTTAAATTCAATGCTGTGATTGTCTTGCCTGTAACATGATCACTTTTTATAATGAATCAGAGAAGTCTTTCCTGTGTGCCTGTACTTTTCTTTTTTTAAACAGTGCTCTAGCTACCAGTGGGAAGTGCCTTCTTATTTTCAGTTTAACAACCTAAGAAGTATTAATATTTGTGGCTGGATTGGAACACACTGCCTGCTTACTACTGCAGGGCTAGATTCTGGATTCATTGCCTCCTAAACTGATTCATTTCTCCTTCTGCTTCTACACATTCTCATTTCAAGCTCCTTGTTTAAAGCATGGGAATGTGTCATAAATGACAGATTGTACATCACCTGTGAACTACCGTAAGTTTATTTGACTGCTTATCTCCTGATTTCTAAAGTATCATTCTTTACCGCTGACCACTTGAAGTCAGAAGCAAGCTTCTTTTACTTTCAGGATTTTCATATTTAAACCTTGCTTACAGGCCCTTGGACCTTTCTCTTAACACAATATTTTGCGTGAGTTAGCATGAAATTCTTTGGCTCAGTGGCGGCCATCTTGGTGCCCTTAGCTGCCTCAGGTTGCAAACTTGTTTCTTGCTTTCAGGTGGAAGTTTCCCCAAGGACTATCTTTCAGTTTTAAAAGAAGGAAAATAAAAATAAGATCAGTAGAGGATAAAGTAAAGTTCTTCTTTAAATATGAAGAAGGTTGATGGACTATATGGAATTGGCGGAAAGGACTGGCAGAGTCCGAGACCGGGGAGAGGAGTCGGTGGAAGAAGATTGGAAAAAGTTTAAAGACTATAGAAATATTGTAAAATTATGAATGTTAGAAAAATGTTGGAATGAAGTTATATGGCTTTAGTAGAAATGTTATAAGGATAAGTGTAAATAGATTAATAGAGTATTAAAGGGAAGAATAAGGTTAGAATGTGTTAAGATGCTTATAGGATAGAAAACAGAGGAAGATGGAAAGGAATTGCTGAAACAATTAATAGAAGCGGAATACAAAAAGTGAGGTGTGAGGAGGTAGTGGAAATAAGTGAATGAAAGATAAGATATCGAAATTGTTATGTGTTTGATGTATTTTAAATTGTTTTTGATTTGTTTTGTCAGTTTAATGTGTCAGTGGTATGTAGTGTTTTTGTATTGTATTGTATTGTTTTGTTTTTTTGTTTTTTCTTCTTCTTTCTTTTTTATTTTATCTCTTCTTTGTAATTGTTGGAAAAGTAATAAATATTATTTTAAAAACAACAACAAAAACAACAACAAACTTGTTTCTTGTAAAGGTGATGTTTCCCCTTCGCAGTAACACTCCGGAACAATCAGCATGATATTTACACTCTTTATTACATATATACAAGAACAGCTACAGTTCAGCATTACGCGCCCGAACCCATCGAGTCAGATTCAGGGAGTGGCTTCCTACAATTCCCACACCAACGAAGTAGGTGGGGAATCATGCAAGATGTTTTTGATCCTTACGTTTCATTTCCCTCCTTGTCTGTGCTGATGTGAAAGCCCCCTCCCTTCCTGAGTCACTCCCGAGCCCTTGGGTGGTTGCAGGGCTCTTCAGCATCCCTGAGCCCCTGCTCTCCCTGATTGCTCTCCGGTCCCTGTTCTGCCTCTCCTGTCCATTGCTCCTCAGAATCCGCCCTGACATTTGTGGATATGTTTGGGCACAAATGCTAGCGTGCATTGTGTATGCAGCAAACATATTTTTGTGCAAAAGGATACATAAGGATCGAGGACAGGACAGCGGTGAATATTGGGAACATAAAGGACATCTTCAGAAAATGAGAGAGTGCCTCAGTTGTAAGCAGGGATGCTATAGGTACAAATCCATGGCTTCAGTTTCACTTCTTCTCTGAGCTTTACCTTCTCTCACTTTATGTGGTCTTTAACTTGTCCAGTCTTTCTAGAACCTATGCTTCAAAAAGTTGTTGTTGTTGTTGTTGTTGTTGTTGTTGTTGTTGTTGTTGTTGTTGTTGTTGTTGTTATTTACAGTGGTACCTCAGGTTACAGACGCTTCAGGTTACAGACTCCACTAACCCAGAAATAGTACCTCGGGTTAAGAACTTTGCTTCAGGATGAGAACAGGAATCGCATGGCGGCAGCATGGCGGCAGTGGGAGGCCCCATTAGCTAAAGTGGTACCTCAGGTTAAGAACAGTTTCAGGTTAAGAACGGACCTCCAGAACGAATTAAGTTCTTAACCCAAGGTAGGTTCATATGGGAAGAGGCATTGAGGTCCTGAGCCATTTAAGGCTTTATAGGTCAAAACCAGATATGATTACCTGACCTTCTGGCAAATGGTTGTTGCCTGATCAGATTGTAATAGTTGAAACAGAGAAAGGAAAGCCTGGTTGTCCCTCTTGCAGACTCATCAGCAATTTCCTCCTCAGGACCTTAACCTCAAAATGACCTGTACTTGGCCTGCAGGGTAGGTGGGACAATGATCAATCAGGCTCCTCACCATTAGAATGTACCTCAGCGTGGGATAGATGGACAAAAACTGGGAAGTTTTTCAAATTTTGTGATTGACAATTTGTCATGTAACCACATTTCAAATCTCTGTAAACATATGCTTCAGATCTACGGTGCAAAAGAAACTAGTCTAGAGTTGTAATATGTAAAAGGGGGACAATTAGTACCATCAAGAACCGTTCATGCCCCCCACTGTAAATGCAGGCAGCAGATTCTGAAAAACAAATCTATTGGCTTGCATTTTCAATTGCTCTTTCTTCTCAATGTGCAACCTATTGGAACATGAAGTATCATTAGCTCTCTGTTCTGCTTACTGCCAGAACTCCTGTGTTTGTTAAAGGCCTGAAGCAAGATGTACCAAGAGGCTTGCAAATTTCAGGTAGAAATGGTTTTATTATTCCACTGCTGAGAATCTGCTTCATAATATTCAGAATTGTTATCTTAAATATGCATGTGGTCACTACCTTGCTGAAGCCAAGGTCTGGGTCTGGTCAGCGTCTGTATGGGGAACAATATGTATAGATTTCCATGATGGATTAAATATGGGATATAATTGTAAATGCATCAATAATTTTCACTGCGTAAGTATAGACTATAACTCTCTAGGTGAACTGAATAATATTGCAGGTAAGCATTTTACTAATGCAGAAGTGTAGTCTTATCTACTTAGAAGTAAGCCCCATTAAATTAATGAGCCTTACTCTCAGGTTGTTGTTGTTATTTAGACTTGTAAGTCACAAAGGTCTCCAACTCACACTACATTATAAGTGGTCGGTATAGGATCATAACTTAAATCCGGTTGAAAGGCTTTGTGTACCACCTGTTCTGTTATTTAGGTTAACAATGTCAAGTAAATACACGATGCTGCGTTGTTTTCCAATTTTAAAATACCGTATATAAATAGTTTTCTCCCAGACTGCTCTTTTAAGCTAATGATTTCCAGATGAATACATATTGGACTTCTTCTCGGGGTGAAACAAACAACTTGGAAATTACCTTCCTTTCTCAATTTGGTTTTGACCTTCTGAGCCATGCACGATGTTTTGCTGTGGCTCTAAGCCACCATTTTGTGCTGGGAGAGGAATACAGAGGCTGTGTTTCTGGATGCAAAATCCAGCAATGACTTGCCTGGTGGAATTCAGTGAGATGTCCCTGGCACCCGGTGCAAAGCTTTGATTGCTGGTGATATTATCCGTGCTCCATTTCTGCCTGCCAGCTCTCCTCCCTCACTATTGGATCCTGCTTGCGGGTCTCTCTGCTTTACCCCCCGCTTTTGGGTCTTCTGCAGGAGCTGCCAAGCTTCTGTCAGAGGCGAGGCGGAGACTGGCACAGTACTAAAGGGAGACATAACGAGCCTCGATTTAGCAAGCAGATTGGTGCAATGTGTCTAGAATCAAGCACGAGGCGGCGTGGTGAAATGGCTGCAAGCCTGAACAAAGACAGCATTCGGTTGTACATATGGTGTTGCTGAACAATTCAAGGAAGTCAGTCTCGCAGCTCCCTCCCTCCGTGAAAAAGAGTCGAAACCACAAAAGCCACATTTCCACAGCAAGCGGACCAATGTGCCTTGGAAATGTGCAGCGCAAACCTGGGCCTGTTTTCTCAGAACTATGACCCACTGTGTTGACTGGGGCCTACACCCAACCAAGTGTCATAGCACCGCACCTTCTGTTTCTTCACACAAACACAGCTTTGCCTCCAAATTATCCTGGGAAGTTACTACCATTCAGTCTCACTTCTTCATTTGTAAAATGGGAATATAAGTGACTTCCATCAAAGGGATGAATTTCTGAGAAACTAAGGTATTTTGATAGCCACCCAAGGGTGCAATCCTATGGGTTCTGGGTGATCCAATATGTTGGCTATCTCTCTCCAGTATTGGAAAGGATGTTGCTCGATTCTCCCTCTTTGCCACCGCTGAAGCCTCCAGCACCCAATTCACATCAGCCAGCATGGCCAATGGGAGTTGTAGTCAAACCACATTTGGGAACACCACAGTGGCCAACCCTGTACTAAATAGCCCATCCCTCTTATTTCCCCTTGGCAAGTCTTAAACTGGAGCAATGCCTTCGAGTTTCAAGTCAACATAGCAACAAGAGATCACCTTCTTCATCCCATTGGCTGAACTTCCAGTGACTGACTGCATGCCCCCCACTTCATTATCACTACTTTAGGCCAATAGGAAATATAAACGTGTGTGTGTGTGTTCTTTTCCTAGGTCATTGGAATATTTCTGCTCCTAGACAAAGCAGGCTGACACATTAATCCTAATTGCACTATTCCCAATCCACTTGTATCTGTGGGCTGTTAAAGTTGCTGCCAGAGGAATCCCTGATCTGGACCTTGTGTGCTCATGAGTTTCTGAGCTTTACTGGAAACAATCTTAAAACAGTTACAAATAAATGTTGAAAAGTACAAAGTAACACATTGCTTTAAACAAGCAAGTGAAGGCTTCTTTTTAGTCCTTAATACAGTCTGCGCAACTTTCCACTCTCTGGTCCCAGAGAGAGAGAGAGAGAGAGAGAGAGAGAGAGAGAGAGTTCCTAAGCAACTTGCTTGTTCAACAATGCTGAGCTGAGTTCTTACTTTTGCAGCTACCTTCAATGCTGACTTCTCAGGCTTCACTTTCCTGTTGTGAGAGATCTCTCAGGTTTCCAGCAACAAGTCCTAATGGAAACATCCAATCTTTTCTGCCACATTTGCCAGACAGAAACCTCCTGTGTAATACAAACTTCTCAACTTTGCAAATGCAAACCTATAGGTAAGTTTTTCAAACTTCAATGCATCTTAAACTAATATCTTTAACATGGGAAACTAGTCACATGTAACAACATGTGGTAACTGCTGGCCCTGAGTAAGTCGTAAGTCATTCAAATAGTGATTTGCTTATGCATCTGCATGCACACTCTCATCTGCGCTGTGAAGTTCACTCAAACTATATTAAAGAATATATTTGGTAGGGTTTGAATGAGCATCACAATGCAGATGGGGGTATGTGTATGGATGCATAACAGCATCATCAACAAGTTCAGAAATGTGTGACTTTGTGAAGCAACTCCCTTAGAAAGAAGGTTAAAGCATTTGGAGCTTTCCAGCTTAGATAAAAGGGGAAACTTGACTGAGGTATAAAATGAGGCATTGCATGGGGAAAGTGGGTAGGGAGAAGAAGCTTTTCTCTGTCAATCACGAGAACTCAGGCTCATCCAGTGAAGCTGAATGATGGGAGATTCAAGATGAACAAAAGGAACTAGTTCTTCACACAGTGCTTAGTTAAAGTTCGGAATTTGGGACCGTAAAATGTAGTGATGGCTACCAATATAGATGGCTTTAAATGGGAATTGTGGAAATTGTGGCAACAAGGATGGGAGAGGGCTATTGTGTTCATGTCTTGCTTTGGGCTTTTCAGACCCAACTCATCCAGTGCTGGAATAGATAGGCCTTTGGACTGATCCAGTATGACTTTTCTTATGCTCTTTTGTAATATATTTTCCCTGGAAAAGACCCTGATGTTGGGAAAGATTGAGGGCACAAGGAGAAGGGGACGACAGAGGATGAGATGGTTGGACAGTGTTCTCCAAGCTACAAACATGAGTCTGACCAAACTGCGGGAGGCAGTGGAAGACAGGAGTGCCTGGCGTGCTCTGGTCCATGGGGTCACGAAGAGTCAGACACGACTAAACAACAACAACAACAACAACAACAACAACAACAACAACAATATATTTAGAATCAGGTTCCATTGAAACATTTCCAAGCAAGATTGCAACCCTATTTCCACTTACACAGGAGTAAACCAATTAAACTCAATGAGTTTTACTTCTGAGTTGACATTTATAAAAGGTAAAGGGACCCCTGACCATTAGGTCCAGTCGTGGCCGACTGACATTTATAGGACTGTGCTATAAAAGGACTTTGAAAGGGTTCTCATACAGGTAAAGGTAAAGGGACCCCTGACCATTAGGTCCAGTCATGGCCGACTCTGGGGTTGCGGCGCTCATCTCGCTTTATTGGCCGAGGGAGCCGGCGTACAGCTTCTGGGTCATGTGGCCAGCATGACTAAGCCGCTTCTGGCGAACCAGAGCAGCACATGGAAACGCCGTTTACCTTCCCGCCGGAGCGGTACCTATTTATCTACTTGCACTTTGACGTGCTTTTGAACTGCTAGGTTGGCAGGAGCAGGGAGCAACGGGAGTTCACCCCATCGCGGGGATTCGAACCGCAGACCTTCTGATCGGCAAGTCCTAGGCTCTGTGGTTTAACCCACAGCGCCACCCGCGTCCTCTCATACAGGTAGTACAATCCAAATACTTTGACTTTTAATTGAATGCATAGCTTGTTTTATTAAAAAAACCCCAAACCATTAAAAAGTGTTTCTTTCACTTCTTCCTAAGCCACACATTGTCTTCGGTTTCATAGGTTTGGTAGGCTCTGCATGAAATGCTTCTGGGGTGAATATCTTAGTTCATCTTAACACCAAGCAACCAGTAGTTAATTAATCTTACAATTAGGTTTCAACTTTATGGCCACATGCACACAAATTCTCCTGCGATCATCAAATTTAACAGATGCTGTGGAAAGAATGTCCGGCATGTTTGCTTGCTTTTGTTTTCTTTCTGGAGATTCTTGCTAAGCAGCAATCTTCAAAATATGGAGCAAAGTTTACCATAACACCAACTTAAAAATAGTAAAACTGGAAACTATTTGCTTGAGAGACCTAAGCTCGGATGCTTTTCTTTTTTCTCTCTCCTTTTTTTTTAACATATGAACTATTTCCAATGTAAACACATCTCAGGTGTGGAGATGTGGTCTGACCATGACTTGGTTTCAACTGAAAGCATAAAAAATATATATTCATACCCCACCACCACATTCCAGGGGAGGGGTGGTGGGGACCTGGTGAGAGGTGTCCTGTGTAAGCCTCTCATAATCAGTCTGTGAGAGAGCTGAGGAACTGTGGACAGCCCAGTAGTGTGCTGTATAAGGGAAACAAGAAACCAATAACATTTCAAAAGCCCATATGTTCAGAAAGTCTTCTGGGTAAAATTGCCATCCAGCTGTTAGCCCACAT
Source organism: Podarcis tiliguerta (assembly GCF_965153285.1). Taxonomy (NCBI): domain Eukaryota; kingdom Metazoa; phylum Chordata; class Lepidosauria; order Squamata; family Lacertidae; genus Podarcis; species Podarcis tiliguerta. The sequence goes on along the minus strand of NC_139543.1, from coordinate 27,491,871 downwards.
TACACATCAAAGAATTGTATATCTCGCTAGACATTTGCAAAAGCGGGTCTTGTGTTTAAGGTACTGATTCTAGACTAGGGTTTCCCAACCTTGGATTGTCAGCTCTTTTTGGACTACAACTCCCATCATCCCTAGCTAGCCAGACCAGGGATGATGGGAATTAGGGTTCAAAAACAGCTGGAGGCCCAAGCTTGGGAAACACAGTAATCTAGGCCATGCTGATTCTAGGCCTACTATGTAAGAACGAGATCTTGTAGGAAGATCTTCTGGGCAGTTGGTTCACCAGCTGAGCCAAGTCAGCATGAAGGAATCTACATGAGGAATGAGATCAATGCATAGGGTGAAATCTTAATTTATGTATTGCAACTGATGAATAGATCAGGACCATGTCTGCATACAGTTGTGTGTGCTGTTCCTGGAGTTAGCTCATTGCCAGGGCCAGCCCTGACAACAGGCAGAGTATGGCACGTGCTTCAAGTGGCACATGCAGATCAAGGATGGCAGCAATAGTAGCCACTAGTTGTATGCACCATGTGGCTCACTCTGCTGCCCTCAGGTGTGGTGGGAACACTGTCCTACTCCCAATGTGAAAGTAAAATTCAGCTGCCAATCCAGTCCACTTCAGTAGTGGAAATGTGCCCGTGTGCTGCCTTTTCCTTTATCTTAGGCTGCATTCACGTGGGAGTTTATTTTATGCCAGATGCACCATTGTGGTGTAGGAATTCCACAGGGCTGCCATAGAAGATGCTTTCACCCAGGTCTCTCTACACCTTAACCTTCTGAGGGTGGTGGAGCTCTACCAAGAAGGCTGCCTTGCTTGTCTTTACATCTGAGATGGTCTTCAGGGATGGTCTCTCATATATTTAGGCCCTAACATTTTGAACATACCCTCCAACATTTCTCTGATAAAACTAAGGATCTTAATAATAATAATAATAATTTTTATTACAGTGGTACCTCTGGTAACAAACGCTTCTGGTTACGAACGCTTCAGGTTACGAACTCCGCCAACCCGGAAGTAGCTGCTCCTGGTTGTGAACTTTGCCCCAGGATGCAAATGGAAATCGTTTGCCAGAGGCGCCTCAGGATAAGAACATTTCAGCTTAAGAACAGACCTCTGGAACGAATTAAGTTCATAACCAGAGGTACCACTGTATTTATACACGCCCATCTGACTGGGTTGCCCAGCCACTCTGGGAGGCTTCCATTTTATATAAAAACATAATAAAACATTAACCATTTAAAAACCTCCCTGTACAGGGCTGCCTTCAGATGTCTGCTAAAAGTTGTAGAGTTATTTATCTTCTTGGCTCAGGGGTTGCATAGCTCCATACCCTCCAGCATTTCTCCAATGAAAATAGGGATGTCCTAAGGAAAAGTGGGACATACCAGGATCAAATCAGGAACTGGGACTGCTTCTGTAAATCTGGGACTGTTCCTGGAAAATAGGGGCACTTGGAGGGCCTGGTGTAAGCACTTTAAATTTCACCCTGGGTGAATTCACCCCCTTCCCTCTAAGCAGCCTATCACTATCCCATTGTTGCACGCCCATATATCTGGACTGGGGGCCTGTTGTTATTTAATGCATCTGTGTTTAGCCCAACTAATCATCTGGCTTGTGGCTTCTAATTTGTGCCTGACTTTTCTCCTCTTTGCTGCAGAAATGTTCCCTGCTTCCCTAAAAACAGGACTGTTCCTTTTCTTTGGCCGACAGTCACACACATGTTTTCTCCCTTAAACTTTGCCTCATTTGGCTTTCATTCCTTTATGCAGCCTTTGAAACCATCATGAATGGAAAAACGCAGCTGTTCGCAAGATTTCCTAAAATGTACATGGAACTAATTTTCCAGGACCACGACGTATCCAAGGGAGAGATGATGCCAAGGGGCGTTTTTAGTGCAACCAAATGCAAAATAAATGTGCAGTTAGCCATATGCAAGATCAGCATGGATTAAGACATTCTTGGACTGGGATGGCGATTTTACCTTGGAAACAACGGGTTGTGCAGGTCATATATAAATAAAATAATGGCAGATAAAAGTGCACATCAGTGGGTCAGAAAATTGCACATGGTATCCTTAAGGGACATTGGATCCATAAGGCATCTCAGTCAGTTTGCATCACATGGTCTACAAAGTGGTTGCAACTGGGAAACCCACAAACATGTGAATTTTATAATCTTCCTTGATCCAGTGGGGGTTATGCATGTGAACAGAGTCCCACTTGTGACTCCCAGTGCTGAATGTCTGCATCTAGTGCTTAGAAACAGTTCAGTCTTTAGCACATGCGTCGCCAGGGTGCAAAGATCCGCCCAGCGCCCCCAAATTTAGTTTAGCCCCCAAATTAACTTTTATTATGATGTAAGAGTTAATTTCGTGTGCACGGCGTCTTTGAGAATGACAAGCGCCGTTGTTGAGTTAAGCGCCGCTGTTGTGAACGACAAGCGCCGCTGCTGGCATGGCGTGTCTTTGGTAAATGAGCCCACAAAGTCGAAAGTCCTTTAATGAAACAGTAGGTATACATTTTGGTAATACCTACGTATATATTTATTTTGTTTTTCTAGCTTGATCAAAATTATTTATTATTTCATAACAGGTAGATAGTTAAGAGGGACGCGGGTGGCACTGTGGGTTAAAGCCTCAGTGCCTAGGGCTTGCCGATCGAAAGGTTGGCAGTTCGAATCCCCGCGGCGGGGTGCGCTCCCGCTGTTCAGTCCCAGCGCCTGCCAACCTAGCAGTTCGAAAGCACTCCCGGGTGCAAGTAGATAAATAGGGACCACTTACTAGCGGGAAGGTAAACAGCGTTTCCGTGTGCGGCTCTGGCTCGCCAGAGCAGCGATGTCACGCTGGCCACGTGACCCAGAAGTGTCTTCAGACAGCACTGGCCCTCGGCCTCTTGAGTGAGATGGGCGCACAACCCTAGAGTCTGTCAAGACTGGCCCGTACGGGCAGGGGTACCTTTACCTTTACCTTTAGATAGTTAAGAGCTTAGGCGGCTTCAACGGCAGGTGCCTGGTACCCATCAGAATTCAGCACCTGGGTGCCCCGCATCCTTGCACCCCCCAGGTAAAGATGGCCCTGCTTAGAAACGAGAATATGACCCTATCTATGTCATAAGAAGATTCACTATTTGCATAGTGCTTTCAGCATTCAGATACCTTCACATGCTTTACAGAACCTCCAAGTGTCTCTATTTTCCAGGGACAGTCCCAGACTTACAGAAGCCGTCCTGGTTTCTGATTTGATCCCTGAATGTCCTGCTTTTCCTTATGATGTCCCTATTTCCATCAGAAACTGGTAAATATTATTATTATTATTATTATTATTATTATTATTATTATTATTATTGACACCTCTGTTTTCATTGGGGAAATGTTGGAGGGTATGCTCACACTAGTGTTCGAAATGTTAAACTGTTAGGGCCTAAATATCTGAGAGACTACCTCCTTCCCTGAAGACCATCTTCTAAAGGTTGTATAGTTACTTATCTCCTTGCTCGGGGATTGCATAACTCCATACTCTCCAGCACGTCTCTGATGAAAATAGGGACGTCCTAAGGAAAAGCAGGACATTCAGGGATCAAGCCAGAAACTGGAACAGCTTCTGTAAATCTGGGATTGTCCCTGGAAAATAGAGATACTTGGAAGGTCTGTAAAATATGTGCAGCTCTGTCATTCTCTTAGCCCATTTACCAGCTCTTGAATGGTTTGGCGAGAGCAGGGAATTCCTGCACACAATATTGCCATTCCCCTTCTCAGCCCCAGGATAGTGGGTGTTCCAGTTGTATGGGGGGGGGGAGTGTTCTGGTAGTGGTGGGAGTGGTAGGGGAGAGGAGGCAGGGGGCAGCACATTTCTCCTTCGCCTTAGGTGGTGAAATGGGATGGACAACCCCTGGCGCTGCATCAGTGCTCAGACGATCAGATGCTGCCACTTTTGATGCTGTCGACCACCTTTGATGCTCATGAGCCCCTTGACCTTTTCATCAGGAGACACAACAGAAGGAGGACTTCCATTCAACCTCCATCCTTCCAAATCATCCTGTTGGAAGGCTGGGATCTTGTGATCAGAATGTGCAGAAACCTACTTGTTGTCCACATCAATCTCTTAATTGAGACCCAACTCACTAATCTTGATTGAGTCCATATGCATGATTGATTAATAGTAATTGATTTAAAAGATGTGCATCCTGTCTTTCAGCAAACCAAGGCAGCTAACTGCGTTAACAAAATTTAAAATTCAGCCATAACATGTGGGTTTGTTTATTCATCCAGTACTTTTATATTCCATCTTTCTGTCAAGGCACCGGGCAGATGATGTCCTTTGTCCCAGCAGAGGTCAAGTGGGCAGTGGACCGTCTGGTTGGAGCAGACTCCAGTGTTTTCTTTGCCTCTGTGCCTCACTATCTTCACAAACTATAACCTCATAAAATATTTGGCTTCATTTCCACACTTTGCAGAGGGGAAAAAAAATCCATATCCATGCAGCCTGGAGATTTATTTATTTTTAATGTATTATATTGGATTGTTCTTGGGACGTAAGTGTTTGTAGGCCTGGATTAGATCCACAATCATAAATGAGGATGTTTTATGTCTGTTGAATGCCATGAAGCTGAGCCAAGATTGCTTAGAAAGAAGTGTCAAACCCAGGGTAGCATCCCCACTGTGCTTCATCAAACTGGCTTGGACGCGTTAATCACAAAATATTGTATCTATTTAAATCCGTTTCAAATACAAGAGATCTATATGTGTCATTGTTGTGAGATCTAATGTTGGAAAGCCCATTTGTCTTATTGTGCTAATTATAGTTAGTGACAGAAAAGCTGAAATCCCTCCCACATCAAATAATCTTTTGCTTCTGAACTCTCTAGTAAGAACTTCAAATGGCAAGATATGTCTTTTGATTTGCACTGAATTCTTTTAAGTGCCACAGTTTTCTTAAGATGAACAAAGAAATGAAATGCAGAGTGGCAAATAGTACTAACTGGCCTGCTATGATACAGAACGAGGCATGGTGAACATAGCAACCACAAGACATGAGGCTTGGGTTTGGATCCAAAAACGATGTTGCATGTATACATCAATTGCCAGCCCCACTTCAGCCAGGAATTTTTGCAGCCCTGCCTAAAGTGTCTTTTCACACTTACCTTTCACTGTTTTTGTCCACTATTCCAAGGGCTGATTTTGAAGCTGATTGTCTGAACATTTGGTCATTCACCACTTTTATTAGACAGTGAGGACTTGTCCACACTGGGCTTTACTGTGAGTCTGAGGCTGTTCAAGTCCAAAAAAAATTGGGGTGTCACTCTCATAACGTTGTCCTCAACCCACCCCCTGCCTTTTTGTAGACAGAGTTCTGATTTTCTCCATCCTAGAAAATTCTGAAAAGCAAAACAAAATCCAAAGTTGGCTGTTGCCTGGCTGCTGGGTGGCAGCTTCCCTTTGCATCCTCTTCGGTTAAGATGCCACATCTGTCCTCTGACATGAAGAACTCACATTGGTCAAAGGGCATTGATGTGAAACAGACATCTCCAAAGCCATGCTCATCAATCCCCAGCCCCTCCACACGGGAAGTGGTGTGGGGCTTATATCCATGCCACACAAATAAAAATACTGAGGATCCATTTCGGATATTTCTGAAATGTCAGGGGTTTGGTTTTTTGTGGTGGGGGAAAAAAAGCATTTATTAGTACATTGTTCCAGAATTGTAGCTGAATGATTATGATGTGGCAGCATGCCATTTTTAAAAAGCAACTATACCACTACAAAAGGTGAGTGCAGAAAGGTCCCAAGTGTCATGAACATAGGAGCCAACTCCTAGGGAGGTCCATTCGCCTCCCCTAAAATATTTGAGGGGTCTGAATTCCCCAAAGTTGATGGACATTTCCATTCAAATGATGTCCGTGTGTCTTGTGATCGATTATGTAGGGCGGAGCTTAGCTGCCCCCCATATTTTATTCAAATTGGCACCCCCAAGAATGAATATCATAAGTGGCTCGCTGAGTGGGGTGGAGCTACTATGCTAGCTTCACGGCAGGGTGACTGTTGTTTACTGGGAGGGAAAGAAGAAAGGAAGAGGTGGAGTGGAGGCTGGTGCCTTGCAAATGAACCAGCAGAACTCTTGCCAGCACATTTCCACCACACCCACCTCTCCCCTTCCTTGAACCTCCCTCTCTTCATCCTGGTAAGCTAGCATAGCAGCTCTGCACCCACCAGAAGCAGCTGGCCAGGCATGGTATGTTTCACTGGGGACAAAAATGTCCCTGAAACGTGCGTCCTCCTTTCTTTTCAGCTGTCATTCTTCCCTTTCACATTCGATCCATTTTGTTTATAGCATAGAAGGCTTGTTGAGACAATTGTTTCCATCATAGTATTTTATGCATGAACTGAACCATTATGTATTTTAGAAATGGAGAACCACATCCAAAGTTAGGATAACTAGAAAATGTACAAACAAATAAAAAGGCTGGGAAAACAGGCTTTGCAACTCCAGCCAACAACCCACTCTGCCTGTGTTATGAATAGCCTGAGCATTCTCTATTTTTTTAAAATGTTATTTTATGCAATACCTTCTTGCTGTAAACTATTTGTAAAGGATAACAATGGAACTGGCCAGCTGGCTTCTGATCACAATAACATACTTTACTGGCCCATCAGCAGCATGGCAGATGGCATTTTTTGGGTCAGTTTGTTCCCATGTGAGGTCTCTGAGGACAGCTACCTATTAGGTATAGGAACCTGGACTCAATGGGCCGTAAGTAGTTCGAGTTGACAAGGTAGCATATTGACAGCACGATGCTATATATACATATACTCACAAATAATTTCCATTGAGTTCAATAGGGCTCACTCCCACTTAAGGGGTACAGAATTATAGACTTGGTGTTTGAAAATGGCCATTTAATAAGAGATTTAAGATTGCTATATACTGGAGAAAAATACCCTCTACATTTTAATGAAGAGCATGATTGGTCCACTCCACCAGGAGCTTTGGAGTCCAGCAGTTATCATTTCATCTAAACTGAGTTATTCAAAATTCTGTAGTAGCCAAATCTACGCATGCCCAAACCCTACTAAGTCATTCAGACTGCTTATGCAATGAATGAAAGAGAAGATGAGAACACTAAGCCCATGATCCCCCCTCACTGCCTACTTCTGAAGTGGGCTTTCTACATATGTCCAAAGTCTTTTCTATGCATGTAGGCTGCCCAAATGATTCAGAACCCTGATCTTCCAGGAGAGTACGTCTCATGGGAAGCCTATATAGGAAAGTAGGCTCCCCACTGCAGACATCTGAATCTAATTCATGGAACAGGAGGCTCCAGCTTGCCACCCACAAAAAACAGCGTTCCCACCAGTACCCCCTCTGTTGGCTGAAAAAGGTGTCAGTCAATATCCCTGCAAGAATCCGCAATGCACACTTGCCATTTCAGTTCAGTTCCTGTTTGCACTGGCTTGACCTGTTGTACATTGAACAAACACTTTTAAACATGCCCACATTTCATTGGATGCCATGACTGGACACCCACTCTCCTTACCATCCTGGACAGAATGTGAAGAGTTAGCTGATGTAGGTACCTTTTTCCACCAGTGGGAAGGCATGCTTGCACCATTTTGTTTTCATTTTTAGATGTGGCAGCCATTTTGTGTTATGCAACATACACACACACACAAACAAACAAACAAACAAAGCAGCCATTTTGTGCCTGGCAGCCATGGCACTTCCTCAAAATTCCAGATGTGCCCATTGCCCCCCTAAAAAAGATTGGTCACCCCTGAAATGGGGGTTGATGGTGATGCTGATATGTGGGTAGGGAGAAGCTAGCACATTCATCCATGTTTTCCCAAACATAATTCTAACTAGAATGCCTGCAAAAGGCTCCAGTGTCATTCTATAGAAACTGTGTACTATGTAAGCAGTTTGCACAAATACCTCTTTTTCTGGATGGTTAATCCTCAGGCATTCACACATCTGCATTTTGTATTCTGTTTTGATTGTGTTGCATTGCTTTTATGGCTTTGCAGACGTGGATGACTGGTGATTTCATTTGCTTTGAAATTTTAATTAAAATATCTGCCATTTCCAATGGCGCATCACCATTCTCAGCCTACCGATCATGATTCCCAGAACAGTGATCCTAACCACGAGCCCTTTGTTTCCCATTCATCCCTTAAAGAAGTTGTAACAGAGGGCAAAAAACAGTGAAAACAACTCAGCAAATCCCTCCATACTCAGTTGAACTTTGGAAGATCAACTTTTACGATAACGCCAATGAAACACACTCCATAGTTTGACAACCCAGATGTACTTATTTTTATTTGACCAGCGCAAGGCCTTCCATTAGTCATGCTTCTTTACTTTGTAAACCAATCCAAAACAATATGGTCAACATTCCAAATGTTGGGAATGTCTTGCCTGCTTGTAAAAAGCAGCTCCATTTCAAAGATGCCAGCATATTTGAGAGGTCTAGCACTTTGATCGAGCAAACAATCCTGTTATGGGTTTGCTTCTTTTCCTGTTGCACTGTTTTGAGACCCTTTAAGGCGCACAGACTGTGGCGGCTGAAACAAATAGCAAACACATTAACTTCAATGACAGAAAATAATTTGGAGGCCTTTGTAAGTTACAGTGGAAATGATGTCATGACAGCTGCCAGTCTGTTGACAGCAGGGCTAGAATACTGGGTCCAGTTACTGGGCTGCTTCCAGAAATGGCCAGCCCGCTGTGGGACATTTTGACAGATGACCTACCTATGAATCACCTGTCATCCTATGACAGCCTGATTCTTCCTTTGCAGCCGCATTGAAGCCATGTCTGCAAGGAAAAATATCTGCCTTTTCAGCCATGGATTAAATGGCCATTTTCTCACCAAGGTTTTATTAAGATGAAAATGGCATGTACCACAGAGGTGCCCCTAAGAAAGTAATCTGGGCATGTGACACAGAGGCAGAAGGACTTGACTTTCCAGCATTTTCCCAGCAAGTACAAGTAACAGACTGGTCCCATCACCTCCTGGCAAACAGAAGGGGAAGAAATGGAGGCAGTGAGAGATTTCACTTTCTTGGGTTCCATGATCACTGCAGATGGTGACAGCAGCCACGAAATTAAAAGACGCCTGCTTCTTGGGAGAAAAGCAATGACAAACCTAGACAGCATCTTAAAAAGCAGAGACATCCCCTTGCCAACAAAGGTCTATGTAGTTAAAGCTATGGTTTTCTCCATAGTGATGTATGGAAATGAGAGCTGGACCATAAAGAAGGTTGATCGCTGAAGAATTGATGCTTTTGAATTATGGTGCTGGAGGAGACTCTTGAGAGTCCCATGGACTGCAAGAAGATCAAACGTATCCATTCTGAAGGAAATCAGCCCTGAGTGCTCACTGGAAGGACAGATCCTGAAGCTGAGGCTCCAATACTTTGACCACCTCATGAGAAGAGAAGTCTCCCTGAAAAAGACCCTGATGTTGGGAAAGATTGAGGGCCCAAGGAGAAGGGGACGGCAGAGGACGAGATGGTTGGACAGTGTTCTCAAAGCCGCCAACATGAATTTGACCAAACTGCGGGAGGCAGTAGAAGATAGGAGTGCCTTGCGTGCTCTGGTCCATGGGGTCAGGAGGAGTCGGACACGACTAAACGACTAAACAACATCAATTAGTAACAGAACTAGGAAAGAGTGCAAAAACAGACAAGAACATTACTTTAATATCCTTTTGCCAAAGAGATCTGATTGGCAAGTTCCCCTGGTAAAATCACTCACTCTGATTGTTCTCCCCACTCTAGTATTTTCAATATATGGCAAAGCCTGAGAAGAAGTGATTAAATTTCCACAGATACACTTTATATAGCAAAATTTTAAACATCCAAAGATCTGAAGCACTTTACGGGTCTCCACATTGGCCTGGGTCTCTTTAGAATGATCCTGTTTCCACTAGGCCAAGACCCAAAACTGTCTGAAGTGGCTTTGGTTTATTTTTATTTTTTTGCACTAATAAATTATCTTTGAGTATTCCCTTCTCTTCTTCAGGAGCAAATGATTCAAGGAGAAGCTCTCCTGAGCAGCAAATCTTATTCTGATGATTTATTAGAAAGTAAACTTCCTTATTTCAGCATAACTTTGGGCCCTATTACCATGGCACTGAAATAAATGGTGACAATTAGCTTATGTCCCACCTTAAATTGAGCAGACGCGGGTGGTGCCACAGAGCCTAGGGTTTGCCAATCAGAAGGTCGGCGGTTTGAATCCCTGCGACGGGGTGAGCTCTCGTTGCTCGGTCCCTGCTCCTGCCAACCTATCAGTTCGAAAGTATGTCAAAATGCAACTAGATAAATAGGTACCACTCCAGCGGGAAAGTAAACGGCGTTTCCGTGTGCTGCTCTGGTTCTGCAGAAATAGCTTAGTCATGCTGGCCACATGACCCGGAAGCTGTACGCCAGCTCCCTCGGCCAATAAAGCAAGATGAGCACCACAACCCCAGAATTGTCCGCGACTGGACCTAATGGTCAGGGGTCCCTTTACCCTTTACGTTTACCACCTTAAACTACATTACGACTGCTGGTGCTGATGATATTTCATAGTATGTTAGAGCAGAGATGGGGAATCGGGGGCCCTCCTGGTTTTGTCGGACTGCAACTCACATCATCCCTGACCATTACCCATGGTGACTGGAGCTGATGAGAGTTGATGCCCAACAACATCTGCAGAACCACAGGTTCCCCACCTCTGCTTTTGAGAAACATCTAAGATCTGAGCTGCAAACTTGTGCATTGCTAGAAGTAAGAATTCAATCCAAAGGAAAAACTAAAGATGATTACCTAAAGAACAATTGAAAATAAATTATTTGCACACTTAGCATAATCATATGCATGTCTACTCAGAAGTAAGTCTCATTGAATTCAGCAGGGCTTATCCCCATGTGAGTCCAGTATTTTGCCCTAGAGTTTTCTGAGAACTCTAATTCTAAACATTTGTATATGGGAAAAGGGGGTCCCTCATAGAACATACATCCTATGAATAATGTAACAATACTCTGAGGAAATAACAGTGAATCTAAAATATTTATCACATTGGATTTTTGATGTGATTTTATTAAATGTAATAAATTTGCTTTTAAATTATTGTATTTCGTTTCTGCTTGGTAGGAAGTGATGGATGAAGCATAGAGGTGAGGAGGGACTGTTCCCTAGACAATATATATATATATATTGCAATTATTATTTTTAGCTAGAAAAAAAATGTTTGTATTTTGCGCTCCCAGGGGTGTTACTTTCGTTTGCTTGTTTCATGAAAAAGAAGAACATTTTTTCAGGGCTCCCAATTATCTCCAACTTGTGTTTCCATTTTTTAAAAACAATCCATGTAATAAGGGATCCTCAACAGAAATCAGGAGGAAATATAATTGGGTTTAGGTTTAATTTAAATGGCAAAATGCATACTCAGGAAATGAGTTTGTAAGAAGGTGTTGCCCATACAGTGACTTGAAGCTGAAGGCCTACATTCAAACCACACATTTAAAGAACTAGTATTTGACTATAAACAGTCATGGCTTCCCCCAAAGAACTCTAGGAACTGTAGTTTGTTAAGGGTGCTGAAAGCTGTTAGATGACCCCTATTCCCCTCCCAGAGCTACAATTCCCAGAGTTCCTTGGGAAGACGGACTGACTGGGATAGCTCAGTCAGCAGAGAATGAGACTCTTAATCTCAGGGTTGTGGGTTTGAGCCTAGATGACTAGATCACTCCCTGTGGTCCCTTTCAACTCTACAATTCTATGATTCTGTGACTGTTAAAGCACTCTGGGAATTGTAGCTCTTGGGGGGAATAAGGGTCTCCTAACAACTCTTTGGAGTACATCCTGGTACTTTTTTTGTTTTTTTGTTGGAGCACTGTATTTCAAAATCCAGAGAAGTGCTGATGCTGTAAGATAGCTGCATTCCAGTTCATTCATTGTTTCAGAAAGTTCAAATTAGCTAGGTTATTGCCTAGAAATGTGAATCTGATTTCTCCCTCACCCTTACGCCATAGTGATGAGCACAGTCATAGCTGTCAACATCAGCCATGTCTCTGGTTGTGGATCCTTCCATGCGAACACAGGTATTGAGGTAAAGGCACAGAGAAAAAGATGAAAGATTGATGACATCATATTTATATAGTTCAGGACATCTAGATGAAATATTCCTCCCTCTACCCATTTACATTTCGACTCTTACCCAACTAAAAAATCCCCAACTGGGATGTCATCACCATGGCCCATTGTCCGCACAACTATAATGTATTTCCTGCCGGGGAACGTTCCTGCCGAGCCTTAGAAAGCTCTCCTAGTCTCTCACCTTATTCAGTGTTACACAGCTTGCAAGCATATTCTCCAGCAAATGGCAACACATCAGGACTCCAGATGAAATTATTTCAAGGCTGACATTTATAGCTCAGTATTAATTCAGAGGCGCAGCATGCAGCGATAGTCAGATTAACGACAGTGACCATTGTTTTGAGGCACACAGACCATCAATTTTCATTTCCACCTTCTCTTGAGCATTTCTCTTCCTAAGTAACAATTGATTGTCTTTTTTCCCTTTTTCCTTTTGCTGTTGCTAGCAGCCACCAACAGAGTAAATCTGACTCGGAGGCCATGGCGATTTATTGTATTGTTTTAATTCAAGGGTAGCCTGCACTGCCACTATTTTGGAGTACAAATTCCATCATTGGCCATGCTGGCTAAGACTGATGGGAGTTGTAGCCCACAACATCTGGAGGACAGCAGGTTGTCTACCCAGTTTAGTGTATGCTAATCCAATGCAAGCAGTGTTTGTTTAAGCAGCAGAAACTCACAGGGAAATAGCACTTGTATGGCAACCATGTAAAGCAACCATTCCCAGCATAGTGGCCCCCAGACGTTTTAAGTACAGCTCCCAGTGAAGTCTCGAACTATTATTATTAAAATGTGATTACAGTATTGTCCCACTGCTCAGAGATCCATTAGACTAATCACTATATTGGACTATGGTGGTGTTCTTGCAAATGGCATCCCTGATCTGGACCTTGTGAGGAGAGAAATGAATGAGTTTTCTACTCATCAGTTTGCTACTCTCTAATGTGCCGCTGGACATATCATTGGACAAGACAATTGACTTACTCTTCTGCAGAATATGGTTTGCTAAGAGTCGGTGCAACTGGTTCTACTAGTGAAACTCATTAGCATACAGTTTTAAAAATCTAAAATATGAGACTTTATGAAGCATAGCAATTTTAGTAAGTCTTATACCATTAATAGCCCTTAGGTAGGTTTCGACCACAGCGCCACCCACATCCTTTACCCTTTTACCTATGAGTCTTTAGTCATTATTAGGCCATCACAAGTCATGGCTATCTAAAGGTGTATGCCCCTGCCATACATTTTCAAGATACAGTGGTACCTTGGGTTAAGAACTTAATTCGTTCTGGAGGTCCGTTCTTAACCTGAAACTGTTCTTAACCTGTTCTTAACTTTAGCTAATGGGGCCTCCCACTGCCACCACACCGCAAGAGCATGATTTCTGTTCTCATCCTGAAGCAAAGTTCTTAACCCGAGGTAATATTTCTGGGTTAGCGGAGTCTGTAACCTGAAGCGTCTGTAACCCGAGGTGCCACTGTATATATTTTTAAATAACAAGAACATAAGATGAGCTCTCAAAGGGCCAATCCAGCCCAGTATCCTATTCTCACAGGGGCCAAGAAGACCTTTGTGGGAAGCCCGCAAGCAGGATCTGACCACAACAGCACTCTCCCCACTTGTGATTCCCAGCAATATGTATTCAGAGGCATGCCTCCTCCGATCTTGGAGGTAGTTAATTGCCACTGGTAGCTTTCTCCTCTATGAATTTGCATAGCTTAAAGCTATCACTACATCATATGGTATCAATGCCCATGGTTTAAATATGGGCAGTGTGAAGAAGTGCCTCCTTTCGTCTCTCCTGGATCTTCCAAGATTCTGGTCCATTGAATGGCCCCCAGTTCTAATTCAGCCCCATTGCATGAAACCGTGTTAGCCCTTCTCTAGGAATCGGGCAGGGCCCAAGCCCAAGACATTTTGGCACCAGAGGCAAACCACAAAACGGTGCCTCCCTCCTCACCAGGGAAGAAGGCTGTGAAGAAGAAGGAGGAGGAGGAGGAGGAGGAGGAGGAGGAGGAGGAGGGTTTGGATTTGATATCCTGCTTTATCACTCCCCTTCAGGAGTCTCAAAGTGGCTTCAATCTCCTTTCCCTTCCTCCCCCACAACAAACACTCTGTGAGGTGAGTGAGGCTGAGAGACTACAAAGAAGTGTCACTAGCCCAAGGTCACCCAGCAGCTGCATGTGGAGGAGCAGGGAAGCGAACCTGGTTCACCAGATTACGAGTCCACCGCTCTTAACCACTATATCTGGCTCTATATCAAGTGAGTTAAGATCTACATCAAGAACAAGGGAGGTGAAATAAAGATTTACATTGGAACCTGCTGCCCCTATGGATCATGCTGTCCGAAGTGGTCACACCACCTTGCCTCATGGGTGGGCTGACCCTGGAATCAGGCACCTCCTGTGGAGCCGTACCTCATACAGATGTGTAGAATTACACGTGTTTCTATTTTAGGACTGCATTGTTGATATATACCTAGAGGTTATTTTCCACTCCATAGCACGTCTGAAAATAACTTTGCTTGGGCTTTAACTCACAGGCTTTTCCCCAGTCCCGCTCCCTCCTGTTTTTGCTCAGAATAAATGCCGTTATTCTTACTTTTTAAAGGAGATAGGATAACGTGTAGCTGAGTAAAAATATTGATTTATTTTTTTAAAAAAAATGTAAAGCAAGAAAGGAGAGAGAAAGGAATAGGAAAGCCATTTGAGATGAATGCTCCTTTTCACAGTTCACACACATGATTGAACTTGGCAGTGAAACTGCTCTTAATTCAATCCATCTGCCCACTGCCCACTGCGTTGCTCAGGGCCAGCATTCAGAGGGAACAGAATAGAAACTGTACCTTCAGTCCGCAAGAAAAGTGAGAGCCTCAGATTCATTCCTCAGTGAATCACTGGGTCTGTGCTAGGTAAGCAAATAACTTTAACTTCTCCATGTTTTAAATGTCTCCATGCCTCTCCTATGCAGTAGCTGCAGATTCCAGAAAGTCATAACAATACAGCATCATGACTTTATAACAAGAACATGCAAATATTAGCAAAATTGTTAAGTGCCACACATTGGATTTACACCTGAATAACAAACCCTGTTGATATCATTCAGGCTGCACCAAGGGAAAACAGGCACTGGACTCCAGATCCTGCAGCCAAAGAGAAAACAAACCTTACTTTTGCTACACCCTATATGATACTATCACTCTAGTTCCTAGCATTATCTGGGAGCAATGTAAAACTTGCATTAATTTAGGCGAACACTAATGGTAGTTTTCTATACTTTCCATGGGTTTATGGTGCAATCGTGACTCTCCCCCTTATCTAAAATTGGTCGATTTAACTGCAGTCCTATACACCCTAGCCTGGGGTTAAGTACTATTGGAGTCAGTGGGATTTCTGTGTCAGTATGTATAGGATTTTTATGTTATTCTAGTAGCCTTCAATCATTTCAGAGCCCACATTTAACCCCCAACTTGTATCTTGGAGCCAACTTTTTATTTTAAAAAATCTCACTTTCCATGATTTTTTTTCTCCCTCCCCTGACTTCCTCTCTCTTGTTGTGTCACACTACAGTATTGTCTTCTCTTAAATTGTTTGTTTGTTTGCTTGTTTCACACACGGGTATTGGACTGTCAAAAAAGCATCCAGAGGTATTTTTGCTGAAAACCTGGATGTATGGCAACCAGGGCAATTGTTTAAGAAAAATGCTGTAAAAATCACCTCCCCCCAAAAGCCCAAAGACTTTAAAAAGCTCAACAACTTTGTACGGATTTTCACTTTTGGAAACTATACACCGCACATAATTTTATACATCTCTAACATGTCCTCTCTTATTTGCATTTTTTCTAAACTTAAAAACCCCCAAATGTTTGTGGTTGGGCTGCTACTGCTAGTGCACTTGGTGACAAGTTACAGCCTGATCCAACAATGTAGGGATATTTGGCTATATCCAACTAATCATACCCACCACAGACTCATTAAAATCAATGGGCTTAAATTAATTGTGACAAATTAAAGTCCACTGATTGCAACAGATCTGTCTTCTATACATGCCAATGGGTTTAAGTATAGAAATTTTGATAAGTATAAGTTGGCATAGGGTGTATTAAGAAGCGTGGAGTCATAGAATTATTCCGCAGCATTACAAAGGTGATGGAGAAGAACTGCACTTTGATTCTTTCCTGATTAAAAGAGTTTGGACAATTAAAAGAGGGAAATCAGACAAAGTTCAGAGAATGAGAGTCAAGTGAACAAAATACAGCTAGGATTTAGAGCTTTGGCTTCAGAAGCTAAAGCCACATTGGACTGAACTTAAATGTTGAGCATCTCTTTTATTTTTTGCATCATTTCAATGGCACCTAAGTTTGATTTATGTGCAAGATTTTTCTAACAAGTAGCGTAGTTCGTGAACTGCAAGAAACACCCATCTGTTCCTAGATTTTACAAGAGAACACAGCTCCCCTTATGTGATGGGTGGAGACAAACTCTCTTATTTTGTGTAGTGCACTCAAGCAAGGTCAGAAACAGCAGGTTCACCTCTCTTTTATTTGCTGCACATGAATACAGAATTGTGCCTTGCAATCTTCTGTATCTCATGGGTGGGGCAGAGAACAGGCTCTCTCAGTACATGCCGAGAGCCCAGGGGGATCGGAGGCATGCTGAGACAGAATATCCATTATAAATTTATATAACTGTATTTTTAAATTTGTATGCCGCCCTTCATCCAAAGATCACAGGGCAGGTCACAACATAAAAATACAAAAGGAAATCATCACACAAAAACAAGCCAATTCATTCTGCTTCCCAGTAATCTCTGTGAAGAAATAGGTGGAGCTTGGGAACAATAGGTGGTGCTCAGGAACTGTTGTTTTGCATCAGTTGTTGATAAAGATCTCAAGTGTCATGAGTCCCTCCTAGATGCCTGATAAGAACTAAAAATGGTGGCACAGTGGGCATTTTTCTAGCCTTGTCAGCCTGACCATGCTGACCGCAGAAACTGGACATTGGCTTTAATATTACTGATGCTTAATGAGAGAGTTAAAGACATGATCAACACTTCTTTTTAAATCAATAGAACTTATAAATACAGTCGTACCTTGGAAGTCTAATGGAATCCATTCCGGAAGTCTGTTTGATTTCCAGAACATTAGAAAACCAAAGTGCGGCTTCTGATTGGCTGCAGGAAGCTCTTGCAGCCAGCTTCCAAAAGAACTTTTGAAAACTGGAACACTCACTTCTGGGTTTCAATCACTCGGGAGCCGATTTGTTCGGGCGCCAAGGCATTTGAGATCCAAGGTACAACTGTATGTAACTTTGGAGGAATGATGTGCAAAATGATATTGTCCTGAATCAGAACCCAGGAAGATAGTCCAATCCCCTGGGGAAGGGAGGTGGAGTTAAATGTTTAGGGAAGCTTTTAATGTTTGATGTATTACGGTATTTTAATATTTTGTTGGAAGCTGCCCAGAGTGGCTGGGGAAGCCCAGCCAGATGGGCGGGGTATAAATAAATAAATAATAATTATTATTCTTATTATTAAATGAAAGAAGAATAAAAGTTTGGATTTGATATCCCACTTTATCACTACCCGAAGGAGTCTCAAAGCGGCTAACAATCTCCTTACCCTTCCTCCCCCACAACAAACACTCTGTGAGGTGAGTGGGGCTGAGAGGCTTCAGAGAAGTGTGACTAGCTCAAGGTCACCCAGCAGCTGCATATGGAGCAGCGGAGACGCGAACCCGGTTCACCAGATTACAAGTCTACCGCTCTTAACCACTACACCACACTGGAGTAGACCGGCAACCTAAGTAATATGCTATACATTGCATCATGTGATACCTCTTATGCCAAAGTTGGACAAAAGTTTCCTGCATTGCAGGACATTGAATTAGATGACCCTCGTGGTCCCTTACAACTCCCTTATAAGATTAGCTTCGATGAACGAAGGCTTTATTCGTTTTTCTTAACTGGTTACATGGGGTGTGAGGTTTGATTAATGACTGTGAGATTGAATAATCTAATGATTCAACAATGATTCATTGCCATTTTATTTAGTTCATGTTCACATAACCCAACATCATTATTAGATTCTTGAAACATAAATAAATGTATGAGGTAGTCTCAGAAATATTAATATTATATAAGAACACTCAATGTTGAGATCAATCCAAGAACAAAAAATATTTCTGTTAAGAGACTACAAGGTCAAGTGCCAAGTGTCACTTTAATTTCTCAAGGGCTGCTGAATCAGAATTACTTCTTAGTAATCCACATGTAGACTTTTCACACTTTAAAAAACCACCCTCTTTTATTATTTAGGGAATCAAAAATTAATTTAAGAGACATTCATCAGATTAACTCTTCCTTCTAACTAGAATTGGTGTTCTCTCAAGCATAGATTTGCTGAGACTGAAGTTACAATCCTATACCCACTTAACTGAAAGTAAGCCCCATTGGACTCAATGGGACAGACCTCTGAATAGACATAGGATCACACTATTAGAGAACAGAATGTGCATTTGTATTGCATCCCCCACTGTGGTGGGCAGGCAGAGTCATCTGCTAGGATTCTCTGCACATTCCTACTTAGCTCTGAGAAACCTTGGGTCTGTCACTATCTCTTAGCCTCACAGGACTGTTGGGAAGAAAAGTGTGTGTGTGTGTGTGTGTGTGTGAGAGAGAGAGAGAGAGAGAGAGAGAGAGAGAGAGAATCAGAACTAAGCAAACCCCCTGCCCCAAATTTCCTGGTATAGTGGGATAACAAGTTGCATGAAAAATGCCTTTTTTATTGCATAAAGGAGCTCTGAGATTGCAACCGTAATTGTCTGCCTTTTTTAAAAAAAACAAAAAACTTTACAGTGGTACCTCTGGTTACGTACTTAATTCGTTCCAGAGGTCCGTTCTTAACCTGAAACTGTTCTTAACCTGAAGCACCACTTTAGCTAATGGGGCCTCCTGCTGCTGCCGTGCCGCCGGAGCACAATTTCTGTTGTAATCCTGAAGCAAAGTTCTTAACCTGAAGCACTATTTCTGGGTTAGCGGAGTCTGTAACCTGAAGCGTATGTAACCTGAAGTGTATGTAACCCGAGGTACCACTGTATTCAAAGATGGCTGCAGTATTTGTATTGTAGACATGCAGAGCTGGGAGCAAGCCCTGCTGTCGCACACCCTCCCGCATTCCTTGTGTCAGGAGTGAGCTATATGCTTTGCCTAATTTCATGCAGGTGGCAAGGATGCAAAATAGTAGGGAAAGTGGAGGAAGAGAGAGAGAGAAGTGACAAGAGAGAAAAGAGGGGGGCCCCATTCCCTTTTGCTGATGGTCCCTCCCACTTTTGGCTCCACCCATTTCCGCTAGCTCCAGTCCTGCCCCCTTCTGGCATGCATCCCCTGACAATACCCCAAAGGAATGAGGCCCTCTACAGATAAAAGACCCCCACCCCTGTGCTTTGCAAATCCTTTACTATGTGTCAGAGCTTCCCAGTGGCGTAGCATGGGTTGTCAGCACCCAGGGCAAGGCAAGTAATTTGCACCGCCTAACCCGTGGATTTGCGCCCCCTAACCCTAACCCCCAGATGTCGCGCCCGGTGCGGCCGGCCCCCCCTGCACCCCCCACACTACGCCACTGGAGCTTCCATATGTAGATTCCTGCATTAGTAGCTCTTACTCTCAACAATCCATTAGATATAGGGAGAATGGAGTGGATCGTGGTTCTGCTTCATCACCCTCCATATGTTGTGAGACTATAATTCTCTATCATCCATTGGACCTCTTGACTAATGGGAGATGTAGTCCAGCAATATCTGTGGGAGGGGGGAGGCGTTTCTATGTTGGCTAAGCCTCTCCCAAAAGATCAGTTCTATTCAGAACTCAAAACCTCTTAGCCATGGGTAGGCAAATTAAGGCCCAGGGGCCGGATCCGGCCCAATTGCCTTCTAAATCTGACCTGCGGATGGTCCAGGAATCAGCATGTTTTTACATGAGTAGAATGTGTGCTTTTATTTAAAATGCATCTCCGGGTTATTTGTGGGGCCTGCCTGGTGTTTTTACATGAATAG
Source organism: Podarcis tiliguerta (assembly GCF_965153285.1). Classification (NCBI taxonomy): domain Eukaryota; kingdom Metazoa; phylum Chordata; class Lepidosauria; order Squamata; family Lacertidae; genus Podarcis; species Podarcis tiliguerta. The sequence goes on along the minus strand of NC_139543.1, from coordinate 27,471,682 downwards.
AATGTGCGCTTTTATTTAAAATGCATCTCTGGGTTATTTGTGGGGCATAGGAATTCGTTCATTCCCCCCCCCCTTAATAACCCGGCCCCCCACAAGGTCTGAAAGACAGTGGATCAGCTGAAAAAGTTCGCTGACCCCTAATCTTAGCTATCTGAGGGGCTGTGAATGGAATGACACTTGGGGTGGGAATTTGGTCGACCAACAGTTGGAAGAATATGGGGGTGGATGGGATTCAGGAGCTGCTTAGTTCTTCCTAACCACGCGCACCCAGACTTCAGCTGAACGTGAATTTGTTTCCGTTGCTCGTCCAACAAGCACTCTGTCCGTTGTTAACCCTGGGCGACTGTCAGCGAAACCCATGCTTAAAAGGTTTGAACATCAACCCTGATTCCTACACCTTCGCAGCACTGTTGGCACAGTACGGCTGTGACAAGTGGATTTACAATTGTTCTATTAGAAGATGGATTTGCAATTGCTCTATTAGAAGGTATCACCCAGCAGGCAATTCCCCACTTTTCACCAGCAATCTGAAACATCTCCAGTAAGTACCATTATTGTCCATCTTCTGTGCTTATTGGAAACATGGAAAATAAGCAAGGAAAACTTTTCACAGCACTCATTATCTTGTATCATTATTTCTTCTGCTGCCCCAGGCCTCTTAAATAAATGTTTGGTGCATAGGGCTATTTATTCTATTGTCAGTGATTAATGTGCCTGCTTGATTTAATTTGGTATGCATTTTGTAGTAGCCATTGTATGTCTTCAGACTTATTTAATAAGGACGGTCTCTCTTTTTTCCAAAATCTTAAGCATCTCTTCTCCTATCTAATTGAAAATGTTCATGCTTTTTGTTGAGTAAGTATTTTATGAATACAAGCCTATGTATAATCAACCGTTGGGTTGTCTGTTTCCATGCTTATATCATACTGTAGTAGCAGGGGGAGACATCAAAACATTAGGCTGCAAAGTCTGTTAGATAGAAGATGAAAAATATGGGGAACTCTTGATTCCCCCCCCCCCCTTCTTCACTATTTCCTCACTGCTTTTTGCATGGATATAACAAATTAATATAAATCTTGGCATGTGAAACCCCTATCCAAAGAACAGTGAATACATTGGCAAAAGCAGAACACACAGAAGTAGTTCTTCACACAATGTGTAGTTGAACTGTGGAATTCACTTCCACGAGATGAATGATGACCACCAACTTGGATGGCTTGAAATGAGGATGAGACAAACTCATGGAGAATAAATGGCTACTAGCAATGATGGCTACATTCTACCTCCACTGCATACCCCTCAACTGTCCTAATAAAATCGGGACACCCCCTATTTTTGTGTGAGAGCACAGAACTCATAAACACATACATGTCCCAGTTTTTTGCCTCAACGTGTTGGTGTCAGGCTTCAGGGAATCGTATCCTTCCCCGGTGGCAGTAATTAAGCAGGTCAAATGAAAGGAGCATTCTTAGCAGATACTTTCTTTAATAATCACAGCAAGAGACAAAGGAATGCATATCTCTCTAAAAATGGTGCTGCTTCCAGTTAAAGTTCACTCCATCCATCCCCATTGATCTACGTCACTCCTATGTCGGGTAATCTGAGCTTGTTGCCGCTGCACTTTCTGTTCTAATGGTCAAAGGCCTGGAAACGATGCCTTATGAGGAATGGCTAAGGGAGCTGGGCATGTTTAGCCTGGAGAAGAGGAGGTTAAGGGGTGATATGATAGCCATGTTCAAATATATGAAGGGATGTCACATGGAGGAGGGAGAAAGGTTGTTTTCTGCTGCTCCAGAGAAGCGGACACGGAGCAATGGATCCAAACTACAAGAAAGAAGATTCCACCTAAACATTAGGAAGAACTTCCTGACAGTAAGAGCTGTTCGACAGTGGAATTTGCTGCCAAGGAGTGTGGTGGAGTCTCCTTCTTTGGAGGTCTTTAAGCAGAGGCTTAACAACCATATGTCAGGAGTGCTCTGATGGTGTTTCCTGCTTGGCAGGGGGTTGGACTCGATGGCCCTTGTGGTCTCTTCCAACTCTATGATTCTATGATTCTATGATTCTATGATTCTATCACTCTCAGAACCCGTCTAGTCCTAGGCGAAGGGGGCCCAAGAACGCTGAATCTGCCAGCTGTCCCTCTCTTGGTGTTTCCTCTTCTAGCTGTTCCTCACCCAGTATTTCCCAGCTTTTCCCCTCTGGACTATGCGCCTCTACAAACCACTGTTCTAAATACTGTCCTCCTGCCCTTGGGAAGGTTCAGGAGAAGAGGATATGTGTGGCTCCCACCATTCCTCCTCAGTCCAGCACCTGACATCTGGAGGATATCCCAGATGCATCCCGCTCACTGTCCTGGCTTCCTCTTTAGCCACAGGCAACCTCTCTGGCCGGGAGAGGCTGCACACGGCTATGGCATAAGCCAAGACAGCCAGTGGGATGAATTCCGCTCGCTGTCCTGGCTTCTTCTTTAGCTGCATGCAGCCTCTCCCGGACAAGCGGAGCCTTCATCCCCTGCCCGGGAGAGGTTGTGCATGGCTAAGGCTCCCCCAAGAGCCGCGCTCCCTTTAAAGAAGGGTCGGAGAGTGTGTGCGGCTCTTTAAAGGGAGCGCTGACAGAGCCTCCCGCCTGCATTCACTCCATAACACACACACACACATTTCCCCTTACTTTTTAGGAGGGGGAAAGTGTGCCTTATAGAGCAAAAATTCGGTACTTACGTAAAATATTAAAACTTGAGTACCAGTTTTAATTCTCGCCCACCTCTTGTAGACATGTCCCCAGGATGTCAGAAAATCTTAGCACCAGATGATCATGTGAAGCTTCTCTTTCACTAGGCTGCAAATGTAAGTGGGAACCAGGCTTCTGCCTCTTCCTGTCTGCTGTGGCTCCATGAAGTAAAAAGTCCTCATGGGGAAGGCAACAGACCTTATCCCAGTATGAGATGGCAACAGACCTTATCCCAGTATGAGATGGCAACAGACTTTCTCCCAGCCCAGTGCTATTTTTCTAGAAAAAGAGGTGCTGGAACTCACCATGAACAACTTTGTTCTCATATAATGGCAATGGCGCCCACCTGAGAGAGGACAGAACTGAGTTCCAGTGAGTTCCAGCTGGGAAAAAGCCCTTTTATTGATCTGCAGGAGGTCTGATGGAATGAACCTCCTCATTCTACCAGTATAAATGGCTGCCAGGAAAACCTTGCACCAAGTTATTCTTTTTCTTGAATGTGGATGAGGACTGTTGGGAGAGTTTTGTATGCCAGACACTATGATCATTGACACAGGCATGCTCACTATTTCCCATTAGCTTCCCATGGGGTGTTTTCTTCCTCGTATCATATCGAAATGCGAAGTTGAAATTAATGTGCATTAATGTTTTTTGAATAGAAAGACAGCAGGAGATCAGAAAATGTCATTTTTCATCTGGTACATAACGGAGCCACTTACAGCAATCATTCCATCATTTCATGCATTTTGTTCTTCTCTAGAGGACCTATTGCTTTCCTCTATTAAAAAAGGTCAAAGCATTTTTTTAAAAAAATATCCTTAGACAAAAATATGAAATAGCTACTATTGCTTAAGATCCTGTGACTTTGACCACCAACATACATGCACAGGGAATGGCATAATGTTGTTGTCCACATTCTAATTAATAGCCTTCTTATTATCAGTGTTTTCTGTAATTAGCACTTGTTAGTCACTTCATACAAAAATGAAATGTGTCAAGGCAACTTGGCAACAAAATAAAATACGAACAGAAAAGAAGCAAGCAAAAGTCCAAATTAAAATGTGGAGCTGGACCATAGCATGCAAGAACACTTTGAAACCATCACTTCTTTAACTCTTTCATGAAGATTTCACAAAATTTGCTGCTCAAGGGTTTGGTTCGGGAGAAAAAAATATATATCAAAAGAAGAAGTTATGGGTGTCAAGATCCAAGTTTGGGGCAAGTACTTTTTGGTGAGATAACTCCAGCAGAAAACTAAAGTCACACAATATGCAGCAAAGTAAAGCATGGAAATTTAGCTTGTTAGGCCTTTAAAATATGCCCTGTTGGACAGAGTGGGGTGGCTGCCTTATTCAGCATGAAAAGGCAAACAAGGTGTTTGTTATTCAGCTTATTATTGTTGCATTTTAACTGCCAGGGAAGCATGTTTGTGGGTTGCTGTTGTTTCTTGGAGCAGCCAAAATAATTGGAACTGGGAACAATGCACCTTGACACGTGAAGCAAGGTGTCATTTACTGCTCCATCTAAGGTGGCAAAATGTTCTGGGCTGATTCTGGCATCCACACTGCATTTCATTAGCTTTGTAAGTCAGGAAGGCGGATTAGGCCGCTGTACTGGGACACAGAAAACGGATGCAAATTATATACAACAGTCAATGAGAATATTGTTTTACAGATTGTTCTGTCTGCTTCTATTATCTACCTAGGCTACAGTTGTGTATATTCTTACCAGGGAAGAAGTTCCAATGAAATCAATGGAACTGACTTCTGAGTAGACATAGAATCACAGAACTGTAGAGTTGGAATGGACCACGAGGGTCATCCAGTCCAATCTCCTGCAATGCAAGAATCTTTTGCTCAACCTGGAGCTCAAACCCACAACCCTGAGATTAGGAGTCTCATGCTCTACTGACTGAGTTATCCAGCAACTCAGTCTGGATAAAATATCAGTCCCATGGGCACAGTTGGGTGATATGTTTATAAGGGCCAAGGAAAAATGTTACAAAATGGTGGTAAGTTTTTCAGTTCCTCAGGAAAGATGTTACACAAAGCTGGAGGATGGGGAAAATCAAAAGAGTACAAAAGTACATGGCTATTAGAGCCATGATAGAAGCTTATACTGGACTCGGGTTTGAGACAGAGTACAGTCATACCTCTGGATACAAATGGGATCTGTTCTGGAGCCCCATTTGCATCCAGCAGCAAAGGCAACCTGTGTCTGCGCGTCTGCATGTATGCGGGTCACGATTTGCCACTTCCGCGCATGCGTGTGACATCATTTTGACCATTTGCACATATGCGCGCTGCGAAACCTGGAAGTAACGTGTTCCGTTACTTCTGGGTTGCCACGGAGCACAACCCAAAAGCGCTCAACCTGAAGCACATTTAACCTGAGGTATGACTGTACAGTTGTACCTCGGAAGTCAAACAGAATCTGTTCCTGAAGTCCGTTTGACTTCGGAAATGTTCGACTTCCAAAGCGCAACTTCTGATTGGCTGCAGGAAGTTCCTGCAGCCAATCAGAAGTTGCATCACACATTCGGCTTCCAAAAGAACGTTCGAAAACCAGAACACTCACTTCTGGTTTTCGATCGTTCGGGACTCAAAACATATGAGTTCTGGGGCATTCAAGAACCAAGGTACGACCTGTATAGAGTTGCACTGTTAGATATTGTACTATGTGTGAATTCTTTTTTTACTTTTTAATATTTTGACTTAGGCTGCAATCCTAGCCTTCCTTACCTGGGGGTAAGCCCCCCCAAGTTCTATAGGACTTATTTCCAAGTGGGCACAGTTAGAATTTTGCTGTTAGTCTCCTCTTTAAAACAAAACAAAAAAGTCTTGCAATAATAGACTGAGGCCCATGTTGGATAGGTTATGTGAACAGGAAATATTTAAATACATTTAAGTTGGAATGAAATACAAGAAAATTCACCTAGGGAAACATCTTCATAAACACAAAGATTCAATGGCAAGGAAGATGCTTGAAAGATGCCAAAAGAGAATGGATATGGAACACCAGTTTGGCTCCCAAACAGCAGTGTATAATCAGAGAGATGGCTTAAACAGCTATTACATCAGAGAACAAAAAAAGGAGTCCATTGCTTTACAAGAACATCTGCTTGTAGCACACTGATGGAAAAACCACCTCTAACAAAAGGAAAACAGGTCCAAATGTTTCATCAGACCTTGACTTGAATCCAAAATTTCTGATGTTCCAACATGCCACAGTTACACCATGGAAGTGCCAACATTCTGTGAGAGAATCTGTTCTTGCACTGGATATAGGAAGTATATCCTGAAAATCTGATGAGAAAATGCTTCTCCAGGTTTCCATTTGAGTTGATCAAATCCATCCTTTGGATCATTTCAATAAACGTTCATCTCTTGCATCTGGACTCCAAGAATGTATGTGAATGCAAGTGAGCCACTATGTGTAGGGGTTTTTTTAATTACTATTCTTTTTTCTAGTGCTTTGTCTTCTATTTCTAGCATCATTTATTTATTTTTAGAAGACAAAACTGTAGACACCTGCTGTCAGGTCATTTTATCATATAAAAGATCAGCAGCTTCCAAGGAGCTCACTAATGTACCAATGCCAATAGACAAGCTGCCTGCAGTGGCTCAGCCAACCATGTTCTCTCTTGATCTTTAGTCTTGTCTGAGCTAGATGAGAGGGATTGGGTGGCTGGGTGCAGAGAACTGATAACATGGCTTTACATAAGGGAATACAGTGGTACCTCAGGTTAAGTACTTAATTTGTTCCGGAGGTCCGTTCTTAACCTGAAACTGTTCTTAACCTGAAGCACCACTTTAGCTAATGGGGCCTCCTGCTGCTGCCACGCTGCCGGAGCCCAATTTCTGTTCTTATCCTGAAGCAAAGTTCTTAACCTGAAGCACTATTTCTGGGTTAGCGGAGTGTGTAACCTGAAGCGTTTGTAACCTGAAGCGTATGTAACCCGAGGTACCGCTGTAGTGCCTACTGTCCTTAAGGAGGTGGTGACATATCTGCTCCTGAAAAAATTCCTCCCTGGACCTGGAGTTTTAATGATACCTACAGTCCAGTCTAATTCCCCATCTTTTGGGCAAGATGGTCCAAACACCAAAACCAATTTCACCAGCTCTGATGCTACTGTCACTACCCCAAGTTTCTGAGGGACAGCAAGAGAACAACTGCAATGGCTTGGCCAGGACTAGGCAAGCCTCTCAGGTAGCATCCTCTTAATGTATGATGGCCATCAGCTTAAGGCCTGGTCAGATGTCAAGCCATGGAGTGGGCTTCCTCCCTCAGTCCCCACCTTTCTGTGTTCGGGGAGTAAGGACTCTGTGTTCTATCTGAATACAAGGAGAAGACTGTGTGATAGGGAGCCCTGCTTCACCAGGTTCCCAATTCTGCATCCAAGTGAATGTGTGTACATAGCCCACTTCAGACAGTCCCTCTGCAGAAGGTCAGGAATGGAGAAGATGGACCCAGCATAGACAGAAGCATTGGGGTCAGACATGTCGCCTGGTACCTTGAACATGGCCAAATATTTCCTGTTCAGGCGTATCAGGACTCTAGACTGCTTTAAAAGGGGATGAAATAAATTCATGGCGGATAATACTATCAATGACTACCAGACATGATGGCTATACATGCCCGTCTAGGATTTCAGCTGTCAGGGATCAACAGAAGAAGAAGAAGAAGAAGAAGAAGAAGAAGAAGAAGAAGAAGAAGAAGAAGAAGAAGAGGAGTTTGGATTTGATATCCCGCCTTTCACTCCCCTTCAGGAGTCTCAAAGCAGCTAACAATCCCCTTTCCCTTCCTCCCCCACAACAAACACTCTGTGAGGTGAGTGGGGCTGAGAGACTTCAGAGAAGTGTGACTGGCCCAAGGTCACCCAGCAGCTGCATGTGGAGGAGCGGAGACGCGAACCCGGTTCCCCAGATTACGCGACTACCGCTCTTAACCACTACACCACACTGGCTCTCTCAGTCGGAGAGGGCTATTGTCTTCATGTCTTCTTTGTGGAGGAAGGAACCATAGATGTCAGGTTAGCAGCTGAAGAAAAAGGGATGTTGAACAAAGCAATCAATATCCAATAGGGGTTTCTTATATTTTTATGGAATCCTGATGGTCACACATGTGCAGTGTGGCTGCAATTCCCTGCTCCTGTGCAACTGAGATTCAGGATTTCAAATGGCAATTGAGACACAATAATGTGTCTCTCCCCCCATCTAACGTCATAAAGCAGCACAACGCCCTTTCATTTGATGGGTCAAAATAAAAATAAAAATGAATGAATACCAGCTAAACCAGCTCTGCAAAAGATCTGGCAAAATGCCTTCTGGACTTCACTTCTTTGGCATATCCACCTATTTGCATAATTATTTCTCGTGTAAGTCACGGGAAGCATTTTATTTTTGTTTTAACTATTAAAAGGGTTTAAAACAACAGCCTGAAGCCGGCCTCTCGAGGGACGAGCACTTTTGTGTGCTTGCGCTTTAATTTTCTGTCTTTGCCTGAAGGATAATTTACTCCAAACAAGCAGGAAAAGACATTCAGAAGACACAGAGGAGCAAATTGAAAAGAAGATTTTGCTCCCCTCCGCCCACCAACTCATCCCAACAAAAACCTGTCCATCTGCACTGCAATATAGGTGAAATCATATTGTCAACCTTGCCTCCAGCCTCGTTCCACCTACCCTGCGTTATTGGTGACTGTGATAGTAGTTATGAATTGGGACAGGGTGGTGGTGAAGAGAGACTGCCAGGAAATCACTGTAGATCCCATTTTAAATAAACTAATATATAAAGACCAGAAGCCGGAAGAGAGAGAGAGAGAGAGAGAGAGAGAATCTTCTCATAACCTATTAGTCACGTGACCTTGGGGTTTGCTCTTCTGACAGGGCTCAGTCTATTTATTTCTTTTTATTTTACACAGTCATTTTTCCAGGATTATTGTTGTTGGAGAAAGTGATTGCTTTTGACAAAGATTTACTCCGGAAATGTTTAAGTAACTTACTTTGTGTTTGATAAAAGTGATTTAGCCTGAAGACGAAGAAAATAACACGCGAGATATCCTTTACTTTGAACCAATTCCACAGCCAGTGTCTGGGAGATTGGCTTGAACACAGAGTAAGATGCTTCAGAAATCTGGTTTCGATGAATCCACATGCAGGTTGACCTGACTCTGGCTCTCCCAGGCTGATGTGCATGTTGGAACATAATTGTTCTCCCAACTTTGTGATATTAGCTAAGAAAAAAAGGCACCAGAATGGTTGTATGCCATCACACCCGTGTGGCAGGCTGAAGCAGCTGCCTCAGGCATCAGAATCCCATGGGTCTGCTGCTGCTGGGGTCGCACAGTGGCAACAGCTTCCCACGAGACCTTGCTGGAAGCCACTGCCATGCAATCCCAGTAAGCAATGGGCTGGCACCTTTCTGTTTCCCCTCAGGTGGCTAAACATGATGGGCTGCTCCTACCAAGAAGAAAATTCAATAGCTAGCCTGAGTGGTTGGGTTGATGGGGTCAGCCCAGGGGCTTGGGATACGGAATTGCGGAATTGTCTAGGCAATTGCCACAAGATGCAGTTCAGTGGCTCACTAGACTGGCCAGCTGTGGGATATAATCCACTGGAGCAATCAAATACAACATTCCTTGTTTCCCTAGAGAGGGCACAGGCAGGGGGGTGTTACTCCAGTCAGTATAACTGACTGGTTCCACTGGTCTTGAGTGTCCTTCCCCTGCATGTGACCAGGGTGTGACCCTGACTGACTCCATAAAAGAGCCGAATCACAGTCATCTCTCTCGCTTGGTGCCATGCTGCTCTCCAGCAGCCATTTTGTTCTCTTGATGCTGTTCTCTTAATGTATTTTGCTGTCTGCTGGCTCTCAGCCAGCAGCCCATTGACTCAATCCCCATAAGGGATGAACACACACTATGTTCTGCAACTGCTAGCTACAGTCTGCCATCAGGGATCAGACTGTGAACTGAATGTGAGTAAACTTCTTGTTACTTTTAAGGAAAGGCTCTTGTGTCTTTATTCTTTTAAGAGGGAAGGGGACACCAGGAATAATCTTAACTAAAGAGATTCAAACGGATCTGCAAACTAGCTTCCTGCTGTATTGAGGGGAATCTGTTCTGCTACACATGACTCACTAGCGTGAATAAAGGAAGGATACTATTTAATCAATATATCCTCTCCTACCACTGTATGCTTAACATTCCCACACCAGCCACGCAGAGGCAGCTGCTGATGCAGGATATAACTTGCCCAAGTGCTACCTCCAAGTGGAAAGTGTTGCACTTGGAGACACTCTGTTGGTGAAAGACTCCTCCATCATTGAACCTGTGTGGACAAGCCCTGTCTGGCAACAAATCTTGGAGAGATGGCAGTGTGTATCTCTGCACAGCAGACAACAGGGGTCCTTGCAATATCCAAACTTTCCATCCATGCATACAAAACCCGCAAGAATACTTTGCTAAGGTGACTACATACGTGTGTATGATGATTATCGGTCCAGCTTTTTGCTCACTGTCATCTTTCTAAAGTATGCAAAACTATTGAAGGCTTACCGGGTACATCTATGAATAAATCATCGGTGCTAAACTCTTTACATAAATCCCTCTTTTGAATTGTACTTTAGTTTGTCTTGAATAATTAATTACACTTTTTCCACCTACAGTTTCCCCCCTCAGTCTCTCTCTCTCTCTTTAGGTTCGTGTGGTTTATTTCTTCACAAAATGTTTGATACAAGGAAATGTTTTCATTGCTTTTTTAATTTAATTCCCCAAGGACTCAAATTGAATTCTTTGTAAGTCATTTCTTATGCTTATTCCATCACAGCCTGAAATAGTTTGCCTGGGCATGTTTTCTATCATTGTTGTTTATTTTGTTTCGTGGCTTAAAGTATTAGATCATAGACTGAACCAGCTTGAAAAGGACTGGGCTTAGAAGCAGCCGATGGTCCGTATCAGAATAGGCATAATATTTTCCCATAAACATGTGTGTGCTTTATAATCCATTTGAAAGGCATGAACCTGTTAAAATCTCATAATCCCCTTGAATAAATGAATGTCCTTAAAGCACTGTAAATTATCTGTTTCAAGTATTTTCTTAAAGCAACAAAACACAATTGTTAGTATTTGCAGATAACTACCTTCAGTCCACAGGATATTTAAATGTATGCACATTTCTAGCTCAATTCCCCTTTTCTACCCCAATTCTGATTTCAGTGCATTGATTGTAATCAGACTTACTCCCAGTTACAGATGGACAAAAGCATAAATTTTGTTTTGTTTTTCCTGAGTGCCTCCATTTTCAGTTCACCACATTTGTGACTTTGTTTCTTTGTTTGTTAATTCTTCCAGTATGTATTGTTTCAAATGTAGTTCTGCCTAGCAAACACATTATTTGCAAGCAATTTCCCCAAATGTAATGCATTTTTTGTATGTTAACTTCACTAATACATGCATTTGTAAAGCACACTTTTTGTAAACCTTTATTTTTAATTGGACAACTCCTTCCCCAAATCTGGCAATGGGCAGAATTTGGAAAGCTAGCTTTGTCTCGGTTTGTGCTTCATTTCTGGCTGTGCAGATCTGGTAGATTAGCATTAGAATGCAAAATATCTCCCTCAACTCTATTCCCAGGTAGGATTGTAGCCTGAGAAGTGGAATCCGATTCTCTGCCCCAAGACAAGGCAGAGATATCTGTTCATTATCCCATCCCAACAGCCCCTCGCTCCAGAGGACAACACACAAAGTGAGAGCAGCATCCGAAACAGCAACCCCTTCCACATACTGCAGAGGAAAGCAAGACAACGCCACAAGCTTTGCATGCCTACTGGCCCGTCAGATTTGAAAGAAAAGTCCTGTTCAACCATATTATGAAAAAATCATCATTATTATATTCATTGCTTGTTTATTGCATTTATATCTCCTTCTCCAAAGAATTCAAAGTAGTGTACAAGGCTCTCTGTCTCCTCCTTTAGTCCCAGTAACAAAACTGCAAGGTACGTTAGGTTGAGAGGTAGCAACTGGCCCAAGAGCATCAAAGTTGAATGGAGAGGTCAACTCTGGTCTCCCAGTTCCTAGGCCAACACAGCAACACCATGGTGTACACGCCATACCACACATCACACACAACCACAGACCTGATTGTGTGGTCTGTCGCAGACCTGAAGCTGACCCTCCAAGTGTCCCTATTTTCCAGGGACTGTCCCAGATTTACAGAAGCTGTTCCAATTTCTAATTTGATCCTGGAATGTCCCACTTATCACTAGGACGTTCCTATTTTCATCAGAGAAATGTTGTAGGTTATGGAGTTATGTGGCCCCTGAGCCAAGGAGATAAGGAACTCAACAACCTTTAGAAGACATCTGAAGGCAGCCCTGTATAGGAAAGTTTAATGCCTTATTATGTTTTTCTACATGTTGGAAGCCGCCCAGAGTAGCTGCGACAACCCAGTCAGATGGGCCAGCTGTAAGGAGTAAAATTATGATGATGGAATAGGATGTCCCTATTTGCATCGGAGAAATGTTGGAGGGTATGTTGAAGGCAGGTAGCAAAGTAGTTGTCATGCTGAAAGAGCAACAGAGTCTCCAGTGACACAGCCTTGTGGTGTGCACCCACTGTTTTGCCCCTGCATCTCTGCACTTCATTTCTGATCTGGAAGCAGCATCCTAGCTGAAATAGCCTCAGGGAACACTGGAAGGGATTGGCTGCAGGAGGAGGGGTTCCTGGAGAGATGAAAGCAACAGTGAGAAGCAAGGCGTGTTCCCTGCTCCAAATTCTCACAGTCTGTTCCAAGGCTGTTTTTGGCTGCTTCACACATTCCTATGAGTCAGCTACTCACTTGAGCTGTTCAACGGGCGAGCTTGTCACTGCATCCACCATGATCGGAAGGGTACGTTTGAGAGGTTGCGGAGGTTGCGGAGGTTGCGGAGTGACCCTGGCTGAGCTCTAGGACACCCTGCCTCCTGTGTTGCATTGCTCGTGTGATCAGATCTATTTCATTTCACCATTTTTTTGCCCCACATTTGCATATAAAATATTCCAGGTGATCTGAACCGGGAAGGGGGAAATCAGCCAAAAGCAGCTTTGAACTTGCCTTTGGTGAGAACCATTTTTTGCATTTATCAATTTACAGGAAAAGAGATGGAGGGAGGGCTTTGCATACATGTTTGTTCATGCACAAATGAAAACCAGTGCATGTATGTAGATAGTGGTGGCTGGTAAATTGGTTCATCACTGGCATTTCTTACATTTCAAGAAGGCAGTGGTGGAGGTACAGCATTGTGCAGCAACCATGTTGGGCTTATTATGCTCCAGAGATGTACTGCTGTCTCCAAACAATGAGAGATGATGATAGGAATACCTTTCCCGTCTCTATTGTCATGCATTGACTAGTGAAGCACCTGACTGGTCACAGGGGATGACTGAAAATACCAGACAATTATTGTTTCTCAGTTATGTGTGCGCATGTCTGCCTATGCACACATGCGCATGACAAAGATAAAATGAGCTTGCGCTACCTATTGTGAAAGGTAGTGCTTAACATTCCCAAACCCTCCAACAGTTCTCAGGTGAAAATAGAGACGTCCCCTTCAACATTTATTTGTTGAAAATAGGACATCCTATTCCACACCCTCTAACATTTCTCTTCCTGGTAAATAGAAGGGGAAGAAATGGAGGCCGTGAGAGATTTTACTTTCTTGGGCTCCATGATGGTGACAGCAGTCACGAAATTAAAAGACGCCTGCTTCTTGGGAGAAAAGCAATGACAAACCTAGACAGCATCTTAAAAAGCAGAGACATCACTTTGCCGACAAAGGTCCGTATAGTTAAAGCTATGGTTTTCCCAGTGGTGATGTATGGATGTGAGAGCTGGACCATAAAGAAGGTTGATCGCTGAAGAACTGATGCTTTTGAATTACGGGGCTGGAGGAGACTCTTGAGAGTCCCATGGACTGCAAGAAGAACACACCTATCCAATCAGCCCTGAGAGCTCACTGGAAGGACAGATCCTGAAGCTGAGGCTCCAATACTTTGGCCACCTCATGAGAAGAGAAGACTCCCTGGAAAAGACCCTGATGTTGGGAAAGATGGAGGGCACAAAGAGAAGGGGACGGCAGAGGACGAGATGGTTCTTGAAGCTACCAGCATGAGTTTGACCAAACTGTGGGAGGCAGTGGAAGACAGGAGTGCCTGGCGTGCTCTGGTCCATGGGGTCACGAAGATTCGGACACGACTAAACGACTAAACAACAACAACAAGGAAAAGCAGGACACCCTGGGATCAAAGCATAAACTGGGATGGCTTCTGTATATCCAGGACTGTCCCTGGAAAATAGGGACACTTGGAGAGTCTGCATTGGAATAAGATTGAAAACAATCAGCCATTTGGCACAGAGACTTTTACAAACCATTTTTTACCTTCCATTGCAAAACCACATTGTGCAATGGTTTCCAGTGCTCAGACCCTGGAGAAAATGAAATTTATTTAAAGACATATTGAAAGGTGCAATAGTGAGTGCTGTGGGTTCAAGTAACAAGTAAGGCCTTCTTTTGTCCTGATTTCCTTTCAAAGTGTGATTTTTACTTCTCAATTATTCCCTGGACTTATATGCCAGACTCTTATTAACAATGGTGGATTTTATTTTTTTGTCCTATTCCATCTACCAAAAAAACAAAAAATTAAGCACAATTGTTAATCAGCGTGTAACAATTTTTTAAGATTATTTTTTTAAAAATAATATTTATTACTTTTCCAACAATTTAAACACTACACAAAAAAGAAAAAAGAAACAATACAAAAAGCAAAAAAAAAAGAATGCAATACAATACAAAAACTCTACATAACACCAACACATTAAACTAACAAAACCAAACAAAGACAATTTAAAACACCTCAAACATTTTCAATATCTTATCTTTCATTCACTTATTTCAACGACCTCCTCACACCTCCCTTTTTGTATTCCACTTCTGTTAATTGTTTCAGCAATTCCTTTCCATCTTCCTCTGTTTTCTATCCTATAATTATCTTAACACATTCTAACCTTATTTTTTCCCCTTTAATGTTCTATTAATCTATTTATACTTAATTCCTTATCACATTTCTACTAAAGCCATATAACTTCATTCCAACATTTTTCTAACATTCATTAATTTTACAATATTTCTATAAATAATCTTTAAACTTTTTCCAATTTTCTTCCACCAACTCTTCTCCCTGGTCTCGGATTCTGCCAGTCGTTTCCGCCAGTTCCATATAATCCATCAACTTCATCTGCCATTCTTCCCAGGTGGGTAAAATCTTCTGTCCAATGCTCTTTGCTCTAGTCCTCTATCTAATGATCTTCTGTCTTGTGCTCTTGGCTCTTCTAGGTTCTTCTGATAATGCCAACCCAAGATTCTCTCTCTCTCTTATTTAGTTCGAAGGGTGATCAAGTAATCTCTTATTCTATTCTTCTCTTGTTTCCCTCCTCTTCCAAATTTGAAGGCCCTCACAATTCTAAACTCCTCTTGACCCAAGTCCAAGTCCCATAGGTCAGCAAATTCCTGTGTAGGAAAGTCCAAGATTATTTTAAGTCATGTTTCGAACAGGGCAGACTTATGACAAAATAATGAATTACTTGATTCTTTTGTCATGCCAGGAGCACTGGAAATACCTTGTTGTATTGATTAACGGCTCAGCCTCTCTGTGTGCAAAGGAGATTGTTTGGATGTCTGGAATCCAGCCAGCGGCAGGGGTGGGGGTGTTGAGATAAGCTAATGCATTTACTTTTCAAAATTAAGTCTTGTATTGATTTGCAATTTTTACTGTATTTATTGCTGTGGGTTGAATTTGAGGTTGCAGGCTGCCACGGTTTTCTTTCTCTGGGGAGAAAAAAAACTTCCCAATATCCAAACTCTGGGAGGAGGCATGGACAGGGAGCAACCATTTATTTAACATTTTCTGGAATCTTATGGATACCACTGGGAATTATTAGTTTTCAGGGACCAGGCAACAATGGAACCTGCCACTTCCAACTCTGGAAAAATGTTTCAAGCTATGGATCATGATACTTATTAATTTATTAGGTTTATATACTTCTTTTCCTCTGAGGAGTTCAAGATGGCATACATGGCTCTCTATAAGAGTTTATTGCTTAAGGGCCTCTAGATCATTTAAATGTCTGGAGCTGGAAACATAATAACGCAATATCGGGAAACAACTACTAACTTAACTCAAGAGATATGGTGGGATAGAATATTGAACATCTAAAGCATGGGTAGGCAAACTAAGGCCTGGGGGCCGGATCTGGCCCAGTCGCCTTCTAAATCCAGCCTGCGGACAGTCCAGGAATCAGCATGTTTTTACATGAGTAGAGTGTGTGCTTTTATTTAAAATGCACCTCTGGGTTATTTGTGGGGCATAGGAATTTGTTCATTTACTTATTTTTTTCAAAATATAGTCCAGCCCCCCACAAGGTCTGAGGGACAGTAGACCGGCCCCTGCTGAAAAAGTTTGCTGACCCCTGATCTAAAGCATCTTACAGAGTGCTCAGGAACACAAAGACTATAGACTTTTTAAAAAAAACTTTATGGTACATATATATTCATCACATTGGAAAGGGTGATGTCGCCAACGCCAGCAGTTACCCATGGCTTACTCTGGGAAAATCTACTAAGATGCTGAGTAGAAAACACTGAACTGATGTAGTCAGTTCTAAACCACTGGTATTTATCGGGCAAACCACCCTGTGATCCTCAATTGAAGGGCAGTATATATGTGTGTGTGTGTGTGTGTGTGTGTGTGTATATATATATATAATGTATGTAATATTTTCAGACAATGTTTTACTGCATTATCTACATTGCACGTGTATATTAATATAATAATAATAATAATAATAATAATAATAATAATAATAATATTGGAGGCTCCCAACAGAATATTAAAAACACGATAAAACATCAAACATTAAAAACTTCCCTAAAGAGGGCTGCCTTCAGATGTCTTCTAAAAGTCAGCTAGTTGTTTATTTCCTTGACATCTGATGGGAGGGCGTTCAACATGGAGGGCACCACTACCAAGACGGCCCTCTGCCTGGTTTCCTGTAACTTCGCTTCTTGCAGTGAGGGAACCGCCAGAAGGCCCTTGGCACTGGACTTCAGTATCCAGGCAGAACGATAGGGGTGGAGATGCTCCTTCAGGTATACTGGTCCAAGGACTTTTAGGGTTTTAAAGGTCAGCACCAGCACTTTGAATTGTGCCCGGAAATGTACTGGGAGCCAATGTAGGTCTTTCAGGACCAGTGTTATATGGTCTCAGCTGCCACTCCCAGTGGATGGAGATTTGAAACAGGGCCTCCCAGTCCTTGTCTGAAACTCGAAGCAGTAACTACATTGACAAGAGCTGCCTCTGCAGTTGTACTGATCATGTACAACCTGTACTTTCTCATTAAAAGCCAAATGCCTCTGGAAAGAAAAGCAAATGATTCATTCTGGCTTCATTTTCCTGAATTGCATTCAAGCTCCCCATCCTAGTTTTTAGCATCATAATTACATTTTTATTTTTGGCTTCTGCAAAATGTCACTATTTCTATTTAGCCAATGGATCATGTCTATTGATCTGCTGGCTTCGCTATTATGCATTGCATTATCAGCTCTTCAAGGATGTCAACAGAATGTTCTCTCTCTCTCTTTGTTTTCTTCTTGCTTAAATGAGGGACAGCTGCTTTTCTGTTGGACATCCTTCCTGCATTTGTGAAAGTGAGTAGATTTTCAGAGAATATAGTGGTTGACATAATCAGGTCCTCATCCAGCATTCTCACAGAATCTAGACAAAGCAGTATTATTCATGTTGCACTGTAGTAATAAATGAGACATCAATCATATACATTACTGCTGTGACATTCATAAACTTCCAACTTTTATTTATTTTATTACATTTATAAGCCACCCGTATAACTAATTCCTCCGTGCAAACCTATTAAAATACAACACAGATGATAAAACAAAAGAATGACAACAATAACAAGACCAGCTGTAAACAATACAAATCACTAGAAGAACAGCACAGATACAGGAGCATAAACCAATTTTAAAACCAGTGACAAAAAATACCTTTATGATAAATAATAATAATAATAATAATAATAATACCCCACCCATCTGGCTGGGTTTCCCCAGCCACTCTGAGCGGTTCCCAACAGATTAAAAAGGAGAATAAAACATCAAACATTAAAAACTTCCCAACACAGGGCTGCCTTCAGATGTCTTCTAAAAGTCAGCTAGTTGTTTATTTCCTTGACATCTGATGGGAGGGTGTTCCACAGGGCGGGTGCCACCACCGAGAAGGCCCTCTACCTATAAGCCTACTATAATTTAGGCAGTCTAAATGGGACATTTTTGAAGAGACATTTATCATTCTAATTTATGGTAATTACTGACTTTTGGATATATTCATTTTACAAGAATATGTGGGTGTTATGCTATTTTTAAAGAAGCTTGTTTTGGGTCATGTTCATGAAGAGAGAGAGAGAGAGAGAGAGGAGGGAGAGGGAGAGAATGCTTTTTTCTAAAAAAAATGTTTAGCGGTACTCTCATTTTGACTCAAGAAAACCACCATTTTATAGTTCAGATTGGGGAAAATAAATACAGTAAACGGACAAAAGTATAAAGATTCACAAAATGTTTAGGGGCATGCGTCCCCTTGCATTCCCCCAGAAAAAGAGTACTGTGTGTGTGTGTGTGTGTGTGTGTATACATATTAACTTTTCTATTTATTATTTTTTGTAAGCTGCTCTGTAGTAGAAAGGCAAGACATAAACACTAAAAAAAGAATTACAATTAAAAAGCTTTGGTCAAAATGTCTTCATCTAGTTTCCTAAAAGGTTGAAATGTGAGCGTGATCGATGAGCCTCTCTGGAGAAGGAAGTGGGGTTTTAGTTTTATTTGTGGCTGCGTTATGCATTTTGTGTTTTTATATTGTAAACTGCCCTGTGATCCTCAGATGAAGGGCAGTATAGAAATTTAATAAAAATATATACCTAAATAAATAAATAAATAATAAATACCATAAACAGGGCACCATACTTCTGCACCTGGAGACAGTCAGTCAAGTTTTGTATCCTCAGCAGTAACCAGAGGAGGAACAACTGCTGGGAGGAGCACACAAAAATAAAAAATAAAAAATGTCACGATGCATCTGCAGCAACTGGATGCCTTCATCTGCTCCAGCTGCAACAAAACATGTCTCTCCCGTATCTACAGTTACAGAAGGTGCTGTAACCTTCCAACAGTTTGACTTCACCCCCAAAGGTGCACTCCTGAGACGGATGGATGCCAATTGTTATGTATCGAAGTTCTCACCCTGGCCACCAGGAGTATTGTGTATGTAGTTTTCACTCAGGTCCACATCAGTTATTTTAGGCGGGAAACCCTGGGTTGTTGTTGCTACAATGTTGACAGCCGGCTGCCTATAAAAGCAGGCCGGCTGAGCTGTTTGCTGTTCAGTTCTGTTCCAGCTTACAAAATAAAGAGCTGCTTTGGAGAAACCGCTGTGTCGTCTGCTATGTCAACCCGCAACTTAACACCAACCATTAGCAACTGGCTGCTGATCAGTAGTTGGCGATTATAAGGAGGCACTTGAAGTTCATTTACAAGAAGTGATTTGAATCCAAACTGGAGCATTCTTCTTCTGCAGACTTGAAATGTTACTGTCAATCAGCTGACTGGTGCTCATATTTCACCTTCAAAGGAGATCGCTGGAACTGTCTATCCACTGATTGGTGATTACGGCAAGCCCCTCTGAACTTTGGCATCACCTGATATCGCTGGGATATCAGGTGGCCCCACCTGTCAAAGATGGCCCCTGGAAGTTGGCATAAATTAAGGAACTGACTGATCACATCCAGTTCCCCATCCCTGTCTCCACAAGTTGCCAGTCCTCAGGCAGATCTGCTTCACAGAACTCTTTCAAGGATGGTGTGAGATAATGCTATGAATCTAATGGGAGATTGTTGAGGAAGCAAGAGAGACATCTATGGTAAATACAAGACCTGCCCTGTCTGAGAGGAACAAACTCCACAAATGGAGTGAATCCGGGTTAAGAATTCCTTGGCAAAATTTTCTTAGCAGTGAGGTTGAGGGAGGAGCCTATACAAGATATCTCATTTTAAATCTATAATTCCATCAGTTTTAAGCAACCTATGTGGTGAGTAATAATAACTGCAGAGAAGACAACTTTAAAAAAAAATACTTTAAAAAAATCTACAGCAGATTGTAATATTTGTCTGTGAATTTTGCTGATCAAACTGAGTTCTGAAGTAATGTATCTAGAGCAGATAAAAAAAATTAAATCCCTGGCAGAAGGATGGATAAAACATTTTTATTGTCTGAAGTATACCTGTGAGTTAACTGTTGGTGAAGTGATAATAAAGGTTTTAATTATGTCCCATCTGTCAGGATTTCAATTAGTCACTGCTGAGTATGGATCACTTTGACACTCATCATTTTACTCTGTATTCCCTAGCCAAGTAAAGAAGAGTACTTTGTCACAATGGACTAAAAAGACACACACACACACACACACACACACACACACAAAACAAGGAAATGATGCCTATTATCTGACTGTGGCAGATGCCATTTTTGTGTTCTCCATTCCACTATGGGCCAAAACCAATGTGCGTATAGAATGTTCTTATAAAATTATGTACTCATTTATATTCTTAGGCTACACTCCTAAGCTCACTTAGTGGGAAATAAAGCCTCTCTGCACCCTACTTTTTAAAGCATTATTAGACTACTTTAAACAGTCATGGCTTCCCCCAAAGAATTCTGGGAACTGTAGTTTGCTTTGGATGCTGAGGGTTAGGAGAGCCCTATCCCCCCCCCCCCGATAACTACAATTCCCAGAGCTCCCTTGGAAGAGCAATTGATTGTTTGAAGAGTTTACAAACCAGGGCTAATTCCTTTGTAGAACTTGAAATTGAGTTTCTTTCCCCCTAGCTGCCTGGGTTGAAATATTTGCTTCTGGAATTTGAAGATCTGTGGACTGCTCATGACCTTGAACTTGTTGAGCAGCTGGTCATCATTCTCTTTCAGGGCTAGCCCAAGACATTTTGCTCCCTGAGGCACAGGGACAAGAGGGTGCCCTCCATAACACATATATCAGGCAATTGGGCTGGCACTGAATCCTACTTCAACACTGGTGATGAAGGGACAGCATCCTTTACCTCACTGGAGGGCAGCATGAATGCTTAAGGCATGGGTAGGCAAACTAAGGCCTGGGGGCCGGATCCGGCCCAATTGCCTTCTAAATCCAGCCCGCAGACGGTCCGGGAATCAGCGTGTTCTTACATGAGTAGAATGTGTCCCTTTTTTAAAAAAAATGCATCTCTGGGTTATTTGTGGGGCCTGCCTGGTGTTTTTACATGAGTAGAATGTGTCCTTTTATTTAAAATGCATCTCTGGGTTATTTGTGGGGCATAGGAATTCGTTTATTCCCCCCCTCCCAATATAGTCTAGTCCCCCACAAGGTCTGAGGGACAGAGGACCGGCCCCCTGCTGAAAAAGTTTGCTGACCCCTGGCTTAAGGACTTCAGGACAGGCCACACGGTATACACATCTCTGTCCTCCAACAGCAAAGAATGGCTGGTGGTTTTCAGGATGAATGGCCAGGGGGCTGTCATCACTGTCCACAACATCTGCTGCCTGAGGCAGTTGCCTAACCCTGACTAATGGTAGGGCCATGATTGTTCCCCTTCTTCTCTGTATGACGGGTGGATGATTTAAACAAAGGGAGTTGGGTGCATAGAATGAAAGGGACCCATTTTGCACTTTCCCCTCTGCGCTGAGTCTCTTTCCGCCTGTGTGAGGATCTTCTCATACGCAGTAGACCGGCTCAGGGATTTTTGTCGCCTTTGTAATATAAACTAATTCATGCATCGATTGAAGTGAAAATGCCAACGCAGCCTCGCGTTCACTCACAGGTTAATATAATTCAGCAGCAGCAAACCAGAGAGTGCTCTAACCTTATTTCCAGCAAACTGTCATTTTTATAAAATGTTTTATTTGCCTTTGAACGTTCTGTGGGAAGGACACAAAGCAAAAAAGAAAAGGAATTGTTATAATCTTATTCAACGCCGCCAAGCACTCTTCAAGCAGACGTGAAGAGCCTCAGGTGACATGACTTAGGCCAATTGTTTCACTTATCAAAACCAGATAACATAAGCCTTAAACAAATCCAGCCGCATGGCTGTTTTTGACCTCTTATTGAGCTGTTGTCAGTTGTCATTTTGACTTACATCCTCGTATTAAGAAGGCTAATAATTATTGCTCTGTAGGTGTGTAGACTTATATTGTTAAGTGCTTCTCTTTCACATGCACTCCCCCTTTAGCAGTATATTAACTGGGCTGGACAGGACTTCTTCTTCTGCTTCTGCAAATGAAAATATGGCACATATAAAATAGCCTTCCCATGCTGGCTGAGGCTGATGGGAGTTATGGGTCAAAGCATCTAGAGAACATCAGGTGCAGGAAGGCTGACCAAAAAAATCACAATGAGAGAGACAGAGATCCCTTATCAGATGCTGAAATGGGTTGGGCCTCTGAATGCCAGGAAGAGCTATTTAGTAATTTACAACTGATAAACCACGGAACGAGACGACAGAATAACAAATCAAATATAATAAAAGCAATTCCATAGCACCCAACAAACGGAAGAAAAGAGGGAAGGCACCATTAAATTATCCACCAATTCCATAAAAATCCAGCTGTAAAAATGGACTAGTCTTTACCCTACACCTCCTCTAAGGAAGTCACAAAACTTGTCACATTGACCTTTTTTCTAAAGGAGTATAATGAAAAGGCCAGATGCACCAGAGTGGGGAGGGAATTCCACAGACGTGGAGCCATCACCCAAAAGGCCCTTCCCTTAGCCCCTGCACTACATACTTTGACCTGAACAGGGACCACTAGGAAGGTATCATTCACAGATCTCAGGGCATAGGCAGGTCTGCAAGGAGTTTAAAAACAGTGGTACCTCGGTTTTCAAACACAATCCGTTCCGGAAGACAGATCAAGTTTAAAAACCGAAAACTCGGTAGCTGACAGCTAGGCCTCAAGCTCTTGCACTCATCGGAAGCCGTGTGGCATGTTCGACTTCCGAGGCGTGTTCAAAAACCAAAGCATTTACAGCGTTCGAAAACCGAAATGTTCGTCAACAGAGACATTTGAAAACCAAGGTACCACTGTAATTCTATCTGAGTTCAAAGAGCACAGCCAGGTAGTGTTTGTAACTGTAGCTGGCCCTGCATTTTGCTTGTAATTATATTGTAACAGACTCCCAGGATTATATGGTTGTTTTTGCGGTCTGGAAAAATTATTTAAAATTCTTTCCATCCAATTCTTTGTTTACGCAGTGGAACATGTGACTCCAAAAATCACACTTATGCTGGTAAATGACACCCAGTGAATAAGACTTCATTTTTATTTATTTTTTAATTTGGAAACAGCTGGTGCTTTTGCCAGATCTAGCAAAGAGTCATTTAGCGCATTGCTCTGAAGTAAAACAAGTGAGCCACCAACTTTGTTAAATCAGTGGCCGGAGGACAATCCTACATAGCAGGGGCTGCAGCTTTTATTCTTTGTGTTCATCAAGTAAAAGGAAACCTCAGCAGAACCCAGATGTCTGAGCTAGATCTTTGAAAGTGCTACAGTGCCACCTACTGCCAATTCCTTGAGAAGACTTGCTACTGAACACAAAACCTGACATCTTTTCTTGGTTTAAATAAGAATTCTAAGTGCTTATACCACCATAAAAAGACATTTTCCCCCACGTGGCGAGCCTTTTCGCAATTATATTCTGATGTTCCAGCAAATGCACTACATCTCTCATCATCCCTCACCATTGGCCATGGTGCCTGCAGCTGATGGGAGTTGGAGTCCAACAATATCTCAAGAGTCAAAGGTCTCTGAGCCCTGATGTACAAGGTACCTAAAATAAATAAACCCAGTCTTTCTGGACATCTCATTATTTGGGAATGAAGAGCAATGCTTAGCTTACACTGAAAGGGTTACACTGAAGGGTTTTTCACCTTGGTGCATCTCCTAAGCAAATGGACACCAAGTGTTGAGTGTGCTCCTCAAATGCCTGGTCTGCTTCCTCCTCTTCCTGAGTCCCAGTATGAGGAATGTTCCTTGAGGTGGATGAAGTCAAAGGCAAAGATGGGGTATCAGGAACTGCCTAGTGGAGGATATTTTTCTGTTGAGGATAGAGACTGATCCCAGTCCCCATGGGCCAAGACACTCCTCTGGGAAGTGGGAATGACTGTGACTGTTTGGTTTTGCTAGCACTTGGAAAGGGGTACCAAAACATCATCTGAAATGCTTTCAGCATCTCTAGTTGGAGGCTTTAGCACTATAGTGCAAGGATCTGGCTGTGTGGAGTCTTCAGGTCCTGTGCTAGTCATTTGTGGGACAGCAGTGGCAGCAGAATTCGGCCTCAATTCTGTTGCCACTGCTGTCCCACAAATGACTAGCACAGGACCTGAAGACTCCACACAGCCAGATCCGTGCACTGTAGTGCTAAAGCCTCAAACTAGAGAAGAATTGATGTTTTTGAATTATGGTGCTGGAGGAGACTCTTGAGAGTCCCAAGGACTGCAAGAAGATCAAACCTATTCATTCTGAAGGAAATCAGCCCTGAGTGCTCACTGGAAGGACAGGTCCTGAAGCTGAGGCTCCAATACTTTGGCCACCTCATGAGAAGAGAAGACTCCCTGGAAAAGACCCTGATGTTGGGAAAGATGGAGGGCACAAGGAGAAGGGGACGCCAGAGAACAAGACGGTTGGACAAGCTACCAGCATGAGTTTGACCAAACTGTGGGAGGCAGTGGAAGACAGGAGTGCCTGGCGTACTCTGGTCACGAAGAGTAGGACACGACTAAATAACTAAACAACAACAACAACAGTGGCAACAGGGTAGGGTGAGGTACAGTGTCATTTGCCCCTCAGATGGTTGGATGGAAAAGGAGGCAGGGCTTCCCCATTTTTATTGTTTGCATGGAAGAAGGCATCTCAGTAAGTCTGCTGGAATTCTGCACAACCATTACAGCACCTTGCCCTATGGTACTGGAAGGGTGTCCCAAGGGTGAGAGGACAGAGCAGATCTCTCTCTCTGCCTGTGGAGAAGGAGGTCTGTGGGACAGAGAAGAAGGCCTTCCCTCGCACGCTTCCCTATTATCAGCACAGAAAAATCCACCACTCTTGTTCTAATGGTGTTAATGACAAAAATGGGTTTTCCAGGTCAGATCAGTGAAGACTTTGGATCCATCATATGTGAAGTCCTCCTGCCTTCTTAACACAGGACATGGAGGCAGGGATTATGACAATCTTGGTGTTTATGTACTGATTTCTATTGGCATCAATGGAAGGGAAAAGTATGGGGGGGGGTCCATAAAATAAGAAAAAGGGGAAAACGCTTTCCCTCCCCCACTTCTACCTTACCTTGGATTCATTCTCCCCTATCCCCAAATAATTGGTCTGCCTGTGTTACTTCCTTGTGACCATTATATTGTTTATACAGCCCAAACAAACTAGTGCAGAACTACAATGGTTGCCACCCCAAATTCACTAGGGGCATCTCATTAATTTTGCTGGAGACATGAACCTTTCTAGAGGTACCAGTTTGGGGTGGAATATAATCCCCTCTCATTGAATGCCCCTCAATGATTTTACATCTTTCCGCAGGGCCTGCAAGACAGAGCTGTTCCACCAGGCTTTTGGTCAGGGTGCAGCCTGACTCCCTCCTTTGGCAATCTTTACAAAACTTTAGTTTATGGTTGCCATCAATTTTGAATTTGATTTTAATTAATTTTTTATAATGTTTTTATAATGTTGCACTATTTTAGTGTTGTTAGCCGCCCTGAGCCCGGCTTCAGCTGGGGAGGGTGGGATATAAATAATTTTATTATTATTATTATTATTATTATTATTATTATTATTATTATTATTACTATTATTCTTCTAGGGCAGGCATAGGCAAACTCTGGCCCTCCAGCTGTTTTAGGACTACAACTCCCATCATCCCTAGCTAACAGGACCATTGGTCAGGGATGATGGGAATTGTAGTCCCAAACATCTGGAGGGCCGGAGTTTGCCTATGCCTCTTCTAGGGGCATTGCTGGAAGGAAAATGTGCCCAACCAAAACTTTTGGGACATTTTTGTAACCTCCACCTCTCCCTACCCCTGCTTCCCTGCTGCACACACAGAGACCGGTTTCATCTTCTGCTCCCTTGGTTTTAAGTCTGGAGTTTCTGGCTGTGAAATTTCATCATCACTAATTTTTACACACACACACAGCACAATGTTTAATGAAATGCCCACATCCACAATGAACATTCTATGTGGGAAGTGATACATTTTGAATGCTGGGATTTTTTACTCAGCACCCAGTTCCTTTAGGCCAGTAGACATGTCAACTCTCATGTGCTGTTAAATATTAAACTACTACTGCAAAACACCGTCATATTTGATATACAGTTCTAAAACTGTCTTCTGGGGATCCTGGGAAGTTATTGAAAACATGTGGTTACTTAAGGAGAAGATCAATAACGGCAGACATTTAGAAAATAGCTGGAGAATACAGGGGTAGTCAATTAAAAATTCACAAAGGAGGATTTTTGGAACGAATTTGTTTCAGCTCCAAGGTTCTTCAGGAACGAAACTAACCTTGACTCTGCAGTCCTTAATTCAATTAGTCATGAAATATATCTGCAGTCAAAAAAACCTTTTAAGTCAGTGTCAACTGAAACGAAAGAAAACAGTTTTAAAACCAAACACAGATGGCACTACAAACCCGTGAAGTGCCACAGGTTAAGCTCTTATTTAAGTCCTTTGTGTTGGAGAGGATGCCAACAGTTGGGTCTGTATTTCTATCTGTGGTGGGAATGCAAACCAATACAATTATTTTGGAAAATGGTTTTTGGAGAGGCTTCTGTTACGAAACAGGTGATACAACCTGATCCAAGGCTTGCTTTATTAAATCTGCTTCTAGATGACCATAGGAATTTACTGCTTAAGGACCTAATAATCTTTATCATGTACTCAGCTAGAAACGTATTAATACAATGTTGCAAAACAGCTACTAACTAGACTCTAGAGGCATGATGGAATAGACTATGGAGCATTGCTCTTAAGGAAAAACTAATGAAGCATCTTAGGTGCAATAAAGAACGCAAAGACCAAAGACAATTTTGGAACTGCATGGTACATGTTTCAGTACACTGGAAGGAACAATGTTTCCATCCGCTACACATGTCTCACTCTGGGACATTGTTAAAACGGAGAGTAGAAGATGTTTAAGGGACATAATTAACTCTAAACCATTATGAAAACCTGCTTAATGTTTGACTGCATGCACATTTACACAGTAGATCCATGGAATATTTTGGGGGGATGAGTGGAAGTAAATGGGGATTGTTTGCTATAAGTTTTTTTTTTCCAGAAACTGAAATATAAAATTGTAAGAATGTTGCAGCCTGATTGTAATAAAATGGCCCATTCCATAGCCACCGAAAACCACAATGGCATATGTCACACTTCTAGAAGAGTGACGTAAGGAATTGACAGTTCAGTGGTACCTCGGGTGAAGAACTTAATTCGTTCTGGAGGTCAGTTCTTAACCTGAAACTGTTCTTAACCTGAAGCACCACTTTAGCTAAAGGGGCCTCCTGCTGCTGCTGCGCCGTCACCATGCAATTTCTGTTCTCATCCTGAAGCAAAATTCTTAACCCGAGGCACTATTTCTGGGTTAGCGGAGTCCGTAACCTGAAGCGTCTGTAACCCGAGGTACCACTGTATCTTGTTAGCATACAAATTCTAGCTACTGATGAAATTAAAGGGTGTATTATTCAGAGCATGGTATTTCATCTGAGTCAATCAGCAGCAATCCTGATGTTGGGAACTGATTCTCACCAATTTGTAGCTCGTTTCACTCTTGGCTTGGCGCTGCTAGAAAAAGTTTGTGCTACAGCAGCATGGAAATAGCCCTCATTGCAAAGGAAAGTCGCTAATCTTGCAGCAGCCCCATCAAATGCAGAAGTCCCTCTTCTCTCCACAATGAGATCAGATTGTATGGAACGGATAGAGATTTCCAAATAATCTCCTTCTCAGCGCCTTGTCTATTTATGTGCTAAGCAGAATGCTCCTTCGTCCTCTCCGTATGATTTTCTTCCAATGTGTTTTGTCAAGGCATTTGAGGAGATTGAGTATTTTTTTTCTACAGTGTTTCTAATCTTTTAAATCAAACCTAACAGTGGAGAGGGGAGCAGCAAGGGTCAAGGTTTTTGATATCGCTCGTGGTGGAAATATATCCTGCTTTTGGGTAAAACTCTGTGAAATCAGCTGTCAGAATTTCCCTTTCGCTCCAGCCGCTACATTGCAAGAGCGTGAACAGAGCTGGAGCGGCAGCTGATGGGTTTTTCTTCGATTCCAATGCACCTAATCATATTCACAATACTGTACTTTTTCATCACGGCAGGAGACGGCAGAATTTTGTGACAATCCTGGGAAATGCTTTCTGATAGCCCCGTCTATGAATTATGAATGTTTCACAAAGTACTGAAGTCGGGGGATGGGCTTGTTTTCCCCAACTGTTAGTTAGACAGTTAGATTCTTCAATCCTTCGAGATCTGAGGTGATTACCTTTAAAGTGCAAAACAGGCACCTCGAGGAATGCAGAGCTTGCTTTGGATTATCCTCTCCAAAGTTTATTTTTAATTCCATGTTTACCTTCAGGATTATTTTATGAGGCAGGGAGAATATTTCTCCTCCAAGCTGTTTGGCTAGTTGCTGTCCAGCTTTGTGACATTGTGGAAAGGTAATTTCTTTGGCTGGGGCCAGTTTTTATCAGCTTTTAAATGTTTTATTTAAGACTGTTTGTGACAGAGCTCTTCATGGTTCCAGGTTCCAGGTCCAAGCCAAGTGTGTATCACCTTCATTTCCCACAAATCCACGTATTCATTTTATAGCTGGTCCGTCCCTGGTCACTGCAGAGGCAGGAATTTAGAAGTGATAATCCCTCAAATATTTGAGAATTAACACCAGGAGCTGAGACTGGGGGACAGGAGCTGGAGAAGGTGGATGCATCGCACTCTCAGGATATGGCTGCTCCATGTGGGAAAGTAGGACTCCCATGTCTTCTCCTCTCTTCCAGAGAAGGGAGCACAGCAAAGGAGTCTGCATATGGCATCAGCTAACCACTAAGGGTAGACGAACCAGGGTGAGAAAGGAAGAACACAGTGTGGTTGCCCAGGACCTTGTGGCACTCTCTTCACTGGGAGCAGACACAACCTCCCTGATGCAGTGAACTTCCACATGATTGACGGTTACCCAAGGCATGAGAGCTTCGTGGCTAAGCTAGATCCATTTCAATCAGGATTTAGGCCCAGAAACTGCTTTGGTCTCCCTGTATGATGACCTCTGTTGAGAGAGAGACAAAGTAAACATGTCCCTGTTAATTCTCCTTGACCTCTTAGCGCTTAGCAGGTTTCGATATCACCGGCCATGGTGTCCTTCTGGAGCGGCTATCCAAATTAGGGGTGGGTGGCACCACTTTGCAGAGCCAGTGTGGTGTAGTGGTTAAGAGCGGTAGATTCGTAATCTGGGGAACCGGGTTCGCGTCTCTGCTCCTCCACATGCAGCTGCTGGGTGACCTTGGGCTAGTCAGACTTCTCTCAAGTCTCTCAGCCCCACTCACCTCACAGAGTGTTTGTTGTGGGGGAGGAAGGGAAAGGAGAATGTTAGCCGCTTTGAGACTCCTTCGGGTAGTGAAAAAGCGGGATATCAAATCCAAACTCCTCCTCTTCCTCCTCCTCCTCCTCCTCCTCCTCCTTCTTCTTCTTCTTTTTCTTCTTCTTCTTCTTCTTCTTCTTCTTCCTCCTTGGATGGTCATTCCCCGAGGGATGTTGCCTGGGGAGTGCTTTTCAGCCCCATGGAGCCTTCAATGTGGGGTTCTGCAGGACTCAATCCTATCCCCTATGCTGGTTAACATCTGCATGAAACCACTGGGTGGGGTTATCCAGAGATTTGGAGTACATTGTCAGCAGTATGCTGATGACACTCAGTTCTGTTTCTCCTTTACAGCTGCAGGTGGAAGTGCTGGTACCTGTGTCTTGCGCTGATAATGGACTGAGTGAGCCAGCAAACTGAACCTCAGTCCAGATAAGATTAAGACACTGTCATTGGGTGGTTCTTGAGATTGGTGGGAGGTTGCCTGCTCTTGACGGGGTTACACTTCCTCTGAAGGAGCAGGTTTGCAGCTTGGGGGTACTCCTGGATACTTTGCTGTCACTTGAGGCTCAGATGGCCCAGCTATGCCCCTATCTGAGCAGGGATAGCCTAACCATTGTCATCTATGCTCTGGTAACGCATTACTGCAATGTGTTATATACATAGGGCTGCTTCTGAAGAAGGTTCAGAAACTTCAGCTAGTGCAGAATTCAGCGGCCAGGTTGCTTACCAGAGCAAGACAATTTGAGCATATTATACCAATCCTGGTCAGACTGCACTGGCTACCAAGTAGTTTCCAGACCCAGTTCAAAGTGCTGGGTTTGACCTATAAAGCCATAAACAGCTCAGGACCACAATACCTCAAGGACCGCCTCTTTCCATATGAACCTACCTAGACCCTAAGATCCTATTTTGAGGCCCTCCATGAGAGGTCTGGAGAGTGGCAACAGGAAATGGGCCTTTTCGGCAGTGGCTCCCCATCAGTGGAATGCTTTCCCAAGACCCCTTTATTATACACCTTTAGGCACCAGGCAAAAACATTTCTCTTAATCAGGCCTTTGGTTGATTGACACCCTATGCTGTTTTAAAATGTGTGTGTGTGTGTGTGTGTGTGTGTGTGTGTTGGGGTGGTTATTGGGTTGTTGTTTTTATTTTGATTATATATTTTGTGATTTTATACTCTGGTTTCACCTCAGATCGTGTACATTTTTCGCCTTTTTATATATTTTGTGATTTTATATTCAGATTTTATCCTGTGAACCGTCCTGAGACATGCGAATATAGGGCAGTATACAAATTTAATTAATAAATAATTATTATTAATAATAATAATAAGCTCACCCTGCCCTCTCTTTAAAACTGGGTGGGTGGGTGTGCCCACCCATTGGGACAACTCTGCTGCTTCCATGGCATCTGGCCCCATGGCCTGGTTGGCAGCCAAGACACAGACCCAAAGTGTAAACAAAACAGGTAGGGCCTCTAAGATATTGTGGTGCACCAGAGTTACAGCTTTTCTGAAAGTGATTATAGACATGATATATCAGTGTTTTGCCTGCTCCATCATATTTTCAGTACCATGCTTCCCGTTTCATAGTCGTTATGCTTTTATTAACAACGTCATAAAAAGCAATGCTTATAATATATACTATGGAATGGGAGGCATTTGCTAGCTAACTGTCTTTTCCAATTCGTGATAACAGTGCTTTATCGTTCACTCTTGTTTTTAGGAATAAAAACAAATAATGCTAAATGCTAACACTAAAAAGGTTCTGTAAACAGTAGTTACATGCCAGTCTATCATTCCTGCACCTGGGCTAAAGAGATGAGATATTTCTATTGCTACACCTTTTGGTGCTGAGGAAAGTCCTCCCCATTTGCTCCTCCCCTGAGTTCCAATTCTCTGGGTGTATGAACCACTCCAGGCAAGCCCCTGAGGGGGTTCTTTTCCCCAACCAAAGCTTAGAGGGCAAATCTACGAAAAGCCCAATTAACCGTACTGGAGCTTCCAGGTGCTCATCAACAAAGAAGTTTGTTGGGAGTAGAAGTGGGCTTATAGGCACTCACGGGCTTCACCCCTTTACTGACTAGCATGGTGACCTTGAACTTAACTGGGATTGCCTCCCAGAGTGTTCAGAAGACTCAGCTCAAGGGCTAGCCTACTTTCAGCCTGCTCATCATAGCTTGATCCCAACTCTGTTTTTTCTGGATATTTATAGATAACAAGAGGCAAGCATCTTAGATCCAAGCAGACTGACCAACCCAAAATGTGCACATAGCTATTTTTAAATATCAGTGAAGATGCACCCTAGCAGGTCATGGTGAAACTGAAGGGGCAGGTTCTCATTCTTATTAGTGTCTCGTTTTTCTATTCTAGCCCTACCATTATTACTTGCCAAATCTCACTGTCTCTGACCCTCATCTTAGTCCAAATTCCAGTCAGTTGCATTCAGGTTTTCCTGTGATTTTGCTGGCTTCTCTGGTGCCCATGTCTACTCCATATAAGGCAATCTCTGTTTACGGACCAGGCAATGTGGGTTTGTACAGCCTGCATAATGGGTAACAACTAAGCACTTTGGTGCTCTATATTTTTGAACTTGTGCTTCAAAGCGTCAGAGCCATTCTACCAACTGTCTGACATTTTCTGTAAATAAACATTACATATTCATTCATATTGGCATTTGTTTGCTCTTGCTAATTCCCCCAAGTAAGCAAGACAATATTGATATTTTTAAAGTAATCATGTCTATTGCAATAACCTCTGTAGTGCAGAACTGTCTGCAGTAAAGATCACCAAATTGATACTTTCATGAACTGGCATGTGTAATATGGGGTTGGTTTGTGTGTGATAACTCATTCCTTGGGTCACCCACCATGGCAGTGTAGGACTCCCATGTATCCTGCAGCCTGGCACTGGCAGAAAATCTACTCAGAACTCTAAAATACACCCCACTCAATCCCTCTCCCTGACAGCCCCGATGAGCCATTGGTTTGATCCAGCATTATCTTCTTAGGGTCTGAATATTTTTTTGCCCGAACACACACCTTGAATTGCATTTGCCATTTTTACTTTCCCTTCTTCTCTTCCCATGGTTCATTTTACATATCATAAATCCCTGCATATTTTACAAAAGCTATAGTACCATTCAGTATTCCATTATTGCATCCATCAAAACTTATTTACACTGTTGAATTTATCTTAACGCTGCCAACATTTTCAGCCGTACACAATTATTTCCCACATATTCAATAAACGTTTCCCAATCTTTTTTAAACCTATGTCCTTCTTGTTCTCTTATTCTATCAAGTTCTGCATATTCTGTCAACTTGAGTTGCCATTCTTCTTTGGTTGGGACCTCACTCGTTTTCCATTTTTGGGTAACAAAACACGAGCCGCAGTAGTGGCATACATAAATAACCTTTTTTGACACCTGGGAATTTCGGTCTGAATTATCCCCAACAGAAAGGACTCTGGTTCTTTGGGGAAAGTACTGGTACTTTTAAACATTTTTTTCAATTCATCATGGATTATTTCCCAATACTCTTTTACCCTTTTACAAGTCCGCTACATATGAAAGAACGTTCCCTCCAATTCTTTGCATCTCCAGCACTTATCTAGTAGTTTGGAGAGGTTCTTCACAATCTAATTAATCTGAACGATTCGGTATCATCAGCAAACATAGCCACTTCACCCTTAGCTCCAGATCATTTATGAATAAATTGAAAAGCACAGATCCCAGTAGTGACCCTTGAGGGACTCTCACTTCTACATCTTTTGGAGAACTGTCCATTTAGTCCCGCTCTCTACTTCCTGCTATTTAACCCATTCCAGATCCATAAAAGCCTGCTGGATCAAACCAATGGCCCATCTCACCCAGAATCTTGTTCTCAAAGTGGCCGCTCAGATGCTTGTGAGAAACCCTCAAGCAGGCCCTGAAGCTTCCATCCCTCTCCCTTCCTGTTGTTTCCAGGAACTGGTATTCAGAAGCATCTTTGCCTCCACCTGAGGTGGCAGAGCAGAGCCATCATGGCCAGTAGCCATTGATAGCCTTCTGCAGCTGGGATAGCTCAGTTGATAGAGCATGAGACCCTTAATCTCAAGGACAGGTGTTCAAGTCCCACATTGGGCAAAAAAATCCCTGCATTGCAGGGGGTTGTGCTAGATTACCCTCGAGGTCCCTTCCAGTCTACAATTCTGTGATTCTCCACAAATTTGTCCAACACTTTTTTAAAGCCATCCAAGTTGCCTCGCCCAAGTGGGAGATGAGAAAATTTTGGTTCAACCACCTTTAGCAGCTTTGTCTTTCATCCATTTATCTGCAATCTATCTGTTGGGATACGTCATTTGATTAAATGAATTCTGCAAATGATGCTCTATTGTTTAATCACATTCACGCTGCCCGGTGGGAATGAGCCTTAGATGGCCTGATTTCTAATGCATTTGTACACCAGTGAACATAGCTTGAAGAGCAAGAAGTCCCGCTGGTGGCAGTGCATTTAGGGCACTCATTCATAAGGAATCTCGCCGCTGTGCTCCTGCAGGACAGGAGGCGTTGCTATGCCCCAAACCCAATCTTCATGCTGTTGAATTTATGCACTTCCTGCTGCTACTCAAAGATGCTTGTCTGAATGTGCACACAGGGGAGAGCACTCTCAGCAGAAAAGGCTCCTCTTCCATCTGAGTCGAAAGCTCCGGCTGGTATTTCATTCCCTGTTCAGTAGTAATTTGCTTCCCATATTTGCTTTATCTCAGGGAGGAGGAGGAGAGTGAAATTCAGCAGGAAAGATTGCAGAGCTAATTTTTACTTCTGGAAGACAATGAGAAACATGTTACAAACAGAGTGGAGGGACGGAGGACTGGGGGTGGGGGTGGGCGGGGAGAGAGCGAGACAGCAAAAATAAAACCCAAAGCTTTGCTAAGATAAATGCAACATCCCTTTCACCCTCAGGAAATGAAATTATTCTGACAGGGTCGGACGATTCTGCTTGGCAAACCATCTTAAATTAATTACCATCTTGACATTTTAAAGGAAGGTTTCAGATTGTAAATTTAACCCAGACAAAGCATTCTTTTTAATCTTGTCTGTATGCAAACTACTTGCCACTGCAGTCTCTGAATTATTTATCAGAGGAACGACCCCAAAGGGTGAAAAGAAAAATCGGGAGTATTTGATCTAAGATTCTCCTGCCTGATGTAGTTCTCAGCCTCAGATCTGTACCTGTTGCAATGGCTTAATTTTTTTTTACCTTCTGATGTTCTAGTGCTTTAACTCACACAATTCATTTCAAAAGCCCACTCTCATTGGTGTTGGGTTTTGTTTTGTTTTTGGTCATCGTTTAGCATGCATTAATGCAGATTCCTGAAACAGATGCAGCCAAATATACCAAAAGGGTTTTGGTTTGGTTTGT
Source organism: Podarcis tiliguerta (assembly GCF_965153285.1). Taxonomy (NCBI): domain Eukaryota; kingdom Metazoa; phylum Chordata; class Lepidosauria; order Squamata; family Lacertidae; genus Podarcis; species Podarcis tiliguerta. The sequence goes on along the minus strand of NC_139543.1, from coordinate 27,436,780 downwards.
TTTTTTTTCCCCATTTTTGACCTGCACTATAGCTTTGTGTGAAAAAATAAATCCAAAATCTGTGCATTTTCTTTTCTTGTTTGTTTACCCATGTGAAAACAAAAGCTGTGGAGGATGGATCAAAGGAAATTATAAATTATCACATCCAGCTAGCAGACCAATGGCAATTATTTTTAGCATGTTCTATAACCTCTTAAGTCCAGATGGTTCATAATTAGGAATCACTGGGAGGGGAGCAGGATTTGTGTTCAAATTCCTCAGGGTTCATAGATCCTCTCATTTTGAGTATGAGAGCTTCTAGAACAGTATGATATCTTCCAGAACGCTGCCCTTTAAAACTTAAAAGTGAATCCCTGATCCCACATTATACTATTCTTGCTGTTATACTTGCAAACAAACATACAGAATGTCCAATCACTTTTTGGCAAATCTTATACGGTGGGCAAGGAGAAGAACTGGATCCCATTTAGTATAAACTCCTACGCCGTCAAATGTATATCTTTTCTGGCACTCAAACCAAATGCATGAAGAAATAATGGCACCTTGTTTGCCTCCTTTTGGTAACTCCTACAGTCAAGCTGGTGTCAAATGCATTGCTCTGCTTTCCTTCACACCATACCAGCAAGGCCGAGAGGGGAACATGCTGCTGGGGCAGCCCAGGACCTCCATACACATGAGAACATGAGAATGGACCTTCTCTGAAGTGGCTCCCTGTCTGTGGAATGCTCTCCCCAAGGAAGTTCGCCTGGCACCTTCATTATATACCTTTAGGTGCCAAGCAAAAACATTCCTTTTTAACCAGGCCTTTGGTTGACCTGATTGACATCCTATACCCTTTTAAAATGCTGCTCTTTTGTGGGGAGTGGGTATTATTGGGTTATTGTTCTTATTTTGATTTTATATATTATGATCTTTTCTGTAAGCCGCCCTGAGACATCCGGTATAGGGCAGTATATAAATTCATAATAATAATAATAATAATAATAATAATACATCCCAGGCATGGACCCCAAGAAGGTTGATTTGGTGATGCTAACACAGTGGTTTGACTTCACCCCCAGAGATGAATCCCATTGTCTCTTGGGACAGACGGATGAATCCGTCCATTTCGGTTTCTCTGAGCTCCTTATTTTTCCAGTGTTAAGTTCAGTTAGTGACATTTCTACATCGTTTTACAAATGTTTTGTTAAAAAAAAAAAGTCCTCACAAAAAATCATCACCCAGGCTATTCAGTAAAGGGTGGACCAATTGAAGGATTCATATGTCCCAAAGGAGAGGGACAACTCTGGTTAAAGCTGAAAGAAAGAAAAAAGAAAGCAAGATATCTTTTTCTTTTTTCTTTACACACAAACACACACACGAGAGAGAGAGAGAGAGAGAGAGAGAGAGAGAGAAATACCCAAACTCTGCTTCACAGCACATGTCACATTTTTTTTTGTTATTGTGGGGTGCCCCCCCTTTAGCATTTTACCTGTTTTTCTGGTGATTAGTCTTGCAACATCTGTGTTGACTTAGGAACCTGTAGCTAAAGTAATTAGTAGCAGGTGGCTAAGAAACGGCAAGCAATTTATCTGCCTTTTAGGTATGTTCCCATTAACCAGTTTTTACTCCTTTTCCATTTGACTTTAAATTACAAATAATTTGTGTCTGCTATGTTATTTACACCCACATAAGCCAGGCCTAAAGGGGACACGGGTGGCGCTGTGGTCTAAACCACTGAGCCTAGGGCTTGCCAATCAGAAGGTCAGCGGTTCGAGCTCCTGTTGCTCAGTCCCTGCTCCTGCCAACCTAGCAGTTCGAAAGCACATCAAAGTGCAAGTAAATAGGTACTGCTGTGGCGGGGAACTGTGTTTCTGTGTGCTGCTCTGGTTTTGCCAGAAGTGGCTTAGTCATACTGGCCACATGACCCAGGAAAACTGACTGCAGGCAAATGCCGGCTCCCTCGGCCAGTAAAGCGAGATGAGCGCCGCAACCCCAGAGTCGTTCGCAACTCGACTTAAGTGTCAGGGGTCCTTTACCTTTAAGCCAGGCCTAGGAGACTCAACGGACAGAAGAATCATTCTGCATGGATGGAGAGTGGAGAAACACCATTGCTATGCTGATTGAACAGCCACCATATCTAATATACACTCTGTCCAGGAGGAGAAGGGAAAATACACTCCTTGGAAGCAGGGCAAAAATGGCACCTACAACTGGAAATCTCCACCAAGCCAAACAGGGCCCAGGCCTGCAATTACATTGCCATGCCTCCCACCCAGGTAGAGCCAATGAACTCATAATGAAGAAATGTTCCCAGCACACAAAGTATGGATATAAATGCAATAAATAAATATTTTTTAAAAAAATAGTGATTTTATTTTACCACAAAACTTTCATCAACGGAGACATTCGAAAACCGAGGTTCCGCTGTATTTTGGTTTCTTGCATTGTTTTCACTCTTCATTTCTTCTACTCTCTGATGAAAGTCAGTGGAAGGAGCCAGGGCGTAGCCCTACCAAGTGAAATGTCAAGAAATTCTTTACAAATATCAAAACCGCACTGCTTCCTGTGGGAATCGCTTCCTATGGTGTTGCATGAAAGCATTTGATACGGGCTGCATGCACAGCATTCATTTAAAGTACAGAACTCCTAAAGAATCATGAGAACTGTAGTTTGTTATGGGTGCTGAGAATTAGAGTTCTGTGATGGGGAAAAAATACAGTTCCCAGGATTCTTTTGAGAAAGTCATATACTTCAAATGTCTGGCATGTACACAGCCTCAGATACACAAATGTAGTTAAAGATCATGATAAAATGAAGAATCAGGAAATGTTGTTGTTTAGTCGTTTAGTGGTGTCTGACTCTTCGTGGCTCCATGGACCAGAGCACGCCAGGCACTCTTGTCTTCCACTGCCTCCCGCAGTTTGGTCAAACTCATGCTGATAGCTTCAACAACACTATCCAACCATCTCATCCTCTGTCGTCCCCTTCTCCTTGTGCCCTCCATCTTTCCCAACATCAGGGCCTTTTCCAGGGAGTCTTCTCTTCTCATGAGGTGGCCAAAGTATTGGAGCCTCAGCTTCAGGATCTGTCCTTCCAGTGAGCACTCAGGGCTGATTTCCTTAAGAATGGATGTGTTTGTTCTTCTTGCAGTCCATGGGACTCTCAAGAGTCTCCTCCAGCACCATAATTCAAAAGCATCAATTCTTCTCTAGTTTGAGGCTTTAGCACTACAGTGCTCTCACTTCCATACATCACTACTGGGAAAACCATAGCTTTAACTATACGGACCTTTGTTGGCAAGGTGATGTCTCTGCTTTTTAATCAGAAAATACTTACACCTTTAATCAGGAAATACTTACAACTTTAAAACTACACATACATAATTAATTTTCTCTCTCTAAAAAAACATATTTTCCAGTGTGCAACAAAATATGTTGAAATATTTTGGTGGTTTATAGAAAGATTTTTAAAAACCCACTGAAATCAAGTGCCTTTATTTGAAGTCGGAACATGAGATGTTCACAGAGTTGATTTGTATTATGCTGATAATGGAAGGAAAACAAAAGGAGGAGAAGGATACAGAGCTAGGGATAAATTAATAATTTTGAGAAGTTCTAAATATGTTATAAATGCTTCCACAGCAAACAAACAAAAGCAAGTTGAAAATATCGAGCGACTGTGATGTGATTTCTCATATTTTCAGATGAATTATTAAAGCAGAGTTTTCTTCAAAAGCTGCAACAGAAATAGGCTCTTCAGATACAGGGCAAGAAATGGTTGTTCAGATCCCAATCATTTGCGGTAAAACACACATTGCTAACATCCTTTGTTCATATGGAAAAAAGAAATGGGGTGATTACAGAAAAGAGCAAAATAATATCTACATTATTTTAAAAAATCATAAGAAATAGGACTTGAATCACATGAACCATTACGGACACACAATTAGCTTCTTAACTAAGGGTGGAAGATAGATTTATTTGAGGACACAGTCCAAATTCTGTGCAAAAATTCTGGGCAAATTCTGGGCAAAAGTTACTCACTTTCAGCAGAACTGAGATTTCTAACAGAGGGTGATGCATTTTGACAGTGCTGTCCTTCAGATGGCAAGTTGAGCTTCCTCAGCACAAGCTAGCTAATAAGGTGCAGACCAACCATAAGTTTCAATTTCAACCTCACTTCAGTGCTTCAGAAAAGAGCAACATGAAGTTGAAAGCAGGGGCTGAGGCTGCGCAAATCAGCTTGGGCTCCGAATTCAAATCCTGTTCCAGAAAAATCAAAGCTTTGTGCCTTTGTGCTTTCCCTGCTAGGTTTATAAAATGTATTCAACTTCTTCATTATTTATAAATGACAACATTTAATTTCATGTCATCTGCGCATTCCTTCCAAATTCCAGATATTTATAATATGTCTTATACAAATCTCAGAAATAGAAAGTATTGTTACTAACCGATCTCTACGGAGCAGTAGATGAGATTCCCAGAGGTCTTAGCACTTAACCAGGTTCTGTGTTCCTTTGGGGAAAAGGAGGTGCAGAAGAGTCCACGGTGTATTTTTGAAATATGACTTATCCACACATATTTACACCGGAAGCTTTCAATGGAGGGAGATTTCACATCATTCACATCTCAAGAGATGCCCATCCTTCACAGCAGCCTAGCCTTGGATTCCCAGACATTACTCTGCCTCTCTCCCAGCCTGCCTTCTGCCAGTTTACAAATATGTTCTTCCCCTTCTTCAACAACCTCTAAATTTCAAAAGGGCACCTTTTTCCTGTATGACATCATGCCTCCATCACCTTGGCCACCTCCTCCCCTCACTGGCAGAGCCTCCTGCCTGGTTTATGGGTTTCATAGATGGTATAATGAATTGCTTTTGTCACCTTTTTGTCATTCTTCTGAGGCCCTGGAAAAGAACCTTAGCTTGTATTGTTCATTGGCATCTTCCCTTCAATACTCCAAGTACTACCTAAATTTTTACTATTATGATTTTTTAGCATTCACTAAGTTTAGCAGTTACGGGTGCCCTTGCACCCCCAAACTCTTGTTACCCCAGATCTGTAACAATATGAATAAAATATAAATGAATAATACACATTAAATACATTGAATGGACTAAAAAGGCCCAATTGATGTAACTGTTCCTTATACAGTTGTGCCAAAACCTTGATCATTTGTGTTCTCGTCTGAGTTTTCTTGGCTCTACCATATCCTTCAGGAGGTGGAGTGTTTGTGACCTCTAAATGTGGTGTCTCACTGTAGTCTTATATATAGTGGTACCTCAGGTTAAGTACTTAATTCGTTCCGGAGGTCCGTTCTTAACCTGAAACTGTTCTTAACCTGAAGCACCACCTTAGCTAATGGGGCCTCCTGCTGCTGCCGCTCCGCTGCCGCACGATTTCTGTTCTCATCCTGAAGCAAAGTTCTTAACCCAAGGTAATATTTCTAGGTTAGCGGAGTCTGTAACCTGAAGCATATGTAACCTGAAGCGTCTGTAACCTGGGGTACCAATGTAAAGGTAAAAAGAGAAAGAACCCCTGGATGGTTAAGTCCAATCAAAGGTGACTATGGGGTTGCGGCGCTCATTTCGCTTTCAGGCCGAGGGAGCCGGCATTTGTCCACAGACAGCTTTCCAGGTCATGTGGCCAGCATGACTAAACTGCTTCTGGTGCAATGGAACACTATGATGGAAACCAGAGCACACGGAAACGCCGTTTACCTTCCCGACGCAGTGGTACCTATTTATCTACTTGCACTGTGCGCTTTCGGACTGCTAGGTTGGCAGAAGCTGGGGCAGAGCAATGGGGGATTTGAACTGCCGACTTTCTGATTGGCAAGTCCAAGAGGCTCAGTGGTTTAGACCACAGTGCCACCAATGTCTCATATAACAGCATGATTATATTGACAGTTTTATTTTCAGTCCCTTTCCTGATGAACATCGTCATCAAGCTATTGACTGCCTGAGACCCCCAGGTCTCATTCCTGGCCGGTCACCACAACCATTATGTAAAATATATAAAACTGGGATTTTTCACCACAACGTGCATCACTTTGCACTTGCTTACGTTGGATTACATTGGCCACTTTACTGTGCATTATGACTCTTCATATATGTAGTAGCTTTTTATAATTCATAGCAACTGAAAGCCAGGATGGGGACACTAGCTATATTCCATAAGCCTTATGGAGAACTCAGTTCTACCCTCGGGAGCTTAAATCAGGGTTCTTTTAGATATCTTTTAGTATCAGGATATATATAAAAGTTCATGTCCTTGTGTGCTTGAATTAAGGAAGCTATCCTTATTTCAATTTCACAAATTCCTCATAAGATCACATTGTGAAATAAAGGGATCCAAAATTGGGGGTACAAATATATAGCTTATGAGTTACATTTATTTAACTTAAAAAAATAATATTCCCTTTAACTTTAAAAAAAGAATATTCCCTTTAAAATACATTGTACAACACACATATTGAATTTGTGTTTTACCTATATCAAGATTTATTTTAAGAGAGGTACAGAAAATATTGACTTCAGCTTGTCAGTGGTCAATGCTTGTTCTTAATGTCCACAAATCTCATCACTGGCTGTTATTTTAATCAATGGTTGCTTAATATTCTTTCTGGTAGTGGCAATTTATATCCTAGAATCATGGATTTCTTAGCTACTGCAAGGCAATCATTTTTGGTTTGCTGTTACATTTTCTGATACATGTGTTCCCTTATGTGATTTGTAATTACCAGTTTCTAAGTCAATCACTAGGCTGGTACCACATGACTCAGATATCATTGGTTGTTTTCTCTAGCGCACATACAGAATATAAAGAAGAAGATGGTTAAATCATGTTCCTTCTTGAGGAGCTCGGAGTGAGCAAATCACAAATGAAGACAATTTAAACTTGCTATTCTCACAACAATGCAAATATATCACTCTGTCTGCCACGCTATATGTCCCATAAACAAGAGTGGTTTAATAATGAACTTTTTAAGCCAAGCCATCATTGGAGATAGAAAACAAATGAAAGACAAAACAACCAGCTACATACATATGTGGATGGATAGAATAAATAGATAGAATCCTCAGGACTTTAAAAATATTTCCCATGTATTAATTGCAGCATCATTCCAAAATGGGTAAAATTCAGGTTTTCAATTTCTTTAAAATGTACAGTTCATAATTAAATGAATCTGGTCCCAAAATTGTCATATCTTTTTAAATTATTACCAACTGGCATACCTCAAGCTAAATTTATTAAGTAGGAGATGGGGGGGCAGTGGCATCTAGATTAAGCAATCACATATAGACGTACAATGGAACAAGGCCTAACTATTACTGGTATCTTGTGGCCTATCAAATCAGGGCATTACTGGCATTAATAAATGCTACTAAAACCAAATCATGATTCAGAATGGAGGGGGTGGGGATATGGCAGAACAAGACATAAGGCAAGTGAAAATGCAGACAAAAAATCGTTCTGGAGCTTTTTTCGGCCAAAGTTGTTGAGCAAAATCTCAAAAAGAAGAAGTTTTTGAGGTATTTTTTTAAAGGAAATTCACCCAAATCTACACTTATGACATGGGTTCCCTTGCATCCGGATTTTCCCAGACATTTCACGCCCGGACACTGTTTGGCAACCTTACATAAGGACCCCACCCTTTACAGGAAAGAAAAATATCCAGGTGTATGAAAATCACCCATTGCTGCCAATTGGCTGATAAATGCCACCTATTCGTATTATCGCAACCACTCTAGCACAGTGGTTGCTGCCTACCCAGTTCACAGTGGACGGACTGGCGGTGTTATGTTTTCAGGCAACAACAACAAAAATAATCACAAATCAGGTTTGGAGAAAAATACGAGGAGATGGCAACAATGGTATCATTAGTGGCTTTCGAGCAGAAACTAGATGTCCGTGTATCCATGATGCTGCAGTCAGCGACTTCCTGCATGAGCAGAGGGTTGGACTAAATGAATGGTTGGTATGAAACAATCACTGTCCCACAGTGAAACTGCATGGCACAATCTCCAATTTCACTAATTTTAGAGCACTTAGCATGAATTAAGAATAAACAGAAAGAACAGGAAATGAAGTGAGAAGGGAATACAATGTAGGAATAAAGACACTAAGACTGAAACTTGGAACACACTTTTCTGGGAGAACGTCCCATTGAGGGCCTTACTTCTGAGTTGTCATGGGCAGGACTGTATTGAAAGTCAAAACAACTACACTACATGCCTTTTGTGAAATAAAAAAAAATTGTCCAGTAGCACCTTAGAGACCAACTGAGTTTGTTCTGGGTATGAGCTTTCATGTGCATGCACACATCTTCTGCTACTTGACAATTTTTAATTTTTTTATTTATTTTGACTGCATCAGACCAACACGGCTACCTATCTGAATGCCTTTTGTGGATTTCTGCTGTTTGAGAAAAGTTCAGGGGAATGTGTAAATTTATAACTCATTGGGAAAATCCACCTAGGTTCACACTCTATTCTATTAATTTGATTCCAGATTCAATTTTAAAGCCTGGCTTGGCCCTCTCTTCTACCTTAGATTGCTCCTGTAATTCTAATACACTTTACCAAATGAGATGGTTCTTGGTTGAATTGGATCCCTGTGAGCTATTCAGAATAAATAATTGGATAAAGGAATATTGAGTGTCTTTGCAAATCTACCCAATTTTAAAACCTCTTACCCTGGACAGTTAAGTAGACTTAATATACCAAACGTTTAATGATTTTCAGAGGGTTAAAGAAAGAAAGAAAAAAGTTAAAGGACAGCATTTACACCAATATTCTGTGTAATGAAATTAGATCTTTTGTTAACTGTCAGAAATATTTCTCATTGGTTGAGGTTATAAATATCCTGCACTAATGTGTTTTTTAAGTGACTTTGTAATTGAGTTAATATGACTAAGATCTAAACTGAATGCAGATGGTAAGATGCTATCTAATCATAAAAAAATGATCCACTGTATCCTCAGCTGGTCATTCTGACACCCCTTGTAAAACTCCACATATTTTATTGCAGAGCAGCAATAGAAGATAGAGCTGGCAGACTGGACATCTTATTCCTTTATTTATTTGCTCTCTAGTGAATACAATGCACATCAATGTCAGGAGAAACATAGAGGAAAGAAAAGGGTATTCTCCCCTACGTCACTGAGATCTTCAGCCACGTCGATTTTCCGATGGCCAGCAATGCTCCTAATTATTAGCCTTTGAAAATCATGTCCCTGTTTTTAAAGGGGCATTCTCAGCAGCCCATACATAGCTGTTGAAAATTATCTCAGCCACATTTGAGTGAATATAAATTTTAACTTGGCAGCTAGCGAACAAAGGGCAAAGACAAAGGCAGCGCCTGAACATTTTGTGTGCCTTTTCAAACACGTCTTTCATGTGGCAAGAAACCGAAGGGGCTAGCGTTTAGAAGGAGCTGATCTCTAGCCTCGCAAAACAGGGTGGTAATCCTTCCTTTGTTTGGCGAAAATGAATTACACTCTTGGACTCTTGAAGAGAAAGAAAGCAAAGCAGGCGATGCCCGTGGAATAGCGCAAATGTTCTGCCTCCCTTTCAAAGCACCACTTAGGCTTACTGTGACTGCTCACGCCACTGAGACTTGCCCCCCAAATGCTGAGGCACAAATTCGAGACGGGGAAATAATGTTCTTCGTCCCAGGTCACAAGCACAGCAACCATATGATTATGTTTCTCAAGACCTTCCTTCCAGGACACGGTGCCTTAGTGGGTCACGGCTATTTCTATGAGTCAAGTGGCAATTTTTAAAGGCCTGTTTCCATGGTGACAAGTTTGACGGCTCTACCTGGAGCAAAGGTTAAGGCTGTGTTATGTGTATACTTGCTATCACAATTCTGTGATTCTGCAGACACTTTGAGAATAGCCGCTGTTGCCATATTCTTCCAGAAAACCATGCTAGGTGATTATTATTTTTTGGACATACAGGCAGAAATGCAGTTCTTTGGCACTGAGGAAGCATTCCTTGCAGCCCAGAACCCCAAAAAAGCTGTTTATTACCAGCATGTGTGTTAAGCTTAATGTGTGTGCCATATTGTAGAATACATGCAGGACTTATTTAAAATGATTGAGCAGTCAGGGTAGTATTCAATGCTAGTCCTACTCAGAGTAGACCTTTTGAAATTAATGGGCATCACTAACTTAGTGATGAAAAGAGTATCTGAGTTCTTGTAGCAATGGTCCAACTCAGTACACTCTGAAGTAAAGTTCCACAGACATCTGGTTGACCACTGTGGGAACAGAATACTAGATGGCCCATTGGTCTGGTTCAGGATGCTCTTCTTATTGGTGCTCCGAGGATTTTCCGAGAGTTCAGTGTGGTTGATAAACATAGAACAAATATAACACACAAGCCCAAAACGTCCTTGTTCACCTTGTTCTGTGATGCTTTGGAAAATGGCTGACATCTTAGGTTGGTGTAAAAGGTAAAGGTAAAGGACCCCTGACAGTTAAGTCCAGTCGCAAACGACTCTGGGGTTGTGGCTCTCATCTCGCTTTACTGGCCGAGGGAGCCAACATTTGTCCGCAGACAGTTTTTCCAGGTCATGTGGCCAGCATGACTAAGCCACTTCTGGTGAAACCAGAGCAGTGCACGGAAACGCCATTTACCTTCCCGCCGGAGCGGTACCTATTTATCTACTTGCACTTTGACATGCTTTCGAACTGCTAGGTTGGCAGGAGCTGGAACCGAGCAACGGGAGCTCACCCTGTCTCGGGGATTCGAACTGCCGACCTTCTGATCGGCAAGCCCTAGGCTCAGTGGGTTAGACCACAGTTGTTATCAATTAGCACTGGGTTCAAATATGCTTTGCAAATTGTTTGGGGGCATTTCCCCATGTCCTGAAAAATCTCTCTCTGTCTCTCAGATCAGAACATCAAATGCATTAAGGCATGCTCTAATAAACTCAAATGTCAATTTCTCTTTCTTTTACAAGAAAGCTTTAAAAATAGATGTTTATTAAAGTTTGATGTTACAAATTCAAAAACAAGAAAGAAAGAAAGAAAGAAAACCAAAAGGCATTTTGTTCCAGAAGAATGCAGTCCCACAGAATGTTCATTTTTTACTGAACCTGGGCAAAACTGAAGAGGATATTGCATGAATCCTCTGCTGTATGATATTTTTCTCAATAGCTCAGTGGGTTCTTACAAACGGGAAAGAAAAATGGCCCCAAATACCTTGCAAAATCAATAATCAGTTGGCATGGTATACATGTCTTCTCAATCCCAGTTCCCAGTCCCAGTAAGTCCCAGTTCACGGGAGCACACTCTAGAGATAAGTAAGTATATGCCTGTAGCCTATAACACTTGCCGTATAAATAGTAAAAAAGAAAGAAAGAAACCTCCATAAATTTAATCACCAGAAAATTAACACCAAACGCCCTTCTGAACAGAAAATGTTTCCAGAAATACTGAAGACAGCTAGGTGGGTTTCACAAGTTAGTTAGAAGTTCCACAAAGATGACTCTGAGAAGGCTAGTTCCACTAGCCTGTTATGAGACGTCAGCTGTCAAGGGCACCTTAAGTTATTAAAGAAAAAGGAACTATATTAAAATCATATTATACCACATATATTGATAGTGTCGGGCAATGGATACAAAAATCCATAAAATAACTCGAGCAGCATCCTGTGGGATTGAAAAGCCCTTTTTTGTGGTGCACCAACTGGATACAACTTTAATCACGTTCCCATGGCTACGGACGTGCTATGTTTGATAATAAACCTGAGGAATTTGGAGAATAATAGGAAGGAGGAGAATACCGCTGTACCTGTAGAGAAAGGGAAATTCTTCAATTTGCATATTTAGTTGGTTCACTAGTGCTGCTGTTAGGATATTTTCTTGCCTTCAGTTTTTCTCCAATGATCTCCCCCTACTCAGTGTCTAATACAGCCCTCTTGAGATGTGTTCTCCACCTATCCTGGCTGCTTTTTTTTTTTTGGCCATGCTAGAATGCAAATCCATCTAAGTGTATGGATCTATGGGACAAAAAGCTCTGTCTTTCTCCCTTTGCTGTTGAATGTATTTGGTAGAGGTAAGGGATGCGGAGATACCGACTGAACTAGAAGCATGTGTTCAAAGGGACTGGTCCCCTCCACTGAAGTGAATAAAAATGTGATTTGAGGCAAGAAAGCTTTGATTGTATCAGGCTTCCCAAAGCATAAGGTCAGGGTGGCAAGACTGGGGTGTGTAAGTAGAGCATGTTATGTACTGAAGTTCTCACCCTGGGCCAGCAGGGAGATACTGTAGATAGTTTTCACTCAGGTCCACATATGCAAATAAGGAATTGGAAGTGACGTTCAGTGATTGGATAGCTACAGAAAGTTGTTACTGTTGTGTTGTAGTGGAGCTCTATATAAGCAGGCTGGCTGAACCCTTCAGTTCAGTTCTGTTCTGGCCTCTGAATAAACAAGAGCTGTTGAAGAATCGCTGTGTCATCTGATATGTTCACACACAACTTAACAGAGCAAGAGAACTGTCAGTACACAAACTGGTTTAAGAACATAAGAAAAGCCCAAATAGATCAGGCCACAAACCCATCTAGTCCAGCTCCCTCTTCTCACAGCAGCCAACCAGATACCCATGGGAAGCCCACACTCAAATTCCTGTTTCTTGACAGGAACAGCAATCAATTCCTCAAGGAAACACTGCAGCTGTGGAAGATGCACCATTTTCCTTACACAAAGTCCCAGGTTCACTCCTTGCATCTCCAGTTAAAGGTAACAGGTAGCAGCTTGCTTGGCTGTTTTTGATATTATTATTATATTTGGTTTGTATCCTGTTATTAGCTGCTGCTGGCTTCTTTTTGGAGGGAAGAGCGGGGTACAAATTGTTGCTGTTGATGAGGATGACTTGTCCCTGAGATTCTGAAGAACTGCTGATGGACAATAGTAGAACAGATGGACAAATTGTGTAAGTGAGCTCAGTATGTTCATGTTATTAGTTTTGACCAACCACCCAGCAGTTTCTTCAAGCTTCTATTTATGTGTATAGTCAAGGAGGCCAATTTAGTCCCAACTGTGCTTCAATCACCAGGGCAGAATGTTGTTTCACATTATACCTGAAGGAGCGTCTCCACCCCCATCGTTCTGCCCGGATGCTGAGGTCCAGCGCCGAGGGCCTTCTGACGATTCCCTCATTGCGAGAAGCAAAGCTACAGGGAACCAGGCAGAGGGCCTTCTCGGTAGTGGCGCCAGCCCTGTGGAACGCCCTACCATCAGATGTCAAAGAGATAAACAACTATCTGACATTCAGAAGACATCTTAAGGCAGCCCTGTTGATGGAAGTTTTTAATGTGTGACATTTTAGTGTATTTTTGGTCTCTGTGGAAGCCGCCCAGAGTGGCTGGGGAAACCCAGCCAGATGGGCAGGGTACAAATAATAAATAATTATTATTATTATTATTATTATTATTATTATTATTATTATTAATAGAAATAAAGAAAGAAAGGAAGATTTAAATTCAAAAAAAGGACTAAACATGGGATATAATTCCATTTTTCTCAATTTCCGGAATGAAATAGCTACTGTTGGTGGGTGTAGAAAGACACACACACACACAATATCCCATTTTTCCTGTACTCTGATTTGCAAGAATATATTTGACGTTTGCGGGAATGTATTTGATAGTAAGTCTAGTGTGGCTTTTAAATATCCAGCTCATGACAGAATAGAGTGAGATTCAAAAGTCATTGAGTTTGTGCTTTGGCTGAGCTTGCAGCAAAGCTTCATAGGTTTTATAGCACAACATTTGAATAATATCAGAAAGGGAAAAAAGGAATTTATCACAATGGGAAATCATATCAAATACTGACTTGTTGTTGCATAGCAGTGTGTGTGTGTGTGTGTGTGTGTGACAATCCTTGACATTTTTGTTGGATGCTGAACACAGTCATTTAAAAAAAAGAAAAAAGAAAACTGGGACAGATTTTGAATTCTTGTCCCTGAAACTCTACATGATTTTGTTCCTGTCATGCTTGAACTTAATTTATACACTCCAAAGAAGTGGGGTGTCTAGAGGATTAAACACTGAGGACTGACTACATGCAGTGTAGCCTTGAATAAGAAAAAGGATCACGTATAGATTTGCTCATCTAACCCCTATTAATGGCATTCATGGCACATCAAGAAAGCATACTTTGAATTTATAATTTTCAATAATGAAAAGAGGTGATTGACATTTTAAAGATCACATTGAAAGTCTATTGTTCTGTCACCTCTGCTGAGAATACAAGTTATAAGGGAACGAGAGATTAGAAAATAAAGTTACATTACTGGGTGCTCGGCTGTATTCAAATACTCAAGGATGCTGCTATTGTTTTATACCACGATTAGACAGGTACAATGATGGCAATAGGCATTTAAATATTAAATTGCAGGTTAAAAAATACCACAGTGTTAAACTAGTAGATACCAGTTTTTAAATCTTAACGTTACAATGTCAAAAGTTAAAAGCATGTAATTTACACATTATTAAAATTCAAGGTCAGCATCTCCAAGCACGAAGGTGTAATGGGAAATGTAAAGCTTTTGCCCAGTGAGTTCCCCGGCAATTATAAAGGTACGTAATTGACAATAAATTGTTTTGGTATTTACAGTGCCTGTACAGTGTAAGAAGCATGTAGTGCAGCAGAAAAGCTAATAAAGGTCAAAAGATTAGAGTGGAGCTTGGATTTAGGGCAGCACATGAGAAAAATCACGATCAGGCCTGGAGACCGTGAGCATGTTAGTGAATGATCAATGGGGTGACACAGTAAGTAACCTCTAACAAGCAAGGAGGGCTTTAGATGAATAACAAACAAGGAGGAAAGTATTAGATAGGAACAGAACATGCAGCATACATAGGCTGCTTTGCCTTAAGAGTGTGGCCCAAAGCCCCGGAAATAAATACACTATGCAGGTGGTGCTGTGGGTTAAACCACAGAGCCTAGGACTTGCCGATCAGAAGGTTGGCGGCTTGAATCCCCGCGACGGGGTGAGCTCCCTTTGCTCGGTCCCTGTTCCTGCCAACCTAGCAGTTCGAAAGCACGTCAAAGTGCAAGTAGATAAATAGGTACCACTCCGGCGGGAAGGTAAACGGTGTTTCCGTGCGCTGCTCTGGTTAGCCAGAAGCAGCTTAGTCATGCTGGCCGGAAGCTGTATGCCTGCTCCCTTGGCCAATAAAGCAAGATGAGCACCACAACCCCCGAGTTGGCCACGACTGGACCTAATGGTCAGGGGTCCCTTTACCTTTTTAAGGCAACTGGGAGGGTGCATGTGAACATACATTGCCGGTGGTGTCAGGTGTGCCTCATGTCACCCCAGCGGTGTTGCATCCTTCACATGCATGCGTGTGAGCCGGGGGGGGGGGGTGGACACCAGTGGCAAGGCATGAAGGGTGAATAAACCCCGCAGCGCTAGAGCAGAGCATGGGGGCTCGCGGCGTCATCCCACTTGCGCGCCCACCTGCGCATGACCAGCTGACATGGCCCTTGGCAGGCACATCCCCCCAACACTGGCTGAGTGGCAATTTAGTGAGGCAGCTCCAGAGCCAGGCTCCAGGGCCCAGTGGCCCCCGGTGCCTGGTTCATTCGCACTCAAAATCATGAGCCCAGGGTTACATCCCCCTGCCCCCCCCATACTATACCTCTGCTTCAACCATTTCCATATGAAACAAGTGCCTCTTGATCTGATGTCTAAACCTGACTTACTTAGGGACAACTGTATCTTTGTGGGGGGGGGGGTAGGACTTCCTATCTGGGGTGCCACAGCAGAAAAATCTCCAATCTCATACCCTCCCACATCACCCCACTGATCAAAATTGAGGTGCTTGTTTTTGATCCCAGGCTCTCTTGGGAGCCGATGGATTCATGCCTGAGCACCAAACCAAAAAAATGGGACATTCCAGGATCCAGTCGGAAGCTGAGATGGCTTTTGTAATTCCAGGATGTCCCGCTTAAATTGGGACGGTTGAGGCGTATGCAATCTGCACAGCCACATTGTGGGCTGTAGTGGAAGATGGAACTGAGATCAGTGCCTCTCTCGCACATCTTAAGATATGAGTCAGTAGGTAGCAGGGGAGGCAATCTTTTTAAGTGCTGGGGTCTCAAATAATACAGGGCTTTCTAGACCGAATTCAGCACTGTAGGTATGTAGGAAACTGCTTTATATTGAGTCAACCATTGGTTCAGCTAGCTCATTATTGTCCACATAGACCAGGCATGGCCAAACTTGGCCCTCCAGATGTTTTGGGACTACAATTCCCAACATCCCTAACTAAAAGGACCAGTGGTCAGGGAGGGATGATGGGAACTGTAGTCCCAAAACGTCTGGAGGGCCAGGTTTGGCTATGCCTGACATAGACTCATAGCAGTTCTCCAGGATTCTTTCACAGCCCTTTAAGAGAAGGTGTCACATGATCCAACTTGTTGAGACATCAACCTTGGAATCACTGGATTTCAGCTTCCTCAGTATTGTCTATGAAGTACAAAAGCATGATCAGAACAAGCTAAAAACACTGCAGTCCAACATTCCTGGGTGGATAAAAAGGTTTTAAACTGGCTCCAGAAAACACACAGTGTCCGCACCAAGCATACCAGCCTTGGGGTGCATTTCTGTGTGTGTTTTATTGGCTTTTGGTCGTCTGTAGGTTTTTATCTGTTGGGGGGAGGGTCTGAGCATCACCAGCTCTTCTTCTGTGAAATGGGTCTTTTGTGGTGCTCACAACCAATTCTGAGCTTTCCAGATGTGCCCCTGGGCCGAAATTGCCGGGGACCTCCAACATTAGAGCAACCTAAGAAACCTAATTCTACACCTCAATATCTGAAGTGAGGACTTGGCCAAATTGGCTGAGAGACTAAGAGATAAAGACAATAGAGACCAAAAAAAAAAGAATGGGAACCATTTACAGAAATGTTGCAAAGAAATGAACTCACTACCAGGATTTCACTAAACCCTTACAATTACAAAACAGAAAAGAGAAAGGACTCGATTTAACCCTCCCCTTTTATGAAGATTACCCACTCTGAGACCCCACAGCTAATTCTCCCCTGGCCTCCTCACTGGCCCAAGTAGGATCAATTCAGCCAGCTAGCCCTGGGGATTATCTAATGCTTATTTCCCCTAAATTGATTTCTGAATTTTGAATTTTATTGTTATTCATGTTTTTATACTGTATTTTATGCTGCTTTTGCAATTACGTGTTTTAAATTTGTTGTTAGCCGCCCTGAGCACGGTTTTTGAACCAGGAAGGGTGGGGTATAAATAAAAAATTATTATTATTATTATTATTATTATTATTATTATTATTATTATTATTATTATTATCAATTTAGAGAATACAGTAGTAAGGTATAAGGAAAAAGCAGGGAAACTATTATACAACAAACCAGAAGAGGAAGTTGAGGGAAGTCATGGGGGGAGGGGGGTCATTGGGTCTGTGCGTATATTGGAGATGATATGATTGTGATGAAGATAAAAATATAAAAATCAATAGAAATTATTTTTTAAAAAATACCTGAAGTGAGGAAAGAGCTGTCTGAAGCCCCATTTTCAAATACGCAGGAAGGTGGTGGAGTTAATGCAGAATACGGGTTTTCAGTATTCATTTAAGTGGCATTCTCATGCTCTTATGAAAAATGAACAACTAAGAGGAGAGCTTTAATAAACCCCAGTCCCCTGTACATGCTGTAATACATGCTAAATACTCGGGAGAATATAAGTCCGGTTGCTTAATACTGCTGGAGCCAAGTTACATAAAAAATGTGTACAGTCCGTCTAAAGCAGAGACAGTTTTGAAATTAAAACAAAACAGAGAAATCAAGGAAAGGATAATGTATAAGCTGGTCTTGCCCGGAGGCTTCCTTTGCACTGGTGCCAACAAGTCACGCATGTTCTGCGCACATATTTGCTCTGATACTCGGTGAAAAATGAAGGTAGCTTAGGAAGGCTAATCTCGGGGAGGGAAGCTCCTTTGCAAAGCCATTCCTACAGCAATATACTCTCATTCCGTAGATCGCACTGCAAAGCGGGTGGTAAACC
Source organism: Podarcis tiliguerta (assembly GCF_965153285.1). Taxonomy (NCBI): domain Eukaryota; kingdom Metazoa; phylum Chordata; class Lepidosauria; order Squamata; family Lacertidae; genus Podarcis; species Podarcis tiliguerta. The sequence continues at coordinate 27,418,749 of NC_139543.1, read as the reverse complement.
CTTGGCACGCGTACAATTATCCAGAAGCCAAGAAAGACTCCCTTTAAGCTTCTTCTCCTGGAAACACTGAATGGCAGCACATCACAAAACCGTGAGAAGCAGCCTACAGCGAAAGCTAATGCCTTTCAAGAAACGGTTCCCGGGGCTGAATTCAAAGCATGGGTGCAATCCGGAGATAGTCCCATGGAAATCAGTGACACTGTTGTCAGGGACTGGGCATAGGAGGAATGGTGGAGACTGCCTGTTATGTATTCAAGTTCTCACCCTGGCCACCAGGGGGTATTGTGTATACAGTGGTACCTCAGGTTAAATACACTTCAGGTTACATACGCTTCAGGTTACAGACTCCGCTAACCCAGAAATAGTGCTTCAGGTTAAGAACTTTGCTTCAGGGTGAGTACAGAAATCGTGCTCTGGTGGCACGCCAGCAGCAGGAGGCCTCATTAGCTAAAGTGGTGCTCCAGGTTAAGAACAGTTTCAGGTTAAGAACGGACTTCCGGAACGAATTAAGTACTTAACCCGAGGTACCACTGTATAGTTTTCACTCAGGTCCACGTAAGTTAATTTAGGCGGGAAACCCCGGGCTGTTGTCGTTACAATGTTGACAGCCGGCTGCCTATAACTGAGCTGTTTGCTGTTCAGTTCAGTTCGGTTCCAGCTTACTTATAAAGAACTACTTGGAGAAATCTCTGTGTCGTCTGCTATGTCCACCCACGACTTAATACAGCCTCCCCAGCTTGACCCTTCCAGAGGAGAAGAAGACAGTTCAGGATTACGACAGGGGTTTGAGGGAGATCACAGCTCAGAGGAAGGTGAGGGGGAAAGCTGGGAAATAATGGGAGAGGAGGAAAAAGAAGTGCCAGAGGGGTGACAGCTGACGGACACAGTGTCTTGGGAAAGCATTCCAGAACTCCCCTCTCCCAGAATCCAGTGGGCATTGAAAGTAGGAGAGCAGAGAGCCCAGAGGCAAAGGGCACTTCTCAGCACCCGTAGTGATGAAGAATGAAGAGGAGAGAGGGTGGAGATTCACTCAGGGCAACGTCACTACTCAAAGAGGCTGCATTTCCAAGCCTCTCTCTGTGAATATTGAATATAAAGCAGTTGGTAAGAACTTCTCCTTGTCTTATCCATTCCTGGCAACCTGCCGTGAGGGCTGGATCCTCTGCCGCCTGACAACTTGTGCAGTTATTGCAGTCCTGTTTGTTTCCATGGAACTTGACACCCAATCCTGACTGGAGTGGCTCAGGCATTAGCCCTACTGCTGTTAATGGCACTTTCCAAGAAGGAAAACTTATTGCGCTGTCCCATAGATAGAATTGAAACTTGAGCCGTGATTTCATTTTGCCGGATCATTTGCTTTCAAAATGGACCATTTGTTTAGCACTTAAAAATGCAGAGTTTTTGCTGTGATCTCAGTGACTAAGCAGCATGTGCCCAGAGAGGGAAATGAGTGTGTTGCCACGGGATAGCTCACTTGGTAGAGCAGAAGAGTCTTAATCTCAGGGACATGGGTTCGAGCACCATGTTGGGCAAAAAAGATTCCCGCATTGCTAGATGACTCCAACTCTACAATTTTATAATTCTGTGACCCAATGCCTGCCATTGGCATCATGAAGACCTTCTGAAAGGTAGACCAGAAGAACACCAACTAAACTCTCTGAACAGAAATGTAGCCTGTGGAGGGTTTTTGTGTGTTTTTCAATTATTCTCTATCAATTAATGAGAAAAAACCCATATTAAATTCAGTAAATTAAGAGGGTTTGTGTTGTACTTACCTTATTGTTAACGTGGCAGAGGAGTGTTCATGAGTGTCCTTTCATTCTATAAATCATCTCTCCAGTAGCTGGTACTCTGTAGTCCCGGTTAAGTATAATTAATTGTACAGTCGTACCTCAGAAGTCGAACGGAATCTGTTCCGAAAGTCCGTTCGACTTCCAAAATGTTCAGAAACCAAAGTGCAGCTTCCGAAGGCTGCAGGAACTTCCTGCAGCCAATCAGAAGCCCCGGAAGCCCCGTTAGACGTTTGGCTTCCAAAAATAGTTCGCAAACCAGAACACTCACTTCCGGGTTTGCGGCTTTCAAGAGCCAAATCGTTCGAGAACTAAGCTGTTTGAAAACCAAGGTACGATTGTACATTGAAGAAGAAGAAGAGGAGTTTGGATTTGATATCCCTTCAGGAGTCTCAAAGCGGCTAACATTCTCCTTTCCCTTCCTCCCCCACAACAAACACTCTGTGAGGTGAGTGAGGCTGAGAGACTTCAGAGAAGTGTGACTGGCCCAAGGTCACCCAGCAGCTGCATGTGGAGGAGCGGAGACGCGAACCCGGTTCCCCAGATTATTAATCTACCGCTCTTAACCACTACACCACACTGGCTCTCTAGCCAGTGTTTGAATGTGTGTTGCTGAGAACATTGGGGAAATTCCATTGAGCTAAACTAAATTCCCAGTGGGGAACTCCTTAGTGCAGCCAATCCCGACCATGACTTTACCTGATTGTCACCTAAAGTTAGATGTAGCAGCAGATGTGGGCAGATGGTTTGCTCTCTACCAAATGGGAGGGAAGGACCCATCTGAGCTTTACTGACTTACCTCTCTCTACATGTCTGAGGAGAAGGGATATGCACTCTTTTCTTTTCTTTTTAATAGGAGCTGCTTGCTTGCTCCAGAATTGTGTGGGCTTGATACGGGACGCCCACTTTACCAACTCTTGGAGAGAGAAACTGAAAGAGACAACCGTTGCCACAAAGAATTTCCAGCCCACTTTTAATCTATAATTGGTCAAACATCAGCGATGACATCCACAAATGCTGACTTGCTTTTAATAAGTATAAAATAATCCATTCCGATCGTTCTGCCAGGTTCTCTTCTCTTCATCCCGGAGGTGACCTTTTGTACTGGTTATTTACATATTCTCTGCATCTCTTTGTTCAAAGCTTTTCCTGGGCCTTGGTGTTCCAGGACACTTGACATCGGTTCTTTTCCTGCCCTGAGAACAGCCTTGCAAGCAAAAGCCGCATTTCGCATTAAGGTTTGCTGCAGTGGAATAACTGGGGGATGTTCGTATTCTCCATGTTTTGAAATGGGACTCATTGTTGCCCAAAACATTTGATGTTTGAAGCAAGGGATAAAATTGCACCTCCCATTCAATAGAATAATTGGAAGTTGCCTGCTATTGAGTAAGACCATCTAGCTTCATACACCCATGGTTTTAAACATTAAGGAAGGGTTAAGGAATGGTTTTGATAACGTAGATGGACACATGACGTCCTACTTTGCACGATTACCTTGCCTTTTTTGTCGCTTACTTTTTAATTGTTTTATGCTGCTATATTGGTGAAACACTGCTCCTATGTAGCCTTTGAGGTTGTTGGTTTTTTTCCACTGCATTCAAACTCTGGCCGCCCTTCAATGGTATTTGAGGGGCAGATAGCAAAGGACACAGAGGGAGGGAGAATTAAAATATGACACCAGGCGGTGGAGCAGAGCAACCGGCGACCAGCAGCAGAGAAAGAAACAGCATTTGGGAAAATGGTGTGGCCGGGCATTACTTACTTTTGATGAAAAAACCAAGGTAAGAAGCATTTTAATTGACAAGTATGCTCTGTGACGTTTTAGAAAGACATACCTAATATTGTTCTAATAGGGGGAAATAACGTTAAACAGATCAGTATGGATCTAGCCACAGGACGCGGGTGGCGCTGTGGTCTGAACCACTGAGCCTCTTGGACTTACTGATCAGAAGATCGCCGGTTCAAATCCCCGTGACGGGGTGAGCTCCTGTTGCTCTGTCCCAGCTCCTGCCAACTTAGCAGCTTGAAAGCACATCAGTGCAAATAGATAAATAGGTACCGCTTCGGTGGGAAGGTAAATGGCATTTCCATGCGCTCTGGCTTCTGTCACGGTGTTCTATTGTGCCAGAAGTGGTTTAGTCATGCTGGCCACATGACCCAGAATGCTGTCTGCAGACAAACACTGGCTCCCTCGGCCTGAAAGCAAGATGAGCACCACAACCCCATAGTTGCCTTTGACTGGACTTAACCGTCTAGGGGTCCTTTACTTTTTTTTTAATCCAGGATATCAAAGAGAGGGCATTGCCAGATTTACCTGGAGATGGTAGGAGTTGGATCTGGGACATTCTGCTCTTCCACTGATCTACAGCCTTTCCTGATCCAACTGTACTGATAGTTTATGGGGACAGAACATGAAAAGAGCACATTTTTGTTTTCGTATTTTGGAACATATGGTACCATTAAGAGTGGCTTACATGTTTTTCCTCGTGCTTCCTTCTATTTCCAATTAGACGTTAGCCACAAAAGATAGTTGAAATATGACATCAGTATTTGCCGAGTAGATCACCCTGAGAAGTGTGCATTGCGTATGTCTATATTATCTCCAAGTCCTACAGGATGGGAGCCAGAAAAGTCCAAAATCGTCACATTCTTTCTCATCTTGGTAAACAAAAAAACATGAATGTACTCTTGGGATGTGGAACACTGTGAAATCCAGATTGCTGGTGCACTTGTGTTCACATATTTAGACAAATCTTTTCCATCTGTTCAATATCAAAGTATTTGATAACATAGGGAAGGTAGGCTGGGTAAGGGGGGGGAAACAAACCATTCAGGTATTGTTTCACTGGTGTCTGAAAATATATGTAACACATTTTATTAGGCCAACTTGTTTATGGAAAAAGTTAAAGAAGAAGAAATCTTCATGTTGATATAACTGCTTCCTAGCTGGGGGGCGGGGAGGAGGGAGTGAGGAAAACACACACACAGAGAGAGAGAGAGAGAGGGAGAGAGAGAGATTTTTCCAAGCTGAGTCCAAACACCACCGGTAACTGTCTATCCTGGCATTGAACACCCTCAGCTTATAGATGCAGACTTCCTTTAGATAAATCCAATGATATTTGGAATGAATTTACACAGAATATATTAGGTTATTGATAATTGTATGTGTATTAGGCTAAGAAGAATATACTCATTTGTATATCAATGTACACAGGGACGCGGGTGGCGCTGTGGGTTAAACCACAGAGTCTAGGACTTGCCGATCAGAAGGTCGGCGGTTCGAATCCCCGCAACAGGGTGAGCTGCCATTGCTTGGTCCCTCTCCTGCCAATCTAGCAGTTCAAAAGCATGTCAAAGTGCAAGTAGATAAACAGGTACCGCTCTGGCGGGAAGGTAAACGGCGTTTCCATGTGCTGCTCTGGTTCGGCAGAAGCGGCTTAGTCATGCTGGCCACATGACCCAGAAGCTGTATGCCAGCTCCCTCGGCCAATAAAGCGAGATGAGCGCCCCAAACCCAGAGTCGTCCACGACTGGACCTAATGGTCAGGGGTCCCTTTACCTTTACCTTTATATCAATGTACAGTACGGTAATGTAACTGAGTATTTATTTTCATTTTTTGTCATTCTCACTCACTTAAAAAAATGAAATAAACAATCATCACTATCAACATAAAGGGGATGGATTTAGCTAGTTGTGTGCTGATAAGTATAAAAAGTATTAAAAGAAATTGATAATAAAATCATAACAATTTACATTTTAACACCACTTTGCTTTTGATTGTTATAAACTAAGAATATGCATGGTGAGATCACTGCAGTTTTGCTCTAAGAAAATATTATTGTGTACTAGATTACTAAATTAATAGGGTTTTTTTGCATTAGAAAGAAGAACCAAAAAAATGGAACATTTGGCTGCACTATTAAAAAGGTAAAGTGCAACAGTGACCCCTAGTGGTATGATCTGTTTTTTTCCTGAGCAACCTGATCTCTGCTTCAGACTCCTGTTAAAGCCCACGTGTAGATTACTCAACCTTTCCTCCATCGTCAATAAATCCTAGGTGCTTAGTTATGAAATACAATATGAAGAAAACATGCATATGTTTACCAGAGGGCATGATGTTGCCAATGATTAATAAGGTTGGTCTTTTCTTCTAGGAGTCTCCCTCCCTAGGAGATTAGAATTGTCAATTGATAGTTATGGAAAGTCACGCTAACGGGATAGGCACAATAAATATAAACAAATTGGAAGCCACATTTAGGACATACGTCAAAGCGCCACATACTCAGTGGCTTCACATTCCATGAATGGAAATATTCTGCAGGTATACTAGGACTCTGCTTTTAGTCGAGCTGGGATTTTGTCCAGAGCAGGTTGGGGCATCTCTGATTCACCTGAGATATACCTGGAGCTCTCAAAAGAGTGTGAGGAAGTGAATGCTAAACATCCCATCAGGAGGTGAGAATTGCTGGACATGAGTTGCTTTGTGTTGCTCTGGACAAGATCAAACGACTGACAAATTTAATAAATAAGTAAATATAAGGATAAGACAGAGCAGGGTGAGAGTTTCACTTCCACCATCTCCTTCAACCTCTGCCCTGTTGCTGCCTAACAACATGTTTAATCAAGGTTCAAACTCTAATTAGACAGGCAGGCAGTTGGCAAGGAGGCAGGACGGGGGGAGAAGGAGATGATGGAGGTGCAGTGGTGGACCTACATTTTGGGGGCCCTTAACCGTTATAGGCCCTTTCACAACCAGTAGTGAGGTCTGAGTAACCATTGCTATCTTCTTCAATGGGGTTGTTCCATGACAGATCAGCGCACCTTTACAACATTTGTGCTCCTGACTCTCAAACTCTGGGATTGTTGAAATATATATACACAGTGGTACCTCAGGTTAAGTACTGAATTCATTCCGGAGGTCCGTTCTTAACCTGAAACTGTTCTTAACCTGAAGCACCACTTTAGCTAATGGGGCCTCCTGCTGCTGCCGTGCCGCCGGAGCACAATTTCTGTTCTCATCCTGAAACAAAGTTCTTAACCTGAGGTACTATTTCTGGGTTAGCGGAGTCTGTAACCTGAAGCGTATGTAACCTGAGGTACCACTGTACAACAACAAAAAATAATAATCCATTTGACTCAGTTCAGTGTGACTCAGATTGGGTCTACGAGACCCAAAATGTTTAAGCAATCCTCTGGGATTAGGGGCCGTGAATCTTAATGAAATATACTCAGAGTCGCAAAGTGATTTCATGCTCTTTATTCAGCTCATAGTGGTGAGGAGGAATGAATGAATGTCCCCTCAAAGTATCTGCTTTATATACATTATTTACACAATGGGCTGCACATGATTGGCTAATTCTGGAATTCTACTGTAAGCCAATCAGGTTGTGGATTCACTTCTATCTGGAGCATGATTGGGTGGTTCCTGCCAACCAATCATACTGCTGCATTGTTCTAGGACCAATCAGACTGCTGCATTCTGAATCCTATTGTTCTAGGACCAATCAGACTGCTGCAGTTTGGATCCTATTCAACTCAGTACATAACACTTAAGTTTCTTAAAGCTTCAGTCAGTACACGGTGGGGGCCTGTCTTATTCATGTCAAACACAAAGGGCGGATCTTCAACATACAGTTGGATCACGTCCAACACACATTGAAAGCACACGTCTCCCCCCAAAGAATTCTGGGAGCTGCAGCTTCCACCTCACAGAGCTACAATCCCAAGCATCCTTAAGGAACTACAGCTCCCAGGATTCTTTGGGGGGTGAGTCATATCAGGGCCGGATTTAGGTTTGATGAGACCCTAAGCTACTGAAGGTAATGGGGCCCTTTATATGTCCAGCTGTCCTTTGTCAACAACAAATTGTCGCTGTTTTTTGTGTTGAATATATGCTATATCAGGGGTCGGCAACCTTTTTCAGCAGGGGGCCGCTCCACTGTCCCTCAGACCTTGTGGGGGGCCAGACTATATTTTGAAGAGGAAAAAATGAACGGATTCCTATGCCCCACAGATAACCCAGAGATGCATTTTAAATAAAAGCTCACATTCTACTCATGTAAAAACACGCTGATTCCCAGACCGTCCGTGAGCCGGATTTAAAAGGCGATTGGGCCGGATCTGGCCCCCAGGCCTTAGTTTGCCTACCCATGTGTTATATGGTAATTTATGGACCTACACAACACAAAACACTGTTGCTGTATGTAGGGTTTATTTATTTGTTTTTTTATCTTATATTTTGGAAATGTACATCCAGGTTTTTTTTCCCTTTAATTTTTTTGGGGGGCCCCCAAGAGAGTGGGGCCCTAAGCTATACCTTGTTTAGCTTATATGTAAATCCAGCACTGAGTCATGTGCTTTCAATATGTGTTGTTTATGCTTTAAATATATCTGCTGAAAGGTGGCAGGGGGCGTGGATGGCATGTGCAATCCCACTCGCTTCCTCAACTCACAAAGTGTTCACAGTCTGGGAAGCTTCACAACTCAGGTTGAGGACTCACAATCAGAGTGTTTCACACATACGTCAGAGTCGCTGGATCATAGACCGTGCAGGGAAATGAAGGAGATCACAAGCCCACATAGGCTGCTTTCAGCTGTGATAAATCTTGCATAGCAGTGACTGCAGTGCTGCAGCAGTCTGGACCGATTTGTGAGAGATCTGTTTTACTTATTTATTGAATTTGCTTATGTTTCTTCTTCTGTGGGACCACCATGGTTGCAAAGGAAAAGCTGTTTTTGAGCTTTGCTCTAACCCACCTCGCTTTCAGCACTGTATTGTAAGAGCACTTGTTCAAAACACAGCCTTCACATCTGCTTCCAGTTGCTTACAAGCCCGTAGCAAAAGTTGAAACTTTCACAGGAAAGTTACTCTATTTGGAAATACCGAGAAGGCTTTTAAATGAAGCTTGTTTGCTTTTGACACTTTAGTATCTTCAAAAGTTTAATTTTCAAACGTGTTAACAGTCGGGTTCTGTTTTCTAATATCACCACCTTTATTACTTTTATTGTAATGAACTTCATTCTTCAGTAGATATAGGAACAAATTCCATTTACTTTTCCCATAAACTAACGGTCAGCTACAATTTACAACAGGAGTCCTAATGCTTAAAGGAAGTTTGAGTAAAGCTGCTGGTTGTATATTTCATGTCAGCTAATGAATCATTTGCTGAAACCTAATTTGTAAATCTAATATTTGCCATTGAATTATTGTGCATTTAATTTTAGTTACGAGAGAAACAAAAGCCTCATAAAAATGTAAGGAACTGTATCAGACTGCCTTCTCTATGTAAATACTGGTTACACGAGCGATAAATATTTACAGTAAAAGACCCATGGGTGGAGAATTGGCTCAGGGCTTTCAAGACCAGCTTTGATGATATTAATCGTTGGGATAGCCCTAGAAAATCATTTCAGGAGCATTTCCCATTGCAATGTTTTATTTCACATTATTTCAGCTGGAATAGCCACCACCTGAATCTGTCACACTGGTGTCCATATGGTACCATGACCACCTATGCGGTACTCTTGATTCCAATCATGTTGAGTGTTTGTTCCTCAAGCAAATAGTTTAATGTAATCCCTCCAGTGATTATCACAGGGTTATTTAAAATGATGAATGTCTACGCTCTTAAATTATTGGTTGATCTCCTCCAGGAGCAGCATTAATCCATCATAAAGCAAGACAAAGTTTTCAATCGCCAGCTTGAATTTTCTTTAGGTGGAATCTAAAGCAATGCACGCTGTCTCCTCATTTTTCTGGATGCAGTCTGCCCAAGGCAGTCTGCCCACTTGTGCCAGCTTCCAGTTTCCTTAGGAGATGGAATTATATCCTCGATATGGGATTGAGGAGACTGAGCTCAAGGAACCAAATGTAGCCCTCAAGACAGCAGTGGAATTTGAGCTTTCAGCAGCGCTTTGTGTGACCCCGAAATTTGGTACACCTCACCTTTCATTTGATATCATTGTTGTGGCACCACTATAGTGCTCTCTCAACTCAGGGCCCAGTGCATGTTAAATATAAGAAGTTTAATTGACACAGAAATGAAAAATGAAGATTTAAAATGAAAATGGATAAATGGGTACAGTGGTACTTCGGTTTACGAACTTAATCCGTTCCGGAAGTCTGTTCTTAACCTGAAACCATTCTTAAACCGAGGCGCGCTTTCCCTAATGAGGCCTCCCGCTGCCAGTGCCCTTCCATCATTCAGCTTCCGTTATTAGACCGAGGTAAAGTTCGCAAACTGGGACACTATTTCCGGTTTTGCGGAGTTCGTGAACCGAATCGTTCTTAAAACAGACTGTTCTTAAACTGAGGTACCACTGTATTGCTAAAGCTCCTAAATGGGTTAACAATTACCTGTTGATTGTTTTTTCTACTCTGTGCTGAGAGTAAAGCTTGGATCATGTGGTGAAGGCATTGAGTTGCAAATTCACCATCTTGAAAGGGTGGTTCATGTTAGTCTTCCTCTGAACGCCACAGGGAACAGAAGCTCTAAGGGAAAACAGCTCCACAGAAATGGATTCTGTTAAAGAAAGGGAGAGACCTTTGCTTATAGGTCTGTTTGAATTATTTCATATTTTTAAGATGCTGAACCTGTGCAGGACTGCATAAGACATTATATGGTTATTTGGGGTATATATTTGAGGCTTATGTTTCGTTTGGAAGAGTAAAACTTTTGAATAATATTTTTATGGGCCTGGACAATGATTTCTTCCGAAAGGAGTCAGTTTTTACACTGTCAGTCACTTCAGACTGTGCAGTACTAATATTTGCAACAGTGCAAGCGAACCAATCACACTCCCCTAAATCTGCCTCTGCTCCGGCCCTCTGTATCTGGCCCTGTTAACTCTTTCCAGGGCACATCTATTCTCCGTAGCCCACGCCACTCACTGGTCCTGCTTTGCCTCTATGCACTTTTGCCAGGTTCAAATGTATCTTCGAACTCTGATAATAATTCTTGCTTGCCTAGATGGCGGATAGAGTTGAGTGAGTGCGTGTGCAGAAACTTACCTACTGGGCAAAGCTTATAATTTACATTTGTTGCTCTGCCCACTTTTGTCTCTGGCTCCGCCCACTTCGGACACAGACCTCAGAATGATGTCTAGAAGGGAATGTGGCACCTGGGGTTGAAACAGTTCCTTAGTTTTAAGGGAAAACTTTACAGACTACATTTTCAAAAACAGATTATGTTTCAGAAATGACGTTGCATCTGAAAATTATTTGCATTGGCATTTCCCTGCTTAAATGGGTGGACACCTCTCTCTCTCTCTTTATTTTTTTTTAACCCCCCCCCCCCCCGGGTACATCTAACATTCAAATGTTTCTTTTCAAACACAACACTGGCCAAGGTTTTATAAACTATTTAATAGTTTCCCAGCATGCTGTGGCATTTCCAGACATTCTATTTATATGATGAACATCAGCAGGTATATAAAGTTTACATTAAAATGTAATATCCAATCCAGCTGTGATTCCTTGGCAAATGGATGGCTCACATCTCCATTAGAAACCCAATTAAAATCTGCATTTCCTGACCTTTGTCAGTGAAAGTAATATGCCTAATGCTCATTAAATATAGGGGAAGGGAGCTGCGGTTGTTTCAGCTAGACAACAGACTATTCAGCTTGGTGTTCTTTGAGATGTCACCATACTTTCTAACTCTTTTTTATAATAATTTTTATTAGTTTTCAATTACAATAATCCAATAATAGCCTCATTATAAGAATGCCAAATTATAATACAATTACTAATACCAATCATTCAAATACCAAATTATATTAATTAGGTGGCCCCCTGTGTGCTAGAATTCATGTTTTGGTGATTTACTTTATTTCTGCATTCCAAAATCTTATTAATCTCAATTACCCTCCAGTCAAAATAGCAATCCCTTATACAGCAACTGCAATATTAACAACTTCCATTCATATTGACACATTGAATGATTTATAAAACCATAGGTAATGCACTCAAACTATATCTTTGTTCTTCCTGTGTGTGGCAGTTATTCTGTCCATGATGTTTCTTCCTATCCTTGTAAAATATTATGTCTATCTTTTCCTGATTATTGCTGTTCTCCATCATGCCTTCGATGGAGCTGATATCCCATGGTTGTTTCAGAAATCATGCTTTCTACTCTTTGAGTTGTTCATAGACCCTTGTTTTAAAGAAGGCTAGATCTAGGCATAAGGCACAATGAAATAGCCAAATTCACTGTAACTCTTGACATGTTACGGTGCCATTCTTTGTGATCCCATAGATGGGGCAGTGACAGTGATCCCAGAATGTCCCGCTTTTCCTTAGGACGTCCCTATTTTCATCAGAGGGTATGGAGTTATGGGACCCACCTCCCTGAGCCAAGGAGATAAATAACTATACAACCTTTAGAAGTCACCTGAAGGCAGCCCTGTTGTGGTGATATAGTCCCTTTAGCTTGTGGGTTGCGTAGGAATTTGTTGGAATTCCTGGAATAATGAGCCAAAACACAGGTGCCTCTCATTAAGACCTCAAGGCCAGAGTCAAAGACACATTATGGGAGCAGGTGCTGATTTTGTTAGGCCAAAGGGGTGAACGCCCATAGTCAACATTCCCTTAAAAACCTGGGCAGAGGCAAGCAGGTTGCATGTTCGGACCTTAGAAGGTGTTTTGCTTTGCCACTCAGCCTGCTAAGATTTATACGTAAATGTCAGCTAGCTAGATAAAATAGGTTTTGTTATTTTTTAGCCCCTGAGCAGTCATAATTTGTGTAATTGCTTGAAGCTTTGCCTCTTTTCAGGGTTTTGTTTTTCATAAAGTTCTTGTATGTTTTTATGGAAATTGGTCTTGCTTGAGTTCCTGAACATTCCCATCCTGACTAGACATTTTGAGGTGGGTCATTCACCACATTTGTATAGGGAAGGTTTTTTTATGTTTAATATTATGTTGTTATTTTTTGTTTTATTATTTTGGAAGCTGCCTAGAATGGCTGGGGCAACCCAGTCAGATGAGCTGAGTAAAATTATTATTATTATTATTATTATTATTGAATAAAAGGTAAAGGGACCCCTGACCATTAGGTCTAGTCGCAGATGACTCTGGGGTTGCGGCACTCATCTCGCTTTATTGGCTGAAGGTGCCGGCGTACAGCTTCTGGGTCATGTGGCCAGCATGACTAAGCCGCTTCTGGCGAACCAGAGCAGCGCACAGAAACGCCATTTACCTTTCCGCCGGAGGGGTACCTATTTATCTACTTGTACTTTGACGTGCTTTCGAACTGCTAGGTTGGCAGGAGCTGGGACCGAGCAATGGGAGCTCACCCCGTCGTGGGAATTCGAACAGCCGACCTTCTGATCGGCAAGCCCTAGGCTATGTGGTTTAACCCACAGCGCCACCCGCGACCCTATTATGGAATAGGACGTCCCTATTTTCATCAGTGATATTGCTGGAGGGTATGTTCCTACATGCTAACAGTGACAGGACCAGTGCTTTTTTTCCTTAAAACTCTCATTTTCCTACTCATACTGCCCCTCAATGAGGCCAAGCTTAGATTCACAAAATGTTTAGGGGTATGCGTACCCCTGCATACCCCTAGAAAAAAGCAATGGACAGGATGTTGCTTCTTTTGACTTCCAGCCACACCTACAGCCATGGGCTTTATGCTCATCATTTGCAATACACTAATCTACTGAGCAGACAGTGGACACCATTAGTTTTGACTGCACTGAGCACTTGAGGGCAATACAGGATTCAGTTCCCCTTACCCCACAGGTGATTGGCAATGTTGGGCAAGGGGGTTGTATACGCAGCACTCATGTGCATGTAGAAATTGCATCAAGCACAATCATCCGCATGCAAGTGCCTTATTCTTGAGCTGCTGTGCAGCTCATGATAAATTGCCATACACCATCAACCTCAATTATTTACTGAGATGCCTAAAATATACTAGGTACTGTACACGAATTAAATGTGCAGGCCCCTTGCCTGGAGGTTTACAATCGAGATAGGCCTGCGTGGTGACTTGTATTCATCTTAAGGCTCTAAAGACACAAGCCTGCAGTTTGCCGTGGATTAATTGACTGTGAAATTACAGTTTAAACAGCAAAACCTCTTTAATGTAATAGGACCGTAAAAAGGTAGCCAAGTAAACAGAGCTTCCTTGCTTTGAAAACAAGGAGAAGTATTCAACTTCCATTCTAAATTTGGACTTAACACTTAGGGCCTCCACTTAGAAGGGCTTCTGTCTCTCTCTTTAAGCACAATTCCTTCTTTCAGAGGAATGCCTATGTTATGTAAAACTTTGACACAACAGAAATAGCTTATATCCTTCATTTTATTTCTGGTTAGCTCCCAGACTGGCTCATCTTCTCTTTCAGTTCAAAGGTTGGATTTATTTATTTTTTTTGTGTAATCTTTTTTGAATATTAAAATATGTTGTAACTGCAGGTGTAGCCATTGGGCCACAACTGGCAGGTGCTATTTTTTCTCTAAATGCAAAATAAAGCTATCTCTGTTTCTTACGTAGGGAGGAACACCTGTTAAAATGGGTCGAAGGAGCATGAACAGCCCCCCATCAATATCAAAGAACCCATACAGGCAACGGAAGCACTTGGAAGAAGTTACCTGGTGACACTGAGGTGAGAATGAAAACAAAAGGCAAATCTGAATCTCTTACTGTCCTGCTTTTATTATAGTACAAATATTTGCTTATGACTTGATTCCTTTCAGGGACTGGGAGAGAGAGAGAGAGAGAGAGAGAGAGAGAGAGAGAGAGAGAGGCTGTGCTTTATGAGTGTGGTAAGTTTCATTACAGTACATTCAAGGTGATTCCGCAGCCTGTGAATAAAGTAACAAACAAAGACACCCATAATATTGTGACTGTATTCTAAAGCTATTAAAGATGCATCCAGTTTTTCATAAACTTTTGGGGACAGGAGCAGGCGCATATGGTGCACCAACCTGATTAATATCCCATACACATTTAAAAATAAAAGAATACATTTTTTCAAGCAAAGAATTGCAGCTATGGTATCAGTAAGCATATATAAATACTTTGTTTTGTTTGCTGCGTATTTTGCATGCAGGAAATGTCTGCTTATTCCACAACAACTTCCACACCCTCCTCTCTCTCTCTCTTCTTTGTAAAATCACTGAAAATTGTTGGCAACCACCGGGAGGGTTCGATTCATGTACTAAAACTAAATCTATTTCCAACCATCACTTCTTCAAGATGCTACAGCTCGAGTTGTCTTGACGACAACCCTTGCTAAAAATATATATTTTTAAAAATGTAGTGCAGCTTGATATCGTTGTTGTTTAGTCGTTTAGTCGTTTCTGACTCTTCATGACCCCATGGACCAGAGCACGCCAGGCACTTCCACTGCCTCCCGCAGTTTGGTCAAACTCATGCTGGTAGCTTCAAGTACACTGTCCAACCATCTCGTCCTCTATCATCCCCTTCTCCTTGTGCCCTCCATCTTTCCCAACATCAGGGTCTTTTCCAGGGAGTCTTCTCTTCTCATGAGGTGGCCAAAGTATTGGAGTCTCAGCTTCAGGATCTGTCCTTCCAGTGAGCGCTCAGGGCTGATTTCCTTAAGAATGGTTAGGTTTGATCTTCTTGCAGTCCATGGGACTCTCAAGAGTCTCCTCCAACACCATAATTCAAAAGCATCAATACCGTAAACAAGCCCCAAAAAATTCCATAGCCTTCAAATAATTCTGATTCTGTATAATGTGGAGTCCATTATGGAGAATGTGGGTTATTATTGAATAGGAAGTCCCTGTTTTCATCAGTAACATGCTGGAGGGTATGTGACTGTTTAAAGAGTGCTTTCAATATATTGTGTGAATGTGGCCTGTGTTGCAAAGTGTGCTCTCCTTCATGGAGAGCACGTGTTGCGGTGGGGTCTACTGAGCCACCCCTTTGTTGCCAGGCAGGTTCTCCAAGTTGGCCTGGGGGCAGCGATTGGTTTGCTGGGTTGCTGGGGTAAAAGTGATGTTGCAATTTTGGTGGGAGGGGTAAAATGTTTAAATACTCTGCACGCAGCTTGGGGCTTTCTCTTTTGCTGCGTGCAACGGATCACCCACCCACCCGCCCTAGAGTAAGGGGTTGTTGCCTTGACCTTGCTATGCCTGTCATGGGGTCGTCTGCCTTCAAGCAGGGGCCTGGTAGGAATTATTCCATCTGGCAAATTGGCCAGCTGGGTGGTTTTTGCCTACTGCGTAGCAAATCGTCACAACTTGTAAGGTTGCGGTTAGGCATTGGTTATAAATTGGTGGAGGAGGGGTTAGGATAGGCTGTGCCTGCCCCTCCATGGTTGCTGCGGAAAGGGAATTCCGTTAAAGGAATCCTGGGGCTTGCCATCTTTTCGTCCAATCCCTGGAATAGGACTAGGGCCGGCAAGCCTTTGGGGAGCAGGCGGGTGAGAGTTGAGGGTCTGTGACTCAGCTCCAATTCCTCCCCGACTTGCTTTCCCCCGCACTGTCTTTCAGTGGTGCCCGGAAGTCAGTTCTGTCCCCAGGCGGGGGGGCAGATAGTCTTAACCAATGCCTAAACAACCACTCACAGTTTGTATTTGAATAAAGTTGTGGCCAAAATCATGCCAAAAATCTTAAACAAAAATTACGTGTGTGTTGTGAGTTATTTGGGAGGTGGATTGGGGACCTCGACACGCAACTGGCCTCAGGCCTGGAGTACCAGTCTCCCCATGTACTGGAAGAGCAGGGTCACTCGGCTCATTTAATTCAGTCATCAAATACTGGCTGTCTCAAAATAGTTGGAGATGCTCCCATTTACATGCAATCCCCCCCCCCCCCAATAACAATATAAAGCCTGCAAAGAGTTTTATCTGATTAATGATTTCTTCTAAGGGGGCGGGGGAAAGGGATCACCCTGTTTATTCAGAAGAAGCCAGGGATTAGCAGAGGGCATTGTGAAGAACTGTTTTGATCAAATGAAAAGCTAGATCTCGAATTCAAAAGCTCTTTGCCTTGTCGCAGCGCAATCATTTTCCCTTTATTGTTACCCATCCATTTGAACAAAAGAGAGACGGCTCACCTGCCTTTGCTTGTTACTACCTGGATGATACTATCACATCTGTATTCAGTCCGTTTTTTTGGTATCAATTATTTCGACTTTAAAATGCTTTCTGAGCACAAGAGGGTTCTTTTTGTTTTGCCTGATGAAAAAAAAAGAAGACTTTTTTAAAGGGAATGTGGACAGCTCTTGTTGTTCTTAAGCCGCAGCGGCAGGGAGTTTGTAATTGGAAAAAAGTTGCAAACAATGGAACGCAGAACTTGCTCATCTTTTTGGGAGAGTGGAAGAAACGGGATAAAAAGCTAACTAGCCTGGTCTAAGCTATTGCATTCAGAAGCGAAAGCTTTGCATCCCTCCCACCCTTATTTTTACTTTTTTGTTCTTTATGACCTATGCTCTTCTCTTGCAGTGAGTTTCACATGAGTACTGATTATGTTTTCCCTCCCTTTCTTCATGCATGGTGCGATAGCTTCTCTGAGAGTCGCTTTTCATGCTGTACCTTGAAACACAATCAAAAAAGCGCTGTGGAGGTTGAGCATGCATCTAAATACTGGTTTTAATGTCATACCACCCATATAATACAATCCCTCTCTATCAGGTTTACATGTGGACCGTGTCTAGAAAAAAAACTGAATGGCAGTCCCATAACCCCAGGCAACATGCAATGAACTGATGGATGAACCTGGCAAATGGCGGGAGTCCCCGTTTGTGGGATGGGCAGGGTCAGGGACTGGCTGGATGAGGAGAAGGAGTGGAAGCTGCCTGACCAAGAGACCCCCAGGGAAAGCTCTGGCTCCTGGTGATGGGAAACTAGCCACACCCCAGATGAGAGGAAGAGCTGGAAAGTAGGGGATGCTGGGAGCTTGATGAAGAGGAGGAAACTGGCAGGGCAGGGACCGGAATCAGACTTGGCAGTTCTATCACAGAGCCACCCTGACAGCTTCTCTGCCAACAGCCAGCAAGCCCTCCACCCACTCCTAGAACGAGGCGTCTATTGCATGTTGGAGAGCAGAGAGCCAGGCAGACACAGAGAGGGTCCCTTGCGGCTTGCTGTAGACACAGAGAGCTGAAGGGGAAGTTACAAGCCAGTCCGGACAACTTCTTCATTAAGAGCAGTTTCCTAAGGAGCAACCCTTAGCAATCTCCATGCATTCCCTGTTCTTCTTCCTTAATAATGAAACTAACCATAAGTCAGCCAAGTGTTTCACTCTCTTTCTCTGACCTGCAAACAAGCTCTTCTCCTTGTCGGCTCCCTGACTATTAATTTCACTGGGTCTATTCGAAGCAGAACTTTGCTGGGTGCAACTCACTGATCTGGAACTTGCTCCCAATCCAGAGAAGAGGTGGACACCATTTGCCGCTGAAAATCGCCCCTTGTCTTACTACTATTTAGGGGGGGAGATGAAGTTCAGTAGGAAACTGAAAAGGAGGCCTGATTTGGATTGTGAGCGCATTCCATATCATTGTCCTGCAACTATTTCTCCTTCAGAAAAGAAGTGGCCAGCTTTAGCACACTATTTTAAAAGTGTGAAAAAACATAACACCAAGTCTCTCCTTTCTTTCTCTGCAAAATATGCACTATGCTGAACTGCATTTTCATAAACACTTTTAAAAAGCTAATTTTCTGCAGGGGTTCACCCCACTGAACATTGGAACATCACCCCACTGAACAATGGAACATTAATCTTCAAATGCAATTTGAGGGAGGAAAATCATTGGGTATTATTTCTTAATCAGAGGGGGTGGGGGTGTCTTCAAACAAACAGTCATTAATCGAGAATTAAAAGGAAAGTAGGTCTTCTATTCCATCTCTGGGGTTGTCTCTCCTAATAACCTGTGTCTCGGAGATAAATGAATGCATTAAAGATCTTAACTGCTCTTTGATGGACTACAAATGGACACAGTTCAGGGCAATATTTGAACAGTAATGATTTGTAAGCTGATGGCAAAGGCGCCTAGACCACAGAGTAAATAGCTAAAGGGGTCATGAATCTTAATAGCTTCCAAATCAGAAAGATCTGCAACTTATATGCTTTGACCGGGATGTGTATGGAATGTATAAATATTAATAGGGCTGCCAAGGACTCGGCATTTGAGCTGTCTGAAATTTCACAGTAGGGAGATTGAAGCTGCAGTGTGTCGGGAAGGAGTGCTCCAGCCTGAAAATGAACTGTCAGCATGTGTGTAAATAGTAAAACACATTTCCCCCCGAAACAATATTTAACATTTGGAGCCGCCCTGATACCTTGTGACATTTGTCTCCTGCTAATAATACCAACAGCATTTCAGTCACTCTGGTTTGCTAATCTTCTGATCTATACCATTCCTTCAGTGCAAACCTTGTTGAAAAGAGTTGTATAGTGGCTGTAGGGAACCTTTAACCCTCTGAATGCTTTGTTGAACTACAACTCCTATCCTCTCCGGCCATTGGCCATGCTTGCTGGGTCAGATGGGAGTTGTAGTTCACCAACATTTGGAGGGCCAAAGGTTTGCCACAACTGCTGTAGAGGTTTGAGAACTAAAGCTGCAATCCTAACCCCACTTACCCCGTTGAATTCTTAGTAGACTCAGAATGGTTAAGGTTGTGCAGCAATATAGGCTGTTAGACCTTCAAAATATGCCTTTATGAATTCCAGAACTTGCTTCTTCCACCAACATAGGGAAAAGATATGTTAAAAAATGCTTTCGTTACACACTCTTCAAAGGTCAGGTTCCATACATCTGTCAGAAAAGTTGCACAGGCAGTAAAACTTCGTTTCATTCCCAAGTGGTGAAATCTCCTAAATTATTGGTATATTAACAAAAGAATGGCTTGTGAGAGCCATGTGGTCTGAGCTGGTTGCTCCAGTTCAGACCTCCTCATATGTTGAGCTTCTCAGGTAGACTGGGGAAACAAAGGCTTGATTACCTCTCAACATGAGCTAAGTCTGGTTGGACAGCTTATGGTCTTAACCCCTTCACGCATCAATTAGATTTAAGCATGTTGGTTATATGAGGCTGGTTATCCCATGCTTCCAGCTTATTCCAGTTCATCGCTACCAATGCCTCCCTGTATTACTATTTTGGGAAAGAAAGGTCACTGGGTATTGCAGTGTGCAGTTCTGTGCTTAACTGTGCCTAATTCTGGCTGGACCTCTCTTTGTGCCTGTGCTAAGGGAGTATGAACGTTCACAATCATTTATACTTCATCCTCTCCTGCATATTTTTTTTTAAAAGAAATTACCAGTCATTCTGATGTTTGTGAGCAGCTGAAAGGTATTTGCTCCTGTCAATACTACCCTTATTGCATCCCTTGACTTAAAGTTTAAGCCAGTATGGTTCAGTGAATGGAGAAATTGGAGCCATGAGATCTGGACTTAGATCTCACTTCAGCTTTGAACATAATAGGCTGTTTTGGAAAGTTGCTGGATCTCAGCTAACCACCACCACCAGATCAATCCAGCTTTCTCAGATTAATGACAAATTGGCTAGACACTTTCATAGGCCTAAATAGGTTCCCAAAACATCAGTCACTCTTTGAAGATGAATTTGGACCTCTTTCTCTCAAACACACACCCCTCTATGACTTACTACAAGTGTATGGATGACAAAGAGACTCAATTTGACTAGGAAATGTGCCCTTTTCTCCCACAAATCTATCATAAAGCTGTTCAGAAACTAGTTGCTTTATTCAAGACACATATCAATAGCTGCAAACATGTGATTTCTGTTTCTATATCTGGAATGCTGAACTTTCGCACAACAGACTGGCAGGCATCATCAGAAAAAGCTGCATAGCAGCTTGAAAGGTGCAAGGATATACTTTTTAAAACAGCCGGTTTTATTCTGATTTTATTCGTTAGCTAACTAGTTTTTAACATTTTATTTTATCAGTAATTTCAATGTATATTTCATATTTTACGTAAACTGTATCTGGGTTTTTTTCCTGATTAACCAGTATATAAATCCTGTTAAAATAAAGCAAATAAAATATGAAAGAGCCTGTCACTCAGCACTTCTTTGAAGGCAGGCTTCTCAATGCATTCATGGATGAAGTGGGAGCCGAATACAGATCTCAGATCTGAATTAGATTCAATGCAACAACTGGACTGTCTTAAATTAGAAGCTAAGAAATGCATTAGGTAATATTGGTTGGAGGGGAAATCTTCCGGTCTTCCACACAAATGACAGAATGATTGGTCATTTCTAACAGAAAATATGAAGCAGGTAATAAAAAAAAGAAAAAAGAAAGAAAATATGAAGCAGGAATAAGTCTACACAATATTGATTTTTGAAGAAAATATTGCAGTCTGTTAGTGCCAAGATGCAGACTGGCCAATTTGAAAACACCGCCTTTGCAATAAGTACACATTCACTTCTGTTATGAGGGTGGGCGGAGTCTCAAGCATGTGATGTCACTTTTCAGCAAGGTGAAATAATCCACAGAAGGAAGAGAGAATATTTCACTACAGCAGTACTCCATGCTAATATCTTCAGAATTAACTTCAGAGGCATAGGCACAATGATGACTGACTGTTAAACAAAGCATTGGTTTATTTATTGCTTCCTCAAAGCAAAAAAGAGAGTGGATGCTATTTTAGACTACATCGACAGAAGTATGGTATCCAGATCAAGGGAAGTAATAGTACCACTCTATTCTGCCTTGGTCAGAACCCACCTGTGTCAAGTTTTGGGTGACACAAATGCCGAACTACATCCCTGGTCAGGGATGATGGGAGTTGTAGTCCAGCAACATCTGGAGGGCTACAGGTTCCCCACATCTGCTTTACAGCAATCAAAATGGCAAATACAAAGGAAGTGTCCTACAACGGAGAAGGGAATGGCCTTTTCTGAGTACATCACTTGGCAGCCTTCTTTGGATTCTATGTGCATATTCCAGTTCTTTTTTTAAAAAACAAAATGTTTAGGGGTACTCTCATTTTGACTCAAGAAAACCACCATTTTGTAGTTCAAACTGGGGAAAATAAATACAGTAAATGGACAAAAGTACAACGATTCACAAAATGTTTAGGGGTATGCCCCCAGAAAAAAAGCACTGGCATAATCTATATATTTCCCCCTGTGTTTGGACCTCTTTTTACTGATATTTATTTATTTATTTACAGTGGTACCTCAGGTTAAATACTTAATTCTTTCCGGAGGTCCATACTTAACCTGAAACTGTTCCTAACCTGAAGCACCACTTTAGCTAATGGGGCCTCCTGCTACCGCCGCACCGCCGGAGCACGATTTCTGTTCTTATCCTGAAGCAAAGTTATTAACCTGAAGCACTATTTCTGGGTTAGCAGAGTTTGTAACCTGAAGCATATGTAACGTGAAGCGTATGTAACCCGAGGTACCACTGTATTTATTTATTTTTGTAGAACACAAATTATGATTTACTGGCATACAAATTTTGTTTTATTCCTGTTGCTGATATATCAAGCCTCTGCTTCAAATAGACACCTGGTTGGGTTTTCCTAGAACTCCATAAGCCATCTAACATCACATGGTCACACTGGGATGAGAGGACAGCTATTTGGATATAGGGGGGGACTTCCGGGTTGGCACTTCTGGTAATGGCGGATATAGGTTTCTGGATGAAGTACAACTCTTGTATGGAACAAATGGGGAAATGCTCTGCAGATCAGCAATCCCTGATTCTCAGCCCTGGCTAGTCACTACTCCCCCATCTCTCT
Organism: Podarcis tiliguerta; assembly: GCF_965153285.1. Lineage (NCBI taxonomy): Eukaryota > Metazoa > Chordata > Lepidosauria > Squamata > Lacertidae > Podarcis > Podarcis tiliguerta. The sequence goes on along the minus strand of NC_139543.1, from coordinate 27,396,272 downwards.
CGCACGATAAGAGTGGGAGAGACAAGCAGCTAAAAGTGCCAGTACAAATGACAAGTCACTGTGAGCTCTTCATAAAGAGGTCAGTAATCGTATCCCTTCATTATTTATTGGTCCCGTTTTTCAGAAAGGTCTGTTTTCTGCACTCTCAAAGCATATAACAAAACAGGTTTTATTGCAGATGCGAGGAAGAGTCTATCTCAAGCACACACACACACACACACAGAGAGAGAGAGAGACACACACACACAGAGAAAAGTTCTTTTTCTGTCAGCAATGTCCTTTTTATGCAGAGGGCACCATTTGTATGAAAATAGGGACCATGCTGCTAAGGAATCATAATAGAGCTGCTGCTCTTGGCATGTCTTTCTGGGGTTGATCCTGTCATTTTTCCTAAAGACCCAGTAGGACCACCATTCTGCTGCCCGTTGTATTATTTCCACAGCAAGGGGAGCCCCTTGCCATGTCACAAAGAGAAAGATTAGGACTTCCAGTGGGGAATAAAGCAGCAGGTAGAGAATGCTTTAAAAGGAATCATGTAAATGGGCTCAAATAATAATAAAAAGAAGAAGGCGGCAGCACATTTAAGAGGTGAATGCAGAAAATCGGACCCTTCTTGAACTTCGGATCTCTTTAATAGTTTTGGGGTCAAGACTGCAGTATTTTAACCTTTTTCAAATTTTTGTTGCTTCCTAAATCTGCATCTAGCCAATCTTTTAAATGAGCTTTGTCCCCCAAGAACCCAGGCATGCTGAAGCCAATTCCTTGTTTGTGAATGTGGGCAGGATTGCAGATTGTTTTAACTGATTTTTATATTTGTATATTATTGTGACCACCCTGGATTTTGAGGTGCAGGATGTTTAGGAAACCCAATCATCATCATCATATTATATATACTTATACAGTAGTACCTCGGGTTACATACGCATCAGGTTACATACGCTTCAGGTTACAGACTCCGCTAACCCAGAAATAGTGCTTCAGGTTAAGAGCTTTGCTTCAGGTTGAGAACAGAAATCGGGCTCTGGCGGCACGCCAGCAGCAGCAGGCCTCATTAGCTAAAGTGGTGCTTCAGGTTAAGAACAGTTTCAGGTTAAGTACAGACCTCCAGAACGAATTAAGTACTTAACCCGAGGTACCACTGTATTTGAGTATGCCCCAATGACCAAAGTGGGTCTTGCTTCTGAGTAAACATGCATAGGACTATGTTTTTTAAGTGGAGGTTGGCTATGGAAGGCAGTTTTTGTGCCACTTGTGATTACACCAAAGCAACAGCAATGGCATATTATTATCCTATTTTTCTAGGAGAGTTCAGATTAATATCCTCATTTGAAAGCACATAGAATCATAGAATTGTCGAGTTGGAAGGGAGCACGAGGATCATCTAATCCAAAGCCCTGCAATGCAGAAATCTTTTGCCCAACACGAGGCTTTAACCTACAACTCTGAGATTAAGAGCCTCGTGCTCTACCAACTGAGCTATCCCAGGTCATCAAGTGAGGGGATGTATGGAGTTGAAACTTTGGCTTGATCCAGCAGAGCTCTTGGTACGTTCTGATTTTATCCAAGAAACAGAACTCCAGTTGGACAATACAGCTGTGGTTGGCAGGTGATCACAGAAGCAATGTGAGATTGCTCCACTTGCTCAAGTTTAGTTGCAGTGTAAGTTACAGCAGGGCATGGGTGGCAAACCTCAGGCCCAGAGGTCAAATACAGCCATCCAAGCCTCTCTCTATCTCTGGCCCTTGGGACTGCTCCCAGGCTATACAACCTCTCCAACCACATCCTCTCTCCAGAGGCCAGCAAGGCCAGCTGCCAAATGGAGAGATATCCTTGAGAGTAAGATAGGAGATTCAAAGATCATGACAGTGCCCCCCACATTCTAGTCTGTGCTCATGATACATCAAGTACCTGGGTGGACAAAGCTAGGTAAGGTCTTCTCCTCCCAGCTCACCCACCCAGATCTCCGTGAGGAATGCCAGATCAACTCCCTCATTCACCATCAAATCATGGATGAGTGAGGTCTTGCTGTGAACTGACCTGGTATTCTATCATTGAACAGCCAGACTGCATAGTGTTATCGGAGTAGAGCAAACAGAAACCTGAGACTCTGGGGTCTTGGAGCTCAACCATGCTTGGTGTGCAACCTGATACCTCATCTCTTCTGGTGGAATCTTCTCCACCCAGTTGCAACCCAGGGTCACTGGGATAGAAGAAACACCCCCATTCCTACCCAACCTCACTCTTCCCAAACACACATTGAAGAAACAAGTACAGTGGTACCTCGGGTTACAGACGCTTCAGGTTACAGACTCCGCTAACCCAGAAATAGTCCCTCAGGTTAAGAACTTTGCTTCAGGATGAGAACAGAAATCACGCTGCGGCAGTAGGAGGCCCCATTAGCTAAAGTGGCACCTCAGGTTAAGAACAGTTTCAGGTTAAGAACGGACCTCCAGAACGAATTAAGTTCTTAACCCGAGGTACCACTGTACCCTCTCATGCAGTTAGCTATTCAATAATTCCCAACAGATCAATGCCAAATAAATCCCAAAAACATCAAACTGGGAGCCAGGCGCAACAATCTAGGGTGCAGAGGTGTCTTCAGCCCCCTCAATATTTGTTTGAAGGGGGCCCACGTCACCCCCAATGTTGAGGGGGCCTGGTGCAATGTTGCAGAAGACTGCCCTGGCTTGCACAGCATTGGGAAATGTGAGCGACAATGCACAGCGTGCAAATGATATCACACCCGTGCAACTTGCGCCAGTGCAGTTTCCTCTATCTCTCACCCAGGGAGAGCAGAGCTCCACGCTTAAAATGGGTGCTCCCATTTGCCGATATAATGCCTCGTTCTGCTTGCAGCATCGTTCCTTGTTGATTTCTGTGTTATCACCTTTTAACAAGAACATTTTCCTTCAAAGTGCCACGTGGGCTCTGCTCGACTCAAATATGGCAATAATCACCGAAACGTAATTTCCGTCTGCATAGCGAAACCGAATGAGATCTACTTGTTCTATTTCACCTTTTTGCAAAGTCAGAATGGAATTGTCCTGAGCCTACCGTAACGATCAACGAAAACATTCTCATCGTTACAACAATTAAAGAAAATTGGCATAGCTTGTGAGAAGAGCCCCTGGAATACTAATCCGCATGCTGGAGCTTTATTTGAAAAGATATATCCTGTGTTCTCTCTCTCTCTCTCTCTCTCTCTCTCTCTCTTTCCTTCCTTCCCAGGTAAAAGTATTCTGTGGAAGAAGAAGGCTGGTCAGGTATTGTCATTAGTATACAGAAAGGGAAGAGTTGAACATACTGCAGAATCAGCATCTTAAAAGGCACAGCGTGAATCAAAATCTCGCAGTGATGCCCACGTAGACGATTCCTGAGGATTTCTGACACCGTGCAGGGCTTCAGCTATTCACGGCTATGTTTAAATTATACATTGCACAGTGAGAAGGGAAGAAGGGGAGGAAGAAGCTTCACATCATACTACTGTGTAAGCTCCTCACCCTGGGTTCTGGCGTTTAGATCTTCCACGATGTTCCCTCCTTTGAAAACCTGAATTAAGGAGGGCATAAGCATGAAGCAGGTTTTCTCTCCCCCCCCCCCCATGCTACCTCTCTTCAACACTACTTTTACTTCTTATTTTCCAATGTCAATGCAAGGGACACATTTCAAAGTATTTTGCACCTGTTTTCTCACTCTAACCCTAGTTCCAGTTCCATTTGCTCCTTCAGCCAGTTCCACTAACTGGAGCTGTCTGGACGGTGCTCCAGGTTGAGCAGGACATTAACGATTCAAACAACATGCACCCTTTTTTTGTGAATAACAGCAGCAGAAAGGAAGTCTGAGCAGACCTAGGAAAAGGATGTGAGGGAGAGGAGAAAGGCTTTAAACTCTTCTCTGTCTGCTACCGTTCTTCTTTGAAGCTGCTATTTGCATTTCATTCAACTATAGGTTTTTTAATTAAATTATCAACCAACATCGCGAACACTTTATGGAAAGCAGGTTATAAATAGTGTAATAAAATTAATTAAAAATGGGGGGAACACAGGGATGCAACACTGTCAAGCTTTTTATTTTTATTTTATTTTATTTTATTTTACAATAATATTTATTAAATTTCATCAATAGACATAACAAAAAAGAAAATATACAAAAACACAATAGAAAAATGAAAAAGAAAAAGAAAAAGTAACAAACTTAAGATACCTAAACAGAAAAAAAGAAACTCAATTAATTCATTAAAATGCATTTTCATAAACATTTTGGTTGACTTCCTCTAATCTCCTCCATCTGAATTTCCTCTTAATTTGAATGTAGCAGTTTCCAATATCATTATTTCATAAAACAATATTACAGTCGTATTCCAATTTCTTTACCTTTCTTATAATACATTTTCTTATTTATATATTTAAATCTAATTTAATCCTAGGCCTGGTTGGTTCTTTCAAGTGATTACATATCTTTAATATTAGAATATTTGTTCAAATAGTCTTTAAATTTCTTCCAATCTTCTTGGTATTCCTCTTCTTTCTGGTCGCGGATTCTCCCGGTGAGATCAGCCAGCTCCATGAATTCCATCATCTTCATCTGCCAAACACTGTCCAGCTTTTTAGCACTCTTCTGTTTAGACAAGACTTTTAAATCACTGATGTAAATGGAGCACCACTAATTTTGTTTCTATAAAATAGGGGGGGGGGGTATGAATTTTAGGTTAAGCTTCAAAAAATAAAACACTAACTTGAAGAATGATGAATGTTGGGTTTTTTAGATTTTGCCCTATAGATTTTGCCCGATAGGGGGGAAAAACCCCACCCAAAACTAATGAAGAGGACTGGGAGGGAGAATGTAAATAACAAGGTAGATCAAATAGAGGGAGGGCAAAACAATACTCTTTATTTCGTAGAGGGGACATCAACAGCCCTAAAGTGATTGCATATTATATTATAGAATATACAATGTAGAAAGAAGTCAACACACACCATTCTTCCTGGGTCATTACTGTGTGCCCCTTGGATAGATGATTTGCATTAGAGTCAAACATCAGTCATCATATTCTTGAGCTACAGCTCTGCATTTTCAGCTCGACAGGCTAATGACAGCAGAGCTGATTTCATGGTCAATGTATACGCAACAGACTAAGCCAGTACATACTGCTAAAGTGAACCCAGCATTGGCATGAACCAAGCCAGCACTAAACAGGCACAAATAACCAGTGAACCTCATCCCAATTCAGACATAACTGCCATTGGGCTCAGTGGGCTTGAGATCTAAGAAACTGCCTCTAGGATTGTAGGCTAAGAAGCCCTCACTGCCAAGTGCTGCTGATTTTATTACAGGGTCCGGCCAGCCATGCTGGTTGTATGCCAGGATATATCTGTGATGCTTGGGTCAGTCTCCACAGATTAGAATGGTTGATGAAAATGTAGATGTTGACCATCTCTGGTCTAGTATAAAATGAATGAAAACACTTCACATGGAGCTGACCCAAAATTTCTCAAAAGGCCCTCCCTTTTTCCTCTCTCTTAGAAACAGGCCACTTTGCAGAATTTTATTTCAATATTTTCTACCACTGGGGGGCAGGCTGGGGGCTGGCCAGTTTCCTCCCTCAATAGGTAAAAAATAAATAACTCTTGGAAGGTTAAGTCCAGACAAAGGCGACTATGGGTTTGCAGCACTCATCTTGCTTTCAGGCCAAGGGAGCTGGCATTTGTCCACAGACAGCTTTCTGGGTCATGTGGCCAGCATGACTAAACTGCTTCTGGTGCAATGGAACATCGTGACGGAAACCAGAGCTCATGGAAACACTATTTACCTTCCCACCGCAGTAGTACCTATTTCTCTACTTGCACTGGCATGCTTTCGAACTGCTAGGTTGGCAGGAGCTGGGACAGAGCAACAGGAGCTCACCCCGTTGCGGGGATTCGAACCTCCAACCTTCTGATCCACAAGCCCAAGAGGCTCAGTGGTTTAGCCACAGCGCCACCCACAATATCACAGAAGGACACTAGACCTGGGACCTAGTGGACAGTGCAAAATGGTAGATAGGAAGCTATGGGTTGTATCCAAGGAAATCACTCTACAAGCAAAACATCTATGAGTGCAATGGGACATCCCCTTTCTCTCCTCCCCTATCTACCCAACACACCCCAAATATGCTCTGGGGGCCCTCCCAATCCTCTGGAGCAGTTTTGGGGGTAGTGTAGGGCATGTATGGGGAGAAGAGAGGGAGGGGAAGTTCCCCTGCCCTTGTGGAATGATTTGGATTCATCCCATACCACTGCCACAGATAATGAAGAGCCCCACCTCATTGATGCTATTGGATAACTTCTACTGCTCCTGGAGAAATTCAGTGAAATGGCTCCTACCACTAACAATTTCTCTGCTCACAAATAAGATGGAGAATTCGAAGAGGCCATTTGTGCACAGCTTTCCTTGAAAGTGCTTTGCAAAACCATCTGACGGTCCTAATGTGAACAAAACCCTGTTTCCAAGCGTGAATTATCCAAATTGCAATCCAATATCCGTGTTAATTATTATGATTTAATTATGGCATCTTTCTTATTGCAGGCCTATTTAGAAATCATTCTTCTGTGTAACCACGAGAAACGTTATTAGTACACATCAAAGAACACAGCCACATTCCGAACGAATGCTAATGACCCATGCAAACCAAAGTAAAACACAAAATTACATGAAGTAGTAGGTTTACTCATTAATCCCATTTAGTGCATGATTATAGTTGGGCTGCGATTAGTTACTCTCTCAACCATGCTGTGTTGATCTTCATAACTTAACTATAGAAATTTCAGGAATTAGTGCATGACGGTAAAAAAAAAATAGCAGGACTTAGAGTCCAAATTAGAGTACAGTGGGATTGGGAGGCAAGTTACTGTAGCAAATTCAGAAGTGGAGTTTTAATATAGTCAGTAGTTAGAAGATACAGTATTGTTTTCATGAATAGTGGAGCTCAATTAATCATTTGTTCTAGTCCTTGAGGAGTCTTGTGAGTAGGCTGCATTTTCATTGAAATAAGGCTCCCTCCCTGTTGTTTTATAGCAGAAAGAGGGTCCCCTGCTGTAAACTAGGGAAAGCAATCAAGCAAAGAAAATCTCCTGTTGACATCTATTGTCCTAATGCTTCTGGTTATTAGACCTGTGCTTTAAGAAGAAAAAAAAGCAGTAAAGAAAATATATAGAAAAAGCCTAAAGCCCATGGTTTGACCCATTTGCATTGATGGAGATTTTGACTTTAACACATCAGACCTTACAGGTAGGTTTGAACAAATGTGTGCATCGTAAATAAAAGATTTATATATATATATATAATCTGCAGGATAGGGTCAGGAAGATGTTCTCTGAGGCCAATTATCTACACTATCTTTCAGAACATTCTCCACATAAACTGGTGTGGCTGTAGCCACCAGAATACGAATATTTTGTCCTTCAAGGAGCATATATATCATAATTTATTTTCATTTTAGAGCACTACTTTGGGACTATTGCCTCTCCTTTTGGATTTTATGCTGTATCCGAACACTCATAATCGAGCCATAGCTGTCAACATTTCCCTTTCTTTAAGGGAAATTCCCTTATTCCAAATAGGATTCCTCGCAAGAAAAGGGAAAAGTTGACAGCTATGAATCGAGCCCAGAAGGGTCATACTGTCAGTGCACCTGCATTTCAGGCAGATAGTTTCCTCATTGCTTCTACTTGAGATCTTCTGAAGGCGCACTGAAATTTCTCATGCAAGGCATGTAAGGCACCATAAAGAACCGTACTCCACAGCTGGTTACCTTTATGTAAAAATGTTTGACAGGGATTAGAACAGACCCGCAATGATCAGACAAAGCAGCAGATCTTAACAACAATTTCATTTTAATAATAGTAGATTATACCATCAGATAATTGCACGGAATACGTTTTTAAGCCAAAGAAAAAAAGAAACAGAACAAAAATATCTACTGGACATTTCATTTCTTAGGCTGAGCAAGGCAAGCAGAAATGGATGTAACAAACACTTGAAATATTTTTGGCGGCATTTCTGAGCTGTGTGGAGCTTTATGCCCATATTAATTCTGCTAATGACTTTGGATCCTTCAGCATCCAATATCTGTAAAAATAATCTCTGCTCTTGACTTTTATCTACCCCTTTTTGTGAGTGTCATAAATTCCTTGCACTCTGTCCCATCACTTGCAATAATCTTGAATGCCCCGGGCTGATAGAATTCTGAGCCAAAGCTATCACATTTGGCTGGGCACTCATGAGTCTTCCTGATGCGCTGGATGGCTTGTTCAGCACTAATGGTTTGATAGCCAGTCCTGCGCAACCAACTAAATGTCCACACCTGCTTTGGAAGCCTACATTTAACAAAGATTAAACAACTGCATCAGCAGTCACAGTGAAGGCCATTCATTGTAGGTTTACCTTCTTGCAGTTACAAATGAGAAGGCAAATGATAGCACGTGCATACAGATATATATATTTTCAAGCACACCAGGATCAAGCTCGTGACTACATGAATATACATGCAGAGAGGCTCGGAAACAGTGCTAAACGGTATTGACACATCATATTTGGAGTGGGGTTATGGAGCTCTGGCTCCACATTTGAGAGCTCCTTGGTTGTCTGTTTGCTGGTGGGACCCCTCCTCTGTTAGGGAGGCCTGGCAGGCTTTTCTGGCAGCAGAAACACAAAAAAGCTGCACTCTATATGGCAGCGGTGGCCAACTCCCAAGAGACTGCAATCTACTCTCAGTGTTAAAAACTGGCAGTGATCTACCCCCTTTGGGGGGCTTCAGGTCAAAGTTGTTTAGGGAAGAAGAAGGCCCATTTTTTAGGGGTTCAGGTCTAAATTGTGTAGCTTTTTACAGGGAGGAGGAAAGCCAGTGATCTACCACAGACATCCAGTGATCTACCAGTAGATCATGATCTACCTACTGGACGTGCCTGCTATATGGCATTGAATAGCTGGAAGCTGCCATTTTAATTCCCCACAAAGCCCTAGAGCAGAGCTAGGCCTTTTTTAGGGAGCAAACAACTTTTGCTCCCTAAAAAAACTAAACAACTCTGATTCAAAAAAAAAAAAAAGGTCAACAACTTTGGGTCCCTAAAAGAAGCTCAACAACTTTGACAGTGAGTAGATCACTGCCAGTTTTTTATATATATACTGTGAGTAGATCGCAGCCTCTTGGGAGTTGGACGTTCCTGCCCTAGAGCATTCTTGGTTGGAGCTAGACCCAATCACTGGGAGAACTGAAGTAGAAAACTATTTAAAGGGCACCCATATCAGGTTCAGCACTGCCAACTCCAAGTTACTTCAAGCAACAATGGCAATCCTTGTAATTTTTAGTCCCTAGGTTGATTAATGTTTCTCAGCTGAGCATATTTTCCGGAGCAGGATATGGTCCCAAGGCACATTTGGGGTATGTCTTTTAAGGATGGGGTCTGCATACTTTTGAGGATGGGCAGTGCCTTAAATTTACAATTACAAGCAGCTTAACAACAACAACCATAAATAAACCTGCGAGGATTTCTGTATGTCACTGTGGGAAACTTTCCCAACACTTCCTTTAATTCCCCCCCTACAATGGTCCAGCCATGTTATCCCTTCAACTATCTGTTGGCATCCATCTTCATCAGGAGGCAATGGAAGACTATACCTTTGGGGTGAAGTCCAACCATTGGAGAGTTACAGTGCCTGCTATGGCTATAGAGACCAATACGAGAGAGACATGGGTTGTTGCAGCTGGGGCAGATGAAGGCATCCAATTGCAGTGATGCATGTGTACCATGGTGTTCCTTTTTTCTTCGCTCCTCTCAGTGGTCATTCCTCCTCTGGTCACTGCTGTGGGTACACTTAAGCCATATAATTCATGATTTAGATATATTATCTACAGAGGGAACTGTTTTCTTTTTAATTCCAATCCACCCTGGCTGCTTCTGAAAATCAGCAGAACAGGGAGCTGTAGTATAATCAGAATTCCCCCCCTGGTATTATTTGATCTCTCTCTCTCTCTCTCTATCTCCCTCTCTCCTTCTTCTTCTACAAAACCTGATGCACCCCTAAGCAATACCAGTAGTCTGGATTGCTACAGGAGAGAGATTCAGTTCCTGTTTATGTCAAGGTTGTCCCTCTGAAATCAACAAGACCACACAAATACCAGTAACCAAATTGTGCTTCTATGGATGATTAGCATCAATGCATTATAAAATGAGTGTATTTCTTGTTGGAGGGCAATCTGACGTGGAGGTCTTTGCATTTCTTCAGCTGTTTCTGTAAAGAATTGGGAAAAGCAGCATTTAGATCTGAAAGCATTTGGTGGCAGATGGGATATTTATGAGCTGTTTGTCTCCATATAACAGTCTTGTTAAGGAGCAGTCGTTTTCCGCTTCATTACACCAAGATAGCTCTGTTTAGGGTTCCACTCAGCTGTGAAATGACTTTAAAATTTCTATAAGGGATAGAGATAGGATTTTTATAATAAAAGAATGCTGACAAAGTGTGGTAAAGTAGAAGGAAAATGGTCCAACATACTGTTTTTCAGGGTGAGGAGAAACAATAGATCTACAGTATCACATACTTAAGCTTAATCTTCTGGTTCATGACAACAGAGTCGTTCCTGTAACACCAATCTTTTTACTCACCTAGAATAAGAGAATGTTGGAAGCCTAATTTTCCGGAGGGGTAGCTGTGTTAGTCTGTTGGAGCAAAAACAGTAAAGGGTCTTGAGGAGCCTTAAAGAGATAGCAATTTATTGTGGGATAAGTTTTTACGGCACGACACATTTGCTGGTCTTAAAAGTGTCACAAGCATCATAAAAGTCCTTGCGGGCTGCAGATCTGTAGTTGGCATAGAATCCAACTCCCAGGGGCTGTGGGGACTTCAGCCCCCATAATAAAATATTTGAGGGGGCTCAGCCCCCCCCCCCCCAAAGTTGATGGGCAATCTCATTCAAATGGTGTCTGTGCATTGCGGCTTGTGATCGATTATGCAAGGTGGGTCTTACCTTGCAAAATTTTATTCAAGTTGGCACCAGTAGTATTTGGCTCAGTTAATGTGTAACATCAATCCATAGTTTAGATTGGGGTTACAAATGCTGATTGGCGGTTCGACAGACTTGAAGTATGTGATGAAAGCTACATACTCCAAACAATCAAGCAGCGGCTTTATGACCATGAAAAACAACGTTTGTCTCCTCACATTCCAAGACCCTGTTCTCCAGAGGCCCTAGGCATAACTACTTCTTACGGATTTTGTGCCAGTTACCTAAAAGACCTACTACCTCCTTCCCAATGAAGAGCTTTTATGTTGAGAAGACTAAATGCTTTCCCCTCTGCAGTGACTATTGGTGTTGTTGTTGTTTAGTCGTTTAGTCGTGTCCGACTCTTCGTGACCTCATGGACCAGAGCACGCCAGGCACTCCTGTCTTCCACTGCCTCCCGCAGTTTGGTCAAACTCATGCTGGTAGCTTCGAGAACACTGTCCAACCATCTCGTCCTCTGTCGTCCCCTTCTCCTTGTGCCCTCCATCTTTCCCAACATCAGGGTCTTTTCCAGGGAGTCTTCTCTTCTCATGAGGTGGCCAAAGTATTGGAGCCTCAGCTTCAGGATCTGTCCTTCCAGTGAGCACTCAGGGCTGATTTCCTTAAGAATGGAGAGGTATGATCTTCTCGCAGTCCATGGGACTCTCAAGAGTCTCCTCCAGCACCATAATTCAAAAGCATCAATTCTTCGGCGATCAGCCTTCTTTATGGTCCAGCTCTCACTTCCATACATCACTACTGGGAAAACCATAGTTTTAACTATACAGACCTTTGTTGGCAAGGTGATGTCTCTGCTTTTTAAGATGCTGTCTAGGTTTGTCATTGCTTTTCTCCCAAGAAGCAGGTGTCTTTTAATTTCATGGCTGCTGTCACCATCTGCAGCGATCATGGAGCCCAAGAAAGTAAAATCTCTCACTGCCTCCATTTCTTCCCCTTCTATTTGCTAGGAGCTGATGGGACTAGTATTATGCTTTCCATTTTTAAGTTCAGAATAGAGTAGTTGCTTTGGAAGACGATAATCAGGCATCCTCACATGACCAGTCCAACGAAGTTGATATTGAAGAATCATTGTTTCAACACTGGTGATCTTTCCTTCTTCCAGTACACTAGCATTAGTTCACCTGTCTTCCCAAGTGACTGGACCATATTCTCTTGGACTGCCCTTTGCACAGCAGACTCTGCAAACAGATGCTGAGCAAGATGCTGGACCTGCGACCCACAGTTCCGAGAGAAAGCCAGATGAGGTTCCTCCTAGCGGACAGGGTCAAGGACATTTTTAATCTCTACCCAAAAGAGTTCTTAATGACTCATCACTCTAGGGAATAGACAGGGTGAAACAGAACAATCGAGTGTCTTGTGACCCTCAACAGCCTCACTCCTGTCCCTTTTTAATCTATCCTACTGACTTGAAATGTCTTAACTTGAAATGCCAATAAAGGTATTTGTATTTGTACTGATTGGTGGGGGGAAATATAATTCCACAGTAGGTCAGTTGGGACTAAAGTTGTGCTAAATGGAAGGTCAAAGAGGGAATCAGAGTACAGTGATACCTCAGGTTACATACGCTTCAGGTGACAGACTCCACTAACCCAGAAATATTACCTCAGGTTAAGAACTTTGCTTCAGGATGAGAACTGAAATCGTGCAGCGGCGGTGCAGCGGCAGCAGGAGGCCCCATTAGCTAAAGGTTAAGAACAGTTTCAGGTTAAGAACGGACCTCCAGAACGAATTAAGTTCTTAACCTGAGGTACCACTGTATAGAGGATGAGAGGAAAAGTGAAGCACCTTTTCCCTACGTTAGTTCATCAAACTCTAAGCCAAGGCTTGCCATTTCATGTGAATGGAGACATCAGTGTAATTCTTGCTTCATGGCTATTTATATGCCATTCAGGTGGTCATTACCTTTCGCCATTATTAACTTTGGATTTTCTCACTATCGCTCTAGTAGTAAATTTTATGATTAGCCTGTGCATGGCTTGGGCATCTTGTTGGAAAGGCAACATACACATGAATGAATGACTAGTCAATAGTCTAATCCTAAAAGGCTGCTTCCAGAAGCTTCTGTGTCTGCAGTGATTCATCCATGTGGCTGTAAAAGGTCTATTTGAGGCTAGCATGAGGCATAAGAATTTCTGTTGAATTTGAGTGATTGACCCTGGTCCAGAGCCTATAGTAGGTTCAGATTTCAGCTAACCTTCCTCACCATCTGCTATCACTTCATTGTAGAATGACAGTATTTTCCTCTTAATAAAATACCTTAAGGGATCTCAGCAACATTTTGGCCTGTAGAATACTCTCTCTGTGTGTTTATGTGTAATGACTTATATACATATAAATTTATATACATATAAATTCTGCTCCTTTTTTGGGGAAATAGGGAAGCAGTCCTCCTGAAAAATGAAATGGGGGAATAAGTTAGAATTGGAGGAAGGAGGTGTTTATGTACTGGCTGGTATGAAAGCAGTAATGGCTGTTTTCTCTCTGTTTCGGGTCCTCCCCTTCACTGTATTCTAATCCCTTTTTGTGTGCCTTGTGGTGCTTTACATTGAGTATTTCTGGCAAGTGTTTCTAGTCATGTGCCTGAAGAAACAGAGCAACAGCGATAAGAGAATTGACAATTACATCCCACCCCGCTTCACGATCCAGTACTTAGGGCTTTTTTGTCTGTCATCAGGTACGTAATAACGCCCACCAGGTTGCTGGATTTGTCTCTGGGGTATATCCACTCAAAGCAATGTGTTTACACTATGCTGCTGTCTCTCTGAATAGATGCTTCTAGTTATTGCCCAGGAAAATAAAATCTTCTGCCACTATTGGGCACACCTGATCCTGAAGTGAATTAAGAAAGCACAGCTGTCACAAATGCATATGATTTAAGTGACATCCTACCCTTTCTGGCTTAGTTAAATTATAAGGGAGCATCCAAACTTGTAGTGTTGCTGACATAGTTCTAGTGAAAAGAGACATCTAAAAGCCGTAAAAATGTGTTCATGTCTTGCCTTTTTACGTCCTAATTTTCTCTATTTTTATGTCTATCAACCTCTCAGTTGGTTCACTGGTTCAATCATCTTTGCTCAAGGGTTGCTTTGTCTTTTATAGGCACATATTTATTTAGATCTTGATATACGCTGAGCTGTGTGGGAACCAAATAATGAAGCAAAACGGGGTTATTATGGAACATTTATCTCTCCTGAATCGAAGTGTGATGTAGATAACCGACTGGCTTGGATAGGGGTCCTCTCAAATTCTTGTATTGCGCTCTCTTGCTTCTGTACGCGTGCCGAATCGCTACACAATATGGCTGTGCACAATGGATCCCCTGTATTTTAAGTCCAACTCCCTGCTTGGGGTTCTGAGCTTTTCTGTGTAAGGCAGGCTTTGTAACATGGGCCTGTCAAGAATACGGCCTGTGGAGTTCTGAGAACTCTAAGATTAGATAGATAGATGATGGGTTTTTTAAAAACAACAACAAATAATCACTTTTAAAAAAGCCTGCTGTGCTTTAACAGAAGCAGAGAAAAGAACAACACCACAACTAAATTTCTCCAGTGCTCCATAAACAACATTTTACACAGTCTCACTTCTTGTAGCTGTAGCTGGGGGGGGGGGTGCTAGCCAGGTTTTTTTGCCCTGGGTGAAGCCTCCAAAGGGCCGCCATTGAGGCTCCCAGCAGTGTGTAAGGAAATGTGCATGGAGGGGATGCCAAACTGGGTCTTTGACCCAAGCAAGCCTAGTTTCTTACTTGGTATTATAGGTCTGGACATTAATAGGCAAGATGTTAAACTGTTGTTATGTGCAACAACTGCAGCAAGAATATTGTTAGCCCAGAAATGGAAACAAGAAGAAATTACCAACGAAAGAAGAATGGCAGACGAAATTAATGGACTATGCAGAATTAGACAAAATGACAGGAAGGGTTCGAAACCTGCGGGACCAGAGATTTACAGAAGATTGGAAGAAGTATATGAATTATTTGAAGAGCAACCGTAATCAACAAATTACGCTAATAGGACCACAAGAAGTTTTGTAAGGAGAAATATATGAAATGTTACAAAGTAGAAAAAGATAGAGATATTGGTTATGAGTTTGAAATGTAATAGGGAAGATAAGAAATGCATACTGAGAGATTAGATTGGGAAATTTTCAGACAGGATTGATGGAAGTCAAAAATTTGAATAAGATGTAAAAGTATGTTTAATTATGGTTGAAAATGATATGTTAAAAAAACAAATATATATATATATATATATATATATATATATATATATATATATGACAAAAGAAAGAAAGAAAGCCTAGTTTCAACCCTCTTAAGGACAGAGGGAAACATGGAGATATATAGGAACACCCCAGAAGACAGGATCACACTTCAAAACGACCTTGACAGATTAGAGAACTGGGCCAAAACAAACAAGATGAATTTTAACAGGGAGAAATGTAAAGTATTGCACTTGGGTAAAAAAAATGAGAGGCACAAATACAAGATGGGTGACACCTGGCTTGAGAGCAGTACATGTGAAAAGGATCTAGGAGTCTTGGTTGACTACAAACTTAACATGAGCCAACAGTGTGACGCGGCAGCTAAAAAAGCCAATGCAATTCTGGGCTGCATCAATAGGAGTATAGCATCTAGATCAAGGGAAGTTATAGTGCCACTGTATTCTGCTCTGGTCAGACCTCACCTGGAGTACTGTGTCCAGTTCTGGGCACCACAGTTCAAGAAGGACACTGACAAACTAGAACGTGTACAGAGGAGGGCAACCAAAATGGTCAAAGGCCTGGAAACGATGCCTTATGAGGAACGGCTAAGGGAGCTGGGCATGTTTAGCCTGGAGAAGAGGAGGTTAAGGGGTGATATGATAGCCATGTTCAAATATATAAAAGGATGTCACATGGAGGAGGGAGAAAGGTTGTTTTCTGCTGCTCCAGAGAAGCGGACACGGAGCAATGGATCCAAACTACAAGAAAGAAGATTCCACCTAAACATTAGGAAGAACTTCCTGACAGTAAGAGCTGTTTGACAGTGGAATTTGCTGCCAAGGAGTGTGGTGGAGTCTCCTTCTTTGGAGGTCTTTAAGCAGAGGCTTGACAACCATATGTCAGGAGTGCTCTGATGGTGTTTCCTGCTTGGCAGGGGGTTGGACTCGATGACCCTTGTGGTCTCTTCCAACTCTATGATTCTATGATTCTATGATTCTATGATTCTAGGAAAGCATATAGCCATATAGTGAAAAACAGCCAAGAAACAGAGTGGCACATGGCTTTGTGGAGGGGAGGGCGCTGATCTGACATGGGGTGGCTACTGAAATTGTGCTTTGACTCAGGAAATGAGAAATAACTTTGGATCACCCCAGTATTAGACCTCCACAAAGAGCTGATTCACACCCTTACTACATACATACATATTCTTTATTACGGTCCAAAGATCCACAAAAACAATTTCGAGAGCAAAATGCAACAGGGATACAAGGAAAAGATACCATGGCAGTCACTATGTTTTATCCAGAGCATGCTGATTTCTCTTTCTTATTACCTCTGAGAGAAAGCTTGCCACGGCCAGGGTGAGATATCATCTGACTTATCTTTGAGAAGTAACTTGAGATAGAAGGTTTCAGAATTTCCAGGTGAATTTATCAGGAAGGGTTTAATTAATTTATCCTTGGCTTGTTTACCCAGCCCACAGTGTAGCACCCTTACTACATGGAAATTCCAGCTTATAGAATTGCTGTGTCCCCATGATTTCCACTGGTGAGCTCATCTGGAATGTAGGTGACAGCTTGTGATTGTATGAACCAGGTCTCTGTCTTCAAATCACCTGCTTTCAAAACATGGATAAGATGAAATGTTAGTCTTTTCTTTTTTTAATGAAAAAAAGAAGTATTAAATTCATGAGCAGAAGAGTTGGATGCAGAGGCTCAATTTTATGCCAACATTTTTATTTTTATTTTTTTAAAAAAACAAATTAGATATGCAGAGTGGCCTATGTGTCCTCAAGAGACAAAACGATTTCAAATCATGCTTTGCTAACAAGAGCTGTAGTTCCACTCTTTGAAGCTGCGTTCGGGGAAAAGAACACTTCATACTTGATCATTTGTTAGGCTTTGAGATGGTATATTAAAATAATGTGAGGCAGCAGAGCCTGCTCCTCTTTTATGATAATCCACAATATTTTGGTGCATAATGTGATTGCTTGGTCATTTGACATTCTAAGAAATGAAACAAAAATTGGTAATAACAGCCTTGACTCTTGATTTCTGACGCCACCTCGCCAAAGCGTAGCAGTTTGTTGACATGGATTTCAAAGAGCTGCAAATCCTTGTTGTCACTTGATAATACATTTAAATAACCTTCTTAATCCTCTTCAAATCTCCTTTGTGTTACACCTAGATCTATTTTCGTTGGCAAAGGACTGGTGAAATATGGGCATGCAGTAATGATATGTATATCTGCATACCTGAAAATACTTTAGAGTATATCCTTGACATAACAAGAGAATAAACGCATCACAATAACCATTTATTCATATAATCTTGGTGGGTGATCCTTTTTTCCAGCAGGTTTTCCATATCCCCAGTGCACAATTAGCATCATCTCATTCAGAATGCTCAGAACAACAGCAGCAAAACACGACTGCAGCAAAACAGAATCCAACTATACAATAAATTCTCATTAAACTATTACAATGCAATAAGCCCCACATAGGCAGAAACTCAGCATCATCTCTCAGAAATGCTCGGGTTAATATAGTTTTGTATAAAGACTGTGCGTGTGCCACTTTGGAAATGTTTAAAGTTTAAAAGGAGATTATTTTTTTTGAGTAAGTAAATAAAGCGAGGGAGCAGCTCCCAACCCAAGCCTAAAACCAGCTGAGGGGCGTAGGGAGCAAAGCACATGATGTTCCACCTACAGAGAGAGATTAGGATGATGCTTATGGTGTCAGAAGGCTGGCATAGATGTTCTTATGTTGATATTCCCATGGCAGAACAGGAAAAACAGGCATTGGAGGGTGTGGGTGTGCTAGATCCAAATCAGCTTCATTTCCTCAACATGCCCAAAGAGATGGCACAACACCAAACCAGCTTCTGGGGCTAGTGAAATTAATTTCCCCACCTGCTGGAAGTGGTTCACCCAACTGGGGCAAGCCACAATGCTAGCTTCCTAGCAGTGTTGCTGACATTTCCTGAGACAGGGAGGGACGAGGTGGCAGGAAGGTCAGTGCGGTGTGGGTGCACCGGCAGAGTCAGAATGGTGCTGCCGATGATGCACATACACTGATTTTCCCATCACCTCGCTCTTTCCCCCTCAGGAAGCAGAAGCAACACTGCTCCTGGGAAGTTGCACTTTTAGCTCCACCCTGCTGGGCGAGCCACTCCTGTTCACTCCCCTTGGAGTCATGGGGAGGGAAGGAGACAAAATGGCGCTCTCTCTTCCTCCACACCTCCTGTGGTCTGCCCACAGTGAAACAGCAGGGCAATGGATGTTTTGCGCTTGTTTTGCAGTAGGATTGCTCTGTAAATCTTCAGGAATTCAGGAAGGTGGTCTCCTACTGCCAATTTCATTGTGATCCCAAGAAGGGTTGGATAAGGGAGGCATGTTCCATGTTTCCCCAGCACAATTGCCTTTTTCGTATGTTTGTAATTTATTGTTGCCTTCTCCCCCCCCCCCCTCATGTCATTGTGGATCTTGTCAGATCCATACATGGTGCAATTAACTTCACATGATGGCCCTTGAGTTTACAGCCAATAGTTTGTTTTGTTTTATTTTATTAACATATAGAGCACATACATTTACATTTACACAGTACATATACATATACACAACACAATACCTTATTTTCATAACATGAAACATACCTACATTACTCTATACCTACCTACACTATACATACCAACAAACCTACACACCTACCCCACTCGAACACCCACAAAGTGACTTGACTTCCAGCCGTTCTTGTTACGCTACTTTATTTTTCCAGTTGGCTTAAACACATTTTGTTATTTCTTTAAACTCTTCTTCTATCTTAACTTTACTTTACTTTCACTCTAATCTTTTTCTGGATTCACTCAGTATCTGTCAAAAGTTCTACTTTTTCCACATGGCTTTTGATGTGCTCCTTAAAGATAGCACACTCCTTATTCACTTTTTGTACCATATTGTCTCTTATCCACCCTGTTAATTCAGCAATATGAAAATATTCCATCATTTTAGATAGCCAGCCTGTTTTACTTGGGACGCTGCTGCTTTTCCAATTTTTGGCAATCAATAACCTTGCCGCCATAGTCGCATACATAAATATTGGTCTGACCATTTTTTTAATTTCCTCTGACATGATACCTAGGAGAACTAAACATCTTTTTCAACTCATTGTAAATATTTTCCCAGAATCCCACTATCTCTTTGTAGTCCCACCACATGTATAGAAAGGTTCCTGCCCCATTGTTGCATTTTCAACAAATATCACTAGTTTTTATACATTTTTGCCAGTCTAACCAGGGTCAGGTACCATCTGTATTGCATTTTCATTACATTCTCTCTTAAATTGTAGCATGCCGTAAATTTAATATCCCTTTTCCGCAGCCGTTCCCATTAGTTCATCATAATATTTTCCCCTAAATCCTGGGCCCACTTTACCATCACTGTCTGCACTTGCTCCTCCTTTACTTCCCATTTTAGGAGCAAATCATATAGTTTAGAAATATGTTTGCTTTTAGATTGGATTAAGTACTCATTCAATCTTGAAATTTCTTTCTCAAATCCTTTTTGCTTATCTTTTGCCAATCTCTGATTAATTTGAAAGTATTGCAGCCAATTATTCAAATTTTTTTTTTTTTAACTTCCTTATATTCTTTTAATTTAAGGTTAATATTTTCCTCTTCCAGTAATACTTTATATGTTGCCCAGTTGTTGTTCATATTCTTTCTCTTTACGGTCATGATTTCTAAGGGTAAGGTCTACCAAGGTGTTTTGGGTTCTAGAACCTAGAATACAGCCAATAGTTTGAGTTGTATTCAGTGCTAGTAGACCAGTTGAAATTAAGGGACATGGAGGTTCATTAATTTTAATGGGCCTACTCTGAGTAGAGATTATTATTAGTAGTAGTAGTAGTAGTAGTAGTATTAACGTTTCTATATCTCCCTTCAAGGACACATTTCCCCTAGCTTTCTACTAACATAGTTCACCATATAGAATCCCCAATCTGTCCCAATTGTTCAATGCCAGGAAGACACACTCTAGATCCCTCCTCCAACTGGACAGAGAGCCTGGAGAGAGAGAGAATTTCCAGAAACTCTCCCTCCCTGACCCTTAAGCCTGTTCTGGTGCTGCACCGAATACCCAGGTGGACCCAGCTGGGTGAGACCAGCTTCACCCTGCTCCCCACCCCTCAGGTCTCACAATACGATACATCTTTATTGTCATTGTCCCATACAGAACAATGAAATTGAAAAATCTACATAAGACATTCAAAAACCCCTAAAAAATCTGAAACCCCATTTTAAAATACAATATACTCCTATAGAGACTCCTTATACTGCGTTTAAAACCAGAATTGCATTTGGGTAGAAACTGTTTCTCAGGCGGCTAGTCCTACTCTTTATAACCCTGTACCTTCTTCCAGAAGGCAGAAGCTGAAAGAGATAATTTCCGGGGTGCGCACTATCCTGCACTATCTCTGCAGGTGTCTTATGGCACCTGGCAGCATAGATTTGATTTAAGGTGGGAAGAGTGCACTCAGTTATTCTCTCTGCAGTCTTTACAACCCTGGACAGCCTTGTTTTTTCCCTGACCGTGCAGCTCCTAAACCTCACACACAGACCATAAGTTAGTACACTCTCCACAGTACAATGGTAAAATGCCATCAGTGATACAGACCAGATCAGCCTCCTCACCCACAATCAGATGATAGATACGGGAGGCCTTATTCAGAGCTTATTTGTTTACAACTTTTTATTTTATTTTGATCTGGCTAGCATATTTTATCAGTTCAGATGGTTGTCTGTTCGAGAACAGTATCCTGTGTCAGACAAGGGTAAAAAACCCTCCTTGATGTAACTCTTGGCTGGTGCCAGGCTTTGCTGACATTCTGGCAATCCTTCCAGGAGACAGAGCCGCTCCATTCTCCTCCTTATTCTTCTTTCTCTACTTCCTCCCCCACTGGTATTCAGTTCTGATTCTACTGTGCCATGCAAGCCATGCCCCCTAGCAGCAAGCCAGCATTGCTTTTGGCTGTTGCTTCAAATTCAGAGAGCTGGGCTTGATCCCAGCACTGCTAGCACCAATTTGCTGTAGATTTGCACATCCAGCAGGCATGATTTATCGCGGTTAAGGCTCTCAGCTGACTCTTACCATGGCTCACATTAAATGGTCCTCTCACAAAGACAGCTTTTATACTCTGTTCAACAGGAGGTTTCTAAGCTATACCTAAAAATACGTTGCATAAAGATGCGGAAATTGCAGCTGAGCACTCATGGGGCTGAAAACTCTGGATCTTTGCAGGAGTGGAGGAAACAGATGCTGATTTTTTAGTCTTCTTTCCTGTGATTTAATAGTAAGCTCTTTTTTAAAGAGTTGGTCATCAATGTATGTTATTTATCCAACGCTGCTTCTCTTCCCCCCCCCCCCCAATTTCTGTCAGGCTTTTATTCTGCACCTCCACCACCTCATTTTTTATTTTATTTTTAAAAATCTGCTCTTGCTCTGTGCGGCATGTTCTGCAAACTGATTGGTTTTGTTTTTCCCATCTGTGGCCTGCTTTGTTATGGATATACACTTTTCTTGGCTCCAAAGTGAAATGTTTTCTGTAATGTCCTGTGAAGCTGTTTTGACAGGACTTCCTAAGATTGGAAAGCTTTTCATTTCATCCCCCACAGAGAGTAGCAATGATCATGCATCAAGTACCGAGAGATCAGGAGAAGTATGCTTGGGTCTTGGCAGTTTTCACGTTTGCATACTCTGATGCCCACTGCCTGGGACATAACAGGCTAGAAGTGATATTCTTCCATTTCTGTCTTTTCCCATTTAGAAATGGGCACGCTGGAAGAAATGTCATATGGATTAGATATGATTAGCAACTGTCATTTTTGTACATCGGACGAAAATTGTAGCATGTGTATTTGAAAACAGACTTCCCTACTTGCTGATAGGGATATAAAGGTAAAGGCAAAGGGAACCCTGACCATTAGTTCCAGTTGTGGCCGACTCTGGGGTTACGGCACTCATCTCGCTTTATTGGCCGAGGGAGCCGGCGTACAGCTTCCAGGTCATGTGGCCAGCATGACTAAGCCACTTCTGGTGAACCAGAGCAGCACACGAAACCACCGTTTACTTTCCCGCCGGAGCAGTACCTATTTATCTACTTGCACTTTGACGTGCTTTCGAACTGCTAGGTTGGCAGGAGCAGGGACCGAGCAATGGGAGCTCACCCCATCACGGGGATTCGAACCGCCGACCTTCTGATCAGCAAGTCTTAGGCTCTGTGGTTTAACCCACAGCACCACCCGTGGAGCAGGCAATTTCCATCCATTTTGTGTTTGTCAAAACCAGTGCTGTTTCCATCCCACTGCAGTTTGGCTTCTGCTGTTACTTGTGAGCCAGTGTGGGTACACAGGTCACCTGCTAATAGTCTCCTTGACCATAGTGAGATGCATGGTGTTTCTGTTTAAATGACAGCACTAATTTGGCTTTGTGCCCATCTGTGCCCTCTTTTTCAATGATTTATTCCCTCTTTTATGGCAATGTGCAAAGGATGCTCTTCTTTCATGATTAGAGTCGTGGTTGGCAAAGTCCTTCAGATGGGTTGTGTTTTCTATACATAAGGGAAGTGGAATTCAGGGGGTTAGCTGAAGGCAGAATCTGATATCTGAATGGTGCAGTAGTATGTATGTATGTATGTATGTATGTATGTATGTATTTGAAATATTGGTCCTAGCATGCAGGCACCATTTGGTCTTGTGCCAGCACTGTTCCAAGTCAATTAGGGAAATCTAATAGAGAACTAGCAGAGGGAGAATGGGTGTGGTTTTGTGGTCGATGCTGAGAGCTTACTGCCATAGATTTGGCAGTGGCTGCCCTCAGTGGAAGACAGGAGGGGAGAGGGTTCCCCCCACCCACACACCCACACAAATTTGTAGAATTTCCCCCTTCTTTTTCATTTTCTCTCTCTTCAGGTTCTGGATATTAGAACATGGAGTTAATGAGAATTTTGTTTCTTGGCTGCCGTGGAAGAGAAAGCTGGTTTCTCCTGCAGGGTGAGATCCTATTGGTGGAAACTGTCTCCACAGGTAAAAGATGGGGATGACTTGATTAACAGGGTTTTTTCTGTTTCTCGCTGCAGGGTTTGTCTCATCTTCCACTGTGGCAAAAATGTACATAATTAATTATGTAATTAATTTCCCTCTCCTTACACTATTCCACACCATTCATTTCAATGCAATGGAAATTTGGGGGGGGGGGGGTCAGCAATTACATATTGTTTGTGGATTGAAAACAGCAGCAGTGAATACCGATCTTATTTGTTGGATTGATTTCCATTCCAGACATGAGAGGAATAGGCAGAGACTGGCCATTTCTGCTCCAATTTGCGTTCTTTGACATCCCTAGTGTTCCTAACATATATCCAATATGTTTTGTGATTTTGCTGTTTTATATTGTTTCTATTCATTTGTTGTGTACCAGAACAACAGCCAAGAAGAAGCCAGGACCTGTGGGGGAGAGTAGAAGAGATCCCTCCTTGCAGAAAGGAAGCTTATCCTCTGAAAAAGAGGCAGAACAACCCCTGGAATGGATGGCTCCTCAATAGATAGACCAATACCCTCACAGTTTGGTGGCAATAGACGGCTCCATGTGAGTAAATGGCTCCTCAGAAGTAGAACCGTTCTTCGTGAGGGTTCTCTGCAGAAACCTCTAAGAGGCCACAGCTAGGAGAGCTGCTGGAACAATGTCCTGTTATCAACACTCTGTCTTGTACCAGAGTCTGACATTCTACTTACTTGGGCTGGGACTACTCCTTGGCCTGCTATTTTCCTGAGCCCCTGCTAACCTAGACGGTACCTCAACTTGCCTTAGCTCTTGTTGAAGCCACTGTTTGCCAGGAACTGGACCTTGGACATTGCTGCTGCCTGTGCCCATGATATCTGGAAGGTCCCCTGGGAATCCAGCAAGGACAGGATGATTAGGATCTGTTGTTTTTATCTGTTAACACTTTGTTATCGTCAAGAGTGGTTTTGAGCTCAACGTGGTAGTTGGGAAAGTGGGGCGCAACTATGAAATCAGACTGAAAGTAGTTCATAGTCGCCATCATAGATTTAGCCAAAATATGGAGCAAAGTCAAGTTGTTTCAAGGACCCAAGAAGATGTGAGTCCTAGTTATGTTTAGACAAAGCTAAAAGAAATGACAACAAAGAGATATTGTGCTTGGCTCATGTTACTGGGTGAAATTCGTCAGGATATACAGATGATGGATGAATGTCATCTCACTCTGTGGTATTCAGTGCTCTTGTCTTTCAAACATTTCCCCATTTACATAACATTCTCTTCGCTATTCATATTGTTGAGTAAAAAATCTTTGCAAGAGAAAGGCGCATTTGAAACTGACATATTACGGCACTTTTGAAATGTGTTGCATAAATCTTGGTCCATGCTAGATCTCTCGGTGCTGATTAAATGGCATAAAAAGCCCTGGTAAAGTAGCTGTGCATGATTGAGGCTTCTCTTGTCAGGTTTGTCCCACCCATTATTTTATTGGGTTTTGTTCTATGGAAATAACATGAGTAAAAGACCTGTTTCAGAGGGTGAATTCTTAACATCTTTATCCCGCACACATTCACTTGGAAACAGACTTCATTAATTTCACTGGAACTTCCTTCCTTTCTTTCGAAGTAAGGATGATTAGAACGGCAGCCTAGATGTAATACATATTAAAGAGGTCTGGGTTAGACTTTTATATCTGTGCATGAAGCTGAACAAATCCATTTGATCTCCAATGGATTATGCACTTTAATACAACGAGGCTCTCTAATGAAACCAAAGAAATTTTGGATACGGATGATGAAGAAAATACGTGCCTGAGCTGAATTAACAAAAGTCAGGCAAGGTCCTTCACCTACAAACATGTAGAAATTTTGGGCCAGATCTATGAAATTCCATGGAACTTTATGAACAACATTCCGGAGCCAGATATATTGAGCTGTAACCTTGGTCTGCATAAGTAAGGTCAATCAAGGTTGCAGATATGCTTACAGTGGAATCCTATGCATGCTTCTTTGGAAGTAAATTTTGCTGAGATCGATGGGAATTAGTCCCCAGTAGGTGTGAGAAGAGAGGACTCCCTGGAAAAGACCCTGATGCTGGGAAAGATTGAGGGAACGAGGAGAAGGGGATGACAGAGGACGAGATGGTTGGACAGTGTTCTCGAAGCTACCAGCATGAGTTTGACCAAACTGCGGGAGGCAGTGGAAGACAGGAGTGCCTGGCGTGCTCTGGTCCATGGGGTCACAAAGAGTCGGACACGACTAAACAACTAAACAACAACAGGTGTATGTTTAAGACAGCAACATTATTTGGGGTAACTGCATTTTACACCAGCTAAGTCCCAATACCTGGGTAATTTTGCATCATTTGCCGTGCTTTGTTTACTATAGTCTGAAAACTGGAAGTCATGTACCCAGTAGAGGCGGGTGTAGCAAGCCAGAATCACAGAGCTCCTATCCTGTGCCGTTTTTCTAGAAAAATAGGTGCCAGAACTCACCATGAACACCTTCCTTATACTCTTAGAATGGCAAGGTCTCCATCTTAGAAGTGCCGGAACTGTCAGGGACTGACTGGGCGAGGAAGAGTTGTGGCAGCCAGGCCAGGAAGAACCTAAAAGGAGAAGGGGACTTTGAACCAGGTTCAGACTGGTGGGACAGGGAGAAATAATCAGCAGAGAGTGAGGGTGGAGAGGCTTGAGGTAGCCACAGGCACTGATGGAGAAGGAGAAAGGGCTATCTCTCCTGCTCTGCAACCCAGTCCTGATTCAGCTCCTTCTCGTCCCCCACTCTCAATGCAGGAAAGAAGGGTCAAGAAAAGTCTAGAACAATTAAGAAAAGCTGAGTCACAGCAAAAAAAAATATGCAAGGAAGGAGGTATAAATAAGGGGGGGGGGAGGACGGAACTTTAGCTTCTGCAGCTGATGTACTTATCCAATGGATGTGCCGTGTGCTGGCTCCTTGATTACTGAGCAATAAAGTTAATTACTGCAAGCATTGTGCCTGGTTCTGCTTACAGCGTAGGATAAAAGATGGAGGGGCTTTTCTGGCAGTCTGACAGGAACCGAGTTCCAGCAAGTTCCAGCTTTAAAAAAGCCCTGCTCCTAACATACTTCAGTGACTGATAGGGGCGTGGGTGGCACTCTGATCTAAACCACTGAGCCTCTCAGACTTCCCGATCAGAAGGCCGGCGGTTTGAATCCCCGCAACAGGGTGAGCTCCCATTGCTCTGTCCCAGCTCCTGCCAACCCAGCAGTTCAAAAGCATGCCAGTGCAAGTAGATAAATAGGTACCACTGTGGCGGGAAGGTAAACTATGTTTCCGTCACGGTATTCTGTTGCACCAGGAGTGGTTTAGTCATGCTGGCCATATGTCCCGGAAAGCTGTCTGTGGACAAAGGCCAGCTCCCTCAGTCTGAAAGCGAGATGAGCACCACAACCCCATAGTCACCTTTGACTGGACTTAACCATCCAGGGGTCCTTTACCTTTACCTTATAAAGTCAATCAAGTGATCAATCCACACCCTCAAATTCATGTGGTTGCAGAGTTGGGAAGAGACACCTTGAGGGTGAATTTAGCTCTTGGTCTGGGGTTCCTCATTCAAATAGGGTCATCGGTGAACACCCAGCAGTAACATGATGGTGTTCTGCCACTGATACACTTGGGCCTTGGGAACAGGGGGGAAAAACCCATGCTGGAGTCTAGCCAGAGTTTCGGGACTGAGTGGGGTTGTGAATCAGGATTGGGGGCTCCATCAACAGCAGAAGCGGGGTGACCAGACGCAGTGGAGTCAATGGGAACACTGTGTCCAAGGGAGGGCTAAGTTCTTCCTGACATACTAAGTAGAGGAGTCACGAGGTGGCCAATGGACACCATTCCAAATATATACAAAAGCTTACTTGTGGGCACCATGAGTATATTATTTGGCTGTGTACTCCTGTTTCAAGTGTGCTGCATTTATTTTTAACTGACAAGAGAAAATGCTGTAATTCAGATGTAGTGCATGCCTTATGCAACACACACACGCACACACATTGTTTCCAGTGCTTGCCTTTTTGTCTTACTGACAAGGGTAGCATTTGATATGACCCATATTTTCAAAGGGCTGTATACATAACCTGTGTGGTGCATTTTGATGCGGTGTCGAGACTCAGCTAGCATTATCCTCTAGCTGAATGCATGAACACTTTTCTCTCCAAGAAAGTGGAACCAGATATTAAAAGCAAATTGCAAAGTTGACAACAAACCCTTTTCTCCCCAGTGATCTGAAAACGAATTAAGTTCTTAACCCGAGGTACTACTGTATATTAAAATGCCTATTTGGGAAAATTGCTTTGCAAAACTGCATAGCTAAGGCAAAATCACATGCAAACATGAGTACAGTGGTACCTCTGTTTTCAAACGTAATCCATTCCGGAAGACCGTTCGACTTCCAAAACGTTCAAAAACCGAAGCATTTACTTCCGGAAGCATTTGCTTCTGGAAAATTCAAAACAGAAGCCTCATTCCCTGATTGACTACTGAGGTGTGTTCGAAAACCGAAGCAGTCACTTCCGGGTTTTCAGTGTTCGAAAACCGAAACGTTCAACTTCCGAGACATTTGGAAACCGAGGTACCACTGTATGTTAGGATAAATTTGCTGCTGAATTATTATTTATAAAAATATTTGTATATTTGTATATGCAGCTTACATCAACGAAGACATAAAACCATCATATCTGGCTGGGTATCTAACAGATAATTCAAAATCTGGCTTTCTAATGAATAATTTTCTAATCTAATCAGTTCCTCAGTTTTTGAAAAAATAATAAGAATTCTAGATACAAACAAGCCTGCATGAAAAGTATAAAGGCCCAGATTAATCACAGCTGAGGCACATACGGTGTTGTCTAAAAACAGAACACCTTAGAACCCATGGGCTCGGAAAGGATACCTCATACTTGTTTGCTAAATGTTATGCTAGGAAACAGGCCAAGATGTGCCTGAGCATGTATAAGTGTGACTTAATACCATCTTACTCAGCCCAACTGAGAAGTCATGAGCATAAATGTGATACGTTCCACCATCTAAGCATCTGTGTTTATCTTGGCTCTGCATTTCTGACAGCTAGTGCAGATGGTCAGTAAATATGAATAACGGAGGCAGCTCTGGCCTCAGAATGCCATTGCGACTGGGGCATTTACATGCTCAATATACTTCAGAATTATTATTTTTTTAAAGAAACATAGTAAACAGAAGCAAATTGGTTCCCCCCACCCGCCCCCGTTGACTATTGGAGATTGGGTTTGGAAGCATGGCTATCTATATAGAAAGAGATTCTAGTTCTGTAAATGCAATAAACTAGAAATTAGGGCAGGGGGTGATGTCTTGTATATCAATCATGTCCCCCTGAATTTTCTTCCCTTGCAAATGCGGAAACAACAAAAACAAAAACAATTTATTTATTATACCCCGCCCATCTGGCTGGGTTTCCCAATAGAATATTAAAAACACGATAAAACATCAAACATTAAAAACTTCCCTAAACAGGGCTGCCTTCAGATGTCTTCTAAAAAAGTCAGGTAATTGTTTGTTTCCTTGACATCTGAGGGGAGGGCAATCCACAGGGCAGGCGCCACTACCGAGAAGGGCCTCTGCCTGGTTCCCTGTAACCTCACGTCTTGCAGGGAGGGAGCCACCAGAAGGCCCTCGGAGCTGGACCTCAGTGGCTGGGCTGAACGATGGGGGTGGAGACGCTCCTTCAGCTAATGTCATTCAATTCTGGTAAGAGCATACAAAGACCCCTGCTTCTGGATGAGACCAAAGATCTAATTCAGTGGTGGTAGGCAGTCTGTGGCCCTTCAGATATCATCGGACCCCCCAAATCCCATCAGTCCCAATTACCATGGTCACTGGTCATGGAGGATGGGAATTTTTAGGGTTGCCATATTTCAAAAAGTGAAAATCCGGACAGAGAAGTTTTGCTCAAAGTTTTTTTTTGCAAAATCGCAAATAAATTGGATGTTTTTGAGCTATTTTTGAGGGAAGCTGCCGACAGCGGTTGCCATACGTCCGGATTTTCTGGGATGTTTCAGTGATTTGCATCTGGACACAGCTTCCGACATCCAATTGCCAGTTGTGTCCAGGAAATTCCAGATGTATGATAACCCTAAATTAGTCCAACAACACCTGCATGGCCACAGGTCTAGTCTTTTATTCTGTTCCTATATTGTCTAACCAGATGCCTTTGGAAAACCCAGAGCGCTACTGCATTTCTCCCAATCATGCTCCCCAGAAACAAGTATTCAGGTGTATAAGTATTCATCTGAAGAGATCAGATACTAGGATGTCTGTATAGTAGCTGCTGATAGCTGAGGTAAAATATAGCCACCAGGACTTGTAGCAGATCTCTCGGAATGATTCATATTAAGAAGGGAGAAAGTTTGAAGGAGACAGATTCAAAAGAAAAGTCTGCTTCAACCTTATAAGGCCAGAAAATGACATTTATAAAAACAGAAGTGATAACAGTTATTACATCTATAACAGGAGGGTAGTAAAGAGATTGTTTAACCTCCCTTAAATTATATTTAAGAAAGCTGGGAATATCCAGGAGTGGGTTTTTGTGTGGACAGACTGTCAGCTCAATTTAGTTCTGATATCCCTAGACTCATAATTCTTTAATTCTAAGTGTATGCTGTTAAGTTGTGGGTTGACATAGCAGACGACACAGCGATTTCTCCAAAGCAGCTCTTTATTTTGTAAGCTGGAACAGAACTAAACTGAGGAGCTCAGTCAGCCTGCTTATATAGAGCTACAGAACAATTGTAACTGTTGCAACGTTCTAAAACTATCCAATCACTGAACGTCACTTTTCGATCCTTCATTTGCATACAAAACTATCCAATCACTAAACGTCACTTTTCGATCCTTCATTTGCATAACTATCTACAGTATCCCCCTGCTGGCTCAGGGTGACAACTTCAGTACATAACATATGCCTTCTGCACTAGGCTCTGATTTTGAAGAACAGGTGTTTAATTTTGTGAATGGTTTCACATATTTGCAAACTGACCATTAGGTCCAGTCGTGACCAACACTGGGGTTGCGGTGCTCATCTCGCTTTATTGGCCGAGGGAGCCGGCGTACAGCTTCCAGGTCATGTGGCCAGTACGACTAAGCCGCTTCTGAGCAGTGCACAGAAATGCAGTTTACCTTCACACTGGAGCAGTACCTATTTATCTACTTGCATTTGAGGTGCTTTCGAACTGCTAGGTTGGCAGGAGCAGGGACCGAGCAACGGGAGCTCACCCCATCGTGGGGATTTGAACTGCTGACCTTCTGATCGGCAAGTCCTAGGCTCTGTGGTTTAACCCACAGCGCTACCTGCGTCCCCCGATATAAAGGTAGATTTTGTTAAAAGGCTTAAATCATAGTGTTGTTTAACTTGGCTCAGCGCTGCTTCATCTGATTCACTTACACAAGATATGCACAAGCCTTTTTTTTCTCTTTTTCTCTTCTT
This sequence comes from Podarcis tiliguerta, assembly GCF_965153285.1. NCBI lineage: Eukaryota > Metazoa > Chordata > Lepidosauria > Squamata > Lacertidae > Podarcis > Podarcis tiliguerta. Next base: position 27,365,494 of record NC_139543.1, on the reverse strand, counting down.
ATGTATAATTTGTCTGCCATTGAGTTGTTATTTATTTAAGAGAATAAAAATGACTGTAAGGTAGCTGAAATGATATACAAAATCTTGAGGATTAAAGGGGTTGTATATTTGTCCAGATCTCTCTCTCTCTCTCTCTCTTCTTGCCATCGCAAAGATGAATTCTTGAGATTAAGATTTGGAGTTTAATATGAGCCAAGAAATCAGTTCTTAATAGGGTGTTTTCATGTCTCAAAACTAGCTTGATAAGGAGCAATAAACTCACAAGACTGTTGCCACAGTTCCACCCACCCCCCACCTATGTGTTAAGAGCATTGCAGTGGCCTGTAAAATATTTTGTCATTTTTTTTTAAAATGGAAACCAAAGAAGATAGAGGATGCAAGCAATCCAGTGTATCCTATTATTGTCCCTATCAGGGCTTCAGCTCTTAAAGAAAAAAGGAACAATATGATCTTCTTTATTAGGCCAGGAAATGTTCAATTTCCTAAAATGAACTTTTGAGCTGACATAGGTAATGCTGTACATCTGATATGATTTCAAGCCTATAAATATTTGTCAGAAAAGAGGAGGAAAGGTAGAAAGAAATGATACATGTTTCTGGACAAAGAAATGTGATCAGTCACATTTTTATGGATGGTCCAGATGGCATCAGCATCCAAGTATAATTCTCACCTGTTTCCTCAATGTTTTTCCAATGTTTTCCCTGACCATGAAAAATCTGACTTCAACAAACAGTATGAAGAGAATGGGAAATTCCACGGGTATGGATGCTCCTTGTGCTATTTCTGCTTTTCAAAGAGGCCCTACTGGTTTCTACCATGCGGTGGATTATTTCGTCTTTCAGCCATTGCCAGTCTGATTGGCCCAATCATTAGAGAGTACCTGTTGCCTACTGCATGTTTTTAATTACTCTACAAAGAGGAGAGGGATTTCATTTTCTTAGGGTGAAGGGCGTAATGGGGAGCCATGGAATACTGTGCTTGGGGAAAGAGGCAGACCTCTGAAGAGACCCACTCTGTCAGGGAGAGGCAAACGGGAAAAGATGAAAGGACAGAAACCAGCAGTTATAGAGAGCCGAAGGAGATTATAAGCAGCCTGTCATCAGATAGTCAGTCTGACGTAGAGGGGGAGGAGGACGGGCCAGGCACAAGTCAGCTTGAACACAGAGTAAACAGAAGGAGGAGCCTTAGCCGATGGGGATGCTGGGTAAGGAGAAAGAGAAAGTAAGATTAGAGGGAACAACTGTCCGCAGGGGAAGGACGCATAATAGTAACGCTGGAGATGTACGTTTGAACTTTGTCTAATAAATCAAATAGTTTGGAAATTGGCTGGGAGCCCGGAGTCTTATCTATGCCAGCTGGCCAGCATTAAGTTTCTGACACACTCAACATAGCGGAGTGAAATTTTCACAATCAGGTTGCCAGTGGAAAATCTTAATCATTTTTCAAAAAACACACAGCCAGAGGGAACGTCACGCTGTATAACTTTTACTGCCTTAGTTCGAAGGAGGGAACAGTTTCAGGAAATGGCTAAAATGTGGGGTTTCTCTGTGTGGCCAATGGATAATAAATAGTTAAAATAAACAAGTTAACAATGGAGCTGTTATGCTGTGAAAAATGATTCTTTTCCCCATTGCCCTTCCCATTCATTGCAACTAAATCTTACTGTAATATTTTTGGACAGATCCATTCAATTCTTACAATGGAATTGATCTTACACAGATGCATCTTGATAGTAATTCTGATGTGCAGTCAACCCTTTGCTGAGCAAAAAGCTAAGTAATGGCTGCCGTGCTCTAAAGGAAGCTAGCTGGAATCTTTGCCCATTCATTTCAAAGAGGATATGCATTGGCTCATCCAGATGACATTGAGCTCATCTTAATCCCATTGAAATCAATGGGGAAGTGTGGGGTTTTTTTGCAGCTGGTAAGTCTTTTATTTGCAGTATGTCCTCACACGCTGGTGTTTATGCCAAATCAATCCAAAAGTCCTTCTCTGGTGGCAGACGCCATCTTCTCTCAGTTCCGATGAAATGAAATCTAGGCGTTTGCTCGTTAATTTTCTCAGACAGGTTGCACCAAAAAAAAAAGGAGAGTCATACAAAGTTCACACAGAAGCAGATTATCGCTCACTTCAGCTCACCTGTGGAAACAACACACTCCGAGGCTATGAAAGAAAGAAGGATAACAGCAGGAAGATTTAAAGAAGGAACTACAGTGGTGCCTCGCAAGACGAAAAGAATCCGTTCCGCGAGTCTCTTCGTCTAGCAGTTTTTTCGTCTTGCGAAGCAACCCTATTAGCGGATTAGCGCTATTAGCGGTTTAGCGGCTATTAGCGGCTATTAAAGGCTTAAGGGATTAGCGGATTAGCTGCTAAAAGGCTATTAGCAGCTTAGTGCCTTAGAAAAAGGGGGTGGGGAGCGGGGGAAAAACCCCAGGAATCGCAAGACATTTTCGTCTTGCAAAGCAAGCCCATAGAGAAATTCGTCCTGCGAAGCACATCGAAAAACGGAAAACCCTTTCGTCTATCGGGTTTTCCGTCTTGCGAGGCATTCGTCTTGCGAGGCACCACTGTATTGGAAACTCAAGCTAGTAGAACCATAAGATGATTGGACCCCACTGAACTTGAAGCATACGAAGCCCCAACAAAAATTTATAATTTGGCAGAATAGTTGGACTTTATGATATGTATTTGTATAATTTAGAATATTTAATGTGATTTGATTGAATTGTTAAAATGGAAAACCTAATAAAAATTATTCTAAAAAAAGAAAGAAAGAAATCAATGGGGAAAGTTTGTCCTGGGACTAAAGCATAAGTCATTTCCTTTGGATCTAACCTATATTTAGATAGCACAAATGCAATCCTAAATTCAAAAAGCAGGGTATAAAGAAAAGCTACTACAGTGGCACCTTGGTTCTCAAATTTAATCTGTTCTGGAAGTCCATTCCAAAACCAAGGCATTCCAAAACCAAGGTGTGTTTTCCCATAAAAAGTAATGCAAAACAGATTAATCCATTTCAGACTTTTAAAAACAACCCATAAAACAGCAATTTAACATGAATTTTACTATCTAACCAGACCATTGATCCATAAAATGAAAGGAATAATCAATATACTGTACTATAAAATAAATAAGAAAGTATTTTAGATGATAAACATTTTTTTTAAAAAAATCTTACCTGCACTGATGATAGTCATTGTTTGGATGGGGGGCTTTTATCCATTTCCACAGTTACACAATCAATCAATCAATCAGTAGCTGAACTGGGTTCCACACAGCCACAAAAACAAATTAACCAAAAAAGCCTCAAAAACGCAAAGTAAATAGCAAAAACAAAAGGATCAAACTTAATCCGTTCCGGAAGTCCATTTGACTTCCGAAATGTTCAAAACCAAGGCGCAGCTTCTGATTGGTGCAGGTGCCCCAGAAACAATAGTCAACATCGGCATTAGAAATTTGGCTTCCAAAAAACATTCAGAAACTGGAACACTTCCGGGTTTTTGGCGTTTGAGAACCAAGGCGTTTGAGAACCAAGGTACCACTGTACCAGCAAGGATAAACATTGTTTTCGTTTGCAACTCTGATTGCAACAATTTATTTTTTTAATAATGTGAAACTTAAAAAATTTTCTTATTGTAAAACTTTTGTCGGCATTTAATTAAGACATGTGTGTCTTCGGGGGGGAGGGGGGATGGAGGATATTTGCATAGAAATAACTATGGCAAACTGAAATCTTAACTTTAAGCCATTTTAATCACTCTCCCAGACATCATGATAATTACTTCTCGTTGACACATTTGAAGAGCTTCCTTACAGCCACTGAATACGCTCATGCCGATTGAAGTTTTCCCTGGTGAAATGAGATGAGATGTGTGCGATATCTCGAAGTGGGCAAATCATATTTTTCATCGCCACCTAATAATTAGCTGAAATTCATTACTCTGTGTTTGCTCGAGACCTAACAAAATAAGCTTGTAATTACTTGTAGCTTTGGGCAAGGTAAATATTTGATGTGATGCTGGTGAATCAGTTTCTAGTGATATAACGAGTCAGCTGATCAAATCTTTCTTTAGCCTTTAATAGGATTCCAAGCATTAACAACAAAGACAAGGACAAATCTATCTTCCGTTGTCGTTCCACACTGTCAACAGGGGAGTACAAGAGACAAACCTATGGACAAAACAGCTAATAAACCCTCTGGAGAACGGTTCTCAATAGGCCAGTTAAAAAATAGGCAATTGTTTTTTAGCAAGAGATGAAGGGGATACCCCTATCAACAAGAACTTGGAAGGTTTGTAAGACTGGAACAGAAGGTGTGCAGACTTGTTAAAACAACCTCATTTAAATCTTGAAGGCTTTTCTGCAGAGAGTAAACATTAGGACAACAAGTTGAGGTTTTGAGAACTCATGCTTTATCCTTATGTCTCTGGGACATAGGGACGCGGGTGGCGCTGTGGGTAAAACCTCAGCGCCTAGGACTTGCCGATCGCATGGTCGGCGGTTCGAATCCCCGCGGCGGGGTGCACTCCCGTCGTTCGGTCCCAGCACCTGCCAACCTAGCAGTTCGAAAGCACCCCCGGGTGCAAGTAGATAAATAGGGACCGCTTACCAAGCAGGAAGGTAAACAGCATTTCCGTGTGCTGCGCTGGCTCGCCAGATGCAGCTTGTCACGCTGGCCACGTGACCCGGAAGTGTCTGCGGACAGCGCTGGCTCCCGGCCTCTAGAGTGAGATGAGCGCACAACCCTAGAGTCTGTCAAGACTGGCCCGTACAGGCAGGGGTACCTTTACCTTTACCTCTGGGACATAGGAAGCTGCTTCATACTGAATCAGACCAGAATTGTCAGCACTGGCTTGTGGTTGCTCTGCATGATTTCATACGGTATTCTTCCTCCCTTAGCCCTACCTGGAGATGGCAGGGATTGAACCAGGGACCTTTTACATGCCACTGAACGACAGCCCTTTCCCTCCTGTCTCTGTAAATAGTCACAAAAGAATAGAAAAGCCCATGACTGGTTAAGTGAACTGGATGGTTTTGGTGTGTGTCAGAGATGCCATCTTCTGGAGAACATTGAGGGGGCCCAATGCAAAGTCCTGATGTCGCTCCACACCCAGCTCTGTGTTCAGCCTCAACAATGGGGGAGACTGGCCCCCTCAAAAGAAATAATATTGAGGAGGCCCAAGAGCCTCGGCTCCCTGGAACTGGTACCTATGGTGTACATACTTGTTCTACCAGGATAGCTAGAAGGATATACCTGACAGTGACCACAATGGAGGCTGAAGACTATTAATGATCTCAAAAATGTGGGGATTTTCCATACTCATAAATCTGCTCCTGGCATTTGAGAAACATTTATGGTGAGCAGTTTCCTTTCTTGACTTATAAAAGTAATATAAGATGTACAAAGCCAAAAGTCTATTGAGCCCATACTTCTCCAACAACAGTTCTTCAAGCAGAGGTCTTCACTATCTCAGTTGCCTATGCATATGCAGACTAGGGAAAGGTACATATGGACATTTCTGAAATATTGTATTGGTATTAAAGAGGTTAATCATCTCTCTCAGAATGGCATGCTGGCAATTATTTGAGTTCTGTAATGAAGAAGGAGTTCGCCTTTCATGAAGCTGATACCTTATTTTCAAGGAAGTTCAAAAGGAAATCCAGATGCCATTGACATCTGCAATTAAGCAGGTGAGTAATTCCGGTGAAGAAGAAGAGAGTAGCTGTGGATCTACAAACCCTTGCCAAATGATTCATAGGCAGGCCTTACCCCATGTTTTAATTCCTTTCTTCAGGCGAAATTTATTCTCTTCCATTTTTCTGAGCGTCCTATCACTTAATTCCTACTCATGAATCATCACACGTTCTTAAGCAAACTTTGCAAGGATGGTCTAGTGATAAAGTGCCCCGGTCCCAGAGACAAGTGTTGAGGGAAGAGGCCCGGGGAGTTAAGCATCAGTGTAAGCTCTGCAACAGGGTGAAGAGATGAGGGCACTAAAGCCTTTCCCCCTAATTAGTAGACAAGAGGCAAATTTCACCCGGCCTCACACATTTTCTAAGTAATTTTTCAATGCAAAGCTAGTTACAGAACAAGAAATCCAGCAGCAGTGGAGCTGTATGTCTTTTGCAGTTGGGATGACAATCTGCCTGCTATGTAGAAGCTGATACTTCTGCAACAGGCTGCTGTCGCTTAGAGAATAATTTCATTCGCTTGGAGACAAGGTGGCTGACCTGGAACGGTTGAGAGAGGCATGAGGATAAGACCTCCAGGAGCATCATAGAGAGGGTCCACACCACTGCTGTCACAGAGGATAAAGATCCAGGCTCTTCAGAATGGTTATAGATGCTACATACTTGCTCCATGTGCAGAGCCAGTGAGATGAACAGAAAGGGTGGTAGCCAACAAAATGGACCCATCACTCCATTAATTTCAGTGAGTCTACTCTGAGTGCGATTTAGTTGGATATCATTCAATGTTCGTTTCCCCCCGGCCTACAATGAAAATGCCAAGCATATGAGACATTTCCAAAAGATTGTTTGCATGCAATACATTATCTCAGGAAACCTCACAACAGGCTTGTATGCTGAAATAACGTGAGCACTCTCATATATTCACACACACACACACACACACACACACACACGGTTGTTACAGTAAGTGTCACACTTTTTAAGAGCAACAAAAAGTGATGCCTTGAGTGCCCCCAGAAAAAAAGCACTGGTTTTATAACACTTATAAAAACCAATGAGTTTTATCCATCTGTCTGCCTACTTTAGCTTCTCACAACCCACTTCTAGACACGCCAACTCAGAACTAAGCACTTTTGAGTTCAAATAAGTAGCTGGAGGATTGTAGTGAAATAGATGTTTATAGTAAGATGCTGTTAAAGGCTTTCCTATCCTGCCCCAAGGCAAATGAACTCTCCTGCATCTTTGACACTTAGAAGTGTGTGATCTTTTTATACCATGGTGTTTTCACCTTTTCTACTGTTGGGAGAGGGGGCAGAGGGACTCCATGCACACTGTTTAGGGAAGTTTTTAATATTTTAATATTTAATGCTGTATTGTTTTTAACACTCGATTGGGAGCCGCCCAGAGTGGCTGGGGAAACTCAGCCAGATGGCCAGGGTATAAATAATAAATGATGATGATGAGGATGATGATGATGATGCACACAGAACATTTTTCTTCTCTCTTTTTTACTGTAGCCAAAGGAAATAGATACGGCAAACAGAAGTTTTAAAAACAAATTGTGCAACGTCCTCTTTTGATTTCGTGACAGCTTCAGCACAAACTGCTGTCAAGAGTTTACACAAAATACCCCCCCCCCTCTTTTTGCTGAAGCTGGCCCCCAAACCAAACGGCCAGATTAGCTAAAACAGAATCCACACTTGCCTGCTTTGCTACGAGAAATCTAAAGTCAATCTTTGTATATCTTTAATGTTTCCTTTCAAGGGAGGAAAATAATTACAGATGTTCGTTTCCATTCTTAAAAGAGTCAGTCTTCATTATTTAGTTCCGTGGTGACATGCATTATATTTAAAATGCGATGAGATGTGCATTTACTAGCAAGCAGTCTTCGAAATCAGCATGATAGTGACTCTGGCAAGACAAGTGCTTATGAAGTATGGCATTGCTGTCGGCAAAACTATTTATCTGCATGACACCGTGTGTCACTTTTGAACTTCGACTTGACACCCTTAAAATTACATTTTCATCAATCTGAAAGATCAAGCTTCCTGTGCTGACTCACTTGGGTCAACATTTTGCAAGCGACTGGATTTACCACTTGAACCATAAACCCTTTGTGAATAATTTTGTGCATTGATGTCTGATAGCCTAGGGCACAGATCATGGTTTCGGAGGCAAAGAAGAGATGTCAAAGCAAAATTATCTCCCTTTCTGCATACAGGATGACTTATCCCAAAGAGATTCCTCGTATGGTTGATTTCAGCACACTTGCCGAAGAATTGCATTTGTTGAATTTTAGTCACAGTAAACATCATAGCGGGAACATTTCCATATCACATCAATCTTATTTTTTAGTACTTTGGCCATAATTCAAAAAACCCTCAAGCTGTCTCAGTTACCCAAAGGACTTAATTGATACCAGAGATAATTTTTCAGTGAGGAAGTTTCAGGACTGATTCCCAGGTAGCGCTGTTTATAGGCTTGGTTGCGACTAGAATTTCAGATGAGGAATCAAAATATAAACTGGTGATTAGTGAGTTTCATCTGTCTCAAGACCCGCTGCTTAAAGATGGATGAGAAGTAAAGCAAAGCTGGATATTTGATCTTGAAAACACTAATACCAGACACATCTTGGTTACATATCAGCAATGCTGTGTAGAAGTTGAGACATAAGTTTTTGCTGTAGGTACTGCTTTGAACACATTGTTTCCAAACTAGAACGATGCTCTTAAGCAACCTCACAGGACCTCAGAAGGATACGTAAAGTGCAATGATGTTGGACCTGCATCTGATCCTCCTCATCTGGGAATTAACAGATGATGGGCAGGGATTTGACTTCTTCCTCACCATCCAACTCCAACCAAAGAGCAGCCAAACCAACAATAAATCCTCTAAATGACAAGGAGCTAGAAGAAGCTGTTGGGATTTCAGTTCCCACCAGCTGTGAGGAAGCAGCTACATTGTTTATATCATGTGATGCCTCTGAGCCAGTTCTCAGTGTTCTCAGTGTAACCGGGTGGAGTTACTGAGTAATGTTTTTTCCGCTTCTGGACAGAAGCAGAGTCGAGTCGTAGACTCTCATCCTGTACTGCTCAGGAGAGCAGACATGATTTGTACAGTCTTAATAAAGTAGCAGGAGACTACGGACTGTTCTCTTTCTTCTGTGATGCGGTGCCAGGAGAAAGTGAGTGTGCTTCTCTCACAAGGGAGGGGTCACTTATTAACGGTCTCTCTGGACTGACAGAGGATTCCAGCCAGAGAGTGACCTCCGGAGAAATGCCCCGGCGTCCTGGGAGGCCTGGCACCGTTCCTGGGTGGGCGTTCTTCCAACAAGTGGTAGCAGAGGATGGTTTTGATCCATCGATCTCTGGGTTATGGGCCCAGCACGCTTCCACTGCGCCACTGATGGGGCGCCCCAACACCATGTGCCCCTGCTGGTTATTTCAAGAGAGATGGGAAAGGGAGCAGGGGTCTTGATGTCCTGCAGGTACAAACATTCTATAGTAGGAAGCCTTCTCAAATCATTCAGGTTGCTAAAGCATGTGAGGAGCCTATACAAGTGGAAAAGGCCTCCAACTTCAGAACGTATTCTTTCAATTTGTGATTGCGCAAGGGGCGACGGAGCTAGCAGTGGCATGGCGTGCGGGGTGCCACAGGAGCAGTTGCTGCAGGCGCAAAATTGTTAGGGAGTGCAAAATTTCAACATCTGCTGCTGCCTCAATACAGCTGTATGCTTCTGTCGCTGGGCTCTGTTGAAAATGACATTTCTATTCAAACCAGGAAGTTACCTTTCCAGACTATGGAATTACTTTTCTTATCTCTGCAGCTGAAATCTCCTGGGTGACGTAGACACCATTAGGCAGTTGAATTCACATACGTACTCCATCTGTTTCCCTCCATCCTGTCCACCTCCTCTGTCCGGCCTCAGTTGCTGGCAACCCACCCTATGCCACTGGGAGCTAGTACGTTCGTCCCCACTCTGCTTTGCCTCATGAGGGATAAGAATGCCAGAAAAGGCCTATATTTTCAAATAAGTGGTTATGGGAATGGCATCCATTTCAGGAAAAATGGAGTGACCAGCCAATCAGAGCTGGTGGGAGAGGAAAGCTCCCCACAAAGGAGATATTCTTTTAGTTTAAACCCATTGTGGGAAAACAGAAGAGCCATCTGCTGAACTCCCAGAAGAGGAACATTCTTAACATAACATAGAATTAACTGATGGCAATTTGTTGGATATATTTATTGCCCTTGGTTTTTCAGAAAAGGATGCTGCATATTTAATAAAGGATAACTCATTTTAGCTGTCTTTTGGTTATGAATGTCTAAGGGTTTAGAGAAAGGTAATATGATAACATTTGTTTTCCAATGTAGTTTGAGACCCTGCTATACGGGCTTCCTAATTCTGAAAGATAACATGAAGTGAAACACAACAGAAAAGGAAAGGAAAGCAATGTTAAGGAACATGGATATGATGGGATGGATGACCACTAATGACCATTCTTGTTCAGTCATTAGAATCAAGATAGAGTGCTACTTATTGCAAATATTTAAATAAATATTACTACTGGAGAATTACAAGAAGTATTGAAGTATTACAAGAAATAAATAATTCAATGCACAGCCCAAATTCCCTCATGAGATATGAATATATCTTTTTCATAGAGGTATATAATGTGTGTATGTAGATAGACATCATCATCATCACCATCCTTTAAAATTCCCAGAACATGGAGTGCAAGGGGCCCAAAAGGGGGCATAACTAGCAAACCAACTGAAAAAAGACATTTATAGCTCAGTTGATAGAGTAAGGTAAAAGGTAAAGGTACCTCTGCCCGTACGGGCCAGTCTTGACAGACTCTAGGGTTGTGCGCTCATCTCACTCTAGAGGCCGGGAGCCAGCGCTGTCCGCAGACACTTCCGGGTCACGTGGCCAGCGTGACAAGCTGCATCTGGAGAGCCAGCGCAACACACGGAACGCCGTTTACCTTCCCGCTAGTAAGCGGTCCCTATTTATCTACTTGCACCCAGGGGTGCTTTCGAACTGCTAGGTTGGCAGGCGCTGGGACCGAGCGACGGGAGCGCACCCCGCTGCGGGGATTCAAACCGCTGACCTTTCGATCGGCAAGTCCTAGGCACTGAGGCTTTTACCCACAGCGCCACCCGCGTCCCTGTTGATAGAGTAAGAGACTCTTAATCTCAGGGATTTGGGTTCAAGCCCCACATTGGGCAAAAGATTCCTGCATTGCAGGGGGTTGGACTTGAAGACCTTGTGGCTCCTTCTACAATTCTATGATTCCATAATTCTATGAAAAGACACTTATAGCCACTGGCTGGAGCAGATGGGATCAGGCCTGAAGCCATACTGGAATGTAATCAAACATGCCTGAAGCTGGGCACCACCTTCTCAAGAACCTTGCTCCAAAGGGACATACCTGCCAATACGTGATAGCAGAAAGTTCCCCATGTGCTCTTGGAGTTTTGCTATTCCATAGCCAGGGCTAGTAGGCCAGGGTCTCTTAGCATTAGCGATGGATAGATGTTAGTTTTGGTTTCTCATTTTCCCAATATGAAGTTCAGTCCTCCACAGTTCCCACATGAACTTTAAAACTGATTTCATTAATTCATTAAAATTGATCAGCATCTAAATGCAAATTTATCCAAATAGACACCTATTTGTGTACCATTTTTCCTAATAGGCATGTTTCTGCAAGGCAATTTCTCCTGAAATAATGTATTTTTAATGCTTGCATACAATTTTCCCTAATACACAGGTTTTTGCAAAGCCATTTCCCCTAAAATAATGCATTTTAAATGGTATTTTTACAAATAATACTTTCATGGACACTTTGCCCCAGTATCTGCATGGCTGGAGAACTGCATTGCAAAATCTGGGAAAAGATGCAAATTTTGAAGGATACCTATGTTTCCATTCTCATATTGTTGCACCCTCAAATGTGCATGGCATCAGATTCTTCCCCCAGCTCCCATCCTTACTTAGAATCAGGAAAAGGTATTTCCAAATTGCCTGGAAATGATACGTGTTTAGAGAGGAAGGGTGGGGGGAAATAAAGATTGCAGATTGGCTTTCGTGGAAGCTAAACATTAATGCTGAAGATGGTTCAAGGAAATGAGGAACAGTAATTCAGTTTTAATGTTTTAGTAAGCTGCCACTTAATAAATATATTATCATTGCATACTTTTTTATATTGTGATCAATCTGAGTGAAAATTGCTTTTATGATGGTCATCAACATTCCATCCCCCGGAACAGCAAACATGCTGAGCATATATTCTTTCTTTTATAAATATTAACGGATGCAATATAGCTTATCAAAAAATAATTTGATCATCTTTGTTCGTGGTAAATCATAGTAATAACTTTGGATACTATATTCTGAGTATGAACATTCAGCTTGAAAAATTGTTGTCTCGCTCAGTTCATCCCCTCTCCACCCACCCATGTAGAGAGAGCTTTGCTATCTATGCTATAAATATATGTCCTGAATTGTTGCCATGTAATTAAATAATTACCATTAATTTAATTAGGCTACTTTTATATCCAGACCTTTGACTCCCAGAAGTGTTTGAAAATTGTTGGCTTGTTTCTCTCTCTCTCTGTGTGTGTGTGTGTGTGTGTGTGCGCGTGCGCTAAATTACTTTCATAATGGTTGCAATTTTCATTAGTGGTCATTAGTCTAGCAACCCTTTCTGTTTGTAAAAAGAAATTCAAGCACATTAGTGCTTTCTCTTATTTCCTATGGATATGCCTGGTGAGAGTATAGTTAGCCTCTGTGAGAAGAAGAAGAAGAAGAAGAAGAAGAAGAAGAAGAAGAGGAAGAAGAGGAAGAAGAAGAGGAGGAGGAGGAAGAGTTTGGATTTGATATCCTGCTTTATCACTACCCGAAGGAGTCTCAAAGCAGCTAACATTCTCCTTTCCCTTCCTCCCCCACAACAAACACTCTGTGAGGTGAGTGAGGCTGAGAGACCTCAGAGAAGTGTGACTGGCCCAAGGTCACCCAGCAGCTGCACGTGGAGGAGCGGAGACATGAACCCAGTTCCCCAGATTATGAGTCCACTCCTCTTAACCACTACACCACACTGGCTCTCACCTCACAATACACGCCCACCCTCACAATATCTAAAACAACTGTAGTAAAAGCACACCAGATCTGGCCGGTTAGAAATGGGTGGTTATTTCTGTTTGCAGCGTGCACAAATGACAGAAGAAATGAACTCAAGGGAAATGGGATCCTAGGGCTCACTAATGGAAGGGCAAGTTACTTATGATCTTTCAGACTATTCCTCCCTAGGGGCGTAGGGAGAGGGGCGCGGGGGGTGCAGTCCACCCCGGGTGTCATCCCTGAGGGGGTGACAAAAAGGCACACCACGGGGGGTGACACTTACCGCAAAGCCTGGCCTGCAGTGTGCCCAAGCCACGTTCTCTCCTGGGAGTGACGCGGTGGCTCAGGTCCACATGCTGACCAAAACAGCAGCATGGGGCTTGTGTGCGGCAGGTGGACTGCGTGGGCAGCTCACCATGGTGCCCCCCTGGGTGGATTGTCATGATGCCCTCATGTACGGATCACCCTGCTTCCCCCGGGGCGGATCGCCCTACTCCTGCCGCTCTGGGTGCCGGAGCAGCTAGCTACACCCCTGTCCCGTCCCCCCATAGTTTGGCCTGGAGGCAGTGGCAGACCTACATTTTGGGGGCCCTGCAGTTTTAACTGTGGAGGGGGGCTTCACAACCAGCAACAAGGTCTGAGTAACCACTGTTATCTTCTTCAATGGGGACATAAGAATATTGAGTGAAAACCCTTTCAGTTTGCATCTCTTTAAAATATTCCTCTTACTATTCCACGGTTAAAGAAAAGAAATTTGAAGCCATGTTATAGTCAAAAGGCATATAAAAGTATTTCCTTTCATTATTGACTAGCTATTCAGCATTTTCACGTGTTCATTTCCCAATCCAAATAGATTACTAAGAGAAGAGATATGGGGAATAGTATAATATAAGGGAAATGGGAGTTGGATTTAGCAGGTTGAAATGGAAAAAAGTGTATGTAGGGGAGATGCATTTCAAACATTGTGCAACAGCCATGTTTCTTTTCCTTGCTTCTTCGTCAATAGTAGCTTGCAATCACTGTATAGATCATTTATTGCTACCTGGGACCACCGAAATGCATATCTTTAATACGCAATTATCAAAGCAACCCCAGCCAATCCTGATCTTTCTTATGTGCACTAAAACTTTGTTTCCCGAACTTCACATGTACAACAGCATTCTTGTTTCAGTTACTATGTCTCCATCAGTGTCGGCTGACAGCTACTTTACAAAGATACAGCCCAATGGGTAATAGGGTGATATGGTGTCCTGAGCAAGGGCAAAATTTGGTGCAACACCTAAATATTTCTTATTTCCACAATTCTGCCTTCCATTCTGCACATGCTCTCAAGTGCACAGTGTAATAGTTGTGACAACTCTACTGCCCGCCTGACCAGGGCCTAACTTTGAGTAGGTGCTTACTGTATATAAATATAGGCAGTGGTTTTTTTCCTGGCTGTACTCAAAGGTACACAGTACTGGCACCTTTTTTTTTCTGGAAGTTGTTTTTTTCTGGAAGTGTTGGTTAAAAGTATAGCACTTACTGTAACAACTTAATGGTGAGTACCGGCACCGTTTTTTCCAAAATAAGAGCACTGAATATAGGTATTACTTACTACTATTGTTATTATTCTTATCATCCCCTTCAGCTCAGTGCCATGTGCAGGAGAACTGCCCACACTGCCCACACTCTGGCATTGAGCCCAATGTTCATCACAATGGAAATGTTATGAGCCCCTAGAAAACAGAGTGCCATCTATTTTAAAAGCAGTGGGTCAGAGGCATAGCTACTTGCTCCTAAGGTGGTCAAGTATCTCTGCTCTTGTCGTGATTCTCCTGTCTTTTGCATTGGGGGAGGGGGGTTAATAAAAGTCAGTAACGCTGTCATTGAATAATAGAATGCAGACTAATTTCTCATTGTCATCAGATACATAGCCATGGGCTGATTATAATTATAGAGTAGAATACAAAGAAACATCCTCATAATGAGTTTTGGCTACAGCTGAATTAAAAGAGCACCTCTACTTGGTAATGAGGTTCCCTGAGTTCACTAGCTAAAACCTTGACACTTGGTCATGACACTTTGATATTTAGAGAAATTTGGGCCCTGTATATGGGTGGGTGGGGGGGTAAAGCTCCTTCTTCCACTTTTGTAACAATAACTTTTCTTAATTAGTCAAGATCAGTTTGATGGTGCAACAGTTGCCATTTCTATGAATGTTATCGCTAAGCAATATGCCTGTGCACCAGATCTTGCCAAATCACAGATAACGAACTGAACTGGGCCGGTTTGTGTCAGGATATCTTGGGTGGGGCAGGAAGGGAGTAGGAGGACAGATCTGCTTCACCAACACACTGGTGAAGCCGTGTCCAGCAGGATTGAACTCTCAGCCCCCCAAATGCTGACTGGAAAATTCAGTCTTACTCTCTGCATGGGTCTACTTTACCAGTGAGTTCCCCTCAGTAGCAGCAAGCAGGGCTGAAGGCTGCTTCTCCTTCTGCACAGGCAGATGGGCATCAAAGCTCTTGTGTCATAGGAATGCCTTAGAACAGGGATGTCGAACCGGCCGATTGCGATTACCGGTCGATCACGGGGTGTCTGTGGTCAATCAGGGTCAATCGCATTATCCTGATTGATCCCCCCCCCCCAAAGAAAAAAGCTCAACAACTTTGACTCATCCTCCCCAAAAAAACTCGACAACTTTGGTGAAGCCTCCCCAAAAAAGAGTCATCACCTCTGGTCAATTCAATGGTAGATCACTGCCAGTTTATTTATACTAGGAATAGATCACTGTCTCTTGGAAGTTGAATGTGCCTTCCTTAGAAGAAGTTAAGTCTAAGGCACCTTGAAGATCAGAATCTCAAATGCCACAAATGTCAGTCTCAAGACTCTCCTATTTGGTTATGGGAAGCCACTGACTGACAGTCATAGAATCATAGAGGTGGAAAGGACCCGGGGGCAATAAGTTCATGCTAATACGGTTTATGTTATTAAGTCTACAGTGGCATTGTCTTGACACCTGTGGCAAGACTTATTTCACTAACGTGTCTCTGCTGTGTGGTCTATTGCTGCCTGTATCTCTTGCATCCCTTTGAATTAATCATCATTTCCCTGGAAGAGTCTAGGTTGCTTATGTGTCAAGGGAACTTGATGAGAGCAGCAGGTGCCTGGGAGGGACATTCATTCATTTCCCCAGTTGAATCCATGCTGTAGAATATCTACTTTGGGTCTTCTCATTTCTTCTGTTGCATTGATCATAACTTTTTAAAGGTCTCTTGTAGGTCCCTTTAGGGTGGGGTGTCCTTATCTGAACACTGGCTGGAGCAGATGGGATTGCAAGCTGGAGGAACAACTAGTTATGACAAATTCATGCTTCCATTTACAATATATATTTTCATGCAAAGTATAAGGAAAAAGCAATATAAGATCACACACTGGCCATGTAAGAGAAAACGATGAAACTATATGCTCTAGGAATTTGCCCTATAATCAACCATCCTATCAGTTAAATATGGCTGAGTTTTAATGGCCCTAAGAGAACTCACAGTGGTCTGTACCTTTAACAGAGCATTTAAGCAGTCAAACCGTGACCTTGCGGAATCAGTTTGTTGGAGAGAAAAGTGTTGTTGTTTTTTCCATTGAGGCAGAATTAACATCTTCCCACCCCCCCAACTCCATGAACTCATGCTATGAGAAAGCTTAGTAGTTTGCAAATAGTTTTTCAATGTCACATTCCGGTTACAGTGTTATAGAACAAAACTAATTGCTGTCTGTAGTGAATGCAATTCTATTCACAGCAAGATAAATTGGATTTCTAAACTGAGATTTCCATTGTGTTACCTCCATGTATCACGAGAGTTATCCTGATGTGCGCGGCAGTGGGTCTGCTTACTTATACGGTGAGATACAGCTTTATGCTGAATCCATCATCTTGCTGTGGGCTCTAGGGAGACCAAAAGAAAGCCCTAAGTTTAATTGTAGACTGCCATCTATTGGAGGGGGTTAATGAGGACATTGGCCGTTCAATACCTGACTGATTGTCTAACAGAGGCAGAAAAACATAGGAGATAGGAAAATATCCCA
This sequence comes from Podarcis tiliguerta, assembly GCF_965153285.1. Taxonomy (NCBI): domain Eukaryota; kingdom Metazoa; phylum Chordata; class Lepidosauria; order Squamata; family Lacertidae; genus Podarcis; species Podarcis tiliguerta. Next base: position 27,348,618 of record NC_139543.1, on the reverse strand, counting down.
AGCCGTCCATTTAGTTGCTGAATTTCAGCTATTGGGGGATTTGGACTATTTGCAGAGATTCTGTCCACTGCAGAACAGCATATGCATTTCAGTGTATCTGTTCCTTTCAGTGAATAAAGAGAGAGAGAAATTTTCAGCTTGGCTGCTTTTAAACAGCAATACCCAGCCGAAAAGTAAAACATTAGATGCTATGGCTTGATTTTTTTCCAGAGGTCAATTAATTATTTGCACATTGCCTATCTATTGTTTTTACAGCCTATGCTACTTGAGGGTGCTTCCTTCCAGGAAAGTTTACAGATAGAGCAATCCTATACAATCCTTACCTCGGGTTAAGTACTTAATTTGTTCCGGAGGTCCGTTCTTAACCTGAAACTGTTCTTAACCTGAAGCACCACTTTAGCTAATGGGGCCTCCCGCTGCTGTGCGATTTCTGTTCTCATCCTGAAGTAAGGTTCTTAACCGAGGTACTATTTCTGGGTTAGCGGAGTCTGTAACCTGAAGCGTATGTAACCTGAAGCGTATGTAACCCGAGGTGCCACTGTACATATTTTCTCAGAACCGTACAGTTGGAAGGGACCCTGAGGATCATCTAGTCTAACCTGAATATACAACAGTCCCATATGGGGATCGAACCTGCAACCTTGGTGTTATCAGGACCACGCTCCAACCAACTGAGCTAAGTAAGACATTCTTTGTCCAGTAGCCTTACTTCCAGCTAAGTGTGCATAGCACTGTAGCCTTAGGATTGCAGAAATCATCTGATAAGATCATGGGAGACTCTTCTGAAGTTACGATGGTTAAGTGAATGGAAGGACACCGGACACTATCTACAGTCATAAACCTCTAAGAACGAGGACACATTATTTAGAATCATAGAATGCTTCAAGTTTAGGAGCTTCTAGTTTAAAAGATTAGAAGGGCAATGAATCAGGAGGGGGTAGGTTGGAATGCTGCATAAAAGTCGAGCTATAGATTCAGTCCCGTGGGCTGAAAAAAATGTGCATCAAGAAATATATTTCATGCTATAAATCGCAATGAAACTCTAGTGGTTCAGGAGACTAAGGGATTCTCTTTGAGTTTAAAGCAAAATAGCATGTCAAGTTCAATATAGATAGTTCAGCTGTATGCGCAAGAGGATATGGCTGAAACCGCCTAGGTCAAAGCATTAGCATCAAAGATAATAGAGCCTTTCAGTCTGTAGTCTGGCCCAAACAGTAGCAAATAAAAGTTTGTCATAACTATATTGATAAGGTGCTGACCTGTGATAAGTGAAATAGTAACAACTTTTCAGTTCAGTAAATCTGCAGCGGAATTCGATGTGACTTATCTCCAACCAGAGCATTAAATTCCTTTCATGACCGGGGAATTTCTTAAATAATTGGTATGTTGGCTGCATTGATTACAGTGACAGTTGCCACTTGTCTCTGGAGAGCAAGGAAATGAGGCCTAGGGCAGTGGTGCCAGCAGGGATAGGTAAAAAATGAAAATGAATTCAATATAATTCTGAATTCTATAACAATTATTTGGCTATGATAGAGTTAAACTAATTACAAATGCTAGAAAGGAAATGCTGGCTGTCACTGATCATTAATAGAAGACATAGAAGGTTGTTCTGATAAATTGAAATATTGGGTTTTATCCACTGCTACTGCTACTCAGAGTAGACCCACTGAATTTAAAGGCCATGACTAATTCAGGTCCATTAACTTCAGTTGGACTACTCCAATTACAACGTAGTTGGACACAACCCATTTTTTTTTTACATTTTCATTTATTTTTATTTTTTAAATAAAATTAAAAGGATAGTTTTGAGTATCCATGAGTTTAGCTTTGATAAGGAAATGTTGCAGAAACATTGGGACATATAAAGAATCTTTATTTCTATGCCACTTTCAGAAGATGGTGTCCTCAATAAGCTGCCAAAAGCTCATCATTGCCGACATTTCTGCTGACTTTTCTGGCACTCCAAGACCACTGACACCTGTAACTGCAATTGTCAACAATATCCTGAAGTGATGCAATGTCACTTTGGGGCCAATGTGGGCAAGTACAATGATTCCAGCATTCAGCTGATGAAAATCAGGACACATGTCTGATTTGGTGTCATGCTCTTGCAGGAGCCAGCTGACTCATGCGAGAGCGCAGCAGCACTGGGAAATTGGATGGGATACTAAGGTTCATCTAGTCCAGCCCCCCCCCCCCCCGCAAAACAGCCGGGGAGGTTAGTGCTGAGGTCCATGCCAAAACAAGCCTTTACTGCAACAACTTCATAGTGAGAACCTGCATCTCCACCCCCACCCCCAGAAAAAAGGCACTGAACATTACTAGGGCTGCCACTATTGCTGCTTATTCCAAAATTCCTACACAGAAGTCATGATCACCCATTGCAAATCACTGTGTGGGACACGACAATCAGAAAGTATGTTTCACTTCCACACATAAGACTTAAATGTGCGTGAACAAATTTGCACAATCTGTAAATCAGATCTTAGCTGCTCAGATAAGGGAATGTGTAATTATGTTAAGCAAGGAGCTATAGATTCCGATAGGTTACATTTTAATCCTTGCAGGAATGAACATTTCTCAGATGAAGAATGAGATCTCGGATTTATACAGTGTGGCTCAAGGTTAGGAAAGGTTATGACTAATTGGGATGAATTAATATACCTCAAGCAAAGATGCACACAGTCCCTCCTGGACTCTGTCCACAGGTAAATGGGATGTGACAGTTATGTTAATCATTTAATTAATACCATGCATACAATTAGCAAATGAAGATTATCACTGGCAAATATTAATTACAAAGAGGGAAGATGCTGGTTCCTTCCACTGAAAGCTAACTATTTAACCCTATTTCACTGGTATTCCTTCTCTCATTTGTGATAATTCATTAACAAACTACTGGGAAGCAAGAGCTTAGCTCATTATTTGCATAATACCTTGATTATAGTTTGACCTCATCATATCCTTCATAGCACTTGTTTTGGCCGGAAGTGTCTATTTAAAGCACTTCCACATGAGGCTTCCCAAGCAGAAATGTACATATTTGAACTGGATGGAAGACTTCTCATTGGATGCAAATGGACCCTTGAGAGTTTACTGTTCCCTTATTGTTTACATTGCAACAGCATCCAGATGCACTAACAGGCATTGCTACTGTGCATTAGTGAACATACATCCAGTGCTTTTTTCCTGGGGGGACGCAGGGGGACGCATACCCCTAAACATTTTGTGAATCTAAGTTTGGCCTCATTGAGGGGCAGTATTTCAATATGAGTAGGAAAATGAGAGTGCCCCTAAACAGTGCTTTTTTCTGGGGGTACGCATACCCCTAGACATGTTGTGAATCTTTGTACTTTTGTCCATTTACTGTAGTTTGACCTCATTGAGGGGCAGTATTTCAATATGAGTAGGAAAATGAGAGTGCCCCTAAACAGTGCTTTTTTCTGGGGGTACGCAGGGGTACGCATACCCCTAGACATGTTGTGAATCGTTGTACTTTTGTCCATTTACTGTATTTATTTTTCCCGATTTGAACTATAAAATGGTGATTTTCTTGAGACAAAATGAGAGTACCCCTAAACATTTTTTAGAAAAAAATCACTGTCCCTAAACATTTTTTAAGAAAAAAAGTACTGCATACATCCATGCACACTATACCCACTAACTGTACAGTCTGCAGAGTTGTTTGTTTGTTTGTTTTGAAAGAATATTGGGCCCAGAGTAGGAAAGGAACCATGGACTATAGCCTGGCAAATCAGAAGAAGAAGAGGAGTTTGGATTTGATATCCCGCCTTTCACTCCCCTTCAGGAGTCTCAAAGCGGCTAACATTCTCCTTTCCCTTCCTCCCCCACAACAAACACTCTGTGAGGTGAGTGGGGCTGAGAGACTTCAGAGAAGTGTGACTGGCCCAAGGTCACCCAGCAGCTGCATGTGGAGGAGCGGGAAAGCAAACCCGGTTCCCCAGATTACGAGACTACCGCTCTTAACCACTACATCACACTGGCTCTCAATCAGGGATAAAAATTCTTGCCACACAGAAAAATTAAGCTGCTAGTCACAAAACTGGGTGAACTAGGCCACATTTATTTAAATATTTAAACTTGAAACCAATCTGCATAGGGGAACCTAGGTGTGGGATCTAACCAGTGCTTTCCTTCAAGAAAAACAGATGACGGAAACTCACCATGAAGTTCTCACAGTAAGTTTCTGGGTGACTTAGGGCAGCTCTGAACACATGCTGGTTTGACAACAGTTGTGTTCACCGCCCATGGAGGTGCTGAAAACTATGGTGAACTGTCTCCCTAGTTGGTTTGGCAGTCACCCCTGGGGCTGGTACAGATCAAATAAATGCGCTTCCACCTCCCTCCCTCTCTTAGATTCAGCCAGATGGCTAGGGCAGCTCAGAAGGGCCCTCGTGCAAATGGGTGCATGTGCAGCAGTAGAGGCCTGGTTGGAAAGCTTAAAGCCCATCACTGCTACATGGGAGATGGATTGAAGAAATGTGAATTGGCCCTGCCCCATAGCTTGACCAATCGTGGCTAGGAGCGCTAGGAGCTAGGTGGAGTCCTAGATCTTAAAAAAAGTTGACTTGCACAAGGTTGTCAGCTTCCATTTTGACTTGAAATGTTTGTTTTGGGCTTCTCAGAAGTACATAAAGGCAAGAAGCAGGTAGAGGGAGTGCCAATCTACAGTGGTGCCCACCTGAGAGGTGCCGGAACTGTGCTCCGGCGCACTCCCGTTGAAAGAAAGCACTGGATCTAACTAATAACTAAACTGAGGATAAGTCAGCCCTGGCAAGAGCAATGGGTATTGTTTGTTTGGTTCATTGGTTTATACCTTGCCTGTTCCCCTGACATGGAGGGGCTTGCAGATAAAACAGGGGGGGCCATGAAAAACATTGTCCTCTACATCTACCCTTAATTCCCACCCTTCGTGTTAATAGGGAGGCCTTTCTAGTCCATCTGCTCCTGGGGTTCCCACAACTCCAGGCAGGTGCTACAGATCAGCTCCAAAGGTGACAGGGAGCCAGTGTGGTGTAGTGGTTAAGAGCAGTAGCCTCGTAATCTGGGGAACCGGGTTTGTGTCTCCGCTCCTCCACATGCAGCTGTTGGGTGACCTTGGGCTAGTCATACTTCTTTGAAGTCTCTCAGCCCCACTCACCTCACAGAGTGTTTGTTGTGAGGGAGGGAGGGAAAGGAGAATGTTAGCCGCTTTGAGACTCCTTCAGGTAGTGATAAAGCGGGATCTCAAATCCAAAGGAAAAAAAATATTCTGAATCTCAGAAGCCAGAACAACAAGAGGGATTGCTGCGCAGCGAAAGCAGCGATCCCGCTTGCTGTTCTGGCTTCCGGGATAGCTGCACAGCCTGCATTCGCTCCATAAGACGCACACACATTTGCCCTTACTTTTTAGGCGGGAAAAAATTAGTCTTATAGAGCAAAAAATACGGTAATTTGGCAACTCAGCTGCAAGTGTAGAACAATATGCCTTTGCTCCCCTGTTTCGTTGTTGTTGTTTAGTCGTTTAGTCGTGTCCAACTCTTCATGACCCCATGGACCAGAGCACGCCAGGCACTCCTGTCTTCCACTGCCTCCCGCAGTTTGGTCAAACTCATGCTGGTAGCTTCGAGAACACTGTCCAACCATCTCGTCCTCTGTCGTCCCCTTCTCCTTGTGCCCTCCATCTTTTCCAACATCAGGGTCTTTTCCAGGGAGTCAGTTGTAAGCAAACAACTCTAAACTGAATGCTACATAGATTTCTTTTTCGTATATTTTTACTATGGGCGATCAAGACTGTTAGCTCTGAAATTCCACTTTAATGGTAATTATTCCTAGAAATGACTTTGGTCCTATGTACACTTACTTAACAGTAAATCCATACAACACATAGAAACTTACTGCACAGTAACAATGCTTAGGATCAGGCTACATGGGATTTTTAAATTTTTTTTTAGTGTTTTTATATGATGTAGGATTTAGGCAGCTGCAAGCTGTTAATGCCTGCATGTTATTCGCTGTATAAGAAAACCTGAAATCAATTTAAATGTTCATTTAATTTTGTGTATTTGAGCATTTTGACAATACTGCAGAGAAAGTATTCTGCGTTTATGAAAACATTTGGGAACAGTTGTGCTTTAAATTGCTTTCTTTGTGACATTGTACAGGAAGATTGAACAGGGAGTTTCTGAAATATGTATTTGTTCGTTGTAATTGCACCTTAAATTAAAAGAGGAGGGAGCCTGTGGCTCGAGAATGTTGGGGATTGCACAATACAAATAGTGCTTAGTCTTGTTCATATATGAAAATTCAGAGTTGCTTCCTAATCCGAGAGCATAAATTTCCCGATTTACCCTATGCTAAAGATTTGAGTGTTGGCTTTTTACTTTCCTGTGGTTTTTCTAAGCTATTATTTGGTGGAGGTGATTTTTGTTGTGTTGGTTATTTTCTTCTGGAACAGGCAATAATCAATATGTCATGGGACATATAATTGATGTAACTACATTACTATTTTTGTTGTCAAAATAATTGCTCATTTAGGGTAAATTACATTTGGTGATTTTTTTTAAGGTTATTCTAGTGAAGTATAGTAAATTTCTCTTATAAATGTTGGTGTGTGGTGGGCAGAGAGGGAGGGATGAAAATATTTGATATTAGTAAAAATAATAATAACAATAAACCATTGGTATAAAAAGTATTGGGAAGTAGCCTTGGTTGAAAGTTGGCACATACATTAAAACTGGCTAGAGATCTAGCTTTGGATCAGAATGGTTTGATTTTGCAATGTATGTGGATAAGAAAACAAAGGATGTAATGCAGCTGTCTCTGTATGCAACTTTGTGGAAGTCACAGTTAATTTTTAGTAACATTAAGAATAATATTGACATTTGTTACCTTTCTGCTGTCTTTTTTGTAGAGAACAATTCTTGTGTGATTCTTGCTCTGCATATTCGACTCTGTAACTGAGTTTTTTTATGTTTTAAGATATGTTCAGAATGCTATTTATGTCTTAAGTTATGTTTCTATGGAATAAACACACAAATCAGTCAGGCCTGCATCCATAGCAGTAACCAGAAAGGGAATGACTGCTAGGAGGAGCTCAAAGAGAAGAAACCATGGTGCGCCTATTGAGATTATTGATTTTACGCATGTGGAAGCCACTGGATGCACAAAACTGACTCCTGTATTGAAATAAAAATTCTCCAGTCCAAAAACCTGGTTCCAAGGCTTTACTCACAGAACTTAACTTCAAACGACTTAGAAACAAATAAAGTTACATTCACTTACTTGCATTAATCTTAACACTGCTCCCAGCATAAGACGTAAACATTTAGTTGATCACCGACACCAAACAACAGCATCAATTCCCTGTCCATTCATCATGCAGAATATTACGCCAACCATTTTCCTCAAGGCATCAGTAGATTTTGCCCCCTGCCCCCACCAGACCACTAAAGGCCAAGTCTATAAATGAGGGTCATCAGGGTTTGTATAATATAAACCTGGTTTTGATTAAAATAAGGCAAAGGCTAAACAGTAAGGCAGTTGCAGGTTGCAAGGTGCAGAACAATTTTTTCAAAGCAGAAATGCTTGCAACAATTTTTTCTACTTTGAGAAACTCCAGGCACATCTCCTTGAATGGACTGTTCTTGTGTTTGCTTTATTTTCATTTTACAACCCCTGTCTCATTCAAGCTCAACACATCTCACCTTTAAAGCCCTATACGGCCTAGGACCCTCATACCTACGGGACCGCCTCTCCTGGTATGCCCCACAGCGAAACTTACGGTCTTCAAATAAAAATATCTTGAAGGTCCCAGGCTACAGAGAAGTTAGGCTGGCCTCAACTAGAGCCAGGGCTTTTTCGGTGGAACACTCTGTCACAAGAGACCAGGGCCCTGCGGGACTTGACATCTTTCTGCAGGGCCTGCAAGACAGAACTGTTCCACCAGGCCTTTGGCCAGGGCACAGCCTGACTCCCTCCCTCGGCAATCTTCGCAGAGCTCTGGCCCAATGGTTGCCAGTGGCTTGAATTAATTAATTTTATAATGAATGATTTTAGAGTGTTGTTTGTGCTGTACTTTTGTACTGTTTTATTGTTGTTAGCCGCCCTGAGCCCGGCTTCGGCTGGGGAGGGCGGGATATAAATAAAATTTATTATTATTATTATTATATTATTATCTCAGAGAACAAAGTCACTCTTATGCCAGTGGATCCTGGCAAATCGGGAAAACCAAGAGAAAATTAGCTCCTGGTCACACCCTTGGCACAGTTTCATTGAACCACGAAAAGATAATCTATGCAAATATATGGACATTTGATTATTATACATGATGGATGCAATTCACAGAATTCAGCTTTTTTTAGCACAGAATTTTGAATGCACAGCCCTATGATGCTTTCCTCTAAAAATAATTATGTACGTACCCTTTTTTCCAACCGGAACTGAACTGGCTGTCGAATAATGCTACCTACAGTGCCGATGCTGCCGATTTTGTACAATCGTATATCAAATTTCATATCAGAAGACTGAGAGAAGAGGTCAAAAGTTGGCAGAGGTCTGTGGTAGAAGGTGTCAAACACTACATCCAGAATGCGTGCTTGTTTAATATAGATAGAGAGAGATTTTGTTTCAAATTAGATTTGACAATTTCTGAACCTGAAGGTCATTTCCTCTGCTGTTGACAGCTTTGTGGCAGAAAAATATCCAGCAGATGCATTTTTTCTTGTCAGTGCATCACTGCAAGGGATGCAGATATTGTTCACAACATCTAACGGCCATGCAGCAATTGAAGTTGCAAGTGTGAGTCAGCAATGGGCAATAGTGGTTTCAATATCCAACTGCAATGGATCCCTATGTACGTTTTGAATATGATACAGACTTTGCATCAGCATCTATGTCAGGAATGAGCCAGCACTCAGCAAAGGTTTACAGCAGGCTTCCGAAAGCTGCCAGGAGCAGAGAAGCTTAGAGGTGAAGCCAGCTGAAGAGCAGCTCGCTCCGTCCACCCCACCCCTAGGAATGCAGGTTGACAAGAGATTGGCCAGGAGTGAACTGGCACACCACCACAGTTCGCCAGAAGAGCGATCAAGCGGGAAAGTACAGAGTGACAACTTGTCAGGGCAAGAGGAAGCTGGGGCTGAACCAATCAGCCCATGGTCTCGTAGACAGGGAGGGTTATGAGACAGGAAGCAGAGCAAGCGACGTAAACTACGTAAGTTCAATATCTTCTGTAGACACAGGAAGCAATCTTCAGAAGGGTCCTCTTGATTGATGGTGTCTGAAGCTCAGTTAGAGCTTTCCGCAGTTATCTGTTGCTTTTGCAATAAATCCTCCTTTTTAATTACCTACACGTACTGTGCTACCAAGCTGAGAACCTCGACTCCTGACAATCTAAATGGAAACACTTTCTATATTCCTGGTATTTTTCTTACCAGATAAGGAATAACGCTTTTTGTGCTGTATTTATTTCACAAAAGAAGAGCTCTGCTGGATTAGACCAAAGGTCCATCCATCTAGCATCCTGTTCCCTAAAGTGGTCAATAGATACTCTAGGAAGTTCTCAAGAAGGGCAAGAAAGCAAAAGCCTTTACCCATCATCACTAATCTGCAGCTGGTATTCAGATGCAATGCTGCCTCTGGTCCTAGAGGCAGCATAGAGTGGTACCTCGGGTTACAGACGCTTCAGGTTACAGGCTCTGCTAACCCAGAAATAGTACCTTGGGTTAAGAACTTTGCTTCAGGATGAGAACAGAAATCATGCGGTGGCGGCGGTGGCGGCGGCAGCGCGGCGACAGTGGGAGGCCCCATTAGCTAAAGTGGTACCTCAGGTTAAGAACAGTTTCAGGTTAAGAACGGACCTCCAGAACCAAGTAAGTTCTTAACCCGAGGTACCACTATATAGCCAATGACCATTGATATCCTCCATGAATTTGTCAAAACTCCCGTGAACTCATCTACATTTCTGGCCAGCTCCACATATTGAAGAAGCAAATTTCATAGTGTTTATATAAAGAAGTAATTATTTTGGCTGTCTTAAGTGTCCCATGATTCAGCTTCATGGGATGGCCTTAGGTTCTAGTCTTCTGAGAGAGGACCTCCAACTAGATATCTTGAGAAGAGTCCATAAGCACAACATGAAGGCAATAACCCTTGCCCGTTCTTTCTCTCCTGCAACTGGTATTCAGTGGCATACTGTCTCCAGTATGTTCAACCTGTGCTTGGGCTTTACTACTTCCCAGATTTATTTTTATGCACGAAATAATGAACCATCATTACTATGTACAAGTATATTCATGATCATTTAATTATAATAATATTTCAATTGCAATCCCAATTATTTAATATGAAAATAGTAAATTTGTTTAATTAAACAAATGATCCATTATTTAATTATCTAATAAGTGTAGCATTGAATCGCATATGCTTATGTATTTTTGTTTGCCATCTTGCATTTCATTCATTTTACATTAATCAGCAATAGCAATAAAACTATAATGAATTGTGTGCATACAGAAATACTTGGCTCTTTTATTAAAACCATTTCAGTGGTAGGTCATTATTATTATTAGGTTTCCAGTATGGTGTCAGTGAAGGAACTTCTCTGGCATGTGGATCTAAATGGAGAAAGTGCCCCAGTTCTGCACTACCACCAAGGATATGTATTAAACACAATAGCCAAGAGAGAATCACATAGGTGCACTGTATTGCTACACCAGGGATAACCGATGTGGGACTGCAAGTTCCATCAGCCACAACCAGCATTGCCAATGGTTAGGGATGCCAAGTCCAGCACCCTCTAGCCATGCTCTTCATGGTGGAATTTATTAGAGTCCGTTGAAAGAGTAGGAACTTATCAACTAGAGAAAAGCACTCCTCATTCTTTGCTAGACAGACCATGTGACATGGCACAATACAGTGGTGCCTCGCAAGACGAAAAGAATCCGTTCCGGGAGTCTTTTCGTCTTGCGGTTTTTTCGTCTTGCGAAGCAAGCCCATTGACGTAGTAGCGCTATTAGCGCTATTGGCTAAAAAAGGGCTAAAAACGGCTTTTTTGGGGGGATTAGCGGTTTTGCTGCTAAAATGCTTTTAGCAGCTTAGCGATTCAGAATAAGGGGTTTTGGAGCAAAAAAAATAATTCGATTTTTCCGTCATTTTTTGTCTTGCGAAGCAAGCCCATAGGGAAATTCGTCTTGCGAAGCGCCTCTGCAGACGGAAAACCCTTTCGTCTTGGGGTTTTCCGTCTTGCGAGGCATTCGTCTTGCGGGGCACCACTGTACATGCAAATGCCCACATTGTCGGGGCTAAAGTCAGACACAGGTCAGTAATAAAGGAAGCTATGTAAAATAACTAAGCAAGTATTATACATCACCCCAGAATTGGCCCTACTAAACATCTTCCAAGACAACAATGCCCATTTACACCACAAAGCACTCATAACCCAGCCAGAAACACCATAACCAGACACTGGAGAGACCTGTCAGGAGTAAGCATGAACCAATGGTACCAAATAGTATGGGAAACAGCCCGACTAGAAAAAATAACCAATAAACTGAAACTGGCACGGGGACATTGCCCAACAAGACAATGACAATAATCCACCAACAGCATACAAATCAATATGGCTAACCTGATCCAAAAGACCCACCCACCCCACTCACACACGAAAACAAAGATCACCACAGCCAATCACAAACAAACAACCACACCCTAGGCCAACCCCAACCTCTCTCACCACCAAAGGAAGACAAGTGAACAGCACAAGCAACGCTGACACCAAACCCTACATACATTAAGCATAATAGAAACATCGCCACCCGACCCCCCCATTTCCCCCCCTCCCCCCCCCAATGTCTCAACAAATGAAACTGATTTGTAAAAATGTTACATGGAAAAAATACGAGAGACATTACACATACTTCTGTAAAACAACAAAATCTTTAATTAAAAAAAAAGCAATAAAGGAAGCAGATATCTGTTGTCAGTAAGGTTAACTCTTTATTCAAGGAAACAAACATGCAACTTGGCCCAGTGACGTAGCGTGGGTTGCCAGCACTGGGGAAAGCTGGGGGGTGGGAGGGAGGGAGGGTGGGAGGGAGGGAGGGAAACAGACAGAGTACGCATGTGCATTCAACTGCCTAATGGCATCCGCGTCACCCAGGAAATCTGAGCCACAGAGATAAGAAAAAAAGACTTGTTCCGTTGACTGGAGAGGTCACTTCCTGGTTTGCATGGAGAAGCCATTTCAGTGGAGCCCAGTGACGGAAGTGCACAGCTGTATTGAGGCAGTGCCAGGTGTAGAAATTTTGCACCCCTAAGAATTTTGCACCTGGGGCAACTACCCCTGTGGCCCCTTCCATGCTACACCACAGAGTCGACCTAGTGGTCTCAGCAACACTTCCCAGTAGGTCTTGCCCCTGTGGAGTAGCATCTAGCACTTCCTCTCAATCTTCTTCCTCTGACCTCTCCTTGGTGTCCCACCATCCATCGCCTGGCTCTGAGCCTTCCTCCTCTAGGGTTTCGTTTGAAGGTTCCCTGGCTGGTGCCTCCCACCAGTCCTCTTCGTCCAGCCAGACAATGACACACATGCACTCTTGGTCCAGGCTTTCTGCATATTTGACAATGCAGTTGGACAACTTGTATTGCATATATGAAGAATACAGTAAATAATATGAATATGCAATAGGGTGTGATTCTTTGAGTATGATGCAACAGGCTTCAAACAGCATATGTAGAGAATCAATTAAATTTTATTTATCGGTTTAAAGTATTTATAAGCCGCCTATCAGGACAAAGCTCCCTCAAGGCAGCATACAAAAGGTTACAAGTGTCATATGCATTGAATGAATATCATGCTTAAAAATAATTGGTGCCCTCATTGATTTTCCCCATCCTCCTATGATCCATTGAGTGGTACCTCAGGTTACATATGCTTCAGGTTACAGACTCCGCTAATCCAGAAATAGTGCTTCAGGTTAAGAATGTTGCTTCAGGATGAGAACAGAAATCGTGCTCTGGCGGCACAGCTGCAGCAGGAAGCCCCATTAGGTAAAATGGTGCTTCAGGTTAAGAACAGTTTCAGGTTAAGAACGGACCTCTGGAACTAATTAAGTACTTAACCCGAGGTACCACTATATTGTCATTGATACCCCGTCCCAACTCCACCGCCTGCCTCAATCTGTGACACTTATTTTTTTTGATGATGAAAATATTTTTTTAATCTGAATGGTACAAGTTTAGGCTGTCTTGACCTTATGCTCTGTAAAGCCCTTCACATGCTTTGCAATCTAAAACCAAAGGAACAGATCACAATACATAACATTCCACTATCACAAGGTTAAGACAAATTTTATTGTAGTTGCAGCAAAGGAATTACTTCTCTAGATCAACAAGATATTATTTACAGAGAAATCCACTGTTATGCTCTCTTGGGTCACTTTTGGGAAAGCTCATTAGTTAGTGGTTTCCTATTTATTTTTCTCTTGTTCTTCATTACTTTTGCCCCTATGAGTAATGTTGTATGTTTATCAACAATAAATTTTATTTCCCTCATGTCAGCCTGGTTACAAAGCTGATACAAATCTCATAAAGCTTTCTTACCACTCAATGTACATTCATTACTCTTCCAATCTTTGTGTCACCAGCTCTCTGTTTAGCTAGTTTACAGTCAGTTCATGAAATTCATGTAAAATAGAAATAAAAAAGCAGACCAAAAACATGCAGGTATCCCAGCAGATTGATATGGCCCTTTTCTCACCGAACAATGTTGCCTTTTAACATACCTGCTTGGAAATCCTGTTGTAGGGTAGATAAATCATCAGAATGAACTGTTTGAAAAGACCTTCATCACTTAGTGGTGTCTTTCGGGTGCTGATGGACAAACAAGCCTAGCAAACTCTGTGTTGGTCACAACAGTGAGAAGGAAACCTAATTTGCATGGAGTAGAAAGATCCAGAGACAGAGGCAAGTTGAACCATGGTCTGGGCAATCTGGACAAATAATGGATAAAGCAAAGAATCAACATTTCTGTTTTGAGTCAAGGAGGAGGTTTGACCTGTACATTAGAGGTGAAGCACCTGTGGTCCTCTAGCTACTATTGAGCTACAGTTCCCATCATCCTTGAAAACTGACCAAGCTGGCTGGGGCTGATGGGAGTGGAGTCCAACAACATCTGGAAGGACATACCTATCCTATTCCAGCTGCACCTTCTGACAGAAATCAGAGCCTGTGACATTGCCCATTCTGGCCTATGAGATGTTCAGGCATCTCTTGTTGATTGGCCTTAAGTTAAAGAATTTTAACTATTGCTTTAATCATCAGGCATCTGACTGGACTGTGTTCCTGGTGATTCCAAATTGCACAGAAGTTTACACTTGGCAGAATGAAGCAGAAAACTCAACTTGGTATTTAAAAAAAAATATATTTTGAGAGAGATTATATTTAATGATCACTTATAAACAGTATCATTCAAAATAAACAAGAAAGCATTAAATCCTGAGGGAGAACTGTCTCTTAAGAGACTGTATGACATGCTGAAAGGCATTGGGAGACGACAGCCCTATAACCATTGTTTAATGGGCTCATTTCTAATCCTATCAGCCTTTCAGCCTTTCAGTTTATTTTTGTTGATTCAGTGCATTGATAGTTCTTGTTTTCAGTAGATAATTACCTCTGGTTTATTTCTGTCTCGCCTTCCCCTCTATCTTATTGATATTTTTCACTCACAACTATTTCTGAAATGCAAAGCTAGCTTTAATACTCCCAAAAAAGTACTAGCGGAGTCATAACTCACCCTTCATTAATAAACACATTATGGGCCTCTAACTCAGTTTTCTCTCCTCGTTATTAGTAATAGCTCAAGGGCAATGCAGTCAGAATGTAAGCAATCTATCTTCAGGTTCCCCCCTCCCACACCCACCGCCTTGCTTTGATGGTGATGATGAGGCACACAAAGTCCCTCGTCTCGTTTGCATGTGAAAGGACGCGGTTGGCAGGTGGCTGGGTGAAGATCAGAAACCGCCTCTTCTCATGTCAGGAAGGGCAAATGCTTCTCGCCGACATGAATCGGCAATAAGAATCCTATTAAATGCAATTAAAGAACCCTTTAGTCTCTCTTTTCAATAACTTCCAGGACCCTCCTTTGTAAGCTACAACGTGGGTCTGATATTTCTCATTGTCTCAGTTTGTCAAACCCCATCTAGACTCCTGGCACCCTTCATTCCTTTCGTCGCATCACAATGTAGGGTGGAAATCTTCAAGGAATCTTGGAGCGACACAGGCAAACACCCATACTTTCGGATTTGGGCTTGTATTGATAGGGCTCGCACCTTCTTCTGTTTTGCAGAACGGAACAAAAGCATTTCAATTATGCATGGAAGCTTAAGAAAATGCCATTTGCTACAAAAGTGCTTTATATTATTAAAGCCTTGTAGAATTATTACCGTACATCGTTTTATTATGTAGCTCATTTTAAATGGGGCAGAATATTTTAATGGCCTAAGAAAAGTAATAGTTTCTAGCTTAAAACTGGAGATACATCTGTAATTTTTCCCCATTAAATATGCATGCATGATTTTCAGGCCCATTTAACTAATGTGTGTTGGAAAGTCTTTATAATAGTAAACGCAACAAACCTCAGTCAAGATAGAAATATATAAAGTGTGATTAATGGCAGCTCCGGGTTTTTTCTTTTTCTTTTCCTATTCTGTTGAAAATTTGAATTTTGAAGTATGAATCACTTTAGGTAGGTAGGCTCAATATTACCATGCAGTTTTAACAAAGCTGCATCCATTAGAGACTAGGTACAGAATTGAAAATTATGCTGGAGAATTAAACTGTCAAAACATCATAAACTACTCACAATGTATTTACCAAAAGCGGAAAAAAAGAAGAATGTAACAGCTCTTTGAATTGCCTGGAAAAGCAATCAGAAATTGGATATCAGCTGCTATGAAGCTGCATTTTAATGTATGCCTTTCTCAAGTTGAAGGGATGGATTTGAGAAGCCATGTTCCCAAAAGGAAAAAGTTTCCATCCTTTAAGAACCAGCAACACAAAATTCCTCAGGGTGCAGTCAAGCCCCATCTGCACTATACATTCAAAGCAGTAGCATACCACTTTAAACAGGCATGGCTTCCCCCAATGAATCATGGGAACTGCAGGTTGTTCTTAGGAGAGCCCTATTCCCCTCCCAGAGCCACAATTCTCAGTGTGGTTTAACAATCAATCCATTTTCCCAGGGAACTCTGAGAGCTACAGTTTTCCATACCAAAACAGGTGTTCTGCTGTCACTACATAATCATTCCAAATGGTCCAGATGGGTTGCATATTTAGAAGCTGGGTTGCTTGAGACTCTCTTGAATTCTGCATACGATGAATCTGCATGTATATGCCACTCATTTTAGGCTATATGATGTGCCCCTGATTCTTTTCTTTCTTTCTGGTTAAGAGCGGTAGTCTCATAATCTGGGGAACCGGGTTCGCGTCTCCGCTCCTCCACATGCAGCTGCTGGGTGACCTTGGGCCAGTCACACTTCTCTGAAGTCTCTCAGCCCCACTCACCTCGCAGAGTGTTTGTTGTGGGGGAGGAAGGGAAAGGAGAATGTTAGCCGCTTTGAGACTCCTTAAAGGGAGTGAAAGGCAGGATATCAAGTCCAAACTCTTCTTCTTCTTCTTTCTTTCTTGAAAAAAAAAACCAGGTTGACTTAAATCTGTTCACATTAGAAGAGCACAGTTTGTAGTAGAACAGGGATCCCTTTTGATTTTTGAATGGCTTGACAGCTTGCTATCACATTTAAACAGTTGATATTTAAATTTTATTTCAGAAGTTCTGACATGTTGACATTTTATTGTGCTGCTAGTAATCTGATCTTTATTTGTTGTTTATTTATTTGTTGTTTATTTTTAATTGTTTCTTCTGCCATACCACGAGAACTATGATAACTTTAGACTGGAAATAAATAATGAACTTAAAGAGATAAACTCAGGACAAACCTTTTCTTACACTGTGGGAAATCATTTGTTTTATTTATGTTTTTCAAATTGGTAGTTCTTTGGAAATATTTGTTAGGACAATCATGAAAATAAAAAGGGCCATCACTTTGGCTGCAATCCTTAGAGGCACTTGCTTTAAACCAGGAGTAGCCAACATGGAACCGTCAAAATGTTTCAGACTATAACTCCTTTCAGACCCAGCCAGCATGGCCAATTGTCTGGGATGATGGGAATTGTGGCATACAAGTCCACCATCTTGACTACCCCTTCCTTAAACAGTCATTGTTATTTTCTTACTAACGTCTCCAAGTTATGATACTTAAAGGTAAGGTAAAGGTACCCCTGCCCGTACGGGCCAGTCTTGACAGACTCTAGGGTTGTGCGCCCATCTCACTCAAAGAGGCCAAGGGCCAGCGCTGCCCAAAGACACTTCCGGGTCACGTGGCCAGCGTGACATCGCTGCTCTGGCGAGCCATAGCCGCACACGGAAACGCCGTTTACCTTCCCGCTAGTAAGCGGTCCCTATTTATCTACTTGCACCCAGGGGTGCTTTCGAACTGCTAGGTTGGCAGGCGCTGGGACCGAACAGCGGGAGCGCACCCCGCCGCGGGGATTCGAACCGCCGACCTTTCGATTGGCAAGCCCTAGGCACTGAGGCTTTAACCCACAGTGCCACCCGCGTCCCCTCTATGATACTTAGGGCATGGATATTTGTTTCATTATTAATTTAGGAGTATTTTGTACCCCACCTATTAACCAAAGTATTTGAGATGGCTTACAATGTGTTAAAAATACAGCAAAACAAGCAACAGTATTACCACAGGGCAAAGGCTATATAGGTTTATCCCCAATTTATCCAGTGTCTTAGCAACAACTTTGCAGCTGAATCTTCCCACCTAGAACTGAAGTTGAAGAGGTATTAGTTCTGGGGTGGGGAGCTGGATCCAGCCATTTTATCTTGTCCTCCTCTACCACCATAGGCCATGTTTGTCAGGTGGGCAATCCCCTGACATCACACCTATGTCAGGTGATCAATTTCCAAAGACCAGCTACATCTTACACACCCTGGTTCACACCAGATATGTCTTTATCTGCCCCACACCTGACATTATATATGACATCATAAATATGACATCTACATCACTATGCTAGTCCCTCACAGCCCAGAAATTCTTTACGTTCCTTAACATGATGGCAGCAAGTCCTGTTTTTCTGTGTAACTATAAGCTAGATGTTATATTAAAAATATTCTTTCTGACACAACATGGAGCCAAGTCACATAGCTTCTGAGCTTCAGGTAGCTATTTTTTCCTCCAAGACAGATGACTGGAGAATCAAAGGCCTCAAGAGGTACTAAGGTGTTGAGGAAGGATTCTATGCCTGAAATACATTGGGCTTTAACAGCTTCTTTCAACAAACTGTCTCTTAGCACCTAATGAGGCAATCTCTTCTATTATTTCCTCAGCTCAGTAGCTCTGGGCCACATTTACTTCTCACACCATTCAACAGCCTGCAGTAGCTTCCTGTTTGTGGTGAATGGGTCGTCTGACATGTTCATCATACAGCTGCCTTCACCAATAGAGCATAGCAGCCATTATCAATCCAGCACTCATCATCAATCCCAAAAGAAAGGATGAGGGTTGTTTTTGGCAGGGACACAGCAAATAACTACAATGAATCCCATTTTTTCAGCCAGCCAAGAATGGGTTAAAAAGAAGCAACTTTTCTAACAGCGGTTTCCAAATAATATTTGAGAGAATTGAGTTTTCAAAAAAAATAGTTCAGTTAAATTGTCATGGGAAAGTCGAGCCTCTGTAAAAGTACATTGATCAAATAATGCAACATTTCTTCCAGACAAACTTTATGACTTATTGCAATAGCAATAAATGTGTAGCAGAGTCTGTAGGAAGGATGGCTGAATGACATTGCAAGTTGGCGTAGCTGGTTCTGGTGGAACAGCAAGTGTGCTGAAGAGGCCGGTTCAAAGACTGGCAGCAGTGTCATCACCATCCGAAATGGCACTGCGACAATGCACAGAACTGTTGCGTGCTGAGGTCCCCCAAAACACCCCCACCCCAATAACTCACACATCACACAGAAATTTTTGTTTAAGGTTTTGGGCATAATTTTGGCCACAACTTTATTAACATACATGGATGTGAGTGGTTGCTTAGGCATTGGTTAGGACTATCTGCCCCCCCGCCTTGGGGACAGAACTGACTTCCGGATTCCAGCGAAAGTCAGTGAGGGGAAACAATATTGGGGAGAACTGGAGCTGCGACACAGGCCCTCAGCTTCACCCCACATGCTCCCAGGGGCTTACGCGGCCCAAACCCGATTCCAATGGCAAGCCCCTGAATTCCTTTAATGGAATTCCCTTGCAGCAGCAGCATTGGAGGGGCAGGCCCAGCCAATCCTTACCCCTCCTCCAACCAATTTTAACCAATGCCTAACCGCCAACCTTACAAGTTGTGACGATTTGCTATGCAGTAGGCAAAAACCAAATGGCACCAGCCAATCCGCCAGATGGACAAAATTCCTACTAGGCCCTTGCCCCAACAGCAGACAACCCCATGACAGGCATAGCAAGGTCAATGCTCAAGCCCAAATCAAGGGACGGCGGGCGGGTGATCCTGTGCACACAGTGAAAGAGAAAGCAGATCGCTGTGAGTGCTGCTTAAATAACCTCTGTTCCCACCCCCAAATTGGCAACATCAACTTTACCCCAGCAACTCGGGCTACCAATCCTTGCCAGGCCCATCCATCCCAAACTGCCTGGCAACAGTGGGGTGTCTTGTCTGGCCCCAACCGCAATAGGAGGACAGATGAAATGTCAGGAAAGTGACAAGGTTAAAAACAGGAAACAGCTCACTTACACGTGCCATCATAAATTGGTTGCTAGATACATAGAGACAAGCCCTACATCAGGATTCCTCAAACTCGGCCCTCCAGGTGTTTTGAGACTACAGTTCCCATCATCCCTGACCACTGGTCCTGCTAGCTAGGGATCATGGGAGTTGTAGGCCAAAAACATCTGGAGGGCAGAATTTGAGGAAGCCTGCCCTCCATATCCAATTCACAGTATATTAAGCTCCTAAAAGCAACAGGCAGAAAAGAAAGACAGCATTGCTGGAGCTACATCAACACTCCAAACTCCTGGGCAGCCAAATGGACAGATTACTGGCCCAGCTAGTCCCTGGATTACAGTCAAAGCATGTCAGGGGGCAGGCCCCTCTTCCCTTTTATTATCTGACTCAAGGCTTCTCTTCCCTGGTGGGTACTTTCTGCATTGAGCCACTTCAAGCTTCAGAAACAGATTTCCTGGCACTGCCAGCATCAAAATTTGCAGCTGACATGCACAGGTATCAAGAAATGCCTGAAAATGGCCACCCTGTACAGTGCACCAGGTTGAGTTTGCTGTAAAGAAAGGCATTTCCAAAAGTTAGACTCCTCTCAACTCCACTAACCAGTGACTATCTTGAAAGCAGCCAAGGGACATAGCCAATGGAGTCGTCCCCTTTCAAAAATGACTTCTACTTTCACAACAGAACTTCCCCTCCATCTCCATTCCCCTTGTTCCCCACTCCCTCCGCAGATCTGTTCTGGAGGGTTGTGGGGAAATCCAGAATGGAATTGGAAGCAGACATCCTTGCACTTTGTTGGATACAATACGTTTCTTGAAAATAAAGAACATGAGCTGCCTTGAGACAGTGGTACAGTTAGGTCATGTTAGAGTTTGGATCTAATGGACTTATGTGTGTGTCTCATAACTATAATTATTACCCTTTGAAGGCATCTATTGGCCAGTTCAAATTCAAATTCTTCGTGGGCTATCCCCTCATCCACTGCAGCTGGCTTAGGACAACAAGGACAACAAGCAGCAGCAAAGTATATGGGGGTCTGATCTCCCCTCGCGCTGGACCACAACCGTCGCCCACCCAAAGAGGGTAAGCAATCTTTATGATGATACACTGACCAAAAGAGAGCCAGAAAAAAATATACTGCTGGTGTTTTTGAGTCTACCAAGCACAATTTTCCTCTTTTTCTCTCTTCCTTAGATGCCTGGAACTAAAATAAATAGAGCATTTAAAATTCAAAAATAGTATTTAAGTATCTGATTTTATTGATAAATATTCAAATTAGGTTGGTGCTGGTAATTCAAATTAGCTTCACAAAACTTGGCTCAATCGAGCTCAGAATAATTCATAACTCATGACTTAATAATTTGCAATTATGTCTTCATGGGGAAATCCCAGTGGCTTGAGCACAAAGCACAAAGGTTGGAGCGACACACCACAAATCTGAGCTTTGAATATTCAGTTACTTTGACAATTCATGGCCCACTGTGGCTTTTCAAATAATCTGGCACAATAATTTGCACAATGTTCCACTTCCCCCAACAATTTGTAATGAATGTCAACATTTGGTACTCACCATTCTGCAATAATAAGTGGGGGAGGGTGGGGGAGAATCCCACCCTCTTTGTATGGGCAAGTCCTGCTGCGGTGAGATAGATGAAGTGGTGTAATGTTGAAGAAAGCCTACTTGACAATCTTCTAATGTCGATTCCATTATGAAGCCATTTGAGGTGAGAGGCAAATGGGAAAGAGTCCTCATCAGCTAACCCTGATAAAAGAAGAAGAAGAAGAAGCTGACACAGTTATTGAGCAGTATCAGTTCTGGAATACATGTCTACAAGTCTGTGTGGGACTCTGGTATATATTTCGGCTAGTTGTTGCAAGACTCCAGTGTTTCGGAACAGAAGGGAAGTAACAGATAGAGCTTTCTCCATTAATGAATCTCAATGCTCAGTAAGGTTGTTTGAAAGGCACCAGAATACTGGGAGCCAGATGACAGCCATAATAGTAACAACAATAATAACACCCCATCCATCTGGCTGGGTTTCCCCAGCCACTCTGGGCAGCTTCCAGCACATATAAAAACATTATGAAATGTCAATTTTTTTTAAAAAAAAACTTCCCAACACAGGGCTGCCTTCAGATGTCTTCTAAAAGTTGTGTAGTTCTTTATCTCCTTGACATAGGGTGGGAGGGCGCCCCACAGGGAGGGCTTACATAGGAACAGCAAAGGAAAAAAATCTAGCAATGCACACACGGTTCTGCCCTACGGACACATAAATCTTTGGATTGTGGCTTTTATCTGTTTGTGAATCCACAAATTCCCATTTTACAGCTGGGGAACAGAGACTGAAAAACAGTGTTGTAGGCCATGCTTTTTTTCAGCAGGAACTTCCTGGAATTCAGTTCCGGCACCTCTCAGGTGGACGCCATTGCCATTATAAGAGAACAAGGGAGGTGTTCCTGGTGAAAAAGCACCTATTTTTCTAGCAGTGGTTGTAGGCAGTATGCTTCTGAATATCAGTTGCCCGAAACCACGGGAGAGAGGAGTGCTGTTCTGCTCAAATTCTGCTTGTAGGCTTCCTATTGGCATCTGGTTGGCCACTGTGGATAAAGGGTGCTCCACTAGGACGGACCTATTGGTCTGTTCCAGCAGGCTCTTCCTATGTTCTTACAGCCATCATATGAGGTGACACAAAAATTCCTTTTGCTTTCCAACAGATAATTCAGGCATTATTTTAGTCGTTTGTTCATGGCCACTGCTCTAGTAACATATGGAATTGAAGCCATGTGCGTATGTCTGCATTTAGCATGTTTTGTTTTTGTTTTAAAAATAATAGCCATAAGATGGAGGAGGATGATCAGTACCAGGACTGTGATGCCCTAGGAAAGGTGGGTTAATTTTTTATGCCTGCTTGGCAGGGATTATTTTCACTGGAACCACAGCATGAGAGGAAAGTGTTTCTCTGTGCCATGGATGGTCCTAAACATGATCATCCACACTTCACAAACATACATTTAACATACTAACATTTAACATATGAAGGAGTGTCTCCACCCCCATCATTCAGCCCGGACACTGAGGTCCAGCTCCGAGGGCCTACTGGCAGTTCTCTCACTGCGAGGAGTGTTACATACGCTTTAGGTTACATACGCTTCAGGGTACAGACTCCACTAACCCAGAAACAGTGCTTCAGGTTAAGAACGCCCTCCCCTCAGATGACAAGGAAATAAACAACTATCTGACTTTTAGAAGACATCTGAAGGCAGCCCTGTTTAGGAAAAAAATTAATGTTTGATATTTTATCGTGTTTTTAATATTCTGTTGGGAGCCGCCCAGTGTGGCTTGGGAAACCCAGCCAGATGGGCGAGGTATAAATAAATGAGCCTGAGAAGTCTGGGGGTGGGAACTGGCTGAAACTATCTATCTATCACAGGCAACCCCAAAATCGGCCCTCCATCTGTTTCAGGACTACAACTCCCATCATCTCTGACCACTTGTCCTGTTAGCTAGGGATGATGGGAGTTGTAGTCCCAAAACAGATGGAGGGCCGAGTTTGGGGGTGCCTGCATTAAGGGTACTGAACATAACTGCAGAGCCATGGACTGAACCCACAGAAAAGTGTTTCCCACGGTGCTACTGCAATTGAGGTGGTAATCCTATACACAATTATCTGGGGATAATGGTCCTTGTACTCAAGGAAGCTTACTTCTGAGTAGACATCAATAGGATTGCGCCGCAGATCGCTACATATTTGAGAGATAAATCTGGGAAGGAACTCGAAAATATGAAGCTGTCTCACATTTGCAATGCATGACAAGGCAAAATGCACCGTAATGGAAGTCAGGTGTTTAAACTAATTTCTAATTTAGCCGCAAAGGAAGCAAAGATAAATGTTAGTCTCCTGAGCAAGTTTTTGCATGTGACACTACAGGATCCGTCAGTATGAAAGGGTTTGCCATACTTTGCAGAAAAGGTTAACTCTTCAAACAGTGTTGTACCAACATAAATGTTAATGAGTTTGTGTGTGGCAGCAGGTAAGCAAGAGATGGCAAAAGGAAGCTATTGTGATAGGCAGATAATTACAATGGAAGTCATGTCTTGGGTAATGAGTAGGATTCACATCACATATCTTTCCAGTCACAGTACAATTTCTCCAGCTCTGTTTATGGTAATCTATGGGATTATTTGACAGCAAGGTGACATTTTGACTTTGGAACAAATTTCTTTCATAGACAGTGCAATTACTCACTGGTATTGTGACATTCAATTAGGCACAGAACTGCTATGCAATTTAGATATTATTATATATATATATATATTTAATGGGGAGAATATATAAATATTGGGTCTATTTTTCATTAACGCACAGGGTCATTCGCTTCTTAATATTCTGTCCTTCTTATGCAAAGAGCCAAGATCTACCTAATGCAATCATGCCAATATGCAAGAGAAATTAATATCCTTGCAATTTTTTTAACCAACTGAACTATGGTAGGTAGTGCCCCCCAAAAGGTAAGAAAATAGTAGAGTGTGCTTCAAAGTCTTAGCCATGCTGAGAGTTAATTTCATAGTTCAGAAGTAGGATTTCTCTGTGCTTCTAAACTATGGTAAGGATTAATAAATTATGTACGGCATTTCAAAGACCGCACAAAAGGAACACACACGACCTGAAAATTGGCAGCCATGGCTGATGCCTCTGACCACAGTGGTATATTTTAGCTGGGGAGCTGACATATACATGCCTGAAAGGATTTGACCTGACAGGCACAAATCTTTTAAGTGGCACAGCAGGTCCGTGTCACTTGTTCTTCCGCTTTGCGAAAGTGAAAGAGGGGACTGCCAGGGGCATCTCTCGCGTGAGTGAGAGAGGCATTCCATTACAGGAGACCCTTAACAAGGCCGGTTCCTCTAGAGCAACGGTAAGTGCAATTTAGAGCAGCGTTTAGAAATGCAGCTCCATGCATCACCCAGCTTACACTTTGCATAGGCTCTCTGCAGACAGTCAATTTTTGTCCCGAGATTTAGCAGACAAAATGAGTTGGTGCCATATTCCGAATGGAAATTGCTACCAATCGCCACAGATGGCAGTGAAGAAAGATGCTGCCTCGATACCATTCCAACATCAGCACGCTACATCTCAACTCTCTTGGCATGATACGAACGATGGTGTCTGTCAGGAGCGAGCCGGCGCTAAATCACAACATTCAAGTTGGAGTCAACTCTTAATTAGCAAGAAGAAGAAGAGTTTGGATTTGATATCCCGCCTTTCACTCCCCTTCAGGAGTCTCAAAGCGGCTAACATTCTCCTTTCCCTTCCTCCCCCACAACAAACACTCTGTGAGGTGAGTGGGGCTGAGAGACTTCAGAGAAGTGTGACTGGCCCAAGGTCACCCAGCAGCTGCATGTGGAGAAGCGGAGACGCGAACTCGGTGCCCCAGATTATGAGACTACCGCTCTTAACCACTACACCACACTGGCTCTCAAGAGCACGATCTGCACAGACGTGGTGGAGTGTCGGCCCTAATGAGGACTGCAGCTCACCCCCAGGAGATCTTGCCCCATGGATCAGTTGCTGAGACTCAAAGTCCCTGCTTCCCCATAGCTGTCTAAATTCCCTCATCTCCAGAACTTTTTCTAAGCAGTTGGAGACTGCGCCTGTGTGAAGCCAACCTCTCCTCTGCCCTTAAGGGGAGTGAAAGGCGAGATATCGTCCAAACTCCTCCTCCTCCTCCTCCTCCTCCTCCTCCTCCTCCTCCTCCTCCTCCTCTTCTTCTTCTTCTTCTTCTTCTTCTTCTTCTTCTTCTTCTTCCTTTCCAGCCACGGTTTATTTCCCCCAACACCTTCAGCATACTGGGGCTTCCCCAGGCCATGTCTAGTTACCTCAAGTGGGGTGGGTGTGTGGGTGCCATTTTCTCTTTTGCCTCTGGCAGCAAAATGTTTTAGGATTATATTTATTCGTATGTGAGCCCCACTTTACTGCTTAATAAGTTTTCTGAGGATTCCCACATTTGTCTTTTTCTCCCAGAGTGCAAAATTTGTGAGTAACTTCTTAAACTGCCTATCACTCATTGTAACAAATCCGATATTGGAATAAGTAAACAATTCTGTGGGATACAAATCACAGTGGGGAAAAAAATACAGGGACAGAAATAAAAGCCACACACTTATAAAAATAAATCCAGACTTATTACCTAATCATTGTATTTTTTTTTTATAAAAAAAATATCAGCAGACATCCACCTGCAAAGATTTGTCCACAGAAATATGTCCAAAGTTCCAGATAAATACTTCTCCCTTAAAAATATTTATGCATGTGGTATATAATAAATAATCTGTATAAAAAAGATGGCAAAGCTTATTAATCATTTCCATATTATTCCTTCCATTGGCTCTTGATATAAATGACTAGACCGAAATCAGCTTCTGGAAAGTTGGCGTAGGTAACTTATTTATAGTCATGGTGTGGAAAAAGACAATTTTCTATCAGTATCCCATTATTTCCACTTCTGTTCAGTAATTTGTGACCTGAATGAATAAAGCCTAAGGCTTTAATAGGATGAGGATGCTGAAAAGATTTATGAAGGCTGGTTGAGAATATCTCACGATTTTTCCTCCTGAGTACCAAGCTACAGTGATAATTATCTTACATTTATTTAGTAGCTTTCACACCAAGGGATCTCAAAATACTTTACAAATATAGCAAATCATACACAGAAATCTTTCCATCCAGTGCTAGAGGTCCGCTACAACCTTTGTTGCAAAACAATATTTAACAATCCCATGCAAAACTGTGCACCTCTTCACAACTGGGAGTGAAAAACCATGACATTTTCCAAGGAGAAGGGAGCGAGAGCTCAGCTACAAAAGGCCTGCACGTTATTTCCTATATAACATAACTCAAAGAGCACTCAAAGCTTTCTTTGTGGGGGGGGGGGTGCACTCTTATTTTTCATGAAATGAAGAAAATCGCTTGTGGAATAATTTTCTCTCAGATCATGTGGTACGGGTGGCTACTCCTTTAATGGCTGAGGGCTACATTCATTGTTGGCCAACTATGAGGGGGCTGCATGGTGTTTATAGGGGGTGAATCCTATACAGTGTGGCATATGCTGCTTGCCCTCTGCCTGTCTCAATGATAAGCTTATCCCTTATAGGATAGAACAATGTCCTCAGGTTCCAACCTCCCTAGGTGGTCCAAAAAGATCCCATGGTGGACAGGCGTGCCAACTTGAATAAAATATTGCCCCGCCGCCACATAATCGACCACATGACGCAGCGCGCGCACACCATTTGAATGCGAATGCCCATCAACTGGGGGGAGGGCTCAAATATTTTATTGTGAGGGCCCCCGCAGCCCGTAGGAGTTGGCTCCTATGATGGTGGATGGTATCAAAAGCTCCTGAGATATCAGCAGGACCAGGAAACTGCTTTCACTTTTGTTTCTAGCCCGCCGGAGATCATCAGGCAGTGTGACCAAGGCAGTTTTGTGTCCCATGATGGGACACAGAAGAAATGTGTGTGGAATTTGTCGCTGTTATCTCTGCCAACCTCGTGGGTTCTCGCTTGTTTGTGTTGTGTAATCTCCTTGTAGTTGCAGGACATTTTTTTCAGCCGGAACCTACTGGAACTCAGTTCTGGCACCTCTCAGGAGAACAAGGGAGGCTTTCATGGTGAGTTCTGGCACCTTTTTTTCTAGGAAAAAAAAATAGCAATGTTTGGATAGCGTGAGTTCATTTGCCACGGCCTCAAACACATGAAATGTATTGCAGGCATCACCAAAGTGTGAGAAAAGACCATTATACAATTCATGACAGTGCACAATTTAGTGCCAGTATTTTATTCCCATCAGCACTTGTCTTAGATTGACCAAACTTTTAAATCCCTCTCAAAGTGGCTAGCAGTTCCCTCCGCAAAGTATATTCTTATCTTCTCGCCTACCCACAGCATATGCTGGAAACTGCAGCTTGGCAGACTCGAGCAGCAGAAGCAGTCTCATGTATATATGTTAAATTATAGGAGTTATACAATTCACATACTTATTTATAAATGTATCTTAAAAGGGTAAAGGTAAAGGACCCCTGACAGTTAAGTCCAGTCGCAGACGACTCTGGGGTTGCGGCGTTCATCTTGCTTTACAGGCTAAGGGAGCCGGCGTTTGTCCACAGACAGTTTTTCCCTGTCATGTGGCCAGCATGACTAAGCAGCCATTTACCTTCCCGCTGGAGTGGTACCTATTTATCTACTTGCACTTTTGGCGTGCTTTTGAACTACTAGGTTGGCAGGAGCTGGGAAAGAGCAACGGGAGCTCACCCCGGTGGGGATTCGAACCCCCGACCTTCTGATCAGCAAGCCCAAAAGGCTCAGTGATTTAGACCACAGCGCCACCCGCGTCCAAATATATCTTAGGGGCCTACAATTTTCTGAGTGCCTGCAAGATGGCACAAGGCTTCCTGATTTGTGTTTCAGTGGCCAAAAAAGAGAGAAAGATGTTGTACAGGTACCATATCAAGGCACATGCTTTTCTCAACATACAGCTGGAAAGATGTAATACACCACTACTTGAGTTGGAAAAAGTTGGCGGTGAAGTGACCACAATATATTCAGTACCTCCCATACCAATTCTATAAACTAAGGCCAAGATGCAAACCAGAAGAGATTAAGAGCTGAGCACACTTTATATGGACTAAGTCCCACTGAATTCAGTAAATGTGTTTTGGATCATGTAGCATGCCCCACTGATTTAAGTTGCAAAACTTTTAACAGGTGCTTACATTGTCTTCAAGAGCATTCAGTTTGAAAGGTATTGTGTTTATTCTCTTCAGTCTGGTGGTCCTCCACAGCAACCCCAGAATGCAGCCGCTATAAAGTCCCCATTTACAAATGGGGAACTGGGCTGGAGGATCACATCCAATATCAGGAGACCTATGTGATGCCAAAGTTTTCAGCCTGCATGACTTTCTCCAGCACAGCAGGTTCCTAATCAAAACATCCTCACTGCAACTGCAACAGCAGCCAGCCAAATGTATTCCGCTTGCATTCTCCAGATCATTATTATGAGGAAGTAAA
The DNA here is from genome assembly GCF_965153285.1 of Podarcis tiliguerta. NCBI lineage: Eukaryota > Metazoa > Chordata > Lepidosauria > Squamata > Lacertidae > Podarcis > Podarcis tiliguerta. The sequence continues at coordinate 27,319,698 of NC_139543.1, read as the reverse complement.
TATTTCATTTTTGAACTCTCTGGGAGCTGAACAATGCAGTGGAAGTGTGTTTAATTTCTAATCTATTTTAACATTAGAGTTATGTAAATTTGATTAAAATGCAGATTTAAATAAAAATGGAAATGCATGCTGAAGTCGCTTCAGGCTTGCTTTGTTTTCGCCGCAGAGCTCTTTCCAAATGGTGCCGCAGCGCCCTCTGCTGTACTGATGGCAGGAATTCAGATTGTTCCTGGGCTTTTCACCTGTTAGCAATGGTGGGGGAGAGAAGCCGTTTAATGTTATGTGTTAAAATAATGCAATAACTCTATGAGCTGAGAAGCACTACAAGAAGTTGCTGGTTGCTGTCTTCTTGCCTTTTCAAGTTAAAGCAAAAAGGCCATCAGCACAATCAGCCTTCTTCTCTGTGAGTGAAATAACAAGACACTTGAAATACCAAAACACCATCATTTTAGGGGATCCGGGTTCCTATGTGTTTTCAGGACTCCTGCCTCTCCCTAGAGCTGACAGGTCTGCAGGGCTACGTTTCCCGCTTTCAGCAAAGACTGAGGAATTAAGAGCTTGTTGCCTTTTCTAAAGAAGAAGAGGAGGAGTTTGGATTTGATATCCTGCTTTATCATTACCCTAAGGAGTCTCAAAGCGGCTAACAATCTCCTTTCCCTTCCTCCCCCACAACAAATATTCTGTGAGGTGAGTGGGGCTGAGAGACTTCAGAGAAGTGTGACTGGCCCAAGGTCACCCAGCAGCTGCATGTGGAGGAGCAGGGAAGCGAACAAGGTTCACCAGAATACGAGACCACCGCTCTTAGCCACTACACCACTTGCTCTCAAGTGTATCCAACTTTCTTGTATCCAAAGAACCTCTAGCGCAAGAATTGGGGACTTGTGGTTCTCCAAGCATTGCTGGACTACAGCTCCCATCGTCTCTGACCACTGGGCATTCTGATGGGATTTGTAGTCCATCAACAACTGGAGAGTCACAGGTTTTGTATCCCTGCTCTAGCACAACCACTTTGCCACAAACACGAAAGGATCACTGTCTCCCCCAGTTCCTGCCTACCTGCCATGCTGAATCATGCCCTCTACCTCCCACGTCACATATCCTTTGACCATCAGAAATGGCCTTTCAGGTAGGTGCAAGGATTGCAGCAGGAAGGAGGCAGAAATGTACCTTTCTATAACTGGAGTTTGTCTCATAAATCCACTTTCTGCACTCACAGCCAAATTCTACATCACCAAACCAACAATACAGCGCGATTCTATATATAGATAAGCTGAATTGTTTTCATCCTAACCTTTTCCATAATTTTTCTGTGTGACTCTATAATCCATTCATCCTCACAGTAAGTTTCTGTATATACCTGTCAAACCATTTTTGCTATTCAACTTTTTTCATAATTCTTCTTCTAAGTGAGTCTGTAATTCATTCAGCCTAGCATGTCTGCTGATCTGGAATGATTTTTGATAGAACTTTATTTTGCATTTTGGGTCTTAAAAGAATATTTCCTTCCTTCTTTAATACTTCCAAGAGCCAGATATTTTCAACCACTAAGTCTGATAAAACCTCTAGAATGAATTAATTATGGCAATATTCTTTGACTTGCTTCCTTGATCCTTTACTTCAACCTCTAGGCTAAAATCACATAGCCACTTACCGAAGTGCAACCCCTCTGGAACTCAGTGGGACTTGGTTCTTGGCAAACAAGTATAAGATTGCACAGTCAACATTTTTAAACATCTTGTGGGCATTTCCTTTTTCATTCTGCATTTCTGGCTTTCTGTTTTATATATTTCCTTGCATTGGGTTCCTCACCTTCACTGGATTGAGTTTAAACTTTTTAAATTCACTTTTGACCCTTCATTGCCTTGGTCTCTGCTATCTTTTGTCCTTGCTTTCTTTTGATGCTGCAGTTGACTTTGTGGAATAAGAATGTGATCCTATGCCTGTTTATTCAGAAGCGAGTCCCACTGTGTCGAGTGGGGCTTTCCCCTATGTGTGTTTAAGACTGCATCTTTATTGGAAGTAAGCCTCATGGAGCACAGCAGGACTGATTTCTAAATAAACATGCATAGGACTGGGCTGCAGACAGTGCCCTTCTTAAACCTCGTTTCTTGTGCACTGTTTCTCAGCTTCATTTTGATGACATAGGAAACTGTCTTACATCACAGACCACTGTGAGAACAGGATGCTGGACTAGATGGGCCATTGGTCTGATCCAGGAGTACTTGTCTTATGGTCTCCTTATGTAGACTATTGGTCCACTTAGCTCAGGGCTGTCTCAACTGACTGGCATGGTTGTGTCAGGCTTTGGGAAAGTGGCTTCCTCCCTCCCTTTGGCCGTGGATAAGCAGAACAAAGCAAAAATAGTCTCTTACCATTTAAAGAAATGTTAATGGTCACAGCTAAAGAACAAGGAGTCCGTCTCGGAGTAAAGGTGCTCCCAGTTAAGGTTTCCACCCACTTCCCCTCTAGTCACTTCTGCGTCTTGCAACCTTATCTCGCAACCACCGTGCTTTTTGTGTAGCCACCTTATCTGCTCTATGTGACCTTGGAGTGTTAGGCTGGACACTTTCCAGCAAGAGAGAGTATGTTAGCTCTCTCTTTTCCAGTTTTTCTTCACCTTGCTGTTCTTCCCCCAGTTCTTCCCAGCTTTTGTCTTCAGAACTATGCCCCTCTGCAAACCAATGTTCCAAATCTATACTGCTCCACTGCTCCTGGGCAGCTTCAGGATCCTGGTCAGGAGCAGGAGCAGGGGCAGGAGCAGGGGCAGGAGGAGGCTCCCACCATTCCTCATCAGAGCAGTACTCTTCAGCCTGGTCTCTGACAGGTTGACTCTTTCCTCACTCTACCAGGAGATGCTGGAGACTGTGGAGCTCACTCAGTGAACTGTGGACCTGTTTATTATGCTTCAAATGCTCTTCTGCCATCAAACTAGCTGGTTTTCTTCCTGTCTTTAGGACATCTCCCTCTCATAATATTAGAGCTCAAGACCATCCAATTAAGCTGACAAAAGGGAAGCATGTTTGCATATTAAAATCAGTGTGCAATTCCACAAACATAGTATCATCGTTATTAGCGACAAAGGTGTAACACAACTGAGGGGTAGATGAAGGGCAAGATATTAAGACGTGTGACTTTTTTGTGTCTTCTGAAAATGCAGTGTCATGCAAAACATAATCTAAACTGGGGCCCTGGAAAAGAAGCAAAGAGCAAAGGAATATTAACAAGCAAGATTATGCTATTGCAAGGCTAAGCTGAGCCCCAGGGAATTTAGACAATGCAGAAGGTCGGCTAGATTACATCAAAGGAGGGGACTTTTAGAATTTAGTGTGCAATTTTCTCCATAGGTGTATAAAGTATTTTTCTAACTGCTTTTGTTCCGATATTCAGTCACTTTGCAGCCAGCAGCTATGCAACAGTAGGTTGCTGATAAAATTACCTCTTGAAAACAAGATTAGAAATTCTCCACATGAAATATAGGAGGGAAAGATGTGAAGCAGCGCTTAGCTAGATAACTAAGGCTACCGCAACCTTATGAACACTTTCCTGAGAGTAATATCCATTGAACGCAGTGGGACTTACTTTGGGGCAAAAATGCAGAGGCATCACACCAAAAGATACATGATTCCTAAAAGGTACTATCGGCCCCCCAAATCTAAAGTGCTGATTCACATCACATTTTTAAAAGGCAAAGCCAACCTCAATTGACTCTTTAGATCCATTTTATTGCAGACTGTATCAACGAGTTTGGGACTTGATCCGTGGTCTGACACCCATCCCGACTGTGATTCTATCAAATTGCTATTTTTAGAAGAATTTGCTACATAAGCCATGACATGTCATTCCCCCCACCGTGTGCCCTCCTCAAAGTACACCCCCCCACACACACACTCCAAAACAATAGCAATGCAGTTATCATAGATCTGTTCATTAGCTGGAATTCTTCTTCTCTAAATCAATAATAGCATTACGGTGAAGAAATTGAAGAAGTGCAGCAACATCAAGCAATTACATTCCACCTACCTAAATTACCCCTGCAATGATAATTGACACAGTTTCTTACACTCTGCTTCAGCATTAGACTTTTGTGAGCACAGATCAACATTAACCTTCCTTCTGCACACAGAGTAGTTATTCGGTGTTGTGAACCAGTAAATCATGATGATCGGGGTAAATTTATGTGGCTGTTCAAAGGCCCTCAAAATCCTGATTTAAGCATAGTAAAATGCAAGCTTTTTTAAAATTAAGTGTTTTTTTAGAAACTAAGTGGGGTTTTTTTAAGAAACTTGGGGGTTTCTTTAGGGGGGGTACATTCAAAATCTACATACCCTCCAACATTTCTCCCATGAAAATAGGGACATCCTATTCTGCATCAGGAAGCTTCTCCCGTGTTTGATCCCGCCACACACATACCGTACAAGTCATATACATATAAGCATCTGTCCCCTTGAGACAGTTACAACCTCTCAGTCTAACCTACCTCATAGGATTGTTGCAAAGAAAAATGTGCGAGGGAAGGGATCATGTACAACACCTTCCACAGATAAATGGAATGAAATAAAAATTTAGCTGTAAGCTGCCTTGGTTCCCTGTCAGGGAATAAGGCAGGCTATAACAACAACAACAACAACAACAACAACAACAACAACAGAAACTCTGAGAATGATCAGAAACATAAGGTACATAAGGGACCTTATGTACATAAGGGACCCCTGACCATTAGGTCCAGTCACGGATGACTCTGGGGTTGCGGCGCTCATCTTGCTTTATTGTCCGAGGGAGCTGGCGTACAGCTTCCTGGTCATGTGGCCAGCATGACTAAGCCGCTTCTGGCGAACCAGAGCAGCGCACAGAAACGCCGTTTACCTTCCCACCGGTGGTACCTATTTATCTACTTACACTTTGATGTGCTTTCGAACTGCTAGGCTGGGAGGAGCAGGGACCGAGCAACGGGAGCTCACCCCGTCGCGGGGATTCGAACCGCCAACCTTCTGATCTGCAAGTCCTAGGCTCAGTGGTTTAACCCACAGTGCCACCCGCGTCCGATCAGAAACATACCAGAAAGTAAATTCTATTAAACTCAGTGGGACTTAGTTCTGGCTAAAGGATTGCTTAGGAAAGCAGTGTAAGGCTGCACAGTCTTCACCCAGTTATCAGGGAGTAAGATCCATTGAATTCACTGGGACTTTCCTCTCAGTAGACAGTGTAAAGTTCCATTTCATAGCTGTCAACTTTTTCCTTTTCTTGCGAGGAATCCTATTTGGAATAAGGGAATTTCCCTTTAAAAAAGGGGAAAGTTGACAGCTATGCTCCATTTAGAATAAAGGAATAAACACTCCACACATTTCCTTAAAACTGGCTGGCTGCTGAAGCATTGCAATTAAAGAATTTAAAGTAGATTGGTGACATTTTCCTTCAAAATTATAGGAAGGGCTTTGTATGCCAGCTTCACCATTTCTTTAATTTAGTGCAGGAATTTAATTTTTTGCACCTACACACACACCCGACTTTTAATTGTTCTCTGAGATGTGGAGGGGAGGAAAAAGGAAAACGGGGACAATCTGGGATCGAATCAGAAACTGGGATGGCTTCTGTATTTCCAGGACTGTCCCTAGAAAATAGGGACACTTGGAGGATGTCTAACTACAATTTGTTAAGGAGTATGTTTGAGCACAGGTGGTCTATAGCTAGGAAGACCTTACTGCAAGGCACTGCCAACCTTATTATGGTGTTTGAATAGATGTAAAGCCAGCAAGGCAAAATGCAGTTCTGGGTCCTTCACTATTGTGGAGCATAGAATGTCCCCCACCTGAATAAAAAAGTGGGCATCTCTGGCCTAAGGGACTTGGTGGAATAGTAAAAATGAAAGGATTTAGCTGAGTGATAAGAATCAAGCAAGGACTAACAAGGTACGCAAATGTTTAACTATCACTGGCATAGTTGCTCTGATCCTAAGGTCTCGGGCTGGCAAAATGAGGAAGAGGTTGACATCCTAACTTGAAATGGCCTCAGGCCTCTTGTAGAATTTCAATATTGCATCCCCTGTAACGCTTCCATTTATTATACCCTGGGAATCCCTAGAAGCCAAACTCCTCTAATAATTATGTTTGAGGTCTTCTCCTGCAAATATAAATAGCCATGAGTAATGGCAGTGTATTATTTTCTCAGAAGGATTCCATAAATTCTATAATCATTTCACACTGTATGCTCAGTGCAGGCTTCTTAGGGGTGCTAGACAATCTGTAATTTAGACTGCAATTTCTTCTCTGCTTAAACCTCTTAGCATTACACTATGCTCAGTGATGACAATGTATAAATAAACAATCCTCCCATTTTAGTCGACCCTGCATTTAATATGGTATGGAACGACTATGGAGGGCTGCAAGCCCTTGCAGCTGAAAGGGGAAGCTTCAGTTTCTCTGCAAAACCTCTGGCACCATCTCAGGACATTTGTGCAAAGATTGCTGTGTGTATCAGATGGACTTTCATAAGCATTCACCTCCAAGCTGCAATATTAACTGTGGAGTACAGTGCAGGCTTTCTATAAGGTACTCTCTCACAGCACAGCCCTCCAATCTGCAACAAGGATATTACCATAAACAACACTACACTTTAATGTATCCTGCTCTGACTAACCTGCAATGTGGGTAACATCGCAGGCTTGCTTTCCTCTAACCAATGAACCTGCAGAAGGATTTGATTTTCTTGAACAACACTGCAGGGTGGAGCCTGACACTGTGTGAATATTCAGTGTGAACACTCATAAATCATTCTTTCATGTCCTTTTCCAACCTAAGTAAGAACAAAGTTAGAAAAAGCAAGGCCACTTTCCTTTGCTGCTACCTTTCAGGTTTTTAGGCAAATATAGTGCCCATTCACAGCTATATTAAAATTTTGACTTTCTCCTTTAGTTTCTATGGGCAGCTCTCACTTCTGTCCCTGGGAACATTTTAGATATGAAACAGGAAATGACCACCCTGGCCAATTAGCCGATTCCATATGCCTCTCTCCTTCCCTCTCCAACCATGCCATTCCATTCCCCTTCCCAGCGTTTTAGCTCTTCATCTCTCAATATTCCATACCACTTAACTTCTTTAAGGGTTATTTGGTGCCCTGCTCCATGCTGCTTCTGAAAACCTAGGGTTCCCCTCCCCCACAAGACTGTTGGTACCTCCCCATATTTTAGCTATGTAATGGTGGGCGCTCTCCTCCGAACTTCCATAAAAAAAATGTAAGAATACATCGTGTGGGTGTGGGTGTGTTTATAGATGAAGATATAATTTCATGTCAACTGAACATTCTCCATCCTCATAGACCTGGTTTTGGAGATTCCCCCACCATCCCAATACACTATTATGGTGTACCCACCCCCCAACTTTTTACATTTCATTGTTTTCCAAAGCTTGCTGATACCTGACTTTTTGTGCTGCTTTGGCTACATAAGCAACAGCTGTCACCTATGAGCAGTAGAAATAGAGGGACTGCCAAACCATTAACGAAACAGAATTTATTAAACCAAGGATGAGAACCAAAGCATTTGCAAAATTAATTTCCAGTAGAATACTCACATAAACGTTTATGTGTACATTGGGGGGGGGGGGGGGACTGCTAGACCCAATTTGTACGACAAACAAAACACAGAACAGGAATTCAACAACATGAATATTCTTTGTTGTTCGTGGATTTCCAGTTATCTTCACAATTAATCTTTTGAAAATTGTCCCAAAATGTTGTAGCTAGAAATGAACAGTTTTTGGCTATATATTTGCATAGTACCGGTCACGGTTTTGGAAATCTCTATGTGCATATTTTGCATCTGATCTGCTGTGAGGCACTCTGTCAAACGGCTCGTGATCATTGAAACACGATTCAAAGACTTCATCCACAGCTTTCTCGGCCACCTCTTTGCTGATGTTCCGAACAGCCAAGATGGAGCGAACAGCTCTGTCTTTTACGCAGGTCTGAGGAAGGTAAGAAAACCAAGGTCAGGACACAGACTGCGAAGTCTAGACAAGGGATACACTTAGTAAAATTGATTACCAATAATAAGCCACAGAAAGTGTTTTGAAAGGTACAGTGGTACCTCAGGTTAAGTACTTAATTCGTTCCAGAGTCCGTACTTAACCTGAAACTGTCCTTAACCTGAAGCACCACTTTAGCTAATGGGGGCCTCCTGCTGCTGCCGCGCTGCCGGAGCACGATTTCTGTTCTCATCCTGAAGCAAAGTTCTTAACCCGAGGTACTATTTCTGGGTTAGTGGAGTCTGTAACCTGAAGCGTATATAACCTGAAGCGTATGTAACCCGAGGTACCACTGTATTGCTAACTAAAACAAAATGAACAACTGTCAATCTCCCATATTCTCCACAAACTTGGGAAGACACCAAGATGCTAAGCTCAAAAGCCAGTGTCACATTGTTTATTGTGGATGTCTACTAGCAATGTCACTCCTTGAAGAACAGCCATATAAGGTTGCACCAAATCTGACCAGCAACAGATTCTAATACTTTGTTATACCTAACAGAACTCCTGTAACTTGAATCTCGGATATCTGAATTTCCAAATTAAACAGGACCCCCTCTGCAAATGGAGACACTGTGGAAGCCTGGCCCTCCTCTTCATTTACAGGTCACCATCAACTTACCTGCTGATGCTGCTTCAATCCAAATTTAAACCGAGACATTTCATTTAGGAGGGAGCAATCGCCACTAAGATTAGCAGCTCGAATCTATGTAGGGAAACACACCAAAGACACCAAAACTAAATAAAGTACTCAGAGAACTACAACCATTCCTAACATAATTACATGGCTCCCAACAGTTCTCTGGCTAAGATGCCACTAGCTATATGCCAGTCAAGACAACAGGCCATAAGAACACATGTGACACAAAGTAAGACTTTGAAAAAGTACTGTTTGTTTACTTATAAGAATTCTGACCTTGTGACAAGTCTGGTTTCCTTTTTCTCCTGTTCCCTGCTACTTCACACTGAGTAAAATTTTAAAGGCAGGCTGGTTGTTTGAATTTTCTCATTCACAGTTTTTAAAGCTGCAACAACTAAAATGGGAATACTGACAAAGGCTTTTCAATCATGTCAGATACTGATTGTTGATTAGAATCTTACATTATATTGCTTTATTATGTTTTAGCATTGTACGCTAGTTATTCTAATTTTAAATGGCACATAAATCCTCCTTTTTAGAGTGTTAGTTGGAGTAAATTCTTATTAGCACATACACAAAAACCCACTGGGTCCATTTCTGAAATAGTGAAATCACAGAACTGTTATACAGACATACCTCGGAAGTTGAATGGAATCCGTTCCAGAAGTCTGTTCGACTTCTAAAACGTCTGGAAACCAAGGCGCGGCTTCCAATTGGCTGCAGGAAGCTCCTGCCAATCAGAACCTGCGGAACCTGTGTCAGATGTCCGGGTTCTAAAGAAAGTTCACAAACCAGAACACTCACTTCCAGGTTTGCGGCATTTGGGAGCCAAAACGTTTGACTCGCAAGGCATTCGACTTCTGTGATACGACTGTAATGGCCCTGTGATCCACTACGTACGTCTATGGAATTTCTAGATGTGACCAGCATGAACAATCCCCATCTTGCCGTTTTTGACAAAAACAAACTTGGAATGAAGGGGAGGGGGGAAGCCAAGGAAAAAACTAAGAAGAATTGCACTGATAAGGATATGTTTTGCTTAGATGTTAAATATGTTCTTAGCAGCACTACTAATTTACAACTTACCTCTGAGCAAGCTAAATGCCTGATATTATTGAACCAGTCCACATGTGCACGGCAGTGATCAAAAGCATGGATAAGCTCATGTGCAACCACTCTGTTCATATGAGACTGGTGATGAATATTGTTTTGGCACAGAACAATCTACAAAGGAAATAAGGGGGACATTCAGAAGATAATTTAATCTACAAGTCACAGGCTTTATCCTATTTTAAAGCAAGCCTCAAAAATATACTGAAATTAACAAGCGCAGAACTTTGTGGACAGTCATCCTCTGGTATTTCTCTGGCGTTGATGGGAAGAGAGTCAAATCTCCTTTCTCACTTCCCTCCCAAAATATTTTTACTATTATATAATGCAAATGGGGAAGGGATGGTGCAGATTCATCCACACTTATCACACTGCTGTATCAAGGCATGTCAAGAAAGGGAGGAGTACAACATAGCTTCTTTTTTTCCACCTTTGCTTATAGCAGGAATGAGAAGCATGCAACCTGTGGGCCTTATGTTTCTAATTGGCCTTTGAAGCTTTTCCTCAAGCCACTTGCCCTACAACTGATTTCAAATATGACATCAAGTAAGAACACAGCCACAAAGGAACAATTGGAGCCGAAAATGAGCTTCCATTTGCTACTTTGCAGGTGGGAAATCACTGATAGCACTGATAATAATAATAAAATTTTATTTCTACCCCACCCTTCCCAATTCAAAAACTGGGCTCAGAGCTAACAACAAATTTAAAACACTTAATTGTAAAAGCAGCATAAAATACAGTATAAAAACATGAATAACAATAAAATTCAAAATTCAGAAATCAATTTAGGGAAAATAAGCATTAGATAATCGCCAAGGCTAGCTGGCTGAATTGGTCCTACTTGGGCCAGCAAGGAGGCCAGGGGAGAATTAGCTGTGGGGTCTCAGAGTGGGTAATCTTCATAAAACGGGAGGGGGAGGGAAGAGAAGGGAAATAAAAGATCAGGCTGAATTCAAAGGCCAGGCGGAATAGCTCTGTCTTAAAGGCCCGACGGAAGGAGGTTAAATCCTGAAGGGCCCTAGTCTCATGGGACAGAGCATTCCACCAGGTTGGAGCCATCACTGAAACCGGCACTAACAGCAAGCGCCAGATGGGCACCAGAGTTCCCCATCAAGAACTTTCCCATGCAGCCAAGAGGGCTCGCTATCAGTGCTTATCAGAAAGCCCCTTTGAAGGTGTGCTTTCACTGACAGTGCACTTTCCCAGGAGCTCACTGCTCACTCCTGCTTCGTGCATTTGAGGACTCATTATTGGCCCACACAAATGCATTTTGAGCCCATTTAAGCCACTAATCAGCTGTCAAGATTAAGTCCCAACTGTGGGCCAACAGTCTTCCCTTTTTGTAGAAGGCCTATAGTTTACCAGGTGAGTCTGCTGCCTAGAACAAAAGAAGCCCTTCCACTCCAACAGGAATAACTTCTCTGGGAGTAGTGAGTGGGCCTGTGGATTTGTATTTCCAATTGAGAAGAGATCTGACTGCTCAAATACTATTTAATTAAATACTCCACTTGAACTGAATTACCATAATACTATGGGGGAGAGGGGAGTAAGCATTGATTTTGAGAACTATGAACCCAAAGGGTTCAACAGTAAGCATCTCATAATTTTCTGCAACTATTTTGTTTTGCTCACATGTCAAAGCATCAAGTTATCTGATGTTTCCAATGCTGCAACAGGTTGCTCCGTACCTACCTGTGATGTTGAAGAATCGAATCCTCCACTGACACACCCATCACACTCTTCACATGAGAAGTGTCGATCTTTGAAAACAGTGCTAAAAGGCCCAAATATAGGTCAGCTTTTTAGTATTAAAGTCAATTTCAAGTAGGAACACAAATGCAGTAAACATGCAACAAGCTTGGGTCAAAAAAATATCTTACCAGCCAGTATTCTTCATAGCGTCAAGTAGCAGTTTAGCATATGGACCTAGACCAAGCAATGCAGTCATTTATTCTTAAGCACAAAACTTGGGCAGACAAAATGAGCTACTGGTCACATGCTTTAGACCACAAAGGGGCAGCCTGTAGCCCACATGTGGGCCTTGCAGGCCTTCAGTGTGGCCCATGTGGGTGCCCAGCTTTGTAAGATCAGAACTACAGCTGGGTGCATGTCTAAAACTTTAGAATAAGGGCAATGGGAAACAGACAATATGAATGGACTCTCTGCACCCTCACTACAGCAAAAAGACTGTTATTGATGAACTGGGGGGGAAATAATGTGGCTCCCTTTAATGACTGGATTGAAGATATGAACAAACTCGCTACACATGAACAAGCTCTATACAGACGTAGACCTGCCATGGGCAAATTTGACAGTACAGTGGTGCTCCGCAAGATGAATGCCTCGCAAGATGGAAAACCCGCTAGACGAAAGGGTTTTCCGTTTTTCAATGCGCTTCGCAGGACGAATTTACCTATGGGCTTGGTTCGCAAGGCAAAAATGTCTTGCGAGTCTTGAGATTTTTTTTCGCTCCCCACCCCCTTTTTCTAAGCCGCTAAACCGCTAATAGCCTTTTAGCAGCTAATCCGCTAATCCCTTAAGCCTTTAATAGCCGCTAAACCGCTAATAGCGCTAATCCGCTAATAGGGTTCCTTCGCAAGACGAAAAAACTGCTAGACGAAGAGACTCGCGGAACAAATTAATTTCGTCTTGCGAGGCACCACTGTATTTGGAATAGGTTGTTTTTGATAAATACCGTATAAGATTAAGGTCTGGTTAACTGCAATAACAAGGTACCCCCCTCCTTTTTTTGTAATGCACACAGTATATATTTTTCTGCTTTGTTTTCGACATGGATTCTATTTCTTGTTTCTTCTTTTTTGTGTCTTACTCCGTGCACTTGTACTTTGGTATTTTCTAGTAAAGAATGATAGATAGATAGATAGATGATAGATAGATGCGCGCGCGCACACACATACACTTGTACCTTGGTTGTCGAACGCCTTGGTATTCGTACGTTTTGGCTCTCAAACACCACAAACCCAGAAGTGAATGTTCCAGTTTGCGAATGTTCTTTGGAACCCCAACGTCTGATGCTGCTTCCACGGCTTCTGACTGAGTGCAAGAAGCTCCTGCAGCCATTTGGAAGCTGTACCTTGGTTTTTGAACATTTTCAGAAGTCGAATGGATTTCTAGAATGGATTTTGTTTGAGAACCAAGATACGACTGTATGGGTGTGTGTACACACACACACACACACACACACACACACTATTGGTTTACAGTAATAAACAGCCTATTACCCATGGGTAATAGACTGTTTACAGTGGTACCTCACAAGACGAATGCCTCGGAAGACGAAAAACTCGCAAGACGAAAGAGTTTTTCGTTTTCTGAGTTGCTTCGCAAGACGGATTTCCCTATGGGCTTGCTTCGCAAGACGAAAACGTCTTGCGCCTTTTTTTTAAAACCACCAATGCATTCCTATGGGAATACACATTGGTGCTTCGCAAGACGAAAAAATTCACAAGACGAAAAAACTCGCAGAACGAATTAATTTTGTCTTGCGAGGCACCACTGTATTACTGCAAACCAGTTTCTGGACTTCTTGAAAAGAACAAGCTGGAAGCCTCCACAAGCAATGGTCTTCTTGCTACTACTTAAGACATGGAAGGTGTCTGCCCTGGCAACAAAACAGGGTCTGATGCCGCACTTAGGCTGCCAACCTAACCCCGCTTACCTGGGAGTAAGCCCCCCTACATGCCCTAGGGCTGAATAGGCATGGATAGGCTTGCACAGACCTCTCTTGGGAAAGAGACAGGGGCAAATCTGGGGAATTGTGGTTACTCTATCAGCCAGCTCTCAGGTCTGCGGCTGCTGTTGCCAAATGCCAGGTCAGCTCAGAGTAAGACCTCTCTCATCCATGACCTGATTGTGGATTGCCAATCTCCCCTTCTTGGGCAAGACCCATGAGCGTGTGGTCATGGGCCAGATCCAGACACCCCTGCAGGAAACTGATTTTCTAGATCCATTTCATTTGGGCTTTAAGCCCAGTTCGGGCATGGAATCTGCTTTGCTTGCCCTGTAAAGGTAAAGGAACTTGGGGTTGCGGCGCTTATCTCGCTTTATTGGCCATGGGAGCCGGCGTGCAGCTTCCGGGTCGTGTGGCCAGCATGACTAAGCTGCTTCTGACGAACCAGAGCAGCACACGAAAACGCCGTTTACCTTCTCACCGGAGCGGTACCTACTTGCACTTTGAGGTGCTTTCGAACTGCTAGGTTGGCAGGAGCAGGGACCAGGAACTGCTAGGTTGGCAGGTGAGCAACGGGAGCTCACCCCGTCACGGGGATTCGAACTGCCGACCTTCTGATCGGCAAGTCGTAGGCTCTGTGGTTTAACCCACAGCGCCCTTGGCTGCTCTGTAGAGGCCCCTAAATTTTCGGTAAGAGCCTTGCCTGCGGTCCAACCCAGCATAGGTGCAAGTAATTGAGGGGTGTTTAGGGGAGAGGCAGAGAGAGAGAGGTGGTTGGGAAGGAGCCGCGGGTCCCTTGGGAGCGGAGGGCAAGTGGCTCGTCCGTCACTGCGCGGCCAGAGACGCTCCTTAAAGAGGGGCCGCGGCCTCCAGGCACTTACTGCTTTCCAGGGCGATCTGCAGCATCACCTGGCACCTGTGGTTCCTGGTGAAGATGGCCTTATAGAGCATGGACTGCTTTTTCCCGCCTCCGCGGCTCCTCTCGGGAAACAGGCCGTACCCGAAGTCGTCGTCCCGCTCTCCGCCGGAGCCGCGGCTCTCCGGATCCTGCGGCTGTTCCGGAGGAGGCATCTCGGAGGAGCCTCCTTCAGCCATTCAGGCGCGTCGGAGACAGCATGGCTCGGGAAGCCTCGCCGGCCACCGTAGGTCACTCACCGTAATAATAGGGAAAAGTCTCTCGAGGTCGCTCCGCCCCGCCTCTGTGGTACCAACGAGATGTGGAGAAGGAAAGAGAGAACTGCCTCCGGCTGCTTCTTTTGAACCAGGAGGAGGGGAAGGCGGAAGGAGGAGGAGGGGAAGGCGGAAATGAAGAGAGCAGGGGAAGCCGACGGTATCCATGGCACTAGAGGCAGCAGGCAAACCAAACCGCGCAGGCGCCAGATAAGGCCGAGGGTCCTTTCTATGGTTACTACAGAAATAACGTTTTCCGCAAGGGGCGTTTTACGTCACTGCTCTGTCGCGCGCGGGATTCTGGGAAAGGAGCGTGGCGCTTGGCCTGCGGAGTGACGGCCGGGGAGCGCGAGAAGGCGGGACCAAACCTCGCGCCGGTAAGGAGGCTGCGGGCGCCGTCGATTGACAGGTGGGGCGGCTAGCTGAGGGAGGGAGTCTCGGGGCCGGACGGCCGGGGGCGACTCTGGCCCGGGGAAGGCTCCCCTTTGGCAGTGTGAGGGCCTTCGAGAGCCCCCTTGAAACCGGGAGGGGGTGTGCGGACAAGATCGTGCCATTCTCACGTTCACTGTTCGGTTTGACTCGGAGGTAATTTCCCAGGGAGGTTTCTGTCAGACTCCCGTCGCCTTACGCGTAGCTGTCGTATCTTTATAACGAACTTCGCCTTGAATTTAGTGAGGGGAACATCGCCTCCAAGTCTGTCCAAGCGCTGTTGCTGAAGAACGAACTGTTACGTGTCTCTGAACACGTGTCTGTTCTATTCATGTATACAGCAGGAGGGGTGGGGGTGGAGTGGTCAGACCTCTGCAGTTTGAAAAAGAAAAGTTTGGTCCAAGGGCACTATTTACAGGGTAATTTACTTGTTGGGCACTGTTTTGCCAGAGGAGCTTATCCAAAAAGAAAACCATGCATGCATTAAAGCCAGGGGGTGTATACATTAAAATTTCCTGCCCACTCCAAAAGGCCATATAGGTCGTTAAAAGCTAAAGTTGCCTGCTTTAAAAACTGTGTTTTTGGCTGGCACCTGAAGATACATAGCAACGGCACCAAGTGAGCCTCTGCAAAGAAAGCAATCCCTTGCCACCGTGCAATGATTCATATTGTTATTTATTTATTTATTGAAACATTTCTGCCCTATCCTTCATTGAAATGATAAACGGTAAAGGGATCCCTGACCATTAGGTGCAGTTGTGACCGACTCTGGGGTTGCGGCGCTCATCTCGCTCTATAGGCCGAGGGAGCCGGCGTTTGTCCGCAGACAGTTTTTCCGGGTCATGCGGCCAGCATGACTAAGCCACTTCTGGCGAACCAGAGCAGCGCACGGAAACACCGTTTACCTTCCCGCTAGAGCGGTACCTATTTATCTACTTGCACTTTAGCGTGCTTTCGAACTGCTAGGTTGGCAGGAGCAGGGACCTAACAACAGGAGCTCACCCCATCGCTGGGATTCGAACCGCCGACTTTCTGATCAGCAAGTCCTAGGCTCTGTGGTTTAACTCGCAGTGCCACCTACGTCCCTCATTGAAATGATGCATCACTATAAACTCTGGCCAAAACAACTATGAGCAAATATGAGCAAAAAAAGTAAATAAATGGAACCTGTGGGTATAGAGTATACTATAGGGCAGTATACAAATGATGATGGTGATTGTAATAATAATAATAATAATAATAATAATAATAATGACAATAAAGTCGCAGCAATAATTATGGATCAAAATCTGGCCAGATGGTTGACTTCCCCCACCCTTGGTAGCATAGGTTGGTTTTAAATTGGCACTGAATATTCATTGGTGTTGGTATTTTAAGGGGCTTCTGGCAGTTTTCACCATTTGTAGCTTAAGAAAGAAGAAAAGTATGTGGAGTACTCAACAAATGCAAGGTGCAATGCAATAGAGGGGTGGGTTTAGTACATCTCTGCTACATGATGGTTTTATTGTGAAAATAAGACACCCCCCCCAACTTTGCATGTTAGTGGACTGGGCATATGTTTAATGGTCTAATTTCCTGTGGCTCTGTATAATTCAGTCTAGTTTCATTATTTTTTTAGTAAGGGGCTTTTAGAATGATAGTAGCCTGCTTTTCCCCACTAAATTTATCGTATCATCAGATGTCGTGGCTTATTTCAGTACTCAAGGACACCAATACTTTTCTCTTTTTTTCTTTCCGTAATCTAGTATCTGCAAATGTTTGTTAGTAGCCTGACATTTCCCAAAACCTTTTAATTACCAGATGACTTCACCAAATAAAGCAATAGAGTTACAGATGCAAATAAGACAAAATGCAGAAGAGTTGCAAGATTTTGTGAAAGAATTAGAAAATTGGGAAAAGGATATTAAAGAAAAGGATTGCAATTTACGGCAACAGAGTGGAGTTCCAGTCAAGGTAAATTCAGTTATCTGATACTAGGATTGACAGGGATGCTTACAAGTAGAAATATGTCCTTTTTAAATTTCAAGTGAAACTACAAATAAATCACTTGTATTACTGATGTAGTTTTTGCCATTTTGTGCTTAGCATGTTTGTTTGGCGGGAAGTCATATACTTAGGTTTCCTCTTTTACAAAGCAAAAGGAGACTCTTTGTAAACTCTGAAACATTTAGGTCATAACTTTCAACAAATGATGCATAGTGCCATTCTTTTCAAGATAGAATCATATGTAATATTGCAATTGTTTCCCCAGCTTAAGCAGCTCCCTTGCCATTCACAGCTACTTTCTCTGAGAGAAGAGATCCCTTTGGGAGCAGGGGGAGAATGGAACTACACACAGCATAGAGATTGTTTAAGTGGGTCGCATACCTGGATGAGTCTTCCTTTAGTGCATTTGGGAATATACATCCTCATCAATGGCCAATAAATCTGCTTGTGTACTGTGGGAACTAGAAAAGGGCAAATCAATTTATTTATTAAGTTTTCTGATACTGAATAGCAACCTTTTCTGATATTTAGGATTTACCACCAATTCGGAATGAAGCTTATAAGAAAAGGAAGAAAAACAAAGTTAAAGCCATCTCTAAGAAAACTACTGAAGAAAATAAAAAGAATAAGATAAAATCTTACGATTATGAGGCATGGGGGAAGCTTGATGTGGTAAGCTGAATCTAGTTATTAAAATGCTAGGAAAAATACAGAGTTTTGTTTTGTGGGATTTAAGTATGTAACATTAAAGCATGCTATGAAATTTTAAAAAGACAATTACAAATTCAAACATCATTTTTTTAAAATTTACACCTTTATCTTACTTAGGAAGAGCCCAGGGCAATGTACAGCAACCATGTGAACAAAAGAATGATAAAAGAACCTTAAAACATATATAATTTTTTTAAAAAAACTTGTAGCAAATTATTTAAAACAGAAATACATGTGTTGCTCAATAGAACACTTCTTATTTGTAAAACTGGAAAGGCCAAGGCAAAGGTAACTGTTTTCATTTGGTATCTGAAGGCCAACAACGGGAAACATTGGAAAAATCATTCCAGATTCAGGGACCTACCATAGAGAATGCCCTTCTGCACATCTCTTCATCCTAAATATTGTTGGGGACCTCAAGCAGAGCCCCAAGATCTGTAATCCATCACTACTTTGAATCACGTCTGGTATTATACAAGTGGCCAGTGCAGAGCTTTTAGGATAGGTGATCCCATCTTACTGCCTCAGTCAATAATCTGGCAGTAATATCCATCACTAGCTGTAGCTTCTGGACCCTTTTCAAGGGTAGCCCCATAACGAGTGCATTGCAGTAATCCAAATGGGAGGTCACTAGAGCATGGGTTACCGTGACTAGCCAGCACTGAAACAAAACTCAAATACCTCCGAAGGTTCAACTAAAGAATATTACAGTTTATTGGTGAAACATATTGTCTGTATGTTTTATTAGACTGTAGTCTAATTCATGAGATAATTAAGATGGACATAGATTAATTAACATTTCTGATCTGTGCTTATCCAATTAAAACGAATAGATGTTGCACAGGAGCACCGTTGTCCAGATTACATTCTTGCACCCTAGCCTAAGATTTTAGCTAAAGTAAATTTCACCAAAGGCAGATTTAGTCACAAGAAAATGTATTTCTGGGTTGTCTTAGGGCATTCTATATACTGTAGAAAAATGTTGTAGATTTCTAGTTGTAACATGTGACGCTACAGACTTCAGGAAGGGTGGGTGTTTCGGGGGGGGGGGTCTGCTTTCATGTAAATCATTTATTTCACATTTAGTGAGCACATTGTGGAGAGGCTAAAGTAAGTTTTTAATATGGGGAAGTAATCCAAAATATGACATCACTCCTTTTCCCACACTCTGAAGTGGTACAGACCCAAATTCTACCACCTCATTCAGTGTATGTATAAACAGGCTGTCAATTATACAACAGTCAATAGAACTAAATTAGCTTTAGTATTCAGGCTTAATTTGAAGGAATGGGTTTCCACTTTTTCCCTTTTCCAAGGGAGCATTTCTAAAATGCTGTAACTTGAGCTCTTGAGCCAAAACCCAGCTGTATAAACAAGTGCTCAAAGCTCTCTCCCTTATCAGTCCATGAAGGCTGGTAATGACTGATGACCTTGTCCACTCCAAAGTGGAATTTAAAAAAAAATACTTCCCAGAAATTCATTTCTAACATTCCTTCTGAAATGGCTTTGGGCAGAAAAGTTTTACTTTCAGAAGCAGTTACTCCATTTTGTGATATTACTTTAGCTCTGATAACAGAAATCTTTATTTAAAAAGTGAAAAGACAGTTTGCTTTAGCTGGTTGGATAGGAGTTGGGTGAAATACGTGGATGAATGTTAGTGATATAACTAATATTTAATAAGACAGTCACTGTTTTTTACTACTTTGTTTATTCACCCTTTAATTTTTTTAATTTGTAATTTTCTTCAAATGTGTTTCAGGATAAGATACTTGAAGAACTTGATAAGGAAGATAGCACCCATGATTCAGTGTCTCTAGAATCAGATTCTGAAGAAGATGGAATACACATAGACACAGAAAAGGCTCTTGCTGAGAAAGAAAAGGTTATTTTGGTCTTTCAGAATGAGGGACACTTTGTTTTCTCCTAACACCCTTTAGGATGTACCTTCAGATTAAACCTTGAAACCAAGAGATTAACTCCAGACATTTTTGGATATTTTACCGTGACTCATTCCTTATCTAATTATTTTAAGGCATGTTATGGGCAGCATGGTGATTTGATCTCCTTTTGTTATGTTGATGGCCTTCTTGAGATAGGCAGTGTGGAATTGTGGTATTTACTTACTTTAAATCGTGTTCCATTTTCTGTAAAAACAACAAGAAGAAGGAAACCCAACCTGGTAAAAGCTATAGATGTTTTGGAAAATTGGTGACAGTCACACTCTTCTGTCCTGCTCAACTCTTATCTCCCAGTGCAGGTTGTGTGATTGAAAGTGAGGTCTGAAAACTGCTAGAATTTGTGGTTACGGAAGTAATTTATAAACAGATGTGTGAATTGGGGCTAGAGAGATTATGAATAAGTGCCATCTTCCCAAAATTATACTATATTATTTATTTGCATTTATATTCCTTTCCTCATTTTATCTTCAAAGTAAGCCATGGTGTAGGTTAGGATGCACGTGAGTCTTGCTGAGGTTTTTTTTTCAAGTTTTCCATCTGAATTGGGTTGAACATGGGCCACAAAATCCTGAAAGCTGGCAAACACAATTCCCATGATACAAGAAAAGTAACATTTGGGGGGGGGGGAATCAGTTTGAAGTATATTCACATCACTGATCACTATATTTTGTTTAACAGGGTAATAATTATTTTAAGCAAGGAAATTATGATGCTGCAATTGAATGTTACACAAGAGGAATGAATGCAGATCCTTACAATCCTGTTTTGCCCACAAACCGATCATCTGCTTTTTTTCGACTGAAAAAGTAAGGCTTGTTTTGGACACTTTGGTATTTCAGGATTTCCTTAAGCATTTAGCTCCCCCTCTCTTCTTTTTCAGTAGCCTTGTTTTGGTTTTATACCTGTCAATGCTCAACCATTTCAGTTTGCCATTTGATAGATTAATTAACAAAGAAAATGGGAAATTAGTGCCTTATCAGAAGCTGGTATTGATGCTCAGCATCCTGAAAATGCAGAGGCAAACATTTCTGAAGTAGTCCCATTTTATGAGCATTGACTCCTTGAAGGGGGTGGTAGGAAACATCGGAGTCACATGCTGTGGCTGCCCTGTCAGACAGTGGGGGACAGAATATACTGAAGGGTATAATATAGCTGACAGTCTTCCCCAGTTCAGCACCAGTGCAACTTTAGAAGTGTTCATACCCACATTTCTGTGAATTGCATGGGTTTTTGTTTGCATGCTTTTAAGGAACATGCATTTGGGATTACAAACCTACAATATTGTTGCAGGTATTCTGTGGCTGAATCTGATTGTAACTTAGCACTTGCCCTAAACAAAAATTATACAAAGGCTTATGCCAGAAGAGGAGCAGCTCGCTTTGCTTTGCAAAATTTTGACGGTGCTAAAGAAGGTATGTTGGATTTTCTGTTTCTGTATGTTTAATATTCATTCGTTTTGGCTGTCAGAGACATTGCTCAGCCACAACTCGTTTCATCCCAGGCCATTAACCATGCTTGCTGGGGCTCATGGGAGTTGTAGTTCAGCAACATAAGCAGGGCTAAAGGTTCCCCACATGCCTGCTCTAAATAAATAACTTTCTGATTTATGGATTGACCCAGTGCTTTGGCCATATACCAATTTCAGCATCACTTCTTCAATTTGCCCTGTCTCTGAAGCATGCATGGAAGAGTTCAGCCAATTAATTAATGTATACAGCATCCTGAGAAACTTCTCAATTGAACAAGATTCTGGGAAACAACCATATATTATTAATTTTAAGTAAAATATTCTGTATCTTAGAAGAGACTTCTTATATTTGTTCCCCTTCTTTAGTAAGTGTCTGTAAAAAAAATTACATTGGAGAAATGACTTTTTAAAAGAAGGTCATTTTGCAGATTTTCATTGAACTTTACTCCACCTGCAGTTAATTTTGGTTAAATATTTTCATATTTACATGCCCCTAATTCTGGAAAAGTAACAATATTGTCTTAGATTCATGTTTGCTGACATTGAAAATCGCCCAGGGTGAAACATAATTACAAACTGTTGGAGAATAACAGTGTTCTGAAATGTGATGAGATCTGTTTTCTGTCTTCCCTCAAAATGAAGTCTAGAGACTGTGATACCTATTGATGAAGTCTAAAGCTGTTTGGTGTTATCTTCTAGTTTATATAGTTGGGTAATAATGCTAGTAAACTTTTGGGAGGTTACTTTGAGAACTATTTACTTACCGGTACTTGTTTTGCTTTTTAAGTGAGGTATGTCAGTGCATTTCCTATACAAGAAACACTGCTGATACAATTAGCAAGCCCTAGTTTACATTTTCCCTAAAGGTTCATTCTTTTCACCCTATTAATATATATTTTCATGTCCTGCTGTCAGATTACGAAAAGGTTTTGGAGTTGGATTCAGACAACTTTGAAGCAAAAACTGAACTTAGGAAAATCGAACAGGTAAATAATTTAAATTGGCCCAATGAACATGATTTTATTTTTTGCTATGTAGTATAAATATTTTGCATGTCTTATGTCTTATATTAGGCTCTCCTGTCGAAAGAAGGCTTCCAAACTGAAGAATCAGATGTCTTTATCAACACTGAAATAACAGAACAGAAACAAACTGAGGAAGAGCAGCTAAAGCAAAAGGCTATGGCAGAAAAAGATTTGGTAAATAGAACATATAATGTTTAAGATAGTTGTGGGAGTTGTGGAATTTTATAGTGGTTCAGAATTCATTGCATTGTGGAAGCCTTTTTGCACAGTTCTCTACTATGCAGAACTGGAACCCACGTCTGTGACAAATGGAATAAATGTCTAGTGTTTACTTAGTTGTGTGGTTTATTTAAAGCTACCAAGTGTCAAAACGCTAGCTTTACATTGTTCTGATGTAGTTCCAGCCCTGGCCCAGCTGCTATATTGTATTGTGTTGCCATATGCCAGACATTCTGAAATCTGCATTGCTGTCTGAAAAAGCATACCCTATCATTACTTCTGTCCCCTTCTTTCACATGCAGGAGTGTGTGAGATATTGATTAAAGTCTTAATTTTTGAAGTGTTGCTCACTTGTATGAAGATGCAATTGTTGATGTATACACTGTTTCTCTTCCCCAAATATCACAGGGAAATGGCTATTTCAAAGAAGGGAAATATGAAATAGCAATAGAATGCTACACACGTGGAATAGCAGCAGATGGCACCAATGCGCTTCTTCCAGCCAACAGAGCTATGGCCTACCTGAAAATTCAAAAGTGTGTGCTCTTGAACTTGCAATTCCGCATGATCTGCGTATTTTCTTAGCATTTAAATCAATTCTGTCTTTTGAAATCTTTTTTAAAATACATATTCATAAGCAAAGCTTTTTGCTAATTGCACTCTCATCAGTATCTATTAAAAAAAAATCTTAATTAATGTTCCTATAACACACCAATAAACAGTACAGTACAACACAACATTTTGTTCCCACAAGAACATTTTGTTCCCATAGTGGAGATTATGTCATAGCTTGGGTTGGTCTAATGCTGTTTTGCACTTCACCGAACTGATCTGAAAATGTTTTTTGGTGTGAAATTAAAACTTGTGTACATAAGCAAGTAGCTAATGTAAGCACTACTTTCATATATTACAAGAATGACTTAATGGAGGAATTCAGAGCTACGATCTCCTCACCTATTCTCATTGCATTTTATTCATCAAGTTTTAATATTCAACCAGTGAAGTAGAATAATGTATTTCTTTAGAGCAGAGCTCTCCAAACTGTGTCACTACACATTAGTGTGTCATCTGCAGTGTGTAGGTGTGTCACGTGAACGCTCCCCTCACTCCTTCCGGGGCTGGAAAGAGGTTAGTTTAACCTCCGGTTTGCTAGTAAAATTGAATTACTCTGTCATGAAATGATGCATGTCTAAAAAGTGTGTCATCAACATGAAAAGTTTGGAAAGCTCTGCTCAGGTTCAGATTGGTACTGTAGCTGTTACATTGTCAAGACCAGAGAGCAACTCTGCTATAAGTTGATACTCTTTGTAACATATTCAACTAAATGTTTTTGAACTTTCCAAATAACGGTCACATAAAGTTTAAATTTAGGCAACATATTGGTTTTTAATCCAAGCACTTCTTTAATGTAATCACATTGAGAAAGGTCTGTTCAGCTCTAGAGATAGAATTACACAGCTTCTAGTAGCATATAATTCTCATATTTGCTCATATGTGACATAGATATGCAAACTTTGGTCAGAATTTGTTGGAATGAGTGTAGACTGTAAGAAATAATATCTGATGGGATCTGCACTACTAAGTAATCCTTTTAAATGTTTTCTCTTGATGATGAGATATGAAGAGGCAGAGGAAGATTGTACTCAAGCTGTATTACTAGATTCCAACTACTCAAAAGCTTATGCCAGAAGAGCGACTGCGAGAGCTGCACTGGGAAAACTAAAAGAAGCTATACAAGGTGGGATTTTTAATGGATGTGTGCTTGATGTTATCTTTTAATGAAGTTTTTGCTCAATCATAATTTCTCAGTGCAACAGCCCCAGTCCACCAACAGCAATCCGGTATGATAGCAGCAAAGCTTGGACAGAAAGTAACTGGGTTTTTTAAACACCTAGATTTTTTGAGCTGCCATGTTTGCCTGATATAGTTGGGCCACCGTAAGGGGGAACATGTATGTGCTCCTAACCACTTAACCTTTGCCCAGGGAATAAGGAGACTCACTTTGAAGGTGATGTGGCAGAACCCTGTCTAAATTGCTAATTGAGATTCTAATCAATTTGGTATTTGAAATTGGGCCTTGCATCCTGCTTCATTGGAGTCAAGGCTGGTACTGCTGATTCAAAAGAAGTAAAGCTATTTTGCACTGAAAGAGAGCATGAAAATTGCTTAGCTCGCATTTCCTTGCTATTGCAAAATTTCATTCACAGTAGCTTACATTTTAATAAATAATGACCATTAGTTACTGTTATTGCATTTCAGTAGTTCATTAATAATTAGATACTTGAGCATGCCATAGTCATGGAAATCACATTTATTATAGTGGGGAAAGTCTTCTTTGGGAGACCAGTTGGATTCAGTGGGACTTCCAAATGGTTAACGTTTGATAATGGATCATGTCTTAACAATTGCAGATAAATGCGTGTAAATTAAGTGTTAAAACTAATTATCGTTACATTACATTAAATTGGTGTTTCTTGATGTAAATTCATCAGATTTTGAAACTGTTTTGAACCTGGAACCTGGAAATAAGCAAGCAGTAAATGAACTAATGAAACTTAAGAATGTAAGTGTGTTGTACTTCAGTATCTCCCTAGTTATTTTTCTGAGTTATAAATCATTCTGATTTTCATGGATGGTTATTTACTAATCTTTTAAAGGAATCAATTGCAAAAGGGCTGTGGACGGGCACAGAATGTCCTGGACTATCACAAAAGGAAACAGAAGCACAAAATCTAGTGAAACCCATTGATAAACCCTTGCATCTTAGATCAAAAGTAAGT
Source organism: Podarcis tiliguerta (assembly GCF_965153285.1). Classification (NCBI taxonomy): domain Eukaryota; kingdom Metazoa; phylum Chordata; class Lepidosauria; order Squamata; family Lacertidae; genus Podarcis; species Podarcis tiliguerta. The sequence goes on along the minus strand of NC_139543.1, from coordinate 27,294,490 downwards.
ACAAATGATGAGGGTATCAGGTGTTTTTATCCCAAGGATAATGTTAGTATGAGCGGGGCAAACTTGTGTGGGCTTGAAGTGTTGTAAAGAAGAGGATCAGTTTGTTCAGGAAGGGAAGTTACAGGAAGGATGCTTGCTGGTATGAAATAAAGAGAAATTTCCACAAAGGGCAGAGGTGTGGGAGGAGAAAAGTGCATCCTAAGTAGTTTACATGGATCTGAATGGCGAGCCATATCTCTGTCTAGAATCATAAGAGAGGAAGATACAAAGAGGATTAAAAAAAAAAAAAAGTTTAGAAGGTGTGGTCTTATAAATACTGCCATACACATTTGGGGTGAGATCAATTGATAGGAGGCAGATTCCATTGCTGTGTGTGTGTACTAAAAGGGTGAGTGTGTCTTCCTGTGATTGCCTACAAAAGTTTTATGCCACAAAGAACCTCTTAGTATCGGGATTTTCATATTTGCTATGACAGGCACAGGTAAGCTTTGAGAATGCACCCAGTTGTTCACAGGTATGTTAAAACCGCTGTAACTAACTCCCTGCATGGTTCTGTTCTGTTTAGAAACCCTTGAGAAGAATAATCATTGAAGAAGTGGATGGTGAGATTCTGACCGCAAATTTGCTGGCTACCTCCAATCCGCAACCTAATCAGTCTGTTTCTGCAAGTGTAGAAGCAACAAATACCTCAGCATCTGCACAGAATCGAAGCAAAGATGATTTTTCTTCTTCAGCTGATACTCCCAAAGCAAAGCTGTTGAAAATAGAAGAAATTGGAGATTCTGTAACCATAGAGTAAGTACTGATTTTAGTATTAAATAAGAACTAGTGGTTTGTTTTGCTCCAAACAAACATGTTGACAATAAACTATTAACTATTATCTTACTATGAGTTGTGAATTGACCCATATGGTAATGGGGGTAGGAGGCCTTATGAACGGAATAAACAAATGGGAACTTTGTTAATGATTTTAATCGGATCTTTTAGTTCCATATAGGTTAGGATAATTTTAGCTCAAGACAGTTGATGCTAAAAATCATGGTGGCTTAACAGCATGTATGTCCCTTGAATGAATCTTAAAAGTAAAACTACAAGGCTATTTTTTCAGATCTAATACATGTTATGTAAGTACACAAATGGAAGAGTTTATAACTTTCCCCTCATATATTTTAGGAAACACTATACTGTATTTAGTGGTGTCCAAACTTTTTTTCAAAGAGGGGCAGATTTGATGAAGTGGGGGCCGACCAAAGTTGTTGACCTTTTTTTAGGATTGCAGTTGTTGAGCTTCTATTAAGATTTAAGTTGTTGCGTTTTTTTTAGGATTTTAGGGAGTAAACTGCGTGGGCTGGATTAGGCCCCCAAAACGGACTTTGGAGATGTCTGCTGTATGTGCTGTACAGTAAACATTTTATTCTTGTAGCAAAGTTCCAACCCTTGAATATAAACCAAATGGAATGACATATAAATTACAGGAGAGCAAATGGCTACACTGTAATCAGTGTTGAGAGGGCTTGGACATTTGACATTTTTTTCTTTCATATTATGAAATTATAGGGAAAGGCTTTACTTTTCTAGTTGTGAAAATTCCCTTTTGACGTTTATAATTTTCAGAGCACTATGGGCTTAAAGAATTGTTGTTTCTTACCACTTTTTTCCTCACCAAATTAAATGTACCGTTAAATATTTGGTGCATTAGCATTTAGTATTAAGTAAATCTCTTGTTCTGAACTTTTATATTCATAACCAACTTTGTTGCACAATAGTTGAGGCATTTTTACCCTTTAAACATTGCAAGTAAATCTAAAATGTATGTCAGATCAAGTGTAAGTAGTATTGTTGATGCATATAGTCTTAATCATGTGTTCCAATATTGTTGCTATTGTTTGCAAGGTTAGGCTTTGAAAATGTACGTTGCACAAGATTGTGCAGTTTTCTACACAATCTACTTAGTGGGGATTAGTGTTGGAACAGAATTCATTCTGACAACATCCAATGAAGTGTCACCAATCATGCACATATATTGATTATATGCAAGCTTTTTGCATGATTGATATAGACTGAATCTTACATTATGTCTTATCCTGACCCTGTCCTTTACTAGAATAGATTCTGATCTGTTAAGGGGAGTCTCTACCACCATTCTGGATTTTTTGTTTTCTTTTAACTACTTCAACAGAGTCCTGTACTCTAAATCAGGGAGTCATAAATGGGTTGGGACCAAGTATCAGAATTAGTGCCTTCTCCATAGCTTGGACTCTCAGATCAACAGCTGAGAGAGGCCCTTCCTACTCTTCTCTCTTTGTCAAAGTTGAAAAAAATGACAACCAGAGAGAGGGCCTTCTCAGTTTTGACACACCGTTTTTGACATACCTTCTGTAAGGCGGCTCACTTGGTGCTGATGTTATCTTTTAGGTGTCAGGTGCAAGAAAATCTTTCTGTTCACTGGCATTTAAGTTTTAGGAATTTTAAATGTTTTGCTGATAGTTCTGTTTTGTCTGCCAACTGTTGTTAACATGTGTCTTATTGATGGGACCCTTTAATTGTGTGAATCACTCTGGAACCAATTTTGAAGATTGGTTTGAATAAATATAACTGTGTTTTGTAAAACCTGTCTCCAAATAGAGGCTAGGTAATCATCCACTTCATGTCTGCCTTAAATGTTTTAGACCTGTCAGCAAAAGCACCATGAAAGAGAAACCGTCATCTACATCTCAGTCTTGTGCTATGAAAAAACAAACCAAGACAGAAAAACAAACACTTCTCCCCACATTTACATTCCCTGTGCCTCCAGTTCCTGTGAATTCTTTTCAGCTGGAATCAGATTTCAGAAAATTAAAAGGTTACCCAGATCAATTATACGCGTACTTGAAGGTAAGCTTCTTCATACCTAAGTATGGTTTCTACCAAGTTGTGTAACTTTACAGTGCAGTCTTTCTTAATACCTTCCTTTAGGGTAAAGCAATTTCCAACTTGAGATTTATTTAGTTTATTTCATTACATATTTGTTGTTGTTGTCCATGAATAGTACCTTTAGGGAAAGTTTTTCCTATTGAAGCTTCAGGGACGTGTTGATCAGCCTCACTGTCTCAGTCAGTTCATGCAAAGAGGTTGCAGCTGTCTCCAAAGCCAATTCCATCGTGTCCAGTGTGGGGCGTCCCATACAGGGTTTTTTGGGGTAATAGCAGGAGGAGAGGGGAGCTCCAGTGCTGGCTGTGCAGCCTCAAGTTTATTTAGGGATTTGGAGTGGCCTTCCTCTCTTTCACCAGCAACCCTAAAACCTTCATAGGTGCTTCATTTGAGTGCTCACACTCCACTTGGCTTCAGGACTCAACCTTCCATTGTAGTATTAGAACCAAGTGTGTTCCCTTTCCCTGTGAGTCTCTGTAGCCCTTGTGCTACGCTAAAGAGAAGGTAGAATTGAAGCTCCTGCAGTACTTTAAAATGGATCTGGGTAGAATTGAGTTGGACACCCATCTTCCACTTAGCAATCTTGGACTGAAAGGAAGCAGGAAGTCAGCTGCCTGGATTTCTTATGTAACTTGGGGAAATTCTCTCCATCTGTAGGATTGCATGCATCAGCTGTAGTATTGAAAGTGCTTATTAAACTGCATATACTTGTAGCGCTATCTGTGGTATAGGAGTCTTAAAACCCTTAACCTTCAGAGAACTCTTTCCACATCAGCAGGACAGTAGAAGATCCTCTGACCATATGCTGATTACCTTGAATCTTCCTTCCAGGACCTTAGGTTCTTTTCTCCCCACCCCCCGATTTTCATTATAACCCTTTGAAGTAGGCAAAGCTGAGAGAGAGCATCTGGCCCAAGGTGCTTGCTGCTGAGCTAAGCAGCAGACTGTGAATCCTAGGTCTCCCCCGTCACAGTCTCTGTACACTGTCACAGGATCTTACAGCATGTTCTAGGCCACACATTTCATTCATACTGGCCCTAGGAGCCTCACTGTCACTTCATATGAACTGAGAGACCTTGAGAACAAATCCAACATTCCCTGACACTGCCCAGCATGGGGAGAGGGGCAGTCAGTATTAAAAGGAGCAAGCTGTACATCAAGGAGGCATGTTCCACCATTACTATCACTCTCATTGGAGAACCATGATAAACTCACAAGGAAATCCATTGTTCCCTAGAACAGTTTGAAAACTGCTGGTATAATAAAATGTTTTAATTGATTTGATTTCTTTCCAATCAAGCTTTTGTTTCTATAGGCACTGTGGAAGAAGATAAATTCTGATAGTGTATAATGCCTGCTTTGTTTTTCTTTTTCTTTTGTTTTCTCAAAGCAAATTGATCCTTCACTTTATCCTAATCTGTTCCAAAAATCCTTGGATCCAGATGTATTTAGCCAAATTTTGAAAATTCTACAGGATTTTTATATTGGGTAAGTTTTTCAGTTCATGGATTTTTAGATGGTAAATTGAACAGCTGGACTCATTTCCTGGCTGAAAAGCAATTTTCCTGTTTTCCAGAGCATATTTCTGGCTGCTTGTTGTTCTGTCTGATACTAGCAATATGCCAGTACTTGGAATTAGTGTCGCTTGAATAATCTGTAAGGGAAATGATATTTTACAAAGCAATTTTGGGGAAAGTAAGAAAAAAATCTGCAGCAAAGTGTTGCTTAGAGCTGGAACACTTCAGTGCTTACCCTTCAGAATACTTGGATGAAAATCCAGAGTTGACTCACAATACAGTGGTCAATAAATATATGGGCACCTTAACAATTGTTCCTTCACTTGTTCTGACATCATACCATGCCTCTGAAGAGTGGTGCAAAGTCTAACATGAGACTCTCCCGTCTATCCATCCATGTTACTTGAGTGCAGAGGAAGCATCTCATTGTTGACTTTGGAGGCACAGCACAATGCCAAAAAGTCAGCACCTTCTGCCCAGGTTCCAAGTTAATGGGAAATGCAGTGTCTGGCTTTGCACTATGCTCTTAAGACACTCAGAATGTCTCTGAAGCATAGTGTGAAGATCAAAACTAGATTATACAAATCCTCTGTATGTGCCAGAGATAATGACTGTACCAAGGCTAGCTAAGATTTGTGGAACTTTGTCACCATGCTTGCTCTTCTTAGGCAGCTGCTTATGCATAAGACGGGTGGTTCTTTTCAAGTGAAATCAATATTATAGAATATCTTGACCTGCCTCAAAATATCCTTTTAAGGGTGATGCCAAGAACTGAGCTTTGAGTCGTATAGAACTAAAGGATGTCCCCTACCACTGAGCAGTACGAACTAAGTCGTTTTGATGTGCTTATGAGAAAGCACAGCATGTGTATTACTATTAGTATTATTAGTAAGACCCTGTATTAATGCTGCACACACAGGAAAGGGGAGTTGAAGGAGTGCTGGCAAGATAAGATCAAGTTCCTCAGAAACAAGGAAATGAGGACTAGATGACTATCAATTTAATGTAATGTTGGTAGGAGGCAAGTACACAAAATACCTCCATTATCATGAAAACAGTCTGGAATGGTGTTCAGCATGGGAAACTTTTCTTATGCGAAAATGATTGCTGCTATGCTACTTTGAACAAAATGAAATACCACAGTTGCATCTTAAACGAGAGCAGTTTCAGGATATTTTATACAAATATCAAATGCAAATATCAAATATACAAATGCTCTGATGGTGTTTCCTGCTTGGCAGGGGGTTGGACTCGATGGCCCTTGTGGTCTCTTCCAACTCTATGATTCTATGAAAATATTCTTATTTTGGATGCCCATAGGAACATAAGGTCATCAAGTTGCTTTTCTGGCTATGTCAAAATTATCAGATTATTGGCAATCATATCTGATTTGTAGCTTGTTGTACTGTTTGTTTATATAGATTGGTTTTAATACTTGACTAATTTTATCCATGCATTCTGTTTTTCACTTTTTACTTGAGTTTGATGCTGCCATATACATGTCATGAAAGTATCCAATCAAAAGCAGTTGTTTACAGGTGTATGTTAATGTTTCCCTCTCACACAGGAAAGAAGAACCTTCACTCATCTTAGAAATTCTGCAGAAGCTGTCCGAATCAAAAAGATTTGATATGGCAGTAATGTTTATGTCTGATTCAGAGAAAAAAGGTAAATAAAATGCAACCACGGGTCACTAATAGAATCTAGTAGTTGGTAGGTTTAGAGACAGGCATGCTAATTGCACAGTTTGGTTGCTGCAACAAAATCCTGAAAGTGTTGTTTCACTTTTTTTAAAAAAAGAGATTCTATCCAGCATCATTGTTTGAGAAAATAATTTTCATCACCTGCTCCCCCCCCCCCCAGCAAAACCTAAAACCAAAATTAGGTAGCTTGGGCTTCTGGTGCTGCTGTTGGAAATGGAAATGGAAAGTGTCTGGATTTCTCTCTGATGAATCTTAAAGCTCCTGCTAATATTTAGCAACCCAATATAAATAAAATATTGCAAATTGGGTGCCAAAGTACAGTGTTGCAGTTTTTTCTTTTGGAGCTTAAAAAACAATTTTTGCATCAGAGGCAGGAGTTCCTGCTCCAACCTGTGTCTTACTTCATGTGCAAAATTTATTTTCTCTTAAGTTTAGAACATTTTAGAAGTGCAGCCAGTCTTTATGCAAGTCTGTGGAATACAAGTGCTGAGTTGGTCTCATAGATGGCCAGAGTGAGACAATTGGAAGTCGTTTTAGCTTTGCTGCAATCTAAGAGATGGGGGGGGGCAATATTAGGTATTAGAAATCCAAACCAGTCACCTCTGAACTGCAGTATTAACAGCGAATTCTGCTGCAGGGCCCCCATAGCAGTGAACTACATGTTATACAGTGGTACCTCGGGTTACATACGCTTCAGGTTACAGACTCCGCTAAACCAGAAATAGTACCTCGCGTTAAGAACTTTGCTTCAGGATGAGAACAGAAATCATGCTCCGGTGGCATGGCGGCAGCAGGAGGCCCCATTAGCTAAACTGGTGCTTCAGGTTAAGAACAGTTTCAGGTTAAGAATGGACCTCCGGAACGAATTAAGTACTTAACGCGAGGTACCATTGTAGTCTACTCTCTCAGCCCACTTGGCAACATGGCGAATAAAAGCAGTGGTTTACAGTCAAGAACTAAATTGCGGCTTCTGATTGGCTGGAAGCTCCTGCAGCCAGTCAGAAGCCGCAGAAGCCCTGTCAGACATTTGGGTTCCTAAAGAACGTTCCCAAACCAGAACAATCACTTCCAGGTTTGCAGCATTCGGAAGCCAAAACGTCTTGAGTTCCAGGGCGTTCAGGATCCAAGGTACACTGTAGCATTGTTTGTTTGCTACTCTTAGCTTTCACCCAGCTTGCAGTAATACCTGTGGACAACATTGTAAACTACTCAGAGAAATGGATTAAAAAGTAACAAAGCAGCACAGAACCTGATTTTCTCCTCTCTGCACCCCTGCCTTTGTTAGCCTGCCCTGCAGCTGATAAAGAACATTTTGAAGCCTCCCAGACTGTGAAAGCCCTGCGCTTCTCTTCACCAGCCACTTGCCAGGCAGTCTCATGCAGAGAATATATATATGAGCTGATTAAAAGGCTTAAGAAATGCACTAATCTCTCTTTTCTTATAGCTGCACATTCGTTATTTGGTCATTTGGAGCAGTCAGGATTGAAAGAGTCTTCCGTTAAACTGCTCAAGACAAGATACGGTATTTAAGGCAAATACCTTTTTGTGTCTGCATAGAAGTACAGCTGTTTCTGCACCGTTTTGGGAAGACACTTGCCTTCAGATGATCAGTGAGACTCCCATCTAAGAGGATTCAAAGTACCTTCCACTTGCGCATGAGGATTGTTTGGTCCCTCCATGCCACATCACATGTTTCTTTGGAAAGTCTCCACACTTTCAATAGTAGTTTCCTGGATAGGGAAGAGAGAGGAAAGGCTGGTTTTACATTTACTGCTCCATGCACTGCGCTTTGGAGCCAAGCCTGTGGGGGGGAAAGCATTTATGTGGAAAAGGTAAATGTGTGTCTTCCGGTCTAGCAGAGTACCTCATAAGATTTAGCATGACAGAACCTATTTTAAACTGGGCTTTTCCCCCTCTTTGACCATATTGCAGAATCAAAGTTGACAGTGAGTTGTTAAAATATTTTATAAATTTTGCATTGTACGTATTAATTTGCTGTTTTAAAATAATTCTGTATTTCTGTTCTTATCAATAAACAGATGTTTAATTACAGGATTCTGAAACTGTTGTATATGATTACTAATTTCAATGTTGATACCTCTTGCAGGTTTTTCAGGTACAGATGAGTGAAAATCTGATTATTTTCAACCAATTGCCACCTTGCCTCAATTTCTCCCTATTTCAGTTACTAACAAAGAACATTTTTCTCCTAAGGATTCATCAATCATCGTTTTGGCTTTGTCTGTATCTTCTTTTTGAGACTATATGTATATCACATGAGTTAATCACCCCTTACCTCTTCAAACGCCCACCCTTACTAAGAGGTTAAAACTGGTTATTTTGCATTGTACTGGTGTAAATTACTGGAATCAAATGAAGGATGTATATTTCTGTATATTCTTCAATAACGTTAGGTGTATTCATGATGCTAGATAGTTGTCAATTAAACATTTTGACAAAAGCATTATATAAACACACTATTTTTTTCTTGACACATTTGTTTTATGACATCTGCTCATTTAAAAAATAATTACCAAGGTCTGGCTACATTGATTTCTAACCTATCCACTTGAATCAGGTTCAAATCTAAAAATAAAGCACATTACATATTGTAGCCTGAATGAATTGTAACAAAGTTCAAAGCCTTTTAAAAACACATTGGGCCATCTAAAGTCAGCCAAAAGGAGCAGGTTCTGGAAAAAAGCCCTGCTACTCAGGCTGAGAGTCCATTTACTTCAGCATCCTCATCACTTCCCCCACAGCTCCAGATGTGCATCTAGGAAACCAACATTTGGGGCATTAAGACAGTAGACCTTTCCTGCTGTTTAATTGCACAATGGGCAATTTCTGTGCCCGTTAACGTCTTGCATTGCCCCTAACATATTCATTATTCTTCAGACAACTGGATGGAAATTGGTCCCTGTGAAAATAAATGTTTGGCTTCCTGGTTATTCTAAATTCTAAACCTCCAGCAGTTAACCAAGTAAATAGAGACAGCCCATTAAAAAAAACCCACAGAGAATACAGGTTTTATAGGTAGAACAAATGAATTTGTTTTCATTGCCATTTTGTAGACATTGCACGCTGTACCTTATCCTCTAGAACAGTAATTTTCAGACTATTCAGCATGTGTATCAAATGCTACAATGAGCATCAGTTAAACTAATGCTGAAAAATGAGCACTTAAGACCAAATTATTGGGAATTTTTCAATAAAACTATCTCTTCAATTGAGCAAAAGAGGCGATATTCAAAATCACAGCTGTTCGTTTCATTTAAATGTTGGCTGGCTGTAAATATGAATTCATATTTGAAAATGCCAGTCCTATAATTTAGTAAATGCTTAAGTAGACAACCTATCCCTGGAATAGAGAACAGGACATTACTCATCCCTTGGTTCATAGGGACACTAGTTCTATTTGAACTGTTCCAAGAAATGTAATGAGAGACCCAAATTCTGATTTGCTTAGACTGTATTGTTTACTTTGGTGAAAAGCAATAATGAGAGTTTGGTTTGACTGTATTCCAAAACCATTGTGAGTTACCAGGTCCAATAAAACCAGCAAGAATGTTTGTTATTAATCTCAGTTGCCTTGGCATATTATAATCTTGAGGTTTGGTTTTTAAAGACAATTCATGCTTGTTATCTTCTGCAGAACCCCATCATTGAATTGATCTTGAATGTAACAAAACAAAACAAAAAGAAACACCAACTTTGTTCTTTCTTGATGAGACCAAAGACTCATACTACCTCTGACCATGGAAGCAGAGCAGAGCCATCATGACTAGTTTGGGAACTACTGGTTATGAGTCTAAAAATACCTTAGTTCACTACTGACACTCTTCTCCCCCACCTCCAGTTTATTCATTAAACGTGTACCCTGCCTTAACCCACAAAATGCCAAATGTAGTTGTGATCTTCACAAACAGACTTGTGCATGCACACAGAACAGACATGGGCAAAATAAGCACAGAGAAGCAGCCTCTACCTGAATTGATGTTGTGTGTGAATGCTGATGTTGTGTAATTCAAAGTGTTATGCACTTCACACATGTTCCCACAGCATCCTTTACGATGTGTGATGAACGGAACAATTCGTACATCAAAAATGTAGGTTGCGCCATAGATTAATCAAATATACCTGCTGTCTTATTTTTAGTCTCTTTTCTAAAAATTGATAATGAGCTTTGCTCTCTCTCTCATAAAGGTAAAGGGACCCCTGACCATGAGGTCCAGTCGTGGCCGATTCTGGGGTTGCGGTGCTCATCTCACTTTATTGGCCGACGGAGCCGGTGTACAGCTTCCAGGTCATGTGGCCAGCATGACTAAGTCGCTTCTGGCAAACCAGAGCAGCGCACGGAAACACCGTTTACCTTCCCGCCGGAGCGGTACCTATTTATCTACTTGCACTTTGAAGTGCTTTTGAACTGCTAGGTGGGCAGGAGCAGGGACCGAGCAACGGGAGCTCACCCTGTCGCGGGGATTCGAACCGCCGACCTTCTGATCAGCAAGTCCTAGGCTCTGTGGTTTAACCCACAGCACCACCCACGTCCCTATATTGCTCTCTCATAGCATACTGCTAACTGAAATACCAGTTAATGGGGAGCGAGCATCTTCAATATAACTTTTTAAAATGAAACATGGGTCTTTTCCCTCGGTGATTGAAGCAAATTTATCCACACTCACTGTCATGCCTTAAAAAAACCAACTTGTCCAATTCAAAATCACAGTCTCTTCTCTAACTGCTGCTGGTCTTCTAAAAAGCACAATTTAAAGGTACAATGAAGTTTTGGGATTTTAAAAGTCGCTATAAGCTCCTTTCACCTGCTTTGCCTCTTAGAACTCAGCAGTGCAGCTCTCTCTGTGGCTGGTGTCCTAGATTGAGAAACTGAGGATAGTACCCTATTTAAACTATGTAATTTCTATTTTTACTGCATCGTTTGGCACTTTTTAGCTGTTGCCAGCTTCAACTCTAGTTGAAGAGAGAGTTGTGTGGAAAGAGAGCAGGACAGAGAAGTGAAGAGCAGGGGGGAAATGGGCATTTAGAAGCTTTTTAAAGAAGATCCACCCCACCCCCCCGCCTGATCTTCGCTTATGCCTGGAACGTAACCGCCATGTAAGTGGGGGGACACCTGTATTGTGCACTTGATTAAAGACACACAAGCATATCTGATCGTTCCATTGCTACCCTACGGCCTTCCTTTCAGTCTCCTTCCCAGTCCTCTCTGCAGCCCACTGCCATGTGAGGTTTTAATCCCAGTCAAACTGACAGCTTCTCTTTGCCTGTCTAAGCATGTAATTACTTCAGCAAGAAGCTGGATGACAAACTGCTTCAGTTCCCCAACCAAGGGGATATTCTGAGCTATGGATTCATAGCTCAATATGTTGTTCTGCTTGTGCAAATCATCTCTTCCCTCCTGGCCTTATGATGTGTGTATTCTTTTGGGGCAATGTATGGCTGGCCACCCTAACATTTTGACCTGGGCTCCAATCTTCAGTCCAATTTGAAATATATCTGCAATTGGTCCTGGGACATCACAGAAATTGCCTGGAGCTCTCTGATCCATGACAGTGACCAAGACCTAGAGGCTGACTGAGATGCTCTTGTCCTGTTTAGTACCAAGAACAAAAGCGGTAATAGGCATATTTCCCAACACAGATTTATATCCAGTGCTCTCATTCCACTTGCACAATGTCAGTTTGCATTTCTTGTGAAGAAAGTATTGATCTGATGTGTGGAGATCTTTCCTATTTCTGATTATTACAAGAGGATTCCAGAAGCTACTAGAAGCTTCTCTGTGTGAGAGAAGCAGGCAGAAGGGTCATGATTGTTTGGGTTATACCTTCTGGGAAGCTGGTTTGAACTAGTTCTCTTGTCTCTTTCAATTAAGGTCATGCTGACTATAATAATAAGCCAGAAGGAACCTGGGTTTTACTTTCTATCTCTCTTCTGGTGTGGTGTTCTGTACACAGCATGCTTAGTGTTGAGTTTTAGTCTTATTCAGGGCTTTCTTTCGGGGGGGGGGATGCAGGGGTATGCATACCCCTAAACCAGTGGTGTCCAAACTTTTTTCAAAGAGAGCCAGATTTGATGAAGTGAAGGGCCGACCAAAGTTGTTAACCTTTTTTTAGGATTGAAGTTGTTGAGGGTTTTTTTAGGATTTTACCCCAGGAAGTTTTTGTAAATGATGCAACTAGATTTTTTTAATGGACTATGCCAATCCTGAATGTTTTTGGATTTGTGACCATTAACCTCATTTGACTTCAACACAAGTAAACCTCTGCTGGATGAAGTACTATTGCCTCTGGTCTGTTTTTGGGAACATGCTTAAGGTTTTCCTCCACACATACAACACACTTCCACTTTGGCAATGTAACGTCCCTTTCCTCCCTGATTCAGCACCCTACGCGCCCTCAAAATTTTCTTCAGAGAGATTGGGGGATCCTCTGGAACAGATTTGGGAGGTTCACAGGGAGAGGAGAGCAACCTCATAGCACACACAGCAATGGATGCAGCTCTGTCATACCAGCTCAGTCACAAGCATGATACAATATACCGTATTTTTCGCTCCATAAGACACACTTTTTTCCTTCTAAAAAGTAAGGGGAAATGTCTGTGCGTCTTATGGAGCAAATGCTTACGGATGGGGGGGGGGATCTGCTGCAGTCGTGAGCAGAGGATCCATGGTTCCCCTTCCTTCCCTCCTCCGTGGCTTGCTTTGAAGCAGCAAAGCAGGAGAGGAGCCGCTTACATGGATGTAAGCAGCTCCTGTCCGGTTGACTGCTTTAAAGTGAGCATGCTCTCCCCCCCCCCCAGCTCACTGAAAAGATCCTTCTCCACACACCCCACACGTGCTCCTTGTCCCTTCAGTGTTTCTCCTTCCCTCCCCACTTAAAACATGGTTACAAAGCACGGATCCACATGGATCTTCAGGATTTTTGCCTTTTGTCACTCCAAATTCACCATCAGATCACATATCATGTCCATGGCTACAGCCTGCACCAAAAAAATCACGCACCCATTGTTGCCTGGGGCCGCAATGGCACAAAAACGTGGTTACAAAACACGGATCCACATGGATCCTCAGGATTTTTCCATTGGCCTACCCCAAACTCACTGTCAAATCTCATGTCTGTGGCCACAGCATGAACCACAAAAATCATACATCCACTGTTTTGTTCAGAATATTTTTTTTTCTTGTTTTCCTCCTCTAAAAACTAGGTGCGTCTTATGGTCAGGTGCGTCTCATGGAGCGAAAAATACGGTAGATGCTAAAACTACTCCACCCCAGACTTACTCACAGGGAGTCAGTTATTTGTATAGGGAATCCAATAATAATGATTTTCTTCATGGGAATGAGTATTAAGTGGCTTTACAAATATGGAGCAAAATTACTTTCAATTTGGGAGCATTCTAATTTCTTCAGGGTGGTTGGAAGTTTCTTTCTTTTTCTGCAGCTTATAAGTAAAAAAGAAGTAAAAATCATTGCACAGCTAACAATTCTTAGCGCCTTCTGTTATTCTGAGTAACTAAATTGGTGGGCTGTATTTCTCCACATGTTCTGACACTTCTCTTAGCAATTTTTTTGTAACTCTGCTGCTGCTGAAAGATAAAGGGGGAAAACTTCGTGAAATGGATATTCTGTGTAGAGCTGAAGTAATTATTACATGCTTGTGGAAGTACAAGTTCGTGCCACAATTAGGAAGTGTGGTTGACACTGTTTCAATGGTACTGTCACTTTGGGACTTTTAACTGCAAGGTATATTACCAAAGTACTATTTGGAAGATGAAATGGCCAATTTAGATTCAGCACTGGAAAAATATCACAGGCAAAAAAGAAAAAAGGGGGGGCAGGGGAGACAAGATCTATAATCTACCTATCTTTGGGAAGATCATTCTTTCCTGATGAGAACTTGGGGAGGATTGCAGGCTAAGGTTTGAGGTCATGGACCATTTTAAAAGCCATAAAAAGCAGACAGACAAAAGAATCCCTGAATGCATGTGTGGGTTCTCACAAACTCTTGGATTCATCATCATTATCCTTTTCTCTGAGCCAAACCCTGGGATGTAGGGACCAGAGGAGAGAATGGTGAGAGTCACAGCCACGAGGCCTCAAAATACTAGGTAAATAATAAAATTATTATTATTTTGGAAAGCTTTTAATGTTTGACGCTTTACAATGTTTTTATATATGCTCGAAGCCGCCCAAATGGGCAAGCTATAAATAATAAAAATTATTATTATTATTCTGCTCCCTACCCCAAGAAACCTTAAACTTCCTGGGAAAGCGACATCATTTTTACTGTCTCTTTTGCAAGGAGTGTGATAATTGGGGGAGGGATTTGAGGGGCTGGCATATGTGCTTCCATTTACCTTATTTATGCAAAGGGGTGTCTGAGGACGTTTTCCTCTTCAGAACAGTTTTAAAACACCCTATTTGTGCTCAGTGCAGCATGTGGTTCTTTGAAGAAAGGACTTCAGGCCAGTTACATGTCTTTCTACAGTTTGAAATTCTAACCCCCCTGTTTTTCTTATCTGTGCTTCGCCCCTTCTGCCTCTCAAATGACTGAAATAAAGACAATTGGAATTAATTCCCATGATTAATTTCAACCCCTTGATTACAATGGGTCTCCACTTAATAAAGGTTAGTTGACCACAGTGCTAGGTCTTTAAATGAATAATTGCCTACTAGTCGCCCAGTAAAAAGGGAGAGGTCACTGACCTAACGGAAGATAGGGGGATGTATTTTATGAAGTGTGGAACAATGATTGGACAATGCTAAAACATTTTCATGTGGAAGTACTTTAAATCTGTTTCTCTTTAATGTCCCCAGTGGCGTAGCGTGGGGGTGCAGGGGGGGCCGGCCGTACCGGGCGCAACATCTGGGGGTTAGGGTTAGGGGGCGCAAATCCACGGGTTAGGGGATGCAAATTACTTGCCTTGCCCCGGGTGCTGACAACCCACACTACGCCACTGAATGTCCCACAAGATTTGGCCAAATTTTTGTGGGCAATAAGGTTACTGGAATGGAAAAAGCGCTCCATCTTCAAATATCCCTCTCAGAGGTTTGTGGTAATTATCAAAACTCTGAATGAGTCACACACATTGTGAACATTATGAAATCCAATTATGATTAAAGTCCCCTTTTCTATCCAGTTAAATATACAGCAATTTGAATTTTTGTGAGGTTTTTTAAAAAAATTAAGACAAAGTAGATCTTTTTTCTAAAATGGCTTCCTGACCTGTTCCCCATGAACATCTCATCATTATTACCCCACACTCAGCAGTCCTTATCCCATTTATCCTCATTAAAAAAGGTATTTGAGATAAGTCAATATTATTCCTGTTCTAAGAAAGGGCTGAAACTGACAATTCCTTGTCCACGGTAGAAATAAAGTCCTAGCCTTGTCTGACGTTTCGTCCTCTGGGTCCTGTTTATTCTGCCTTCCTTATTTATTGTCCTTCCAGAGTTTGACTCAGTCAACGACCGCTGAGTGGGTTTAAAAACAGACCAAGGCGACTTGAAAATTGGCATTATAGCATCTTATCAGATACCCCAGCGCTTCAAAAATGTCAGGCTGCTAGAATGACAACTGTGACATGCCAGTAAGCCACTGTTCTAAATCTGACAAGCAGGCATTGTTATAAGTTGCCTGTAGTTACCGAGATGGAGCAAAGGCATTTGTCAATGATTATATTTAATCTGGGTATTTTTCTTTTCTCTTGTGTTCATAAACAGCCCTCGAATCTCTGCTGAAAGGTGGAATATATTATAGATATTAAATAAGGAAATAACGGCAACCATAAGACCTTCTGACCTTATGCCTTCTGCAAGGAAAGCAAACATCTGAGATGTGAAGCAAAAGCAGGTTGCTGCAAATTATATACTGAATCAATTATTTTGATCGTGCTTGTGACGTTCCTTGAATTAAGCGATCTTTTTATATATATTATTCCCACCAATAGAGCTGGTCTGCTCTTTCCTAGTTTAATGACTCAACAAATAAACAAAGAATGGGTACAGCAGTCTGGAAGTGTTACTATTCTTTAATTCTCTCATTTCCACACCACTTGATGGGGGCAGGGATAAATGTTGGTGTGGTGTCAGGCAGATGCCCCTTTGTTTTCATTAAATCATATCTAGTAAGATAGCAGACCTTTTGCCATTCATTTATTCCAATCTTTTGCTCCAGTGTTGGGTTTTCTTCTCCCTCACCCCCCTATCATATGTAATTTCAATTGCTGTGGGCAATATTGTTTGGATTTTTCCCCAGTTTAATTCCAAAATCAAGATGCTTCATTTTTCTCGCTTTGCTTGGCTTTAGCAAGAACCACAAGACAGTGAATGATGGAAACTGATAAACCATTTACCTGAAATTCGGTTTATAACTGAAGTAAGCAAAAGAATCATCATCAGGTTTAGTTTTTGTGTACCTGGTATTCCACATAAGTAGAGCGGCAAGGCAATGGAGGCTTAATGCCAGAGTTTTTGTTAAGTTGTGGGTGAACATATCAGACGACACAGCGATTCTTCAAACAGCTCTTGTTTATTCACAGGCCAGAACAGAAATGGGCTGCAGGGTTCTGCCAACCTGCTTATATAGAGCTCCACTACAAAAGCAACAGTAACAACTTTCTGTAACTATCCAATCACTGAACGTCACTTTCAATTCCTTATTTGCATATGTGGACCTGAATGAAAACTATCTACAGTATCCCCCTGCTGGCCCAGGGTGAGAACTTCAGTACATAACAGTTTTCCTTCTCCCAGGTTGAAGAGCCCCATCTTCTCCCCACTTCCCTCTGCAGCACATGCAGAAACTGCCTTCTTAACTTTTGGACCCGCTATTAGATAAAGCTTTATCCCAGCAACAACATATAGCCATTTTGCCTACTTGGTAAATGAAATAAACCTCCAAAGCAAAGTACTTCTTTGAGGGAAGGTTATCCTTTCCAGGCAACAAATGAGCACCAGCTAATTTATGTATTTCTTATGCTATAAACCCATTATCTAGAATGGCCCCAGAAGTTATAGGAGCTGGCTGAAAGGTGCAGAGTCTACTCTCCAACTGGAGTTAATTTTAACATGTTTTAAGGCAGCGTTTTGTTGTTCTGGGCCTTTGCTCCTCTCGCTAATTCTTTGTACGTGCTGCTCCTTTAATTCCACTTCTAGCACATACACCAATACGTTCAGATGTATTCATTATGCCAATTAATTAGACTTGGAAGCAGTAATAGGTTTTTAAATGAGTACACACACGCACAAACCAAGTGGATTTTCCTAGGCTCACCTCCATAAAAATATGCAAAGAGCTGCTCTGTTTAAAAAGGCATGTAGTTGATAGTGTGTTAGCCAAGGTATTTGGGTGTCCCTTAGTTTGTCACATATTTCTTGTGTTAGTATGGGTTTGTTGTTTTTGTAGAAGTCTTTTAGACAGTGTAGGCCTTTAGCTTGTCAGGTTTTTATCTGGAGGTTTTGTGCTGCGTGTTGGAATAGTGGGTGATAGGCCAGGGAAGTTAGTGCGGATGGGGATAATTTGCCTACTTTTCCCTTCCATGCTTTAAACATGGACTGTGTGAACTTGTTCAGTGTTGTGGGGATTTTCTTTAGTTTGTTTTGCAGAAATGGGTATGCTGTTGTGGTGATTTTTACCTATACTATTCAGTACACATGACTACGATTATAATTAGCTGAATGTCAGAAGGAAGCATCACAGAAAAGTCAAAAAATGATAATGCCAAAACTTTCTCACCCCTCTGATTCCGTGTTAGTAAAATATCAATTTATTACTTTACTCTCTTATGAGGGTAAAGGAGTCTGCAGCCCTCCAGGTGTTCCAGTCATCCTTCTATGTACAGAACACACCAGCAAATACAAGCGTTAGACAGCTCTAAACAATTCAGCATGTGCTGATTCACTATCTGGATGCTTTTGAGGTGGAACGTACAACCTTTACAGCTCTTTATCCAGCTGTTCATATTTATCTAGACAAAGCAAATAACCTCTCTTACTGGCATCTGTGCGTTCAGGAACAAAACAACCTACAATGGACCCTCAGTGCAACCTTTTTGGGAGAAAACAAATGCAAACAATTTGTAATCATTATTTAATAATCATATAGGCCTGTAATTTTTTTTACCAATGTTACATCTGAATCTTGTTTTGATATCAAAGTTATGTAGGCCTCTTTCCATGTTTCTGGAACCTCACCTGTTTTTAAGACCTCATTCACTCATAACCTCAGTATTCAACGTGTTTCCCCCCCACATTGTGTCACAAGGGTGGGGAACCTCCTGTCCATGGTCCACATTTAACCCACAAGGCCATTATGGCCATGTTCCACCCACCTACCCTACACCCTTGTAGATCTATGTCATATGTCAGACAGGTAAGAGCAGTGAAAGGTGTGTGTTGCAGTATCACCTATCTGTTGGGATACTGCCAGGGAGACAAAGTCCATCATGACCCCACGTCGTCTCCGGACGTCCATCGATCTCCCGTAGACACGCAGTATCAGCAATTAGCGACACGAGCTCCAGAAATAGCTTGCCACATTCCAGAGCCGATGCACGCTCTATCAGCAGATAATGCACAGCGAAAGATGCACGCAGGGGAGCATATTTACAAGTTTATTCAGCGTTGGTCAGAACAAAGAAAAACATGACTGCCTGCTTCAATGTTCCGGCACCGAGAGAGGGAGAAACGAAAGCAAAGACACAACATAAACATCCTGTGAAACAGGAAATACGCGGGCTGTGACACAAACATCCTGCTCCCTTTTAAGGTGGAACGGAAATATCCTAACACTGCACCTGCAGAACCATGTGGCTTTGCAAGACCCAGAACACTTTGAAAGGTGCTTGTGGACTGTTTTTTGTTGTGGTGGTTCTTTTTTGAGAAAGTTTTCCAGTCAACCTTCTGTGTACAGAACACATCTGCAAATAAAGCTTTAGACAGCTGTAAACAATTCAATGTTGAGCTGATTCACTATCTGTATGCTTTTGAGGTGTAACGTCCAACCTTTATTTGCCTTAGGTGATTGACAGGTGGGCAGCCCCACCCACCTGTCGGATTTGGCCGGTGGGAAGAACAGTATCTGGAGCTCGCCAACCAGATCCAATTTCCCACCCCCTCCCTATTAGGTTCTAAGTTTTGACTTCAATATCTGATATTGTATATCTTCCACTCAGTGTTTGAAACTCCCATTGTTCTAAGAGACCCTCTTAAGAATATTAGGGGGGTGGGCAGGGGAAGGACTGGATCATGTGAAAAATGAACATAATATTTTAGCTGCTGTTCATTCATTTTCAGCTTTGTATTCTTGTTATAAATATAAGTCTGCCTAGACATTCCACTGTTGCGCCCATAACCTAGGTTTAAGGTGCCATTTAGCTCCTAGCTTTTATATCTCAGTTTCTAACACTGCTTCCACTGCAGGGCTGTTTTTCAGGGGGAACTCGCAGGAACTCAGTCCCGGCCCCTGTCAGGTGGATGCCATTGCCATTCTAAGAGAATGATGGAGGTGTTCACGGTGAGTTCTGGCACCTCTTTTTCTAGAAAAACAGCACTGCCTTTCAGACGGAAGAGAGAAATCCATTTCTGTTATCTATGTCATTGACCGACTGAAGATAGCACAATAAGGGTTTTAAGGGAAAATAGATGGAACTGAAAGGGTTCGTGTGCTTGAATTTTTGTAAACTCTTAAGAGCAGTTCTGTCTTGTGGAATTTCCTTCCTGACTGGTTCTGAAGGTAAGTCTGGATTTGCATCTCTTAAATCTGGTGTAAGATATTCTGCCACATGGTATAGAGCTATAATCTTATTTAGTGATGCTGTGTGGGTGATATGCATTGTTAATCAGACCCTGAGTAGACTTAATTTGATTAATGTCTTTTCTGACTATAATTTAGAATTATAGTGTTATGCAACTATCATCTGTCTAGGTCAGATACATATAATGTATCAAAACAGGTTAATAATATCCACACAGGAAAGTTGTGAATTAGTAGTTATTACAGTGGAACCTTGGTTCTCAAACACCTTGGTACTTGAACATTTCAGCCAATCGGAAGTCGCGCCTTGGTTTTCAAGCATCTCGGATGTCGAACAGACTTCCAGAATGGATTACGTTTGAGAACCAAGGTACCACTGTATATATAATCCAGTTCCAACACTTAATTTGGGGTAAAATGATCATAAAAACAAAGGTATATAATATGAGCCTGAACTGGCTGTGTTTACCCTGCTTCTCCCCAAAACAAATGGTATATTCAATTAGGGTGGCCATACATCTGGAATTCCTCAGACATAGATGGGATTCGGCCCTCTGTTACAGCGTCTTTTCACTTTTTGAAATATGGGCAACCCTAGTATTCTGCAGATTAACTACCTTAATATATAGAAATGCAGGTCAAAGTGAAATCATGTTGCCCACTAATAACAGAAATTATATGAATGAGTATGGAAATAATAATAATAAATTCCATGGGGATGTTTTGGCATTGGGGGAAAATGTATTAAAGCTGAAATTCTATGTGCACAGTTCCTGAAGTAAATGGAACTTACGCTACTTCTAAGTAAATATGCAAAAGATTGTGCTGCAAATTATAGAGAAATAGTTTCAGAGTACAAAATAAGTTTAAGGATGTCTGCTTTAAAGCTTGTTCCTCATTTCTATTATGAGTGAAGAAATTGTCCAATTGATTTTCAGCTGAACTGAGTTGAACCAAGAAGGAATTAGAAGTTCAATAAAAAGTCTATTATGTAAAAGGACCTACAAGCTTCTGAACAAGCAATACACAGCAAAGCTCCCAATCTCCAAAATATTGATTTCCAATGTTTTTAATAGGTTGATTCTTTATATATAAATATGTTGAGAGGTATGTGAAAACCATGAAAACATGACAACTTTGCTCAAGGACTAGTTAGTTAGTGAAATGAAATAGCAGGTTTATTTTTGTTTTAAGCAAAATTGGCAGGGGAGAAGTGACCTTTCAAAATAACATTTGTGTGGAAGTGGATCTGTCTCTAGTTGTAGGCTGAACACCTACTAAAACACGATGTTGCCAAAGTAAATAACTTCCAGAACAGCTTTGGGAGCCTTCTGTGTGTTTCAACAGTGTTGTTCATGTGGACAACGTATGAGGGGATGCTATTTTTAGGTACATGCTACACCTTTCCATTTTGCCTCCCAACCAGTTCTCTGAGTGTCAAATGAAATATATGACATATTGAAGTCTACTTTTGTTTAAAACTTTCACCCTTGGAGAGAGAGAGAGAGAGAGAGAGAGAGAGATGCATTTCTTGTAAGCAAGTTGGGCATGACATTCATTGTGACACTTCTTTGGCTGTTGTAGCACACTGTTTGTGGTTCATTATATGAAGCAGTCTCTCAAACTGGGTCATAGCAACGCTGTATGTGGTACACCCTTGCAGCACTTTTTCTTTTAACAGAGACAAAGGAGAACAGCATTAATAAAAAGTGCCCTGACAGAATAACCACCACAAAAATGGGTGTTTTTAAGCACGGATCGGATGGCCATTGGCCATGGATGCTTTACTTGAGATTCCAGCATTGCAGGCGGTTGGACTAGATGATGCTGAGGGTCCTTTCAAACTCTACAATTCTATGATTCTGTGTTTGGGTGGGGGGAATACGGCACAAGGAATGGAAGCAAAACATTCGTGTGGAAGGAAAGAAGTCTGCGTGCATGTTTCTCGGTTGACACTACGGCTGAGTTCACCATTAAGTGCTTTCTCACATCTGAATCCACAATTCAGCACACATGATCTGCATTTAGGCAAATTCATTCTGTCCCAAAGTGGGCTATTGGGCACCCCATCTCATGAACCCAAACATACTGTGGGTCATTCTGAATCTGTCATTGCCATTAGAGCCTCAAGGGCCTAGGATTGCCATGTGGTTCACAGTCAAACTCAACTCACAACAAAAGCACCCTTAGGAAATACAATGGCGCTTAGGTTTGTTTCCTATGGATGCTTAAGCCTTTGTGTTACACAGGCAATTTGCTTCCTCTACAGTGGTCAGTGGAATCATGTATTTTCTCTTTGGGCTAATGTTTTCCCACTGCTGAGAGTGCCTCACTGGTTTCTTCTGAGCCAGGTTCAAGGTATTTGTGTTAATTTGCAAAGCCCTGAACAACTTGGGTTCGAAGGGGAAAAGAAGCTTCATCTGCACCATTCCAAGAGTGTTAAAGTTATAGAGCAGCTGCATTCAGGCTTGAAGTCTGTTGTTGTTGTTGCTTAGTCGTTTAGTCGTGTCTGACTCTTCGTGACCCCATGGACCAGAGCATGCCAGGCACTTCTGTCTTCCACTGCCTCCCGCAGTTTGGTCAAACTCATGTTGGTAGCTTCGAGAGCACTGTCCAACTATCTCGTCCTCTGTCGTCCCCTTCTCCTTGTGCCCTCCATCTTTCCCAACATCAGGGTCTTTTCCAGGGAGTCTTCTCTTCTCGGCTTGAAGTCTAGCCATCGTCAAAGCACAATTTCCTAACCATATTGCATGTATGCTAAGTACCGGTAGCTTTCCTAAGAACTCCCTAAGGAAAAGAACCTGCTAAACAAGGAAAAGAACAAGTCAAGCTGAAACGGGAAATGTGCATTCTGATGATTTGCAATGTATATGTTCACAGAATAGGAAAGAGTCATTAAAAAAGACTGAAACAACGACATGGCATCTACCGCAATACAGTTCTCTGGCAAGTAAAGTTAAAGGTAAAGGGACCCCTGGCCATTAGGTCTAGTCGTGACCGACTCTGGGGTTGTGGCACTCATCTAGCTTTATTGGCCGAGGGAGCCGGCGTACAGCTTCCAGGTCATGTGGCCAGCATGACTAAGCCGCTTCTGGCGAACCAGAGCAGAGCACAAAAACACTGTTTACCTTCCCGCCAGAGCGGTACCTATTTATCTGCTTGCACTTTGGCATGCTTTTGAACTGCTGGGTTGGCAGGAGCAGGGACCGAGCAAAGGGAGCTCACCCTGTCGTGGCGATTTGAACCGCCGACCTTCTGATCGGCAAGTCCTAGGCTCTGTGGTTTAACCCACAGTGCCACCGGTGTATTTGTGCAAATGGCATAAATAAATGCTTTGTGCTAGGGGAAATATAAATACTGGGGGGGGGGGGAGTGGGCTTTGTAAAAATGTGTATATTAGGGGGGAAATCCATCCAGAAACATTTATATAATGAGAAAATTGTGCTAAAATCGTGATGAAATTCTATAGGGACTTAAAAGAGCAAATCACAAACTGATTTGGAAATGTGGAGAAATGAAGACTAGTAAAATGAGAAACTGAGAGAAACTAAAATTGACAGATTTCTCTGTCATTACCCAGCTGCCTCTTATAAATAAACCTCATTACTTCTGAGTAAACAGGTATAAAACTGCATTGTTGAGCAGCAATTAAAGGAAGGTTTGCGCATCTCTAGCCATGTATATCAGCTAAGTATCTAAAAACGAAACAATCCTCTGTAGTCTGGACTACTAGGATCTTGGTTTCCTCTTGCTAACTTCCAAGTGAATACTTGACATTTCATTTTAATTGGAGATTTGGTTCATCATTGTGTTTCTGCCCAACATTGTACCTCTTCTATTACAGTAGCTCCTGGAGACAGAATGTCATGAAAGAAGCATTCACTGTGTCAAGCTTTAGCCTTATTCATGGACACATTCCTTGTGTCAATGAATTTATATAGTTTTTCTGGAAAAAACAATCTGAGGACTTTCTTCAGGTAAGTAATTCTAAATCAGATATTTAAATCTTAGAGGATTTTGGGGGTGGCGGTGGGAAGATGCCCTAGCATACATTTCCAGTGCTCTTCTAAACTAAAAGTTCTAGTATTTGAACTTCAGGAACAAGATATCTGCAGAAGTACAAATATTGCAGTGCATTCATTACTATGTTGTTGTTGTTTAGTCGTTTAGTCGTGCCCGACTCTTCATGACCCCATGGACCAGAGCACGCCAAGCACTCCTGTGTTCCACTGCCTCCCGCAGTTTGGTCAAACTCATGCTGGTAGCTTCGAGAGCACTATCCAACCATCTCGTCCTCTGTCGTCCCCTTCTCCTTGTGCCCTCCATCTTTCCCAACATCAAGGTCTTTTCCAGGGAGTCTTCTCTTCTCATGAGGTGGCCAGAGTATTGGAGCCTCAGCTTCATGATCTGTCCTTCCAGTGAGCACTCAGGGCTAATTTCCTTAAGAATGGATAGGTTTGAACTTCTTGCAGTCCATGGGACTCTCAAGAGTCTCCTCCAGCACCATAATTCAAAAGCATCAATTCTTCGGCAATCAGCCTTCTTTATGGTCCAGCTCTCACTTCCATACATCACTACTGGGAATTCATTAGTATACTTGTGTGCAAGTCTAAGCGGTGAGAGCCAATATATAAACAGTGGGCGGGCAGCCTCATTTACTGAATCACTTCAGCATTCTGTACTAAACACATCAAATGATCTCTAAATAAAGGCAGCTTAATTATGTGTAGCTAATATTCTTTCGGATTAGAAACTCATTTAAGGAAACAACAACACATAATCCATTTTGAGTTTTAATGGAGAATCACGGAGAAGACACACAAAAACAATGATAAAACGAAGTCCCCAGAGGGAACTGAAATATTACATACTTTGACAGAAAAGCCAACTACAAGACAGTTTCATTAAAAACTATCCCACATGGTTGAAAGAAGCAAATGAACCAGTCGTAGAGACTAGATAAAAGTCCCCCACTCTGATTGTTATTCACAAGGTTCAAACTCGCTGGTCACTGAAACTATTGTGGATCAGGAGTGCAGCTTAGGGGCATTCTTGGATCCAACACTAACATGGAGGTAGGTTGTTTGGTTTTTTTAAAAAGGCTGGATCTCTGCCATGGTCATAACTGACTCCCCTCTGCCAATCCCTATCACCACCACATACACAAAAACCACCCCTTCCTATTCACAATGAGAGGGGAGCTTCAATTAGTCACACTGGGAGCTTTCCTCCCATTGTGAAAAGAAAGCAAGCAGGGTAGGTCTAATTCTGAGAGGAGACTGTGGGAAGAGGGGGAATGGAGACTGTGGGAAGTCAGTGGAGCAAAAGGTTCAATCCTGCTGGGTGCTGGAGGGACCACCATACTTTTCCATCTATCAGAAGCCCCCGTGTACAGTGGTACCTCTGGTTACATATGTTTCAGGTTACATATGCTTCAGGTTACAGGCTCCACTAACCCAGAAAAAGGTTAAGAACTTTGCTTCAGGATAAGAACAGAAATCGGGCTCCGGCGGCACGGTGGCAGCAGGAGGCCCCCTTAGCTAAAGTGGTGCTTCAGGTTAAGAACAGTTTCAGGTTAGGAACGGACATCCGGAACGAATTAAGTACTTAACCCGAGGTACCATTGTATTAGGACCCCCCCGCCCCCATTTGGGGGGACTCAATTTTAAGAAAATGTGGGGAGATGGCCCAAAGTGGTTGAGCCTCTCCCCCCACGCAGCTGCACGCAGGAAACACTCTCTAGATAGTTTCCCGCACACAGGGAGGGAGTGTTTCCCTCGCGCAACAGCATCGAGGGAAGTTGCGCTCCAGTCAGCCAGCGCCCCCAGATTGCCCCCCACTCACGTGGCATTGGGCGAAGCTGCTCGCCACCAGCCAGTGCCCCCAGACCGCCCCCCCCAAGCAGCAGCATCTCCCCCCATGCCACTATCCGTGTTTTGGACGACCTCAGTTTTTTGACATGATTTTTGTGTCAAAAAACCTCGTCCAATACAAGGAAAAATATGGTACCTCTTCTGACCCCCACAGGTCAACTTCAACAGACCTTGGTCACCTGATGTCAGATGACAGGCAGGTGGGTGGACCTGTCACCTGTCAAAGCTAGCTTGCAGGGGTGGGGGAAGAGAAAGATCTCGCCCACTGGGCCAAAAATGGTCCCCCCCCCATCTCATTTAGATGGTTTGATTTCAAACTCTGACCTTGCCCATTAGATTGAAGAGTTGCCGTTTTTTATGACTATGTGCTGCAGTTAAATGTGCTAATATTGCAAGACAGATAGCAAAGGGAAAGAGGCTTTCTCCCCAATAAGATGTAAGGCCCATATTGAAGCACTGGAAGGCCTGGGCTAAGAAAGCTTGGCAGGCCAAAACTTAACAGCATCTGATCATGGGAAACAAAACTTACTTCTCTTCTTAATCTGTTCAGTGAAAGTAAAACATTGCTTAAGTTTTAGCACTGATAAAGAGATTGTTTATAAATGTATAAACTTCAATAAATTTACCAAAGTATAGAATTCACACAGAACATTCATAGGGAAATCATAACTATGTTATAACATTACACTATATACAAAGTCAGAACAGTTAATTTCAAGCATTTTTGGATGAAAACTTATCAATTATATCATTAAAGTCAGTGTCACAGTTTATCATTTTCTGAACAAAGAATGCTTAGATCAGACATCCGATCTTGGGACATGGTTGACCTTAGATCATTTTTTACTCTTTTTAGTCTAGAAAGCGATCTTTCGCCAGTACAGTTTGTAACCATCAAGCACAGGAACAATCTGGAAATTGTTTCCACATTTGGAAAGGCTGTCTGATTCCCCCCCCCCCCCGGAATATTATTTGATATATAGCTTGGTGGCTGAAATTTTCTTTTTCAGGGTGAGCTTCTACAGGTGGAAGTGCAAGAGTCCATTAGCTAGACTAAGGTCAACATCCTTTGTATACTCTTGCATCAACATCACAATGCCATTGTGAACCTGTTCTTTGGTTGTTTGCAGATTCACCAAAAAATGAAAAATTGCCAGCTGTTGTTCTTCTGGCTTAAAAGAAAGTTTGTCTAAGGCTTCAGTGCTGTCTTCGTCTTCTTCTTGTTGTTGTTGGTACACTCTGTCTTCTTTTCACATTTTGTACTCTACATTTTAGGGATGTGGGTGGCGCTTGGGTTAAACCACAGAGTCTAGGACTTGCTGATCAGAAGGTCGGCGGTTCGAATCCCCGTGACGGGGTGAGCTCCCGTTGCTCGGTCCCTGCTCCTGCCAACCTAGCAGTTTGAAAGCACGTCAAAAGTGCAAGTAGATAAATAGGTACCGCTCCGGCAGGAAGGTAAAATGCCGTTTCTATGCGCTGTTCTGGTTCGCCAGAAGCGGCTTAGTCATGCTGGCCACATGAATCGGAAGCTGTACGCCGGCTCCCTCGGCCAATAAAGCAAGAGGAGCGCCGCAACCCCAGAGTCGTCTGTGACTGGACCTAATGGTCAGGGGTCCCATTACCTTACTCTACATTTGGTAGAGTAAATTTTCCTTGGTGTTCAATTTATCAAAATTAGCCCAAGTGTTTGATACAAATTGCAGTAGTGAGCTGTAAATATTTGCACATGTGTTCAATGAAATTTGCAAACTTTGGCATACCTTGTTAACCTTATGAAACTGGTCTAGCTGTAGCTTTTGCATGAGCCGCCATCTTGTGCCTGATAAATGTTTAGGAACTTCTGACTCAAGAGGCAAGACATTTTTTAGTACTGCCCATTTTTCTGAAAGTGATGACATTCTGATAGTCTTTTCTCAATCCAGAATGATATTTCTTCATTATTCTATGTGGTCCATAAACCTACGTCATTATTGTCTCTGAAATCACTAGTAGCATGAACATCTAGAAAAGGAGAAAGCTGCAGTCATAATGTTTCATTGACTGCAATCAAATATGCTTCACAATGCATTCCTATTGTTCATTTTAACATAAACATAAATGTGCCTTTTATTTTATGCAATGTAAATGTGCTTTTTTATTTTTATGTGAAGCAATCCATTAGGTAAGAGAGAGAGGGAAACCTGCCATTTAATGCCTTTCTGTGAACAGAGATTACAAAATGAAGTGAGAAATAAATCACTCTCTGGAGAAACTTGTTGATTAAATATATCTCACTTTGAGCAGCAGATGTGAAAAACAGAAAAGACTAATTATCAACACAATAGATACTAAGCAATTGTTTGACTTATTGATTATGAAGAAGCACTGCAATTAGTGGCAATTACATCTTCCTGATGTATTGTTTCTCCGGTGTATTAATAACCACCCAATTTCCCCCAAGAAAACAGCTAAAGGCGGAAGGATGTTTTATTCAGACTGCAATTTGTTATATCCATGCCACTTCTAGGGAGAACAAAATGGATTAGTC
The DNA here is from genome assembly GCF_965153285.1 of Podarcis tiliguerta. Lineage (NCBI taxonomy): Eukaryota > Metazoa > Chordata > Lepidosauria > Squamata > Lacertidae > Podarcis > Podarcis tiliguerta. The sequence goes on along the minus strand of NC_139543.1, from coordinate 27,266,188 downwards.
AAAGAGTATCTGCTCTTTCATTTTAAGCAGCCTAGATAATCTGCATCTCCAGACAGCCCTTGTTATCCTTGCAGTTTTCAATTTAAGATGCTTCAACTAATAGCACAATGGATGAGTTTGTATCATGTAGTCTCCTTTCTGATGCTGAGTGTCAGGTAATAGGGAACTAGGAAGGGAGAAGCAATGCAGGGGTTATCTCTGAATGCAAGAATTTGGTAGTGAGACCCAGTTTGGCAAAGTGGAGAATGAGTAGAGATGGAAATGCTTTTAGAGAGAAAGAATCTGGGTGGAAATGCTCAATTCCTCCATCTTGTTTGACCATGTTGCTTACCCTTCCTCACTCAATACTCTGGTTTATAGGCATTTCAAAAGACCAGAGATGGGCCACGTTGCCCTGACATTTAATTTGGATGAAGATACGGTAAATGCAGAACCTACTAGAAGGCATGCACAACTGGCTCCATACCCAAAGTTAGAAACTAAAAAATGGGATCATCGTGTAGAAGCAGACATGACTGCTACAGCCTTTGTAAAACTTCCTTAGTGTAGCCTCTGTCTATAAAAGGATTACTAATTCTAAACTGCATAGGTGAGGGGTGGGGGGGGTGGGGATTGATCTGTTGAAAAGTTACATCTTAACAATAAAAACAGCTCCTACAAGAAATTTGGTCTGTGAAATATATCAAATCTCAAATATATTGTTGTTGTTGTTGTTGTTTAGTCATTTAGTCGTGTCCGACTCTTCGTGACCCCATGGGCCAGAGCACGCCAGGCACTCCTGTCTTCCACTGCCTCCTGCAGTTTGGTCAAACTCATGCTGGTAGCTTCGAGAACACTGTCCAACCATCTCATCCTCTGTCATCCCCTTCTCCTTGTGCCCTCCATCTTACCCAACATCAGGGTCTTTTCCAGGGAGTCTTCTCTTCTCATGAGGTGGCCAAAGTATTGGAGCCTCAGCTTCACGATCTGTCCTTCCAGTGAGCGCTCAGGGCTGATTTCCTTAAGAAATATATATTTCTGTTAAATAGGTTTTCTGTAGAAAACCAAGGAACATTCCTTTTTCTAACAAATAAATCAAAGAAACTAATATCAGCATTCTTCTATTATTTTTCATTATTAGAAACCATTTATTTCATTGTTAATTAATTTAAACTGAGAGTAGACCAATTGAAATCAATCTGGTTTTGTTATTCATTTTTTAAATTACATTCACTCCCATTACTCCCATTTGTTTATTTTTCTTTGTTGTTCTTTTCCATTTTACTCTGAAAATCTTTAGTGATAGTGTTGATTTTCATGGTCCCCTCCAATTCCCCCTCCCCCCACTATGCCCTAGATAGAGCATATTTTCAGTATTAAAAATAGCAACCCTTCACATTTCCTCCAGAAAGGCCTCAAAATAAAGCAAGGAATGGGACTGATCAATGAGGTAATGATAATGGCAGTTTGTACTCATTTGTAACTATTTGTTAGTCACAACATTCCTTTAGTAGTGACTGAAATAAACCAAATAGGGTCTATTCAGTTCATTTTTTATTAGTTATGAAATGAATTCAGAGTAGAACCATTGAAATCAATGGATATTACTAACTTGTCCATTGATTTCAGTGGTTCTTCTTTGAGTTTGAATTAGTTGGAAACAACCATACTGCCTACAAGAAGCCATCACAGAAACCATCTAAATATCTCATCATAAGATGGATTTCACACATTCTGTCTTCTTCATTTCTTGCTAGGCAGCTGGTTGCTAACTGATTTTAAATATGGGACTTAGCTTTAAAGAAACAGCCATTATTACCTCACAGTCTATTGTCTATCCACAGCTTTTTAAAGAGAACAGAACAGGAAAAGAACAGAAAGAACTGCTCTCCTCATATTTCACATTCTACAAATGTTCTAATAACATAGAGACATGCCTGGTATTAATGGTCTTATTGTAGAGCTATGTAGCAATCATGAAGGTCTGGGGTTTATGCCAAAGACTATGGGTCTGCCCACTCATCGAGTAAATTTATTGCCTGGTGCACAGAAGAGTGCAAAATGATAGGTATTAAGTTGGCATCTAAATTGCTCTGGCATCTTGCATTAAAACCCAACTGGAAGTTTTCATTTTCTAAACACAGGGTGTATCTACTGAAATGAGTGAAACCCTCAGGAGTGTGTGAATAAAGTTATCGCTCTTCTGTTATTTGAATGAACAGTACCCCAATTACTCCCTCATGCATGTTTTAGTAGATATACTCTGTGCCTGAATTGCAATTTAAAAGCTGCAAAAGAGTTAGCAATTGAAGATTCAGAGCACCATAGTAACCACAATAGAAAAGTTCTTCTTCAATCATCAAAGCAAGCTGAAAAGTTCACTGCTGACTGACTTCTTAGGGGAAAATAATATATTTTACTATTCTTTTGGTAGCTTTCCTTGTGGTGGGCTTTTAATTTGAGGAAGCTACAAACATGCACACACAGGAACCACACAAAGGTCGAAGACCTCTGGCTTGTAACTAGAGCTTTCTGTTGGCCCTCACACAGCCTCTATTACAAACACTCTTAAACATGCCCACATTTCATTGCATGCCAGGCCCAGTACTCGCCTTCCATCTGCTATAAACAAAGGAGAAGTAGAAAGAGCTTGTCACTGCATGCAAATGCATTGGTGGCTGATGTAGATGCCCTTTTCTCATTGATGGGGTGGCTGATAGAGGGCATGTTTACACCCATTTGTGGTCCTGCCTCTTTTTCTTCTCTTTTAGATATGGCACTCGTTTTGTGTTATTTTATACCCTCATGGCAGCCACTTTGTGACTAGCACTTACGACACTTTCTCAAAATTCCAAATGTTCTCACTGGCCCAAAACAGTTGGTGATGCCTGCTCAAGACCATAGCAAATGATGAGGATTCACAACAGCAACATCTGCAGGTTTTCTGAGGACTAGAGTCCAGCTCTTGTCGCGCAACAAGACCCAATTGCTAAATGACCCAAGCAAAGACATTTAACCGGGAAACTGAAACTGTGCAATCATTAAATGAGGAGGAATATCTAAACTGACAAGATAGTGGTGACACCAGGCACTAAGTGATAGCTGGATCAGACCAAAGGCCTATCTAATTTCTTGTAGTATCCAATCAGTTGCCTTTGGGAAGTCCATAAGCACAATTCAAGTCATGCTTACTAAGGAAAAAAAAATTCCAGCAATATAAAAGTGTTTTTTTCTCCAGAAGTGCCCAGGTATTAATACACTATGCACCAAAAAATGAAACTCAGGTACAAGGTTTGGGGTTTTTTGTGTTTGTGTGTTTTTTTTTTGGTAATAAAGGCTTTGTGCAATTCTGATTAGTGGCCTACTTGGTTCAGTTTTCCATCTTGGTAGATGAATTGCTAGCAAATCAGAATCTAGTCTGAATAACGATAACTTCAGAATAGTTTAGAAATCTATCATGGAAGAAAATTAAAGAGTAAAAAAATTACTGTCACTTCAGGATTTGAGGGGAAATCACGGCATTCCACCTTCTACAATCCTGCAGCTCTTTAAATGTGGGAAAAGTCATAAGCACCACAATTAGTACTTCATACATCAGTAGGATTGCAGCAGTGGAAATGGAACAAATGAACTGGACTAAAATATCACCTAAGAGTGAAACAAGTATTAAAGTAAGATTGCTCATGAAATTGCACTACAATAAGCAGACCTAAAATTTCTGATCCCTTGCCATTTTCATTTTCTGCTATTGTTCAGAGTTCATTATTTTTAAAGCATATGCAGGCACTACATATGGTTCATTTTGTTAAGTATTTCACGACACACCCTCCTCTATCATTTCGTGCTGAGTAAAATCACATCACAGTCATAGTATTTCACTCGATTTAGCATGGTGCGGCACAAGAGGAATCTATAAAATAACCATACATCTTAAAGGGGTTTTTGGACAGATTTAAAATGTGGACAAGTTATTTTAAAAACAACGTGAAAGTGACATTGCTGAGCCCTATTATTTACTTGGATAGAAAAAAGTGTATACCACCATCTCCTTTAAAACACCAAGGCACGGTCAGGGACTGGCAGTAGGGCATTTTTTTCAGTTCAGTTCCAGCACCTCTCAGGTGGGCGCCATTGCCATTATAAGAGAACAAGGGAGGAGTTCAGGGTGAGTTTCGGCACCTCTTTTTCCAGAAAAGTAGCACTGACTGGCAAGATGTTGGCAAGTGTGCACTGGGGGAAGCTGGGCTGGAGTCTGACTCAGGAGAGGGGGGCAGTGAGTTGCAGGGACCTGTACAAGCCAGGAGGCAAGAATCAGAGGCAGGGGAAGCTTCAGAGCTGAAGGAAGAGGACAAAGAGGCAGGCCAGGCAAGTGAAGGGCTGAATGTTTTCCCACCCTCTCCTGCACCACTATCTCCCAGAACCAGGAGAGAACTGAAGTGGGAAGAGCAGAGACTGTTTCCATGCAGGGCATAGTCTCTGGCTGTGTGTGTGTGTGCAGCCCATTGCAGGAAGATACATAAGCTGGTGGAGGGGGCGTGGCCCCCTGTTGCAACAACTGCTCCATAGAGCGCAGACCTGGGAATAGCCGCCAAGACCCTAAACGGATGTGTGTGGTATTTCAGAGCCTTAGAAACTACAGTGGTGCCTCGCAAGACAAAATTAATTCGTTCTGCGAGTTTTTTCGTCTTGTGAATTTTTCGTCTTGTGAAGCACGGTTTCCCATAGGAATGCATTGACGGTTTTAAGAAAAAGGCGCAAGACGTTTTCGTCTTGTGAAGCAAGCCCATAGGGAAATTCGTCTTGCGAAGCAACTCAAAAAACAAAAAACTATTTCGTCTTGTGAGTTTTTCGTCTTGCAAGGCATTCGTCTTGCGAGGTACCACTGTACTGTGTCAGCTTTGTCAATAGACTACCATAAAAAATTCAATATCATCATTAAAACGACTGGCTGATCTTAGGAAAATTTGAGCTGAATAGGCCTGTTGGCATAAGAAGGTCTTCAAGAAATGCTTAAATTAAGACTTATACAATAGCAGATGCTTGAAACACCTCTGCTGGAAGAGTATTTCATAGCACAGGACTGAGAACACTAAATGTCCAACTTCTAGCTGAGACCACTCAGACCTCTGTAGCGTGGGAGACAATTTCTGCAACAGAAATTGCCAAGATTGTCTATTAAATGGGTCTAAAGAATAAAATGATTGTGGATACATTTCTAATCTCAGTACCTATGAAGGGTCCTGCTGGATCAGACCAAAGGTCCATCTGGCTAACCAGATGCCTATCAGAAGCCAAAAGGCAGGACCTTAATGCAACTTCTTCTCCCCGCTTCTGATTCCCAGTGGCTGACATTCAGAAACATGCATCTCCAGCAGTGGAGGCAGAACATAGCCATGAAAGCTAGAAGCCACTGATACACTGAGTAGTAAGCCTATTGGTCAGTGTCAGGCTAGAAAACAGCCTTTGTTCTCTGAAAAAGAGCCTTGGAACAAAGAAGTGACTCAGTCATTTCATTGTATTATTTGTCGTGTGTGATGGCTGGTTTTGCGTAAGCAACATCTGGGTGAGGCATTCTGGCTATACACAGTTGAAGGCTATATTTTTCCTTCTTTCTAGAGAGCAACCACATGAACTCCATAAGCCTCCCACACCTCCGACAACAATAGCTAGGAAGTGTTTTTGTAATGCAGTTGTACACAGTCCACTTCAAGCCATGGAAACAATTCATTATTTTGACAGCTGGGGCAACCATGCTGAGTTACTAAAAGCCACTTTCCACATCATTAGATACAGCTTCCCCACTCTCAGATGTTGACAAGCTGGAACGTGTGCAGAGGAGGACAACCAAGATGGTCAAGGGTCTGGAAACCGAGCCTTATGAAGAACAGTTGAAGTAGCTGGGTATTGTTTAGCGTGGAAAAGAGGAGACTGAGAGGAGATATGATAGCCATCTTCTAATATGTCAGGGGCTGTCATGTGGAAGATACAGCAAGCTTGTTTTCTCTTGCCCTGGATTGGAAGACTCAAACCAATGGATTCAAGATACATTCCCAGGTAAGATCCTCCCCCTATTGTGTGGGCAGGGTGGTCCCTCCCCCTACCTGGCCTAATCACCTTGGCAATGCTTCCTCAGGTGGGATTGGGCAACTGGCTGAGGTCGGCGGAGACCTCCAGGTATCCCACCTGGGGGAAGGCGAAGCCAAGCCTGTGTTAATGGTGCCGCATAGGGTCCAGGAAGCTGTGAGCGACCACGCAAAGGCCGCCCCCCATTTAATGTGGGGAGCAGTCATTCTGACTAAACATCAGGAAGAACTTTCTGACAGTAAGAGCTATTTGACAGTGAAACAGTCTCCCTCGGAAGGTTTTTGTCTCTCCTTTCTTAGAAGTTTTTTAAGCAGAGATTGGATGGCCATCTGTCATGGATGCTTTAACTGAGATTCCTGTATTGCAGGGGCTTGGACCAGATGACCTTGGGGTCACTTCCAACTCCATGAGTCTATGCTTCGGTGCGTATACAAACATGCTCAACTTACTGTCTGCATTAACATACAACTCCAGGTGAACTTACCTAAGTGTCACGGAAGTTCTGCAATATGGTTCCCTCATATTTATCTGAGGGCCCCTCCAGCTTGGTGAGCTTTTTCCCCTGTGTATTCTGCAGCATGTTGTTGGCACAATACTTGCGGCTTAGGGCCCTCGTATCTCCAGGACCGCCTCTCCTGGTATGCCCCGCAGAGAACCTTAAGGTCCATGAATAACCATAGTTTAGAGGTCCCTGTCCCTAAGGAAATCAGACTATCCTCCACCAGGGCCAGGGCCTTTTCAGTGATGCCTCCTACCTGGTGGAATGCTCTGTCCCATGAGACTAGGGCCCTTCAGGATTTAACCTCCTTCCGTCGGGCCTGTAAGACAGAGCTATTCCTCCTGGCCTTTAATTTGAATTCAGCCTGATCTTTCATTTCCTTCTCTTCTCTTCCCTCCCCTTTTATGAAGATCACCTGCTCTGAGACCCCACAGCTAATTTTCCCCTTACTCCTCGCTGGCCCAAGTAGGACCAATTCAGCCAGCTAGCCCTGGGGATTATCTAATTGATTTTTTATTTTTGAATTTTATTGCTATTCATGTTTTTATACTATCTTTTATGCTGCTTTTATAATTAAGTGTTTTTATAATTAAGTATAAGTAAGTTTTTATAATTAAGCTTTTATAATTAAGTATAATTTGTCGTTAGCCACCCTGAGCCCGTTTCTTGAACCAGGAAAGGTGGGGTATAAATAAAATTTTATTATTATTATTCTAGTGCTTTAGTGATCCATCCACACGACATTCCACTTTATCAGTTCTGTAATGTTTCCATCATGCTGTCATATTATTGCTGCCTAGAGGGAAATGTTTGCACTGCAGCACAAAAAAAGCAGGAGAAAACAACCAAAAGCAACAACCGAGAACATCTGTGATATGAAAAGTTACAAGATTTTAGCAGCAAGTTATGGTGCATGCACCAAGTGGAAACGAAAGAATATTTCAACACCAAAACAGTATGGAAAGAGGGATCCTGTATAAGTGTGTCCAATACCATCTTGAACATAAATGGTCATGACTGCCCAGCAAACAGACTCTGAGTATATGTGTATTTCAGTCAGGTTTTTGTTGATGTGATGAATGTTTTAACTGTTGCTGTTTAAGACTGGGTGTGGAGTTATTATTTCACATTTAGCTATTTAATGCTGTTTCAATTCTGTGAGTTGCTTTGGAAGGGCTGTGCCCTGATTGGTGGGCTGAGAGTTCATAAATAAATAAATTAATCAAAGTTGAACTGAACAACTTTTAAATGTTTATTAAAGCTTTTTCTTTCAAGCTCTAATAAAAAATAAAAAATAAAGTTGAATTGAAAACAATGGGTTGCACTTGGTTACTGTATTCTAGCAACAAATCTTTGTAGGCAACAATCCTGTCCACCTCCTCAAGTCTTAATGCAATCCGTACAATTTGAGATCCATATGATCATGCAAAGGAAAAATGTCTCTGGGACCTCCTTCTCCCTCTCTGCCTGCATTGCCTGAATACACTGAAAATGCTCATTAAAATCATCAAACATGTCAAATGCAGTTCATGAATATAAATGGCAAACCCGCTACAACTAATGAGGAGAGGCTGGTTTCAAGGCAAAAGCTTACATATCTATTTATTAATGAAGACTTATACCTGACAGAATTGGCAATTAATTAGGACTTTGTATAACAGCTCAAATCTGTCCATGACCTTACTTGCAAATATCTGTTTATTGGTCCTATTTTTAACCTCAGATTCCCCGAAGTATGGGTTATAAGAGTGATACCAGCCTTCTGCTGCTAAACATCGCTGTGCAGTTCTGAATAATAATGAGATATTTACAAGTTGAATGATGTGGTTTTATTTACTGCCCTACACAACTGGGAAATGGGAGATGCTTTGGGTTCTGTATGCTGCCTGAATTTCATCCAGCTTGTTAAGTATATACACATTCACCTTCCACCGCTCTCCAGTCAAATGCACCAAGGGAAATGTGTGGCAAAATCAGTAGCGGCTGACATGCTGAGACCCTGCGGTAGAGACACCTTTCCAGAACAGGCATCACTTCTGCTTACTGGGATAAGACACAGTGGTGGTAAGGTTGGGATTATGTAGGCATGAAAATCCATATGCCTTTTTGTATGCATTTCTCCCAATGTACGCAATGTTATGCCTAATATATGCATTTTTGCAAGCAATTTCCCCTAATTTAAATTTGTTTTCTATGTAATGCACATCAAAACAGGCATTTTTTGTGCACACTTTTTGGCTGGAGAACTACATCACAAAATTTGGAGAAGTACGAATTTAGAAGATTTCAAGTGTTTGTGTTTCCTTATCTGTTTGGAAAGTGGAGATCGGGGAAGATTGCATTGAAATGCAAGCCAATTGAAGCCCCACCCCAATTCTGGTCACCACCACCACCATTCCTATCATCTTGCTCTGCAGGTAGAAGAAATCAGGCTTTCAAAACAACAAAAACAACATCTCTATAGCTTGACTTGAATGTTTTATTAAATATATTATTTATGCATTTTATTTAATCTTTTATACAAACTTTTTGTGAGATTCACTGAAAAGCAGTAGATAAATAAATCACATTCATGGCTACAATTTCCTTTGTGTGCATGGAGTGAGACATCCCATGAATTTGAGCTGCAGCCTATAGAGGAGGGAGGCAATGTATATTTTATGAAAGCTTCCAAGAAACCCAAACACCTCGATAAGGGCTCCTGCTTTTTGTACGTAAACAAGGAAACTAAGAAGATATTGAAAAGGAAATGGCTTCCATTATTTACAAGAAACATTATACACAGAATGGGAATTGCTTGATATGCAAACTGCAGTGAAAAGTTCATGTCCAGCTTTCTGCAAATATGTCCAGAACTTACCATACAAACTGTGATAACTGACCCATGTCCATTTATTCCAAATAGTACTAACACCAAACACTGGTTCAATGGATGTGCTTGCTTTCAAATAGTCTTATGCTCTCTTTTCCTGGAACAGAAAGATAAAGGTGGCTGTGTAAGCAACTGATAAGACAGTTAAGCAGTTTTATGGCAGAAGGCCTGCCTATTTTATCTTATTCAGATCCAAGCATGGACTTTCATATGGATATGGCAACAGTGGCGTAGCGTGGGTTGTCAGCACCCGGGGCAAGGCAAGTAATTTGCGCCCCCCCCCCCCCGCTGCACTGTCCCTCCCCCAGATAGTCCCTCGCTCTCTCTCCGCACCGCACCGCATGCCTGGCACCCCCCCCCCCACAGTGGGCGGCGACCCGGCGGCTCGGATCGGATTCGCACAGCCAGCACTGCAGTGAGAGAGAGTGAGTGAGCCAGGTAGGGGCAGAGAGCTGCGAGTGCGAGCGCGCCCCCCCCCCCCAGATGTTGCGCCCGGTGCGGCCGGCCCCCCTGCACCCCCATGCTACGCCACTGTATGGCAACATCTTTTGAATATTTTCCACAGCCATATAATTAATTTTTTGGTAATGAGTTTGAATTATTTATATAAGGAAGATAAACAAGTACATTTCATTTGTAAGATGCTTAATACACAGTTACCCACAGAACTTGAAAGCCTAGCCCTATAATCATTGTAGTCTTTGAGAGTATTGATTTATCACATCTACAACACAATCCTATACATATCTATTCAGAATGTCCACAGAGTTCTGGGGACCTTAATACCAGGTAAGGGAGTATAGGATTGCAACCTCAATACTCATAAGCTCTGCAACCTCTGGGCTAACTCTGTAACAGTCCTCTGAAGCTTAGTGGAGAACACATCGAGGTGTAAAACCCTGCACCAAAAATTACTTCATTATTTTGCACTTCACAGTACAGTGGTACCTGGGTTGTTGAACTTCATCCATTCCGGGAGTCTGTTTGACTCCTGGAACACTTCAAAAACCAAGGTGTGGCTTTCGATTGGCTGCAGGAACTTCCTACACTCAGTCGGAAGCTGTGGAAGCCACGTCGGATGTTCGGCTTCCAAAAAATGTTCACAAGCCGGAACATTCACTTCCAGGTTTGGTGCGTTCAGGAGCCAAAACATCCGAGTACCAAGGCGTTTGACAACCAAGGTACCACTGTACTACTTCATGCACAGTTTGATGCTAAATGGGGAAAGGTGGACGTTTCTTTGCAAACATGCTCTCCAAATGACAGTAACCCAATTATTCGGAAGCCAATGTAGATGTATCCTAGAATTTGTGCCAACTATACTTACTAATATAGGGACGCGGGTGGCGCTGTGGGTAAAACCTCAGTGCCTAGGACTTGCCGATCGCATGGTCGGCGGTTCGAATCCCCAGGGAGGGGTGCGCTCCCGTCGTTCGGTCCCAGCGCCTGCCAACCTAGCAGTTCAAAAGCACCTCTGGGTGCAAGCAGATAAATAGGGACCGCTTACCAGCGGGAAGGTAAACGGTGTTCCGTGTGCTGCGCTGGCTCGCCAGATGCAGCTTGTCACGCTGGCCACGTGACCTGGAAGTGTCTGCAGACAGTGCTGGCTCCCGGCCTATAGAGTGAGATGAGCGCACAACCCTAGAGTTTGGCAAGACTGGCCCGTACGGGCAGGGGTACCTTTACCTTTACCTATACTTACCAATGTTTCCCAAATACAGAAACTACCGTTTAAATGTTAAAGCAACCGAATAATTCAGCTGAAACATTTTAAGAAGCTGTTTCTACCCATAAAGCATGGGACCTTTGCTGTATCCAGAAAACTGGTCTCATCTCAGGCTGTTTCTGCCGAATCCTGCCATTCCTCGGTCCAGCGTTATCTATCTTAGCTTGACAGCCTGATTCAGCCTCCAGTCTCAGAGCAGCAGATGCCACTAGGTAGCAGCCATGTGGGCTGTTGGCTAAAGAGAAGGGTTTGACCGTGAAAAAATCCTGGTTGAAATCCCAGCTCAGCTACAAAGTTCATCAGGCGGCCTTGAACAAGTCTTGATCAACCCGGTGACTAGATTGTCAAAGCTAAAATCAGATAACCTAATGCACACTGCTTTGAACTGCTTTTAATATTTGGACTTTAGTAATATATATATATTGTCTGTTCTTTCTTCTTCTGTTCTTTCAACATACCTTATCTTAACAGTAGCCAGCGGATTGTTCCTCACAGGGAATCATCTTTAGGTTGATCTTTCTTTTTTTAAAAAATACATTATTTGCTTTCAGTTTTTCCCATTGTGAATGGAATCTCTCTTGGACTCCAGTGATCAAAACCCCCAGCCCAGGCCTTCGATTCTCTGCTTCCTCAATAGAAATGAAAAAAAAAAATGAATCACTGTGAAGATCTTTAAAGGTGTTCTATTGATTATTTCAAACAAAACAGAGCTGGGGAAGAGATAAATGAGCCAGTGTGGTGTAGTGGTTAAGAGCAGTGGACTCGTAATCTGGTGAACTGGGTTCAATTCCCCGCTCCTCCACATGCAGCTGCTGGGTGACCTTGGGCTGGTCACACTTCTCTCTGAAGTCTCTCAGCCTCACTCACCCCACAGAATGTTTGTTGTGGGGGAGGAAGGGAAAAGGATATTGTTAACCGCTTTGAAACTCCTTCGGGTAGTGATAAACTGGAATATCAAATCCAAACTCTTCTTCTTCATCATCCTTGAAAGAATGTATCCAAATTTTGCTTTAAAGTACAATATTTGGTGATGGTCCTACCTCAACTATATCGATAGATGGTTGTATCCAACTCTGAGTAGACTCATTAAACTAAATGAACCTAAGTTAGTCACATCCATTAATTCAAATGGGTCTGCTCTTGAGTAGAACTAATAGACACAAGTCTTAGGACAGATATAAATTGACTGCTTACCAAGAGAGTCTCAAAGCAGTTTACATACAAAGTTTAACACAAAAAGCACCAATTAAAACTATATATATATATATATATATATATATATATATATATATATATATATATCAGCCAATATAACCTACAAGGGAGAAACACTTTTTGGAAACTAAATCTTCCCTTCCGGGCTAGATCTCCCGCTTTTCTTCAGGTAGCCCTGTGGTGGTGGTTGTAGAAGAAGATCCCACCTGGAAGTGACCTGGAAACATCATAAAGACATCAATGAAGCATCACTAAAAGGGCAGAATAGGGGTGGGAGCAGAACAGGGACTTTGCAGGCTTTTTCAATGGGTTTCTGGTTCCATGCAATTCGCGTCAATGACCCTGAACGCACACAGTGTTTTAATGAGAGCTACATTTTACATTCATTCAAATTTGCCCCATGCCTGTTAAAGGAATGAAATCCACTTCCTTGTCAGCCCATCATTTCATTTGCTCTCATTCTGCCAAATACACTCCTTGTAGGTATAAGAAACCCATTATTTTGAACATATGGCTGCTGTAGATAAAGGCATGTTTTGAGTACCAGCACCTCACTTAAAAACCTGTATCTATTTTCCTTTGTTGTGGTGGTATCCAAGACGGATGCTGCCTAATGAGACGGTTCTCTAGAGAGACACAGTGCTTCTTGGAGCACAAAGAACATCCATAGAACATTACCTTAGGCAAGAGTGTGCTGCTTTCTGTTTCTTTACAAAGTAGGATGCTTTGGATAGTGACTGGACACCGAGATACAGTTTTAAAGTGTGAGATGGCAAAGACATTTGTCCATAAATCCCCCTCCCTGACCAGCCCAGCGGAATAATAAAAAGTGTGGTTCAACAAAAGCAGCACATGTCACTATAACTCTATCAAGCAACAGAACTTTCAAGGCATAGATAAAGACATGGAAAGTCTCTTATTGCACTATCTGGGGCCATTCAGGAGAAATTGTGGCCTTGCAAAATTCAGGAGTAAAAGTTATGTGCCTTCTGCACATATAAAATTTAATGTGCGAATTGGGCCATTATCTGGTCAGTAGTTTATCTTCTCCCAAGGATCTTATAGAATGCTAATACAACTGTGCTTGTAATTTACATGTTCTGAAGTAAAGACACAATAAAGCCTATGCCCAATATACGAGAGACGCAAACATATTACCAGCATACTTTTTCAGAGGCTTCAAACCCTCCGATCTTGAAAATATTACCAAGTGATGTGGTCGTAGCACAGCTGGTCATTGAACTCAAAATCCGGATGAAGCCCAATTTAGTGAATTACTAGCAAGACCATCTGTTTTCACTTCCCTTAAAGCTGCTCACAGTATCTTTTAATTAAAGGTCACAATAAAGTTTAAAATTCTCTCTTTTATGGGCAAGATCTGGCCAAAGGATGTATAAAGAGCAGCGCAGTTGGACTCCTGACTGCATGAAGCCATGACCTCATGCAGGGTTGGGGGAAATCCTGTCTCCCAAACCCAGCTATGCAAAGCTCGGGTTGTATTCAATCTCCTTCCACCAGTGGAATGGAGGTCAAGTCTGAGAATGATGAGGGAGCCTGTTCTCAGATTAGGATGGTGTAGAAGAGAATGACAAAGAAGTTCCCTGCCACAGTGGGGGCATGGCAGTTTAATAACTGAACCCTAGTTAAGTGGGAATTGGGATGTGAGTGGCACTGCACTCTAAACCATTGAGCCTCTTGGGCTTGCCGATCAGAAGATCAGTGGTTCGAATCCCTGCGACAGGGTGAGCTCCTGTTGCTTTGTCCCAGCTCCTGCCAACCTAGCAGTTTGGAAGCATGTCACTGCAAGTAGATAAATTTGCAGCAGGAAGGTAAACATCATTTCTGTGTACTCTGATTTCTGTTCACAGTGTTCCATTGTGCCAGAAGTGGTTTAGTCCTGCTGGCCACATGACCCGGAAAGCTGTCTGTGGACAAACACCAGCTCCCTTGGCCTGAAAGCGAGATGACCACTGCAACCCCATAGTCACCTTTGACTGGACTTAACTGTCCAGGGGTCCTTTACCTTACCTGCTTCCGGGTGCGTATAGGATAGCATCATAGGAAAAATTATACATGCTCAGGAGAACTATTATTAATTTGCACAGGTGATATGCCGGTAAGCTCCAGCTGAAATTTAGCTTTGCTTCCAATGCAAGGAGGTCCAAGGAGCTCAGGGCAGTGTACACGCCTCCCATTTTATACTACAAACAATGCTATAAGACAGTCTTATAGCTCAGTCAGCCTAACCCAAGCAGAGATTTTACTCCTGACCCCTCAAGTCCATGTCTACACCACACTAGATTTCAGGTTGGGTAGAACAGCCTGAAGGAGGCAGGCCACCAGAGTGACCAAATGTAACCAAGTCCAGGGACTTGTAGAAAACAAATTTGTGCCAGGTGGAGCTTACATCATCCCTGCAATTCCTCTTTTTTAAGGTTCTCTTTTGCATCAGGGAACCCTAAACACAGAGATCTGTAGCCAAACTGAGTGCTCATTTCACAATTACTGCACTTCCTGACCGTGAAGCCTTGAAGATATTATCTCTTATCCCAAAGGCAATATCACTTCAATCCATTCATCTTTACAACAGCCCTTTCATAGCCACATTGTTCATCCCCAAGTGTATATTTTACAAATCTTCTGCCAGGCCACAGACATCTTATAGGAATAAAATAGCCCCTTGTCAACAAACAAACAGTAAAACAGCCCCTTTGATTGAAAGTTACTGATCGTGACACTTGGCAGCAATAAAAGTTTGGTCCCTTCATTTCCGAAGGGCAAGTAGAATAGCATCTGGGATGCTAAGGAAAGCATCTTTCAGACAGCCTTGTTATTAATGGCTCTCTTTGCAATATAGAAACAAGCAGCCCTTCGCCAGGGACTTGAGTTAAGCTGAAGGTGACTAAAATAAAAGTAGCCCTCTTTCCTTCTTTCAGCAAGGCATATACAAATGTGAATGATTTTTTCCCCCACCAAGGCAAATGGAATGGAGTAAAAAAAATGTAAAACAAAATGAATGATGGTATTTTCAAGTTTCCTTCAACTTTAAGAGTTTTTAAGCTCTTTTGGCAGGGAGGGGAAGGAAAAGAATGGGAGTGTGTATAAGGAGGCAGCAGCAGTCAATTTGGAAGCAAAGAAGAGCTAACTCAAGGCTACTGGGCGCAATGACCTCTTGCAATGTTGCCTGCTACTTCCCCTTGATTCATTTGCTCACCACTGAAGAAAAGCTTCTTGGCTGTTCCTTAAGCTAAACTTTTGCGGGTCCAGGTACAGAAAGTGGATGCAGCTGGATGCAACCCTGGAGTCAACAGACAGCATGTTATTTACAATCCTGTTTTGTTGTACTTTCGCATGAGGAAGAACCTTCCTATAATTAAAGACAGCATGGATTTCCATTTTAGTTAGACACAGCTGCCTATTTTGTTATAATGTGAAAGGGTAATACTGCTATCAACTGCTGTTTGCAGGCCACAATGGTGATATTGGGAGCTTTTGTAATAATGACAATTAAACAAGACATATTTGAGTCACAGATATGTTGGCATCTTGACTGAAGAAGGCAGTGGGAAGAAATTGCTCCAGAGAAAGCATTATGAGAAAATAAGAGTGTTTGATGGCAATAAGTCATGCTCTTATCTATGTTGGCCTAGACAGGAATATCCGTGAATTCTTAAGTTATGATGTTCAAACCATCATTTTCTTAGTATTATTTTAGGTTTTTAACAATGAACTCTTGAAAGCAGTTCAGAAGCTGGCTTTCTCTAGCAAGAAGCTTGAAATGAGGCTCTTTCGATAGATTTCGCCTGACCCAACTGCTACATACCTCAGCTGCAACAGTTACCCCCCATTAAATGTTCTTCCAGACAACTGTTTCCTTATTCATCAACAATAGTTTTAAGCAGGTAACATGCAGGGGAACTGTGACACTGGAAAGATCTTAACCAGTGGATGTTTGGTGCTGTTACCATTGTTTTCTGCTACAATTGTACCAGCCATGCTGATCCTGCTACCAATAAAATGCATGGATATGGGAGCACTGTCTGTATTGACTGTTAGGTATCAGGTATATGAAAGGTAAAGGAACCCCTGACCGTTAAGTCCAGTTGCAAACGACTCTGGGGTTGTGGCGCTCATCTTGCTTTATTAGCCGAGGGAGCTTCCAGGTACAGCTTCCGGGTCATGTGGCCAGCATGACTAAGCCGCTTCTGGCAAACCAGAGCAGTGCATGGAACCGCTGTTTACCTTTCCGCCAGAGCAGTACCTATTTATCTACTTGCACTTTTTTGGTGTGCTTTCAAACTGCTAGGTTGGCAGGAACAAGGACTAAACAATGGGAGCTCACTCCGTCGCAGGGATTTGAACGCCGACCTTCTGATCGGCAAGTCCTAGGCTCTGTGGTTTAACCCACAGCGCCATCCATGTCCCATCAGGTATATTGCTTCATGTAAAATGTTCCATCTGAACTTAGCCTAGTTCTTCTCAGAAAGCCCAGGAAAAGGAAGCGCTTTTTGTTGCTTTCCACGTGAGATGTGTGTTTTGTTGTTTAATCAGACATACAAGCAGGGAAAATGGCAAAGGAAGTGGCTTTTCCTCACATCCGCTGTAAAGTGTGAACTGGAACCCAGAAAACTATGAGCTCAGAAGTGTGCCAATACCTCGGGTTAAGTACTTAATTCGTTCCGGAGGTCTGTTCTTAACCTGAAACTGTTCTTAACCTTTAGCTAATGGGGCCTCCAGCTGCCGCTGCTGTTCTCATCCTGAAGCAAAGTTCTTATCCTGAGGTACTATTTCTGGGTTAGCGGAGTCTGTAACCTGAAGCGTCTGTAACCTGAAGCGTCTATAACCCGAGGTACCACTGTAAATGGAGATTGCATGTTCCTCTGGAAATGTCTTCCTCCTTCCTAGCTTGGGGCATTACTAAAAAGTCTGCCAGCATATGAAGATTTGCTGGGGAGCAAAAGACTGAAAAGAGATCTTAGTTACTGGGCCACAGTAGGCAAAGCAGACAACTCACAGTCACAGCACAATTCTATAGAGGTCTACCCAGAAGTATTGAGATATTTGGGACTCACTTCCAGGTAAATGTATAGAATCACAACAACTGTAAAGGTTACTGACTTTGATTTAAGCTCTGCTGTTGTCTTGGTTTTCTAATCAGGGTTCAAAATGGCACTTTATTTATTCATTTAGCTTTACATTTATATTCCTCCAAGGAGCTAAAGGTGGTACACACACCTCTCCCCCACCCTAACCCACAACAAACATGCATGGTATGTTAGGTTGAGAGATTGTAACTGGCCCAAGGTTGCCCAGTGCATGGCTGAGTGGAGATTTGAACCCTGGTCTCCAAGTTTCTGGATCTACTATGAAATTAATGAAGCTATAAGCTTCAGGACCCCTAATCCTGGAGGAGCCCCAGAAGTGAATTTAGTCCACATTGCTTAATTTTTTGGGGTCTAGTAGACCCCATTTGAGCCACACGACTCAAATTGATCAATTTTTGTTACATATATTTCAACAATCCCAAACTCTGAGAGTCAGTAGCACAGATGTTGTAAAGGTTTGGTGATCTGCTGTACAACAACCCTACTGAATAAGACAACAATGGTCACTCAGACCTCGCTGCTGGTTGAGAAGGGGTCCCCAATAACAGTTCTAGCTTCAGGGCCTCAAAAATGTAGGTCTGACACTGTCCAACCCTCTACCAACTCGGTGAGTCATGAGGTGCAACACAGCCAGTGGTAAAAACCACAGATTCAATAGGTGAAACATTTAGTTATTGTTGTGTAATACTTCACTCATTGGAAAATATTGTCTTCATACTGAAATGAAAAGAATGAACCTTGGGGGGGGGGGAGACATAGCAACATTAATGAAAATGTAATATAGCACTTAATATGAATTTGAAAATGAAATAAGAATAATTGCATTGACAATGCATCAGTTTCAATTGCAGTCCACCTTCCCCTTAATTCTTAACCTTTTGCACCTACGATCCTTCAATTCTGCTGCAAATTGTGCTTCATATTGTAATTCTGTCTAACACACAATGATTTTAATTAATACCAACCTGCCTTGTGAATAGCTTCAGGGCTTCATATCCAATACCCAAAACACTATGAGTCAAAGCATCTCCTAGTCTTATTATCCAGCATACACAGCCTCACTGTCTACTGGACCAACCAATTAAAAGTTTTTTCCATTGTTAACTAGGGTTTTCTCCCCCCCGCCCCCATGGAACAAAGAACTTGTTCTGTCTTCTATTTCTCAACATAAAATTAAAATATAAAAAAAACTCAAAATGCATAATAAAATAAGAACAAAAACAAACCAATAACCCCACAACACAGAACTGAGGCCGCCTGCCCCTTGTATAATAGGGCTGCACCCTTAGTTTGGGACAGAACATTTCTCAGAATGGTTAGAATCTTGGCCCAACAGATCCTGGAGCGTGTTGGTATTGTTTGTTGCAGATCTGGCCAATAATTCAAGTTTGATTCTGCCTGCGGTGCTGATCCAGAGGCGCAGGCTTTGCACAGTTCTCAAAATCTTATAGCAGGCTATAAATACAGATTCAAAGGCACACATGCACTTCAGAGGACTGCATTACTAAGTAAACACGCATCAAGCTATGACGTTTTTGAGAGTAAAAGAAGCCAAAACAAAGATAAAACCAAATGCCAGCGGAATGCATGATCTTATAGCAATCCCAATGTATCATCTTCGTAGACAGACTTTAAAGCTCCGGATAGCCTACTATTTCCCTAATATGTGACTATAGTTGATCTGATTTGAAGCACTAATGTAACAATATATAATCCACTCTTAATCCTTTCCACCGCTCTGTTGTTTTTCAGTCATTTTTCCAGCATACTGTTTTCGCAAAGCAAGTCAGGAAGAAAACATCAATCATCACTGAAGCCTAAAAAGTGTGTGTATGGAGCTGGGGAGGGGAGAGAAATCAAATTAATCACTTAGGGCACAATTTAGCAAAATTAAGCACATTTAAATCACAGTTATTGCAGTGAGATAGTCAGGCACATGCTTAACCCAGGTGCTGTTCAAATGAATGGAATCTAAAAGCTTTCAGACTCGGCCAGATCATAAGCTGGCAAACTTCATATAAATATTCCATTTTTAACATGCTTGTTCTTTTGAAAGGGGGCACACAAACAATACACAAATGAGTACTAATACATGTCAAATTAACACTGTTAGATGAACATGGTCACATCGACCTCAAAACTTTTGTCTCTGAAATGCTATGTCACTGACTTCTGCTATAAAGTCTTCTATGTAATTAATTTCTTTTGAGCCAGTATTAATAGCAGAGCATTGTAGATGAAAAGCTTCAAATAGTAAATAAAAGAAAAATGAGTAATAAATGAAAATTTGGGGTGTGCTCTAGGAATTTGGTCCTTTTTTCCTATACCTATACCAATCCCAATGATTTATTAGGAGGCCCAAGCCAGACATGGTTAATATTTTAGTATTGCCTGCAATAACATGTGACAGTTTCACTTGGTACACTGACCTTTATATTTCATTTTCTGCATCATAGTTTCCTAAAACTTCAATTTATCTGGGAACCAACTAGTCAGAAATCTTTTTTTGAGATAAGCCTGGCTTGTCCCTCATGTATCATTAATACCTGTCTGCAAAACAGAGCCTATAGCTCACAGTGTCTGCATCTGGGTACTTTGGGAATGAGGCTTTTGAAACACTGAAGTTTCGATAAACAAGAAGATAACAATATCACCCTCATAATATATTTAGTCAATATATTATTTTGTGAGTAGTGTTTTGAAGAAAAATGCAATAAAGTATTTATATTTAGACATAAATAGGTCGCCAACATCTGTATTTGAATAAAGGAACATAGCCTGGTAGCCTCATTCCATTTCTTTGTGGTGGTGGCTTCATGTCTGAGGTTTGACCTGAAGGGCATCTCATGCTGACTTTATATTATTTTAGACTCCAGGTAAAAAAACCAACATCTTTTTGATGGACTTTTAGAGGCTGACAGATTAAGTCATTTTTATGAAGTTCTTAATCATGGTGTTTATGGAACCTGTGGGTTCCAACACATGCATGTGTGGAAACAGTGGTGTTATGACCTTCCTGCCGCAATGGTACCTATTTATCTACTTGAACTGGCATGCTTTTGAACTGCTAGGTTGGCAGGAGCTGGGACAGAACAACAGGAGCTCACCCTGTGGCGGGGATTCGAACCCCCGAACTTCTGATCGGCAAGCCCAAGAGGCTCAGTGGTTTAGACCACAGCGCCACCCGTGTCCCTTCTGGATTCACTATGATAGACCTGACATCAGCTGCAATGCTCTAAATTCAGAGATCATTTCATATGCCTGTTGCCTGACATTTTCTCACTTTATAGCATGGTGTATTCACATTTTTCAATAGCCAGTTTCTTATCTGGATCAGGTAATATGAACACAGCCTTTTTCATGGAACAGATTCCTCCCCCACCCTTTCTTTACTTCTTTATGTTATGTTATTTTTTTCATTTCAAGTTCTGTCCATACATAGCACTCCGTCTCCAGAGAATGAATGTCTGGTAAGCCAGATGACCTAAACAGTCTTGATATGATTAGAGACAACCCCCACCCGCAACCTCTCCAAGGCACCCTCTTCTCTCAAAAGCTCTGGAATGAAAAGCTGCCAGAATTTAGACAGGCAGAACCATTTGCTTCAGTGAAGTCCAAGCCAGTCATGTAAGAGAAACCAATGATTTCCCTCATCCGGAACTCCGGAATCATTATTAGTTTCCAGTTCTCTGTCTCTGCATATGCCACACAGGAAATTATTATAAATTTTCCAGATGGAGGACATTATTAAATAAATTTGCAGAATTAATGAAGTTCATTAGTTTCAAAATGTAACTTGATACAGTCAGCAGACCACCATCCCATTCCCACCAGCCAACCACTCTAGCAGGAGAGGGGGGGGGGGACTGGCAGCCTGCTTCACCCCTTGACTGCCTTTTATTTTAAAAAACCATCACCATGATATAAACCACACTAGCATCTCATTCTGGGCCGAATAGGTCAGTATTTTATGCTGGTAAAAATCTGCAGGTTCCACACCCCGCCCCCATTTCTCCCAGGATGATCTTCCTCATCCTGATCATGACGACAACCAGTATTACTAATAATATATAGAGCATGGAGTCCTCCAGAACTGCTATTCCTATCAGTCCCATCTATTTCATGGGCAATAGTTGGGGAGGTTGGGAGTTGTAGTCTCACAACTGGAAGGCACCAGGTTAGCTATCCCTGATCTAAAGCATGAAAATCTCCACACTTGAAATCAAGACTTGAAAGAGCTGCAGGAGATCATGAAACAGTAATAACTAAAACTCAGCTGGAGGTTTGTGTGACCTGAAATGACTGATGGGCTGAGGGGAGTGTCTTTCTTTTCATAGCCTACACCAGGGTGCAAGGGCTGTCTTTGAGAAGTGTTGCACCAGAACCCTACAAATGTTCAAAGTTCTCGTGGAGACCGTCAACAGAGCTGTGGTTCTTTCTGTTTTTAGCAGACAGGAAAACTCATGTCCTGGAAACCTGGTGTCGGTCAACATACTTTTATCATCATCATCATCATCAACAACAACAACAATAAAAACACCTTCTGGAGACTGTAATTTCCAGCTTAATGGGATGGTGCTTAAATTATTGCCCCACCATTTTTCTGTTCAAAATTGTATGTATTAGCTTAAGTGATTTATATACCGTTTCATATTTCAAAGAAAACTTTGAAGTGGTTATCAACACAACCACCTATACTTTGCATCTGAGCAGTTACCCTGGATAGAATACAACAGTCAAGGGCTTCTATTGCAGTGGTGGACCATTTGCCTTTCATGCAGAACATCCCTGCTATCTCTGGGTAGGACTGTTAAGGACTGTGTGAAACCTTTAAGAGCTGCTGTCAGTCAGAGGAGACAACGCAGTCCTAGATGGGCTGACTTTGTATAAGGCATCTGCTTCCTATATTTCTATGTTCTTGTGCTCAATGCCTTGCACACAGCTAAAGTAGCTCTTTCGAACAGGCCTATACGTATATATATATTTCTACAGGGTTTCTCCTCAGAGCTTTATGAAATCAATTTCTGGCACTCATTTCTCAAAATTAAAAGAAAAGATCCACAGAAACCTGCCTGAGAAGATTGATACTCTGCTTTTTGAAAGAGAAGCATCCAGATATCATTACAACACATGCTGTCATTTTTTTTTTAATCTTCTATGGACTGTGAACTTGTGTAAAAAGCTTTTAAAAACAGCCAACAGTAAGGGAGATTTGAGATTAAACTTTCATCGTGGATTTGTGATTTGCTAAAGTAAAGCTCTACTTACATTATTAAAAAGCCAATTCTATTGTATTTTCAGTAATAATGGTTGATTAAATATGAAGAGAACTTATTAAAGTAATTTAAATGAAAGATGGTAATGAAGTAGGGGTACATTATGATGGAAATCTACAATTGCCAGGCCAGATCAGAACAAGCAGTGCATTTAATATCTTGGCTGGAGAAATTGCCTGTTTTTGGAAATCTATCTTCCTCTTTTTTCTTCTTGTTTTAAGAAAAAGCTTTACTTATCTCATAAGCTTTACTTATTACAATACATATAATAAATATTAAACACAAAGCCAGTCCTAAGAATCTTAGGGTGGAAAATAGATGATGATGATAGATAGATAGATAGATAGATGATAGATAGATAGATAGATAGATAGATGATAGATAGATAGATGATAGATAGATAGATAGATAGATAGATAGATAGATAGATAGATAGATGATAGATAGATGATAGATAGATGATAGATAGATAGATAGATAGATAGATAGATGATATAGATAGATAGATGATAGATAGATAGATAGATGATAGATGATGGTAGATAGATAGATAGATAGATAGATAGATAGATAGATAGATGATAGATAGATAGATGATATAGATAGATAGATAGATAGATAGATGATAGATAGATAGATGATAGATAGATAGATAGATAGATAGATAGATAGATAGATAGATGATAGCTAGCTAGCTAGTTGGCTAGATGCAGTGCTTTTTCCTACCAAAAAATGTTTAGGGGTACTCTCATTTTGACTCAAGAAAATCACAATTTTATAGTTCAAATCGGGAAAAATAAATACAGTTAATGGACAAAAGTACAAAGATTCACAAAATGTTTAGGGGCATGCGTACCCCTGCGTACCCCAGAAAAAAGCACTGGGTAGATAGATGATAGATTGATAGATGATAGATAGATACATAGATAGATGATAGATAGATAGATAGATGATAGATGATAGATAGATAGATAGATAGATAGATAGATAGATAGATAGATGGTTTCGGCCAGTAACCACCCCCAGACTCCCCAGGCTCATCCTTCAATCAAATGGTTAGACCAGATGTGCAAAACTCTCCAAATATTGCTGAGCTATACGGTAACTCTCATCATTCTTGACCATTGGCCACACTATCTAGGGCTGATGGAGTCCAACAACATCTGGAGGACCCATGAGTTCCT
Organism: Podarcis tiliguerta; assembly: GCF_965153285.1. Lineage (NCBI taxonomy): Eukaryota > Metazoa > Chordata > Lepidosauria > Squamata > Lacertidae > Podarcis > Podarcis tiliguerta. The sequence continues at coordinate 27,242,248 of NC_139543.1, read as the reverse complement.
CACCAACCCTTTCGTTTTGTCCATTCCTCTACTGAAAGCAAATTTCTCATCCCTTCGGAATGTAAGATGATGCTCATTATGAGCAACAACATCACAGACATTCAGATAGACTGGTGGAACTGCATTCAGTATTATTCAACAGACTAAAATTATTAGCTTTAAGGTTCTAATCAGAACAATCAAAGTGGTTAAAAATAGCCAAGAATACTGGGATGAAGAGTAATTGTGGAGAACCGCCTGCTAATTAAAAGAAGAACAAAAGTTGTCTAAACTTTGGAGATAAATTTCTTATCTTTGACAGCTTCTGTCAACTTCACTGTTCACCCAACTTTGTTTTATTAGGTTGATTTATCTCCATTTATCTTACCTGAAATTTATCTTGACTTCACTAAGCTTCAAGCCAATTGAAGCCTAACACCTCCCTCATACACACCCCTTAATAGAAAAAGGTTCATCTAAATATTCCTTATCCTTCAGTCTAATGTCAATTTTTTATTTAAAAAACAACAACACTGAACAAAATATTTATGACATGTTGTGGTTTAAGATCAAAAGCAGAAGGCTGACTAATGTGCTGTCAAATTCAGGTGTAATGACTAATGGAGCCTACTGTTGTATGATTACATCAGAGGCCTTGCCCCTTTTCCCGGAAAAGAAGAGTTCCATAAAAATGTTCTGTAAATGACCTTCAAAGCCACCTGTTTGATTATTGTGCATCCTTTCTATAGTGCTGTCACAGTACAAAAGGATTCAGAAAATAATGCAGAGCAGGCTTCCTGTCTTAAGAAGCTTATAATCTAAATTCTTCCTGTGTGGGAGTCAACAACGAGAGAGAGGGGTGAGGGCATGGGAAGAGAAAGGTGACAATGTGAGCTGATCTCAGTTGCACTTACTGGCTTAGTTTCAGCTGGGATAATGACTCTAAGGTTAAGCTTAATTGGGGGAATATGTGAAAAATGAGACAAACACTCTCAAGTTGTTTCGTAATTTTATCTTTAAAGAAAACCCCAACAACTATTATTACAAACTTGGCACATTTAAGGGTTGCTGTTTTGTTGCATTCAAAACTCAATAAAGATAAAATAGTAATTAATTAAGGACACTCCCACCAGAAAAGTTTAGGATGCGATAAAGCAAAGAATATTGACAAAGAGCCTAAAACCTGTTACATTTAGCTGGTATAAATGACAGGCGAATGCTGGAGAAACAGTAATAACATCTATACGGATGTTAGGAAATCTAGAAAGTGGAAATAAAGAGAAGAGAAGCTTGCAGCATAAGAAACCATTACTGATTGTTCCCTCTGATATGGGGAAAGAATTCTGACATCATGCAGAAGAAATTAGGCACTATTTCAACCACATATCTCTCTGCAGGGGAAAGCATTTGTCCAGCACACCACTAAGCACTGCATATTGACACTAGCTTCCTAGCTTGTGTCAAAATGTCAGGAAATTAATGCGACATGCTCTGAGTATACGCAGCAGTTCAGAGCTGGTTTGTTAACTCAAATCAAAGCTGCTTAGCCCTGTATTCTGGGTGGAACAGAAATGCAAATCTATTTCAAAGCCCAATTATTTGTTATGAAGAGAAACTTCCATTTAAAAAAATGCCACCGCGAGGAAATAATTGTCTATTGAACAGGTTCAGCTCATCTTCTTCTCCTCACAAAGAGATACTGCTTTTGCATTCTGCTTTCTGCTAAGTCCTTTCCTCCCTCGGACTTTATGAAAAGATTTTTTTTCAAGACAGCAGCAGCTTCTTAAAAAGGAATTTCATCTTTGTATTGGGTTTCCCAAGCATTTTTTTTTTTAATTTTTGGTCAAAAACCTTGGCCAAGGTCCAAAGAACAGCACAGTTCGTTACACCATGTACTCAAGAACTCTTTGAGCTTATGTTTTTTTAATCTTCCCACGCTACATGGCATGCCACTTTTAAAACAGGAAGTTCTGAAAGACCTGCTCCCTTCCCTGCAGGTTTTCCCCCCACCTGACCTGGCAGAATGGAGCTCTGACTGACTCCAGCTACAAAAGCTGAGGCTGTTGAAAACACCAGAAACCATCATCTTGGCGGTGAATTCTGGGAGACTTGCTCCCTGCCTCACAAGCGTTTCCCCCACCTGGCCTGGAAGAATGGATCTCTGACTGACTCCAGCTACATAAAGTTGAAGCTGCTGAACAGACTCTTGGGATGGAGTGTCCTTTTCGGGGTTTATTGTGGAGTGTGAGGTTGTGGCTCTTGGGTTTTTGTATATTTTGGATCTTGGGATTTAGGTGGAAATTGTTCAGTTTGACTGTGTATTTTAATTGTTTATGACTACTTTTGTTATGTTGTAGTTATGTATTTCTTTAGGTTGTAAGCTGCCTTGAGCATGGCTTGGACTGTGGAAAGGCAGCATACAAATAAAATTATGCATGTATGCAAAACAGGTGTGCTCGTTTTCAAAAGCAGGCCATGAAATGGTCCATTGTTTGAAGGAAAGAAGTTGAAAGTCCCACTACAAGGCAAAGCTGAGCTGATAGATATGACAAAAGTATCTCTTTGGATTTAAGCCATTTGTTGAAGATATCAGCCACTGCCATCATTGTAGAAGGAATGAACAATGAAATCCTATAATGTCTTCTCAGAAGTAACTCTCATTCGGTTCTGCGGTGCTTTGTCCGGGTTAGTGGGTATAGACTGGATTAGAGAGTACCTACTACATTTCCTCACAAAATATCCTCTACAACAGAGCCATCAAACTGAAAGCACTCACATAGGTTAGCCTGAAGGGTTTACCAGGGTTTTACAGATTATGTAAACAGGAATGTGAAACCAGACCACAAAAGGGGGAAAGGTATGACTCATGTTATTGACAACAAAGCGAGGCAAATTGCCACACGGCTCCAGCTGCAACAGGGGACATAATTATCATTCAAAGACAATTCATAGCTTGCAAGAACATATCACAGAAAAAAGTGGCTGTCCCCATAGGTATATGGGGCAACCAACTTTTTCTCTGTGCAATTTCCAAGGAAGGGACTGCATGTTATGACTTATAGTAGCTTCCTGTGAGCATTATAAGACAGCTCCCCCCCTTTATTTTCTCTTTCTTTCTCTTTCTTTCTAATGTTCCTTTCTTTTCTTCTTCTGTTTTTCTCCTTTGTTTTGTATTTTTTGTAGCTGCAATTGAAATACTTTATTGTCACTTGTACAACTTGTGTACAGTGACATTACACACTGTATTATGGAAAAATGTTGATGTTTTTTTTTTACTTTTTTAAAAATACAGCTTTTGTTGCCTGTTAGCTGCAGAGGAATTATTAGCTACAGGTACAAAACATTACAGGTATAAACGTATACAGGTATAAATAGGTATAAAACATTAAAGAAAAAGGTAGCCCTCAGAACACCTTGGGTAGGTAGGTAGACAGATTTACACTGAGCAAATTTTTTAAGATTTTCCCTAAAAAAAATCCACCCATGAACAGCGCAAGTTGGAACCAGTTGTTTTGTGCACACGTAAAACCAGCAAGGAATGAGAATAAGTTGACCCTTCCATCTCTAACTTTGACAAAGGATAATGGCCATTCCTCTGATCTTCAGGTGGAAGCAAGTCTTAGACCTTTTCCATCCAGTCTAAGGAGAAGATTTCACCACTGGTGCAGATAGACCATTCTGCAGTCAGTTGTCCTAGTTTTAGAAGCATCATCTTCAGTTGACACAACTGGAACTAATTAGGTTCAAAGTTCTTCTCCCCACCCACCACCCCTGTCATACATCCTTTTCTTCCCTTATTCTGGATTTTATGTCCCTTGTGCTAGCATGTTAATTACCTCATGGTAGCCTCACATCATTTCTTTAGCTGTTGCCAACACGGCATGATACCAACATAAAATGTTTTTGTAAGCATCCAGGTGAGAGAGGAAGTCTTTAGAAATTGGAACATGACTATGATCTGAAGACAACCCCCCTTTAGTAACTCCCCTCATGTCCTCTTGACCTTTCCCCAATTCACAGCACACTTCTTCCTTCTGCTGCTCCTTCCAAATTCTGCTAACTCTGCAATCCCTATCTCAATCCAGTTCAGATTTCAGGCATTAGCTTTCTGATCCAGACAGACTGCAACATATTCCATCCTTCATATTTATGTCAACGCTAAGCATAAACATAAAACTCCATGCAGATTCCAGCCAAAAGCTTTGTTCATGTTAGGTCAGACTGACCAGGCATTCAAAACATTAAAATACAAACAAGCGCTTCTGCTAGTGCCTTGAGTATACAGTTTTAAAGTGCATTAAATTAGCTTTTAGTTTCTGTTGTTTGTTCAACATGAATTCAATGTGGTAAAGAATTATCGTTTTGCTTTAATGTTGGAGTACACGGACCCGCATTTGCAGTTCAAGAGTATTTTTCTCCTGTTGAATTAACATATAAGAAACAAGCTACATAGTTGAGTCATTCATCTTCAACAACCAGCCACACACATTGTGTCTGCATTAATTGCCAGAAAACACCCTGGAATCCTTCATGTTACTTTGACTAATAGCAGTTTCTTTGTTTCCTATGCCTTGTCTTCTAAAATAAACAGTGGCTTAAACTCCATGAGAAGTATTGTTCCAACAGAAGGCTCAAAGGAGAGCAGAATATTAATCTTCTGAATAGGCTGCTGAAGAAAAGATCAAGGACTTCAATATGATTATTAAAGAAACTGGTTGAACGTTTTTGTACAATCACCACCAGCCCAGATAATTTCCTCTTATAACTGCATAGACAGTAGGAAGGCAAAAAACCCAGCGCTTCGTACCTAACACCCCAAATGTGATGTGGAGGCACCCTGTTTGACATGTCTCATCTCTTGCTCACTGCTGTAGGCCTCAGAAATGCTATATTATTTCACCTGGGAAATAGTGCTATATCGGTCAAGTTGTGACAGGTCTAGGTGCCACTTCAGAAACCTGGTGGGAACATGCCTGTCTAAATGACAGCCTATTTTAGATGTGCTGCCAGAGCATACACTCTGCAATGTGAGCAGGAACTAAAGCGATTTAGAAATGGTTGTATGGGGTTAGGGTCAGGGTTAGGGGGAATCAGTTCTGAGTGACAGCAGTAGAGAAAGGAAGCTAGAAGGTCTGACTCATTTCAATTTTGTATATAGTTCAGTAGCAGCGCACCACTGAAGTAAAGTTTGTTCCTTCCATTCCAGTCTCTGTGGCTCATTTGCAATCTTGCAAATATAGTGGTACTTCGCGTTACATACGCTTCAGGTTACATACGCTTCAGGTTACATACTCCGCTAACCCAGAAATAGTGCTTCAGGTTAAGAACTTTGCTTCAGGATGAGAACAGAAATCATGCTCCAGGGGCACGGCAGCAGCAGGAGGCCCCATTAATTAAAGTGGTGCTTCAGGTTAAGAACGGACCTCTGGAACGAATTAAGTACTTAACCCGAGGTACCATTGTCCTGCACATCACACTGAGAATTGTTCTGCCCTCTTGCCTAAACCTATTCCAGGAAACTTTGGCTGAGAAGAACTAAGGTTGAGAGGTGAAGGGTGGTTTGGCATGGAAACAACTTTCAGGCACAAAGCTGTTCTTCAGTTGCTGATTTCATAATGAACAGAAGAAGAGCATGTTGGATTAGGCCAATGGCCCATCTAGCCCAACTGCATCCTGTTTTCACAGTAGTCCACCAGAGAAGGGTGTGTGCACCAAGATTTATCACCTGTGGTCTAATCTCCATCACTTCTTATATTACCCTTTTTATAGACGCCAACAATTTCCCCTATCATCCCTCCCTCCAATACTTCCCCTTGCCTGTGAATTTCAGTTAAAACTCCAGCTAATGGTGCTATTCTTATCACTGTGAATGTTTAACAATACTCTGATACAAACCCGTCAGGCCCTCACGCTTTACCTGCTTTTAATTTTTTTAATCAGTTGTTCTACTTTTTTATTTTCTGGTCCATGAATTCTCTTGTCTTCTGCACCCTGTCCTTCAGTCTATTTGCTAATAATGTACTATGTGTTTCTAATTGTTTTTAAAGAAATTGGGTGGGAACCAGTACAACATCCCATTATATGTTTTCTGTTTGTGTCCATGATATCTAATCTGTTCAATGCTTCCTTCAATTAAGTTTTTGCTTTTTGGGATTGTGGCAAACTGCCTCAGTAAAGATGGGAGTGAGGTAACGTGACCAAGTCTGTGTGACTTAAACTTAAGATACTCCCTGTCAGAAACAACTGTAAATTCAGAGATTCTATGTTGTTGTGGGGGTCCTGTGACCACTTATTTCTTCAACTGGGAATAAATTAAAGATGAAGCACAATGGGAGCAAAACTGGAATTTTGTTGACAAGCATTATGGGAGATAATATATAGTGGTTTTGCTAGCAATAGCACAGTCCTTAGTTTCTGTCAAAACTTCTTCCAATTAAGAAATTTACGTACTTATAACTTTCCTCTATGGGACTGTTTCTAATAAATCCAGTTCCTCCTAAAATGTTTTACTCTGCCTGTAAAATACCCCCAGCCTCTTTCTAGAATCTCTTCCTTTCCCTAAGGAAATTAAACTGGTGCACCCTGCCTAAAAAAACCATTACAACCCAATTACTTTCCTAGCCAGACCCTATCTGGCAGTTAAACTGTCAAATTCTACCACAATTGGCCTTGGGGTCTCCAGGAGGCTATCCCATGTTCTGTGATTCACCCATTTTGGGATCTGCAACAAAATTTGCGGCAGAGTATCCTCCTTTTGTAAAAGGAGTACTCATATTCAGTCTTCCAGCCAGCGAAGCTCTTTTTGAAGATGCTTTATTCCATTCTATCATCACTCCCTCAATTTTCCATTTTCTTTTCCATTCCTTTTGGATTGGACTGTTTAGGATTGCCTATTTTCTTAGAAAATGTGATAACATGGATAATTTCTGAAGTTCAATGAATACATATTCCAATTTATGAATTTTTCAGATTCTGTGGTGCTAGTAAAGGTAAAGGGACTCCTGACCGTTAAGTACAGTTGCGGACGACTCTGGGGTTACGCACTCATCTTGATTTATTGGGTGAGGGAGCCGGTGTTTGTCTGCAGACAGCCTCCAGGTCATGTGGCCAGCAGGACTAAGCTGCTTCTGGTGAACCAGAGCAGCGCACGGAAACGCCGTTTACCTTCTCGCCGGAGCGGTACCTATTTATCTACTTGGACTTTGACGTACTTTCGAACTGCTAGGTTGGCAGGAGCAGGGACCGAGCAGTGGGAGCTCACCCCGTCGTGGGGATTCAAACCGCCAACCTTCTGATCAGCAAGCCCTAGGCTCTGTGGTTTAGACCACAGTGCCTCCTGCGTTAGTCCAACGTAATTAGCCATTGATTCATCCCATCAGGATAATCATCACGCAAGTAGCATCAATATATACCATCTCTGAAACATCTTGTAGATTTCCAGACCAGCAGTTGATAAATGGAGATTGATTGAATGTAATTTGAATGTGACTCAACAGGGAGTACCCTCCTGGTGTCTGGAGCTATGCTAAGAAATCAGCCTAAGGCTCTGGTTCACATCAATGCTTTTTTAATGCCATGCTAATATGATTTAGTGAAAGTAGATGCCAGTGCCAATGCAGACACTATTGTGAAATAATGCCAATCACACTGAATTACTTCTTTCTTCCTCCTAAGAATAATTACAAGGGAGATGAAAAATGCCATCAAGGCTAATTCCCACTTGACAGGAAAAAAATCAGCTGTATTCTGTTACAAAATTCTACATTGTTATTAGTTATTTATTTTAGAACTTGAAACTTTTTCAAAGGTCCTTTATTCAGAGAATTAATGGCTGACAATTGGCAAGAAAGTTGGAGCCGGGGTTTGTTGACACTAGGCCTGCACATGATAAATAAGTCCCCCCTTGTTTCCTCTTGACACTGCTTGACATATCTACACATGAGTAGTGGTGAATGACTTTCCAATTTCTGCAGAGATGTTATCTGCAAACCCTTGGATGTGGGTGCATCATAACAAAGGAGAAAATGGCACAGAATAAAAACAATGTAGTCTGCTCCAATCTGAAATAAGTAAGTATAAGATTGCTAAAATGGAAACAGCAGACTAAATGAGCAGAGGTTGTCAGATGCTCTGCATGATAATGACTGCGGGTTTATGAGTGTTGGACAAGGGCCAAGGGACATGAAGGGACATGAAGGGTCATATCTACTCATTAGGTGCTAGAGCAATTTTGAATTAGAAAAGATGTTGATGGACACTGATATAAATTAGTGGTGCGGTGCTGCTTCTGTAGATGGGTAGAAAGAGTCATTGGTGATTGGGGTTGGAACGCCACAGAAGGATAGGGAATGTGTGACCCCAAAAAAAGACTCTTGTTGCCATTCCCCATTAAATTACATTCTAGATGTTTGTGAATGACACATAGTTATTTTGTTGAGTGATTAACTCATTGGCTTGGTGCAACATATGGTAGCTGCTTTATCCTAGAGTCAGACATTTTGTCAATCTTGCTCAGCATTGTCCATTCTGATTGGCTCTTCAGAGTTTCAGACAAAGGTCTTTCCCAGCCAAACCTGATTAAACTTGGGACCTTTTGCTTGCCAGGTTCTACGTCTTAATGATGCCCCTTCCCAAGCATATGTCATACCACTGAGGTTGTCCTCTTGATTGTGGACCATTTTCACATATGCAGTACAACTGTGATTACAAAATAGAGCTTCCTTAACATTTCCTTAGCAATTCTTTCTACATTGCAGATATGCATTTCTGAGGGGGAAAGGTCTAGAATCAGGCATAGGCAAACTCAGCCCTCCAGCTGTTTTGGGACTACAATTCCCATCATCCCTGACCACTGGTCCTGTTAGCTTAGGGATGGTGGGAGTTGTAGTCCCAAAACATCTGGAGGGCCGAGTTTGCCTATGCCTGGTCTAGATCTACCTTTAAGATACACACTGTGAGAAGGTCAAGGTAGAAAAGTTTATTCCCTGGAAATCGCCCATACCTTTCTAGGGAAGACCTTTCTTGGACCTTGAGGACATGTGCTGTTAGATTTTCCTTGCAGGCTAAAAAAAGTCTGAGTTGATCCTATGATAACGATTCTTCAGAAATTATCTACTATCATCAGAAATTATCTGCCATCATCAGCACTTTTCCTATCTAGGGACTGTTTGGTACATTTTGGAGCACTGTTTGCTTTTCAAGTAACATCTCTTAATCACAACAAGCTGTCACAGGCTGTCAGTCAAGAGCAGTGGAAATGATAATGACCAGCTCTGGGCTAGGAAAATGCCTCTAGCTTGATTTCAGATTGATGGCATGGCAAACAATTGTGCCCTCCTCAGACTTTGATGAACTGATTTGTGCGGTCTGGAAATTCCATTCAGAAGGCCATAAATGTGCTCTTGGCTTTTCAAAGAGCAATTGCAGAGGCTTTGTTCTGGTGGCGCAGTAATTATGAAGCAGATATTGATTTGCTGCTTAGGCACTTAATGTATCATTTTGTGTGCTGTCGGGCAAGAACACCTAGGATTTGTAATAGTCAGGTCCATGCTAGCACAGGGGACAACAAAGCCCTGATTGCCAGATGCTGAAGACCAACAATGGGAGCTATCCATGCTTGTGAATTTCCCAGGGATATATGTCTGTCACCACGACAAAGAGAATGCTCATCTAGAAATACATTTCTAACATTCGTATATTTTATTTTATTATTTTATTTTATTTTGCAAGATCTGAATCTGCTGACGGAATGTCTGGTATGATTCCAGGACAAGAATATTGTTGAAAGATTAGAAGTATTAGAATGCGGTGAAATGTAATTGAAGTGGTAAATATTAAGAGGACAGCTGTGAGTTAGATGATGATGATGCAGTAGGCAGGCCAGCTGATGGTGTTACAAGGAGAAACAACAATAACTCTGCTTCTTTTTGCACCAACATAGAACATTGGGTTGAAAGACTTAATAATTGCAAGTCTAAATCTCATAAACAAAAAGATCAGTGCTATTTTTCTAGAACACCATAAACACCTCCCATGTTCTTTTACAAAGCCAATGGCACCCACCAGAGAGGTGTCAGAACTGAAAAAAAGCCCTGACAAAGATCACAGGACTCACTGAAGGTCATAAGATGCACATCCTTCAATCGTGGCTGAAATGTATCTGCAAGTGTTACTGAATGCTAGTAATGCTAATTAGTTGTAGACTGAACATAGAGGCCATATTTGAACTAGTTGTTCCTATTGGAGCTTCTGCTTTCAAAGGGAAGAAGAGTTCTTAACAATGGGAGATATTCCTTGTTTGCATTCTGCAGGTGAAGAGAAACCAGGATCATCAAGACTATGCAGGTTCACTTATGCGTCCAGATACTCCTAAATTTCTTTGTCTGGTATGCTGATGGGTGTGTGTGATGCAACCAGGGATTTTAATAGATTCATTGTCGGATTTTATAGATATGTATTTGTATATGATTGCAAATTGCTTGGGGGGGGGGAATTTGGCAGAGAAATGGACCCAAAGCTTAAATAAATAAATAAATAAATAAATAAATGTTATCAATTTTTATTAAAAAAATATCACAGATAATGGTCTCCTTTCATTTGTGAGTGCTAATAGCGACCCAGAAAGGCATTCGCCTTGCCCAAGTTTCCATCTGAAGTTTGCAACCTATAGTCTAGTAAGTATACAAATAATGACGGGTTTCAAACCTTCACAATGAATGGCAAAGGTCTAATTACATTTCCAAAGTAAAATATGATTGCTGGAGGAAAAAGTGAGGGGAGGCCTTTCTTCATCTGGAAAATAACTAATATAATGCAGTCACAGAGATTTCAAGCTGCATTCGCTTTACAAAGGTGCATTTCATACAATATAATGGAATGCCTTCTTTTTATGCAAAAATGAACTCTCATTAAAAAAAAAATTGAGCTCCAGATCGAGCGAGCAATTTACAAATGTTTTAATCTGAACTAGCTCTAAATAAATCATTTGCCAAAATTCTTCATTCTAAGTATTCGCTGCTGTCATTTGGTATCAGGTTTGCAATAACCCGCTTAAGCACCTTACCAAAACATGAATTGCCATAAAAAAATAATAGTGTTTGATACTACAAAAGGTAATGTGGGTCCAAACGTATCATCTAATAGGGGTGTGGGAAGAATCAAAAAGTTCCTTGAAGGATGAAATCCTGTAAATATTGGAGAACTTTTCATTATTACTACAGATTGCTGAGAAACGGGAATCTGTGGTAGCAGAAAATAATTCTTGGGTGTGGGCAATAGGCCCTCCATCTTTCGTGTTTTTCTCATTTCAGTTGTCATTGCTGGTGACAGTTTACTCATTATTATTCTGTCATAATAGCAACCAGTTTTTGCACACATCTTTATCAATTTCTACACACACACACACACACACACACGTGTGTCACTTAATTAATCTGTGTTTGAAAATCCCAGTTTAATCCTCCTTTATTTGATACACATAGCATTCTGCTTCTGTTTACAATCAATGATAACAGCAAGGGCATCTCCCATTTCTATGTCAGTCTTTCTTAACCAGGAAATGACATTGATTTTGTACTCATCCGGTAGGTTTTATAAGGATAGCATGTTAGACTGACTTGAAAGGTCACCACTTTGTACCCACAGAAATGCCATGAGACCAGATGTGCAGCCTCCACAGCATAATGGCAATATTCACTGATGTTTCATGCATGCATAGCAAGTCTGAGATCTTTTCTTTTTACAAAAAAAAAAAAAATCCATCTTGCCATTTGAGTGGCAGTATAACTTGCTATGCAGATATTAGCTCATGCAAATTACAAGGTTTCTAAAAGGTTTATGTTGTCCCCCCCCACCCCCAGTTGTTGGTTTTGTTGTGATTGTGGCTGACAGCAGATGCCAAGAAGAGCAGGGTTTCTGTGACGCCTGGTTGTTGCTGACACTTTCCTAAATTTAGCATTTAGAGTAGGCTCTCACATTCCACACATTCTCCCAATTAATTTAAATAACTACTCAGCTTTAGGAGTTTGCAGGGAGCAGGAAAGCATGTTGCTTGTTGACTGAGCAAGGATTTCTTTTCAGTATGAATCAACTCTGGGAAACCCCAGCCATATTTCTGTTTGGCTCCCAGAAGCAGCAGAAAGAAGGCGATGGCATGCCACCCAACTGTCCCGTTTTAAGTGGGACATCCCAGATTGACAAAAGCCACCCCAGCTTCTGAATCCAATACCAGATGTCTCCTTTTATCTCCCTTGTTCTGGCTGCACCAGAATGTAGGACCAAAAGACGGGTGTTTTTTCATCCCACCCTGTGATATGAGTGAGTTGGTTCACATCAGAGTGTGGGATCGGAAAACAGAAGCAAAAGCTACCATGAGCACGCACATCACAACTCTTTTTCCTCCTTCCACCGCAGCACTTCCGGTAGTACATCTGTGGCGATGGAGGAGAAGGAGATGGGGAAGGCTGCACCAGTTAGCATGGCTTCTCCCTCGGCAGCACAGGCTGGAGTTGCTTCTCCCGACGAGAAGGCTGTGGAAGAGGAGGCTGCGGAAGGAGGTATGAGGGGGTGGAGGAGGGGCAGTCATAGCGATTTAGTGGGCAAGAGAAGGGGTCTGGTGAGGGGGTGAGGGAGGGGGCATGTGGGTGAGTAACGGGGGCAGTGGGATGGTAGGGGGGTGCCACAATTTGCCCTCCTGAAATGTTGCTGTCAAGCTTCAGGGAATCGGCTTCCTCCCCCGTGGCAGTAGATAAGCAGAACAAATAAAAAGGAGTCTTCTTACTGGTTAGAAACTTCAATAATCACAGCGAAATGGCGGTGCTCCCAATTAAGTTCACTCCTGCGTCTTGTAATTTGAGCTTGGAGCCTCTGTGTTTTCTGTTCCACCACTTTCTGAGATCTACGTGACCTTGGAGACGGGGGTTGAATGCTGTCCAGAGGCTGTGAATCTGTTAACCCTCTCTCTTCCAGTGTTTCTTCTCCTAGCTGTTCCCCATCCAGTATTTCCCAGCTTCTGCCTTCTGAACTATGCCCCTCTGCAAACCACTGTTCCAAATCTATACTGTCCTCCTGCTCCTGGGAAGATTCAGGATCAGGATCAAGAGGAGGGTGTGGCTCCCACAGTTCTTCCTCAGTGCAGCCCTCCTCAACATGGTCCCTGACAGTTGGGAGGTATGTGATGAACATGGGTCATGGGAAACCTTTTTTCGGTCCCTTCTGCACATCATTGTGAGGTGAGGGCACATGCCGGTGAGGATGGGTCAGATGGGTGGGGTATAAATATTATTATTATTATTATTATTATTATTATTATTATTATTATTGAATAGGAGGGCCCCATTTTCATCAGAGAAATATTGGAGGGTATGTATATGCACTGTCAAATGGCCCCAGAGATAAGACCTCTTGGTTTATGGCCGGGAAGTATGTTTGTCACACTATTATAATTCAGAAATTAGTGATGTCCACCAACAATAAAGTTGAACAAGAATGTTAGAGACTCCTGCTGTTATGGACTGTCTATATGGAAGCGGGATTGCTTCCAAATGACTCTTCAGAATTCCCTGATAATATCGAGGAACACTGGGCCAAGCTAAAACATCCATTATTGCAGCCTGTGAACAAACTATTGGATACCAAACCAAGAAACACCAGGACTGGTTTGATGAGAATGACAGTGAGAGTGAATGCATGATTGACAAGAAAAGGAAGGCCTTTCAGATCTGGCAAAGAGATAGAAACTGTGCCACTAAAAAAGAAACCCTATGCCCACACTAAGGCTGAGGTTCAAAGAAGAACCAGAGAACTAAAAAACACCTGGTGGATTAAAAAAAAGAAAGCTCAAGAGATCCAGCACTAAGCTGACATGATGCACAGAGTTTCTTTAAAGCCACAAAGGCCATCTATGGGCCAATAAAGCATGGCATATGCCCCCTACGCTCAGCAGATGGTACCACACTTCTAAAAGATAAAGAAGCTGTTGCACTGCACTGGAAAGAACACTACCAACATCTCCTTAACCGCAACTCCCCCGTAGCTGCTGAGGTCCTCTCACAAATTCCACAAAAACAAATTAGAGATGAGCTTGCAGTATCTTCAAATCTGGGAGAATTGTGTACAGCTATTAACCAAATGAAAAACAACAAAGCCAGTCGACCTGATGGGATACCTGCTGAAATCTTCAAAGTGGATGGTATTGAACTTACACAACAACTTCACAAGCTCATCAAAAAAATCTGGGAAAGAGAAGAGATGTCAGCAGACTTTAGGGGTGCCAAAATTATCAATCTCTTTTAAAAAAGGATACAGAACTGGTTGCAGAAACTATCGAGGCATCTCTCTATTAGCTGCAGCCGGCAAAATTCTTGCAAGGATCCTAGCAAACCATCTCTTAACAATATCTGAAGTGACCCTTCCTGAATCCCAAAATGGTTTTCAGCCTTCTAGGGGGACAGTGGACATGATTTTCACCGCTCGACAGCTTCAGGAAAAACGCAGAGAGCAAAACCAACCCCTGTACTGTATATGGCATTTATCGACCTGACTAAGGCTTTTGACACTGTAAATTGTAATGCCCTGCGGACTTTCCTTCTGAAAATTGGTTGCCCAGATAAATTTGTAAACATCATTTGGCTCCACCATGATAATATGACAGCAACAACCGCAGATAACAATGGTTCTCAAAGTGAACCATTCACAGTGTGATCAGGTGTTAAACAGGGTTGTGTTATTGCCCCAACTCTATTCATTATTTTCATTGCCATGATCCTACGCTTTGTCAAAGGGAAACCCCCCACCGGAGTAGAGATCATGTATCGAACAGATGGAAAGCTCTTCAATCTGAGCAATTACACAAAACAAATGAAATACCGTGAAAATCCCTGAAACGAGAAGTAATCTACTATAGAATTAAGCTAAATAACAAAAATCAAAAAGTTTGAGGAAAAAATTAGCCTAGAATTGAACAAAGCCTTAACGGGATGCCGGCTACAAACCTCATTCCACTGAATTATTCAGTTTCCTCAGAAGGAAATAGAGAAATCATAAACCTTAAATGATTTTAAACAAACTCAAGAACAGGGCTGAAACGCTCCTAACTGCTGATCAGTCTTCCATCAATGGTGTCTCCGAAAAATCTTACCCATCACTTGGGAAGACAGGCGAACTAATATCAGTGTACTGGAAGAAGCAAAGATCACCAGTGTTGAAGCGATGATTCTTCAACATCAGCTTCGTTGGACTGGTCATGTTGTGTGGATGCCTGATTATCATATTCCAAAGCAACTACAGTACTCTATTCCAAACTTAAAAATGGAAAGTGTAATGCTGGTGGTCAACAAAAGAGGTTTAAAGACGCTCTCAAGGCAAATCTAAAAAAAAATCTGTCTCAAGGCAAATCTTAAAAAATGTAATATAAACACTGACAACTCAGAAACACTGGCCTGTGAGTGCTCCAGTTGGAGAACAGCCTTTACTGAAGGTGTCATGGACTTTGAAGATGCTCAGACTCAGGATGCAAGGGAGAAACGTGCTAGGAGGAAGGCACACTTGGCAAATCCACATCGTGATCAACTCTCGCCCTGGAACCAATGTCCCCACTGTGAAAGGACGTGTGGGTCCAGAATTGGCCTCCACACTCACTTACGGTCTCATTGTTAAAACCGTGTTTATGGAAGACAATCTTACTCGGCTAAGAGTGATCGCCAAAGAAGAATTGACTCATTTATAAATTTACATTCTCTGCATCTGGGGCAAGTTTTCAAAACACAAACTTCCTGACAGTAAGAGCTGTTCGACAGTGGAATTTGCTGCCAAGGAGTGTGGTGGAGTCTCCTTCTTTGGAGGTCTTTAAGCAGAGGCTTGACAACCATATGTCAGGAGTGCTCTGATGGTGTTTCCTGCTTGGCAGGGGGTTGGACTCGATGGCCCTTGTGGTCTCTTCCAGCTCTATGATTCTATGATTCTATGATTCTATGAAATCTTCATTCCCTAAGACTTTCTTCTCCTTCTATAAAATGGGAATAGAAAGGACACTACCTCACTAGGACATTCTTAGCGCCAAACACACTCCACATTGCAAAATACTTTGCAAATGAGGATGGATTAGATGTAAGTCATACCAGTTACAATGTAAACGTTGCAATTACTCTGATTGTATACCTAGTGGTGCTGACGATTTATGGAGGAACCATAAAAAGAAAAAGAAATTACTCCGTTCATTTGTAAAAGGCATACCTTCTCAGCAGAGCAAAAAGCAGGCAGCGTTTCCTCCTCTCTATATTGTTATACGATTGGGGGCTGAATGCCTCCAAGTCTGTGCTTTTATATCTATAAGATGGGATTCTGTAGAGAAAGAGGCTGCTAAGGTGGTGGAACCAGTCCCTTTGTTAAGCTAATAGCTCTAGCCAAGTCAGTTAAGTGTCCCTTTGTACTGTATAATTAAAGAGTTGCAGGTGTGTTGTCATAGGAACGAAATAGCTGGAGAAGCTTCCAGAAGGTGGGCTGAGCAGCGGAGACCTTCCCATCCTCCTCTGGCTACAAGTTATGTTATAAATGCAAGAGAATAGACCTGCAGCCAGTCTCATCTTGCAGTTCATCAGCTTCAACATTTATCTGATGAAAATAGGGATGTCCTATTCAATGCTAAAATACTAATACTAATAATTTTATTTGTACCCTTCCCATCTGACTGGGTTGCCCCAGCCACTTTGGGAGGCTTCCAACATATATAAAAACATAATAAGACATTAAATATATATTTTTTAAAAAACCTTCCCTATACAGGGCTGCTTTCATAAGTCTTCTAAAGGTTATGTAGTTACTTATCTCCTCGGCTTGTGGGTCACATAACTCCTAACTCTCCAACATTTCTCTGATGAAAATAGGGAGATCCTATCACACCCTCCAGCATTTATCCAATGAAAATAGGACCTCCTAAGGAAAAGTGGGGCATTCTGGGATCAAATCAGAAACCGGAGCTGATTCTGTAAATCCAGGACTGTTCCTGGAATAAGGGACACTTGGAGGGCCTGAGCTATGGCTTTGTGCTTTGCGCCCCACATCCTACCCAAAACTTAATGTGGGAGCAAGATCCCATATTTTTATCCTATGAACTATTCTGAGATCTTTGGATGAAAGGCAGTATATAAATTTAACAAATAACAATAAGTAAGTAAGTAATCTGTTGGAGTGTCAACGCTGTGAACCTACCACCATCCGCTCAGGTTATATCCTGTTACACTCATAACGTACAATTAAAAGCAAATGGCTTCCCCCAAACAATCCCGGGGACTGGAGTGTACCCCTTAAAGGTAAAGGGGCCCCTGACCATTAGGTCCAGTTGTGGCTGACTCTGGGGTTGCGGCGCTCATCTCGCTTTATTGGCTGAGGGAGCTGGTGTACAGCTTCCGGGTCATGTGGCCAGCATGACTAAGCCGCTTCTGGTGAACCAGAGCAGCGCACGGAAACACCGTTTACCTTTCCGCCGGAGCGGTACCTATTTATCTACCTGCACTTTGAGGGGTTTTCGAACTGCTAGGTTGGCAGGAGCAGGGACCGAGCAACGGGAGTTCACCCCGTCGTGGGGATTCGAACCACCAACCTTCTGACTGGCAAGTCCTAGGCTCTGTGGTTTAACCCACAGCACCACCCATGTCCCCGGAGTGTACCCCTTACAGGCCTACAATTCCAAGAATCCATTGCAAAATACAGTTCCAGGGTTCTTTATGGCAAGCCATGTGCTTTAAATATCTGGTGTGGACATGACCTGTTTATGTAAATATAACCATAAAGAAAACACATCCCCCCTCAAGAACCCTGGCCACTGTAGTTTGCTATGGGTGCTGGGAATTATAGCTCTGCAGGTGGTAAACTATAGTTCCTGGGATTCTTGGCAGGGTGCGTGTGAATGCACTTTAAATGTGTGATGTGGGATACAAAAATGCATAAAATCAATATGTAAAGGTTAGCTGTATAGAGGAGAGAAATTTGACTGGTGAAAATTATGTTGCAGATGAAGAGCAAGAATACTTGCCCAAACTCCTTGTTTTTTAACAAAACGTTTAAAGGAAGGTTGGAGAACCTGGACTACAATGCCCATCATCTCTGACCATTTGCTGTGTGGACTGCGGCTGATGGAGTCCAAGGGCCTCTGTAGAGCCACAGGTTCTCCACCCCTGTCTTCTGTTTCACCCTCATCCTTAAATGACCTGTGACTTCTTAAACTGGAACCACACAATGCCTAAAACGGATCTCTCCTCCTCAGGAAACTAGCTTAACTACCTAGTAGCTCTCCACCAACAGATTCCATTTCACTTTTTCAGTTCCTTTTTCAGGGCTCTTCTGGCTGCCACTGATAAGCTGGCAAGCATGCAATGTGCCCTGGTTTCCATGGTACTGACCGCTTCAGCAGAACAGAAAACCCTTTCTTCCCTTAGCTTTAAGCCAAGGCCTCTCTTATCACACCACTCTCCTAAGAGTTTCAAGAGATACAGAACAACCAAGCAATGCTGTACTGAGGGCACACATCAAAGGAGCCAAAACTGGCAGAGGCACCTGGGGCCTTCTAAAGTGCATCAGCCGGCAGCTATTAAAGTGAGATGAGAGAATTGCCAGCAGAAAATGAAATAAATCCCTTGTGCAGTGCACCTATCCCCCCCCCCCCCGAAAAAAAAACTTTTCAACAAGAGGGATGATTTTTAGCTTTGGTTTTTATTTTTATATATGGTACTTTCTGCCAAACTTTGATAAAAGGAGAAGTAGCTTTCATGAAAGTGAGGAGCACAAAATTTGGACCTGTTTTCACCTACGTGCAGGCAGTTGAAACACTTGCAAATGACTCCGGGTGGAAGAGGTTAATCTTTCAGCTGAAAATGCCTGTTGGACTTTTATGCTGGATTTGATACAAAAGTCGCAGTAATAAATTGATGTGAAGAGGGCAAGCTTCAACCCTTCCCTTTCCAAAGTTACAATTAAAAGAAACAACAACGACAGTCTGTTTCCTAGAAAGCATGTGTTTATTTTCTTGATGTGTCGAGAAATGAGGGAAATGTGTTTTAAAATCAATAATTGCATGACTTGCTATTCTACCACAATATCGGAAACATAGAAGAAACCTGTGGCAGACTAATGAATCTATTTTTGCAAAGGTTTTCATGGGGTAGAGTCTGCTTGGTCAGATGTATGAAAAGCCGTGGGATTTTTTTATCTGATGTGTAGAGATCTTTCCTATTCTAATTAGTTCAAGACGGTCCTGGAAGCTTCTCTGTGTGAAAGAAACAAGCAGAAGGTTCATGGTGTTTGGGTTATTCCTTCAGAAAAGCTGAGTGCAGCTGGCTTAAACTGTTTCTGTTATCTCTTTCTGTCAAGGTCATGCTGAGAGGCTGGAAGGTGCCTGAGTTTCACTTTTCTCTTTCTATCTCTTTTCCTTCTGGTGTGGTGTCCTGCTTAGTGTTATTGTTTAGACTTATTATAAGTTATTGTAAGTTTAAGTCTGCTGCAACTGGATTTCTTATGGACAGTGCCAATCCTGAATGTATTGGATTTGTGACCATTGTGCTCATTTGCCTTCAGTAGCAGTAAAGCTCTGCTGAATGAAGTACAATTCCCTCTGGTCTATTTTTGGGGAATCCTGAAATGTGTTTAAGTTTTTGCTCTGCTAACTATACGCTGGAATCTGCTCTGGATCGATATGAAGTAGAATTTCAATGACAAGTGGCACTGACATCTGTTGTTGTGTTGGCCTTGTGAGCTGCCTCAAAGTGTTACTCTGAAACAACAGTGTGGCTTGTGATTGAGGCATCAATGCACACTGCAATCATGTGTAGCAAACAGGATTGCATAAACTGGTCTGCACCAGAGACATAGAACCTGTAGCCCTCCAGATATTTATCAAATCATACCTTAAGTATGTATACAAACACAATGAGCAGTGGGCTTGCAGTATCACTTGATGCTGTTGCTGTCATTTTGAAAAGATATCTATCCATGTTGTGCAGATAAAAAACATTGTTTTGATGCCACACCCTTTGAGAAGCATAGATTTTAAGCAATATAAAATATAGTTGACAGTACTAATGTTAATGCAAAATGTACCTAAGATACACTCCAGGATGTATGGACATTTAGTCACGAAGCTAAACAAAAACTTTATTGCTTCTTTTGAACAAGAACATAAGAGCAACAGGAAACTCCAGAAGCCACCCAGAAACAATTAAGTCCAGAGCTATCTAGTAACTAAATGTATAATGACATTATCCACAGAAAAGGATGTCTGATAATGTGCAGTGGATAAATGCCAGGAAATCACAATCAGTTGCATACCTCCAGCATGTGTTAACTATGTGACCTAAAGGTCTAGAGATGCACTTATCTTTGAACTTCTCATATTCACCACAGATACATCAGTATCAAGCATAACAGCTGTGTAAAATCCTCAGATGCACACAAATGGGGAAAGATCTAGCTTAAAATTCTCTGAAACAATGCCATGTTGGAATGATTATATTTCTGCCAATTTCCTGTTGGTTTCACTCCAGAGACAATACTTCTGCTCAGTCTGTTCAATAAACATTTGCTCTGAAGTGAAATTTGTGCGAAAACCAGAACTTTCCCCAACTATTGACACAGATGTCTTCAAAGCCATGTTAGCATACAAATTTGTCCCAAAACTAGCTGAGCAATGGTCTAGTTCTTATAAGTGGGCCTTTCCCACCTCAAATGTGGTCATGTGAATTGAAATTTCAGCTGGAGGGAGTTTCTTTTAAAAAAAGAAGTTTTTGTTTATGCAGAAGGTACCAGGTTCAGTCCCTGGCATTTCCTGGGAGGGCTGTGAGAGACTGCATCTGAAATCCTGGAGAACCAGTCAGAAATGTCAGTGCAAGCAATGGTGAACGAGATGGACCAATGGTTTAACTCGATATAAGGCAGCTTCTTATGTTCCTATTGGCTTCCATAGGCAGATCTGCCCTGCCTGCAATAAAACATATCTCTCCCGTATAGGTCTCTACAGCCACTGCAGGTGCTGTAACTCTCTAATGGTTTGACTTTACACCTGAAGTTTCACTCTTCCATTATCTCCAAAGGTAGATGGATACCAACAGCTAATGTTCCTATTGGTTTCTGTAGGCAGATCAACAAAAGAACCTGAATCCAGTGGGACCTTCTAGCTGATCAAACTGATTTAGAAGAAGTAAGGATTAGTGCCCTCGTCACACATTAATTTCATGAAGGGGACACCACATCACAGGGAACGGGACAGCACCTTGCCTTTGGTCACCCATGTGGTGAAACACCTGGAGGATAAAAGGGCCTTGAGAAGGCATCCGCACATAGTGCTTTCTAATGTTTTCTGAATGTGAATTTCTGTAATAATAACTATTATAATAACAATAATTTTATTATTTATACCCTGCCCATTTGGCTGGGTCTCCCCAGCCACTCTGGGTGGCTTCCAGTACATATAGAAAGATAATACATTAAAACATTAAAAACTTCCCGATACAAGGCTGCCTTCAGATGTCTTCTAAAAGTTGTGTAGTTCTTTATCTCCTTGACATTGTAATGTTATTACAGACGAGATATATTTTTTTCCTATGTAAATATTGATGGAATTACCCACCTAATATATAATTCTGTAGATAGGCCAAAGGATGATTTGGATTCAAAGACTCTCCCCACTGCCCCTCTCTCCATAGATAGGTAGATAGGTAAAGGTAAAGGTACCCCTGCCCGTACGGGCCAGTCTTGACAGACTCTAGGGTTGTGCGCTCATCTCACTCTATAGGCAGGGAGCCAGCGCTGTCCGCAGACACTTCCGGGTCACGTGGCCAGCGTGACAAGCTGCATCTGGCGAGCCAGCGCAGCACACGGAACTCCGTTTACCTTCCCGCTGGTAAGCGGTCCCTATTTATCTACTTGCACCCGGGGGTGCTTTCGAACTGCTAGGTTGGCAGGCGCTGGGACCAAACGACGGGAGCGCACCCCGCCGCAGGGATTCGAACCACCGACCATGCGATCGGCAAGTCCTAGGCGCTGAGGTTTTACCCACAGTGCCACCCGCGTCCCTAGGTAGATAGGTAGACACACACAATATTCCACACAAGCAGCCCTATGTGAATAAATATAAACACTGGATTCTTAAATCTTCTCCTTGCCACTGCTTCTACCTTTTGTTGCTAAATGAATGTCTGTGCATGCACACACACACACACATCCATATGGATATCCTACTAAACTGTAAACAATTTAGTCATCAATCTGTTTGCCTAGAGTGATTCACAGCTTGTTCAATGTGTTATAAAATTTGCTGACTCCAACAAGCAAGCAACACTTCTGACATGATCCAGTTTGGCTTTTTTATGCTGCAGAATACTCCTTGTAAAAATAATATCTCAGGGATCTATGATTTTCCCTATTCATTGGAGGTTGCTCAAACTCTAAACTGCTAGAAGATGTGGACAATAGCTAAGAGAGGAGGTCATTGATCAGTGGCAGATTACAGGGGTGGCAGGCAGAGGGTTCAGTCCCTGGCGTTTACAGTCAAAAGAAATACATGCAGCAGAACTGAGAAAAGATATCTGCTTGAGATGGGTAAAATTTGTTAGGATATTTCCGTTCCACCTTAAAAGGAAGTAGGCTTTGAGTCACAGAGTCTGCATATTTCCTGTTTTCACAGGATGTTTATGTTGTGTCTTTGCTTTCGTTTCTCTCTCTGCCGGAGACTCTGAAGCAGGCAGTCATGTTTTTCTTTGTTCTGACCAACGCTGAATAAACTTGTAAATAATGCTCTCCTGGGTGCATCTTCCGCTGTGTGCATTATCTGCTGATAGAGCGTGCATCGGTTTTGGAATGTGGCAAGCTATTTCTAGAGCTCGTGTCGCTAATTGCTGATACTGCGTGTCTACGGGAGATCAATGGACGTCCAGAGACAACGTGGAGTCAAGATGGATTTTGTCTCCCTGGCAGTATCCCAACAAAATTCACACCCTATATTTAAAACACTCATATACCACTTTAACAATCATGGCTCCCCCCTCCCCCCAATCCTAGGACCTATAGATTTTAAGGATACTGGTTGATGTTTGGATACCTTTATTTCATCCACAGTGCTACGACGAGTGGGTTAACAGTCCATTGCTCTTTCAGGGAACTCTGGGAAGTGTAGCTCTGTGAGGGGTCTCAGAACAACTCTCAGCACCCTTAACAAACTACAGCCTGCAGGATTATTGCTGTGAAGCTAGGGTTGCTTAAAGTGCTATGGTACTGCTTTAAATGTATAGTGCAGATAGGGCTCTAGTTTTGCACACTTCCACTTGTGCTGTGCCTAGAAAACATGGGTCCAAGTGGTTTTCCACCTGCTCTTTAGTGATAGATCGGAACAAATGTCAATCTGGGGGGAAACTAAAGTGCTGTTTGCTCCGATTGCGCACGAAAGAGCGGTTTCCTTTGGGGAGGGGAGGGGAAGCAGCAAGACAAGAGGAAGTGTGGATAAGCCCTAAGCTTGGCTCCTGCCATTCATTTTTTTGTCTGTACAACCCATTCTAGTACAATAGGTCATTGAGAAAGCTCTGCCAAGACCCCATTAGCATAGTTCAAGAGAGCTGTCATCAATTCAGAGATCCGATTCCACGCTGACTATTATAATCTGTGTAAAGACAAATCTAGGCTTATCTCTTGAGCGTATAAAAGGTCCTTTTAAAACTGGGGCCTGTGAAAATGTATCTCTGTGAAGCAGAAAATGCAAGCTAAATATATCGTTCCAGTGTTCCGTCATCCTTCATCCTTTCTTCCCTCCCCCACCCCCACTGCTACCACACAGCCACTAAATGATCCTGTTTCGACATACAAGCTGTCAAAGTGGGGGTGTACATGGAGATACTGCCAGTTCTGGCGTGGCAAGTTGTTTGCTAAGGTGTCGGTGCCAACCAAACCTATTATTCAGGCTTGTTTAGCAACCTGCAGATTTCAAATCTAGAAAACAATTCTGAGTCCATTGGACCGGTAATCAGGGGGAAAGGGTAAATAAAGCCTTGGATGCTGGATAATTATATGAGTGCCTGCAATCAATAATGGCACATTCTGGGAAGAAATGCAACTGCAGTCCACAGTCTCCTGCATCCAAAACAAATAACAGACATCAAGTTGGCAGAAGCAGATACACAAAAAAGAACAAGGGTTTCTTCATTAACCAGGCTGAATGCTGTTGTAATGTGTGCCTCAACTGAAATGAAGAGTATAAAATTTTGGAAACCTGCATTGAGGCTCAGAGCCAGTTTGCTGACACCGTAGCATGTAAACCATATGGATGTTGTTGTTTAGTCATTTAGTCGTGTCCGACTCTTGGTGACCCCATGGACCAGAGCACGCCAGGCACTCCTGTCTTCCACTGCCTCCTGCAGTTTGGTCAAACTCATGCTGGTAGCTTTGAGAACACTGTCCAACCATCTCGTCCTCCGTCGTCCCCTTCTCCTTGTGCCCTCCATCTTTCCCAACATCAGGGTCTTTTCCAGGGAGTCTTCTCTTCTCATGAGGTGACCAAAGTATTGGAGCCTCAGCTTCACGATCTGTCCTTCCAGTGAGTACTCAGGGCTGATTTCCTTAGGAATGGAGAGGTTTAATCTTCTTGCAGTCCATGGGACTCTCAAGAGTCTCCTTCAGCACCATAATTCAAAAGCATCAAGTCTTCGGCGATCAGCCTTCTTTATGGTCCACCTCTCACTACCATACATCACTACTGGGAAAACCATAGCTTTAACTATATGGGCCTTTGTTGGCAAGGTGATGTCATGTTAGGGTAATTTGCTGAACTCAAACATGGGAAGGATCTCAATCCCCTATGCATTTGCCTAGGGAGTAAGTGCACAGAATGGAACTCACTACTGAGTAGATATGCATAGGATTGCACTGTAAGGCTGAAACCCTATGAACCATTCACATGGAGGAAAGCCCCACTGAACTAAATGGAACTTATGAATAAGCAGACATGGATTAGATTGTTCTGCAAGGCTGGGATACTAAACACACTTACAAGGTTTTTATGGGGCCAGGATATCTCCGTTGGTTAGGGCATGGTACTGATAATGCCAAGGTTGCATTTTTGATCCCTGCATGGCATTGCAGGGAGTTGGACTAGATGATCCTTGGGGGGGGGGCTTCCAACTCTATGATTTTACAATTCCTATTGAACACTTCAAGACTTGCTTCCAATTAAAAATGCATACAAGACAGTGGTGCATAACTATGCTGTTCTGTGCACTTAGAAGTCATGTTCTTTAAGAAAAACTGGATACCCCAAATTAACGGGCGTCAGATTTGGCTTCATAAATTCAGTCCTAAATACCTTTATTTAGAAGATGTCTATGAATAAGAGAGTGTGTCTACATTTGCAATAAAAAAGCCAAATAGGTAGGTTTATTCTCCTCCTTTGATCTGAAAATAAAGCAAATATCTTGCTCTTACAAACCCACCTGCTGAGAGATCATGGCAAAGATAGCACAGTGCATGCAAGCTAATCTTGAATGGACTTTTTGGGAACCTCAGTGAGAGGACAAGTGTTTCCTAGCATTTTCTAAGAAATTTTTCAGAACAAAAGCAAAAGGTTAGGCAAGAGCCGAATGGATGGCAGTAGATAGGTCATACCTTATAATTTGTACTCAATTATGCCCCAAAAGAAGAGCTGGCAGATCCTTATACTAATGGATGCTGTGAAAAGAACATACTGGAGGTGCAATCTAGAGAAAATTAGGCATACTTTATGCACACTGAAATCGGTGGGTAAGACATTTCTCAGTTCACTTATGCACATCTTACCACATACTCCTTAAGAATGGGAAAATGTGAGACTGAGAGAAACTGATCCCTAACAGCAGTGACCATGAAAAAGGCAATGCCAAGGGAGAATGGCAGAAGGGCCAGAGTGGGAAGGGGCAGGTGGCACCTTGTTTAGCCACCTCAAGCCAGGCAAAGGGTGGGCAACTTAATGAGCAGGAATGCTTGTAGGGGTATCTCCCACCCACCACTCTATGCAAGAGTTGCTGTAGGTATAAGCAATGGACTAGAGGAAGGGGTGTCTTGACTGTGCCCTTAACAAAATGCAGAAGGGAGGAATACTGTGGCATAATGGCTTTTAATGGTACTTAATCATGCCACTGGAACATCATCCTGTAAAGCAATATAAATAAAACTGCTATTATATTTATTTCAGTTATTTACTACAGCAGATTTAGGTACCTGGAAGCCAAGGCAAATGGATTTTTTCCCTGAGTAGCTGGAAGCCAAATGTCCAATGAGTTCATAAGGCCTGTTTTGGCACATTCAGGCACCCCAACTTCTGTGCTTGAGGCCTAATCCTGGTTGCCACTTGAGTCCACGAGAGTCTCATTCATGGGAGCAGAATCAGTTTCTCTCTGAATTATTCAGGTTAACACAGAAGGCAGAATTTTCTGCCAACCTGGACGTCAATTTCCATGTTTCTTAAATGGCAACACAATTAATTTAGAGGAAAGCTCTGCTAAAAAAAATAAAATGCCCGTTTTAAAGTCCCTGTGAAGGAAAGTACATAATTTACGTTTTTAATGCATTTTTAACACTCCATTACCATGCTGGAAGGGGAAAACCAGAAGCTTTTTCTGCTTCCCATATGGAGCCATGGGTCAGCCCAGTTACATTACTTTAAGATTTTAATGATGTGATGGCAGGACAGGAATCTAAGGAAGCCGCTTACCCACCTCTATAAATATCCCCTGCATTCCACTTGTAAGAGGAGATTTTAATCAAGGGTGTTCCCAAACCGCTGCTTCCCTCTGTGCTGCTCTGGAGCTCTGCTCTCGACATGACATTTATTGGTCTTCCACATCGCTTGCTGCTACTGCTGTCAACAGCTCTAAGGAAAGTTCAGGGACAAGCACAGACATCTCTGTGCTCAAGCTGGTAACTCAGAGCATTCCATCTCTGCAAACAGAGCCACCAGCACCATAGAAAATAGCTTCCTATCATTTATGCTAAAAGTACAGCATCTAAAATGATCACCAAGGAAGGAGCTTAGATAAATGACAAAATGGCAGAATGAGGTGGCCGCCTCAGACGGTGGGTCTGGAAGCAGGGAGGAGGGTGGATGGGAGCATAGTCTTCATGGTGGGACCATGAGACTATGCACTGAGTGTGGAAAGAACTTGTTCATGCAGCGCATAGTTAGACCATGGAACTCGCTCTCAAGGGAGGTGGTGAGGGTCACCAACATGGATGGTTTTAAGAGAGGGTTAGACAAATCCATGGAGGAGAGGACTGCCAATGGCCACTAGCCATGATGGCAGTGCTTTGTTAAGTATAATTGATTTGACACTGAAATAAAAATGCCTGTACATTAATGAAGGTTTAAAATGGAAAATGGCTAAATGTGTACTGCTGAAGGGTTGCTAACACTGGGCTTGTTCCCATGTTGCTTTTTCGATTTTCTACTCTGTGCTGAGAGTGAACCTTTGATCATGTGACAAAGGTACTGAGTTGCAAATCTCCATTTTGAAAGAGAGTGCCTCTAGTTGTTTGTCTCCCCAACTCCATGGAGTGAGGATATAAATGAAGCTCTCCTTGAAGGGAGAGTAAACAGCCTAAGGCCAATGGAAGCTGGAAAGCAGGGTGTGGAGAGAGACAGACCTTAGCTTCTAGGTCTGTTGGGATTATTTCATATTTTCTAAGATGCTGAGCCTCTGTTGGACAGCATAAGATATTGTAGTGGCGCCCACCCTGTGGAACGCCCTCCCATCAGATGTCAAGGAAATAAAGAACTATCTGACTTTTAGAAGACATCTGAAGGCAGCCCTGCTTAGGGAAATTTTTAATGTTTGATGTTTTATCGTGTTTTTAATATTCTGTTGGGGGCTGCCCAGAATGGGTGCAGCGTTCATCTTGCTTTCAGGCCGAGGGAGTTGGCATTTGTCCACAGACAGCTAGTCATGTGGCCAGCATGACTAAACTGCTTCTGGCGCAACAGGACACCATGACAGAAACCAGAGCGCATGGAAATGCTGTTTACCTTCCTGCCACAGTGGTACCTATTTATCTACTTGCACTGGCATGCTTTTGAACTGTTAGGTTGGCAGGAGCTGGGACAGAGCAATGGGAGCTCACCCCATTGCGCGAATTCGAACCACCAACCTTCCAATTGGCAAGCCCAAGAGGCTCGGTGGTTTAGATCACAGCGCCACTCGCTCCCAAAAGTTTGAATACTGGACAATGTTTTCTTCCAAAAGAAGTCACTTCTTATGTTTCCAGTAAGTAGTATCTGCAACTTCAAACTGTCTAATATCTGCAATTAGGGACGCGGGTGGCGCTGTGGGTAAAACCTCAGTGGCTAGGACTTGCCGATCGCATGGTCGGCAGTTCAAATCCCCGCGGCGGGGTGAGCTCCTGTCGTTTGGTCCCAGCTCCTGCCCACCTAGCAGTTCGAAAGCACTCTTAAGTGCAAGTAGATAAATAGGGACCGCTTTATAGTGGGAAGGTAAACGGCGTTTCCGTGTGCTGCGCTGGCCACGTGACCCGGAAGTGTCTTCGGATGGCACCGGCTCACGGCCTCTAGAGCAAGATGAGCACGCAACCCTAGAGTCGGACAGGACTGGCCCGTACGGGCAGGGATACCTTTACCTTTACCTTTAATATCTGCAACACGCTTTGCCTGCATAGTTCAAGGCTGCAGTGCTTCTAAATACTACTTGCTGGAAGCCACTGAAGGGGAGAGTGCACTCATGCTCAGCTCCAGCTTTCAGGTTTCACACAGGCCTATGGGTAGCTACTGTAAGAATAGGATACTGCACTAGATGACCTGATCCAGCAGGCTCTTCTTATGTTCTTATGCTAGTAGGAGTGGTGCTATTAGGAAGCTGGCACACAGAGCAATAGGAGTCCCAGTTTTCATGGAAGTCCATTCATGAAAAGGCCTCCACATAGTAAGTTACTCCACAGAAGATATATGTGCTTGGAGTGAGGGCAGGGAAGCTACATAACAGTTGAAAGTGCTATAGTCATGCCGTATAGAAGTACAATATTTATACATTCATAAAATGGGGAAGAAGTACAACTAGTTCCCGGAAAATCAGATGAACATTGAAGCCAGACGCAATGACTAATAGCTAAGGGAAAGTTGCTCAGCAGTGGGGGCAGATGTTAATTTTGTATTAGTTTCAATATATTCTTTCCTCTGATGTAAGTTTGCAAATTTGGCAGGAATCAGAACCATGAAAGGAGACCTATGTTGGGGAAGCATTATTTACAACTTATCTGGCCATCTATAGCTCAACTTTAGAGCACATGCCTTCAATGCAAAGATCAAAGGTTTAATCTTTGCCATCTCCACTTTGAGCTAGGAAAGTCTGAAAAATTGGAGACTATCAGTCTAGACAATTCTAAGCTATATGGACCAAAGGGTTGACTCTAAGGCAGCCATTTTTCCTTTACACTATCCTCATGTATACCTGCTCATATTCAGTAAACAATTTATGGAACACATAGATAAATTTGTTTCCCCCTACCTCTAGTTACTTCAAAGTTAATATCATGAGCCCCGTGAAGGTGTCATGGAGGGGGTGATTGGATCCTGAAGAGGAAACTCACACCGGACCTCCTTCCTTTGTTCCCCTTAATGGCCCATCACCTGGGCAATCACTTCATCAATAAGCTAGTCTTATATTTTAACACTTACTGGATTCAGGGGTTAGAAGGGTCTCTGCATAAAGCTTACTCCCCCTCCTACTCACAATAATAATGTATGATAGTTTACATGCATTGTTAGAATAAAGTGGCATCATTTTAAAAATGGAGAAATGTTTTATGAGTTTCCTTGTGAGAGAAAAGAACCTATAAATTAAGGGAAGCATGATAATAGGCCAGAGTACACAAAAGGAATCAAATCACATATGCATAGTATTTCTTTTCTAGAAGGAGAGCTATACTTCCAGAAGTTAATTTTTTATAGCATATATCTTGGAAGAGGAAATGTCCTCCTAGGAAACCATTTTGTTCCAGAAATGACTTTCTAGAAATTACAGGAGATGTCGAAATTGATTCAAGAATTGAATTGGAAGAATTTGTTCTGTTCTTCTTCCTGAAAGCACTCTGGCAACTTCTTCCCTGCAAAGAACTGAATCATCTCCAACAGAATGAGGTAAAAGGTTGAGTACTATTAACATTTGCGTGAAAGCCACACTTATGCCCAACCAGATAAAATAAGGTTTCTTGCTTAGGGACACTGAGGTGTTTGTAGGCTGCACGTCTAAGCCTACTAGCTTTGGGGGTTACTTCTGAGTTGCCTGTCAGATTGCTCTTGTGATGTCTTCTGGGAGTTCCTGTATCTCAGAAATGAACTCTTGCCAAGGTATATTAGGCCAATAGGAATTGGGGGAATCTCTTGTAGAATCCACAAAACTTATGAATGCGCACAGGTTAAACCAACTCAGACCAAAAAGAGTCTGTCCACCTCTAGAATGCATGCACACAGGTGTGTTTGTCTGTATACAAAATCTATAATGATAACACAACCTTCTTCTGAAATAACCCGAAACAAAAAGCAGCCTCTTCCATTCTCTTGTGTAAATCCTGCTATCTTTCAATTAGTTTAATCATATCATTTTATGGTTAGCTAAGCTAATGCGGGCGGCGCTGTGGTCTAAACCACGGAGCCTCTTGGGCTTGCCGATCAGAAGGTTGGCGGTTCAAATCTCAGCAACGGGGTGAGCTCCCGTTGCTTGGTCCCACCTCCTGCCAACCTAGCAGTTTGAAAGCACACCAAAAAAGTGCAAGTAGATAAATAGGTACCACTCCAGCGGGAAGGTAAACGGCATTTCCGTGCGCTGCTCAGGTCTCGGTGTCCTGTTGGGCCAGAAGCGGCTTAGTCATGCTGGCCACATGACCCAGAAAAACTGTCTGCGGACAAATGCTGGCTCCCTTGGCCTGTAAAGTGAGATGAGTGCCGCAACCCCAGAGTCATCTGCGACTGGACTTAACTGTCAGGGGTCCTTTACCTTTTAAATTTAAATGCTAAGATACACAATAAGATGCTGAAACAAACTTGATCACTCCAGAGTGACTTGCTCTACTACAACCATGTGTGGTAACCAAGGCAATTTTACAGCTAGCATCTCATGAGAAATGCCTGTATAGCAAACGCCATAAAAATACAAACTACCATGGGATTTGCAATGACTTCTGGGTTTTTTTCCACTGAGTATCCCCCAAAGCCAGGAGGATGGGAGGCACAGTGTAAAAACATTAATCCCTCTAGTTTACCTTAATTCTTCTGATAGCTCAACATGATGGGTTTGGCTTTGCCTGTCTTTTGCAATGGCTGCACTGACTGTTGGCTTTCTTGCCTTCTGCCCTATCAGTTCCAATGGGCACCAGTCACTGCTAGAGCAAGCTTAGTACAGAGCTGAATAATTTGGCTTGGCTTGGCATGGAAATAACCTGCATGCAGAATCCAATTTCTTAAGTGGGTCCCCAAACAGAACAATTTTCTGAAGCTGTTACTGAAATAGGTCATCACTGATGAGTCTCACATGAGGACACTACCTGCAACAGAAGCTACAACATTAATGTCATCTAATGCAGCTAAAAAGCATGTGATTATTTTAATTTGTGATGCTGACAAGAGCTAAATTGCTGGGTGCAACTGTAATAAAGACAACCAAACCATCATCATCTCTGTAAGTTTTCTAAAATTCTAATTCAAATTCTAAAATTAGGAGCCCTGAAGGTACATGTTCAATATTCCAATAATATCATAGCAACTCCTTCTTGTACAAAATCAGCCTTCCTAGGAGTTACTGCTGCTTATGATTCAAAATACAGTATTTTAAAAGGCCATAGCATATGTGGCTTCCACAAGACAGTCTGCAAGCAAGGATCTGTTGAACTTAATCATGGCCACAGTTTATATAAGATAAATTTTATTAATCTAGATGAATGCCAGGTGACATATATCTTTTTCAAGACAGAGCCTGCTACAGTCATATGTAAAGGTAAAAGGACCCCTCGACAGTTAAGTCCAGTCAAAGGTGACTATGGGGTTGTGGCGCTTATCTTGCTTTCAGGCCGAGGGAGCTGGCGTTTGTCTGCAGACAGCTTTCCACGTCATGTGGCCAGCATGACTAAACTGTTTCTGGCACAACACAACACTGTAAACAGAAACCAGAGCGCACAGAAATGTCGTTTACCTTCCCACAGCAGCGGTACCTATTTATCTACTTGCACTGGTGTGTTTTCAAAGTGCTAGGTTGGCAGGAGCTGGGACAGAGCAACTGGAGCTCACCCTGTCACGGGGATTTGAACCCGCAAATGTCTGATCGGCAAACCCAAGAGGCTCCATGGTTTAGACCACAGCACCACCCGCGTCATACGTAAGTCATATGTATCCACTGATTGCTTATGTGTCATATAAACAGATCTACATACACACCCAGTATAATGTGGTAATTGGAACTCATGCAAATTAGCTGTTGCCTATATCCATTTATCTGTTTTAAACTATCTTGAATACATACTTTGTTTAGTGTATTTCAAACACTAAAATGCAACATGCAACAAAAATGCAACAAGAAAATGACTCATCCTCACCAAACTATGATGCTGAAATGGAGAGGAAGTGGGTGACAGGAGATGATTCTTTTCGTGCAAAAAGACCATGAACTCAGTTCAGTCTGGACACACAGAACAAACAACTGGGCTTGGAATTCATTCATTCTAGGTGAATGTATTTTGCTCCTGGCTACATTTGGTAGATCTTGAGTTTCTGGGGGAAAATATCTTGATCTCACTAGCCTGAAACCTGTCCACCACTGATTTAAATTGATAATATTTCAGGCATCTTTGAAAACTGAAGCACTTGTTTGTTTTCTGGAAAAAAAACAAGTGGCTTTCAGACATGGAACATTCTGCAAGCCATCCTTTTTCTTAGCGAAAGTAATTAAAATCCCTTTGTGATTGGAAATCTCCTTTGAAGACCTTGAAGTGCTCTGTGATGAAACACAGCTAATTAGTCTTTTGTGTACCTTGCCTACTTTCTCATATAACTTTGGAAGCAAAAATACCACAATAAAACATACACTCCACTTCACCAGTTGTCATAACTTCCTGTTTCCCACAGAACCTACAAGCCTGTATTCCTAATATGAATGTTCCTTCAGGAAAAGTAAAGTCAGAGAGCTTCATCTATATTTCACTGTCTGTGCAGACTCTGAAGAAAAAGAGGGGAGAAATTCTGGTTTCAGGAACGAGAAATAAAATGTGTCACTTGCCTTTTAAAAAGAAAAGGGAGGAAAAAATCCTCTCATTATAATCCCATATGGGGATATACAGAATTTTCACTATGGCCTCATTCCATCAAAAAAGTTCGATCAAGAAAGAATGGAAATCATCTCCAAGAACAGAGAAGAAGTACTGGAGAAACAAAGGACACTGAGGAAAAGTTATATTTTGTTATATATTTAATGTTGTGCTGTTTTGAAAACTCTTTAGGAATTTAAGATGCAAATGGCCAAAGATGCTATCAAACAGAAGAAAAAGCAGCGGGGGGTTCCTTGTGGTGGACTTAAAATACATTTTTAGTATGGAAATGTGCAAGTAATAGAGTAAATACAACACCTCCATTGTATGCAGAAGGTCCCAGATCCCATGCCCAGTATATCTCCAGTATACCTCTGAATAACCAGTTGCTGGGAATCTCAAGTGGGAAGAGTGCTATTGCACTCTCATGTCCTGTTTGTGGGCTTCGCACAGACATCTGGTTGGCCACTGTGGGAACAGAGTGCTGAACTAAATAGGCCATTGGCCTGATACAACAGGGCTTTTCTTATGTTGTTATGTCCCTGTCCGAAAACCTAAGGAGCTACTGCCAGTAAGTGTAGGCAATGCCAAACTAGATGGACCAGCGGTCTAACTCAGTATAAGGGAGCTCCTCCTCCTTTGCTTCTCTCTTCCTACCTAGTTGTCATAGGAATGCAGCAGCAAGCAAAGCACACACTGTTCATTCCACAGAAATGTCAGAGTTTGGCCGTCTCAAAATCCCAAAGAAACAAACAAAAACTTCCCAAAAAGTCTGTAAGGAACTACTGAGTTAGACCAGTCAGATGTCTTCAACCCGCCATTTGTTGATGGCAACAACTTTCAGGTGCATTGGGGCAAAACATGGATTTATCAGAAGGGAACACCCCTGATTGAGACTCAGGAGGAGGTCGCCAAGCTACTGTAATATTTGATAAAAGTATCTTTTTATAGTTGCTAGAGCCTTTTTTTATAATATACAAGAGACAGGGAAGGGAGGGTGCGAGAGAGAGAGAGAGAGAGAGAGAGAGAGAAAGAAGAAGAAGAGTTTGGATTTGATATCCCGCTTTATCACTATGTGAAGGAGTCTCAAAGCAGCTAACATGCTCCTTTCCCTTCCTCCCCCTCTACAAACACTCTGTGAGGTGAGTTGGGCTGAGAGACTTCAGAGAAGTGTGACTGGCCCAAGGTCACCCAGCAGCTGCATGTGGAGGAGCAGAGACGCGAACCCGGTTCCCCAGATTACGAGTCCACCGCTCTTAACCACTACACCACACTGAGAGAGAGTGTGTGTGTCTTAGGGCTCATCCAGGGGCATAGCATGTTGGGGGCTGCTGGGGCTATCACCCTGGGCCCATTTGGGGTGCTGCTACTCACACTGCCCTCCCAGAGTCAGCCCTGAGCTGCATTGTAAGCCCTGCAAGGCGGCTCTGGGAGGATAGCTTGAGAAGAACACCATGCGCCCTTTGACACCAACCTCACCCTCAGGGGGCTGGGATGGAAGGGCGCATAGCGTCCTTCTCAAGCCGTCCTCCCTGAGTCGTTTTGCGAGGCTCACAACGTGGTCAGGGTCCTGTGTCACTTTGTGTGGCTGGGATAATTCCAACCTTGCAAAGCAGCTTGGGCTTGGTGTTGCTCTGGCAGCACCAGCTGGGTTTGCACACCCCATGCCCTGGGTGCCATGAAAGCACACTCCGCCACTGAGCTCATCCAGACTTCCTTCTGTGCTGCATTTCTAGTCATAGGTTTGCACCTTAAAGCTTTGTGTCCAAGCACTTTTTTATTCTTTTTTATTTATTTTGCCTTGGCACCTTCCCTGCGAAAACTTACTCTTTCCCGCCAAATCGGAGCCAACGGCAATCCTCAGAAACCTGGATTGCTGTCTCTTCCAATTCAGCATTAAAGAGCAGGTTTTCCTGGAGAAAGTGGTGGGGCCAAAATAAGAAAGAGCTCAGGTGCAAAGCTTTAAAGTGCAGACCTGTGCCTAGAAAGTGCAAGGAAAAAGGAAAGTGTGAGTGAGCCCTAACAGAGATAAAAAAAACAAACCCAACATTTCCATTTCTGGAAGATGACTATGGTTTCTATGCCAATTAACTGAATGAAAAATGTGAGCAGTTGTAGAATTTAAAAACGATTTTGTTTTTGCACTCCACATTACCTATCTGTTATTCTGCCAGGGAACTATTTGCTACTTCCATTCAAAAATAATAATAATTGCTAGAATTCACTTCCAAGCCAGCAAGTGACTGTTGGGATGATTATATGCTGAGAGAGCATTTTGTGAAGATGCACACACACAGCAAAAAATAAGGCCAGCAGGTAGCAAATCCAAAAGCAGCCGTTTTTGTGTCATAATGAAGCAGGTAAGAGCCACACCATGCATGATCCTTAGTCATGTCACCTCCTTCTTCTAATTTATAACTGCAATTGCAGAACCTGAAAATTAATAGTAGGGGATGTATGAATAAGGGAGAACATTCTTAATTATTTTGCTTGCATAATTTTCCTGCTACCTTCCCCCAGCCCCCCGCTGGTTGTTTCTTGCCTTGTAAGGATCATAGAATTGTAGGATTGGAAGGAACCACAACAGTCATCTAAGTACGTAAATAACCTCCAATATTTCTCCAATGAAAATAGGAACATCCCATTCCATAATGATAATTTTACGACTTATACTACACACATCTTACTAGGTTGCCCCAGCCACTCTGGGTGGCTTCCAACAGATATAAAAATATAATAAAACATTAAACATTTTTTTAAAAAAAAATACTGCCCTATACAGGATTGCCTCTGGACGGCTCGGGGGCCAGATAACTCCATACCCTCCAACATTTCTCCTATGAAAATAGGGACGTGCTAAGGAAAAGCAGGACATTCCGGGATTGAATCAGAAACCAGGATGGCTTCTCTAAATCAAGGATGTCCCTGGAAAATAGAGACACTTGGAGGGCCTGTACGTATGGGGAAGGCACACCCAAAATTAAGGATTCTTGTGTGTGCAGGATATACCCAAGAGGTACGATCTTCCCTGGAAGCATTCGTCCCCATCCCACATAGCAGATGTAGAAATGTCACCTAACATACAGTGATTCCATCCATGCATAAGGAAAGGTGAAAGATTGCCACCAGACATCCCTCACTAGGCTGTAGCTTCGTTTTCCTTGGACCGATTCCAGCCCTTTCAGTTGTGTGCTAAAACAAATGAGCTAGCAGAGCAATGACACTCCTGTGTGAAATGAGATTTAAACTGACCCAGCAGTTTTAATATGGCTGACTTTATGATTTGAGGAGCTACAATTCTTCTGTGAGATTCTACCTGCACTGTAGGTCTGTTAAAATTCAGACACCGGCATTCTCTGGTATTTTATTTTAAAACATTGTTAGGGGCATGCTGGGGGTCAGCAAAACAAGGACATCTTCAGCAACAGTTGCCTTGACAACTGTAACACAGCACCATTTCAATGTCTTTGCAGAGGCCAATATGGCTGCAGTCGGTGCCCATTTACAAGGAGAAATGCCCAGAAAATGGGAAAATATGATTTTCAAAAAATAAAATAAAAAAATACTAACATTTAAATACCACGGCAAGAAAACTGAATGTTCTTCCTGACTAAAACTAACCCAAAAATCTGCTTTCCATAAGCAAAGCCCTGTACAAACAAAAAACAAATTAATTTCTTGAGAGCTCCCATTATTTTTTCAATGGTGCTTCTTTCTAAGTTATAGTTATTTATTCACTGAATTTCTAGCCATCTTTTTTCATCAGGATTCCAGGGCAGTTTATATTACACATGAAAACAGCAACCAAAAACATTCATAAAACCAACATTCAAGTTATTAGCACACTCATACAATTAACACTTCTAAATTTATGGCAGATAGAACTTCAATTTGAGCTGGTTTCTCCTGATCAGTTTTACTCAAAGGTTTGTGTGAAAAGGCATGTCTTCATACAGCAGCAGAATCGCAGCAATGAAGGTGCCACCCACACCTCCAAGGGGTGGTAGTTGTATAGATTGGGTGCCACTACAGAGGAGGCCATGTCCCATGTCAACACATAATGGATTAAACCAGGGGTGGGGAACCTGTTTGGCTCCATGGGACAGATCCCTGTCAGGACTGGCCTCACAGATCAAATTTGACAGATGGAGGGGCAGCCACCTGTCAATCACTTGACATCACTAGGTAATGCTGTGTTTGGACATCCAGATACAAGGAAACTCAGAAGGGAGGGAGTAGGGGAAGTCAATATGTTTATAAGGTTGGATTTTTAAAGAATTAAGTGTGTTTTCATTGTTTATCTGCTTATTGTTTTCTTCTTTGATTTTTTTTGTCTTTTGTTTTTGTTTGTTATTCTGTCATGTGATATTTGTTATAATTGTGGAAAACTTAATTTTAAAAAAATGGGGGGGGGGGAAATGCTGTGTTTGGAAGCCCTGATTGTCGGGACTTCAAAGCTCAGGACAGGACTGTTTCAAAACCATTTGCAAACAGTTGTTTGCTGCTCCTTAAACTGCTAAAATCAGGAAAATTAAGGAGCAACGTGGGGCTGTTTACAAGGGCTCTTTAAAAGCCCTAGTCCTAACAGCCCTGAACTGCTCTGAAAATCCCGAGAAAGGGCTTCCAAACAGTCTCACACTGCTCTTTGACCCTATGCATGGCAAACCAAATTTGTCCATAGGCTGGACGTTCCCTACCCAGGGCTCAACCATCAGTGGGACAAGAAAGATTTCCCTTACAGATCCCATGGCCTGGGCAGGCTGATATTGGGAGAAGCAGTCCTTCAGCTATTTGGGTGTCAAATTATTTAGGGCCTGGTAGTGTATCAGCAACCATTTCAGGTTCCACAAAATTTGTATTATATGGTCTCTGTTAGATGCACCACTTAAAACTCTCACGATCACATTCTGAACTAGTTGCAATCTCCAGACTGCCTTCCAGGGCAGTCCCAGGTAGATCACATTACAGTAATCTAACTGGGGAAAGGGACCAAGGAACAAATTACTGTGGCCAAGCTATCCTGGTCCAGGTATGGCGGCCCTGGAAAACTAGAATGGCTTGGCTAAAGCTTCTCCTGACCATGTTGGATCTAGTTATTTGTCAGGCGTCAGAGGATCTAACCCCCCACGGTAGGTTGCCAGGAATGGATACGACAATGAAAGTTCTTACCAATGCTTTTTATTCAATATTCACAGAGAGAGGCTTAGAAATGCAGTCTCTTGGAGTAATGGTGTTGCGCAGAGTGAAACCCCACACCCTCCATCTCTCCCACTTCCTCATGAGTCATCACTACGGGTGCTGAAAAGTGCAATTTGCCTTTGAGGTCTTTGCTCTCCAACTTTCAAGGCCCACCATGTTCTGGGAGAGAGTGGTCTGGAATGCTTTCTGGAGACACTGAGTCCGTCAGCTGTCTCTCTCCTGGTGCTTCTTCTTCTTCCTCCTCCTCCTTTCCCATTATTTCCCAGCTTTTCTCCTCATCTGCCTCTGAGCTGTGACCTCCCTCAACCCCCTGCTGTAATTCTGAACTGTCTTCTTCTTCTCTGGAAGGGTCAGGCTGGGGAGGCGGTCTCCACCATTCCTCCTCTGCCCAGTACCTGACATTATTGTGGACAGTAGGCAGAGCAGTTTTCTGGAAAATTACTTATTTAGACTAAACCAGGAGTTGGAAACCTGTGACCTTCAAAATGATGGGGGGAAATGATGGGACCTGCCTTGCCCCACCCTCCAACCCTAGGAATCCTCATAAGGGAACTGTTCCTGGAGGAAGAACAGTGAGGGAAGAGACTCCATCAGGCAAGGCCTCTTTCCACCTGCCTTGCCCCACCCTCTAGTCTCTGCTTCTCAATTTGTATTGTATTATTTTATGTACTGTGGCTTGCCGTTGTTTTATTGATTACAGTGGTACCTCAGGTTACAGACACTTCAGGTTACAGATGCTTCAGGTTAGACTCCACTAACCCAAAAATATTACCTCGGGTTAAGAACTTTGCTTCAGGATGAGAACAGAAATCGCGCGGTGGTGGCACGGCAGCAGCAGGAGGCCCCATTAGCTAAAGTGGTGCTTCAGGTTAAGAACAGTTTCAGGTTAAGAACAGACCTCCAGAACGAATTAAGTTTTTTACCAGAGGTACCACTGTATAGTTTAGAAATTATTTATTGTAACTGTTGAGTGGATTTCTGTTTAACTTTTGTATGTTATTATTATTTAATACTAAGTAGGTTGCCTCTTTTAAAGTTATGTTTTATTATCACATTTTTGTATTGCATTAGATTGTTAGAAGATGTACATTTTTTGTTTCTTCAGCTTGTAAACCGCCTTGAGTATTGTAAGATAGAAAGACGGTATACAAATTAAAAATGATGATGATGATGATCACCCAGGTCATTGACCATGCTGCTTGGGGCTGATGGCAGCTGAAGTTCAAGAATATCTGGAGAGCTATAGCTTCCCCATCCTTGAGCGAAACTTACTGTTATAAACGTAAATTCCTTTAAAACCAGCACAGCTACTGACCAATCGACAAATCTGTTGCATTCCCATGTCCTTGAAGTGGCAAGAGGGGGAAAAAAGATATGTAGCCATCTCCTTTTAGGGATGAATAATCACACTTTCAACATATACATCATGGCCAGAATATGCTGTCGAGATTTAAAGCAGAAATGCAGCGGGATGTGGTGTGCACTTGTCAGTTGCTACTAACGTGAAAAATGGAAAGGGCAATGAATGCTGTACTGATGACATTATCGGAATGAGAGTGCCTGAACCTTCTTTGGCAAGGCCTGAGCTTGATCAAGTGAAAACGAAAACCTTCACTCTCCACTGGATCAAACTTTGATGTGTGTGGTTTTTTATATATATATAAAAAGCAGTATACGTCCGAAGTTCGAGGAACAGCGACAACATCAACTGAACGCAAACTCTCTCCAGTGAGTTTATAGAATGCACAATCACCATCACGTCTAGTCCTTTTAAATGTCATGCCTGGTGTTATCTGCAAGTTTTGTTCACAGTTGCAAACTAAAATGCCGTACGCCTCCCTTTGCATGTCACTTCCTACGGCTTCCTTACTGAGTCGCTGTGAGAAGGAAATGAGCCTCTCCACAATAAATAGCAGCTTATGAATGTTAATGCTCTGCCATCAACCACCAGCCTAATTTTTAATGTTTCGTTCCGTCCGTCCAAGAGAGATTTTTAAACACAGCAAATGGCATTTTGAGGAGAGCAAAACAGCAGGCGTTCAAATGGTAGAATATAATTCCGAATCCCACAAAGCAGTACTTAATGTAGCAGTTACTTCCATTACCAATGTGATCAGGAAATGGTGTAAACAGGAACGGTTTGGATTCTTAGATCACGGACTGCAGTTTCTTGAGGATGGACTTCTGGCAAGCGATGGGCTGCACCTCACAACGGTTGGGAGGAATGTTTTTGCCAAAAAACTAAGAAACCTCATCAGGAGGGCTTTAAACTGACTAATGTGGGGGAGGGAGACAGTGCTCCTGAAGGTAGGAGTCTATTAATTGATGAAGATGATCATCCAAATGTCATAGACCAAATGGAGCAAACAGCAAGCAGACCTAGTGGTGGGAGGAAAAAATCCTTAAATAAGAGACACGGGGGAATGACTAATGGACTTCAATGTCTGTACACTAATGCACAAAGCATGGGAAATAAACAAGATGAGCTTGAGCTCTTGGTACAGCAAACTAAATATGACATAATAGGCATCACTGAAACCTGGTGGGATAAGTCCCACGATTGGAATGTAAAAATGGAGGGATACAATCTATTTCAGAGAAACAGACCAGACAAGAAAGGAGGAGGAGTGGCGTTATATGTCAGGGATGTGTATACCTGTGAAGAGATCCAAGATTTAGAACCTCAAAGCCAAAGTGAGAGCATTTGGGTCAAAATTAAGGGAGAGAAGAATAATAGTGACCTCATTGTGGGAGTTTACTATAGATCCCCAAGCCAAACGGAGGACATAGATGATGCCTTCCTGGAACAGATGGCCAAGCATGCAAAAGGAAGGGAGATAGTAGTAATGGGGGACTTCAATTACCCAGATATTTGTTGGATGTCAAACTCAGCCAAGAGCATAAGGTCAAACAGATTCCTCACTGGCCTTGCAGACAACTTCATTGTCCAGAAAGTGGGAGAAGCAACAAGAGGAACAGCCATTTTAGATCTGGTCCTAACCAATGTCGATGACCTGGTTAATGGGGTAGAAGTGGAAGGATCATTAGGCGCAAGTGATCATGCTCTTCTGAAGTTTACTATACAACGGAAAGGAGCAGCCAAGCATACTAGGACTCAATTTCTTGACTTTAAGAAAGCCGACTTCATAAAACTTAGGGAAGTGCTGGGTGAGATCCCATGGACAGTAATACTAAAAGGAAAGGGAGTTCATGATGGCTGGGAGTTTGTTAAGAGGGAGATAGTAAAAGCACAACTTCAGGCAATACCAATGAGACGGAAACATGGAAGGTGCCTAAAGAAGCCAGGGTGGCTATCTAAAGAACTTTTAACTGAGTTAAGATTAAAAAAGGATGTGTACAAAAAATGGAAAAGGGGGGAAACCACCAAAGAGGAATTCAAACAAATAGCCAGCACGTGTAGACACAAAGTCAGAAAAGCTAAAGCACAGAATGAACTCAGGCTTGCTAGAGAGGTTAAAAGCAACAAAAAAGGCTTTTATGGGTATGTTCGTAGCAAAAGGAAGAACAAAGAAACAGTGGGGTCACTCAGAGGAGAAGATGGTGAAATGCAAACAGGGGACACAGAAAGGGCTGAACTCCTCAATGCCTTCTTTGCCTCAGTCTTCTCCGATAAAGAAAACAATGCCCGACCTGAAGAATTTGGAGCAAATGATTCAGCAGAGGAAACACAGCCCAGAATAACTAAGGAGATAGTACAAGAATACTTGGCTAGTTTAGATGTATTCAAGTCTCCAGGGCCAGATGAACTGCATCCAAGAGTATTAAAAGAACTGGCAGATGTGATCTCAGAACCACTGGCAGTCATCTTTGAGAATTCCTGGAGAACAGGCGAAGTCCCGGCAGACTGGAGGAGGGCAAATGTTGTCCCTATTTTCAAAAAGGGGAAAAGAGAGGACCCAAATAATTACCGCCCAGTCAGTCTAACATCAATACCAGGGAAGATTCTGGAGCAGATCATTAAGCAAACAATCTGTGAGCACCTAGAAAGGAATGCTGTGATCACCAATAGTCAGCATGGATTTCTGAAAAATAAGTCATGTCAGACTAACCTGATCTCATTTTTTGACAGAATTACAAGCCTGGTAGATGAAGGGAACGCAGTGGATGTAGTCTACCTTGATTTCAGCAAGGCATTTGACAAGGTGCCCCATGATATTCTTGTAAAGAAGCTGGTAAAATGCGGTCTTGACTATGCTACCACTCAGTGGATTTGTAACTGGCTGACTGACCGGACCCAAAGGGTGCTCATCAATGGTTCCTCTTCATCCTGGAGAAGAGTGACTAGTGGGGTGCCACAGGGTTCTGTCTTGGGCCCGGTCTTATTCAACATCTTTATCAACGACTTGGATGATGGACTCAAGGGCATCCTGATCAAATTTGCAGATGACACCAAACTGGGAGGGGTGGCTAACACCCCAGAAGACAGGATCACACTTCAAAACGACCTTGACAGATTAGAGAACTGGGCCAAAACAAACAAGATGAATTTTAACAGGGAGAAATGTAAAGTATTGCACTTGGGCAAAAAAAATGAGAGGCACAAATACAAGATGGGTGACACCTGGCTTGAGAGCAGTACAAGTGAAAAGGATCTAGGAGTCTTGGTTGACCACAAACTTAACATGAGCCAACAGTGTGACGCGGCAGCTAAAAAAGCCAATGCAATTCTGGGCTGCATCAATAGGAGTATAGCATCTAGATCAAGGGAAGTTATAGTGCCACTGTATTCTGCTCTGGTCAGACCTCACCTGGAGTACTGTGTCCAGTTCTGGGCACCACAGTTCAAGAAGGACACTGACAAACTAGAACGTGTACAGAGGAGGGCAACCAAAATGGTCAAAGGCCTGGAAACAATGCCTTATGAGGATCGGCTAAGGGAGCTGGGCATGTTTAGCCTGGAGAAGAGGAGGTTAAGGGGTGATATGATAGCCATGTTCAAATATATAAAAGGATGTCACATAGAGGAGGGAGAAAGGTTGTTTTCTGCTGCTCCAGAGAAGCGGACACGGAGCAATGGATACAAACTACAAGAAAGAAGATTCCACCTAAACATTAGGAAGAACTTCCTGACAGTAAGAGCTGCTCGACAGTGGAATTTGCTGCCAAGGAGTGTGGTGGAGTCTCCTTCTTTGGAGGTCTTTAAGCAGAGGCTTGACAACCATATGTCGGGAGTGCTCTGATGGTGTTTCCTGCTTGGCAGGGGGTTGGACTCGATGACCCTTGTGGTCTCTTCCAACTCTATGATTCTATGATTCTATGATTCTATGATTCTATGAGATGTAACCGTGTGAAATGGCTACAATCTTTCTCAGTTTCTGAAGGCCAATGAAATCGAGTTTTTAATGATTTCACTTTGCTAAGCAGAATAATCTAAGCGTAAAGGGGAGATGTGTGGGAACATTTAAAACACACACACACCAAGCAAACCACTGTCAGCATCTTTCACATTATTGGTGCCTTATGAATGTTAAAAATAAGTTGAACTGTTCATTAAAAAAAAAAAATCACAAATATATAATCCTTGCTGAGGGAAAATGAGCAGTGAGAAGAAAAATGAATTTGCAACCATCATGGGGGTTTAAAAAAAATGATGATGGGACAGATACTGTGAACACACCAGCTCTGCTCATTGGGATTTATTATTTCATTTTATGTATTTATGTATCATCTTTCTTTCACGGAGCTGAAGACAGCATATGTGGCTATTCTCTTGCCCTTCCATTACAACAACACTGTAATGTAAATTAGGCTGAGAGATGGTGA
This sequence comes from Podarcis tiliguerta, assembly GCF_965153285.1. Taxonomy (NCBI): domain Eukaryota; kingdom Metazoa; phylum Chordata; class Lepidosauria; order Squamata; family Lacertidae; genus Podarcis; species Podarcis tiliguerta. Next base: position 27,197,983 of record NC_139543.1, on the reverse strand, counting down.
CTGGCCCAAGATTACACAAAATGGCTGAACAGTTCCATTCCTTCACACATGTATTCTCCTTTGAATAGGGAAAGCCAGCAGGCTTCTGATAATGCCAGCACACTACAGCCATCTCATCGGCGGCGTTACTCTGCAAGCTGTGTCACGTGAGAGGTGCCAAGCTGGTATTTAGGAACAGTAGGCGTTGTACAAATTAATAATATCCCAGTGCATAAGTGGTGCCACAAAGTGGTGCTTTTCATTCCTTGGTATTAGCCTGAGAGAACTGCAACAGAGATTATACAAAGATATCCTTTTTAATAATATTTATCCTTTCATCAAACAAAAAGCAGGACCTGAAATTAAACAGAAATTAAAATAAATATAATGGAGGTTGCCAACTAAGTAGGAGCTAAAAATGCCATGGCTGCTTTTGTTTTCTGAGGGGTTTGGATGGCTTGTTTGCCTTCAGGCCAGCTGCCAGAAAAAGCAAGAGGCAAAACTGGCTGTTTTTGCTCCCTTCAGCCAGACCTGTACACTGGTACCTTGGTTTAAGAACAGCTTAGTTTATGAACAACTTGGATTAAGAATGCTGCAAACCCGGAAGTAGGTGTTTTGGTTGGTGAACTTTGCCTTGGAATAAGAACATGTTTCGCTCCCTGTTGAGTGTGTTCCATTTGTAAATTGAGTCCTCTGCTGCTATGGAAAAGCACGTGTTTCAGAGCATATGTAAATAGTAGGATACTGTGCAAATATGAAATTAATATATACTGCCAATGACGTTGCGTCCTTTTCCAGTACAGGGCGTGACAAAGGACAGGGCATGAAGAGTCAACAAAACCTGCCGTGCCAGCTCAGCCCTCGCCACCAATACTACCAGGTGAGTGTGGGGCACAGAGAGTTCACGGAGCCATGCTGCGCTGCCCACCCACACAGGGGAGAGCCCAGACCACTAGCTAGAGGGCCATTTGGCAAGGGAGGCAAGGCCAGGCCAGGCTCCAGGGCCAAAAGACCCCCTGGCAGCAAGCAGATAGGATGCGGATCCCCGTGGGAGGGCACCTGGTTCTCACCCCATCAAAATCATGCGGGCCCCTTGCCCCCTGTGTACTGCTCTGCTCAATTTTGTCTCTGGCCCCACACAACATGTGCATGCAGCCTTCTGGAAGATTGCTGAGAAGACAATGGAGCCCTAACTCTTGACAAGATTCCCCATCCCGGATTCAGTCCCACATACTGGGTAGCTTTCAGGCCCCACCCAAAACCACTGAACTCCATCTCCAGAATTTCCAGCTTGATGCTGTCCCTTGGGTGCAGCACCAGACTAACTGTCTCCACACACACACACACATCAGGTCCACCCATCTATATCTGTATTATTGTTTGAAGAGTTTGCAACCAGGCTCTACAGCAGATAGATGCAGCCTCTGTTTCCATAAAGGTGCAGGTGTTTTAACTCCTCGGGACAGGAATCATGACTACTCATTCCTTTAAAGATCCTTGGAGAGTTCTTTAAAATTCAGCATCCTTAAGTGCCTGCACACTCCATAAGCTTAATTAGTCCCCTTCCTCCTCCTCCTCCTCCGTTCTCCGTTGTTAAATGCGTAGCAGGCAGGGCCATTGGCAGCACCTGAACATTTGATGAAAAGTCCCCACAACGGCATTGATGACTCATCACATTGCAGGAAACTGGGAGCCTTCAGTCAGCCAATTAGGGGTTGATAAATCTGTCAGTTTTGATTTCTCTTTCCTTTTCTCATTTTTCCCAATCTTCAGTTCAGTTTGCCACTTTTCCACATTCATTTGCATTTTTTAAAAAAGTTCTCATGAAAATTCATCAGCCTTTTAGTACACAGTTCCTTTAATATGCACATTTTTGCAAGGAAAGTTCCCCACATATATAGAGAGAATACAGTGGTACCTCGGGTTACAGATGCTTCAGGTTACAGACGCTTCAGGTTACAGACTCCACTAACCCAGAAATAGTACCTCAGGTTAAGAACTTTTCTTCAGGATGAGAACAGAAATCGTGCGGCAGCAGTGGGAGGCCCACTTAGCTAAAATGGTACCTCAGGTTTGAAGGATTATCTCCATTTTGCCTCAGGCTTTTGTTTCAGGAGTGTATTAGGTAGCTCAGTATTAAAATACAAAGCAGCAAGAACTTTGCTAAGGATGAGAACAGAAATCGTGCGGCAGCAGTGGGAGGCCCCCTTAGCTAAAATGGTAGCCCAGGTTTGAAGGATTATCTCCATTTTGCCTCAGGCTTTTGTTTCAGGAGTGAATTAGGTGAATCAGTATTAAAATACAAAGCAGCAAGACACATTTCTCCACCGTCCCTGTACCTGGTGCTGCTGCATTGTCACCACTACCAGGTAAGCTACTGGATCTAAACCATGGAGCCTCTTGGGCTTGCTGATCAGAAGGTCGGCAGTTTGAATCCCCGCCACAGGGTGAGCTCTTGTTGCTTTGTCTCAGCTTCTGACAACCTAGCAGTTTGAAAGCACACCAGTGGAAGTAGATAAATAGGTACCGCTGCAGCGGGCAGGTAAACAGCATTTCTGGGCGCTTTGGTTTCCGTCGTGGTATTCCATTGTGCCAGAAGTGGTTTAGTCATGCTGGCCACATGAAATCTGTCTGTGGACAAACACCGGCTCCCTGGGCCTGAAAGCAAGATGAGCGCCGCAACCCCATAGTCGCCGTTGACTGGACTTAACCGTCCAGGGGTCCTTTACCATTACCTTTTTACTGGGCTCCACCAACAAATGAACAGGCCTAGAGTGCACTTTGCTCAGGGTCTCTTCAAACTTGGAGCCAACCAGGAAGGAGGGACCATGGGGCACTTGGACAGTTAGAGCCAGTGTGGTGTAGTGGTTAAGAGCGGTAGTCTCGTAATCTGGGGAACTGGGTTCGCGTCTCCGCTCCCCCACATGCAGCTGCTGGGTGACCTTGGGCTAGTCACACTTCTCTGAAGTCTCTCAGCCCCACTCACCTCACAGAGTGTTTGTTGTGGGGGAGGAAGGGAAAGGAGAATGTGAGCTGCTTTGAGACTCCTTCGGGTAGTGATAAAGTGGGATATCAAATCCAAACTCTTCTTCTTCAGATCTCCACCATCGAATGTAGTGCAGCCACACCCATTCAGCCTCACACCATCTTGTGGCATAGCTCCATTAGAGGTTCTACAGCAGGGCTTTCCAAACTTTTCATGTTGCTGACACACTTTTTCGATGTGCATCATTTCGTGACATAGCAATTCAGTTTTACTATCAAACGGGAGGTTAAACTATCCCTTTTATAGCCCCAGGAGGAGTGAGGGAAGAGTTCACACCACACACACCTACCTAAGGTTACCAGATTTTTTTCCAATGAATCCAGGGACACTTTTCAACTTCAGTAGGAATGATAGGATTTTGTCAGGGGACTGATTTGGAAATCCGGGGACTGTCCCCAGGAAACACGGACATCTAGTAACCTTAACCTACACACTGCAACCAACACACTAACATGTCACGACACACAGTTTGGAAAGCTCTGATTTATAGCCGTAGAGCATCTGCCCCACTTACCCTCCTGAGCCTTTGAACCAGCTCTTAAAATAACTACCTAACCTTGACAGCCGGCAGCTCTTTTTGCTACGCAATGTGAAACTGTTAGCGTCCATGTTATGGAACTTCTTTTTCATGTTCCTCCCAGATTCAGAGGTCTGTACAGAACTATGAGTCTGCTACCATTGCTAGGGCAATCTGATGTTAGTTATTCAATTCATTGCAGCACACATCATTTTGCCGTCACTTAAAACTGATGACTGCTGTCTCCAAACTATTAATTTTAGCTGTCCTCCCACTCTTATGGTTTCCTGGTCTTTATGACAGAAGAAACCAAGACCTGGGAAATATAAAACATGATAAATATAGTATCTTAGTGGGGCACGAACATTTCTCAGTCCCTCAAGATGAATTTGGAGAACACTCAGCAGGAGGAAGCCGGCAGTATTGACCTGCTTTTAAGCACTTGTCACTACCATTAGAGGCTCAGTGTAGGCCCAGCGTGGACATAGTCACCATCCAGTTTATGTAGAGAAGAAAGTAGATCACCAATTTGGAGCTTGGTTTGCTGGCTGTTGGAGAGGTTGTGCTTTTTTCAAAGGGAGAATGTGGGTCTCTAATAAAACCTTAGGTCTCTAATAAAATCTTAGCCTTCTTTTAAGAATGTTTATCCTTGTGAGTGCTGTTGTTTCTTACTCCTCTACCTACATTGCTCTTATAAAAAGTCAATCTCACAATTATTGGACTGATGTTGGAGAAGAGCTATTTGGTTTTTGTTGCATTGATGACATTCATTTATAGTGTCGTCCACTTGAATTCTGGAGCATGCATGTAAAAATGTCAACAAATTATTTGCTTACAGGTTGCATCCAACTACATCATACTCAGAGTAAACCCACTGAAGTACATGAATTTAAGTTTCTTGTATCCTTTGATTTAGACGGGCCAACTCTGATTTAGTTGGATATAACCCTTAATGAACACCAATTCTCTGTCGTATTAATGATCCTCATATATTTCAGGACAATGAATCCCCAAATTGAAATGAAATCCACTTTTTTTTCAACAAAAGGTATCAGCCCAAAGAAAATGAATCAAATATTGAGGAATAGTTTAAGGCCCCTACTTTTTCCACTCCATATTTACAGTTTTCATTTAACAGTCATTACATTCCAAAATTGATTGGCAAAGAAATTTTAGAGGGAGAGAAACCATTTGACTTGTGAGCTGAACACCGAGTTACACTTAACAGTTGCCCAGTAATTTGAAAGACGGGAAAGGCTGTAAATATTTAAGACCAGCTAGCCATATTTCTGTTATATAAAACTGCTGGGTTTAATTTGCTCATAAACATGCTCCATTATTATTATTATTATTATTATTATTATTATTATTATTAAAAGCACCCTCCTTGTGCCCAATATATATATTAAAGCAATATGAAGAATGAAAGAGAAGAATGGCATTGAAATGAATATGAACACTTATGGAACATTAACTTACAGTATTTCCATTAAAGCATGAGATAGATTGGTCAGCAAACACAAGTTAATAGCACAGAGCACTCAGTGTGGGAACTGATGGTGTTCAGAATGGTTCCGCTGTTCCGAGAGTATAGTATGCCTATTTTTCATCTAAGAGCAAAAAGCAAGTGGAAAAAAATGATCAAAATCCAAGCATTTTTTGTTTCTCCTTTTTTGCATTACAGGCAACTCCCAATTTACTCAGAGGTGATGTTCCAAGGCATCGTGCATTTATGTGAAATTGCATATGTTTGAAACACCATTGAAAAAGCCTGGGGGAAAAACCCATTCCACCCTGATCCACCCCCTTTCATGTTGTTTTTGTGAGGTTTTCAGGTCACTTCTGGGTTTGACATGATGTGCATATGACTTCTATAGTGCTGGGAACAGTGCAATGCATTTTGGTCTGTCTCTCTGGCTTCCCAGCCTGCTGCTTCCAGCTTCTAGCTCACACATACTCTACTCTCAACTCTGGCCTTTGTCTTTCTAGATACCAGTGAGTTGAAGGAAGGAAGCCCACCCATTTGTCATCTGGCACAGAGTCATTCCCTTTGTTTCCTTAATGGTTCACCATAAAGCTGCCTGGCTATTCCAGGGATTAGAAGGGTCTCGGCATATAGCCTACTCTCTTCCCCACACCCCGCCAACTCTTAACAGTACTTATAAGGATCTGATCTAAAAAATCCTTTAGTATCTACTGCCATTATAACAAATTACTATCTCCTTACATATCTTTGACCACTGCAGAGCTTCTTTCCAACAATAGCATACAACATGGTCTCAGCATGAATAGGAATTTTAAAACCGAAATGTTTGTCTGACAAAGGTTTTGAAAAATAAAGTACTTTCATGGTTTAGGAATCATATCTGCTGCCATTATAACAAATAATTTTCTTCACTTATCCATAATTGTCAAGCATCTTTCAACAATAGTTGATTTCACAGAAGTGTTGTGTTTATTAACTGCATTTTTCTTTTTTAATCCCAGTAATCGATTGCCAAGTACTAATGAAACTGTGGAGCAAATCCCTCTATTGATCAGCCGCTCTGTGAGAGATACTTATTTTTTTCTAGAGATCTCTTTCCACCCAGAAAACGTAATTGCGAGGAAAACAACTGATAGTGTTTCTGGTAACAAGAAATTAAAAGTGGAAGAGAATGAGTCGGGCCAGTCACTGCTTTGGTATAAGCGATCCATAATGGACCCAATCCGGACAAAACTGTTTCATCGGACCAAAATTGTGAGCAAAAGTAATCTGCTATCACAGCTGGAGTCAGACACAGGTCAGCAATAAAAGACGCAGATCTCCGTTGTCAGGGAAGCTAACTCTATACAGTGGTACCACGTTGGCCATAAATTCACTTCTCCTACTTTGTGCTCAAGCACATGCTAGTCTGCTGTTTGACACCGTTACCCTAAACATATTTACTTTGAGCTGTTCTAGTGCTTTCCAAAGAACTTCCACAAATCAGCCTTTTACTTGTTGACATACAGTGACAAATCCACTGGAAATGTTACCGTGAGTTTTTGGGGAGAGGGAAGAAAGTAAGTACAGTGGTACCTCAGGTTAAGAACTTAATTCATTCCGGAGATCCATTTTTAACCTGAAACTGTTCTTAACCTGAAGCACCACTTTAGCTAATGGGGCCTCCCACTGCCGCCACGCCGCCGGAGCACGATTTCTGAAGTACCACTGTATTCTAGGAAAGAAACGTATAGCTCAGGCTAGTGGTCTCAGCAACACTTCCCAGTAGGTCTTGCCCCTACGGAACAGTTGCCAGGACCGAAGATGCCTGCCTTTCACTCCTCTCTAAGGCTCTTCCTCTCCCAGATGTTTCCCAAGCAGTCTCAAACTGTGTCTGTGCACCTCTGCAGGGCCTTGCAGAGCCAGGCAGAGGCCCGGCCAGGTAGATAATGTGGCCCCCTCTTTTTTTTTTTTACCCTGGGGATAACTGAAGTCTTATAAATAAGTAAGTATGTAAATAATTTTCACACAAATTACGCTGACAAATAATTTTATTTCAAGGCTTGAACCGTATATGCATATAAAGACAAAATGGAAAATATAGATATAAAATAGTGCATAGGGAAAATTATTATTTTAAGTATTTACATTTAAAAATGCCCCAGTGCATCCCCTGCGATTGTGAATATGCTGACCGAGGCCCCCTTTGGAATCGGAGGCCCGGGCCAAGTGGCCCATATGCCCCCCCCCCGTCTGAACCTGCACCTCTGACCACTGTTATGTTCTTCTCATTACTCTGTATGTTCTTGGAAACCAGAGGGGAGGGGAGCTTGTCACATCAGGAGAGGGAGACTCCTGGGATTATTCAGCAGTCCCTTGACCACCCTCCTCTGCATCAGCCTTGGAATCTGAACTGCCCCCTTTCTCATACTCTTCCTGCTCACTAAGCACTGTTGCCCCTTCAGCATCCATCCCCTCCTCCCAATCTTCTCTCTCTGACCTCTCCTTGGTTGTCCCACCACCAATCCCCAGGCTCTGAGTTCTGAGCCTTGCTCCTCTGGGGTTTCCCTTTGGGGTTCCCCAACTGATGCGTCCCACCACTTTTCTTCGCCCAGCCAGTCCCTGACACCTTATGGGATTTTCCATCCAGTGTGCTTATCTTCTTTAGTACTGGAGTGCTTCCACAAGCTCATCTCTTGTGGAGACCAAAGTACTGCAGGGCTTTGGATGAGAAAATATAGTTATTATATAAGATACATCATCAATATCCTTATCAAAGGCTTAATCCAGAATTTATAATTATAATATTAGTTAACAGAAAAATGAAAAAAGAAAAAATGTTGACAATGGATTGTTCTTCACACATTATCAACCAGCTAACTATAAGGCCATAACTATAATGCATGCACCCATGGCTAAAATGAAGGGATTAAGACAGGTTGGTGGTGATAGCATGTTGTAAAGAAGAAGCTGGTTTATCTGTATCAAAAGAAAAGTGATTACTGAAAAGTGACTCCTCACCAGAGTATTGTATAAGCTTCTTTTTCCTTATATTGTATAAAATTCCATTCATTCTCATTCTCTCTTTTCTACTTCTTTTTCCTAACTTTTGCAATACGCAGCAATATTTCCATGTCAGTTTCTAACCAACACTTTTCCTCACCCACTGAGTGGTGTTGCGGTTTGCATTTTGCCCAGAACAGCTGTTCTAATTTTAAAAAATGTAATTATAGTTGTTGACTCTTAATTTGCAAAGTGTTCATCTTTCTTTTTCAGGGAAAAAAAAAGCTCAGTCATGTAATTATTAAAAGAAATCCAAAAATAGGTTTCAGAAAGCAAATGGATAGGGAGATTCCCCAAGTTTTAAGAATGGCTTGGATGTTTTTATGGTTTCCAACCTGCTGAACCCAATCCAGACATGCACCCTAATTCATGGAGGACCATCCTCTATTGCTCACCTGTGCATCACGGCTGGTTAGTAAGAGGGGGAGGGAGAGGAATGAGGCAAAGGAGAGCTCAGCACAAAGTGGGGAGTGGGGAGAGCGGGGCCAATCCAGCACTCCTGCTGCTGGGACCACAACACAAAGCTGCCTCGCCCCTCTCTCTCAGTAACCAGCAGCAATGGGAAATTGGGTGAGCAACGCTGCCTCCCAGCACTCCCCAGCCAGTCACTCTTGTTTAAAGATAAAGGACAAATCTCCAACATTCCTCAGATCAAAAAAATGACCATTTCTCCTGCAACTGACCCTCCACAACCCTCCATTTTTTGTCATCCCCCTGCAAAACATTTCATATCAGAAGAAGGGGTGTGCTGCCACCACTACAGCCTGAGCAAACTCCTTAATCTCAATGTTATTTTCTACATTTTTGAAATTCTAGAATTGCAGAGACATCACCTTGCCAACAAAGCTCTGTATAGTTAAAGCTATGATTTTCCCAGTAGTGATGTAGTGAAGTGAGAGCTGGACCATAAAGAAGGCTGATCGCCGAAGAATTGATGCTTTTGAATTATGGTGCTGGAGGAGACTCTTGAGAGTCCCATGGACTGCAAGAAGATCAAACCTATCCATTCTTAAGGAAATCAGCCCTGAGTGCTCACTGGAAGGACAGATTGCGAAGCTGAGGCTCCAATACTTTGGTCACCTCATGAGAAGTGAAGACTCCCTGGAAAAGACCCTGATGTTGGGAAAGATGGAGGGCACAAGGAGAAGGGGACGACAGAGGACGAGATGGTTGGACAGTGTTCTTGAAGCTACCAACATGAGTTTGACCAAACTGCGGGAGGCAGTGGAAGACAGGAGTGCCTGGCATGCTCTGGTCCATGGGGCCACGAAGAGTTGGACACGACTAAACGACTAAACAACAACAACAACAGGGCTTTTCTGACATGTTCCCCTCTGCCCCTTTTACTATTTTTATTTAACATTGCGTCCAGCCGTAAAAAGAGTTCTATGCACCTTGCTGGCCATTTGGTAATGCTCTGGCTGGTTCTAAGGAAAGTATTATCTTTGAAAGGATAACAAAAGATATTTCCATTCGGGAAAGTATTGAATCACGGCTTGTTTGTTTTATTCTGTACAGGCAAATACTTTTCGTAATCGGTTTCGGGGGAAAATTATTCCACAGCTCTAATGAAAACAATAATGTTCTTATAACGATTTTGATTTCTTTTTCCAATGAGCTGACACAGCTACAAACATTTGTAGCTAGATCAGCCAGTCAGTCAGATTTTAATTGTTTGTACCTAATGTAATGTAGCTAATATAACTCACAAAAGCAAACATAACATTCCAAGAGTAAGTTACAGTAAATGAATAGGTTTTCAGAAACTGAAGTTTTAAAAACACGCACTCCAGATGCCATGCCAGTCACCACTTGGATCTCATCTTGGAGGAGCGGGACATCTCTTGAAGCCCTGCCACCACACCCATAACATGGTAGATGCCAACCACATGCCACTGCAGGATCTCAGACCAGTCAATGGAGGCAGCAATGCCCCCTTCCACTGGACACTCAGTGAGGACTTTGCAATCATACTCAACTGCATAGCCACCTCTCTGATACCATCAGAAAGTGTGCACAGTGCCAGGTGTGAAGCAGCGGTGGCCTCCTGCCTCAAAGGATGGATACGATACAATACGATACGATACGATACGATACGATACGATATGATATGATACGATAATCTTTATTGTCATTGTCCCATACAGAACAATGAAATTGAATTTAAAACCAGAATTGCATTTGGGTAGAAACTGTTTCTCAGGCAGCTAGTCCTAGTCTTCATAATCCTGTACCTTCTTCCAGAAGGCAGAAGCTGAAAGAGATCATTTCCGGGGTGCACACTGCCCTGCACTATCTTTGAAGCTTTCTTCTGGCACCCGGAAGCATAGATTTGATCCAATGTAGGGAGAGCACTGAAACACAGCATACATAACAGAGAGATTAAGATCACACTCAACAGCCCTATCCACAATGGTAGCTCCTACTGCTGTCTCCACCCTCAGCACCACTCCTGCAGCTTCTGCCATTCTTTGACTGCCACCACCCGTTTTGCTGGCTAAAGCTGTCAATCATGTAACCAAGATGAAAGGAGTTTTTAATAGGTGTATGTTTTCCCTTGCCCTCTCTCACCCCTGCCACACCCCTGGGACCTCCCCTTTTGGGGTACTTGCACCAGGTTGCTGGCTGGCCAGGTGGAGGTTCTGCCAACATATCTTGGCTGAGCAAGGATGGGGGAGTTACCTTACCACATAGGCTGGCTGAGCCCCAGATCTGAGAAATCAAGGGTGTCTCAGCTCAGCGAATCTTGAGTTTGGATTGCACTGTAAGGCTGCAGCCCAAAATCTTTTTACCTATGATTGAGCAGCTCTCCATGGGAGTTACTTCAGAATAGACATATCAGACTGTGATGCAATTTGCTGAAGTTCCATTTGTAATATATAATATTTTTCTGTGTGTGGCATCAGTGAGCATTAGACTGTATAATGAATCAATGCACTACTTTTTTTTTTTTAAAAAAAAGTAAGCTTTCAAATTACAAAAACAAACCAACCAACAATGTTCTGGTTCTTTAATTGCTTTCGATGGGGAAGCATCAGTCCTTTGCTTAGGGCTTGAGGAATCATTTTGCATTAAGGTAAAAACCGCTTCTTGGAAACACAGCATGGCTGAACCCTGCAGAAATCAGTCTGGAAAATCATCATGGTGTTTTACAGGGAAAGTAATCTTAACAATGAGAAACAGCAAGCTCAAATTTAGAGTTCTGCACTCTTGCTAGCACTTTCCAGGGAGAGGCTGGGGATTCTCTAGTGACAGTGGTGGTGTGGCTCAGAATTTCATGAGCCAAGAGGTGGGTTGGGCTAGATCGGGTGTTAGGAACTTTTGGCCCTCCAGAAATCGTTGAACTACAACTCCCATCAGCCCCAGAAAGCATGGTCAATGGCTAGCAGTAATGGGAGCTGTATTTCTGCAACATCTGGAGAGCCAAAGGTTCCCCTCCATGTCTACAATCCTGTTTCATTATTCTTAAATGTAGTGCAGTGCCCGATATGTGTATGTCAATTTCCACCCCACCCCCATGTGCTCTTGTAGAGCAAAGGAGCCTGTGCACATCTAGTACTTTCAGAAATCTAGTTACAATGCTGGCGAGTTGCACTAAATCTTGCTTCCTCTTTCCCTCCCCAACGCTTGTGTGCTGCTTTTACTGATTTCTTGGCAGAGAAAACTGTGCAGAACCCGTGACAGTTAGACTGGGGAGTTAGATCAAACATGAAGCACCTGCTTGTACATATGGAGATACATAGATTTCAAAAGACGTCTGTTTCTCTTTGCCTGTGCACTATAGCTGAGAAGCAAAACAAAGAAAAACAAAAGAAATGAGAACAGGTCCAGAAGAAACCTTTGCTACAATTCAGTACTAGAGGGGGGGAATTAACTTTGTCATCTCAGGTCAAGCTTATCTTTCAGTGCATTTATAAACAGTGCACCTTGCAGGAAAATGGTGAGAGTAAACAATAAAAAATGAAATCCTATAGTAACTACTGTACATAGTTTGCCCTTGTATATTTATCTATAAGCATTTATAAACTGCTAAATATGTTTAAATATCTTCAAGTGGGTTGCACTTGCATATGAAAATAAACAGTATCATTAAAACAAAAATGCAACTCCAAACCAGTTCAAAGTCCCCATGAAAACAAATAAAACAGGAATTCAGGGGATTCAGAAATAATATTTCACTTACTCCAGGGGGGTTAGCACAGGACCCCAGGCAGCACTTCCTTTCTACCCTCACCCAACACAAGGGTCATATTTTGCCTGATGCTGCCCAGATGTTTAGGACTCTAAATTCCCATCACCCTTGAGCATTCAGCCTGCTGGCTGATGGGAGCTGTAGGCCTAATCATCAGGGGAGCTGCAGGATAGTGGAGGATGTGAAGTAAAATTGCTGGGTGCCCATTGAAAAGCCACAAGGCAGGGTAGAATTTGGGGTGTGAGAGGCCTATCTTGTCTAGTTTAAATCAATGTCAGTCAAGCTGAAAAGACGTGCTGGTGACTGTAGCATTTGTTGTAGGGTTTCTTGTCCAAGAAGAGATTGCAAGTGTGGCCCCACACTGTTGTGAAGAGACAGGAGAAACAGCCATGACATTCAGTGGTCACAGAATGAACAAAACTAATCTGAGCTTTTAACCCAGTGCCCAGCCCTATTAGACGTCGTATCTTTTGAAATCATAAATTGCTCTGCGGGTTGCAAGGTTTTGTTTTACATGCTTTTAGGATGCCTCATTCGGAGCTAGATTTGACTTGTGACATTTCCCTACTGAAGCCAATGGTGTGTGAAAAACGGTGGAGGGGAAAGCCATTAAAGGTCACCAGAACATTCATTTATGCAAAGGGCAAGCTCCTATTTACTGTTCCCTCCTGCAAGTTCAGTTCAGCAGCTTAAATCATTGCTCATTCAGGTTCTTCTTAATCAATATCTAGCACAAGATATTTGGATCATAATGTATGCGAGCATTTTTATTTTCAAAATTCTCAGATAAATAACTGGGTTTTTTTAAATTAAAAAAGGCATCTGGTTGGCTACTGTGAAAATATGATGCTGTAGAGTTGTTAGGAGACTCCCTGTTCCCTCCCACAGAGCTACAATTCTCAGAGTGTTTTAACAATCAATGGCTCTTCCCATGGAACTTTGGGAATTGTATCTCTAGTAGGGGAATTAGCTTTGCAGGTGGTGCTGTGGGTTAAACCACAGAGCTTAGGACTTGCCGATCAGAAGGTCGGCGGTTCGAATCCCCACGACAGGGTGAGCTCCCATTGCTCGGTCCCTGCTCCTGCCAACCTAGCAGTTCGAAAGCACGTCAAAGTGCAAGTAGATAAATAGGTACCGTTCCAGCGGGAAGGTAAACAGCGTTTCTGTGCGCTGCTCTGGTTTGCCAGAAGTGGCTTAGTCATGCTGGCCGCATGACCCAGAAGCTGTACGCCGGATCCCTCGGCCAGTAAAGCGAGATGAGCGCTGCAACCCCAGAGTCAGCCACGACTGGACCTAATGGTCAGGGGTCCCTTTACCTTTGGCTTTTTAACATCTTGCAGCACCCTTAACAAACCACAGCTCCTAGATTCTTTGGGGCAGGGGGAAGCCACAACTGTTTAAAGTGGTATCATAGTGCTTTAAATGTCTGGGGTGTAGCTGGCCTAAGTATCACTGCATGAGTGGAAGTCCTTATGCAAATAAGACTTTGTTGATAACTCCAAAATGTACATTTTTTTATGCAGCCAAGAAAGGACTTTTTCACCATTAGACTCCACAAATGGGCACTTTAAAAATCATTCACCGTGCTTTGCCTGCCCATCCCACACAGACACACATTTTAAGAAGTGCTAGCTGAACTTGACATCTAGGTGAACTTGCATGAGCCATTAGCCCTAAACATCAGCTATTAATTTGCAACATGAGGATACTACTGACCAATTTTAGAGAGTTACTGTAAAGACTCCTGCGAAAAAGTAGTATGTATGACATGGTTGGAGAACACACCCACAAAAGCACTCTAGTATAAGCGCTAAGCATTAATAGTAGGCAGACAACAGAGCAAGCATGCTATTAAACTTATTAATGTCTTATAAAAAGACATTTAACCATTAACCTTAATGGGGCCTGATTGACTGAGGATATAATCCCTTCTAATTAAAGTCCTCCTACTTGAAGTATTTAGCACAAGGCAGCCGTTCCCCACCCCACCCCTGCCTTCCTCCAATTATCACAAAACACTTTACAGGAATATTCAGCATCGGGGGCAGTGACTTGTAGGGACTGAGCCAGCAAAACTATTCAAAGGATGACTAAAAGGGAAGAAGCAGGAAATTGTAATGGCAAAGATATATTAATCTAGAGGAGGCTGTGGAGAGCAGTAGTAGTACGGAAGGGAATATTAATTGGCTGAAGGTTCAATAGTAGGAGGCAGGCAGGATAATTAAAAGAGGTGAGGAAAAAGCATCGAAAAGTGGCAAAATGTTGGGTGGTGATAATTAGAAACTAATGAAAAAATTGAGTGAAAACAATTATTTTTAAAAAAATCTTAAAATGTTTGAATAATTGAAGTGGCATTCCCCCACTAGTAAATTTGCAACCTAAAGTCTCCTCAGACCATTTTAACCGACTTGTTTACTTCCAGGAAAGATGAGGAGCAAGTGAAGACCACCGCAGGGCCTGCTCCAACTTGACCGTTCCTTTCCTAGCCACAGGGCCTTCTACCACTAACAGCCCTGTGGAAAGGATCGTGGTCGCTGCATTTTCATATGGTTTTATTAGAAGAAGAAGAAGAAGAAGAAGAAGAAGAAGAAGAAGAAGAGGAGGAGGAGTTTGGATTTGATATCCCGCCTTTCACTCCCCTTCAGGAGTCTCAAAGCGGCTAACATTCTCCTTTCCCCTCCTCCCCCACAACAAACACTCTGTGAGGTGAGTGGGGCTGAGAGACTTCAGAGAAGTGTGACTGGCCCAAGGTCACCCAGCAGCTGCATGTGGAGGAGCGGAGACGCGAACCCAGTTCCCCAGATTACGAGGCTACCGCTCTTAACCACTACACCACACTAATATCTCTTTATGTTGTTTGAAAGTCTTCTTGCACACATCCTGAAAGACAGGATACATAACTGTGAAAGTGAGGGGCGGGTATTAATCCCAGCATGACCCGAAAGCAATTGTAGGGTGGGTGTGGGTGTTTGTCATTTTCTCCATTCGGAGCAGGGAAGATCAAATATAGCAATTCAAAATCTGCTATAGTCCAAAATCTTTTTTGCTAAAATGGCTGGAAAATCCAGTTAAACTTACCTCCATATCCTGGCATTTCCTTTGAGGAGTCAATCATTTTGTTGACTATACAACATTCATGGAACATTCTGAATGCATGCAATGAATGCGAATAGGCATAATAGAATATCCTTGATGTGATGTGTCAGGTTTGCAGGTGGTTGCTCACGAGTAAACAGCCAGGACTCCGACCTGTCTTTTACAGGTTTTATTAAGTGCAAACTAGGGATGCGGGTGGCACTGTGGGTTAAACCACAGAAGGTCGGCGGTTCGAATCCCTGCGACGAGGTGAGCTCCCGTTCCTCGGTCCCTGCTTCTGCCAACCTAGCAGTTCGAAAGCACATCAAAGTGCAAGT
The DNA here is from genome assembly GCF_965153285.1 of Podarcis tiliguerta. Lineage (NCBI taxonomy): Eukaryota > Metazoa > Chordata > Lepidosauria > Squamata > Lacertidae > Podarcis > Podarcis tiliguerta. Next base: position 27,182,308 of record NC_139543.1, on the reverse strand, counting down.
AGATAAATAGGTACCGCTCCGGCGGGAAGGTTTCCATGCGCTGCTCTGGTTCACCAGAAGCGGATTAGTCATGCTGGCCACATGACCCGGAAGCTGTATGCTGGTTCCCTCGGCCAATAAAGCGAGATGAGCACTGCAACCCCAGAGTCGGTCACGACTGGACCTAATGGTCAGGGGTTCCTTTACCTTTACCTTTATGTACAGTTCAGAGATCCAAAATTCATGTCTGTCTCAGTCACTTGCAGATTCCGCAAGTGGCCCCTTCCGGTTTCCCCCCCCCCCAACATAAATACTTGGCCACCCCAAATCTCCGCCTCCCCTCCTTACGTTTGACCCCCTTGAGAAAACTGGGCGACGGAAGTAGCATGTCCATTTCCCGACCAGCCTGGCTAAGCAAGGTACTTGGGCTCACAGTAACATCTGTGAGCCTTTGCCTCATTTCGCCCCTCCTTTCTCCCTCTGTTTTGCTGGAGGCGTGACTCTCTCCACTGCCTGACAAAGTGCTACTTCTCAGCGACGTAGGAGGCTCCCTGTATTCTTCTGCTCCCCTCCCCCCTTTCGATGGCAGTCCCCTGACATGATGCATAGAAGCTTTTCTGACTGCTTTAGAACTAAGTGACTTTTTACACAGTGGGGCTTCTTTCCACCTCCCTGCCCCTACATCATCTGCACAATTGCATCTCCTTTGTTGTGCTGAAGTCTGGGAGGGAAGACGTGTGCTGGTTCGCCCAGTTAATTCTCCCTCTTATCCACCTGAGGTTCTGCCTCTCCTTTCTGGCAATTTCTACCTTTCTGGATATGTATGTATCAGGATGCCTTAAGTCACATTGACTTTGCAAGTTTTTGCAGAGGCATGGTTGACACAGGAGTCGCTATCAGTTTGACTGCCAGGACCAACACATTGTGAGATGCCATTGGTGAGTACAGTGGTACCTCAGGTTAAGTACTTAATTCATTCCGGAGGTCAGTTCTTAACCTGAAACTGTTCTTAACCTGAAGCACCACTTTAGCTAATGGGGCCTCCTGCTGCTGCCGCGCCACCGCAGCACAATTTCTGTTCTCATCCTGAAGCAAAGTTCTTAACCTGAAGCACTATTTCTGGGTTAGCGGAGTGTGTAACCTGAAGTGTATGTAACCTGAAGCGTATGTAACCCGAGGTACCACTGTACTGGTATATCCAGGGAAAGACAACGCACACAGGCTCCAAAATCACAAGAGGCCGGGTGGAGGGCTTTGGCGACTTTGCAGATCACAGCAACCAGAAACATCACCTCCATGAGAGTGCTGCCAACTTCAGCTCAGACCCAACACTCCAAGCCAGGGATAAAGGAAAAATTTGATTCGGTTTCCATTTAAAGGTGAATCTAGCACATTTACACTTTGCGAAACAATCTGAGAAGTGAAATACAGCTATCCTTTGAAATTCACACCCATCCCAATGTGATCTGTTTGTTAATAATATACCATGCTAAAACAGGTTGACCAAAGTGGATCTTGCTGGTAAGGATTTCTGTCTCCAGTGTGGCACCTTGAAGTCAGGAGTCTAGAACATAACTCAAGGTTGGACTTTAAAATTTAAAAGGTAAGTTGGTACTTTCATTCTAATTATTCCATGATTCTTATCCCTGCTGTGTACAGTCTTGTGAACAAACACCTAACCTAACACTTTCTTAACATCTACATTAATATGTTAAAAAGTGCTTCCCGCAATCAATGAGTGTTTCAGATGTTGTCATTTTGATCCTTGGTTACAGTTTTCTTATTTTACATCAAAAATATTTTCCCTATAGTCTAAAGTTTAGTGTAATATCTAAGCAATTTTTGAATCATTATTTTATTTCACTCCCTCCAGGCAATATGCTATATTTTTTCCTTTGAATTAACGCTTTCAAGATGCCTGCTCATGTTCACTGACAGACCCTTATAAGACCCTTATAAGCAGTCAGATATCTTCATCTCCCATCTGATAAAATGTATTATTACACAGGAAAGTGTGCAAAAGCCATGAAGTAATTCTCAGCTGGTTTCAGAGTGTGATTCATTCTCCCAAACTACCACTTTCTTGATGTGGGATAGGATCCTCATAGGGCAACAGTGGAGCTTTCCAAACTTTTCATGTTGGTGACACACTTTTTAGACGTACATCATTTCGTGACACGGTAATTCAGTTTTACTAGTAAACTAGTAAACTAGTTTTACTAGTAAACTAACCCCTCTCCAGCCCCAGGAGGAGCGCAGGGAGCATTCATGTGACACACCTACACACTGTAGCCCAATGTGTTGAGACACACAGTTTGGAAAGCTCTGGGCGGCAGTATTTAGAGATATTTCCTCTGCTCCTCTACAACTGGGTTCTGTATAGATATTTTTATGTCCAAGTGCTTCTCTTCAACTCAGGAAGTTATTCTGAATGGCTTGAAATTACAGTGGTACCTCGAGTTACAGACGCTTCAGGTTACATACACTTCAGGTTACAGACTCCGCTAACCCAGAAATAGTACCTCAGGTTAAGAACTTTGCCTCAGGATGAGAACAGAAATCGCGCAGCAGCGGTGCAGCAGCAGCAGGAGGCCCCATTAGCTAAAGTGGTGCTTCAGGTTAAGGACAGTTTCAGGTTAAGAACGGACCTCCGGAATGAATTAAGTACTTAACTTGAGGTACCGCTGTACAGTCCACAACTCCCTTTGTCTTGGATGTGATGCACTAAGATTTGCCGTTGTGTGCAGAAATAGAAAGTGAAATGCAGTGGACTTTGGATTACAAGAGGGAAATAAAGAATTCACACAGAAATACAATGGACTAGCCCGCTGGCTAAACTAATTTAGAGGCTGTTAAAAAATTAATGAAGGATCAACATCAGGAACGTCTTATTTGGAGTATTGACTAATTTAAAAAATGCAGTATGAGATTAGATCAGCACCCCCCAAACTTCAGAGCATGGGAAGTGACCCAAAAGATATATAATTTGGCACTGAATGTTTGGCTTATTTGATTGTATTGTAATTTGGAATGTTTTGATGTGTTTTTTATTGGATTGTTAAAATGGGAAATTTAATAAATATTTTTAAAAGGGGGGGGGGGGAATGCAGTCCTATACATTTCTACCCTGAAGTTATCTCATAGAAAAATGTGCATAGGATTGCCACCTGAATGTCTGGGAATGAGGCCATTAATGAGCTGCATTTAATAACCTGGTTTGTGGGCTGTTGACAAAGTAATTATTTTTTGTCATCACTGTATGAGAATTGAGTACCGGTAATTTTTTCCCCCAGTGTGCAAACTAGTGCAAACCCATTCACAACAACTTGTTCCTGGGCGCGCTCATGTGGGTATCTATACCAGCATAACAAATGTATCAGAGACCCACAGATATTCTAATGTTTTTCTCCCCAAACTAAGATTGATGTTGTAGTTCATTTATTGGTAATTTTGTATGCTCCCCAAAGAGGAAGACAAATTGGACTTGCTGTGCAATATATTAACCACAGTAGGCTTTATAGAAAGAAGAGAAAAAAGACGTATTAAAATAACTTTCCAAGAGTTCAATTCCATTTTATTGTTAGATAAATTACATTTCACAATTCTGCAGCGGTTTTATGCAATCATTCTGCATGCAAGAAAATGATTTGGCATCCAATAAGTGAAGATTAATTTGTTCCTCTAGTAGATACTGACTGATTAAAAATTGTTTTCTTGATCGCTTGGAAAGTCGATCTGGGCGTCAGATATCCATTGTGTACGTCCTTTTAATTAATTCATCTTGTAAAGCATAGGCACTACAAACCAAAAAAGAAGCTGTAGTCTAAAGAGCCTCCTATAGAATTAGATGGAATCACCATATGGAAGGAAAGTAGAGAAATTATTGAGGGAAGTAACTCCTTTCTCAACTAGAGAGCAGCTGAACTTATTATTGCCTGAAGATGAGTTTTTAAATCAGGCTGACGAACAGTGGCATGAGGTGAATTTTTTGGTAATGGAAACAGTTAGGGTCAGAGGTGCCAGCTTGCAAAGGTGATGGGGGGTGACATCACGTGTGTGGTGTCCTGACATCCCGACACTATGCGTGTGAAGAAGAGTTTGGATTTGATATCCCACTTTATCGCTACCCGAAGGAGTCTCAAAGCGGCTAACATTCTCCTTTCCCTTCCTCCCCCACAACAAACACTCTGTGAGGTGAGTGGGGCTGAGAGACTTCAGAGAAGTGTGACTAGCCCAAGGTCACCCAGCAGCTGCATGTAGAGGAGCGGAGACGCGAACCCGGTTCCCCAGATTACGAGACTACCGCTCTTAACCACTACACCACACTGGCTCCTCCCTCCCTAAGCTAAGCAGAAGCTTCCCAGGCTTTGGGAAGGAGATACTAGGCCTCTGCCATGATGTTGGAGCCCTCCTCCCACCTTCTCAAAGCCGGATGGGCTTTGGGAAGGTGGCAGGAAGGCTCTTGGACATGAGAGCATTGCACTTCCCTTCCTAAGTTGGGCAGAAGTTTCCTGGGCTTTGGGAGGGAGGTGCTAGGCTTTAATATTTTAATTTACTGGGAACATTTAGGAAACAAGCCTAGTCCATTTAATCCATTGGCCACACACCACTGCTAGGGAACATATAAACTTAGGAAAAGGCTGCCATGTAGCCCTAGGGTTGTAGGTTGCCCATCCTGGGCTTTCAGCAGTACAGTGGTACCTCGGGTTAAGTATTTAATTTGTTCCGGAGGTCCGTTCTTAACCTGAAGCACCACTTTAGCTAACGGGGTGTCCTGCTGCTGCCGCTGCACCGCTGGAGCACAATTTCTGTTCTTATCCTGAAGCAAAGTTCTTAACCTGAAGCACTATTTCTGGGTTAGCGGAGTCTGGAACCTGAAGCATATGTAACCTGAAGCGTATGTAACCTGAGGTACCACTGTATTGTCCAAAGACAAGAAATGTGTGACTTTGTACTCTGGTTCCTTGCCCATTTTATACACACTAATAGCAGACATGATACAACTGGAGATAGCTATCAAAGGCTAGACATACTGTATTACTTCTTGCCTTGGTGAAAGCCTATGGTGATTAAAGACTTTGATTGGCAGTGATAGATGATAGATGATAGATAGATAGATAGATAGATAGATAGATAGATAGATAGATAGATGATAGATAGATGATAGGTGATTGACAGATAGATAGATAGATAGATAGATAGATAGATAGATAGATAGATAGATGATGGATAGATAGATAGATAGATAGATAGATAGGTGATAGCTAGATGATAGATAGATATAGGATGATAGCTAGATGACAGATAGATGATAGATAGATAGATAGATAGATAGATAGATAGATAGATAGATGATAGATAGAGATGATAGATAAATGATAGATGATGATAGATGATAGATAGATGATAGATAGATAGATAGATAGATAGATAGATAGATGATAGATAGATAGATAGATGATAGATAGATGATAGATAAATGATAGATAGATAGATAGATAGATAGATGATAGATAGATAGATAGATAGATAGATAGATGATAGATAGATATAGATATAGATGATAGGTGATAAGTGATAGGTGATAGCTAGATGATAGATAGATATAGATGATAGATAGATGATACATAGATAGATAGATAGATAGATAGATAGATAGATGATAGATGGATATAGATAGACATAAATAATAGATGAGATAGATAGATGATAGATAGATAGATAGATAGATAGATAGATGATATAAAGGTAGTAGTTGTAGTGTTAGGCTACAATGAGATAATGTGTGATATGAAATATCACCTACAGAGAGACTTTGGGAAGATTCTTCTGCTCCAGCATATCATCTTAAGTACAATAATAGACTATAACTTGCATGTCACCAAGTTGTGGATTCAAAGATCTTCCGAAAGCCTGCCCGACCATATAATTCTTCCCCAATATTACTTTCAGCCTGCCTGCTTGAGAGCACACTGTAATTTTTTTCCTATAACCATATCATTGTTTCTGGCATAGCGTGTTATTACATTTGAAATTACACTATCCAAGGAATTCAAACAAGTCTAATGAAGCTTCAGGTCTCAGAAAGGCTTCTTTCTAATTAAAACTCTCTTTTCATCCATGAGAAATATTATGAGAAAAAAAGAACTGCAGAAACTTTAAATATTTGCACTACGCAGGAAAAGGATCAGCAAAATTTATACCTCTTTTCATTCTAAATTGTCTTTTTCAGATATGTCCTTAGCTACAGTTAATGCCATGTTTGTAAAGAGGTGGAAGATTAATTTTTACGTGGCTCATTTAACAAAACAGATATCAGACGTCTAAGGTGTTCCAGCAACTTGTGTATGAGCATGCAAACATTCAAGCATTTACTGAAAAGTAGGCAGATATATATATATATATATATATATATATATATATATATATTGTATATTTATTTTAAAAACATTTTCACATTATCCTTCTGTACAAATATTCTAATGAAAATCATAGCTGTAATGATATCTATGGCTATAATGATCAGATTCAGGGTGGTGAAGTGTTTAGATTATCGGACTAGGACCAGGGAGACCCAGGTTCAAATCTCTGCTCAGTTATGAAGCTCACTAGCAGGGGTGCTGACTTGGGCCCCAGGTTATGGGTGCCCAGTGCCTGCACATGACATCATGCACCCCGTGACCTCAGTGGCACCGGACGTCAGGTTCCAAGGTCTCGCAAGGCCTCAGGCAGCATCTCAAAGGTCTCGCGAGGCCTTGGACGTGACTTCTGGTCTCCGCAAGGCACCAAGCGTTGCATTGGGGGCTCTGCAGTGTGGGTGCTCAGGCCCCCAGAGCCCCCTATAGTCGGCACCCCTGCTCACTAGGGTCCCCTTGGACCAGTCACTACTAACCTACCTCACAGGGTTGTTGTGAGTATAAAAAGGGGAGTTATATACACAGCTTTGAGCTCTTTGGAGGAGAGGCAGGATATAACTATAATTGATAATGATGTAGTATTTGCATTGTGTACATTAGTTTGATAGCATCATAGTTTTAAACAGTGCAGTCCTATGCACATAGACTACACAGTTCCATGGGGCTTATTCTGATATAAATCCGTTTAGGATGGCAGTCTAAATCCCAGTATGTTTCCGAGCACAATTCAAAGTGTTGGTACTGACCTTTAAAGCCCTAAACGGCCTCGGTCCTGTATACCTGAAGGAGCATCTCCACCCTCATCGTTCAGCCCAGACACTGAGATCCAGCGCCAAGGGCCTTATGGTGGCTGCCTCCCTGTGAAAAGCAAAGTTACAGGGAACCAGGCAGAGGGCCTTTTTGGTAGTGGTGCCCACCCTGTGGAATGCCCTCCCATCAGATGTCAAAGAGATAAACAACTACCTGACATTTAGAAGACATCTGAAGGCAGCCCTGTTTAGGGAAGTTTTTAATATTTAATGCTGTATTGTTTTTAACACTCGATTGGAAGCTGCCCAGAGTGGCTGGGGAAACTCAGCCAGATGGGCGGGGTATAAATAATAAAGTATTAGTATTAGTATTAGTATTATTACATGGAAATTGTATTATTACTATTATTACTATTATTACTATTATTATTATTATTATTATTATTATTATTATTATTATTATTTCAATGTTTATACCACCCTTTATCAAAAGGTCTCAGTGTGGTGTACAACATGAAAAGTATTTTAGACATCAACGATAAAAATATAATAATGGAATGATAATAAAAATTAGCACCAATTCATGATCTCCGTATATAAGGTCTACTTATATGGAAGTGAAGCTTTTGATTTGTGTGTTGGAAGCCGTGTAAGTTTAGATGAACTAGCCTTGCTTATGCAAGGTGACTTGACCCTGTGGTTTCAGACATAAAGTAGATAGGATCAAGAGAATGCTCTAGAGTAGATGCGGAACAGCTGGTCCTCCACAACTTCCATTATACTTGACCCTTGACCATGCTGGCTGGGACTGACTCAGATAATATCTTGAGAGTCACAGGTTTGCCATTCTTTAGTAAAGAGTAGATTATCCTCCTGTTTCTCCAAAGAGAAAACAAACAAACCACAAGAAAAACAAAATAAACCACGTACCATCCCTTGGAAATCCCAAAATAGGTGCAAATAAGTATTTAACAATATCCAGCAAGTTTTTACAAAATCCGGGGCCCTCTCAGACCTGCAGCTATCCCTGTTTCCCAGAAAAAATTCTATGTTGAATTATTTGAATCAAATAACGCTTGAGATAATGCCCCATGAATGTAGAGAGCAACTTTTTAATTAGAGATGCTAAAAGATTGAAGATATTTTTAGCACTCTATAGACAATGAACCCACTGAAGAGCATGAAATTTGATATTTATGAAAAGGCACAAATATGATGAAGGAAGTCAGCGTAACACACTGTGTCAGCTACTTCTATAGCACCTTTCAGCTTGGCAGCTGTTTCCCCAGTGAGAGAAACAAAGCCACATTAATTGTACTGTTGGGTTATCAATTACATCAAGGCTTTAGTTTAATGAAAGCAAAATAAATTTGTAGAGGTAAAAATGGTATCAGGAAGCACAATCGGTCAATCAATTAAGCCAAAGCACTAGAACTTAATTAAAACTTTCTTATATGTCATGCTTAACAGATGGTGGGAGATGTTGTGAGAACATTCCAGAAAGCCCTTAGTCAGAACTTGCTAGGTGACCTTAGTCAAAGGCAGGCTTCCTCAAACTCGGCCCTCCAGATGTTTTTTGGCCTACAACTCCCATGATCACTAGCTAGCAGGACCAGTGGTCAGGGATGATGGGAATAGTAGTCTCAAAACATCTGGAGGGCCGAGGAAACCTGGTCAAAGCTTTCTGTCTCCATCCTACATCTGCAATGTGAGAATAATATTATTGATGTACTTTACAGGAATGTTGTAGGGGTTCCTGCGTTTCAAAGATTCATAAAGGTACTATCTAAATGCTACCTTCCTTTGTTCAAGAGATTTTTTTGTTAATGGACCAGAGGGGCTGATGAATGCTTCCCTCATGCAGGGGTAAGAGACCTGTCCTCTCCAGATAATGTTGGATTCCAGCTCCCAGAAACCTCAGCCAGTCGTCAGGAATGATGGGAGTTGGAGCCCAGAAAAATCCGTCAGCCATTAATGGGAACTATTGTGATGCATTGGAGATATAAACCCTAGTCAGAAGTTGATGCCCGGGCATTGTATTGATGTATGGTAGAGCTGTGTCAACGTGCCACACAACCTGGTGTCTGCACATATAGGCACAGTGTGGAATTAGTTGATGAATCCTTGCCATGCATTACTGAGCCCATATCATTGCTGCATTTCAAGCTACTAATGTGTACATAACCAAAACTATATTTGACAAAAAACACCACAGTGCTATAAAAGGTAAAGTCACTGTAGTCTAAACCACTGAGCCTCTTGGGCTTGCCAATTGGAAGGTCAGCAGTTCGAATCTGCGCAATGGGGTGAGCTCCCGTTGCTCTGTCCCAGCTTCTGCCAACCTAGCAATTCGAAAACATACCAGTGCAAGTAGATAAAAAGGTACCGCTGTGGCGGGAAGGTAAATGGTGTTTCTGTGCGCTCTGACACTATCCCGTTGCACCAGAAGCAGATTACTGTAGTCATGCTGGTCACATGACTCGGAAAGCTGTCTGTGGACAAATGCCAGCTCCCTCAGCCTGAAAGCGAGATGAGTGCCACAACCCCATAGTCGCCTTTGATTGGACTTAACCGTCCAGGGGTCATTTACCTTTCATACCGAATGCTATAATGCTCTTTCCTCCTCCAAAGGAAGCTGAACCCATGAAGCCTTCATTACACTTGAACCAAATAGCTTGGATCCAGCTTGTCATTCTGCTCCTTGGCATAAAGTTTTATACATTGGACTTTTACTGCCCTGATGGTGTTCACTTGCCTCCCGCTGGTAACAAGTGCTGGTAGTCTGATGTGCCTAAGAATATAGAGGATTGGTGGCAGCTGTAGATTGGTTTGGAAGCCAAAGGAAGCCGCCTCAAGTGGTAGATAAGACATTGGGTGGAATCCTAGTCCATTAATGGGTTGATGTGAAGTGGTGCTTCCAGCAGTGGCCAGGGGTGGTCCACCTCAGTTGACCGGTGTATTGATGGTGGCCCAAACCCCAGGCACTACCATAATGAAGCTTCAGGAGGCTGATAATGGATATACACCCAATGCTACACCTGTAATCAATAAAGCTATGGCCAATTTTTAATCCATGTCAAGTTTGATCCATCATACCATTTCCTATTGCCTTCACCCTCCAGGGTTGGGTGGAGGCATTGTGAGTGGGTCAGCAATGCTCTTTCCTCCTCCCAAAGGCCTTTTCAGTATCCTCAGCTTTTGTAGCAGGAGTCAGACATGGCCCTGCCCTCCTAGGGCAGGCAGGAATCGGCTTGCAAGGCAGGGAGCAGGACTCCTAACCAAAGTGGTCAATTCAACTGAATTCAATTCATTTATGAGTGTGAGTCTGAGGATTATGCAGGCCATGCTGAATCTTGATGCATGTTCAGCTAGCCACGTTCAGCTGATCTTTAAAGTTGCTGAGACCTTGGGCTTAGAATCAGAAAATAAATTTGCTTTAGACATCTAAATTAAGGGGTAAATTTGCCTGTGGCTATGGAGTACAGTGGTACCTCAGGTTAAGAACTTAATTCGTTCTGGAGGTCTGTTCTTAACCTGAAACTGTTCTTAACCTGAGGTACCACTTTAGCTAATGGGGCCTCCCGCTGCCGCCACATGATTTCTGTTCTCATCCTGAAGTAAAGTTCTTAACCCGAGGTACTAATTATGGGTGAGTGGAGTCTGTAACCTGAAGTATCTGTAACCCAAGGTACCACTGTATTTAGATCCTGCTGCTGCTGCTAATGCAGGAACTATGCTCCAATTGCAATGGGGTTGTTTCATATCAAGCAAATTAATCACTCTTTTAATCATGGATTAGTTTAGCTATGCTGCTGAATCTTCGGGGATTTAGTGTCAATAGGTAACCAACTGCTCCAATTTGCTGGAATTTAATACACTGACATCAACTGTAGGCTTTTTTAATTGCACAAATAATGTAAACAGAAAATCCCTGGATTACACTTTTTTCCTGAAAGAGAGCAATCTGGTATGATAATTCAACGCTCTCCACTAAATTTGAATCAAAATATTTATACATGATTTAGGTAGATAAAAGGGTGCAGTTATTTTTCATATCTGAATACTTTTCTTACTGCATAACAATCCTTTTCTGTTGTTGTTGTTGCTGCTGCTGTTGTCATTGTCCTTATGAACACAGCAACAAATAATCACATATTAAAACTATCAATTCAGCAGGAAAATAATATTCTGAGGTATTCTTTGTTCCTTGCCCATTACAATTTAGGCAAACTCTGTGTTGCCTACTGACAATAGTTCTTACAAATCACTGAAGAACAGCCTTCCTCACCCTGGTGTGCTCAAGATACTTTGGGCTACAATTTCCACCTGTCCCAGTCTGCATGACCAATGCTCAGTTGATGACAGTTATAGTCCAGAAACATCTGGATAGTGTTAGATTAAGAAGGTCATTATAGAAGCATAATCATAGCTTGATTGAATGGCACCAGTATACCACAGCCAAGGTTAGTGTAACATATCTGTGAACCTGTGGATAAAGAGCAGCTGGTGTGCACCTCTCCCACTCTTAACCACTTGTTTAATCAGGGTTAAATCAGGGTTACCTACTGACACATGGAGAAGAAGGAGAGGCACATCTCATGTCACACACCCTCCCAGCTGCTTGACTGTCGATTAATGGACAGATCCAGGTCAGGCCAGCCTGCTTGTCCTGAGTTGGAGTAGGGCAGCTTCTGGGGAGATCAGAATTTCAACAGTGCACTCCATCAGGGCAAATGGGTCTGCTTCCCTATGCAAAGGCGGCCCCTGGTTCTAGGGGACAAGACTCTGTTGTAATATACAGTTACTGACTCACACATGCATGCATGAAAGGGTTAACCTGAGCCCAGAGCTCAAGTTGCCAGAGTGGGTGTGTCTTGGCTGGCTCACAGCAGCCTCTGCTCCTCTGCCCACACTTTCTTTCTTTTCTGTGCGTCCTGGAGCAAGTGAAGGAGGAGACATACAATCATGGCTCCCTCCAGGTGAACTGAATCTCTACAAAAGGAAGATCATTAAAACCTGCATCTTTGCTAACCCATAAGAAAACCAAGCACTTTTCTTTTTAAGCCATTTGGAAACATTTTTCATCTTCATTTTACTGGCAGTGGGTGGAGATTTGTTTGCTTCAACTTTTGTATACCCTGTGAGTAAGGCAGTGCAAGAGCCACAGGGTCAGGGGATGTCCAATGTCACCAAGGGCCACCAACAAAGACATTGAGGGCCGCATGTTGGGCTGCCCTGCCCCAGAAGGTTACCCATGAGGCAATGCAGCTGTCAGGCTGAAAAAACTTCTTCCCTCCTGCTCAATTGGTAAAGGATAATTACATTTCCATGTTAATTTTCATGTTTGCCAAAAGCAACTTTTAAAATAGCTATCATCTTGTGCCATTGTACACATTTAGCTGCTTCTCATTTGATTCCACTGCGAAAAAATCCAAACAAGACATTTTGGCAACATGCAAGAGAGACAATTCAAAGGAGTCTGTATAATGCCAGACAGCAGACTGTAAACAAGATGCTTGCAGAGTCATAACAAAACCAGTCTTGAATATCACTTTGCAGCCATGTAATTTTTATGCCTGTCTACCTATGGAAACGTATTGTGCAGATTCGCAGTCTCAAAAGTTGCTCAGAGATGATCCTGGTAGCCAACAAATACACAGAATTCAGTCTTGAATCATTAGATTTTATGTGCATAAGTGGTGTGGAGGACACATTTGCATAACCATTTTTGCTGCTACTCTTGTCATAGGCATAACTCTAAGGATACGTCTAGCCTGGGCATTCAGTTCTGCCTTGCTATGCTTCAGTCACTGACTTTTTCCAGGGCATCTAGGCAACACTGCCATTCAATCATTACCATCCTGCATTTTCTTGGAGGTTCTTCCATCTTTTCTCATTCCACAGGATTTTTTCCAGCTGAATGGCAAAGCAGCGCCATATCCACAGGTTTAGATGGCCTTAGCAATACATCTTCTAAAAGTGTGTGGGGTGATGTGGTCAGGAATGTATCAGGCAGGTGAACTTACCACAGCTCTGCACACATTCATTGCAACCATTTTATGGCCCTGCTAATTAAACAAAACAATTTGATAATGGTGAGCTTAAACAGAATCAAATCAGAGAGGGGAAGGGCAGCAATTTCTAAGTGGTCTCTCAGCAGACGTGATGGACTTAGCTCTGCCGTACATCTCTCCCTTTGTGACAGCCAGATGGACATCCTGCTGACAGGTGACATAAGAGGAAGAGGAGGAGCTAAGTAGTAGCCTGTGTCTCAGCCAAGCCAGTAGGGCAGAGGTAGCAGACCTGGAACCAGCTGGGTGCACTACGCCCAACATCTCCCAAATCTCATGGTGGCTGGACCTAACAGGGTTTGGAGTCCAGCAAGATCTCGACACCATGTTGGCTGCCAATGCAATAAAGATTTCCTTTCTCAGGTGGATAGATATTTCAGTGGCTGATCAGTTCACATCCATTTCTCCAATGAAAATTCTCAGGCCATTTTTTTTCCATTTAAAGAGGTGTGCATTTAAAACAACATCACAAAGGTGCTTTAATTATTCCTTGGCTCTCTATGTATATTACAGATTTCCTTGAAAAACCCCTTGTAGTACCATCTCGCATCAGTACTAAAAAGAACGGCTGCCTTCTTTAAATGTTGTTGTTTAGGTTTACCAGACTTGCACAGTATTTAAATTACATCTCAGTTATAACCATATCCATACCATCTGGTGTGTGGGCTCGACAGCACAAGCTAATTTGTTATGTGTTGTGCAAATAAACCTTCCTTTGTGCGGTTTGCTTTAACTTGTGTGTTTATAAACACCCATCTGAAGCAAAAATTAGATGGACGTTTTCAACATTCTTCCAGAAGTGAAGGACATAGCTCAGTCTCTGGAGGCAAACTTGGCAGCAGTCCAATTTATGCGGCAATTTATGCATTTATTTGTCTTTGAAGACCACCCTTTTTGAGCTATGTCAATCATACACCCCAGACCCAACCCCAACCCAAAATCATTATATGATCTTGCTAATATAATCCTAAACATTACAAGTAAGCCACACTGAGTACAACAGGGCTTGATCCCAGCCAGGTAAGTATTTATAGAATTGCAGCTGTGTTCCAGGTATTTTCTCTGGATATGTTGAATCTCTGTTTTCTGTAACTTTTGAAACAAAGTTTATTTATGCCTTAAAAAAAAGAAATAACACCCTGCGCTATTTTGGGCTCATGGCAGGCAGCAGGAGTTTGACAACAGAAAAATTAAAATGTATTAAGCACCCTGGTCCATCTGGTGGTAGGAGAGAAATGAATGAATGAGATATAATTAATGCCACAGAGAAATGTTTACAACTAAAATACCTCCTGCACTGATTCTCTAGCCAATTAAAGCTTGGTTATATAACAGGTCTTCTAGCACTATTTGAGAATAGTTCATTCCTGGTTGGCAACATGTTCAGAGCAAAGAGACAGGTACTGAGATCACCTCTTTAATTGCTTTCCGTTTGCCTAGGTTGAAAAGTTCAGTCCAGGTGATCAGTACAAATTCAGCAGGCTGAATGCAAGGATGCATACTAAACTCCCCCCTTTCTTTATCAAACCTAATATTAAAACACGACGTTAAGACATGCTGTAATCTATTACTCATGCGCAACTGTGGGGATATTAAAAAAGAACAGCATTCCTAGATCTGTTTTCCAGCTCACTTTTATAACATGCAGAAATGAAGGGACAGGTTGAGCCACGAAAATGTAACGCTACCTATGTGGATAGTGTCATCATATAGTTTAGTCACTAGGTGGCACTGAACTTAGTTGTATCTGGGTGGAGTCAAAAACTCCCTGGCTTCTGTGACTCTGCCCAAGCACTTTGCTTTCCAGTCTACCACAAGTAGGATTTAAATGGCATCCTCTGTAATTTCATAGATATATCAAGCTAAAAATAATTGATATTAACGGATGTCAGTGCACTTTTTAATTACATTCCTGTGATATGGGGGCTATCATTAGGACAACAAAAGTAGATTTCGTGAGTTTTTATGGTTGACAAGAGACTTATATCTCAAGAGTGGCTGGGGAAACCCAGCCAGATGGGCAGGGTAATAATAATAATAATAATAATAATAATAATAATAATACAATAGACTGGAAGAATAAAAACCACAGTCTATGACACAATGATCTGAAGCCTTAACTGCTCTTGCTGCATTTAAACTTAAAAGCATCTACTTCATGTAGGTACTTATTTGGACATTTGCCAAATGTAATATATCAATGTATAGGTTTAAATAATGATGGATGTCTTGTGAGTTTTTTAGTTAAAATGTGAGTGGATGATGTTTTTCCTTTCTTCTCACCCCTTTTTTTTTCCTTTCTGTTTTTCTTCGCCTCCCCCCCCCTTTTTTTTGTTAAAGATGCAATTTAAAGTCAGTTTTAAAATTTTGCATTATACTGATTTGTTCAGAGGGCGCCAAGTTCTCATGCAAAGTGCTGGAGCTGTGGAACAGACCTATAATAATAAAGTTTTATTGGATACAAAAAGCTATTAAACTTTCTCAAAACAGCCTCGAGGCTCTGATCTGGCGTTCCGAGGAAAATCATTACAGCCAATTTACTTAGCACTGACAAAGTAGTTAGTACTGCACAGAATGCAGAAGGGAAAAGCCAAAATCATCTCATGAAGGACGAAGCAATCTAAATGACAGGTTGGGAGTGGAGAAGCATCTAACATCAGCGCCCTGCTACCTTGTGGAAAAGCTAGGTTTCCTTCAGTAATAGTTTCCTGTGAAAGTGATTCCTGGTATGGGTTTTCCCATTTTTCATACAGAATATTTTACTATTTTAATTCAAAGCATTCATCATTCCTTTAATCAAAGAAAGCCAAAATGACATTTTGCAAAAGTAACTGCGAGACACAGCCTACCATGCAGTGCTTTTATTTAACACCAAATGCCTAATAATGTTGATCCACTGTAACTTCAGTTTTCTGGAAAATTGAATGAACCATGGCAATAACTTAAGAACTGAGAGCATTCACCCTCACTTGAAGCTTCCCACTGTGCAGCTCAATTGAAACAAGATGGAGAGGCTGTCACCCACAACTTGACAAAAGTTGCAAGAACTCAGCAGTGCTTGAATTGTTTTCAAACATTGTCAGTGTCAAAGACTGATTATAGGCCGGAACCCCAAGAGTCATTTTAAGTATATGGGGTTTTATTTTTATTGCTTGTATAGCAGATTCCCCCCACCATATAATAATCTGCTTCCAAAAGTCTCCACTCACTTCAAAGCTGTTGGCCATGTGGTGGTTGGGAAGAGTAGGGGCTGCTGTTCTGAGAAATACAAGCTCCATGAGACCTGGAGTTGTGTTTGGGTTGCATTAGCAGGAGGAGGAAGAGGAGGAAGGGGGAACCATTGTGGGAACCTGACTTCCCTGGGAAGCAGAGAGTCTTAGGTGGAATCTACACACATATAAAACACACAGTGAAAAGTTTTGAAAAATACATTGAATTTGGCATAGCTCGCCTTTGCCATCTAGTGCCACATTTGTATATTGCACTAAACACATTTAAAACATTTTATTTGCAGCTGTGTAGCTGATTCCTTGAGGGACGCAGGTGGCACTGCGGGTTAAACCACAGAGCCGAGGACTTGCCGATCAGAAGGTCAGCAGTTTGAATCCCCGTGACGGGGTGAACTCCCATTGCTTGGTCCCTGCTCCTGCCAACCTTGCAGTTTGAAAGCACGTCAAAGTGCAAGTAGATAAATAGGTACTGCTCAGGCGGCAAGGTAAATGGCGTGTCTGTGTGCTGCTCTGGTTCTCCAGAAGAGGCTTTGCTATGCTGGCCACATGACCCGGAAGCTGTCTGCGGACAAACTCCAGCTCCCTTGCCCAATAAAGCGAGATGAGCGCCGCAACCCCAGAGTCGGTCACTACTGGGCCTAATGGTCAGGGGTCCCTTTACCTTTACCTAGCTGAGTTCTTAGTAGAAGCTTGGAGGCTGGGGGCAGCCATATGTGAAAGTGGAACCTGAGGCAGGAATGGCTGAATGTGAACCCCAAAAGTAGGGTGCAGTTTTGTCACTAAGAAGCAGGTGTCATCTTTGCATATAGGAGCAGACCTACCCACCGGTAGGGGTGCCTGTTTGCAATCCTGACATCCCTGCAACATGAGAGCATCTCACGTGTGAGTACACCTTGCCTTATCTTTAAAAGCTTGGCTGGCAGGTGTGAAAACTTGTTAGGACATCTTTGTTTCTTCCATTCCATTCTGAACTTCTTGCTCCGCTCTTGAACTCCTGAACCATAACAGCTGAGAATTGTGTCCACTGCTGAGTCTGTGCCACTTCCCTCAATGAAATCCAATTCTTTGTTCGCAAGGTAGTAATTTCAGAATGGCAATGTTCTTGGAAACATTGTAAGGAACAGCCAAGTACAGTGTGAAAAATTGGTTTAGTTGCTTGCCTAGAAAAGAAATCTTGATCCGCAGTAGCTTTCTGACAAAGCATGCTAGCTAAGAGTTATTCTCTAGATGGCATGCCACGTTGGCCATAAATTCACTTCTCCTACTTTGTGCTCAAGCACATGCTAGTCTGCTGTTTGACACCGTTACCCTAAACATATTTACTTTGAGCTGCTCCAGTGCTTTCCAAAGAACTTATACAAATCAGCCTTTTACTTGTTGACATCCAGTGAAAAATCCACTGGAAATGTTACTGTGAGTTTTTGGGGAGGGAAGAAAGTAAGTACAGTGGTACCTCAGGTTAAGAACTTAATTCGTTCTGGAGGTCCGTTCTTAAGCTGAAACTGTTCTTAACCTGAGGTACCACTTTAGCTAATGGGGCCTCCCGCTGCCATCGCCGCCACCACTGCACAATTTCTGTTCTCATCCTGAAGCAAAGTTCTTAACCTGAGGTACTATTTCTGGGTTAGACGAGTCTGTAACCTGAAGTGGCTGTAACCTGAAGCGTCTGTAACCCAAGGTCCCACTGTATTGGAACCAAGCCTTCACCTTCTGATGCAATCCTATTTTGAGCTAAAGTATAATCACTCTACTAGGCAATCAGGGTTCATAGCAATTATTTTTAAACCTATCTTTTTATCGTTTGATGGAGTCTTTTGTTCCAATGGAAATGCCTAGTTTGTGGAGCTAGGATTCTGTTGATTATCATCATTTAATTAACTGAAGTAAGCTTTTTAATACATTAAGACAAAATCTGTTTTTTGCATCTATTTATCCTTGCATTCATGGTCAGAGGCTTTTGCCTTTACCAAGGCAAGATTTGGGGGATGAAATCTGCACGGTGACATTATACCATCAATTCCAATGCTATTTCCAAGATTAGAACCTTGCTTTTCCCTGTTTATATAACCAGAGCTCTGGTTCCCTATCAGTGCCAGGGATTTAGGAAGCTGAAAAGCTTGCTCTGAATTGAGGATTATTTCTACACACTGAGGCAAATTTATCCTTGTGGTAAGTCAGATTCCTTCAGTGACGTTACCATAGGAATAGTATTGTCTCAAAGCATTTATTTCAATGTGTTCTTCTGGCTTAGGTTATCTGCAGTATTTGAGTAACAGTTCCCCCCACCCCCTCAGCATGACTTATGAAATCCCAGAGTCTTTACTCCTAGGAATCTAAGCCATGGGTGGGGGCAAACACTTGCTCTAATGTACTTAGTAGAGGCTGCTAATGCCTTTTACACGGCATGTGAATTTGGTCAAAGCAAAATCTTTAATAGAAAAATTAACTTTGTTACGGGAGCAGGGGAATGCCACAACTTGAACCAGTGTTAAATCCTTCCTCCTAGTGTTTGTATGTGATGTCAATCATCATCATCATCATCACAACAATAAACAAAAACTAAAATACTCATTCAATAATACATTTTAAAGGAGCAAGGCCTATCTACCCCACATAATAATAATAATAATAATAATAATAATAATAATAATAATTGGTACCACGCCAATCTAACTGGGTTGCCCCAGCCACTCTGGGGAGCTTCCAACATATATAAAAACATAACAAAACATTTAACATTACTGGTCATTGACTGAAATAAATAAACACATTAAACATTTTTTAAAAATCCCTATACAAGGCTGCCTTCAGATGTCTTCTAAAGGTTGTACAGGTTAAGAGCTTAATTCATTCTGGAGGTCCATTCTTAACCTGAAACTGTTCTTAACCTGAAGCACCGCTTTAGCTAATTGGGCTCCCACTGCCGACATGCTGCCAGTGCACAATTTCTGTCCTCATCCTGAAGCAAAGTTCTTAACCTGAGGTACTATTTCTGGGTTAATGGAGTCTGTAACCTGAAGCGGCTGTAACCTGAAGCACCTGTAACCCGAAGTACCACTGTACACATCTCTTTGACATCTGGTGGGAGGGCGTTCCACAGGGTGGGTGCCACTACCGAAAAGGCCCTCTGCCTGGTTCCCTGTAACTTTGCTTCTCACACTGAGAGAACCGCCAGAAGCCCTTGGAGCTGGATCTCAGTGTTTGGGCTACACGAGAACAAACGATGAACATGACAAAAGCCAGTGACATAGCTAAAAACCATAAGCATGGATAAATAAGTATGTTTTTGCCTGATACCTAAAAACAGAGAATGGGCACCAGGCATGCTTCCCTAGGGACAGCATCCCCCCAATAAGGAGCCACCACTGAAAAGCAGCCTCAGAAACGGCACGCCGTGTCCAGATTGGTTCATGTGGGGAGATGCAGTCCTCAAGGTCATGGGCTTCTGAGCTGCATAAGGCTTTATAAGTCAAAACCAGCACCTTGGCTTGAGCTGAAAAACTGATTGGTGGCCAGTACAGTCAAGACTGGGTAGGTCTTTCATGTTCAGACTGTCTTGCCCCAGTCATGAATCTGGATGCTGACTTCTATACCAGCTGCAGTTTCTGAACTGCATTCAAAGGCACTCCCATGTATAATGTGTTGCAGTAATCTGGCCTAAAGGTTACCAGAGGATAGACAACAGAAGTTAGGCTATCCCTAAATAAGTACACCTACCACATTATACTTGTGTGTGTGTTAATCGTACAGGTTGCATTCCCTTAAGCAATTAATTAAATCTGCATAAATTTACATAAGCATTAAAGAAAGAAGCATTACTTCTTTGTTTCTAAATGAGGCACACACATTCTTGCTTGCAAAAGACGTGTCTCCATTTTCTCTTCACACAGAACGGAATGCCTCCTTTAAGGAACGGCATTTGCAGTTTTCAGATTGGGGCACCAAATCAATTGGCAGCACCTTTAAATTCAATCCTGTGTTTTGGTCAATTAATCAGCTTAACCAACTGATCACAGGAACCTTACCAATGAGAACTGTCCGTCTGTCCATATACGTGCAACAGACAAAGCGCAACAATTAAATTAACAGAACTGTCCTCTATTGAAATGTATAACTGATGAGATGTAGAGGAAAAGGGTGGTCACCAATGGTGGTCAGGAATAGGCTATGTGATGGTTTTCCAAGTGTGAGAGGTGAGCCTTCATCACCCTGAGCCTCACAGTAAACATCTGACAATTCAATCCTATGTTTAGTCCCAAATCAGTCCCATTGACTTCACTGGGATTTATTCCCAGGCAAGTGCAACTGGGATCGCAGCCTTCATTGCGATATGTGTCCTTCCCCATTGCAAGTTGTGTTTAGAGGCTTAATTCTTTGGCTTCAGCCATTTTCAGTAGAAGAAAATAAAGAAGAGTAATTTCTTCCTTCTTGAAGATGGGGCTGCTTTTCAGCAGGTGTTGCCACTAATTGCTAGAGATAATGAGCTGCTGTCTATGGCAGAATGCTTCCAATTAATTGACAAGGACCAAGTCCATGATAAGGGGACTCTTTCCAGGAACTTTCTATTTGCAAACCTACCCCCAAAAGCTAATGGATCCTTTCTTCCAACTATGATGAGTCGATTTCTGTTGCAGGGGAATCAAAAATGGCATAGAGGATCCCGCCAACAGTGAATAAGGAATCTAGGCTGTTAGACCAATAAAACAATATACTCATAACTTCCTTTGAAGGCACCAAAATCAACAAATACATCAGAGTTCCCACCCACCCATTGCTTGGGCAGAGGAAAAGATTGCTTGGAGGCTTAGCAGCTGCAGTCGTGATGATCTCTTTATAAATTACCTTAATACATTTGTAGCCACGGCCTCAGAATGCAGAACCACGTTTAGTGTCTAGAGGTGATTTTCCATTTTTTCCTATTTGGTTCTGGCTTGAGCCCCCCCCCCCCCGGAAAACCTGGATAACCAAATTGGGTATCTGTGTAGTTAACCTGCCCCCCACCTAACTACAAACATCAGAGTTTTTTGTTCTTTTCCAAATTTACAAACAGCGGTAGCAATTACAAAATAGCAGCACAGATGAAAAACCGCAATGATATCCCCAAGTTCAAAACTTCCCACTTCCTCCCAAGACTGATATGTTCTAATGAGAGTCTGTGTCCTTTTGCCTTACTCATGATTAATCCAATGGCGCCGTCTGTTAGTTAGTGTTCCTTGCTTGCTCTGCCAACATAGAAAACATTGAGAGTATTATGGGGCACCCCAGAAGATGGCAGCAAATAGGCTCCTGTAATTCTATTTGGGCTCTGCAGCTGCAGTCAGTAGAAAAATCAGACCTCCTGATCTAATAAGACAAGAAGACCAGGTCTTGCAAAACCAGAAAGTGCCCATGCTCCAGGGTAAGGATCCAACTGCTGGGGTAGCTGAAAGCCTCCTTTCATAGTAGTGAGTTCATCTAGGAAATATGAGCTCATCTATTTGCGATTTCATCCAATAGGAATTCCTGCAAAGCTGAGCAAATCCATATTTCAAGCAGATTTGCTCAGCCTTGTAGTAAAATCTAACAGCAACCAGTCAGAATGCAGGTGGGGTGCCACCACTGTTGCACCTTCCTTACGGACAGCAAGGACAGGGCAGGGTGGTGGCAATGTTGGGGGAACACCAGGTTGACAGCAGCGAGCCATGATATCTCTGCACTTTCCCTGCCCCATTCTGGTCCCAGCAAGAGGCAGCCAGGTGGGCAGCACACCAGCAGGGTCCTACCTCATGCAAGGTGACTGGAGAAGGCACAAGTCCCCCAAGCGATAAGCTCTGCCTTAACATAACAGTGAAGCGCATCAGGACATTTCCACATATTACCGTTCCAAATATAATGCTCTGCTTAAAGTCACGATCAAGGGGCTTTCGTGCACCATCAGGGCCATGCGGCACGATGGCGAGCTTTATGAAACGCGGATTTTTCATGCAGCAGGAAGCGCCTGTATTTCTGTTTCTGATGAGCTCACTAGGGAAAGCGCCTGAGAAAATCAAGAAGCATTGCTGCTTCATTTAATTCCCAGGAACACAGGGAAGCCCCTATCAGTGCAGGAGGCGAAGCCTGAGTGGAAGAGCGGTGGGAATAGCAGCAACAAAATCAGCCCGGGAAGACAAACAGCCCACAAGACAGATGGTTAGTAAAATGCAGCAGCAGTGCTGAAGTTCTCTGCTTAGCTAGAAGGAAATCCTCTCTGGCTATGCTTTTGCCCTCTAGGAAGACTCTTGCATGAACACCATCAGAAGACTTGCCATCTGGCCTTGACTTTAAGGGCTTGTACCTTGTTCTTTCAGAACAGTCACAGCTTCTGAGAACATCACGATCGGCTCATGGTTGCAATCATCTATTGTTTGATGAAAACCCATCACAAAAATCCAAACAAATCCGCAGTATGCTGAGCTCCATTGGGACAAAAGCTGGGTGATAAATCTGCTGGATCTTGTTTTAGAAAACCTCTGCCCTCTTATACCTATGGAAGCAGCGCCCTCTGAGCTCCGTGTCCCTTGCTTGAGAACATCACAGTCTTTTACAGTAAGATCCGTGCATTAAATGTATGAAGCTTATTATTTAAAATGTTAACCATTTTAAATTTTAATCCCACATTTCTGCAGAACTTTCCATGTAGAAAACAAAGTAAAATCACAGGTCCTACATATACAATGTGCAAATTCAATGTACATGTTGAGCCTCATGAATTCTAATAATAGGTATGTCATCTGATTAATGTCTATTATATCCACGCTGCTTAGGAACACAACAGCCAATCCTATGCAGACCTACTCAAAAGCAAACCCTGCGGAGTTCAATGGGGCTTAAGATAACACTCTATTGGATTGCAGCTTTCATTCCAAAACAGGTGTTAATTTGCATGAACAGGGAGAACTCTGGAGTACCTTAAAGAGTAAGATAAATAACCTCTTGCTTCATCAGAAATGATCATATAATGGATATCTGCTTTTTCAGGCAGTTGTAGCCTAGTCCTTTGAAAAATTTACTCAGTCCTAAAGAGCATGGGAGAAGCAGAGAAAACTATCTGCCACCACAACTGAGACCAGGGGGACTTGCTTGCTAGGATGGAGAGCGAATCACACACACACACAGCTTCAGACTGATGTAGTTGACGGGACTGAGCCTCTTGCTGGATTCAAAACTTCTGGTGGTCAACTCTGTCAACAACCCATTCTGGGACTCTCTGCCTGCTGTTGCCTTTAGCTTTCCATCCATACGTACACAGTGGGAGCTTCCTCCATAGCAGAACCCTCACCAACAGTGGTGCTCCTCTCTGCAAATGAAGGCTGGAAGAAAGGCACCAACACACCACCCAAACTCCTTCCAGCCAAGAACATGGGCATGGATAAGATCAGGAGCAGACTTTGGTAATAGTTCCACAATCATTCCTTTTGGCGTAGCTGCCTTTTAATGGATCTTTTCAATAGGCTCTCTGAAACTTCACATTATTACAAAAGCACCCTCTTGGTTTGGTGCCTTATGACGGGGAACCCTCTGCACTGCCCTAAATCCGGCACTGATAATGGCCTTCTTGGTGTACATAGAATTGTATGAATGAATGTTTATTGCGGTCGCAGACCATTCATAGGCATAATGGATCACAAGACATGGTGAACACACACCGTTTGAATGGCAATGCCCATCAACTTTTTGGGGGATGGCCCTCTGAAATATTTTAGGGGGGGCGAAGGGACCTCAGTTCCTAGGAGTTGACTTCTATAACACCTTCCCTGCTCCCCCAAGAGAAGCAATGCTCAGAGAAGGTCGCTGGTCACCCTTTAAATACATCCCTCTTTCATCTGCTGGCAAAGGAAGAGAAATTGTTGTGTTCTTATTATTTGACGGTCTGGCTAGCTGGCTGCTTCTCATGTATCAGATGTCAAGGAAATAAACAACTATCTGACTTTTAGAAGACATCTGAAGGCAGCCCTGTTTAGGGAAGTTTTTAATTTTTGATGTTTTATTGTGTTTTAAATATTCTTTTGGAAGCCGCCCAGGGTGGCTGGGCAGGCGTGGCCAGATGGGCTGGGTATAAGTAATAAATCATCATCATCATCATCATCATCATCATCATGCAATATTTCCCCACCCGCTGCTCAGTTTCCTCCCGGGTCTTTTCCAACCCAAACCTCCCTTGGGAGACCTCTCCACGTGCGGAAGGCTCCACACCCTCCACCACTGACGGAGCCGCCCCATCCATCTCCAGCGGGGGCGGACCATTCTGCGCCTGGAGTTCGCCCCTGGCATTGCGCTGCCGCTAAGGATTCGGCCCTTGGCAAGCCAACCCGGGAGCGAGAATCGAAACGCTCCTGCCGCTGCGAGCTCTCCGGCAGCTTCACCAGCGCGCTCTGTCGCCAGGGCCGTCCGAACTGGTTCG
Organism: Podarcis tiliguerta; assembly: GCF_965153285.1. Taxonomy (NCBI): domain Eukaryota; kingdom Metazoa; phylum Chordata; class Lepidosauria; order Squamata; family Lacertidae; genus Podarcis; species Podarcis tiliguerta. The sequence continues at coordinate 27,157,444 of NC_139543.1, read as the reverse complement.
AGCCCGGCTGACTCGGCCAATCGCGAGGCTCCCGACTCCGGGGAGCCAATCCGCTTCGGAGAGGTGGGCGGAGGCGACGGAGCGGGTGCGCAGGGGATGCCTTGTGCGCGCTTAGAGCGCTCGCTTGCTTGCCTGGCGCCGCCGCCGCTCGCCCTCCCGCCAGCTCGCTCCCTTCCGCCGATCTCGAAAACTTCCAGCGCACTCCGGGCAAAGGAGCATGCACGGCGGGCGGAGGCGCAGCGCGAAAGCCCAGGCCCCTGGTCCCACGCCGGATCTCCGCAGCTCTTTGCCATGAAGCACTGGCTCCCGCACCTTCAGGATCAGAGGTAAGCTTGGCCGAGGTGAGGGTGTTCCTTTGGAGGGTCTTTCGTGCTGCGCTTTCCTTGTCCAGACGTAACACTGCGCAGGATGCTTTGACCCGGGAGGGCAGGGAGTTTTCGGAGTCTCGTTCACCCTTTAAATACACACGTGCCCTAAGGATTATGCACGCGATCCTTCACTCGATTTCTCGGAAGCAATCCGCCCTTTGTTCCAGAGGGATTGACGTCGAAGAGTTGGGCATCGAGGTGTAAATCTTACGCGGGGAGATCCGTCGCGCTAGGGTAGGCTTCCTAACGTGCGAAATTATGAATGGAATCGGATTCCGAGGGGAGTGGAATGAAATGACTGGGGAGCGACAGAGAAGCGACGCGTCGGCAAACTCTGGAGATATATTTGGTGGGGTGTCGATTATTTTGAGATTTATTCAGCGTCCCCCAGACGTGACAACGTCCCAGAAAATAATGGCCATGTGTTAGAACGTCGAGGCGCCACAACAGCTTTGCTGTTGAAACTTTGATGTTCAGTTGTGGCGACAAGGGAAGCCTCTGGCACCAGATTTCTAAAAATGAAGTTACGGTGGGGGACAGAAAGAGTAGGATGCGGGGTTGAAAAGGAAAGGGCAAATTGCTGAGGAGAGGAAGCGGAGGTGCATTCCAGTTCAAGGGGAGTTGATACGGCGGCAAACGGCAGATCCCTACTTTCCCCAAGGAGAATGATGGAGGGAGCTGGGCTGCATTTCCGCGGGCCTTTAAGAGCAGCACATTTTCAGGCGCCAAGACAGAAAAGGGAAACGAATTGCAGGTGGAGGCAAATCTCAGTAGGGAGCTGCAAACCTGGCTAGGTAGCGGTAATTGGGAAGAGATGCATTGCCTACAGCGATATGTTGGGAGAAGGTGGGATGTCGAAATTGCATGGAGGTGGGTTAATAATCAGACTCGGTAAAGAAGGAGGTGAGTCAGATGCTGGCTGGGACAGGTGGGCTTAAGTTTAGGTAACAGTGAGCAGTATGAAGGTTGTAACGGAATGATACTGTAGGCCCCAGGCAAAATGGAAGAAGGGAAAATGTCCAAGAAAGTAATGATTATAAGTGCCAAAAATGAACCTTTGTTATATATAAAGTCCCTTTTTATTTATGTAAACAAGAGTCCATTATGAGCAGAAAAACTGGGGGATATATATGTTGGTATAAAACTGGTGGGGTTGCAATTATGAGTGTTTACATCTGTCCCTCTCCCTTATCATTCACATAAAAGTACCGGTAATTAGGAGAGATGCCAATAACATAGATGCAAACTTCTGCAAAGTCTCTTGTGTACAATCAAAGGGTGTCTGAATTTTGTTTCCTTTGATTTGAACATACCCACAGAAAGCCAGGGAGTGGCTAATGTAAGTCCATTGAATTCAGTAGGTCTTCTGAGGTCTACTTCTGAGTATGCCTTGGATACAACCTTTCATTTCTTTTTATTTGTGAGATGATACAAAGTAATGGCTTCGAAGTAAAATATGGCTGCAAGCTTTTTTGGAATTTGCTTGGTAGATTTATCAGTTAACTCCACAGTCCCAAGTAGACACCTTTCCCTAAGGAAAGGTCCCATTGATTGCCCATGGACCATCCTTTCAAGTAAGCATGCTCAAACTGCAGCCTATAGTTTAAGAATTAAAATTATAGTTTAAAGATTAAAATTCGTCCCTCAGCTAATTGGCAAGGGCTGATATGGAAGAGCAAATGACTGGGCAGGTTGTACAGATGGACCCTCTCCTTCCTTGTGCCAAGGTTAAGGGAGAATAATCAGATGACTTTCTTCCCATTTTTATCCGAAGCTATCAGACATTTTGGAATGAAACCATTATGGCTTTTCTTCTAGCAATAAGAACAACAAGCAATTGAGTCAGTTGAAATCAATGTCACTATCTTTGCTTAGACCTAGATCAACTGGAATCTTGAAGGGAACATTTTGTACCCTGGTTCAAGTATAATGAGAAATAGCATATGAAAGACAATATTCCCTTCAAACAAGGGGTGGTAGCTTTTATTTTATCCAGTTGTTTGAGTAAGTTATATGCAGGGGAGCAAGTAGACGGAACTTTTCTCATAAAGGTTCTGTATTTAAATGCAGTTGATTAATTGATTAAGATCCATGTGATTAATCAACTTGTAATTGCTTGATAAACACTGCATTAAATAGCTATTAAGATCCCTATGCGGGAATCAAAACATAGTTCAGATTCTTGTGGTTTAGCATAATTTTTCTATGTGACTGGATATCAGCCACTTGGGTTTATTTTTTCATCAGGCAGGGATGATCAAATCAGTCACTATATCAAATGCAGTGGATTGCCACAATTTGAAAACTAGGGAGGTTATTCCCCCACCCCAACGTAACATGCTGAACCATGCTTGTTATCCTATATTATTATCATAACTGAATATACAATGCTCCATTAGAACCTTAACATTCATCCTGATCAGCATGGAGACATATGCATATAAAATCTCTTCAGGCACAGCAAACCATTCTTTTTGCTAAATACTTCAAATCAAGCAAAATACCAAGTTCAAAATAATGCACAATAATCAAATACATTCTCACAGAGTCAATGTTTGCGTGTAATTTCAAATAATGTATTCCTTAGCAAAGCATGATTAAGAGATTCTGTAGGCATAGAATGGGTGAATAGAGAACAAGAAACCTCGTAATCCAACCAGTTAAGCAGTTTAAGGGAGAGAGATTTCAGCAAGTGCTTAATACTCCTGTGGAAATCAATGAATTAATATCAAACTTTGGCTGGGTAATTCTCCAGCTTGATAATGTATCCCAAAGATTTGCTTATCATTGTTGCCGGCATCTGGTTAAATTCTAAATTGGTTACATTGTTTTTTGGAAGGTGTCCCAAAGAGGAAATAGCATTTCTGGTGAGGCCTGTATAGGGTGTGTAATTATTCTTCTCTTTCCTTTTTTAAAAAAACAACATTAGACATAATTAAAAGAGCAGGATGGTTTCCTTTTGTTAAAAGCATTGGATCCATAGTTTCTTTAACTTTTCTCTTACTTCCCATGGATTTGTCAAATCATGTCTATTGGTAGGGAAGTCTCCAACCCCTCAATACCTTCTGGTAGTTTAATTCATTTGCCTTTTTGCTTTTTATCACAACATACTTGTGCTGTCTAAAATGCCCTTTTTATTCACATCTGCCTTTATTTTTGTGTTTATTTAATAAACATATTGGTCACTTTTCAGCAAAAACAGCTCTCTCAAAGTGACTTACAAAGAAGAAGATATGTAATTATTACTCATATCCATTAACATTACTAGAAAGTTGGACTCGGTTCAAAACCAGGAGCCTGATTTGGAATGCCTGGCTGTTAAAGAATCAGATGGAAATCTTTCTGTTTTATTTTTCTACAAGGACTTGCAAAGGCACAGAGAATATTTTCGTAAGAAATGCATCACTGTTTTTGCCTTAGTATTATCATAAAATTATATGAAACTTTTCTGGCTGACTGCCTAAGGCAGCTATGGGTTGTCAACACGGTGACTTCTAGATCAGCGGTTCTCAACCTGTGGGTCCCCAGATGATGTTGGACTACAACTCCCATCATCCCTGAGCTCTGGCCTTGCTAGCTAGGGGTGATGGGAGTTGTAGTTCCACAATATATGGGGACCCACAGGTTGAGAAAGGCTGCTCTAGATGGTCCCATCAGCTCTAGCCAGCATAGCCAATGGACAGGGAACATGGGAGTTGTAGTGCATCTGAAGGGTGTGGCACCAGCTGTCCTTTCCTTAAGCTGTTGGAAGCCTCTCTTTTGAACTTCATTTATCTTGAGGGTGAAGAAGCTGTAGTGCTGATCAGTCATCCCTGATCAGTGGACATGGTGGCTGATGAGAGTTCAATGACATCTGGAGGGCCATAGCTTCCCCATCCACGATCTAACCATATGCTTCTCTTTTAAAGTCCAGCTGCAGAAATAGCTTAGCAACAATTTCAAGTGAAAGTTAAATAGAATAGCTTTATCATAGCTGTCCTGTCCTACATTTCTGATGTATTCTTTCTTTCAGGGTGGGGTGGGGGAAGCCCTGGGTATTTGAAGCAGAACATAAGTGGCTGAAAGAATTTCAGTGCAATTCCTGCTATTGAACGACTATTTTGTCTTCAGCCACAAGTGGCTCTCCATATGTAGACACCAGGGGGACTACCAGTGATGGCAGACTTGGGCAGCTGGCTCAAAGCATGCAGGGTGTTTCGTGAGGACACAACCAACCAACCAACAGCCAGCAACTGTTACAGCCATTTCTCATGAATTGTTGCCATCCGTATTTCTCTTGTCTCAAGATGTGCGGCCTCAGAGATGTTTTGCACATCCCATGTTGAGTAGATCACAAATGAGGCCTGCAAGTCAACTGTACCTCTGTGTGGATTGCCATTACAAGAGAACAAGGAAGGCATTCATGGTGAGTTCTGGCGCTTCTTTTTCTAGAAAAATAGCACTGTCTGTGGCTATTATTTTCCAAGGTACATGACATTGAGTTATGTAACCGGTATAGCAGTACCACACAGAAGTGATGGAGGGACACTACTTTGGCCACGTTCATACCATACAACTTTTCAATACATGAATCTAGACTCAGGGGTTCTAGACTCAGGCATTGAAGGACTAGGATGGCCATAAACCCATTTGGGAACTTGCCTACTTGTCCTCTCCCTCTTTAAGCTGAATAATTACAATGATGTAGGCTGGTGTTCCTCAGCCTAGCACCCTCCAGATATTTTGGACTATCTATGTGCCTATGATCAGTAGGTAAGGTTCTCTTTGTGTTCCCTGCTCTGAATGATGTGAGCAGTGTAGTGACCCTTGAAAGAGTCATTTTGGTGGGGCTTCATTTGCATCTTGCCTCCACAACATATTTGCTGTGAAAGGTGAGGATGTCTCTCTCCTGCCAGCCTTCTAGAGGTGATGTCTTCTAGAGATCTTCACCCTCCGTTTTAAGTATGATGCTGCTATTATAATAGTTATGAATGAGTTGTATCCAACTTATTTTGGAGTAGATCCATTTGAATTAATGGACCCAAGTGAGTAATGTCAATTGATTTCAATGGGTCTACTCTGAGTATGTCTAACACCAGAGACAACCCTAAGCATTTTATTTGAAGTTGGCTTTAATAATTGTATTCTATATTATATTTTGTTGTTTGTGACTGTTGTGGGGAATGGGTGATATAAAAAAAAACCTTAATAAATAAACTCCGCATTGACCAAGCTGGCTGGGGCAGATGGGTGCTGGAGTCCCGCAACATCTGCAGAGCACCAGACTAGAGAAGGCTGGGGTGCAGTGCATGGGCTGACTTTTAACATTATGGGATTTCAATGCCGTCACAATTTGGAGGTTTGTCAGCATTGTGGATTTAGTTGCAGCTGCTGTGACTCAAGAAAGTAGGATTGCAGAATAAATCCCCCAAAAGAAATCTTCTAATCAACCCAGCAATATTGAGATTATTGACTGAAGGAGGAAAAGTAGGCCTGGGGAAATGGAACCCATGTAAGAACTCTGGGCTTCCTCCAGAATACGAGTTTTTCTCTGAAAATATCATTACTGTACTAACAGGCTTTAAATAGTGCCAAAAACTGGAAAGCCCCTTCCTAAAGTATTGTTTCCATCTGTGAAGAGGATTTTGGAATAGGAATGGCCACACAGCTTGAAAAGCATGAATGGAGGATAATCTCTATTTTTCTGTGTGTCCAATAGAGACAGAAACCTTATACAGAGCGCAGAAGCTGCAGCATTCAGCTCCTTGTGTTTTGAAACACAAAACCTGCATTTCACAGTCTCTGTATGTAGATAAAACCATACAGGGGGTTTTCTCCTGAGATTCTATCCTCAACAGTCATTAGCAGAGTTGTTTATGATTGGTTGTGAAATATCAAACTGTGTTTTTGGTTTTGTTCTTACAGCTCAGAGGGTAATGCAACACAGGAACTAGAGTAAAACTATAGCAGTACTCTTCGTTAAAGAATGGAGGTGTTTTTTGTGCTTTTTAAAAGAATACCTTATATAATAAACCAGGGAAGTAGTCTGTGCCCTAGATAGGTGTTTTTCACATTTGAAATCCAGAACTTATTTTTCAGAGCTTGATTTGTAAGAATCAACCCAAAGCTTGATTCCTAAGAATCCAGGGGCTGCTGCTTGAAAGTTTTGCAAGACAAACTGGTCCCAGGTTGACCCAGTAGCAAATAGGCAACCAATGCAAATCTCCGAGCAGAGGTGTTGTATGTTGACAAGCCCTCATTCCTGTCAGCAAGTGTTCTGCAGCATTCTTCACTAACTGTAGCTTCTGGGTCAAGCATAAGGGAAGACCCACATGGAGCGCATTGCAGCAATGCAGTCTTAGAAGTAACCAAGTTAAACCATGAACTACTGTGGCAAGGCTTTCCCAATCCATGAATGCCTGCAGCTGCCAAACCAGATGCAATTGCTGACATGCAATTCCTGGATGCAGAAGAACCCTCAAACTTCAAACCTTCTCCTTTGGGGGAATCCAGGGTAGGCAACGGACCAGTTTCTCAGTCACGGGAATGACTCACCCACAGTTTCATTCTTCATTATTTTTCTGCTCCTTTCCTTTCAAATATCTTGGGGTGTTTATCTTGTTGGTCTTCAAGGTGGTGGCACAAAATGTTATTGCTTTACTCAATACAGCTATGACTCAGGCAGTCTTTGGAAGTATCACAGTAAATGAGAGCGGACAAGCTGTGTGTTTCACCTATTGCAAACATGAATGCTTGGTGTACTGAAAACTAGTCACTGTTGGCATGTAAACTATGCTAAATCATTTCCCTATGTTAGCATCACATCTCTCTGCCTCTTGCGTGCCCCCCCCCCAAATACCTAACTATGAATGCTGTCTGTAACTGCTTGAACCAGTGAATTAAGCAGTGTATCAGTGCTTTGTAGATTACGGATATTTAAGGCAATGTGGAAGATAGCTTTGGTTTTTCTTCTTTTATGCAGACTTGCCCAATTGTTATAACAGAAGAGATTAGAAACATGAGTTTTAGCTTCCTGGGTATATTATTATTATTATTATTATTATTATTATTATTATTATTAATGAATGGCAGGCATCTGGGATACTTTGGGCTCAGTAATAGATGTTTAAAATATGTGCAGGCCATTTTTATTTGTTTGATGACATAAATTATATTAAATTTGGTGCAATCAACCTCAACCTTAGTGGTTTAGGATCAGAAGTGATCCTGGCATTTCATACCTCTTAGATTCTCTGTTTATAAAATGTTTTTTGGCTTGCTGGAGCTAGCCATGTGGTTGAAAGGGATGACAAGATAGCATTATGAGTTGCTGACCTTTTGTCCTTTTTCGTGTAATCACCAGTAATGATCCCTACATCTGAATATTAAGCTAGGGTTTTCTGGTGCCTGAACATCCCTCTTGGATGAAACCAGCAGCATGCCCTTGCGGAGTTAACATACTGCAGTCAAGGAATTTGTAAAAAGAATCTGCCTGGCCTTTCATGACATTTTAGTTGAACAGACTTGAATCTGCTCCTCTATCTGGCTTTGACATAAATTCATAGTAGTATCCTTAATCACTTCCCTACAAAGCCCTGTTCCAGGATTCAGTCGTTCACTAATGCAGCGTTCGAGAAATAGCATGCTGATTCTTCTGACAAGGATTAGTGCATTCTAAACATCCTGGTGAGTTTTTTTGCCCCCTTCCCAATAATACTGTCATTGTGACTGCAGAGGTAAATTTCTGGAGAATAATTCAGTCCAAAAATATATTTTAGTCAACCTATTGCAATAATTACATTTCGTATCTTCCTCTGTGACATTTCATCTTTTCCTCATTCCCAAATTAGGCTTTAAATTTTCACTGTGCTTTTTATGTGTATTTTTGCTTTCACCTAAGGAAAACTGCTGGAAACCATAGGTTTCCATGTATGGGACTAGGCGGTGGCTGTTTAGCCTAGTACTGTCTACAGTGACAGGTATGGCTTCTTGTAATATCTCACTCAGAGAAGCATTATTTTTCCAGCCATGGTATATGAGATAATTTTCATACACATTTTTTTAGTACTATTTTTTTCTCCAAGAACTATAGTGCAAGATTAGAAGTGAGATCTGAAGGATCCACATATTACTTTATGAAGAGTCAGTCAGCTTAGTTTCTCTTTAAAATGCTTATCAAGTGAATTCCTCAAATATCCCAAGCAATATCTTATATTTCCATTTATTGGCCAAAGGGTAAACACCATATGCAATTACCCCCCAAAATACCATCCTACCTACAGCTCAAAAATTCTTTGTTTCTCTCTGTTGAACAGTTTTAACCCTAAATGTCAGGAATGCAAAAGGGTGGCACCTTGAACTTGACCCTAAGCTTTAACAAATATAATACGTTTAACATTGCAAAGAAATCAAAATAGTTTTCTAGAAATGCTAAGTGGCTGTTTGTAATGCAAAAGTAATGCGTGAATTAAATTAAGTCACACCCACACCATGTGTTTAAAGCACCTAGCTTCCCCCAAAGACTCTTGGAAACTGTAATCCCCCCCCCCCCACAGAACTACAATTCCAAACACCCTTAAACTACAGCTCCCAGGATTTGGGGGGGGGGCATGTGCTTTAAATATATGTTATCAATGTGAGCTCATTCTTATTTTTCCCTGGGACACAGCCAAGTAGAACAAAACAAAAAAGCAACAAGGACAATGAAAACAAAGTAACTTAAATCTAGGTCATGAAGTTAAAATAGCCATATACCGTATTTTTCACTCTATTTTTCACGCACCAGACCACAAGAGACGCACCTAGTTTTTGGAGGAGGAAAACAAGAAAAAAAATATTCAGAATCTCAGAAGACAGAACAGCAAGAGGGATCGCTTCGCAGCGAAAGCAGCAATCCCTCTTGCTGTTCTGGCTTCTGGGATAGCTGCGAAGCCTGCATTCTCTCCATAAGAAGCACACACATTTCCCCTTACTTTTTAGGAGGGAAAAAGTGAGTCTTATAGAGCAAAAAAACCGGTAATTGATAAACCAATGATAACATATCATCTGTTAATAAATAAACATTAAACAGTCCTTTGATAATTCCCAAGGTCCATCAACAAAAATACCAGAAAATACTTCAGATTAACAGCAAAAACAATGCATTTCCAAAACTAAATCCTGACATCAGCAACAAGTGACAGCCCACCCTGCTGCTCTCTACAGCAGAAGCAGCCTTTGTAGCTAGAGTCAGTCAAGGTCTCGCCTTTTCAGGCCAGATCACAATAGGCCAGGTGAACAGCTCTTGTGGGACTTGCAATCCGATGACACTTTGAGGGGCAGCCTTTGTAGGCCAGCCAAGCAGGGAGCAGGACTCACAGTAAAGCACCTTCAAAAGCGGCTTTTGACATCCAGCACAGCATAAGCAGCCTTTTGTAGCTGGAGTCAGGCCAGGTGAAAATAAGACAGATGAGCAGGGCCCTCGATGAATTATTTCTGGCACTTTCAGCAGCAGCTTTTGCAGCTGTAGTCAGTCTAGCCCCCATCCTCTCAGACCAGGTAGAAATGGGCCAGTAAGCAAGGAGCAGGCCCTGTGGGCTCACAGGAAGATTCATTTTAAAATGTACTGTCCACTTCCTCTAGGCTGCATCATTTCGGATTCCAGATGAGGGCTCACATAATTGAATGTTGCTCTCTGTAAACAGAAAAGCTTGTATGACAGGGAGCATGCTAGATTACAGTCCAGTTCACCAGCATCTAATTTTCTAGGTAGGGGTTTTTTACCTTGTTTTTCTTGCCTAGAGAAGCATTTGGTCATATGGTACAGCCTACATGTAGGTATCTCAGTTTTCTTTGTTTACAAAGTGGGAGCTGTGTCAAGATGTTGCGATATGGAGTGTTCTTTTCAGGAATTCAACCACTCTTTTCCACCACCACCTCTTTTCTGATTTTTTAAAATAAATATTATTGTCCCCCTACAGTTAATCAGAATTTCATGACTGCTGGGCACACTCAGTACTCATTGGATTGTTTTGAGGGTCCTCCCTCTAGGATTTCTCTTCTAAAGTTTTTTTTGTACTGCTACAAAACTTGGCATTCACACAGCCCTGCTGATCTCTCTGTCGCGTGTGTGTGCATGCACAGCAATGTTTTGAATGTGTATGCAATGGTGCTCACCATCTGAACATCAGAAATGGAGCACAGTGTTTAGAGAGCTAATATCCAACTTTTTAAGTATATAGAATCCTTAAAGTAGCTGACAAATAAAAAACAGAAATAGGTAAATAGTCATAAACAGTATTTATCTTAAGGGTCACAAAAGCTTGTGAAGCAGTAACTTCATTATTCTAGCCAATAATGGAGGCTGTTCTGCTTTTAATGGGTTTCTAACATTGGGTTAGGGACGCGGGTGGCGCTGTGGGTTAAAGCCTCAGTGCCTAGGGCTTGCCGATCGAAAGGTCGGTGGTTCGAATCCCCGTGGCGGGGTGCGCTCCTGCTGTTCGGTCCCAGCGCCTGCCAACCTAGCAGTTCGAAAGCACCCCTGGGTGCAAGTAGATAAATAGGGACCGCTTACTAGCGGGAAGGTAAACGGCGTTTCCGTGTGCGGCTCTGGCTCGCCAGAGCAGCAATGTCACGCTGGCCACGTGACCCGGAAGTGTCTTCGGACAGCGCTGGCCCTTGGCCTCTTTGAGTGAGATGGGCGCACAACCCTAGAGTCTGTCAAGACTGGCCCGTACGGGCAGGGGTACTTTTACCTTTACCTTTAACATTGGGTTAGAATCCCCTTCCTTTTTCATCAGTGATACAGTGGTATCTTGATCTGCAAACTTAATCCATTCTGGAAGTCCGTTCTTAAACCAAAGTGTTCTTAAACCAAGGCGTGCTTTCCCATAGCAGCGGAGGACTCAATTTACAAATGGAACACACTCAACAGGAAAGGGAACATGTTCTGCTTCCAAGGCAAAGTTCACAAACCAAAACACCTACTTCCGGGTTTGCAGTGTTCTTAATCCAAGTTGTTCATAAATTAAGCTGTTCTTAATCCAAGTTACCACTGTACTGAGAATGGTGTTTGAATTTCCTCTTTTATATTCTTATTTGAGGGGAACCCATAACTGATGAATATTTACATTAGATTTTGTAATCTTCCACTTTCCATTTTGTGTTAATGATGTTCAGAAGCAATTCAGAGATTTTTCGGGGTTTCTTAAAGGGTTCTGGCAACATCATATATGAGAAAACTGTTGGTTAGCAAACTTACTGGGTGCTGTTGGACTTGATAGTTGCCTCTTGGCTGACCCTATTTTTTAGTGCTGATGTGACATTAAAATTAGATTGGAGATATACTGCCATCCTGAAGCAATTTGATGGGACATTAGAGTAATTTCTGAATAAGTAATCAGTACCATGCTATAATCTGGTTACACGCTAGGTCTGTTCTTTTCAAAAGTGGAGAGTATTTTCTCCTTGGTTTAAAATTTAGAAGCAAAGAATCATTCTTCCCAAGTACACAATATAGCAAATATAAAAAGTCATAAACCCATGTTGCCCCCTGGATTCACTGCTACTGGCAGCATACTTTTGAGAAGGGTCTTAGAGAACAGGAGTTTTCAAGATCAGTGACAGTGGTCATCCCAAAGTTTTGAAGCAACTGATCGAATATGTTTAAATGTCAACAAATCTTCATAACCCTGAGCATTAAATGTAGCACTCATGGGACACTATTGTTTTTTGATATGTGGTTCTAGAAACTGGAGGGAAGGCTTATGAAGGGGTGAACATCTGCTTAAATTCTCCTCGTCTCTGATGGAAAGAGGGACATTTGCAAGAATTCTTTCCCCAACCTGTCCCCATTATACCTTTCACACAAATACCCCACCAGCATTTTCTGCATTGGGACATCAGAGAAAACTGGAGGAGGCAACCGTTGGCTACCACAAGAGGCACAGACTGCAAATTAAGAGACACAAGTCTCTGGAATTGTGGCTTAAGAAGAAATCCTGCAAACAAGCAGCATATAATGCCTCCCAGTCTGACTTAGAGGCTTCTATTGCCATACAAGATCAAATGAAGCAAATGGGCTGCTTGGCTTTGTGATTCACACTGGAGCCTGAGAGCAAATCACAGCCTATGGGAACTTATAACCTGCAGTCCTAGGTGAGTCACCACATAGACCAGTGGAAAACAGACCTGACACCTTCAGTTTCTAGATCTGGCAACTCATGACAAGAGGATAGCCTATTTCCTCTATCCAATTAAATGGGTGGGCAGGGTGAGCTTGCCCCTAATTTTCTGCTGTAAGTCTTCATGTTCTTTGTGACTCTCAGTACCTCATTTGGGCTGCTGATTTTGTTTTTAATAATGTGTTTGTTAGCATGTCTTGGTGGCATGCACATCCTTGTTATTACTAGGTAACTCATTGGCCGGTGTTGGTTGCTTGTTTACTGCCACTGTTGGGAAAAGAAAAGAAAGGATCAGCAGATCATTTGGAAAGTGTGATGTGGCATGCAGGTTGCTTATTAAACACTTAAAAATGTGAATACTTGGGCAAAACTAACACAGAGCAAAGTAGCACTCAAAACATAATGTTTGTAACTGCATGTTTCTTAATGCAACCAGTACCATGCCTGTTGATAGAAGTCAATTTGTGTCTAATAAACAATCCAAATGATTAGGGCATGGTTGATTTAACTACCCATCTAAAAATTCTTCCTAACTAAGATTCATGCAGAATGGTTGTCTAGGAAATTTTCTATTTTAGTTGTAGCCAGAAACATAGAAACAGCTCAAACTTAGCCTATCACACTGAATTGTTCCTGCTTGGTTGGTAATCAAAATTTCATGAAAGCTCCATTTGAACCAAAGTCCTGAATTTCCAAGAGCTCAGTGCCTCTTGAACTGCATAAACTGGAGGAAAATGAAGGTGGATCTCAGTTTGTTCTGGGGATAATGGCTCAGCACAGATCCTTAGTCCTCCTCTCCATTAATGCTCTCTATCCCCCCCTCCCAATCCCCAAATGACTATCAGATTTCATGAGCTGGAGAAAAGAAAGGATTGAGTGTTCCAGTCCTGCCTGTCCCCATTCCTCTTAATGTCCACCCTCACTGCCCATCTTTCCACCTTTAAGCTTGAATGTAATTAACACAATCTGTATTTCATTCTCCTCTGACGCCACTGTTTCCATTCCTCAAACCCCACACCCATGTCTGCGATACTTCATGCCAGAATGAATTTGTTAAGTCTTTGACATGTCGTGAGACTTGGTGGTTTTTACTGAGAACTAATGGAGCCTGCATCTGCATTGCCCTAATTTGGATTCAGTTTTTTCCTAAGTTGAGTGCAGAGGCAGCCAATATGGTGCCCCACATTGGGCTACAACTCTTGTTGGCCATGTTGACTCGGGCTGCTGGGAGATGTAGTTCATCAACATCAAGAGGGCACCTCATTGGCTACTCCTTGTCTAGTCTGTGTTGGAATGTTAGAAGAACCATCTTTTGCCTAGGATCTTAAACAGGTGTTTGAGATGTTTACCGCATGTTCATAATTTGAGTTTCTGTGATGCTGAATTTAGCTTAACTTGGTGCGGAATTACAGAAGTGTTATACCAATTTCTAAAAGTCCTGCTTCATAGTTGGCAACCTCAAAAGGTATTATGTACTCTCCATTAGTATTTCAGAGTGGCATGTTAATACACTAATATCCTAACGTAGGAGTGTAGGACAAAGCAGGCCTCTGTCATAGAATTTACAGTCAGAATAATCGTTTTGGGTACCTTTCTTAACAAAAGCCAACAGCATTACAAGTAGAATATTTAAAGGGGATAAGAAACTCCATAGAGCTGCCCAACTCTTCCACAAAGCAGGATGATCCAGTACCAACCTTTCCCAGATCTGTCTAATCCAGTGTGCCAGAAAAAGAAAAGAGGCTCATGACAGATCTCTCCAGGTGAATGTTTCATTTGCATCAGCATTGTGGGGATGATAACACCCACACACCCATTCCTGGTTATACAGTGGTACCTCTGGTTGTGAAAGGGGTCCATTCCACAGCCCCGTTTGCAACATGAGCAGAACGCAACCTGCGTCTGAGCGTGCGCGGGTCACGATTCGCCGCTTCTGTGCATGTAGTAAAGTAAAGGTAAAGGTACCCCTGCCCGTACGGGCCAGTCTTGCCAGACTCTAGGGTTGTGCGCTCATCTCACTCTAAAGGCTGGGAGCCAGCGCTGTCCGCAGACACTTCCGGGTCACGTGGCCAGCGTGACATCGCTGCTCTGGCAAGCCAGAGCCGCACACGGAACGCCGTTTACCTTCCCGCTAGTAAGCGGTCCCTATTTATCTACTTGCACCCGAGGGTGCTTTCGAACTGCTAGGTTGGCAGGCGCTGGGACCGAAAGACGGGAGCTCACCCCGCCGTGGGGATTCGAACCGCCAACCTTTTGATCGGCAAGTCCTAGGTGCTGAGGCTTTAACCCACAGCGCCACCTGCGTCCCTCTGTGCATGTGCGTGACGTCATTTTGAGCGTCTGCGCAAGCAGTGAAACCCGGAAGTAACCCTTTCTGGTACTTCTGGGTCGCCGTGGGACGCAACCTGAAAAGATTTAACTGGAAGCAAACTTAACAAGAGGTATGACTGCACAGCATTTAAAAAGCCCAAATATTATTTTACTTGTATTTAATTTATCTAGAACACCAAGTCCAAATATTATTTGAATTTTACAATGCTAGGCTTTAATCACCGCCACCCCTCTCTCTGTGGATGTGGGTGTGAATAATCCTTCAATTTCTTGTAATAAAGAAGCCATTGTTTGAGTGACAGGAATGATTATTATTATTATTACTATTATTAAATGTTGTTTGGTTGTAACACCTACAGTATTTATCTTAAAAGGCCCATAATAAGAGAATTGTTTGCTGCAGATGGGTTTGCATCCATATTTTTTTTTTTAAAAAAGGAAAAACTCCTGATGCACATTTGAGTCATCTAGTTCCCTCCAACAATGCAGTGGAAAAAAGCCATAATATTCCTGATTCATTTACAATACAACTAAAAAAATTGTTTTTATTGGGTGGGGGGGGTAGAGTATCCTAGCAGAAGACCTTTCTATCCTATTTCATAAAATTGATACACTGCTAGATTATAGAAAACCTCAAAGCTGTTTACAAAAAGATAAAACAATAAAATCCAGTGTGTTTTCTGTGAGTCTAACAACTAAAATTGCCAACTTTTATTTTCTCTCCCTCCCACTTATTTCATATTAGGGCGCAGAAGAAATCACCCTTATATTTAGACCAAACACATTTTTCTTTATTATCCATGTAGAAAATTCAAAACAGATGGGTAAACATAGATATTTGTTGTTAACACTTAATTATTCTCATTTGAAGAAGATTTAAAATGGGGAAAATACAGAATTTTGGGGATTGAGCCAAAATGTACAAATGTAAGACTGGCATTTTGATCCTTTCTTAAAACATCCCCAAGCTCTATTGGATTTGAACATTTTAATTATAAGTACATTTGTGATTATTTTGCTAACAAAGTCAACATTATTTCAAATTCTGCAATAGCAATTCACAAGAACACTAGCATTTCAATACTTGTGGCTTCTAGTGTCAAGGTTATGAACATTAAAAGAATATCATTTGAACAAATATAGTTGAAATGGAGAGGGAAGCTTGGATTTTTACTATAAACGTAGCTTTCTGTGAGTGGGGTAGGAGGAAGCCATGCAAACTATGAACAGAATAGTTTCCAAACCAGAGTTTCAGCTGCTGCCATTTTTTAGACTTATTTTCATAAACACTACGGTCATGGGCTGTATGCCCCTAAATACCAGTCTGGGGCAGGAGATGGATATTGCACTCATGTCCTGCTTGAGGGAAAGGATTGTGTTCTTAATCTTGTTTTGGGTTCTGAGGACCTCTTGAGAATCTGCAGTCTTTGGGCTAAACTGATGTGATATTGATTGTGTGAATGCAAAAGCGTGCGTATTTGTTTGTTTTTGCAGTGGTTTTCAACAGCACAGAGACTTCACCTGAATATCTTCCTTTCATGTTAGACAAGGGGGAGGTTGTGTGAGGAAGGACCTCTAGAGGTGTGCAAGTCCTGTGTGAACACATTTTTGCCAGTGAATATAGGGGGAATGGCAGTCAGTCTTTTTATCAAGTGAGTAGCACTCGTGGTGATGGGTAAACAAGACCTTTGCTACCCATCTGTAATGTGGAAACAGTAGTGACCCATATCACAGGATAATCTTGAGGATAAGCCCATGAGAATGATAAATACAGCTGAAACATACTAGATACACAATACAGAATGAAACTTAGAGTGGTGAATGGCACTATTTAGTGGGAAGAAACCCAAATTAAAATACTTATTACATATTTTTACATGGCTGTTTATTTGTATACATTTTAGAATTTTATACATGGATGTTTTATGATCACCAAACCATTATTAGGCATTACAAATATAGGTTAAGTTGTAAAAGTGGACTGAAACTTCAGTCAAAAAACTGATAATGCCGGAATTGACCATTGGAACCCTAAGGATGCAGCACAAATGAATCTGCGAGATTTTGGCACTTGAAGTTAGTTTGTTATAGTAAAAGAATGCTATTTGCAAATGTATACTGTCTGGTTCAGAATTTCCACAAGGTGCAGAGTAACAGTGTTACCTAATCAGGAGGTATCTTTTGCTTATGATGCAAGTTGCTAGGCAATGGAGAAGAAGAAAAAATAACCAGGCTGTTCTGTGTTGGTGCTTCATAATAATAAGTCACTTAGCAGTGCAGGCATATTTAAGGGAGCCCAAGCCTTCTAAGAACACACATTTTTTCTTACACTGTAAACTCACATTATCATTCACTTTTTGCTGTCATTGCTTGTTGAAGCAATAGGGAACAATCTTGTAAAGGTAGCTTTTAATTCCGATCTTATCCTTCACCCTTCTCCCCTCAAAGTGACCCTAATACCATGAAACAAAGACTGCCTGTGGTTGCAGAAGAATATAAAGCAGACAATAGCAGACAATAGCAGCAAAACATCTGCCAAGTACAGTGGTACCTCGGGTTAAGTACTTAATTTGTTCCGGAGGTACGTTCTTAACGTGAAATTGTTCTTAACCTGAAGCACCACTTTAGCTAATGGGCCTCCCGCTGCCACTGTGCCGCTGGAGCACGATTTCTGTTCTCATCCTGAAGCAAAGTTCTTAACCTGAGGTAATATTTCTGGGTTAGCGGAGTCTGTAACCTGAAGCGTATGTAACCCAAGGTACCACTGTATGTGCAAACTAACTACATAGGGAGGGCAGCAATATGATCATATATTTCAACCTACAAAAAACACTTCCACAAGAACTGGGCTTTGGGTAGCTGTACAATCATTTGAACTTGCTTGCCCAGGGTAGGCATTAGTGGAAATCTAACACTGGATCTCCTGGGACGCTGGCATTGCCAGCTAGGATACCAGGATTTCATCTAGGTCACCCATATGGGAAACCAATTCGAATATGCCCACAGGTAGGGATGAAAGGATCTGTCAATTCCATTTCTTTACGTTCCTCATTTTTCCCAGTCTTAAATTTGGTTCTCCACATTTACGAATTTTCATTTTAATCTTAATCATGAAAATTATTCAGCATTTTAGTGAAATTTTCTCCTAATGAATATATTTTTGTGTGCACACATTGATGTACACATTTTGCAAGCAGTTTCTCCTAAGGCACGTTCTTGGTTATTTCTAGCCAAATATTCATTTTTTATGCACACATTCACAATACGTGCATTTTTTAAAAATGAGAAACAGCATCGCAAAATTCAGATTATTGGGAATTTTAAAGTATGGCTGTTTCTGTTCTCATATTGGATCAGAAAGTGCAAATCTGATAAATTCAGCTTCCTATGTGAACTGAATTGAATTTCTCTCCATCCCTACCCACAGATTACATTCTTCTCAGGAGCATATGAATAAGCCTTCGTATGTTTGGCATCTTGACTATTCCTGTTCAATCAAGTGCATATCTGTGTCTATTTGGGGCCATCCCCTGAAAAAAAAAGGTATAACAGGATCTCAGGAAAGAGCAATGTGTTGCATCAAATACTGTGGTAGTACCCACTATTGTTTGTTTACAAAATATTTATCCTAGTAACCTGTTTTACTTCTTTTCAAGATGTCGTTTTGATTCATCCATGCACCAGTGGCTGGAAGAAAAAACGCACATTGACCCAGTCAGATGTTTGGTACCAGGCTTTTAGCTTTGAGACAATGTGCGCTCAGCTCTGCATTCGAGAAAACCCATAGAGTTTGAAAGAGAAATACAAAATGACATGGTGTGTAATGCTAGGCCTTGCAAAGAGATGGGCAGTCAAACTGGAGAGTAATGTAAATTGGCAGATATCAAGTTTAGAAACTATTTTGATTTATAAAAATTAGCGCCATACCCTAAAATTGGTTCAGGAAAGCTATGGGATAGCTCACTCATGTAAGGAAACGATAGCTACACAGACTCCTGTCTCCCTCCCACCCTGAACAACACTGAAATGTTTTCTGGTGACAGCCATGCCACTGTGAGACGTTGGGTGATTTGTAGAGATTAATATTCTTTCTGTTTCTCTTAACAGCGACCGGCGCAAAGCTAACTACATGTATAAAGTGTGGCAAGGAGCACTGGGAGACGGCTAAAACACAGTCATGTCTTCGGTTTGGCACACCATTTCAGCTCTTCACGTGAACTACAAGAAACTGATATGCCTCTTGGTCGTCGCCGTAAGCGTATGCCACAGTGCCTCTGCGATGTGTCCTGCCGCTTGCATTTGTGCCAGCGACATCGTGAGCTGCACCGGTAAGAACCTCTCAAGAGTGCCCGCAACGCTCTTCAAGCACACAAAAAGATTGGATCTCAGTCACAACCGAATTGGGATTTTGGATCACGACTGGATGCCAGTGTTGCTTGATAAACTGGCCACCCTCATCGTCAGCCACAATGGCATCACGAGTATCTCCACAGGAAGCTTTTCCGCGACTCCAAATATCAAGTACCTTGACTTGTCGTCCAACAGCTTGAGGTCGCTTGGCAGTCCTGTCTTCCAGGAACTGAGAGTTCTGGAGATTTTGTTGCTGTACAACAATCACATTGCCCATGTCGATTCTGCTGCTTTTGGAGGGATACACAAATTGCAGAAGCTCTATTTGAGTTACAATTCTCTCTCCCAGTTCCCGATAGACTTGTACATTGGGAAACGCAAACTCTCCGAACTTGTGCTCTTAGACATTTCTTACAACCAAATCCAGTCGATACCCATTCACTACATGAGCTTAGTGCCGGCTAGACATCTTAGTGGGATCTATCTTCATGGGAACCCCTTTTACTGTGACTGCACACTTTACTCCATGCTAAACTTCTGGTATCTTAGACACTTCAGCTCGGTGGAGGATTTCAAGGCTGAGTACACATGCGTGTTGCGGTCAGGCTCCAATATGAATAAACTGCCCTTATTGCACGACAACTACTTGAATTGCTCAGAAAGCACCATCAATGGCTCTTTCCATGCGTTTGGCTTTATTCAGGAAGCTCAACTTGGGGAGAGGCTGATCGTACCTTGCGACACTAAAATCAGCGATGCAGGCACCCACTTTGTTTGGATCAGCCCAGACAATCAGTTTTTGGAGCCCAGCAAAGATATTGATCACTTCAGAGTATTTCTCAATGGGAGTCTGGAAATCGACGAGGTCCAGTATGAGGATGCTGGACTTTATTCCTGCATTGCAATAAACAGGAAAAGACTGTTGAATGAGACCATCGAGGTGAGGATCAATGTGAGCAATTTCACCGTGGACCGGTCTCACTCCCACGAAACCTTCAACACGGCTTTCACCACCCTCGCCGCTTGTGTAGCCAGCATTATCTTGGTCCTCCTTTACCTCTACCTGACGCCGTGCCCTTGCCGGTGCAGGTCCAAGAGAAGAAAAAGGCAGCCAAGCCAAAGTAACCCACATGCCTCCATATTGACCTCGAATCCTCCCCTGGACCTTCCAGCTGATGAGAAAAAAGCCAGCAGCGGCAAGAGGGTGGTGTTCCTTGAGCCCGTGAAGGAGCCGAAGCCGGGACAGAATGGGAAAGTAAGGATGTTTCCTGGTGAGAACATCATTGCAGAAAGTATCCTAAAAACTCCCCGAACGAAATCGGAATCCGATTCCATGAACTCGGTGTTTTCGGACACGCCTTTCATGCCATCCTCTTAGCTTCCTGCCTGCATTCGCATTGTATGGCTAACTCTTTCAACAACTAGCTGTCCTGCCTCTAGCCAATCTTAAAAGAATAGGGGAAACTCTTTCAAACCAAAAGAAATGGTGAGTTCGTTCTGATAGGTGGTGGCTACATGCCCTTCATTCTGTAAACCTGGACCAGTGCTGGGGAGGAACACTTTGCTAGATGGCTTTTGCAGCTCTCTGCTTTGAAGAGGCCACATCATGGCAGATGCCACTGCTGTTTCAATTTCTGTGCTTACAGGCATGTGAGTGCCGTTCAATGAGTGGCGTTTGTTCACCTCTCCCATTCACTTCAGTGAAGCTTGTATTGGAGAGCTTCCCAGCAGATTAGATCCTTGGCTGCGTAGCTGTATAGAATTTGTGCAATTGTAATTATCAGGGATCAGAACCACAATCAATATGGCTCCTAGAGCTTAGATTGATAGGGAAAGAGAGAAATAGCCATTTACTAAACTTCTGGTTTCTGCCTTTAGGCACTGAGCACATAACAGAAACAAAGGAAGTGATACAACAGAAATATTTCAGAATGGGCTTTTGTATAAATTATGACCTAAGCTTTGTGATTTTGGGGGGAGGGGAGCTGTCATCTCCTTCTGAATACTAGAGATTCAGTAGCCAGTAACCGAATGTATGATTATGCGGTATAAATAAACTTTCACTATATGAAAACTTTGACAGAAAACACTTGTCCAAAGTTACGATCTATAAACCACTTTAGCCTTTAATGCTTTTCTCTCAAAAGGGTCAGCGCTTTGGTCCTATTAAGAAATTGGAGCCAGAGCGATGTTCAGCAGGTAAAGTTTCCCCACCAGTGCACAGAGATGGGAGAAGCTGCACCTTTGGAATATCTGGGTTCCTCACCATTCTTAAAGAGACAGGAGCTATGTTGCTTCTGGAATGTGGCCACTTCAGCCTACCTACTTATTCTGAAACTTGCATATGTGGTGTGTGGCTTGAGGACAGAATATCTTAAAAGAGGAATGCAGAGGATTCGTTTGGAAGTAAAGGAACCAGGGTTTGTGCAATTAGATGTTTTGTATATGAGCTACTGCACTTTGAACACTTTTGCTGAGAGCCATAATGGAAACCACCAATCCCAAATTGAATCCAGCAGGAGCAGCCAGGCCTTCTCATTATCAGCGATGAAATGGCTGGCGTGTCCGGACATTGCCTTCTACAGCTGATGGGGGAACCTGTTTGCATCCAATTTCCCGGATTGCAGCCTTACTTAGAAGAATCGGAATAATTCGGCAGGTTTTTCAGAACATATTAATGTACTAATTTACAGGCATATAAATTGCAATGTATCAATTTACAGGCATATAAATGACGATGTAATGAAATTTGCATTTTGTGGTTTGATATAGAAAGCGTCAATTAAGTACTTATTTCTAGGCTTATCAGTTTCGAGAATTTTCCATTCCTAGCAGAAGAACTAGAATTTTGTAGGATTAGGCCTTTATAGTGATTTCCATCTGCTTTAGTATGGTTTTTGTTATAAAATAGACTACCAAAAAAAAAAAAAAGCCGTGTTGTTTCTAGAAAACAAACACCCCAATATTTTAGTGTTGTTTGTACTTTTTGCACTCTGATCAAGTAGGTATACTTTGCTGCAACAGCACATGGAATAGGTTGTTCAGTCAAGGCTTCAGTAGCATTGTGTCCTTGGGAACTGGGAGAAGCCAGCCTTCGTGTTTTGCTTGCCAGTTGCAATCATCTTATGAAGGTTGTTGTCAAATATTTCTCATGTATGGTTCTGTGTGGCGCTTGAAATGCCTTTGGGATGACCCTTGGATGAGTTTTCCCCAGTCCTCCCCCACTTCTCCATCCTCAACTGAGCCAAGGAGAAGCTTTTATATCAAGTTGTGTTTGATGTCTAATGTCTGGCTGGCAAAGTTTCACTAACCCTGTGATGCTCTATGCATAAAGTACTGTCCTAGCATCCTGGATCTGATCTGTTCCAATAGCTATGTTTCACTGATGGCAGCGGTTGTTTAGTTTGAGCCTTGGAAGGACTCACATACCAGTTCATAAGATCAAGCATAGGGCTGGGTGATATCCGGTTTTCAACTTTGTGATATATCACCAGCTACACATCGCGATATGCCAATATATCACAGTGTCTGAAATAAGGATGGAGCTATGTAGAGGTATTGGCTGGCTTTACAGTTTCCCCCCACATTGTGATTTTTGCATAGCACTCATGATTCACAATATATTGCCAGGTCAAAAATTATGAAACCGATATCACAATATGGACTTCAAACCTGTTTTGGATGATATATTGATATATCGCCTAGTCCTAAGCAAGGGCATCCAGCCTATACCCAAGCAACATAGTTATCAGCTCTCTGTACTCAACTTACACAATTCCTGATTTCCTTGCTTCATTTCACCTTTTCTTGTACATGGGGCTGAGAGTGGTTCACCTCCCACAGGGCTCCTTCTGGTGAATATAACTAAGGACTACTTGTTCAACATGGGAGCTTATAAATCTAAAGTAAAAAGGTAAAGGTAAAGGTACCCCTGCCCGAACGGGCCAGTCTTGACAGACTCTAGGGTTGTGCGCCCATCTCACTCAAAGAGGCCGGGGGCCAGCGCTGTCCGAAGACACTTCCGGGTCATGTGGCCAGTATGACATCGCTGCTCTGGCGAGCCAGAGCCGCACACGGAACGCCGTTTATCTTCCCGCTAGTAAGCGGTCCCTATTTATCTACTTGCACTTAAGGGTGCTTTCGAAGTGCTAGGTTGGCAGGCGCTGGGACCGAGCGACGGGAGCGCACCCCACCGCGGGGATTCGAACCGCCGACCTTTTGATCGGCAAGCCCTAGGCGCTGAGGCTTTTACCCACAGCGCCACCCACAGCGTAAATACATATAATTTTAAACATCCCCTTTCCTCAACATTCCCCATGACCTTCACCTAATTTTTTGATTCAGCATCAAAATATCTTGAAATAACCTTTTTGACTAGCTGCAGTCTCTTCTTTGGTGAATAATCAAGGGCTTATACTGGTGCCGAAGGAAACTTTTACTGTCTTGGCCATAA
This sequence comes from Podarcis tiliguerta, assembly GCF_965153285.1. NCBI lineage: Eukaryota > Metazoa > Chordata > Lepidosauria > Squamata > Lacertidae > Podarcis > Podarcis tiliguerta. The sequence continues at coordinate 27,133,802 of NC_139543.1, read as the reverse complement.
AGATCTAAATAACATTTGTGGATCAAGGTAGATCTAAAAAGGTTTGTAGTTCAATGCAGTGGACACCAAAATAGGGTAATCAGTTTTGCAAGCTGGAGACCAGCTTTGGTCCTCCAAAAGTTGCTGAAATAAAAACATGCTCTCGATTCTCAAGTGCTCAAGGCATGGCTTATCATTTCAAATTGAAACAATTTAGATAGCAAAGGACAAGATGATACTGGGTGTAGCAGAATTTGCCCACACACTCCCCCATCTTCGTTTCAGGGAAGGCATGAAATGGATGCTGTCAAATGTTTGGCAGGCTTTGCCTTGCTGACGCTTGAATGACATATTGAAAGCCTGTGAACTTGAACAAAATTCATGTGCTATGTTGAATCCATGAATCCCGCATTCAAAGTGTCAGACATTATTTGCCACCCGCAACCCTGCATCAAGCTATGAAATCACAGCCTAGTGTATTATGAGAAGTATAGATACGGTACTTGCCCAATCTGACCCCCTCAATATTCTGTACTACAACTCCCATCATTCCTGAGCATGACATTTGGCTTGATCTGATGGGAGTTGTAGTCCAGCATTAGACTAGAGAAGGCCAGAGGAAAAGTGTCAATTTGAGAATGGAAGTTGGGTGTTGAATTTCTAAGCATAAAAATAATTGGTTGTTTTCAATGTAAGCATTGCCCAGGCAGGCACATTATGTGACCCATGGGAGCAGCAAAGCAACCAGACTGTACAATGGTGATGGGATAAAAGCAGACCAAATCTCTATTGACAGCAGCAGGCAGGGCAAGGGTTGGCATGGCATTGGGTCCCAAGATCAGTTCATCGTTCCACGTTGATGGAATGGATTTGCTGGGTTTGGATCGCTCTAAACTGGTATGACAGGAGGCAGCCAGTGTTGAACCTTGCTGTGGTGTACGCCAAGCAAACAAGGTTTCACTGGGGGACCAGGGTGCAGATTCCAACCAGGCTAATACTGAACCCATGTTTGGGTTTGCCATGGTCAGTCCTCCCCTCAGGCCCATTTGGGGCCCCCCTATACTATGTTGATCCTGACCATTTCCACCCTCATACAAACAACGAAAGAAAGCCACATTTTCACTGAGGGAAAGGCGTAAAAATACCCAGCCAAGTGCCAATCAGGTTGAGAGAGAAAAATTCATTTCCAGCCCTGTCAACCCGTCACCCAAAATTGCTCAGTGAAGGCTCTAACCCAACGGTGGGAGGACAAGAAGCTCTCAAAGCTCCAAGGGAAGCAGCCTTATATAGGCTTTCCCCTCCCCTTTTCAGCAAGGGCTCATGGGACAGCTTTTTCCCATGTGCCCATCACACAGAGAAGATACTGGGCGAAACCTTGCCCAGTATTTTCCTGCAATCTATGGACACAGCACCTCCAGGCAAAGTCATCCCATGCTTATTTGACATAGAACGGGGCCTATCAATGAGAGAGCCTTTTCAGTTGTGGCACTGTGTTGCTGGAAAAGCTCTCCAGACAGGCTTACCTAATGCTAACCTTGGTCATGTTTGTGGCACCAGGCAACCTCCTCCTTACTTTCCCACCCTTTTAAAACCTTGGCAGTTGCACAGATTCATTCTGGTGTTTTGTGTGTTGTTTTCGTTTCACCATGTGAGTTGATAGTTATTCATCGCGTTCCTATGCATATCTATGCCAACACAAATCCCATCGCTTTCAGTGGATCTAACACCTGGGTAAATTTGTATAAAATTGCAGCCTTTTAATATCTTAATTGTCTAAAGCACCTTAGAAGCAGTTCTGGTAAAGGGCAGTATAAAAATACTCTAAACAAAGAAATAAGCCCTCAAGTTGTGACATTTTGCATAAGTGTGACAGAAGATCGTCAAGGAAAATGTTCTAGCCGGCTCACTGGATAATGAAGAATTTGCTGCTGACCTTCGGAAGAGCATGACCTAGCCTTATAAGAAAGCGTTGCTTAAGGAATCTATTTTTTATTGACGGAGAGAGAAAGAAAGATAGTTGCAGGATTTGCTGCTGTGTGCCATCTGTGCATGGACAAATTGGACTGTGCAAGGAGGAAATGAGTTATTGTAAAGAAGGAACATTTTGTATTTTCGTCATGGAAAACTGGTGGAAACAGCAGTGTTTGAGCTTTTAGCATTTGGTCTTTAACTGATAGGTTGGGGTATTTTAGTTAGAAAAGCCATTACTTCCTAGAGGTTGGGCACAGCCGATTATACCCCTTTAGAAGTCCTATTCATTGCTGTGTGACTTGTGCAGGATAAAATCCATCGCTTTAAGTCACCAAATGATTACAAAATGCAAAGTAGCATGAATAAAATAACCACTGGCTCTTGAAGTTGTTGTCCAGTTATGACAACTGGAAATGAACCTCAAAATCAGCCCCTTGTAATAAATATGCTATGCTGAGCACATTCAGTTAATTGTTACTTCAGTAGCATAGCTTTGTATATCATAGAAGAGACTGATGCTCAATCTGCAGTGAGGAATAATTGTAAGAATAATCAAAGGCTTGCTGGATCAGATGAATGTTGAACTTGTTTTTAGCTTATGACTTGTACTGATAATTTTAGTGTACATTTTATATTTTTTGCAAGTTTCACAGAGGTCTTTAGAGTTAAGCGGTATGCAAATTCTGCTAAATAGATGTCTACAACTATACATATTCTGAGCGCAGGCACAATGGTACAGCTGTTCTGGAAGCACATTCTTCCCAAAATTTCAGAGAGATTGTGTTCCACCAGTTTGTAACAGAACCGAATTGTACACAGCTGTGATTGGGTGAGCAGTTGTGAGGTGACAATCCCTTATCACCAGGTTTGCAACATTGATTTTCCTGTTTTAAATAATGAGGGGACTAAATAATATTTCACTGATTGAATGTACATGTAGCGCTTTTGAAAGCGAAGCTGGAGAGCTCTTCTGAAGCGTACAAGATTGACGACACAGTCAGTATTGAGTTGTCAGCAAGGACACTTGACAAATAAATTGCGAAGGTGCAGAGAAGCCAGGCTCAGCACAAATAAGAACAAAAAACCCACCCCATGCTCATTTCTGTTTCAGTGTATGCTTATACACAGCCCATGTCAGCTTGCTTTTTTTTTTAAAGAGCTAATTAGTATTGTTAAGTATTTGGTTTCACTCTTTCTTTTAGCCATTGCTTTGATGTGTACTGCTATACAGGTATTTCCTAACAATTTAAAAGCTGTAAATTTGACATTAGGGGTGGACTGGTACTGCAACTTGTCCATGTGTCATGCCCTCCTCCATCAGCCAGCCCTTGCGTCCGACCTGGACCCTGCAATCATCTTCTGTAGTCCTTCTTTGTGTGCTTCCTCCACTGAAGGTCTGGAGGGTGGCAACACAAGAGCAGGCCTTTTCTGCAGTGGCTCCCTGTTTGTGGAATGCTCTCCCCAGGGACGCTCGCCTGGTGCCTTCATTATGTATCTTTAGGTGTCAGGCAAAACTGTTTCTCTGTAACCAGGCCTTTGACTGATAAACATTCTATGGCCTTTTAAAGGTGTTTGCAGGAGTGGCGGCTGTTGGTTGGTTTTTGTTTATTTTATATTATTTATTCTCATTTTGTAATTTTATGCTGTGGACTGCCCTGTGGTCTTCAGATGGTATACAAATTCAATAAATCTCAGACAGCGTAGAAAATGAATGGTTGCAGCTTTGAATTACAGTGGTACCTTGGGTTACATACGCTTCAGGTTACATGCGCTTCAGGTTAAAGACTCCGCTAACCCAGAAATAGTGCTTCAGGCTAAGAACTTTGCTTCAGGATGAGAACAGAAATTATGCTCCGGCGGCGTGGCGGCAGCGGGAGGCCCCATTAGCTAAAGTGGTGCTTCGGGTTAAGAACAGTTTCAGGTTAAGAACGGACCTCCGGAATGAATTAAGTACTTAACCTGAGGTACCACTGTATTTTTTAATGATATCTTAGTGGGAACTGTCTTAATTTGCTCTTATGTGTTTTCAGTCTGCCTCTTTTCATTGTTGGGGATTGTATCCAATTAAATAATACTCAGAGAAGACCCATGGAAATCAATGGGCTTGAGTTAGTCAATGGACTATTTCAGTGGGTCAGTTCTAACTATGAATGTGTCAGATAAACCCCCATGTTTATTTGCTGGTTTTATATTTTACTTTATTATTTATCCAGCATGTGAATCATTTGATTGAATTGCTGAACATCACCCTGGAATGTTTTGAATGTGAATGAGAGTGATAAATTATTTTTTAAAAATGCTGAAACACCATTAACAAAATACAAACTCTCGGTGTATCTCACCCATCTCCTAACTGTAAAGCAAATGCAACTCGTCCCATGAAAGAGCACATTTATGTAACCCACCAGCAGTAAAACTAAGTTAGCTAAATAGGACCAAAACACAACCTCCATAGAAATTAGTGCTGGCATCTAAATTGATAGAGAGGGTTTAGGCAACACAGCTGATAAATCTCTGAGCTGAACATGGAGACCAGCTTAACTTACCTTCTTGGACTTAGTAAATCTACTTGATGTATCATCATGACTAAAGCTGTTCTATGTCAGTAGATCAGAGTTTTCTCTTTGATGTAGTAGCTGCCTGTAGGTATTTTATTATGGTCCTGAAGCATCTGTTTGACATACTCTCTGAGGACTAAAATTTTCCATGGATGTATTTTTATTTATTTTTGTCCTACTAATGCAAAATCGTGATACATGTTGTCAAAGTGTTACATTATTCTAAAACATGGAGGTCAGGTATTCAGAAGACTGCTCTGTAATTTCTCTGAGATGAAGACATGTATTTGTGCAAATAAAAAATAAAGAAAAGATCTGTTTATTGCACACAACAAGAACATTGGTATATCCATGCTGGAAATGTGCAACTGTACATACGTCCAGGGATGATAGCATTTGGCATGGCACCCATATAGTGCTTAAATAAAAATTATTGAGTCTCAAACTAAGATGAAAGCCATAAATTCTGACTTTGGAATTTCAACCCCCCCGGTTGTATTTACTGAGTAGTTACAGCATGCATACGCAACGTTTTATTTATGTACCATTTTCTTTATAATGGGTGGTTTTCAACTAAGTCTTATTGAAATTAAGGGACCTAAGTTAATTATGTTCATTAATTTCAATGGGTCGACTCTGAATAACATTTAGTGGAATGCCACCCTATGTCACATGATCTAGGCTCAAATCCTAGCCATGAAGTGCTAGCATTAATTTGAGCCAGAGATTGCTAGGAGTTAAGTCCAATATCCAAAACACCAGAATATTTTTTGTGTATAATTGTGATAAATTATTCCTGAATTTACCCTTGGATTAGCGGAGAGCTTCAATAAAGAAAGCAGAATATTTATTTCCCATTCTAATGTATTTTCAGCTTCTTACCCTCTTTTAAAAAGATCAAACAGCTATAAGAAGAAACAGCAGGTGCGTTGATATTGTCTTCACAAGTTCCTTGTGTTTATATTCTCACTTTGTGTTGCATACGCTCTTTTTTTCTGTACAAACCTTTTTTTGTATTTCTTTGTAGAATGATTTAAATTGACTGGAAATAAATATTTTCCCATTAAATCTAATGGATGTCGTGACCTTTGCTGAGTGTTAACAGTCTCTCTAAATGAATGTCAACCTCTTCTATCAAGCACGCACAATGGGAGTTTTTTTGGAATATGAATAAATGTGCATTTTCAGCCTCCAGAACAGCGGGTGGCAACATAATGCAGAAGTGGATTAAAACACAGGGCGGGGAAGTTAGTCACTCCTCTTGCTTCAAGTAAATTTACTGGGCCTGTGTCAGCTGTGGACAGTGGCATAGCATGGGGGGTGCAGGGGGGCCAGCCGCACCGGGCGCAACATCTGGGGGGGCGCACTCGCAGCTCTCTGCCCCTACCTGGCTCCACGGGTTAGGGGGCGCAAATTACTTGCCTTGCCCCGGGTGCTGACAACCCACGCTACGCCACTGGCTGTGGATGATGAAGCCATTTGTGGTCATCTCTATCCCAAAGGTTGTGAAAAGCATCCTTCCCTTGATGCGTGTTCAGGCTCATCTTTTAATAAAGCAATTCCGTATTTCAGATATCCCAGTTTATTCCAGTTTCCTTCTCTGAGTATCAGCAGTGAAAGATAAAAGCTCCTACAATTTCCATAATGAATGGCTAAATTTAGAACACGTTTATGAAAATGTCACGCGGGCTAATTGCTGTAATTTTGATATTATCCTTTGAAAAGCGAAAGCCTCAAAATAAGCCCTTTTTGGATCACAATGAGAGATTTTTTAAAACAGGTACAGGGGTAGCCAGCACAATGGCCTTCTGATGTTGGTATGCTACAACTTCCATCAGGCTCTGCCAGCAAGACCAATGGTCAGAGATCATGAGATTTGCAGTCTGGAGAGCACCATGTTGCCTACCTCTGATTTTAAAGAAAGCCAACATAGATTTGCTTTCTGTGAAGATTAAGAAGGGCTGCCCTCATACACACTTGTCCTCTTGTACACTCAGACATACACACAGATCTATAGGGAGCAGGGGACTTGAGTAGGAGGAATCGTCCTGGCTCCCACCACCAAAACACAAACAGAGACACTTGTAAGTAAGAAAGATCTTTCTTCAGACAGGTGATGGCACAGGCTCAGCAGCAGAGGCTCAGGAGTCATCATTTGGGAGCGATGAGTTTCGATGCCCTCCCCACCGTGCTCTTAAAGAATTGGAGTGGCATGCTCACTATTGGAACTTTCTTGTTTTGTGAGGATGTCAAGGTTGCAAATGTGCTCCCATTAGGGTGGATGAATCTGCTTCTATCTACAAAGGCAGCGCCTGCTTCTTGACAACTAGATGCACCCTCCTGTTTTCAGTCACTGCTGCTTCCTGTTCTGGCTCTCCAATCTCCACAGAGGCTCTCTGCAGGAATATCATGGTAGAGACCAGACTTCTCTCACTTCTGAAGCAGCTGAAGTCAGGTCAGAAAGGAGCGATTCCCCCGGCCTTGAATCCAGGTCCCCATCATTCAGCCCTCATCCCCATTTCTTCCTCCTTCTCCACTTCTTATCTCAGAGCCTGCCAATCCAAGCCCAATCCTAACAGCGCTGTGAGGAGCCTACCCACATTCAACAGAATGGACACACAGGTCTGTGCTCTCCATTTTAATGAATGTGGAACCTTTACTACATTGCAGTTCCACTGCTGGAATAGCTTTTCACAGTGATGCTTTCCAGTAGTTTGCACGAAATTAAAGCATTTTGCCTCACCTTTGCTTGGGATGAATATATATGTAATCATCAATGTCTTGATAAACTCCACAGTTCCCTGACTGACTGCAGTTTGTTCTTTGCACTCATAACTTGAAGTCTTCTTCTGTAGCCTTTACTGTTTCTCGATCCATCAGTGTTAGCAAGACCAGAATAGCTCAAAACCCAACATCCTGCTCCAGCATAACACCCTCAGGCTGAAAGCATGAGATATAATACTGTTTCCAGAACCTTCTAGTTGCTAAGCCTTGACGGACGAGGGAAGAATTTATTTCTCCTTTGTGTTGTGGGTGTTTTCTCACTGGCTACAGCAAGGACATCTTTGGAGATTTATGTCTGCTTCATCCCGTGATATGTTATCTCTTGCTTCATAACCTGACAGTTTATTTATTTTGTTGACGCATTCAGATTACAGCATGTTAAGTCATGTCAAAGTTATGGCTATTGGTATCCCATTACTTTGGTCCCAACTGGATGCAAGATAGGGGTTGTCCTGATGTTTTAGGGTTTGAAAATCGGGGGTTCTGGGAGAAGAGTTATGAACCCTTCTCTCCACTCTATTCCCCTGATCTAAATACGGTACCCTCACTACCCCCTGAAACTGTATTAACTCCCTGGGAGAACACACACAAGTAGCTGCAAGGAACTAAAGTCATATCAATGAGCAGAAAACAGGAGGACAGTAGCAAATAATGCAGAAGGTCCATGCCACTTCCCTGATGAGTCACTACCACATACTGGGATGGGGAAGGGAAGGGAAGGGAAGGCAGCAGTAAGGTCCATGTGGTGCAGGGTGGATTTGATTTAAATCGAATCAAATTAAATCATGATTTAAATCACTAGTCAGTCAGACTTGATTTAAATCTTTTTTTTACAGAAAGACTCATTCTTGCTGGTATCATTTAAATATTTACAACCAGATGAAGGTTTCATTTTTGGAATAATAAATCTTCAGAGTAGTTTTTACAGTTATATCAAAACTATTTAACTAAAACAACAACGTTATAGCATATGTATCTATTTTTGTTAACTGATGTGGTTAAACAATTAAAAAACAAAACCTTAGACTGAGTTTTAGCACACATGAAAAACTTAAAACAAATCCTAATTTGCTGATGAATAGCATTTGGACTATAATGTAATTTAAATAGAAAACTACGTTTAGAAAGATTTTTCCTCGGAAAGCATTTTTTAAAAAATAATAATAAATAAATTCAATTTAAATTAAAAAATCCAATTTAAATCAAAATAGCCAATTTATTTTTTTAAAAAAATCCAATTTTTATTTTATTTTTTTTTAAAAAAAACATTGATTTTTATCCACACTGATGTGGTGCTAATGTGCCTGCTGGAGTACCAGTTTGGGTCTCCCAATGCATTTGATTTGCACCACACGGACCTTGTTTCCCTCCCTCTGTCCCAGTATGCAGCAATGGCTCAGCTGGAAGGAGGTCAGGTAAGCAGCACAGCCCTACTGCACTCTCTGATACTGGGGATGGGGAGGTGGAATGAAAACAAGCATGACTGGCCAGCTGCAATGTTTTGTTGTAGGTTCTGTTTGTTTCTCACCACACATGGATTCTTTCATGACATCCCAAAGTGCATTATTTGTTCTCCTGGAACCGCAGAGTACTTGGAATGTAAATATATAAACAGAGACACTGGTATTCTCTTCCGCAAGACAAACTGTCTTTGGTAATAATTTTTTATAGCAATATTAGTACATTAAAAAAAACCCTAATTGAACCAAAGTTTTTCAATACCTTTCACCACCACCATGACCCTTCTCTTGAACCTTTTTGGCTATCACTTTAACCAGACTTGCTTAAAAAGCTTTTCTGTTTTCAAATTGTGCTTATTGTACCTCTCCCATTGAAATCAGTGAGATTTAGATAGGCTTAACATCATGCGCATCTTTTGTAATCAAATATTTTCTTTCTTTCCTACAAAGAAGGGGGATATTTGATCCAGCTATGACTAGCATATGCTGATGTCTTCTGTTTATTTTCTGGCATAATAGGATAGTTTGGGTACAAAATAATGTTTCATGTACCGTACTGTTCTTATTTAAAATTCAGTATGCAGAATTTGGTGAATCCTATCTACCACCCTATGCTCAGCAAAGATAAGCCACCTTCATTTGTGGAGTGTTTTACGTTATTCGATTAGTTCTTTTTTAAACTGCTTTTTCAAATACAGTTTTCCTCCTGGTCTAAGAAAATGATCTGTTTAGTAAGAAACTGCCACTATTGGAAGACTTTTAGCCTCTGCCTGTCTCTCTCTCTCTCTCTCTCTCTCTCTCTCTCTCTCTCTCTGTTCACCAACTTAATTACAATTCCAGAGAGGCCTTTTGCTCTGACCTATTTCAAATCAGTCATGAAAATAACAAGCATCTTCAGCATCAGCTTGAGCAAGCATGTTTTCAGAACCCCCCATCTTTCATCCTGTCATTTCCCAAATCCAGAAGAACAAACATAGATACTTGGTCAAATTCTGGTAGTAAATAAATTTCAGTGGTGCATAGGTTTTCAGATAAATTGTATCATTTTCCCCCCCACTGCCCCCGATAAACTGCATGATGTAGAAATTCCAGCTGTGTAACAGATATGTTTCGTTTTGGATGTTCCTTTCCTTCACTGCTGATAACTGAATTGTTGTAGAACATTGAATACTGTCCATTTGGATATTCATCTGGTATTGGATTACGGGCAACTATTCTCAACAAACTCAGTGGAGTTGTTGCAGGGAGATTTAGAAAAATAATAATTCACAAAGCTTGTACAGATCTGTTCCTTCCCATCTTCTACTTCCTGTTCTTCAGGGTACTCTCAGAGACTACTATCCTGCATGCAGTGAGGTTATTCAAATCCCACTGAAATTAAAAGGAATTAATTGTAATGCTTAGTGCATTAGTGGATGATATTTTGAGTTTATAAAATTACTTTATCTGCAGAACTGAATCAACAATGGCAAGCAGTGTTGGAAAGCAAACAACGTAATCATATTTTAAAGAGTTCTAAAATTAACTCATAATTTGGGGCTGCAGAAGGACATCTAAGGGCAACAATGCTTGATTCTTTCCAACTGTGTTGGAGCACTCCAGCTTTATTTGGGTGTTCAGATAATGCGTATAAGCAGTCACGTGACAGGAAGTGGGTGTGCTGCCCCTGAGCCCCTCCATCATATCACCTTGATCCTATTTATAGTCTTCCACAAGTTTGAAGGCAAGAGTCTGAATCAGGGAACATTCTCTATTCACAGAGCCTCTCTGCGTAATTTAGAACCCTGCACAACCAAGGTTCTCATTTTCACCAATGGCCTCCACAAGAAGAGGGCCTTCTACCCTCAAACTCCTGGAGGGCTGTAAATGGGATGAAGGGATCCCACTGGAGAGGAGGACTCCCCTCTCATGATTGCTTGCACAGGAGTCATTAGAGTGCCTCAGTAAAGTCAAACTGCACTTCAAACAAGAGAACCACAATCACTAGTTGAAATCAGTGGTGCTTAAATGTGCCTCAACTTAGCTGGCTCTTCATATAATGCTGTCAGCATTTATGTGTGGCTTTGTCCTATACCCCAGCCATAGGAGCCAACTCCTAGGGTCTGAAGCCCCTTCAGCCACCTCTAAAATATTTGAGGGGGCTAGGGCCCCCAAAGTTGATGGGCCATTCAAATGGTGTGTGTGTGCCATGTCTTGTGAGCAATTCTGTAGAGTGGGGCTTACGCCCCCCCCCCCATATTTATTCCCATTGGCACCCCAGCCCAGGTGTTTCAGTGCATTCTGAAATCCAGTTTTAGGAAAGCAAATATTCATTCTTTCTCAGTACCCTTCGACAGCAATGTGTGATATGATTCTGTGGGAAGTAGATGAGTCCTGCCTTTACTGAGAGACACATTTGTCCCATCTGTGGTTTTTAACTTAGTCATAGTCATATTTTTGGGAATGATAACTAGGTTTGTTAGGGTGCTTGCTTAGAAGATATCTTCAGATTCCTCTTTCAGTACAGACCTCTGGTAGGACAACACAACAAGGCACTATTTCATAGGGTGCTGCTGTTAAATACTGATATATTGTAGGCTGGGTTCTATCTAAAACAGGTAAAGTTGTTGAACTACAACTCCCTTAATCCCTCACCTTTGGCCATGCTGGCTGAGAGTGATGGAAGTTGGAGTCTTAGAAACTACAGATGTCCACAGGCTAGTTATCTCTGACCTCTAGTCCAAACTCCTATGGATACAAAGTAAATATAACATTAAAGCCCAAGAAAAGTCTGGAGACAGCACAGTTCTTCTCTTAAGCCACCCTTGGAGTTCTATACCAGAGAGGTATTCTCACTGCTGTTATTTCCAGTAAAAGTATACCTACAATTACCTGGTAGTGGACTCCGTGAGACCCCCATCTCAGTAAGCAAAGGCAATAGGCTTGCCAAGTTTAGCCAGGTGGAACTCCACACAGGCAAGGTTTCTGCTCATACCTTGTATGACACCTAAGCCAGGCTTAATATCATAAACCCTGTTAGTATGAAAGTATACAAATGAAGATCTTGAAAAGATAGGTAGAATACCGTATTTTTCTGTGTATAGGACAAGGTCTGTCCCCCCCAATTCTTAAAGTTTAAAATTAGAGGTAGTCTTATACAAGACTAGCCCAAGGTCACCCAGCAGCTGCAAGTGGAGGAACAGGGAAGTGAACCCAGTTCACCAGATTACAAGTCTACCACTCTTAACCACTACACCACACTGACTCTCAGGGGAGTGAACTGCACTCTGCCCCTTGGGGGTGCGCAGACTCTCCGCTGCCTCCCCCCCCCCCAGCTGTAGGGCAGCTGAGTGGGAGGGGGCAGGCAGACTCTGGGAGCCCTGGGGTGTGCCCCACCCCTTTGCTGCAAGGAGCTCAGTGACGGCACCCAGGGCAGGCTGAGAGGAGCATTACACAACTTGTCTCGCTGTTTGAGGTTTAAAATATTAATTTCTTGATAGGGGTTGTCTTATACATGGGGGCATCTTATAGACGGAAAAATACGGTAATAGTTCCTGGGAAGTGAACAGGATGTTCTTCCACGTTACAGGTAAATGGTAGGTGAGGAACAGATGGTTTAGACCGCTTATCTTTTAAAAGGTGATAAAGCCAACACCTGTAGAGTACACAAGACCTACAATGCTCGTTTTATGATTAATTCGGCAATGGTGATTTAAAAAGAAAACATATACAGCTACAGCAGAATGAGAAAGAAAGATAAAAACAGCAGATCAGCTTGTGCCATCCACGGAGGAGCTTACATGTACGCAAAGCCCTAATGCTGTCTTTGCTTTTACTTTGTAGGGGGAAAGATGGAAAGATTTGCTGTTCCAACAACGGTGACAGGGTTCAGTCATCCCCGGAATAAAGAGATTGTTTATTTGTAGGCAGTAATGGAAATTTGATTCATGCAGCTTAATTGTCATCACATAAACCAGTCAATTTGTTAACCATAGGATGTCCAGGCTAACTTTTTATTTTGAATCTTACAATTCAAGTCAACAGATTGTCTGAAAAATAAACTGAACGATGGAACAGACACAGGCAGTAGTGGCATGAGAGAGAGAAAAGGTTTTTTGGGGGGGGGCAGAAGGGTCAAAGTGTATTTCAAGTTTCCTCCCACATGTCAGATTTCTGAAATCATGGTATATATCAGTTTAACATTTTACTCCTAAATGTATAATCTCTCCCATTGATGCAAATTCTGCGTAAGAATCCTTTATTGTCCAGTTTCTGATTCACTTATAATTTGTATGTGGAAAATACCTTTCCTTCATTTAACCACTACATGGGTTTAGCAGTGAGGGAAAGGGTGAGCAGCAAAGCAGAACCGGTGCTACCATTAGGCAGAATGAGACAGGTGCCTCATGCAGTTGATTTGTGGATATTGTGAAAGGGCAGCCAATGTTTACTTAGTTATTTCATTATTCCTTTATTTTATTTTTTTCTCTCAGGGAGAAGGACTTGAGGTTTTTCTGCCTCAGGTGCCACAATACCTTGGTCAGGTATAGACACTATGTCTCTTGAGTGGGCTGGGGGTGGCATTTGCCAGCTCACCTCAGGCAGGAAAATGCCTTGAGCCTGCTCTGGGGGTGGGCTACTAGTGTAGAAGGACACCCTCCCCAATGTTCCCTGAGGATACTGAGTGCAACATCCATAGCAATTCTTGGTTTCTCCAGTGGCTTCAGACTTAACAATTGCGACTTTCCTAGAATCAGTCAAACAAACTGTAAGTTTTGCACTGATGTATCCCCAGCACAACCCCTTGCAAAATGCAGATATAAATATTCTCTGCCGTGCTGCTTTTGCTGCCTGTGAAAACATAGCACCTCTTTTAAAACATTTATTCCCTGTTAGATGTGCACTTCATAGTACTCAGGCTGCTGTGATTTTAGCTCATTCATATTGTATTCGCAGTACAAAACAATCTGTCAGGCTTTTTGTTGGAGGCTTAAATCTTCTTATGTGAGAAAAGTGTAAGCAGCACACATCATCATCTCAGAAGCTAAACTTTCCACCAGTTATTCATACATTGAAATGTGTTCTCTAAATATCCTTAAGCACATGGAGTTTTTCCGACATCTTAAAATAAAAGCCATGTTGTGCAACAGTGATTGTGCTTTCAGTTTTATTTATTTTTTAAAAAAACATGCTTAGAAAATAGATGCCTTGCTTCCTAATATTTGGGTTCTTGTATATTATCAAAAGTACTGAAGAGATGAAGACCCCTTATCTCCAATACATTTAAAATAGCACCAAATCATTTTAAACAGTCATGGTTCCCCGCCCCCAATATCCTCAGAATCCTTAGCTACAATTCCCAAAGTTCCCCAGGAAGAGGGGTTGACTGTTAAACCACTCTGGGAATTGTAGCTGTGAGGGAAATGGGCATCTCCTAACAACTCTCAGCACAAACTACAGTCTCCACGCTTCTTGGGGGAGAGCCATGACTGTGCAAAGTGGTATGACTCTGCTTCAGATGTATAATGCAGTTCTGTTCTTTGAGGGAGGGAGGTACAATCTCTTGAGCTCCTCCTGAATTGACATTGGAGTCTAGAACAGGGTGGGGAACTTCAGGGCCTGGAGCCCACGTGCATCCCTCTGGGAGTTTCCATTCAGCCTAGGGAATGATCCCTAAGCCCCTCCTCCTCCCCAGGACACACGCCCTCACTGTCCCTGCTCTGTGCCCCTTAACTGCTTTTGCTTAGTTGGAATATGTCATTGAACTGTAACAATGCCTCTTGCTCACCTGGACAGATAAATGGGAAGTATGTAACCCCCTGAATTTATTGTGGCTCAGTTGTCGTCTGCTGTACAAAGGTAGCCATCTGGCCCTGCTCATCATTGGCATGCAGCCCTCAGAAAGTCACCCAGAAGGAAATGCAGCCATAGCACTGGAAAATTGTTCCTCATCCCTGTCCTGGAGGGTTTACAAATGGTGAGGGTTACATTTTTGAAGCATATGTTTCACATGGTTTACCAGGTTTTAGGGATTGCAGCTGCCATCTATCTGTAGCCAGGAAAGGTTTTAGTTTTTGCTAGAAATGTTAACATGCAGTTGCACAAATTGCTTTTCGCTTCCTCTATGCGCATTTTAATTTTCCCGTACTACAGATGCACGGGCAGCGTTCACATCTCTTCTCGGCTAATTCTCCATCAGACATTACGATAGGAGTGCAGAAAAGCAGAAGCACAACAAGGAACTCACACATCCCCTTGGAATTTTGGATTACTCCACTCACAGACTGGAGCTCAGATATTTCAGCCTCAAAGGTTTGCATGGGGAGCTGAACCGCAACAGTTGGAAAGGGGGGGAGGGAATAACTAGAATGTTGCAACCTCCACATTTCTTGCAATTCATGAAGCTTGTGAAACTTTGTGCATGTTAATATCGCTCATTTTACAGGTTGGCGGCTTACCCAGAGGGGTCTTGATGAAAGTCTCTGTCCCAAAGCCAAGTGTGGGGCGGAAAGGCTTTAGAGCTTCCAGCAGTGGCCTCAGAGGGCCACCTAGATAGACCCCCAT
The DNA here is from genome assembly GCF_965153285.1 of Podarcis tiliguerta. Lineage (NCBI taxonomy): Eukaryota > Metazoa > Chordata > Lepidosauria > Squamata > Lacertidae > Podarcis > Podarcis tiliguerta. The sequence goes on along the minus strand of NC_139543.1, from coordinate 27,118,507 downwards.
CTTCAGGTGGCCCCATAATCCCAGGCATAACTCTGCTCAAGTGTCAGCGCGCCACCTGGAGGCTGAGAATGGATATACACCCAATGCCTGAGCCAAAGCCTACCTATAACTGTAATCAATAAAAGTTGTGGCCAATTTTTGTCTAGGCCTTTGATCCCTGGGGGTTGCAGGTCCCTGCTAGTGGGTCTACAACTCAGAAGAATGTTACGACACTAAACGCAGGTTCTGAGCTGCTTGACAAAACAGCTGGAGGCAACTTTCATATTAAAAGGAACCATTAAAAAGAGAAATCCAGGTATTATGAAACAGAGCAAAGAAATGCAGGTTTTGTTTTTACTCAAAATATGAAGCAATCAACTTTCGCTGCCGCCACCACCACCACCACCACCACACAAACATACACCTTAGCAGACTGGTTTTTCCATCCTTAGCAACAAACAAGCAAAACCTTGAAGGGTATTCCTTCTAGACATCATTCCTCACAGGGTGTGTGACCTTGAATGACAGTTAGATTAGTACCCCAACTGTGAAGGTTTATCCGATGCAAAGGGTCATAAAACCACTTGGCAGGTATTACTCCTGAGGTGGGGCGTTTTCTGTTGAAGATTCTACCTGCAGTATTTTTAGCATACAGAAAGGCAATGTTCTACCTGTGGTGTTTTTAGTAGCCTATAAAGTAGATACAATGAAACATGTTAAGAAAACTTCGTTACAACTGTTAGCAGGTTAGTGGTGAAAATAAAAAATGATGTTATATGCATTAGGAGGGAGTTCTACTTTGATTATATGAAGAGATCACAATCCAGGGCATGCTCAGAGTTTAATAATAAGGAAAGAAAGCAGAACTTCCCCTAAATTATTCAAGGCATCTTTGGGTAGGTATATATAGAACATTGTAGACACTTTTGTAGATGCTTGTAGATTGTCTGGAAGTTCATTATGCTTAATAATATGTTTGACATCAATGGATTCTTTATCAGGTGTTTTTTTCCTGTTAGCTTTTAGATGTCACTGTTTGGCTTCATTACTTGATTACCACATGCTCCTTCAGAGTGAAAACTTACTTAATTAGAAGTCACAGGCAGGAATCCACAAAAAACACCCACCAGTAATAACACAACAGCTGTTAAGTGCATTTTTCTTCCTCTCTGATTTTAGTGGATGGATCAGCCAACAATGAGACCCAAGCAGGTTTCTGACAATAATGCATCCGTTAATATCTGTTCTGCCATGTCAGGCCATGCGTTCTCTTGTACACGCTGTTGCTTGGCCAGACTTACATGCCCATGGTCTTATAAGAGCCTTACAGAAGGATCATAGCTCAGTCAAAGAGCACTTGGTTTTCATGGAAGAAGTCCCAGGTTCAATCCTTGCTGTCTCCAGGTAGTGCTGAGACAAACTTCCAGGTCTTGAAGATGTTCTGCTAATTAGATAATACTGAAATAAATGGATCAATTTGCTGAATAAGTATAAGGCAACTCCCTCTCTTCCTTAGGCACTTATAAACCAAATGATAAATAAAATAAAAAGCCTGTCCATTCACCTATAATAACCCCTAGCTCTCTTCTTTGCACTTCTACTAAATGCCAAGACTGTACTATAGCATGCATCTGTGTTTTACAGCTTCCCTAATTTTCTTTGCCACAAAACTAATTTCATTGCTGCAAAACTCCATTCAATCCATTTTCTTCCATTTCTTTTTTTCCTGTTTATTTTTTATTTTCAAAAACATACGCTAATCAATCAAAAATCCAAAAAATGCAAAAATGCAAAATAATAACCGTAAAAAGAAAACAAAAGTCACATGGGTGTATTATTTGTTTTCATTTCCTTCCATTTCTTAACGTGAACAAATTAGTATGGAGAATAACTTTAGGAATATGTCACAGAGTAAAAGCCAAATTTGTGATCAGTTAATCTGTCCATTCCCTAATGGAAATTATAGATATATAATACTCATCTGCATGCTAGGTTCTGCATACGAATCTCAAAATTTAGCTAGGACATGTGTGAAAACTAATGTAACCTGACAGTCTCTCATTAGATGCATAACTAATAGGGTCTCAAGTGGATTAATTATTGAATCCTAATTAAGTTTGAACTTATGCTTTCTAAATATGTCCTGGTCATGCCTATTTCAGAGAAGAAGAAAAAAAGAAAGAAAGAAAGAAAGAAAGAAAGAAAGAAAGAAAGAAAGAAAGAAAGAAAGAAATTGGCATCATCAAGTGGATATATGTTTTAACCCACCTACTTACTCAGCTTCCTTCAATTTCTACATGCCGGAACCTGAATCAAATTTACAAAATATGCACTCTGGCACATTATATTCGTTCCACACACAAAAAAGGGAAAAAGTACAGCCCATCATCTGTCATTTTAATATTTGCTTGTTGGGATGGTGGATAAGAATTTGCACATGCTGCAAAAATGGAGTCCTGTGAGGGAGGGACATGACTATGACGCAGAGGTATTTAGAAAGGACCTGAGCCCTGAGTAATCAAGGCAAAATTGTTTTCAAGCAGTTGTGCTGCTCCCAGCTCTGCTGTCAGACACTATTGGTAGCATTTTCATGTTCTAGCTGTCAGTGGTAGTTGCAGAACGCAGCCGGTGGGAATACTTTGCAAAATTTGGCAAAGTTTTTTGCTATTACTGAGAAAAAGACTGGGGCTGCGCTGGCTGGTGTAATGCTGGTGCCTTCTGTTGGTTTATCGACTCAGCCGTGTTACAATAAACTTACCCGAGAATTGTCATCCTAGAGCAGACCAAATGTCCATTTTGTTGAGCAATTTATCTCTGATAGATGTGGCATTTCCAAAGCAATACATAAAAATTGTGACTATTTCCTATTGTTTGTCCCCAGTATGTGGTAAACACAGGTCTACTGCCTTTAAATACAAAAAGGTTATTCTTAGCTTATATATCGATAGACCCATTTTCTGTAAATCCTTTTTAGGCGGCCATCTAGGGAGCCATCTCTGCTAATGGACAAGGTCACATTATTTGGCAATTCCTGCCATCATGCTGCAGAAATATCTATGTGTCCCTTGACTTTCTAGGACGTTATGAGGCAATCTTCATGCAAAATTCATTTCAGCAGAATTAAAGCTCGTATAGTGGTGTTCATACCTGAAAATGGAAATTAGGCATCACCTCTGTGTGCTTGAAACTTGCAGTTTTATTGCCTCAGCGCTAGTTGCATTTGGTACACAGCAAATTTCATTAGGTGAAACCTCATAGCTAATCTGCAATGAGTCATTATTATGCAGGACTACACTAAAATCAGGAACAACAATTCTCAATGTGTGGATTTCACATCTATAAAGTTGCAAAAGAAGATTGGCATAGTCTGCCACAGGTAGTTATTCTTTGGGGTGAAGTTGTTTTATTAAGCTACACAGCAAATTTTAGACATCCTGGCCCAACTGCACTGACTGCCATTTAGTTTCTGGCCCCAATTCAAAGTACTGGTTTTGTCCTATAAAGCCTTGAATGGCTCAGGACCACAATGCCTGAAGAACTGCCTCTCCCATATAAACCATCCCGGACTCTGCGTTCATCACCTGACTTCCTTCTTTGTGTCCCTCCTCCACATGAAGTCTAGAGGGTGGCAACACATGAACGGGCCTTCTCTGTAGTGGCTCCACATTTGTGGGATGTTCTTCCCAGGGATGTTTGACTGGTGCCTTCATTATCTATATACATTGTAAGTGCCAGGCAAAAACATTCCTCTTCTACCAGGCCTTTGGCTGATTAATATTCTACAGCCTTTTAAATGTGTCTGTGCAAAAGGGGGAGGTTGCTTTGCTGTTTCATTTTCCTTATTTATTTGTTTTTATCCTATATTTTATTCTGTGAACCGCCCTGAACTCTTATGATGAAGAGCAGTATATAAATCAAACACACAAATAAATAAAATGCACATACCTTAATCACTGAGACAAACCACTAAGCATTTAAGCACTATCATAGCACAACCGTTCCCAGACTGTTTCATTCTTACGTTCTGTCAGAGGTTCTGGATTGGGACCTCCATCTCTGAAGAGCTCTTCACCTGCTTCTGATCTCTTATCCCAACCTCCCAAAACAAGGCATCAAGGAGGTAATTATTGGATGCCACCTAACTCTTTGCGTGTTGAGATCCCCAAGACACCCCAAATAAAACACAAAGACGCTTGATTTTTGTTTAAGGTTTTTGGCATAATTTTGGCCACAACTTTATTGAAATTACAGCAATGTGAGTGGTTGCTTAGACATTGGTAGTGACTAACTGACCCTGCATGGGGACAGTCTGACATTCGCACCCCCCGCAAAGTCAGAAAGGGTAAGTCACCTGGGGAGAGAGACAGGACTGGGAACCATGCCTCACCTCTCCCCAGCATGCTCCCAGGGGCTCTTGCGTGGCCCTAGCACTTCGCCAGGGGGTTCGGACAAAAGCATGGGGAGCCCCTGGGTTCCTTTAACAGAAAAGCCTTGTAGCAGCAGCAGCAGCAGCAGCATTTTAGAGGGGCAGGCACAGCCACATCCATACCCCTCCACCAACCAATTCCCAAACCAATGCCTAACCACAACCTTACAAGTTGTGACAATTTGCTACGCAGTAGGCAAAAACCAAATGGCACCAGCCAATCAGACAAATGGACAAAATTCCTACTGGGCCCCTGCCCCAAAGCAGATGACCCCATGACAGGCATAGCAAGGTCAAGCAAACAGCCTAACATAAGAGAGGGAGGGCCGGTGATCCGAAGCATGCAGCGAAAAGAGAAAGCTCGTCGCTGCGTGCAGTGTATTTAACAAATAGGGCTGTCAATCAATAAATGGCAACATCTAAATTTCCCCAGTAACAGCCCGCCCCGCTTAAGGATGGCCAAACTCTTTTGCCCAGCAACAGTGAGGTGTCTTGTCAGCCCCCACCATGAGGGAGAACCCGCTTTGCAACCACCGTATATTCACAGGGGTTCCAATGCAAGTGGGTAAAATTCAAACAGGGAGAAACATGTGGTTGCACAAAGGGTGATACAGAAAGATACCTAAATAGTGTAAGAACTTAGGTTTACTTTGCTGGGTCAGGCCAAAGGTCCATCTAGTACAACATCCTGTTCTTGTGGTGACTGACCAGTGGGGAGCCTGCAAGCTGGACATGAGCACAACAGCATTCTGCCGGCCTGAAATTCCCAGCAGGGATTGTTTTATTCTTAGGGATTTTCAATATTGGGGACTGTGCTTAGTATATACAGTGGCACTTCGGGTTACATACGCTTCAGGTTACAGACTCCGCTAACCCAGAAATAGTACCTCCGGTTAAGAACTTTGCTTCATGTTGAGAACAGAAATTGGGCTCCGGCCGTGTGGCAGCAGCGGGAGGCCCCATTAGCTAAAGTGGTGCTTCAGGTTAAAAACAGTTTCAGGTTAAGAACGGACCTCCAGAATGCATTAAGTACTTAACCCAAGGTACCACTGTCAATTAAAACAACAATATGTTTTATTTAAAAAACCAAAAAGTTAATTTACATGATACTGAGCATGTATTTAAATGACTTGCGATTTCCAAAATAGGCCCTCTAAAATATGACTTCTGGCCAATTACTGGAGCTACTTTAAATGCTTGTGGACTTCCTAAGGGATTAGGTTTCTCTCCCATTTTGTTTCAGCTTAACACATGCAAAATAGAAGTCTTTCAAAACTTTTTTTAAAATAAACCAAAAAAAAGGACACATATAATGGACGCATCGTGCTTGAACCAAAGATGAGCAGCTTAAAAAGATCCCCAGTAGATTATACATTCACTTCAGACCACTGGTGTTTCTTTACCCCTTTGGCGCCAAACATTATTTCTCGTTATATACAACAATCTGCCGCTGACAGAGTTTTCCTTTTTGCAAGGCAAATGTGTCATCTAGATTAATCCTGCCAGCTCATACATGTACACAAATCCCTCCAGGCAAACCCCCTGTTTGTCACCAGGAAGGGACACAGAACAGAGGGACACAGAACATCCTCTCCAGCAGAATCAGAAATAAAAGGCAAAAACAACAGCGGCAGCAGCAGCACCCTCTTCCCCAGCAGATAAAGCAAAAAAACAACAACATCTCCAGCACGATCAGAAAAATAAAGCAAAACAACAGCAGCAGCAGCAGCAAATTAACACAGCAAGGAAATAAAAGTGAAAAAGCAGATAGCAGTTGCCATGTGGGTGGCCAGCTATGCATCACACCACACAGAGGGTAAAAGAGAACACAGGTTTTCATTAAAATGTACGCAGGCTACTTAAAATGTGTAGACACACATTTGGAAATAATTACTACTATGTTTTAAATGTGCATTTTCTGTTTGACTTCATTTAGTAATGTTTTTGTATTCTGTAGTTGACCTCCTTTGTAACGTTTTATTTTGAAATATTTAAGATATGTCAGGAGCCGGTGCCAGGAGCAGGTCAGCGATAAATCACACAGTGTCGGTACGGTTAAATCTTTTTCTCAGGGAAGCAAGGTTGACTGAAGAGGCCGGTCTAGTGAGCACAGCAACTCGTCCCAGTAGATCTTGCCCCTATGAGGCAGTTGGGAGGACTGAAAGTCCCTGCGTTCCCACAGTTGCCTAAGTCTCTTCCTCCCCCTGGTCCTTCCCAAGCACTCTGAGACTCCATCACTGTACCTGGCTCCTTCCTCTTCATACCTCTTCTGGTCCTGGGAGACCAGGGGGAAGGGGAGCTGACTGCAGCAGGAGTCAGAGACCCTTTGGATTCTTCAGCAGCCTGTCTGATCTTTGCCCCTTGACTCCTCTCTTCGTCAGCCTCCTCTTCTGCCTCTGTTTCAGGACAGCTCTCTGCCACAGCCTCTTCCTTCTCACTAAACCCTGTTACATCTTCTGCTTCTGACACCAACTCATTCTCCCAGTCTGCTCTTTCTTCTCCCTCTGACCATTCACCACCATCCCACCACCAATCCCCAGGCTCTGAACTTTCTTCCCCTGGGTGGGCTCCCTAGCTGGTGTCTTCCACCACTCGTTAGCATCCCCCCGGTCCATGACAATGTACTATTTTAGTTTACTGTTAATTATGTTGCTTTGGGTGTGTGTGTGGGAGAGAGAGAGAGAGAGAGAGAGAGATACTGATTTTCTGGATCAAACAGATTTTGAGCTGTCATTCCTGGGTCCCACTGCTAGAGAATACAATTCCATTGCTGACCACTGTGTATTTATCCAGAAAATATTCTCTAAACATCTAAGTGTTGTACAGTCTTGATATTCCAATGAAGCAGATGAAGTACATCTGCAGGGGGAGGGGGAATCTATTAAAAGAACTGGGGCCTTGCAATGCTAGCAGAAAATAACTAGTGCCGAAGGTGTGGCAGTGCAAAACATAACCATCCATAATCTAGAAGTGATTTCCCCATGGAGATCTATTCCCCTCTTGGCCAGGGAAATGAATTTCAGAAAGGAATTCCTTCTGTAGTTTTGCACATCACTGAAATGAGTTGCCAGCACATTTCTTAACAAATCACATTTTCTCTATATAGTCTTCAAAACTTTTGCTGCTGGAAATCTGGGAAAGTGATTTCTTTAACAATCTCATTATCACAGTGCATGTTTTTGAAATAAAGTTGAAGAATATTCCTGGGGCTTGCACATTTATGTTGTCTGCTGGTGGTGCTTAATGTTAGGCTAGCCTAAATAGGCTTTAAATATGGCACACCCACCCATCTGGTTATTGTTGCTGATAGGCAAAGCATTTCAGTTGATGAATCCTAGTTCTGTAGTGACTCAAGAAGTATTGGATCCAGACCCACTCATGTTTAGAACAGACCCAGTGAAATCAACAGGATTTAGGTCCCATTTATTTCAGTAGATCTTCTCAAAACACAAGTGGTAAAGCAGTGGGATGTGGAGGGTGGAGATAAAAATTGGCCACAATCCCTGCACCAGGATCGGCCCTACCCCAACCTAAGCAAACCCCATCTTGGCGCTTTCCAGTAGGGGATTCCATCACTGGATCTTCCACCCAAACACACATTCAGCAGGCAGAATGGGGCAGTCTGTACTGGTGGAGTGATGCTTGTGTCATCATCAGTGGTCAGCAGAAGACTGCCTGAGCTGACAGAAGTGAAGGAACATTTCTGCTCCATCAAAACCCAGCTGATCAGCATAAGACAGATTTGGACGACAGCCAACTTGTATGTCTTTTACAGTGCAACCTGCAGTAATATTATTCACTGTCCATTCATGGAATATAGATCCACACTTAATGCAAATCCTGATTTTTAGAGAATATTTTATTTGGTAATTTGTTCACATTTGAAGTCCATTTTTAATACTGAAGAAAATATTTTTGCCTCAGATATCTGCAGTAAAGCTGAAGTGTTTCCCAGCTCGTTAGTGTAGTCAACATTAGAGTAGCCAACAAAGTTAAATCCCCTTTAACTATCTCTGTACTGATAAACCAACATGCCATGTAAGAGAAGAAGCTGAACATGACCATTGTTTAGCTAAAATGGGGCTTTCTTTGGTAAATAACCAATAAATACAAGATATGAAGTGTACATCTTAGTTTCTTTGTTGGTGAAGCAAGTTGAATCCTCCTACCTGAGGGTCCATGTTGCAAGCAGCCCCAGGACTCCCCCCAAACCAGCCTGAAGGCAGGGCTTTGCCCCACAACCGGCCAGTAGTGCTGCGATCATGCCAGGGGCCTTGGGGCCAATCATCAGAGCTGACGTGATCGTGAGGTAATTATATATACGGCAGCGTGACGTGTGCATGTCTCAAGGTATTTATGTAAGAGGCTCCTTTATCATTATATTTTGGGAATGATTCATGTTTTTACGTAGCTGCATTGTTTTATACTTTCTGGATGTTACGTGATCACATTATACAGTGGTACCTTGGGTTAAGAACTTAATTCGTTCTGGAGGTCCGTTCTTAACCTGAAACTGTTCTTAACCTGAGGTACCACTTTAGCTAATGGGGCCTGCCGCTGCCACCATGCTGCCACCATGCGATTTCTGTTCTCATCCTGAGGTAAAGTTTTTAACCCAAGGTACTATTTCTGGGTTAGCAGAGTCTGTAACCTGAAGAGTCTGTAACCCAAGGTACCACTGTAAAGTCATTGTGTTCTACATTATACATCAAGCACTGCTAGAAGTTGTTTCTTTTTGTTTTCCAATGTATTTCTTATCAATAAAAAATGGATGTGGCACGAGCAAATTTTTATTCTTAAAGTATGGCTCAGAGAAAAAAGTTTGAGAACCACTGCTGTATGAGAAATAAGTGAATTCTAAGATAAATCTTTAAACAGACAATTACCTTGCAGCATTTATAATCAGTCTCTTTAGTGCCTATCTTGCAGCAAGAGTTAATGAAAAGAGAATGCCAAAGGAGCCATTTTTGTGCCTTATGTTTCTACCCTGACAAGCCAGATATTTATTTAAAACCCTTCTAGAGTTAGCTTCCCTGGCGTTTTAACTGTTCTGCCTCATGCTTCATTCGCCCGGTTGATAGATAACATCATAATAATAAGCTAGCTACCTTCAGAATCAGATTCAAATAAAATATGCCCAAATAACTTGCAAATAATTTAATTGTGTCACGAGCTCGGCAGGGAACTGTCAGTTTGATGCATTCAGCTGAGAAAGATGGAGATCACCTCATGAAATTACTGTACGCTACAGGGAAAATGAAATTAGACACAGAACTATAGGCAGATGCCTCAGTCCCTGAAGCATTGTGTGTGGTTCTGCTGCAGTCAGGGAGATTGTTCCAATGTCCTCTATCAAAGTGACTGCTCTGAAAGAAGAGAATACAGTTCAGTTTTATAGATGAAAGCAGGGTGGGTGGGTGGGTGTGACAGTAATCACTGGTATGGAGTACTGACACCTCTTTTTTGTTGTCGCCCATGGCAGCCATTTTGAGGGATCTTCGGGGAGGGCTGATCACAAAAGCCTTTCAACATCACAGAATTACAGCTGGGGACCCACAGGAGTAATCAGTAATTTTTTAAAAAATAAAATAAAAAAATGTAAAACAAAAAAAATATTGGAATGGACACTTTTTGTTGCGGGTTAGGGGCTACAAAACCCTTTTGGCATCACCTTTGAGAGCAGTCAGTAAAAGAATAATTATTAAATATATAAGAATAATTAAAAATATTTTAAAAGACAAATGTCGGGTGCTTAGATGGCCACAAATCCTTTTATCAGTATAGTATCACCTATGAGATCAGTCAGTAATCAAAAGGGCTTTTTGTTTGTTTGTTTGTTTGTTTGTTTGTTTGTTTGTTTGTTTAAATGAAAATAAATGGAGGGCTTTATGAGAATACAAAATACTATTTGCCATTATAACATTACTGTGTGGGAACCTATGAGATCATTAATAATAAGAAGAAGAATATCACTTTTAAAATGACTAGCCATCCTTACTCTAAGCCACTCCCAGAGGAAATGGGCTCTCAGGGATCCCTCTGAAGGAAAAATATGCATGTTTCCAAACAGACTGCTATTTTCATCCCCCTCTTAGTCTTGTGATGGTATCTCACCTACAATGAGCTGAGTGCCTATGAAGGTTTAATGTTTCCTTCGACACAAAGCGCTCCTCAGTCAATAGTAGCTGTAAAAATGTCATCTTCGTGCTAAGAAAAGAGACACACACTATGGAGTTCCTGAAGCATATCCAGCTCAGGACTCATCAGAATCAATAATTGATATAGCATATTAATGTGAAGGAAGTTAAAATGCCATCTTGAGTTTCAGTTTAATGGCAGGTATAGCAGTAATGAGAGGAGAGGAAAGCAAAACCATATAACTCTTTTGAGGACACTCCACTGGGTCTGTCTGCTTAGTACAGTGCTGCAACCCCACTTCTCAAATGGCTCTTTTATCTTAATACAGCAAGTTCCATTAGTAGTAGTAGTAGTAGTAGTAGTAGTAGTAGTAGTAGTAGTGGTAATACCCTGCCCATAGCACAACCAGCACAGCTTCTGCAAGAGTAAGTCCTGTCTCATTAACCTTTTGAGATTGCCAACAAGCAAATAGACTGTGATGATCCAGTAATATTATCATGCTATGTAACCAAATTGCGCTGATATTGAAAGCAAAGCCAATCCAGAACAGTGCTTCTTAGATCAGTCAAATGAGATGTCAAATAGCAGGTGTGATATTGTCACGATGGTACATCATCATCCATCTGTTTTGGCTACCTGCTGAAGTCATGGAAGGCCACAAAGATATTTCAGGCAACTGCTTCCTGCGCTGGTAAAATCTTGCAAACCAAAAATTGTCAAGAGGGGGATGCTTTCAGACTCTGCCAAGTAGGTTCCCTGAAACATTTCTAATTTTGAGCCTAACTCAACTTTCCCACTACCTCAAAGATGCTCTGGGATATTTTTTCCCCAAGAAAATGAAAACAAAATTGTCCAGCGCCATAAAAACTGAACCTATAAATTGAAAACTGAGAAAGTCAATTAGATACCAATTTTAATTGAATTTCCCCGAAGCAAGCTCAGTTATTTATCCACAAAGAGACACGTTCTCCATCCACAGTGTGGCCTGTGCTTTATTGAATGAAGTCTTTAAAGATAAATGACTTTACTATTAGTACAGGGCAATGAAAATGAAATCAATGTCAGACAGTCTCCTATGTGTCTTGTCCAGAAGCTTCAGAACATTACATACAGTGGCAGAGACACAGAAAACAGAAGGAGCCCTGACCAAATTCTTGTGTCCCATTTTCAAATCATTTTCAAGCTAAGAAGATGTGAGCAGTCTGCATGAAGCAGGCCACCATTTGGATTGCTAAATTCATCTGTTCATTTCAGATGAACATTCATTTATTGGCTTTTATTTACTATTAAATATTATGATGCTATTTTACTGCTTTATGCTTGCATTTTTGTACACTGCTTAAGAGATTTTTTAAAAATATTCAGTGGTTTAGAAATGCTTTTAAATAAACAAATTTACAGGTGGCCAAGGAGACACACAAACCCCTCCCCCACTCAATTTCTTTTTTAAGCATTTTCTCCATTGGCATATAAAAGGAGGGCTAGAGATGGCTTGTTTACCCGTCCTTCCCTTCCATTTCATGAACCCACCTGAACCACACTAGAAAAGTACATATACACACCTGAGGCAACATCATGGTGCAATAGTTACTAGGAAAGCAGCTTTCAGGATACAAAAAGAATGGGCATCCTCAGTGCTATTTTCCTAGAAAAAGAGGTGCCGGAACTCACCATGAACGCCTCCATTGTTTTCTTATAATGGCAATGGCACCAGCCTGAGAGGTGCCAGAACTGAGTTCTGGTGAGTTCCAGCTGGTAAAAAGAAAAAGCCCTGGGCAGCCTGATTAATGGATGAAACTCAGGGACAGAGCAACTGAGTTCTGTCTGTTTGCAGAAGATGCTAAGCCATTCTGAAGAAAATCACAAACCTCATCATAAATCTGGGTAATGTCAAGTACAGTACCTGTTGCTTGCATTTCACCCAAACTGGAGGAAGTGACAGTTTCCTTTATTGCTTTTCATCAAACACACACAGAGACTGTATTTGTAAGAGTTCAGATGAATCTCAACGATAGCTTGCATTGTTCACCGTCTTAAGCTGGTGTGCAGGAGAGGTGCTGTCCTACGTGCCTATGGCCACCCATAGGGATGCTAGGACAAATAAGTACAATGGCTGCTTCCCCCTTTTTTGTAAATATAAAAACTAGCACTTACTTGGAATCAGAGGGCATGTTTCCTATTTTGTGACCTTTCAGTTCATCCTAATGCAACCTGCTGTGGATTTTAGGCTTTTCCTTATTGACCAGCTCCTTTTGTTTTTCATGCACATCAGAGAGTGAAGAGTAGCTACACTTCACTGTGGAGTGAACCATGTAGCATCATGTTGGAGAATAAAGATTGGCTACATCTCACTATAGACCGAATACTTAGTAGCAGTCCTGACTTAGGTGCCATGGGAGGGTCAAAGCTCAATAGCAGAGCATCTTGCCCTTGCATGGAGAAGCTCCCAGATTCCATTCCTGTCATCTTCAGGTAGGGCTGGGAATGACTTCTGCCTGAAGTGGTCAATGGCCTGACTCCATATAAGGCAACTTCCTCTCTTCCTAAGATGAGGCAGCTTCAAACCACTCCATGCTGGTGAGAAGATGTCCTGTCTTCCTCAGTCTTCCAGCATCTCCCTCCCACTTCTCAGTGATACGAACTCTGGATTTGAGTTCACCAGTGGCCCTGGAGAATATGATGATTCCCTACCCACCTCCACCCCGAGTTAATTTTTACAAAATCAAAATTCTCCAACCTAAGATATTTCTTGACCTGGGGAGTTGTGGGTGGAGGGGGTGGGGCTGGGGAAGAAGGACCAGTGGAAGTGTTTGATTTTTTTATTGCAAAAAATGGCTAGTGGAGAGAGAGGTGACTGATGTTTCCCCACCATTGTAAAGGTAAAGGGACCCCTGACCATTAGGTCCAGTCGTGGCCGACTCTGGGGCTGCAGCGCTCATCTCGCTTTATTGGCCGAGGGAGCCGGCGTACAGCTTCTGGGTCATGTGGCCAGCATGACTAAGCCGCTTCTGGCAAACCAGAGCAGCGCACGGAAACGGCGTTTACCTTCCCACCAGAGCCGTACCTATTTATCTACTTGCACTTTGACGTGCTTTCGAACTGCTAGGTTGGCAGGAGCAGGGACCGAGCAATGGGAGCTCACCCCGTTGTGGGGATTCGAACCGCTGACCTTCTGATTGGCAAGTCCTAGGCTCTGTGGTTTAACCCACAGCAGCTGTTATCAAATTCACAATCTTCACCCAGGGAGAAGCCTGGGAAGACTGATCCCAAGACACTTGGAATGTGCAATGAAGAGCCTAAGTTACAAGGCAGTGTCAGAAACTGGAATCCACACTATTTGATATCTGTTCAATATGCTATCATTCTCCTTTCTCTCACTTACTGTATCTTGCAGCCTGCTGTCTTTTTAAACTCTCACCCTCGCTTGTCCTTTGGCTGCAGGGAAAAGACATTAAGGGGACATGGGGATTGTCACTATTTTTATTTAATTGTTTCAATTTTTAATAAGACCAGCAATAAAATCTTCATCATAATAAATAGTGGATCAGTTTAGAAATGCCGGGTTCTATAATTAAATTATGGTGTAGGCCTATCTATAGAAACTTGAGTTTATGGGAACTACGTAGGCTGTTAATATTTCTCAGCTTGCCCGCCAGCTATCTCAGCATTTCAGTCACAGTGGAGTTGCCTATGCAGAAATCAACAATCTGCAGCTTTAATCATTCACACTGTCTTGTTGTTTCATTTTTAGGAATACAAGGGGGGAAATAGCCTCGGTGAAAGGTCAGCCTCAAACCATGCCAGACATGGCAATCAAATGAGCTAATCCAAAAGTGGGGAAGCTGTCAGCATGCCAAAAGCTAAGAAGTCTGTATTTATAGACTGCCAGAGTAAGAGATGGAACACCAGGTTTTTGTAAAGCCCTCTTTAGGAACTCCAGCAATTGCATGCAGCAGCAGTAGGGAACTGGATCAGGCTGGCAGGCCATATTCTATACTACTTCCCACCCCACCCTCTAGCCAAGTTTGACAGAAGGGCAGGGCCACTGCCTGTCAATCCCCTGCTTTCAAAATGACATCAAGTGGCCCACATTTGCCCACCCCACTCAAAGTGTGCAGGCAGAGTGCAGTGCATAGTGCTTTGCAAGCCCCAACCATCAGCTGAGTGCAGTGCATAGTGCTTTGCAAGCCCAAACCATCAGCTGACCACCAGGGCATGCAAAATAAGGTGCTCACAGCTATGCTAGCCCCAATGATCAAGCTGATGTCCGGGGCTTTTCAGGTGTCGCCAATGAGCTGGTCAGCAGTACCTGCCAACCCCTTTTCGGCTCGATGTCAGGAAGGTGGGCATGGCTGGGCCAAATGGAGAGGACTGGCAGGCCTAATTAAGCCAACAGGTCAGATGTATGTTATTGCTGATATATACGAAGGATGGAGGAGTTTGTGAGAACAACTATCTGATGTTTAGAAGACATCTGAAGGCAGCCCTGTTTAGGGAAGTTTTTAATGACTGATGTTTTAATGTATTTTTAATCCTTTGTTGGAAGCTGCCCAGAGTGGCTGGGGAAACCCAGCCAAATGGGCGGGGCATAAATAATAGATGATGATGATGATGATGATGATGATGATGATTTACCCCACCCCACCCATAATCCTGCACATGCTGGAAGGTGACTCTATGGAGCTAGGAGCCTGATTCCTTCTGTGTAGATACTCCAAGTGATATAGAACCCTGCAAAAATCACCCTGGTACCCATGATTTGGGAGGTCCTGCAGCTGGTGTCCACAGGCCAGCACTGTGGCCTCCCACCTACCTGGAAAGGTTCTCACCTTCTTCCCTTCTAAGAGTAAGGAAAAGAGGGATGGAAAATGTAATGATGGAACTTGTGATCTGTTGACACTCCCTTAGCGTTAAGAATTTGGCATTTTGAGAATTCTCTGGGGAGTAACATTACATGGGCAGCTCCTTAGTCCTTTAGTTTCAGAGCTGGCAAGGGGTCTTTGAATTTCCTCTGCATAAAGTGCTTTCTAATAAACTATTCCTCATTCTTGGTGCCTGTTCTTGGACACAGAAACACCACAGTAGGAACTATGATATTACCCGATCCTTCTTTACATTCTCACCACTGCTAGTTTAGCCCTGACTGTAAGCTTGTGTTGCAATGCTACCGCTAGGTCTACAGCAAGCTATATAGTCGGAGAATCAAGAGGCAGCTTACATTCAGAGTATCCTATTTATCATGGCAGACCCCATGTGATCTTTAATTACTTTCTTCAGAACTGCATCAGGCTTGTACTCTGTATTCAAAACTTGTTAAAACTGTAGATCTTTAGGCTCCTTTGTCCCAGAGCATCCTTGAACCTGAGGGTGTTCGATTCTTTGCCACCAAGACTATACAGACAGATGGCAAAGGCTCTGGCTCACTGATTTGCTTGCCTCGAGATTCAGTTACAGCTGGAGAAGTGTCAGCATCGGAATGTTTTCTAATATGGCTCAGGAAGCCAGAAGATGACAGCAGCTTCTTCGTCAAAGTTCTTGTTGCCTTGCCTGCAGTGGTAACAAACAGAATACAGAAATCAAGTGAAATGTTTCCATGCTTTCGGATATAGGTAGTGGGTGGACCCAGTAGCAGATGGAGTTGGGTCCTGTAGCAGCTACAAAAACAGGAGGAGGGGGAGAAGAAGGAGGACAAGAAAAAGGAGGTTGTTTATTAACCAGATTGAAATAGAAGTGGTGGTAATTAAAACACTTAGAGTTGTTGCTCAGCTTGTTAGATTATGTAATATATTGAGTTGAGTTGAGTGGCCAAAACAGATCAGCTCTAATGAATGGAACTTGAATGTCACCTAGAAAGCTGCCTTATACCAGATCAGGTTGTTTGGCTCTCTAGCTCAGCCTTCTCTGACTGACAGAGGTTCTACAGTGTCTAAGGCAGAGTAGGGTCTCTCAAACCAGCTGCTACCTGATCCCTTTAGCCGGAGGTGCCTGGGATTGAACTTGGCCTATACAAAGCTTGCTTCCGCTACCAGATGGCCACTCCAGCCCACCCCACTCCAAGTCTCAGTTGCAAAAGCACTCAAATACAGGCTAGGTTATTAAGTTGAAAACACAGAGCTACCATTTTCAGCTGAGGGCATAAATAGCCTTGAGGGTGGAAGGTTAAACAAATACTGGACTAATCTATTAAGGCAGTTCTCTGAAGCAGAGAAAGCTACACTATCTCAGCCGTGTCCACTTTTTTTTTTTTTTGCCACTGCTGCTAAGATTTGTGAGATTCTGAGGGACCGGGGGGGGGGGGTCATTTCAGCCAGAACAACCCTTGTCCCATCAAAAAACAGGGTTTAGTCACCCCTGCAATGATGAAATATCAGACTTTTATGACAGTCATTTCACACTTCTGAGAAACACTCCTACAGGTGCAGATATCTTTAGGTCATCTTCTCCCCATCCATCTTCTGCCAAATGTGGCCTAACAAGCAGTGCGGAGACCTTGTATTCTGTTTGCAGCTCAGCTCTTAAAGATTCCTGTTGTGCAGCAGCTAATTAACTGCTGGTTGTTTGCTCTCCATTTGCTTTGCCAATTATCCAAGCTCAAGGAAACAGGGCTCAGACATACGATCTGTTCTAAAACAAATGCGCTGGCAGGCAGGTAGGCTTGTCCTCCACCTGAGATAAATGTGTTTATTTTCCCTCCCTTCTGGCCCTATCTTCTTATTAAGGCACTCAGATTGTAGATTTAGAGTGATCTTTGGGAGTCAGCAAAGTAAATATAGGTCGTATTGTGTGGTAGTACGCAGCACAGAACAATCAGAAGCCCTTTATATAAGAGCTGGGAATTGATATGCTGAGTTCTATTAATGCCACCTGAAATTGCATTCACCTTTTTTGCAGCTGCATCACATGTCTGATTCATGTTCAACAGGCAACTGATTACAATGCTGAAATCCTTTTCACACGTAGCCTTCTTGCTTTGATTTCATGGCCAACTCTTCCCAAGGATCAAGTCACGGATAGCAGATCCCTTCATCCCTCCCTGACAGAGGAGCATGTCAATAAGGCAGGACAGGAATTTAGTGGAGGGTCTACACATAGAGGAGTTTGTTTCCAAGCAGATATCAGGGTGATGGGAAATTTCTCATCGCTATTAATCCTTGCTTCCCTGAAACCTCTGTAATCTGCTTCTTGAAAACATTCACATCCTCGTTTTAACTTGCTAATGTAAAATAGAGTCCAACCCCAGAGTTGTTTAAAATTCTTTATCCCTGGAGGTTTGTTTTCTTCCATGGTGGGGTGGGGAAAAAGAGAATCTTCTGCCTGCCTGCTGCTAAAGAACAAGACCACTGGCAGCAAAGACATCAGACTATTTTATTGCCAACTTTTTCCTGGCAAAGGCTCTGTGCCGACATGCCAGAAAGAAATGGAGAACATGCAGCATTTCTGATTCCTAGGCAAGGCCGGGTGGATGCATAAAACAGGTAAGCTGTAATCTAACCCAAAGAGGTGGCCAGCAATAAATGATGTCTACAGCTACACTAAACTGCAAGCATAATTTATTGATGGGAGCAACAAACAGCCAATTAAGGTGTGTGCAATAATGTCCATAAGTGCACTGAGTACAACAGTGGGGATTAAAGATGTTGAAACTAAATTCTTCTGTGGAAGCCATAGGAAGAATGCAATGTAAAACGTTTCTCCCCCTTCACAGTGACCAGAGAAAAACGATGAGTTGTAGCCAATGTTAGTCCTACTCCAATAGACCCAATGAAATTAATAGCCAAGACTAACTTCAGTGAGCTACTCTGAGTAAGAATAGCATTGAATGCTCTGGCAACACCTTAAAGTGACATAAAGCAACAAAAATGGGGGAAAGTGACCATCTCATCCTGAATCTCAAGAACCTTCTAGCTATAGAAAGAAGGCCGTTTAGAAAACAGGATCCAGAGACATTTCATTCGAAGGCCAGGACAGCAACCCAGAAGAAGAGCCAGTGTGGTGTAGTGGTTAAGAGCAGTAGCCTCATAATCTGGTGAACCGGGTTCGCGTCTCCGCTCCTCCACGTGCAGCTGCTGGGTGACCTTGGGCTAGTCACACTTCTCTGAAGTCTCTCAGCCCCACTCACCTCACAGAGTGTTTGTTGTGGGGGAGGAAGAGAAAGGAGAATGTTAGCTGCTTTGAGACTCCTTAGGGTAGTGATAAAGCAGGATATCAAATCCAAACTCCTCCTCCTCCTCCTCTTCTTCTTCTTCTTCTTCTTCTTCTTCACAGGTTTCAGCCTGTAAACTCACACATTATTAAAGTTGAGCTGAATGATAACCTGCTGGATCTGGTCCTGCCATGAGGCAAAATGAGGCAACCAACTCAGGCCACAGTTGATGGGGAGCAGCAGCCACAACTCCCTGAATGTTCCTCCTAAATATTCTGGCCATTCCTCACTGTTGGAGGCAGAGCTGTGTATGCAATGCAACCTCGTTGGCCCCCTCTACTGCTTCTGGTGCAATAGATGACTCTATCCCATCACTGAAGTAAGAATCAACATCCAACCCAGCCAACTTATATATATGGAGTGGGGAAGGATACCAGCTTATAATTTGGGGGCAGGCCCTACAACCCACCCTTTCATATTAGTTTAGCATTGACTGGAACCTCCACTAACCCCTAGTGAAATCCTATACATTGGGGATAAGAAACTTTCTACCCTCCAGATGTTGTTGGAATACAACACCCATCAGCTCCAGCTAGCATAGTCAATGGCCAGGGGTGCTGGGAGTTGTACTTCAGCAACATCTGGAGGACCAAGTGTTCCCCATCCATCCCTGCTATAGATGTCTTCTCTGAAGGAAATCCCACTGGGTTCAATGAGATATTCAGTGTGCTTAGACTTGCACCAAATCTATCTGCTGCTGAGAAATTCACTGAAATTGCTGTCCTTGTCAATTTTTAACTACTGGGTGCTGTAGAATACCCGCTGGTTTTATTCTTGCTTGTGTTCTCTGCCACTCACGAAGGAACATGTAGGAAATGCATTTGATGTAATGCATACTGGGTTGATGTCCATGTCAGGAAGTACCAGAGAGACTCCTAACTTTACTTAAAAGGAAAGGGGGGTATATTTGGTTCCCAGGTGCTTGTTAACTATGCCAGGAGATGGCTCTTTGGGTGGGGCTATTCTGTCTTCCTGGCTGGTTGGTCTCTGTTTACTGAGGTTAGCATGGTGCAAATGCAGCAGCAGCAGCAGCTCTAGATGGTCTCCACCTGTGTGTTTGCACTGCACTTACTTCCCTGCCACCTCTCGACCCTCCTTCTCAGTGAGCAACAGTGACCCACCTGCTGGAAAGCTAGCATGGTGTCTGTACCCCACCTGGTAATCTATATCTGTTCATGTTTGTTTGGTTGGTTTTACTGAAGAGTAGGTCCATTGTGTTCAGTGGAGCTAATTCCTCCCAAGTTAGTGGACATAGGATGGCAGCCTAACTCCAAATTGTGACCCAAACACATTATTTCTCACCCATATCTAATTGCTGTGGATCACACTCCCTGTCTCCCAAAAGCAGAGAAGGAATAAAAAAGAGAGATCTTACTTTCGATGTTGTGGCACTCCAAATGAATGAAGCAAGAAGATCCTTGCAACCCAAGGGGCCAAGGGCAGATCTATGAGCCACAGCAACAGCATCAGCCGGTTGCGCAGCTCAGCAAACGTTTCTGCTTTAATGGCTTCTGATTAGTTTCCACACTGTCTGCCTTTCAGAGGCAAGGCTGCCAGGGATGCTATTCTGCATCCCCTAGAAAAGCTTGGCTTTTTCTCTCAAGGTCTCCCTTTGGAGCTGCTGTGCCACAGGGAGGGAAAAGCTGGCTCTAGCAAATCATCAGCTACACCAAATCTGTTTATGCCTCATAGAACAAGCCATCTTGAAAGCCTGCCCTCACTCACCAGCACACACAAAAACTGGCATCTCACATCCTTTGCCTATCACTTTGTCCACTTTCTGAAATGGATCTTCATCTTATGTAACGGGAGAAGAATGTCATCAGCAACAAGGCAGGAAATAAGTACACATGAGTCACAACTTGTGCTGCTGTTGTTGTTGTTGATGATGATGATTTCTTACCTGGCCTTCATCCCAGGTCTCAGGGCAGATTAGAACAATATAAAAATGTACCTTTTAAAATCAGTTAAAACCATTTGTAATCACATGGATAGGCCAGTTCCTAAAATATATGGGTGGTAGTCAACTAGATTTTACTCAAAGTAAACTAAGTTAGGTCCATTAATTTCAATGAGTCTACTCTGAATAAAACTTAGCTGTAGGTGTCAAAGGGCAGGTGTGTCTTCGGCATTTGATGAAAGCTGTGTAATCCAGATGAATCTCTGTAGGGCAGGCTTTTATAGACAATGCCCTCCCCTGGACTGCCACCTCCCAAACTGCTAAAGATGGGGGAGCTACTAAAAGGCCCCTCTCTGCTGATTGTAACACCCCAGACGGTATTATATATGATACAATATAATGAAGCACAATTCAGAACAAGGCAGAACTGAAACAGCAGCATCTAACCCCAAATATTAAAGTGCAGAAGATATCAAAAACCAAAATCAGCAGTGGCAGAATAGAGCAATTCAGGGAAAAGCTGACAAACCCAAGTGGGTTTTAGGATCTTTCCTAAATACCTAAACTGCTGTGACCTGTCACAGCACTGCTGGTAACATGTTTCAGAGCCATGGGGCCACTACAGAAAAGGGCTCCTTCCCTCACAGCTGTAACTTGCTTGCTCTTGAAGGAGCCACATGTGGCAATCCTCTGTTGTTGAACTTAAGGCACAGGCAAGCTGATATAACTGAAGGCCGCCCTTCAAATAACTACCCCTTCCCCTTTCAAAAAAGAGGGGGGGGGGGAGGTACATACTGTTCAGAAAAGCGCAAATTGCAAAAGACAGAGGTTACGCATCATACCAAAAATCACACAGGTATTTGATAATGCAAATATTGCTGAAATTTTAGTTGCAGCTATCCCAGTTTTTAGACACCTGTATTTCTGGTAACAAATGTGGTGGGGGTGGGGAGAGGTCACTTGAATTAGCCTTTAGTCCACCTTAGTAAGCCATTTAGGCTTACTAAATGGGAACTGTAGTTTGTTAAGGGTGCTGAAAGTCGTTAGGAAGCCCCTAGTTCCCTCCCAGATTGGTTTAACAATCCACCCCCCTCTTCCCATGGAGCTCTGCTAATTGTCGCCCACAGAGAACAGGGGGTCTCCTAATAACTCTCAGCTTCCTTAACAGAACTACAGTTCCCAGGTTTATTGGGGGGAAACCATGTCCGTTAAAGTTGAAAAATGGTGCTTTAAATGTGTAGTACCTTTTCTCTTCCTATCATCCAGCCTGCATA
The DNA here is from genome assembly GCF_965153285.1 of Podarcis tiliguerta. Lineage (NCBI taxonomy): Eukaryota > Metazoa > Chordata > Lepidosauria > Squamata > Lacertidae > Podarcis > Podarcis tiliguerta. The sequence goes on along the minus strand of NC_139543.1, from coordinate 27,096,587 downwards.
AATGCAAAATAAGACACAAGCTGAGCACAACAATGGGGTTTTGTGCTGAACAGCGAACCTCATGTGAACTGATATAATTCTTCTTTGCTAGGCTTATAGCAGCTGGTAGCCAGTCATTCTGAACCATGCTGAACAATTATTGCTTTTCATCCGCCACATGACTTCATGTCGCACCTCAGAAATTTGTCTGTTATATGGTACTGCAGAGGGGGCAGAGGACAGAAACTGGTGCTTTTATGTAAGGAATGGAAAACACTGCCACTCTCAGACACACCTGTGTTTTAGAATGGACTTTAGGTCCCTCTAGTGGTTTGAAATGAAACAGCGACATAAAAGCCCTCAAGACCAACGCAACCCATCGATTGCTATCTATGTATCTATTTTCTCCCAGTAAATTTTGGGTAAACACGGGAGCAGGGTTCCATTTGCTTAGGGCAAATATGGGCAAACATAATATGTGAACTGGAAGATCATGTCTATGATTGCTTTGTCCACATACTATTTCTGCCTTTGTTCCTGTGACCTGTTGACCAGAGCCAGCTCTATCATTAGGCAGAGTGAAGTACTGGCCTCAGGCAGCAGATGCTGGGTAAGGGAACACTGGTGAGGTCTTCTGAGAGCAGAACTATGCATGGCATATATGACTTGCCCTCTGCCCCCTAAGCTAGTCTACTGCAGTGGAGAATGCTGCCTCATCTCCAGTGCTGAAATAAGATCCAGCTGCCAGTTCTGTCGAGTTTTGTACCTGGTATGGGCAGGAGGCACCATCAATGGCTACTAGTTATGGTGTCTGTGTTCTACATCCAGAGACAGAGGCAGTATACCTCTGCATATTGATTCCTGGGGATTGCAAGTGGGAAGCGTGTTGCTGCACTCAGCTCCTGCTTTGGGGCTTACAGTGCGCATCTGGCTGGCCACTCTACAGGGTTGCCATATGTCTGGGAATTCCCAGACATGTCCTCTTTGGGGGGTCCAGCATGCCAATCTGGGGGAAATGTAGCCTTTTAAAGCAAATGTCCTGGATTTGGTTTAAAAACAGCAACAGCAACAGCAACAGCAACAGCAACAGCAACAGCAACAGCAACAGCAACAGCAACAACATTGTGCACTGCTCTGGTTCAGGCTTGGGCTCTGATGTGGGCAACCTAGGCTCTGGCTCTGGCATGGACAGCTCGGGCTCGGCAGTGGTGGTAGGACTATTGAGTGCTTGCCCTAAGAAAGCTCAACAGCTTTTTGTGTCCAGATTTTTACCTCTTGAAATATGGCAACCCTACTACCACTGTGAGAACAGGATGTGAGAGTGGATGGGCCTTTGAGTGCTCTTCTTATATTTTCATGGAGCGTATATTAGGTTAGGCTCTCTCAACCTTGTATTTCTTCGGTTGGGATCCGAAACTGGTTATTTCCAGTGCTCTTTTTCTAGAGAAAGAGGTGCCAGAATTCAATATGAGTCCTTATTCTCATACAATGGCAATGGCACCCACCTGAGAGGTGCCGGAATTGAGTTCCAGCGAGTTCTGGTTGGGGGGGGAAGCCCTGGTTATTTCCCTTTTTCTGCTCTGAAACTGCAAAGAAACTGCTGCTTCTGTAGCGGCTTTGCAAAATGATAGCATTGCTGGTTGGGGAGTCTTGAGAGGCTCTTCTCCTTCCTGCTCCTGTGAAAAGTGTCTTGATTTGATACGGCTGTCCTTTATATATTCCCAGTGCTAGAGGGGCTGAATAAAAAAATATTATAAAGGCATGGTGGGTGGGAAAGATAACAGATGTGAGACTAAAGGTCTAGTTTGCCACACAAAGAAATCCCCCTTCTGTTTTCAGAGAGGGTTTTTGGTTTTTTGTTTAATCAGGTAAAATAATGGTGGTGGCGATGGTGATAATGATTATTTTATTTATACCCCACCCATCTGGCTGGGTTGCACCAGCCACTCTGGGTGGCTTCCAACAATATACTGTAAAAACATAATAAAATATCAAACATTTAAAAAGTTTGATTAAAAACATTAAAATATTTAAAACATTAAAATTTAGTCTGCTTGAAGACAAGCACCCCACATTTCTGCAACTATCAAGTTCCCAAGACGTTTGGCGAGGCTCAAAATCTTGGCAAATTCTAAAGAGAGAATCAAATCAAATCAATCCGATTTGCTCTCAAGCATTTATCAAAGTCGAAGAGAAAACCATTCATTCAGATTGAGGGCATATGTGATTGAAAGCACATTTCCTAGAACAGGGGGAATGTTTATCAAATCTGCAGCTGGCACAAAGCTGGGGGGAATATCTTTCAGTGCAGGAGACAGAATCAAAACTCAGAGCAATCTTGACAGGATGGAACAGGGGGCCAAAAGGAATGAGTTGAAACTCAACAGAGATCAATGTCAAGTCATGCATTCAGGCATAAAAGAGGTAAAGACACAAGCATAGGTTGGGAATAGTGTATGTGGAAAGAATCTAGGAGTTTTTGTTGAACAGCAGCCAGCAGTGCGATGCAACTACTAAAAAGGCTAATGCAGTCTTAGGCTGCACTAGAAGAAGCATAGAGTCCAGATCATGAGATATAGTAAATCCACTCTTTCTGAACTAGCCAGGCCACATGTGGAATGCTTTGGCCAGGTCTGGACACTACATTTTGAAAAGGATTTGCAAACCGGTCCAGAGAACCCGGATGTTGTGTGGTATTGGAAAGCAAGTACCACGGGGAATGGCTGGAAGATCTGGTATGTTTACCGTGGAGAAGATAAGACTTTGGGACTGCCTTCTGGAGGCATAATAAATCCCTTCTGGAGGTACATGACCTTTGGAGGTACAAATAAATCAATGACCATTCAGGGGAAGACTTGAGAATGGACTTCAAGTATCTGAAGGACAGTCATGCAGAAGAAGCTGCAGCAAACTTGTCCTCTTTTGCTCCAGACTCTGGAGCCCAGTGGGGAGAAATTGCAAGAAGGCAGGTTTCAGCCAACACAGGGAGAGATTTCCTAACTCCAAGTGCTGCTCAGTTGTGGACCAGAGGGCGTCAGGAGATGATGGGCTCTTCTTCACTGGAGGGACCTCAGCAGAGTGCAGATGGCCATCTGTCAGTGATGCTGTAGCTGCATTTGAGATCATGTAGTGAGTTAGGCGTTGGATTGGCTGACTTGAAAGGTCCCTCTCAACTCAATGATTCTATGAACTGATGGAAATTATTGATCTACTATCTCGGGACTGTCAAAGACAGGACGCCTCTGAATACCAATTGTTGGGAATCAAGCGTGGGCAGAATGTTGTTGTGCTCAGTTTCTACTCATGCCAAGGCAGACTGTTTTATGTTCTTATGTTCCCAAACTACCTAACTGAAGCTACAACCTTTGCCATTCAAGTCCCAGAAGCATTTCCAAAACGGAATTCCATGATGGCATGGATATCCTTGCTGCACATGATCAATTGAGGCTTCCTTGATGAAATCTCAAAACTCTACAGCAGGACAGGCTATTCAGAATCTCAGTCTAAGAATGTCAAGTTTCTTTTCTACTTTCACAGAATTTCCAGCTCGGAGCCCGTCAGGACTCCCAGCCCTGTGCTAAATCTTCTCTGACTCTCTTTCTCCTTCTCTCTGCCAAGGAAACAAGAGAGAACTGGGTCAAATGTTGTGTTTATGTGCTTCTTAGAGGTTTGCTGCCTACCATAGCAAATGAGGAGATTTGAGATCTTCCCCAGTTTGAGCTGTTGGAAAAGAAGAACGTGACTAACACCCAGGCATGGCACTTCCAGATAGTTCTGCTGTGCAGATGCTTCTCTTCCTCCTCTCTGTGCCAAGCGTATAATAGCAGCAGCCTTCCAATGTTCTCACACTGGTTCCAGCACCATTTGTTCTTCTTTCCCCTGAGCTTCCTCTGAAGAAGGAAGGGAGGAAGGAAGGAAGGAGGGGGACAGGGAGGGAAACACGCATTTCAGGAGGGCTGCTGTGTTACTTCTATGAGCAAAATAATCTCCTGCTTCTGCAGTCTTCCACTTCATCCCCTTCTCTGGGGAAGGCAAGCACTGTTTCTTTGAGAGGATTCCCAAAGGCAAACTCTTCTTTCTATTCCCTTCTTCCCCAGTTGTGATGGTCTTCACCATCTGTGTGTGTGAAGTCAAACAAATGTGCTGCTACAGCAGCAATCTCCCAGGAAAAGGATGGCAAGGACCTTGATCTGCGAAGGAGGACAGAGAATAAAGGGTTTCCCTTTGGGAGACTGCTCACTGCTCTTGAACTAACTGCGCCTGTCACTGTAAAATGACAAAAGCTTTCCTTGTGTGAGTCAGTTTCATATCCGTTATTTGAGAAATTAGACTGGTGTGGTCTCCACAGTCAAAAGCAGTCATGCTTCTGAATACCAGTTGCTGGAAGCCACAGGAGGCAAGAGCGTTCTTGTGCTCAGGACCTGGTGGGTTTCCCACGGGCATCTGGTTGGCTACCATGAGAACAGGAGCCTGGACTAAGATGGGCCACTGGTCTGATCCAGCAGGCTCTTCTTATGTTCTTGCGCCTTATGCCAAGTCAGACGCTTTATCCATCTAACTCAGCAGTGTTTTTACCACAGTTGAGATGCAATTTTGCCCTCCTCTTTTACGGCACTATTGGAGGCAGAGTGAGGGGCTAAACAGAGGCTTGCCTCACTCTCGGCCTGTGGCCTAAATCCTGGTAGCCATTCAGAGCAGGGGAGGGTGGAATGGAACTTCCATCCCAGGTTAGCTGTAGAGGCAGAGCTGCCAAAGCACAATCAGACATTCTGCAATCATTGTGATGCCATGTGAATGACAAGTGGGTGAACCTGTCAAATATGGCCCATGAAGAAGAAGAAGAGTTTGGATTTGATATCCCGCTTTATCACTACCCTAAGGAGTCTCAAGGGACGCGGGTGGCGCTGTGGGTAAAAGCCTCAGTGCCTAGGGCTTGCCGATCGAAAGGTCGGCGGTCCGAATCCCCGCGGCAGGGTGCGCTCCCGTTGTTCGGTCCCAGCGCCTGCCAACCTAGCAGTTCGAAAGCACCCCTGGGTGCAAGTAGATAAATAGGGACCGCTTACTAGCAGGAAGGTAAACGGCGTTTCCGTGTGCGGCTCTGGCTCGCCAGAGCAGCGATGTCACGCTGGCCACATGACCTGGAAGTGTCTCCGGACAGCGCTGGCCCCCGGCCTCTTGAGTGAGATGGGCGCACAACCCTAGAGTCTGTCAAGACTGGCCCGTACGGGCAGGGGTACCTTTACCTTTAAGGAGTCTCAAAGTGGCTGACAATCTCCTTTTCCCTTCCTCCCCCACAACAAACACTCTGTGAGGTGAGTGAGGCTGAGAGACCTCAGAGAGAAGTGTGACTAGCCCAAGGTCACCCAGCAGCTGCATGTGGAGGAACGGGGAAACAAACCCGGTTCACCAGATTACGAGGCTACCGCTCTTAACCACTACACCACACTGGCACCATGAGACTATGATTGAATAAGGATCTGGCCCAGAGAGCCAAAGAGTGTGTGTGCGCGCACGTGTGTGCGTGTGTGTCCCTCTTAAACTGAATAACCTTTGCTGTCACCCAAAGCAACAGCAGACCTGCAATGAGAAGCTAATCCTATACTTCAGTCCTTTAAAATGGCAATGACAATAAGGGCATATACACACCATAAATGTAAAGCACTATAGCACCACTTTAACAGCAATGGCTTTCCCCAAAGAATTATGGGAGTTGCATTTCCTTAAGGGTGCTGAGAGTTGTTATAAGACCCCTGTTCCCCTCCCGTAACTCCAGTTCCTAGAGTGGTTAAGTAATTCGCTCTTCATAGGGAACTCTGTGGACACCATTGAGAGGTTTTACATAGAAACATGCACATCTGTTGTCGCAGATAAACTCCAGCTTATCCACATTCAGTGGAATATCTTAAATGACCTTAGCTCGTCACTTTCTAGGATGAAACAGAGATGGATATTCTTCTGTCTGATATATCTGATTTATCATCTAAAAATAACAACACTGCAGGAGCTGGTTCATTATGCCACTAGATGGCAAACTAATGGTGCTACAGACCTTGCTCTCAATAAGTTTCGTGTTGTATTCACAAAAGGTTATTTCAGACACGCAAGCTATGTTTACCTCCCTCCCTTTACCCAGTACTACTTGTCAAGCATCTCTGAGAAAATGTTAGGGCGAACCAGTAAAAAAAAAGTATAGCATCTAGATCAAGGGAAGTAATAGTGCCACTGTAGTCTGCTCTGGTCAGACCTCACCTGGAGTACTGTGTCCAGTTCTGGGCACCACAGTTCAAGAAGGACACTGACAAACTGGAACGTGTCCAGAGGAGGGCAACCAAAATGGTCAAAGGCCTGGAAACGATGCCTTATGAGGAACGGCTAAGGGAGCTGGGCATGTTTAGCCTGGAGAAGAGGAGGTTAAGGGGTGATATGATAGCCATGTTCAAATATATAAAAGGATGTCACATAGAGGAGAGAGAAAGGTTGTTTTCTGCTGCTCCAGAGAAGCGGACATGGAGCAATGGAGCCAAACTACAAGAAAGAAGATTCCACCTAAACATTAGGAAGAACTTTTTGACAGTAAGAGCTGTTTGACAGTGGAATTTGCTGCCAAGGAGTGTGATGGAGTCTCCTTCTTTGGAGGTCTTTAAGCAGAGGCTTGACAACCATATGTCAGGAGTGCTCTGATGGTGTTTCCTGCTTGGCAGGGGGTTGGACTCGATGGCCCTTGTGGTCTCTTCCAACTCTATGATTCTATGATTCTTAACTCCAAAAGCAGTAGAGTGAAGGTGCCTACAGAGTATCATTGGGCAGGGAGTTCCGAAGTGTAGGTGCTGCTACGTTAAGGATGGATTCCTTGCAAGGGCAGAAGAAACATTGTATGGCATGGAATCAGAGACTGGTGGGCCAAACCAGATGTGAGCTCCTACTTTTATCCCTTGAGAATCCTGTCATTGCCTCTGTCCTCTCTAAAGGCAATGAGAATGTAACGATTTTCAAAGGTCCAACAAGCCTGTAATTAAAATGAGGGCTTTCTCTTTGGTGACCTGCTACAGGCATGTTAACCTATAGGTGAATGTTACCCAACACCATGTGCTCGCTCTGTGTGGTCTTCCAGGTTGTCTGCAAGGTTTTGAAACCATCGATCGATGGAAAATTCCATGGCCCTTGATGAAGCTTCTTCCTTTTCATTCTTTTTTTCTTTTCTTTTTCTTTTTGTCTCCGTTCTAGTCTGCGATTTGCCAGCTAGATGTTTGCAAACTACCATCTCACCAAGTGGAATAATTCCAACGCATTTGGCAGGCTCTGGGCAATCTTCTATTGTGTGGGGAAATGAGGAATTCAAAGGCCGCAAGTAATCACAAAAGCAATATTTTGAGATAGCGACAGCTTGTGTGCCAGCACGATGCATTGTTTACTGCACAGTGTATGCCTGATAACATTCAGTTTCCTAGAGCAAATTCTCCCCCGCCCCCCCAAGTGTGCTTTATGTTTCTAGGGGGAAAGATAATTCCACTCGATGCAATAACAAAAAGGAAACAGAATATAAATATCCCCATGCTCTTTTGAGCATGTTAGGAAATGAGGAGACAGTACGTCCTTTGCATTATTTTGTGCAATTGTGTAATGAAGCCTAGTAAAAAATAGTCGTACAAATTAGCATTAATACACTTGTTGATTCAGAGATCACCTGTCACTTGGGATGAACTTGTCCTGTGACATACCGTGATTTTGCACAAGACATAGATCAAGCTAGGGAAGTACCGTACATTTCCCCCTATTTTGAGGTATTGTGAAAATTTGCATTTGTGCCCTGCGGTCCAAATATTTCATACTGAAATCATTGGACTTGAGTTACACAAATCCATTGGGTTGTATCAAACTATGTCAGAGTTGACCTATTGAAACCAATGAAAGTAGATGATTCACAATTATCTTGTCCATTGTTAAAGCATCACACTCTGAATACGTCTAACACTGGATTATCATCCATTGTCTTCTGATAGCAATTAAGAGAAACTCACATTTAAATGCTAATGAATTTTCACGAGGACTTTATAATAATAATAATAATAATATCAGAACTACCTAAATTGTATAGAAATTTATTTATGTATGCTACTACAGCAGCAAGAATGCCCAAAAGTGGAAAGAAGCAGAACTCCCAGTAAAGGAAGAATGGATACAAAAACTCATGGAATATGAAGAAATGGCGAAAATTACCAGAAGAATAAGAAATCAGGATATCAAACTTTTTATAAAAGAATGGAAATGGTTTATTGAATATTTATAGATAAATTGTAAACAGATAAAAACATTAGCAGGATTATTGTAATAACCTGCAGTTTCACAAGAGTATATATTTACAGTAGATAATTAAATGAGCAAGTGAAATGAATTTGGATATGGAGAAGATATTAAAAAAAATAAGGACCTGCAAAAATAGGGGGAAGAAAGTCAAATTTTGAAAATGTTAAATTGATTGTAAAAGTAATGAAATGTATAAACTTGAAAAGTATAAATAAAAACTTTAAAAAAAAATAATATCTAATTAATGTGGAAATATGAAGTTCTGATTTTTAACGTTGGAAAAATAAGAAACTGAGAAAAACTGAAATTGACAGCTTTGTCTGCAACCACCTCTTATTTTGCTTTCTTGGAAGGCTTCTTCAGTGCAGTCAGTGAGTATCTGGAAGAAGATGTGAACATTACAACTCTCGTTTCTTCTGCAAAGTGTGTGCATATGTGGGTCGTGTATCCTTTCTGTAAAATTCTATCATGCTAGAATGAAACCTGTCCTCTCCATCTTTTTCTAGAAAAAGAGGTGCCAGAAATCACCATGAACACCTCCCTTGTTCTCTCAGAATGGCAATGGCACCCACTTGAGAGGTGCCAAAGCTGAGATCTGGCTGCAAAAAAAGCCCTGGATTTGTGAATTCCACTTCAAAAATGCTTCAGTGAAACATCCTGAAAAGAAAATGCAACATCCCTAAAGGTACGATCTTTAGAACTACATGGAGAGGAGAGAATTCAGTATTGTTTTCCAGAAGTGCTATGGCCACAGCCGTCTGTAACAAGGCAAACTTGAACAAGAGGAAAAATCCTTTCAAAAGGCATGTTTGGCAACAGGAGCTCAGAGCAAACACAGACAGAAAACTACAAATAAAGGCCCTTGTGCAACACATGAAACCGAAAAACCCATGTAAGCTCATGAAAGGCCAGAGAAAGGTTAACTGTCCGATAATGATGCAATTGCCACTTTCATCATCTTTTTTTAAAAAGGAAGAAGAAGAAGCATTCCCACACAGTACCTTAGAAGGAAACTGACTCTGTTGCCTCACTTTGCAACACAATCGGAATTAAACCGGAAGACGGAGGGGCTATTGGCAAAAGCATTTTTAAAATGCTAAAAATAATTTCACTCCAAAGTGAGGAGCTGAAGAGTTGTGTGTTGTTTCATTTTCATGGTCATTCCAAAACCGACAAATTGCAATAACAATAAGCCAAACAGCCCCATGAACTTTCAAAACATGGCTAATGTTAATTTACTATTGTGTGCAGGCATGTTATATTATGGACTGGGGTGGAAGGGAAGGGATTTGATTCACTTCACATTTAAAAGGGAACGTACCTAATTCACACTTAATAAATGATGTAAATGATAACCAAAGGCAGTCATGCTTTGAAAGCCACACCTCTGCATTTTGCAGGGCAATAGTCTACAATAATGAATATATTCAGTTAAAGTGGGCATACAATTGCATATATTAGTGAAAATCTCATACAAAACTGCATTCTATTAGAAGTGTGTATTAGAGATGTAGATATTGGGAGGGGAAAAACACTTTTGAATTTTCATGGAGACTTTTTTCCCAAAAAATATTTTTGCAAAGTTCCACCAACTTTAAAGAGATTTTTTAAAAATATTGTCCTGGGTTTTTAATTTGTCTTTGTAAACCAGACTTGAAATTTTGAATCAAAGGCTTTGGCCCTAACGATTACCAAGGCACAGCTATTTGTAAGGCTGCTATACCCAAGAGAACAGTATAATTTTGCCAGGAAAGTTTGGATTTGTTCTTGACACTAGGAATCAGTTCTTCGGTGAGCCCTTGTATGTCTTCTGTTTCTTTATTCTTTATTCAATTTCGTACTAAAAGTCCTTTCGAAAACAATAGGGCACTTTAGCTGCAGCTGAGTTTCAATGGGACTAATTTTCTTTGGATTGAGATCAATATATAGGACACTTACCTGCAAAAGCCAGCCTCCTCTTTCTTTCTTTTTCTTTCTTTCATTCATATATTCTAAAATGAAATACAACAGGTAAGATCCAAAGTCCAGTTAGCTGCACTCAGTTCCCACTGAATCCTGTTAAGTTGTGATGAAAGTTTCATGTTGATTTCAGTGGGATCTAAGTGCAACCAACTAAGTCATGCCCCTTTCAACAGCAAAACAATGGGCCATGTATCACAAAGTGCTTTCGAAAGTGTCCTCATTTCAAAAGAGATTTACTAATCATTGTTAGTATTTCTAAACCACTGAGCCTCTTGGGCTTGCCGATCAGAAGGTCAGTGGTTCGAATCCCCACGACGGAGTGAGCTCCCATTGCTCGGTCCCAGCTCCTACCAACCTAGCATTTCAAAAGCATGCCAAAAAGTGCAAGGTGCTGCTCTGGCGGGAAGGTAAATGGCATTTCCCTGCACTGCTCTGGTTTCAGTGTTCATTGCGCCAGAAGCGGCTTAGTCATGCTGGCCACACGACCCAGAAAAACTGTCTGAAGACAAACGCCGGCTCTCTCAGCCTGTAAAGCAAGATGAGCACCGCAAACCCAGAGTTGTTCACGACTGGACTTAACTGTCAGGGGTCCTTTACTGCTTTCAAATGCTTCTGATACATTGGGTGGAATGGGTCCCTTGTGTTCATGGATGAGCTTTCGGTTCAGTAGATGGCTCTGTTGGTGGAAGAGGAGCAGATTTATGTTGTTGCTCCCTAACCCCACCGCAGCCCCTACCAGCCTCCCTGCCATTAGTAAAGGCACCCATTGGATCAAAAGCTCTTTTCTGAGTGCTAGGACATCAAGTGGATTTCATTCATTCATTATCTTGTTGCAATCCCTTACAACCACACTCTAAGACAGACCAGTACTATCACTCCCATACTGAAGATGGAATGCTGGCATAAGATGTCACATAGGGACCTCTTGGCCACTCCTAGCCACCACACAGCACCAGCTCTTATCAGCTTTGCACTAAGAAGGTCCCCAGGTTCAAGCATCTCAAGGTAGGACCTCTGTCTGAAATGCTGGAGAGCTGCTGCCAGTCAATATAGACCAGGCCTTCCAAAACTTGGGTCTCCAGCTGTTGTTGGACTATAGCTCCTGTCATCCGTAGCTAGCAGGACTGGTGGTCAGGGATGATGGGCCTTGTAGTCCAAAAACAGCTGGAGACCCAAGTTTGAGAAACCCTTCCGCAGACAATATGGAGCTTGTTGGCCCATGGGTCTGTCTAAGGATAAGGCAGTGTCTTATGTTGACATAACACAGAGTGCAGCTTTCTATGGGTGCATTTGTCCAGCTGTATGTGCATAGACTTCCCTTCAGACTATGCACCAATGTAAAGGTCTTGGGAAGGGGCAGGAAAATTGGGGATGATGGTGGCAGGGCTAACATATGCCACATCATTTCACCTTCCATGCATTCTTTGAATGTGTGGTGCAAATTCTGGAGCAGGCTATAGTGCCAGACAGATCTCCTCAAGCAAGTACTTCTATCATTCTAGAGTAATGATAGGTAATATGTTCTGCTTTGGTACTACTATTCTCATACAGAAATTCAGACACATAGCACTGCCCTATGTTATTTCAAATACATCGGTGAAACACTCCCTCACCTTCTTTCTTTCTTTCTTTCTTTCTTTCTTTCTTTCTTTCTATCCTATCCTATCCTATTCTATCCTATCTCTTTCATGTTTTCTTTTTTATAAAATACTTGAACATAGTCATTTAGTCAATAGACAAGTAAATTGCAACATTAGAAGCTGGCAACGTTCCTCAAGGTCTCACTCCTTGTGCCAAGGAATGACTTTTCATTTGTTAACTGTCCTGAAATCACCTTGCTAGATTTTAATATCTCAGAAAAACGTGAAAACTTCATTTAAAAAAATATTTCTCATACTAAACGGTTGTAGGAGTATGACACAACATTTTGGCAAAAGGTTTTGATTTTTATGTGCTCTGCAATTAGCACTTCCAAGCAACTTCCAACACTGATCCTGGTCTGACTGCCCTGGCTACCAATTAGTTTCCAGGCCCAATTCAAAGTGCTGGTTTTGACCCATAAAGCCTTAAACGGCTCAGGACCACAATACCTCAAGAACAGCCTCTTTCCATATGAACCTACCCGCACCCTGAGATCATCTTCTGAGGCCCTTCTTCGTGTCCCTCCTCCTCAAGTGGTCCGAAAGGTGTCAACACGAGAATGGGCCTTCTCTGCAGTGGCTTCCCCATCTATGAAATGCTCTCCCCAGGGACGTTTGCCTGGCGCCTTCATCATTATACAACTTTAGGTGCCAGGCAAAAACGTTCCTTTTTAACCAGGCCTTTGGTTGATTTGATTGACATCCTATGCCCTTTTTAAATGTGGGGTTTTTTGAAGGGGTGGTTATTAGGTTGTTGTTTTTATATTGATTATGTATTTTCTGGTTTTATATTTTGATTTTATTCTGTGAACTGCCCTGAGACCTCTGGGTATAGGGCGGCATATAATTTCAATAAACAGCAGCAGCAGCTTTTCTTAGCTAAACTACATAAGGCTGTTATGTTATAAACTGTTGTTTATGGCGAACACTTTTCTATTTTCTAAATTTCTATTTTAAATCTTTCTTTCTTCTTTTTTCTTTCTTCATTTATTCTTTTTCCCTTCCTCTCTTTCTTTCTGAATATTGCTTTATAGATGTATAAATAATTATGTTTATGTGTATATGTATGAAATTTGTTCTGTATTTCTTTTCTTATTTGATATTATTTTTTGTATTCAATAAAATTTACATTTTTTATTTTTTTTAAAACTACATAAGGCTTTGAGACCATTAATCTAGCTTTGGAGAGCCCTTCATCTGAAGAAACTTCAAAGCCTTGGCATTTTCTGGACCTAATTCAACCATTTTTATCAAGAGCCATTTGATGGTTCTTTTTTAACAATGGAATGGGGGGGGCATGGCAGCTTGTGTCTGTGAAAGAGAGGGCGGGTCCAGCCCTATCATTAGGCAAAGTGAGGCATCCACTTCAGGCAGGAGATGCTTGAGGCCAGTGGTGGCAACACCCAGCTCATTCCTTCTGTACACCTCTATTTGAGAGCAAAACTGCCTGTGTCATGCAGTTGTCCTCCATTCCCTTAAGCTAGCTTGCTCTCATTACGTATGGCAGTGGAAGCTGTCCCATCAGCAGTGTTGAACTAAGGTTGAGCTAGTTGTCAGTCCATTTTTAGTCCCAGATCAAGGTGCTTATGCTAGTGTTTAAAGCTCTAAATGACTTAGGCTTCAAATATCTGAGAGACCACCTCCTTTCCTACAGACTATATTGGGTGTTAAGATCAGAAGTTTAGTCCCTCTTGGTAGTTCAACTGTCCTCAGAGGTCCAGGGTGATGGTGGCTCAGGAATGGATGTTCCATGGAATTGCCACCGCACAGAGATGCATCTGGAACCTTCCTTGTATAGTTTTTATCACATACTGAAGACGCACCTTTTTACCCTGGTCTTTGGCACTTGAGATATATCTTTTTCAGACCTACCGGTACCCTAGTTGTAATTTTTGTTTGTTCTCACCTGTTTTAATGCTATATTTTATATTGCCGTAACCCACTCAGGCACCTTCTGAGGAAAGGTGGGTAATAGGAACAATAACAACACAACTACTAGTTATAGTCTGGATGGCTTAAGTCTTCTTCTCTCTTATTTGGCGATCACTTGTAGCCAAGTTAGATTGTCTTCCATAAACACTGTTTTGACAATGAGTCCGTAAGTGACTGTGGAGGCAAATTCTGGATCCACACATCCTTCCACAGTGGGGACATTGATTTCTGGGCAGGAGTTGATTGCGGTGTGGATTTGCCAAGTGTGCCTTCCTCTTAGCATGTTTCTCCTTTGCGTCCTGAGTTTGAGTGTCTTCAAAGCCCATGACACCTTTGGTAAAAGCTGTTCTCCAATTGGAGCACTCGCAGGCAAGAGTTTCCCAATTGTTGGTATTTATACTACAGGTTTTTTTAATTTGCTTGAGACAGTCTTTAAACCTCTTTTGTTGACCACCAGCATTACGCTTTCCATTTTTAAGTTCGGAATAGAGCAGTTGCTTTGGAAGACGATCATCAGGCATCTGCACAACATGAACAGTCCAACAAAGTTGATGTTGAAGAATCATCGCTTTGACACTGGTGATCTTTGCTTCTTCCAGTACACTGGTATTAGTCCGCCTATCTTCCCAAGTGATGTGTAAAAATTTTCAAGGACACCAAAAAATACATGGAAAAATACATGGAAGTACATGGAAGAGGACACCATCTTATTCTTTGCCTTGTACAACAAAATGTATTGGACTGTTCCTATGTGTATGCCTGTGGGGCAAAGGCAAAGGCAAAGAGAGAAAACAGTATACCCACACTGGTGTAGGTGGTTGTTTATATAGTTGATGTTTAATATGGTAGACCACCAAAACACCAGAGAGTTCCATGAGATTATTATTAATAATATAATGAATACATGTACTATTCCATGATGCGCTTAATGGAACACCTCTCCCCCTAATCAGCTGAGCAGGAGGTCCACCAGCAGTTGCAACTTGTTGTTCAGTAACCCCAGATAGGACCTTCTCCATAGTTGTGCCCCAAAGAATAATCTCCATTGCCCTGGAGGCAAGGATTGTCTCTACGTTATTGGGCTTCTTGTGGCAAAATAAAAATGTGCTTCTTTGTCTAGTTGTTTTTTGGGTTTTTTTAGAGGAATATGATTGGATTGTTCAAGGTCTTGGTGGCATTATAAAGTGCTGTTGCATTTATAGTGTGTAAGGTTTTTTTTAAAAAAAATCCATTTGTTCCTTTTTTGGTTTCATGGTTTTGTAACTCTGCTTTAGAGTTCTGTTTTATGCAGTGCATTGTAAACCGCACCCGGATCTCCATTTGATGAAGGGTGGTTTAAAAGTTTGTCAGAAAAATTAGCAAATAATGGAACATAAATATTTCTGCAAATGACAGCTTGAAGATGCAGTCATAAAACCGTCATCCCATACTGACATGTCACTATTTCAGATCATTCAGTAATCATTAACTGTTCCTGCTGATATTTGTCCGTGTATTTATGTAGAAGACTGTCCCTGAATCTGAAAGAGGGTAACTGAGATCAAACCATTTGGCAAGGGTTGCAAAGATACTGTTATATAACTGCATAGCTCAGTTAGGGGTGGGGTGGACTCTCCTGTGCTGTGCTTTATGATCTCATTACTGCTTTAAAAAGCATCACCTAGTAACAGGTACACTTTTTCATTTCATTTTTCTTTGCTCTGGAGAGAGGCTAAATCTGATAATTCCAATGGAGATTGGTTTACCTTCTTTGAATATATCAACAGGGAGGGAATCTTCCCATATCCCTCCAGCGTCTCAGTCTTTGTTACAGCAGGGCTGTTTCAATACCATCTGATGTTCAGTGAAGCAAGAATGCAATTTGGCACACTGGTTAGCTGTTATTATTTTATTCCACAACTCTGTATTACTTTTTCTCTGCTACACACCTGTTTTTTCAGTGTCTATATGTTCTTGTGTGTTGTAAAAAGAATTTTTTTTTTCAAATAAAAAGCATATTATACATGTTTTAAATAATTGTATAACAGGTGGAACAATGGTCTGATGGGACATAATTCAGCTTTATGTGTTTCTTTGCAGTGCCCTTTCGAAAACCTTAGGTGTCACTATCTTCCCTGCTCTGCATTTGGGCATGTCTAGCATGAGCTGTTTTGGCTAACGTATGGTTGCAATGGCCAACTTGGTGCTAAATGAACCATCTCTTGAGGAAGATATCAGGATTTCCTAATCAATTGCATGAAACTCAAACATTGTGGCCACACTTTCAGTGACTGACTAGAGAGAACTAGAACCACTCCCAAAAGTGTCCTATTTATCAATTCATTCAGCTTGTCTCAGGTGGCTCAATGGGTCAGTCTGTATGGCTCTTCATCAAAAGGTTGGTGGTTCAAGCCCACCCAAGGATTGATGTCAGGATTCTAGCATTGCAGGGGAGTTGGATGAGATGATCCTTGTGGCCCCTTCCAACTCTACAGAACCTGTGATCAAGTTTCTCTAATATTTCTATGACATCCATTATTCCAAAGGTAGCTTCTGCACATTAGTACACAGGGGTGGGAAACATCTTGTCCTCTGCATATATCTGGACTCCAGCTTCCATCATGTTCAGTCAGAATGGTCAATGGTCGGAATGATGGCAACAGTAGTGTAACAACATCTGAAGGGCCACAGGTTCCGGACTTATAAATTGGAAAGTCTTTTCTTTCTTTCTTTCTTTCTTTCTTTCTTTCTTTCTTTCTTTCTTTCTTTCTACGTTTTTCTGGTTTTCCTAAAACACCAGTGTGAATTATTTCCTAATGCAAAGTATTAGCATCCTCGGGCAGTTCTAGCCAACCTTTTAGAATCTAAATGCAATAGCTATATGCAAGGTCCCCTAGTTCCATTTGTTTTCTCCATCTGTACATAAGAGCCTTGAGAAGGCCTTGCAGAAAAGAAATATTCCCTAATAATTCTCCTATGCCAAACGAAGTAGAAGTTGAAAATAAAAGCAATATTTTCTGGAGGAGCTTTGTAAAAAGAAATCTGTGTACACGCCCCCACCCGGCATATGAAGCATTATTTCTTCATCACATCCTTTTCTAAATGAAATCAAATCAGTTAAATATGTAGACAGAAGGGAGGAAATCCGTGTATAAATATCAGCTTTGACACCTAATTTGTTGCATCAGTCATTCTGACTCACTAGAAATGTCTGAGACAAATTCAAAGGCCTGTTTTTCAAATCTGATGGTTTTCCTTTGGTTTATTAGAGCATTCTGCTACCACCATCTAGAGCCCATCTAGATCATTCACACAAATGCCTTGTTGTTGCTCAGCATGTCCCAGCACACAGAGCTGCTACCAGAGAAAACTTACCATAAGGCACAGTTCTAACCCTTACATAGGAAGTTCCATTGAACATATATGTAAATATGGAATTGCTTTTAAATGTCACTTTTATATGTGGGATTATTTTAATTTTTTTATATGTAAAACTCTTTTTCATTGTTTTTTACACTTTCTTTATTTTATGACTGTAACTGTTTTATATTTGTATATTTTATTGTTGCAGCCTGCCCTTGCACCTTTTGCGAAAGGGTGAGTAAAAAAACAAAGCTCCGCCCCTCAAAAGTGAAACTTACACAGCAGTCCTAACCATGTCTACCCAGTAGTAAGTCCTACTGAATTCAATGAGGATTACGTATATTGTAGCGATCAGATGCACAAACCAACATAATTACTCCACATCAGAAATGTGAGGGCATATCTTTAATTAGTGAAAGTGACTCACTGCACTCAACACAATAGACAGCTGTGGGTGGCTTCATTAGTTAGTTAGTTAGTTAGTTAGTTAGTTAGTCAGTCAGTCCATCAGGGTTAGGATCAGACTGAAGTTTCAGGACCTAGGATAACTCTAGTGCAGGACCTTGGACAGCTCCAATGAAGCTACTCCAATGAACTCTGATTTTCGATTAAGGCTTTTTATCCTCTTGGGCCAGACTACTACCCCCAAGTTCAGCCCCAATAGAGTAATAAGCAGTTTTCTGACCTGGAGCCCAGCTCTTTGTCATCTCTCAGTCAATTCCCACATGGTGTATTATCTCTTCCTGCCAAAAGGCACTTGGGAGCATGAAGATCCCAGTGCAAAGGGAGGCTGTGTATCAAAATATTCTGGCTCATGGAGTGTTGTCTCCAGTGAAAGGGCAGCTGAAAGCTCTCCATTGCAAAATGCTCCTGGCTGGTAGGTTCCAGCTTTGGCATGGTGTGGAGGCTGAGTCTGGGTTCAGCACCTTTGACCTCCTGATCCAGCTTGTTCTTCTCATCAGTGTCAAAGTCCTAGCTTCTGCTAACATCAAGGTCATGATAATTGGCTTGAGCTTAACGAGATCTCTGTTTCTTCCATACTCAAGTTGGCAGACAGGTTAAAATGATAAATTACAACCCAAGACTGTTCTGATTATCCCACTTAACAGTTTCCAATATGTATTTTTCTTCGCATATAGCCATTTCCTGGGAGCTGATTTCTTTCCTGGGAAACTCAACCATATCCTTCATGTTGAAGTTTTTGTAAAGAATCTGAAAGGTTTAAAATGGCTTCTAAAATATCCTTGTGACATTCTCAGTTTCTTGGATAATTGTTTCCTGGAGATGAAATGGTTATTTATCCTGAATAATTTATCTTCCACAAAAGCTGGTAGATTTCCCCTGCAACTATTTTGTGAGAATGCTTATCAATATATGCCATCCACATATATAACTCCAATGGTGTGTGCTTACTTTACCTTACTATATGCAGGGCTTTTTTCCAGCTGGAACCCACAATGGAAATCAGTTCCAGCACCTCTTAGGTGGGCACCATTGCCATTATGAGAGAACGAGGAAGGTGTCCATGGTGAGTTCCGGCAACTATATCTATTTTTGTATGCACTGCTTGGCTGGAGAACTGACTGCAAAATTCTGAGAAGTGCAAATTATGAAAGATGGCTGCATGTCTGTTTGCATATTTTTTCAGAAAGTGAATTTTTTTTAATAATAATATTTATTAGTTTTCCAATGAATTAAACATAACACCACCAAAAACGAAAAAAGAAAAAACATACAATAATACAATACAATACAAAAAGAGAAAGAAAAAAAGAAAAAAACTAACATACAAACCAACAACACTAACATACAACTAACTAAACAAAGCAAAAACCATTTCAATATCTTATCTTTCTTTTACTAATTTCCACGACCTCCTCACACCTCCCTTTTTGTATTCCACTTCTGTTACTTGTTTCAGCAATTACTTTCCATCTTCCTCTGTTTTCTATCCTATAATTGTCTTAACACATTCTAACCTTATTTTTCCCTTTAATACTCTTTAAACTTTTTCCAATCTTCTTCCACCAACTCTTCTCCCTGGTCTCGGATTCTGCCAGTCATTTCCGCCAGTTCCATGTAGTCCATCAACTTCATCTGCCATTCTTCCCTGGTGGGTAAATCTTGTGTCTTCCAATATTTCACGATGAGTATTCTTGCTGCTGTTGTTGCATACATAAAGAAAGTTCTGTCCTTCTTTAACACCAATTGGCCGACCATGCCCAGCAGAAAGGCCTCTGGTTTCTTCAGAAAGGTATATTTAAATACCTTTTTCATTTCATTATAGATCATCTCCCACAATGTCTTAATCCTTGGGCACGTCCACCAAAGGTGAAAGAATGTACTTACCAGAAAGTGAAAATTATGGAAGTTTGCCAATCAGTGCAAACTGAATCAAATTTCTCCCCGAAGCCCTACTACTTCCTGAGGGTTTATGCCTGTTTCCAGTGCACTAAATGCCAACCGTTGTTCTATAGAAATTCCATTCAGTTCAGGTGTTCTTGTGTAGAAGCAGAGCTTCTATTTATTGCACCTTCTGATATTTACAGCCAAAGCACCAACCAAATGAGGAAGTCTTTGGACTGAAGCCCACTGCAGGACCTTCTATACTGAATTTATGTACAAGCCAGGGCACATCCATGCTTCACTCCAAAGCCACTCCCGACATAAGGAGGGGGAGTTTCGGGCTCACGCCCCATCTACATCCTCGCGGGGCTGGCTGCAGCCCCGCGGGACTTGGGGAATCCCGGGAGTCATTAGTATTCATCATTCCCTGCGCCAGCCAATCGGCTGGCGGCGGGGGCGGGCTTATAGGGGGCATTTAAGGTTGGGGCAGCCCCTGCTCACCCCTTTCTTTTCTTTCAGCAGCAGCGGTTTCCCACCCACCCACCCTCTAGGTTTTCATTTGGACTTTGCTATGGGCTTCGGCTGGTCGCCGCAAGCGGCCTGGTAGGAGTTTTTCCATTTGGCTAATTGGTTGTATTTTGGAAGCCACTTGGTTTTTTCGCCTACCTCGTAGCAAAACGTCACAACACCTTTGGTTTTGGCTGTTAGGCATTGGCAGGGGTATTATTATGCAAATGAGTTGGGGGGGAGGAACGCCATCACCTCCCCCAAATGTTGAAGGGTAGTTCGTTAAAAGACTCCCGGAGGGCGTCGCCTCATCCGAAACCTATGGAGGCTAGGGCCTAAAGCATGCTCCCGAGCGGTAACCCCTAGGGATGTGCATCTCGGAAGCTCCCCCTGTTGGTGCTTAACCCTTCCCGGTTTTATGCCGGTTAGTCTGATAGGGCCAATGCCTAAAGTCAATACCGCTCTTAACTGTAATCAATAAAGTTGTGGACATTTTTCGCCCATTAACCTAAATTCTGGTGTCCTGTGTCTTTATTTATTCCATCTGTGGGAGGGGGCGGGAATCGCCACGCAATCAGTGGTAGTGGTGCTGAACTAGGAAGCGTCACGTAAGTTTCTCCAAAACAATATCCTTCTTTCTGCAAGAGTGTAGGTTGTTTTGGAATTATTGTGCTTCTGCTGTCTACTCATATGGGCTAGCATTAATCAGCACAAGGATCAAAACTCCCAACATACAGCTCCAGATGGATGGCTTGAGTAGTCTCCCTTACAATTAAAAGAAACAATTTTATTTGGTGTATATTCATTTTCCTGGGAGCTGATAGTTTGAATTGCTTTCGTGAAAAACTCAATTATGTTCTTCCTTTTTAAAAAGGCGATGTTAAAGAATGTGAAATGGTACGTCTAGAATGTTATCGCTGCATAATGACCTTGGAAATTATTTTAAAAACACCCTTAGGTTATTTTCAGTTCCTAAACTTTCCTGTATATATATTCTTTCTACTGAAGATTTTATCTATGGCTGTGGTCAGGTTCTTACAGAACAAATACCTTGGATGTTTGTTCAACTATTTTGTTAGAATGCTTATCTACATACAATCCACATATGTGGTTCTACCAGCACTTATCTACCTGGATTAGCAGCAATCACCTGAGAATCAGCATCCTGAAAATGTAGACGATTGAGTAACTGATCCTCTGATTCACAGTGCTGGTCATGTAAAAAAAATGCTGTGACAGAAAGCACCCAGAGACAAAGGTTCTCCAAGTCATTCCCAAAAAGCATTCCTCAAATTGAAATGTGCATCCTTGTAAAATGTGAGTCTTTCTGGACATTCTGTTTCAGAATAATCTAAAATCATTATCCCAGTCTAGAGACCCCATGCAAGCTCCACTTCTCCAGTCCTTAGGCCATCAAGCATTCTTGTTGATTTCAACAAAAGGGATGGCTTCTTGGAGAATTCTTTTATGTGTGCACATCAGAGATTTCATATTGACAGCAGATCACTAGATCAGAGCATCAGGTACTAATTTCGCTTAAACACAAATATATCATTTCATGTGGTTTGAGTAATTTCGTTTGAAGTCAATGGACACCTTCATCCCAAATATTCACAACAGTATATCAGCCTGTAATTCAGTGTGATATCTGTCCCAGGCACTTATCTAGAAGCCAGAATCAGACTTAGAAATGGATAACTAAATGGCTTCATGAGAATCTCAGACATAATTGGCTTATGGATGACATCATTAGCGTGCCGACTCCTTCTAAAACTATTATGTTTTAAGATGCAGCACACTGTGTTTTATCAATTGGGGGTAATGAATTAGAATTCGTAAGCAATGTAGCTAATATGAGTGCTCTGCAAAAAGCCATCTATCTTTAAAAGAAAAGTTCTCTGCAATTGATACAGGGTTGCTATGCTTTTATCTATACTGCCACAGCTGGAAATCTCTCTGTGTGTGATCTGAATATTTAGAGCTTGGTGGAAAATTCCCTAAATGTTGAATATCTTGAATATATTCAGTAGCTACCATGAAGATCAGACCAAAACAAGTGTCTGTTAAGTAATTACCATCAAACTGCTGCTTCACCTTTAATGTGTTCTGTCCCCTTTTCATTTTGATGTTTTGTAAAATGATAGGTGCACCTGTAAGTTCTATAAACTCTCAGTCTTGATATGTTCCCACAATGGCTGTGTACACTGTTTCAGGTTCTTCCCCCTACCCAATGCATGATGAACTGTAAAGTTTACTGATTGCAGAAGAGAAACATGTAAGATTGGCTCAGTGTCTTCATGTGTTATTTTAACTTCTGAGCCAGTATACCAGTACAATATAGGAAGACACATTGCGGAAGGACACTTCCATTGGCTTCATCCCCAAAGACGCACTCCTCCCATTTCCCAGGACAGATGGATACCAACCAACAACCAGGGCTTGCTGGCATCTTCCTGTTCTGTGCATGCTCAGGAGTGTCTTTTGCATCCAGGATATGTGGAAATTGTAGCACCCCATGTTTCCTGACCCAAGGCATTGCATCAGAAGGCATTGGACAGAATGATTTGCATGCCTCCAGTAGCAAAGAAGATTACTGACCATCCTTAGTAGCATGTAAGCCTTTAGGATGAAACCTACAATGTCTTTCTTGTCTCCATCAAGCCTTCCTACAGAAGTCCCCTTTTCTTTAATTTCCTTCCCCTCTTTTTGGAATAGATTTTCTTAAAGTTTGAAAAAGAATGCAAAGATTAATATAGACGCCCCCTTTTCCATGGATTCATTTGGAGGGGAAAGGCAGGGACTGTCGAGGGAGAGCTGGGACAAGTCTTGGTATTAAGCTATTGCAAATAATAATAATAATAATCTTAGAAAGTCTTGGGGTTTTTCAAAGAGTTCTTTGAGAAAACTGGCAAATACCAAGTTTATTATGCTGGGGTGGGCAGAGACCACCCATTACTGCTTTTAAGGCACATTCAAACTCATCAGCAATTACAATACTTACTTTACTGACCCCTATCTTCTGCATATTTTTGTAATTCTGCAAACTGCATCATCTCTGATTTCCTGAGACTGGGGGTTCAGCCAACTTCCTCAGTCAGACACTGAGAAAGCAAATACACTCTTTCATCAGCCATCTGCGATTTTTATGAAAATGAAACAGAATCAAGTGTCATCTGTGCACTGTATAGCATTGTAAGGCAAATCATCCCATCTCCCCTAGTGACCTTAGATTCGTGCTGTGCAGGAATGGTGACAGGCTAGAACCCTGCTGAATTGCAGATAAAGAATGTGTTTGCTTGAACTGAGTCTTGCCCCTGGGATCTTTTCCTATGAAGAAGGCACAGAACCTCATGAAAGCAACCCTGCTTCCCCGAGAAAGTGTCCACTGGTGTGTTAACAAACAACTGATGATCAAAGGCTATCTTGATGTTGCTGATGGAACTAACAGAATCAGTTTGAATACTTAACCTCTGCCTGCCTAGGAAACAAGATCATCCAACAAGAATTAGTTTCAGCTCTGTGTTATCCCTAAGATCAAAGTCAGGGTGATAAAAGAAGAAAGAAATGTGAAAATTGCAAGTTATGTCCAAACTAGTTTTTTGGTGTTTTTTTCAGCAATGCAATTTAGCGAGTAAATGTTTGAGATGGTGGTGTACAGTAACAAGATGATCTGGAATTCGAGAAAGACATTGAAACTTTCTGCAGGACTTGGGCAAAATGTGCTACTTCCTGCTACATTATGTACGTATGCATATACTGGAGCCCTGATACCTGTTTGTTGTTATTATTTTATTTGGAAGTGGATAACTGAGAGCAGGGGACACGGGTGGCACTGCGGTCTAAACCACAGAGCCTAGGGCTTGCTGATCAGAAGGTTGGCGGTTCAAATCCCCGCGAAGGGGTGAGCTCCTGTCATTTGGTCCCAGCTCCTGCCCACCTAACAGTTTGAAAGCACGTCAAGTGCAAGTAGATAAATAGGTCCCACTCTGGCAGGAAGGTAAACAGTGTTTTACATGTGCTGCTCTGGTTCACCAGAAGTGGCTTAGTCATGCTGGCCAAATAACCTGGAAGCTGTCTGCGGACAAACGCTGGCTCCCTCGGCCTATAGAGCGAGATGAACACAGCAACCCCAGAGTTGTCCACGACTGGACCGAATGGTCATGGGTACCTTTACCTTTAACTGAGAGCAGAGAAGTAGACATACAAGGTAAGGTAAAAGGTAAAGGACCCCTGGATGATTAAGTCCAGTCGAAGACGACTATGGGGTTGCAGCGCTCATCTCGCTTTCAGGCTGGGGGAGCTGGCGTTTGTCCACAGACAGCATTCCGGGCCATGTGGCCAGCATGACTAAACCGCTTCTGGTGCAACAGAACACCATGATGGAAACCAGAGCGCATGGAAACACTGTTTACCTTCCCACTGTAAAAAGTAAAGCTAAAGGTACCCCTGCCCGTACGGGCCAGTCTTGACAGACTCTAGGGTTGTGCACTCATCTCACTCTAGAGGCCGGTAGCCAGCGCTGTCCGCTGACACTTCCGGGTCACGTGGCCAGCGTGACAAAGCTGCTCTGGCGAACCGGCACCAGAGCAGCACACGGAAACGCCGTTTACCTTCCCACTATAAAGCGGTACCTATTTATCTACTTGCACTTAAGGGTGCTTTTGAACTGCTAGGTGGGCAGGAGCTGGGACTGAATGACGGGAGCTCACCCTGCCACGGGGATTCGAACCACCGACCATGCGATCAGCAAGTCCTAGGCGCTGAGGTTTTACCCACAGTGCCACCTGCGTCCCCCTTCCCACTGTAGCAGTGCCTATTTATCTACTTGCACTGGCGTGCTTTCAAACTGCTAGGTTGGCAGGAGCTGGGACACAGCAATGGGAGCTCACTCCGTCACGGGTATTCGAACCACCAACCTTCCAATGAGCAAGCCCAAGAGGCTCAGTGGTTTAGACCACAGTGCCACATCTACTTAACACCCCAAGGATGGAAAGCTGCTGAATAGGACAGCAGTTCTGAGTGAGGAAAGTATCTCCTCTAGGTTCTCTGCCTTCAGCTACTCCCAAAGTTGGTTTCCGTTTGTTTGTTTGTTTGTTTGTTTGTTTGTTTGTTTAAAAAAATAAAGTTAGCGTGCTAATATGTGCATTTGCACAAAACAATTTGCTAGCACCTCAAAGGCTGCCTGGAATTCCTTGGGGCCAGAGGAACAGTAGGATGCAATAACTTTAAACAGTTAGCACTACCTATTTGGACCCCGCAATATAGGAATATGTAGCTGCCCCATACAGCGATTGAACCTGCAACCTTGGTGTCACCAGCACCATGTTCTAACCAACTGAGCTATCCTGGCTGCACTATATATATTTCCATTCAGCTTGTTCAATTGACACAGTCATATCTTACAGTCAACACTTTCACACATATATATATTCACTGCCAGTCCTCTTGTGTAAGTGATAGCCTCTATTTTGAATATCGTTCATTAATACTCATATCCAGATCTTTCATTTATTGTTTGGATGTAGCAGCGAGATCATACGGATGCATAAGAAATTTACAGCCCGCAACGAAACTGCAAAGTTGTTGACATGTCACATACTAGGGCTTAGACATCCTCACACTTGTCCATTGAAACTGAGCAATTCCTGACTTGCACTGGGCAGGGCCTGTAAGATCAGTTTCAGAGCCACCCATCTATAAATAAATGGCCTTGCTGGTTTACTTTCAGAACCAGTCATCCCAAAGACAACACAGAACAGATGTGAATGCAAAACTCAAATGTGTGTGTGTGTGTGTGAGAGAGAGAGAGAGAGAGAGAGAGAGAGAGAGAGAGAGAACCAACGATACGAAATGTATTGGCCATTGAGGATGTGGTGGCATTGCTGTTTTTTTAAATGTGACCCCAAATTCCTCAAAATTCATTGGATCCTGATCAGCTGCTACTTCACATGTCTGATAACTTTCACACCCAGCAATGCATCCGGTTTGACATGGCATAGGTGTCTTAGAAACTTGATGGCTCTTAGATGTTAGTCATGCCTTATAGAAAGGACCAGATTTGATGACCCTTATTCGCTAACCACTTTGCATCGATTTAAAGGATCCCCCCCCCTCCACTGTTTAAAGCAATTTCAACCTAGTTTTCCATATCTCTCCTTCAGAACAAGCAAAACTGGTGGTACAAGGTGGCCCTCTTTACAGCATTTCTGGAATGGGGAAGAGGGGGTGACTACTCTGTATTTCATTACCAGCACATCCTCAAGTATTCATAATGGAGTTTCATATCAGCTTTGAAATAAAGAGCATAGCCTAAATATCAGAAACCATCTTTTGAGAAACTGACCAAACAATGTATGCAGGATAGGTACAAGATTGGCAGTTCTAGTTTATCCAGATTTCTTGATGCAGTGCATGACCCATGATCAGACTAACCCTTTGGCTGTAGGCTTGTGTGTTATATCACCTGTGAGAAAGTACTGAGCAGCATTTATTTCCAAGTAAGCATACATTAAAGTAGTCCTAAGAACTATGTCCTCAGCCCAGTCTCCGCACCAGTTTTAGGAAACTGTTTATGTTCTGGATCTTTTAATTGTCACATGTTCTTTGGTAAAAGCAATGCAGCATTCAATCATTGCTTTATTCATTTGCATCCTGCTCATCCTCCGAGGAGCTCCTGGTGGCATGAATTAAGTCCTGTTATTTTACCTCCACAGTCCAGGACATACCCATGGTCACCAAATGAGATTCCTGTTGTTTAGGTCCCAGGTCTCAGTCCAGCTCTCTGCCTACCGTATTATCATTTGGATGATAATATTGCTGGCTGCCACATAATGTCAGATAACTCTTGATAGTTGCTGCATTGGGTGGCGAAGTGCATGTGTGAATGAGTCCTCGCAGTTTGAGCTTTCATGCCGTCTTAAGCCCAATCCATCAAGTATTGAAAAATCAAGTGATAAATTTGCTTATAAGATCCAGGCAACAGAATTCTATAAATTACATATTATGAACAAGTCTACTTGCATATAAGGGACGCAGGTGGCACTGTGGGTTAAACCATAGAACCTAGAGCTTGCCGATCAGAAAGTCGCCGGTTCGAATCCCCGTGACGGGGTGAGCTCCCGTTCCTTGGTCCCTGCTCCTGCCAACCTAGCAGTTCGAAAGCACATCAAAGTGCAAGTAGATAAATAGGTACCGCTCGGGTGGGAAGGTAAACGGTGTTTCCGTGCACTACTCTGGCTTCACCAGAAGCGGCTTAGTCATGCTGGCCACATGACCCGGAAGCTGTACGCCGGCTCCCTCGGCCAATAAAGCGAGATGAGTGCCACAACCCCAGAGTCGGCCACGACTAGACCTAATGGTCAGGGGTCCCTTTACCCTTTACCTTTACCTGCATTATAATTGCCTTTGTAGAATCTAAACATAACATATTTTTTAGGACTCTGGTCTCAACTCTCAAAGCTTTTCCTACACAATCAACTTCATGATTGTGTGATTATCCCTTCCATTATTATTATTATTTTAAGAACAGCATAAACACATCATGAGCCATGTTAGTCATCATGAGCCATGATAACTGGGAGCATAACATGAGCATTGAGATACATAACCATACTGACTATCAGATCCTGAGAGCCCTGCCAATGATTTCTATTTTCTGACACTAGTGGAGCAGAAAGGCAAATTAAAACTGCAATGCTTCGATTGAAATCAGCTGGAAAACAACAAGTCCAACCCAGAGCACTATCCATCCCACTGCCCTTGGTATAAATGGTTGCTTCATGTTTGGGGAGTCAATTTAGGATGCCAGATGTCAGACTGTAGTTTTAATGGCACTATTTCACCTAAAGCTGACTTTGTATCTGGATATTATAAGTGTTTCAAGTGTTTTCTTGTTCTGTGTTTATTCGATTGTAAACCCACTTTGAAAGGCAATCTTGCTTGAAGGAGTTGTGTATAAGCCCTTTAAATAAGCCATTCAATGAAGTATGCCCCAAATTCAGAATATTTCCTTCTGCTCTTCCATTTCAACATTGGAAGTAGTTATCTGGCGAGCCGCAACCTTTCAAATCGTCACCCATCACATTAATGCTTCAACACTGAGAAGTGACAGCTTGCAGGTCATCGCCTCCTGATTGTCCAAACACAAGGTCAGTATTTCAGATTATATAAACAGGCATGTCTGTTGTTTTCAAGAAGTCCCTCATTAAAAATAAATACTTCGCAACCCTGCTGGCCGTGCGCTGTGCATTAAATACAAGTTGAAGTTATGACAGCTGTTCCTCTCAACGAGTGCACGTTCCTTCCTTGTGAAAGCTGGGTTACATTCTGTTCTTTAAAAGCTGGAACCAACTAGCTAGGAGAATGGCTGGTAGGGTTTCATCAAATCTACCTGTTTAGAGGTCATGATTTTTACTGACCAAATTCCTGCTGGGTATGGTCCATTTTTCAGAATAACTATCCAATCCCCACCAAAACCTCTCTCAGAAATCCCACTACCTTTGACTACTCACAGATCAATAGTTTCACACATCATAAGCTGCAATGATCCAAGGAAGAAGGTGAATTTTGGAGGTGGGCTACCTAGGCTCAGATTTTTACTTAGCGATGAGCTCAATGGAGCCCAATAAAATTAGAAGCAGCCTTAAACCCCATCAGATCATTGGTCTTAGCAATGGCTTAGCAATGTCTAAACTAGGGGCAGCCAACATGGTGCCCTACAGATGCTGTTGAAATACAGCTGCCATCTAACCTGACCATTGGGCCATGCCAGCTGGGGCTGATCAGAGTTGTAGCCCAACACCACCACATTGGTTACCTCTGGTCTACAATGACTATCCATGGCTCTCCAGGGTTCCATGTTAGGCTGCTCCTTTGCAGACAATGGGAGAGTGGAGACAATGGAAGAGGATTTGGCTTTCCTTCTGCTTTCAGAGACTCTTCATGCATATGATATGTGAAGGCATTGGCAGACTGCCTGGTGGTGGTGCTCCCCTGACCTCCCACAGCTGAGTCACTACGGCTTATTGGGAAGGAGAGAAGAGAGGTAGCAGAGGCATCAGAGAGGTGGGCGTGGAGCAAACATACAAGCAGAGCAAATCTGGCACCCCTGTCAGTGCATTTACTGACCTCCTCATCATCTCTCCTTCCAAAGAAGCACTTAGGAGGTCAGGTGGGCACTGCCACCCCACTCCACCATCTGCTACTGTGTAAAGGAGAATAACCCCATGTGTAACTGAAGATTTTTTTACAAAAAGAATGTCAACTAAAAACTGTTTTGTTCTCCCAGGCTTTTAGATGAGACATTATTTTGTCAGTGATACCTGCTGTTGTAAAGTTGTTGGTTTGGGTATTTTGATGGCATAAGCTTTGATTGTTGCCTATTGGCTGCTGATTTATATTGTGCTTATTGTTACCTTCAGCTTCAAAATATATTTATTCCGCAATGACTTCCTGCTGATTCCAGTTTAATTCCCAGTACTCTTACAATCCAATATTCACTTACATGGGAGTGAGCCCCACTGGGGTATACTTCCAACTTTAAGTGGATGTGAATAGGACTGCAGAGTTATCAAAAGGGAAGGAACAGGAACCCATTGTCCTCTAGAAGTTTTGGGACTACAACTCCCATCATCCCTGATCACTGGCCTTGCTGACTGGGACTGTTGGGTTTTGTAATCCAACAACATAATGAAATCATCCATGGACTGAAGCACAGCAATCATGTAACTACTTCACAACTCTCACCATTGTGTTAGATGACCTGTATCAAATACATGGAAATAATATACCCAAGATGTCTCTTTTTAAGATTTTGTTGATGTTTCAGATCAAGAAGAGGAAAAATCAGGAAACAAAAATGTCCCTTCTCACTCGCATACTCTAGTGACCTTTGCGAAAGTTGTGAAACTTTTCCAGCAGCCCTGAAAAGGCTTCCTAGTAAATATCACGCCAGCCATCAACCATGTAGCTGATGGACTACAATTTCCATCAGCCCCAGGCAGCATGGTCAATGGTCAAGAATGAAGGGAGTTGTAGTCCAACAACATCTGGATTGCCCCCAGGTTCTCCACCCCTACTAGACAACACCTGTAAATGTGTCACTGCGGTTCTTTTCAGGAGACATTCTTACAAAGCATTAGTAAACAAACACCTCTGTGCTCAGCTTGAAGTTGTGTTTCCTTTTTGTTTATTTTCAGTGCATGTCATGGTTCCATTCTTCAGTCTATTGACCTGTAAGACTCAAAGGTAGAGGTCAGATGAATAGGGAAGACCAAACTCCCTGGCACAATGGAGGAACAGAGGATCAAAAGGTCCACTGTGCACAGCATTAGACCATTTCCTGATGTTAAGCTTCTTAGATGCAAATTCTACAACATTCCCTCGATTGTTGTTCTTCTCTGATTGCACAAGACAAGAGCTTCTTTTTCCTTCCAAATATGAAAGCTGTTTTTTTTCTGCTTCTTTCCTATTTCAGTGGAAACATTATTTCCCATTATTTCTACTAACTGTCAACTGCTGGCTTCAAGCACCTCACATTACAGAGGACATCACAATTTGTAAAGTAGGCGTAATTCCAGCTGACATGGCCACTGGCTCTTGGGATGCATATAATGTAATTTTTGTAATGATACCAGGATGGAGGGTGCAGGGGGAGAGACTGCCACCAGGCCATATGTTGCTCAGTCTTATGGAAGTACTCCAGGACACTGTGGCGAATTAGTCTGGATCCTGCATAGTATGGTGTTCCCTATATATGCAGCAAGCCTCCAAGCACCTGCCTCAGAAGGAATGCTTCATGTGAAATGTGAGAAACATTGCTGTCTATAGCGCTGATCCTAATAGCTTCTGTTCTCAGTTTCCAGTAAGTCTAGCCCTGTGGTATGCTCAAGCAACCATTATTCTTAATTGGCAGTTAAGGATGTGAGACAACTCGAAGCGGTAACTACACATATTCTGTTAGATTGCAAAGATTTTGAACTCCTATACTGCAGTGCAATCGTATTGGTGTTTGCTCAGAAGTAGGTCCCACTGAGTTCAAAATACAGTGGTACTTCAGAAGTTGAACGGAATCCATTCCAGAAGTCTGTTTGACTTCCAAAATGTTTCTGAACAGGAAGCTTCTGCAGCCAATCAGAAGTTGCGGAAGTCGCATTGGACGTTCGGGTTCCAAAGAACGTTCACAAACCAGAACACTCACTTCCAGGTTTGTGGCATTCAGGAGCCAAAACGTTCAATTCTCAAGGCATTCCGGATCCAAGGTACAACTGTACAGTATAAGATTCCAGGCTGGGGGAGAAATTCATTTAGTTCATTTTTTCATGCAGATTGACTTAATTCCTACTTAACAGCACACAAACCCAAACACCCCTGAAATTAATGCTTTCTCAGAATTTTCTCTGAATTTTGCAATGCAGTTCTCTAGCCAACAGAAGCACATAAAAAAGTTAAATGGAGGGGAAGTGCACTCAAAAGTACTTACCGTATATTGGTGAAGAAAGTGAACAAAGATACATAGTAACAGAGAAAAATGCTTGCAAAAATTGCATCCCCAAGTGCATTAGGTGAATGCACACAAAGATGCATACAAATTTTCATGCAGACTTTTTCAAAAATGCAAATTGACATGGACATGAGATTGGAATTTAGGATTGCAAATATTGGAGACTGAGAGAAACCAAAATTGATAGATTTGTCCAGTCCTGCATTAACTGTGGCCGTTTCTTGACCTGAATAAACTTTCCCAGATTTCTGTGGGAAACTCACATCCCTTTCAAAGGTATCACAGGCTGCCTAGAACATGAACTCTTGGTAGTTCTGCAACTAGGTCCACTGTGCTAAGCTTTTTCTGTATTGAGATATCAATCAGTGCCTCTACAAGGTTGTTACAGAAAATTAGTTTTGAAAGTTGCATGTTGTATATCTGTAATTTTGGAGACATTGAAGATTAACCTCAATGTCTATTAAGCTGCTCTCTTTAATCAGTCAATAAAATGAGATCACTATCCATTATCCTTTAAAAAGGGACTAGGGGAGGTAACTCAGACACCCACTGCGTACAGAAGAAAGGCAACATGCCGAAGACAAAATTGCACAAATATATTCAGTGACAGACAATGGCTGCAACTGTAAACACGCTTCTTATTGAATTCACTGAGGTTTACTTCTAAGTAAACATGTATAGGATTGCATTATATATATTCAATTTTTATTAGATCTTGACTTCTGAGCATATACTGTATTGTCTTTTAATATATGTACTAGGGTATGCACTGGTCACAAGACTCTTATTGAACCCTGATTCAGTGCTTTGGAAAACAGTTCTGTCATGGTCCAAAGTGCTTTATGTGCTGCATAATCTGACTTGCTGTCCATCCAATTCCCACCCACCCCTGTCCAATCAGCTATAGGAAGTTTTAAAGTGGCTTTTAGTTTGTTTTCATTTTGACAGAAGTGAATGGAATTTGCAGGCATGGCATAGAATGGATAAAGCCTGCCAAACGTCAGGCAAATAGATCCAGAGCCTTTTGTGCTGAACAACTGTTAATGACTTACTTATTTTTTTAAGAGGAAATGTCTATAAACTTTAAATTTGAGGGCAGGCAATGTTGCCCCTTCTAATGGAATGAATCCTGCCAAATTTCAGAAAAATCACTGCAGACAAATAAATCCAGGAGCTTCTGTGCTATTCACCTTTAAAGTTGGTTTTGAGGTGAGAAGAACTGAAGAGGAATCACAACTAAAGAGAAATCATTTCTGGGGTAAAATCATTCTCCCTTGACATATCAATCACTAAAGAGCTCCGCCTTCTCCTTCTCCATACGCTGGTGATTGTTCTCCCATCATCTCACCCTGGCATTCTGTTGAGCTGTCACTTTTGCTTTCAGCAGACACTTGTCTACAATACAGTGGTACCTCAGGTTAAGTACTTAATTCGTTCTGGAGGTCTGTTCTTAACCTGAAACTGTTCTTAAGCTGAGGTACCACTTTGGCTAATGGGGCCTCCTGCTGCTGCCGCGCCGCCGGAGCATGATTTCTGTTCTCATCCTGAAGCAAAGTTCTTAACCCGAGGTACTATTTCTGAGTTAGCGGAGTCTGTAACCTGAAGCGTATGTAACCCGAGGTACCACTATACTTTGTGATGTCTGAATCATCACGGTACAACAAAGTGCTTCCAGGGTTCCTGCTTCGACCTATTCTGCCTTGTCCAGATTCTGTTTCTGAAAAGCCAAAACTCCCTCCAGGTAATTTTTGCCTCAGGACTGGCTCAACTAACTGACACAGCACAATCAAGGACCTCCTTACTGAATGTAGTGTTTGTTCAGAACTATGCTTGCATGTTGTGCTTGCAAATAAATAAAAGATGCTAAATCCTGAAGGAACAACACAACTCTCTATCTTTGTGAGACTGCTATGGGGAAAGGGGAATGGTTCTCCGTGAAATATTTTTTCTGGCATGAGTTAAAAACACACACATGCACACAATACAGCCGACTTTCAGAATGCAGGGCGTATTTATAAGACTCACAGTCATGCTAAACAGCAGAAGGTTGGAATAGAAACCTTTGAAAGAAAATAAATATGGATTCCTACCAGGCTGGTTTTTAAAGCACTTCACAAAGAAGCAACAATCTTCAAGAAATTTATTTTGAGATGCTGTTATTAGACCTTCACCTTAGAAAACTATTGCATTTGAGTGTAGGTCAGAGATATAAGTAACTTGCACGTGCTGTTTATTATTATACTTGGGATGACACGGTGTTGTTCAAAATCATACTGGCTTACAATATCAAACAGCCATTGGAAATATTTTTTAAAAAAAATATTCTAAGTGAAGTAAGCATCTAAGAGTCATATCTAAAAATGAGTTGGCAGAGTTTATTTCCCATTGATTTCATGGCTGGACTTGTTTCTCTGGTGCAGTGGGATGGCTCAGACTTAGACACTCTTTTAAAATAATAAAAGGTTATAGCCAACTGAGATTGGCTCAGAGTAGACCCATTGAAATTAATCAGCTGGAGTGAGCCGTAGCTATTAATTTCAATGGGTCTACTCTGAGTTGGACTTGCATGGGATACAACCTCCCAAAACTGATACTCCAGACAGCCTGTAGTAATTTCCCACAAAGCCTTGGGATGCTGCTACATTGGAAGCAATGTGAGAAATTTCAGTGGCCGCTCCTAGCCACCTAGTGCTGATTCACAGCACCACTGTTGTCCACTGCTTTTAATAACTCTTAAGCAAACTTTTAAATACATATTAGCATCATGTTTGGCATTGTCCCTACTTTTTAATGGTGGCTGGCTGGCTTTTAATTTTTCAATATGGTTCTTCCTGTGTAAAATGAGTTGTTGTGTTTGGCATTTTTTTAACTACTACAATGTACTCTGTGTGGGGATATTCTTGAAGAGAGAATGGGAATCCCCAGCTATGGAACACTCTCCCCAGAGAAGCTTGCCTGGTGTCAGCCCTGTCCTGTTGTTGTTGTTTAGTCATTTAGTCGTGTCCGACTCTTCGTGACCCCATGGAGCAGAGCATGCCAGGCACTCCTGTCTTCCACTGCCTCCCGCAGTTTGGTCAAACTCATGCTGGTAGCTTCAAGGACACTATCCAACCATCTCGTCCTCTGCCGTCCCCTTCTCCTTGTGCCCTCCATCTTTCCCAACATCAGGGTCTTTTCCAGGGAGTCTTCATTTCTCATGAGGTGACCAAAGTATTGGAGCCTCAGCTTCAGGATCTGTCCTTCCAGTGAGCACTCAGGGCTGATTTCCTTAAGAATGGATAGGTTTGTTCTTCTTGCAGTCCATGGGACTCTCAAGTCTCCTCCAGCACCATAATTCAAAAGCATCAATTCTTCGGCGATCAGCCTTCTTTATGGTCCAGCTCTCACTTCCATACATCACTACTGGGAAAACCATAGCTTTTACTATACGGACCTTTGTTGGCAAGGTGATGTCTCTACTTTGTAAGATGCTGTCTAGGTTTGGCATTGCTTTTCTCCCAAGAAGCAGGCGTCTTTTAATTTCGTGGCTGCTGTCACCATCTGCAGTGATCATGGAGCCCAAGAAAGTAAAATCTCTCACTGCCTCCATTTCTTCCCCTTCCATTTGCCAGGAGGTGATGGGACGAGTGGCCATGATCTTCATTTTTTTTATGTTGAGCTTCAGACCATATTTTGCGCTCTCCTCTTTCACCCTCATTAAAAGGTTCTTTAATTCCTCCTCACTTTCCCTGTCCTAGGAGGCAAAAATGTCCATCCTTTTGACTTAATTTGATTGTAATGTGGTATGCGTCTACTCTGTTCTGATATTCACCTTTCAGAAGGGTAGGCTGGATATGTTTTTTCCATTATTGTTGATGGAAGAACATTCTTGTGTTTTATACTGTGCAATGGCTTTTAAATGTTTGATAGGTTGCTCTGTAGTTTAACGTTTTGCAAGCTGCTACCAGACATTCATCACTTTTAATAATAATAATAATAAAGTATTATAATAATAATTTTCGTAGATAAGAAGTGCAAGTTGTGGCTAAGAAGCTACAGGTACAAATCTTCATTCTGCCATGAGCTCACTGGAAGGTCTTCTTCCTCAGCCCCCTCATCTGCAACAGAGGGATACTGACTGACCTACCTCACATGACTTTGTAAGAATTACTGAGAAAATGCATCAGAAGCTCTTTGCCCTATATAAAAAAGCCAAATATAAATACAAGGGCTGCTGTCCACATCCACTTCCTGGGGAGTAAATCCCATTGAACTCAATGAGGCTTACTTCTGAGTAATGTACAAGCATGTGCTGTAAATGATATTTACAGTTTGATTTGCATAAAACTGTTGTTGTTGTTGTAAGCAACAAAATGATTTTTCATTGTGTTTAGAGCATCTTCAGCCTTAAAACATTTTCTCTTTGTGCACCCTGGAATATAAGAAAACTAATAGGAAAAATATTGCTGTCATAAACCCAGGAGTATTGGCTGTGGGATAGCGGGGACACAAATAAAAGACCAATAAAGTTTGATGTATTTTCTGTACCAGTATATGCAGTAGAGACAGCATGGTTAAGAAATATAAGTGATATTTTTGTGATATTTGTTCTGACAAACGTTAGGATGGAATGCATATTTTTTTTTAAAAAAAAACACACACCAGCAGCCTTCAAATATTGTCTGATATTGAATTCTCTTGAACAGCTTGTGACAATTGTATTGAAATTGAGTAGGAAAAAACCTGAACTTCCACACACACACAGAAACGGCAGCATAATAAAGCAAATTAACACTGAAAAACTTCCAAAGGAATTTAGGCTTCCACAATCCTTTCAGTTTTAATCATCTGAGGGCCTCTCGCGCAACACAAAAAGAAATGATATACGCGGTTGTGCAATCCCAGCTTCCTGACACAGAGGCCGTACAGTGAATCATCCTGCTCAATTACCAGGTGGGATTCCAGGCTGAGATGGAAAAAAACAAGGCTTAGAATCATATACCTACCACTACCGCCTTGTGCAAGCAAAAAGCACTTGCAGAGAGGTGAGGGGTGAATAATTCACAAGGCAGGGGGCATAATTTTTCCTCCTGGCATTAGATCTTCAAAGCTAAAGCTTCGGAAGACTCCTGACTTTGGGCAGGGGGTGGCTGGTGCCAGAGGGAGGGAGCTGAAATGCTGTTTTGCACAAGACAAAGTAATTCCCTGCAAGCTAAGAAATGGGTCAGGGTTCATTTCAGCTGTGATGACTAAACAATACAGTTTAGGATGAAGAACTTGAATAGGTAGCATCCTCACATGTGTCTGGTTGATTGTTGTGGTTTTGACCCCTGCTTCCATGTGGTCCCTTCCTTCTTTTCAAGGGCTGGGGCACAGTGGTTGAGCACACAACAGATCTTAGATTCAAGCTTCGGTGTCTCCAAGCAGGGCTGGAAAACAACTCCTGCCTGAAGCCTAGAGAGCTGCTTCCAATCAATGTAGACATTACTGAGCCAGATGGAACAATTGTATCTCAGCATAAAGGTAAAGGTAAAGGGACCCCTGACCATTAGGTCCAGTCGTGACCGACTCTGGGGTTGCGGCGCTCATCTCGCTTTCTTGGCCGAGGGAGCCGGCATACAGCTTCTGGGTCATGTGGCCAGCAGACTAAACTGCTTCTGGCGAACCAGAGCAGCGCACGGAAATGCCGTTTACCTTCCTGCTGGAGTGGTACCTATTTATCTACTTGCACTTTGGCGTGCTTTCGAACTGCTAGGTTGGCAGGAGCAGGGACCGAGCAACAGCAGCTCACCCCGTCGTGGGGATTCAAACCGCCGACCTTCTGATCAGCAAGTCCTAGGCTCTGTGGTTTAACCCACAGTGCCACCCGCATCCCTATCTCAGTATAAGGCAGCTTCAAATATCCCGCTATCTTTCCAACAAGCATATGACGGATCCCAAACCAGATTCCCACAGCACAGCTCTCAGACCCTTCCATCTATCAGCTCTGCAATGTGTGAACAATTGTCATAACAGATTACGCAAATTGCTCCTAATGTTTTCGTTTACACAAAGCAAGCTCTGTCATTCACAAGTGCTGCTTTCACTCAGTAGCCAGTAGTTTTCCTTCAAAAATCAGAGCTAGTGCATTCATTCGCTATATAAGTACTGAACGAATTTTTAAAAAAATGAATATGCCTCGAAAGGGGTCTCAGAGTGATCATCGTGAAATTAAACAGATAAACCAGACAGTTCAAACTGGTGTGCTTAAAATTCGATTTTAACCAGTTTGCAGAGAAGTCCCTTTTCAGAGCAGCTAGGGGATTGTCCTTAGCAACTTTGTCTCTGCTGGAGATTCCTCTGCAGTCAGGCAGTAGCAGGCAACCAGAAACACAGGGCGCTGCTCCAGGAAGAGAATATCTCAGGGGTAGGCTATCTCAGGGGCCTACTAGGAGCTGCCACCATGTGAAAGAGCACGACCGTGACAAGCACAGGTTGGCTAGCATGTGCCGGGAAAACTGAATGGCTATAAGCACTAGGGCGAAAACAACAAAGCCTTTACAGAGAAGCACTTTGCTGCTTCCTTGAATCAGAACAAACCTCCCAATGTGGAAATGCACTGAGAACTGGTGTGCATATGCTGCGGAATTGCAGCCAATCGGAGCTTTCCAGCAAGTGCAAGCACAGCAAAACCAAGCATATGTCAACAATAAAAAAAAAAAGTCATGAGCTATACATGCACTTTGTGTTCACTCAGTCTTTACAGTCTTAACCAATTCCCTCCCCACTCCCTCCTCCCAGATAACTGCAGTGAGGTTATATTCCAAAGATGGTTAAATGGGGTCTAGGCCTTGGTTCTCAGACTGTGGGTTGGGACACCCTACCCTCGGGCTGTAGGCTTGGTGTGGGTTCGTGAAACACCTGCAAGGGTTTGCTGTTATGGGACTGATCCACTGTAGTTGGAAGACAAGTAGTGAATAAGGGAACCTTCACCTTGCCCACCCCAAAACAAAAATTTTAGCAATTGTGCAAGCAATACAAGGAGAAAGGAAATGTTCAGTTACTGTCCTGTGACTTGATGTCTGGACCTGTGATTGCAGATCCCAGCAATGCCAACTAAGGGCATGAGTGGGTGAAGGAAACTGATCAGCACTCATGCCAAAATTGTCTAATACTCCTCCTGTCATATGCATGTTTATTTCTGGAAGGACCGTAGCTCACTGGTAGAACATCTTTGCCTGCAGATGGTCGCAGGGAATATCTGAAACCCTGGAGATCCACTGCTAGATGAACCAATGGTCTGACTCAGTAAAATTCAGTTTTCTATGCACCTATGCATGTGGTTCCTGGGCCATACAGCTGGTATGGTGCAGGATTAGGGGTCCTGGACAAATTGTGGAGAGGGGGGGATGAGTTTAGAAGAGGAGGTAAATTCAAAAGGCCTATGGAATATTTTTTAGGTGCCTGGCTTTTTCTTGGTTGTTTTTTAATGGCTTGAGGGGTGAAGCACGCAATCCCGAGACAAGTGACGAGCCGGGAACAAAACAACAGCCAAAGACCACTGCTCCGTCTGTATGCATTCAGGCGATGTGTTGCGCATTCGCCCTCCAGAGCTGCCAAACAAGTCTCCACCTGGGAGAGGATGCTTTTTTGTTGACATCTCAGGTTGCCCGCTCGCTGCCATTGGTGGGTGGTTTTTTCCCCTCCTGGAAGGGAGGGGTCCGCCTGCAAGCAGAGGCTGGGGATGCTGCCCCCTGTCACATGATGGAAATTTCCACTCTTTCCGAAAGAGAGGAAAGGGAAGAAAGGAGAGGGAGAGGGTCTCTGCCCACACTTTCTTTGCGCGTCTTCTGAGCAACAACATCCTCATGTCCCAAGTGCCTCTACCTAAAAGAATTCGCCAGCATTCAAGGTGAGTAACTCACTGGAGATTTAACTTCTCGATGAAATACTAAGCGGCTTTAAAGCCCCCCATGAGCTGCTCTTTTTTTATTTCCAAGGAATTACAGACGAGACGGCACAGCCAGATAATAGAAGTTACCGATCTACAGGTATCTTTCTGTGTCTCCCGCAGGGAGGCTGCTGGGCGGCTGCCGCTTGGAAACGAGTGTCTCTCTCTTGGAATCCCGGGTTGGCTTTTCCCATTTCAAACCATCCCGCGTCGTTGGCGGGGTGGCCGCAGCTGCGTGTGTGTGTGCGCGCGTGTGGACTGCCAACCACGTCTGATCGAGGCTCTCGCGATCAGAGAAGGTGGCGGCGGGCGGGGGGTGAGAAGAAGGGGCTTCCAACTGACAGGCAGAATCCTTGTGGGTGCCTATGTTTCTCACGCGCGTCGCTCCCCGCCATGAGAGGAGCGGGCGTTCAGACGTGATCGGTTCCGTGTCAACCCTTGAGCTGACGATTGCGCGAGCGAAGGAGAGAGGCGCGGAAAGTCGGTGTGGCAAGGAAATAGGGTCAGGGTGCTGGAGAGACGGGGTGCCAGGGACCCATCTCCGTGGGTGGAGACGGAATGGATATTGGTGATCCAAAGTATATGCGGAAGCGTAAGGCAAAGTTTTGTTTCGGCCAGATGCTGCCGTGCGATTTAACTAAATACTGGGGTACAGGAAGGCGAGGATTGCTGCAGCCTGCGCTTGCAGGATGACCCCCCCAAAAAGCTCCGATTGTCCTTTATTCAGTAAGAAAGGCGCTCAAAAGCAGCAGCAGTTTACTTTGGCAGCCAAACGCAGCCGCAGCTGCCCAGGCTATATACTGTATGCGTTTCCCTCGTCTCCCTCCCTGGTCGTGACTCCCGCGAAGCGTGGCTCCCCCGCCTGTCCGCCTTCCCTCGGCGGCTTGACCGCCGAGCACCATGCCCCCGACGGCGGAGAGGAGGAGCCTCGCACGGGAAGGTCTCTTGCGCACGCGCTCCTCTCCCAGCAAGCGGGGAGTCCCCTGCGCCTCGCCAGCCGCTTCCTTTGTCTCCGCCCGGGAGACGCTCGCCGCTCGGAGGCCGAGCTCCGTCTGGGCGCGTGGAGCGCGCGGCGGGGAAGCCGCTTTGTGGGTGCGCGCGGCCTCCTCTTGGTCGAGGGGGAGAGGCGAGCGCAGCTTTGCTCCCTCCAAACGGCCCGGGGCAAGCTAAGTTGCGCTAGGAGGCTTCTCCCTCGGGGGGCGCTGCAGAGCAACAGGCGCCGTTTGGACACGCATGGACTAGGGTCAGCTCCCTCTTTGCCTTCAGGCCCCGAGGGGGACAGGCGTCAGGCTTGCTAGAGAGATCTGGCTGGCCATTGGGATAACAGAATTCTGCAGGAGATGGGCCTCTTATGTTCTTCGCAAGCTGGTAGCCCCAGTTTTCATTTGAGTGGAAGGAATATTGCTGGCAAACTAGCTAAGCTTTCCTGGGTAAGAATTGCCCAGCTAGCAGCCTGGGTGTCTTTTCCCTGGGCACCTGAAGGAGAAGAAGCAGTGGAATTGGTGATCAGGTGAAAGGTCCTATTATCCCCCACCAGCGATTTGAAGAAGGGACTTGAGCTTGTCTAGAAAGCAGGTGTGTTTGGGAATTTCCACAGATACCCCTGTCTGTGGCTCTGATTTTGCATCAGTTCTGTCATAAACTTGTCCTGCAAGTTGTAACCACCGATGTGAGGTGGCCTTCTTAGATAGGGCCAGTGGAAAGGGCAACAAAAATAGCGCTGCTCCTGCGAAACTGAAACAAAATGTTGCAGTGCTCCTGCAAAAGCGGAAACAAAATGTTGCATTGCTCCTACAAAACAAATAAATGTTGCTCCTTTTAAATGTTCTAGCCACCAAGCCATGTTTTTTCCCCAGAACACCCCATTTCACCACCACTCAACAGACTCTCAGTATTTTCTGGCTACTATACTTTGCATGATCAGTTCTGTTTTGAGAGGGGGGTCAAGAAGTCGTCCCCCATTCCAATCTCTCTCTCTCCCCCCCCCCCCCGTTTTCTTTTTAACTTTTGCAAATTAATTGATGTACTGCAAGTCCGGGGGGGGGGGGGGGACCAACTACTTTGCACCTGCCATTCCCAGAGCAAATAGTTCCAGAGTAAGAGAAGCTAGTCTTGAGGAAGACTTCTAATGCAATCATATGCATGTCCTAATGATACTGTAGCACTGCTATTAAAATGATAGTAGCCCATATGTGCATTGAAGGCCTTCAAAAATCCATCCCAAAATACTCAAATGTTCTTCCAGTTTACTGCTACTTATTGTATCAGTCCAGCCTGTCTGAAGGGAATTCTTCCTGATTTGCAGTACTAAATTAAATGTTAAGTAAATGCATAAATAGAGATGGACGAATATGTCTATTAGTTTCAAGCAATATGCCTTTTAAAAAAAAGAATCATCACAAAAATTCATCAATTTTTTGTACAATTTTCTCCCAATATATTTTTGTATGCAATTTCAACTAATACACATTTTTGCAATCAGTTTTCCCCAGTATAATGCATTTTTATGTAATTGTCATGAATATATGCCTTTTTATTCACACTTGCCCCTAATATATGCATTCGTTGGAGAATGAATAATTTGGAGAAGGGCTAGTTTCAAAGGATAGCTGTGTTCACATTTTGGTTTGAGTAGTGCAGCTTAGGTAGTTTCTTGTTAAAAGTGCAAATAAAATGGAATGTCTCCCCTGTCCCTATGCATATATAAGGGCATTTTTCTGCTTTGGAATAAACCTTTACAGAAAAAGGAAACCATTGAGAAAATAACTGGTTCCAGAAGAGGAAGAGAGATAAGAAGGCAAGTTTGAGCCGCAGGATCACTGGAAAGAAACCGAGCCTATTTTTCCGTGTCATTTTTATCTATTTAGTCTGCTAGACATAGTTGAAGGAACATTTTCAGGTGTGGTATTGCTATACAAAAGCACAGGTCTTAGCTGAGGAACTAAAATGACAGCAGGCTACATTTTGTTGCATGTTGTATGTATATGTGTGTGTTATATACAGTGTCAGTGCTGGGCTCTTTTGCACCCTATGCAAGGCTAACTGCTTGCCTCCCTGCAAAAAAATATATATTATTTTAATGCTAACTTCAATTTTCAAAAACATGTCTTGTAAAAATGATAAACTTCTTCAAAATATAAAAGAAAAGCGAAACATTACCAGAAACTTTATACTAATCGGTATAAAATTGTCCCTCAAAGATCAGTTTCTGCACCACTCTGAGATTTGCGCCCTAGGCAATCGCCTAATGATAGCATGGGCCCTGGTGATCTATAAAATGTGGAAATGATAGCGATCTTTCAAACAGTC
Source organism: Podarcis tiliguerta (assembly GCF_965153285.1). Classification (NCBI taxonomy): domain Eukaryota; kingdom Metazoa; phylum Chordata; class Lepidosauria; order Squamata; family Lacertidae; genus Podarcis; species Podarcis tiliguerta. Next base: position 27,053,857 of record NC_139543.1, on the reverse strand, counting down.
CTCTATGTTTCTTCCAAAAGGTCCTCTGTTTCTTAGAAGCAGCATGGCAGCTATGTGATGTGGAGGTTGCTATGGTGAATCCACAGCCTTTATTTAATGCTGTACCAAAGTAAACAGCCACGCCATCGCAGCCATCTCTGTTAGTGCTGTTATTCAGTAAGGCTGTCCACACCACCGTCGCTGGTTGCCTCCCTCCCACCCCTTGTTTTGATCTGGAAGTTGCGTTCTGGGGAGGTCCAAGCAAAATAAGAAGAAAGCAGTAGTTGAAAACAAAATCAACACTTTTTAACACAACCATTATTTTTATAGGTGTTTTAGATATACTTCAGCTTAAAAGATGCAACTTCACCCACTGTTGTTTACGAGGAGACTTGCTCAATATCTCATGCCCCTTCAAATAAAGTAGGCTAGGAATATAATTTGATCTGGTTATATACATTTTTTAAAAGTCAGGCCCACGCTTTCTGTTGGTCCCCCAATATACTGAAAATTCACCTGACATAAGTGGTAGTGCTCAACTTATTGGGGGTTGATGGGGAGGAAGAGAATGTAGAGAGAAGATGTAATTACATTCACAAGCCTCACTTCCTCCTCCAGTGTTGGCCAACTCACAAGCCCTTCCCTTCCCCAAAATAGTGCCTAAGCAGGCCACTATGAGAGGAGGCAGGTTGCCTCTCCCCTGTAATGTGTGGTGGATGAACACTTCCCTCCCTGTGAGAGGATATTCCCAGATATTCTGCCCATTAATTAGCAGAAGGAACTGAACGTTGGGGGTGGAGACACTGCTTCAGGTATACCTGAACGGTCAAGGCCATTTAGGGCTTTAAAGGTCAGCACCAACACTTTGAATTATGCTTGGAAACGTACTGGGAACCAATGTAGGTCTTTCAGGACTGGTGTTATATGGTCTCAGCAGCCACTCCCAGTCACCAGTCAAGCTGCCACAATGGCCTTTTCACTTCTGGGCAAAGGAAACACGGGCCCTGTCTTCCCCACAAGAGTAACCATAGGGAGGGACATAAAAACATATGAAGAGCACTGCATGGTCAGGCCAAGGGCCTGTTATAGTCCAGTATTCTTTCCCACCACGGCTAACCATGTGCCTATGGGAAGCCTGAAAGCAAGAGTTAAGTGCATCAGCACTCTCCCCATCTATGTTTTTCGGCAGCTGGTTGGAGGAAGAAGATAAACTGCAGTCGTTTTAATGGATACATACTTGTTAATCCATAGTACTGCTTATGAATTTGGATATACTGGGCCGCTATGGGCATGTTTTGTACCTGTGGACTGGCTGCTTAGATCTCCTGTGCATTTATGACAAACTTAAAGTCCCGAGCTATATAGAAACTTGAATCTTAAGTGCTCTAAGCCCCATTTGTTTCAAAGGCTCTGGCATAGTGAGCCACTTTGAGAAGTCGGCTGTGAGCTATTATGCATTACTGATACAGTTAATGTGTACTTTCAATAACTTTAGGCTCTAGAGAACAGTCATAGATTAAATTACATTTTTAGAAAGAGAGCTCTTTATTAGAAATTTATTTTATTCATTTTGGCTATATGAGAGATGGGACATTTTTAGCCAACCCAATGATATTTCTGAGGATTTGTTTTTCTTTTCTGTGAACAAGAGTAAGAGCTGCATATGTTACATAAGTCTTAACAAAGCATTCTTTTCTATATTACCAATAAACATTGTATATACAAATGGGCTGACATGGGAATAGGCTATGGAGATATAGCTAAATCTATCCCTGCTTTGTTCTGGAAAATCCGAATGGATGGAACATGTTGTTTGTTCCAACTGACTATATGGAAAGCTGTTGAAGACTGCTGAGCAAGCCATTCTTTCTCAGCAGTCAGTAATGATGAGCGGAATAGAAGGGGGGGGGGTAAGAGGAAGAGAGATATTCAGGTAACTCAGGTTTCCCTGATGAAGTCACTTACACAGTCATTGTATGGTGGAACTGGGTCATATGAATGTTCCCAGTACAGTGAGTGCAGTTTTTGAAAAGTTGCAGAAAACTACCATAGTGGATTTTTGTCACACCTCATATCACTCCTAAGACAGGCAGCTAGGCATGTCTCTGGTACTCCTATACAGTCAGAAACGTGCAGAAATCCAGATTCTATAACCTAGTCTAATTTACCTAGGTAGGAATCTACCAGTATTCTAGGTAATATTCACTCAGCCACACTCACTGCTTCACAGGCACGTGACGTGAGGCTATGTCCACATACAGTATCAACCAGGGTTCTTTTATCACTAAGGAATCATGCTACATTTATACAGGCCCAAGCAAAAGGAATTTTTGTATTGTGATATGATTTTTGAAAAAGCAACTTCTAAAAATAGTAATATGTATTCTTAAAAATTGCAGTGCCCATTTTGTTTTCCATTTTCTTAGTGAAATTTAAGGTTTTCTCACACTTTTTTTTAAGCTTAGCAAGCAAACCCCACCACACGTCACTGTTTGGTACATATCTTCAAAAAGCATTGTCTAGGATAAATGGTTGACATACACCCGTTAATGATTAGCTTTGTTGATTCATAAAATAAATGCATACTCTGTCCTGGGAAGTTCATTGTGAAACTGATGGAAGAAGAGAGAAGAATCTTGAGTCCAACACAGGGAACCCCAGAATATGACCAAATAATGTACTACTACATAGGGACTCAGTCAGTTCAACTGACAGTGTGCATGTCTGTTCAGAAGTAAGTCCCATTGAATTTAATGGGACTTACTCCCAAGCAAGCGTACATAGGTCTTCAGTCCAAATTGTGCTTTATCATGTAACTGCAAGCACATTCTTAATAAGATGCTGATTTTAAATAATAGATGGGTATGAACATAATTTGCATTGCATTACAATACATCAATGAGTCAGACCATGCTATGATTTGTTCATAATTGTTAGCAAATATGAGTTTAATGGAATAATCTTTTAATAAATGCATTTTAGACACAATGACACTTGCCTTCAATAGATCATTTAATAAAGCATTTAGAAAAGTGACCATGCAAATTAGCTTATACCCTCTGGTGGCTAAAGAGTGTACATTGCTAGTCCTGAGGGTATTTAATCCACACAAAAAGCAACTCATCCCCTCCTGCCTATCCTTTCAGTTTTAGCAATCTGTTCTGATGCAAAAAAAGGAATGAGAAAGCTCCCAGCACAACTGCCAACCTGCCCATCAACAGAAGGGTACACTGAGTCTGCTACCAAAATAAAACCATCTGCAAATATCAGAGAACAGATTTTGAAGGAGGCCCATTCATATGTAGCCATGAGAACTGGCTATATCCAAGACCATGAAATGTAACTGTTCCAGCCTATAGAGTCTAACCTCCACATTAACATACCAAATGCCACTCACAACATACATTCTTTTTTCCATATTGTGGCAGCGATGTGGAAGAGCTACCTGGTCCAGAAACCCGTCCTTGCTATTGTCACTTTCTTGCTTTCCTATCTCAACTCCTGCCACTTGGAATGAGAAACACACGCCATGTGTGATATTCCTATCACATTTCAAATTAGACACATGCAGCCCATCCACAGTTTTGATATACAGAAATCTTTCCCTTTCCTCACAAGCCCATGGCTCCTCTGTCACAAGCGTTTTAGAAATAATTTAAAGTAGGAATCCTAGGGAATAATACAATCACTTGAAAAATAAAATAAAATGAGTGGAAAGTGTATCCAACACAGTAGATTTAATGCGAAATGTAACTCACCATGGATTACTTCTTGCTATTGATAAAAACATCTGTGAAGACTTTTTTTGATAGGCAGGCTAAACACACACACACACACACACACACATGTATCATCATATTTAAATAGTGCCTCTGAGAAAGGATTCAGGAACAAATATGTACCAAAGCACTGGGCAGCCGTACTTGTGGAGTTCAAGCTAAGCAAACATCTGTTGCAAAGTCTCATAATGGGCTTGTTTTCTTAGATTTCCCCCCTCCCCAAGGGGGTCATGGACACAACCTTGCAAATTGTGTTTTTGAGATTTACAAAATTGCAAATCAGCATTAGCACAAAATTACACCATTGTGTCATAAACACAGTGCAAGGACTTTCTGATACAGGAAAATGCACTTGCTACCGAAAGATCCTTGCTCATTTTTCTACTTATTTTTTTGCATAGGTTGTTTGAGCAGGGCACCCATTTCATGATGATCCATTGCTACATGACTACAAAAAAATAATAATACAATTCAAAGACATTGGGCCTCTTTTTATTATAATTTTTCTTTGAAAAAACAAGCAAACATTGTCCTGTCAAAATATGGAAAACTTGCTTAACAATAGTTGCAAGGGTGCGTTTTCATGGACATTTCTCCCACATGAACATTGCAAACATTATTGTGGCTTGGATGGTAGCTACAGGAAGCACACCTGCATCTTAACTGTCTGGCTGCATCCTCTTTCCCCACCCTACAAATGTTTGCCAAAGCTGTGGTGGTGGGTGGAGGGGAAGTAAATATTGTGTGGCAGAAATAATGGATGGAGTGGAGAGGGGCATGAGAAGGGTAGTAGGAGAGACAGGATTAGAACCCTCCTCCTCCTCCTCCTCCTCCTCCTCCTCCTCCTCCTTTTTTCTTTTTTAAAAAATCCCCACTTTCTCTGTAAAAATAATAATGGGCTATTGTTGGGCTATGCCTGGCACATTCTGCTAAGTGTAACCAGTAGAATTATTTTAGCCAACAGTTTTTCTTAGTAGATTGAAGGCAAACATCATTTAGATGCCAAATTCAGGCTTTTCTCTAATCTGCCATGTATTGCATAACACAAGGAGGGTATTGCTTCACAGAGCTTACATCACTTTTGAACTGGTCGCTTTCTCCCCTCTCTGCTGACGACCAAAAGCAAAGCCTCTGGTCCTTTATCGTTTATCATACACCTCTGGGCTGACCTCGGCCTAAAAGGTTGTCCCCAGGGATTTCTCACTGCGGTTCTCTTCGCCCAGCATATTGTCAGGTGGGTGCTGTTTGTCCTCTGCATAGTATTGATCAGGCCTTGGCGGGTACGGCCTGGAGGAACATGGGTTCAAGTCGCAGCTGCCCAGCCATGAACTCTTTGGATGAGTCACAGACTTGTTATCAGCAACTGATCTCTTGGCAACGGGCTGGAACTTTTTACTGGCTCGATCATATTAGTCAGCACAGGAATTAAGCATTAACTTTTCCCCATCTAGGTCTTCATCTTCTTTCAAAATGCCGGGTCCTATGCTCAAGAATCAAGCTGTGATGTTTTGCATGTAGGGGGGCTGGGATTGGGAGGTGGGGTGGGGTGGAGGGGCGGGTGCTGTGAAGTAACAGCTCAAACACTTTGTGCCCTAGTTGCCTAGTAGTTTCTCCCCATCCCACAAATGAACCATCTGCTTGAGGAGTTGAGGAGTGGTAAGAGTTGTGTCGATTGTAGGTTCAGGGGTGGAGGTGGAGGTGGCACTTAGGACAAGATGCCCTCAGTGGATACCGACAATAGAAGATTGGAGATCAAAGTTGTTAGATTACGCTGAATTGGATAAGATGACTGGAAAGATTAGATACCTAAGAGACCAAAAGTTTACAGAAGACTGGGGAAAATTTGTTGAATATCTGGAGAGTATAAGTGATGGTCAAATAACGCTAGAAGGTTTTAAAAGAGCACTGTGAATACGCAAGAGACATTGCTAAAAGGAATTAGAGGGGGGAAAGACTTAAATAATGACAATGTTAAAAAAAGGAAATGCGGAAATTAATAATGACTACGAAAGATTTACGGAAAAGCTGAAGGAAAAGTCCAAAAGGAAAGATTTGGAAAATTGGAATGTGAAAACAATGTATGTTTTGTTTTGTTTTGTTTTGTTGTAAATTAATAAAAAATATTTATATATTAAAAAAAAGATGCCCTCAGTGGGGGCCCCTTCTCCTCACTGCCATCACAACTGCCAAAGGGAAAGGCAACTCGGGAAAGGCTCCCCCTTTGCCTGCTTGTCATTTCTGAATAAAGACAGGCATTTTATGCCTGCTTTTCTGCAGTCAAATGATTCCTGCGCAGCATCCATAACAATGGTAGCTGTCCCACCATTGGGCACTATGTGATGTCAGAAATGCCCTTTTCGCTGATGGCATGCCAGTTTTAGAATATCTTTCCCTTTAAAATAGGGACTTGGTGCCTAATCTTTTTCTCACTTCAGTGCCCAGTGAAAACCTATCTGTTTGCAGAGGAATTTGCTGAGGATATCAGTTTTAATTAGTTATTCTCTGCATTTGGAAGTTTTTGGTTTTAATTAGACTTGTCTTATCTGCTTTTGTAATTAAGTGGGTTTCTTACGGTGATTGTTTCATTTAAACAAGATGTAATCATATTGAGGTTGTTTATAATGAAGGACAGGTTAGAGATATTCTAAATAAATGTATAAATATAATAACAAATCTACAGAAAAGGTCGGCTTATTGGATAGAATGAGATGATAGACATTATTATTCTAAACTTATATGTGGAATAATGGCTGACACCAGTTTTTTAAGTGAGGAAAAGCCACAAAATGAAGCATGTTTGTTGAGTGTAAAAAATATTCTTTTGCTAGTGGTGCACTTAGGTAATTTTAGACTCTGGGTTTAACAATGTTGTAGGAGGTGCTTTTAAAAAAGATGGTAATGTGTGTTATTTCAGTGTGGAGAGTGAGTCTTGTTATTTTGAGGGGTGCACCTGCTCATTCTGCTGGGTTGGGTTCTACATATTCACCCCAATGTTCTGTCCTGGTGGCATTACGAAATATATCCTTGAACTTTTTTTTTTTTTTTATGCGTACTTTGTGAAGTTTGTTTTTCATTAAAATCATAGGTAAACTTGTGAAGATGACAGGGTGAAATTTGGTTTCTTTCTGTTGTGCCACATTCCAAAGGAAGTCGGTTTGCTTTGTTTGTCATCTTCAAATCATTGTAAGGCTAATGGACAACAATTTTGGCATTTCTCAGTTTTTAATTTTTCCAGTCTTAAGTTCCACATTTCCACAACAGTTCACAAATTGCTGTTTTTCTGAAGTCCTCATGAAAATTCATCATCAGCGTTTTAGTGTGAATATCTTCTAATAATCAAATTTTCATGAAATGCAGCTTAATGTATTGCATTTTTTATGTTGTCTTCACTATATATACATTTTGGGGCACCTAGCAAATGCATTTCTTGGCTGGAGAACTGCATTTCAAAATTAGGAGAATTGTCAATTTTGAAGAAGAGCTGTGTTTCTGTTTGCATATTGTTTCTGGAAGTGCGAATTAAGTAGGTTTGCCTTCAAATGAGAACCCAGCTGAATTTACTCAGGCTAATGTATCTGGCAGAAACCTTAACTTGTCAAATGCTAGGTGTTGACCAAACTGCACTTCCCTTCTCAATTCTGTGAATACTTACATGGCTTCCCCAGAGCCCTTTCCCTTCTCTCAAGGCAGACATTTCCCTGAGGACACTTTTTCACAGCTGGAGAAGTGTTGTGTCTTCGTTGCTGGTACACAGAAGGAGCTTGTCTAGGGTAGATCTATACCCTTGAGGGAATAGAGTTTCAAGACTAGAGTGTGATGTGTGACCAACTTTAATGCAGACCCACCTAATCCATATTTTACTCTTTGGAATCAAATGCACATTTGGGGTGTAGGGGCAGAATTAGATGTTACAGTCCTCCTGAGAGTGGACCACTTCAGGTTCCGAGGGATGGAGGGACAAAAACATTTGAATGTTTACCCCTATAAAAACCACAGTCTTGCCAGTGGAAATCCAGCATATAACAAAGAACAGTTTTAGACTATTCTCCTGCTGGAGAATATATTTCTACCTATAATTTGTTTTTAATGTTGCACGGTGTCCAGCTACATGATTTCCCAATGGGCAGTCAGAAATTGGACTGACCCAAAATGGCTACCTTACCTGATATTTCTAAATTGATAGATTGTTCCTAAATCTGTAATCATCACTGGTTTTCCATGAAACCGGGATGGCACTGATGATAGATTAGAATTAGAATTAATAAGAACAGAAATTAGAATGAATGCTGGTATGCGGGTAGAGGACTGCCATAACTTTTGATATATCCTGGTTTTTGGTTATATCGTGATTGGATTCAAAGGTGCTTGGCTTGTTGCAAAGTGTTGTGCAAGAGTTGCGCCCCAATCCCATTGATTTCCCCCCTTGCCCTTCAGCCCTTTCCACCCATCCCTCATAGTTCTAGAGAGTCTCCTGGTTCTTGGAGTACAACTTCTCAGAAGTGAGTCCCATTGCCTTCAGTGGAACTGACTCCCAGGTGATTGTATATACTCTACACTGTATAGCATTAAAACCTCAACAGCAGACTTTCAGAGGTATGGTAGTTGGGAGATGCCCTGGGATAGGACAGCTTCATTGCACAAGAACAAGGCGGCTTGTGCTTCTCTGGACCTGACGTATTATTCTGTATTGACTATCTGAAAGTAGATAACAGAGGTTTGTTTTTGAGATACTTTTTAAAAAATAAGAGAAACCCAGACCTCAAATACTCATATTTCCTGTGCAGTATGAAATTAAGACAATAACTGTGGTTGTGCTTGGATCAATAAAATGATCCAATTCAGCATTCTATTTTCTGAGTTTGAGTATCCACAGGGAGGTTTACATGTAATGTATGAGAACAATATCAATACCAGATGCCAATGCCCAACTTCTGGGAATCAGGTATACTGCCACTGATCATGGAACTCATATATTACCATGATTGGCTTATCACCCTTACAGTAATATTTTTTTCCAGTGACGTGTTAATTAGTGGCTTCTTGCAGCAAGGAATGTCATCACTGTTTCTGTATTGTGTGAAAAAGTACCTCACTCTGTTGCTTTTGCTTCTCAACCTCTTTGAAAACCTCAGCAGAGCATCTTTGTATTTGAGGCAAGGAGCAAGATAAAAACAAGAGTAGCTGTTGACCTCTTGTAGTCTTGCTTTAGTCTACAGAAATTGTAATATCCAGAAAAAATACCTTATAATTCTTATGCCGCTTCTCTGAAAGTACAGATGAGTGAAATAGGCAGTCTACAGTTGCAAAAGTCTATGTCAGACCTTCTGCAGATGTGCATTTTGTACAACTTCCAAGTCCAAAAAGCAAATAGCTCCAGTAACAGTGATGTTTGACCTGAACGTGCACCAGGATTTTTTTTATCTTTTTCCTCTCTTTTTTTTAAAAAAGAGCTGACGCAAGTAGGACAAATGGAGGTGTTGGGTTCTCTTCATTGATGATTGGTTTATCTGATACACTCCCATTTGCTTTTAAATCGTTGTCTAGCTCTAGAAGGTCTTAAATGAGAAAACTCTGAAAGACAGGTGCCATTTTTAAATTAATAAGTTATATCTTGGTGTGGAAACAAGAGAAAGAAAGAAAGAAAGAAAGAAAGAAAGAAAGAAAGAAAGAAAGAAAGAAAGAAAGAAAGAAAGGTATTTTTTGCAAGATTCATTATGCTTTTAAGTAAGGGGATCTTAAAATCAATATGAAATTAACAATTCATATTTAAATACAAAAGGGTTAAAAAATATTCAGTAGCAGATTTCATATGCTTTTTTTTTACTGCCAAATGTTCAATAGTTGGAATTGACTTTGTGTGCATGTGTGTGTAGAAATTCCATACAATCTTTGATTCTAAATTCTGAGATAATTTAGCTATCATTGGCTAGATTCGATTTATGTAGCTAATTATTACATTCATAATTGACAAAAGAAAAGGGGAGGTTTTAATTTTGCTCATCTTATCATGGAGGTCACGGAGCTTTTCATCTTCAAAAACGTTAATGCTTTATTTCCCAGAAGGGAGTGTCTTTGTGGCTCTCATTGAAATCTTGTCAGCAGTGCGATTGGCAAATTAATGCAAGTAATAGCGAGTTAAATTCCCATCAATCTAGAAATTGAAAATGATTAGGTCCAATTCATTTGCTTCTCTGTTTCCTTGTGCTTTCTTCATCACACAAGACATCACACAAGAGCACAAGATAGTATACAGGAGTTTTCTGGGTGGTCTCCCATTCAGTTGCTGATCAGACCAGAACCAGTGTAGTTTCTACAAAATTGCTGTCTTCAGGCAATACCCCAAACCAATGGAATTTAGTTCCATGGAAGTCTATACCTGTAGAAACATGCAAGATTTACAACCTGCAAACATGGATGTTATCAAATCTGTGGCTTGATAATTAGGTATGCTCTTCAGAAAATGGAGCCCAACTCTTCATTGTACTTAAAGGAATGTAATATTTCTGTGGATGTGGTTTCCACTAGGACTGGCCCACCCATAAGGCAAGGTGAGGCATCCGACTCAGGAGGCAGGATCCATAGGGTCAACAGATTTTGCCTACAAGGAATGCATCACCCAGTGCTGCTGCTGCCACCATGGTAGCAGTGACAGTTCCAGCATTGTAGACCGGGTCTGCCTTCTCTTCTGCAGCGCCCCCTCGTGCCACCTGCACAGTGTCCTCTTGGCAAATAGGAGGCACTGCTGGTCTCCTCCCAAACTTGTTCCCAATGTAGATCCTTATTCCCCACTTGCTCCTGATGTGCCTCTTCACTTACCCCTTCTTCCCTGGTGGGAAGAACACCATTTTGCAGTTTTGCCTGGATACCACTGACAGCTTGCAGAACCCATGGCCAGGGGCAGATTTTGGTAATCTTTGGTAATATGGCACCCTGAGTGAGGCTAAAATTTCATGCCCCCAGTGCATCTTCTCAGTTATGGATCTTTTCAACTTAGCGCCCCATTGGCTCGGCTTCCTGTGTAGGGGAACATCAAGGCTCCAGGAAAGCTATTCCTCCCCTGGTTGTAGCAAGAGCAGAGGAAACAAAGTAGAGTCCTTTTTAATGAGTTTTATTCAATCCTAATAAGGAGAGACAAAAGAACGCAACAAGCCTTAACAATGGCATAGCTCCAAACTGAGCTCCTCCTTCCTAGCAACAGGATCTCCCCTTACGGTGGCCACTTGTGATCAAATGTCTTTGAGTCCATTGTTCCTGAGTCTTTGAGTCCATTGTTCTTAACCTGAGGTACCACTTTAGCTAATGGGGCCTCCCGCTGCTGCCACCGCTGCACAATTTCTGTTCTCATCCTGAAGCAAATTTCTTAACCCAAGGTAATATTTCTGGGTTAGCGGAGTTTGTAACCTGAAGCGTCTGTAACCTGAAGTGTCTGTAACCCGAGGTACCACTGTACTCTTAACGAACACCACGTTCTGGGAGAAGGGGGATCAGAAATACAGTGGTACCTTGGGTTACATACGCTTCAGGTTACAGACTCCGCTAACCCAGAAATAGGACCTCGGGTTAAGAACTTTGCTTCAGGATGAGAACAGAAATCATGCTCCGGCGGTGCGGCAGCAGCAGGAGGCCTCATTAGCTAAAGTGGTGCTTCAGGTTAAGAACAGTTTCAGGTTAAGAACGGACCTCCGGAACGAATTAAGTACTTAACCCGAGGTACCACTGTACTCTTCAGTGACAACATGTCATCTGCCTGCCCTGCCGTGGTTCTCCCATTCTTCTAACACTTCCCAACTTTTCTGTTCGTCTCTCTATGAGCTGTGACTTTCCTCAAACCCCTCAAAGCTCTGCTGTATATCAAAGCTGTCTCCCTGTCCCATCCCTGATAGGGAACTGCTTGAATCCAATGCTGCCATGGCTCCAGATAACTCCTAGATTATGCAGTTCCAGCATATGCCTACATAATCCTTCTACCCCCTTTGAAACCAAATGGGAAGCTAGGAAGCTCCCATAACCAAATGGGCTTTCCAAGTATCATTGCTTCATGTTGACGCCTCTGTGTGCCATTGGCAGAAATATCTGCAGTACTGGGTGAAATATACAGCTCGCATTGATGGTACACAAACATAAATAATGTTATACTCCATTTGAACAGCTTCAGAGTTTGCACGCACCAGCAAGGATTGTGGAGTTGTTAAGGTTTACTCAGGCTTTCCTTGAATCTGTTTACACAGCTAGAGCATCCCAGGCAATTGTACAGCCTGTCCTATTCATGCTTAATGAAATGTAAGTCTCTATTTAATAGTGATGACATCTAAGTGAGGATTTTTATGACTGTATCCTTATTGCACTGTTCCATGGGTCAGCAAACTTTTTCAGCAGGGGGCCGATCCACTGTCCCTCAGACTTTGTGGGGGGCCGGACTATATTTAGAGGGGGGGGGATGAACAAATTCCTATGCCCCACAAATAACACAGAGATACATTTTAAATAAAAGGACACATTCTACTCATGTAAAAACACACTGATTCCCGGACCGTCCGCGGGCCAGATTTATAAGGCGATTGGGCTGGATCCGGGCCCCGGGCCTTAGTTCGCCTACCCATGCACTATTCTCTAATCAGAAGGAAAGCCCATATAATCAATAGGACTTGCTCCCACGTCGATGAGTATAGGATTACAACCTTAGTCGCATTCTTTGTCCACCATCTTGGGTCAATCTCAGGTCACCATGTGCCTGCTATGAGTTTTGAACTCTGTCTGATGGCCTTGGTTACACTGTCAGGGTCACCTCTCCTGTGATGGAGAGAGAATAGGCAAGTGACAATGTTCAAAAGAGGCATTTTACTTTCTTTGAACTCAGTTTAGTTTGATTCTGCAAGCAAATCCAAGATAGAAGCCATTTAAGTGTTTATTAACAAGTCCTCCCGCCTGCCAACCTAGCAGTTCGAAAGCACTCCCGGGTGCAAGTAGATAAATAGGGACCGCTTACTAGCGGGAAGGTAAACGGTGTTTCCGTGTGCGGTTCTGGCTCGCCAGAGCAGCGATGTCACGCTGGCCACGTGACCCGGAAGTGTCTCCGGACAGCGCTGGCCCCCGGCCTCTTGAGTGAGATGGGCGCACAACCCTAGAGTCTGTCAAGACTGGCCCGTACGGGCAGGGGTACCTTTACCTTTACCTAACAAGTCCTCCATTTCAATGTTGGACTAAAACAATATTGGCCTGAATCCAGCTTTAATTTTATTCAGCTAGTTGCAGAGACAACCACATATGGGGTGCACAACTTGCATCCACATTGCAGAATGCACCCAGAAAATTCAGTATGCCCCAGATGAGCATTGGGATATGGATCCACATCCAAGCATTGTTTTGCAAGTAAATCGGATGGGCACAACAAAGACTGTGCAAGGATCTGCCTTGCTAGATTGTTGCGATCATTTTGTAAACCAGGGCTCAGCTAAATTGGAAAAACAAAAAGAAGACATTATAAATGCCTTATAACATTGTGACACCAGATGGTGCAGTAGAGCTGAAATTGAAACTTCATGAAATGTTCCATTGTGAACTTTAAAACAGTTTTTTTCCAGAGCATTTTAGAGTGTTTTTTAATAGCTATGTAGATGCAGGCCCAAAGCTATAGCAAAAAGGGGGGGGGGGGGAGTTAAATAAATACCAATTGTCTATTATATATTACCCTAAATCTTTCTCTTGAATAATGTCAGTAAAAAAGAATTTAGCTATTTTTCCTCTGGAAGATTAATAATTTTTGTGGTTACTTGGATTTGGGAACTTTTTAGCTGGTTTTTCTTTATGCGCTTTTAAACTTTCTTTCAGATGGCATTTTACTTTCAAATATGCTTACTGTCCTTTTAAGTTTAGATACAGATTTTGAATATGCATTGGGTCATAATGCAATGTCATTCTGCTGGCCAGAGGACAAAATAGCTTGCCAGAGGACACAATAACATGGCAAAGACAACATAATTTTGTGTTGCTCTAACTGGAGTTCCTTGTATCTCAGCAATCAATCCTCTGAAATGTTAGCCTAGTTTTCTCTGACCTAATGCCAGATTAGGTGATCACTCTCACACAGGGACTGGAGTGATCAGACAGAAAGCCATATGCAGTTTGCCTGTCTCTGGTAGGAAACTATATCAAACAGCATGGTGTTCTTTGCTTATTGTTTTCTTTAAAAATGATACTGCAGATTTTAAATAACAGGCTTTGCTATCTGCTTTTCAATCTGAAGTCTTTTTTAACTTCTAGCCACTGGGTGGATACTGGGAATATGCTAATGTTCTCTGCACAACAACTCTTCAGTGTTTTCATGCTATAAATAAATATATGACAGGACATTTGTTGGGAACGGTATGTTTACACTCAACAAAACGGTGACAGTTTTCTCGTTGTCGAGTGACTAATATTCCTTGTTGAAAAAATATGAAATTCTTATTAAACTTGGGGCTAAATAAATTACAACTGCTTGTGTTGCTGAGATTTCTCATAACATTCAGTTCTGCAACATTTTGAATGCCATTTTGAATGCTAAAATATATGGGGGGCTTTCAAGTTTATGGGACTTAATTTTGCTGGAACACTATATCCAATTAATGTGTTATACTGGCAGATATAGAGCTGAAGTGTTGATAGTTTCTTGGCGAACAACTATGTGATTCTGTTTCCTTGCCTGTGGTTATTCTCAGCAATAACCATGATTGTAAGCAGTTGAATATTTCTTAATCCATTGAAAAATGTGCCGTTCAAATATTCTATAGGAATTAGAGTTTAGCTTGTATCTGTGCATTTGGATCAGGGATGTAAACTGCTATCAATGTCAATTAATTACAAATGCTAATCAAAATGACCATGCCTGTAATAGATAGATAAAGATGTAGATATTAAAAAAGAAACAGATGCAGATAAGAATATATTATTTCGTCAAATAGATGATGGAAAGTTTTGGGCAGACATCTTGAGTTGCTGAATTTGTGGGTGGTTTTGGTAGAGCAGTTTTGTTGCAATTGTGGTGTTGGTAAAATGGGGAGGAAGGGAATCAGGTGTGCCACCTTGAGCTCATTTGAGGAAAGGTGGGAATGTAAATGATGATGATGATGCCCTTCAGTCAAGTGCTACAATCCTATTTAATACAGGGCTTCACATGAATTCTGAAATAGACATGGCGCTGCTGGGCATGTGGGTTCCCCATTCACATCAATGAAAGGAACGACCTGTGCAGGCAAAAATAATGTTTGAACTTGTCTGGCTACATCAGTCATAGAATCATAGAGTTGGAAGAGACCACAAGGGCCATCGAGTCCAACCGCCTACATCAGGGCAGCTATACTGCATCTCTTTCAGATGGATGATGACTCGTGTGACTTATCATTCATATTATTTCCTCTTTTTTGCTCACATGAGTTCTTATTTTTTGTGAGCTTCCTTGACCCAGTTTTTAAAGGAAAGGCTGGCTTAAATAAATAAATGTGACATATTAATGATAATAATAATGCTGAAGAAAGCACCTTGATTATTAAGATATAATTCTTCCCTACATCGTTTTGAAAATAAACTCTGGATAGAATTTTAATTTACTCAGAATTTTCCCAAAGGGGAAATGTAGTTTTAAAAAACAAAATGAGCATAAACCCGAGTGATGCTCCCACACATTTTACCTAATTTGAGGAAATTTTTAATGAAGTCTTTGGTTTTCTGTTTATAGAACGGAGTGTTCTGAGAGTCAACATATTGCGAAGGCGGAAGCTTTAAAGCAGAAGGTACAGTTCTGTTGACACTGAAGACGCCTCGGGGTTGTGTGTGTGTACTCGAAATCGCTGACAGCTCAAATGGATCGCATGGAACTGCGAAAAGTCAACACAGACCTTGACGAGGAGAGCAACAGCGGCGACAGCACTGAAGACACCTATACCGATATGGGAGATCCAGAAAAGGCCACTATTAGCAGGTACAATTAATTGCCAGAATGAGAAGGTAAAAAAGGCAAGCCAACCCACTCGGTCGTTACTTGAGGAACACACAGTTCTAAGTGGGTCACACATCACAAAATTTAATGATAATGTACACTGTTCTTGCATTTAATGAGTTAAGCAAGGCACCTGTCTACATTTTTGTAGGAATTTGGCATGTCTAGATAGGCTTTCCTAAACAAAACTGCGTCTAGCAGGTGCCAGAAATAGTGCGGTGAAGGCACCTGTCTGGGGTCAATTGGCAGGGAGTTCCAAAGCTGTAGGTGCAGCCATAATAAAAGAATGATTTCATATAAGGGGGAAATGACTATCTTGTGGCACTCGTACCAGTGCCAGTTCTGCATTGCAGTTATTGTAATATCATTGAGATTTCTAAATATTATTGAAAGATGCTTTGTGGAGAAGCTTTCTCAAAAAGTGGAGTATGCATTTATAAAGGAATACAGGTGTAAAACCGAAGCCTGAATTTTAAAGTGCAAAGACATTTATTTCTCCTTTCCTTGCTTATTTGTTCATTTGTTTGTTTTGTTTTTAGTCACTTTGTTGGTGATGACGCTGAAAGTCAGAAGTTCCTTACCAACGGCTTTCTGGGCAAAAAGAAATTGGAAAATTATACAGATGAATATGTAAGTCCCTTAGTCACAGTTGAGTCGCAGTGGTGTCCTTGCAGATGCACAACATAACTAATGGCACATTTTCCTTGTTCTACTCCAACAGAATCCAGGAGATATTTCATTTGGAATGTCATCGTTTAACCTGAGCAATGCCATCATGGGCAGTGGAATCTTGGGGTTGTCCTATGCCATGGCCAACACTGGAATCATACTTTTTGTGTAGGTATCCACAATGTAGTTTGGGGAGGCATGGTAGAGTCTTAGTTGGAGCTATGATATCCTGAAATAAGAAATTATTATTTTGTGTGTGTGTGTGTGTGTGTGTGTATAATGGGTTGGGTCTAGACTTAGTCGTGTTCAGAGTAGACCTACTTTTGTTGCAATAATGCAAGGACATTGGGAAAGCATTGCAGAACAACAAATACATCCACCACTAATGCACTATTAGTGGGTCAGGGACGTGGGTGGCGCTGTGGTCTAAACCACTGAGCCTCTTGGGCTTGTCGATCAAAAGGTCGGTGGTTCGAATCCACACGATGGGGTGAGCACCCGTTGCTCTGTCCCAGCTTCTGCCAACCTAGAAGTTTGAAAGCATGCCAGTGCAAGTAGATAAATAGGTACCCTTGCGGTGGGAAGGTAAATGGCGTTTCCGTGCGCTCTGGTTTCCATCACAGTTGCACCAGAAGCGGTTCAGTCATGCTGGCCACATGACCTGGAAAGCTGTCTGTGGACAAACGCCGGCTCCCTTGGCCTGAAAGTGAGATGAGCGCCATAACCCCATAGTCGCCTTTGACTAGACTTAACCGTCATGGGGTCCTTTACCTTACTTTTGACCTACTTTTGTTGCAATAATGCAAGAACATTGGGGAAGCATTGCAGAACCACAAATCACATCCACCACTAATGCACTATTAGAGGGTCAATGACACGTTGCAGAATACAGCTGTCAAGAAACAAGGCAGGGGAGGAGTCTGCACTGTAGCACAACTCAGTACTGTTATCAATGCTGTGGTCACATTCAAGACTGTGTCTCCCTCACTCAGGATCCCATATCACACTTTGAGACGTGCCTTAGATACTTAATCCAAAAAGCTATCTAATGCATTTATTATTGGTCAACTATCCTGCCTATAACTTGGCTATATTAATTTATATTTGTTTAGGCAGTTGGGGGGAGTCCATCTCTCTCTGTGTGTTCCATGACATAGCAGCAACGTTGCAATTCCAGCTGGGACAAATATGCCAAAGGAATAAATAACTCACCTAATTTGTATTTGTGGAATCGAAGTGATACTACCCCTACTGTGGAGACTGGAAGAGAATGCTCTCTGTCCATATGGCACTAAATCTGAAACTCTGTGAATAGAAATTTGTCTATAGACGCGCTGCCCCCTAACATCTGACCGTGCCAAATGCTAACTGTGATGGCATGTAGCTGACGTACACTATCCATATAACATATGTTTTGACAGGCAACAGCAGATGCGCCTGAGCAACTTTCAAACTATATAGCTAGACCTATCAGTCTGGGAGACATCTTCTTACAAAGCTTTCCAGATCAGCAAATGATTTCATTCCTTAAAACCTGTGTTGTGGAACTTTCCAATTTGGAGAAAGGCTGAATGAAAAGTTTAGATCGTTGTCTTGCATTATTTAAAAAGAAAAGAAGGAACACTTTTGGTGTTCCTCAAAAAAGCAGAGACCTGAGGGAAGCACATTGCTGCATTGGTAAAAGACACAAAATATAAAGCTTTTAAATATACTTGCTCTATTCAGCAATCTGTGGGTCAAACTGCATGCTATGTTAAATATATTTTAGCATTTAATATGCCATAGTTTTAAGCATCTTTTATTCTGTGTTGGATTTAGACTAGATAAGATATATTAAAAACTCTTAGAATACACTGAGGAATGTTGTCTTTGTAGGCCTTTGGACCTTATAGTCAATGTCCTTCAAAATGAAAGTTCTTTCCCCTTTACTGAACTTAAAATACCACACCTGAATTGATGTCTCTACAAAGGAATGGATAACTTATCTGTGTAGTTCATTTTATCCTTGCTCATGGATTTATAACTTCTGTTCTTCCTCACAGAATCCTGCTGCTCAGTGTAGCCATAATGTCTCTCTATTCGGTTCACCTGTTGCTGAAGACATCCAAGGAAGGAGGTATGCCATTTATTATCTCGGTGGTGGGCGAGTCATTTGAGGAGACCACATCCCAACCAGTCAGGTTTGGCACACTAAAGACAGAAATAGCAAAGAACAATGACCCAGATCTCCTCAGGAACAATGACAGTGTTGAATGAATGAATTTTATTATTATGGTCACAGACCAGTTCCAGCTCACTTACAATATCAGGAAAATCATAAAACACAACAGGAATACATTGAATTGCAGTTGGGTATAACAGAGACAATTCAGATATAGTGGCAGTTAAAAATATATATTAAATCTTGATCACTAAAATATAACCAAAAATTGTCATTTAAAACCTTAATCATTTTGGTAATACACTTTGTTCCCTAAGTTTTATGGCAGTCGCACAGAATTTGGCCACCCTTAGCGTGATCTCTAGATCCTTGTCCTCTACCAGTAGTTTTAGACATTGAAGTTCAGACCCATTTGGAGATTTTTGTATAACAGGAGTGATAAATGCTGAGCGTATATCCCCGTAGAAACGGCAGCGTAACAAGACATGCAATGACAGTGTTATCACAAGTCCATATTATGGCAGCCAGCTTTTATGTCCCACTGCCTGACTGGGCATGGAAGCAGCAGATACCCAATCAGTCAGTGATGCACTGGCCACCAGTGGGGCCTCTGATTGGCCCATTTGATTTTCACTTTTTGGAGGGCAGTGCCGCCCTTTGGCCCAGACGGCCAGGAAAATACCCAGATGGCCAGCCAAAACTCATGTGCTCTGGTGGCCAGGGATAGTGGCTGAATGTGAGGGGCCACAATTGCTGCCCACCCAGGAAAGGAGTAAGTGGCCATTATGGGCACAAACCAGAATTAAACAGTCTTAATTTCCATTGATTTCAGGGGGGGAGAGAAACAATCACACTGGACATGGAAATAGCTTTTCAGTGACTGCACCTTAGCCCCACTATTATGCATGGTTAACCTCTGAATTTGCTTCCTTCAGAGGGTTGTGCAAAACCCAATCAATGAAAAGATATTTGAAGTAAAATATTTTCTTTCCTGTTGCTCCTAGGTTCACTAATATATGAAAAATTAGGCGAAAAGGCATTTGGATGGCCCGGAAAAATGAGTGCTTTTGTTTCTCTTACGATGCAGAACATTGGAGGTGAGTGGGAAATGTCTTTTTAATGAGAGGGTTTAAAATGACAGTAATTTTCTTATAATAAAGAAATGGGGGGGGGGGTGTCTGCTGTTGGTGCCACAGCAGCCCTTAGTGCTGCACCATAGAAATAAACTCTTAATTATGGAGCCCAATACAGTAATTACCATACAATGACATTTTTGAAAGCTATTTTTACACTCATGTTAATGCCCTATAGAGAGAGGCCAGTGCATGGCATTCATGATCTACTTAAAAGCCTAAATGCAATATACAATGTAGGACACTTTCCTCTGTTATATTTGGCAGCCAAGGTTGTATGCTTCCTAATTTTGATCCTTCGTAGCTTACATTGGGCTGGGGAACCCTTTTTCTCTACTTTATGTGCTGTGCATTGCTAGCTTATCATTGTATAGTAGTACCTCAGGTTACAGACGCTTGAGGTTACAGACACTTCAGGTTACAGACTGTGCTAACCCAGAAATATTACCTCAGGTTAAGAACTTTGCTTCAGGATGAGAACAGAAATTGCACAATGGCGGTGCCGTGGCAGCGGGAGGCCCCATTAGCTAAAGTAGTACCTCAGTTTAAGAACAGTTTCAGGCTAAGAACTCGGACCTCCAGAACGAGTTAAGTTCGTAACCCAAGGTATCACTCTAACAGCACAAAATGTACTTCAGTTTTCTCAGGGAATCAGAGCCAGTGGCATAGTGCGGTGGCCTGGGGGGGGGGCAGGCACCTTTTTTTTGAGGGGGCACCAGGCACCCCCACAGCAGGATCCCTCATCGGAGCCTGAATCGGTCCAACACCACCAGCCACAGCAGAGAAAGGAGAGTTGCCACAACACTGCTGCTCATTATCCTTATCTGCGCTGCGGCACGCTGCCACCGGCAGCTCTGCTCCCAAGTAAGGCTTGACCCGGGGGTGCAGCGGGCTCCTTTTGTGCCCTGTCCCCTTGTGGGGGTGCCCCACATGCCTGCCCTGGGTGGAGCTAGCCTCCACTCTGCCTCTGTCAGAGCCAACCGATAATATCCTTTGGAAGAGCCGAGTTCAGAGTAGTTGTGGATGCTTCAGTGTTAAGAAACAAGGCACTGCGGTTTTATCCTAACAAAGCAACAATTAGAATGAAATACAGTTCCCTGTTTTTGAGTGAGATGGGAAGGTTCGGTTTATTCAAAAGCAAATGAAGTTTTCTGACTCCTCCTTTTGCCCAAGCATGGAAGGGAGGGATGTGACAGCCCATGCAGGCTGTGATTGATTGTTAGGTCTGAACCAAGCCATACGAAAGCATCCTTAATGACAGAGAATAACAATGTCAAAATGAGCTGTAACTGTTCTGCTCAAAGGGTAAGAAAGCATTTGGGCCATTGAAACAGGTGGGTAATCCCAGCACCACTATTACAATGACGATGAGAGACTTCAGAAGCAAGGGAGGATGTTCCAGAGTTTAAAACTCATAATTTTCTGAATGAATGATTTCCCCATGTAAGCTGACATGAACAGCATTTCTGTTTAACTGAAAATTTAATGATCTGAATGTTTTGGATACCGTTTTTCAGACCTTGTCATCATACTCTATTCATCCTTTCTCGTTTCAGCAATGTCAAGCTACCTCTTCATTATTAAGTACGAACTTCCAGAAGTACTCAGAGCATTTCTAGGGCTTGAAGAGAATTCTGGGTATGGGCTTGGTTACATTTCTTTAATTCAGCGAAGTCTCCTTATAACCTCAACAGATTTGATTGATACATGGGTATTCTGTCTTCTCATTCTAGGGAATGGTATCTAAATGGGAACTACCTTGTGATATTTGTGAGCATTGGTGTGATTCTTCCACTTTCACTTCTGAAGAATTTAGGTAAACCAATCACCTATAATGACTTACCTCTATCAAACTCTTAGAGTTGGTCGTCTAATTTCACCTGTGGTTTAACTGTGTATTCACTTTGTTGTTTTTGCAGGGTATCTCGGTTATACAAGTGGATTTTCACTTACCTGCATGGTATTCTTCGTAAGTGTGGTAAGTAATTATAGGAAATGGTGTAGCAACATTTGCAGAACAATGTGTGTATGTGTAATATATGTGCAAGTGGTAACACTGTTCTTATAGTGTGTGGACTGTGGCTCCAGCCAGGGGTGCTGTTAGAGACCTATCACATTCAGGGCAAATTGGTGCAAATTTGTTACACCTGCTGATTGAAATGTATAGATGCAAATTTAGGATTCTGAGCAAATTGAAGATAACTGGGGTCTCACCTGTAAACAAAGTTTTTTCACATACAAAATAAGTTTTAAAGAAGGGGAAGAGGCAGGAGATCTGGGACCTCAGAACAAAAAAACAAGACTAAGTCTACACCATAACTGTTGCAACAGAAGCTTGAGCCTGTGGTTTAGGAAGTGTGCTGAGTAGCCCAGAGTGATAAAGACGAGACAAGATCACGGCGTGGCCTGGCCGTGTTGTGAATGAGTTTAGAGAAGAAGCAGAGCAGGGTAACTCAACCACGAGAGGCAGAGCTGCAACAGTAGTCTCACCTCAGCAGTGTAGTTAGTTGTAGCTTACTTGGGGTGAGGGTAAGGGTTGAGGTGATAGCAAGTTGAGCGCTGCATAGCACACTGGTGTCAGCACTGGATTGCAGCCAGTGTGCCATACTGCAGTGACCTCACCCCTTGTGAATGGCAGTGATGATGATGCTGGAATGCTATCGCTGCAGCTCAGCCTCGCTGGGCAAGCAGCTCCTGGGATTAACCATGCTTCCAAGCTGCAAAGCAGACCTGTTAAGACATCTCAGGCAGTAGACCAAATAAGCATAGGAACCATTCAAATTCAAATCAATTTCCTCTTCCATTTACCTGTCTGCTTTCATCATCATACACACACACATCATTATGATGCACACCTCTTTAGGAAACAGCAACCAAAAAAAACCCCTTTCTTGTGAAAATTTGACAGCTGTGTGCTTCAGAATGTTTTCATCTCAATCTCAGTTGAGTTTCTGTGGAGTAAGCAGGATAAGTATTGTAGCCATCTGCTAACCAAAAGGACACCGGGGCACTGTAATATATGCAAAATGCCCATGAACAAGATGAATAAGCTTTGCTACAGAATCAAGGCTGCCGACCTGCAAGCCCTGCCCCCAAATGAAATCCTTAAAGGTCCCCATAATTTTTTGTTGCTGCTGCTGGAGAACCAAAAAATATCCCCTGGGGATTTTGGTGCACATGGCACAGAGTGTGAGGACTAGAGTGGCCCTTCAGAATGCTCTATGCTTTTTAGTGTGCAGAGCAGACCTTTGGAATGCTTCTCTGGAACCCGAGCTCTGTGGTTTCTTTTCCCAATCCCTCCAGACAGTTCTGTTGTGCCATGAATTGATCCCCACTTTAGTGACTGCAGGGAATCAATCACAGACAGCACAAGCAGGAAAACAGAAACACCGCCGAATTAGATATAACTTTGTTAGAAAACAATAGCAATGTATTGTAAAGGCATTCAACGTTTCAACTTATTATTTGCCATATTCAGTCTCTTGATATATATGTATATTTGTAATCTTACTTTAGGTCATCTACAAGAAATCCCAAATACCGTGCCCTCTCCCCGTCTTGGGCAGTGGTGCTGGCAATTGGTCCTACAACAGCACCACAGCTCCATTGCATGTCGTGATGCTACCCAACGATTCTGCCAATTCCGAAGTAAACTTTATGTTGGACAGCACCTACAAGCAGTATTCCAGTTTTGAAGAAGCCAAAGACAAGATGCACCAGAGTGGAGTAGAATATGAAGCCCATGGAGAGGACGATGAGAAGTGTACCCCCAAATATTTTGTGTTTAACTCACGGGTAAGGCTCTCTTACGATTTTGCTTCACATAGAACTGCCTGCTTGCCGTTGCCCCTTGACTGACAGAATTTTATTGCACAGAGTCATTCTGGGAGTTGCAGATTGCCCCAGTCATTATGCCAGTCTGAAGCATTTACTGGGCTCCTCTTGAAGACCAAAGACCCCCTGGGTGTCTATCTAGATTGAGATTATTTGTCTCCTTTTAATAAATACTGATTGGGACCTGCTGGTTAAGGCAGATGGGATGTCCAGCAACATCTAGAGGGTGCAACATTGGCTACCCTCAAGTCAGCAGTACACAGGGGATGGTGGTGGCCAGTGGCTATGCCATCTCTTTGCTGTGTTTATGATTCCCCAAATTTATACACAAGATATCCTTTTGATAAGCCATTGCATAGCGTTCCTTCATTCGGTCCCCCTACTCAGGGCTTCCATCTTGTCTAGACCTTTACCTGGAACAGCTGCAGTATAAAGCCAGCCACTTTGCTCAGTAAACTGGTCCAGTGAGATGTGGAAAAAACTAACCAGCAACTGGGATCCTTGTTTTTTGTTTTAGACTGCCTATACAATACCGATCCTGGCCTTCGCGTTTGTGTGCCACCCTGAAGTACTACCCATATACAGTGAACTGAAAAAGTAAGATGGCTTCTCATCAATATACTCTACTTAAAACAGGCTCATTAATGAAACCTTCCCCCCTCCTTTTCTAATTTTAGTTAAAAATATATTGATTTCCTACTAATGAATTATTTTCCTCTATTAATTATCCTCATATATTTATTGCTTTTGCTATTATCTTTATATTTTTATAACCTTTAGTTCAGGGATGAAGAATCCCTGGCCCCAGGGCCAAATTAATTCTGCCAGGGGCTCAGTTTCCCCCAGTCATGTCACTAAGACATTTGTTGGTGGTGGTTGGTGTGTGGACTACAACTCCCATCATCCTGACCTTTGGCCATGCTGGCTGGAGCTGATGGGAGATGGAGTCCCACAGTTCCCCGCTCCTTCAATAAGAGGAATTGCTATAAAGGGAATTGCGGTATACACAAATACTTGAGCTGGTTAGTCTTTTCAAGAAAGTAATGGCTTCTTCATTCATTACATGCATTTTAAATTTAATTTATTTCATTTTCCCATTCAGTCGATCACGAAAACGTATGCAAAGCGTTGCCAATGTCTCCATCACTGGGATGCTCGCCATGTACCTCCTTGCTGCTCTGTTTGGCTACCTAACTTTCTATGGTGAGTCAAAACTCTCTCAGCAGTTGAGATGGGCGCAATTGCGGGCCGGAGTTCCTGCGCACGCGCTGAGATCCAACATTGGAAATCCCAGGGACTGTTTCTCAAGTAGCAAAGGAAGCCTCTGACTCCACCCACTTTTGCCTAATCAGCGAATCACGAGTGGGCATGGGCCACCAGGGAGCGGGGTCAGCCTGCCCCTCCAGTACGACACATAGGCCCGTGGCTTGCCCTGCATCTTTAGAGCAAGTTAGGCAACAAAAACAACTCCTAGTGTTTAACATGGTTAAGTGTTATTTCTGATCTGGGCCTTCCAAAGCTAAATAATTGTCTGGTCTGTTAATTATAACTTCTCAAATTGCAGTCATGTGCGTCCGTGTGTCCATATATGTCTATGGCACTGAGTGGACATGAGATTGCCTGAGAAAGCTGACTTTCTTCATTTCCTTTTTGCAGGCGAAGTGGAAGATGAGCTTCTTCATACCTACACCAAAGTGTACACTTTTGACACCCTGCTTTTGATGGTTCGCCTCGCTGTACTTGTGGCTGTGACCCTGACTGTGCCCATAGTCCTCTTCCCTGTAAGTCAAGAGACTGTTATTAAATGATCTTTGAGCAGCCCATACCAGAGGACCTTTTACAGACTAGATATTGAACTGTTGCCATGTAGCTGCTTTTCCATGTTATGGGGGATCTTTTGATCAGACCAGTCACGACCCTGGTTGAGTTTTTCAGGGGGGAAATGGAACTCAAAGTTGTTGACACTATTTTCTGGGAAATTCCAGACATATGGCAACCCTTTTTCTAGTCTGGACTTGTGATTTATCCCTTTTGCCCCATAAACATAACATGTTATGAAAGTAATACCCATCTGTCAAAGCCACTAAAATCAAATGTTAATAATTATTCACAAACTGGGAGAGAGATACACAAAAAAACCACCCCAATTACATTAAGAAGAAATGCACCCGGTGTTTTTTTTCCTTTTTACGTGGATTTAGCCACTTTACACTTACCCACATGAACCTCTTTTTGTGAGAGTTTATAAGCAGGTGGCGCTGTGGGTTAAACCACAGAGCCTAGGACTTGCCAATTAGAAGGTTGGTAGTTCGAATCCCCATGACGGGGTGAGCTCCTGTTGCTCAGTCCCTGCTCCTGCCAACCTAGCAGTTTGAAAGCATGTCAAAGTGCAACTAGATAAATAGGTACCGCTCTGGCAGGAAGGTAAACGGTGTTTCCGTGCACTGCTCTGGTTCGCCAGAAGCGGCTTAGTCATGCTGGCCACATGACCCAGAAGCTGAACACTGGCTCCCTCAGCCAATAAAGCGAGATGAGCGCCGCAACCCCAGAGTCGGTCACGACTGGACCTAATGGTCAGGGGTCCCTTTGCGTTTACCTATAAGAGAATTTGAGGCGTCCTCAACTGCCTGGTAGTAGCAGTTCCTATCTCTTTTTAAGCATTTAAGGGGAAATGGCAGAGGTGCAAGGAAAAGCCTCAGTGCCACTTTTGCTGTAGCTGTTGGTGACTTTGGGCTATGTATTTGTTGCTGTTGCTGTTCCCAAAGTAATAAGCGCACATGTGCTTTCTCCAGGGAGGTGACTAAGTATGAAAGCAGAGGCACATTCAAGTCAGCTTGAATTGTTGACAGATCCCCAACAACGTGTGTTAGAGCCTCTCAGCTTGCACACTACAACAGCTATCAGCAGCCCTGAGTTTCTCAAGTTACAGTTACACAATGTCCTTAAAGGAATATTGCACTGCAAGGCTGAAGGCTTCGTTTTGTCTCATGCTCATAGGGCCCAGATAAGCTATGTAATCTCCCCCTAGCCTCCCCCCCCCCCAAATTCAGAGAGTAATCATATATTTCCCCATGGATCCAAATGGCATAATGCCTCTGTAAGCCTTACATTGTGAAGGTCATTCTGAAGTGCCAGAATCACTCCAAAAAAAGCTCCAGATAGTGTGGAGAAGTGGGAGGTGTAACAAGATGTGGTGTGGGATTTAGTCTTTCATACACCCATTCATCCCTCTTCCAGAACACCATCCCATTCTCTTCTTTGGTTTTCCCTTCTCCACTAGATATTCATATTTTCTGTAACAACAGAGCACATTTGATTCTCACTCGGCTATTCTGCTTTGGGTGTATGTGGGATTCTCCCCCCCCCCTTTTTTTTTTAGAATCCCCCCTAAAAGTTTCTAACTCCTTCAAACCTTGAAGTTCCCCTGAGCAGAATACTACCTTCCTCCTGTGCTTGGCTGGTGCATTTTTGGCTGTATAAGAGTTTGCTTACTTCCAAACATCGGTACTAGAGAGAATGTTTACGGACAGGGTCAGATTAAGACCTCTAGAGGCCCCAGACACAGAAAAGATTGTGGTGCCTTCCCCCATGTCATTCAAAATAAAAAAACAAGCCTAAACCATAAAATACGGTTCTGTTCTTCCAAAATGTCACAAAACTTACATGTATGCTGAAATTGAAATAGCAGCTTATTGTTATGTTTTCTGGTTGCAAAATTCTGGAGAAGTTCCTCAGCAAAGCATGTCTCCTTCCCTACACGACAGGGAAAGTGAATCGAGTTTGTCCTGACACATTGTTGTTCTCCTAGGGCCTTTTTTAGGTGGCATAAGTAATATAAAGAGATAGAAAAATAGGGGGAAGTATGTGTAGCAGAGGACAAGGAAGTCAAACAAACTTCTGATTTTTCCGATGATGACTACTTTTGAAATATCAATTGTCAAATTCTTTTTTTAAAAAAAACAAAAACATTTCTGGATGCTTTCCTGGTAATTGGGTAATCCAGCATGGCTCTGAATCGACCCTGATCTGCTAGCCGTTTTTGCTGTCCTGTTGCACTTAGAAATTTTTGCTTCTTCAGCTATGCAAAGGACTTGGAGTGTAACCCTATCCGCAGTTGCCACGTGGGGCTGCCTTGACCTTTTACCTAGTTATTATCTCTGCAAGTACAAAAGCTGTAGGAAAGCTGTTCAGGTTTGGGTAGTTTGCAAGGTCAGGGCCAAACAAAACTGACATATCTCTGTCATTTATAGATTGAATGGTCGAGTGTACGAGTACTTACATTGCACTTTATTTTTCACTGAAAGCAAAAGTGTCTGCTTTTTTTATAACCTACAATAATTTTGAGAATGAGGAAAAAAATCCCCCATGTACTTAACCGTTACTGAGCTGAGAGGTTCAAAGGACTTTTGCATGTTGCATTTCTTTTTTACTAAAAAAATAAATAAATAAGAAAGTAAACGTGTGCTATTTTCTTCTAGTAGCAGAAACATCTTTTCTTCAAAGTATTTATCTCCCATTTACATACTTTTTATCAATATTTTGAATTCTGCTGCAAAGTACACACATTAGTCATAAAACTATATTAGCATTGTTGGTTTGTTTTATTTATGAAAAAGATCTATATACTGCTGTAGCATTATAAATATCACAGTGGTTTACCACAATATAAAAAGACAAAACCAAACAATACAATTGTGAAAAGTTAAAACCAGTTAAAAGCAAAAAGAACTTAAAAATAAACATCGATAGACCATTGTGGGAGATGTACTCTTAACTGCCTGTGTAAGCCTGGTGGAATAGAAACGTTTTCAGCACTAAAAGGGAATGCTAATAAAGATGAAGAGAAAGACAGGATGTCTTTTTCTTTTTCTTTTTTGCTGCAAAATTACCCAGCATCAGTTCTAAATTTAAGATGATAAAATATGCTGGTTAACATTTTCTTTTCCTTTTCCTTTTAACAGATTCGTACTTCGGTTACTGCACTCTTGTTTCCCGGAAGGCCTTTCAGTTGGATAAGACACTTTTTGATTGCTGCAGCAATCCTCGCCTTCAACAACGTCTTAGTTATTTTTGTCCCTAGCATTAGAGACATCTTTGGATTCATAGGTATGCTTTGGAACAAAATCCTTACTTATCTTACTATGCCTCCAGGGGAAACAAATCATGTTTGTCAAAACACCTGTACTGTAGAATTCAGTGCAGTAGGAGCAAAGATGACCATACCATTGGGCAGAGTGGGGCAGCTGCCTCAGGCCACGCAGACCCTGGGTTTGGGGGGTGGGGGCAATGCTGACAACCTCCAGGCTGTTCCTTCTCAGTGCTTAGGCCATCCCCCTCAGTTGATAGACAGAGCTATGTGTGCCACGTGGCCTTCTTTACAATCCCATAACTAACACACACACCAAAATCAGGCTGTTGGCAACCAATAAAACGCTCCTTTTTGGAGGGTGAACACCACGCTCTGAAATCAGTTACCAGGTCTGATATGACAGATTTCAGGAAACCAGCCCTTTTAAACAAGACCTTTCACTTCAGGCATGCCTTTTATAACTAAAGCTTGCCTTCCGATACACACTTACCTGGAGGTGAGTCATATTGAACTTAAAGGTAAAGGTGAGATGAGCGCTGCAACGTCATAGTTGCCTTTGACTGGACTAACCATCCAGGGGTCATTTACCTTACCTACCATATTGAACTTATGCCTACGTCTTAATAGACAGGCCTAGGATCGAACTATTATATATAGTTTAACGCTGCAGTTTTGTACACACTTACCTGTCAGTAGGTCCCAGTAAACTCAGGCCCCATCTGCACTATACATTTAAAGCAGTTGTTGTTGGCCTCTGCCTTTCTGGCCAGCATCTAAAGATATGTAATGAAGGTGCCAGGTGAGCTTCCCTGAAGAGAGCATTCCAGGAAGCTACCACAGAAAAGACTCGTTCTTGTATTGCCATCCACTGGGCCTCTCATAGAGGTGGCCCGTGAAGAAGGACCTCAGTTGATGATCACAGGGTCTGGGTCAGTTCATATGGAGAGAGGTGGTCCTCTAAGGCTGCTGTCTAAACATTAACCATTTGTGTCTTCTGTTTCAGGTGCCTCTGCTGCCACAATGCTGATCTTTATTCTTCCTGCTGCTTTTTATCTCCGGATTGTCAAGAAAGAACCTTTCAGGTCCCCTCAGAAGATCGGGGTAAGTAGACTGGAAGCAATCAGAGCCGCAGTTCAGTGTTGCCAAATCATAAACCCTTTCCCCCACTAATATGACATTTTCTTTTCTTTTTCCTTCTCAATTACAGGCTCTGGTTTTCCTGATTGTTGGTGTGATCTTTATGATTGGAAGCATGACACTAATTGTCCTGGACTGGATTTACAACTCTCCAGGTTCCAAGCAGCATTAATCTGGAAGGAAAATAGAAAATATTTGTTTTTTCTTTCGTGTTGGAAATGGTTGAATGCTATCATCCAAAACAAGAGGGGAAAAGACTTTTGACACATAGAAGGGGACATTGCTTCTAGTCAATAACTGCAAAATTCCAAAGACTTTTACTAGTAATGCCACTAGGAGGATCCTATGGAATATTCAAGTGCCCTTTAATAAGGGATTGTTATTTATGCATTAAAGCCTGTGCCAAACTCTTCTGGACCAGGATAGAATAAAAAAATGTGTATATAGTCCTTGAAACAGACTGTTACTGCTATTGTTGTTTTGATAACCACAGTTTCTAGAATACGGAGACAATGTAGTAGCTCAGAAGTTACCCTAGTGCCTTGTAAAATTGTCTGTGGGTATGGTTTATTACGGAATATGTTGCACCCTATTTCAAGATAGAGGCTGGAATATTTGGGATATTCGTTCAAAAGCTAAGACCATCAACATCTCAAAACTGAGTGTGTGTATATATGTATGTATAGTGTGTATGCATGTACATAGACACAGAAGGGAAGAGAAAATAAAAGCAGCAATTGTGTTGAATGGTTGTTCATAAAGTTAACAAGTACGGTCAAGTTGTGAGCACCAACCCTTTGTAAGTATTTGACTTATCAAGCAATAAATTATATGGACAGGTGATCACAGAAGTGTTGAAGGTGCACAAGTGTGGTCAGTTCTTGGCCATCATAACTTTCAGCAATCTCCTTTTCCTGTTACAAAAACTGGCTGCCATTGCTTTTGGTGGGGCGTAACTGTCCCAGCTCTCTCAGCAAGTGGCAGTTACTGTCAATTACAATCAACAACAACTAGCCACACCAATAAGATTGTGTCTTGCCCTAGGGGACCTTCAAAGCTTCTCCAATTGGCAGTGGTGCCGCCATTGTGAGCATTATATGAAGTCTCTATGCTCTTGACAGGTATTCCTGGTGGCCATTGGAGGATGAGTGGAACCCTTAACAAGATGACAACAATCTCATAGCAAGCGCATCTTATCTTTGTCACTGTAGCTCACTTACTTGTTAGAGGGAGGCTGGTTCTGGTAGGATCCCTGTTGTGAGCAAAATATTATGCCTATGCCAGCCGGAAACCTGATCCTGCAATTATAATTCTGTTTTGAAGACCTTCTAAGACAAGCTGGATCTCTGTTTGCATTTTGTCTGGGAGACATGAACAGGAGAGGACTACCACACTCAGGTCCTGTTTGTGGCTTCCCGGAGGCATCTAGTTGGCCTCTGTATAAACAGAATCCTAGACTAGATGGGTTTTTGGTCTGATCTACCAGAGCTCCACTGAAGTTCTTAAGTCTTCCACTATAACTCAGATGGGTGTAAGGAGATCGCAAGGAACGTGAAAAGCACACTTACCAGTATTGTTAAATGCATTTTTGTTTGATAAATGGTCAGTGCAGGAAACAGTGATCATTGCTATATATGTACTATATAAATATTTATGTATATAATCTTATTCGCTATTGAATGTTGCTGTACGATACAATGTTTTGATTTTTATATATCTTATTTGTGTAGTTGTTTTCACAGTCACAACCTTTATACCATTTTGAAAGCAGGGGAGGGAGGTTTTTTTTCCGGAGGGGCTCACTTTACATCTCTGTGTTTGGAATTTATCTATGGAAGTCCAAAAGATTACCCAAGTAGAATAAGGCAGTCAAATGTTACCAAAATGGATTATTACAATAAACTTCAAGAATTCAGGGTTATGACCTGCTTTTGTCAATCTGTTGTTCAACATTTTATTTTTAGAACAGACCAACCACGCTTGCAATTTAGGATTCAACACTACTTGCTGGGAATGGGATTCGTTTCCCAGGTATCTAGTGTTGCAAATTGTGGCATTGCACTAAAGAGAAACAAACGCCCCAGCTTGAACTGCTTTGCCAGTGCAAAAGCACATTATTAGGTGTACAGTGGACGCTCGGGTTGCGAACATCCATGCAGGAGGCACGTTCGCAACCCGCAGCGCCATGTCTGCGCACGTGCGGGTTGCGATTTGGCACTTCTGCACATGCGCAAAGGGCAATTTAGTGTTTCTGCACATGTGCAGGTGCTAAAACCCGGAAGTAACATGTTCCAGTACTTCTGGGTTCGGCGCGGTGCACAACCCGAAAACACGCAACCTAAAGCGTCTGTAACCCGAGGTATGACTGTATTTGGGTGGTAGACAATGAAGTTTTACTCAGAGTAGGCCCACTGAATGAATGAAGTTAGGTTCATTTAATTTCAATGGGTCTCTGTTCAATGGGTAAAACTCAGTTGAATACTGTCATCGATATGGCTGAGAAACCAACAGATGGCTGTGGACTTTCCTCTCCATGAGCAGGATGGGAGGTTGGCGGGTCAAAACCTTCCTGATGCAGCAGTGGGAAGCTCTATCAGAATTGCTTTTCCATTAATGGTGCTCTGTGGGTAGTAGAGCTGGAAATGGAACATAGTGGGGTAGATGAAAGAGTCCTTGGATCTGCAGGATCCAAAGGCCACTCGTTCTCCCAACCCCTTCCCATCCTCAAAAGAGCAAAGGGGAAAAAACCTACACCATTCAATGGAGGGAGAAACACACAATAAGTGCCCTTAAATACTACTTCCTGCGAATCACAAGTGATGGGGAGTGCCGTCACTCTGCTTGCTGGTTTTCTACATTATGGGCTCTACTTTTTAGTTTTCCTAAGTTCAAGACAGATGTTGGGACTACAACTGCCATCAACCTTCTCCATTGGCTGTGGTGCCTGTGGCTGATGGCTCGGAGCAGCTAACAACAAGTAAAAATAGCACAGTGGACATAAAATCACAGAGTCAATTAAAAGACATTCTAAAATCAATTCAGAATCAAATTAATGGCAACCATTGGGCTAGAGTTCCATGAGGATTACAGAAGGAGAGAGGGGGTCAGACTGTGCCTCGGCCAAAGACCTGGCAGAACAGCTCCGTCTTGCAGGCCCTGTGGAAAGATCTCAAGTTCCGCAGGGCCCTAGTCTCTTGTGACAGAGCCTTCCACTAGATCGGGGCCACGACCGAAAAAGCCCTGAGTCACGGGAACTGTTCACAGTATAGTTTCCACTGGATCATATGACTAGCTTTTGAATCGAAGTGTGCAGCTTTTTCCATGCCCCGTTCCTTCATTCCCATAGATTTCAACTCCTTTTTCACAACCGTAGTTCATTACTTGCAGTCAAAAATCAGCCTCACCATCTTACAACTTCTTACTGTGAGCCATGGAATAATTCTTGATTGGCAATTCACAGAAATGGATTCTAGTCCAATATGTACCTGCACAAACAATATACACACCAGGGTCCTACACAGCTTGCTACAAACCAGTTCAGTTAGTCAATAACTACATGGTGATGAAATATTGTGGAAACTTGTGAAACACACTGTAGAAGTAAGTTTTGAAATGTACACAGATATTGGCCTTTTAAAACCATCCTGTCCACTCATTCTCTTGGCTGATCGCATCAGACAAGCACTGACGGGAAAAGGCAGACAGAAAGGAGTTTTATTTTGGCAGGCACACTGTTCCCCCCACCCCAGAGACATATTTAACCCTGAATTTGAACACCTAGAAATACTTTTGTGGGGGACAATGTGTGGATGGGATTGATTTTAGGACCAAGTGTGGGTTAAGGTGGTATAAGAGCAATTTAAAAACATGGTGTGGATGTGTGCCATTAATAAACGAAACCTTCGTTATATTAACTATATGGACAATGGCCTCTCCACAAACTGATAAAATAGGCAAGAAAACACAACAGAAATTAGGCAGCAGCATGCACACACAGAGACAAATTTCTCCAGGGAGTATATCCCAAAATGTACACTTGGAATGTAATGTATTATTTCTCCTTATTGTGAAGGGCATCCAGGTCAATATCACAAGGGACAAAATTACACCTGTGTATATTTCAATAAGGGAAATATAAGGTGGTGTTGTGGGTTAAATCACAGAGCCTAGGACTTGCAGATCAGAAGGTCGGCGGTTCGAATCCCCGCAACGTGGTGAGCTCCCGTTGCTCGGTCCCTGCTCCTGCCAACCTAGCAGTTTGAAAGCACGTCAAAGTACAAGTGGATAAATAGGTACCACTCCGGCAGGAAGGTAAACAGCGTTTGTGTGTGCTGCTCTGGTTCGCCAGAAGTGGCTTAGTCATGCTGGCCACATGACCCAGAAGCTGTATGCCAGCTCCCTCAGCCAATAAAGCAAGATGAGCGCCGCAACCCCAGAGTCGGTCACGACTGGACCTAATGGTCAGGGGTCCCTTTACCTCCCTTTACCTTATATTTCAATATGCGAATAATATGGTGTAGATATTCTTGAAATTCAGAACTGAGGTCAGCTAAATTTAAATGTGTGCAGCCATTTCACATGTTCATCTGCACATAGCTAACAGGGTATTATGAAATGTCTTCCATGTATGAAAATGCTACTATATTCAGCAGTCCCCCTTCTGTTTCCTGTAGTAACCTGCTGAAAGCTATAGATTATAAATTCAGCTGTAGCAATGCTGCCCTCCTCTGGAAGTCATTGATAATTTCTGAGGAAATGTCTAAAAACATTTGTCTTCCATTCTACTTAAGAACTGATATATGCTGCTCCAAACTTTGCAATTATTTTATTAAGCATATTAGCCACCCTTATAAAAACTATTAATTAAAAAAGTATTTTAGCTAATTAGTCAGTGCATGAATAAACACTCCTTTTTATTTTACTTTTATTTTACAAGCTCCTCACAAATTCAGACTAGAGGTCAGGAAGACGCTTACAACTATCTTTGACTACATCCAAAGTTCCACACCATACATTTAAAGCATTAATATACCACTTTAATGGTCATGGCTTCCCCCACAGGTTTCAACTATTCATAAATGTTCACTTTTCGCACATCCCATTCACACAGCATTTCACATTGACCACATTCAATGCCTCCAATTCACTCACACAAATATATATCAGCTGACATCCATGAAGAGCACCAAAGGGCATATTCATTCATCATTCACTCTCCATTCATACACATTCATGCTCTGTCTTGAATTCACAAATATCCACCAGCATCTTTCAACCAGCTACCGAAGGAAAACTGCAACCAACTCACACCCACAAACATCAGCTTGCTTCAACCTTCCAGCATCCACCAGCTTCTGAATGTGAAGTCCACTGGTTACCAGTCACCAACATCTGCTAGTTTCCATCACTAGACATCAACCAGTTTCTGACCATGGCTAACAGCAGCCTTCAAGCTGCAATCCCACTCACCAAGTTGCCTGGCCAGGGCGAAGGCCTCTTATATACCTGCTGGGATTGACAGGGCATCTGACCCTCACCTGAATCTCATAACTCTCCTGGCAGGTGATTTGGTCTACAGCCACAGTGTGGAAATAAAGGATGAGATTGCCCACCAGATACCAGGCACTCTACTATTCAAATTAGGCCCCAGTGTTTTTGTTACAAGCCCCTTCTCAGTTAAGT
The DNA here is from genome assembly GCF_965153285.1 of Podarcis tiliguerta. Lineage (NCBI taxonomy): Eukaryota > Metazoa > Chordata > Lepidosauria > Squamata > Lacertidae > Podarcis > Podarcis tiliguerta. The sequence goes on along the minus strand of NC_139543.1, from coordinate 27,018,420 downwards.
AATCAATTTTAATCCAGAATTTAAATTCTCAAAACTTTCTTATTTGTTAATTTGAGCAAGTAAACTACTGCTCTCACTTCATTACAAACAGTATTTCTACCTGCAACACACTTGAGCAAACCTCCTCCTCTTCCTTTCACAGATATTTTGTTGCCATTTGCAACTGTAGCTGCCTCTGATTAGTTATCATTTAACTCTTTGCAGAAATAATTAGCAGCACACGTCATGTGCATGGAAGTTGCCGAACCAATTAACCAACTAGAAGGATTACTGTTAATAGCACCAGTTTTCCTATAAAGACTCTCCTCCCTGGAAGAGAGGGGAGTGGTTGTGGGCGGGAGCCCGAGCACCGCCCCTAGCAGGGGGCGTTAGCCCCCTGCCTCTCCCACTTACCTGGCTGGCGCCCATGCCCATCGGCGGGCACCCAACCAGGTGCTGCCGAGGGGGCGTGTACTGCAGCCTATATGCTGCGGCGCCAGCCCCTCCTCGGCTTCATTCTACGTCGTCCCGTCGCGAGTTGTGGTTCGAGGACCCGACCCCCGCGATGTGGAATGAATACACAAGGACACATGATATAAGGTTTATGGGCAAGAAAAGGCCACATCTTTATGGTTACAGCAGTGAAAAGGTATTGGCTTAGGCATTGGATGTCCACAACAGAGGGGGTTTATTCACCAGTAGGTGGAGCCTGTTGATGCTAATCCAACTATAGGCTCTCCCCTGATGTCACCGAGGGTCGTGCCATGGCCTCCCGCCAAGCAGGCATCGGACAGAATACACGACCGCCAGATTCCTTTAATGGAACACCCAAAAATTGAAGGCATAGGCGATCAAGATCATTAGATTCTGTGAGACGCTGAGGGTGGACTATCTTAATGTGCCCCCATCACTGTTGTGGTTCCTGCCACTGTCAGACCATGACAACAAGCTTACTATAACCTCTCTACCAACAGATTTCACACCCTGATGAGAAGATCAGATCAAGAGCACGTCCTACCACAGGTTGGACCTTTTGTATATGTGATACAGCTCCATGTCAGGGGGCAATGAATTCCAGAGCTGGTAACGTAGAGTTGGTCTCAGCATAGATGTTAAAAGTACCCCAACCCTATTGAGAAGCAGAGTGGGTGGTACCAACAGCTTCTTTATTCTGTCCTTCAGACTCAACATCAGGAACAGACCCTCAAATTCAGTCACATGGCAGATCAGCTTCCTGGCAAGGACAATGGAAGTTTTGCGGATGCTAGTAACTCCCCACCCTTCCAGTATGAGATGGGAAGCAGCAAATAAATGTTTAAAACTATCATGAAGAATAATAAAATCAAATTCCACTGAAAGCAGGCAAATTCTCAATTGTCAATATGTCTTACTTTTCAGATCCATAGTGTATTTGCATGTGTCAATGTGAAACTATTTAATCAGACTTTCCATTAATCGGAAAATCTGATTTCTGGAATGGTTTCTTGTCCTCTGGGCTCGCTGGATACTGTGATGGGACAAGAAAGCTTGATAAAAGCCGTACAATCAGAATGATGCCTATATCCTTATTCACTGTGAGGGAGAAGATTTAGTATCTCAATAACAGTGGAAAAACAGCACTGAAAAGCTGGGCAGTCTAAATTATTCAAGACAGTGTTTTGTTTGATTTAACAAGTGCTTCTCTGGCATTGACTTTTGAATCATCTAATTACTACAAGATTTGAGACTAATAGAGTATCTTAGGTTAAAGACAGAGAAATTCCCCTCCCGTGTTATTCTAATTAGAAAAGAAACCTACTTTAGTTTTCCTAATAAGGTGAAAGCAATATGTGAATTCAGTTCCACCCCACAAGATCTCCCTAGCTTCCCTGTCCTTTCATCCCATTGTGTCCATATAGTTGTCTAGCTTCTTAAAAAGAGAATATAGTTTGTCCTACTCCAAGACCCCATGTGAGGCATTTTCCAGACAAACTGACCTTTTACTTCACTGACAAAGCTTGCACCATTTGTGAGAATTCCCTTGCTGAACTTTTCTCAAGATGTTCAGGAACATTATTGCCCAGAAGGTCAGCCACTGTTGAAATGAAAATGGGGTTTTCAGACAAGAAGTTGAGAAGCAGGGTAAACAACAAGCTGGATTAGAAACAAGAGAAGAACTGTAACACAACTCATATTGGAAGAGATTTGTGTAAGAAAGCCTTCCTACTTTCTAAAAGGATCTCAGAAATTGCCAACACATTTTTCACATGTTCTACATAACTGTGAGAATAGTTAGGTGTTCAGGCCTAAACAAATATCTTTCCTCCCTGCACTGGATTCTGGGTTTTGCATCTTTGAGTGGATGAACTCATAATAGCAGGTTATGTTCTTGCCAGTGTCTATGAGATAATAATCTCAACTTTAGGGTTTCTTCAGGTAACTGGGTCATTGCGGTACATTTTCCCAGACTCTTTGAAAGCAGATCTGCCTGTAAAATGCACATTTCACACATACTGTCTTTTGATCAATGAATCCCTTCCCACCGCAGGAGTCTAATTAGATACTGACACATATTAGTTGGGGCACAACACTGCCAGGAAATTAACAAGAGTGTCTCTTATCAAAAGTCAAAGTCCTCAAAATCCCAGTTTAGGCAATCAACCATTTTGTCACAATGCTGTTGAAAATACAGGTAGATTTCCAGTTTCTATCACGCCCACTAAATACTGCGTGCACCAATTATAACATGTTTAACAAGAGTTGCTAAAGGAAATCCAGGTTTTGCAAACTCACAAACTTCTTTGGCGCTAGTGCTCAATTAACTTACAAATGTCTCTTTTGATGAGGAGCAGAATTCATTTTGGGCAGCGAGAGGCTGGAGACTTTGGCCAGAGTGAAGCAACTTGGCTGCCCAAAGAGGCCTCCATATTATTTTTTTAGGGAACTGTGTGTGAACATCCACTGACAAGGCTGGACCCAACCCAAACACTGTCAAATTACTTGGCTATAAAGATTTCATAGTCCATCTGAGCGCAGTTAAAACTTCCAAGTCCCGAACTGCTGCACATTGCTGATAAATTCATGAAGAGGAAAGGCAGACTATTCCTATGTAAAAATAAGAGATCTATTCTGAGGGAGCTGCACTTTAAAAAAGAAATATAAAATTGAAATGGAGAGGCTGCAACACAGGCTGAATGCACACCATACATTTTGAAGTGCATGACTTCACACACACACACACACACACACACACACACCAAAAATCCTGGGAACTGTTGTTTGTTAAGAGTGTTGTGAATTGTAGCTCTGTGAGGGGTGAACTACAGCTCCCAGGAATCTTTGTAGGAAACAGCATGCTTGAAATGGATGGTGTGTATGAAGCCACAATGTTGTCATGTCTCTCTAGGCCTAGGAAGAACGCTCCTGTGTGTTCATGGCTCCGTTCAGCCTGGAACAAGAGTCTTGTAGTGCTGTCTGGTCCTCTGGATGGGGGATAGGAGTGAGACTCAGATAAAGATACACCTTCTCTCTCCTCAACCCCAGCCACCTCATCTTGTGCTATATATTGCTAGAAGGACGACAGACCTAACCCTGAGTGTTTTATAGCTGTATGGTGGGAGGGGGTGCAGTTCTAGACAGCAGAAAAGGTGTTCTTTCTCCTATCCTTCTGAAGCTGTGCTTTATAATGTGATCCCTCCCACCCGCAGAATATGTATTACATACAGTGGTGCCCCGCAAGACGAATGCCTCGAAGACGGAAAACCCGCTAGACAAAAGGGTTTTCCGTTTTGGAGGTGCTTCGCAAGACGAAAATGTCTTGCGATTCCTGGGGGGTTTTTTCCGCTCCCCACCCCCTTTTTCTAAGGCACTAAACTGCTAATAGCCTTTTAGCAGCTAATCCGCTAATCCCTTAAGCCTTTAATAGCCGCTAATAGCCGCTAAACCGCTAATAGCGCTAATCCGCTAATCCGCTAATGGGCTTGCTTCGCAAGACAAAAAAACCGCTAGACGAAGAGACTCACGGAACAGATTCTTTTCGTCTTGCGAGGCACCACTGTACTCTTTAAGTGTCCCAGTTTTCCAAGGACGGTCCCAGAATTATGAAAGCCATCCAAGCTTCTGATTTCTCCTGGAATGTCCCTATTTCCCCCACCAGTGCTGTCGCTGCTGAGCTCAGGGAGCCAGCACTTGACAGCAGTGGAAGTGACAGTCGCAAGGGATGCTCCCTGTGATCTCTTTTCTTTTTGTACATCTACCAAGGAATAAAATAAAATCGGGATTAAAGGTTTTCTCAGGACAGTGGAGGGCATTTACGCTATGTCCCATTGGAATGGTGGTGGTAGCCCTTGCCCTTCCTCTGACAGGAAATGCAGGGTGGGGGGGGACACACAAAAATGGGGGTTCAAGGAGGGGGAGTTGGGGGAAGTGAGAAATGTCCCTGTTTTCATCTGCAGAATGTTGGGTGCTATGAAGAAGAAGAATCTTTATTTGCATCAGCCACTAGCCATAGCAATAAAATAAAATAAAATAAAATGTACTGAGGTAAAAACTTAACTATACAAAATACATTTTGGAGGTTTACATCAATAATCAAATAATAGATTTTATTCTAATCGCCCCGCTAAAAACCTTGCAGTTTTTGCTGTCACTTGATGTCAGAAGGTATGATATTACAAGCTGTCAGGGGGTTGAACAGGCATCTTCCCTCCCCCTTGCTGCCCTCCATTTTCCTTCCCTTCCCTTCCCTTCAGCTAATATCCTAACATTCAGTGTCTCAACTTCAGCCATACGGCATAAAGCCTACTACAGGGGGCTTCTACTGGCATTCACTTGCTGATGCAGTCAGAAACCCCCACTTCATCAGGACCCCCAATACCGCACAGTGACTCACATTCAAGCAAGTGCAAGTAGAAGCCCCCTGCACACTTTCCCTGTGCAACACATGGAAGGCCACGGACCAAACAGTACAAATACATTGGGGTGCTCCTTATGTGTACCACACTTTCAGCATTCACATGCTCTGCCAAATTCCTGAACACACAAATAGAAAACTCATGGTTTCTTTAGACCAGGAATAGACAATGCATTATTCTCCGGATGTTGCTGGGCTTCAGCTTCCATCAGCTCCAACCAGCATGTTTAGAGATGATGGGATTTGTAGTCCACAATATTTGGAAGGCGCCATGTTGGTTAACCCTACCTTAGACTCTTGTTTCCCCTTCTATCCAGCCATCCCTCCACGCATCCGCATAGCTGAACTATCACCTACATCCTGCTAGCCAGGAAGCTTACAGGGCCCTGTCAAGCTGTTTTGGATTGATATATTTAACAAACTTACATACTAAGGAGTCCCTCAAGTGTGTCGAGATTACTGCCATGTTTTTAGTGGCCTCCTTTCCAACCGGAAAGGCACTTGAACTCCACAGTTTGCTATTAGAGGGAATGCTTCCCTTAGAAGAGCCAGCGAAAGAATGTTTCCGTTTCATTAGGCTGAGGCTGAAGGTTTTCATAAAAGATAAATGTTCATTTTACTCAACATCAAAGAGAGTTATCAGTCTAGCCCTGCCTAGTTTATAAATCTAGAGATGCATTCGCATACCAAGATATCCCACCTACTTACGCCTGTCGCTGGGCCTCTTTTGATGGTAACCCTGGCATAAATCCAAACAGCATGGGCAGACTCTGTCATCTTGCAAATCCACTGATCTGGCGCTTGTTTCATGGCATGTGAAAGTACTATAATGTCTCACTCTTATCCAGTTTCATAACCTTGAGACTTCACCTCTCAGCATGTGACTGCGTTGTTTCCTAAAGGGGTGTTGTTACTGAAGACTTTTTTGAAATGGCGCTATCACAAGACACTAGTTCTGCCCGTCATTACCACAAAAGACACATGCCGTCAAAAGGCGGGGGGGGGGGGGGAGAGAAAAGGAGAGAGATAGAGAAATGCTATTCAGATTTCGTGGGCATGTGGTGATGCGGGGGTGGGGGGAGTTGAGAAGATTTAATATCATTTTCCCCAGAGCTTCCTGGACTTCTTTACTGTGGCCTATAGAAATCTGCCGGCTTGCTCTATGCCAGCCCAGTTTAAAACAACAGAGCTTTGTTTAAACATCTTTTGAATTAACGTTTAGACTCCAGATATATGAAGGCATCCTTTCCTTTTGGTCCAACCAGTGGCTATTTCATTTGATGATTCATCTCATGAATGTTTAAAATCACATCAAGCAAGAGGCAGATGGAGGCATGAAAACATAAAGTTGGAACGCTTTAGAAGATACCCCATTCCTGGTGCCAAGCTTTTCCAAAGTAATGAAATGTTCTTTCCTTACACCCACTGCTACCTTAATTTCCTCCTGCCTTACTATCTCCCAGATCAGCCTTTGCTGACTTGGTACCCTCCCTATGTTTTGAACTTAAACTCCTGTCAGTCCCAGCCAGCCCCAGTGATGACTTATAAAGCCTTACACAACTTGGGACCTAAATCCTTGAATGAGTATTTCTCGTATCTGCCTGCCCATGTGTTAAGAATCATCAGGGAAGGCTTTTCCAGATGGTCCCAGGTAAGTTCCATTATGGTGGTGACATGGCAGACAGCTTGTGAAACTCCCCTATCAGACTTCATGTCCTCTATATGAATTTTCCAAAGAGGATTTTCTCTTCAGCACTATCTTTTTGTGGACCCCACCCTGAACTAATGGGAAACTAATCCATACAATGGAATATTTCATATAATGGAAAGTGGGTAAGAGAGGAAGAGGATACAGTGGTTTTAGAGACTCTATCTGCTTCCTACCAGGATCCAGAACAAACTTGTCTTAAGCGCTGCATGAAGCTTTAAAAATCATGTATCAAGGGGAGCCAACATACTGCTCTCCAGATGTTGATTGACTCCAGCTCCCAGCAGCCCCAGCCAGCATGAGCAATGGTAAGGGATGCTAGAAGTTGTAGTTCAACATTTGGAGAGAACCAGCTTGGTCACCACTGTGCCATATGCTCTTTGCTGAAAAGTGTATGTACTTTTCAGCAGGGCATGCAATTCTTCAAATAAACCCCCAAAGAAGGTTTTATGCACAAACCTCCCTTGCTCGGCATATTATGTCAAAGAAGCACTGCTGAAATAGCAAGAAAGTAGCATCGGCGATACCTTTTCCTTTGTTAGTGGCTGCTTTCCTGTTTGTATTAAGGAAGTCACTACAAATCTAAAGCAGAGACATGAACTGGTGAGTGGAGTAACCAGTGGCAAGTTTTGGGTCATGGGAAAACAATCTCCCCACCAATGGTATTCATTCATATAAATCTTACATCCACAATGCTTATTATCAAAGATGGAGGAAAGAATATCGAATAAGAATATTGATATGCCACTGGCTCACAAAATATCAAAGATTGTGCTTATAGGGTGTGATGTTTGATGTTTCATTATGCTTTCATATATGCTGTAAGCCACCTTACCCCACCAGATGGGTGGGGTACAAATAATGTTGTTGTTGTTGTCCAGAGTCATGCCAATGGGCACGACTGGATTTCCCCTTCCTGTCCTCCCCCTTGCAGCCCCCATCTCCCACATCTGTTCTGATGTGTCGCCCAAGCAGAGGTGCTATCTTCTTAAGAGGATTGAGGGGGCCCATGCGTGACACCATGTGACACCATGATGTCATGCATGCAACACCACGCAATGTCATGACATCATAGATGCAATGTCACACGACACCACAAGGAGGCAGGGAGTGGAGCCAAATGCCCCCTGAATATTGAGGGAACTCAGCCCCCTGAAAAAATACTTTTGGGGGGGCAAAACTGCCTTGGCCCCTAGGAGCTGATGTGCCTGCCTCCAAGCCTCCAGAGCAGATGTGGGGAGACTTGAAAGAGGGATGAGAGGACAAGGAAGTCCTATTTGGACAAGCAGAAGTCCATTTTGCAAGCTGGACACGACAGTTGAATATCCTGAGAGAATGTACTGTACATCACATATCCTCATATTCACTTTATCTAATTCCCCACAAGGTACACTGCATCACTTGTAGATTTATTACCTAATTAGATGCTGCCCTAGGCTTCTTTGGAGGGATGTGCAAGATATAATTTTTATTAAAGAAAACAAAAATGAATATAACCCTCCAAACCAATATTTTGCCTAAGATATTCAATCTCTTGATACTAAGGAAGTTGGAGGAAGAGGAATTCATCTACCTCAACGTCTCATCCACTCATCTTCAACAATGATATTTCATGTTTGTTTAACTTTGGGATTCTTTAGCACTCTATATTTAGGCTTTATCCATTTGCCATTGACTCTTAGGAAACGCTTGGCTCCAGCAAGTCTCATTCCAGTTAAGCTAACTATTAAGACCTTGTTTTCCTAGGCCAAGTGGGTGCCAGCAATTGTGCAGTATGCAGTATATGTAGTATCCTGGCCTATCTGGAGTGCTCATTCTGATAAATATGAAGAGATTTGGACCCAAATTACTTTGCCCATAGTTTTTAAGCTGTTATTTTTAAAGCAATCTAGCTGCTTCAGCCAAAAAAGCAGAGAGAGAAAAGGAAATAGAAATATTACTTGTATTTAAAAGGGCTGGACACAATCTAGTGAGAAGTTCTGTTATGCAAGCTCAGTTGAAACGAATGGGAGCTTTGCAAGTTCCCTTGTACAACTTCAACTGGGTGTTTAAAGTTTCCATGGGATTGTGTCAAATGTTTTGCTTTAAAATGGAAAGAGACTTCAAAATGACAAAATGTAACCAAACACCATGGTCAAGCCATAAACTTTGGCTTATACTGGACTAACCTCCTCCCTCTTTGCCAGTCTGAATAACTATAGAGTTATACAGTCGTACCTCGGATCTCGACTGCCTTGGCTCCCAAACAAATCGGCTCCCGAACAATCGAAACCCAGAAGTGACTGTTCAGGTTTTCAAACGTTCTTTTGTTAGTTGAACATCCGACGGGGTTCTGTGGCTTCTGATTGGTTGCAGGGGCTTCCTGCAGCCAATCAGAAGCCACACTTCGGTTTTTGAATGTTTTGGAAGTTGAACTGACTTCTGGAACAGATTTCGTTTGACTTCCAAGGTACTACTGTATACATATACAATATATACCTATGAAAGATCATATACAGATCATTACAATAGAAACACAACAGCACCAGCCCTAAGAATAGATATCTTGGGTCAAATGTGATTGCTCATTCATTAAGGCAAGGCTGGATCTTATAGCTGTGGCCCCTCAATTTTATTGTCTTTCTGTGGTGCATTATTTTATTTTATTTATTAGTAGATATTTGAAGTTGTGTCAAAATCCTCTGTGGAATTTTCCTCTGTGCCTTTTGATGTAAAATATTCATTCTCCTCTTAAACATTTGATAAGGAAGAATAGTATTTGACATGCTTTTTGCAGTGTCATACACACTGCCCAGCCTTGCGCTCCAGGAAGGTCACTTCAGTGCTGCTATCACTGCAGTTTAACTTCACCCCCAGAGGCGCACTCCATTGTCTCTTGAGACAGATGGATGACAACAACAACAGGATTTAATAGTGGACCGTGTCTGAGCACTAATGTGCAAGAAAATTTCATATTTTGACTATATTTGATAGTTGACATGCTGTAGCATTTGTCACCTGGAAGGGCAGGATAAGTGATAACCAGTGATTTTTAGTATTTGAAAGATAAGATGAAATGGTACTTGGCATGTGGCAGCCAGTGGCGGAGCTTCATGCTCTGGCACCGGGGGCGGAGAGCAGGTGGGGGCATGGCTGGCACGATTCCCGGGGGTGTGGTACACATACCGGGGGCATGGCATGCATCCTGGGGGCATGGCGCCCAGCGCAGGGGGGCAGCCACAATGGCACCCCACCGGGATCGTGGTGCCCGGGGCGCTGCGCTGCGCTCCCCCCACCCCCCTCTTCCTCCACCAGTGGTGGCAGTATTTCTGTTTCAGAATTGTCACACGCACCCCAATCTTATTTTACCACTAATGTGGTTCAGAGATAAGGGCAGGTTTCAGAGACAAGAATCCAGGACGACTGCAGTACATTCTGAAAGGGGAGGTGCCTCCTCTACTGTGTTAGAAACACAAAACTGACAACTTGTTACAGTTACAGCTGTGAAGTGTGTCATTATGACCACCTTACATTCTGCGTTTCATTTTCCCTCTGACCTCACTGTTTACAGCAATCCAGCGTATGCTAGGCTTTTCTAAGTGCCACAAGACTTTGTGTTGTTTTTATCAAGTTCCTGTTTGACTTGGGGAAGGGTCATCACACAGTGGTTAGTGTTGGGATGCTCCCTTCCTGGAATGGGGTACAAGATCCCACCCCCCAAACCTCCATGCCCTGCAGATGCCACACACACACCCTGCCATGCCCTGCCTGGGCTCCAGGGAAGCAGGTTCCATAAGTGATGCTGCCTTTGACTTGGGGTAACCGTGGAGGGAAGGGCAGTGTACCCAAAGCATCCCCCTGTCCCAAGAGTCACGCTTTGGCTCATCTGGGTCGAGCAGCAGCCATGAGCAGCCTTACTCTCATGTAAGCGCCCTGGATCTGGGCCCATAACCCTATGGTTGTGGGCCCAGATCCATGTAAGGCTGATATCGTAACAGAACAATATGCCTTGCATACAGAAGGTCCCACTTTCAATCACTGGCATTTTCAGGTAGGGCTGGGAGAAAGCCCTGGCAGAAACCCTAAGGAGCTGCTGCCAGTCCGTGCAGACAGTACTTAGCTAGATAGACCAAGAATCAAATTCAGTATAAAGCAGCTCCCTATGAGTCTGTTCATATCACAGCCTTAGAGTACAGTGAAATTCTGCAAAACTGCATTCTGCAAAATGCTCATTTTATTTTTATTTAAAGATACCATCTAGACACACTTAGTAAACTTCCATTCAGCTGTGCTAGGTATAAGTGCCCTGAGTGATTTATGGTGAGCCGCATCAGACAATGGCTTCCTCTATTACATGATCAAATTTATATTTTAGCCTTTGGCCAAATGCAATAAACAGGCTTCAGCCTGTTGGAAATTAGCAATTATGGTGCAATATAGCTAAATGACATTTATAGGCTGCGCTGAGCTTTTTATTCCCTGCCGTTTTAGAAGTAAACAATGCAGGGTTTAATTCTCATGCCTGGTACTATGAAAGCAGTATTCAGATAAAAGGGAAATTAAGATAGTCACGTCCTTTCCCTCCCCTCTACCCCGGCCCTATGACCACAACTCTCTTTTCTGCAACTGATTGGTACCCTAAAAAGTAGACCAACGCTGGTAGGAAAACGATATAGTCATAGATAATTATTTTAGACTGTGATTCTCAGGTGCAAACGAGGACACTCATCCTCTACCCTTTATAGTTATGCAGAAGTGGGATTTTGGCAGGTACAGCTTGTCACATAGGAGTACAAAATGTCCACCTGCCAAAATATCCTCTTCTGCACAACTCTTAAACAGTCAGAAGCTCTGTTCCCTTTTGCATCTTGTCAGCCTACAAACAGGTGACATACAACATATCAATTGCTGTCCGTTAATATGTAAGTAGTATTCATATTCTTCCAATAAGGAAGTACAACAAGGATTCTAGTGGTTCCTCTTTATTGGTTTTTGATTGGGCAGGCCATGGCATAAAAATTCATGGAAGAACACATCCGTCCTGAGGGCCGTGCTCTAGGCACAAGGCTGTGGAAGATAAGAATGTGAGAACTGTCAGTCTTGGGTCAAAACCAATGGCCTATGGAGCTTAGCATTCTGCCCTTGGGAGTTCACAAGAAAGAAAAAGATGGAGCTATCTACTATGGCCCTAAGGTATTGTTCCTGGTCTGTTACTGCCAGTTCAGACCCCATATGTGAAATTAAGATTATTATTTTTTTGCTCTGAGATACATCACCTGACACTTACATTGAATTGCTTTTGCCATTTTGCCACCCAGTTTGGAGAGGTACTTTTGGAGCTCTTCACAATCTCTTTTTGTTCTGCTGACCTTGAACCATCTAGAACCATCAGCAATCTCGCCCACCTCACTGCTCACTCCTAACTCTAGATTGCTAATGAATAAATCTGGAGCAAGACATTCGCTATGTCAGCCTTCCCCAGCCTGATGCCCTGCAAAGGTTTGAGACTACAGCTCCCATCAGCTAGGACCAATGAGAGTTGTTATCCAACACCTTTGGGAGGGCACAAGGTTGGGGAAGTAGCATGTTTGCTGGATGGCTATGGTCCTTGTCATTTATGAGATAATAAATACACTTTTTCATATTCATTTTCTTCTCACCACATGATTTTATAAGTGATCATATCCCCCATCATCTTTCATGCTACTTTTCATGCTGCCATTGAGAACTTAGGCTCTTACATCAAAGCAACAAATGCTTAGAGATTAAACGCATATATTTTCACATTGTATTCCCAGTATTGGCTACAAATGGAGGTGTAATTGGATATGACTCAAGGACAGGCGCAATTTTTGGTGCCCTTAGCTGCTGCTGTACTTTACACTTTGTTCCCCGTGCTGAGTTGCATGTGAACTTGCCTGGGTAGGATCTGAACAGCTAGAAGAAAGAGCTTCATGTTTGCTAATAGTCACTGAGGCCGAGATGAAATAAAATTTGTTGGAGGATCTGTTATCGGTCTGGACAATATGAGCGAGCAATCTCAACTCTGTGGCATGCACAGCTGTGAGATATAAGCAGATGGAAGCACACGTTTTCCACGTGTGCACATTTCAACTTTATAGGCACATATAAAACACTGTGTGTGTGTGTGTGTAGCCATAAAAGTGTCATTGTGAAGCAGGTCTCAATATTGCTAATACTGCAGCATTATGTGGGCCCTGAGGACTTGTTTGTATACCACGGGGGGGGGGGGACATTAACCTCTTATTCTTCTAGGTAAATAAATTGTGAAAATCAAATGCTGGCACTTACAACATAGCCTTTCCATCAATGCAGTAAGCCCATAGACATATTGAATTCAAGCTGTGACTTTTCTAGCTCAAGGGGATTGTTTTCATAATGCTTCGTAATGCTCAGGGAAATGCAGTACCCACTGTGTAGTTTGCAGTATCTACAAATAGTGCTGAAACATATGAGAATCTAAAAGTGTGGAAAAGAAAGAACGGTGAACTTTAAAGTTCCTGGCTGCTGAAGATGTGTGAAGGATTAAAAGCCAATCCCAGTACAAGCAGATTCAGATTACCAAACACAATGCATTCCCTGGAAATCATTCGTTAGATGAGCATTGGCAAAAACAAGTTGACAATTTCAACTGAATTATTGTGCATTCCCAACTATGGAAGTTTGACCCCCAAATGCTTTTTTTTAAAAAAAAGGAAAATCCAGAAAAAGGCTCTTTGAATATCCTAATCCCAATCCATCCTTTCTTCCCTCTGTTCCTCTGTCAATCAGCAAAATGTAAAGAAGGAGGTAAAAACACACTCTGTTCAGATGTCTGAATCTGTGGTGTACATAGCAAGGTTTGGTACTAATTCCACATGTTCGGAGAAGTGAATTTTCACATAACGAATGTTTGTAAAGCAAGACCTGCGTGTATCATATTTGTTGCTTACACAAACACTTTTTAAAGTGATCCTATAAGAAAAGGACTATGGAAAGGTTACAATGGGGTGGATTATTAGAACCAGGGATGGGGATCTGGCCTATTGGCCTCACCCATATGAGCCAACTCCCAGGGGCTCAAATAAAATATTTGAGGGGGCTGCCCCAAAGTTGATGGGGATTACCATTCAAATTGTGTGAATGCACCACATCTTGTGATTGATTATGTGGGGTGGGGCTTACCTACCCCCCCCCCATATTTTATTCAACTTAGCACCCCTGGTCTCAACCACCTGCTTTGGGCCAAATCTGACAAGTGAGGAGGGTCACCCACCCACCTATCTTTCACCTGAAATCTGAATGGCATCGGGTGAACCATTTTTGCCCACACAAGGCTTTGCAGGCACCAACCATTAGCCAGTCAGTGGTGCCTCCAAACCCGTTTTCATTCCAGACTCATTTTTACCTGCCCCACAGGTGGGTGTGGCTTGTTCAAAACAGCCTCGCAGGCCAAATAGTGAGGCCTGGGAAGTCCCCCACCCATAGAAATATTAGACGATGTTTCTAACAGCAATGTTTCCTCCACTGGAATTTTCCAGATCCTACTCTGATAAGGCTTGTTTTGAGTTATTTTGGTTACCTAAGCCAGAAAATCCTATAAGCACCTCTTCCCCTTTTGGGCAGTGAAAAATACAATAGAAATAGATATAATGACTCACACACCAGTCTCATGTCATGGTGTTGTTTATTCCCTGGCTCAGTAGACTAGAGAACATATGTTCTGGGGACGCTATGCAAATATAATAAAGTAAACAAACAAATAAATAAACTCTGCCAGGCAAAAGTACTGCAGGTAATCCATACTAACTCCAGTGGTATTGTGGATTTAGCTTGTAGCATACTTGTTTAAATAGCTGGCCATAACGAGTTTTTATGCTTATAGTGATCATATGAGTGCTTGTTTACCAGCAAACTGTGTTATACTACTGTAGCCATATATTTTGTGGTACAGTAGTTGCTACGGATGATGTTCAACAATTATAGAGGATGGATTCTCTGGTAATCAGACACGACATTGACAAGAAACGTATTTGTATGGCCTGATTCAACATTATGCAACGCTTCAGTTTTCCTTTACTGCATGGAAATGTCCTTAAAGTGGTATCTGAACCGCCTGTCTCTTTTAAAATGAAAATTACTCACCTCTATTTTTATCACCTGACTACAACACCACTCTGCAGCTGACTGTGCTCTGCTAAGCCTCTCGGCTCCTGCCAAGGATACAGATGGTGATGTTGTGATTCAAATGCCCTTTTAAATTCAGCAAGGCTTGAGTTAAGACCAGGAAGTGCTATCCAAAAACAGGGGAATAAATAGGATGAACCTCACAACTGTATGTCAGAGAGGGGTGCTGACTTTGCATTCCTTACATCATTCATGGATGGCTTTGGCATGCAGAACATAAACACCAGGTGTATACACAGGTCTTGAGAAATTAGTTTTCTGCTATCGTGAAATAAAGGCACAGTCCCACGTTACTTTTTAAAAAAATTATCCACTCCCATATTTTGCCTACACATGCAAAAGTACTGTATAAATGAGTGAAATACATGTTGGACTCCTGGACAGGCCTGCGAGCAAATCTCAACCTGAGAAAGTCATATGATAGCCACAGGGATGCTGCCTTGACAAGCAAGCAATTTCATGGCCTCTTTGATCTTGTGGGATAATTATAACGTGGGCTCATACTGCTGAAGCTATGAATCTGGTTTTTCCGATGTCAATCTCCACACAATTGTCAGGGCCTGTATCAAAGGTAGGTCTTGTTGGCACCTGCTGAAGGCCATGCCCCACAAAAAGGTGTGCTAACAAGCCTTGGAGCTTCCTGACCCTTCTCTTCACTGTGGCAGTGTGCTCCACTTGCTCTCTTGTGAAAGCCAGTGAGAGGAGTGAGGAGGAGCAGGAATCTCCAGAAGTCCTGTCCTTGCTCTTTGAAAGGTGATGGTGACTTGGATTCAGAGGGAAAGAGAAGTAGCAACAGTAAAGGAGGAGGAGGAGGGGGGTCTACTTAGAGAGGAGTCCCACTGAGACCATCTTGTCGAGGGCACCATAAAACCTGATTGTGCCTTATACCATGACATAATTTGTCCATTCAGCTCAGTATTGTCTACACCAGTGGTCCAAAATATCTGCGTAGCTTTCTGGTACCTTTCTATTTTCAGTTAGCCCATGTTTCTCCAAGAACAGTAAATATCCCAGTGTCTATTTGTCTTCCATTTCTTTATTATGATGTTAATGTGGTTTTGCACTTGTAAACAACTTAGAAGCCCTCTTGGCAAGTAAGCAGTACATAAAATGATGATGATGATGATGATGAAGAAGAAGAAGAAGAAGAAGCTGGTCTTCTCTTTGTTTAGGAATAACCTGTAGTGTTTGGAAGGAAATGTTTTTGCCTTCCTTCATTCAATGTGTTTAATGGAGGTACTGTCAGTTTTCTTTTCTTTTTAAGAGCTGTCCAGTAAATTCATCAGCTTTATTGTTTTTCAGTCCATTGGTGATTTGGAATAGTTCCTCCACTGTTAAAATTTGTTGAATGCATTCTCCCTCCTCAGTTGCTGAGGAAGGCTTGTAAATACTCTTGTGGAAGCGTTATTGGTTTCCATTCTAACTTCAGCTATGATATATATTGCTCCCATTCCAACTTTTGCTGCTAAAAGTTTATCCTATTTGTTACATTTCTAGAATATTCTCTTGCTTTAGTAACTGCTTATTGCTATATTTTGGAAAAGTCACCACTTGTCTGTCGCCGCCAAGTTTAAGGTGCAAACAGAAAGCTGCAGCACAAGCTATGCCTACAGCAAAACATTATTGAAAGTGAAAGAGTGGGGCTAGGAGCTGTCCATCTGGAAATAGTTTCCTCCCAAGAAACACACTTTTCTTAACTTCAGTTCCATTCAACATGTTACCAGAGGTGTACCTATATTCACTTGCAGCCTTGGCAAGGAGACCACCAAAGACAGGAGAGACCATGGACCAGAAACTCAAAGGGTTTGTTTTTGGTTGACTTCTGCACTCCACCACTGACTTTATCCAGGCCATCAAGGGGCAGGTCTTCTCAGCTTCGCCTCCCCTCCTCCTCCTCTGTTGCTCCATCTGCCTGCCTGCCTGCCTGCCTGCCTTCCCACCTTCCTCCCTCCACTTGCTGCTTTCCCTTCTGCCTCCTCTCTTTCTTCCTCCCTCCCTCCCTTTTTCCTCCTCCCGGAACCATCTCTCTCTCAGGTTTTCTTCCCTCCAAGGCCTACTGGGCATTCTGCTCACACTTCTAATAGTGTCTCTGGCAGACTGAGGAACAGGTCTTGCAGAGCTGCTACAACAGCCAACCCCAGAGACTGGATTCCTCCACTGAGGAGCCCAAAGGAGACTGTGTGCCTCGCCCAGATGCCCACAGCAGCAGCAGCAGAGTAGCAGCCTGGGGAGCATGCAAGCTCTGAGCCAGAGTGGAGAGGCACAATTTTGGTGCTCTACCCCCCCCCCAGGCCTGTGTCCTTGGCAGGGGCCAACCTGGCCATCCCCTAGGTATACCCCTGTGTGTTACACCATAGAAGGAGGAAGGCAACCTATGATCAACATTGCTATCAGGGAAATGTCAGTGCTCATGCTCACAATCTGCCAGGATCATCTCATATTTAGGCCCAACTCGAAAGAAAGGGCTGTTCCACCATTCATGCTTATCTCTCAGACAGAACTCGCTCGCAACTCAGTCTTGTGCAACAAATGACATTAATTTTCAATGCATCTTGCACAGGAAAACACATGAGAGCCATTGTGCCCATTTGATGTGTTCAATTGGTACTTTCCTTCCCAATATTTGATTTTATCAGACAGAAGTACTGTAATAAAAATAAAAAGCATAGATGTTTTAAAATATCAGTGAATTCTGGTGCCAATTGTTCATAACTTTAATATTATAGATATACATAAACAAACACACACACACAGAGAGAGAGAGAGAGACATCTGTAATACAGATGCCAGTATAACTATCCACCATTCAATCAGCTACAACCTCAGAATGCCTCAGATGTTTTGTCATATATGTTTGTTTGTCTAGCCTTTTGGCCAGGCTGCTTAAGATGAGAGACGGCCTGTGTGGAGCCACCACTTCCTGTAATGTGTTGGGTACCTCATCTGTGGGCGTCCACCTACTTCTTGAGCAAAAATTCCACCGTGGTGACGTTTCTTTCAAATCAGCTATGAGGAAAAAATAAAGGAAATTCATACTATCCCCTCATATAACTCAGTGGGACCACTAATCAAGGCACACAGAGGTTAGCTTCCTGACCCAGGCGACACAGGAAACCTACAACAGAACCAGGAATTGATTCATTTCCATGATACTTTGACACAAGACTTGTTTTTTTGGTCCCCTTCTTCCCTCTGTTGTCTCGTTCCAGAATTCTGGAATGATCAACTGGCCAGTGATTTAATGGCTAGACAGCTCAGACAATTACTAATTTGTACTGAGGAATCGCCGTGGTTTCTGTAACATCTTCCAACAAATCTGATCCTTCCCGTGTCGAAGATGACTAGCCCTCCACTAAAAGAAAGAAGGGTTTGCTGTTAGAACTCGGCTAAATTCTCACCCTTTTCCAGGGGAAGCAAAAGAAGGGGCATAGGGGCTTCGTGAAATCTTAGAAGGAAGGAGGGACTCTACCATAGCTGTCAATGGGAAGAACTGGAGAGGAGAAGAGACAACCACAACATACCAATGAGAAGTAGAAAGCTGGCCATTGTGGAACTACATAGAAAACTACCTTATACTATCTAGGTCAGTTTTGACTGGCAGCTATCTTTCTGTCTAGAGATGTTGAGGACTGAAGGAACACTGCCACTGAGCTATCAAACATCCCTGGTAAATGTATTGTTTTGTGGTGTTTCATGCTTTATTGTGTTTATGTATCATTGTACAGCTGCAAGGATACTACTTGCCCAGTGATGGAAAGATGAGAAGATGCCAACAAAAGCGGACTGGCAGATGAAACCACTAGAATATGCAGAGATGGTGAGGTTGACAGGGAAAATCAGAAATCAGGAGGATCAAAACTTCAATAGGGAATGGGATAAATACAAATTATACTTAAAAGAACACTGTAATCACTTGAGCTCTTTGGCCTGCTTTTAGTACTGTAACTCCTGCAGTGTCACAAAGACTTTGGATATTTTGGAGGACTATAGTGCAGACGAACTATAATATGCATTTTTTCAGATATACAAAGGACCCACGGAGAGGAGGAGGGGAGTCCTAAGATTCGGAAGATTTTAAAATTTAAATGTGTTAAATGTGAGGTTTATTTTGTAAAACCAGTACAATTATTTTTACAAAAAGTATGTTTATGTATCATTGTACACTGCTTTGATAGTTTATATGAGTTGTCGGTGCACAAATATTTGTATTAAACTAATTATTGTAACACCTACCCAGGAACAGCCAAAGAGAGCATTTGGGTTTCAAAGCAAGCACAGCCCCAATTCCTAGAGTTTGCTCTTCTGCATCCTTCCTGGATCTGATCTGTTCCTCTGTGGCAAGGAACCTATCCTTGAGTCATTGTCCCTACAACTGCCTTGCAGCTGTTCTGAAAACACTACTCCTATAATGCATCTGTCTCAGAGTGATGTATGGTTGACCCACATGACAGATTCCTCTCCTCCACAAGCATACTTAAGAGGCAGGTATAGAGATCACCTTGCCAACAAAGGTCCGTATAGTTAAAGCTATGGTTTTCCCAGTAGTGATGTATGGAAGTGAGAGCTGGACCATAAAGAAAGCTGATCGCCGAAGAATTGATGCTTTTGAATTATGGTGCTGGAGGAGATGCTTGAGAGTCCCATGGACTGTAAGAAGATCAAACCTATCCATTCTTAAGGAAATCAGCCCTGAGTGCTCACTGGAAGGACAGATCCTGAAGCTGAGGCTCCAATACTTTGGCCACCTCATGAGAAGAGAAGACTCCCTGGAAAAGACCCTGATGTTGGGAAAGATGGAGGGCACAAGGAGAAGGGGACGACAGAGGACGAGATGGTTAGACAGTGTTCTCGAAGCTACAAACATGAATCTGACCAAACTGCGGGTGGCAGTGGAAGACAGGAGTGCCTGGCGTGCTCTGCTCCATGGGGTCACGAAGAGTCGGACACGACTAAATGACTAAACAACAACAACAACAAAATAGAGGGCATGCACATGCAAGTTACTTAGAAACACATGAAACTGTACACTATCTAATATATTATGGGTCTTCTCTTGCTTTCTCAGCCCCAGTCCCCTGGGACTCAAACACCTCCAGTTTCATTTCCATGATCCTAAAGAGGATTTTTTTCTTTGATCTCTGCCAGATCAAATATACGCAATATGGTCAGGTAAAAGTCCTTCTTCAAAATGTGCTAGCTGATGTCAGCACCGGTGTCATCATACTTTGGTGCTTGGAGCAACTCTGGAAAACTCTCATCTCCATCTAGACTTTATTCATCCGGTAACCATTAACTCTGGATTAGCAACCTTCTGTTTACCTTGGCCAGGCAAATATCACAGACAGGAAAGTAAATCAATTAAAACCAGAACTTTAACAAACAGATTAGCCAATAGTGCAGTGGAGGCAAATGGAGCTGTTATATCATTGAATTATTGGAGGAGATGGCCCTGAACATCACCCTAATCCCTCAATCAATCATCCATATTATAGCATGCCATAAACAGAAGGCAGGAGGTCCTGAGATGCACAACATTGAATGTGCCTATGGAACAAAGAGTACATTAAGGATTTTATACATCCAGATGACACAAGCAATAAAGCTGTTGATGTTCTGTGTACACACCATACATTTAAAGCTCTTGACCTCCCCCAGAGAATCCTGGGAACTGTAGTTTGCTAAGCGTGCTGGGAATGATAGCTCTGTGAGGAGAGAAACTATAGTTCTTGGGAGTCCTTGGGTGAAGTCTTGTGCTTTAAAAGTGTGGTGCACAAGCAGCCAATTTTCACCAAACTATTAGGTTTTTTTGACCCTATTTTTACATTTCTAATTCTATTTTCAATGCTCTTATCCTTCCGTTTCACTGCTGTCTGTTTTGTGGTACTTCTCTCTGATGTCTGCCGCCTTGAGTATCTTTTTCAAGACAGGTTAGAAATAATTTAAGGATCTGCGCTTCCATGCAGAGACACAAGGCGTCGGCTGCATCCTTTACCTCTGTGTTGTTTGCCTGGATACAAAAGTGAGCAACCGGGTACTTTTCCACTACAGTTGTTTTACCAATTGCAACTAGAAACCCTGAGTTACTTGATATCTACATTCCTTTGAGATGACTGCAAAAAGCGCCACCCTGGTGGAAAAGAAACATTCACACATCACACTGAAAGCATTGTTCCCTAGACCATTCTGAACAATGCAGCAATCACTGCAGTGTGGCTGGAGCCTTGTGAACAAAGAGCTTGTTTAAATGCACATCAGACTAAGGTTCCCACTAGCAGATCCAGGTCTGTAAAATATGGCTACTTCCTTCCTTCTTTCCTTCTCTCTCTCTCTCTCTCTCTCTCTGAATACATTGAGACCATTAAATTTAGGCCTGTGCAATTTATTTTAAAAACCCAACAGTGCAACCCTAGACATGTTTACTCAGAAGCAGGCACGGACAAATCTCTCATTTGTGGTTTCCCTCAGTTTCTTGTTTTTCAGGCTTCAGTTCACCACATCTGCACATCAGTCTGTAATTATGCCACCTTGAGCTTCATGGAGAAAATGGTGGGATACAAATGCAATAAACAAATAACAAATAAAAAGCCATCACACACACACACAAAATTGTCAGCATTTTAGGCCAGCTTTCTCCTAATATACACATTTTCATGTGCAATCTAGCTGAATAATGATTTCTTCTAATTATAACACATTTTTTGATGGTAGTTTACCAACAGATGAATTTTATGCACAGCCCCGCCCCACCCCCCTCATATTTGTATTTCAGTACACATTTTTTGGTTGAAAAACTGCATCACAAGATTCAGAGAATGCCATTTGTGGAAACCGGCACTTTTGTAACCTAGGGCTGCTAGAGACAGGCGAACTTATGGAATAGGCCAATTTATCCTTTGAGGATAAAAGTGTCCTTAGACCTGTCGAGCAGGGTTGGGAAACATTTTTCAGATGGAGGGCCACATTCCCTTCAGGGCAACTTTCCGGGGGCCACTTATTTGTGGTGGGTGGGGCCAGAAGCAAAAGTGGGCAGAGCAACAGATCTAAATATCTCCACACATCCATGGGGGCAATTGAAGAAGGAGGAGGAGGAGGAGGAGGAGGAGGAGTTTGGATTTGATATCCCACTTTATCACTACCTGAAGGAGTCTCAAAGCAGCTAACATTCTCCTTTCCCTTCCTCCCCCACAACAAACACTCTGTGAGGTGAGTGGGGCTGAGAGACTTCAGAGAAGTGTGACTGGCCCAAGGTCACCCAGCAGCTGCATGTGGGGGAGCGGAGACGCGAACCCGGTTCCCCAGATCACGAGTCTATCGCTCTTAACCACTACACCACACTGGCTTTCCTACACTTTTTCAGATACAGTGGTACCTCGGGTTAAGTACTTAATTCGTTCCGGAGGTCCGTTCTTAACCTGAAACTGTTCTTAACCTGAAGCACCACTTTAGCTAATGGGGCCTCCCGCTACTACGCGATTTCTGTTCTCATCCTGAAGCAAAGTTCTTAACCCGAGGTACTATTTCTGGGTTAGCGGAGTCTGTAACCTGAAGCGTCTGTAACCTGAAGCGTATGTAACCCAAAGGCACCACTGTATAAAACATTCCACCAGCTCTTCCGTATCTCACTAGATGCATAGGAGTCCAGTGAGATCTGTGCCTTCTGGAAATCTGTTGTACAGAAAGCTGTTGTATAGATGTAGGGACTTTTTCTAGCCAGACATCCTCATAAGCCCCTCCCACAGCACTGTCTTGCCCTTCATGTTGAAAGTGGCGCTGTATGCTGATTGACAGTGCCTGCAAGCATCTTTTTGGCCGAGGCCTGTCCCATACCTGATGTCATGTGTAGGGCAGGTGGGCAAAGCTTGACCAAAATCCCCCTGTGAGCCAAATAGAGAGGTCTTGTGGGCCTAATTAGGTTCATGAGCTAGGGGCTCCCCACCTGACCTATGGCATTTGCTGAGAGTCTGCCCTGTTTTGGCACATTCTAATATTGTCATGTCTTGTTAATGAAATTCCAAGTGGCATCATTATAACTTGTGCCATCAAGCATGTCACATTCATTTTTACTAGTGGCTATACAGGGAAAGGGATGCGGGTGGCGCTGTGGTCTAAACCACAGAGCCTAGGGCTTGCCGATTGGAAGGTCAGCGGTTCGAATCCCCGCAATGGGGTAAGCTTCCGTTGCTCTGTCCCAGCTCCTGTCCACCTAGCAGTTCAAAAGCCCGTCAAAATTCAAGTAGAGCGGCACGTCAAAGGTACCGCTCCAGTGGGAAGGTAAATGGCATTTCCGTGCACTGCTGTGGTTCGCCAGTAGTGGCTTAGTCATGCTGGCCACATGACCCGGAAGCTGTACGCTGGCTCCCTCGGCCAATAAAGCGAGATGAGCGCTGCAACCCCAGAGTCAGCCACCACTGGACCTAATGGAAAAAATGGGACTTTGTATCTGCATGGGACAGAATGAGAGAACAACTAGAATTTATGGATTTATGTTTGTGGTGTCTTTTTGCAGAGGAGGTATGTATATTTGGCATCCACCCAGTGCTTTATTTCTGGGGGGACACAGGGGGACGCATACCCCTAAACATTTTGTGAATCTAGGTTTGCCTCATTGAGGGGCAGTATTTCAATATGAGTGGGAAAATGAGAGTACCCCTAACATTTTTTTAGAAAGAAAAAAGCACTGCCTCGACCTACCTATCTTTAAAGGCCTTCAAGCTTTGGTGTGATTTGCCCCTGCTAAACAATTATATTGAGTACAGCTGTAGAGGCAACCATGAATTGTTAGGGACCCACAATATATGGCAAGTTATTGTTTAAGATGTCATGATTTGTACAGAAATCAAGACTATTAAAATTGCAATATCACGGACTGGTCAAAAGGCATATAGTTCTTAGTTATACATGAATATGTATTATGAAGGAAGTTGCTTTTATTGATTTGCTTGAGAGGGCCACTAATGGTGATACAAATCTTACAGCAATTTGTGTATATTTATTTTAGAGTGGTTTATTGGTTTCCTGCTTTTCAAATTTGTAGTCATAAAGTATTTCTCATCGATTCTTAAGTTTTTGCATAACTTGGAGTTTTTGAATTTGTTAAAATTTATCCATCCCACCTGGCTGTTTGTCCTTTTCTTGTAGTTCAGCAATTTTCTCTTTCTTTTTTCCCTTTCCTTTTCCACTGTATTTTTCAGATCATGCTTATTTTACCGTGTAGATTCACATGCTTTGTGGCACCGAATGAACTATACTGGCTTTTTCCAGAGTAACATCCACTTAAAGCAAAATTTTGACATATCTCATTATACATTGATAAGAATGATATTGTTCTAGATACTGCAGAATACTTTCTGTGTGTATTAAACCAGTGCTCATTTTAAATACGATCAGACTACCCACTAGTACCAAATATCAGCTTAACAAATATGTAAATATAGTGGGCTGGATCCAAACTGAATTAGATGGACTTAATTCCCATCAAAAGCATTGGAACGTAAGCCATGACTAACTTTCCCATTGGTTTCAATGGGCATTTCATCTAATTCAATCCAATGATTTTTAGTATTGTACATAGAACATAAAATACAGGTGGTTAGAGCAATCTGAGACTAAATGTGAAGCACTCTGTGTTATTAGCTGCTGTGGATCACTAACGAATGAGGGTTATCTATACTGCAGTACTCAGTATGATCCCACATTACTTTAGATACCAAACAATATTGTTACCCACCACCCCATCTCTGAGTGGCGTGAAATTCAAGGCATTCCATGTGCTTACCCAGGGTTCCTGTTTGCTCAGAAATTAGAGTGATAGAATTGTAGAGCCCAATGATGGCCAAACTTGGCCCTCCAGCTGTTTTGGGACTACAACTCCCATCATCCCAAGCTAACAGGGCCAGTGGTCAGGGATGGTGGGAACTGTAGTCCCAAAACAGCTTGAGGGCCAAGTTTGGCCATCACTGCTCTAGCCCAACCCACTGCAATGAAGGAATATGCAGCTGTCCCAAACAGGGATTGAACTTGCAACCTAGGCATTATCAGCACCATGCTCTAACCAACAGAGCTATCCAGCTATTAGGCACAGCAGAGATGCTAGTGTCTTTATGATATGTGGTTTTATTTATACACACATATATACAACCTGCACCTAGATGGAGGGATTGCAGAGCGTTCACATCCTTCTCCCATAGGGGCAGCGTTGGATCCTCTATGTCTCTTAGTTCCAGCCTGTCATCCCCAGTTCACTTGGAGTTCTGGCCGTGTTCTTCCCCCTGCTGAAGGACCCAAGGACATTGCCCCTGCCACTGCCACCGCCTATGTCATTCAAAGATGAAACCCTAAACCTGGCCTTTGCTCACTGGCACTCAGCAAAGAAGGAGCCCCACTCCCCCCTTGCCTGACTGTCTTGCCCTCTGATGGTTCTCTTGCCAGGCCATCACCAGCCTTTATCCCCTGCTAATGGCCCATCCATTAAGCTCTGCCAAGCTGGCTTGGCTCGTTAGCATAACTAAATCCAAAGGTTCTAGATTCAGGTAGATAGCCATGTTGGTCTGACGCAATCAAAATAAATTAATAAATAAATTGTCCAGTAGCACCTTAGAGACCAAATAAGTTTGTTCTGGGTATAAGCTTTCGTGTGCTTGCACACTTGAAAGAGAAGTTGCTGAATTACAACTTATTACTAAACTGAAAACTATGGAGAGACCTGGTCTGAATAGAGATATTGGATTCTTGTCTCATTACATATGCTAAAGCTATTTTTGGTCATCTGCATACTATCCCTTGCTTTTTCCTGCAGGACTAATCACAATCATTAACAGTCGTCAACAGGTTTACCATACCCATTGAGTCAATCACCCATCTCCCACTACCCTTCTGAGAAAAACCCCACCCCACCCTCCCACTAGATATAAGGGTCTGGTGACTTCTGTTTCAGTGTATCTGAAGAAGTGTGCCTCCACACAAAAGCTTATACCCAGAACAAACTTAGTTGGTTTCTAAGATGCTACTGGAGAATTTTTAATTTATTATTATTATTATTAAAATCCAAAGGGTTTCAGTGTTTGGCAACATTTAATCCAACCTCAATCCTAACTTTCACTACATCCAGGAATTATGGGGAGGATCTGTCACCCAGGAATTTAAGGAAATCTTCCCCCACACAAACCCATATCAATATATACTGTTGGACAGAACATCTGCTGAATACGCATTAACCTTCACTCAGCATTTGATAGGATTTGATATTTGACATCTTCTTTGACAGCATTTGGTCTCTGAGTCACGTTTCAGTGCATTCTATATGCATGCTGCCCCATTTGCATGTAACTTCAGCACACTGTTAGCACATCCAGCCAGGCCACAGATTGCCAGCACTGTAATATCGAAATTTTGGGGGTTGTACCTTGCAAACAGATGCTCTACCGCTGAGCTACATCCCTTCCCTAAGGAAGTTTACATGGAAGACAAGTTTACATGAAAAAACAACAATAACAACAACTGTGACCCATTTCCTCAATAAATCAGCCCTAAACTGAAGAGGGAAATGTTTGTTTTTCTCAGAAATTACTAGCCGAGCTCATGACTAAAGGACTCTAGCTAATGAGACAAGGTTAAAAAGAAGGTGACATTTTCCTGAGCCAGCACCATAGGGGGGAAAAGAGGGAGTGTGCTTCTTAGTTTGTCTGCTGTAGGAATTCTGCCAGCCAGCCTGTGGCTCTTTTCATTAGGCCAGGGTAAAGGAGCACACTTTGTTACAGCTCTAAATAGCAGCACGGTGCGTGTGCCCCTAGATGGCACTTGATGTGAACCGCAGCGTATAGGCTTCTTGGCTCAGAGACTGACGTATGTCACCAGCCAGCATGCCTTGTGCATGAAGGACCGTCGTGCACAGCTCCTTCTTCCCTTTCTTATTCCCCCGAGATCTCTGGCATGCTCACGTGTCCTTCTAGAGGAGGAAGGGGCTCCCTGTTCCCTCTTTTGTATTTACCCAGAGGAAACAGCAAATGACTGCACTAGGTTCTACAAGCCAATTGCTAGGGCGGTGGGGGGGGGGAGAATTTCAAAGGCAGCAAATCCAGATAATCTGAAAGTCAACCACATATTTAAAAACAACTGGAGATGGAGTGTGAAACTCTCTTAGAACTGCCCTGATTCTTCTGTCGGCAGAGGGTTTCTGTCGCGTGTGCTACAAGATGCACAGAATTAATTATAACCCCTGTGTTTCTTCCTCATTTGTCTAGATTCATCACTGCAGCTGTTAAGGGACACTTCTTACATGACTGCATTGGGGAAGCTGCAGCTGTATCCTTCCCTATTCTAGCAACAAAATAGTGTTGAGATCAAGGAAGAAGAGACAAGCGCTTAATTATTTCCTGCACTGCCATTGTCCTTCTTAGGCGCTGGTCGATGCTGGCATGGGATTTCTTGTTGACTCTTCTCACATGATCTCAATGTTTCTCATGTTATTGGTGCATTAACCATACCAGTTCTGTAGTTAGATCTAAGGGCGCTTCCAGACTGTCACTATATATGGGTGCGATTCAGCAACATGCCATCAAATTAAGGCTGCACAGGCTGCTGTTTGTGCAACAAACCCACTTCCCCCAAAGCTCATTTTGCAATGGGTGATGGGGAAATCCAGTAGGATAGCAGTGGCTTTGATATAACATCATCTTGCTTCCCCACAGACAAATCAAAGTGAATGCTTATTATCATCATCATCATCAAACCTTTTATTGGCATCACATGCACACATCCAAAACAAATCAATACAGAATTACCACTTCCCCAGTGGCACAAAATATTTGCTGAAAGAAAGGAGGCAGAGCAGTCTATCATCACATCTCTTGGTCTCCAAGGAGATCAGACGTCTGCAGTGTATTTTGACGACAAAAAACCAAACAGAGATATTTAGCCACTAACTTGGTGAGCTCCTGATCATTCCCCAGTAATTAATCTGGCGGGTCTGAGACTCACTAAGCTGACCACCACCAAGGCCCTGATGTGGCTCAACGGGCTAACCAATTGGGAAGACTCTGGGAATTTTACATATATCTCCCTGCAGGGAAATAGTGTGGTGGACTATATTCTGATACCCACTAAAATGATGCCCTACGTGGTTGAGTTCTACATAGGTGATCCTATGCTTAGTGACCATCTCCCTCTACATTGCAAACTTGTCTTTCCACCAAGAAAGACAGTACAGTTAATTAATCCATCTCCCCAGGAACCGAGACCCCAGCACTCAAGGATACGAGTCAATGTAGCACACTCTGTCTCTTTTCCAAAGCTTGGTGAATTCCGACCGTATGATCCATTTGTTCTCGGCAGAGAAAGGTGATCTTTCCCCTGTTGTTGGAGTCACTCGGTTTGAGGAATTTATCGACATTTTAATAATTGAACTGTCCCACTTGCACTCGCATAGGCCACCTAAGAAGAGGGGGATTGGTGATTGGACTGACAAAGAATGCTTATTAAGTAGCCAATGTCGTCTACTCTCCCTGTAAAGGACTTTGGATGAATGGTTAATAAGCAGGTCACCTGGAAGCACCCTAACACAGATTTGGCTCATTGGATCTAACCCAGATGTGAATCCCCGCTTCGACTGTAAGGAGGCAATGATATCAGTGCCAGTTTTGGAGTTTAGGGGGTCTCTGTGCAAGGTGGTCTCAGTGAGCCCTCCTTCACTGGTGTGCCCTAGTGGTGCAGCAATGTTTTCTCCTCTTAACTACCGTATTTTTCACTCTATAGGACGCACCCGACCATAAGACGCACCTAGTTTTAGAGAGGGAAAACAAGAAAAAAATATCTCCCTCTCTGCGTAGCGCCGCTTCAGCGAAGCGGCAGGAGAAACAGAGCCCCTTCCATTTCTCCTCCCGCTTCGCTGAAGATGCACTGCACAGAGAGGGAAAGCTGCACAGCGCCTCTCCAGCGAGGTGAAGCCAGGAGAGCACCGACCTCTCTTCCTCTCCTGGCTTCAGGGATAGCCGCCCGAAGCCTCCGGAGTGCAGCGGGAGTGCTCCCGCTGCACTCTGGAGGCTTCGCGTTGCTTTCGCTGAAGCCATGGAGCCTGCATTTGCTCCATAAGATGCACACACATTTCCCCTTAATTTTTGGAGGAAAAAAGTGTGTCTTATAGAGCCAAAAATACGGTATGCAGCTCATAGTTAAACTATGGAACTCACTCCCACAGAAGGCAGTGAGGATCCACCAAATTGGATGGCTTTGGAAGAGAATTGGAGGATCAGGCTCTCAAAGGCTGGCTACTAGCCATGATAACTGAGCTCTGAACTCTACAGTCCCAGGCAGTAATGCTTCTGAATAGCAGCTGCTGGAAACCACAGGAGGGGAGAGTGCTCCTGTTACTCGGGTGCTGGTTGCAGGTTTCCCACAGACATCGAGTTGACAGGAAGTTAGATTAGATGGGCCATTAGCCTGATCCAACAGGTTCCTTTTATGTTCTCATAAGGAAGCCTTATGAGCAACCCAGCACAATAGTCTAGCCTTGTGTCTCAGGGCAATATAAAAAGCAGCACAGCAGTGCTATCAGAAGCACCATATTTATGGAATATGCATATATGGCTACATGCACATATGAAGATATATGCATGACTTTATGAATCGCTCTGAGGCCTACAGATGAAAGGCAATGTAGAAATTTAATAAATAAAAATGACAACTCTGTAAGTTGCTTGGAGTCTCCTTATGTGTCAAGTGACTAATAAAATGAATGAATCATAATGATTTTCACAATATGCGTGCTTAATTTCTGAGGCCCATATGGCGACCCTGCTACTTGATATTCATTCATTGTGCAAAAACTGTGAAACTCGACGCAGGAATAGAACAGCATGTTTCTCAGCCATTGCAGAGAGAATTTCTGTGGATTCATATTTCCCCAAGTACCTAGAAACACATTACTGAGAAATTAACCCTATTGATTTAATAGGATGTACTCACAGGTAACATGTTGTGAATATTAGTAAATATGTGTTTCAGTGAAATTCGCTTCCAAGTAATGAGCTTAGGGTCATTGTACTATTCCTTTGCTATTTTGACAGAGGACTTCGAATGTGTTCCCACAGGTGTGTGTGTTTGTGTGAGAAGATATATATATAATTTGCCATCACCTACTAATCAAGCCTGAGCTAGTTTGATGTTCACAAAGGCCTTTTCCCTCATGTTCTTTAGATAGGTTTTTAATGACTTTGGGGTTACTTTTACCAAAGCGCAATGTACAAGCTTTGTTCCTGGGCAATGTCCATTTCAGAAGGTTTCCTATAAAATCCAAATTGAATTGAATTGATTGTGCAGCCCCAGAGATTACTGGACAGTGCTCAGCCTCTGCAGCTCACATTGATAAAGAATGCCTTTTTTTTTTTTCTTTTAGGGAAAAAGACAAGACAGTAAACAAAGAAACCACAGAAATAAATTTACAAGACTTACGTGCCATTAATCACAATGACACAAGGAAGATAGATGTGTATAAGTAAAAAAAAAAGTGTGTGTGTGTGTTTTCAGGCTGGAACTGCATTTTTTAAATTTTTCAGCAGTTCAGTAATCTACGTCTGCTTCAAAATCATAGAATTGTGCAGCTGGCTAGAGGTTCAAGGTCTGAGCAGGGCTGAAGCCTGACACTAAAAAGGCAGGGTATGGTCAGATACAACTATTCCAGAAACAATGTAGTAACCATGGAAGCAAGTCTTAGAGGACCTAATGATTTGATTTTTTTAAAAAGGGAGGGGGGAGGTTCACTGTTTTTTGCATTCAGGTAAGTAGTTGTGTTGGTCTCACGCAGTCAAATTTTTTTAAAAAAAATAATGTCCAGTAGCACCTTAAAGGTAAAGGGTAAAGGGACCCCTGACCGTTAGGTCCAGTCGCAGACAACTCTGGGGTTGTGGCGCTCATCTCGCTTTACTGGCCAAGGGAGCTGACGTTTCTCCGCAGACAGTATTTCTGGGTCATGTGGCCAGCATGACTAAGCCACTTTCTGGTGAACCAGAGCAGCACACAGAAAAGCCATTTACTTTCCCGCTGGAGTGGTACCTATTTATCTACTTGCACTTTGCCGTGCTTACGAACTGCTAGGTTGGCAGGAGCAGGGACCGAACAACAGGAGCTCACCCCGTCACGGGGATTTGAACCACCGACCTTCTGATCGGGAAGCCCAAGAGGCTCAGTGGTTTAGACCACAGCACCACCCACGTCCCTAGTAGCACCTTAGAGACCAACTAAGTTTTTTCTGGGTATAAGCTTTCGTGTGTGTGTTTTATACATGTTGAATCCTGCTTCAGTTAGCTAGGTAGCCTGTCCATGTCCTGGCATACTCCTATGGTATGATTTATATGACATGAATGGGGAGCCTACATCTCTTATCAGCCCTAGTTCACATGGCCAGTCCTCAGGTATGGTGGGTGTTGTAGTATCAGGACCACAATACCTCAAGGACTGCCTCTTTCCATATGAACCTATCTGGACCCTGAGATCATCTTCTGAGGCCCTCCTTCGCGTGCCCCCTCCTCGAGAGGTCCAGAGGGTGGCAACATGAGAACTGGCCTTCTCTGCAGTGGCTCCCCATCTGTGGAATGCTCTCCCCAGGGAAGTTCACCTGGTGCCTTCATTATACACCTTTAGGTGCAAAAACGTTCCTTTTTAACCAGGCTTTTGGTTGATCTGATTGACATCCTATGCCCTTTTAAAATGTGGCTCTTTGGGGGGGGGTGTTATTAGGTTAATTTCATTTTGATTATATATACTGTGGTTTTTATCTTTGCCGTGAATCGCCCTGAGACCTCTGGGCATAGGGCAGTATATAAATAATAAGAATAAGAATAATAGTCCAAGAACATCTGGAGGCCCATAAATTACCCATCCCTGCTTACCTGGATGCCAGGAGAACTGAATCATCCAGACAGGTCCCAGCAATTCAAGAAACATTCACAGCAGTATAATTTGGTAGAGCTCACTGATGAGCAATACAACAGCATTGCGCTGCCGTAATTAGGCTACCCATCCACAAAAGGAATAGCACGCCCTTATGATTTGAACTATGGTGAAGTGGCAGAACAGAGTTACCAACAAACATATTGCTAAAGGTTAACTCTTGCGAGGAGGGGGGGTGGAGAGCTGAGGATTTAATCAAGTGGTACATGCCTCGTGTTATTGAACCCTGCACATACTTGGCTTATGGGATCCTAGCTGCCTTTCAACTACTTCACAATGTTTACTGCTTCAAATTAGGTTTTTGTTCTGATCACTTTTCTCTAAACAACAACAAGATTGCAATCCTATGCAGAGTTAGGAGCACTTAAACCTACTGATCTGAATGGATTTAGGAATAGTGAGTTTGAGACCAGGCTCCACTGTTCTTTCCTCACTTGAACGCATACAGTAATTCAGAAATGCTAGGCAACTTCAAGGACTGTGAAAAGACATCTGAAGGCAGCCCTGTTTAGGGAAGTTTTTAATGTTTAATGCTGTATTGTGTTTCAATATTTGGTTGGGAGACGCCCAGAGTGGCTGGGGAAACCCAGCCAGATGGGCAGGGTATAAATCATAAATAATAATAATAATAATAATAATATAATATCATCATCATCATCATCAACAACAACAACAACAACATTATCAATTATGTAGCAAGACTTGGCCTTGTTTCCAGGAAGTTTATAGAGGTAGGCAGCTACAGAGCTTGGGATAATTGAGTGGGAAGAAAGATACAAGAGATAGTTTGGGCCACATGGCTTGTTGGCATCTGTATCTGTCTCGAGAGACAATGGAGTGTTCCTCCGAGGGTGAAGTCGAACCGCTCTGCTAGTGACACTGAAGTGACCTCCCCTCCCCTGACACCTCATACACGCATGTCATTGTTGATGTATAAGTGTCCTGTAATTGTTATGCTTTGCAAAGCAGCGTCATTCAAATTTTCAACAATGGAAAGAAAAACAGTATCATATTTCCCAAAGAGGAGCAGTTCTGAAAGCAATATAAGCAAGGACAACTTTGCCAAGATCGGTTAAGATTAAAATGTGCAAACAGAACCAAGCAATAAAAGGTGGAAACCTACCTTACAGCCATAAGGGGATAACATCTGAAGGTCAGGAGTACCTCGTAGAAGCACGTCGTGAGCACTAGCCATTGTCCCCACTAAGCTGCAGAGCTGAAGAACCCTAAACATAGTGTTTTCATTTGCATCAGATACACAGGCCACAATTTAAAAAAAAACAACAGTATGTCCATGTGGGAGAAAGTCATGCACAGGGAGTGCAAGGCCAAGTGATGGGTGCGGCTCTGGAGAGCAATTGCCCCTTGAAACAGACAACAATGAGCTATGATGGGCAAACAGGTTGACCTAGAAGATAGCAACTTTTTGTGTTCCTGTGCTGTTCATTCTTCAATATGTTATTGACTACTACTGCCCTGCAGGTGTTTGCTTTATCCTTTGCTACTGTGAATAAAGGTGAGTCATTTGCCATGTACACTTTCCATGCTTGGCAGTGTAATCTTCTAAATCATGATGGTGTGCTGCGTCATGACGTTGCTATGCCAAGTGTAGTTCAGCTGGGCACTGAACCAAAGCAAAACGACTGGCAGCCTGAAGAATGATTCAATCCTTTATGACGTTGAGCAAGTTCTTAAGCCTCTTTTCTATGCAATGCTACTGTGTCTAGGGAACCATCGTTTTCTAATAATTAAGAAGACACTTCCTCTGCTCGCAAGAGAGACGATTAACCAAACGTTTCCCAGTTGCCTCGCTTTTACTCGTACCCAGGTAAATATCCTGTGGAGGCAGCGTCAGAAATCTGTGGAATAAAGCAACAATCCCTCTGACTCAACCTTAGCAACTGCAGCCAACATGGACTTTCCAAACATGTAAACACTGCAGGAAGGCTCATCAAGTACAGCTGCTTTCCACAAAAATAATAACACTGCCACATAGGGGCAAAATATAACTTCTGCTTTACAGAAACTAGGCAAGGGACTTTCAAGACTAAAGTTACGCTTCAAGAAAAGCAACGAGGTTTATGTTGAACTGTTTCTTTAAATCTAAAGGTTCATCATTGTTTCACCCAATGTGTATACCTTTAAGGGGCCAGAGCAAGGGCCAGAGCGAACTAACGAGATCCAGCTTTGCAGCTGTGAAGCACAGCAGGTGCTGCTGAGTTGCATTGATTAGGCTGTACAATATATAAGGAGCAGCACCTAGCTCTGCCATTCACCCTGGGGATGGGTCGGTGGTTGGGTCGTGTTTGTTTGTAGATGTATTTAGTGTTTAAGGAGTTTTTGTTTTTCTTATTAAAACCTTGTTTAAGTTATTTTTGGGTCCCTTTTCTTTTTATGCATGGTCTCCCCAGCAAGCTCTCTGCGCTACTATACTGCGAAAAGCCAACAGTTTACTCCCCACTCTTGCGCATGTCTGCTCAGAAATAAGTCCCACTGAATTCTGCGTCTCTTCCTCCCAGGGAAGTGCATAAAAAGGTAAAGGTACCCCTGCCCGTACGGGCCAGTCTTGACAGACTCTAGGGTTGTGCGCCCATCTCACTCAAAGAGGCCGGGGGCCAGCGCTGTCCGAAGACACTTCTGGGTCACGTGGCCAGCGTGACAAGTTGCATCTGGCGAGCCAGCGCAGCACACGGAAAGGCCTTTTACCTTCCCGCTAGTAAGCGGTCCCTATTTATCTACTTGCACCCAGGGGTGCTTTCGAACTGCTAGGTTGGCAGGCGCTGGGACTGAACAGCGGGAGCGCACCCCGCCGCGGGGATTCAAACCGCCGACCTTTCGATCGGCAAGCCCTAGGCACTGAGGCTTTGACCCACAGCGCCACCCGCGTCCCAGGGAAGTGCATATAGGACTGCAAAACTTCTAGACTTTTGGACACTTACATGAGGGTAAGCGCCATTGAACACAGTGAGAAATGTGCAGCATTGCTCTAACAGCCTGCAATCCTAGATGCACTTAAATTAATAATACTAATAATAATTTTATTATTTGTTCCCCGCCCATCTGACTGGGTTGGCCCACTCTGAGTGGCTTCCAACATACGTATTTAAAACATAATAAAATTCTACACATTTTAAAAAAAGCTTCCCTATACTGGAGAGATAAATTCAGTGAGATTTACTTCTGAGAAAACATTCTTAAGAATGCATTCTCATAAAGGAGATCAGCTTACGTGGTTCGATAGCAGGAGGTGGAAATGCATTTTTAGGATATCTGTAGCACACTTTTGCGTATCTGTTTGAGATACACATAAGCACTGTGATCCAGTGACCTTGATGTGGACATAAAGATATCCCACCTAAGGAAGCAAAAGTGCCTGCATTCAGTTTGATGAAGGGGGAGGTTCCATGTGAACAAAGGAATGCACTCAGAGAAGTGACACTTTCATTGAAATAAATGGGGAAGGCCTTCTGGACAAGAGCTCCAGTTGTGCCTCAGATGCAACACGGACCTCATGGCTAACAACTTCCAAGGATCCATCTATAATTGCTTTTAAAGGTCAAATTGTTTTCTTGAGTACTGCACATAACGTTGGGCGAACCATGTAAAAAAAAGAGATTTTGTAGAACTGGGGGGAGTGTTCAAAAGTGGGGAGGAAGCCATGTGAGCTCAGGCACCATCTAGAGGGGCTCGGGGGAGCCTGTTGTTGTTGTCCATGGACCAGAGCAAGCCAGGCATTTCTGTTTTCCACTGCCTCCCGCAGTTTGGTCAAACTCATGCTGGTAGCTTCAAGGACACTATCCAACCATCTCGTCCTCTGCCGTCCCCTTCTCCTTGTGCCCTCCATCTTTCCCAACATCAGGGTCTTTTCCAGGGAGTCTTCTCTTCTCATGAGGTGGCCAAAGTATTGGAGCCTCAGCTTCATGATCTGTCCTTCCAGTGAGCATTCAGGGCTGATTTCCTTAAGAATGGATAGGTTTGATCTTCTTGCAGTCCATGGGACTCTCAGGAGTCTCCTCCGGCACCATAATTCAAAAGCATCAATTCTTCAGCGATCAGCCTTCTTTATGGTCCAGCTTTCACTTCCATACATCACTACTGGGAAAACCACAGCTTTTACTATACAGACTTTTGTTGGCAAGGTGATGTCTCTACAGCGTCTTTTAATTTCGTGGCTGCTGTCACCATCTGCGGTGATCATGGAGCCCAAGAAAGTAAAATCTCTCACTGCCTAGGACCCCCCAAAAAAAAATTCAAGGAGGGAGCAGGGCCCCTCAAAATTCCAGAGTGGGAAGACAGTGAGCTTGCATATGGGGCAGGGATAGACAATGGTTTTGGATCAGTGGACACATTTCCAATTTGAGGGAGTGCTGTGAGTGTCAGTCACAAAATGACTGCCATGGGGACATGGCATAGCACAAAATGGCTGCTTTGGGGGGCATGGCATAAGACAAAAATTGAGCGAGTGCAGTCATTGTGAAACTTTCCCCATGACTGTATTTCTATACCAGAAAAGGCTTGACATGCTGCATATGTGCCTGTTATACGACTGTTAAAGGCACAAGGACACTATTTTCCCCCCAATGCCAACCCTAAAATGAAGCCTAAGCTGTCATGCTGTACCTGGGAATAAGCCCCATTAGACACAAAGGGGCTGACTTCTGAATAGACATGTATACTATTGTGCTGTAAATCCAGTGACTTCTTAAGCTTCTGCACAGCAGCAGGCCCTTTGCAAAGTTTTCTCCTTTGCCTTTTGCACAGATGGGGTATTCATTAACATTCACCCACATATATCGTGTAGTAGTAATTGCAGAAAATAACTGCTAGGTACTAACCGATTTCAGATGAACTCACTGCAGGAAAGATGAATACTAGTTCCTAAGGTAAAAGGAAGGAAGGGATTCCAAGGACTAGAAAACAAGACAGAAGCAGGGAAAGTGGAAGGGAAAACAGTGGCTGTTTATAACCACAAGGATTCCTGTTGCCTGCTGTCCAGACAACTGACTTAGCCATCACAGCTCTAACCTCACTCCTGACTAACAAAACTAAAAGGCTGGCTCATTTCATAACAATCAATTCTAAGAGTACTTGCACATTTTGCTTCATAACTTTCTTTCTAGGAAGGCTAGATGCTTACATTTCTTTTTTTAAAAAAATGAAAATTCATAGTCTGAGGGCCCTACATGGGGGTGCTAATCATAGGAACCAACTCCTACGGGCTGAGATCCCTTCGTCACCCCTTAAAATATTTGATACACACACACACACACAAGTTAATGGGTATTGCCATTCAAATGCTGTGTGCATGCCACGACTTCTGATCAGTTATGGGGGACAGGGCTTACTTGCCCTCCCAATATTTTATTCAAGTTGGCACCCCTAGTGCTAATGAAGGCCTTTGCAGGCAGTGTGTATAAGGTTACTTTTATATCAAGCATTATTGAATTCATCTCAATCAATGGGACTTGCCCAATAGAAATGCATGGTGTCAGGGAACTGCCATCAGTGCCGGAGGGAGAGAGCAAAATCCAGAGGGATTCCGGAGAGCGTCCCGGGAGTGGGAGAGGCAGCCCATCTTCTGGGGAAGAGAATCAGCGTAGCACCAGTGGAGAAGGGGGGCAGATGGGGGAATTGATGAGGCGGTCCCATGACTCCTTGCCGGGGACCAGCGGGGAGAGTAAGGGTCCTCCGCTGCCTACGCCCTCCTTGCACAGAAGGCTTCCGCGCAGGGAGAATAGGGGGAGACTAGGCGTCAAAGAGCTTCTTTGCTGGAAGAAGTTTAAGAAACGCCCACTGACGGATTCTCCCAGCGATTGAGACAGCCACGGGTGAGTGGCTGTCCGGACAGAAAAGGTTCACTCAGGCAACCCAGCCAGGTGTCGGCACCGGCTTACGCACGAGCAACCCCTAGAACCACTACACATGGCAAATTGTTCCCTTGATTTATAATTCTAAACACACTTACTGATGAGTAGTACCACTGAACGCAGATATCCCTAAGTAAAAATGTCTAGCATTGTTCTGTCAAGGGAAGGGTTAATTAGGAGTTATAAATAAGAAACTACTCTGTTTCCTTTACATATCTGAGGCTAAGACATGTTTAAGATGTTGCAGTAACTACATATATTTTGCACTATTGTCAGTTGTCAGATGTTTATGAGTCATGTTACTTCTTATCAGTTTTTTAATCCCAGGGGTCTTTGAATAATGCAATTTCAAAATTCCCATTTTTTCGGAAATCTCTGTAGTCAGCCTGAAAAAATGTATGGGGGAGGTAACTTCAGCAGAAAAGACAGCAGGAATATATTAGATTAGCCACTCGTCGTCCTTTGGGAGCACTTCAAAACTATTTTGGTCTATCTGTCTATCTTCTTTATTTAGCCAAATGGAATTAGTATCTACTTTCAGATTTTTAAAGGGTCTCCCTCCCTCCCTCCCTCCCTCCTTCCCCTCCGCCTCTCTCTCCATCTTTAGCAGAATTTTTTTTAATGTAGAGATTTAAGAAAAATTGTAAAAAAAATTAAAATAGAGCACTAATACTGTAACTATAAAGGTCTCTACATTTTAATAATAAGAATGATGTAACTCTTAATTTACACAACAAGCATATCTTGTCTTGCATATATTAAAAAAAAAAAAGTCCAGTGAATTCCACTGAGATAATGTCATTAACCACCAGTATAAATAGTCTGGGTTGTATGTTGTAATACGATAATGTGAAAGCCCAAAGGAAATCATTCCCAGGCTACATCAGAAAAGGTACTAAATAAGCAGCTGGGACAGACAATGACAGTGTGAATTAAGCAAGCAAAGCTTTAAAGTGTGTTGCTTAATATAGAACAGCTTTAAAGATGAGATTTTTTAAAAAAGAAAATGACTATTCATGTTTTACTGTCATATGAGTTGACCCAGGAGAATCCATGTGTATCAAAAGAGCAATAGACCCACAAACCTCATGGGTTGCTGTTCTAGGCGAATGCAAGTCATGCAATTGTGCTGTTAACAAAGTTTTATGGCCCAGAATTGTGATTTTTCTGCAGAGGTCAGGAATTCATATACTTTTCAATTTGTGCAGCAATGGTGTGGTGCTGTGATATGCTATGCTATTATTTTTTGCAGTCTTAGCTACACATGCCCCCATATGTTACTAACTTCCATAGAATTAAAGAGTTGGAAGGGACCCTGAGAATTATCCTGTCCAACCCCCTGCAATGCAAGAATATGCAGCTGTCCCTTATAGGGATCCAACCTGCAACCCTGGCATTATCAGCACCACGCTCTAACCAAGTGAGGCTGGATCGAGACATATCAATGAAGCACTTCAGTTAAATGCATCATAAACTTTGTATGAGAAATCGGGTTGGCAAAAACAGAACTCCACAGCACCATCTGGTGTCACAGTGTTATAATGCATATACAACGCATATAAAGCGCTTTTTCTTTGCCTATGTAGCTAAGTCATGGAGCTATCCCTCTAGAACTTAGAAGTAAATGGTTTCAAATAGCACTCCTGCAAATCTTGGGGCTCCCCCAATCCTGTTGATACCTCCCTCTTTTGCGTGGCTGTTGTCATTTTGGCTACAGAATGACTTGCTGTTGGATAATGAGTTTGCTATCAGTATGCAGCATGACTAGTGTAAGTGCATTTTATTTTCTACTTTTATTTGTATTCTAAAATGGGTATTAAAAGAGAACAACTATCAGCACCCTTAGTAAACTACGGTGGTACCTCGGGTTACATACGCTTCAGGTTACACATGCTTCAGGTTACACACTCCGCTAACCCAGAAATAGTGCTTCAGGTTAAGAACTTTGCTTCAGGGTAAGAACAGAAATCGAGCTCCGGTGGCACAGCGGCAGCAGGAGGCCCCATTAGCTAAAGTGGTGCTTCAGGTTAAGAACAGTTTCAGGTTAAGAACGGACCTCCAGAATGAATTAAGTTCGTAACCAGAGGTACCACTGTACATCTTACCAGGATTTGGGAAACCCAGTGCTGTTGAAAGTGGTGTGATACTGTATGATGCAAGTGGGAGCCATAGACATGAGAGACAGGTTAACTGCTATATACATTTTACCCGAACCTTAAAAAAAATTAAAAGGTGATGTTTCCCAGGAATTGAAAAGAGGAAGTTAAACCTCAGCATGCTAAATAATTACATTGCCATGAGGTCGTTGGAAACACGAGGAAGTTTTTGCTACACCCAACAAACCCCGTACGTCATGGTTACCTTTCAAAAACCCTTCCAACTTTTAAAATTATTATTTCCTATCATTGACATACCTGCGTCAGGTTGGGCAGAAGCATAATTATTTGAACACAGGTGTACTGTGATGTTGCAAACTTTTGTGCTGAAATTTCTCAGCTTCCCAAGTTATTTTCCATGCCATAAGAATGTTTCAAGGTTGGGAGTGTTTTAAGCAATCCAAAACACAATAATGAGCTGAAAGAGATTGGTTTGTTCTTGACAACAGCAGTAAAACCAGGCAACGTTTTTGTTTCCAACTCTGCATTAAGAAGTGGTGAGGGAACATTCTTTCAAAGGTTTCTTGTGGAATACTGAACTGAATGTGGAACCACCTCTTGCTTACAGTTCTGCTTTTGAGGATTTCTTTTCTTTTTAAAAAAGTAGAAAGGTATGAAACTCTCAGATGAAAACAAAAAGACACCGGCAACTGGGATTAAACAGGACATGTTCATTAAGGGAACATATCATTCAAATCATCAGCAAAGGCCAGTATTGGTGAATGTCATGGGCTGTCTGGATGCAGAAGAGTGGCAGGAGGCACCAACTGAGGAACCCCCGGGGGAAGAAGTATCAAAGCCTGGGGACTGGTGGTGGGACAACAATGAGTGGCCAGAGGAAGAACAAGGAGCAGACTGGGAGGAGGTGTTGGAAGCAGTAGAGGTAACAGAGTTTAACGAGCAGGAAGATGCTGTGGCAGAGAGCAGTTCAGACTCCAAGGCTGAAGCAGAGGCTGGAGAGGAGGTTGACCAAGAGGCAGAGTTGAGACAGGTTGCTGAAGAATCCAGGAAGCCTCCCCCTCCTGCTGCGACCTGCTCCTCTCCCTCCGTGTCTCCTAGCACAGAGAAGACATGAAAAGCACAGAGAATAGATTGGCTGTGCACAGACACAGTTTGCGACTGCTAGATCTTGGAGAGGAGGAGCCTTTGAGAGTGGTGGGAAGGCGGGCAACTTCAGTCCTCGCAACTGCCTCATTGGGGCAAAACCTACAGGGATGAGTTGCTGGGACCACTAGGACTGCACTGTTTTGGTTTCTTTGAACTGACACCATGTTTGTACTGCTGACCTATGCTTGACTCAGGCTTCTGACAATGGGTAAAGTTTTAGCCTCTCCCCACAGGATAGCCAAATGAAATGACCCCATCCCTGGTCCCACTATTCCCCTTGGAGAGAGAAACAATCTTCCCTGCTTAGACTATTGTTTTAGAATGCCAATTCAGCCTACAATAATTTCACCTTTCATTCGCTTCCTTTGGCAGGGATTTATATATTATTTTGTCATTGCTTGTACATACCGCCAGCGATTCACAATGACATCATGGTGAACACTGGGGATGAACCATGGGTTGGTGGTAAAGCACATTTTTTTCATGCAGAAAGTCTGTGGTTTAATCTCTGGCATCTCCAGGTAGGACTTTCACAGCATACAGAAGCAATCTACATATACATTTGATATTTGTTAAAAATACTAAAGGTGAAGCATTATTATTTTGCTTGAAAACTAGGCTTCCCCCCAAAAAAATCCCCATGCCCTTTAAAATTGGGAAGAAAAAGACTGGATGGAAACATTGTGTCAAGCACAAAGACTTCAGACCAAGACAAAAACAAAAAAAGCCACAGAAGACAATAGTCACTTCTTTTCACTCTGAAAGAGAAGAATTAATCAAAATGTTTCTTAAAGCCAGATAAAATTTTACTTTAAAATGATGTGCTGAGTTTTAAAAATACTTAGAAAGCATTTTATCCTGATTTGGCTGCGAACGCCTGAACAGAAAACTAACAGAAAGTCCACTTGCCAGTAAGGTTTATCTCCTGCTTTAAATTAGTATTCATGTCATTTTACAAAGCACACATTTGTATCTCCATTTTTCAGCTGTACTGCATGACAATAACAAACACAGAGAGAGGTATCTTAAACAAATGCACTCCTACTGCAGCAGACACCCTAACCAAACATTGCAGCCATTGGCAACTATAGAAAAATCTCTCTTGTCTGCTTGCTTGCACACACACACACACACACACACACACACACACACACCACACACACACACACACACTCTCTCTCTCTCTCTATAGACCTGTAGATTTTATTGTTCAAACCAGGGATGGGGAACCTGTAGTCCTCCAGATGTTGTTGAACCACAACTCCCATCACTCCTGACCATAGGCCATGTTGGCTGGGGCTGATGGGAGTTGGAGTCCAACAACATCTTGGAC
This sequence comes from Podarcis tiliguerta, assembly GCF_965153285.1. Taxonomy (NCBI): domain Eukaryota; kingdom Metazoa; phylum Chordata; class Lepidosauria; order Squamata; family Lacertidae; genus Podarcis; species Podarcis tiliguerta. Next base: position 26,976,272 of record NC_139543.1, on the reverse strand, counting down.
ACATTGTATCTTGGAGTCCCCGTTGCCCACTCCCGACTTAAAACACTACCACCATACTGCAGTCAGACTGTGCTTTAATAGTTGTTTTCCATCTGTCGCAGTCGTATCAGTTGTGTTAAATGAGCAGTGTGCCTAACCCAAAGAGAATTCCTGTCAAGTGTGGACTAGCCCTTCTGCTAAGCAGCTGATCCTTCAGCAGGCAAGAAGGCTGAAGGTCAGCCTTCGAGATTTCATCTGAGGGGTGGCTACATGCTGACCATTATTAAAAGAGGCCCCCGCAGCAGCAGGGCTGAATCTGGCAGCAGCTGTGGATCACAGGTCAAGTCATCGTGGAGGGATAGGAAGAACAGAAAATGAAAAGCCAGGCTCTGAGAATCGCAATTTTATTCTAGCCGAAGGAGTGGTGCGCATATTATAAACCAGCTGGCATGCAAACTGTTACCTTCCACTGTGTGGAACCTGAAGGCCAGTTCACTTTTCCCACCAAGAATTTCACTGTCATCTCACCTCACTCCATTCCTTACAACAAGCAAATGTGGTGCCCTTTTCATGAACACAGGACAGGACAAAAGCAGCAGTCCAGCAGGCAGGTTAATGGAACAGGAGTTTTGTTTTTTTTCAGTTGCGGTTTAAGAAAGGTATCATGTGGAGATTCTGTGAGGATTGTTTTCCCTGTACATCTGGTGTGGGGAACATTCTTCAGCCTGAGGGCCACATTCACTCCTAGGCAACCTTCCAGGGGCCACATGACAAAAGTGGACAGAACACAATGTAAATGTCACTTTTTGATTTCCACGTACACTCACACAGCCCTCTATCATATATCCAAGACAAGCAGGAGGCATTATCAAGGACATGTTCCAACTAGGCCAAAACAATCTGGATGCAAAGGAGAGCCGGTGTGTCCTGAGGAGAGTTTCTAGGTCCTAACAAAAGCCAGTGGGTGCATTCAGCCCCTAGGGCTGAGGTTCTCCACTCCTGCTCTATATTAACTAATCCAGACAAAAAGGATAATAAGGCATAAATACGACATTACAAGTCCTGGATCCCACCATCACCAATATCCAGGAAATGTACTTATTCAGCTCTGCCTATGGGGCAGTCACAGCAGAGAACAGCACCTAGGGCAATACTAGATAATTTATAAATTGATGGTAATGCAGTGATTACATTAAGCCAATAGAAAAAGGGGAAACATCCTAATACTTTAAGGGTGGAATTTTCCATGGGTAATCACTGTCATGACCCGTACCTTTAAGGAAACTGCTAGCAGAACTTGCATAACTGTGTCAATAGACCAACATCCAGGGAGTTTTAAATAATGTCTTTTGAATAGTTACCTTAGTTACTATATTAAGTTTCAGGGGCAGCAAATTTAGAAGAAGACAGAATACTCAGGCATTTAACATTCACTGTGAAAATGCAGGTTTGAAAATCAGCAGAAGATTGAACAGACTATTTCTCCACTGTAAGTAAATAGATTTTTGTCACTATTATAATTCAGCACCAGTCCCTTTTGAAATGTTTATTTTCAGAGATTAATGTTTTTCTCCCCTTTAGTGCCTGCTTTCTGCTTGTCACTCAAGATAATATTATTGAACAAACGTGCCAGTACTTCCTACAGTATTATGGTTTGGTAAAATTTCACATCCCAGCAGAGCATTTGAGGACAAGAAAGTCTCTTCTATTTTCACTTGAAATACAGCCACGATACAAAACATTGCTCTCTGAATTAGTCTTTTGTTTTACCCCTGTTATTATTAGGAGGTGCTGAAAGCAAACAACACTGAATGAATAGGAAGGCTTATGATTTCTAGTCTAGAGGGGCAGGCAGATATTTGATCCATTTTAGTCAAAGGGGAATCATGGATGACTCCAAAGATGGGGAAATAATGCAGTGAACTAGTTCATGCTCATTGTATGTATTCATTGGAAACAATGGTTGATCCCTTATAGTACTACTTAGAGGTTCTTACTGTATGATTAAGCAGTACAGAAATTTTACACACACACACACATTCTATACTGAGAATTATTTAGCAACTTGTTGGAATAAAATCTAACCCACCAACTGGAAGGGTGCTAAAAGCCTATATGGCATTGTTAATTGTATAGACACCTCTCTAGTCTCCTGACTTGTATAAGGACCGCACACATACTATACATTTAAAGCACACTGAACACACAGATGCAATTTAAATGTATGGTGTGGGTATGGCCTAGGTTACTGCAGGACCGGCCCTACCATTAGGCAGCCTCAGGCAGCCAATGTTGAGTGTCGTGAAAAAGTAGCAAATTTTTCGTAATTTAGTTTATTTATTATCTGTATTTTTACTTGGGTGCAAAACATGGCTAGCCTTGGGTATCTTGACATGGGTAGGGCTATCATCTGCTGGTCTGCTTCAAGCAGCAAAATGTATTGGGATGACCCTGGTTTACTGGTTCCCTAGGTTACTCATGACTATTTGCAAATTCGCTTTGGTTTAAATTGGTTCATAAAGTGATTGCAATGGCGGCAATTTCCATCTGAAATCACTTCTGTGTTCTAGCCCGGTACATTAACATCATTGGCGCATGGCGCTCTTTAGCATTATACACAACAATGGCCTCAGTGTGGCTTCCTGTGTCATTACAAGGAACAAAGGCATATGTGTCTGGCATTGCCTCACTGAATGAAATCTGGTCCATTCTTTCCAGCTCAGGAATCTGCAGGAAACCCAAACATTACATTCAGGAAGACCAAAGACAATTGCTTACAGAGAGCAATGGTGCCATTTGTGAACAAGTGCAGACCCTCCAAGTATCCCTATTTTCCAGGGACGGTCCCAGATTTATAGAAGCCGTCCTGGTTTCTGTTTTGATCCTAGAATGTCCCCCTTTTCCTTAGGACATCTTTATTTTCATTGGAGAAATGTTGGAGGGCATGGTAGGATGTCTCTATTTTATCAGAGACATGTTGGAGGGTATGGAATTAGCCAACCCCCGAGCCATCTGAAAGCATCCTTGTATAGGGAAGTTTTTAAATGTTTAATGTTTTATCATGTTGGAAGCCACTCAGAGGGGCAACCCAGTCTGATGGGTGGGGTAGGAGCAGTAAAATTCTTATTCTTATTCTTATTGAATAGGATGTCCCTATTTTCATCTGAGAAATGTTGAAGGGTATGCAAGTGTTGGTGACAACAACTGACTGATCATCTATGCCAGGGCAAATTCAGGACCAAAGTATGCATTATGTGGGAGATCCATTATGGAAATCCCTACGCTGAACAGGGGGTTGCAGAAGATCATTTCCAAGGTCCCAACCAATTCCAAAATTCTAGGATTCTGTGAATTTTTCTAGGATTCTGTGAACTTTTATTTGAATGCAGCCACAAGTGGTGGAGGCATCAAATTTGATCTGTGTGGTGGCATTAGGTTTCACCTGTATAAAAGCTTCCTAGAAATACCTAGAAATACTTTCTAGAAATAAGTGAGAATGATCTCAAATCAATTTTTACATTGTTGTTGTTGTTGTTGTTGTTGTTGTTGTTGTTGTTGTTGTTTTAATTGCCTTTTAACCACCATTTCAAGGCAATTTACACATAAGGTCATAAACACTTTGAAACACATAAACAACAAATACAATTAAAACTAAACTAAACCCTAACAAGTGCACACTTGCGTGTGTAGGTCCCCAGGCCACCCCTCAAATAACTTCACACATAACACGTAATTCTAGTTTTGGTTTTTGGGCACTATTTTGGCCACAACTTTATTAAAATACAAAATCAGTGAGTGGTCGTTTAGACATTGGTTATGACTATCTGTCCCCCCGCCTGGGACAGAACTGACATCCTGAGGTCCGATCAGTAGCCAGTAGAAGGGAAAGTCAAACTTGGGGGTCATTTGAGCTAAGTGTCGGACCCACGCCGCTCACCCCAGCAGCTCCCCGAAGGCTTGCCGGCCCTGGTCCCATGACAGGGATTGGACGGCCCTGATCCCATGACAGGGATAGGACGAAATCGTGGCAAGCCCCAGGATTCCTTTAACGGAATTCCCTTCAGCGCAATAGGAGGGGCAGGCACAGCCTATCCTGACCCCTCCACCACCGGCATATTATAACCAATGCCTAACCGCAACCTTACAAGTTGTGACGAATTGCTGAGTAGTAGGCAAAAACCAAATGGCCCAGCCAATCACCAAATGGCAAAATTCCTACTAGGCCCCTGCGCCAAGGCAGACGACCCCATGACAGGCAAAGCAAGGTCAACCAGAAAAGAGGGTGGGTGGGCGGGTGATCCGATGCACTCTGCAAAGAGAAAGAGAAACCAGAGTGCACCAATATTTAAAGACTATGGTCCCACCCACCCAATTTGCAACATACAATTTGCCCCAGCAACCCGATTATCCAATCACAATGCCAGGCAACAACTATTAACTTGCCTGGCAACAAGAGGGCTGGCCCGGCGGCCCACACCGCAACACGCGCTCTCATTTATTGGAGAACACGCTTTGTGGTAAAGACCCATTTAGCCAGCTAGGGATGCCTGTCAGAACAAAAACATCTTCAGTTGTTTCTGGAAGTGCAAATTAGTGGGTGCCTGTTGTACCCTGACAGGAATGCTATTCCATAGAACGCATATTAAAAAAAAAAAAAAAAAAAGCATGCCATTGGTCATCTATACATCTGCATTGACTGGTATTTTCTTTTGCCTTTTAATCCTGCCTCCATCTGTACACTTTTGTGAAAACAAAAACAAAAAAATGATTGGAACAGCAAATGCATATAATTCCCAAAAGATTAGGATAAAAGCAATCTAATAGAAGTTTGCAAAAATTGGCTCAGACTATGAAATCAAAGGAAGATGGGTAGGAAGAGCAAATAAATTGTTTCATACTTTAAATGCTTTTTTTTTTCTACAGAGTAGTATTCATTACCTTTGCCAAATGTTTTATCTGCAGCATGGGACTTTCATATTATATTAAAGAAGAGGCAGGCAAAATCATGTTAAACTAAAAACTGAGATTTGTCCTCTTTCGCTGAATATCTCCACAATACTCAACCTAATGTGACACTAATCCTGCATCTTAGCATTCAACGTACTACTACCCATCTTCTGGCAAGTCATTTACACGGCATTGCTATGCATGCCTACTTATTAAGTCCCATTGTATTCAGTGGGGCTTATTCCTATTAAAGGGACGTGGGTGGCGCTGTGGGTTAAACCACAGAGCCTAGGACTTGCCGATCAGAAGGTCGGCGGTTCGAATCCCCGCAACGGGGCGAGCTCCTGTTGCTTGGTCCCTGCTCCTGCCAACCTAGCAGTTCCAAAGCACGTCAAAGTGAAAGTAGTTAAATAGGTACCGCTCCGGCGGGAAGGTAAACGGCGTTTCCATGCGCTGCTCTGGTTTTCCAGAAGCGACTTAGTCATGCTGGCCACATGACCCAGAAGATGTACGCCGGCTCCCTCAGCCAATAAAGCGAGATGAGCGCCGCAACCCCAGGGTCAGTCACGACTGGACCTAATGGTCAGGGGTCCCTTTACCTTTACCTATTCCTATTAAAGAAGTTACAGTGTTAAGTATTACATATGTGGCTGCCTTATACAAACTTTGGTTAATCTCCCTCAGCATTGTCTACACCACCTGGTAGCAGTTCTCCAGACTTTCAAACAGGAGTGCTTCCCAGTCCCAACTGGAGATAATGTGGGTTGTTTCTGGGATATTCTGCATATAAACATGTGCTCTGTGACTGAGCTATTGTCCCCATGCCATCCCATGCTCTCATCAAAAGCTCTTGTCTGAATGATGCACACGCCAGTGTTTCCTAAATAAGAACTGACTGTCAGGCCTCAGGGAATCCGTTCCCTCCCATGGGGGCAGCCCAGAATCAGAGGAACGATAATAGAGTTCTTACCAAGCAATTTATTCAATAATTCACAGAGAACGAAGAAGGAATGCAACCTTCCCTAATAATGGTGTTGCTCCAAGTAAAGTCCCACCCCTCTATGTCTCCCTTATTCAATGTCATTCCTGCATCAGTTAATCTGAGCTTTCTGTCTCTGAGCTCTCTGTTCTAATACCCTCAATGCCCACCTGGTCGCGGGGGGGTCAGGAATGCTTTCCAAGGATATTGATTCTGTCAGCTGCCTCTCCCCTAGTGCTTCTCCTTCTTCATCCTGTTCCTCTTCCAGTATTTCCCAGCTTCTCCTCTCTGCAGCCTCTGAAATATGGCCTTCTGCAAACCACTGTTCTAAATCTATACTGTTCTCCTGTTCTCAGGAAGGTTCAAGAGAAGGGGGGGCAGCCCCCACCATTCCTCCTCCGTCCAGCCCCTGACACTGACTTGGTGAATCATGCTGATAGGCATCAGCATTAAACATTCAGCATTGTTTCCAAAAGTAACCAAATATATGACTGTGGAAGACTCATAAGCAGGGCATGAAGGCAGCCCCAGACTGGCTTTCCTGATGTCTGTCCCCTCTATTACTCAGAGATATGTGCCCAGCTCTGAACACTGAACTTCTACAATGCAATAGTCATTCATAAATCCACCCTCCATTAATTTCTATAGTCCTTCTTTAAAACTGTCTAAACTAGTGGTTATTATCACTCTGGTTTTGTCCACTCCACATGCAATTTTATGAACCAGGGATTGTACACACAGATCTGCCTCCCACTGAAAGCTACAAGACGACTCCACTTGTCTGGGGGATCTGTGGGCAACTTGCCCACCAGGATAATACTACTTCTACCTATCAGGTTGAGCTCTGCTCCAGCTTGTCACAATTTCCCACATCCCCTGTCAACATGTCCAAACACTTAATGACGATCATTGCTCAGAGCCCACCCAGTTTCCTCTCCTCCCCTTCAAGATCCAATCAGATTCCAGAGGCCTCTGCTTAACCCTGCAAAAAAGGTGACTCAGCCAACTTACAAAAAGGTTCAACAAGGGGGAGATGAACACTGAGCTGCCTGCAAGATTGACTGTGGAGAGTGTTGCTTACAGGTCAACTCATTCAGGAGAGGGAAAGGAATATGGCATATTCCCATTATCCTGCTCTGCTCTTATTCAGAGCATCACTGCAGCTATGTCATCACTCAAAATAGATACTATTATAATCACTATGGTCTGATAGGCTCAATCCGTATGTTGGAATTCAAGCATTTGGCTCTTCAGCTGGAACTCTCAAATGACATATGGACAATGTGAAGGACAATTTTCCAGGGGGTGTTTTCAGTCACTATATGGGGCTTCATTTAAGTTAGTTTGAAGTGAGATGTCACCTATTAAAAGGTTCCATCGTGATCACACACACACACACACACACACACACCCCATAAAATGTAGGATCACTTCTATGTACATAGAATTGGCCAGCATGACAACCAAAATTAGAGACCAGGGGAAAAAACAGCTAAGGGAGGAATGGGAACCATTTATAAATTATCTAAAGAGGCATAATAGCCAAATGAATCTACAAGCAGGAATTGCCGTATAAGCAGAGTAGTTACAAAGCAGGATAATCAACAGAATGATAGCAGGTGGTAATTTGTCGTTGAGGACACTCAGCATAAAAAGGAAAAATAGGAAGCCACAGTGGAGTGGGGTGGGAAGCCTAAAGGGAATAGATGGGGCAAATATGTAGAATATGTATGTATTGAAACTCTGGAAAACCATTATTTTTAAAATGCAGGATTGCTTACCCCATCTCCTGACATCATCATGACTTGCATTTCCCCAGACTACATCATTTGTTGTTGGAGACATGATGTAGTCATGTCAAGTCATTGGGTAACTGGCCCAACAGATTAGAACCTGGATGGGGAACCTGTAGACCCACAGATGTTGTTGGATTGCAACCCCCATCTCCCGCTTCCAGTAAGGACAATGCTCAGGGATGGTGAGAATTGCAGTCCAACAGCATAAGAGCCACGCATTGCCCATACCTATCTTAAGGGAATGTCTGCAAAGGCATGACATTTTCACAGTAGTCTAACACTATCTTACATTCTCTTGTTGCCTTTCCTCCCACCCAGTCAAACCCTTGAAATAATCCAAAACAATATACAAAATAATGTTTAGTAGAAAATAAAGCAAGCAATGTATTTTTGATTTTGATTTTTTAGCAGGGGGAAGGGTAGAATATCTCTGCTTTGATTACATAGCAGAACCCGAAAGCATGCACATGGACTCACATGTGTGCCTATACCTCAAACACTGCAATATCAAAGGATAGAGCAAATCCAGTTTCGTTAGAAATGAATCCAGTAAATCCTTCTCCCAGATGCATGATGAATCCTGTTCCCATGGAGCGTAACTTGGCTCTGACTGACTGATGCAAATTAAAGGAGATCAAACAAACATTCTCATTGCCTATCAAAATTAAACTATCTATTTCCATGGCCTGAGAGTTATGGCTATCTCAGAGGCATGCAACTGTTGTCATAGCACATGCTCCGCAGGCAAAGAATGGGAGAGGAAGCCAAAGCTAGCTTCCTCCAGGACTCCAGAAACATGTCAAGGGCCAAACATCACAGTCCTTCAGGGGTGTTGTTCTTGAAGGATTTAAGCAAACTTTCCAATACATTTCTTGAGCATGAAAGAAAATACAAGGCGGGCAAGCTCTGCCAGGGCATGTGGCTTTTGATCCATAAAAGCATTGATTTAGCAAATGTATAACACTTTGACTGCACCCATGGACTGCAAGAAGATCAAACCTATCCATTCTTAAGGAAATCAGCCCTGAGTGCTCACTAGAAGGACAGATCATGAAGCTGAGGCTCTAATACTTTGGCCACCTCATGAGAAGAGAAGACTCCCTGGAAAAGACCCTAATGTTGGGAAAGATGGAGGGCACAAGGAGAAGGAGATGACAGAGGACGAGATGGTTGGACAGTGTTCTCGAAGCTACAAACATGAGTTTGACCAAACTGCGGGAGGCAGTGGAAGACAGGAGTGCCTGGCGTGCTTCAGTCCATGGGGTCACGAAGAGTTGGACATGACTAAACAACAACATAACACTTTGATCTCCTTACCTACCACATACAAGTCTAGGCTGGAGCAACTAAATCTGTATCTTTCCCAGCCAACATCCAATATATGACTTGTCCTTTCCTACCCTATACACCTTCCCAGGTGGTCTACCATCCTGCCACTGATTTTTTTTCTAAGCCTCTAAGATTTAGAAAGAGTGACCTCTCAAAGATAGCTAACCATTATATATATATATATATATATATATATATATATATATATATATATGGCCTGCAATAATACAAGCACTCCAAAACAACCAATTATTAAAACAATCAACCCAAGCAATGCAATGCAGAACAATGTTAGGTAGGTCATTCAATTAATTGAGCAAAGCTTTCTTATTTCCCTGGACACACACCGCAGCCTAAGCCAGCCAGTTGTTGTTTTTCCCCCATTAGCACTGTAAGATGCCAAGTTCAATTTCAAAGGCTGCAATTAAATTATGGGGCATTTAAAAAAAAAACATTTTTGTTTATAATGTGCTTTTGGGTTTATTCATGGTGGCTTTGCAAAATTACCTCTTGACATGTGGCAAGTTAGAATTTCAAAATGAAAAGTGGGGAGCCATGGGAAATATCGCAGTCAGGAGGTGGGAGAGTTTGCGGGCATCCCTGCCCTGCACAATCTTTTAAATGGCACGAGGCCATTCCCCATCATTGTATGGGTTTATGTATTTCACTTGGAGAACAGGACCACGGACTAGATGGCCCATTGACCTGATCCACCATGTAATGCTACGTATTGGTCTGACTTGGCATCAGACAGCTTCGGTGTTCTACCTCCCAGCTCCGATCAGCTGCACAGCTGTGGCTGCCAGAGGGCCACAAGGTCATGTGATATCATGGTTCCCAGGTATCCCCGGGGTTTGCTGTGACTTAGGCTGGCTGCGCTTGCATTGGTGGTAGGCTGTGTCAGCCCAGCAGGGCCCCTTGGATGGGACACAGGGGTGTGCTGCATGGCAGAAAGCACAGATGCAAGAGTGGGGAAAGTAAGCAAACAAAGGCAACAATGGATAAGCTTGTGCAGAATTAGGGAGTGAACAAAGGAGTCTGAGGAGGAAACAAGGCATGGAGAGGCTTTTTGGGTCAAGGCCAAGGTCAGCAAGTTCCACTTACGTAGGAGAAACAAGCATCAAAGTCTTCAGAGCCAAGGTCATCAAAAGCTTTGTCTTTAGGGTATTATACAGACGAATTCAATACTGATGAGAGTCAAGGATAAAATAATTGCTATAACTAATCCACAGTGCGGCAGCTAGACTGGTGACTGGGAGTAGCCAACAGGACCATATAACACTGGTCCTAAAGGATCTGCATTGGCTCCCAGTACATTTCCGAGCACAATTCAAAATGTTGGTGCTGACCTCCCTAAACTGGCCTTGGCCTGGCATAGGTGCCAGCTCCCTGGGGGCCCAGGTGCCTGAGCACCCACAAAATTCCCCATGAAGAGGCCAGGCAACCAAATTTTTCAGCACCAAGGCCATGCACGCTGCATGTCACCCACGGCGCTGGGCACCCATAGTCACAGAGCCAAGCTGGCACTCCTGAAGGAGTGTCTCCACCCCCATCGTTCAGCCCAGGCACTGAGGTCTAGCTCCAAGGGCCTTCTGGCGGTTCCCTCATTGTGATAAGTGTGGTTACAGGGCCTTCTCAGCAGTGGCACACCCCCTGTGGAATGCCCTCCTATAACTAGACAACTTTTAGAAGACAACTTTTAGAAGACATCACTGTATGGGGAAGTTTTAAATGTTTGCTTATGCTTTTATATTTGTTGGAAGCTGACCAGAGTGGCTGGGGCAACCCAGTCAGATGGGCAGGGTACAAATAATGTTGTTGTTGTTGTTGCAAGATTGATCTGTGCTTTTTAAGCCGTGCTTATAAAAAGTCCTATATTTACATACTTTCCATTTCCTAATCATTCTTGTCACGAAAAATACTAAAGCTGCCTGCAACTTCAAAGCATATTTACTCAGACGTAAGCCCTATTTAACTCAGTGGAACTTACTCCAGAGTAAGGGTGCCAATGATTTCTTCCTTTAGCAGATCACTTCCGAAGAAAAAAACCTAAGTAATCATTTAAATCACTCCTGAAGACAGGAGTGCCTGATGTGCTCTGGTCCTGGTCCATGGGGTCACGAAGAGTCAGACACAACTAAACGAATAAACAACAACAACAACCATTTAAATATAGGGGCGAAATATAGGGATATATCAAAGGATGCACACACACACACACACACACACACCTTGCTATTGCATTTATACCCTGCCTTTCCTTCAAGGAACTCAAGGTGGCATACATGGTTCCTCCCCCTCCTGATTTTATCCTCACAACAACAAACAATGACTATCCCATGATCTAGTGAACTTCATGGTTTTACATTCCTCAAGAAGTGCATTGGCATTTTTTACAAAGAGAGAGTCCTGTGCAGACAGAGCCTAATAGGAAAACTGAGTATGTATGTAGTTACGCTGAATGAATCCTAAACTAAAAATCAAGATAATATCTAACTGAAAACAACTGTCTTGAATCAAGTCTTAAGCAGAACCCAAAGACTTGTGAGTTAACAATTCTATGACTGTGTCCTGGTATCTTTGCAGTAATAATAGGTGTGATTTTGAGCATATGCAAAGTGTCTTGCCATCAAGAAGCTGCAATCAGCCCCTGTAATTTGCAGTTAAGTGGGTAGACACCATTTATTTCTAGTTGTGCTTTAGCCCCAACGTCTCTCGTCTTAGAAATTAAACACTGGTTTTGAGTGAGTAAATAAAACAAACATTCCTTTCTAGCTTCGTGGACTGTAACCGTTTTGCAAATACTCCCAAGGCAGTACAACGTATGCTTCATTCATAAATCATTAACAGAGTTCTCATTTTCCAGGTTCGCTTGCGTCTATGCAGTTTCATCACCCAGACTCTTGCAAAATGCAATCCGGATGAAAGGTCTCTGCACCCTCTTACTAGCCTATTAAACAACTTTCGCTTCTCTTATGCAACTATTCAAACCTACTCCAAGGCTTCCTTTCGTGTGCAACAATTAACAAAGAGCTAAGTGTTAAGAGCACAATGGCACAATGGGCACAATAGCAGAGAATTGTTTCCCTGCGAGTAGTGGAGAATCTGCTCATTCATAATGAGCCTCCACCCTTCAGATGCTGATCTCTGATTGTTGTCATAATTTAGTCACTTGACTGCAGCATGCTGCAATGTTTTGGAGTGCAAGAAAGTGCTTGGTAAACAGCTTAAACCTTACATACGTCCCACACACAGGTGCTAAAAAGTGGTTGTGTAAACTTGTTGATATGCCAAGAACTTAAGAAGCTGCCGCCTACCATGCCAGACGTTTTTTTGTTCATCTTGCTTTGTAGCTCTGCCAAGCTGCAACTCTCCAGGATGTCAGATCAGGAGCGGGATTTGCATCCAAAGGCAAATCGGCCTGAATCACACTTTCCAACAAAACCTGAAAACTGAAACACAGCCAACCTTCAAAATTTGCACTTCTCCGAATTTTGAAGTGCAGTTCTCCAGCCAAGTAATGTGTTCCAAAACTCATATACTGGAGTAAAGTGTGCTTAAAAATGCATATAATGCTGAAAACAAGAATGCATTATATTAGAGGAAATTACTTTGCAAAAAAACCAAAGCCCTATATATGAAGCAAAATTGCATATAAACATGTGTGTATTTGGAGAAATTCTCACTGAAATGATAATGAAAGGGGGGGGGATTCACGAACTGATATGGAAATGTGAACAACTGAATTTAAGACTAGAAAAATGAGAAAGTGAGAGAAATCAGAATCAACAGATTCAGCCATTCCTGCTCTCAGAGTTATGTTTAACAGGATATGGCAGGTGCTGAACCTACTGTAGGCAAAAGATGAACTCTAACATATCTATGGCCCCTCTCTGAAAACAGGGGCTACTAAATATAATTGTTAAAGTGTTTGTGCCCTTAAGATTGACCTATTTGCTCATGTTTACGCTGGTAGCCCCAATCATAAATTCAAATCAACCCAGGTCTCAGAGTCCATCAATGCACAACAGCAATCTGTTTCTGTGAGCTGATTCACATGTACTTCCAGTATGATGGGTTTTTGGTTTTGGTTTTCAAAGAGAAAGAGAGAATCCTCTGAGACTTTTATTGCAAATAGTAAACAAAAATATATACCCGGTACCTAGTGTAGTTCATTTAGTAATGTTCCAGAATTAGTCACCTGATATAAGGGGGGGGGGAGGCAAAGGAAATGTTGTGCATTTCTGGGAAGCAGGCAACTGAATGGATTTACTGGGAGCCCAATTTACATCACTTCAAAATAAATACAGCTATTGCCTTTTACTGTTAGTTTAACTGGAATATCTGACCAAGAAAATCCCTATCTTCCATTTGCCCAAATGGACCATTTTCCACTGCCAATCCAAATCACTCAATTAATTATATGGTTTTCCCCAGGACATACTGTCCCAGGGAAACCAATTCCTGGGAGGTCTTCCCCAAAGAATACTCTAGTTGGTCCTTGTCAGGGCATGAAGGACAGATCCCATGGGAGTTGCACAACTTTGCTGCAAGTGAAGAATGGTTGTGGCTGTGAGATTTCTCACCGAAGTCAAAAAAGAAATTGAGGAGAATATTTCAGAGGTATCTCTGTCCAGACATGACTTATTTCCAAACCTGTCTGCTCCCAAAGGCCTGCCATTTCATGAATCGACATGTGTCTGTGATTCAGAAGAAATGAAGGCTGTGCAATCCAATTCCAGGACCATGAATCGGAGAGAGGTGATTTTATCATCAGATTTTTATCATCACAAGTAAAATGGGGGGGGGACCCTATCAGAATGGTTTTCTACAATTTTAGGCACAAAGGAGATGGAAGAGTTTCAAAATGCCATTTAAACCAATGCCTTGCCATGAAGCAGGATTCATTTTTGTACCATCAGTGGCTCAACCTTTCACTGTTAGATGTCCAGGTGGGTAAATAAAAAGTTCAAACACTTATCTGAACCCTGAGAGCCAACATCCTGGGCCTCACTGTTTCATGATGTGCTTTTATCAAAGGAAAAGCCCTGCAACATCCCACAGTTGATTGGTGGCTCTCTTGAGAAGTGAGGTTCTGTCACTCCGCAGAGAAAAATAATGTTCATCCTGGGAAGCAATAAGTTTATAGCTGCAGCAATTTTGTTAAAAAGTTGAATTCCCTTATTACATTTTAGTGGATCTTAGATATCTAATCAAGTCAAGATGGGTCTTGCTGATAAAAGACAGCTACTAAGCAGTACCATACTGCTTTAATAGCCATGGCTTCACCCAAAGAATTCTGAAAAATGTAGTTTGTTAAAGGTGCTGAGAGTTGTTAGAGGATCTCTCATTGAACTATAATTCCCAGAAAAATATATATATTGGGGGGGGGGGGGAGAGCCATGGCTATGAAACAGGTATATGAGTGCCTGAAGTTCTCATTGCAATACTCAACTAATATAGGCCAAAACCCACAGGTGAAAGAATATGTAAGTTGAATGAAACCAACTGGCCTGAAAATGCTTACTGCTCTGCTGAATTGCCGCTGAAGTATTGCATCAGACGTGAGCTCCTCATCCTAACCTAGCAATGCCTGAAACTGTGCTGAAAGCAAAACCAATAAAACTAAGTCAGTACAATATTTGGATTTCCTAGGAATGCATTCCTTCAAAAAGTGGTAAAACAATAAATCCAGACACCTCTGTGCTGAAGTCTGGCATTGGCAATGTGAACTATGAGCTGATCTGTTTTAGGTTGTTGCTATTAGCCATATGTGTTTTTCCTTCCATGGCTAACAAGTGCTTCAAGTGGGTGATTATAATAAGAGAATAGCCATAGTCAGAGAATAGTCAGAGGTGGTTTTAGGGGAGCATGACCAGTTTGACCACACTGCAGGGATGGAGCGTGAGAGGTGAGGGCGCAGAATTTTAGTGTCGCACAGGGCACCACTAAAATTTGAGAGTCCAAAGTCCACCACTGTCCAAGTGCAAGTTTGGTGAGTTTCTGGGGAGGGGGAGGATGGGGAAAGACTACATCTCTGCTCACAGTTTTCTCCAGCCTCTGTCCGGTCTACTCCAGCTGCTTCCAATTTAAAGGACATAATAGACAGGCAGCTCCATTTCCAAAAGCGTAGCCTGTGTGGACTGTCATAAATGAGTTTTCCAGCACTGCTACAATGGCCCCAGCACACCTACAGGCACACTTCCTCCTATATAACGCAAAACACCAACAGTGTAATCAGCCTAGATGTTCTCTCATACAAGTAGAAGAAAAATACAGCCAAGCTGAGTTACTGTGTAAATTCCTTTGCTCGCATTATTCAATCAGACGAATGAGCTCAGTTGGAGAAAGGACCATTCTGTCAGGTGTTGTTCTTGCTTTAGTGATGGCTGCCATTATATTGCCCTACAAACTGTGTATGAACCCTTAAAAATAAATAGCCCCTCAGCAAAATCAATTTATGCTCTGGACTTTAAAAGGGCAGAAGTGTGCGAGACATGCATGTCTCTTCACTTTTCTGATCCTGCAAAGTTCTGACTACAGTGGTACCTTGGGTTAAGTACTTAATTCGTTCTGGAGGTCTGTTCTTAACCTGAAACTGTTCTTAACCTGAAGCACCACTTTAGCTAATGGGGCCTCCTGCTGCGGCTGCACCGCCGGAGCACGATTTCTATTCTCATCCTGAACCAAAGTTCTTAACCTGAAGCACGATTTCTGGGTTAGCACAGTCTGTAACCTGAAGCGTATGTAACCTGAGGTACCACTGTACTTTCAGAAGTATGCAAGGAAGCTCATACACTATCCAGTCTTGCAACCCTATGCATAGGTAGCCACTCTGTGGGGACCAGGAGAGAGCAAACCTAGGCCTATGTTTGTGTGCCTCTTCCTCTACTTGCATGCAGCTGGCAAGGAGAGGTAAATGGAGGTGCTGGAAAGGGAGTATAAAAGAGGTGGTATCACTCATTTAGACTCCAGCCCTGTCCTCTGCCAATATGCAGCCCCTGACGTACTACCCCTGAAACATCCCTGAACAGAAAATAAAAAGGTAGCCCTGCCCTGTTGCAGATCCTAAAGATAAAGGTAAAGGGACCCCTGACCATTAGGTCCAGTCGTGGCCGACTCTGGGGTTGCAGCACTCATCTCGCTTTATTAGCTGAGTGAGCCAGTGTACAGCTTCCGGGTCATGTGGCCAGCATGACTAAGCAGCTTCTGGAGAACCAGAGCAGCGCATGGAAACACTATTTACCTTCCCACTGGAGCGGTACCTATTTATCTACTTGCACTTTGACGTGCTTTCGAACTGCTAGGTTGGCAGGAGCTGGGACCGAGCAACGGGAGCTCACCCCGTCACAGGGATTCAAACCGCTGACCTTCTGATCGGCAAGTCCTAGGCTTTGTGGTTTAACCCACAGTGCCACCCACACCTCTCAACCTTCTTCACCTCCCTAGCCCCTCTCCAATAGGATCTGCTCACAAAATGATTCAGGAATTGTTTTCAAGCTGTTGTCAACTAGCTCGTGGTGGCAAATGTTTTCTGTACAAAGGGCAGAAGCATGGACAGCTCATGCATGCATGTTAAAAGCCCATTGATTCCTGTCACATCATAATGATCTAGCTTTTTATAAAAGAGAATAAACCTATGAGGGATTAATGCATTGCATATCAGAAATGTCTGACTACATTCCTCTTCCACAGACATGCACTTGGCGCCTAGGGTATTAACTTTCAGACTTTGTTTCTTTTTACTGAACATTCAATCACAGTTATGCGAACAAATTGGATGCTCTAAGAAAACAAGCCCTACTTCCTCTCTCTCTCTCTCTCTCTCTCTCTCTCTCTCTCCCTCTCTCTCTCTTGGTTAAGTGATGTGTAAATGTGGCTTCTCAGATGAGCTTCGAAATTCTAAATAAAAGACATTTGTTTACATTCCTTCCAGACCAAAATGCTGTCCTTCTAATGTTTCCCTTTACTATTGGAAGACCTCTGTAGTGTTGCTGCCATAAGAATAGGCATCATTTCAAAAGCTCCTCTCTTCAGAAACAAAAAAGGGAAAGTTGTAAACAGTTTCACTGTCAGAACAGTGGGAAGTGACAATCTCAAGTCCTTTGTAGGAAATGGACATCTATTTCCCACTTAGATGCTATTGTACACAAGTTAAATAGTGGGGTTATATGGGCATCAGTTGTGACAACAAAACCCAGATGTCAAATACAGTGGTACCTCAGGTTAAGAACTTAATTCATTCCGGAGGTCCGTTCTTAATGTGAAACTTTTCTTAACCTGAGGTACCACTTTAGCTAATGGGGCCTTTCGCTGCCGCCGCACGATTTCTGTTCTCATCCTGAAGCAAAGTTCTTAACCCTAGGTATTATTTCTGGGTTAGCGGAGTCTGTAACCTGAAGCATCTGTAACCTGAAGTGTCTGTAACCCGAGGTACCACTGTACTCAGTTGCTAGATTTTGTGCTGCTATGATGGACATCCGTCGAAAGATAATGCTGCTTCACATTCCCTCCCTTATACTCATTTTTAACTGCTTGTCTTTTTTTTCTTTCTGTTTTAAAGTTTATGTGAGTTATAATCACTTTTACCTATTAGCTTTTATCCCTTTCTTCTTTATGTCTTCTGTGCTTTTCTCACATTTTTATCTTATGCTGGTCTGCGATCACAATGAAGTTTGATGTTTAATTATGACAGCATATTCCCTGAGATGCTTCTCATTCACACAATAGCCATAAGCCCAAGGTCTCCATACACACATCACAAAGAACAGTAAAAGTACTTTTGAGCAGGTCTTCTGACCAACTTTTCACAATCACATCTGACATAAGGAGCAATGCTCTGTGATGCCAAGTCAAAATAATTTGCATTCCCAGTAGTATTTAATCTAAGGACATGTCTTCATACTAGTTAAATGGCCTCAACCTGCTTTAAGGAAAACTGGTTCCACAGCGTGGATATAACTTTTTTGTTGACCTGTCACTTATCTCATCCTGTCTTAGAAAAGTAAACATGGGTTGTGCCTTTGGAAACTGACCCATTTGTCCATTCTGTCCTTTCACTTGCATGGCTCAGAGACTCCCTGTTTGTCATTCACCTCTTTATGCCTCCCCATCACTTTGTTTGTATTTGAGTAAAGACTTCCCCTCCTCCAAATGTTCAGAGGTTGCGTCCACTGCTTTCTCTGTTGCATCATAACCATGCTAGCAACTTGCTCCATCATTCCGAATGGTGAAATGAGCAAAATGAGCAAAACATTGGGGGGGGGGTGCACTGACTGTGGGCAGTATAGTGGTACCTAAGGTTAAGTACTTAATTCGTTCCAGAGGTCCATACTTAACCTGAAACTGTTCTTAACCTGAAGCACCACTTTAGCTAATGGGGCCTCCTGCTGCCACTGTGCCGCCGGAGCACGATTTCTGTTCTCATCCTGAAGCAAAGTTCTTAACCTGAAGCACTATTTCTGGGTTAGAGGAGTCTGTAACCTGAAGCATATGTACCGTAACCTGAAGCACATGTAACCCGAGGTACCACTGTAGTAAGATAATAAAAAAGGTAGATGAGAAATGAATACCATGTCTACACAGCATGTGAAGCTACTTACACACACAAAAGAATCCACATCACGAAGAACAGTAAAAGTACTTTTGACTAGCTTTTCATAATAAACTTCTGATCAACTCTTTTCAATCATTCACATCAACCAACTTAACACTGGAGTCTCCAAGCAGTGCACAGTCAGATTTAAAAGACAAAACATCAGTGAAAACCAACCATGAAATAAGGAATCTTCCTAAAATGCTTGCTAAAATATAAAGGTATTCCTTCCCTAGGTGCTGGGAATTCAGTTAGGAGGAGGCCTGTCTGATCTCAACTGGGAGAATGCAGAGTGCTGCTGTTCTGAGTTCCAGCCAGCCATGCCCTTTCCCAGGGTATTCCATTCCATTGCCCCCCTGGTTTTCAGGCTGGGTCCCTTGCCCTATCAGTCTACATTCTATGTCCATCAAACAAGGTCAGTTCTCATACAGCTGTTTTAGAGTTTTCTTTTCTTTCTTTCTTTTAAAGTTTACTTCTGCAAATGTTGGGGATTCCCCAAGCCCACTGATACTTCCCTCTTCTGCTTGGATGGTACAATTATGGCTACGTAAGAATCTGCACTTGGATAATGGGCTTGTTATTGTTATTGTTGTTCCTGTTACAGAGACAGGAAACCTGTGGCCATCCAAATGTTGCTGGACCACAGCTCCCATCACTGCTCATCATTGGCTGTGCCTAGGGCCGCATTTAGGTTTGAGGAGGCCCTAAGCTACTGAAGGTAATGGGGCCCTTTATATGTCCAGCTGTCCTTTGTCAACAACAAATTGTCACTGTTTTTGTGTCGAATATATGCTATATGGTAATTTATGGGCCTAATAGGTATCTAAAGCCATTTGCACATGTTGTCATGCAACCAATCCATGCAGAATGTAGGCACCCTATATATAGAAAGGAGCAAACCAGTGATATTTTAGGGAGCAGGCTAGCAGGCGGGGCACATTGCTTACACCATAGGAGCCTACACAACACAAAACACTGTTGCTGTTATGTAGGTTTTATTTTATTTGTTTTTTCTCTTATATTTTGGAAACGTACATCCATGGTTTTTCCCCTTTAATTTTTTTTTGGAGCCCCCAAGAGAGTGGGGCCCTAAGCTATAGCTTGTTTAGCTTATACATAAATCTGGCACTGGCTGTGCTGACTGGGGCTGATGGAAATTGCAGTCCAGGAAAGCTACAGATTCTCCACTCCTGGGACATAGGCTATAACCCTAGCTTCTCTTCCAATAATACACTGTTGCAATGTTCACTAGGCTAAATACCGTATTCACCTACTGCGTACTAAAAAATACCAATCCTTTCCAATTCATTTCGTTACAATGATATCATGTAAAACTGCAACTAAAATGGTGTATCATCGTCTCAGTGGGGTCTGTTAGTGATAGATTGTAAAAACGCTGTGAAGAGCAGAATGTTGCAAAGCTTGGTTTGTGAGTAAACCTTATAGGTATTGGCTACTATCCCAGAAACAGGCATGCTTAAATCCCACGGAAATCAACAGAAGTTATGTGCAGGTATCACACTGCAGCCTTATGCTCTCATTCCTTCACCCATTCATGCATCTTTAACCAGCCTGACTTAATGAGACTAGGCATGTGTAACTCTGCCTTGTGGTGTGATCTCGAGCTGTTTTATTTTGTTTTGCGGTTTTGTTTTGTTTTTTTGTACATATCTCCAGATTACACTTCAGAGACACTTTGATCTTCAAAAATTATACAATGGCAAAGACTCTGCCAACTTGTGTTTGTGGGGAATTTAGGGTCAGGGTTCAATGAGATTAACAATACTGCACAGAGCACCCAATTCTTTGCTATGTTAGGGAGCCCACTTTGACAGTAAGCAAAATAAAAACCTAACCAGGTTTGCTTTTTTCAAATATATTTGCCATGAGACACAATGCCATCAAATGAGAAATTGCCTAGACATAAAAACACACACCCTACAATATGCAAAAATCTTACAATCAAATACATGTATTTATTTACTTTCATTTGTTTTATAGAGTTGTTCAACACCTTTCCAAAAACATACTTTTCCCTAAGGAAGTATTGTAAAGTTGATGCAATATTGTATTTTTGTGTCTGGTAAGGTGTAGCTTGGTCCATCTTTGACGTATTAGAAAAAACAACCCTGTGTGTATAGTAAAAAAAAAAGGGAGAGAGCATTACATAATTGAATTCTTATATTACTACACTTCCTTTGCTTTCACTCAGTTATTAGGACTTTTTGTACTCAAAGCATTTACTGTACACATACTTCGCTTATGAATCATTTCCTGCAATTAAAAAAAAAATTAAAGTGGCCTGGCGTTTACAACACCATGTGCTCTGCTTTTCACACACCTTTCTCTTCCTTCTTTGAAATACACATTTCTTTAAATTATGCACTTAACCAGTATCGGCTGCTTCCTCTTGAAAAGGGGTGTGTTTTGAGAGTTTGTATAAAATCCCCCCCAGCTGAGCACTGGTGTGAACTGGGCCATTCCATTTTATTTTAGTTTTCATGGTATGTTTGTCTGCTACAGGGTGCACACTACAAGAAAAATAACAAAGCTTCTGCTGGGTTAAAAGGCTACAACCTTATTGCAATGATTCACTAAGAGCCTTGGGGAACAAAGCACTGTCAAAATTGCCTGCTGGGTCCAGGTGACCTGATAGCAGACCAATGTGGTTGCTTAGGGGGAATATAAACACAACGATTCTCCTGCCAACCGGGCAATTTGATTCAGTGCTTTGTGTAGTAAGTTGGAGCCAGCTGATACCATGATAAAAATATTTTGACTCTTTCTTATGCTATTCCTTGTGCCATTAGTTAAGGAAGCTGGAAACTGCTGTAAGCTAACAACTAATGTTTTATTTAGTTTTAACACAGGCCACATTCACACAATGTAAATGTACCATCTGTCAGGGATTTTTCAGCTGTGATTCTTGTGCGGCAGGAAGTTAAGCTAGATGGCCCTTGGGGTCTCTTCCAACTCCACAATGTTATGTTTCTGTGGTCACATTCACGCCATATATTTAAAGCTCTAAGAAGCCACTCAAAACAGCCATGGCTTCCCCCAGATAATTCTGGGAGATGCAGTTTGTTAGGGTGTTAGGAGACTCCTCTTTCTCTAACATAGCTACAATTCCCAGAGTTCCTTGGAAGGAGGAATGGATTGTTAAACCACTCTGGGAATCATATCTCGGGCGAGAGGGTTCCTAATAACTCTCAGTACCCCTAACAAACTACAGCTCCCAGAATTCTCTGGGGGAAGCCGTGACTGCTTCAAACGGCATCACAGCGATTTACATGTGTTGTGTGAATGTGGCAGCAGAAGACCTCTATCATGATCAATCTTACATCTTTTGCTGTTTCTGCTCTGTCCAAACCCCTTCACTCCTTCCTTAATCCTTCCAGCCCAGCTCTTTCTTAAATGAGCCTTACTCTCACACTTCCTTATCAAATTGCATAGGAGCAAACTTAGGGTTGCCATATTTTGAAGAGCAAAAAAGAGGAAGCATTTGCTGACTTCTACTTTTAACTATGGATTGCTATGGTGACTCTACCCCTGAAAAAGAGGGTGCGTCCTGGAAAAAGAGGACATATGGCAACCATAGACAATTGATCCATCTAGTTCAGTATTGTCTACACTGAGTAGCAGTGGCTCTCCAGGTTTTCAGGTAGGAAACTTTCTCAAAACCACCTAGAGATGCTGGGGATGGAATCTGGGTGCTTCTTCTGCATGTTGAGACAGATGTTGTGCCACTGAACTAAAGCCCTTCCCTTTGGGTCTGTATTATCCTGCATACAACATGGTTTGCAATATTGTGCTGCTCCAACATCCCACTTGAAACCGACAGCCTCTTAACAACAAGCAGGGTGGGGGAACGAGGCACTGCTCAAACTTCTAAAAGCAAACATCACTATAGCAAACCATTGTTTAATACTTTGCTCATACAAAGCAATTATAGGTAGTTAAGTCCAGCAGATAAACTCTTCTGTCTGAACTTAAAATGTTGCTGTTGTTTAGTTGTTTAGTTTCCAACTCTTCGTGACCCCATGGACCAGAGCACGCCAGGCACTCCTGTCTTCCACTGCCTCCCACTGTTTGGTCAAACTCATGCTGGTAGCTTCGAGAACACTGTCTAACCATCTCGTCCTCTGTCGTCCCCTTCTCCTTGTGCCCTCCATCTTTCCCAGCATCAGGGTCTTTTCCAGGGAGTCTTCTCTTCTCATGAGGTGTCCAAAGTATTGGAGCCTCAGCTTCACAATCTGTCCTTCTAGTGAGCACTCAGTGCGGATTTCCTTAAGAATAGATAGGTTTGATCTTCTTGCAGTCCACGGAACTCCATGGACAAAGAACTTAAAATAGCTGCGTTCAAAACCCAGCTCTCCCCTGTTCCATAGCAGCAAGTTACAATATATCAGACTCATGTTCCCATCTGCAAAATAGAAACTTTAAGCAGGGTTCTATCTATAATGTAAGTGTAGTTTTCAAGCTCAGAAACTGATATTGGATGCATCTTTATTAGAAAATTTCGAGCAAAATTCCAATGCACAATAAACTCTTAAGGTTGTCAGTGCATAACCCAGTACATGTAAACAATGAGTGCACAAATATGGCAAGCTGAAAGGAACCTTTGACCATTATAAAAGCATGGAAGCAAATGAAGTGATACCAGACTGGTTAGAGGTCTACCTGCAAAGCAGGTATGACTTTACAATTAGAGTGCAGTTCACTGTGGAATTTGTCATCTATTAAACTCCATGGTTATGTACACATGATTTTGTATATTCATTTCAGTAAATGGATGGCTAGTTAACTCAACTTGACCACTTCCTTTTCTTACACAGGACTGCAAAGTTCCCCAACACAAGTGCCTTATTTTAGAAAATTAAATATAGTTTGTGGGTGATATCGAATGTCACACCATATGGCCTAGTGAGATACCACCCAAAGATTTTGTGTCTACATTATAGAATAGAATCATAGAATCATAGAATCATAGAATCATAGAGTTGGAAGAGACCACAAGGGTCATCGAGTCCAACCCCCTGCCAAGCAGGAAACACCATCAGAGCACTCCTGACATATGGTTGTCAAGCCTCTGCTTAAAGACCTCCAAAGAAGGAGACTCCACCACACTCCTTGGCAGCAAATTCCACTGTCGAACAGCTCTTACTGTCAGGAAGTTCTTCCGAATGTTTAGGTGGAATCTTCTTTCTTGTAGTTTGTATCCATTGCTCCGTGTCCGCTTCTCTGGAGCAGCAGAAAACAACCTTTCTCCCTCCTCTATGTGACATCCTTTTATATATTTGAACATGGCTATCATATCACCCCTTAACCTCCTCTTCTCCAGGCTAAACATGCCCAGCTCCCTTAGCCGATCCTCATAAGGCATTGTTTCCAGGCCTTTGACCATTTTGGTTGCCCTCCTCTGTACACGTTCTAGTTTGTCAGTGTCCTTCTTGAACTGTGGTGCCCAGAACTGGACACAGTACTCCAGGTGAGGTCTGACCAGAGCAGAATACAGTGGCACTATAACTTCCCTTGATCTAGATGCTATACTCCTATTGATGCAGCCCAGAATTGCATTGGCTTTTTTAGCTGCCGCGTCACACTGTTGGCTCATGTTAAGTTTGTGGTCAACCAAGACTCCTAGATCCTTTTCACATGTACTGCTCTCAAGCCAGGTGTCACCCATCTTGTATTTGTGCCTCTCATTTTTTTTGCCCAAGTGCAATACTTTACATTTCTCCCTGTTAAAATTCATCTTGTTTGTTTTGGCCCAGTTCTCTAATCTGTCAAGGTCGTTTTGAAGTGTGATCCTGTCTTCTGGGGTGTTAGCCACCCCTCCCAGTTTGGTGTCATCTGCAAATTTGATCAGGATGCCCTTGAGTCCATCATCCAAGTCGTTGATAAAGATGTTGAATAAGACCGGGCCCAAGACAGAACCCTGTGGCACCCCACTAGTCACTCTTCTCCAGGATGAAGAGGAACCATTGATGAGCACCCTTTGGGTCCGGTCAGTCAGCCAGTTACAAATCCACTGAGTGGTAGCATAGTCAAGACCGCATTTTACCAGCTTCTTTACAAGAATATCATGGGGCACCTTGTCAAATGCCTTGCTGAAATCAAGGTAGACTACATCCACTGCGTTCCCTTCATCTACCAGGCTTGTAATTCTGTCAAAAAATGAGATCAGGTTAGTCTGACATGACTTATTTTTCAGAAATCCATGCTGACTATTGGTGATCACAGCATTCCTTTCTAGGTGCTCACAGATTGTTTGCTTAATGATCTGCTCCAGAATCTTCCCTGGTATTGATGTTAGACTGACTGGGCGGTAATTATTTGGGTCCTCTCTTTTCCCCTTTTTGAAAATAGGGACAACATTTGCCCCCCTCCAGTCTGCCGGGACTTCGCCTGTTCTCCAGGAATTCTTCGCCTGTTCTCCAGGAATTCTCAAAGATGACTGCCAGTGGTTCTGAGATCACATCTGCCAGTTCTTTTAATACTCTTGGATGCAGTTCATCTGGCCCTGGAGACTTGAATATATCTAAACTAGCCAAGTATTCTTGTACTATCTCCTTAGTTATTCTGGGCTGTGTTTCCTCTGCTGAATCATTTCCTCCAAATTCTTCAGGTCGGGCATTGTTTTCTTTATCGGAGAAGACTGAGGCAAAGAAGGCATTGAGGAGTTCAGCCCTTTCTGTGTCCCCTGTTTGCATTTCACCATCTTCTCCTCTGAGTGACCCCACTGTTTCTTTGTTCTTCCTTTTGCTACGAACATACCCATAGAAGCCTTTTTTGTTGCTTTTAACCTCTCTAGCAAGCCTGAGTTCATTCTGTGCTTTAGCTTTTCTGACTTTGTTAATTGTAATTAGAATTACAATTAGAATTGTAATTAATTCTAATAAAGAACCAAAACCCAATTCCCTCCTGCTTCCCTCACAAGTTTATATTTATACTATTAAATGATGTCATAAAATACCAAGCTGGTTTGCTCTTTGCTTATCTGTTTACTTAAAATACTTTCTTCTGGAATATGATTTCCTTATTCTGATGAGCCAATCCAATGAAATTCAGCCCAGCCAAAATTGGGCATTAAAGATGAATGCTTAAGGTATGAACACTCATTTTTCTGCAAAACTGAATGCAATGAAATCTCCCACTCTGCATGTAATCTGCTAATTGCGATTTAGATTGTTCAATTGTACCATTTGAATATTTGTTTTTTTAAAGATATGTGTGCGTGTATGCACTCAATGTGTATGAACATGTAAAATGCCTGTGATGATATCTACTGACTTATACTGAGACTGAGCCACAGACTGATTCTAGTAAATATCCCTTTTGGAATCCGACAGTCTACCAAAATTTTGTAGAACCCTTTACTCCAGCTATCAAATGGGACAGATTACTGTGCAAAATTCCCTTGGCTGAGTCCACCCATTTCTTGTCTATATTAAGCAGTGGATCAGCCATGGAAAAACAGAGTCTAGATTTATGGGGTAAGCAGTATGTTCTATGGAACATGATGTTCTGGAATAAGGACATATATAGCATGTAATCAAAAAAACCTAACTGCTCTAACTACCCCCAAATTCCCACAAGACCAAAGCATGCAGGAAATGACTGGCCAATTGTGCAACAGAGTCAGTATATCTCTCACTGATTGTATTTTACAGTACTATGTTCTTACACTTTGGGTGAGCCCAAACTCATTACTTTCAGCAAGGTATCGACACATTTCCTTGTCTAGATCTCTATTGCCAGTCTTTAAATTTATGATATTTAATCCCCAAAGAAATAACCTCCCTGCTGTTCTCACCCTACTCCTTTCCTGTGGTTCCTCTGAGGAGCCTTCACAATGTTATTGATTTGAATGTTCGCCACAAATTTTCAGTTTTTATTTGACATCCATGCTAACCCCTTCCCTGCTATCTCCTCCCTGTCATATAGAGTAGCACTGGGTTCCCCAAACTGTGGTCCACAGACCACCAGTGATCTGCAAGCTTCATTCAGGTGGCCCGCAACAAGTCTGTAGATTTCTGGCTGAAGATGGGAGATGTCACATCCACTGTGTTAAACATTCAGATGGACTGTTAATTGTATTTTAATTGCTTTTTTTATTCCGTATATTGTCTCCTGTCTATCCTGCCAGTCTAGATAGCTCAGTTGGTTAGAGCGTGCTGCTGATGATGCCAAGGTTGCAAGTTCAATCCCCTATGGGACAGCTGCATATTCCTGCATTGCAGGGGGTTGGACTAGATGATCCTCAGGGTCCCTTCCAACGCTACATTTCTACGTATTCTATGAAATTCCATATATAAGTGGGAAAGAAGCAATAAAACACAATTAACAATTGGGGGTTGGACTAGGTGACTCTTGGGGTCCTTTCCAACTCTACAGTTCTATGATTCCTACAGCATCCAGCAAGGCACATTGCAATTGCTACAATGGGCAGAAAAACCTGGAAGTGGCCCACCACAACCCACAGCAATGTTTGAGTGATTTATGATGGGTGGTGGGTTAAGATCCCCTGGACTATGAGAGACGGTGTAGACTGGTTACATGCCTGGGCAAACCATGTCACCTGAAACCACCTCATGGTCTAGCCCAGGCATAGGCAAACTTGGCCCTCCAGATGTTTTGAGACTACAATTCCCATCATCCCTGACCACTGGTCCTGTTAGCTAGGGATGATGGGTGTTGTAGTCCCAAAACATATGGAGGGCCGAGTTTGCCTATGCCTGGTCTAGCCTGCAAAGAAAGGTGCTCTGCATGTAAGAAAAGCATAAACATAGGAAGCAGTCCTAAGATACCCCCAGTGTAAACACATAAATAACAGTTGTGCAAATAGATATATTTTTTCCTGTTACATAATCTCTTTTTAACCTCATGTGCAGGTCATGACCTTATCACCCCTGCATACTATTGATAATGACTGGAAGTAGCATAGAGCTCAGTATCCCTGACACACAGCTTTCCCCTAACAGCCTCCATCTTTCTAGATAGAATCTCCACAAAGTCTGAACTATACAGCTTCAAAAGGTGATGTTCAAACACTACACAAACTCTACAGTAGTCCAATGCTCTTCATACATTGGAGATGCTTTCTGTACCAGCACATCAAAGGATCAATATTCCCACTGTTATTTCTGCAGAATATATCAGCATTAACATCCATATGATTCTGTTCTTCTGTAAAAAATATTATTTATGTTAGTACATTCCTCTTCGACTATTCCTCTGCTCTTTCCTCTAACATAACCCATTGTGCATTTGATTTTTTTTTTAATTGTTATCTCAAAGCCTTAAAAACTAAAAATAGAAATAAATAATCCCTACACTAAAGAGGTTTAATAGGTGGGGGAGGGATGTATATAAAAGGGAAATCCTTCATTTAATAACAAGGTGAATCACAAGCACTTTATAAAGTTATAATGTTATTTGGTTTATGTATTTGATATACTTGATCAGGAAATCTACCTGCTACTGGATAGCTCAGTCAGTTGCTGGATAGCTCTGTCAGCAGAGCATGACAGTCTTAATGAGATTCTCAATCTCTGGGTTGTGGGTTCAAGCCCCATGTTGGGCAAAAAAATCCTGCATTGCAGAGAGTTAGACTAGATGACCCTTGTGGTCCCTTCCAACTCTACAACTCTATAGACTACAACACTGCTGTAGGATATTCACTCTTTCTCCTATTAATGTTATCTATGAAAACAATCCTTCCTGATGATCTCAAGAAGGAAATGGGGGGGGGGGTATGTTCCTTATACTGCCCTGTAAATCCTCAGTATAAATTACATGCTGGCATCATAAACCAGAAATTTATCAGACAGGTATAATTATTAATATATATATATATATATATATATATATATATATATATATATATATGTCTCAACAAAATATTAAAATACAGTAATCCATCAAACATTAAAAGCTTCCCTAAACAGGGCTGCCTTCAGATGTCTTCTAAAAGTCTGATAGTTGTTTTTCTCTTTGACATCTGGTGGGACGGCGTTCCACAGGGTGGGAGCCACTACCGAGAAGGCCCTCTGCCTGGTTCCCTGTATATAACAGCAGGCAATTTTGCTAGGGTGCAACAACTAATCTGAATAGCATGTGAGGGAGAAGAGAGCTAAACTACACATTTCAGTATTTAAATGTACAGAATAATTGCAAACTATTTCTTTTTTGTGCATACATGAATGACTGTGACTATTCAAACGTGTTACATCATTAACATAGCCTTGTGTCTTCATATTCTTTTGCAGTTTCATTTTTGTTTATCTTACTTATAATGCTCAGCCAAAGAACGATGTCATGTCAGCTTGCTTCTCTCATGTTCAGTGCAGTCGATATATATTTTTTGCTGAGTAATACTGTGGGTGGAGCACAACTTAACAAGGATAAAGCATGACACAGCAACTGTAGAAGTAGTTAGAAGCACAGTAGTATAAACAGGAAAAGAGGCCAGTCAACCTTTATTATATCCAAGCTCCCGTTGTAAAACGAAGTTAGGTCTTGTATAGCCAAAATAAATAATTAACTGAAAAAACAGAAGGCGGCTTCCAGCTTCATCACAGTGACATAGCTAAATCTTTTAACTGGCACTGAAGTCAAGGTGACTGTTTTAAGTATGCTGGGGGAGCAGAGGTTAGAGAAATCCTGTTTGCATAACTGGGAGTCTGTTGTGTAAGCAGAAAGCCACAACTGGATATCACGCTATATATCAACGGTTCCCAAACAATAGTGGTCCACAAGCTTCATTCAGGTGGTCCACAGCTTGTGCTCATTGCTCATTGATTTTTAATTGTATTTTTATTGCTTCGTTTATTTCTCCTGCCATCGCATTACAATATGAATTCTGTGAAATGCAGGTTGCAATGCCATAAAATACAATATGTAAGAAATAAAAGGAACAATGAGAATAAGAATTAAAATCATACTGCGACTAGCACAGCATGTTATAATTGCTACAACTGGCAGAAAAATCATTAAGTGGTTCAACAAAACCATCAGCAATTTTCAAGTGGTCTGGGCCGAGAGGAAGTTTGGGAACCACTGCTTTATATTTTACTGTTGCAGCAGGTAAAATATGTAACATGTTTGCTCAGTAAACCCCACTGAGTTGAACTGGGCTTACTCCCAAGCAGGACTGCAGTGCAAAAAAAAACAACAAAAAAACCCAGAAACATATTTACTAAGACCATTATTTCTCCATAAACATTGGGTAATATGAAACTAAATTTTACACAGAGCAGACCCACTGAAATAAATGAACATGACTAAGTTAGGTCCATGAAATATAGTAAAAGGTAAAAGGTAAAGGACCCCTTCTATTTGCCGGGAGGTGATGGGACCAGTGGCCATGATCTTAGTTTTTTTGATGTTGAGCTTCAGACCATATTTTGTGCTCTCCTCTTTCACCCTCATTAAAAGGTTCTTTCATTCCTCCTCACTTTCTGCCAACAAGGTTGTGTCATCTGCATACCTGAGGTTGTTGATATTTCTTCCAGCAATCTTAATGTCGACAAAGGCCTGTATAGTTAAAGCTATAGTTTTCCCAGTAGTGATGTATGGAAGTGAGAGCTGGACCATAAAGAAGGCTGATCACTGAAGGCTGATCACTTAAGAACTGATGCTTTTGAATTATGGTGTTGGAGGAGACTCTTGAGAGTCCCATGGACTGCAAGAAGATCAAACCTATCCATTCTGAAGGAAATCAGCCCTGAGTGCTCATTGGAAGGACAGATCCTGAAGCTGAGGCCCCAATACTTTGGCCACATCATGAGAAGAGAAGACTCCCTGGAAAAGACCCTGATGTTGCGAAAGATTGAGGACACAAGTAGAAGGGGACGACAGAGGACGAGATGGTTGGACAGTGTTCTTGAAGCTACCAGCATGAGTTTGACCAAACAGTGGGAGGCAGTGGAAGACAGGAGTGCCTGGCGTGCTCAGGTCCATGGGGTCACGAAGAGTCAAACACGACTAAGCGACTAAACAACAACAACAAAGGACCCCTGGATGGTTAAGTCCAGTCAAAGGAAACTATGGGATTGTGGCACTCATCTCGCTTTCAGGCCGAGGGAGCCAGCATTTGCCCACAGATAGCTTTCCGGATCATGTGGCCAGTGTGACTGAACTGCTTCTGGCGCAACGGAACACCGAGTTGGAAACCAGAGTGCATGGAAATGCCGTTTACCTTTCCGTCACAGCGATACCTATTTATCTACTTTCACTGGCATGCTTTTGAACTGCTAGTTTGGCAGGAACTGGGACAGAGCAACAGGAGCTCACCCCGTCACAGGTATTTAAACCGCCGACCTTCTGATTGGCAAGCCCAAGAGGCTCAGTGGTTTAGACCACAGCACCACCCGCATCCTCATGAAATACAGTATGTCCACTCTCAGTAGAATTTAGTTGACTACCACCCAAGGCCCATGAAAGGTTCTCTGTTTCATCCAGTTCACAGGCAAATACTTAGCTCCCACACTACCCAAATGGCACTACTAGGCTCACTCAGTTCCATTTACAGTTCAATTGTATTGAAACTTACCGATATACTGGAATTGGTGCATGCGCTTGAAAGTTTCTGGGAAGCAAAATAAGGGCATTGTTATGTACTGAGTTGAATAGAATCCAAAATGCAGCAGTCTGATTGGTCCTAGAACAATAGGATTCAGAATGCAGCAGTCTGATTGGTCCTAGAACAATGCAGCAGTATGATTGGTCCGCAGGAGCCACCCAATCCAGCTCCAGATGGAAGTGAATCCACAACCTGATTGGCCTACAGGAGAATCCCGGAATTAGCCAATCACATGCAGCCCATTGTGTAAATAATGTATATAAAGCAGATACTTTGGGGGTACTTTCATTCCTCCTCACCACTATGAGCTGAATAAAGAGCATGAAATCCACTCTCGACTCAGAGTATATTTCAGGCATGTTGAAAACAGCAGGCCTGGAGAAAGGAGCATAACAAATTATTTTCTCAAGGCAGAACTGAACATTTGAAAGTGAAATGAATTTAAGTAAAGAACTTAATGTGAAATGAGAAAAGCCCTCCTGGATCAGTCCAGTAGTCTGGCTAGTTTAACATCCTGTTCTCACAGTGGCCAACCAGATGCCTGTGGCATGCAATTATCTTCAAAAGCACAAAGGTTATCTTGACATAGGCGCTATCACAGCCTATAAAACAATCATGTTTATATCCCAGATACATCCTTCCAGAGGATAGGACCTTTCTCCAAAAAGGCACCGTTTATACGTAATTATTCTTATTACTAGTTCTATCACAGCACTCAGGCATATCTAAGCAAACAGGTCAGCCTGACCAGACTTACATGAAATAAGAGTAATTTGCTTAAAATGCGAGTGCCTGGAAAAAGCAAGATTTTGGACCACAGTTAACAAGTTCCAAAATTAATATTAACACCCATTAAATTTCAGTGGACCTTATTCCCAGGTAAATGGGTTCAGGTCTGCAGCCTAAGATGCTAATTCATGTATTCTGATTTGTGCAGCCAAAGTTATGAAATATGGATATGCCTTGTGTTTATTCATATTTGTTTAGCTGACTTCATGAAACATCTTTACTGTTTTATTCCATTGTACTCATGCAAATCCTAAATATGATACAATACACACAACCTCTACCCTCATGCATCAATTGTGAAAAAGATCTCAGATATCTTCATTTTTAAAAAAGGCACTGGTTAATAACAAGCTTGTCTGGAGACTTAAGCACATGTTAGGCTAATTTCATGGCTCACAGCCATGCAAGGGGATTTTAAACATTTAATCCTAGGCACAGGAGGAGCAATGTGTGTTACTGAGTGTATGGCATTTTCTTGATGGTCAGCCATATAAAACTATTTCCATCTTGACCACAGCAGAAAGATAAATTTCAGCTTTCCTCCCCAGTCACCATCCTGATGGAATATCCTCTGCCCTGCACTGCAATTAATGACAGTAAAGAGCTCTCATTAGTCTCAATGGAACTTGCGCGCACCTCTAAGATTTAATTGTTCAAATCCCCTGATGTGGCTGTGAGCCATGCGATTAATATAACATTAGTTATTTAGGTCTTCGGCTTATTTACTAATTTAAGAAATGTAATCGTCGCCGTTCGAAATAAAAGCTTCCCAAGCTCTGGAGCCCAGACTGAAGGAGATGATGAACTCTAGACAACCTAAGCCCTCTTCACATGTTACTTGTGTGTATGCATAATTGTGTTAATGGAAGAAACGGCCAACATTTAGCCCCACCCATAAGGCCATGGCTCAGTGGCGTAGCGTGGGGGGTGCAGGGGGGGCCGGCCGCACCGGGCGCAACATCTGGGGGTTAGGGTTAGGGGGCGCAAATCCACAGTTTAGGGGGCGCAAATCCATGGGTTAGGGGGCGCAAATTACTTGCCTTGCCCCGGGTGCTGACAACCCACGCTACGCCACTGCCATGGCTTACTGCCTGCCCCTGCCTTTTCTGTTACTTACAGCCCTTGATAATTAGGGTTGTTAATCACACTGGAAGCCTCCATATGTAAAGACTCATCAAAGTAGACATTATCCTGAACATAGTAACAGATGGTAAATATAGGGACAGGAGAAGCAGATTGTGGTGGATTATGACTGCTAGGAATTTTTTTTTTGGGGGGGAGAGATTTGGAGGTGGGTAAAGAAAACACTGAAAGAGGGAAACAGGCTAATTTCTCACAAAAATAATGTCTGCACATTTTCATCTTGCATCTCAGGTGCTAGAAACTTTTAATGAAATGTGTACAGATGAGAAAAACCAAGATGATCAAAGGTCTATAGATACCAAGCCTTATGAGGAATGGTTGAGGGAGCTGGGTATGTTTAGCCTGGAAAAAAGAAGAGTGAGAGGAGATATGAGAGCCATCTTCAAATATCTCAAGGATTCACTGCCACATGGAAGAAGAAACACACTTATTTTCTCTCACTGTGGAGGGTAGGACTCGAAACCAATGGCTTAAAATTACAAGAAAGGAGTTTCCCGCTAAACATACTGATACGGAAGGGGGGGGCACGTCTTCTTCACCTCCTTCTTCGCTACAATATATCCATTTATTTCCAACTGTCAATGACAGAAGGGACTAAAATCTATAAATCATAGAAAATCAACGTGCCAATTTGCTCAATTTCTCTAGAACTCCATGACACCTTCCCTGTCCTCCATAATCCCTCAAGCAAAGTGTTAAGACCCTAATCCTGTCAAATCACTCTGCCTGGCCTTTCCTCTAGGCAATGCCAGGTGGCAGACTATGCATACATGGACCATTGTCTTCTCATCACCTGGACTCAGGATGTGCTTATCTACGCATATCTCCAGCTCTGCATATTCCCCCCTCCCTCCTCCATATGTTAATCCTGTGGAACCCAACCTCTTCTTAATATATTCATGATGTAATCTGTGTAACCCAACCTCTTCTTAATGTATTCATGATGTAACTGGGATGTATTTTGCACTGTATTCTGGGACATGGAGGGAAGTTTCAAAAGTTCATGTCACCCATTTCTCGCGGTTCAATCTCGCCTTGAACCTTGTTGCGCAATAAACATGGATCTTCTGCAGTTTGCTCCTCTCTGGCTGAACTCATTTTCCTCCGCAGGGACCCGCGGACTTAGTCCGACGAGCTGGGTGGCAGAGCAGCCTCGCACCCAGATTTTGCCGTAACAATACGGAGAAACGGTAGTAGTCGTTGGGCAGTGGACAGATCGCCCCTGAGAGATTGTAGACTCTCCTTCCTTGGAGGTTTTTAAGCAGAGGTTGGATGGCCATCTGTCATGGATGCCTTAGCTGAGATTCCTGCAATGCAGGGGTTGGACTAGATGACCCTTGGGATCCCTTCCAACTCTAGGATTCTGTGATTCTCGACACTATAAAATCTGAGGGTTATGGTTCATGGAGTGGGGAGCAATTGCCCCCTTACCCTCTCTCTCCTCAATATGGCCAGGATGAGAGAAGAGGGAATCAACAGTGGGGCAGCAACGAAATTCTCAGTGATGAAACGCGCCTCGCATACAACCGCATTGTTATGCATTTCAATCATATCCCATTTCCATCACGCATCATGTGCCTTCCATATCTTGATCGGCCTCAATCCCTTTCCTACACAGGATGTGTGCAGAGCAATGCACCTTTATTGTGGGCAAAGCCAACCCAGCGCAAACACAAGCCGGGGCTTGCTTCTTCTCGCCACTGTAACATCCCCTGCATTGTGTCCCGGGCTGGGTTTGCTCCGGCTTCGGCGCGGATGCTTTGAACCAACCTGCCCTGCCTGCCCCGCCCTGGGCGAAGAGAGGTGACTAAACGTCTCGTCATGCGACCGGGAGGGGCGGCGGCCACGCGCTCCGCTATCAGGGCAGCAGCAGCAGTGGAAAATTTTCAGTCTTTTCGGGGATGCGCGCGCAGCTGAGGATACGCCGCTATCACTTCTCTATCTCTAGAACATTCCCGTCAAGCGGTGACGGGGGGGGGGGGGAGATACTTCCGGAGCGGCTCCTGTAGCCATAACACAGCGGTGCCTCAAAGGGGTGGGGTTGGCGCCTTTCCAGTGAGCGCCCTTGTACTTGGTAGGGCTTACTTCCGAGTAAACCACGCCGAATGACGAGGGGAGCTGCTGAGGGCTTTCTGCTCTGGAAGCGCGCGGCGTGGCTCTCTCCAGACGAGAGAGGGGCTGCTTGAAACCGCGGGGAGGGAAGGCGCCAAAAAGAGCGAGGCGCGCGCGCCCGAGCGCGCGGTAGGGGCTGTTGCAAAGGCATCCCCCACCCGCCAAGCTGAGGGGAAAGACCGGCATCTCTCTCGTGCTGTGTCTCCTCCTCTCACCCACCCAAGCGGGGCTGCTTGGCGCCGTGGCTTCCGTACCGCACTTAGCACAGAAACGGCGGGAAACAAAACCCCTCCTTGAAATGCACAGAACGGGGTCTCCTCTAGACCGCGCAAAAAGAGCCCTTCAGGAGCAGAAACGGGGCGCGTGTGTGCCGTGTGTCATGCGATCGATTATGGGGCATTACCTCCCCCGCCCCGCTCCAATATTTTATTCAAGTTTGCATCCTTGGGGGCGGATGCCTACCCCACCCCCAATCAAGTGAAATAAATGAAAATGCTTAACTAAAAGTAAAAATTGTAGAAAGATTTTGACGGGTTTTTCTGAGCGCTTGGGGTCAGAACAAAGTGATTTGCTGGACAGAGCCAGGCAGAGGATGAGGACAGGTAGGTGCCCTTCTCTCCCCACAACATAAATCCCATGCTCCCGCCTGTGAGACTAATCCATAAAACCCTGGCTTTTATTTGAAAATAGAAACCCCAAATGGGTTTTGAGCATTGATAGCACCTGGGATATGTGGCAAAATATACAGACGTTATTCTCATTATTTTCGAGTGGCTTCAGTGTTCTGCTGATAGTTCTGTTCTGTTGAAAAATTTCTACAGGTGGACTGAGAGATATCTTACCAATGATATCTTACCCACCACAGATGCATGGTCAATCCCAGCGCTCCAGTTTTTCAAGGTGGCTCACAGCGCGATCCTATCCATGCCTATACAGTGGTTAGACCCGTTTTCAATTACTCCCATATATATATGACTGCAGCCTCAGTCTCCAGAGTTCCTGGAATATGCTCTCTCAGAAGTAATACAAGGTGTGAAGAGTCAATGGGGTTCTATTGGGGTGATGGTAAGAAGTAAATAATGACTTGTACACTGAAACATCTGAGATATCTAAATGCAGGGTGAGCTGTGGAATAGAGTGCACCATGAGGTGAGAAATATAAGGCCAAGAGAGATTCAGATGGACCTGATGGTTAGCTGGTGGTGTAGCATAGCATAGTAGGATGTCAAACTAGATCTACTGAAACCCATCTTTGAATTCTACTCAGCCTTGAATATCACTGGGGGCTGTTGGACCAATCGCTCTCTCAGACTAACCTATCTCACAGAGTTGGTGTGAGAATAAAATGTAGCAAAACCCTATCTATATTGAACTTCCTGGCAGGAAAAGAGTTTACATGTAATAGATACTAGTAGCTAAGAAAACAAAAAACAAAGAGGCATCTCATATCTACAGAGTGGGGAAAACAAAAAGAAAGGGCGCCGTGAACCTTTATGGTTGTGGCACAGCATGATTATTTGTGTTTTTAAGTAGGGTAAAGGTGGCGAACTAACTTCTAGCAATGTGCCCTTTTTGTACACATTACATTTCTATGTATGATTGAATTCCATTTAGTTAAAATGTTGGCAACAACTCTCTGTAGGAATGTAAGTAAACTCAATATAAAAGATGTGCAAGTTGCCACAAGACTAAACCTGGTTATTAGCTGCTTCCCAAGTCTTTATTTCTATGAAAGTTTGATACAGCTGAATGAGCCAGAACTGAAGTTTATAAGCCCCTGCATCTCAAAATAAGGCTTTGGACTACCTTGTATAAGGTATTACAATGACCGTGGGAATGATATCTTCCAAAATGCACAATCATTCTCTTCAATCAAAATGAATGGTTTTGTGCAGCACTTTTATGTGCAGTGACTCCAAAGAACCCTTACAGATAAGGAAATGTGCATCCCAAATTGAATTTTGGAAGTGCTAAAAATAATCCATCCACACCTCCAGGAGAGTGCCCTCTTCAAGAAGCCCCATCAGCATCATGTCTATCCGAATACTTCATTTTGGTGCAACGCATTGTGAAGCGCCCTGCCCCATGCCAGTAGTCAAGATACAAATAAATCATGCATCCACTCCTCCAAGTGTGTCCTCTGTGAGGAATTTTAGCATCACATTTGACCCAACACTTTTCTTTTGCTCAATTCACTATCAAGGCCCCTGGCCCCCTGACAATTGCTTAATGAATAATGAACTGTGTATGTGTGTGTGCCAGACTAAGATCTGGGCTACAACAAAACACACACCTAGAATTCCAGGAGTGTGCCGCCTTCTACATGTTGACCTAACGTTGGATCCTTTCTAACACTTTGGTTGTGGTGCAAGGCAGCACCAAACGTATTGTTTCCATGCCAAGAACACATTGATAAATTTTTGTATGGGGCAGTATGCTTTAGACTGAGCATCCTACAGCAAAGGAAGGCAGTGGACTGCAGCTAATGCTAGGGTGTCTCAATGAGGGCACTCTTCAATATACTATTTAGGATGGCCCGAAACGTATCCATTTTGACATAAATTGCCAATTACAGTGGTACCCCACAAGACAAATGCCTCGCAAGACAGAAAACCTGCTAGACGAAAGGGTTTTCCGTTTTTCAATGCGCTTCGCAGGACGCATTTCCCTATGGGCTTGCTTCGCAAGACGAAAATGTCTTGCGAGTCTTGAGATTTTTTTCACTCCCCACCCCCTTTTTCTAAGCCGCTAAACCGCTAATAGCCTTTTAGCAGCTAATCCGCTAATCCCTTAAACCGCTAATAGCGCTAATCCGCTAAGCCGCTAATAGGGTTGCTTCGCAAGACGAAAAAACCGCTAGACGAAGAGACTCGCGGAACGAATTAATTTCGTCTTGCGAGGCACCACTGTATTGCTGTGGGCTCAGTGCACATGATGGCGTTTTGCATATAAACAAAGCACTGGTTCCTTTTTGAGACTGCTTTCATGGAAGTTTGGATTATAGAACTAAGAACTTCTAACTAATTTCAGCCTCATTAAGTGAACCTCAGAGTGATTTGAAATGTGCATCCCCGCTCTCACTCAAGTTTTCATTTGTTCTGCACAGAGTACATTTTATCAATTAAACAGTTCAAACACTACATGTAACATCCACACATTATGGAGTCATAGTCCCATTACAACCACCATTATATCAGTGAGAAATGAAATTTATTCATAGTTCAAGGGGGACTGGAATATTTTCAGCCTTGGTTGGGCTACCCCAGGGTGGGCAGAAGGTGCATATTCAATAAGGTTCAACAAGGTTTCTGACTCCCAGTTAATTTGCAATGGCAACAACAAAAAGGCACATACAAAACACACTCCAAATTTGGTTGCTAGGTAATGGGAGGAAGGAACTGGGAGTGTGGTTTTTTGTGATAGGACTATGAATTCAGTTCTGGGAATAAAAACTGGGCTGAGCAAGTGCTCAGATATACCCTGGGTCCTTATTCTAAGGGGGTGTTGCCAGCCTCCACCATCCCAGCCACTATTTTGCACCTGCCTCTGCTTAGAGGGCTTTGGGATTCTAGTGAAAGCAAAACAAAGTGGACCCTGCAGGACTGAAGTCTGCCTTCCCCTGAAGAAACATCTTGCATTCTGTAAATAAATGTGTCTTCCTTGTAGTTGCCAAGTAGAAGTTCTCCTTCCCCAATTTGAAGATTGTTCAAAGCATTTGAAAGGGGAACTTGCACACCCCTCCACTGTGTTGAAATTTATTTTAAGACTTCCTTTTCAGACATTACAGTTCTTTCTACTTCTCCAATCCAAGCTTGGTTTGAGAGTGTGAAAAGTGAATGGCCACACAGCATACATTTCATTGGTTGTTCTCCAGTGGGTTGTTGATTCTATGTCCTGAACTGAAAGCTCCATTTTCATATTATCCAAGCATTTAGGTTGTGTGGAACTACATGTATGCCAAATCTTCATTTTTGTATCTCTTCATCATCATCTTTACTGCTGAGATTTGTCTTGGCAAAAACCAGTTTGAGAAGTCAATGAAAAACTTAGGCTGCAATCTTATACCCCTAATGTGAACTCAATGGGACTGACTTCTGAATAGGCATGCATAGGGTGGCACTTAGTGTTTCATATCCCGATAAGATGGTGTCTTCATGCTCAACATGATCCTAGGCAGTTTTTGTTGTAAAGTGACTATAGCTCCTGGAACTACATCAATTTAATACTGCTTTAATACTGAAATGATTATAATAAGTGTTGTTTGTGTTTTTTTCTGTGGGACTCAAGTGGGACTTATTCCCATGTGAGTGAACACAGGATCACCAAATAAGGCTACCCCACCTACCTGGGAGTAAACCCAATTAAATTAACCATGCTGTTACTCATCTCTTTCAATCATGCTATTATGAGCTCTAATATTTGGGAGTCAAGTCAGGACTGGTCCTGCCATTAGAAACAGTGAGACAACCACCCCAGCTGGCAGAAGTTGGAGGCAGCGGCAGCCTTCTCTGACTGTTTCTCCTGAGCTTCTCAGCTATTTCCCTCTGTTGCCACATGACCACTCCTAGGTCCCCTAATCTGGCCTGCAGTCTCAGGTGTGGTGGATGCTATCCTGTCACAAGCAATTAAAATAAGATTCAAGAGCTTGTCCAGCCAGCTTTTGTACATGGAATGGGTAAGGGGCATATGTCAAGCTGCAAAATGTCTTGACTTGTCCCTGGTTCAGTTACAAATCCAAAGAGTATTGCTCCAGGATAGCTATTTGTATTCAAGAATGAGACTAGCTTTCATGCTATCACCAAGCACAGCTGACACTGCTGTTTACAACTGGGCAGAAACTAGGGGCACCTGCAAGAAAATGTTGGGGGGTCCAAGCAGCCAGCCATGCCTTTTTCCTCTCTGGGTTCCCCTCCTATCAATGTGGTGTCATTTGTGTGTGTGTGTGTACTTCTGCTAACTTTGGGGCTCCCCCAAGCCTGCTGGTCCAATTTCAGCTACATAGGGTGCCACACTCAGAGAATCTGTTCTCCATTAGCACAGGGTGTAGTCCTTGTTGTTGTTTAGTCTTTTAGTCGTGTCCAACTCTTCGTGACCCCATGGACCAGAGCACGCCAGGCA
The DNA here is from genome assembly GCF_965153285.1 of Podarcis tiliguerta. Lineage (NCBI taxonomy): Eukaryota > Metazoa > Chordata > Lepidosauria > Squamata > Lacertidae > Podarcis > Podarcis tiliguerta. The sequence goes on along the minus strand of NC_139543.1, from coordinate 26,935,899 downwards.
CTCCTGTCTTCCACTGCCTCCCGCAGTTTGGTCAAACTCATGCTAGTAGCTTCAAGAACACTGTCCAACCATCTCGTCCTCTGCCGTCCCCTTCTCCTTGTACCCTCAAATTTTCCCAAGATCAGGGTCTTTTCCAGGGAGTCTTCTCTTCTCATGAGGTGGCCAAAGTATTGGAGCCTCAGCTTCAGGATCTGTCCTTCCAGTGAGCACTCAGGGCTGATTTCCTTAAGAATGGATTGGTTTGATCTTCTTGCAGTCCATGGGACTCTCAAGAGTCTCCTCCAACACCATAATTCAAAAGCATCAATTCTACAGAGATCAGCCTTCTTTATGGTCCAGCTCTCACTTCCATACATCACTACTGGGAAAACCGTAGTCCTAGGAATCAAAATAGTCAAGTCAGGAAGAGAACTGACACTTACTAAATTGCTCTCAAAGAGTTTCCCAAATGTACTTTTCAGCCCTCCTTCAAAAGAAAAACATGTCACTTACAGAAAGCATTGGCAGATGTCAAAGCTTCCAAACAATACAGGAGCAAAACAAAGAAATGAACTACAGCAAACTTAGGGGGGGGGCATATTCCAATATAAATAGAATCACTTGTGATCTTACTACTATGCTGCCTAGATTAAGTTTGTGGGAAGCGCAAAGGTTACTGAAGCATGGTTGTTTGCCTCTGTTCTCAAAGCCCTCTATCCCTTACCTGAATCTTTCATTAATGGATGGGTTGGCTCAGAGAAAAAAATTAAAAATACAATATTTATTTTTGTATTTAAAAGGCTGGGGATGGGGAGCTAAAAACACCCACACACTAGAGCATAGAAACACACTCATGGAATGAAATTTATTTATTTATAGATATTTCTTTTATATGTTTGTGTTTATTTCTTCCTAACCCAATGCAAGGAGTTGAAAGAAAATCTTGCTTTTCCCAGGGTGAAAGGATTGTAAAATACATCTATGAATTAAAAATGTATGTCAGGCTTGGGTAGGTTCTGTTACTTGGTTATTCTGTTTAATTCTGGCAGAGTTTCCATAAAGTGTATCTATAAATGCCCAGCACCACAGTTACATAAGGAATGAGTAATACTCATTAAAGGCATGCACACAAGTCAGGGCAATTCATATACTTTTCCTCCTGGATATGTTATATCATGTGATATTAACAGTATCCTAGACTTAACTGGAAATTGTGACTTAGGTGGTTAATAATACAGAATGACTCCTGAGTCCTGAATTCATACCCTCAAAATCTAATACAGTACCGTATACCACAAGCAGAATTTTTGTTCTTATTAGACAAAAGTTTTAGCAGCCTTGGTGGTACAAGAAAACATGAGTTAAATAAGGTTGGAAATGTTTTGGTTTGGTTTTTTCGAGTCACACAAAATCTTCAGATGCAGTGTTCCCACGGTGGAAGTCTTCCTTTTGGCACCATTTTCACCCATACCCCATATCTTCTAAACATTTTATAACCATAGGTTTTATCAATCAGTTTTGGTAACATCTCAGGACTTAGGAGATGCTGTGGTTGTATACATATGATCAGTGCTTTTTTCTTTTAAAAAGTTAAAAATGTTTAGGGGTGCTCTCATTTTCCTACTCATATTGAAATACTGCCCCTCAACGAGGCCAAACTTAATTTCACAAAATGTTTAGGAGTATGTGCACCCCTGTGTACCCCCATGGAAAAAAGCACTGCATATGATAATTCAGTGATGTTACACTTATCTATGAAATCAGCAGCTGGTGGACCAAAAATTAGACTAGTGAGCTGTGGTGGTATTTCAGAAAACATTACCGTGTCCAGAGGGTGTTCTGTACAATTTAGTATAATTTACAATTTGGTTTGATTTATGTTGGGGGCAGAAGGACCCCCACCTGTCATCATCCTCTGTCTGGCTCTGTTTAGCAGATTTGGAATGAAATGTTTCAACAACTTGAATAGCTTCTTCAGCTAATAAATAAATCCGGCACTGCAAACGAGACTGTGTTGTTCTGGTTTTGCAGATGGGGAAACTGAGGCCGAAGGGACCCGGGGGGGGGGGAACTTAGGATCCAAAAGCAAAGCCCTGCCCCCATTGTAATTTGAAGCCTCCATCATTTCGAAGAATCGCCGGCGTCAAGTTTCGCCCGGCTGCTAAGTAACAGCCTCGTGATCCGCTTCTTGTGCGGGAAAGAGTTGGCTCCTCCCGAGGGTTAAACAGCGTCCCCGGAGCGGCCTCGTAAGGCGGAGTCGGAAGAGCTCCCGGGGCGGAGCGACGGAGCTCCTTGTTGGTATACAAAGAAGAGGCTGCACGTTGTCTAGGGGAAGCCGCGCCCTGTCCTTCCGCCGCTCCCCCTTCTCTGACGTCGCCGCATTCCGCCCTCAAAAGCGGAGGCATCGCCAGACATTCCCCAGACCTGAGCTCGACGTTCCGCCAGAGCTGATGCTGCGCCTGCTGCTCGGCGGCTCACAATAGAGAAAAACACAAAAAACCAACCACCTCGCCAAGCGTCCAAGCCGCATACCTCACTCTCCGCCTCCAGAATTTTCGTCGTGATTCTTCTTGCTTTATTTAATAAAAGAACCATAAATTATTATTTTATACCGGCTTTTTTTTTTACGAAACAATTTAAAACAAAACCTATTGCTGATATTTTAATTTGTGTATATATATATATATACATACATATATATATTTCTTACTTGGGCCTTTTAATTGTTAATATCTGAGGGTTTTTGTCGTCGTTTTTGCTTCCGTTGAAGAAGCGAATTAAATCGCGGAGATCTCAGAATTTTTTTTGAATTTTAATTTTTGTGGGGTGGAAAGGAGATCCGGAATATTCAAGGCTTCACTGATCGAGGTAAAAAAATCTTCTTGGGCTGTTTCAGGGGGTTGCGGGGGGGGGTGGGATCTGTGATCATGGGGAGGGGGCTGGTTTGCTGCTGTGGTAGCGAAGGCATGGCAACAACAAAAAAAACCCCAAATCGTTCCTTTACGTAAGATTGGGTGTTAAAAAAAAAGAAATAGCCCAGCCAGCGTTGCTGCATCTTTGGAGAGCTTGGGATGGGGAAGACCCACTAGAAAACAGGCGCTGCTGGTGCAGTCTTGTGACTGATTTGCATTTTTTCCATTTTAAAAATGCAGGGACCCCTCTTTTTTAATTATTATTATTATTATTACTATTATTATTATTATGAGGAAGGGTGGAAGGGAATGGCCAAGGAAAGGATAACGATCAAGGCAGGGTGGTTAATGTACTGAAAGGGAATGTGACAATCGCCCGACGGGGTTGCATCATTTTCCGTTCCGATGGGGTGGAGTTGGCTGGCTGCCCAAACCTGTACAGAGGTTTGTGTGTGTGTCAGTGTGTCATTTCTGGTTTGACACAAGTCGATTTTCGTGAACCTTCAACTAGCCTTTGCAACTTCGGGTTTCTCCTGGTTTAGTCTACCCTTTAAGAAATCAACCCTTATAATTAAAATGACTACCTTTAAATGTCTTGCGGGGGGGAGAGTGGAGAGCAAGTGATGTATAGGTCGAAATGGATTGTTGGGCAGATATGTGTTGTTGTGTTGTGTTGTGTTGTGTTGTGTTGTGTTGTGTTGTGCAGTGCACCCCCTTGCCTTTCCCACGCAGATCTTCCCCATTGGCGGGGGCTGCCGTGTCGAAGCTGGAGATTATCTTTGTTCTACTCTCTTGTACTTTTCCTTCCCTTGCCATCTCCCTCCTCCCTCCCATCTCTGCTGGTACTTTTCCACTCGCCTGGCTGCCTATGAATCAGCCGCGGTGAGCAGAAGCGGCGGCAGCGGCTGCTCACGTGACCCAATTCGGGAGGACTACTGCAGTATTGACGTTTCCCTTTTTTTTTTTTTTTTTTTTTTACCTTCACAGACAAGGCAAGTCCAGCAGCCAAGGACAAAAGATCAAGAGGAGCCCAGGCTTGCTGCCACTATCCCAAATAGTTGATTTGCCTGCTTTTAATCCGGTACCCCCAAAGAAGGCATCCTGGATCCCATCATGACCAAAGCTGAAATGGGCAAGCTCAACACTACTCCTGATGAGGACAGCAGCAGCTACAGTTCCAACAGCAATGACTTCAGCTACCCCTACCCAACCAAACCAGCTGCTATGAAGAGGTCAGAGATGTTTCTGTGCATTGCTTTAATAATAATAATAATAATAATTAATAATAAATAATCATACACAGTCCAGTTCCTCTTCAAATCAATGACAAATCTCTGATTGATTTTGACGGAAGTGGATTTCAACCTTCATCCCCAAATTTTAAAAAAAAATGTCGTAAGAATGGCCAGTATCTGTTTGTACGTACAGCAGCAAAAACCGAACCTTTCCCAGACCAAATCTTGTTTTAAGATTACACAAAATCGGTGGATTACACAATAAAAAAACAACCACCCCAATGTTGTTTTATGTTGCTTTTTTTTAAAAAGTGATAATACTTAAGTTGCTTTGTTTTCCTTCTTTTCCCCCCTCTCACAGCCATTATGTAGACATGGATCCAGAAAACCAAAACTTTTTACTTGAATCCAATCCTGGGAAGAAGAAATATGAAACGGAATATGTAAGCATGCATCACTTATCTTTTTAGCATTGAGTACATAAGTGAAGACTAGGCTCCCCCCCCCCTCGCAAATTAAAACCATTTGCAAATCATTGTTTCTGAACAAATTATTAACCACCTCCACCACACTTTTCTCTTATTCACAGCGTCCAGGTACTACTTCCTTTGGAATGTCAGTATTTAATCTGAGCAATGCTATTGTGGGCAGTGGCATCCTTGGGCTTTCTTATGCCATGGCAAACACTGGAATTGCTCTCTTTGTGTAAGTATTTGAATGCAGCAGAATTGCAGCATTATATTGTTGGTATTTATGCATGCTAATGTTTTCCGTTTGCCATTTTAAAATGTGACCATGCCTAAAATGTAACCATGGAAAGGAAACTTGGGCGCAGTTGCCAAGTGAATGAGCACACATTAGAACTCCCAGACTATCTGAACATAAACCAGTTTAATCCCACTGAGACCAGGGATGGATCCTAAGCATCTACCCATTTGGAAACAAGCTCTGCGGAGCTTGTTTCTCAGTGAACCATGCTGGAGATCAGGCTAAAATTAAGCATTCTTGAGAGCCTCAGTTGATGATTTCAGCCGAGAAGTTAAGCACATGTTTAAATCTCTCCTGTTAAAATAAATGGACTCAAAACAGTTTGTTGGGTTTTTTGCTGGATTTCACCTGTCCTACCCTGCCTTAGCATCTTTCAAAAATAGTTGTAAGGGGAAATAAATATTTTTATTCATTCTAAGGAAGAAATTACATTACATGTGCATTTTCCAGTGCATTAAGTACTAAGTGTTTTCCAGTGCTTTTAAGTATTCCAGTTTCGGTTATTACCCATTACTGCCATTCATAAATGCATGCTTTCTCCAGTTTAAATGTCACTGGATGCTTCTCCAGCTCATGTGAAATCTCACTTACCCATCCTGATTCCTGGCCCATAGCTAGACTTGCATATATAATATCACAAGACATTTCTGTTCCTAGCAGCACAAAGTGCTTGTCAATTTCATCTCTACACTCTCTTGTCAATTTCCCCCCTTAAATTACTGTTTGCCTCAGCCTTGGGATACACACTAATACACCTTTCAGGTTAAAAATTGTATATATTCATAGTCCTTGGGGATTAAGAAAGACTGGAGAATAAATTTCTAGGCAAATAGGTTTGTAGCTACGTGCTCACTGGCGTGGAAAACAAGGAGATCGCTTGCCTGTATTTAATACATGCATATTGTGTACAGTATATGTTTCCTGTAGAGGGCAGTGTATATTGAGAACATGTATCCTTGGAAAAGCAAAGCCAGTGAGAGATGGTCATCGTAGCATCTATTACAGTGGAACTCTTAGAGCAGGCATAGGCAAGCTCCGACCCTCCAGATGTTTGGGACTCCAATTCCCATGATCCCCCTAGCTAACAGGACCAGTGGTCAGGGATGGTGGGAATTGTAGTCCCAAACATCTGGAGGGTTAGAGTTTGCCTATGCCTGTCTTAGTGGGGCAAAAATACGGAGATCTAATTTTCTGATTTTTACACTATGAAGCCTTAATAGGAACCAAAGGAATTGCTCCATCCCAGGAGGAATGGTTTAAAATAATATTTATAAAGTTATGTCCCAGTGTGTACAACAATGTGTAAAAAAATGATAGGTGCAGGGCTAAATATACACTTCAGACAGAATACTTCTAGGTGAAATATCTTGGGGATTTTTTGTGATGGATTCATCCATCATTAGAAATTAATTTAAGAATCCTATGCAAGTACATTTACATTTGTGTAAAGTCCCATTGGACTTGATAGGATTGCACTATAGGGCATACTTACGTTGAAGCTAGTGGTAGGGAACTTTATAATGTGAAATCAGTAAATGTGCCTTATGTTGTATGTTTTTTAAGTGGATGCAATGTTAACTTTAAACTCCTTTTTATATGGCTCAACATATTTACTTCTAAGCAGAACTTTAAGCGTATTCAGAGTCTTTCAACTTACGTTTCTGTCTTCTCTGGTCCTTAAAAATGACTCACTGACAGTCATTTAGAGATGACCCAAAATGCAGTATGCTGGTAATGTTGCTGTTGCCACCAAAACCAGCTTTAGTGGAAACACATTTTGGTCTATGGCAGTTGATTCATTTTATATATCTGCCCGTATTGAACTCAAATGGGCTTTGCATTACACTTTGCCCTGCAGTGTGTACCACTGGCATGCATTATGCTGATGGCATTGTAACCAACACAAAGCTGTCCTTTCGGTATTTGTGCATACTGAATCCAGTGTGTTGTTTGATCAGACAAAGTTTTAAGTTTTATTTATTTTCCATGGAAAACTTAATTTCTCCGAAATGTACTTTAAGGCAGAGTCCTAAGTGCAGAGTAGGTTTCATGGGTGTTGGACTTGCTTCCAAATAAGCTTGTTAAGTATTGTGCTGCTAGTTTTATGCACATCTACATGTGAGCAACTCCACTTAAACACATGGGAACTTCTGAGTCAATCTGCCTTTGATTGGACTATTAGTTTAAAGTCTTAAATAGCTCAGTTTTGTTTTGGAACATGTAATTTAATTATCAGTGGCGTCTTAAAAGGAAGAACAAGTTCCCACTAATATGCCTTTTTGCTGTAGAGCAGTTGCTTTGTAGATTTCACGTTGGATGAAGAACAAATAGATTTTGTGTATATGTTTAATGGTATTCAAGTATACAATCCCAGAAGCAAGCATATTAGCTTCCACTTGAATTTTCAAACATCTCCTATATAGTTTACCTTGATTTTTATCCAGATAGCTGTATTTTTGTTGATTATAATGATGAAATTCTTATTGGTAGAATTTTTTTGCCTTCTATAAATGCCTCTGCAACAATGGGCATTCACGTTAACATAGCCATGAAGCCAAGTCTAATTGGGGGCAATCTGTAATCAGTTTGTCTATTTAGTTCAGCGGAGTGCGACTCCTTAGATCACTGGGATTTAAGCATGTGCTGGATTGCATCCATTTTATGAAAGGAAGTTCAATTCGAATAACTGAACTATGTGCATTGTTTGTATCTATGATCAGATTGGGCATTCCCGTAAATCAACATGAGTATTGGATTGAGATGCTGGCATTTTATTATAGTTCCACCACAGGAGATGTCAGTGTTTAATATTCTGATTAAAAAACCCAAAACTATAACCATTTTTGATTGTCTAAACTTAAGAGTCCTGAGCTCCATTTATTTTTGTAAGTACTAAAACGAACAGAAAAGAAAGGGAAGTAACATTTTGCTTCCCCTTTCAATATCTCAGGTGTGGAGGAATGTTTGCATAGAAAGGGCTTGTGGTTAACCCAGCGTGAGTCTGAACTAGCTTAAAGGCAGGTAGTCCACCTTTAGAGGCATGTCAGCGGGATCATATGCAATCCTTGTTGGGGTGGTTTCTTATAACCTCCACAATAAAGAGCACCACTGTTCTTATTACATTTGTTTTTAAAATTATTTCAATATTTTCTTCAGGAATTATACAACCACCTTTAAAACCAGTTATCATTTTATCACTTGTAAATGAAACTGGTCTCAATTAAAAAGTCACGTGTGTACTTAAATGTTCCCCACTGAAATCACTGGGAAGTGCTTTGGCAGAACTGAGCCTGATTTTGTTACCTTTTCTTGTTGCAATTTAGATGCTTATTTCAGCCAAAGTAAAGGTTGTTTGTTTATGTGTGTTTTTTTAAAGAATTCTTCTGTTCTTCGTGTCAATATTTTCTTTATACTCCGTTCATCTCCTCTTGAAGACTGCCAATGAAGGAGGTATGTTAACATCTACTTGTGACTAAGAAATTCACCTCCCTACACATTATACATTAAAAACATGTAACTGTAAATTGCACTCTAGCAACTGCTCTGTTTCTTGTTGCTGTGTAGGGTCTCTGCTATATGAACAACTGGGAATGAAGGCCTTTGGCATGGCTGGGAAACTGGCAGCATCTGGATCTATTACAATGCAGAACATTGGAGGTGAGGTTTTTCAGATAAATGTCCCTTTTTACACTTTATAACAGTTTTCTTCTTTGTTCTGATGAGATGAGCTTGTCACACAACATGTTTCCATTAGCAACCTAAAAGCGACACCAAGAAACATGTTTCTGTGGCTCTTATGTGCCATGCTCTCTATATGCATTGATGTACAATATCATTCACCTGCAGCTATGTCCAGCTACCTCTTCATTGTGAAATATGAGTTACCATTGGTCATCAAGGCATTTTTGAACGTCAAAGAGAGCACAGGGTAAGTCTTCGAACTGCTCAGCAGAGAAACTGTTAGTGGGAACAGAAATAGGCATTGTAGAAATTTTATCTGATGTCTTCCGTTGAAACGTGTAAGAAGAGATCATGGTTGAGCTCCAGTTATACTGGCCTACTTATTGAGTGGTCTGTTTGACATATGATACAGCCTATAGGAAAGGGGTTAGAAAAAAGTCTTGTTGTTTGACAAAATAGCAGGACATGTAAACAGGATCAGTGTTCACTGAATGGCCAGTCCAATTACTTCTTTGTTCTGAAAATGTAATCAAGCTGTAGTTCCAACATGTTCTTAGATGCCAGCATGTGTATGGTAGTTTTTTAACACTGCCTTCATACAAAATATTATTGTATCATCCCATCTTAAATCACTGCAGTGGTGTTACTCTTGAATCAGAAGTAAATATTTGGGCACAAGCATTCAGGGACAAGAGTTGTGTTTCTACAAGAATTCTAATACCATGATTAAAGTGTGAGATTCCCCCATATTTTAGTGGAGACAATGCTTGCGACCCATAGAAAGTTTGCAATACCTAAACCTCATTGTATTCCTTAGACTGTAATCAAACTGCTAAGCCACATCAAACTCAATGGGGCTTAGATTCATGTAGCTTTCTCTAACTATGCTCCTTGCATTTTTAGAATAGCTATAAAGATAATAATGCTTCATTTCTTTGGGAATAACCCTTTCCCATGTGGTTTCTCTGCCCACATAAAGAGGGTTCTCCACTGAGCATAGCAGTGCTCTTCCTTGGCATGTTTGAATACCCATTTGCATGCAAGTACAACTACATCCCATTAAAGAGTGTGTAAGGCCTCCTATATCCCTGCTCTGAGTCCTGTGCCATACCACTTAGGAAGTAAACTCCCATTGGACTCAGACTTGCTTCTGAGTAAGAATATTTTGGTTTAGGCTGCCAGTCCTTCTGAAGGTGTTAACTAGAGCTCAGTCTCATTGATATCTGTGGTACTTAATCCAATGTAGTTGCTGTGACCCAGCATAGCACAATCACTTGTGCACAAGAGGGTCTTTCCTATTGACAGCTGTAGAAAAGTACTCCCAAAAGACAGGACCTTACAGAAACGTAGCCATTAATGGGAACTCACTTGCATTAGGTACTCTGAACCAGTACTGCTGTCCTGTGTTTCTCTATTGCACTGCGATAACAAGATAATATTTTTAAATTATAGATATGATGACCACGCAGTTTTTCAACTAAGATTTCTTTCTTTTCTTACAGAGAATGGTACCTCAACGGTGATTATTTGGTTATATTGGTATCCTTGTGGCTCATTCTTCCTTTGTCATTGTTGAAAAATTTAGGTAAGTAGGCACAAGAGGTATAGATGAAACTAGGGTGAACAAATTGGGAAATAATGGCAGTCCTCGTTGTGATTAACATGGCACCTGTAATATGGAAGCCACTTCTACATTCTGCTCGGTTTTATTGTGCATGGAGAGCTAAGTGTCACAGCAGTTTCCAAAGCCCTCCTAGTTGATGAAATACAAATATATGCCAATATGAAGGCAGTATACTTGAGCATCAATTTTATATCCATTTACCTGGGTATAAGTTTTATTAAAGTTGGGGGGGGGGGCTAAGAAAGTATGAAAGAGCAGGATGACACCACCACATTAAATCTAATAGTGTTCTTATTGGATATGTTGATTTGGGATAATAGAACGGATAGGAAATCCCAGATAATGGCTAAAACAAAGGTGTGCGCTTTCTAGTTGCTCAGTGATATTGAATCAATGTATTAACAATATCAATTCCTGTAAATCTATTCTCTTGGAAACTCACTTTTGAGTTGTGCAGACCATGTTACTGAATGTGCCATCTCCCAAATGTGTTACAAGGACTAACTTAAAGCATTTTTGTGTTACAGGTTATCTGGGTTACACCAGTGGATTTTCCTTGTTGTGCATGGTCTTCTTCCTTATTGTCGTAAGTGCAACATTTTCTATGCATACATTTAAGTACTTAGGATATTTAATTCAAGTGAGATTGCTAGTGACTTCTAATTATGTCCAGTCATTATTTTCTAGAACAAATGTATCCCGTGAAAGTAACAGTCAGTACTCTTTGTCATTCTCCGTTAGGTCATTTGCAAGAAATTTCAAATTCCATGTGGACTGGAAAGTGACTTGATTAATGCAACTCTGAATACCACCCTAGAACATCTGTCAACCACTGCACCTTTTCATGTATCAGAAGTTAATATAACCAGTGATGACCAATGTGCACCAAAATATTTCATCTTCAATTCACAGGTAAATATTAATACAAGAGGGGGTGGGAGAAAATAATCGGCTACACTAATTAGAAATTTAATTGTGACTATTTTAAAGCCTCATTGACTGCTGAAAAATCCTTTTTCTCTTACAAGAGCACTGTGTACTTGTATCAAGGTTCAGTGCTTCTTGAAATGTCCTTATGTTAAACAGGATATGACTGTAAGCTGGAGAACATTTTTGTCTTGGGCACAAGGCTGCCAATAACTTAAGTACACTGCTGGCTTTTAACAATCTGAACAATCCAATCCCTATTTAGCAAATGCCTGTGTTTTGAATTTGTGTCGTGCAAAACGGCTATCTGGGCTATTGCCTATAAAGATGCATTGTGGGTTCTGAAGCTGTTGAAAGCCTCCCCCCCCCCCCCCGCCCCCCACACACACTCAATGGACTTTACTTTCAGGAAACTGTGCATAGGCTTGTAAGATGCATGACTGGTCCTGCTCCAGTCCAAGAACAATTTGTTTGGGGCTTTACCCCGGCTATTGTGAAGGCAGGCGGAGGCCAATTGGTAGGGATGCCCACCCAATCGTAGCGCCCTCTAGCAGTCTGGACTGGAGGTTAGGATTACAGCCTTTCTGTGCGATCTTGCGCATGTTGATTTAGGTGTAAATCCCACTTTTTAAAAAAATGAAGCTAGCTCCCTCATGAATCCTTCCCCAGTCTGATGCATCCCTCTACTGTGGACTATAACTTCCATAAGATCTAGCTGGTATAGACAACTGTCAGAGGTGGGAATTTTAACCCAAAATACCCGAGTGTGCTTACTAGCACTGCAGCCATAGCTATAATGAAGAAATGTGCTTACAAGTTAATATTACGGAAATATTCATAAGTGCATTTTTATTTTTGTGCTTTTCAGACTGTCTACGCTGTACCAATCTTAACATTTTCCTTCGTCTGCCATCCAGCTGTTCTTCCTATTTATGAAGAACTGAAAGGGTAAGTAAGACTTGCGCATGTTACACGTCAGATATTTTATAGAAACAGGGATGGAAGCACATAATTTCAGAATCAATAATAGATTTTGTTCCTTTGAAACAGGCGAAGCCGCAGAAGAATGATGAAAGTCTCCAATGTTTCATTTTTTGCCATGTTCCTCATGTATCTTCTGGCTGCTCTCTTCGGCTACCTGACATTTTATGGTGAGCAACTTCTCTTCTGTTTCTGTTTCTTTTTTTTGTACCTAAACGTTCTGTGCACGTTTTGGCCAGGCACAAACCAACCAGAATAAACCACCCTTAACATTAATTTTGGTGGGAGAGGTCTAGGAATGTGCTAGTTTTCTGACTGAAACCAGTGGGACTTTAAAAGTGTTGTAAGTGCATGCGTGCTCTTTGCATCTTACGACTATGAATGTAATCTCAGATGAGAGCCATGAGGAACTTGTTCTCTAAAATCCAGTTAACTTATTTGAAATCATTTCTGAGTAATTTATTCAAAGGAGTGCAGACTCGCTGTTTGAAATGCACTGCTAAGAAGAAGCAAATCTCATTAGATTCAGGAGGGCTTGCTTCTAAGTAGAGATGCTTAGGATCATGTTCCAAGGGGAGTGAACGGTCTTAGAAATGTGAGTGATGGCAAAACATAGCTCTCTGGTTTTATATGAGAACCAATACATGTAAATCAGTAGAACAAGTAGGGTTTAGAAGCACTGGAAAACTCCATTTGAGAATCAATTTGATACGCATTTAAACAGAGCACAGGGATTTTCCTGTTATATATATATATTGCCATCTACAGTAATTAACATTCTATTAAAACACTATTTTCTTTGCAGGAAATGTTGAGCCAGAGTTGCTTCATACTTATGCTGAAGTCCTGGGAGCTGATGTTCTTCTCCTTATTGTTCGTCTGGCAGTCCTGATGGCAGTGACACTTACTGTGCCAGTTGTGATTTTCCCAGTAAGTGACAAGTTCCCCCCCCCCAGCTTCAACAGTAATTTGGAAATCAAGCTGATTTAGAACTGCTAATTTCCAGTTGTGATTTTTTAAATAAATAAATCATCCATTTTCTGCTATTTCACCTTTCTGCATCAGTTTTTGTTGAGTATGAAAGGCAAAGAGATCTATTCCCACGGCTATTAAATTGAAGCATTTTAGCTTTAAGCTGGTAGACTTTGAAAGAGAAGCGGCCTAAAAGTAAAGGCTTAAATCACAAGGAAAGTTAACATTGGGAAGTTCACAAAAGAAAAGCTTCCTGCTCTATCTTTCCCTATGCAACCATCTGTGTGACCCCCCCACCATCCCCCCAACCAATCTTCTGCCAAAGCCTCTCCGAAAAATTGGAAGGCCCTCTTGAACAAGTTTAGATGGAAAGAGGAGGAGGGAATTGTGAACTTTCCTTCCGCAAATTTTCTTAATTTAAACTTACCTTAGGATCCAACCTGAAACCTTTGGCTATCTATAGGTAAAGGTAAAGGGACCCCTGACCATTAGGTCCAGTCGTGACCAACTCTGGGGTTGCGGTGCTCATCTGGCTTTATTGGCCGAGGGAGCCGGTGTACAGCTTCCGGGTCATGTGGCCAGCATGACAAAGCCGCTTCTGGCGAACCAGAGCAGCACACGGAAACGCTGTTTATCTTCCCACCGGATCTATTTATCTACTTGCACTTTGATGTGCTTTCGAACTGTTAGGTTGGCAAGAGCAGGGACTGAGCAACGGGAGCTCACCCCATCGTGGGGATTCGAATCGCCGACCTTCTGATTGGCAAGTCCTAGGCTCTGGTTTAACCCACAGCGCCACCCGCGTCCCGTTGGCTATCTATAAGGGCTAGCAAAAATTCAAAATGGATTTTCCCCACAGGCTATCCCTCTCACTCATTGTTACAATGTTATAAACATTTCCAAAAGTTTGAAGAATGTACCTTTAAGGTGTTTTTTTAAAAAAAATGATTTTAATAAACTTTCATTTATTTTACAGATCCGCAGCTCCATCACACAGTTGTTGTGTTCAGGGAAAGAATTTAGCTGGTGGCGCCATACTGCAATTACAATAGCTCTTTTGGTATTCACCAACATTCTCGTGATCTTTGTTCCCACAATTCGAGATATATTTGGATTCATTGGTAAGGGTTCTGTTGTTCTTGGTTCTTCTTGCTGTCATTTTCTAAAGCTTTTTTTTTTTTATAAAAAAAATCAGAATACTGTAATAGAAATGTTGACCATTTTTATTAACCCAGGTGCCTCCGCTGCTGCCATGCTGATCTTTATACTACCATCTGCTTTCTACATTAAGCTAGTGAAGAAAGAACCAATGAAATCTGTTCAGAAGATTGGGGTGAGTAAAGAGAAGTGCCCATTATTATCATGCTTGTCTAGCTCGATCAGTAGAATCAAAAAACACCAAGAGTTATTTGGCTGCATGAGCAGAGTGACTATCAAGCATGCTAGTCACGAAAGAACAACATTGAAACATTTATGCATTTATGGAGAATTAGGTTGCTGGAAATGTATAGCTAATATAAGACGACTAAGGGAGTTCTTGAGTTCTTATCAAATTCTTAACTAGCAACAGACATTTTATTACGGATCCAAAGGAAATAACCATCAGTGTGTAAAGGAACTGTACAATAAGCCCGAGTTCCTTGATAAGTTTTCACAGCTACATCTCCCACAACAGAGAAGGCAAGATGTGTTTAAAGCTTTGTCGTCTTGGTTTTGGGAAATGCAGCACTGGAGAGAAGACTGTGAGCCCCAGCTGTGTATACAAATTCCCTTATGTGTGCATAATTGGCCCTTTTCTTTATCAAGTTCTATTTGTTTCTGGCAAAATCCTTCAATATTTTTTATATAATGTCTTTGTAGGCTCTTCTTTTCCTGATCAGTGGCATATTTGTGATGACTGGAAGTATGACCTTGATCATTCTGGATTGGACCAGCAATGCTTCTTCAAATGGCCATTAGCTATCTGCTTTGGACTCCAGTGCTTACAAAACCATCTACTGAAAAACAAACAGAACTTCTTACCCACGTTTGCAATTCTGCTTCCTTTCCAAATGCAGATTTTTTGATGCTGGTTCTTCTGAATGGAGAATAGGTGAACTTTTTTTAAAAAAAGATACTATTCTGCACTATGGGAATCGATATTAACATCAAACCACCTGAATCTTTGGCTGAGGGAAGTGACTATTTATTCCATTCCAGAGAATGGACAGCTCTCTCTGTAAAATTTTATCAAGCCATGTTTGGCTTTTGTCATTGTTACTTGGATATTTTATTGTTTTACTTGAATGTGCCTAATGGAAACAATTGATGTGAGAAATAAGTTAGTTTACATCAGGAGGGTAAGCTAACCATTGAACGTGAATGAGAAAAACACTATTATTTTTCTACCAAAAATTTTATGGACCTCAAAAGCACTATTTTGACTTTAAGAAAATGTTTTGTAAGTTGATGATCCAAATAAGGGTAAAAAGAAAATCCGTAAAACTGTTTAAGCAGAGTTCTAAATTCAACATGTTTTGCCTGCCTATAGAGGCATATCCTTAAAAGTATATTTTTGGCCATATGAAATTATTTTTGAAACCTATTATGTGAAAGGTTGATTAATTTGAAAGACTCAAAACTGTTTAATGGTTTCTACACATAACTTAGTTATTCTAACCTAAAACCAAACAAATATGTTAAGACAACCCCATAAACCAACATAAACCACCACACCCTTTCAAGTAGCTATTTACTCAAATTGTCATGTTTTTAAAAAGATTTCATACCATTAGAATGGATGATGTATTAAAACAATTTATATGTAGCAACGTAGCAACCAATCCAATTAGTGCTACAACCAAACAAGACCCTTGAAATTAATGAGGGATGCATAGGAGCAGTATTTGGCAAATTACTGCAAGTACAATCCTAAGCATTTTTCTTCTTGAGGTACTCAATAGTGCAATTATATTAAACAAATGGGCTATTATTATTATTATTCAGTTGCAGGTACCAACCAAATCATGTTGGGTCATTTGCCATTAATGTGGAGTTCACATGATCCAGCGACAATTTTACACATTTTAGCTTTTGTTTTTGTTTTTTTGAAACAAGTGAAAATGAGGTCCTACTATAGTTTACTAGCAGTATAACAGTATTCACACACTGTACGATGTTTTTCAATAACAAGTTTTCACCCATTGTTGGATTTTAAATTATTTTATGTTTTTGTTCCTCTCTGACAATGTGATATTCCTAATTGCATATAGTACGCCAGGATTTGGTGTATATGGCAAAAGCTCTCTTCATAAGGCAACTGGGATTCCTAATGCAACGGATTTTGTACAGCAGTCTTTTAAAATTACTATTATTATTATTATTAAGACCTTGATGGGACTACACTGTCATCTCATATTTTTCTGATATAGGCATGTGCTGTTTGAGCCTTAAGTAGTTTGCTTTGAAAAGGAGGTGGTAATTCCGTGGTCACTGAGTGCTTGATCCTTGCCTGTTTGCAAAGAGATCACCATAGAGCATTAAAGAGCCCTTCCTCTGTGTGCATTTGGCATGCTGGGGACATTACAGGAAATGGAAATTCTTCCATGTACTTTGCATATCCCGTCCAGCCCCTCTAAATTAGGTCAAGGTATACAAGAAGAACATGGTACACATATACAGACCAGTGGGGCCAGGGCTTCACACCCAGTGCAACCAAACCAGTTGTACTCCCCTAAATTCACCTCTGTACAGACTTTCCGTTCCCCATCTTGCCCTGCAAGTATATCGCTGGGCAGCACTTCTGCTGAGTGGGGAGAATAACTGTGCTCTTATTAACACTCCATGGTGATAAATCTGTGTGTCGGTACTACACCTGCATAGGTAAGGATCATACACTGTGTTTAGTTACCATGCATGTTCCCTGCATTATTTCCATCCCAGGCTGAAGAGATGTTGTACTTTCATAAGAGCACACTCAGCACCACTTAACAGACACAGATGCTGCTGGAAAGGACGGTCTGAAAGAATAAGACAGGCGGAGTTTTAACAGAGAAGTCCTCAGTAGAAGGCTTTCCGCTATGTTCATTTGGCATAATAGTTTAGAAATCTAATTTAGCTGATTTCAAGCAGTAGTTGAGTTATAAGATTCAAATCGTGGCATGCAATTAGCTAAACAACACTGGCTTTTTTTTTCTTTGAAAAAAAAGTTTAGGTCCATTTTTTAATAGTTGGCAGATTACTGCCACTCTGTCCCAGGTTTTTACAATCTGGCAGTGCAAACCTTTTTGTTTTGTATTTCTGCATGGCAACTGCCATCCCCTAAGGCTGCAATCTTGATTCCATGGAGTTCAGTATCAAGAGAAACCTGCCTTACTGAAAAGTGTCTACTTTTCTTTCCTTTACAAGTTACAAATGGCTTGACATTTTGAACTCAAGCCATTGTCCTGGGCAGGGCAATACGAACTGTACTTGAATAACAGTCCCGATAATCTCTTCTGTTCTCAGATAAACCAGGTAACCAACAGCCACACCCATATGTGAAACTTTGCTTTGGTCTGTACTTAAAACACCCAAACAGAGACCATCTTTGAGTTTTCAGAAATCAATCATTTTCAAAGCAATGGCTTGGTATAATGTCAGATGCTATTTTTATTGGTTTATATCTCAGAACCACCACTGGCTTCAGTGTAATCCATTATACATCTGTGCATGGTGTAATGAAAATGACATCTCTCTTTCCCTGCAAATTAGTCTAGTGGTACTTGGCTTTCATATTTTGCATACTTCTGAAAGCTGGTAAGATGAGCCTCTGTTAAAATGGCAGCTCTTCCAATTTAACCATTCATGTGGTTCTCGTAAAAAATACTAGGATTCCCAAGTACCGTCAATATATCAGAATGGTACAGGGAACAAATGACCATTTTTTCCGAACACACTTGAGAGCGTTTATAGCCAAGAAGCTAAGTTTGTTGGTTCATCTCAACAGCTGGAAGAGTGGCAAAAGTAACAGAAATTACATGACTGTACTAACTGTTGCATTTCAAAGGAGTCATTGCTGGATCAGAGATACCTCGACAGTACACTGTGAATCATGCAGTTTAGTGTCATTCAGTAACTAAAGAGGTCTCCTGCCTGACCTTGCTGTGTACCACTAGGCTATATTGATTTCTAGTGTCTGTTGTAAACCTGTCTCTTTAGAGGTTTCATCGAAGCTCACAGTTTCAGTATTAAACCACTGTTTGTCACCTAATTTTTAAATTACTGTCTTCCATGTTATTTCATTCATAAAATGTAACGTTATTTATAGAACAATAACCTGTTGAAGTTAAAACCTATTTTTCAGTATTTATGGGTAGCCTTTGTATATAAACTGTGTGTGTATATATTGTAAGTATATTGTATATAATGTAGGTTGGGAGTTTGTGTTTATGTATATAAGCTTTCGTTACGATTCATGGCTAATGCATTATGTCCATGACTCATTCCTGTTATGCATTCAGTTGAAAGAGCTATCAGATGGAAGTCTCCAGGGAAATAATTATGGCTCCCC